>NC_090134.1:11103937-13906197 GCF_040581485.1 Linepithema humile | reverse complement strand
TCAGGTACGCATGCGAGCAATGCATGCGCCGCGAACGCGTGAGATTCAATGTGAGTGCTTCGATGGACCACTGAGAGGAGGAGGAGGCTCAGGAGAAGCATCGGGCGCCGGCGGAGCAACTTTACGGTAAGCAATAATTCATTTATTTGTTGAAATTATTGTACACATTAAAATATTTGAAAGACAAAATATTTACATTAGTTAATTTTTATCATTATTAGAATTTATTCGCATATTTTTTTACTTTTTATTTAAATAATTAAACTTTTTTAATAATTCTTTTATTACATATTTGCTTAGAAAACGAATTAAAAGTTCAATGTACTCAATATTTTTTATGATTTTACAAATATTTTATATTGTGAACGCTGCTATAATTTTGATTTATTTCGTGTTTTACAGATCAACTATGCAGATCAACAGAACGACAACTCCGCTGCTGCGCATCGATCGGTGAGTTAATTTAATTTGTCTTCTATTATTAAGATAATGGATCGAATAATAGTGTGAAGATATATAGACGCGAGACACTTTGCAGGTCGTATAATTTTTATTGTCTTATAGTAATTATATCAAAATTTTATTCTCTCGTATTTTTTAAAAATATTTGGAGTTGTGCGTGTATTTGTTTTTAAAAGAACAAAGTACTTATTTTTTTAGTTAATTTATATTAAATTTAATTATGTGTTACCAATATTATTATATATATCTAGAAAAGATACATGTTATATTAGATTATAATTATAAAAATTATTAAAAAATATGTAACCTGCAAAATGCGTTGTACATTAAAAAGAAACAAAGTGTTTCTAATTTTGATTTTGATTAAGCCCGAAGTTGAAACAACTTTCATCAGCCTAATAACCCTTTGAATCCATATATATTAAATATTAATCATATAATATTAAAAATATAATCATACACCAGAATACTTTGAATAAAATTATGAAAAGTACACTATTTCTTCGATTCGTTATCTTAAAATGGATAAGCTAGGACTTAGATGCGTTAATGAATATTTAATCCTGGAATATTTCCTAAATGTATTTCATGATTGACAGATCAGAACATAATATATTGAATTATTCAGAGAGTTTGTAGAATTTTTTTATGACAGAATTGAAAACAATTTTTATATGTTTATATATCTTTATTTAATAATGTATGCACGAGTTGTTTAAGATGGCCAAAAGTTGTCGAATATAATGGTGCATATATTACAGACAAAGATGACTCTAAACATATAAAAATTGTTTTCAATTTTTTTATAAAAATTATATCAAATTTTCTAAATAACCCAATATATTTTTATTCTGAATAATGTACTTATGTTTGTTTATATATTTATTTATATTTTTTTTATATGAGAAAAAATAGAAAAAAAAAAATATTTAAAAAAAAGATTATACATAAAATTAAAGAAAAAAACTTGTTAAACATGGAAAAAAAGTATTTGATGCCGCAGTAAATTTTATATAAGCTATCGTAGCAAAATTTCTTACAGTTAATTATTATTTGAACAGCAAAAAGATTTGTTATAGATAATAATTTTATTTACCGAAATTAGTTTTGTTAAATCTGCAAATTATATTGCTAATATATGTATAATAAAAAATTTATTTTTATCTTATTGTCAAAATTTGTATTAGTGACGACAATTTCATTGCAACAGTAAAATAAATTTATTAAAAATAACTTATTTTGTTGTAACAGCAAATTTTAACTTGTTTCTCATTTTAAAATTTGTCGATTTTTTCGAACGAAACAGATTTGTTGCATATCGAATAATCTGTAAAAGTAGTTACAATAGCGAAATTTTATTGCTAACATATTTAACATGCAATAGCAACGATTATTTTATTGCAATAGCAAAATTCTTTTTTTCTTTGTAAATGTGTACTTTTTTTCTTCCTTCCTTACGGTAAGTGGTTTATCTTTTTATATATTTCCAGGGTTAAATATATAAATTGGCGTTGAAAAGCAAAAATGAGAAAATTTTTAAATACATACATATGTACGTATCACAAATATAAATTAAAAATGAAAAAAAGAATTCTTTTACACAAACGTAAATATACTGATAAATTATGGTATATTTGAAACAATTTATCAATTAAAAAAAAGGAGCACATTTTTTATTAAGAATTTTGAAATATATTTATTCTTGTATTCTTGCTATACGCCAATTTCTTCGTAATCTTTCCTAGCCTACCCATGCATCCGTGGTCCTATGGCTTAACAACTAGAACTATCAAAGCGGTTAAAATAACCGGTTTATTTTTTTAGAACAATTACTTAAATTTATAATGCTGTATTTCCTGAGATTTTTTCTGTGACTTGTTGCATTGTGTTAAATGATCAAATTGATTAATTTACTTTTTCTCTTTATCACTTTTTATTAAAAAAAGAAAAAAGAAATAGAAATTGGTATATGTTAATCGTCGGTAGTTCTAGTGTTGTTGATCCCATAGTTGAGCATGGACTTTCGAAATTCGTGGTCCCATCGATGATGGTCGAGCACAGATCTCGAAACAACGTTGATACGATCGATCATTGAACAATGGTCGACTATCAACATAAATTTCGAACGCAACTAGCGGAAACTGAGCTGAGCTCTGCGCTAGCGTCCTGCGAAAAACTCTCTCTCGAATTTTAGATGCAAATAGCGGTAACTGAGCTGAGCTCTGCGCTAAGCATCTTGCGAAAAATTCCTAAATGATTCTGCGATAAACTCCCAAACGATTCCGCGAAGAATTCAATCTTATTAAACTTTGTCGGTTTATAGTTTCTTACGAACTCCTAGGTATAGAATTTTTTTATAGATAAGTTTTTGTGTTAGGTAGAATTTCTATTAGGTAGGATTTTTCATTAGAATTTTCAGATAGTTTGGATTTAAAAAATTTTTATCACTTCTTTTTTTTAATTCTTTGCTGTCGATAAAGTTTGGAACTTCTGCTTTGGCAGTTAGTTTGCAGTTTATTGATAACAAAGATAATGACATAACTTTGGGTGGGCAAACAGCAAGATTTTTTCCGCGAGAGCGGATGTTCCTTGCATATAAGAATTTAAAAACTTTTTATTATTTCTATATTTTTTTTTTATTTTTTGCTGTCGATAAACTTTGGAACTTCTGCTTTGGCAGTTAGATTGCAGTTTATTGACAAAGATAATGACTGTGGGTAGGTAAAGATTCTCAGCAAGATTCTCTTTTGTGAGAGTGGAAGAAGTTTCTTGCATATAAGGAACATCATCTTAAAAGATTTTTTTCAAATTTTATTTGTTAAATTGTTGTTAAAAGAAAATGTAATAAGATAAATGTCTCAATGGCTAGACATATTTCAATCTCCAACTATAAAAAAAATAATTTTTTAAATAGTTATAAATATAATGGCCAGAACTGGTACATATAAATATCTTATATTTCTTTGCTAATATTTAATTTTAATAATTGTCGTTCATTAATTACAATTTTAGTTTTATTTGTTAGATAAACTTCAATCTTTATTAACAATTTGCCATCTGTTTTTACATAAATTTGCATAACAAAGAAAGGATTGAGGAACATTAAACTGGAAAATCTAAAACACGTTGGTAAAAATTTTTCAAAATTTTTTTACTAAAGAAACATATTTTAGTAACGAACACACACGGACAAATCAGTGGTCGAACTAAACCATACAAGATTAGGTACTTTTCTATTTCTTCTTTGCCTCTAGAAGGTTACAATGCTTTGGTTTTGAATATATTATAGGATATTTATGTGAAGATATAATTAGTGTTTCTTTTTTTCGGCTTGTTAAGCACTGAATTATTTTATATCAAGCGGCTCGAAGTTTCCGTTGTTCGCTTATGGTTATTGTCGGCCGCACAATCGCGCAATCAATCGAAAGCGTGCGCCTGTTTGCATTTCATTTTTAATTGTTATATAATAATTCGCTATTAGTGTCCAATCCATCTGCCAGGATGCGTCTCGATTGCGATTGCGCGATTTTCGAACGGCCTATATTTGTTGCTTCGTCGCAGACGGTAACATATGTATTGCTATGCTTATGCGCGTTTCCATATTCCACACGTTCTCCATTTTTATAAATATATATTAAAGAATTTTTATTAACCAGTAAATTTTTAAATTAGCCCCATTTGTTTTTTAAGGGCTTTATTGCGTAATAACTTTCGCTGTTCTTTTAAAATATATACAGGGTGTCTGGCAATAATCGCCCCACCGGTCATATACAGGTAGAGGAGGTCAAATCGAGTAGAAAAGTCCTTTACCATTTTTTGATTTTTGTAATAAGTACTAAGTAATTAACGAAAAAAGATTGGTGAATCCGTGCAAATAAAGCGCGCGCAGCGAGAAGGACATCCCACTGCTATGCGATCACTAGGCGCGCGATGAAGCGTTGGGAGGAGCGCTCTACAAATGACAATGGCAACATACGAGCGGCGCGTAACGCTAGATCCTTGTGTCCTAGTGATCGCGTAGCAGTGGGACGTCCTTCTCACCGCGCGCGCTTTACTCGCGCGGATTCGCCGATCTTTTTTCGTTAATTACTCAGTACTTATTATGAAAATTAAAAAATGGTAAAGGACTTTTCTACTCGATTTGACCTCCTCTACCTGTATATGACCGGTGGGGCGATTATTGCCAGACACCCTGTATATCTGAATACCAAGAATTATCAGAGGATTTTATCAGAGAATTTAAGGATAAAATTAATTGGATATATATATTTAAATCCAGGAGAATGAATACGTCTACAGATTTTTCCGCAAATCTAAAAACATTTATATCTTATACTAACAATAAATTTTCTAAAGAATTCCTTAATGAATTTAATGATAAAATATTTCAATTTCCTTAATAATATGGTTATCTTTTTAGAAAAAATACATTACAATAATAAATAAATGTTAAATTTGAATATTTATGCGCAAATGTAACAATATCATAACAACAAACAATATTAAAATGGAACAGGTAATGAGCAATCATATCATATATTCTAACATATATAATAAGTTAAAATACACAGATTTATTAAGTCTTTATAGTATAGATTATTTCAGATTAAGCGTTACAGACTATATAAGATTAAAACGAAACAGTTTCAATTGGAACCGTATTACGCAAACGGGAATGTTACAGGATGAATTTATTATAGAATTCATCGATGAACTTAATATACAACTAGTTATTATTTATAACAAAATGAATGATAAAACTCTAAAATTAATTTTAGACAAAAATAATATATGTTTAGCAGTAAAGTATCAAGACGTTAGCAATATCATAAACGAAATTTCTCATTATTTTACAGATCACATATGGACTGTTGTGTCTCAATTCCAAAGGTTAAATGACGATACTATAAGAAAATACGAAAATAAATTAGATTGGTATAGTCTATGCAAATGTCAGAGTTTATCTGAAAACATAATAAGAGAATTTGTACATAAGATTGAATGGAAGTATATATCGGAATCTCAGACATTGTCAGAAGATTTCATGGAAGAATTTAAAAACGAAATATGTTGGAAAGATATATCTAAATTCCAAAAACTATCAGAAAATTTTATAAAAAAATTTAAAAGTAATATAGATTGGAAGAATATTTCTAAATATCAAAAATTATCAGAAGATTTCATACGCGAATTTAAAGGATGTGTATTGTGGAAATGTATATCTAAATATCAGATAATGTCAGAGAACTTTATGAGGGAATTTAAAAAATATATCAGTTGGGATTTAGTATCTAGATACCAAACGTTGTCAAACGACTTCATTTTTGAATTTAGAAATGAACTAAATTGGGATAATCTATGTCAATATCAGACAAAAAACATATCAGAAGATTTTATATGTAAAGTTCATGATAAAATATCATGGAAACAACTAATTAGAAATATAAACTTATCCGATAGAATAATTTTAGAATTTTACGATAAAATGGATTGGGAATACATGTGTAGATATGTGAAATTATCTCCAAATATAATTGAAAGCTTTCCTGATAAATTCTCGTGGAATATAATATCTAGATACCGCATATTATCCGAAAATTTCATAAGAAGATTTAAAGATTACGTTGAATGGAAATATATATCTAAGTATCAAAGGTTATCAGAGACTTTCATGAAAGAATTTAAAGATAAAATTGATTGGTATATTGTATCTAAAAATCAAATACTATCAGAAAAGTTTATTAACGAATATAGGTTTAAAATAAATTGGACATTAATATCTGAACACCAAAATCTTTCGGAAAATTTCATTATACCTAATCGTACCTATATAAAGGTCATACCTAATGTACCAATATATAAAGTAGATAATAGGACAGTCTTATATTTATCAAAAATAATGTATAATATGATATTAAATTTTCGTCTGTTTTTAATTTTCTCACGAGTATATGTATAAAGTCATTTATAATAGTTTCTATATTAATCTCTTTATATTCAAATTCTACGTTATCTATATTTATTGTAAAATTACTAAAACTAATATTATCATATATAAATATATTAAACTTTAATTCTTTATCAAATGGTACAATATAATTTAACTTTAAAAACTTGCTTGATAGTGATGTTCCAACTATTCTACTTAAGTTACCAAAGTTCACTAACGTATTTGTATTAATAAAATATTCCTTATTCTTGTTAAACAATCTATTAATTTCTGAGTACGATACATATTTTATGACAAACGGATCATCTGACTTAAATAATTTGCTTAATTCTATATCCTTTTCCCTTTCGATATTCCATAAAAAAACCATCTTTTTCGGCTTTACAATTATCCTACCATATTTCAATATTAAGTTGAAAAAGTTCAATTCGGAAAAATCTACATAATTGCTTTCATCCGTGCTTGATAAAATTTCTTTTTCAACTTTAATTCTAGAATTATTAAAATAATCTATTATTAATTCTCTGTTGATATTCTTTGAAACTAAACTATACAAGAATCTGACATCTTCCTTGTTTACAAAGAAATCTTCACTGAAATTAATGCTGAATATTCCTCTATTTTTACTTATAAAATCATCAAAATTATGTTTATCATCTTCTAATGTAGTTTTCATGTATTCTTCTATACTAGCTATAAGTCCACCAATGTTATTTTCCATAGTAGTATTTATCTAATTTATTTTTTGAAAAATTATAAGAAATTAATAAAAGTATTTATAAAAATTATATTCAAATAAAACTCAAAAATGAGCAAAGCTAGAAAGAATCAGAAATCTGATAATTCTTCTTTGTCATCTAATGATGATGAAATTATCGAATCGTTAGAGACTAAAACTAAAATTAAAACTAAAACTAAGAAAGATAGTGATGTTTCAACTGAAAGATACGATAAATCATCAAGCCTTGAATCTAGTGATGAAGAAATTAAAAGTGACGAAGAAACTAAAAGTGTGGAAGAGAATCAAAGCGACAAAGACATTAAAATATCTGATAAAGGAGCAAAAAAGAAGACTAAAATAAATAAGCAAGATATAAATAATAAAGAAAAAGTTAATAAAAAAGAAGTTAATTTATATAATAAAATAGAGTATGACGCTAACGTATTTGATGAAATAAGCGATGAATTCATTACAAAACGAGTGGCAATTAAATTTAGAACTTTTCTAGAAAAAGATACATATAAAGAAACAGAGTTGAAAAAAATGTACAATATTATATGGAATCATAGCATAGGTCTTATTTATTTTGGATTTATCCATAATACTAAAGATCTTTCATCTATATTAGATAAGATAGATAATATGATAACTCTCAATAAAAGATTATTTGATAATAATATTAAACTTAAATCATCTGACAAAAGTGGAAATTCTAAATCATATACAAAAATAAAGACCTTAATATTTACACATTACAATCGTTCAAAGAAGAAAAAAGAGTTCAAAAGGAAATTATACACGCGTGGAATTTACTTTTTATAGCACTTAGTATTTTAGAAATAATTGATATTAACATTTATAATGGAATAGTAAAAACATTCAAAGTATCTGAAATATTTACATATACATACAACAACTTCCTCGAATGGTATTACGACACAGAAGGAGGATGCAATTTTACATCTATATTACGAATACTTAAAAAACAAAAAGTTCAGAAACAAGATATTGGACAGAAACTAATTAGAGAAAAAAAGAGAAGTAATAAATGAATTTAATTTTTATTTTATTGTTAATCTATTAAATTATTTTTATTTTGTATTGAAATAAAATACAAAATTTTTTATTTATACAAAGATGGAAAATTATACGATAATGATAAACTTGTTGGAGAGAAAGACGATTGCTATAAAATAATAAAAAAATATAAAATACCCAAACATATTACTGACGTAAAAGTAGTAAAACAAAAATTCAAATGTGCAGACTACAACTTATTATTTATCGGTAAAGACAAAACTGGAAAAACACAATATTTTTATGGAGATATATATGTAAACTTCAGAAGAAATAATAAACTTAAATCATTTTTAAGAATAGATAGTAAAAAAGATATAATAAATAAGTACATTAATAATAATAAAGTGTCAGATTTTAATAAATTAACTAAAGAATCTTTAATGTCGTTATTAATAATATTAGAATTTAAATTTTATATAAGAACTGGTAGAAAAAAATACAGTGATGAAAATAATACTGTTGGCATTCTAACGTTAAAAAAAAAATATATAACAGTAGACAAGAATAATATATTTATAATCTTTATAGGAAAAAAAAAATAATCCATAAATTTGTAATTAGTAAAATTCTTGATGAATATGTATATAAATTTATAACTGTTCTGTACGATAACTGTAAAGACGATAATGATTATTTATTTTCAATCAACGGAGTTTTTATAGGAGAATCGAAATTTTACAATGTATTAAAAAGTTTAGGCATTACATTAAAAGATATAAGAACATATGGATCAAATCTTATATTATTACGAGAGATGTGGAAATTCATAAATTCTATTGGTGACAATAATATAAATAAGGTAGATATTAAAAAAATGTTACAAGTTGTACTTTGTAACACAGCCGATACGATAGGACATTCAAAATCTATTTCAAAAAGATCATATGTAATTGATATATTAATTGATAAAGAAAACATTAGTGACATTGTAAAAAACTTCGATCCAGACTTTACGAAATTTTATAATTACGTTATAAATAAATTAAAGAATGGATAAATTAAATAATGTTAATACATCCATAATTACTGGATTAAATTTAATTTCAAACGACATAAAAGATGTTATTGTAGTAAGAATAATAAACAATATACTGCATCTTAACATAGGATATAATATATTCATAGATGATAATAATAATATTATTAAATTATATTATTATAAAGATTTAAATAACGAAGAGAAATATCCATATTTGATAAAATTAAGCAAAAATTTTAAGAAATTACCTAAACAAGATTTCAAAATTAACGAAATATACAATATAAATTATGACATTTTTTACACAAATATACTGGATAAATACTATTTAAATAATAAATATATAGACAAATCGTATGTAAAATTCGAAGAATTATTAAAAAAGAAAAATAAAGTAGAAACAATCGACTATGATTATATTCCTCAGTGTAACTTGAAATATTTTAAATAATATATTAATCCTTGACTTTATTAAGTCCCCTAGCTAAAGCTAGTAGATTTATATATGTAGAGTTTTTTTTTGCTAACTCTATTTCTATCTTATCCTTCGATTTAACTATGAACATACCTTTATATAAATACAACACATACGCTATTATAAGAGGTATTCCTATTCCAAGACATATCCAAATTATGGTATTGACATTGAACGATTTCTGAGACGAAGCGATTTCCGTAGACGCAGTTGCTACTATGTCCATTACAGTTTTTATTCCACAAGATGCTTTAGCCTGTCCAGAGTTCAAAAATTCGAACACCAAAACTTGTCCATCGGGGGCAACACATTCGTCGACAATAAAATCCTGAACTGTTATACCGTTCTCTACTCTGGTACTTGCACTACAAGTATTTTCTATATATGTTTTAAAATCGTTTCTTATTTTATTTACCGTAGTTTGTATGTTAGTCTTAATTGTAAATAATTTAGCTCCTTCTTCTTTTTGTTCGTTCGTTAAATTGTTGTAAATTTTAAACGATGCATCTACAACTGAATCAATAGACGCTTTTGCTTCAGCACTACAGAAATTTTGTAATCTTAACGTACATCCCTTTGATTTTGAAAATTTTACATGTCCAAACTGAATAGAACATTTTGCGCTTGCATCTGCCTTAGCTGTATTCTTTAATTCAATTTTCATCTCATTTACTATATCATTGACGATAGTCTGAATAGAAGCACTAGCACCCATTTCTATTTATTGCAAGTTATTTTCAATATCAATTAAACTAATAAAGATTTTTTCTTATAAATGGATTTAGGTATATTAAATGGTTTCTACGGTGGAGTTAAGGAACAAAATCATGATGAATCTATCAAACAACAATATAGAAAAGAGATTAAAAGCGACGATGATCATCAAACTCAATTTAACATGTTGACATTTATAATTATAATTGCAATTGTTATAATTTTAATAGGAATAATCATATATTTTTCAATGAAAAGAGGAAAATTATCAAATAAACAACAAGATATAAGAGATAGTTATGAAGACGATTAGACTATAATATTTTAAACAAGCTTCTCTGACTAGGTTCTATATAATTTATTTTTAAATGCTTGAAGATATCTTTCTCATTTTTTAATTTAATTTTTTTATTGTCGAAACATAGTTCATACTCACTAAGTTTAAATCCATTCAATTTTGCTATTTTTCTAATCCACACGTTAAATTCTTTTGGTCCTGTAAAATATAATATACTCTCAAACTTTGAGGTGAAAGGCTTTATAATTATATCAATTTGCAAATACTTATTTTTGAAAACTTTTATAAATACAGTACTTTTTACAGCTCCGTCAATAACATATATTAAGTCGTATAATCTACTAAGACTCTTCAAAAATAAGGTTTTATCATCATTATTGTCAGAGATTATTAATATATCAATATCCGATATAAATTCATCATTTCTAGCATATGATCCTAAGAAATAATATTCGATATCTTTAATATTGTTATCTATTCTTTCTATAATATTTTTTACTTCTTTTCTACCAATATTTTTAACTATTTTATCGCTTATTTCTATTACTTTTTTCTGAGAATTATTTAAGACCTTATTATTTCCTTTAATATACACTTTTAGATCATCAAAATTTTTAATTCCTAGACTTAGCAACTTTTTAGCAGTTACTGATCCTATCATGGGTATTGATTTTAAACTCAAAATACTTTTATATCCAGCAGATGATTCTAGTTTACTTATAGAACCAAGAGTTTTGTTTTCAATTATTTCTATAATCTTCTTAATTGTCTTATCACCAAATCCTTTAATTTTTATCAAATCGTCATATATAACATTCGAAGCTTTTACTATTAGTTTTCCGTCACAATATTTTACATGACACCAATTATAATCTTTAAAACTATATAATAAATTTATTATATTTTGACAATTGTTTTCTCTCTTGTCTCCTAAAGTATCATATATATCTTTAAGACGTTTAAACTCACTCAATATAATCTTGTAATATATATAATTGATTATTTTATCGAAATTGTAATACTTATAATTTAAACTATTATATACGTACAATTGTGAAAACACATAATTTTCCTTTTCTGAATTTTTAACAACAACACCATCTTCTATTATTATAGGAATATTCATATAGTTTGAAATCGCTTTTATAATATTAAGATTTGTTTTTTTCTGTAATTTTAACTTCGATAATATCTCGTTTTCTGTAAGACTTTTATCATACAAGAACTGAAAATCTTTAAAAATATTATACCCTATACCGGCGTGAGAAATATTCTTTGAAAAAATTTCATATTTAGAATCATTAACATGGAAGAGAACTATTTTATCCAATCCTATGAGTTTTTCGAACTTATAAAAATAATTAATAATTCCTTCTACACTGCTGATTGAATATCCTGTAATAAACATGTTTCGTCATCTTTTATATACTTATAATAATCTAATCCATCTGACACTGTTATTTCTAGATATTTACATAAAACTGGAAGTATTTTGATTCCTAAACCATGAATACCTATAGTTTTTGAGTTTATTTTAAATTTAGTAGACGAAAAGGTTTTCTCTATAATATATTTTGGTCTACAACAATTTTCTATTATTTTCCCTTTACACTTTACATCTCCAAATACTTTTAATACAGAAAAATTTGCAACAGTTATTAAATCGTCACTTATATTTACATATATTTTTTTAGAATCTATATTTGATGATAATACGTGATCTAGTGAATTATCAACAATTTCAGAGTATATCTTTACTAACGCTCCGTTGAAATTAAAACTTTTAAAATTTTCTCCTTCAAAGTCGTAATATATTTCTGTTTTATTACTTATATCTCCTGCATACATAGATATATTTCTCTCTATATGTTCTTTAGATGACAATACTTCAATAGATGCGTTCATGTTGATTTTTAATGTAATATTCGTATTTTTTCAATATATATTTTCTTATAATTTACTACTTTTCGTTGTTTTTTTCATATCTTTTGGAAGATCTGATAATTTAATAAATTTACTCTTACATTTTCCGCATTCTACGCACATTGCTTTAATTGAATACTTAGAAGCTCCTGTATCTGTAAAACTTTGATAATACTTGACAGGTTGTTTGTTCATTGTTTCTTTCTTACATGATAAACACATAATTTTTTCACTATAATTCTTTGAACCTATTTCCTTTGTTTTTGCCTTTGTAGTTTTCAATTTTTTACCTGCCTTTTCATTTTCTTTTGCCAATTGTTTATCAAATTCAACACAAAATTGTATCAAACTTTTCATACATTTACCTGGAGTCTCAATATAAATTTTCTTAGGATCTATTGATTGTATAGATTCCATTTATTATTGTATAAAATTCAATATAAACATTTTCATATTTTATTAATATACTATACTTCTAAATTTGATAAATTTTTTTCGTTTATCTTATCAGAATGATGATCATTATATATGTCTATATAAAATTTTCTTAAACTATTAGCTCCTGAAAATGATTTGAATCCAATATCATTTTTCTTTTTCGATAAGTTTTCCCTACATACTCTACAAGGAATATAGAAATGTTCCAAATAATACATTAACTGATCAAAATCTTTATAATAATGATAAATTGTCGTGAATATAATAGCCCAAGCTCCTCTTCCCCAATATACTGGTGATATATCCATTTATATTATTAAATTATTGATAAAAAATAATTTATTAAATAATGGATACAGATTTCTTTAGCTTATTTAACGTAGATAAAAATGAATATTCTATGTACAGAGAAATTATAGAAAACTTGAAATGTATACAATTTTTTTTATTTCCAAATTTAGAAACTATTCATCAAGTAGGTTATATTGATGAAGATTTTATATTTAGAAATAAAGAGTATTTCAAATTATGTATAGTACCTGTATATAAACATTTTTGGAAATATTCTTACTTAAAAAAAGTGATAGTGTCTCAAAGAAATTATATTTATCTAAATTATGAAATAACAGAAGGAACGTTCTTTAGTATTCCTCAGAATGATATCAATATAATATACCATAACATTTCAGATAATCAACTTTCGATTAGAATAGGAGATGATAGATATATATTTTCATACGAAGCATATTCTTACTTATCAATAAAAAGAAAAGTAGTATTCGATGATCTTACTTTTTATCAAGTTTTTGGAACAGTTAAAGCTGCAATAAGATTTGGTTTTCTATCAACTGGAATAGAGAAAAAAGGTGATATAACATTTAGACAAAAGTTAGTAAATCCTCTTGATTCCGATATTAAGTATTTCCAAAAAATAAGTTTTAAATCATTGGAACCTATAAACCAGATTAGATTTTTTGATATATGGGTTAATAGAAAAGATTATGTAATTACCGGAAGTACAGGAGTTGGAAAAACGTCTCAAGTTCCAAAAGTATTTTTTTGGTACAATTTTTTATTCGGAGGTTACGATTTTAATCTATCAAGTGTCGATCTTGATAATTTTAACAAAAAAGACAAAACTATGATAATATTTCCCAGAAAGGCTTTAATTGTGTCAAATGGAGAAAATTTCTTAAGAAGTTTAGGTTATAGAACCGAGAGTAACATAATAATAGAAAATAGTCCTGTCACTATGAACTTTAAGAATGTTTCAAACACTATATATTATAATAAAAACCCTCAAAGCGTCGAATTAAATTTCTGTATCAATAGAATAGCTGCGTCAATTAAATTGAATGACGATAGATTGGCATCAGTGTTCGTTGACGAGATACACGAACACGAAACTTTTTCTGATATATGTATAACAATCCTCAGGAATCAAAGAAAAAGATATAATAATATAATACTTATGAGTGCTACTATAGACGAAGATAAAGACAGAATATATAAATATTTTAATAAAAATATTGAATTTATTCATATAGAGGGAGATAAATTACATCCTGTAAAAGAGATAATAATAGGAGATAGATATGTGATCGAGGATGTAATAACTAAACATAGACCCAATAAAGGAAAAGCTGGAATATTTTTCTTTTCTAGGATATCTGATATTTCAAGTGCGTTTAAACATTTATCATCTGTATTTGAAAATGATAAAAATTTGGTATTTATACCTATTCATAGTAAAGTGTACCCATCTGCATCTGATATAATTAAGAAAATAGAATCAAGTCATAATAAAAGCGTTATAGCATTATCAACTAATATATTGGAATCGTCGCTTACTTTGTGCAATGCTCAATATGTTTACGATACAGGAACATTTTTTTCTAAAAGATTTTTTGGAGGAGAAGTTGATAATATCACTTATGGAATGGCTGAACAGAGAAAAGGTAGAGTTGGTAGAAAACTTCCGGGTAATTACATAGTATTATATGATAAAAATAAATTTAAAAAAGATTTTAAGAAAATTAACTATGAATTTTTATATCCGTATGTAATATTTCTTAAAATGTATAAAATAAAATTTGATGATATATTTATAATTCCAGACGATGCTACAAGATTCGAAAGGACTATTGAGTATTTAAGGCAAAATGATATATTTGTAGACAACAGAAAATTTATGAAGCATATATATAGAATATCCCAGTCAACACAGAACATCCTCTGAATATGCATAGGATATCCGTAAAATTAAAAGTACGTCTATTGAATCTCGTGTATATACATAGGATGTCCAGAAACATATATACGTGAATTAAATGTCCACAGTACATCTTATGTACAAACAAATATGGATATATATAACAGCTCCAAAAACTAACATATGTAGGATATACAAAAACGGATATACTCATATTGGACATCCATAGTACATCCATTATACATACCCATTTGATACGCATTTGATGTGCAATACTTCCAGAAACGTATATACATAGGACATACTAAATCGAATATACAAATAGTCAACATCCGTAATATGTTTCATGTACGTACACATATGGATATACGTAAAAGATCAAAAAACGCATATACGTAGGATATACAAAGACGGATATACCCATATTGGACATCCATAGTACATCCGGTATACATACGCATTTCATATGTGCAGTACATCCAGAAACGTATATACATAGGACATATTAAATCGGATATACAAATAGTCAACATCCGTAATATGTTTCATGTATGTACGTACACATATGGATATACGTAAAAGATCCAAAAACGCATATACGTAGTACATACGCAATGGATATTCGTAGTAACTCAAAAAAATACAAAGATTATTGATATTTATTAATATAAGCAAAAAGATGTTTATTATTTTTTATTTTAAAGTGACAAAAATCTTGCGTTTATAAAATTTGATTTTAAGCCAAATGTGTGTATATATATATTGAAAATAAGCAAAATAAATGTCTATTAATTATGCACTTTTTATTAATAATAAAAAGTAAATGTAAAATGTAAAAGTAAATGTGATAATGCGGCAAGTTATGTGTTTTAACACTGGTACATAAATATAGTTTTTTTAATTTTGGCGCCATATAAATCGCCAATCAATTGTGCATAGTGTAATTCTCTACTAGGCGTGGCATGCTGTACGGCACACTTTGGATAACATATGAAAAACGGTTTGTGCAATATTTTATTGTGTCTTGTGTGCATTGTGCATTGTGTGAAAACTTTTCTTGGACGAAATAAACTCATAGAGTAGTAGCAGGCAATAACACACTTAAATTAAAGGTAAATCCTATTATATAATACATCCTATATTATTTCATTAACTTTTCATTGCGGTATAGGTTAAGAATCGTTACAACGTATTTTTTCTTCATGTTAATTAATTTCTTAATTTCAAAATATATATGAATTGTTTCACATTTTAGGTATTTTAGGTAATAACTATTTCATTACAATCGGATCGATAAACTTTATGGCACTTTTTATCCATTCATTTTAAGTTTTGTGTCTTGTTGAATGAAAATCAAAATGCCTAACAAAAAAAGTCAAAGAGAAAAATTGTGTCGTAAAATTAACGAAAGACTCAATCTGTCATTAGCAATGATTAGTGAAACTAATCAATTAACAGATCATAAAACAATCTCAGATCAGAAATGTGAAAAAATACAGAAAAATAATAATAATGAAATTATGATTGAAAATAATGATAACAATGATTTTCAAAGTGACAACAATGATTTTCAAAATAACAATAACATTTTATTAAATAGTAAAGATAATAATTTGAAATTGAATGATTATTCTTCTCTTGCAATTAAAGATTTACAAGAACATAATAACACTAGTATTTCACTTCCATTATTTACAAAGCCTAAGGAATCTCTTACTACAAAATTAGGAAAATGGTCCATTGATAGAAATATTAGCCTAACTGCATTTAAAGAATTATTAAATATACTTCGTGAAGAATCATCTTTGACTAATATCTTACCAGCTGATCCACGTACAATTTTAAAAACACCTCGCAAATCTAATTTTTTAAACAATTCATTTCATTATTTTGGTATACGCAACTCATTAAATTCTTTAACTTTAAAACATAATATAATTGTTGATGAAAACACAGAATTTTGTCTCGCAATTAATATTGATGGATTGCCTTTAACAAAAAGCACATCAAGTTCTTTTTGGCCAATTTTGGGTACAGTAAAATCAATTAAAAATTTGAAAAATCAAGTATTTATAATAGCTTTACATTATGGAAGTGAAAAACCTAAAACTAGTGAATTTTTAAAAAATTTTGTAGAAGAATGTATAGAACTATCAAATGGAATAATGATACAATCTGTGTTATGTAAATTCAAAATTTCAATGTTAATTTGTGATACCCCAGCTAAGTCTCATATTTTATCTGTTAAGAGCCATTCAGGTTATTTTTCATGTACACAGTGTACTGAAGAAGGCGACATGGTTAACAATGTTTTATGCTTTGATAAAATTGAAAATTATGAAAAAAGAACAGATCATTCATTTAGAAATACTCTTCAAGTCGAACATCATACAGGAGAAACACTTTGGCTTTAAATTCCCAATTTTAATATGATTGACAATGTACCTTTAGACTATATGCATATTCTTCTATTAGGTGCAACAAAAAGGTTGTTATGCTGTAAGCGTTATGGATGGATATTTGGCAAGCCTCCTCATAAATTACGTGCTTCAAGTATTAATAAAATTAGCAACAATCTTCAGCTGTTAAAGAAATATATTCCTTGTGAATTTGCAAGAAAAACTCGGCCAATAAATGAATGTAAAAGATTTAAAGCAACCGAGTTTAGACTTTTTTTATTATACACAGGTCCAATAGTTTTGAAGAAAATAATACCATTGAAAGAGTATAATAATTTTCTTATGCTAAGTTTAGCAAGCTCGATATTGATAAGTAAACACTATGTAAAATTTGAGAATTATATTTCTTATGCCGAAGATCTAATGAAACATTTTATTAAGAATTCTATTACAATTTATGGACCTGATTTCATTTCACACAACATACATAGTTTATTGCATTTAAGTGATTGTGTGCGCCTGTTTGGTTCACTTGATGAATTTAGTGCCTTTCCATTCGAAAATTACATGCAGAAGATAAAAAAGAATATTCGTAGGCATTCGCAGCAGTTGCAACAAGTTGTGTGTAGAGTTAGCGAGGAAAATAATTTTTTGCAACCAATACAATCTACAAATGATAATTCCGTAACATTATTGCGGGAACATTTTAATGGTCCATTGATAAATAATTGCACTTCTCCGCAGTACAGGAAGCTTAAAACGATTAATTATTGCTTAAATGTTTTAAAAGTAGCTGATCGATTTGTTGAATTGGATGATACAACTATAGTTGAAATACAAAATTTTGCTTCATATCAAAATGAAATATTCTTAATAGGAATCAAATATATTGCACATAAAGATTTCTATTCAAAGCCATGTTTTTCTTCATTATTTGATATTAAAGTAATTATAAAATATAATACTGAATTGAAAATGTGGAGAATGGACAAGATCAGAAGAAAATTATTAGTTTTACCATATAATGATAAATATGTTGCATTTCCTCTACTTCATTTATAATTACCTTTAATAATTTCATAAAAATATTAAAATAAATAAAAATAAAAATAATGAAAAAATTTTGAAAATATATGGTTAGTTATGATATTTATTCTATTCTTTTATTGATCTTGATTTCTTTGCTAAATCATAGGTTTTCTCAATTGGCATATTTCTATTTGTATACAAGTGATTCGAGAAATTTAATAATAATTGCATTTATAAGTTTAAGGAATTGCTATTGATTAATATGTACATATAGATGACTTGGCTTGTCGTTCGATTCAAAGAGGAAGATACTGTTGAGGCAGTACCGAAAACATGGTTTCTGTCAAAAGAATCTGCATGCTATTGGCCATCAAAAAGTTACGATAATGCAGCTATTAAAGCATTAATAAAAAAGAAGCATAATCCTGGCTCGACATGGATAAAATATGAAGCAATTGTTTTAGGCACATATGGTAAATATTATTTATATTATGTTAAATTTTTATAAAATTGTATTATGTAAAATTTGTATTAAAAAAAATAATTAACTTTTAATTTGTTTAGATGATTTAAAAATTGCTAATAAAAAAGGCAATCAAAGCCCAAAGTACAGATGACCTTTCATCACATACGGAGATCTTAACAAAAAAAAAGAATAAAATGCATAAACGGAGACAAGACAGAAAGAAACACAACTCCTCAGATACTGATAAATCCAATGAGTCTAACCGTGATATGTCTGATGAAGATAGTAACACGTACCCATCATTTTCACATTTTGGCAACACACATGTTGAACGCGGTAAAATAATTAAATTTTTCTAGCGCGGTAAAATAATTAAATTTTTCAAAATTTGTTTAATTTTTAAAAAGTAATTTTTTTTATATTTAATATACAGACAGTAATCGCTCTCCAACGGAAAGTCAAGATAAAAATATCACTAATGGTAAGAGTTTTTGAAATTTCAATTTTTATATCAAAATGCACGTTTGCATTGTTAATTAGATCAATATGTTAAAGAAAATTAAGTCCAAAGCCGCGTATGGATATAAATTTGAATATAGATTTGAAAAATTAATTATCAGTTCAGATAACATTAATGTTTTATATTCTAAAAGTATATAAATTTATTCCACTGTAAGGCTGACAGCACATGAACGGATTCAACACGGAGCAGAAAAAATCATCATTACATTTATTCTTATGGTAGGTAGCCCGCAATCCCCCCTGGTGTGCTACCTTAAAAATACATATCTTAAAACTTTTTCGGCGTTGAATTCATTCATGTACTACTGACCTTAATATATCAACCAATTATATTAAATAATCATTATTAATTAAATGGATTATATTTCTTGTTATTTTAAGATAACTTCAAAACTACAGACAACGCTGACATAAATGCTGGTAAATAATTATTTTTATTTATTATTATTGATTTTGTAATTTTTGAATATTCCTTTATGTATAATATTTTAATACGACTCAACTTTTAAATTTTCAGAATTCAAAAGACAATTTTTTAAAGAAATTCATCTTATTCATCTAAAATTAAATGACCTTATGAGGAGCATTGATATGCTTATAAAAAAAACCCGATGTATTGATGAACCAGAACTAAATGATGACACTAATATGGCTGTTAAGACTCTAATACAATCGTTTCCAGTCATTACAGAGCAGCAACTAATGTCAATGGAAGAATGGCTATCAAATGCAACTGATAACATACATGCATTGGTGTGTATTGAATTATCCTATATATTTTTGAAAATTTTATATTACATGATGAAAACTATTTTCTAATAAATTACTTTTCGAATTTTATATTTTAGAGTAATCAACTGCGTTTAATTGGAGGCACGGATCTTTCCCATCTAATCAAGGGCGTTATGTCGAGAGTAATTTCGAACGAAGTTGGGATGCTATATTCTTGGGAGGGAGCTCGGCAAAAAAAACCTTTTAAATCGTTAAAGTTTGTCCAAGTTATCATTGGTAAAATATATTATTTTATATACTCTACATCGAAACAATTTTAATCACATATACATTTTTCAGCAAAGCCTAATGTAACTGTGTTGCGTAACTAAATGATGCTCAATGCAATAACCAAATAAAAATTTTAATTTAAACTTTGTAATATAACTTTGTCGCTTTCACTTGATCTACTATTTCTGATTTAATACGTTTCCTATTTATGGATCAGTCTGACATATTTTTAATATTGCGTTACTGTATTAATGCGTAATATCATTTAACGTGCGACGAAGAAATCATAACAACCAGTCGCTTCGAAGTCTCAAGTTGTAATCCTGTTATACATGTATTATATGATGTTTCGCATTAAAGTTCGTAGGTCTGTCCATACCGGTTACGTTCCACAGTTACGTGATAAAGCTGAACTCAAGTACGCACATAACTTTATATTTACTATATGATTTTAGGTGTTGTTCGACTGAACTCCAAGACAAAATCTGCAACAGAATCGGACATTATAGAAGTGATAAGAAATTGGTTAGTTAGAAGTAAAGAACGCAGCAACAAATTTCAGTCAAAACAAAAATTGAAAGAAAACACTGTGCGTAAAACAGGTTCGGTTTGTGAAACAGATTCTACTTCTGAAACAGTCATGTCTGAAAAAGGGCCAGAATCTTAACGATTAAGATATAATTTTATGTCATTATTATTATTTGTTTTACATTTATTAAAATTAAAAGTACAGTTAGGTTTAAGATTTCAAATGAAAATAATTTAATTGTTTTGGTACTGCATTAATATTTTTTAAATTTGATTTGCACTTTTTTGACTGCACCTTTGTCAGTATTCTTTTTTTTTATTTAAGTATAGTAATTTTTATTTTAAAGCTTTAAAACTTATTGTTTAATACTATTTTGCTACAATGTTAATTTTATTTTCGTTTTTATATGATTTCTTTAGTTTATTTTCATTACATAGTCTTACAATACACGTACAGAAAATTTATGCATTAAAAATGTAATGTTATGTATAACAACACACATAATATATATAATATATATAAATATATATACTTATTAAAATAAAAAATATATATTCAAAATTACAAAGTTTAAAAATACGCATTGTATTTTTTCAAACCTTTTATTCCCAGCATTCAACACAAAAAAATCCCCTGAATGTACACAAGATATACGGAAACGAATTAGTATATTTAAATATACGTAGATATACACTGACTATATAGCACATGCATGTGATGTACAATATATATTTTTCTATATACGAAAATGTATGTCCACGGTGGATGCGCAATGAATGTACCTAGTACATATATATAACGTACAATATATGTTCTTTAAATGTACATAGGATGTGCTAAAAGTGCGATAATATGGATATACGAAATTGTATGTTTCGTGTATGTACATTGGATATACAAATGGATATATAATGGATCCACCTGAGATGTACGGCGCATTGCTTTTGAACATCTATACGATCTGCAATGGATATCTTTCAGAAGTATTATGATGTACACAGGATATCCAGAATCCGTTTCCATATATCCTGTGTACATTCAGGGGATCTTTTTGTGCTGACTGGGTATATAACACATATCCTTGTGATATGATAGAGTATATATCTATTTATCTAAAAAATAGTATTAACAAAATGCTAGAAAATTTTGAAAATATAGATAGTAATGAAAAAAAAATAGAATATGTTATGAGTAATAATGTATTATATAAAAATCTTACAAGTATTAATTTTGTATGTAAATTAAAAAAAATTAAACAACCAAATAAAAATGATAAATTGATTAGCATATCAGTTGAAGTTTTAAATCAATTAGTAGATGGATGTGATATTATTTATGGGCAAACCATGACTTCTAAAACGTATAAAAATTATTATATGATATCTTCGAATATTTTTCTTCCACTAATATCTCTCAAATAAAAAAAATACTACTAAAATCTAAATTTTTAGATTTGTAAGAAACTATATAAAGCACGTCTATATCTTCGTACGACGATATATATCTGTCTAATTCATATACGCATCTATCTGGATCAGTAGTTAAATTAAAGAACATTGCATAATCATCTGATTCGTATATGTTCATTGAATATATCAATCTTTTATCTTTTAAGTAGTTCAACATATATCCATATAATATTTTGTTTTCTGTCCATGTCAATGTTATAAGAAAATTATATTCTGTTTTTATACTATATATCTTACTGTTCAAGATAAGCTCACGTTTTCTCTCTTCGTTTTGAATTTTCTTTATAATATATCTTAATTCATTTTCTCTTTTGAATAACTTTACTATACTATTGATATCTGGACATTCCCTGTCGAACAAATAAAATTGAAACAGAGCTTCGTAAAAATAAGGACAAAAATCTCTATAGAAGTATTCGTTATTAATATTTTCTCCTTTGATTCTTTTTAGTATATATTTTATTTCGTACTTATCTCCTATTATCTTTACATTATTACTTATTTTTATATTATAAACCGAATTGTGAACATAAAACAATATTAAGTAGCAATAGTTGTTTAAAGTCTTGTTGAAATCCAATTCGTAATTTTCAACATTTTTAATTATTTGTGGAAATTCTACGTAATTTTTTGTTTTTCTTTCTTCCTTATTATTAAATTTTTTTCTTTTTATATTAATCTTTTCTTCTTTTTTGTAATCTATATCTAATAAAACTTCTGTGACGAAAACCTTGTCGTTATTCAAGTCAATCATATTTACTAATATATTGTCAGGAGGAGTATTAATTATTAAATTCCCGTATGTTAAAACATTCTCTTTAATATTTTCAATGACCGGATAAATATATTCAGAATATTTATCTACATAATCGTCACTGTACAAGTAGTCTTCTAGTAGAGAAGTTATATCAAAATATTTGTAAAAATGAAAAACGTCCTCTATATATATTCTTCTATCGTTGTTACTTAATATATTATTAACAATTGACTCTATATTTTCATTTAGAATATAATTAACTATATTCAATGGATTTCTATCAAAACTAATTGATATATAAAAATAATCATTTATGCAATTTACTTTTATACCAAATGTAGTTAACAGGAATAGTCCTTTGAACAATTTTTTATCGTTGTCCACCCTAATGTTTATATTAAAATCATTTTCACACTTAGATAGTATACACGAATATCCCTTTAACGTTTTTTGAATTTCGTTTGTAGAATTTTTGTACGTAGATTTTTTTTTTATTCTTTTTTTTGAACTAAATGTATGATTAATAATATCTATTATTTCATCATTATTATACTTTAATATTATTAAGATATCAGACGGATCTATATTTTCCCATAATTTTATTAATTTTTTTTTTATAACTTCTTCATTTGACAGATCTATAGACGTGCCTCCTAAATATTTCTTTCCATAGTTTATAAAAAATAGAGAAATTCCGTCAATATCGTAACTTTTTCTAAAATAATATTTATTTTCTAATTCATCTACTATTTTACTTAATTTATCATCGAAATCAAAATTGTATATAAAAGGGATATTACTAAATTTGTCATAGAATTTATAAATTAGATTCTTACATACATCATTATATGTAATACTATTGTTTCTTCTCTTACTAAAGAATGTCATAAAGTTGAAACATGTTGAACCGTTATATATTATATTATCGTTCTCTCCTCTGTGTCTGAAAATGGAATGTTCGAATAAATGTGATAGTCCTGTTTTGTATTGTTTTTATAATCATAATCGAATCCTTTATCTGTTATTCCTATAAAAATATCATATGGACTAAAATTATCTACAATAATTTTTGTATCGTTATTCAAACAAATTTTTTTAAAATTCATTTATTAAAAATATTAATAGTACAATATAAAAATACTACAACTACAACAACTTGATATACTATAGTAAAATATAAAAATTACTACATCTATAATAACTGATATACCTTTCTACTTTTTGTCATTTCTAATAGTTTATTAATAGTTTCTATATTTGATTTATTTGGTCGCGGATATCCATTTAGAACATATCTTCTGAGTACAACACAAAGATGTTTAACGTCTTGGGATTTCAGTTCGAAATCTCCTCCTATATATTTTAACATGTATAAAAGTGTATTCATTTTTTCATATAACACGTCTTGATCTACATTTTCTCCAAAGCTTCCGTTGTTATTAATAAAATGATAAATCTCGTCGTGTAAAAGTTTTATATTGTGTTGTATATTATAATCATGCAGTAGATATATAGTTTTGTGTAAATATGTAATATTTTCTAAAGTAATATATTTGTTAAAATTTTCAGTATAATTTTGTTGTAATTCTATAGTATTATTATTTTCTTCAGATTCGTTCATATTCGCAATACACACATCATTATGTTTATATTTATCTATAATTAACACGCAAATAAACGAAATATCAATAATGTATAGTATAATTATATTAAATAATGAACTTGATAAAATATCAAAGATTTTCATTTTTACGATTTATAATGTAAGTAAATATTGTTACATTAGAATACTTAGACTGTATTAAATTTCAGTTTTATTATATATTATATATATACTTACAATTTTCCTTGTTAATCAATGAAATATTTAAATAATCGTGACATTCGTTATTCCAGTCATTCAACTCTCCATTATGTGTTTTACAAGTCCTTAGATGACATTCTTTATGATTACAAGTTTTTAATATCACAATGCTGGCAATATCAGGATACTGTATGTTAAAATAATCGTCAGTATAATATGGTGTATAATTACAGTAAGGTATAAATTGATTACTGTTTAACACTGTATTTATTAATTTCCCATGTGGGAAATGACTACCGGCGAGATAATGGCCCAGTACCGATTTCTGGTACTGAGTATTGGCGCGTTACTAGATGCCAGTACTGATGTGGTGCTGGAGAAATACTGGGATGATAGAATTGGGCCAAGACTCGAATTACAGTACTACTTTGGTACAGGATTTCAGTATTGCTGCAGTATCGATTTCCAGTAGTGCTGCAGTATCGATTTCCATTATTGTTACGGTATTAAATCAGTACCGATTTTCAACATAACAGTACTAAAAATCAGTACCAATCCCCAATACAGTAACAGTATTAAATATCTGTACCGATTTCAAATACTATTATAGTATCAAAAATCAATACTGATTCTTAATACTGTAACAATATTTAAGATCAGTATCAATTTCCAATAATTATTATCAATTTTGTGCGCGATAATCAAATTAAATTACAGTATTATTATTAGAATTATTTATTATACACATATAAAATCAATTAATTGACATTAATAAAACATTATTAAATTGACCTAATCAAACAGATGAGTATTATTTTTCATATTAAAAATAATTTTCTCTTATCTATAATATAACATAATTAATTAATTAATTCACATTTTTTCCAACATTTTCTCTTTCTTTGCGACCTCCGCACCGATCTACTGCTCCCGAAAACCATCGACTCAAGGAAGAATTTATTTCTCTTTCTTCCTTAGTTCCAAATTTACTTACGAAAATATCTATCAAATAATTTTTTATTCTTACATTATAAAATATATCAATTGATAATTAATATTAATTTAATAGAAGCTGAAATAACGCATACCCATAAGTAAGCTATAAATTTTCGTTTTGCTAAAGTTTAATTTTTTTGTTTTATTTTTTTGTCGACCAAAAGCAGTAAATAATATCTGGACATCTTTAGTCATTACAGCTGATAAAGCATTATGTATAGCTTTTCTGTGTGTTGAAGCTACATCAACATATTTTTCAAATAACGTACGCTGTAAAAAATATAAACCTATAAAATATTTTATTTATATATATATTAAATAAAATATTAAAATAATCTAAAAAAATTAATTACCAAGGCATTTTTTTTTCGTCAACGTCCATTGAGGCATCCAAAGTATCAAAATCATCTAATATAGATATCGGTAATGTAAAACCAATAATTTGTTTTAAAGCAGAAACTGGATTCATTTTATCTTTGTGTGATAAATTTAATAATAAATTGTTTTGTAATTCTTCAAATCCTTTCCGTATATCGTATAAAATACTTTTTTTTGTTATCCATCTTTTTTTGTATAAGTACTTTTACTTGTTCATAGCAAGCATTAGCAATGACTTGAGTGCATTCTAAAATAGGAAAACAAATAAGTATTTATTCTTAATTTATTAATTTATTTATTTATTAACTTATTTATTTATTTATTTATTTATTTATTTATTTATTTAGTTATTTATTATAAGAAAATCTAAGTTATATTATTGTAAAATTTTTTTAAGTAATCTTAATTGTTAAATAATACTACACCATTATTTTCTATACAATTATTGTGTAATTTTGTTCTTTGCACAGGATTTAATTTTTCGGCTTTGTCAGAGAGAGAGAGAGTCGCTTTACGCTTGTTACTTTTTTTAC
Organism: Linepithema humile; assembly: GCF_040581485.1. Taxonomy (NCBI): domain Eukaryota; kingdom Metazoa; phylum Arthropoda; class Insecta; order Hymenoptera; family Formicidae; genus Linepithema; species Linepithema humile. Next base: position 13,879,061 of record NC_090134.1, on the reverse strand, counting down.
TTTTGTTATTTTTAAAAGTAACTGATTCTGATGAACTGCTTGGAACGTCATTATCTACGAAATAAAAATATCAATTATAAATGTATAAATTTACGAATTTCAAACATGTTTACAAACAATAAATACCTTCTTCTATTTCCGTAATTTTTTCTTTTACAATTTTTTGACTTGAGAACGATTGAAATTCTAAATCACTGATATTACTTGATTTATCTGATGCTGTATCTGACAATTCTTCAGCATCTATATCAGATACTTCACTTGAAAGTACAACAGTGTCTTCTGTAATGCGTGTCATACGACGTAGTCCCTGATCGAAATTATCTATAATATAACGTAAATAATTCAATGCATTTTTTATTTTACTTTTTTTAACTTGTACTTACTAGCATTTTTCATTAATTTAACAGGATATTTCTTCCATGTTAATTCTGGAGTTTTATTTTCTTTACTCCATTCTTGTACTTTATCGTACTCTAATTTTGGCGGATATTTGCAAAACCATGTGCGTTTAAGTTTTAATAACCATTCTTTTGGTACAAGATCTATACATAATTTTTTATCTTGACGCCGAATACTAGTAAAGCAGACGACTACGTGCGTAACATTATCACTTAGTTCAGTTCTATATAAATTACATAAATAATAAATTACGATTATTTTTCTTTATTGGTAAAAAAAGCTTTTAAGTCAATAATATTACGTATTTTATTTTGAAAATTAACAATAACATAATTACCAATAAATTGAAAAAATACGTGTACTCACAAATATGAAAAATCATTCATGGTTGATGCGAATTATAGCACTGCACTGCACTAGACTTAATAATACACTGGACTAAAATATAGTTTTACTTTTTGTCACGTAAATTAAAATATACAAGAAAAATATACAGTTATACGCTTTGACACATAACAGCAATGATGCCAGAACGAGGTTCCGCAGTCAACAAACAAATGCATATACAGAAACTATCGATAGCGAAATCGAAATGTATTGAAATATTTATTTATACGGTAATAAAAAATTAAATGTACATATTGATTACATTTATGTACATTTATTAAAATATTTACAAACATTTACAAACTAAAAAAATTTAAGCGTGTAATAATTTTGTACAATACGTAATATTCTTAATGTTTAAAAGTACGCATTTATGTTTAATTTCTTTAACATGAAAAACGCAACGGTATTTGCTTAAATTAACTTGCCATAAACCGACATTAGATGATTTATAAGGATAGTTAAAAACATCTCTTGTATCATAATATAACGATCCTTTTAGTGATAACTTTTCTTGATTTAAAACATCATTTTTTAACGAATAAATTTTATTAATTTGTATGATATTGCCATTTTTTAGTTGTACAACGTTATTAGGAGATGTATTTGTGATAATCATTTCATTCCATGTTATACTTTTAAATATTATTTTTGTCATATGATTGCCTAAATAAATTGATTTTTTTTTAACATAATCTGTAACTGATATAGATTGAACAATCTTTATATTAGTATTTAAATTAATTTCTTTTAAACGATTTGCAACTTGACTTAAAGGATTATTTGGTGTACGAACTAATTTTTTTAAAGTCATCAAAAAATTTTCAAATGGAAATGTCGAAAATGATGTCAATGAACATCCTATATGAGTTACATCATCTGCTATATGAATTAAATTATGAAAATTAATACTTTGAATATGAGAACCATAAAATTTAGGCAACAAACGAAAAAATAATATTAATAATTTTTTTGCATTTTCTGCGTTTAATATTGCCAAATCATCACTACATAATAATCGACATGCTACATATAAAAGAGAAAAGTGCTTATATTTATCAGTTGGAAGAACATGACGAAGTACTAATATACCACTGTATAACAGAAAGAAACGAAATTGTGTCGCTTTCCAATTTTTTAAGTTACCAATATCAAAAGTTTTTCTTTGGAATTCTGAGGGAATTTGACCAGATAAACCATGGAGTAAATTGCTTAATAATAATCGATTTCGTGGCCCAATACCACTATTCTTGGGACCACCGAATACAATATTGTTTAATAAAGTTTTTGTAATACCAAGAAATAAAAGGTGCATTGAATCTAGAACAACTGATTTTACTGGATCAAATCCTGGAATTTTTAATAAAGGAGAGATTTCGTTATCAAGATGATGCTGAGGCTGCCTACGTTCTTTGAATGATTGTTCATTGCGTTCTTCACAAGTAGTTCTCGAATATATGCGTTTATTTTTACCAACTGTTTTGCCTTTTACGGTACAACGTTCGCATGCATAAAATGCTACGTGAGATTTTACACATTTAATAAATGACCTAGCCGGTGTATCACATATAAAACCTAACACTTTAATATTATATATTTTATCTGACAATTTAATTTTATTGGTCATTAAACTTAATAGTTCTTCTATAAATTCATTTAAAAACTCCGTTGGTGATTTTGGTTTAGATTCACCGTGATATATAGCAACAACTTGCGGTTTGACAATGTATTTCTTATCATGTAACATAATCAATATAGGCCAAAATTGTTGTTTTGAATTTTTATAAATTTGTACACCGTCGATGTTAACAAAAATTTCAATTACATCTTTTACATATACTTTAGGATTTATCATCAATTTAAGAGCTTTTTCTAAACCAAAATAAATGTAAGTACCAAACGATCCATTAGCACTTAACATAAATTTAACAACATTTCTGGAATTTTTAGTTTGCAGAAATGTTGCAGCTGTTTTTGGAAATTCGTCATGTTCAGTTTTCAAAATACATAATAACTCAGATAACATTTTGTTATTGAGACATGCAACATTTTTAACAGACCAATCAAGTATCTTTTGTTTAAAAGAAATATTTTGATCTAATTTTTCTAATTGTTCTTCGACTTCGTTGTCGTGACATAATTCTTCACTTGATGAAGATGATGTAATTTCATTATCAAAGATGCTAAAGAATTGAAGATTATACTTATTTAATTAGAAAAATATATTTAATATTCAAAAAGATTATTTATTATTATTATTTGTTTATTTATTTATTATTTATTATTTATTTATTTTTTTAATAATAAATCCAAAAATTTCATCAAAATTAATCATTACGTTGTTAAAAAGTATAAATTGTATTAACAGATAATTTCAATATCATCATCAAATAATGATGAACAGATAATTTTATCATCAAATATGTAAAATATTTTAAATTATAAATATGTGTGCAATTACTTGGTATTTCTATTATCATGAGATAATGCTGAAGAAGAAGGCAAAATTTGTGCACGTTGTTTTTCAACTTCACTTTCGGTCACCCAAACATTGTCAGATTGTAACTGATTTTTTTGATTCTCGTTTTCATATATTTCATTATCATCCGATGATGATGATATAGTCTTTAGTTTCTTTAAATCTCGATATTTTTTGGTATAAAAGTACTTCCTTTTCAGCATTTTCTATTAAATTTTTACCACTGGATATAGCTGTAACTATGAGTTATAAAATTGATAAAATTGCAATTAAAAAATTATTTTCCATAATATAAAAAAAGAGAGAATTTGACAACTAGTAAAAATGATAAATAATAGAGTTATCACTCACAATAACTGTTATTACTCCGTTTCTCGGCCAATTATTAAGTTTATCTAAGTTTATCCGTTTTATTAATAACGCAATGGACTAGAATATAGTTTTACTTTCTGTCACATTAAAATATACAACGGTTATACTTTTTAACACTGCCTCCTATGATGTATACTAAGTATTCGATGTTCATCTTTTGCCAATTTTAGTGCTAAAAAATTTACCGGCATTGTACCATTTCGGTACTGGCATTTAACGCTCTTCTTTTGCCAATTCCAGTACGGGCACAGTACCTTGAATTTACCGGCAGTATACCGTTTCGGTACTGTAATTTGACATTTCTTTTACTAATTTTCGTACAGGTATAGTACAAAAAAATCCACCGGCAATATACCATTTCGGTACTGGCATTCAACGCTCTTCTTTTGCCAATTCCAGTACGGGCACAGTACCTTGAATTTACCGGCAGTATACCGTTTCGGTACTGTAATTTGACATTTCTTTTACTAATTTTTGTACAGGTATAGTACAAAAAAAAACCACCGGCAATGTACCATTTCGGTACTGGCATTCAACGCTCTCCTTTTGCCAATTTCAGTACGGGCACAGTACCTTGAATTTACCGGCAGTATACCGTCTCGGTACTTGACATTTGACATTTTCTTTTATTAATTTTTGTACAGATACAGTACCGTAAATTTACCGACAGTATACCATTTCAGTACCATTATTCAATACCGATTTAGATAATGGGTTAGTACTAAACCATTGTTATTTTAATACTGGTTTTGTACTATTCCAGTACCGAAATGTAAAACCCGTTTTTCGGTACTGGATCTGTATCTCGCCAGTATCTAATACTAGTCTGATGTATGAAATTCCCACATGGGAGGATTCACAGAATAATATTCGTCTCTTATATGGGAAAAGTTGTTTTCCTCTATATACTTATCTTCAATTTGATATGAAGATTGAATATTGTAGACTTTGACTAACAGTTTAACTTCTGGAATAATTTTTTCAATCAGAGAAAGTGACTCGCTAGCAAATTCTCTATCATAACTTATTATATCTGTCAATTGACCAATTTCAACTACAAACTCTACTCTGTTGTTCTTTGGAATTCTTAGTATCGAATGAGGAGGAGATTTATCGAATTGCGTGAGTATAGGTATAAATAAGTCTAATTGGTTAAATATTGTATAATCTAAATGTTTACCTTTTTTGTAATTGCAGTAATCCTCTCTGTGTCCTACTATAGTATCGTCCTTATATACATTTGGAGAAAAATAAGAACTAAATATATCGAATCCACTCAATTTTAATATAGATTTTCCATTGATATTGATTTCAAAAGACTTTATAAGTTTTAACCCAGGATAATCCGTATATCTTATTGATCCCTTGCCTTTTATCTCTGGTATCTTTATACCTACACAAGGAAAGTCTATACCATCCAATCTCGAATCTATTATATTGAAATGGTATCTACATCCTCTTATATAAGATTGTGATAGATTTACTATTTGAGGACAATTAATTGGTAAATCTTTTATAGGAATTCTGTATATATCATTATTCTTATTATCAACTACAATGTTTTTAATAAGTATATCTTTCATTTTATCTTTTTTATTAAGAGATAAAATTTTGAAATAATATAATTAACTATCAAATAAGAATAATGGAGCTTAGTCATATATGTTTGAGTGCAATTATAAATTCATACATAAAATATTATGATTGCAATGATAATAATAAAGTGTTCTTACAAAAACTATTTTCACATTCCAAAAATATAAAAAATGCTCATGTGTCGCTCTATGTATACGCATATAAATATGAATATTTAAGAGAATTAGTAGATGTTAATAATATACACACGACTCTAACGAGAATTATGATTAAAACAAACTATAAATATTTATGTGATTTCATAGAGTTTTATATCGATTATATTGATTTTAACTTATTGTCAATTTTCGATATAAGCGAATGTATTTTAAGAAAGTATTCAAGTAAATTTGATATGACTTTACTATCTAGAATAAAAAAACTACCTGAAAGTATTATAATTGACGAAATAGATAGAGTAAGTATTAAAGATGTGTGTAAATTTCAAAATCTGTCAGAAAATTTTATACGACGGTTTTACGATATAGTTGAATGGAATTATATATCTAAATATCAAGTTTTATCAGAAGATTTTATAGAAAGTTTTAAAGATAAAGTTAATTGGAAATATATATCAAAATATCAAAATTTATCAGAAAACTTTATAAGAAAATTTAAAAGAAAAGTTAATTGGAATTATATATCTTCGTCTGATAATAGTTTAAGTCACGATTTTATATACGAATTTAGACATAAAATAAACTGGAAAAACCTGTCAAAATGTTATAAAAATATTGATAAATCGTTCCTATTAAGATTTAATAAATATATATATTTTGACTACTTATATTTTAATTTAGATTGTCATATATATAATAATTTTACTAGTCAATTAGATTATACAGTGCCATATGAGAATATTATAAAAAGTATTGACTATCTAGATATAGATATGCTTATCAAAAGAAATAACATAACTAAAGAAATTTTAAACGACAATTCTGTGCGTAAGTATCATCACACTATATTTAAGTTATTGTTCCTAAATAAGAAATTAGAATTATGTGATATAGAAAACAGTGATTATGCTATAGATTATATGTTCCTCAGTAGAGAATACTCTTTAAGCGAATACTTTATAGAAAATAATATTGATAAGTTGTATATTTACGAAATTATACGTAATCAAAAACTTTCTGTTAATTTTTTAAGGAAACATTCCAATGTATTTATACTTAATGATATTTTACAATATCATAAAATGCCTGAAGACTTTATTGTAGATAATATAGATTATGTAGACTGGAGAATAGTATTAAAATACCAAAACATATCAAACTCGTTCATATATAATTTTAAGGACATAATTCCTTGGAAGTATGTTTCGTTATACTATAGAATAGATAAAGATTTTATATATAGGTATAGATACTATATAAATATGTATGAGGTTAATTTTAACGAATATTTTAGAGACAAATCAAAATATTTGGAATATATTACAGATATAACTTCTCAATAAGTTCATTAAATTGTCCTGAAAGTTCTATGTAATAATTTTTGCTATTATATTCTTTATTTATGTATTTTAAAAATATATATCTATCTTTTTTATTCTTTTCGTCCTTTAATTGATAAAATTTATTATTTATTAATTTCCTTTTTTTTGAAAGTTCAATACACTTATTCTTTAATGAAATAAAGTCACTTATATTGCTCGTTTTAGTATCTAGTAGTATTTTATAAATTTTATTATGTAATTCTATCATTTCCTTTTTTATATTGTACATACTATTTTTATATAAATAATATTCATTTTTGTACAAAAAGTAATTTTTTAAAAGTTTGAAATCCTTTCTATAAGGAAAGTAGAAGTTAATATCTTTAATTTTTTCTATATAATCAGAATATTCAGGAATATCTAAAGTTGTCATATTTACAAAATCTATCTCATTTTCGTTTGATGGAAGTTCTTCGTTAAAAACATAAATGGAGTATGATCCTCCTATTATATTAGAAATATTATTTGTTATTGTTTTCTCTTTACTCTTTAGAAATATAAAGTTAAAATACTTATTCTTGTCAGTGATTACACAGTCATTGTCTACTTTAATAAATTTTAGGCAATAGTTGTATACATTGAAAAAAAAAAAAAAACTCTTGTCCTTAAGATTACTTGAAGATATTATTTTACTGGATAAGTTAATGATTTCTTTATACATCTTATATAATGTACAATTTTTTTTTTCTATCATTTAAACAAACTATTATTTTATCGATATCATCAGATTTATATAAAATAAGTAATTTACACTTCAATTGTTTAATATATTCAATATGTTCATTCAATCTTATCAAAAATTTATTATATATTTTGACCAGCAAAGTTTCTCTGATGAAAATTCTCTTCCTAGTTATTGTATCAATATATTTGTAAGATAATTCTATATCTAAAGGTTTTATATTTTCTGAGTGTACTATATTCACGATATCAAACTCTTCATCATCGAATGGTAATTCTAAACAATATTTATAAAAACTATAATTTCCATATTTTATAGTATTTATTTTTATTCCGTAAATTGACATTTTCTTTATACCATCATTATCTACTATTTCATCATAATGGTCGAGAATTTCACAATCTGATATTTTGTCAAAAAATCTTTTCCTCTTTTCCTCTTCTATTTCGTTATTTATATTTTTAATATATGAATACTTCTTTACGTTCAGATAATTTTCAAAGTTACAGTTATTAAAATACTTGGCGTTAAATAAATTCTTTCTATTGTTGTATTCATTGATAAAATAATATTTATCTATTACATCAGTTATTAGTTTATCTTTACCATAAAACTTTTCATACTTCTTCTTATAATCAATATGTTTCGTTCCTCCTTTACAATCACTTTCATCACTGCACTCTCCAAATCTGACTCTGATAAAATTTTCTATTAGTTTCAGTCTTTCATCTATTCTTTTATGATGATCTGAAGTCTCTTCTATAAATTTTTCTAGAGATTTGTTAGTTTTACAACATTCTTCAATATTTTTTTCCAATATTTTTATTTTTTTACTATTATCTTTGTCTTTATCAATTATCCGTTGTATTTCCTTCGCACCTGTATTTATATCCTTTAATAAATTAAAATTTTTCTCACTAACGTTTGAAATGTTATTTTTCATAATAGATAACTCGTTTTCAGATTTATTTACTCTGTCTTTTAACTCTTCTATAATTTTGTATATTTTATCAAAATAAGAATTATTTCTTGTATTTATTTCACTTACAATATCAATGATGTATTGTTCCAATCTTGGTTTCTCACTATCATATTTACTTTCTAATTCATTTAACTTTTTCTCTATGTTTGTAAATTGAATATCAACTTTATCTGATAATTTTTTTTCATCTTCATTAATCTTTTTAATATGATCAGATATATGTTTTATATCTTCTATCGAACTAATTGATGATAAGAAACTATGGTATTTTGACTTTTTTGATTCGAAATATATTTCGATGTCATTCTTGAGTTTCTTTATTTCTTCTGGATATAAATCATATTTGGTAATCATTTCCTTTAGTTTTTCATTTGTTTCATATAAATCTACAAGCATATTATCTTTATATATCGAAGAGTACTCGTAATTTTTATCCTTCAAGTTCGATATTATACTGTTATCAATTAATTTCTCATATTCTTTTATATCTTTTATAATCTTTTATATCTTTTATATCTTTTTCAATATTATCTATATGGTTGGAATTTTCATTCAAACTAAAATAGATTTTTAAAATATAATAATATCGTAAATTAAAGTTATCAAAATTATCTAATATAAAACTGTTATATACTGACTTAAATGAATTGTTTATTGTCATATTATTCTTTCTGCAATAATCACCGAGTACAAAGAAATAACTAATAGTACTTATCGTTTCAAAATAATAGATTTTTTTCTCGTATTTTAACAATTTATTCATAATATTGGTATTGTCTATATTCCTTATACTATTTAATATTACATTACTTGAAATAATAGGCTTTTGCAATTCTTTCGTAAAATTATCCAGTGTTATTTCGTTATTAATATATTTTTTAATATACTTAAAATGTTTTTTAAAATAAATATCTTCTAAAAAATTAGATATGTCTTCTAATTTTTTATCAATACCTTTTTTCCTTATTTCTGTTATGAAATTATAATATTCATTTCCCAGTTTTGATATATCTTGCATTTCTTTTTTTGTAAATATATCTTGTATAATATTATTTATTTTTTTATAAAACTCTAAGTATTGTATATATATTTCTTTATATATACTATTATCTTCTTCATCTAAAGCATTTAAAATTAAATGTTTTACATTATTAATAGAAATAATATTTTTAAGGTTATAAGTATCTAATTCACTCTTTTTTTTTTATAATATTATTTAAATTAGGAAAACTGATATTAAAAATTCCCGGAAAATAAAACAAACTCATTTAAGATGAATAAAAATATATTCAGAACAGACTTTACTACAAACGAAATAAAAGAAGCTGTGTTTAGTTATATTAATATTTAAAAAAAAAGTGAATTTGATGAAGTATATAATTCTCAGTTAAATTTTAACTACAATAAAGATATATGCTGGTACTGTAACAGGAAAATAGAGAAATATATTTGGGATAGAAAAAGGTATAGATTTTTCTGCTTTATAATGTGCAGTGAAGTGTTTTTTGGAAATATATGGACTATGTTTAATTATGTAGATAAAGTAGATATAAATTTGGTTCCCATAAATATTATAGAAAATAAAGATGATATCTTCAGACTTATAGATGACACAAAAGATTTTTCTAAATTCAAAGGATATTTCTATGAAAATAATAATAATTATTATTTTCACTTAAAAGCATTTAAAGATTTTAATATTTTATATGATAAATTAATTAAAATAGTATTGATATATAATAATAAAAGGTGTTTATCATGCAATAGTGAAATAGAAAACAATCATAATATTCTAAAATGTGATAATCTATTTATAAGTTTTTGTTCGGTGATTTGTAAAGGCTTGTATTTAAAATTGTTAGAACGATATATATATATATATAGATCAGCGCTCGGAATTAGTTGCACATTTCGGGCCGATTTCCGAGACGACGCCTCCTGTTCCCCCACTACCGCCCGGCCGCTGGAGCCCGAGCCGCCGATAGCTCTGGCTCAGGAGCGTTTTATATTAGAAATAGGCTGGATTGTTTAGGCATCTTTCAGGAAATCGTAACATTTTCTTCATTACATAAATAATGTTTATTTTTATTAATACATAATATATATATTTAATTATTAATGAAAATAAACATTATTTATGTAATAAAGAAAATATTACTATTTTCTGAAAGGTACCTCAACAACCCAGCTTATTTCTTATATAAAACGCTCCTGCGCCAGAGCTATCGGCGGCTCGGCCGCCAGCAGCCGGGCGGTAGTGGGGGAACAGGAGGCGTCGTCTCGGAAATCGGCTCGAAATGTGCAACTAATTCCGAGCGCTGATATAGATGAACAAATTAATATTTACATACCACCAATAATATTTTTTGAAGACAGCAGTGAAATTATCAACATAATAAAAAATGTTTCTGACACGTATATATATGGAGGGTTGGATTGTATAACGTCAGATAATAAAATGAAAATAACAATATTGACAAAAAGGTAAAAATTACTGATAGTCTGCGCTATTTTCAATTTTATATAAAGAGTTGGTTATCATTTTTGGTTTATAATTGGTATATTTTATTTTGTCTACCTCAATTACGTTATTAAAATAATTATTAGTTATAGTATAAATAAACATATTCCACAAATCTTCTTTTTCGTCTTTTACAGTTGGCTTTAAAGTATTATTTAACCCATAAAGCTTAAATATATTACTTAATATTAGGTTATAGCTTATCGAATCAAGCTTATTTTTTGAATATAGGAAATTAATAAAAGACAAAAATAATATTTCTATATTGTTTTTCATATCAGTTGGTATGTATATTTTCTTCTCGTTATTTTCTAACTTATTTAAAATATTATATACCATCTTGTAATCTTTTAACTTGTTGGAATTTTTCTTTAATATACTACATATCAATGATTGATTTATAAATTTTTTTTCTATATTGTTTTCTTCTATAGAATCATATATTATCTCCATAATATCTTCAATATTATATTGTTTTGAAATATCTTTCATAACATTGTTAAAATGGATTTTTTTATTGTTGAAAGTTTTACTTTTGCTAGATTTTTTAGTTGTACTTGAAAACAGAACATTACATTCTTTACAGAGATAACCATTATTGACATTAATACACGAGTATGATAAACATTTATGGCACTTATATGTTTCCATTTATTAATCAATTCTAATTTTAAACAAATATTATAAATAAATGGAGGGTATTTTTTTAAATAATATAAACAAGGAAATATTAGAAATATACAGTGATATTATTAATAACAAAAAAGATATAAAAAATAGCTCGTTAAAAAGTATACTTGGAAGCTTTTCAAAAAAATATCATAAAAAATCAGATGACAACAAGAAATTAAGTAACTTTATAGTTAATGAAATAAATTATAATGGAAAGTTTAATCTTATCGAAATATCTAAAAGAATAAAAATACTATTGTATCATAATATTATTCCACAAGAAATAAAAAATAAAAACATAAGAGATGTATTATTATCTGAAAAAATTTTAAGTTTTAGTGATATATCAGATATTAAATTGGATTGTGTTAAGGTTTTACTATCTAATATTATTCAAAATATATTAAGATTTTTCATAATAAAAACTATAGAAGGAGAAATTGAAATTAATAAATTATTTGTAAAATTTGATTCAAGAAAGATAAATGACTCTTTAGGATGTTACATAGATATGTATTACGGGATAGAATATCTTATAATTACAGAAGTATTAACAAAATTATTAAGTTTGTATTTTATGTCTAAAACACTTGAAAAAGGAGGAAGTAGAATGATAGTTGAGAGAACGACTGTAGATAATTTAAATAAGTTATACGAGCTTATATCAAGAAATGATGTAAGATACAGAAACGATTTCAAAAATATCTTCATACGCATTACAAATAGTATAACTGACGAATTTCAAGGAGGAAGTAAAAGTATTCACGATATTATTAATAAGATAAAGAATAAAACAATTTCAAAAGAAGAATTACTTCAAGACCCAGAATTATGCGGTGCTATCAATGTTTCTTTAGGAGAGATAAAAATTCCTAAACTAGAACCTTATAATGTTGATAAAGAAAAATTTGTAACTAAAAGTGGAAACGATATTCTAAACGTGGTATTTGGAAACAAAGCGTCTGAAAATATACAGAAGATATTTAATGATAAATATAATATGTCTGCTAACGATATTGTTAACAATCTTGAAAATTATAAAGATAATATAAATAATTCATCGCCTGTAAAAAACAACTCAAATAATAATCAAAATTTCGAGAATTCATTTAATTTTACTGAGAAAGACATAGATATATTATATACATTGAATTTAATAGATGCTTTAAAAAGTATAGGTACTGGAATCACTCCTTTATCAGAATTGTATGAGTTAGATAAAAATCAATTAGATAAAGATATAACAGTAAACTTTTATACTCCAGTTTCGAAAGCAACAATAGATGGAACTCCTATAGAAAAAGAATAATTATGGTTGTCTTAACTCGTCGTTAGATTCGTCTTTTGTCTTATTATCATCTTTATTTTTTTTTTCATCTTCATTTTTAGAATCTTGATTAGCTTTACATGTTTCGTCTTGAGTGAGAAAGTAGAATGCAGACATATATATACACCATATACACAACGGAAGGAATAAAATCATTATAATCCAATGTATTTTAATCATATATATTGAAAATAATAGGAATAGAATTGTTGATATTATAGAAAGAGATCCTGGTATTGTTAATGAATTAAATTGTAACATTAGAGGTTGGGATATTCATATCAATAAAAATCCTACTGAGAAAGTAAGCTTAATATTATACTGTCCCAAAATTTACTAATATTGAAAAAAGGATCGTTAATTCTTGTAAAATGTTTTTCTTGAGGAAATGTTTTCCTTTTAAGTTATCGTTTCCTAGGTAATGATTGGCTATATATATGATTCCCATTCCAGCGAATAAATATATGAATAATGTAAAAAATAATCCATAACTACTATTGGATAAATCCAAAAGAACAAACTTATTACTTTTGTACCATTTTCTCCCAGACTCTGGGCTGTATATGATAGAAGATATGTATCCTAAAAATGGAAGTATAAAAATAGTGAATAAATATAAAGTATCGTATATACTAGTTTGTCCATTTAGTAGTGTATCAAAATCTGCCATTTATAAGTAATAAAAATAAACCGATATTTTTTAATATAAAACTAATTTATGTAGAAAATTCTGTAATAAATTCCTCTATTGTAAGAATACGTTTATTTTTTTTTTCAGCTTCTATTATTTTTGATGATTTCTTAGGAGTTCTTTCTTTAATAATTAAGACATCAGATTTATTGACTGTCGTTATTATAATATTATAGTTTTTTTATTTTATCTTGTATATATGTCATATCTCTAAAACCAGATAGAGACACATACAATACTATATTATCATTATCACTGATTTTATAATAGATGTTAAAGTTCTTATTATATTTGTCTCTATCGTTGATGAACTTTCCTATTCCGACAATAAACTTGTTATTTTCTCCTTAAATCCTTTTAAAGATATTAGTTTATTGTATATAGTATGTTTGTTATATGTATGTATATCAGGAAAATTTTTATAAATCTCAAATAACCTTCTGCGCGATATATTATCAAATATACTGATAGCCGATAGTAAGTCGACTATAAACAACTTCTTGTCTTTCAAGTCATCAATAATATTATATATATTCAATGACGTTTTCTTTCCTAAGAAAGATAAATCTTTTTCTTTCAATCTTAAAAAACTAAAAACATCTTTCAATTTATGCTCAGAATTTATTTTTTCCAAAGTTTTCATTCCTATATCTTCGTACTTAAAATATTTTAAGAAATATAGTATTTTTTTTACATTTATAGTATCGTCAGAATCCTTTATGTATATGTGAACTCCTTTCGAGTAATAATCATATTCAGGTAATTTCAAATCTCCTTCTTTGATTATACTTTTTATATTTGGAATTATATCTCCAGATTTTGTTATTTTTATAATAGATCCATTACCAATTTTGTTGTCAATCACATATTTAGCGTTGTTACATGTTACTCTTTTCACAATAGTATTATCTATTTCAACGTGAGGATATAATATGGCAACAGGTATCAATCTACCACTTTTAGATATTTGCCACGATATATGATCTACATTAGCTTTGTACGTATTAAAATTATGTTTAAATGAGATAGACCACGAATATTTGTTTGACGATAAAATATTATGTACTTTATTGTCTCTTATAACTATACCATCAATATAATAGTCAAGATTATATTTCCAATCACTTAATATTTTTTTTAAATAATCGTAATTAAGATGTTTAGCCTTCACAACCACATATTTTACGGTACCAATTTTATATACATTTTTTAATATATCGAACTTTTCTAGTTGGGTAATATTATCATCTATTACATCATAACCCAAGAAAAATAGATTTTTTCCTATATCTTCGTCTATAGTCTTCCGATTTATTTGTCCACAAACCAAATTTCTAACATTTTTAAAGTTGTATTTTTTATTAATTTTATCAAGATCTGATTTTTTGATAATAAGTTCTCCTCTAACTTTTATTTCCTTCATAACTTCGAAATTCAAAAAATCTTTTATTTCGTTCTTTAATCTGCCATAATTGCCATCTCCTCTTGTATATATATTAGAATTGTATATTAATATACATATCCCATCTGCTTTTGCAGACAGTACAACATCATCTTCTTCTGAAATGTTATTGTTTTTTAGCCATTTACTTAGTTTATTGTCGTGTTCATATGTTTTATCTTCACTCCCAAGATATAATGGAAGTTTTTTGAATTCCTTTCCTCTTTTTTCTCCAATATTTTTCAATACAGAACTATGACTTTTACAATTATTTAAGTATTCAACTATCATATCGTATAACTCATCATCTATTGGACTTTTTCCCTTTTTATGATATAACTCGTTCAACTTATCAACATATTTCTCTATTTCATGTATGCTTATTTCCTTAATTTTATCAAAATTTTTCTTCGTAATCTTGTTCATGTCTAGTTGTAGTGTTTATATAATTTTCTTTATATTTTTTCAAAAAAAAAAGTTATATATTATAAAAATATAGTCAAATGTTATATAGTTATATGTTATAAAAATAGTATATATATAATGGTTATATATTATAAAAAATAGTCATATAATAATAGTCATATATTATAAAAATATAGTTATATATTATAAAAATAGTCATATATAATAGTCATATATTATAAAAATATAGTTATATATTATAAAAATGTAAATTAGAACATTTGCAAGAATAAGTATATCTATCTATACCAATACACATAAGTTTGAACATAATAATATCACATAATGTATTTATTTGTATTTTATTAATTTTTTCATTACACACTATATATATATATAAGCATATCTTAATCCTTTTAGTCTTATAAATATCAGCCAAATAAAATAATCTATTATTAACAATTTCCTTGTATTTAAAACACTCTCTGTAATTATTAAAAGATAATAGTGTATTGTAGCGATTTATACTATATTCGTAATCATCTAAATTTCTTTTTATATATTCCAAATTATATAATGATATATATTGAATTATATATATATTATTACAATTAATGATATTTGATAATTTTGATTTATTGTTTGTAAATATGTATTTCTGTAATTTTTTTTCTTTGATGTATCTAGATTATCATAATTTAATTTAATTTTAAGTATTAAATCCTTATCAAAATTTATTCTATCATATATATATCTGTGATAATTCATTGTGTTAATAGTTGCACTTACAATAGTATTTATATTTTGAGAGATGTATACAAAATATATTACATATAACAACTTTCAAATCTGAATTTACCTTTATTTTTTCACATATACTATTACATGAAATACAAAATAAATGGTAATATGATTCTTCCAGTTTTAATGTATAGAACAATCTATTACTTTTAAATTTCATATATAGTATAATACATTTAACATATTCTTTATCATTGTAGTATTTATTATATAAATCTATAATAGTTTTAAAACTGTTTATGTTTTTTACTATACTTTCATATTTTATATTAGATATATAGTCTACAACATAAAGATTTTTACAATTTAATAATTCATTTACTTTATATTTCAATTTTTTTTTCAAACATTTTTGTATAATTTCTTTGTCATTTTTACTTAACTTATCATATTTTTCCTTCAAATTATACACGTATGTTTCGTCGAAATAAAGTTCGCAGTATAAGATTTTTAATTTATTATTTGACGAATCCATCTTTCAATTTAAATGTATTATTTCTGTTTTTAAAATAATTTTTGGAAAACAAAAGTTACAAAGAAGATAATGAATAAAATTAAACAAAAATTAAATATGTAACCTAATATACGTCACAAATAATATTCTCAAATCCAGCATTGTTGTATACCAATAATGTTGCGTATCTAGAAATATCGTCTTTAACATGACCACCATTATATAGAAAATCTTTTATTGAAAATTTGTCATTAGAAATATTTTTAATTTTCTCTTTTATAGCATAAGGCAGCGCTCGGAATTAGTTGCACATTTCGGGCCGATTTCCGATACAACGCCTCCTGTTCCACCACTACCGCTCGGCCGCTGGCGGCCGAGCCGCCGATAGCTCTGGCTCAGGAACGTTTTATATTAGAAATAGGCTGGATTGTTTAGGCATCTTTCGGGAAATCGTAACATTTTCTTTACTACATAAATAATGTTTATTTTTATTAATACATAATATATATATGTTTAATTATTAATGAAAATAAACATTATTTATGTAGCAAAAAAAATATTACTATTTTCTGAGAGGTGCCTCAACAACCCAGCCTATTTCTTATATAAAACGCTCCTGCGCCAGAGCTATCGGCGGCTCGGCCGCCAGCGGCCGAGCGGTAGTGGGGGAACAGGAGGCGTCGTCTCGAGAATCGGCCCGAAATGTGCAACTAATTCCGAGCGCTGGCATAAGGAGTATCATTATCTATTACGAAATTTTCTATTTTTACATTTTGTTCTCTAAACAATTTTCTCAAAGAATCTTCTATGATCTTATTTTTCATATACGGAACTGACATTGCAAACGGGTCATACTTTATCCACGTATCGTCATCAATTTTGTTATATGAATATCGTCCGATATATTCTTTCGATGAACACATTTCGTATATTCCTGAATTTTCTAGTGTTTTACAACATACAGCTCCTATTAGAAAGAATACTTCGCCTCCGATTGTTAGATCATCTGGTATATCTATAGGATCGTCTAGTACAATGTTTTTTGCACCAGAATTATAAAATCTTGATAAAGATTTCTTGTGAATTCTAGGAATACTAATAAAGAAGACACCATTTGCAAATAGAACAGAATTATTATTTATATTTCTAAACATATCAAATGACAGTTTATTACCTAAAAATGGACCTAAATTACCAATTTCTCCAAGAAACGCACAATTTTTTTCCTCCTTTACAATAGATTTTCTAACTATACACAATCTTTTAGTAAGAGAGTCGTAACTTATATTATTAAATACAGAACTATCTAACTTCAAAGATTCTTTAATACTACCTAATCTATTTCTCATGATATCAAACTCTACAAATTCAACGGATTCAGGTACAGACGATATAGGGTCTGTTGTTTTTGTTACAAGTATAGGCTTAAATGGAACACACGATAGGACTGTTGATAATATTTTTTCTTCTTCGGTTTTGTAAGATCTGAATCCTATTTTGTTTGTTATCTTTGATAACTCTCCTGACAGTTGACTGTACCACTTACCTTGTCTCAAGTTTAAAACAATCATCTTTAACATATTGTGATATATTAATCTATATAATTCGTGTTTTAATCTTACTTCTCCGTTAATTATCTTAGTATCTCCTGTTATAAAATCTGTAGGATCAGACGCTTTCAAAAACATTCTAAATTTATTCTCTTCAGTTATTTTCTTGTTAACTATCATGTCTGTCAGTACAGTAAGAGGATCAACGTTGTTTATTAAATCGTCCAAAAATGTTAATTTATTTGCAAATAAACAAAATATAACAGGCTCTATAAAATTGTTATTATTTTCGAACGAAACTACATCTCTTATAAATCCACTATCTAAACTAGATAGATTTTTATACTGTTTTGAGACTATTCTGCTGTTAAAATTACATGTTTGATACGAATGTGATTTATATATCACTTCCAAGAGTTCCATTTGTTTATCCAAAACAATTTTGTTAAGATTCGAAAGAGAAAAATATGGATGTGTTTTTAATATCTGTTGTTTCAAGACATAAGGAGTGTTGTCCTCTATATATTTTACCAACGCGTCATATTCAAAATTATTTATATCAGTACTGTAATTTCTTAAAATAGTTTCTATGATATCTTTAGATAAGGTGTTTGCGGATGATAAAATATTCTGATTGATTAAATCATATATAGCCTTCTTCCCCAATCGTTCTATCTTGGAAGTGTCTATATTTTGAATGTTAAAATAACTTGGTTTTTCTAAGAAGTCAATTTCTTTTTCAGGCTTTCTTTTTTGTTTTTTCTTACCTCCCTTTTTATAATCTTCATTAGAAACCTCCATATTATTGACGAGCATATAGATCTTTCTGCATACATCACATCTGTTTTGACATTGATCGTACATGTGGTAATGATTAAATGAATTATCTATATATTATTTTCTTCATTCTCTTTTATTTTTGATATAAAATTATCCAATGTATTTTCATCTTTACAGTTACAAATGTCATCTCGAGAAATTCTAAATATATATTTTTCATTATTCATTTATTTATAATAAAAGAGCGATTTAAAATCCTCCATTATTTTCATATGTAGCTATAAAGACTGATTTATCTAAATAATTTGATGTTATTTGATTTTTATCTGTGGTAAAGTCGTTAAAAGTATTGTTTTCTATGTTCAATTTTATATGCTTTTGATTGCCATCTGTTCTGTATCTTGATAATTCTTGATAGTCGCTGAAGTTGTCTTCAATTTTAAATTTAAGCAATGATATAAGATAATTGAATATTCTCCATCCGTATTCATTTTTATCTTTTAGAAAAGAGTATAATGCTAGTGTAGCCAACATAGATTGTATGTTTTTTATTGATATTTTATTCTTGTCTATATCTATATAAAATGTATTTGTTAGGTTAGACATTATCAGATATTGTTTGTTGTTATCTATTATATTCGAGAAACTATACTTACCAAAGTTTCTCCTGTTGATTTTTGATTTCTTAATATTTTCTGATTTTTTTCCACCTTTCTCAGTCCTACTTTCGAAAAAGATTTTATTTAGAAACGCGTTATATTTTATTGAATATACTCCATTGACGCTATTTAATTCATCTATTATAACTTCGGGTTCAGATAATATTACAATTAATTTATCGAATCTATCATTTATATCTTCAATATCTATAAAATTGTCAATATTAAGCATGCATATATTATTTCCATATAGTTTATAACTAATATTATTTAAGTCAATAGAATTTCTATATTCTTTAACTTTTTTAAGATCAAACTTCTTATATTTATCTTTGATATAAAGTAAAAAAGAGTATAAAACAGATTCATATTTCTCACTATTTTCATATATTTTATGACATCTAAATAATTCGTTATTCATTCTTATTTGATTTAACAGTTGAAATAACGGATCTATAAATTTAATTCCGTTTATATCTGTTGTTCTTATTTTCTCGAGTGTGTAATTACTAAGATATATGCAATCTATCAATTTTCTATTATTATAAAACAAAGACAAGTGTCCTTTAATAAATGGATAACCAAGAATATGAAGATTGTAACCAGTTATCATCTTAACAGCAAACATCAGTAAAATCATATAGAAGAATGATTCTGGAAAATATACATCTATATCTTCATACTTTACGTTATGTATTATGTGATTTGTATACGATCCATAACATATTAAATACGAATGTATATATAATAATTTTCTCATAATGTTGATGATAATAGATTCCAACGATTTGAATTCTTCGTCGTCCGTATTACCATTTTTTACATTACCATTAGTATTTCCTTTTATTTTTACATTATTTATGTATTTAGTAGATATTTTCTTTATGTATTCTTTCGATTTACTGGTTTTATAAATACTTGATACATCTACGTGAGTCCTTGATATATCTTGATTATCTTCTTTAGTTAAAACTCCCAGTAGTCTTGTATATTTTGTAACAACTATAAATTGATATTTTATAATATTTATAATCCCCCTATAATCATACTTGCAATTCTTTTGTCTATTAAAATATTCATTAACTCTATCATTGATTCTGTTATAAGTAATAATATTTTTGTCTATAGACATTTCATTCTGAAAAAAACGTTTCCGAAAATTTATTAAGTAGACTTTTTAATTTTTGCTTATCAAACTTACATATGGTTGAAATCTTATTTGAATATCCCTGGAGTATTGTACACTCGTTATCTGACAATTTTCTGTCTCCAAGATAGTGATTTAAAGTTTGATTGTCATTCATAATTTACTTATTTATATTAATTTTTCAAGTAATTACCAAAATTAATATTTTTATTTAATTACAAAGCCGAGAATTTAATGTTTAATAACTTTTGTAATTTTTCAATAAATTAGTACTTCAAAATTTCAAGGCTATAAATGAATGATAAAGATAAACTTTCAAATTTAATGAAAAAGTATCAGGATAATAAGTATTTATCACAAAACGATGAAAGTAAATTACAATATTTTTATTGTTGTAGGATATGCAAAAAATGCGGAAAATTAAAAAAGAAAAATATCATTTATACATATAATGATTATATATATAAATACAATTTATAAGAAATTAATATTATTAAAGTCTTTGTACTTCTTTCAAAAAACAAGTACTTTACAATCCTTGAGATTATTAGATGCCACTGTAATTACGTTATATATATATTGTCGTGTACTTCACATGTCATATTATAATTGTAGAAGTAATAGTATAATTCACTTTCCAACTTTATGAAATATTTCATTAATTTTTCATCTTCTTTAATATTGAACTGTAGAATATCACACACGTTATTAATGTTTAAATGATATATTACTTTATTTATAAACGTGAAATGATCTATGTAAAAAATTGATGCAAAACACCTCCTGATATCCTTAATAGTATTAAAAGATAAATAAATAAAGTTATATTGATTATCAAATAATAATATACAATCTTTAAATTCAAAGTCTAGATCTTCAAAACTTTCAAATTTTAAATATAAATTTTTGTTCTTACATTCTTTTTTATAATTTTTTATAATATTTTCTTTATGAATATCATCTAAACAATTCCTATCATATAAATTTATACTATATTTTTTTGAAATTATCTTATTTAATAATTTATAATTAAATTTTTTATCTTTTTGTGATAAACAAATTGTTTTACTATTTAATTTAATCTTGTTTATTACGAATATATAATTCGATTTTATAGAAAAAGACTTTAAATTAAATATTTGATTTTCACACGAAAATATTGAATGATAAATTTTTTTTCAAATATAATTCGTTATATTTTGCTTATTAATATAGTACAGAGATCCATGTTCCTGTATTCTTTCTTAATACATAAATGATTAATTATATATGATTTACCGATATTAAGATTACACAATTTACCAGTTATAATTCCAATTATATTATTATTATGTTTTAATTTTAGTGCTAAGTTATGTTCTGACTTAAGAAAATTCATAAAATATATCTCGTCATACAATATAGGATAGTTGTATTTCATAAATAAATAAATACATACATAATCATTAATAGATGCTAATTCAACTATAAAATTTTTATTATCTGTTTTAATTAAAGGATCATTTGTATCTATAATACCATCAACATTTTCGAACTTATATTTATTCCAAAAATGTGATTTTTTCATTATTTATAAGTTATCAACATTATAAATCAATTCTCTATTTCTAACGAACAAATCCAAAATACCATTAGTTTCTTTAGCCTTACAAACTAAATTCATATCTTTGTCATATATATACTTTGATTCAGAATCAAAATATCCGTCTTCAATAATATCTGAAATAACGTACTTTATTTTGATAACTTTTTTGATCTTATATGTTTTAGATTCATTTACATATTTTATTATTTTTTATAGTATCGAAAATATATTCTTCGTTTATAGGTTCTAATGTATTGTACTTGTTATAAATAAATTCAATTGACGACTCTTTGAGAAGAGAGTACAATTGAGTTATTCTATTTAATTTTCTTTTTATAAGTTGAAACATTTCGTTATCAGAAGATTTTCCATTTTTTGTAAATGCTAATATTATATGAACATTTACATACTTTCTATCTATATTATAATGAAATCCATATCTCAATGATCTTCCTATAATTTGTCTTAATTGAGATTCTGACCACGGTATATCCAAAACAACAAGATCATTAACACTTGTAAAAGACACTCCTTCACTACCAGCATTAGTAAAAATACAACATTTTACGTATTTTCCACTGTCGTTATTAATGTGATTAAACTCTGATAAGTTTCTTTCCCTAATATTTGATAATTTTAAATATTCCTTAAGTGTGGATATTCCTTCGTAACTTACGAATGGTTCATATATTAAACATTTACCTTTTGACTTTAATATAAGTCTACATGCTTCTATGTATTTATATGAATATTGTTTTAGTTTATGAAAATTTTCATCGTTTATATTGTCATCATTATTATTTATAAATTTCTGGATAATTTTATCATCAAAACTCATATTTTCTATACTGCGTCTAAAAGAAGAAAGTTTTGATTTTATAAAGTTATTAAATTCCTCTTCTGTCATTTTCTCTCTGATCTTCAAACCGTCGTATACAAATGTTGAAACCATTCTCCTTATAGGTTTCAATTTATACAAATCTTTGTTCAAGGACTCATATTTTTCTGCCTCGTTGTAAAATGATTCTTGATAATCTGTCATTAGTATTTTGTATATGTGAATGCGTTTAGATGCAAAATTATCATTTTCAATTGTATTTGTTAACGAATCGTTTTCAACTTTTTGGTACGAAACTATTGAAAGTAGTCCGTTCTTCAACCTATTTCTGTTAACTAACTTTTCGTCATCAAAATATCTTTCGTCAAAATTTACACAATATTTTTTCTAAGCAAATTTACAAGAATATTAAACTCTTTTATATCGTTTACAACCGGAGTTGCAGACATTAGAAGTAGTTTATTGTATTTTTCATTACAAACATTACTTATAAGTCTGTATAATCTGTTTATTTTTCTCTCTTTGTTGTCGTAATCCTTTTCTTTATTTCGTAGTATGAAATTGTGCGCTTCGTCAATTATAATTAATACTCTGTCTCTTTTGTTCTTACAATTTTCTAATTTTTCTTTAAATTTTAAAAAAACGTTATTATCATCATAATGTAGTATCTCAACTTTCTTATTACAATAATCAGATACCCCTTCCTCTTAAATTTTGTGTAAATTAGCTTTTACAAATATAAATATTCTCCACGAAGGATATATGTATGTGATATTCTTAATTATATATAATCCTAATAAAGTTTTTCCAAATCCAGTGTCCCAAAATACAAGTAAACTAGATAGTGTCTTCAATCCTATGAAAACTCTAGACGTAAAAGATTGATATTCTGTCAGTATTTTATCTTTCATATTAATGTCTAGACTTTTTGTGTTTTCTATTGCATAATTAATGTGTTGAGCAACTATCTTTTCCAATTCACCCATTTAATGATATTAATATTTGATATAAATGCTATTTCTAAATATTTTCAATATTATTTTTACATGTATATCTATAATATTCATTATACTTAGTGTATATCCACTAAGTATTTATGAACTTGTAGTAAAATCTGTTGTTATGAATATGGATAATAAGATAAAACAAAAATATAATCTACCCATTGTCAAAAAATTTACAGTTTTTAGTAGTAATGATAATATACATAGTTCTGATGGTATAATGGATATTGTAGGTGATAATGTTATATTTACAATAAACGGGACTAGAATAGAGTTAGATATTGTTAAAGAATATGATAAAATTGTACCTATGATATACAGTAAATGAATGACATCAATCTAATTTGTTATCATATAAATGGATAAGTACTCTAGTGCTATATCTGATAATGTAAAAAAATCATCAAATTTTTTACGCGAAAACACAAGATGGATTACATTAGGAATTATTATTTTAGCTATATTTATAACACTCATAATGGCAATATGCGATAAATATGTTGAAAATGGAGATAATTATCTCTTAGGAGCCACATACTTTGATATATTGTCAGTAATATTATGTATGTTCTTGTTCGTTAATTTATGCATAGGATACGGATCTGTAAAAATGTAGAAGCTTATTATTTATATAAATAATATAAATGAAAATTTTTTTATTCCAATAACTTCTGTAGTAATTATAGGCATAATTATTATAATATTTCTTTTTAATTATAATGAACATCTTATTATAAAAGAAACTAGAAAGGAAATAGATAAATTTAACGACGAATATTTTAAGGATTTAAGACAAAAAGAGACACAAATATTTGACTTTAAAGTTGAAAATATAGAAGAATTGGAAGATTTGGTTAAAGATTTAAATGAATTATCTCTAGATTTAACATCTCAAATAACACAAGTGTCAAATAAAATAAATGATGTAGAAAAAAAAGTTAATGATATAGAAATTAAAATAAATGAAAAGAATGACGATATTAATGTGCTTAAAAGAAAAATTTTAGAGGAAAAATAAGCTTTTGTAATTATTCATTTATATAAATGAGCATTTTACTAATTGTATCTATTGTTGTGCTAATAACAGTGATTTTATTCTTGTATATCAAAATTACATCAAGGGATATTATAAATGTTCAAGATAATTTTGTTCATACAAAAGATTTTTTCAAAGAAAATCCCAAACTTTACGAAAAGTACATTAGTGACTGCAGCAAGGAGTCAGATATGGATGATAAACTAGATAGTTTAAAGAAAGAGATTAATATAAATATTGTAAAAGAGATAAAAGATATTAATGAAAAAATCAATAGTATGAAAGAAGAAATTCTATCATCTGTAAATAAGATTGTGAAAGAAGAAATTATTTTAAGAGAGACTAGTTAAATATTAACTTATTTAATATATATAAATGGAAGAAAAAATAGACAAACAATCATTGGCCATTAAGAGATTGAACGTTATAGCAGAGATGCCTGCTTTTCGTGAAAAAATGAACTTCACAAAAGGAGGAAACAAAGGATTTGGAAAAGAAATAAAATGGGGACATGTTAAAGGTACAGACAAATATTTTTCGTACTACGAGGACAAAACTAATTCCGGTACTAAATATATAATCACTAGCGATCTAATACAGCATCCAAATTCAGAAAATAACGGAGGATTAAAAGTTTCAAAAAAATCAGATGTACTAGACGAAATAGATGGAGTTGAAGACATCGATAGCTGGGGAGGAAGAAGGAATACAAAAAAAAAGTAAACAATTACTTTATAGTTAGTCTCTGTAAAATTCTGAAACCTATATATATAATTATATCCATCCCAGGTCTATTAGGATTTCCTACCTTATCATCTATATAATTAACTGTCGATTTAAATTTTGTTCTAAATTTATTTGTCTCTTTAAGGAACTCGTCGTTTGTAAATCCATTAAGACTTTCTATCTTAAATACTTTTACAGCTATAAACTCTAACAAGTTTATCGATCCTATTATTAATATGGTTGTAAGATCAGATGATTCGCTTTCTGAG
Source organism: Linepithema humile (assembly GCF_040581485.1). Classification (NCBI taxonomy): domain Eukaryota; kingdom Metazoa; phylum Arthropoda; class Insecta; order Hymenoptera; family Formicidae; genus Linepithema; species Linepithema humile. Next base: position 13,852,715 of record NC_090134.1, on the reverse strand, counting down.
ATTTTGTTGTATATATTATTAATATCAGAATTTGATAGATCATCCAAATCACACATTTCCATATTAAGATTATTGTTCTTGCAGAAATATACAATATCTCTTTTCTTTCTTATAACTTCAGAAATACTTTGATTTTCTAAAAGTTCTGTTAATTTATTCAGTTTATCGCTTTTATACTTACGTTGAATCTTAATATAAGCTTCTGGATCGACATTTCGTTCTATCTTTGGAGTATTTTTGTATTCGATCATTTGAACATTTTTTTCAATTACTTTATCAACTATATCTTCATCGTACAACCTACTTATCTCATCTATGTCTTCCAATACACTAAAATCTAACGTACAATCCTTTCCTTCATTTTTATAATCTAAAATTATATTATCTATTATATCATCATCGGCTATATTATCATCAGTTATACTATCATCGATTATATTATCAAGAACCTTATTGTTTTCAGTACCATGTTCCGTATTTATCTCACATATATCAAATAAGTCTTTGACTCGTAAGATATTCTTTTCTTCAAGTCCGAATAAAAAATAAAAATTGAAAAATAAATTTCTTATCATATCTCTTCCAATTAATCGATCTTCGTTATTGTCTGAAGAATTTTCAATACAATTCTTTACATATTCATAATCAAGAGATCCGTAAACCACATCATATTTATTCAATTTGAATGGATTTTCATCCCTTTTGAAATCATGAGCTTTCAATAAAGTCTTATTATCTATAGAATCAGAATTGATATAACTATCTTTGTCCAACATATTGATATATAAATTATTTATTTAGTATTTTTTTCTTTACTAAATGGGTAAACTAGAAAAAATAAAACTAGATTTTATATGTGATAAAATAAATTTATTATCGTATAATTATAAAAGGAACGAACTTGATGAAATAGAAAAGTTATTAAAGTTAAATGAAAACAATTGTCATCCGGAGGATAACAAAGATGACGTAGGATTAGCTAACTTAGTATCTAACACACTATCATTTTATGTTAAAAATATATTTTCGTACAAAATTAAATTAGGAGGAGGAATAAAGTTAAATCCAGACTTATCTATAATAAATCCTTACAAAAAACATGATGATAACTACACACTGTTGGATGAAAATACAAATAATTTTTTAAAGTTTGTAAGAACAACATATCCTAAATCTATATCTAGAATTGCTTGGGGAGAAAATAATTCAGACGGAAAATGTTTAAAAGATCTTTTTCCAGAGATCATTCCGAATTTCAATTTTTTTGATAGTAAGAAAACATCTATTCTTGATATGATATCTGATAACTATTATTTAGCACCTGTAAACATAGAAGTTTTAAAAAATATCACGTCATATATTACTGATCCAAAATTTAATAATATAAAGGAAAATCCTGATTTTTATTTATTTTCTCTTTTCATAAAAAATATATTTAACAAACACGAAAACGAAATTGGAAATACAGAATATGAAAATTTTTAAAAAAATGATGTTAATAATTGTGTTAATATTACCACGTCAGACAATGATAAATATTTATTGAGAGAAGTGTTGTCAAAAAAAAATTATAATTTGAATGTTAATGACGATATTATAAATTTAATTAGGAATAATAGATCAAATATTAAATACGAAAGTTATAAAAATATTGACGATAGGAATATAAGTGAAATGTTTGAATATATAGATCCGGTAAGATTTTTATACAGTATGGAAATAGAAGGAGACGATATTGGAAAAGCATCAACTTTAAATCAGACTACAATGAAGTATTCTGACTATAAAAAATTAGATATATTTACTAGATATTTTTTAGAAAATGTAAATTATGTATTTGCTATTTTTAATCATAAAGGCTCTACGTACACATATCCTCTTTCTGATATACTTGATAGGATAAGCGATGAAAATGATATTAAACTAATATCTATAATTCCAATTCCATTCGATGATAAAATTACAATGTTTGATTTCTTTAAAAATTTAAAATACAAATATGATGACAAGATCGAAAAGCCTGTTGAGATAAAGTGCGGTACAAAAAACAACTTTGGTCTTGATAAGAAAGGTTCTATAAAATTTATAGAAAATGCAAAACTTTTAAAATCTCCTTACCAAATACTAAATATATATCTATATTTATTCGATGATTATCAAAATGTAAATAACGACGAAATATTCAGCAATAATGTTGAAAAACAAAGATTTATAGAATTTATACTTAGAAAACTTGGATTTAAAGTTAAATCTACTAAAATGATAAGATGTAACAAGGAAGTAGTCAAATTGGATGTCAGTCCACTGCCAAATGTAACTTGCTTTAAAAACATTTTATCTGCAAAAAAAAATGTTCCAGATATTAACAGTAGTATAAAAAAATTGGGTCCTTTGATAAATTTTATTAATAGTTTTTCTACTATAGAAGAAGAAAAAGGAGGAAATAAAACTTGCGAAAAATTACATTTTAACGAAAGTCATGATCCAATATCATTATATAATGATCTGAATCATAAAGATATCAATAATTTTATAAATGATGATGATTTAGGAAAATATAATTTTTTTGCATCTGAAGATATTGATTTTTATAAAGGTCTAAAATACCTCAATGAATCAGATAATATTAATATAGATACTATATCTGATATAGTTCCACTAAATATATATTACAAGAAGAAATTTACAAATAAACTGAATGAAAAAATAAAAAACAACGGAGGAAAAAAAGTGTACGAGACTTTATCTGATTTCCTGAAATACATTGATGATAATCCAAAAGGAGGGTTGAAAGACGTATATGATAATGTTGGAGAACTATTAACAGAATTGACGGAAACACAAGATATTGATCAACAAAATATGATAAGAAATATTATTAGTAGTATCCTAACTAGCGACTCGTTAAATGTTTGCGATATTAATATTCTTAAGAAAAAGTTATTAATGTTAAATAGCATTACGAACGATAGAGATGAAAAAGAACTTAATAGATTAATGTATGATATATCCAGTCTTTCAAATAAAATTCATTCTTTAAAACAAAAAGACATCACTGTCGAAGGTTTTGACGACGATATTTCAGATGTTATAGAAAAAATATATTTTCATACTTTGTCGTTGTACCAGCATTTAAATCTAATAGACGTAATTAGAAATTTTTTAACAATACTTCCAAATTACGGTATATCCATAGTTGAAAAAAAGTTACTAGAGAAAATATAAAGGATATTGATATAACATTTTTACAAAAATCTCTGTATAAAAAAATAAACTATTGAAAAAAAGATTCGAAGACTTGAAAAGGAATTTGGGACTTAAAGGTGAAACTTCAACTAAAACACTTATAGATGATATTTATGAACCATTAATACAACTCGACTAATCTTTACAAAAAGGATATCTTATTATATCTCCTTTTAAATTTCTTGCTTCAGATCTTGTTCCGTCTGCTTTGAATATTGTTGCAACTCCATTTAAACATTCAATTTTAGAAGTAAACAAATCTTCAATTTTTTTTGTATATTCTATTTTATATTTTTTTTCCTTATCTGTTTCATCTATTTTATTGAATATTAATTTGTATATATATATTACTTCTATATGAAAAAAGAAATATAATATTAAAATTATAAATCCAAAAAGAATTAGATTTAATAATAATATTAATACAGAATCTGAACCGATAATACTATAAAGTTCATAAAAGATAAATGTAGGATTGAAATTTATTGTTTTTTCGTTATCTATAGATTTGATAGCCATTTAATCTAAAATTTTTTTAAACTATAATTTAATAATTTTCGTCTCCTATGATATAATTTTATATATTTTTAGACATTCTGTTATAAATGGTTTTCGGTTTTCTTATTAATTGATCTTTATTAACATTCATTATTATGTGAGCATTCTGAGACAGCTGTATAACTTCACACAGATCATCGAAATGACTTAATATTATAACACTTATAACATTATCCCTTACTTTTAAACACGCATATTCTCCTGGAATAAAAGACATTAGTCTTTGTTCTTCTATTATAGGAGGAATTTTTGATAAAATATAAAAGAAAGAGATATAATTCTTGAATGTGTACAGGAACATTTTAATAAAACTATTATTTTCATGTAGAGTATAATCACTATCTGATACTTTACTTATATAAACATCTTCAGATACATTCGTCTGTATTACAAAATTTGTATTTTCAGATAATATTACAAGTCTTGTTACAGTAAATTCAAAAAAAATATCCTTTACCTTAAAAATAATTTTAGTTCTCGGAATATTATATATATTGAAAAGATAACAGTCTGAATAACAGTTGTTCAAGTACATCTGATATATCAGCGCTCGGAATTAGTTGCACATTTCGGGCCGATTTCCGAGACGACGCCTCCTGTTCCCCCACTACCGCCCGGCCGCTGGAGCCCGAGCCGCCGATAGCTCTGGCTCAGGAGCGTTTTATATTAGAAATAGGCTGGATTGTTTAGGCATCTTTCAGGAAATCGTAACATTTTCTTCATTACATAAATAATGTTTATTTTTATTAATACATAATATATATATTTAATTATTAATGAAAATAAACATTATTTATGTAATAAAGAAAATATTACTATTTTCTGAAAGGTACCTCAACAACCCAGCTTATTTCTTATATAAAACGCTCCTGCGCCAGAGCTATCGGCGGCTCGGCCGCCAGCAGCCGGGCGGTAGTGGGGGAACAGGAGGCGTCGTCTCGGAAATCGGCTCGAAATGTGCAACTAATTCCGAGCGCTGTGATATATTATAAAAAGTTTCTGAAACATAATTTGATCTGATATATCTTTATTTAAAATAAAGTCATTACTAGTTATTTTATAAAGATATTTTTTTAAATTTTCATAAAGTAAGATACACTTGTTACCGTCATCCATTAATTTAAAAACAATAGGAAATCCTATAGACCTATTTGTTATAACATTTGATGAAAATTTTAACCAATATTTTACTATTATATTATTCATGTAATTTTTTGTAAATATTCTTGCGTTGAACAAATCTGTGGTATAACATGAATATATGAGATTTAAATCTTCTCTGACAAGATATTTTTGACATAATTTACCTATTGCTATCCTTTCTTCGTTGTAGTTAGCAAATTTCGAAAATGGAGAAATATTTTTTTCTATTTTACTTAAGATATCAAGTTTATCAGTATATATATTTTTATAATTGTCGTCTTTTTTATAATTATCATTTTTTTTGTAACTATCTTTATTATTTACATGTTGTTCGTTATTATTTTCCATTTATTTAGAATTTTTAATCCACTTACTAAAAATCATACTACCGAAAATAAAATCCTCCAAATATGATAAATCTTTTTTTTCTAAATTTTTATTATTACATCTTATTTTTTTTACTGTACATCCAAATAAAAAATACTTTTTTAGATTATTAAATAATACACTCTGTATATCTTCATTAATTTCTCTTCAGTTATTAACACTATCATAGAATGTACAAAAAAATGTACATCATAAATCCAATGATCATTGTTTGCAAATTTACTATGTTCTATCTTAGTATTATTATATGAGTCAAAATTGGAAAAATCAAAATCATTCAACTTAAAAATATATCTCTCAAAAAATTCTATAGACATTCTTTTATTTTTGTACTTATAATCTATAATCAAAGGATATTCCTTATTAAATACTAATATGTTATTCATTTTCAAATCATTATGCACGAAAAATTTAAAGCATTTATTAACATTTAACACAAACAACAAAACTTGTAACGTCAACATTCTCAAATAATCTACATCTCTTTCGTATGCTTTTGATCCAAAAGATGATATATCTCCACAATTATCTAGTCTCAACCCATCTGAAGTTTCCAAAGCTAATCTTTCTATCAATACATTGGATTTTAAAATGTTGTCTTTTAACGGTTTTTTAAAATTAACTCTATAATTATCCAAAAATTTCATTAAATTATTATAGTTATTTAATAAAACTATATTAATATGATCATTAACATATTTTTTATATAAATTACTAAATACAATATAAAACTTACTGTTGTTCTTATATTTGTTATATATATTTGATATAGAGTTGAAATCAGATATCTGCTTTTCTAATGACACAGATTGTAGCTTTGACAATTCCAAATCTTTCTCGAGTACATTCTTGCACGTTATAATCAAGAAAGAATATATAGATATTACAAATTTTAAATTTTTACAAACTAGACCTTTTATAAGCAACTCTGGAATAGATATAAACTCGTTGTACTTACCAAGATTATTTTTTATTAATCTTTCTTTAATAGTTATAGGTATATCATACTCGTGTGTATAACTAACCTCGTTATATTCAAATATCAACTTAATACAATAATTATTATCACATCTTAAAACTATTCCATAACCACCAGAATTTATTAAATAAAGATAATTATTTAAATTGTAATAGTGCTTTATTCTTTCGTACTTATCAAAGTAAAAATCACTAAATTTATCACTGAATAAATTAGATACAGACTTATTTACATATATATCGTCAATAATTTTATTAATTATTGTAGTGATCTTCATTTTTATATCACTAAAGTTATTTTTGTTACATAATACATTGTAAATTTTATTTTCGTAATATTTTTTAATATCCATATTAAAAATTATTTAACTATTTAAATATTTATACTGTAAATAATTACAATGCCTGATTTTAACTTTACAAGAGATGAGTTTGATTTCAACGAAATGATTAAAAAAATAGATGAAATAGGATGTTTTAATTCAGTTATAATAGGAGGATCTGGTTCAGGAAAAACAGTACTGTCCAACAATATGCTGGAAAAATTTAAAGATGTATTTCACTATGTCTTTCTTTTCATAAATAACGAAAATAACGCAAAAAATTATAGTCCTTATGTACCTTTAAACCATATATTTACTAGACAACAATTAGAACAAAAATCAAAATCTAAAAACTTAATTGAGGAAAAAGCAAATGAAATCGGAGAATTTATTAGAGACAAATGTAATAAATCAAAAATTTTAATATTATCGGATGATTTGGGAAAAAGAAATAAAGACTATTACGGAGGACTCTTGCAAAATTGCAGACACTTAGGTATAAGTAATATAATTTTACTTCATGAAACAAATCACTTATTTGATTGTTCATCCGTTCATTATGTTTTTCTAACAGATATCAACGTTATAACTGAATCATTTAAAAGAAAATATGATTCAAAAAATTTAAACTCAATTGTAAGTGATATTCTGTCTAAAGAGAGATATGCTGTCATATCTTATGATAAAAGTATATATTATATAGAAAGAAACGGATTATCAACAATAATAAATACACCATTTTGCTATTACACAGATTCTCATTTAAAAAGAAAATTAAGACATTATTTCAAGAGATATTTAAAAGAATTTGAAGAAATTAATAATAAAGAATAAAATAATTTGTAATAAATGGAGTCGGATAAAGCAACAATTAAAATATGTTATAACAACAAATGTTATAACGTGGTAGAAATCTACTTCGATAGATTGTACTTGTTTTTTGGAGACGTAATGAGTAAGTCTTTAGAAATGAGAAATGTTCATCCATCAAACGGATGGCTTGATCCTAGCAATACAACAGATCATGGTCCAAATGTTGGTCTCATAAAATCCTTGAATGTCGGAGTAAGTGTAACGCATTATACAAGAAGTTTGCATGAAAAAATTTTTAACGAATTAGAGAAGTTTATTAAAGACGATACAAAAAAACATACTGATATTGAAAATGGAGTTATTGTCTCTATTGTTGATCACTCTGAATTTTATATAAATTCTATATGTAAGACATATGTTAAGACGTTTGTTAAGAAATTAAGAAAATTAAAGAGAGAAAATTGTTTCTCGTCTTATGATTTTGGAATCAGTGTTATACCAATGCACAAAAGAGACAAAGTTACCTCGTTGTTTTATCCTGTAGATAATATGTATTTACAGATAAGAATTACATTAGGAATAGAGAGGTTGGTACGACCTGTTATGGTAGTAGAAAAAGGATCCATAGTGTGCCAAGAATATTACAATGATATTATGAACGACAAAGAAGTGCTTAATGACTTTTACTTATTCATGCAGAAATATCCGCATGTTGTAGAATTTATTGACGTCGAACAAAGTTTGTATTCAAATATATGTCCAAGCGTAGAAAAGTTTTATTCTATGAACAATAACGATAAATTAAAAATAAATTATATAGATTTATCGTCATTATCAAAAGTAAGTCATTTAACATCTTATCTAACCGATATAGGGAGAATGGCAGGAGCAAGAGTTACATTGGGAGACGCTCAACAGAAGCATACGTTATCAGGAATGTCTAGAGACAACTTCAATAAATTTGATAATACATTGAATTTATCTCTTTCGTTTGAAATTCCGTGTATAACCAACGATACTTTGCAGCTTTCAAATTTAATCCACAGAGGATTTGGAGTTCATCTAATGGTAGCTGTTATGTCATGGAAAGCTATGAATTTGGAAGATTCTATCATATTAAGCTCGAGTTGTTACAAATCGGGAAAATTAAGCGTGATTTCAACCACAAAGTATAGATCAGAAGTCCCTGTTCTAGGTTTAAATTCCCCTCTTCCTTCAAGATTGATTCATTCTCACAAGAAACTTGAAGCAACCGGGCTCCCTAGGATTGGAACTATACTTGAGAAAGATGATGCTATGCACAAACATATAGATTGTAGATTTAAAAGTGCTGAAAATTTCAACATCAAGTCAAATATATCGTTTGATGTGTCAGATGGATTATCTACAAATTATCCTGTTAGAGTAGAACGAATAAGGAAAAAAGGAAACAGTAATATAGTTATAAAATATCTCTTGAGTAGTTTCAGATATAAAGAGATAGGAGATAAAATGACAAACCAGGCAGCCCAAAAAGGTACTATAGGATGTATTATTGATAACGATATGTTGCCTCATACTATTAATGGGGTAACTCCGGATATAATTATAAACAGCGTTTCTATTATATCTAGGAAAACATTTAATTTCTACAATCAGATAAAACTTACCAGTAGTTATTCTTTGAATCCTTTCGGAGACAACGAGGGAAGTATTAAACTTATAAATTATCAACCTTTGACAAATACAGGATTAGATTCTTATCATTCTCAAATAATAAATAGATACAAGAGATATAATGATAATCTTACAGACGAGGAGTATGATGAAAAGGCATCTTGTTTGGTTGATCTATACAATCCTTATACACACGAATTGATAAAATGTGATGGTGGAAATAAACATTTTATGGGTATGGAGTATTACCTATTACTCACTCAGATGGCTATTGAGAAAATAACAGTGAGAAACAGAGGAAAGAAGACAAAATTACTTCAAGCACCTAGTGGAAAAAAAACAAGGAGGAATAAGATTCGGAGAAATGGAGGGAGACGGAATTGCGTGCCATGGAGCTTCAGATGTATTACTCTCTTTACTATCAGATTCAGTAGAAGACAGAATTGTCTAATATTATTTGAGATCCGTACGACTAGATGGCACTATCGACACGAATGGTGGTGGGAGTGTGTGTGTCGGTCGTAATGATACGCATTAACAAGACGTATAATAAAGCAATCAGTTTAATTCAAAGGAAGGTTTCTTTTATTTGTATTGTTCAATCCGTAGTGAGCAAATTTCAGGCACCAGCTTGAAGCAGAAAGAGAAAAACGCAAAGAAATACGCACGGACGCATTTCTCATAAAACAGTGGTCCTTCGAGCCGGATCTCACGTGAGGTGAGGTTAGCATGTACCACGTTGCAAGGCTTTCGCGAATTTCTGTGGTGACTGAATTCGAAGGTTTAACGTGGATCGAGAAAAGAGGATATTTATTCGCATTACTGGACTTAAGAACTTTTATCAGTTAAGTTGCAATAAAGTAAGAAGGATCTCACGTAAGGTGAGAGAGACAGCTACAGCTAGCTACGCGGACTATACTAACGAGTGAAAGAGAAACAGGACAGACAAAGATCGGGGAGGCACGAGCTCAAGTGGACAATAACAACCACACTCACGGACACATTCTGAAAACAACAATCGCATATTATTCAAGGCATATATGTACATTCAGAGGACTTCTATGATCAAGGATTATTGACGCAACAAAGAGACACGGAATCTTAATATTTATTCCATAAGAGTGAGTTGTTTGTACCAGTACTGTAATCACATAGTATTCGCATCGTTTAACATGGCAGTATCTATGAAACAATTGACACAAGCACGCGGGCAAATTAAGGCTCATATCACGCGATTTAGAACATTTTTAGACGGTTTTAGTCCGGAACACAGCATTGTCGCATTAGAAACTCGTTTAGAAAAAATCGAGCCATTTTATGAGCGATATGATGAAGTACAGTCGCAAATAGAAACCGCGGCACAAACGGAGGAAGAAGTAGAGACAGCGCGAAATGAACGTGATCAATTCGAGACGTCGTATTTCGAACTAGTGACACGAGCGAAAACTATCTTGAGACCGGAAAGGGTTCCGGCCAGAAATGATCGGGCGATTATCCAAGACGAAGTAAATGTACATAATGTTCCGCAGATAGGCGTAAAATTGCCGGTTATCAAACTGCCAGTATTCGACGGTTCGCATGATCGTTGGATAAAATTTAGAGACACATTCCAGTCGATGATTGATGACAATCCAACATTAACAGACATTCAAAAGTTCCATTATTTAGACTCAGCAATTACAGGCGACGCAGAGCGCGCGATCGAAGCTCTAGGAATTTCAGCGGCAAATTATCAGACGGCATGGAAGACGTTGAAGGAGCGATTTGAAGACCATAAGGCGTTATCGCACTACCATGTGCGAGGTTTATTCGAACTTTCCGCAATGACAAGGGATTCGCCCACTTCATTGAGACAACTTATCGACCAAACAACCAATCATTTTCTAGCTCTAAAGAATTTGGGTGAAGCAGTCGACAGTTGGGATAGCATGATTGTATACTTACTTTCTACGAAGCTAGACGCTTACACTAAACAAGAATGGGACAAGAGGGCTTTACAGCTGAACGAGAAACCGACATTCAAGGAGATTATTGAATTCTTAAATTCGCATTGCAAGTATTTGGAACGTCAGGAGGTCAATAAACAAGACCCCACAATTAAAGGTAAAGGCAACCCTTCTGCGATGAAGACATCAAAGTTTAAAACGAACAATATATCATCGCATGTTACACAACGTGTTAGCTGTCCAATCTGTAAAAACGCTCATAATATATATCATTGCGAAGAATTTGTGAAACTTCCGATTCCATCAAGAATCAGTGAAGTGCAGAAGCATAAGTTATGTTTTAACTGTTTGAGATTGGATCATCAAAACAAGGATTGTACTTCCGGCCACTGTCGCAAATGTTCAAGGAAACATAACACGCTATTACATCGAGATGAAGCGTCCCAAGAGACCGATCCCAAAATCCAAGTAAATAAGAACACTGCTTCAGACAGTAAGGAAGATGTTAAAGGAGTTGCATGCCATCACACCCAACGAAGGGATATACCAGTAATGTTGGCTACTGCTATCATCAGTGTACAGGACTCACAAGGAAATCTCCAGGACTGCCGAGTTCTATTAGACGGAGGATCTCAATCGCATTTTATAACACAAGAATTTTGTGAACGATTAAACTTGAATTTGGTGCCAATTAATCAGCCAGTGTCCGGGCTTGGCAGCCAGCAAATTAACTTAAGTAAAAAAACGGAAATTATATTTAAATCAAAATATAATGCTTACGGTGCAAGGATAACTTGCCTAGTTATACAAAATATTACAGAAGACATGCCGAACGTATCTGTGGACGCACTCACATTGAAGATTCCGAAGAACTTAACTCTAGCAGATCCATTATTCCATCAATCACGTCCAATTGACTTGCTTATTGGAGCTGAACATTTCTGGGATCTTTTATGCATTGGTCAGATACCATTGGGACCTTTCCTACCTATTATGCAGAAGACAAAGTTTGGCTGGATAATAGGAGGTTCTATGGCCTCTTCACTAAAGAAGGATCGAGCAAGAAAATGTTGTCACGTCGTAACTACTCAACAACTGCATGATCAAATCGCAAGATTTTGGCAACTCGAAGAATGTAATCCTTCTATTAAAGGAAGTGTCGAAGATACTATCTGTGAAGATTATTTCTGTTCTACAACTACTCGCAATGAGGAAGGAAGATTTGTAGTCAGTATTCCATTCCGAGAGAATCTACAGGCTCTTGGTCAATCAAAGGAAAGAGCTTTTCGACGATTGCTTGCGATTGAGAGAAAATTAAAGGGAGATATTTCCTTGTCATTTGAATATCGAAGCTTTATGAGTGACTATGAAACATCGGGACATATGTCACAAGTTCCTATGATACAGTTCAATGAGAAGATTGCATACTATCTTCTCCATCATGCAGTGCGGAAAGAAGATAGCACAACCACTAAGGTTCGAGTCGTATTTGATGGTTCCGCGAAAACAACTTCGGGTTTGTCCATCAATGATGTACAATATGTGGGGCCTGTCGTGCAAGATGATCTATTCTCAATCTTGTTGAGATTTCGTAAGCACAAATTCGTAATATCAGCCGATATTAAACAAATGTACAGACAGGTACTAGTTCGATCAGATCAACGTAACTATCAGCAAATTCTTTGGAGAAAGGACGATTCAACAGAAGTCCAAGAATACCAGCTAAATACGATCACATATGGAATGGCATCCGCTCCGTTTCTGGCAACTAGATGCCTACAACAAATAGCCCAAGAGCATGCAAAGGATTATCCAATAGCTAGTAGAATAATTGCGCGAGATTTCTACATGGATGATCTGCTGTCAGGAGCCGAGTCTATACAAGAAGCACAAGAACTTAAACAAGTTTTGTCCGAATTACTGATTGACTATGGATTCGAGCTGAGAAAATGGGCAAGCAATAATAAACATATCGTGCAATCGAAGCCAGAAGAATCTTTTTCGATTTTTCTTCATGAAGGGAAGATTCCTAAGACCCTTGGGTTATCGTGGAACTCAGAGAAGGACATATTGAATTTCTCATTAAATACTTCTAGACCAGATCGTATCACGAAACGAACGATTCTGTCAATCATTGCATGCATCTTTGATCCTCTGGGATTAATTGTTCCTATTGTCGTCACGGCAAAATTGATATTGCAGCAATTGTGGCAACTCCAGTTGGACTGGGACGAAGCCTTACCTCAAGATATGTACACGACTTGGGATTGTTTTCATCGACAATTGGAATTGTTACATCAGATCAAGGTACCTAGAAGAGTCTATCGGAAGGCAACAGATATGATACAACTTCACGGATTTTCAGATGCATCAGAGAAAGCCTATGGTGCCAGCATTTACGTACGAGCACCAAACACCGAAGGGAGCTTTGAAGTTTCATTGCTATGTGCAAAATCGCGTGTTGCTCCTCTTAAACCCATAACATTACCTCGACTAGAACTATGTGGCGCTTTACTACTAGCAAGACTTATGCAACGCGTCTCCGCTGCACTTAACATTGACAAGAAACATCATTACTTCTGGTGTGACTCAACGATTGTATTGTGCTACATTACTGCGGAGCCCAAAAGATGGACAACCTTCGTAGCGAATAGAACTGCAGAGATTCAAGAAATAACTAATAAAAATTGGCGTCACGTGCCTACCACTCAAAATCCAGCTGATTTGACTTCCCGAGGCATGGACACCTCTGCCTTATCTACTTCCACTCTTTGGTGGCATGGACCATCTTGGTTGAGTAAGAGCGAGTCTGCTTGGCCTGATCCAGTTAAATTGGTCACTACCAATATACCGGGTACAAGATCAAAATTAATCATCAGTCTGGCACTCACCAATATTGCTGAAGAATTTGGTCATCGATTCTCTTCATTTTCTCATATGATCCGAGTACTTGCCTATGCGATGCGGTTTATAAAGAATACAAGTAAGGATAAGTCTCAACGCAAATATGGACTCTTATCCATAAAGGAACTTCAAGAGAGTGAACTTCGATTGATAAAACTGGCACAACATCAGGACTTCGCACTGGAAATCAATTATCTACGAGAAACAAACAATCTACCCAAGAAAACTCCGATAAACAATCTTCATCCCTTTCTAGATGATAAAGATTGCCTCAGGGTGGGCGGTAGGATCCACAATGCGCCGATCCCATTCGAACAAAGGCATCCGCTGCTGATTTCACACAAAAACCTTATTGCTCAGCGAATAGTGGAGCAAGAGCATCTTCGACTGCTACATGCTGGTCCTCAACTGGTGCTAGCATCTTTACGAACAAAATATTGGATTACTTCTGGAAGGAGCTTCATCAAAGGGGTATTGCGAAAATGCGTGAAATGTTTTCGCGCAAACCCAAAGCCACAAACTTATCAGATGGGTGATCTCCCAGAATCTCGAATCACTCCTTCACGACCCTTTTATGTCACAGGTGTAGATTACGCCGGCCCATTTTTTATTCGAGAAAAAACTCGTAGCAAAACCATAATCAAATCCTATCTTTGCGTATTCGTCTGTTTTGCTACAAAGGCTGTACACTTTGAATTAGCCACTGATATGAGCACTAATGCTTTTTTAAATTGTTTACGTAGATTTATTGCCCGACGCGGAAGGTGTGGAGCTCCACAGCGATAATGGAACAAATTTTATCGGTGCTGCAAACGAGTTGAACGAACTAGGGATCTTACTAAAGAGTAAGGTTCACAATAATAAGATACGCCAATTTTTAGATCAGGATCAGATCGAATGGTACAATATTCCGCCACACGCCCCAAATTTTGGAGGTTTGTGGGAAAGTGTCGTGAGATCTGCTAAATATCATTTAAAACGTATCTTATCCAATTTACCGTTAACTTATGAAGAATTATATACAGTACTGGTACAAATCGAAGCTATCCTCAATTCCCGACCATTATCTCCTTTATCTGACGATCCTAAAGATCTCATTCCTTTGACACCAGCCCATTTTTTGATTGGGGACTCTTTAACTGCATTGCCACAAAGAAATTTTCAGGACATCAACTGCAACAGGCTAAATAAATATGAAAGACTCCAACAACTCGTTCAACATTTCTGGAAAAGATGGAACGTGGAGTACTTGCATCAACTACAGATGCGATATAAATGGAAAACGCAACCACGAACCAAAATTGAGCCTGGAATGATGGTCGTCCTAGTGGATGATCATACTGCACCTATGCATTGGCAACTTGGACGAATTGAAGCAGTTCATCCTGGCAAGGATCAAATCGTTCGGGTGGTCACTGTAAGAACCACTACTGGAAATTATCAAAGAGCGCTATCAAAGGTTTGCCTTCTACCAGTTTAGGGCTCCAACACTAGCGCCATCGACATCTAATTGATATTCAATATCATCTTCTTTATTTATATTCAGTCAATTTAGTATTAAAGAGTCTATGTATTAGAAAACTAGCAATTATAATGTAATATTAGTTTAATTTAAGTTCTATTACGCCTGATCCGCGCGTTTATTTCATTATTTGTTTCATCTCACTATTTCTCCAAATTATGATTGTAAACTGACTAAAGGATGTAATTTTAGTTTCAAGCTATTTCAAATGTTAATAAGGATAAGTAGTATTTGAAAGCCCTCCAAGTTTTTCGAACTTTCAAGGTGGGCGGCCTGTCTAATATTATTTGAGATCCGTACGACTAGATGGCACTATCGACACGAATGGTGGTGGGAGTGTGTGTGTCGGTCGTAATGATACGCATTAACAAGACGTATAATAAAGCAATCAGTTTAATTCAAAGGAAGGTTTCTTTTATTTGTATTGTTTAATCCGTAGTGAGCAAATTTCAGGCACCAGCTTGAAGCAGAAAGAGAAACGCAAAGAAATACGCACGGACGCATTTCTCATAAAACAGAATTGAATCGTTTATATGTACTAGATGCGGAGATTTCGCAACTCATGAGAGTAATCCTGACTATTCTAGATGGAAGTGTACCAGATGTGAAAATTTGGGTTACTCTCCAGAATTGAATAAGTTTAATTTTACATATGCATGTAAAGTATTCTTACAATCTTTAAATTGCAGGGGAAAAATTATAATACCAAAAATTGTGAAAGAGAAAATATTGTATCCCGATTTTTTATAGTTTAAATAAAATATGAAATATAAATTATTAAATTGAACTGTTTTTAGTATGGAAGTTAATAAACATTTGCTAAATAATTTAATTGATATTTTATTAATAAAAACTAAAATTATAAAGGGATATAATGATAAACTGAGTACTATTATGTAGGTATAAACTGAGTACTGTTATGTACTCCATTTCTCCGAATAAAAATACTATTACGGATATGACTTATGAAAAAGAGAAATTGAACACGTGTTATAAAATAATTACACGTTGTAAAGATTTTGAATATATATATTATGTATTTATAGATAAAGTTACAAACTTAAATAATTTAGAATTTGGAAAAAACGTATATCCAGAACCTATTATATTAACATCTAAGGCAAATTTGTCAAAGAAAGATACAAAAACACACGAGTTAAATATATTTTATGAGAGAGAACTTTCGTTTAATTACATATCAAATATAGGAAATAATACGTTTATATTAATGGATAAGCAAAAAATGGAAGGAATAGTAAATTCACTAAAAAAATCAGTAAAAACGGTATTTAAAAAAGATATTGACGATGATAAAGAGATTAAAATATTTTATACTAAAGAGAGATATAATGATATATTTGGTGTTATATACAAATCAAGTAACGGATCTATAGAAACTAATTTTACTAGAAGATTTTATAAAAATATTCGCATTTAAATAGAATTATGAAGGAATATACTTCAGAATCAGACGATAGTATTTTAATTGAAGATATTAAGATAAGCAACATATTAAAGAAAAAAAATGATAGAAAAAAAAGAATATTTTATATCAATTCTTTTTCTGTAGATTCTGTTGACGACACATCAGATTCGGAATGTCTACAGGGAGGTTATAAATTTGATATAGTAAAGACTTTTATTAATAAAATAAAGAAAAATCCTAAGTTTAAGAAGAATTTTAAAAACTATAAGTTTGAAAGTATTAAACCTAGTGGCAAGGATATTGTAATGGCAGCTATTATTGACAGTAATTTAGTCAAAGCTAAATTGTCTCAGGAACAGTTAAATGAAAAGCATATCTCTGAATATATATTTAACGGGGATTATATCCCATTGGTTTTTGGAAATACAGACAATAAAAATATAATATATCTCAAACAAATCAATACAAAAGGAAAAAAAAGAATTGTGAGAAGTAAAAAGACTGTATTCAGTGAAAAAAATAGACCCATTGTTATATTCTTTAAAGTTAATTCTAACTTGAAATTTTTTAAGCCTGTAAAAAAAGAGAAAGATGACGATAAGATCGAATCTATTGATAGTACTACAGCAGTAATGGAATATATTATAGGAAGAAATTTCATGTTGATACCAAATCCGAAGGAAAATCTAAAAATAAAATCAATCAATAATATAGTATATAAAAATGATAATTTTGAATTAAAACAGTTTAAAGACGAAAGTTATCAATTTGAAAAGATGACAATAGAAGAATTTGAAAATATCTTAGGAATGATTGTAAAACAATGTACTAAATTTCAATAGATTTTAATATATTTTTATTTTAAATATTTTAATATTTCTTTAGCTTTTTTGTTTATATTTCTTGATATTGTTAGGTCTTCATTTGAGTCTGGAAAAAAATAGATAAACATGTTATCTTTGTATTTACTTGATAATAAACATCCTACTATATTTTTATAGTTATCATCTACAAAATATAAAAGAACATTATTAGTTATTTTATTAAAATCTTCATTGATTTCTTGAATTACGTTTATTTTAGGACATCCATAGTCTACAGAAATTATAGGACCTATTCTATTATATGTATCTGTTCTTCTACATTTATAATCTGATTTTAAATATTCCATTATTTTTAATTCTGTAGCTTCTCCTTGAACATCGTATGGATTCTGTCTGTATGTCAATATATATAATGCAAGGCACGAATTATTTATATAAAAAGCTTTAAATGTTTCAATTATATCAAATTTTTCTCTTTGATTTCAAAATTCAAACTTATAATTATTTAGTGAACTTGTACTTATAACAGTATCGTCCCAATCTAGAAAAATTACATGTTTATAATTTTTATTAATATTCTCATTTAATATTTCTCCTATATTCTTATGACTATCAATTATCCTTAATGTCATATTTATTTAAGTATATTATTTTCTGATATTTCACTTATCTTTGGAACTATCTTGTCAATTTTAATATATTCTTGTAATTTTTTTAATGAATTGTAATTGTTTCTAATATAATCTACATTATTTGAATTTGGTATATTTTTAAGTAACAAGTCTATTAATTCATTCAGTTCTTTCATTTAATAAAAATAAAATATACCTATATTCTAAGAGATCATTTTTTTGCAGTTATCACATTTACATTATCACAATATTATATTAAAATAATATATTAAAATCATATTATATTTTTTTATAATATAACCATATTATAATTTTTTGATTTCAAAAATGTTATTGAATAATTCTCGTATGGTTATATATCTTCTGTTTAGTAATATGTCTTCTTTTTTAACTATATTTTTTAAAATTATATAATTATTATTATAATACATGATATTTCCGTGAAGTGTATCGGATTCGAAATCGTTAAGTTGCGATAAAACATATTCTATATAATGTTTTATTTTTACTTTATTTGCATTATAATCATTAAATGCCATTTGTCTTAAATATGTATATTTGTCAAAATTTCTTGTCAAAAGTATTGATTTAAAACGGTTTTCGTCATTTAATATTTCTCTAATAAATTTTAAATCATTAATTTTTGAATTCATTTTGGTATCAATTTTATAATTATAAAATTTCATTTATAAATTAAATAGTAATTCTGACATCATACTATAACATATATGATTTTTATTATTATAAAGACCATTATTTCCGCATGATATATACCTATCAGATTTTGATGGATTGTGTTTTTCACAATCTAAAATATCATTGTCTCTTTTAATAAATTCTATATCTAAATGTCTTAAGTTTTTACTAACGATAAACCATGCTCCATATTTACAGTTGATTGTAGTTAATCCAGCCTCTTCAGCTTTTTTAAATATTAGGTTATTAACTTTCTGTCTACTTAATATGTGTGACAATAATAAATTAAAAATTATTATGAAAAAAAATACTGTAAAGTATAAAGAAAGCATTTATATGTTCAAATATTAATAAATATGGAATCCGCGTGTTTACCGATATTTAATGAGATTAAAGAACAAAAATCTAATGGCTTAATGTCGTTTGTTGATGTACTTAAAATCCAATGTGATAAACTTGTTAATAGAATGTTTGTAACAACTTACAACAATAATATATCTATACCATCATTAAATCAAAATTTTATCTTTCATGATCATAATTTACATATATCTCCTTTTGATATAATTAAAGAACTTTCTAATATTTCGATATTGTATTTATTTTCTGATTATATGATTGATATTTTAGAGAGAAAAATAGGATATGGTATATATTATAGTATAAAACTACAAAATAGAGCTTATTTTGAAAATATTAGAGTTATAAAACTTTTTATTGTATCTAATGATAATAAGATAAAGCAAGTAAAACTGAAAGATAGACACGAGTATCATTATTTAATTAAATTACCGGCAGTTGAGGAAGAGAATATTATAATAAAGTCTGATGGAATATTATTAAGTAGCAATATATCATTTGATAATATTATAGCTAAGAATTTATCAGATACATTTGAAATAGATGAGAATGAGATTATAAAAGAATATAATAATTATAAATCATTAAGAAGAGAAACTACAGAATCAAAACCATTTTATGTTTATGGGTGTGAAAATACAATAACTTTTAATATTTTTCATTATTTTGACATTAGTATATCTCAATATACTGATTTTATAGTAAAAATAATTGATATTATTTTCAATATTATAGAGGAAAGTATTTTAAATTTCGATCATACATTATACAGGGTGTCTGGCAATAATCGCCCCACCGGTCATATACAGGTAGAGGAGGTCAAATTGAGTAGAAAAGTCCTATACCATTTTTTAATTTTCATAATAAGTACTGAGTAATTAACGAAAAAAGATCGGCGAATCCGCGCGAGTAAAGCGCGCGCGGTGAGAAGGACGTCCCACTGCTACGCGATCACTAGAACACAAGGATCTAGCGTTACGCGCCGCTCGTATGTTGCCATTGTCATTTGTAGAGCGCTCCTCCCGACGCTTCATCGCGCGCCTAGTGATCGCATAGCAGTGGGATGTCCTTCTCACCGCGCGCGCTTTACTCGCGCGGATTCGCCGATCTTTTTTCGTTAATTACTCAGTACTTATTATGAAAATTAAAAAATGGTATAGGACTTTTCTACTCGATTTGACCTCCTCTACCTGTATATGACCGGTGGGGCGATTATTGCCAGACACCCTGTATATTTATGATGGAAGTAACATTAGAGAGAAATTTCATAGAAATTCTAAAAAAAGCTACGATAAAATATATATAAGTGATAGTACTTTATCTCAAGTATGTTCATGTATATTTTTATCAAATGGACTGATAGACGGAGAGAATTACTTTATAAAAGACAAGGATAAGGAATTAGATATAAACTTATTATTAGGATTACTTAAGAAAAATAAAAGTATATTGATAGAAAATGTTAAAAAATATTTTTAAAAAGTTTCTATATTATACGATTAAGAAATTAGGATTTTATATAAACATATCCTTTGTGAATTCTCATATCGTTTCCTAGCTCGTCTTTCAGTATAATTTTTAGCTCTTTATTTTTTATTTTATTAAGATGTTTATTTATTTCCATGTCTATATATTCGTTATTAAAGAGAAATTCTAAGACATCATATTCAGTTTCATCTATTACGATAGATAACACTACAAATCCGTTGTATTTTATATTTGTTTTTATTTTGTGTAATATTATATTATCACAGTGTTTAAATTTAAAAGTTTTATTTATAGAAAATAAAAATATATCTCTACTATTAAATGCTTGAATATTTTCACATATTATATTAAGTTTCCTATCTGTTTCGGATAACCATTTTCCCAAGTTGTTAAAACCAAAAACGTTTCCGTTTATTTATAATGGATAATATTAATATAATTAATTTTATAGAAAGATCTATAACATATTCAAACTTTTTGAATTTTGATGTAGATAGTATATGTATTGATGAGAAATATAAAAACAAAATAAAAAATGTTATTAAAAGTTTAAAAAGTCCTGAAATAATTTATTATGATTATAATAATGAAGAATCGTTGAATTATAAAGAATCGTGTGCTTATTTCTACAATTTTCACGAAATTGATACTAATATAATATATAAAATTATACAGAAATCAGATTATATATTATGCATAACTGATAATATAAAAAAAACAAGAGAATTTATTGAAGATATTAATAAAAAATGTATAATAGAATTATTTAGGGAAAAAGATAACAGTCTTCTTGGTCTAATAGTAACTATGAAATATATATATTCTGTAGATATAAAATATATATTTGTACATTTTTAGGTGTTTTATATATTATCGAAGTTTAGTACTTTTTTATTAACCTTTAAATATTCTGTGGGTTTTCTTTCAAAAAAGTTAGTTTTTCTATTTAATATGATATTTTCCATAAAATCAAATGGGGATTTAACATTATAAAATTTTTCATATCCAAGTAACTCTATAACATTATCTGCTGTAAATTTTATATATTGAATCATTTGTTCTTTATTCAAGCCTATTATTTCAACATTTAAAGATTTATTATAAAATTCTGTTTCGATGTTCACAGCTTCTTCAATAATACTATATACCTTATTCTTGGATATTTTATCACAATTATCAAGCTTATTTCTATACATATAACATGCGAATTCACAATGTAATTGTTCGTCCCTAGCTATGAGTTCATTTGCTTGTGCGAGTCCATTCATTTTTCCAAGATGTTTCATATAAAATATAATAGCAAAAGAGCCAGTAAAAAATACTCCCTCTATTATTGAAAAAGCGACTAGTCTGGCTCCGAATGAATTGTTCGAGTTCATCCATTTTTCTATCCATGCTATTTTATTATCTATTACAGGATCAAGACAAATTCTATTATTCAATTTTACAATTTCGTCCTTATCATTAATGTATATATTTACAAATTTATCATATACAATCTCATGTATATTTTCTATAACTGTCTGTATATTATAAAAGTACTCAGCCCCTTTTATAGATAGAATGTCGTTGGAAAATCTTGTCTGTATGTTCTCACATATAAGTCCATCGCTGTGAAGGAAGAACGCTAGTATATATTTTAAAACATTTCTCTGATCATTATTTAAGCTATTCCAGTCGTTAATATCTTTAGTAAAGTCTATCTCATTTTCAGTCCAGAAGAAATTTCTTTGTTTTATATAAAATTCGTGTAAGTCTTTGTCATATCGGCAGCTAAATGAGTACGATTTACTCATTATATTGGAATTCTTATAAGTATTTGTATAACTTAATTAAATTTTCACTTTTTTGTACATTTTTTCTTAGGCACGTTTTTCTTAATATTTATTTTTTCTGTAACATTTTTTTTAATATTTATTTTTTCGTTTAGTTTATTATTATATTTATTACTATCATCTTTGTGTATATTTAAATTACTGAATGTGACTAGTATATCATTGTCGGAATTGTAGTCGTCGTCTGTAAATGTATTACTGTAACAATCATTGTATCTACATATGTTAAATTTATTTGGTATATATCAGACTTTTTTATTTGCCTAGAAGACGACATTGTTAATATTATTATATTAACATAATATAATAGAATTTCATTTTTAACTTGGGTTTTTTGAAATATTACATTATTAAATAAATGATAATAAGAATGATAGATCAAAATTCTCAATTCATGCTTACCAATTGGTTTTATTACATTGATAATAATAAAAATAAAGATATTATTATGAAAATAATAAATAGAACTGGTTATTTTTCAATTACAACAAATATATTTAATACTTACATAGACGAAGATATATTAAATTCCAAAATACTTCCTCTTAATACTTGCAATGACAAAGTTAACGAGTCTGTAACTTATTTTTAGTAGTATAAATGTCTTCTGATATTAAAAGAGTATTATTCGATTATATTTCTTCAGATAACGAGTATATTACAAAAAAAGATCTAAAGAAATTCTATAAGATATTTGAAAATGTAAAATTAAAAGATAAACAATTAGAAGATATAATTGTAAAATATGACATTAATAAAGATAATAAAATAAGTTTCGATGAATTTAAAAATGGAATTAAAGAATTTGATACATCTAAAAGTTCTCAAGAATTATTTTACGATAATGTGTCTAATAAAGAAAAGGATGATTTAGATTATGATAAGATAAAGACGATTTATAAAACGTATCATCCACATAATGATTTAGTATCTATAGATAAAGAATTATCGATATTAAAATGTTTATTTGATAGTAATAATGATGATAAAGTATCAAAGAGTGAATTTATTAATGTTTTATCTGAAATATTAAAAAAGTAATTACTATTTTTTTTCTGAAAAAATTTCAGATAATATTGTAAAATTGTCCTTTTGACTTTGTTTTTTATTACACTCATTGAAAATATATTCGTGAATTGTATTGAATTTAACTCTTTTAACTGTATTAACTATAAAAAAAATCGATATTTATCAATTCGTATATACCATCAGTTATCATAATACAATAAAATTTTCTAGATATATCGAGTGTTTTGATATCTGGTATTGGAGTTAGTGGATCTGTATATCTTGAATATGAAATATTTTTGCAATTGTAATCACCCAATGTTCTTGAAATCAAAAAAGTACTTAATATGTTTTTGATTTCGCTTATCATACTTGGATGTACGAATATTTTATTTCCTAATGGTATTTTCCCAGAATGGCCATTACATCCAGTATTTTTTGTAAGTTGACATGTATCACATTCTACATTATTAACTTCTCCCAATCTTCTATCCTTGATAGTACCTATTTCAGATGATTGTTTATTTTTATTGATTTCTATGTCTGTAGATTCTACCAATTCGTTAGTTAATATACTGAATTTTAATTGAATATCCATATTTTAAAAGTTGATATTTATTTTAGTATATATTTTCAATATTCTTATTTAATTCTTTTTAAAATTAACAATAGGAAGTTAAAAGTAACCATATTTAATAATTAACAGTATGAAGAGAAAATATAAGTTAGAAAAAGTTAATATAAAAAGTTATTACAAGTTTATATCTTGTAGGCTGTTACTAATAAATTTATTAGAATAATTAAACTCGTATTTTGAATTTATTATATTTAAATAATCACTTATGTGATTATCATATTCACAAGCGTAATCTTCTATATTTGTTCTATACATTATGTTTAATTTTATCATATTTTTATGGTAATAATCTAAATCGTTACCATGAAAATTATATGTATAATTTAACATTCTATTGCTTGAAAAAGTTATTTTTTTAATATTTTCGTTTTTATAACTATTTCTTTTTATATTTAGTATATGTGATATCTTATAGATATCTTTAAATAAAGAATATTTATTTACAATTATTTCATAATCAATGATGTTAAAATCAGATTTATCTATTAATATACAGTACATTAAAATGTTAAAAAATTTTGATTTATACAATTTGCTATTTTTTTTATATGACATTTTTTAATTATATTATTCAATAATGAATTTTTAAATTGTTTGTGACCATAATCACCGTAGACATTAAATATTTTTTCATATTCATCTCTTAAATTGTATTCTACATGATCGATACTTGTATATATAATTTCTTCTTTGTAATATAGATATATCTCTTTTAAAAATCCTTTAAAATAATTGTCTAAATAATTTTCAAAATGCTGATAATGTTTATGAATATTATTATTAAGATGATAATATATACATCTTTTAACATATTTTATATCCTGACATTTTTCGCATCTATAGTATTTGTTGTAATATTTTATAATTTGTTTGTTTTTAATAATATTTAAAATCGAGTAGTCTTTTCTATATAATGATGTATATAGAAACTTTATTATATCCAATGATTTATTTTTTTCATTGTACTTATTTTCTC
This sequence comes from Linepithema humile, assembly GCF_040581485.1. Taxonomy (NCBI): domain Eukaryota; kingdom Metazoa; phylum Arthropoda; class Insecta; order Hymenoptera; family Formicidae; genus Linepithema; species Linepithema humile. Next base: position 13,827,357 of record NC_090134.1, on the reverse strand, counting down.
TAATATAAGGATTTCCACATGAACGCATATATTCTAAATTACGTTCCATATTTTTAATTGGTTAGTGTAAAGATGTATGTCATCAATTATTAGTCAAATTATTTATTAATAATGTTAATGTACAAGTGTATTGTCTATTTGATAATAACATGTAGCAATGTTATATTGTTTTAAGATATATTATTTGTTTGATAGTAATAATGTTAGTTACATTAAAATGTGTTATATTTGATAATAATTGTTATAATACTAATACAATTGTATTAATATTAATACATATTATTTATTTTATAATGAAGATATGTTTTTTATTAATATTAATATAAATTATATTAATACTAATATAATTATATTAGTATCAAGATATGTTGTTAATTTTGAAGTGATATTAATTCAGTTTTTTCATTAATTAAATTTTTTTATTTTAATAAAATTTGTTTTTTTCTTTTTAATAAATGTTAGAAGAAGATAAAACCAGACTTCAAACTACTTTAAATACAATTAAGACGGCGAGAGATAATTTAAACGTAAGATCTAATCTTACTGTAGATGGAAGCATAAGAGCTAAAAATATAATACTCGATGATGATAAAATTTGTTTAAATACTGAATTATATCCAAATATAAAAAAGGAGATTTTATTGGCTTTAATAGATCAATTGATAGATAGCAGCAATAATGAAGGTAATAGCAAAGAAAAATCAGATTTTGATATTCCAATTGAGTTTGAAGATAATATGTGTTCCAAGACTATTGAAATTATAAAAGATATTGATAATTATTTTATTGCAGATATTTTAATTATTGACGATAAGGTAAAGATTTTAAGAAAAATAAATGAGGGATTTAAAGATTTAAAATTTTCATATAATAAAAAAAAAAAGTACTTAATTATACTTTCAAGCAAAAGTCAAATATGAACACAAACGAACTAAAGATAAATATTAAATAATTTTCTAAATGTTATCTATTATACCATAATTACGTAACCACCATCGTAACACAGTTTACACATTTTATGCTTATATTTTATATAATCTGATATTTTAAATTTATATTTTTTTGTATTTTTTACGTTATTGCAAATAGTGTTGTAATGTAATACTTCATTATCTTTTGAATACATTGTAATATCTATAAAAGTTGATATTATTAAACTGTGTTCTTTACAATATTCTACAAATAGTTTAAAAATATTGGTTCTAAATTTTCTTGTAACTTTTTCAAGTACAATATTGTCACTAGATAATGTTGTATAAGATCCGTAATCGTTTATTTCATAAATTACAGAATTATTGCTATTAATTCCAAGAAGAGTTCCGTGTTCTAGAAATTGTTGGTATATTCTATTCATGTTTTATTAAAATTATTATAAATTTTCATTAAATTTAATTTCTGTACACGATTGAAATATCTGCTTTTTGTAAAACAAGATGATGTATAATATGAATCAAAAATTATTGAAACTTTTAGAGATTTAAAGTACTTATCTATAATTTCGTATGATTGAATTATCATTTCAAAACAATATTTTCCTTCTTTATCTTTATTAAACGAATATTTTGTTCCTAAAAAATATAAAGAATTTATAGATGCTAATTTCATCATTTTTTTATTGTAATAATGGTAAATGAATATTTCATTTTTATTTTTTATAAACTTGTCAAATGTTAAAATTCTAGGACCTTTATCTGAAATTTCTACTATATAGTCGTTGTCACTATTATATTTATCTTTCAAAGTTTCTAATTTATCCATTAATTTTTTTATATCTATAATATTATATATGTTATCTAAATATTTGATGTGTTCAGGTACATATATTTCGTCTTTTGGCTTTAGAAGGTTAATTTTTTTATATTCTAAATATAATTTTATATTATTGTATAATGTATTAATTTCTTTATGTATATCGTGTCCGAAATATATTGCTCCGTGTTTTATCGGAGAAGGAGTAATGATAAAAGTTTTGCTGTAATGATTGCTTGTTAGTAAAACGGATCCCGGTTCCAAATATTTTTTTATGGTATCGATATTTATTTTTTTATACGTCAATGGTAAAATTTAATTTCAAAAATTATTTATTGGGGTATTATTTTAGAATAATTGGAAGCTGAATTTTATTTAATATTATATATATTATTTATTTTTTTGCTTTTATTGATTTTTTTTTTTGATTTTTTTTTTGATTTTTTTATAGATTTAAATATTTTAATATAAATTTAATAATATATTATATGAATAATAAAATAATCAAAAATTCTTATTAAATAATTATTTATATAATATATTATTGAATTTATATTAAAAGATTTAAATCTATAAAATAATCAAAAAAAATAAATCAATAAAAGCAAAAAAATAAATAATATATATAATATTAAATAAAACTCTGCTTTCAATTATTCTGGAATAATACCCCAATAAATAATTTTTAAAAATGTCAGAATCAGTTTTACCTCAAAAAAAAAAAAAAATACAAAAAAAAAAATTTTTTTTATAAAAAAAATACAATTAATTTTCATGAACAAAAAAATCTAATAAAAACTTTCATTAAAATTATAAATAAAAAAATTTTTGATAATTTTTTTTTATTTAAATACATAAATATTAACCCTAAAATTCATATTCCAAAAATATTTATGTGTTTGAATAAAAAGGAATTATCAAAGATATTTTTATTTATAATTTTAATGAAAGTTTTTATTGGATTTTTTTGTTCATTAAAATTAATTGTATTTTATTTTTTTTTTTGAGGTAAAAATGATTCTGACATTTTTAAAAATTATTTATTGGGGTATTATTTCAGAATAATTGGAAGCTGAGTTTTATTTAATATTATATATATTATTTATTTTTTTGCTTTTATTGATTTTTTTTTTTATTTTTTTATAGATTTAAATATTTTAATATAAATTTAATAATATATTATATGAATAATTAAATAATCAAAAATTCTTATTAAATAATTATTTATATAATACTAGAACAACACAGGCGCGCGCTTCGCGCGCGCTATTTAGCTTCGCATATCCACTCTTGTTTACCTTTTTTCAAGCTGTCAAATTGTACAGACGTATTCCCTGTTCAAAAAACGCATTTTTTTAAAAAGAGTGAAAAAAAAGTGAAAAAGTGAAAAAAGGAGAAGGAAAGGATAAAAGAGAAAAGTAAAAAAAAGGTAAGTAATAATTTTAAAAATTCTCATATCTATAGCGCGCACCACTTCCAGTACATGCTTTCCTCTCCGTGCACGCTGTTCTTTATGCTTCTTATTAATCCGAGTGTTTTTTTATGAGTACTTTTATGAATACTTTTTTACATTATTTAAAAATTTTAAAGAAATGAATTTTAACAAATATCATCTAGCAATTGCAAATATCTCTCAAAGTCGATCTTTCAAATGGAGATTATTGTTTGTATGAAATTAAATCATCAATGTATTATTTGAGAGATCGACTTTGAGAGATATTTGCAATTGCTCGACGATATTTCTTAAAATTTATTTCTTTAAAATTTCAAGTACTTAATTACATTATTTAAAAATTAATAAATAAAGAAATTAATAAATATATCCAGCAAACTCCAGAGCAATAATTAATACATTTAGCGCCATATATGTCCATTTATACATATAAAAAAAAGTAAAACTTTAGTTTGCTTCGAGGAACTAAATAACCGATGGTTCCAATGTCATCAAAATCGACGTATAATATTTGCAATTGCTCGATGATATTTGTTAATTACATAATTAACTATAACATACATCTTTAAATACAGCTTTCAGTTTAATATATATTTTTATTTCACATATATATTTCTTTATATGCATAATTTTTAACGTGTCTATTATCTCGTTGATTACCAAGAAAAACTTTTAATGCTTGCCAAGAACGAACTCTTGAGAAAGCAACATATAATTGCCCATGATTAAAAACATCTTTGCGAAGATCTATTCCTACTCTATCAAACGTTTGCCCTTGTGATTTATTAATTGTCATAGCAAATGCTAATTTTACTGGAAACTGTCTTCTTGAAAAGGTAAAAGGATATACATTTTCGCAATATAATGTTATACGATTTAAAAAAACGATATCTCCTGTCTTATCACCCGTTAAGATTTTACATTTCAATAAATGATCTGTAAGTTCTATAATCATTAATCTAGTACCATTACAAAAACCTTCATTGATACTAAGATTTCTAATCAACATAATAATGCAATTTGGCTTTAAACGTAATTCATAAGAAGGAAGACATGATGGAGATAAACTGTTTAAATATTCTGGTAACAAAGCTTCACCAATATCGCCATTATCATCACAATTCATAGTACTATCAACACTTGTATAAATTCGTTCATTAGTTATATCTAATAATTCAACAACTTTTTTATTAATTTCATCTACGTCAGTATTTCTTGCAGAAAGTATAGCACATTTAGCCATTTTGGTAAATTCCTTTTTCCGTATTAAATCGCCATATATATCTTCTACAATATCAGCATTAATAGATGCTATACAACATTTAGGAATTTGTATGTTATCATTAGAATCATTCAATATGCCATCTCCCATATCTAAAAGAAATTTTGCAAATTCAATTTCTTCTGGAAGAACTCTCATATTTTGTGTTAAAGAATAATTTACAAAATGTTTCCAAATAGCACTAAATTTAATAGAAAGATTCACAATTTCATTTCGAGTACCATGTACTTTTATAGGCAGAAGTTGTCTAAAATCACCACCTAATAAAACAATTTTTCCACCGAAAGGTAAATTATTGTTCATAATATCACGCAATGTTCGATCCATAATTTCTAAAGCATATCGTGGTGACATTGGTGCTTCATCCCAGATAAAAATATCTGTATTTTTCAAATATTGAGCTTCCTTTGATTGGATTTTAATAGCAGATGTTGAATCAGCAAATAATGGAACCGGCAATCCAAATGTCTTATGAACTGTTTTTCCAGCAGGTAATAATGTCGCTGCAATACCCGTAAAAGCCATTGCACACACGTGTTTCTTTCTAATTTTTGCTAAATGATAAATAGTTGTATATATAAATGTTTTACCTGATCCACCTGGACCATCAATATAAAAACAATAATTATTATTATAAATATTGTTATCTAATTTATTCAACACAAGATCAACTATTTCTTTTTGTTTATCATTTAATTGTTTATATTGTTTGGTACCTATTTCCATAGCTTGTTCAAATATCACATAATCATTCTCTTCGTTTAACAACTCAGTTTCTAATAATTGCTCCATTTGTGGAAAATCAGCAAGACTTTTGCCTTCAGTACAAAGCATATTATTGATTTGTATATATGCTTTCTTCTGTCCTTGTAACATACCAAAATGTCGAACATAATCCTCCGACAAAGCTGTTTTAAAGTTATCCCATAATTCTTCAGGATGTAATGGCTGACAATGTAATAATATTCGTACAAATAATTTACGAAGTTGTCGTGGCATCATCCATCCAACAGCTTCATTCATAGCTCGATTCCATTCATCATCATCTTCGATTAAACCTAAAGCCAAACATGCTGCCGTAAATGATTGACATAATTCTCCATTTACAGTTCTTAAATTATTAAAACTTGTAGCCCCCTTTATTGTAAGTAATAATAATCGTAAATGAAATAATTCTGTTTGAGATGGACTAACAGAATACATTCGTCCTATGCAATTATAGTGACTTTTGCGTTTAACCCAGTGTGACACATTTCTATCATTAATTTTCTCTTTTTTAAATGTATAATAGCGTGGAATTTCAATATATAAATATTGTCTTGCTTCTTCATCACGCAAATTTAATGAAAAATAATCGATTAACATAGTAACCTGGCTTAATGCAGAAGTTATTGTGTCTTCATTAGATTCATTTTCAATTATAATATTTTGTTCGTTAGGAAGATGGACTGGTAAACGCATTATAGTATGGCTTTTATCTTGTAACTTCTTACCAAGGATACGCCAACAGGCTTCTACAGGTCCAACATAACGAGTTTCGATATAATTGTGTATCTCATCATGATCAATAATTACATTTTCTGTTATTGGTTCAATGGTTATAGCAGCAACATCGTGCCCTTTATAAATATATTTATATAGATATTTAACTGATTTGATACTTGAAACTACTTCGACATTAATATGACAATTAAATATAATCGATAAAGTAGGACAATATGGAACAACATAACGATTTATCAACTATATAACCACCAGGACGTTTAAAATTTTTACCATTATTTCGTCGACAATAATAGGGATAAGCATCTTCATCCATTTTAGTCTCTTCAAAATAAGATTTCGGATAATGTTTCGAACATTTACCATCTACCAAACACCAATCACCACAAGGTCCATGAATCATATGCTTCATAACTATATCATGTAAAATACGATTGTCAGATGGATCAGGAATTTCAGCAGAAATATATTTGTCAACAATCTGTGGAGTTGTTATTTTAAAATTATATTTTAAAGTAATCAACATATGAACATGAGGCAAACCACGTTTTTGAAATTCAATAACATACACAAACGCTGCTACTTCACCAAAAAATTTTTGCTTAACAATCAAGTCAATTAAATAATTTTTTTTAATGTTAAAAACGCGAGCACAAATGTCAGGTCTATCAGAAGCTTGCTGACCAGGCAAAAGATTTTCTTCAATTTCACGCCATTTTGGATTACAAGTCATTGTAATGAAAAGATCTGGTTTTCCAAATTTACTAACAATTGCCATTGCATCTTGATAATTTTGCATCATATTACGTGATGATCCAATAAATGTGGAAGGAAGTATTACCATTTTGCCAATACGTCCATTTAAATTATTTGCCATAGTTTGTATATAATCTCTTAAACCTTGATATGTTTCAGAACGTAGTTCTTTTTGATGAGTTTTGCAATAATCAATTCTATCCTTTTCCATTTTTACATAATTATCCACAAGCCATTGTTGAAATAAGCGACGACCTAATATAAAGACATTAAATTCATCACGAATAGCCATACGATATTTAATATATTGTCCTCTTGTTATTCGTTTATTGCTATTTAATTTTGTTAAATCACGATGCCAACCTTGAGTGCCATATGGATAAAATAATGGATATATTCATGGTTCAACATTTGGATCCATAGCACTTACTTTTTGCAAAATTTTAGTATTTTTATTACGTATTGTAACATATGATTCTGGAATTTCTCCATCAGCAGTAGTACGAAAAACAGCTGCAACTTCATTAGTTCTTTGAGCATTATATCGACGTCGATCCATACCTGATCTTAAAGTAAATGATAATTGTAATCCTGGTAACAAATCACCAGATTCCATTTCCAAACGTCGTTGATTTTCTAGTTCTTCACCCATCATTTGATAAGATTGAGCAAATACATTAGATCTCCGCATTATATGTTCAAGGTTTTGAACAATTTCAAAATCTAAACACGAATTTTGATTAAGACGATGATCGATCGCTTCATTTAAATCCACAATAAAAAGTTGACCGTAAGAAGGACTTTCATTTTGCGCAGCATATAACGCTGTATTAATTTGATAATAAATCTGTCCTTGTATTTTAAAACAGTACGGACCAGGTCGTCTATTTTGAAAATTAATTAAATTGGCATTAAATGATGCAAATGAAAATGAACTATTATAACTGCGAATATGTTGAAAAAAATCATTAGATTTTACATGACTACCATCAAATAAATTATGAATAAATTGAGGAAATTCAGGCAATGGTTGCAAATATACTGCGCCATGATTGCAACAATCGTGAAATGAATTGCCTTTATTAGATATTTTTTCGGCTGCAAAATATTTTGCATTGCAATGAACACTAGACACATCCATAGAACCAATATAGTATTTATTTATGTCGTCAATTAATATTGTACTATTAATATTTAAACAAGGTTGTTGTTTTTTCTGTGATCGACAATGAGATAGATATTTTGCATAACTTTGCTGATTTAATGATATAGTATTTCCAGGATTTCCTTCAATTATTTCTTCATTTATTTCTATTATGCGATTAGTATGTATGTTACCAGTGCAACTAATTTGTTTGTTTATTAGTGTAATATCTAAAGAATGTTCTTTGTTCAGTTCTGTTATATGATTATCATGTATTGTACCAGTAACATTTATAGCATATTTTCTATAATCAACTGTTTTTAATTTATTTTTTATTTCTTTAGCAACAGAATAACGACGATGTTGATTTTCTGCAATTCTTTTACGACATTGTCGTTGAAATTCAAGTTCTTCGTTTAAAGTACGCTCTTTCTTACGCTTCGGCATTTGACAAAAATATAAGTATACACTATATTAATTTTATATTATATTTATATTATTTATATTATATTATATATATTTATATAATTACATAAATTATAAAATTTTATTTATTAAATTTAAACAAATATGTTATCAAAATTTAGTTTGTTTTATTCTTTTAATTGTTAGTATACAATAAAAATTATATATAAAGAATTTTTTTAATGCATGCAAATATGTAGGAAAAAAATAAATATCAACATTATTATCATCATAGTTATCATCATTGTTATCATCATCATTATTATCATCATTATTATCATTATCATTATCATTATCATCATCATCATCATCATCATCATCATCATCATCATCATCATCATCATCATCATCATAATTATCATCATAATCATTATCGTAATCATCTTTATAATCAATTATTATTTATTAAGATTAACATTATATTTATTATCAATTACACAAATAATAGATTACACATAAAATAAATTACAACACAATAATTAATAATATAAATATAACTGTAATAAAATATTAACTAAGTGTTTAAAATTACTATTTATATACAACGTAATTATATATTACAACACAATATAATTAAACATTTTAATATAATAATAATAATTATATTCAACTAATTAATAATATTATAATATGAATAGATATTCTTCTCTTCTCCTTTTTTCTTGTTTTCCCTTTTTCTTTTTCTGTCTCTCTATTGTTTATATTTATTAATTTTTTCTAGAACTTTACTCAAAGTACCTGAAACAAAAGAAATAATAAATATTATTATATTTATATTTATTTTAAAAATATAAAAAATTATTATACACTACTCAAAAAAAGTAATATAAGACTAATATAAGTACTATATGACTTTGAGAGATATTTGCAATTGCTGGATGATATTTGTTAAAATTCATTTCTTCAAAATTTTTAAATAATGTAATTAAGTACTTGAAATTTTAAAGAAATAAATTTTAACAAATATCATGGAGCAATTGCAAATATCTCTCTAAGTCGATCTCTCAAATGGAGATTGTTATTTGTATGAAATTAAATCATCAATGTACTTTAATTTCATACAAATAACAATCTACATTTGAGAGATCGACTTTGAAAGATATTCGCAATTGCTCGATGATATCTGTTAAAATTAATTTCTCTAAAATTTTTAAATAATTTACGTATACATAATAACAAAAGGATAGCAAATAATTTCAACATTAATAATTTTATGCTTTGATTTATGTATCATATTTTTTTTTACATTGCCTGGATAACTTAATATTGAGCTAATAATTATAATTTGATACTCTATTTACTATTTTAATGCTGAAACCGTTTTAATATTAAGCTATCCAGCCAATGTAAAAAAAAATGTTATACATAAATCAAAGCACAAAATTGTTAATGCTGAAATTATTTGCTATCTTCTTGTAATTATTTATACTTTTTTTTTTTACATTGGCTGGATAATTTAATATTAAAACGGTTTCAACATTAAAATATTATAATATTAAAATGTAATTAAGTACTTGAAATTTTAAAGAAATGAATTTTAACAAATATCATCGAGCAATTGCAAATATCTCTCAAAGTCGATCTCTCAAATAAAGATTCTTATATGAAATTAAATCATTAATGTATTTTAAATTTATACAAAAAGTAATCTTTATTTGAAAGATCGACTTTGAAAGATATTTGCAATTGTTCGATGATATTTGTTAAAATTTATTTCTTTAAAATTTCAAGTACTTAATTACATTATTTAAAAATTTTAAAGAAATGAATTTTAACAAATATCATTCAGCAATTGCAAATATCTCTCAAAGTCGATCTCTCAAATGGAGATTGTTATTTGTATAAAATTAAATCATCAATGTACTTTAATTTCATACAAATAACAAAATTTAAAATAAGTTTCTCTAGAAAATTTATTTTTAATTTTGTTATAATATAAATGTACTTTAATTTCATACAAATAACAATCTCCATTTGAGAAATCGACTTTGAAAGATATTCGCAATTGCTCGATGATATCTGTTAAAATTAATTTCTCTAAAATTTTTAAATAATGTACGTATACATAATAACAAAAAGATAGCAAATAATTTTAGCATTAATGATTTTGTGCTTTGACTTATGTATAATATTTTTTTTTACATTGCCTGGATAGCTAAATATTGAGCTAATAATTATAATTTGATACTCTATTTACTATAATATTTTAATGCTGAAACCGTTTTAATATTAAGTTATCCAGCCAATATAAAGAAAAATATTATACACAAATCAAAGCACAAAATCATTAATGCTAAAATTATCTGCTATCTTTTCGTTATTATTTATACGTACATTATTTAAAAATTTTAGAGAAAATTATTTTAACAGATATCATCGAGCAATTGCGAATATCTTTCAAAGTCGATCTCTCAAATGAAGATTGTTATTTTTATGAAATTAAAGTACATTGATGATTTAATTTTATACAAACAACAATATCTATTTGAGAGATCTACTTTGAGAGATATTTGCAATTGCTGGATGATATTTGTTAAAATTCATTTCTTTAAAATTTTTAAATAATGTAATTAAGTATTTAAAATTTTAAAGAAATGAATTTTAACAAATATCATCGAGCAATTGCAAATATCTCTCACAGTCGATCTCTCAAATGGAGATTGTTATTTGTATAAAATTAAATCATCAATGTACTTTAATTTCATCGCTTTGACTTATGTATAATATTTTTTTTTACATTATTTTTTACATTTTTTACATTTATTTATTTATTTATATACATACTTTTTCTTTTTCTTTTTCTGCTTATTTCTTCTTTATATTTCTTTTTTTTTGTTGTTCCACTTTTATTTTATTCCTCACTCTCTCTCTCTCTCTCTCTCTCTCTCTCTCTCTCTCTCTCTCTCTCTCTCTCTCTCTCTCTCTCTCTCTCTCTCTCTCTCTCTCTCTCTCTCTCTCTCTCTCTCTCTCTCTCTCTCTCTCTCTCTCTCTCTCTCTCTCTCTCTCTCTCTCTCTCTCTCTCTCTCTCTCTCTCTCTCTCTCTCTCTCTCTCTCTCTCTCTCTCTCTCTCTCTCTCTCTCTCTCTCTCTCTCTCTCTCTCTCTCTCTCTCTCTCTCTCTCTCTCTCTCTCTCTCTCTCTCTCTCTCTCTCTCTCTCTCTCTCTCTCTCTCTCTCTCTCTCTCACTCTCTCTTTCTCTCTCGTCGTTTTTTATCCTTTAATAAAATTTAAGAAATTAATATGTATTTATAGTGTAAATATAAGCTGTATTATAATGAATATTTAATTATATATATATATATATATATATTCCGGTGAAGCATCCAAAAAAAAAAGTCAGTTTATATATATATATATTTCTTATAAATTTTTAAATAATGTAATTAAGTACTTGAAATTTTAAAGAAATGAATTTTAACAAATATTATCGAGCAATTGCAAATATCTCTCTAGTCGATCTCTCAAATGGAGATTGTTATTTGTATAAAATTAAATTATATAAATTAACAATCTACATTTGAGAGATCGACTTTGAAAGATATTCGCAATTGCTCGATGATATCTGTTAAAATTAATTTCTCTAAAATTTTTAAATAATGTACGTATACATAATAACAAAAAGATAGCAAATAATTTTAGCATTAATGATTTTGTGCTTTGACTTATGTATAATATTTTTTTTTACATTGCCTGGATAGCTAAATATTGAGCTAATAATTATAATTTGATACTCTATTTACTATAATATTTTAATGCTGAAACCGTTTTAATATTAAGTTATCCAGCCAATATAAAGAAAAATATTATACACAAATCAAAGCACAAAATCATTAATGCTAAAATTATCTGCTATCTTTTCGTTATTATTTATACGTACATTATTTAAAAATTTTAGAGAAATTAATTTTAACAAATATCATCGAGCAATTGCGAATATCTTTCAAAGTCGATCTCTCAAATGGAGATTGTTATTTGTATAAAATTAAAGTACATTGATGATTTAATTTTATACAAATTACAATCTCTATTTGAGAGATCGACTTTGAGAGATATTTGCAATTGCTGGATGATATTTGTTAAAATTCATTTCTTTAAAATTTCAAGTACTTAATTACATTATTTAAAAATTATAAAAAAATAAGTTTTAACAAATATCATCCAGCAATTGCAAATATCTCTCAAAGTCGATCTCTCAAATGGAGATTGTTGTTTGTATGAAATTAAACCATCAATGTACTTTAATTTTATACAAACAATATTTTTGTTATTATTTATACGTACATTATTTAAAAATTTTAGAGAAATTAATTTTAACAGATATCATCAAACAATTGCGAATATCTTTCAAAAAGTCCGGCGGAATTCAAATAAAGAATGAGGTTTTGCTATCTGCTCGCGCTCCTTGATTCGTGAAAATTTTCGCTTTTCAAGATTCTCGTAATTTTTAAACGCATTCTAAGTCAGCAACAAAAGTAAAAAACTAATTGTAAGAGCTTCAACCGATAAACGTATATTATACATACCTTTTTTCTCCCTTTTCTACCTTCTTCTTATTCTTCTTATTTCTCTTTTTCTCTTTCTCTCTCTCTCTTTCTCTCTCTCTCTCTCTCTCTCTCTCTTTTCTTTACTTTTTCCTTCTATTACTGCTCAATTTTTCTCTTTAATATTAGATAATTATTATTTATTTATGTAATATTTACTCAGAAACAAACTGTCAAAATTTATATGACAGTTAAGAGTGAAGCAAATCGCAGCTCACAAATAAGATAACCAATCAGTATCGCGAAAAACAGACATTTCAACACTTCGATATATTCTAGTTCGAGGAATCTTGCTTTTTTTTAAAAAGGAATGTATATATATATATATATATATATACAGGGTGAGTCATTTTAAGTGACGCATTGATTTTATTCGTAAACTAAGGCTTGTATCAAAAAATGTTTTGTACAAAAGTTTTATAACTTCAAGGAGGACATAAGATGATGACATTGGTTTAACCTAGGGTGTACATGCCAAGGTCATATAGAGGTCAACTTTGTCTTTTTAAATGGAATACTCTATTTTTGATTCCAAAATTTAATAGCTAGTGTCAAGGGCTTTTCAAAACACTATATGAAGTTATTTTTCATTAAGTGCTTTTCGAGTTATGAGGCTTGAAAGTTACAGTATTTTAACATAAAATATAAAATATCTTATAAAACATTCAGTTTTTAAAAATGTTACCTTAATATTTTTATGCACAAAATAATGAATTGGTATAAAGAAAACACACTGGTTTTAAAAAAAAGTATGCAGTTGCATGTTACAAATTACATATTTTTTCTTGAAAGCAACTATGTGTTTTCTTTATACCAATTGATTTGTCTCATTATTTTGTGCATAAAAGTATTAAGGTAAGATTCGCAAAAATTGAATGTTTTACAAGATATTTTGTATTTTATGTCTAAATGCTGTAACTTTCAATCCTCATAACTCAAAAAGTACTTAATAAAAAATAACTTTATTACAGTGTTTTGAAAAGCTCTTGACACCAGCTATTAGATTTTGGAATAAAAAATAGGGTGTTTTATTTAAAAAAACAAATGACCTCCATATGACCTTGGCATGTACACCCTAGATTAAACTAATGTCATCATTGAATGTCCCCCTCCAAACCCAACAACTTTTGTAAGGGTTATTTTCGGATTGATGGCTCCTCTGACGAGATATTTAGGTGCATAATTTAAAATAGGACATCCTGTATATATATATATATACACTCACCCGAAAAAAAAGCGGTACACTGAAAATGTGGGAAAAATTCATCAAATTTCAACTGACGATAACTTCGTAAATAATAAAGATAGAAAGTTCTATAAAATATGGAAATGAAGCTAAAAATCTCTACTTTAAGAATCAATTTATTTCAATGTTGCAAAATAAATTTATTGAAAATGGCGGATGACAAAGCGCGAGCATGCAAAATTGAAAAATAATGGTTCGAGTTTGCGACGGTGCACGGTATAAACAAAAAATTGTAGCTTATTGGGATCAAAAGCGTACGAAAGTACAGAGTTTCCTCTTTAAAATGCTTTTTTATGCATCTCGATACGATGATTTTTCGCCGAGAGATTCGCATTTGAAGAAAAAGGCAGATTCTTACTTCAAATGCGAATCTCTCAGCGAAAAATCATCGTATCGAGATGCATAAAAAAGCATTTTAAAGAGGAAACTCTGTACTTTCGTACGCTTTTGATCCCAATAAGCTACAATTTTTTGTTTATACCGTGCACCGTCGCAAACTCGAACCATTATTTTTCAATCAATTGTTTTGCATCCGAAAGAGATGTCTGCAGATCTTTTGTGATTTCTCCGCCCTGACTTTTTGTTTATGCTCGACCGCACATTGCGAGAAAAGTGCTTGATTTCTGCGATGAAGTTGGCATAAATCGACTCGAATGGCCAGCAATGAGTCCAGATTTAAATCCCATTGAACACCTATGGGACAATATTAACAGAAAAGTACGAAATCATATACCTGCTCCTCAGTCATTGCCAGAACTTCGAAGAGTTCTTGAAATAGAGTGGAATGACATTACGCAGTCTGAAATTAGAACATTAATAAGGAGTATACCTCGTCGCATGAATGAGGTAATACGCGCACGAGGAGGTCATACCCATTATTAATATACGCGCGCGCACACGCAATTGTACACGCACCACCGGGAGGGTTTGGAGTCGTTAAATATCGTGGACCTGACGAGCCATGAGGTCCTTATCCCAGTGGTGCACGCACACACACACACACACGGGATCAGATTTCTGCCACGTCCACGCCGTTGATCCTGGGTAACGCTAAAAGCAGAATTGACACTTACAACCGTAAGAAGAGTTTGGAGTTTTAAAATACCGCGGAGCTGATGACCACGGAATTCTTATTCTTGCAATTCGGTCTGGTTCAAAATTGAATATCTCGGCACGTAATACAGCTAGCAGGATTTTTTAAAAACCATTTTAAAAGTTTGGATGTCTAGTGTTCGAAAATTCATAACGCAATAATGTGCAACAATTTTCTCCAAAATGGCGGATGACAAAGCAAAAGCATGCGAAATTGAAAAATAATGGTTCGAGTTTGCGACGGTGCACGGTATAAACAAAAAATTGTAGCTTATTGGGATCAAAAGCGTACGAAAGTACAGAGTCTCCTCTTTAAAATGCTTTTTTATGCATCTCGATACGATGATTTTTCGCTGAGAGATTCGCATTTGAAGTAAGAATCTGCCTTTTTCTTCAAATGCGAATCTCTCGGCGAAAAATCATCGTATCGAGATGCATAAAAAAGCATTTTAAAGAGGAGACTCTGTACTTTCGTACGCTTTTAATCCCAATAAGCTACAATTTTTTGTTTATACCGTGCACCGTCGCAAACTCGAACCATTATTTTTCAATTTTGCATGCTCGCGCTTTGTCATCCGCCATTTTCAATAAATTTATTTTGCAACATTGAAATAAATTGATTCTTAAAGTAGAGATTTTTAGCTTCATTTCCATATTTTATAGAACTTTCTATCTTTATTATTTACGAAGTTATCGTCAGTTGAAATTTGATGAATTTTTCCCACATTTTCAGTGTACCGCTTTTTTTTCGGGTGAGTGTATATATATATATATATATATATATATATATATATATATATATATATATGTGTATATACAACAATAAAATTTAATTTAATTTTTAAAATTATTTGTAACGGTAAATAGAGTATAATTTTATTATTTTATTATTTATTATTTTTTTAGTAATATTTCCAAAGCTCAAATATAAAGTTATAAAAATTAATAAAATATGGATTAGGTCGAATAAACACTGAGTTAAAGCCTATCCAGATAAACTTGCATAAACGCATAAGCATATATAGTATATAAGGTATTTAATTGGTCCATTTCTTTATGCATTTTTTTATGGACCAATCCATTTCTTTATGCATATAAAGAAACAGTTTCTTGCCATTACCTGCCACAAATGAAACTTATACTAAATGAAAACTCGCGACAAACTGAAAGATATTATGCAATACCCAAACTTGTCAGCAAAAACCTATCTTGTAAATCCTAAAAATTTATGGAATTCCTAAAAATCGGTTCCAAAGCTGGTTTCCAATAGATTTAATGACAAATTTTCATACTTATATTTTTTAACATTTTATTAAATTTTTACATGTATTTTTATTAAATTATTTTATTTTATATACAATAATAATTTGATATATTGTGCTGTAAAATAAAGTTTATAAATAATATCCAACATATCATATAATAATATATACATATATACATATTAGTGCATTCATATTATTTATTTATTTATCATTAACTCCTTGAACATTATAATTACTTATTTTATATTGTCTTTGTAATTATATAATGAGATTTGCTAGATATCTATACTTATATTTCTGAAATTTAAATCACAACTAAACATAACTAAATTCTATTTGTAAATCAAATATTCTCTATACAGAATCCGTTTATAAAATTTAAAAAACTTGTACTTGTAATGGTTAATTTAAGCAAATATAAAACACTGGCTTGATTTTAATTTATATTCTCTGAGAAAAGAAATAAAATAATATATCCAATAAAATAATATATCCAAAAAATTCACGTTGCAATAAACATGAAAAAATGGAAAAATGAAAAAAAAATAATAAAAAAGCGGGTAAATAAGAGAATATGAAAATCTCGTAAAATAAAGAAATCTAAAAAAAGCGAGAAAGCGTGAAATAAAAAAAGTAATAAAATAAAAATATGTGAAAAAATAAGAAAAAAAAATGAGAGAATTGCAGATAATTACTTTGTACTTTTAAAAAAAAATATATGTTAAGGCTTGTGCATGAGTGGAAAAGATTTTTTTAAGTAGAAAGTAAACACAGCTCTGAATAAATATTAATAATATTCATAAAAGGGCCCGAAGGTAACTATAGAGCGGTGACATTATCAACTGATCCAACTGTACTGGAAGTACACAAGTATTGTAATTTATCACTGTACTGTTTTATAATAGCTTCGTCGGTGATAGTCATCGGATCGAAAAGAGGTTATTCAATCTGAAAATCCAAATGTCTGCATGTGATAACAATGTGCAAGTTTGTTAAAAAGAAGACTGATTTCACGCGGATATATCCGATATTCTGAATTATCACGAATGTATTTAATAACATCGTGAAGTGCATAATTTAATTCTGATACAACGTGACTTATATATTGTACAGTGCATACGTAGTCACTTTTAACGGAAAAGAAGTTCAATGAATTAACAATAATTCTTGGTGTTAATTGTTGAATTATATGAACTTCAAATAAAAAATTTATTCCCAAATATGTGGGCAAACACCATCCTTATTGTATTTATCAGTATATGTACAGCGTTATTGGATAAAGGTAAAAAACATAAAAAGCAATATTTTCATAAATGTATTTATAAGTTGAAAAAAAAACAAAATAATTTATTTAATTTATTTATTTGTTCTAATATATTTATTTTATATATATTGTTTAGGTTTGACATGGTTAATGGTGTATAGAACTGAAAAATATCAAAAATTAAAGGCTGAAGTTGAAAAGCAGAGTAAAAAATGTAAGTCTACAAAATATCTATAAAGTATTCAAGATATTTATGAGGTATTATATGAGGAATTGTATATACAAAAAAATATCTGCATAAAGTGATTTTGTTTGCCAGTAGAAAAAAGAAAAGAGGCTCATGATGACTCTTTGGACAAGCAGCAGAAGAAGAAGATAGAACGCGAAGAGGAAAGATTAAAGAATAATAATCGAGTGGCCTTCACTTGGACACAGTTCAATTGAACACGTTGCATTTGGACACGGTTTATTTGGACACAGAAAGTTGCGCACGGTTCAATTGGACACAGTACAATTGCGCACCGTTTACTTGCGCACTGTTCATTTGGACACAGAAAGTTGCGCACCGTTCATTTGGACACCGTTCGTTTGGACACCGTTCGTTTGGACACCGTTCGTTTGGACACCGTTCGTTTGGACACCGTTCGTTTGGACACCGTTCGTTTGGACACCGTTTATTTGCGCACTGTTCAGTTGTGCATCGCTCAATTGTGCGTTCGCTTGGACACGAAAAGATACATATACCATTCGTTTTGATATGTAATATATGGAAATAAATTAAGAATAATTTGTGAAAAATATAATTATACAATGTTTTTATTGAATTTTATACCGGTAAATAAACGTGAAGTGTGAAATTGTAAATATACATGTGACATTAAAGATTATTAAAGGTTACTTCCCAGAAAGTGAAATAAGACGCATGCGATATATGTACCATTCGTTTTGATATGTAATATATGGTGAGAAATAAAGAACAATTTGTAAAAAATATAACTAAGTGTGTTCATTTAGTGTTATACCGGTTAATAAACGTAAAGTGCGTGAAATCAAAGAAAAATGACATTGAAAGGTTAGGTTAGGTTAGGTTAGATCTGTCAATGTAAAATGTAAGAAAAATTTATCGAGACATGAAAAAAAAAGTTTTATTATTTAGGTAGAAAAATGTTTTATTTTTAACAATTTCTGAACTTTTTAGCTTATAACTGCGTCAGGCATAAGCAGCATTCATATAAAATATTTATTTACATGTTACAAGAAATAAATGTTTTACAATATTTATACTTTTGAAAAAAAATACAGCACGAAATTACAGAGCAATTTACATTATTAAAAAAAGTAATAAAAGTATCTCGACATTTTGTACATTTGTACAATGTAAAATCTCTATATATTAACTTGTATGTCAATCGTAATTACTTAGAGTAATTATATCAGCGAATTTTTATAACAGTACGTTTCTGAGAAAATATAAACGGTTTTCTCTAATAAGACGTAATGAAGAAATGAATGCGAAATTGTGTGTTGCCAATCAACTTGTAGCTAAATATTCGCAACGATCGGATATAATAAATAGTAATCATCCCAGCTATGACAGTCAGATATAACGGTACATTTCATCGATTACATATGAATTAATTTGTGCAAATGTGTGAGATACCAAACGTTCTCTACTTATATTCAAATGAAAACGAAGCACTGATACTAAATATATAAAATGCGGCACACTATATTTTAAATATTTATTTAAACAATAGTTTAAAGTGAAAAATAAGAATTGAAATATCTTTGGCTCAAGAAACATACATTTGCAGAAATTAAATCTGTATCTTCATATAAATGACCTATATTACTTAGAAGTATAAAACTATCACAACACTTAGTACATATTCGTAACAGTATTACAGAAAAAAGTAAAAGTATCTTTGGCATCTTATAGCTTTGCACAAATTGGAATCTCTAATTACGTTATATGCGAAAGATACATTTTTCTTAGAATATAAAATGCTGCCATTTCTATAATGATACGTCTTTTGAAAGATATAACTCATAGTCATTCTTACTCATAGTTATAAACAGGAAAAAAATTAAAAAATTTGACGTCATCCATCAATTTGTAGCTAAATGTTCAATGCGATTGGATAAAATAAATTGTACGTACCATTATAGCAAAGACATTCCGGTACATTTAATTGATATCAACTTCTCAACTCTACTTATATTTAGGCAATAATCAATCTATAGATGTGTATATATGTATATATATATATATATATATATATATATATATATATATATATATATATATCTTTCCAAAGTAAAATTACACAAACATCTATCTCTATCACAGAATCTTTTTGTCATCAATATTGATATCATTCGAGTAATATTGATATCAGTGTTTTTGAAACTTAAATTCTCGAAACTCATCAAGTAATATTAATATCAGCAATTTTGAAATTTAAATTTTTTACGTGGATAGATATAAATGTTTTATGTAGATAGATATGAATGTTTTATGGTTTTCTAATTCTTACGTAATTATTATATGTTACGTTACATATCGGACATCGATCGGCTTCTAAACGTTCGATGCATAAAAAGCAACAAGCCAAATGACCGCAAGGTATAAAAGCATGTGTACGTTCGTTTATAAGACACACAATACATATGTCTTTCGTACATTCTTCTTCTGATGCAGTTGTATCCTCCAAGTTCCAGTCCACAGGATGGTACGGAATGCCTGAAGTAGCATCATTAGCGTCATTCAAATACGAGTAATCATCATAGGGTACTTCGTAAATCGATTCATCTAAAATGAAAACATTAATAATATATATATTTATGTACTTTGAAGATTAATGTTAATCTTCCTTAAAATATTTGAGCTGTAATTACCTTCATTTATTTCAATATTGTTCTCAGAAGTAATGTCGTGATGTTGTCTTACTGCTTGTGTATTTGCAGGGATTTCTCCTTGCTTATTCCTGGTATCCCATACTTGTTCTATTTCACTAGAAGGCGATTCTGTGTTTACTGGTTCATCTGCAAAAAAGAAGTGTAATTTTTACTATAGATCTAATAATTTATATTATTTCCCTTAAAATAGTTTGATTTATAAATTACCTTCTACTACAATTGTATTCTCTGTCTCTGTGTCAGAAATAATTATTTCATTCTTATTTATTATTGTCTGCATGTCTGAACTTTCTTCATCGTTATCTTCTAATGTATTATCCTCTCTCTGTACATTGTTATGTATGCGTCGAGATCTGCGTCTATTTTGTCTTCCTAAAACAAAAATAAAATAATTGTTTTTAAAACAAGTGTACCATAATAATTATTACGTAATTAAATTTTTGTATTTGTTGTATTTAACTGTGTTCTGTGTGAAAAAAGACTAAAGCAGTTAAATACTTACTTGTTTGTTGAATAGTTTCGTCCAAATCATCTGAAAACAACTCCATGTTTATTTGTTCATCAGTTGTTAATTCAGCATCTGCAAATAATAAACAATTATTAAAGTAGTTCAGAATAGATCTATGTAGTAATAAATTAACATAATTTTATTTTTCAATGTTATAAAAATTGTAACATTATAACATGTATTTATGATAAATATAATATAGATATAGCATATTTACCTTCCATTGATACTATTTGTTCCATTTGTTCCATTGGGAGGATATTATTGTTGGTGGTGAACATTAATAAAAATTCATTCAGTGACAATCTGAAAAAAATTGAAGTTTTAATTCATAATTCATCAAATTTTATTTAATATATAAATTATTACAAAATGTTACCTTTGATTTACTAGATCCTCTTGCGCATTTATAATTTTAGAATCTAGTTCTCTCCTTGCCCTTGTGCGAAGTCGTCGAGATCTAACACCATTGTTTAATCGACGTAAGTCTAATTCTTGATCAGTAATTAAATATGATAATTTATCTGGAAAAAGAGATAAAGCAATGTATAAAATACAAAGCGAGCTAAAAGAATGCAACACAGGAAGAGAAATGTATGAAATAAAGTGGAAGGTAAGAGTGATTGCTCGCGACAAACAAAAAAATCTTGATTTTGACTTACTTTCTGAAAACAAATCTATTAAATTTACTAAATCTATTTAATTTACTTAAAAAGTGGATATTTGAAATTTTGCACAATGTGGAAAAATGTTACATTTAATTTTCATATTAAACGCACGTTTAAAATATAGATAAAATGTGACATGTGTTATACGTATATAATGCAACTACTTTATAATAAAAATATTTTAATCCAGTATTATATATGTAAAATGATACATGTAACTTTTTTTTATACATTTTTATCGTTTCATACAATATACGCATTTCATAAATATGCGTTATTTCAAAAATATATAATAGTCGCGTACACATTATAGAATTTCATACTTGATATAAAATACTTTGACATAAAAATTACCTAGAAATGTCCAAACATTAATATTCCTTGTTCCCAATTTTTGTGCCGCAATGTTATGAAAACTTTCTACTATATTATTAGTACGCACAGGACAACGATAGGTACTAATTTTTAATGCCATGTTAGACCAAGTAAGTCTTAGATATGACATAAATTGTAAAATATCTGGATGTTCATTAGAAAGTTCATCAGCTTTGGTTTGTATTATTAATAAAGCTTCTTGAAACATATCTGGTGGTAATAAAGGCAATGCCATAGTCATTGAGAGTATCTTTTTTGGAACATTTGAAAGACGTAGTTTGCGCCATTTACGCAGTACAGCCTGAAATAAAAAATGTAATTTAATTAATGCAATGCAATTTTTCACATTTACTACGATTTTGATCAATGCAGAAACATAATATTTGTCACGTGTGATACATTCTGTCTGCATTGAAGAACTCCGAAAAAAGATAAACAATACTAACAATACTTTTTAATTTTCAATTTGAATAATATGGGTAATATGAGCACAATAGCTACAATAAAAGCGATATTACGACAAAAAAGCATTTCAGGCGTATATTTGAGCATGATTAAGAATAAAAGTTATGTATCACGTAAAAATCGCGAGGAAAATGCACGCATACGCTGTATTTGTCGGATAAAACACAGAATGATGACAACAAAAGTGATAATATGTTAGAAGCACATCAGACACGTAACGACAAGAGCATAGATAGAAAACTAAGCACATCGCGAGAAAAAGCGCGGGAAACGTGTATGCGTGTGCACGCATTTATCACGTGCCTAGGCCGACATTCATTTTTCAATAATATTATTGGCCGCATTCAGCGGATTCAACAGTTGAATAAGCAATTATTGCTATTGGGCTGTTCTATTATTAAACTTTTCACATAACATATATATATATATATATATTATACTTCAATCACAAATAAAATTTATCAAATATAAAATTTCTTATACTACCCATACATTACTTACTTTGATAATCGAACAATCAAACAAGACAAAAATATGTTTGGATAAGAACTATGTTCTTCTCGCAGAAATATTTTGATATATTTGATATTCTTCTAATTGTTACTTGGACAACATGACCACGATGGTTACGACAAAAGCGGTATTACGACGACAGCATTTCAGGCACATAATGACACGAGCGTAAGATAGATTAAAAGTTATGTACCACGGAAAAATCGCGAAAATCGAGCACATATATGTACTGCATTAATCACATACAAGGCGAGCACAGTAGTTATAAGAAAAGCGGTATTACGACTAGAACATTTCAGGCACATATATTGACAAGAGCATAATATGGACTGAAAATGATGTACCGTGTAAAAATTGCGTAAACGCGAGCTGTTTTATTAGATTTCTCACATATTTTGAATATGTGAGAAATCTAATAGAACAGTTTGCGTTTTAATAATATACTCCAATCAAAAATAATAATTATTAATTATCGATCTCTCATTCAATTGTTAACTCTATTAAATGCGATAAATATACTGTATATAAAGCTGATCTTACATTGTTCTTAATATTATTGTAGCATTGTGATAGCCTACTCATTTTCTTGTTATTCAGACACCCATAGAAATTTCGAAAAACCCATGCGGAAAACATGTTTTAAGTCAGCAGTGCACGTATAATACGTTTTTATCTATTAATTGCTTGCAAGATAGTAAAAAAAAAATTAAAAATGCACAGTATACAGCCTTGCTTTGTAACATACCATAAAAAATAATATTATCAGATGTATTCATAAACAAAATAAATTTTAAAAATGTTTTTACATGAAAAAATTCTTAAAAATTTTTTTAGAGCTTCGTATCTTTAAACTTTAAAATATATTTTTTTAATATTTTATAACAATATTTTTAAAATATCTTTGTATTTATTACTTAAAATATGCAATAATTTTATCAATATTTACAAAAGTATTGATTGTTTTATGGAAATTTTATATGTTCTAAACTCTGTGAAAGTTATGAAAAAATCTGCCCCTTTTCTAAAGATTAATTTCTAAAATTTTCTTTATATAATTATTTATTAATAGCAAATATATATACAGGGTGTCAATTAAGTCCCGGGACGGCTGAATATTTTTTCATGTAAAGTATTTTTGAAAAAGGTCAAGGTCATTTCTGAAGTAATTTTCAACGAGAAATTCAATGGTGACCTTCAATTTGACCTTGAGCTTGACCTTCAAGGTCATTTCAAGGTTAGGTTAAGTTTTTTAAATAGAAACCCCTATTTTTGATTCCAAAATCTAATAGCTGGTGTCAAGGGCTTTTCAAAACACTATAATGAAGTTATTTTTCATTAAGTACTTTTCGAGTTATGAGGCTTGTAAATTACAGTATTTTGACATAAAATACAAAATATCTTGTAAAACATTCAATTTTTGAAAATCTTACCTTAATACTTTTATGCATAAAATAATGAGACAAATCAATTGGTATAAAGAAAACACATAGTTGCTTTCAAGAAAAAGTATGCAATTGCATGTTGCAAACTACATATTTTTTCTTGAAAGCAACTATGTGTTTTCTTTATACCAATTGATTTGTCTCATTATTTTATGCATAAAAGTATTAAGGTAAGATTCCCAAAAATTGAATGTTTTACAAGATATTTTGTATTTTATGTCAAAATACTGTAATTTACAAGCCTCATAACTCGAAAAGTACTTAATAAAAAATAACTTCATTATAGTGTTTTGAAAAGCTCTTGACACCAGCTATTAGATTTTGGAATCAAAAATAGGGGTTTCTATTTAAAAAACCTAACCTAACCTTGAAATGACCATGAAGGTCAAGCTCAAGGTCAAATTGAAGGTCACCGTTGAATTCCTCGTTGAAAATTACTTCAGAAATGACCTTGACCTTTTTCAAAAATACCTTACATGAGAAAATATTCAGCCGTCCCGGGACTTAATTGACACCCTGTATATATATATATATATATATATATATATATATATATATATATAAACACTTTAAATTTATTAATAATATATTATATTTACTGCGTGCATGCACGCACGCACGTACGTATGCACACACAGACAAAGAGAGAGAGAGAGAGAGAGAGAGAGAGAGGGAGAGAGAGAGAGAGAGAGAGGGAGAGAGAGAGAGAGAGAGAGAGAGAGAGAGAGAGAGAGAGAGAGAGAGAGAGAGAGAGAGAGAGAGAGAGAGAGAGAGAGAGAGAGAGAGAGAGAGAGAGAGAGAGAGAGAGAGAGAGAGAGAGAGAGAGAGAGAGAGAGAGAGAGAGAGAGAGAGAGAGAGAGAGAGAGAGAGAGAGAGAGAGAGAGAGAGAGAGAGAGAGAGAGAGAGAGAGAGAGAGAGAGAGAGAGAGAGAGAGAGAGAGAGAGAGAGAGAGAGAGAGAGAGAGAGAGAGAGAGAGAGAGAGAGAGAGAGAGAGAGAGAGAGAGAGAGAGAGAGAGAGAGAGAGAGAGAGAGAGAGAGAGAGAGAGAGAGAGAGAGAGAGAGAGAGAGAGAGAGAGAGACATTTATGTGTTTTATATACTACTAATGATTATATGTAAAAATCTATATATACCTGATTGAAATGGAACCAACATCCAGTTAACTTAGCTCTAGGAAACTTTTTGTTCAACGATTTTACTGCAGCCATTTCAAAGTCGCTCATGATAAACTTGATATTTTGTTCAAGTTGTGGTATCAGTTGTGTAATTTTATCCCATAAAGCGTCATACATAGTTATTGTACGTACATCACATAATATAAATAATGTTGCAATACCCTGAAAAAGTCATGTTACTTATTTTTGTCATCTATTCCTGATACTTGGAAAAATTAAATAATTAAAATTTTAATTTTAATTTTAGTATCTTACCGTATCCATATATCGCATATGTACAAAGTAAAGCTGCGCAATGTGAGGTTTACATGGGAGAACCTTAGGCAAAATATGCAAAATAAAAGTTAATTATTAAATAAAATTAAATAGTAAATAAAAAGTAATTAGACTCTATATTGCTCTATATGTTATAATAACTTGGTTACTGTCACGATTTTATAAACACTTATAAAACTTATATACACTTATATAATTTTATAACACTTATAAAAATTTATATAAAATTTCTTTATTACAGAAAAAGATAGTCATATACTTACAGAAAAAGTTCCATCGACGTAGATTTCAGTAGCAGAAGATAATGCTTGTAATAAATAATTGGTTGATAAAATTATTGCACTTTTTCCATCACTTGTAATTACGTTTTCTTTATAGATATTTTGTATGATATCAGAATTTTGTAAAATGTCATATAATGATGCCAATGTATTAGGTACGGATGGCTGATTTTTTGTTCGTTCACGATGCATACTGCATCTTATAGCTGCAAAACTCAAATATTGTGCTGCATCTGGGTTGCTGAAAAGAAGAGAGATATTGTAAATATAATATAATATTGATAGAAAAACTTTTGTGAAAATACAATTATATAAATTGATTGATTTTTTTCATAATTGTTTAATAAATTTATTCTATTATGACTGATGCGCTGATAAAGTAAAATAGAAAAATTTGTATTTATATAAATTTTAATAAAATTGTTAAATTAATATAAATTGAGAAGCAACATTTGAAATTAGTAAAAAAAACGTAATTAAAGTATATTAGCAAAATAATGTTTCTAATAATATTAACAGAAGTATTCAAACAATTAAAATAAACAATTTAAGTTAACATAAGAAATTAAAAAATTTAGTTGAAGTTTTTAATTTCTTATTTTAACTTAGATTGTTTATTTTAATTGTTTGAATACTTCTGTTAATATTATTAGAAACATTATTTTGCTAATATACTTTAATTACGTTTTTTTTACTAATTTCAAATGTTGCTTTTCAATTTATATTAATTTAACAATTTTATTAAAATTTATATAAATACAAATTTTTCTATTTTATTTTATCAGCGCATTAGTCATAATAGAATAAATTTATTAAACAATTATGAAAAAAATCATTCAATTTATATAATTGTATTTTCATAATAATATATATCTTAATACAGTATCAACTGTTTGTTATACAATATTAATTTTTCCTTATAAAATTTCTTGTATTGTATTAACAATAAAAATGCAAATAAAACACATAAAAAAACAATATATCTAATATGTTAAAGCAAAAAGATAATAACATGAAAAAATATATTGTTAAATTGTACATATTAGTAAACATTCAAAATCATCATTTGAGTTGAAAAATATGGAACATGAAATTGTACTTATTCCAGCAAAATTATGATTGAGAAAACAGTAAATGTATTCAATAATATAATTAAAGAAGATGCAAAAGTTGTAAACAATAATTTAATACAAAACTGTATTAAAGAAGTTTTCTAAAAGAGTCAATTAAAAACTGTAGCTATTTATTTTTTCAAACAATTGTTCACTAGGGACTTATAAGTCAACAACAAAATTTACAAGTCAACAAATGGATTTTTATATTTTATCTTTCTATTAATAAGAAAACTGCTAAAAGTCTGAAACATTTAAATCAAAATCAAAATATTGAAAATCAAAGGTATAAGATATAATTGTTCAAGATATTACAAAATTATTGTGGGTTCTAATATAAAAAAAATTGCTAAGTCCAAAAAATTATTTTTATAATTTTTATAAATTGTTTTATATATAATAATATTTATATAATATACATAGATGCATATCAGACTCTATTTTAAATGTATTATGTAAAAAAGTTGTAGTAAATTATTTAAACTTTAAATGTTAATTATTATCATTTACCATTTAAAACAATTAATTTGGACTCAATCATTTCTACCTGAACGCCTATGTTATTCGATTCATCTAATACAAATAATTCCAATACAGTAATTATTCTTTTGTACAAAATACATAAAATCAAAAAATCTAAGCACATCAAAAATTAAAACTCAAGATGCTAAAGATGTCAAGTTTCAAAATAAAAATATCAAAAAAATTTCAAAATATCAGAAATATCAGAGATATTCCTATAAATTACAACATTTTGATGTAAAAGATATCTAAAAATAATAAAATTACAAAGTTTCAATTTTATTATGTTATAAATCATAAAAATTTCGATGAAATATATTGAAAAAAAGAAAATAATTAAACCTTCTGCATACTGAATCAAAGATTTCTTTTAGTGCAGTATGAGTTTCACGAGAGCGCTTTAACATTTCTTCTTTCATTTCAATTTGTGCTTTGATAAATGGTTTCTTAGGATGATTATGTTTTTTTAAAACAGTTACAATATTATCTTGAAAAGCAACTGAGCCAGGACATTTGGTTGTCCTCCGTGTATTGCATCGAAAGACATTGTTGTAGCGACTGTCTATATAGTACAAATAATCATCATATACGTAAAGAAGTGTCCCCTTCTTTTTTCCAGGAACAGTTTGCATCTACAGTGAAAAAAATATATCAGTTAAATCTTTCATATCGCAGAAATAATGTCAATATTCTCAGTTCTCAATTAATATGTACTTTTAAATTAAATTATTATAAAGTAACTTATTAAAGTTTTAAATATATAAACCTTCCATTAAAAATGAATAATGAAAATAAAAAATAAACAATATTTCTTTAAAGATGCAGCAAAATATTAATTATAATTTTTGCACATACAAATTCTTTATAAGTGAAATTTATATTGTATTGTACTATTGAGTAATTACAGAATCACATTATTTTTAATTTTTTTATATTTAATTAATCATGTTAACAAAAGCAATAAGTAACAGGTTAATAAAATATTTTATGTTGATGAATAGTTGATGAATTTAATCAACAAGAGAAAATTGCATAAAAGAAACATACTGTGTCTGTGAATATGTACATGTCTACTTTAAACATATTGATATGCATCAAATATAAAGTTCTTCATGCTACGGATACTCTATTACTTACTATGATAATCAAACAGACAAACAGGCAAACAGGCAAAATATGTTAGATAAAAACGATACTCTCCTTGCAAAAAATATTTTAGTATATTTTATATTTTAATTGCTACTTGGAGATACAACACGAGCACGATAGTTACGACAAAAGCGGTATTACGACGACAGTATTTCAGGCATATAACGACACGAGCGTAGGATAGATTAAAAGTTACATACCGCGAAAAAATCGCGAGAATCGAGCAATAAAAACAGTACACATGTACTGCTTTTATCAAATACTATACCAGCACAATTGTTATAACAAAAGCGGTATTACCACAAGAGCGTTTCAGACACATAACCACACGAGCATGATATAAAGTTATGTACCGAAATCGAACCGGAAAAACATCGCGAGAATGTTTCTGCACGCGTACGCCGTATTTATCGGATACAATATTAGCATGTTTTAACAAAAGCGATTTTACGACAAAAGCACATCAAACACTTAACGACACGCGCACAGGTAGAAAACTGTAGACAGGGTGAGAAGAAGCGCGGGAACGTGTATGCGCATGCACGGTTTATTACGGGTGCGTTCCACTTAACGCCCGCAACGACCGCGACCACGACTGCAAAATTGCGCGTTCCACTGGCCTAGTTTACACCGATTGTTTAGTACGCGTATCAAATACTAAATCTGCTTCTCCGATAGGTATAAATCGTTTAGTGTAAAATTTACACCAATCAAAGAAGCTGATTTAGTGCTTGGTCCGCGTACTAAATAATCGGTGTAAACTAAGCCAATAGCTCGCAAATGTTGCAAGCGAAAATTTTAGTGGAACGCATTAGACGACCACGGCATCTTCTGATAAATTTACTTCTATAACTGTGTCGCTTTCAGTATTGTAAAAAAGAATTATTTGCGACGACATTGTCAAACACTGTCAAACACCACGAACATTCTAGTTTAAAAACACGCGCGAAAATAGCTAAGATTACGACGACCCACGTTTGAACCACGGACGTCGTGAGCTCGACGCGGTCGCAATGACGTCATTCTATGACGTTTCAAGCGTGACCACAAAGTATTATAAAGCAATGAAATTAACATGTAGTTTACTGTAGCAGCGCCAAGTTTTTTTGCGTTTTTTAATAAATATCTTTTTATTTTGATTAAATTTTTTATATTTTTTTATTTTTTAATTAAATATTTTTATTTTTTAAATATTTTAGTCCCACTTGGTGCCATTTCCTGATATCATATTTTTTTGTAGAAAGTATATATAATAGCTTTTTTGAAAATTTTAATATATACAAGTTTTTTTTTAAAGGTTTTAATATATCTCTTGATAATATATATGACAGGTTTTTTTGAAAGGTTTAATATATACGACAATTTTTTGAAAGATAAAACAATACGGTTCTGTTTTAGTTGTGACAAGATTAGAAGTTACGTACCGCGGAAAAATCGCGAAAATCGAGCACATTGTATGTACTGCATTTATCACATACAAGGCGAGCACGGTAGTTATAAGAAAAGCGGTATTACGACTAGAACATTTCAGGCACATATATCGCAAACAAATATTGCTTCTTCCTAATTGGTCAATTCCCAATCTTCAATCTTTAATCTCAATCTTCAATGCGTCGTCTGATACGGGCTTTATGGAAGTATTGTAAATTGATTAGCTACCGCGTTGTCTTTTGCCGCGCGGCAAGCGTTGTCGTTTTGTGTGCAAGAGTCAATAAATATGGTTTGTTCGTATCGCGTGCCCCAACATGTTCCTACTTGCTTAAATGCGCTTCAATTTATTTGTTCAATCAATTGAAACGCGTTAATCAATTAGAAGCGGGTAAGAGCGTGTTAAAGCATGTAAGAACATTCCGACGCAAACAAACCTAAAAGATGTGGCTTTGTGGTTTGCTACAACAATAATATAACGCAAAAATGATGATTTCTTAGCAAGGGGAGAATAAAGTATAAACTATTTACTAATGCAGCCAATTCAGCCAAAAAAAACAGACCTTATGAAATTGGCCATGCAACGCATGGTCTATATATTATTACGTCTATGGGTTACGTATTCCCGAGTCCAGAATCCAGAATATGACATTGTTGTAGCATGTGTTGTATATTGCTTCTGTAGTATTTTCGCTCGTCGTTTTCGCTTTTGTTGTTTAATTTTCATTTTGTTTTATATATTAGTTGTCAGATATGTCATTTTATGGCTTAAAACAACGTAGGTACTTTATATTATTCATAAAATTTTATATTTTATAACACATTATATAGTATATTGATTAATATTATTTCATAAAATAATACACCAAAAATGTTTCAGAAAATGTGCAGAAAGCTTGTCGAAAACCCAATTGCGATGATTTGGATTGTGGCTTTGTTCACTCATATAAATATTGTTATGAATACCAAAATACAAAGTGTTCTAGACAGAATTGCCCGTACCTACATTGCACCAGCGTCGAGCAATTTCGATACACAGTGACGGGTAAAGCAACAGACAATTTAAAAAGAGAAGTTGGCCGAACGTTACAAAGCGTGAACATATGCGGCGATTTAAAAAAAAATGTATGTAAACGAGCGATTTGTAATCGTCGACATATTCGTCCTGATACACAGCCGCTTGAGTGTCCGATATGTCGAGAAACAATTACAATGAAAACTTTTGGTGCTGCGACGTGCGGACATATATTTTGTTACAACTGTGCCTTACAATTTATAAGTAATGACGAAAAAATAATTATACAATGTCCAATGTGTAGGTTACATGTAACGTACAGAGAATTTATATAAACTTTAAGTACATTCTTTTATTGCTATTATTTTCTTACTATTTACTATTATTGTTTTTTGTTTACTTACATGTTTACTACATTTTTGTTTACTTCTACTATTTACTTACTTTACTTGTTTGTATTTTTATTACATTTTCTTTCTTTTACTTTACAATCTTTATCTTATTTTACCAATTATACCTATTATTTACATGTATTCATCTATTGCATTTAATCGACTAGTTCTTATATAATATTTATTTCATATTAAATTTTTCACTATCTAAATACTTAAATTGGCTCTTTGTTTCTTATTGCACTCCTATTTCCTTCTACTTCTATTCTGTATGTTACCCTTACTCTTTCTCTTTCTTAAAATTCCTCTTCTTATCCTCTTCTTATCCTAATTCTATTGTTTTGTCTTTAATTTTTCCTTTTTTTCTTTTTCTTTCCATTTTAGCCTATTTAGAATCTTTCCCTTTACCTTATCTAACTCATCACTCCAAACCAAGTAAGAGACTGACTATGAAATTTAGGCGAAAATCAAAGGTAAGACATAAGAATGTGTTCTATGTACACTGAATAAAAATTAATCTGAAACAGATTATATTGATACACAGATTAGGAAGTGAACAAAAAGCAAAAGTAACCTTGCGATAACTCTGGAAGTTTTTTATTTCTTTATACAATGAAATTTTATTATTTTTTTCATACTCACATAATGTAACTTTAACTCTTATGTTATGCATTTAACTAAACATTGAAGAAATTATTCTTTATTGTTATCTAATTCTGTATTTCTTTATCTAGAACCATAACAATAAGATGCTTTTTGCATATTTCAAATATCTTGTTTCGTAAATATTAAATTTGAATACAAAGATTTAGACGTAAAGTTTTTATAAGATTTGTGCAGTATCAAAAAACTTATGCTTTGAATATACAAAACATCTTTTGAATAGATATAATATATATTACTGTATTGTATTCTTAATTTTTATATTAAATAATACAAAGAAAATAATACAATAAGAAAAAAATAGTTTAGATATGATATGTAGAACATATATTCTCAATATTATATATTTCTTTTGAATATTTAATTTGTGCAAATAACTGTTTCTTACATAAACAGTATATACAAAGTACATAAACGCAAAAAAAGGACAAAAATAGTATTGATAAAAGATTATACTTGAAGTTCATATAAATTTTTTGTACTTTACGTGTAGCTCACATATTCGACATTTTATGCTAATTCCTTCCTCATCAGGACTTATAAATTGTAAGGCACAGTTATAACAAAATATATGTCCGCAAGTCGCCGCACCAAAAGTTTTTGTTACAATTGTTTCTTGACATATCGGACACTCAAGCGGCTGTGTATCATGACGAATATGTCGACGATTACAAATCGCTCGTTTACATAAATTTTTTTTGAAATCGCCGCATATGTTCACACTTTGTAACGTTCGGCCAACTTCTCTTTTTAGATTGTTTGTCGCTTTACCCGTCACTGTGTATCGAAATTGCTCAATGCTAGTGCAATGTAGGTACGGGCAATTCTGTCTGGGACACTTTGTATTTTGGTATTCATAACAGTATTTATATGAGTGAACAAAGCCACAATTCAAATCAGCGCAATTCGGTTTTGGACAGAAAGCTTTCTGCAAGACATTTTCTGAAAAATTTTTGGTGTATTATTTTATGAAGTAACATAAATCACTATATAATGTGTTATAAAATATAAAATTTTATGAATAATATAAAAGCTATAATTACCTTGTTTTAAGCCATAAAATGACATATCTAACACCTAATATATAAAACAAAATAAAAATAAAATATATTTCCGAAATATTCTCACAATATTTGCACAAAAGCAAAAAAACGACAATAATTAATAACGAAAACAATAAGAGCGAAAACAACAAAAGCGAAAACGA
The DNA here is from genome assembly GCF_040581485.1 of Linepithema humile. Taxonomy (NCBI): domain Eukaryota; kingdom Metazoa; phylum Arthropoda; class Insecta; order Hymenoptera; family Formicidae; genus Linepithema; species Linepithema humile. The sequence goes on along the minus strand of NC_090134.1, from coordinate 13,793,490 downwards.
CAAGAGCGAAAATGTTATATCAACAATATGCAACATACGCTACAATATGTCATATTCCGGTAGCACCATAGACGTAATATAGACCACGCGTTGCATAGCCAATTTTATAAGTTTGTTCTTTTTGGCTGAATTGGCTGCATTAGTACACAGTTAATAATTTTTTTCTCTTCTTGCTAAAGGCCATTGCACGTAAAAAAATTTTAGCATTATCCGTAAGAAATAAACGAATCGACCAATCATAGTGAGCAATAACGCGAGCGCAATCTTAATTGCTCAGTGTGATTGGTTGATTTGCTTATTTTTTACGATTAATACTAAAACCTTTTTTGTGTGCAATAACCTTTGAGAAATCATCATTTTTGCGTTATATTATTGTTGCAGCAAACTACGAAGAGCCATCTTTTAGGTTTGTTCGCATCGCAATGTTTTTACATGCTCTAACACGCTCTTACCCGCTTCCAATTGGTTAACGCGTTCCAATTGATTGAACAAACAAATTAAAGCGCATTTGAGCGAGTAAAAACATGTTGGGGCACGCGATACGAACAAACGATATTTATTGACTTTTGCACACAAAACGGCAACGCTTGCCGCGCGACAAAAGACAAAGCGATAGCTAATCAATTTACAATATTTCCATAAGAGCGATTATCACGGTTCGGTTATCACGTCGCTTCTTGCTGCACAGCAAGCGTTAGAGCTTATCCAGACAAACTTACATTGTCGCATAAACATATGCATAAGAAAATTGATTGGTCCATTTCCTTATGCATTTGCTTATGGACCAATCAATTTCCTTATGCATATGTTTATGCGACTATGCAAGTTTGTCTGGATAGGCCTTTACTGCGTCCTGTGTGCAGAAGCTATATTTCTGCTTTCAATAAAATATCATTTATTTGCTACTATAGTGAAACTTAGCAGTTTCCTATAACATTGACATAACTCAAATATAATGATTTCTTAGCAAAGGGAGAAAAAAAGTATAAACTGTGTATTAATACAACCAGTTCTGCCAAAGGAACAGACTTTAAGTGCATGTCAGACTAAAGATTAAAAAATTGTGATTATGAATTGGAGATTGTAATTTGATTAATTAGTATAAAGCAACCTAATACTGTTATACAGGGTGTCCCAGACTTACCGTATCACCCGTTAATGGCAGATTCCTGAGGTCATTTGGAGACGAAAATCTTAATACCAAAATGTCGAGGCTACTATAGTATTTGAATGGGAAAGGCTTAAAGTTTACCAATCAGCTTGTCAGAATTTCGCGCGCTCAGGGACATCGCATTTCGAAAGAACCCTTGCACAACACTTTATTCAATACGTTTTATTTACTTCACTCAGCTCTTATTATTTCTTTATACTAATTGGCTAAATTACAATTTCTAATTCGCAATTTCAATCTTCTAATCTTTAGTCTGATACGGGCTTTATGAAATCGACCATGCAACGCGTGGTCTATATATTATAATGTTCATAGTACTATCGGCATGCAACTTTGGTATAGGTTATATTTGCTTGTGTCGTACATTTCGCTATTGTCGTTATTTTCTGTCTATTATTATTTTTGCTATTGTCGTTCTTTTATTCCAAAAATATAAGTTTTAATTGCAAAAATGATTTGTCGTGATTATATGATACGCGTGTGTTATAGAAAGCCTTGTAAAATGTATCATAAAATCATAGCCTGTAATAACGAATCATGCAACGGCAATAGAGTGTGCAAATTTGTACATCTAATGGAAGATGAAATAATTGAAATTAATAATAATATACGATCGTTTCGTGAAACGGTGTACAATGAAATGAAACGTTTAGCTTTCATTTTAAGAGAATCTTATCCTACAGAATTAAGAGTACACACCTGCTCATTATATATGCTGGGAGAGTGTGTGTGGCCGTGCTTATCATGCGGAACAATTTCCAACAACAGTAAGTCTTCTTTAACTGTTTAAAAATTTTAATTATTAATTTAAATTATTATGATAAATTAAACGTATTTTTAATTTCAGTAAATACTCCCCCAGTATGTAGCAAATGTTACATAATATTAAATAGGGATATAGAAGCATTGAATTGTGGCCATGTATATTGCAAGTATTGCATGGAACGACTGCAATTTCGCATAGATGGTGCCTTGCCAGCATATAATTGCGTAAAATGTCATATGTGGGAAATGTTTATCACGTTATGTAAGTATGAAGAAAATAAATTTCTCTTTATCTCTATTTTTAACAACGTATCGCTAATTTGCAACAACAGTGACTCAACAATTTGTCACAACAGTGATATAATTAAGAAGTAATGATTTTCCAGAAAATAAGTTTCAATGTTACAATTTATTATAATTTTTATATTACAGTGAAGCAACTTTCTCATAGAGATATTTAATATTTCACTTTTGTTCTACTAGTAACAAGCAAAATCTGTTCTTTTCTATATGAGTGACTCAAAGTTAGCAAATTTTGAATTATGTCATTGTTGCAGCAAATGAGCGATATATGAAAAATGGAATTGGAAGCTTATGCTTTTTGTATATCTTGAAAAAATTTTTTTTGCTATATATATTCATCATATGTTAAAAAAATGTTAAACTTGTACTTATGTTCTGTACATTGCCAAAGAGTATTTCAATTTTAAAAAAATATTCATTTTTAACATTTTTTAAATAGATTATGTTAAAAGCAACACATTTAATTTTATTTTTATTATTTTATTTAAGAAAATCTATTTTAAAAAGTATAAATTTATATATTCTAATAAAGATAAAATATGTTTACAGATGGAACAGAAGAAACAATTTAAACATAGAAGAAAAGATGGAAATATTTATATTTACTTTTATATTTGGTATATAACGCATTTAATCAAATATTAAAAATTATTTCTTATTAAGGGAAAAAATTAGTAAAAACATACCGTATCTATAAGACTGACTTAAAAACGCATTATCTGCATAGCTTTTTCGAAATTCTTTTGGGCGTATATATAACAAAAAAAATGAGCCGGCATCTCGATGTTACAATAATTTAACAACCAATGTAGGACTAGCTTTGCAGTACATTGGTCGCATTTAGCAGAGTCAACAGTTGAAACACAGTAATCAGTAAATATTATTTGTGATTGCAATATACTATTTGATATACAACTGTTATATCTGCTAAATGTGACTAATAATATTGAAAAATGAATATCGGTCTAAGCATGTAATCAGTGATGCCAATTTGAGCTCGCTGGTACCATGGGTATCCCCTCCACTACGGTACCAATGGTACCAGCGAGCTCGAATTGGCATCACTGCATGTAATAAATGCGTATATGAGCATGCACGCTAATTTCCCACTTTTCTTTGTGCGCAAGCCGCAAGAGGGGAGAACCTTCGGAGCCACGCCATATTTGTGCGCTTTTTGCCATGCCATGTACAATGGGCGCGTTCAGCAGAACATGGTTGCGTTCCGTTTCGCACATTATGCGCACGAATTACATAGAAAACGTTCCGTTTCACTCAATGCGCGCATGAACAGCGCTTAGAATTCCCTAGATTCCCACCACCTGCAGCGCATAATACACGCATCAGCTACCTCAAGTTTGAGTTGCAGCAGCTTATGCGTTCCATGCGATTGCGTAATTGCATATGGCGATTGATAGCGATATTATAAAAAGTGTCAAAATAGGAAGAGTCATAATGGAAGAGTCATTGATCGAATTCCCAGTCTTCATTGAAGAAACGCAGAGTATCATTACATTTATTGTGGAATCCATTTTGATTTTCCGCTTCTAATGCGTTCAATATCGTTCCGTTTCAAAGCATGTATCATGCGCATAATGAAACGAAACGCAGCCAATGCGCTAAGCATTAGCGATGCGAACGATGCGTGCTATGCGCAAAACGGAACGCAACCCAAATCGCTTGGTAGCAATCGAACGTGATTGGCTCTTACTTTTAGAACCAACAAATCAACGTTAAGTGATGACTAGACGACAATTCAGCAGTTGTTCTGCTGAACGCGGCCAATTTTCCACGAGTTGTTACATGTCTGATGTGCTTTTGTCGTAAAATCGCTTTTGTTATAACGTGCCAACGTTGTATCTGATAAATGCAGCGTATGCGTGCATGTTTCTTGCGATGTTTTTTCGCGGTACATAACCTTAAATCTATATTATATATTATATATATATTATGCTCGCGTATGTCGTTATATGTGCTTGAGATGCTCTTGTCGTAATACCGCTTTTGTTATAATTACCGTGCTCGTGTTGTAACTCTAAGTTACAGAAGAATATCAAATATACCGAAATATTTTTTTACATTGTTTTTATCCAAGCGTATTTTTGCCTGTTGTCAACATTCCGTTACAAATGTAAGTAAAATAGTACTTAAAGAAAAAACTTTTTACTTGCTATGTATTAATGTATTCAATTCTAGTTTGAAGTATCACGTACATATTCATAAACAATAACTTTTTCTTAAGAAATTAGTTTTGCCGTTATATATACAAATGAAAAAGTTAACAAATATATCGGTTGCCTACAGACTGTAAATTTGTGGACTACATTATTTGATTACGATGAGTTGACAATTAATATGCGCCAGCAAGAAGATGAGTCTTATCGTGAATTATTGTCAAGAATTCGTATTGGTTTATTAACAAAGTCTGATTATGAAATTTTGGAAAATAGGAAAATATCTTTTACAGAAGATTCCTTCGAATCTAGATTAAATGAATTATGTGATTTTATTAACAATTTGCCATCAGATACCGTTTGTTTATTGCCCACTTGTCACATGTGTGACGTTTTGAATGCTGCAATGTTAAGTCGTATTGCTTCGAAAGAAATATTATTAATTGCTGAAGATACAATCGAATGTATTCCATATATAAAAAAGAAAATATTAAAAGTGTTGGAAAATAATGATGATGATAATTCTAAAACAGCTGGGCTTTCGAAACAAATTGTTATAAAAATTGGGGCAAAAGTTATGATAAGGCGTAATATTGATGCTAGTTTGGGTCTTGTTAATGGTACAATTGCTAAAGTCATTTCAGTTGTACAAGATATTTCTAACGGTTATATAGAAAAAATTAAGCTTCTTTTGCCATCAGGTTTAGAATAATTAATCAAAAAGAGTAAATGTCAAATTTGCGGTGATGGAGAAAGCATATGTTATTCGAAAACAATTTCCATTGTGTCTAAGTTACGGAATTACTGTTCATAAAAGCCAAGGCCTGAGTTTGCAGAATGCTATTATGGACATAGGTAATTCTGTATTTAGTCACGGCCAAGTTTATGTTGCATTGTCACGAGTAACATCTTCAGATGGATTGCATTTGATCAATTTTGACCCTTCATCTATAGAAGCTAGTGAAGAAGCTATTGTTGAATATAATCGATTAAAACGAATACACAAATCCAAAACAGATATAATTTCTGTTTCAAAAGAAAAGTATCGTAAAATAAAAGATATTTTATGGGTACAACCCAAAATAATTAGTTCTGTTCAAGAATCACATAAAAAAGTTCGGAAAAATATTACTTGGGTCACGCATGGTTTTCAAAATATAGATAAGGGTTCGTGTTATGCAAATGCAGTATTGCAATGCTTTTTACATTTAAATGTTATTAGAAAACTAATATTTGAGTATGATAAATTAAGTATTTTAGGTATTTTAATAAATCAATATGAAAACAAACTGCCTAACTTGAATACATATGTAATACGACAAAGTTTAGGAGAATTTTTCTCCAAAAATGTTAAACGAGATGCATGTGAATTTCTTATAGCTCTTTGCACGAAATACGATTATATAAAAAATGTAGTTGAGCATCAAGTCACTTCCATTAAACGATGTAAAAATTGTCATAATACGACGACTATTGTTAATAAAAATATCCTTCTTTCAATTCCTGTTAATAAACGGAAGAAAAAAAGTTTTGATCTTAATGAATTATTAAATGTAACATTTTCTCGTTGGTGTCAATTACACAACGAATCATGTGAAAATTGTACAGGAAATGACATATTATGTAAAAGTGAATTAATATTAACCGGAGATATAATTGTCATGCATTTAATAGCAATTCAAGACGGTATATCAACAAAAACAGATAAGTTTACTTTACGTGCTATCCCAACAACTAAAATAAATATTGCTGGACAATTCTACAAAGTTATGAGTGCTATATTCCATCATGGATCATGTATCGAAAATGGTCATTACACAAGTATATGTAGAGAAGAAATGTCAAATACTTGGATTGAAGCTGACGATGCGCAAATTAGAAAAAGACAATGGCCTAGAGGCGCTAAAGATATCTGTATCATTTTCTTACAGAAAATTGATAAGTAATTGGTGGTATTATTTGATCATATCTTTTGATAATAAATGGTAAAAAGAATTGTCATATATAATCAAATATTTTATTAAAATATGTTCACTGATGACGAAAATCTTTATAGATAATCAAATATATGTAAAAAAAAAGAAAATAAAGAAAGTTAAGCCAATGACGCTTAATTAGACAAATACAATGGCCTAGAAACGATTTGTTTGATATTTACATAATTATATATAACTTTGTATTATTACAACATTAATCAAAGAGGACCGTTTTATATGACGGGGGTGGTGGTGGGACTCTTTAGTAAAATCTAATTATTTCACAATTGTTTTGTTATTTCACTCTGAAATATCAATATAAAGTTTATATATTTAGTAATATTTTTACTGAAAAAAAGAAATGATATCCATTAATCAACAAATTACCTTTTTAAAAAAAGGTAAAAAAAAGGCGCCAAGTACACGCAAACCTTCCAAAAAAAAGTTGTTGTATACACGCAAACCTTCCAAAAAAAGTTGTTGTATATATAAACACGCAAACCTTACAAAAAAGTTGTATATTTTATTACTGAAAAAAAGAAATGATATCCATTAATCAACAAATTACCTTTTTAAAAAAAGGTAAAAAAAAGGCGCCAAGTACACGCAAACCTTCCAAAAAAAAGTTGTTGTATACACGCAAACCATCCAAAAAAAGTTGTTGTATATATAAACCTTACAAAAAAGTTTCAACAAATTACCTTTTTAAAAAAAGGTAAAGAAAAGGCGCCAAGTGCACGCAAATCTTCCAAAAAAAAGTTGTTGTATACACGCAAACCTTCCAAAAAAAGTTGTTGTATATATAAACCTTACAAAAAAGTTTCAACAAATTACCTTTTTAAAAAAAGGTAAAGAAAAGGCGCCAAGTGCACGCAAATCTTCCAAAAAAAAGTTGTTGTATACACGCAAACATTCCAAAAAAAGTTATTGTATACCAAAAAAAAGTTGTTTGTATACACGCAAACCTCCCAAAAAAAGTTGTTGTATATCTAAACCTTCCAAAAAATTTATCTTCCACAAAAAAATGTATATATATTAACAAATAACAAACCTTTCAAAAAAAGTTGTATATATAACCAAATCAAAAAAAGTTGTTGTATATATAACCAAATAAAAATTTGCTATATATTCTGCCTATAAAAGAGGTGATATCAGAAAATGACGCCAAGTTTAAATAAAAAACCTTTCAAAAAAACTTGTATGTATATATTTTAAAAAAAGTTGTATATACCAAATAAAAATTCGCTATATATTCTGCCTATAAAAGAGGTGATATCAGAAAATGACGCCAAGTTTAAATAAAAAACCTTTCAAAAAAACTTGTATGTATATATTTAAAAAAGTTGTATATACCAAATAAAAATTCGCTATATATTCTGCCTATAAAAGAGGTGATATCAGAAAATGACGCCAAGTTTAAATAAAAAACCTTTCAAAAAAACTTGTATGTATATATTTAAAAAAAGTTGTATATACCAAATAAAAATTCGCTATATATTCTGCCTATAAAAGAGGTGATATCAGAAAATGACGCCAAGTTTAAATAAAAAATCTTTCAAAAAAACTTGTATGTATATATCTTTAAAAAAGTTGTATATACCAAATAAAAATTCGCTATATATTCTGCCTATAAAAGAGGTGATATCATCAGAAAATGACGCCAAGTTTAAATAAAAAAACCTTTCAGAAAAACTTGTATGTATATATTATATATTACGAAAAAGGATTATATTTATTGCGCTTATTGCGCTTACAGCTTTTTAACCAATAAGCATCGATAAGATTGTATTTAGTTATTTTTGCATCTTTATCTAGTTATTTATTTAAAAATTATATTTATATCTACAATTAGTTAATTTTTTTTAAGTATACATTTTAAAATAATTGCATCTGTATCTAGTTACTTTTGCTTCTATATCTAATTATTTAAATTTAAAAATGATATTTGTGTTTATATCTATCTAGTTAATTTTTCTTAAGTCTGTATCTAGTTAAATAAAATTTTTATATCTGTATCTAGTTAAATAAAAAATTTTTTAAATAAAAGTATTTAATTCGAAAATAAAAAAATTTTTCAAATTTAATCAAAATAAAAAAATATTACAAAATTTCGCAAAAAACTTGGCGCTGCTGTACTGAACTATTAACTTACATAAGATTCGCATCGCAATACTTTAACATGCTCCTAATCATTCCAACATACTTTAATCTATAGTATATGTGACGTAATACTATAGTTTAGTTTGGAGTATTAGAGCGAGTAGGAGCATGTTAGAGCAAGCGATGCAAACAAATTTCGGCTCAAACAGACTAGAGCGACGAAGCGGCAAGTGGCGATGCTATAGCCAATCAACTTACAATTTTACCGTAAGAACAAGAGTTTAATTGGCTATCGCGTCGCCGTTTGCCGCTCTGGTCAGTTTGAGTCATTATAACACTTAATCATGTAAATTGTAAAATTATTGCTCATTTTCATTCTCTATAATATTTTAAGATGTATTTAACATGTAGTTCAGTACAGCAGCGCCAAGTTTTTTGCGAAATTTTGTAATATTTTTTTATTTTGATTAAATTTGAAAAATTTTTTTATTTTCGAATTAAATACTTTTATTTAAAAAATTTTTTATTTAACTAGATACAGATATAAAAATTTTATTTAACTAGATACAGACTTAAGAAAAATTAACTAGATAGATATAAACACAAATATCATTTTTAAATTTAAATAATTAGATATAGAAGCAAAAGTAACTAGATACAGATGCAATTATTTTAAAATGTATACTTAAAAAAAAATTAACTAATTGTAGATATAAATATAATTTTTAAATAAATAACTAGATAAAGATGCAAAAATAACTAAATACAATCTTATCGATGCTTATTGGTTAAAAAGCTGTAAGCGCAATAAGCGCAATAAATATAATCCTTTTTCGTAATATATAATATATACATACAAGTTTTTCTGAAAGGTTTTTTTATTTAAACTTGGCGTCATTTTCTGATGATATCACCTCTTTTATAGGCAGAATATATAGCGAATTTTTATTTGGTATATACAACTTTTTTAAAGATATATACATACAAGTTTTTTTGAAAGATTTTTTATTTAAACTTGGCGTCATTTTCTGATATCACCTCTTTTATAGGCAGAATATATAGCGAATTTTTATTTGGTATATACAACTTTTTTTAAAATATATACATACAAGTTTTTTTGAAAGGTTTTTTATTTAAACTTGGCGTCATTTTCTGATATCATCTCTTTTATAGGCAGAATATATAGCAAATTTTTATTTGGTTATATATACAACAACTTTTTTTGATTTGGTTATATATACAACTTTTTTTGAAAGGTTTGTTATTTGTTAATATATATACATTTTTTTGTGGAAGATAAATTTTTTGGAAGGTTTATATATACAACAACTTTTTTTGGGAGGTTTGCGTGTATACAAACAACTTTTTTTTGGTATACAATAACTTTTTTTGGAATGTTTGCGTGTATACAACAACTTTTTTTTGGAAGATTTGCGTGCACTTGGCGCCTTTTCTTTACCTTTTTTTAAAAAGGTAATTTGTTGAAACTTTTTTGTAAGGTTTATATATACAACAACTTTTTTTGGAAGGTTTGCGTGTATACAACAACTTTTTTTTGGAAGATTTGCGTGCACTTGGCGCCTTTTCTTTACCTTTTTTTAAAAAGGTAATTTGTTGAAACTTTTTTGTAAGGTTTATATATACAACAACTTTTTTTGGAAGGTTTGCGTGTATACAACAACTTTTTTTTGGAAGGTTTGCGTGTACTTGGCGCCTTTTTTTTACCTTTTTTTAAAAAGGTAATTTGTTGATTAATGGATATCATTTCTTTTTTTCAGTAATAAAATATACAACTTTTTTGTAAGGTTTGCGTGTTTATATATACAACAACTTTTTTTGGAAGGTTTGCGTGTATACAACAACTTTTTTTGGAAGGTTTGCGTGTACTTGGCGCCTTTTTTTTACCTTTTTTTAAAAAGGTAATTTGTTGATTAATGGATATCATTTCTTTTTTTCAGTAAAAATATTACTAAATATATAAACTTTATATTGATATTTCAGAGTGAAATAACAAAACAATTGTGAAATAATTAGATTTTACTAAAGAGTCCCACCACCACCCCCGTCATATAAAACGGTCCTCTTTGATTAATGTTGTAATAATACAAAGTTATATATAATTATGTAAATATCAAACAAATCGTTTCTAGGCCATTGTATTTGTCTAATTAAGCGTCATTGGCTTAACTTTCTTTATTTTCTTTTTTTTTACATATATTTGATTATCTATAAAGATTTTCGTCATCAGTGAACATATTTTAATAAAATATTTGATTATATATGACAATTCTTTTTACCATTTATTATCAAAAGATATGATCAAATAATACCACCAATTACTTATCAATTTTCTGTAAGAAAATGATACAGATATCTTTAGCGCCTCTAGGCCATTGTCTTTTTCTAATTTGCGCATCGTCAGCTTCAATCCAAGTATTTGACATTTCTTCTCTACATATACTTGTGTAATGACCATTTTCGATACATGATCCATGATGGAATATAGCACTCATAACTTTGTAGAATTGTCCAGCAATATTTATTTTAGTTGTTGGGATAGCACGTAAAGTAAACTTATCTGTTTTTGTTGATATACCGTCTTGAATTGCTATTAAATGCATGACAATTATATCTCCGGTTAATATTAATTCACTTTTACATAATATGTCATTTCCTGTACAATTTTCACATGATTCGTTGTGTAATTGACACCAACGAGAAAATGTTACATTTAATAATTCATTAAGATCAAAACTTTTTTTCTTCCGTTTATTAACAGGAATTGAAAGAAGGATATTTTTATTAACAATAGTCGTCGTATTATGACAATTTTTACATCGTTTAATGGAAGTGACTTGATGCTCAACTACATTTTTTATATAATCGTATTTCGTGCAAAGAGCTATAAGAAATTCACATGCATCTCGTTTAACATTTTTGGAGAAAAATTCTCCTAAACTTTGTCGTATTACATATGTATTCAAGTTAGGCAGTTTGTTTTCATATTGATTTATTAAAATACCTAAAATACTTAATTTATCATACTCAAATATTAGTTTTCTAATAACATTTAAATGTAAAAAGCATTGCAATACTGCATTTGCATAACACGAACCCTTATCTATATTTTGAAAACCATGCGTGACCCAAGTAATATTTTTCCGAACTTTTTTATGTGATTCTTGAACAGAACTAATTATTTTGGGTTGTACCCATAAAATATCTTTTATTTTACGATACTTTTCTTTTGAAACAGAAATTATATCTGTTTTGGATTTGTGTATTCGTTTTAATCGATTATATTCAACAATAGCTTCTTCACTAGCTTCTATAGATGAAGGGTCAAAATTGATCAAATGCAATCCATCTGAAGATGTTACTCGTGACAATGCAACATAAACTTGGCCGTGACTAAATACAGAATTACCTATGTCCATAATAGCATTCTGCAAACTCAGGCCTTGGCTTTTATGAACAGTAATTCCGTAACTTAGACACAATGGAAATTGTTTTCGAATAACATATGCTTTCTCCATCACCGCAAATTTGACATTTACTCTTTCAATTAAATATTCTAAACCTGATGGCAAAAGAAGCTTAATTTTTTCTATATAACCGTTAGAAATATCTTGTACAACTGAAATGACTTTAGCAATTGTACCATTAACAAGACCCAAACTAGCATCAATATTACGCCTTATCATAACTTTTGCCCCAATTTTTATAACAATTTGTTTCGAAAGCCCAGCTGTTTTAGAATTATCATCATCATTATTTTCCAACACTTTTAATATTTTCTTTTTTATATATGGAATACATTCGATTGTATCTTCAGCAATTAATAATATTTCTTTCGAAGCAATACGACTTAACATTGCAGCATTCAAAACGTCACACATGTGACAAGTGGGCAATAAACAAACGGTATCTGATGGCAAATTGTTAATAAAATCACATAATTCATTTAATCTAGATTCGAAGGAATCTTCTGTAAAAGATATTTTCCTATTTTCCAAAATTTCATAATCAGACTTTGTTAATAAACCAATACGAATTCTTGACAATAATTCACGATAAGACTCATCTTCTTGCTGGCGCATATTAATTGTCAACTCATCGTAATCAAATAATGTAGTCCACAAATTTACAGTCTGTAGGCAACCGATATATTTGTTAACTTTTTCATTTGACAAATCTTTAAAGACAGAATCTTCATGTACAGGAGGCAATTGAAGCAAATCTCCAAACAAAAGAATATGCCTTTTACCAAACCAGCCATCATCACAATCACTTGAATCAAATATTTCAGACAATCGAAGATGTATGTACATTAAAGTCAAATTAGATATCATTGATACTTCATCGATTATAAAAAGAATAACATCTTTAAGTTCCGCTCGTAAAAGTTTTAACACATGATCAGACAATCGTTTATATTTAGGAGTATTACCATGTTCAACAGGTAATTGAAGCAATCTATGAACTGTCAAACCGTCTATATTAAACGCTGCTATGCCAGTAGGTGCTGCTACAGCAGTATCTTTTTTGAGATTTTGTTTTATCCAGCACTTAACAGTTTTAATTAAATAACTTTTTCCAGTACCACCTTCTCCACTAACATATAATCGCAATATTGATTTATCTGACTCTATAATAGTAATAACTCTATCGAATACTCTTTTTTGATCTATATTTAATTTCGCAATCATTTCTGATACATCAATATCTTTAATATTTTTATCACCGAGATCCTTAAAATCTTGCATCGCTTCACCAGCTTCTATATTTTGAACACCTATTGGATTGTCAGGATCATCTTGCGACTCATGTTTTTGTACTTCATCTAAATGTTGCTGCACTAACTCTTTAGCATTTTCAAATGCTTTTTGCAATTCTTCTAGTTTTTCGTGATATTGTAATGCTTCTGTTAAATGTAGTTTTACCTTGTGAAATGATTCTGCATAAGTATCACATCCATTTCTAAGCTCTTCTAATTCTCTCCACGGTTCGAACAGAAGTAATAACGCAAAGAAATACTTTTCCGGTTGTGTATTAACATTATATCTATAATGATTAATAAGATATCCACGCTGTCGTCGTCTAAGATATCCATTTTTAAATTTATAGAATTCAACAAACTTATTTTGTGGTTTGATTTTTGTAATATCATACCATTTTGCAAACTCATAAAGAGACATACATTCTAATTCTTTTGGTCTCTGTGGATAGTGGTTATCTATCAAAGATTCACAAAATATATCTGTCGATTGTTCATCAAGTACTTCAATCTCTTTACGAGTTTTCAATTTTCTACATCTTATTCGATTAACATCTAACCATCTAATAGTTGTATTTGGATCAGTTCCATATAAAGCAATACCCAGTAATGTATCAGCAGCTTCAAGAGCTCCACATTCTCTATTACTCGTGAATCGCAAGGCAATACTCCAAAGATAGCTCATCAATGATTTATTCGTATTATTTTTAGTATTAATAATAGTATCAGACAACTCACATTTTCCCGCTTTATTCATATATTTAGTAATGTACCAGGTAAGCAGTGACGACTTTTCGCCAATAAATTGTATATCCATATTTCCTTCCCATGCAGTAAGAAAAACAGGATTATAATCATTTATATTACTTTCATCTTCAGTTCGCGGAAGATCATAAAGCCTGCTTCTATGTTTTAATTGCTTTCTACCTGCTATGGCAGTTGTGACATCTCTTATACTTAACGTCTCAGTGACAGGACGAGGAAATCCAAAACGACATCTCCGAACAACTTTACGTCCAACTTTTTTAGAACGGAGACAGTAATCATTATGTTTGTGTCGTTGATGCGTATTAACACGTCTGTACAATAATGGTGAAATATTTTGATCTGGCATTTTACAGCTTATATATTGTAAAATAAATTTGGAAACTTCTTCAATAGAAGATTCACCAAGAATTGGAGCATTTTTTATCCAAATTAATAAATGAAAATGTTGTATGCCTCTACCTTGGTATTCTCGTCGCCAAAAATAATGAGTGACTTCTCCGATCGGATGATCTTTGGAACAAATAAAGTCAAGCATCGCACGAAACGTATTATCGAGAAATCTCGATGTTGACACAGGATCTCTAGCAACAAGTACACTGGTGCATGCCGAAGAATCGCACCATCCATTTACTTCACGAATATATTCACCTAACTCTTCCCATAACCATTCAGCGGGACTTAATGTTAGAAACCATGTTGCAGGTCCGTAATGTTGTGTCATACAGTTTAAATTATTTCGCGGTTTACTCCAGAATTGTTCCGTATTCCTTAGTGTCAAAAATATTGTGGTTAAATCGGATTCTAACAATTCTTTGGACATTGCTTCTAAATATTCCGCAGCCGTATAACGAACTTGTGGATTAGTTACATTCATCTTATGAAAAATTCCACGATTTAATTGACGGATATTCGTATTATTTAACAAAAAGAATAGGTATTGTTGATTTAATCTATACTGTGGATGTTTAGACATCAAACGACATTTAACAAATTCATGATCATGAAGCTTGACCTGCCTAGTTTCGTGCTGTCCATTAATACCAAAAGAATATAAATCTGGAAAACATAACAAATCCAAACATTTCTCACGATTATCCAAAGGTAAATCATAGACTTTTAACATTTGATATAAAGCTGTTGCAGTTTTATTTGTTCTCTTTTCATATAATGGATATATAGTATATTGTTCATAATAACCATCATTTTCATCATTAATAACCTGAGTTAGCATTGCCTCATGCTGATTGAATGCAGCATCTCCAAGATTTTTTGTTCCCTGTATTTCAGTTTCTAAATTATTACTTAATGACACATGCTCCTCATCCAATACATCTTTTGCAACATTTTCATCCTCTTGCATCTGGAATTCCAGATTATTTAATTTTTCCAAAGATAATTCATTATGACTATTTGGTAATATTATTTCAGAATACAAAGGATTATTATTCTTTAACCATATTAATGCATCAAATACTTTTTTAACATTTACCATCTCTTCCCATATAATTTTTGATTTTGTGGGAATACCTCTGACTAAGATATATAATTCATGATTAATATTTATCGCATCGGTATTAGAACATAATTTGTTTAATGTCTCTTGTATAGGAAGTGGTAAATGAAATGTTCTACCTTTAACTTTTTGTATCATTTGCCTTTCAGGTAATTTTTTGTTCATAACAGTTGTCATTTTAACAACAGTTTGAAATGCTTTAGCTCTCTGTATAAGAATCTTTTCAAATGTATTAAGAGATGATATTACTTCAAGCACATTATTTGTAAAAAGATTATTCAAAATGCAATACGCAGGCATTAAACCTTGACAAAATTTTTGTTTACAATAAATACATATATATTGTGCATTAATTTGTTGTTTCTTCACATGTACCATTAAATCTTTCCAAACTGGATTATCTATTTTTGCTTTAATGATTTCAGAAACATTTTTTTTATAACAAAGCTTTTCGCATGATACACAAGCATAACGCGGTGTATCCATTAGACGTTTTTTCAAGGCTTTAAACGCATTCTTATACTTAAAAAAGATATCATCATCACTTATAATTGCATCGGTTTGTTGATGTTTGTATATATCTGCTTTCTCTTGTGCAGCAATAACAGTTTTATTTAATGCTTCCAAATCAGCACAATTTAATGCTTCATCTAAATTCAACATTTTTTGATACAAATTTATAAGTTGATAAATCAAACGCCTTATATTTCTCACTTTCGGAAAATGGGGCGATAACAATAGAATTGGTAGGAACATCGCTCCACAAATAGTGAAATTAATATAGCAACTCTGTGCATGACCAAGTTTCGTATTTGATGTTTTTACTGTACATGTACGAATACTTTCTATCAATCTAGGAACATTCTTTACAGTACATGTACTAACAGTTTTAAGAAATTTTTCATATCGTTCAATCAAAACTGGATTGTCAATTTTACATGAGGTACTGCACGACCACGATTTTTTTGCTAGTGCTGTTATCAAAGGTAACACATTTACAATTTGCCCTTCCATGTTCATTACTAAAGATTCTTCCAAAATTGCATTACGATATGTAGACTCTACAAAATAATTTTCAGATGATGCTGTGTGTCTAGATATCCCACATAACACATCTAATTTTTCATTAATTCCACAACACTTATCAACAAGAGTCAAGCATACTTCTGATTTCTTTTTAAGTACAGCTAATATATTATACATCTTGCGAATATAACCGTTCCTAATATGTATACACCAACGTATTATTTTCTCGGCTTCTAATTGTTTTTCGATCTGACCTGTAATATTTAATTTATTTGAAATATTTTTAATAATTATTGTCAAAGAAGTATGAAGTTTTATTGTTGAATTCTGACACCGAAAATTTTTATATTTTTTAATAATTTTATTTGCAACATTGCATTTATTTATTACAAATTTGCTTTTATTCTCTTTTCTTCTTTCTTCTCTTTTCTTCTCGTAATATTGTCTGTTACAACATTTACGTTCTAATATTTTTTGTTTACTTTGTTCGTTTTGCATAACTATAGCACAACGTTTGCGTTTTTGTGCGCGTTGTCTTACAAAATCTATTCGTCTTCTTTTTTTAGCGCAATTATTTTCTAAATCTGTATATCGTTTCCGTTTTAGAGTACAAATGTTTTCTACATTTTCTTTATATGGAAACTTTTCTTTTTGATTTTTATGTTTATTTTCATTTTTCTTACTTAAATCGTTTTTAAATTCACGATTCTTTTGCAATCGATTAACTTTTTGTTGTTCTGCCTTATTCTGACGTATGATACGTTTACGATTTGCATCAACTTCTCTTCCTCTTATTATCGCTAATGGAAGCACTTTTTGAGGAACACCATATTTAGAATCCTGAGGGAAATGCTCAATCACATTAGATTCAAAAATTTTCATTAAATGCGAACGCATTAAACTGTGGTTATATCTCACTTTTTCGGGTTTAATATTAAATAACAATGAAATTGCAAAAGCTATTGCAAAAACACCACAATCGTAATCATTCGGTTGACTTTGCACAGTAGGAAATCTAACAGGCCGTTTATCAAAAGGATAAGTTGGAAATAATCGTCTTAAAAATTGTTCATGATCTTTGTGCAACTTTTTTATGTTTAACGAATCATAGATAAATAAGTTTTTTCTATCATAATGACTACATATCCAATGTTTATTTGAACTATATAATATCTGTATATGTTTCTTATGTTCTGATACAGGTTGTATTTCATGAAGAAGATTTAATTTCCACGTTTCAATAGGTTTATAATCAGAACAATTTGTTAAAAGTTGTGCAAAATAATCCATATGTGCATCGTCTAACATGTCGTTTCGAGCAATAATATTTTTCTGATCTTCTTTAAATTCATGATTTTTTTGTAATAATTGCTTTGCTTTTACTTGCTCTGTCTTATTCTGACGTATGATACGTTTACGATTTGCATCAACTTCTCTTCCTCTTATTATCGCTAATGGAAGCACTTTTTGAGAAACACCATATTTAGAATCCTGAGGGAAATGCTCAATCACATTAGATTCAAAAATTTTCATTAAATGCGAACGCATTAAATTATGGTCATATCTCACTTTTTCGGGTTTAATATTAAATAACAATGAAATCGCAAAAGCTATTGCAAAAACACCGCAATCATCACCATTTGGTTGACTTTGTACAATAGGAAATTTAATACGCCGCTCATGAAAAGGATAAATTGGAAATAATCGTTTTAAAAACTTGTCATGATCACTGTGCAACTTTTTCAAATTTAATGAATCATAGATAAATAAGTTTTTTTTATCATAATAACTACATACCCAATGATTATTTGAGCTAAATAATATCTGTATATGTTTCTTATTTTCTGGTACAGATTCTATGTTATCAGGAAAATACAATTTCCACGATCCTTCAGGTCTATAATCAGAGCAATTTTTTAAAAGTTGATTAAAATGATCCATATGTTCATCATTTAACCAGTGACCTTGAACAATAATATTTTTCTGATCTGGTTTCAACGCCATCTGTTTTTCTGTTTCTTTAGACATTTTTGTCTTATTAAAATAAATATATATATTATTTTCTATTATATATCTTTATAGGCGCACAGCAGCCTTTTTTTATAGGCGCACAGCAGCCTTTTTTTATAGGCGCACAGCAGCCTTTTTTGCAGGCGCACAGCAGCCTTTTTTATAGGCGCACAGCAGCCTTTTTTTACAGGCGCACAGCAGCCTTTTTTTACAGGCGCACAGCAGCCTTTTTTACAGGCGCACAGCAGCCTTTTCTTGCAGGCGCACAGCAGCCTTTTCTTGCAGGCGCACAGCAGCCTTTTTTGCAGGCGCACAGCAACCCTTCTTTTTATAAGTGCACAGCAACTCTTATATATAAAAAGAAATATACCTACTTAAACCTAAACTCCTCTTCTGGAACGTTCTGATCTGGAAATCTAAAAATCTACAAAATAAACATATAATGATGGTTACACAATCTTTTATTTCAATTTTCAACGTTACAGTAAAATAATATGAAAAGAATTAATAAATTGAACTATTTTCTATTTTTTAAATTTTAAGTACCTTAATAATAATTAAAAGTTCTATTTCTTTTTCCTTTTGTTCGTCCTCTTCTCCTGTGTCTGGCTCTCTCTCAATCTTTCTCCCTCGCTTTTTTTCTTCTTCTCTCTCTTTCTTCAATAATCAGTATCTGTAATAAAAATTAATTTAAGCCACAAATAGTAAAATGAACATATATTGTTGTATTTAATACAATAAATTTTTAAATCTTAAAAAAGGCAGGAAATTAGGTAACACGTTTCAGCACTTCATATTAGGCCATCTTTAATGTACAGTTTAGTTGTTCAATTCAGTCATGATGTTGCTTCACATATTAGACCATATCGTCACTATCATGATCATATTTAATATGTAAAGCAATATTATGACTGAATTGAACAACTAAACTGTATACTGAAGATGACCTAATATGAAGAACCGAAACATATGTTAACCAAGAATAATAAACTTAAATTACAAATAAACAACTAAAACATACCTTAGGTAATATACTGATGCAGTTTTTTTTCTTCTTTTTTCTATAATTTCTATAAAAACGCCGCAAAAATCCACTCCTTCACCGTAAATACAAAATAATACGACATTTTATATCAACTGTCAGTCGACAGCCATAGTCACATTTATAAATGACTTACAAACTGTGTTACGCTTCCAAAGGATTCAATTGGTGTTTTCCGTAAACCAATCTCGTTTATAATGGCAGTTGACAAATCGCAATGCAGCATTTCCATTTTTTACTATGACAGTGATGCAAATCTTAGGCCGCTAGCACAATCGGTGCTCTTAATGGTGGGGATCGCAGTGAAAATTACAAAAGTGAACAAACTTACTAGTTATTGACCAATAAGATCATGAATATTTTAGTAAATTTGTTCACTTTTGTAATTTTCACTTTATTTCATGCTACACAATCGACCCCCTGAATACATCAATTATCTTTTTCGAACTTCCGAGCAGCGGCGAGAACACGAAGTAAAAGTAAGGAGACGTAACTAGATAGCGTATAGAGAAAAAAGTTGGTCACGAAAAATGTTCCACGAAGGAGGAGGTTTGCCGAATGGAATAACTTGCAACATTTCGTCGCCATCTTAAATCTGTTCTTTTTTAGCTGTACCATGAGGAACATGAACTGAACTGACTGCACTAAGAGCAAGAGCAAGTAAAAAGCTTACTTTGTGCTTGTGAAATATTCGTATGCAACGTGGTATGCAAATAATTTTAATTAAACATTTATATAAGGTATATATTTCAAGATTATAAATTTTAAAGTAAATGTAGTTTAACATTTAACATTTTATTTTTAATTGTTTTGCAGAAAATTAGAATTTATTGTAGTATTAACTTTTAATTTTTATAACCTAAAATTGTTGCATGTTAAATCAATTAATATTTCGCTATAAGCAATATCTTTTAATCTATCTATCTATTTATCTATCTATTAATAAATCAGCATAGATATATTTTCTAAGTATGTCCAAATATTAATATAAATAATTTTTAGCAATATATTAATATTTTCATTTTTTTATTTATAAGATAATTTAACTGCATTTTATTTTTAAATATTTTTAATTTTTATTATAGATATAATAAATTCTGAAGTAATGGCCTGTTGTGTCAAAGGTTGCAATTCAAGGGGAGATAAAAAAGGATCAGAAAAAAGAAGTTTGTTCACACCTCGTACTGTAAGTATTTATGTTGGTTTTATTTTCAGAAATCATTATTGTATTTATGTTAAGGAAAAATATTTTTATTCAAGTTTTTTCCAAAGTTATCGCGAGTATATATTATAGTATACGAGTATATATATGAGTATATTGTACAAGTATATACTTTATTTAATTTTAAAAATAAAAACACAAAGGAAGCTCTTTTATAATCCAGAGCGGGGATTTTGTAACTTCTAGCGACGATATCGATATTGTTATGTTGTCGTTGCGCAGCTTTTTTGTCATCTATAATATCTGCGCAACGATAACATAACGATATTGATAGTGTCGCTAGAAGTTATAGAATCCCCGCTCTGAACTGGAATAAGATCGCTCAATAAACTTATTTTATTCTTGTACAAACGTTTCGGCGCAACAATTTAGGCCATCTTCAGTGTAATCTTAGTTACAATAACAAACCTACAATAACAACGTAGATAATTATTCCAGCTCAGGGTCTTAAAGAGCTTCCTTTGTGTTTTTATTTTTATTAATTGTTTAAAGAATAACCCATAATATTTCTTATTAAGAATTATTTAATTTTTTTATAGAATGATATGTTTATTTCTTGGTCCAATATTATGTGTAATAAAGATATAAAAATAAAGAAAACTAGCAGAATTTGTGAACTGCATTTTAAGCCTGAAGATATTATTAAAGAAGATGCATTTTTACAAGAAGATGGATCAGTCATTTATGTGCAAAGAAAAAATCCAAAATTAAAAGAAGAAGCTATTCCTACAATTTTTCCAATAAAAAAAAGTATATCATATTATCAACAGATAGAACATAAAAGTGACAATGATGTTATGTCTTCTGACAAGTTTTCAGTTGAATATGAAACTTTGGAAACAGTTTCAACAGAAAAATCAATTCCATCTACATCATGTGTGATAAATAAAGTATTGCAAATCAATAAACCTTTGCAAGAAGATGTATCTTTTATGTCAAGAAAAGAAACAATTGAATTTTCTATTGAAGATATCAATATTGCTAAAAATATTAAAGTCCCAACAGTTTATTGGTTTACAAATATTAACAATAGCTGTATGATGTGGACATGCTGGACAAGAGATTTGCATAATATTTTAAGACGTGTTATTATTAAAGCAAATATGAAGGTTCAAGTAAATATAATTCAATAAAACAATATTATTTAATATATATGTACATTTATACCAATAATTTATTAAAATGTTGATATATAAAATAGGTATTTATTGGAGATAAAGAAATTTCTTTTGACACAAAAATAATTCATAACATACAAGAAATTGAACAAATTTTGAAGAAATTAGAAAATTTTTTTCCTTGCCAAAAAGTTAATAATGAAAACAGGTTTGTGCATTGTTGAGGTTGTACGGGATTCAAAGAATGCACAGTATAAAGGATATAAAGTTTATTTAGCGCACACTGGTTGTACAGCGTGATGACACGGCGAGCTACACATGACACATACAGAAAAACCAACCCACAAGAGGGAGGACGGAACAGGAAACCGGATGCATGCGCATGATGCTACCGCACACATTACGCGCCAGAATATAAAAACAAAAATAGAAACGCGCTATGTACTAAAGTAGAAGACAGGGCGCATTGATTAATTGAACCTTACATTCTAACACTCCTCCTATCAATGCGTCCAAAGGAACAAAATAAAAAAAAACATCATTACCTCTTAACTTTCTATTCTTATTTTAATCCTAACAACTTTACGCATTCTTCGTGCTTTGCTTTGGTCAAGGGTTTTGTTAATAGATCTGCTATCATTCTATCGGTAGGTAAGTAACTTAAATTAATTTCGCCTCTTTCTCTAATTTCTCGCGAAAAATGATATCTAATGTCGATATGTTTACTTCGACCATGAAATGTATGATTTTTATTTAACTCTATCGCGCTTTGATTATCGCAATACACTTTTGTTGCATCTGTTACACAAGACTTGAATCCCATATGTTCTAACAAACGTCTTAAGTATACTATTTCTTTACATACTTCCGATAAAGACATGTACTCAGCTTCCATCGTGGATAGTGCTACAGATTTTTGTTTCTTTGATTTCCAACTAATTGGGCCATTAGCCATTATAACTACGTTACCACTACATGACTTACGATCTTCTACATCACCGGCCCAATCCGAATCTACATAAGCTTGCATTCTTTTACAGTCTTTAGCATATGTTATGCCGTAATCGATAGTATGTTGCAAATACCGTATTACCCTTTTTGCAAGTTTCCAATGAACCTCCTCGGGATCCGTGCAGAAACGACTTAACGCATTGACAGCAAACGCTAGATCCGGACGCGTTGCGTTAGCCAAATAGATTAAGCTTCCTATTAATTCTCTGTAAGGTCTACGTTTCATATTCAATCTCTCTTCTTCTGTGCTTGGTTCCAACCTTCTTACAAGCTTTTGGTTTGCTTCAAGTGGAGTCGATATTGGTTTACAATTTTCCATTTTAAACCTTTGTAGTATATCTGTAATATATCTCTGTTGTGTTAACTTTATTTTTCCTGTGTGCCCATCCCTTTCTATGTTTATTCCGAGAATGTCATTTACAGGACCTAAATCATTCATCTGAAACTTGTTACTTAAAGTATCCTTTAGCTTTTGTAATTCATGCATGTCTTTTGATGCCACAAGTAAGTCATCTACGTAAACTATTATTATTACTCTATTATTCTTATTAGTACTTACATAGACGCAAGGATCCACATCATTATTTAACATGTTTATACTTCTAAAATAAGTATCTAGTTTTTCATACCAACATCGACCTGCCTGTTTTAAGCCGTAGAGTGGTCTTTTCAAGAGACAGACTTTCTCCTCCTGTCCTTGGACTTCAAAAGCTTCAGGTTGCATCATATAGACTTCGTCCGGCAAGTCACCTTGTATATAAGCAGTCTTGACATCCATTTGATGCACATGCATCTCTTCTTGAACACATCCGGCGAGAAAAGCGCGTATTGTCTCATATCTTGCTACAGGTGCGAATACCTCTTCGTAGTCTACGCCGTGTTTTTGTTCACAGCCACGTACCACTAAGCGTGCCTTATACTTATCTATTGACCCATCTTGTTTCCTTTTTATTTTGAATACCCATCGATTGGACAGTACTTTCTTCCCTTTGGGT
Source organism: Linepithema humile (assembly GCF_040581485.1). Lineage (NCBI taxonomy): Eukaryota > Metazoa > Arthropoda > Insecta > Hymenoptera > Formicidae > Linepithema > Linepithema humile. The sequence goes on along the minus strand of NC_090134.1, from coordinate 13,769,522 downwards.
CGTGTTACGAGCTCCCATGTTTTGTACTTCATGAGGGAGTCATATTCTAATTGCATAGCATCTAGTCATGCTTGTTTGTCGATTCTGTTTTCTATTTCTTCTATATTAGATGGCTCAGCTGATGATCCTTCATTGTGTCTCATTTCATGATATAATTTTCTTGGTCTACCCCTTTTTCCAGTTTTCAATATTTTTGGTCGGCCAGGACCTCTTCTTGAAATTTTCGGAGTATCTATTTGTTCTTCATTCGTCTCCTCTTCATTTTCTTCGCTTGATTCTTGTTCGGAATCCATGTTTTCGCCTATTTCTTCGTTTGTTTCGTGAACGGTAGATGGATCCACTGGCTTGGTACTGGGCAATTCCATTGACTGGTGCCAATCTGGATTTAGGAGGACCCTGAAATTTTTCTCCAAACTACTTACTTCACCTTCCAAGTCTTCAGTGAATCTCACATCACGGCTTTTTATTATCGTGTTTGTATGAGGATTCCACAATCTATAGGCCTTGGACTCCTGTGAATAACCAACCAGTATATACTCCTTTCCTTTTGGGTTAAACTTACCTCTAAAGGGTTTCTTTTCGAGCGCTATGACCTTGCTGCCAAATATACGCATAAAACCTACGTATGGTTTTTCATTCGACCAGGCTTCTATGGGTGTTGAATGTTCTAATACCTTTGTTGGGCATCTATTACGGATATAAGCCGCAGTGTTGACGGCCTCACCCCACAGACTATTGGGAACTCCAGACTGTAATAACATGCAGCGTGCCATTTCTACCAAGGTTCTGTTAGCACGCTCAGCGATACCGTTTTGTTGAGGACAGTATTCGACGCTCAGTTGTCTCTTGATCCCTTCTTCTTCAAGAAAGTTACTAAATTCTTTGGATAAATATTCTTTCGCGTTATCTGTACGAATTTTCTTTATTTTGCAACCGGTTTCTTTTTCAGCGCGCCTTTTGTAAGCCTTAAAGGCTGTTATAACGTCTGAACGTTTTTTCAACATCACGACTTCTACATGTCTAGACATGTCGTCGATAAATGTTACAAAGTACCTTGCTCCACCTAATGAAGGGACGTTCATGGGACCGCATATGTCGGAATGTACTAGCCCGAGTCTTTCTTTTTCCCTCTTAGTTGAACTTTTATAAGGAAGTTGGTGAATTTTACATTTGTTACAAACTTCGCAATTAATTTCTGTGGAATTACCTTTCATATTTAGGCCAATTACCATCTCCTGAGACTGTAACCTTTTTAGATCTCTTAGATTTAGGTGGCCAAACCTTTGGTGCCAGCGTAGAAGATTATTATTTCCGACATCACGCGCAGCCAGGGCCCCCGATTGTACAGCTTCATCTACAACATACAACTGCCCCTGTCTTTTTGCAATTAACGCCGTAGAACCATCGTGTCGATTTACGAACGCGCATTTCTTATTAAATGTCACCGTGTAGCCATTGTCGGTCATACAAGATACTGACAATAAGTTACTTCTAAATTGTGGCACTAGCATCGCGCCTTTTAACTTAATGTCGTTCATCTTACTGTTCCCTAATCTCACTTTCATTCTTACATCACCACTACCGCCGGATTCAACAAAATGTTCTGTAGCGGTGTAGACGTCACACCTCTCATCTGCATTTAATTCATGGAATTTTTCCTTGTTGTGACACATATGGTTTGTCGCACCACTGTCTAGGCACCACTGCGTTGACTTTTGTGGTCCGCTATATTGGGCACATGCAAACATTGCATCTTGTGTGTTATTTCCTGTATGACGTTTTGATTTGCTCTTACAGTCTATCGATTTATGTCCGATCTTGTTGCACTTATAGCACTTTCCCGTAAACTTGTAGTTTTTCGTGTATTTCGTATGTGTGTCTTTTGCATTCTTGACGGATCCTTTATTACTTGCCATTAATGCGTTGTTTTCTGAGTCATGATTTTTACAATCATCTTGATCGATGCGTCGCGCTTCCTCTTCAATAAGCTTTGTTTTAAGGAAATCAATCGTCGGTATGTTATCTCGTGACTCCATGGCAACACAAAAGTTCTCGTAATCGGGTGGTAATGAGTTCAGCATTATGATTGATATTAGTTCTTCTGGTAACTTTATTCCAGCGTCTTCTAATTGTTCTACTTTATCGACAAAACTATTCACGTATTCCATCATGCTTTGTCCTTGTCCTTTCTTCATACGATATAAATGCTTATATAGAACGGATTTCCTTACCGGACCTCTGGATTCGTATATGTTTGTTAATTTTTCCCATGCCTCATGCGACGTTGTTGCCTTTTTAACGTGATTTAATTGATTCTTCGAAATGCTCAATAGTATTAACGCCAGCGCTTTTTCATCCTTCGATGTCCAAACATCACTGTTTTCGGGCGTGCGAATTTCGGTTCCACTGGTGTATTTCCATAATTCGTTGCATACGAGTACACTTTTTATTTGAATTTTCCACGACTCGTAATTAGTATCGTTCAATTTTTCAATGTTTTGCGTTCCAATGACGACCGACATGATGATTTCTTCTAGAGGTTATTTTTACAGAACAACGAGACTTAGAACACGCACTCGATTTTTACTTTTCTGCGCTCTGGGCCCATAACCTGTTGAGGTTGTACGGGATTCAAAGAATGCACAGTATAAAGGATATAAAGTTTATTTAGCGCACACTGGTTGTACAGCGTGATGACACGGCGAGCTACACATGACACATACAGAAAAACCAACCCACAAGAGGGAGGACGGAACAGGAAACCGGATGCATGCGCATGATGCTACCGCACACATTACGCGCCAGAATATAAAAACAAAAATAGAAACGCGCTATGTACTAAAGTAGAAGACAGGGCGCATTGATTAATTGAACCTTACATTCTAACATGCATCAAATTATATTTTTACATAAATAATACTAAAGTAATAACAAAAATATTATTTTAGTCTTTTATATTAATAAAAATATTTACTTTTATTTTTTAGAAAGTTTTTATTTAATAAAATTGTGTATTATAATATAGCTTATATTATATGTAATATAAGCTGTATTATAATATACTGTGCACTATACAAATAAAAATAAAATGAAAAACACACTTTAAATAAAATGCACTAACCAATTTTACAGGGTTACAAATTGTCATGGTTTTGTAATTAAAGAGCAATATAGAGGAGAGAACATGAGATGTTTGGCTTGTAAGAGAAATTGGAAAATATTATTAAGAAAAGCGCATAATTTAACACCAATGCAAAAATTAAGAAATAAAAGCAAAAAATTACAAGTGTCAAATTTAAATCACAAACGTCGAGAAAAGAGGCTTCGAAACAAAGTATATTAAATATTTATATATTTTTTTATAACATACAAATTACATTTTTTATTGGAATTTATTTTTTAACTTAACATATTTGTATATAGATTATAAAATTATATAACAAAATAAAATATTTGAAACATAAGTGCACTCAATGTAATGAAAAAATAATCGAAGAAACTATTTCCAAATTACCACAAAATCAACAATTGGCAGTACAAGCTTGTTTTGCAGCAGCAAAGTTAAAAGATAACAGAGGCATGAGATATTCGAATGAATGGGTATATGAATGCATTTTACTTCGGATTAAAAGTGCAAAAACCTACAATCATTTAAGATCTCATAATATTCTAACATTACCTTCAAATAAAACACTAAGGGCCACTTTTTCCAACGTCGGTTAACTTTAACCGACTGTTACAGGATTGCCAACATGAAGAACAAAATATTGTAGTAGAAAGAGAAAATTTCTCTCATAACCTAAACAACTGTTGAGCTGCTGTCATGGATATTATTAATGATAATTGGTTTTCGGAATATGACAATTTTTATAATGATGAAAGTGATGAGTGTGATAATTTAAATAAAAAAAATTTCAAAAAATTACATATTATAAAATTACGCAACAATTATTTTAATATTTGTGAAGAAAAAGATTTTCAAAGAAGATTTGTAATATCAAAAAAAAGTTTTGAAATGTTATTACAAAAAATCGAAAATAAAATACAATATAATACTAATCGGTATAAATAATAATATTTATAAATACAAAACCAAGTAGTATAAAATAAATTTTCCAAAAAAGAAGTGTACACAATTACGTTTCTATGAACAATATTTTAATATCATTTTATGTGTTATTTCAGTAATGCTGCTATTCCACCAGTCATTCAATTATTGGTTGCACTCAGATTTTATGCAACTGGATGCTTTTTAATAACAGCTGCTGATTTTTGTGGAATTAGTGAAACAAGCGCTCACAAAATTATTCATAGAGTATCTCCTGAGATTGCTGCATTACGAAACGATTTTATAAAATTACCTCTTTTATCTGAGGAAATTCGAGAAAATGAACAAAAATTTTTCAAAGTAGCCAAATTTATTCGTGTTATTGGTTGTATGGATTGCACACATATTAAAGTGGAATCATTTGGTATGTAATACTTGAACTTATTCTTAGCTTACAAAATTATATATTTGTAATTAACAAATAATATATTTGTATTTTAGGAGGAGAAAATTGCGAATTATATCGCAATAGAAAAGGCTTTTTTTCTATAAATGTGCAAGTCATAATAAATGCCAAATTAGAAATAATTGATATTGTAGCACGTTGGCCAGGATCAACACATGATTCTACAATTTTTAATCATTCTAGAATTAAAACCTTATTTGATGCACATACATTTGGTGACAGTTTACTTCTTGCAGATTCTGGGTATCCAAATCTACCATATTTAATGACACCGTTGTTACATCCCACAACACCAGAAGAACATTTATATAATGAAGCTCAAATTCGAACACGTACAAGAATTGAAAGATGTTTTGGCATTTGGAAAAGAAGATTTGCTATTTTATCAATTGGAATGCGATGTCGCACAGTTGAAAATACATTTCCTATTATAATAGCAACAGCCGTTTTGCATAATATTGCCCAACAGGAACATAATTCAAACTTAATTAGTAATTCTGAACAATGTGATAATACTATTATACAAATACAAAATGCTGATTTAAATTCTAGAAATAATAATAATGAACGAGAAAAATTAATTTTAGAATATTTTAAAAGGTAATATTGAAATGAATTATATATATTATATATATATATATATATATATATATATATATATATATATATGAAATTATTACAAATAAGATATAATATGAAATTATGTATCTACAAATTTAATAATTGCAGGTTACTTTGAAGCATGTCAAAGAAACTTCAAAAAAACATTAAAGGCAACAATAATATATTTTATTAATTTTTTAAATATAAATAAATAAAAACAGATTATCAACTTAAAGAAAGAAATTGTTATTATTAATAACCTTTTACAAAAAATAATGACATTTTAGATGTATTTATAATAGTAATAACATTAAATACAATAAAAAATACAGCACCTTTATATTATTTTTTTAATATAATGCATTTGTCGTATTTAATAATCTGGTTTATCAAACTCTGATAATATAAACTAAAAATATGTTTTAAATAAGAAATTAAATAAATTCAACTTTTAAATTCAATGAACAAAACAAACATATTTCAGGTACAGAAGATTATCTCTTCAAAGAAACTTAATAGAAATAAAAAATTCAATCTTATCGAGTAAAATTCGAGTAAAAAAAAAACTAATCAATAAAAATATTGTAAACTATAAACTAAAAGTTTATTTTCATATTATTCTAAAGATATTACCTCTTGTTCCTCAATTTTTTGTTTTATCAGTTTTTCTTTTTCTATTAATATTTTTTCTTTTTCTATAGATAATTTTAATAATTCTACTTTTAATTTTTCTGTTTCTAATTTGTTCTTTAACGTTTCCATTTCGTACATTTCTTTTTCTTCTATATTAGCTTTTTTATTACATGCTATTTCAGTATTTTTTAGTTTTGAAATCTTATTGCACTGGCTGATTTCATCATGCTTCCTTTTTTTACCAATAGTACATGTTGATGTTGGTATATCCTCTTCTTTATTTTGTAACGGAAAACTTATTTGTGATTTTAATTTCTTGCTATTCCAAATTGTCCAATCATTAATTTCTTTATTCTTTATTAAATGCTAAAAATTTTAAATGTTTTGTGTTAAATATTATATATTTATATTTTGTTAATAACTTTGTATTATTGAGTTATGAATTTACTGTAAATACTTCAGTTGAATTGCTTTCATCATTTGTATCTTGTAAAATATCATCAACTGTTATAATGTTTTCTTTATTATAAATGAAATCTGAATCATAGGGATTTAATAATCCATTTGTTGCTGTTTCCCCCATAATTTCTTTAGCTCGTTCATATAACATATTTTTTTCTAAATTAGACACACCTCCACCTACAAATTCGATAACAAAGTATAATACTTTTCTAATTTTAACATTAATATAATAATATAATACCATTAATTATATTAATATACATATCGTCCCTCTTATACCAAAATCATAAATGTGCAAATTTTCTTTAATCTCTTTGTGAAATTTATTTTATACTACTTGATAAGGTATTTACAAAGCTAGGAGCTTCAGAGGGGATATTTTAAATATCCTAGGATATTTTAAATACTTAGTTCTGAAGCTTTGTAAATACAAAATCAAATAATACAAAATAAATGTTACAAAGAAAAATGAGATTAAAATTTGCACATTCGTGGTTTTGACATAAAAGGCACGATATAACATTTATACCTGTTTTATAAATTTCTCGCTTAAATGTAGCGCAATATTTTCTTGTTTCTTTTTTTATATTATCCCATAAATATTTTAAATTTTTTTCTGTTCGTTGTATCGTATTACGTGCATTAAATTCCTTTGTAACATTTGCCCACGTTTCATCTTTTTTTAAAATTATATTATTATTGCATTCTTTATTTTCTATTATGTGTCGATATAAAAAAATAATGTCTAATAAACTATTTTTATCACTAGTTGTGAAGTTTCTTGATCGTTGCATTGTTATCTATTTTTAATTGTTAATATATTTATATACTCTTTCACTTTTATATCACTTTCTTTTTATTGTGTATTTAACGTGCCGTCACCGTGCTAAAAGATTACAGGTTAGGATCAGTTAGAATCGATGACGTGTATTTTAGTTACAAGTTTCGAAGTTGGCTATTCTGAAAAGTTAACGGACGGTTAGGCTTAACCGACGTTGGAAAAAGTGGCCCTAAATCGTTATATTAAAATTGTCAAAGGTTGTTATGGTTTTCAATCGAGCACATTTGAAATATTGAAAAAGAAAACGGCAAACATGGAACCTAATGATGTGCGAGGTATACATACAATATTTGATTTACAAAAATCAATTTTATTAATATGCAATGCAATTTTTACGTAATACAAACATAAAACATAAATCGTATATCGATAGATATTATATATTTTAATAGCCAAAAAAATTTTTTTAGGTGTTTTGTTGTTGGATGAAATGAAATTATCAAAAACTTTATATTTTAATAGAACAAATCTAAAAGTTGAAGGCTTTGTTAATTTAGATAAATATACTCCAGAAGAACAAAAGAAAAAAAAGGGGGACCATGCATTGGTTCTTATGTTTCAGCCTTTTAAAGGAACATGGGTTCAATCTTTAGCTTGCTTCTTAAGTGTTGGCAGCGCAAGTGCATCAATTTTGCATAAAATTATTATGGAGTGTATTATTTTAACAGAACAATGTGGACTAAAAGTAGACGCTGTAGTGTCAGATGGAGCATCATGGAATCGATCTATGTGGAATATATTTGGAGTAAAAGAAGAATGTGTTAGTATACAACATATTGTAGATGTAGAAAGACGCTTGTGGTTTATTTCTGATTTTCCACATTTAATAAAATGTCTTCGAAATTATTTTTCTCAGTTTGATCGATATGCAGGAATTTGGGTGAGTTTAAAAATTTGCATCATAAGAAACAAAAATCTAAGTACACATAATTTCTTTCAAATAATTATTTAATTTAATAATTAAAAAATATGATAAACAATTATAATCAAACACTGAATAATTATAAATTATAATATATTTTTTATAATTTTATATTGTTCATATTTCTTTATATTAACATAGAAGCATACTATACATTTAATATGCAGTTGGCATTAAACAATTTCATATAGTTATTCTCCGTTACGTACAGACTCCAGATGGTATAATTTCTTTAAAACATTGGTATGCGATACTTGCCATTGAAAATCCTCATGGTTTTAATTTAAAATCTAGTTATTATTTGGATGAAAACCATATTAAACCTAAGTATTACCAAAAAATGAATGTAGCAATGGCATTTCGAGTATGTAGATAAAGCTATACCGACCCGACAGTTTATTAAGCGTTAAATACTAAATCTGCTTCTTTGATTGATTTAAATCATTTAGGATAAAATCTACACCAATCAAAGCAGATTTAATATTTTGTACGCATACTAAACAATCGGTGTAAACTAAGTCATTATTATAATCATATATGTTATATATATGAATACAATGAAATTAAATGTTTTATGCAATTTTCAGTTTTTTAATGTGGCACCTACCATGCAAATATTGAAAGAAGCAAATATTCATCATGATTTGAATGATGCTGACGGCTCAATTAAATTTTGCAAAAGAGTGAATGCATTAATCACTGCTATGAATAGTCGTACTCCGAAGAACTCATTGCGACCGGATAACAAAATTTACAAGGTAATCATATATAACATAGCAAGTGATTTTATAATATAGTAATTAACATTTAGCGTTGAATTATATAAAATTGTAATCAATTTTTAATTTTATTAACTATTATAATGATTATCCATATATATGTACTTTACAGAATGTCGAAGATTTTTTAAATTTTTTAATTCAATGGGAAAAAGAAGCTAAAAAAATGCATTATAATTTTATAACTGATCAAACTTGTTATGGTTTAAAAATTTCTTTGAAAGCTACTCTTGAGATTTGTTCTTTTTTGATTAATAAATGCAAATTTCAATATTTAATGACATCTAGATTAAATCAAGATAATTTAGAGGTATATTTCGTTTTTAAAATATAAATAAAAAATATTTGTAATGCATAACTTTTTTAAAATATTAATAAAATATGTAATGTATATATAATTTATAATTATTTTTGTAGAAATTTTTTGGGATGATGCGAAATTGTGGTTCCAATGATCATCCTGACTCTCAATTATTTATACAAATATACAGGTTGATATCAACGTATTCTCTTGTAAAGCCCCCTAAAGGTTGTAACGTATCTACTGGAGAAATAATGAACGTTCTTCTCAATATTAAAGATATAGAAGATACAAAAGAAAGAGAAGAACAATGGATAAGTCAGATAGATACTATTTTGGATAGAGGAAGGAATAATGAAATTTTAGCATATGCCCCATCAATTCTTAATGATCATGATTTGCATATATGTACTACTTCAGATTATATTCTGACGTACATTGCTGGATATGTGGCAAGAAAAGGAAATAGGTTTTCTAAAAATATTATTAATAATAAAAATGTTATTTGCGAAGAATGTTTGAAGACGTTGATTTTACAACCAAATGATGTAATACCAGAAAGACATAAATTAATTCAAATAAAAACAAAGGGATATTTAAAAAATCCTTCAATAGCTTTATTTAATTTGCTTTCAATTTTGGAAAAAGGAATAATAGAGGCAACAAAATGTGGAGAAATTAATGTTAATACATTATTTGAAATAATGGAATTAATTGACGAAGAAAAAAATTCACTCGCTCTCATCGGTTGTGAAAAACATAAATATGAATTTACTAAAAATATTATTCGCTTTTATTTAATAACACGGATGTTTTTTTTGGTCAAGCAAGCGAACAAAAATGATAATGCTGAAAGAGAAAAAACAAAGGAAAAAAGGAAATCTTCCAAATTAGTTCAATTAAATATTCCAAATGCTACAAATATGCATTCTCAAATAATTAATGAAACAAATACGGTTGAAACTGTAATACAAATGAAAACAAATGCAAAAAGGCGTAAAATTGAAATAACTTCTTGTAAAAAACAATAGCGTAAAAAGTAAGCGTTAAACTTTATATATATTTTATATACTTACTTTTATATTTTATAAAAAAAAATGTTTATTTTATAAAATAAAAAATAATTTACTTTTTAATACAATTTATTGTCATATTTACAATTCCAATCCCTATTTTTATAAAATTAAAATTCATATATATATACATAATTTGTAATATAGATAGAAAGCTAATATGCTTTCACGATAATAATTTCAAGATATAATAATCTTCTAATATCTAATTTAAATTAAAATTATCAAAATATTTATTATATGCAATCAAATGTTTAAACTATTGTTTGATTTTATAAATATTGTATTATTTTTACAATTTATCAACAATTTTTAAAAATTCATTTACTTCCTCAATATTTTCAATTACAATAAATTTTGAAAAAGAATGAATTTCATTATTTATATAAATATTAATCTGTCCATTTTGCAAAAAAGCAATTCTTTTTCTTACACTATAATCACTTTCTATTTTTTGAAAACCAAAAAACATTTCATTCCCTCTTGAACAACTCCATTCAGTAGAAGGAAATGTAATAAACTCCAAGTTGTCTTGCAAATATTTAAAATTATTGCGTCCATCATTTTTAGATTTCATCTTGTTTCTTTGTCTGAAATGCTAAAAAATAATAAAGTAATATAAATATTATTTTTCTACAACATTAATATTTTTACTTTAAAACTGACTTTTGTTTTTCTTTTTTAATACTACTTCTATACTATATCTATTATAAATAAATACAATATTATATATTATAATACTTTTTAATATTATTACCTTTTTTCTCTGCAGAAATGTGTGTGTATATGTATATTTTATTTTCAATCTTTATTTTCTTGAATACTGATACTGATAAGTATATTCTAAATTATATATATTATCATCTACGGCGTTTTCTTCTCTAAAATATATTTATAATTATATTAACCTTATTTAAGATAAACATAGTTTGTATTATATAAGATTTATATTCTTTATATTCTTTATGTTCTTTAAAAATTTGTAACATTTTTTTTATTTTTTAAAAATTTATTTGTTTATTTCAATTTCATACTTACGTTCCATGCTTTTCTAATCCTTATAACCTTTTCTCTCACTGTGGTCTCATCTGTCATTGACAATTTAAAGATGGCGACGAAATGTTGCAAGTTATTCCACTCGGCAAACCTCCTCCTTCACGGAACATTTTTCGTGACCACTTTCAATCTATGTAGTTACGTCTCCTTACTTTTACTTCGTGGGCGAGAAACATGGTCATGACCCCCACCACCAATGGCGCTAGTGGACACGACCCCTACCTCCAATGGCGCTAGCGACCTAAAACTTGCATTTTGTCACTACTAACAATGATAAACGCCATAAGAGGGCGTGGCTAACAACAATTAAGTGAAACCAAAACGCCATAAGAGGGCATGGCTAACATTAAGTGAAACGTGAAACCAATATGTCGCCGCAGCAAGTGAAGCGAACAACAATACGCAGAGAGAAAAGAAAAAGTAAGTACGAGAAAAAAATTATTTAGTATAATAATTATTTAGTATAATATGAAAAATATTTTATTTTTTACAGAAATGAGCGAAAAAAAGAAAAATACTCCCAATGCAGCGACTTCTGCTGAAAATGCAGAAATCGCTGCATTGAAAGAAGAATTGAGGCAAATAAAAGAAAAATATGGCGATAGCCAAGGGTTAGAACCAATGCCACCGGGGCCGTCATCATCGGTGCCACCGCCGCCATCGGTGCCACCGCCGCCATCGGGGCCACCGCCGTCATCGGGGCCACCGCCGCAAAAGTATTTACCAACACTATTGCAGCAGCCGCCGCCGCCGCCGCCGCTGCCACACGCATCAGCATCACCTTCACCAGTGGTAGATACATCGTATCTACCACCATATATCGTGAAAGGTAATTAACAAAAAATTATATAAAAATATCCGTTTAAAAAAATATAACTAATATTTTATTATTCTTTTCAGAGATCAAGAATTGGCAGCGGCAGCAGCAGCAACAATGGCAGTGGCAGCAAATGGGAGTGCAAAATTACATGCCAGTTCTACGTAAGTTTTATTTTTTATTTTTTACCTCTGAATTATATTTTTATATTTGTTTTTTGTTGTTACAGCACCACGGTGGAGTAGAACAGGAGGAAATCGCGGTCACCGAGGAGGTCGCGGTGGAAATCGCGGTGGAAATCGCGGTGGAGGTGGACACCGGCCGGTCCACTTCCATTTTTAAAACTACTACTGTCCCCGTTGTTGGTTTCGAATATCTCTGGTACTTTAGAATACAAAATTAATGATATACAACCAGTAAATATTTTTTTATTATTAGTACATTAAATTTTTTTTTATTATTAGTAGTATCTACAAATTAGAAACGCAATTGGGTCGATTTCGCGAACAGTAGGATCCATTGGTTTCCAAAATTAGAGAGAGAGAAATGTATTATATCGGTAATATTAAGGTATATCGATTAAAATGAAATTCAAAGTTTGCGTGCAATACTGAAATGAAAATTTATGTCAATATTGAAAGATTATTTTTGAATTAATTTTAATGAAATCTTGTTGAAAGTATGCTCACAAATGTGATGATCTCTGCTTTGAGGCGGTCACAGTGCTTTTACCTTCGTTGCACAAAGAAAACCAACAATAGGGCAAATTAAATTGAGCACTATATTTTTGACAAGTTACAATAATACCAATACAAAACGTTACACGCTCTATCTCGTGCGAATAATTCTTCCCTGCGTTGAAATTAGATAAAGTTTGCGATAGCAATTTATTTGTGCACTAATTGACGACTGTCGATTACTTTATTTGCGCGAAGGAACGGAATGGCGGAATTTTATAACACCAAGGAAGAATCATTAGCACGTCACAGACGAGAAACATACACATAATCACTAAAATATTATATAATAATAAATTGCGTATTATTAGCTGTTACGAAAAAACCTATTCATTTTATTTGTAGCGAGAGATGCGTGTTCTTGTTCGCAAAAATACTTGCTCAATGTCCGCGAGAACTCGTGGAAATTTTTTTTTATTCTCAGCAAGAACCAACACCATTATCGATAAGAATGTAATTTGCTGTGACTCGCATTATCATAATTATTGTATTATTTATAATTTTTTAAATATTTATGTTACTATTCCTTTGATCGAAATTGGCTAGCTTATATAGATCGGTTTTCCGTTAACCATTTGCACAGAATGGTCGCTTACTTACATCGCTTAACGCTATAATTATGATATATTACGATATTATAATATTCTCTTAATCATTCGTTGATTTATCAGACTGCAGTTATGATCGATACAAACTTGTGTGATTTAAGTTCAAGCATCTTTGTAAAAAATACAAAATGACAAATGGCTGTATGACTGTGGTTTTAGCATTTACACTTCATCATTTGATATTGGCCCTGCATATTTTCCTTAGAATCATAATACCTTTTTACCATGATAATAGCGAATAAATAATTGTAAAACATTTCTACGTTACATTATAGAACTCGATTTTGAGCATTGGTGATTTCTCTCGCAGATGCTCTCCAGCATATGACATTTGTATGACATATCGCGTAAGAGTTTCAGTATCTGTCTTGTAATTTTGAAATGTAAACATACTTAGAAAAATAATTATTCGCACTTTATTTACCTTTAAACATTAGACAAACAAAAATATATCAAAAAATTAGAACGTGTTTTAGCAATTTAAAAGAATGATGAAGTCTGAGTAATACTTGCTCAATGTCCGCGAGAACTTGTGGACATTTTTTTTTATTCTCAGCAAGAACCAACACCATTATCGATAAGAATGTAATTTGCTGTGACTCGCATTATCATAATTATTGTGTTATTTATAATTTTTTAAATATATGTTACTATTCCTTTGATCGAAATTGGCTAGCTTATATAGATCGGTTTTCCGTTAACCATTTGCACAGAATGATCGCTTACTTACATCGATTAACGCTATAATTATGATATATTACGATATTATAATATTTTCTTAATCATTCGTTGATTTATCAGACTGCAGTTATGATCAATACAAACTTGTGTGATTTAAGTTCAAGCATCTTCATGAAAAATACAAAATGACAAATGGCTGTATGACTGTGGTTTTAGCATTTACACTTCATCATTTGATATTGGCCCTGCATATTTCCTTTAGAATTATAATACCTTTTTACCATGACTACGTTATATTATAGAACTCGATTTTGAGCATCGGTGATTTCTCTCGCAGATGCTCTCCAGCATATGACATTTGTATGACATATCGCGTAAGAGTTTCAGTATCTGTCTTGTAATTTTGAAATGTAAACTAATACTTGGAAAAATAATTATTCGCACTTTACTTACCTTTAAACATTAGACAAACAAAAATATATCAAAAAATTAGAACGTGTTTTAGCAATTTAAAAGAATGATGAAGTCTGAGTAATGAAAACTTGCGAGCAAACCACGCAACAGTCATTTGCGTACTATTTTCTATAAAAATAACATTGAAACACGAGTCACGAGTTCGTATATATTAGAAGCGAATGTAATTGGCCGTGTAATCCGTATGATAACATTGAAACACGAGTCACGAGTTCGTATATATTAGAAGCGAATGTAATTGGCCGTGTAATCCGTATGATTTTACATTGTTGTTTGTAGTAAAAAATATGTCCCAGGAACATCCTCCACAATTGTGTGTGCTTCACGACCAACTGTGAGCCTTTTTCAGAGAACATTTTCACTACGGTGCTCAATCTTTCAGTCTCGGAGGAAGACCTAAAAAAATTACATTATTACATTAATAAAAAAACTAAAATTAATTCAATATTACCATAATTTGTATATCAATATATAATACATTTAATGCCTGCGTTCAGCAAAAGGAACAACAAATTTTGCAGTATATATCAACCATTAAAACGATCAGTAGAAAGAAGAAGTTTCAAGCTTCCAAACGCTTTTTCTTAAATTAAAACACAATGATTTTCGCGGAGTTACAATAATTTGAAGATTGGTTTCTTTAGCAATTTTTCTTGATCACTTAATTGTTGCGAGTAGTGTATATATTTGAATTGTATTGTACATATATTAATATATTAAATAAATAACATATTTCTAATGATTGAACATGGAATAATGAAGAATCAATTATAGAAAATAAAGTCAGCAGAATAATAAAAATACTGTTTAATATTTACCTTGTTGTAAATTGAGAATGATCCAATCATTAATGTCAATCTTGTGCGATATATAATGGTACGGTGTTAGTGTAGATAGCCAAAAGTAATGTGTCTCGATGTTCATGAGTGATTTCGTCGTATCGTATATACCACGTATAATTTATATTGTTTCATATTAGGAAATTGTATATGTTTAGAATTAATATATGTGATTGATACTAAGTTAGTAAAATAATTTTGTGTCACGTACAGTACAGGATAATGTCCTTGCATTGACCAAATATCGATTACATCTTCTATATTAAAGTTACATATATTACTTGTTGTACCTAAAACACTTTCCACAGCGTTCCAAAATGATACGATAGTAGATAAATTCTCAGTATCTGTCGCGTTTGTCTGATTATGCCTGAAAAATAACATTGCAAAAATTTTTCTTATCATTTATAAAATTATTACATCATTTACTATAAATAATAATTCCTCAATATGTTGTTTAAAATTCTTTACATAAAGAGTAACTAAAAGTAGCCGATAAGTTTAAAACGGTTAGTTCCTAGTTTTGAACAGTAGATGTTGAAGCATGTCATTTGCTTTACTGTTCAAATTTTTTATTTCATTATTATTATCATTGTTTAAAGATATAAAAAGATATTACTCACTGTATGTTTTTATACATGTTGAGACTAGTCCAAAACTTCATATCAGATATTATATGATATAACATGCGCCATATAATAGATGCTGTAACGATTCAAATTGTAAAATATTTGTTGAATAGTATAATGTATTTTTTTTACTTTTAATATAGTATTAATTACTATTGACATAATAGTAATTAATATTTTAAAATAGTCTTAATTTTTATTTTTAATATACTTATAATATGTTTTATATATAAATAAGTTGTATTTTAATCGATTTACAGTTAAGTTTTCTTATACTTTGTTACAAATTTTGTAAATTTACATAGAATTATCAATATTTCAAAATTACATTTTCTTTGATTCTAAATAATATTTTAGTTATATTTGCTTAAACTTACATGTGATATAATAACGGGATAATTTAAATGGCAGAGAATCTGTAGGAAGATCATCGAAACGTAAAGATTCCTGTTGTACTTGGATGTAAAATAAGTCCATCGTGGAATATAACCGAGTCTGTAAAGCGTGACATGATCGAGTAAATATATTTCGAGAGAAGTTTTTTAAATTTTGGCAACACGTATTTAGCGCTGTTGACAGCTGCTATTAACGTTTAGTCGTTTATATTAAAGTATAAAGTAATGTACTAATAATGAAAGTATAAAAAAACCTGATTCAAAATATGTGCTGCAAGAAACGTAATAATATATAAATCCTTCTTTGGACCACAGAAACATATCATCATACCAATAAGAAATCGTTTTACGTGCTATTAAGTTTGCCACTTCCATTTTGCGAACGGGATGTAATGTATAATAATTATTATGATAAATATTAATCTGTTTAATAAGATATGTGGGAATGCCATACTAATTCCCATTTTAAGCATCTGCAAGAAGAATTTCTTGATTAGAAAAAAAAACATACATTTACGACACATGTTATTTATATTCTATATAAGAAGAATAAATATAATATAACAACTATTGTAGTTAGTCGTACTAAAGCGGTGTAAAATTTTCATGAAAAATTAAAAGAAAGTTAGAAGAAAGAAAGAATTATTTGTGAAAATGCAACTCAGTTAGCACATGTTTGTTTCATATACGTTTTCTAAACATATCCAATGTATTCACATACGTTGAGGAAATGTTTATGAAACGAATATGTGCTATTTGGCAATAAGTAAGAGAAACCAATTTTTATTTCTACTAAAAATTACGTTCTTATTACAATATTACAGATAATTGAATAACCTAATAAAAATATAAAAGTATTATATACATACATATAAAGCAAGATAAAAATTATAATTTTTTGCTTCTTACTATAAAAGGACAATCTCGTTGATCAATCAAAACTTGATAAAACATATGTGGCCTGCCTTTTACTTCTTTCTCACCAACATTGTTGAAATGTTATCCTCTATATAAAAGATAAAGTTATCTATATATATCTATATATAACATCCATGTAAAATACAAAATACGACTACGCATACCCATCTTTCTTATTGAATAGAGCTCTGTCATATTGGCGCGAGACACTACCGTGTCTCTTGATTTTAGCCAACCAAGGAAATAAAATCACACCTCGATATAAAATCAACACATATACACTTATACACTTATTTCACTTAATACGAATTTCTAACAAATTTGGTCACTCGCACTACACTGCTCTGGATAAGCAGTCTTATTAAGTGTGCATAGTGCGAGTGGCCAAATTTGTTAGACCGAATTCACTATTATCACTTTTTTTTTATTTTCACACTTTCTGAACTGAAAGGTTATGTAAATAAATAAATGCAAATGCCAACGTAAGCGCGCGCCGCGCGGCTTCTCAGCGCCATCAGCGCACCTAACGTCAGAAATCGGAACATGGACATTTTAGCTGGACATTTTTATCGTACTATTTTAGACATTTCGACTTTGGACTATTATAACTTTTTTTCTACAGCACCTACAGTAAAAACAAGCATACTTTTCTTATGTAATTTGGGTATGCGCTATCGATTGAGCCTAACAACAACTCAATCGGCCCAGCCGTTATTGAGATCCGATAAATCCGATAATCTCGGCTCGTCTCAACTTTCGGGCTCGCGTAAAGATACACGGTCGGTCTTGCGCTGCGCGTGAACTTGGCGCGAGACACTACCGTGTCTCTTGATTTATTTATATGAAATATTTAATCAGCATATGGCTAATTTCAGTTTAATATAGCTTGCTAAGCATAAAACAGATTCTGAATAAATTGCAAAATATTATAGATAATATTCGATAATAGTCGAATATTATTCTATATACTGTAATGTAAATTCAGCTTATGTGGAAAGAAGTTATGCTATTCCAAATTTTATTATATTTTACGTATTGTACTATACTTTTAAAAGAAAATAGCTTATTTTGTAATTTTAATAAAAAAACTATGTGTTAATTTTGAAAATAAATAGTAACACTTAATAGTTTTTGCATTTAAAAAATACATATTAATTGAGTACAGAGCATCTGTGTATAGTGTGAGTGAAGTATTGTTTATATCTATGAGTGCATTTAAGGAGATGCTTATTAATAGTAGTACAGATATGTATGCCATAAATGAATTCTGTGACATTCTAAGAATTTGTGACAAAATGCTTATGTATAGCAAAACTGTTAGTAATTTTAATATAACATTATTATCTAGCAATTTCTAATTCTACTTTTTTAAATTATATTATTAATTTTAACGTTTTTTAATTATTTTTTAGATGGAGGAAATAAATGGGAGGAAATCTGGTACAATAATTTACGTTTATGATGATTATATTTATAACAAGGATTCTCGTAATCCAAATATTTTGAGATGTAATACTCGTCGATCTACGAATTGTTTTGGTACCCTTAAAGTTGATAAAGATGGCAAAATACATTTAGTTCAAGATCATACTCATGTTCCAATAAAATGGAAAGTAAGGCATTTTATCATGAAACAAGAAATGCTGCAACTTTGTCGAGATACATCTTTACCATTGAAAGAAATATTTGATAGTGTCTGCAGAAAGTAAGTATTTTTCAAGTTTTAGTATATTTTTCAGAACATTATATATATATATATATATATATAAATAGTGTGTGTGCGTGTGCGTGCGTGCGTGCGTGCGCGCGCGCGCGCGCGTGTGTGTGTGTGTGTGTGTGTGTGTGTATGCACGCGCGCGCACTACTTTGTTTATAAAATTTGCACAAAATTACTTTAACTTGATTCTTATTTTAACACTCTTTCTTAATTTTGTGTTATTTGCATAATAATTTTTTTTTTAATTTAACAAATTTTGCAGAATTTAATGGATTAATTAAAATGTCTGCTAACATTTCTTGAACAATATTTTAGTTTTATTACTTTATTTTTAATAAATTTATATATGAATCTGAATTTAACATCTATTTTAGATGTTTGACTAGCACTCTATTTTTAATGCTATTGCATTGTGATTGTCTATATGTTTATATATATATATATATATATATTACTGTACATTTAAAAAATGTACAATGATTGCTACAGTGGTTGACTCCTCGTTTCAATCACAGGACTAAAAATTTTTTATTGATCTATTTATGTTGTTTAACTTTTTACTACAAGTATCTCCCTTGCATTTCCTATCATTCATTTTTAATCCTGAAAATCCACTTGTGTAATGATATTTTTTTCTTTTAATTCATTAATATCTTCAATTTTATATGTACTCTAAATATTTTTTTTTGGAGATTTTTTCTTGTTTGATTACATTTTTTTTTTTCTAAATTAAAGATTATAGTAATATTGTATAAGTATACAATCTATATGTCAATCTGGTGTATTACATATTCTTTTAGATCTTTTTAAATTTGTTCCCCAATTTTCTTTGACTGGTTTTTCTTTTTTAATTTCTGTTGTTTTTTCTGCATCTTCCTATTCATTACCTTCATCTTGAACTTCTTAAAAGAGATTTATTTATTGTACTTTTTTTTAACAAGTTTTTAAGCTTTTTTAAATGTATCTAAATTTTACATTTCTGCTATTATTTAATGCTTTTCTTTGTTCCACAATGTATGCCCTATTAATATCCTATAAAGAAATAACTCTTACTTCTCTTATTATATTGTGTGTGTGTGTGTGTGTGTGTGTGTGTGTGTGTGTGTGTGTGTAAAGGTCTTATTGTTTTTTTAAATTAAACCACCAATTTTTTTTATAAATTAATTTTTTTTATATAAATCCATTCATCACATTCTGTGTAAAAAATTATAAGGATGCGGATGTAATGAACAAAAAATGAATAATTTACGAGATATTTTATATCTTAGTTTGACATATTTTTTATAAAATATAAAATATCTCGAAAAATATTTAATTTTCGGTAATCTTATCTTAATACCTTAATGCACAGAATAATGAGGAATCAATTAATTGTGTAAAAAAAAACAGTTGTTTTTAAAAAAAGTATGCAACTGCATGTTGCAAATTACATATTTTTTTTAAAGCAACTGTATTTTTTGCACCAATTGATTTGTCTCATTATTTAGTGCATAAAAGTATTAAGCTTCTCAAAAATTAAATGTTTTTTTTAGGTATTTTGTATTTTATGACAAAATAGATCAAACTAAGATATAAAATATCTTGTAAACTATTTTTTTTTTCTATTATACCCTTATAACTTTTTATACAGAATGTGATAAGAAATCGATTTATATAAGAAAATTATGATGATTCAACTTAAAAAAACAATGGTGACCTTTAAAACTCAAAAAGGTCACAAGTTAAAAAAAATTTTATGTACATTTTATTGGGGACTAAAAACCATATTTCCTTTATTTTCGTTACTTTAATCAGTTATGAGATATTTGTCCGAATAATTAGACGAACACCCTATGTATGGTTACTTTCATTCAATTCATGTTTTAACAAACCTAAGTTTTTTTTTTCAAATGCTCAACATATTTTTATGAGCTTAAAGTTTTAAATACAGTATATCTATTTTATATTGGCTTCTTACAATTTAAAATATTTTTATAAAATATATAGTATAAATAATTTATTTGTTGATTTGTAATGTAAGTTTTTAAATTTTATTAACATTAATATTATAAATACTACAAAGATGATTATAATATTCATTTTTTATTATTTTATTTGAATAGTCATGAAGATTGACAATTTTTATTTACATATTAAAGTAGGAAACAGAAGTTTTTAAGAATTGATTAATATAATGATTTTATTGATTGTTATTTGTGCAATGTTTTCTGCTATTGTTTCTTTTTTTGGTAAATTTAGTACGATTAAATAATGACATTTTATGTCTTATATAAATATATGTGTATATTCTACAAAGAAGTTAAACAAAATTAAATAAAATTAAGGATCAAATATACGAATTTTTTGCAGAAAAACGAATAATTTGTTTACAAATAATTTTGCTCTAAATAAGATCATTTCTCACAAATACTAGTTAATGAGAACAAATTAGAGAACATTTGAAGAAATATTGTACATACCATATAATGTCTATACTACCTACTTGTTCAATTTATTTCTGAATTTTGTACGCTTTCATTTGACTTTAAATATGAATCATAGATTTGTTAAAACATGAATCATAGATATTACATACACTCTTTCTTGAGATATCAATTTTAATTCTGTAATTAATATAAGAATTTATTATTGTTGCTTGTAACTTATATTTGTTGTAATACAGATATTTGTTTGTAATATAGATATCCTGAAGCAGCCACAACATTATCATATGCAACATTGAAAACTACATTGTACCGTGAAAGAATCAAACTTCGCCCAACTTTACCAAAAGATATGGAGACTCTTGCTACGAATTTATCAACTTACCAACCTCTTGAAAAATTTTACAAAGGAAATGTAACTTGCAGCGATGGAAAAAAAGCATTAATATTTACAAGTAATGAGCTATTGCAAGAATTACAAAAATCAACAGAACTTTATGTCGATGGCACATTTAATGTAAGTTTGTATATCTTATAATACACACACAGTATATTGTTTCTATATATGTATATGTATATGTATATGTATATGTATACAATAAAAATAATATATAACGATACTCGGTGTAAACTGTGAGGATAACGAGCCAGAATTGGATGTTCTTTTGTAATAATTAATTTGTTAAAACTCTTAATGTTCATTTATTAAATTTTTGACGTTAAAAACTGTAGATGTTTCGGTCAAGTACGCAACCATTATCAATGCAATAAAATTAGTTGTATATAAAAGTCATGTATGGATGAGTGATCATAAAGTTTTAACAAATTAATTATTATAAAAGAATATCCAACTACTGACTCGTCATCCTCACAGTTTATACCGAGTATCATTATTAATACACACGAGTCTACTATTTAAGAGGTTAAAAGTAATACATTTAAATAATGTTAACTTTGCAGATTGTTCCACGTGTACCATTAATGAATCAAATGTATACACTACATACTCGATATATATATGAATGTAGTAAGTAATAAAAATATATTATAACATGAATTATCACTAGTTAAAATATTGCATATGTATAATATTACTCAATAAATCATTAAAAAAAATAGTATAAAAAAGTTGTAATATAAGTTAATTTATTTTATTAATAAATACTAATTTTATTCTTTTATAATATAGACATAGAAAATGTCAAGTTTAAAAAAAGTAGTTTTAAAAAAATATAATTTAATATTTATTTTATATGTATATTATGAAGTTATAAATTATATAAAAGTATATGATTCCTCTTATTCTTTATAATAAATCTATGAGCCTTTTAAATATGTTTTTTCTTTAAAAAACAATAAAATCATGATTTGAACAATATCAATTGATGCTTTATCCCATACTCTTATTCATTGTTTAATTATAATAGGAATACTGTAATTTGTTTATTTTGCAGGGTATTGCTATGATCTTTATCCTGTGTGAAAGTCGTTCTAGTAATATGTACAGAGCTATTTGGAACAAAATTCTAGAGTTAGTGCCAATGCTTCAACATAATGTAAAATTTATAATGAGCGACTATGAGACAGCAGCCATGAAAGTGATAAATGAACAATTTCCAGCAGCAGCAGCACATGGGTGTTGGTTTCACTATAATCAAGTGTGCATTATAATTTTACATAATTTATTTTTTATGTTTATTCTATATTATTTACATAAACCAGTTATTATAATACATAAATATTCACTTACAGGCACTTTTGCGTCATTGGCGGCGATTAGGCTTAATGGATGCACCAAGAAACATTTTATCAATGACTATGAGTATGGCATTGGTTCCTTCTGATTGTTTTGAGGAAGCACTTTCCTTTATACAATTTGAAGTCGATCAAATTTCTCATGAATATCCTGCTGTTAATGATTTTTTAACATATGTACGCAAAACTTGGTTACTACTAGCATCAAAAGTCAGCGTTTATGATTGTCCTGTAAGGACAAATAATATAACAGAAACTTTCCATAACATAGCAGGAAGAAAATTCAGTAAATCTCATGAAAACGTCTGGAGTTTCTTAGGTAATGTTCTCATTAATATTTTTTTCCATTTTATATATAAAGTAAACAAACTTTGACAAAATAATATGCTTACAGATAATCTGCGAATATTAATAACTGACGAAGAAATAAAACTGAAACGTTTAAAAACAACCGAAACTACTGAGCATTATACAACTATTAAAAACAGAAATCGAGATAATAAAATATTAAAAATGCAAAACTATTTTGCAACAGGCAGGTTAGTTTATATAAAATTCTATAACACATAATCTTTCATCGACGTTTTCTTTCGCAATTTTTAATCTTTGCATAACACATTAATAGCGAATTGATTATACATTATATAATGTATTATGCAAAGACTAAAACAGACTTTAATTTTAACAATTCATAAATTGACGCGATAATCAAGAGCTGTTAGATATGAAATTGACTTGACAGCGAGAAATAATCCGCATCGAGATTCGAGACTTTTGAGAATCGATATAATATAAATTTTTTAAATGAGAAGAAAGTCGACTTATAAAAGCACACAGAATAGCTTTATTTATAAAAAAATTTAATTTATTGTCGTTTTTTCAATTACTTTTTTGTATATAAGCAGTATATTTTTGAAAACCTATTGTGTACTATTTATATCTATTGATTCCTATCATTTTTTAAATAAAAGCTTTGAAAAAAAACAGCTATTTAAAAACAGCTATTAAAAAATAACAATTTACATAATCTTACATTTTTTTACATCAGATAATTACAAGAAAAATTGATGTATCTAAAAGAACAGATAAATGTGTGATTCTATTTATAAGATTACTTTTAGATTGATTTTTTATAAAGATTAATTAAAAATAAATATCAATATTTTCAATTTTGTGTTAAATAATTTTCATTAAAAACGACTAAATTTGCGACTGAACATGAAATGAAGATATTAATTTCCATTTTCGGCATCCTGCATTTATATTGTAAATTTAATATTTTTATATGTTTCTTTTTTATTTCTACATATGTAATACATAGTAGTATATATGCAATACATAGTAAAAGTATTTTTTTATTCTTTTTAGGTTGGATCTCAACAATTTCTTACGTTTTTTCAACGACAAATATGAAAATATGATAAAGGATAAATTACTTTCTAATGGTATGTCTATTATTAGTAATTAATAAAATTTGATATTTGAAGCTTTCGCAAAGTGGAAAAATACTACCCTCTGATTTAAATTCATCTAAATAAATATATACAAAAAAAACTTTATCTTGTAAAGATATTATATTCTTAAAATATTTAATATATATGAAATAAAAATGTTAAATATCTTGATTGTATGGATATATATTTAAATTTAATATAAAAATTATATTTTTACAAAAGATAACATACCTAATTCAACATTTGATGAAGAATATGATCATGTGTATTTAGAAACAAAATCAAATACACTGCATAATATAGAAGATGACACAAAAATTAATACAAAAAGGAAAACACCATTACAAACATTAAATTATGAGGAAATGAATCATTCACGTACAAAATATCACAAAAGAAGACAAAATAATGTGTTAAACACTGATAAAGGTAAACATGTAAATTTTAATATTACATTTGCAAGCATCATACTTTAAAAAAAAGTGAAATACAGTGGTTTGAATAAAATGAAATAATATACTCCATTAAATTTATTTTTATTACTTTTACAACTGAATAACATAACATATATTATATAAATTTATAACAATTCTACTAGATAACAATTTTGTTTTTTTTTGGATTTAGTATTTGACTGTTATTGATCTTATAAAATTAATGTTTTTATACATCAAAATTGATAACGGATATATAATAAGTTATTGTATATATATTCATATTAAACATATCATTATTTATATTCCCTTACAAACACAAATTATAATACAATCTTTTTTGTACATCTAAGATGTATATATTTGTTTATATTAAAAATAAATTTTGCAATTACAGTAACACAAATTTCAGATCCTACATAGAAAAATTTGGACATATATAACCAAATTTTTCTATGCGGGATTTTATGTTTTTAAAAAATATATATCGCTATCATATTATTATAATAAATATATTACTATAGTATCATATTTGTTAACAGAAAACTTTAATAGAGAACACGAAAACACACAAAAACAAGATATCTTAAAATTACCAGAGTTAAAGGTGATTTTACAAAGGATAGATAAAGTATCAAAGGAAGAAATAAAAATATCATCAAAAGAATCATCAAAAAAACGTCGCAGAATAAGAATTTAATTTAATTGCAGCAAGGTAATTATTTCACAGCATTCTACTGATGCAGAATTAAAATAAAATAAAATTTGTTAACTTCGACAAATATTTATATACTTAATATTAACATTTTCTTTTTCTAATAAAAATAAAATATATAGAAAGTACTGGAAGATGAATATTTATATTTAAATTAAGTAAATCATATTTATTCTTTGGATTAGAAACTGAAGGATGATATTAAACTGCATCAGAAGAAGAATGTACGAAAAACATATGTACTGTGTGTCTTGTAAACGAGCGTACACATGCTTTTATACCTTGCGGTCATTTGGCTTGTTGCTTTTTATGCATCGAACGTTTAGAAGCCGATCGATGTCCGATATGTAACGTAACATATGATAATTACGTAAGAATTAGAAAACCATAAAACATTCATATCTATCTACATAAAACATTTATATCTATCCACGTAAAAAATTTAAATTTCAAAATTGCTGATATTAATATTACTTGATGAGTTTCGAGAATTTAAGTTTCAAAAACACTGATATCAATATTACTCGAATGATATCAATATTGATGACAAAAAGATTCTGTGATAGAGATAGATGTTTGTGTAATTTTACTTTGGAAAGATATATATATATATATATATATATATATATATATATATATATATATACATATATACACATCTATAGATTGATTATACATTGTTGCAAGAGGAGTTAATAACTTACTTTAATAAGATAGATAAAAGTTCGATTCTTTTCTCCGATAATAAGTGCTAAACACGTTACACTTTTTTCTATTTGTCTACAGAGTGGTTCTACAGTGCATTGAAAATTTCGGTTTTTATCGCGAAGAATGACAACTTAATAATGGCTTTAACTGAAAAATACTTTGTATTGACTGACAATCAGGCGACAATTTGCGTTGTAGGATCACCCTCAGAATAATAGTTTGTATATTTTGAAAGATGTATAGATTATAGAAATTTCAGCTTTTTTCAGATTTATTTTAAGTCAAAATATAGGTATAATTTATAATCAGATACAGACATTCAATTTCTGTAAATGTATGTTTCTTGCGTCAAAGATATATGAATGTTTTTATTCTTTTTTTGTTACATATAGTATGAAACTGTGATTTTATTTTATACTATTATACAGCCTTAACCAAATAAGGCAAAGTACCTGACTTATTGTATGTATTTTATATATAATACCAGAGATTATTGCCTAAATATAAGTAGAGTTGAGAAGTTGATATCAATTAAATGTACCGGAATGTCTTTGCTATAATGGTACGTACAATTTATTTTATCCAATCGCATTGAACATTTAGCTACAAATTGATGGATGACGTCAAATTTTTTAATTTTTTTCCTGTTTATAACTATGAGTAAGAATGACTATGAGTTATATCTTTCAAAAGACGTATCATTATAGAAATGGCAGCATTTTATATTCTAAGAAAAATGTATCTTTCGCATATAACGTAATTAGAGATTCCAATTTGTGCAAAGCTATAAGATGCCAAAGATACTTTTACTTTTTTCTGTAATACTGTTACGAATATGTACTAAGTGTTGTGATAGTTTTATACTTCTAAGTAATATAGGTCATTTATATGAAGATACAGATTTAATTTCTGCAAATGTATGTTTCTTGAGCCAAAGATATTTCAATTCTTATTTTTCACTTTAAACTATTGTTTAAATAAATATTTAAAATATAGTGTGCCGCATTTTATATATTTAGTATCAGTGCTTCGTTTTCATTTGAATATAAGTAGAGAACGTTTGGTATCTCACACATTTGCACAAATTAATTCATATGTAATCGATGAAATGTACCGTTATATCTGACTGTCATAGCTGGGATGATTACTATTTATTATATCCGATCGTTGCGAATATTTAGCTACAAGTTGATTGGCAACACACAATTTCGCATTCATTTCTTCATTACGTCTTATTAGAGAAAACCGTTTATATTTTCTCAGAAACGTACTGTTATAAAAATTCGCTGATATAATTACTCTAAGTAATTACGATTGACATACAAGTTAATATATAGAGATTTTACATTGTACAAATGTACAAAATGTCGAGATACTTTTATTACTTTTTTTAATAATGTAAATTGCTCTGTAATTTCGTGCTGTATTTTTTTTCAAAAGTATAAATATTGTAAAACATTTATTTCTTGTAACATGTAAATAAATATTTTATATGAATGCTGCTTATGCCTGACGCAGTTATAAGCTAAAAAGTTCAGAAATTGTTAAAAATAAAACATTTTTCTACCTAAATAATAAAACTTTTTTTTTTTCATGTCTCGATAAATTTTTCTTACATTTTACATTGACAGATCTAACCTAACCTAACCTAACCTTTCAATGTCATTTTTCTTTGATTTCACGCACTTTACGTTTATTAACCGGTATAACACTAAATGAACACACTTAGTTATATTTTTTACAAATTGTTCTTTATTTCTCACCATATATTACATATCAAAACGAATGGTACATATATCGCATGCGTCTTATTTCACTTTCTGGGAAGTAACCTTTAATAATCTTTAATGTCACATGTATATTTACAATTTCACACTTCACGTTTATTTACCGGTATAAAATTCAATAAAAACATTGTATAATTATATTTTTCACAAATTATTCTTAATTTATTTCCATATATTACATATCAAAACGAATGGTATATGTATCTTTTCGTGTCCAAGCGAACGCACAATTGAGCGATGCACAACTGAACAGTGCGCAAATAAACGGTGTCCAAACGAACGGTGTCCAAACGAACGGTGTCCAAACGAACGGTGCGCAACTTTCTGTGTCCAAACGAACGGTGCGCAACTTTCTGTGTCCAAACGAACAGTGCGCAAATAAACGGTGTCCAAACGAACGGTGTCCAAACAAACGGTGTCCAAACGAACGGTGTCCAAACGAACGGTGTCCAAACGAACGGTGTCAAACGAACGGTGTCCAAACGAACGGTGTCCAAATGAACGGTGCGCAACTTTCTGTGTCCAAATAAACAGTGCGCAAGTAAACGGTGCACAATTGTACTGTGTCCAATTGAACCGTGCGCAACTTTATGTGTCCAAATGAACCGTGTCCAAATGTAACGTGTCCAATTGAACTGTGTCCAAGTGAAGGCCACTCGTCCCAAGCTGAGCACTCTGCCAGCGTGTGTTGTGCCGAGTCCAGATTGTCGCACAGTGATGGCACTGTGTTGTGCGCTCTTTCCCAATCCTGCACAGGTACTCACCGAAACATCCGTGTCCGGTAAGCACTTGCGCGAAGCGAAATGTGATTCTGTCTCCCCTTTTGCCCACCCATTCAAGTAGGCAGGGCTGGATGACCTCGACGGTACGGCGGCCTGGAAGACTCGGATTGGTTTGGACGCTCAGTTGGTTGCACCATTTTTTGAGCGCCCTCCTCCGTGCTTTCGTCTTTTCTTTCTTTACGGTATGGCATCCAGGGATACACCGCTCCGCTCGAGCTCCCTTGTACGCCGATATGTTACAGCGTACGTTGCAGCGAGGAGATCGAGCGGGAGCGTCCCGGCCAGGACCGTTGCCGCCACATATGACACGGTCTGGTAACAGCGGGCGATTTTGATGGCCATGGGCCTATCCGCCTTGCGCACTAGTGCACTGGCACGTTTATTTGCCATCAGATCGCCCAACCAAACCGGTGCCCCGTAAAGGGCCACCGATCGGACGGTGTTCATGTACAGGTGCCCTACTTTGGCACCTGGACCGCCAAGGTTGAATAGGAGGCGACTCAGCGCGTTCGCCATCCTATCCACTCTGGCAGTAAAAGCCTCAAAATGCTTCGTGAATTCCCAAAGTCTATCCAGGGTGAGGCCCAGATATTTCATCGTGGGCCCCACAGGAATGCGGGATCCGTCGACCATAATTTGGGTTGGAGGCGGTCTCCGCCAGGCTTTACTATAAAAGAAAATTGCCTTTGTCTTATGAGGAGCCACCTCCAGGCCTAGATCCCGAATCGAGCGCACGACACTAGCCACGGCTGCATTGGCGACAGCCGCGGCTTCCCTCCAGTTTCCCCCACGAGCTATGACCAGTGTGTCGTTTGCATAGCAGATAGTGTCACAGTCCGGGGGGAGAGCCGACCGGAGCACAGAGTCGTACCCGAGATTCCACAGCATGGGACCCAGAATCGATTCCTGTGAAACCCCGCAGTACATACTCCTCTCGCACGTTCGTCCCGTACCATCACGGTACGTAAACTTTCTGTCCCGGAAGTAGTCCCAAAGAACTGCCTGAAGGTATGAGGGTAGCTTGATATGCTCAAAAGCCGCCCTTAGACAGGGATGCCATCGGAGCCGAGCGCTTTGGCGGCACCGCCAAACTTGCCCCGGGCCGCGTCCATCTCCTCGAAAGACACCTCGGACTTCTTAGTGGGTCCCACCACTTCCCCCTTGGTGTAATGCGGGGGAGTGGAACGCTATTTTTCCTCACGGGAAAAAGCGTGTCCACTATTTCTCCGAGAAACCCGGGTTTCAGGCTCTACGCGACCGGAGGCGCTTTTGTTCTCAGTTTGTTGAGAACAATTTTGTAGGGGCGCCCCCATGGATCGCCGTCTATGGTGGAGATCAGTTCCTCCTAAGCCCTGGCTTTCGCCTTTTTGATGACGGTGCCTAGGGAGTTTCGTGCGACTTGGAACTCCTCTATCGCGCTTTTCGTCCTGGCTGGATCCCCACTTCGACGGACCCGCAGGAAACGACGTCTGACTGCCGAGGAGAGACGCCTTAGCTCTGCAATCTCCTCTGTACACCAGTGCAGCGCCCTGCGAGGGGACCAGCGGGACCGCGGCATGGACACATAACATGCGTCCGTAACTATGCCGACGATCCTCGTTACCTCTCGACTGCCGTCTACCTGCCGTCTACCTGGCTGGGTGTTGTCGGCCAAGATTCAGCCAGGATTATCGTCAGGATGTCCTCGTCCATTTTGCGGAGAGTCCACCCTCTCCGCTGCTGGATGTCACGCCCACGACTGCGGCTAAGCACCCCGGTGGTAGTGGTCAAGGCCACAATTTTGATATATCTGTGGTCTGAGCTGGATTCCACATTCTCGATCACTCTCCACTCCGTGACAAAGCGCGCGGCCGACGGGGAAACCCATGTGAGATCCACGATAGACTCCCCCCGGGTCCGCACGCAGGTACTCTTCGAGCCTGTGTTGAGCAGACACAGGTCGAGCGCCGCCGCCCATTCTCCCATCTCCCTGCTTCTCCTGTCAGTGCGCGGGGAACTCCCCCACAACGTCGACCACGCATTGAAGTCCTCCGCTATGATGACTTGCTGGGGGAGGCATTGGCGCACGCACTCCCCCAGCTCCGACAGGAAGGTCTCAAACAGGGCAGGGCCTTAACTCGGTGGAACGTAACACCCAATGAGGGTGGACTCTCTCCATTCAATGGTGACGAGGTCCCTGCCCGTCTCAAGTGTTGAGAACGGGGGGACTCCGCGCCCGGTCTTCTATAAACCCCACCCCCTGGCCACTGGGGTCTAGCACCCAGTTTGGGTGGGCCCTCGGAGTCCTGTACGGCTCCGATGCCACCCCCAGGTCGTAACCACTCTCCGCCATGGTTTGCAGGAAAAGGTCCTGCGCCATGGCGAAATAGTTCAGATTGGCTTGGAGGATCCGCAGCGTCATTTATTGGACCACTGTGAAATTCTCCCGGCCAATTTCTATCGCCTCCGGTGTTTTACTTTGACTTTTCAAGTGGGGGAAATTCCCCCGCGACGTTGGTTTCCTCGGGGGGGGGGGGGCTTTTCCCCCGTCAGCCTTGTGGTAACTGTCACCGGAGTAGGGGCCAGAATGGGCGCGAGTGCCAAAGCCGTACCCACGTCTACTCCGCCTCTTACAGCGAGGTCCCTCTTTCGCGGGGCCTTGCACCCTCGCTGTCCATTCAGTGTCCATGTGGCAGCCCCCTCTCCTTGCACAGTGGGCAGCCCGCCGGGGCCGAGTACGTCTGTGTCAAATGCCCCGACAAGCCGCACCTGTAACAGCAACCACTCCTGTCCAATGGACTTGTGCAATTAGTTCGCACATGGCCCTTCTCCATGCACCTGTAGCATTGCAAGGGCCTCGCCTCTAAAAGCGAGACCCTTGCTCGGATCCAGCCGACCCGGATACGGTCCACCTCCGCAACTTTGTTTGCCGCTACGAGGGGGCATTGTATCCAGGCCAAACCTAGTTGGGGAATAGGCGAATCACGCCCACTTTTACTAAGGAGGGGGGCAGCCTTCTACCTCCGCGACCTCCTTGGGCTCGATAGAATCTTCGAGGTCGCAAACTCTCAGCTCGCTCCTCTTAATGGATCGTGCCACCCTGACCCCTTTCTGATCAGCAAACGCCTGATCCAAGAGAGAGTACAAAGCATCCGCCTTACTGTCCCCTTCCGGATTGGGGATCTCGAACACAAGCGCGCCGGTGATCGCGCGCTTGGCCCGGAGATTCTTAATCCCCAAGTCCGGGAGGGAGACCTTCTCCCTCGCCTCTCTCATTACGCGGGAGTACTCCCCGACCGAGCAGGTAATCGTTAATGCCGCCGTGTCGGGAAGCTTCCGTTTCTTGGGGGAAACAGTGGGAAGTTTTTTAGGGCCCCCCTGCCTCTTGTTTCCGCTCTGCTAAGCGAGATCGTCCGCCTTTCTAGCCTTTCTCCTCTCCCTCCCCACCACCGACACCCAGGTCTTCTGGCATTCAGGAGGAACCTAGGGACGGGATTGGGGGGGGGGAGGAGCGGTTTTACCCGCTGAAGTAGCGGGTTTCTGAGAGAGCGCGGGTGGTGCCCTTCTGTCGGTCCGGCCTGGCCTGGCGGCTCTCTTCAAAGGGGTGGTGGATAAGAGGGGAACGGCTTTAGCCTTTTTCTCCCTCTTCCTCCTCTACCCCTCTTTAGAAGGGGGAGGGCTCTTTGTCTGTAGTCGGTTCGTTGGAAGGGTATCCTAATCTTCCCAGGATTGTCGGAATTAATGTCTCCAGCAATCCCGAAAGGGCTTACAAAACGGATTCCCTCTCCTCTCCCCTTCCCCTGGACGGTGTAGGCGGGAGGAAATCCTCTCTCTTTTTCGAGGCCCCTTGTAGGAGGGATCTAACTGTCGGAGGCTCCTTCTCCGCGGCCTCGTCCAACTCCGCCTCCACATATGTGGAGGCGGTCGGTCGGGGGAGCCTCCTCCCACTCTGGTGGTCATCCTCCCCATCGGTCCCAACGCCGGGGAGATGGGAGGTGAGCTCGAGGTGAGGAAGAGAGGAGTAGGAGGAGGGAGGGAGTTAATTCTCCCTCTCCTTATTTCTTTAATCCTCTCCCGCAGTTTTCTATTTTTTCCTTTTTAGGTTCTCCACCTCCAAGAGAAGCTCTCGTGAGGCCCTCTCGGGGGCATCACCCGTGGTCGCGGTGCGGAGATAGCTGGCCAGAGAGGCAGCTTTCAGCCTCTCCGTGGCCTCCCACATTAATCTTCTCTCTTCTCCCTGGATGTTTTTCGACCACTGTATGCTCTCTCTGAGCCAGTCGACCTCTTCGTTCTTTTTGTTGTAGAAGGCCACCATTGGTTTCAGCCTGTAGCCCTCCAGCAGCTTCCTCTCATTATCCTCCGCCTTTTTCCAGCCTCGTGGATGTTGTGAGGCTAAAATTTTTTAGGCTTCAAGTTTTTTTTTGTATTTTTTAATATATTTTTTTTATTTTTAAATTTTTTATATTTGTTAATTTGTTTATTAAATATTAAATTATTTATTTAGAAAATTGTATATATTTAAAAAATTTTTTATTTGTTATATAAATTTTTGAAAGATTTAATATATAGCAAATTTAAGTATATGAGATTTAATATATATAGCAAGTTAAAATATATGCGACGGTTCTTTTGAAAGATTTAACATATGACAAGTTGAAATTAATATATATAGCAAGTTGAAATATATGCGACGGTTCTTTTGAAAGATTTAATATATGGCAAGTTGAAATTAATATATATAGCAAGTTGAAATATATGCGACGGTTCTTTCGAAAGATTTAATATATGGCAAGTTAAAATATATGCGACGATTTTTGTGAAAGATTAAATATATGGTAATTGAATTAAATTTTTGAAAGATTTTAACATACATATGTTTTTCATTATTTCATTTTTTAGTCTCACTTGGCGCTATTTTCTGATATGATATTCTTTTGTAAGGAGTATATATATATATGTATATATATGATCATTATTTCATTTTTTAGTCTCACTTGGCGCTATTTTCTGATATGATATGATATTCTTTTGTAAGGAGTATATACGACATGTTTTTTGTAAAATAAATTTTTTGGAAGGTTAATATATACGACAGCTTTTTTTGAAAGGTTTATGTACGACAGCTATTTTTGAAAATTTAATATATACAACCTTTTTTGGAAGGTTTGCGTGGTTTTTTTTATATATACAACTTTTTTTGAAAGGTTTGTTAATATATACGACATTTTTTTGTGGAAGATAAATTTTTTGGAAGGTTAATATATACGACAGCTTTTTTTGAAAGGTTTAAATATGCAACAACTTTTTTTGGAAGGTTTGCGTGTATATATATACAACTTTTTTTTGGAAGGTTTGTTAATATATACGACATTTTTTTGTGGAAGATAAATTTTTTGGAAGGTTAATATATACGACAGCTTTTTTTGAAAGGTTTATATATACAACTTTTTTTGGAAGGTTTGCGTGTTTATATATACAACTTTTTTTTGAAAACTTTGTTAATATATACGACATTTTTTTTTGGAAGATTAATTTTTTTGGAAGGTTAATATATACGACAGCTTTTTTTGAAAGGTTTATATATACAACAACTTTTTTTGGAAGGTTTGCGTGTACTTGGCGCCTTTTCTTTACCTTTTTTTAAAAAGGTAATTTGTTGATTAATAGATATCATTTCTTTTTTTTCAGTAATATATAAATCCCACCACCACCCCCGTCATATAAGGCGATCCTCTTAGATTAATGTTGTAATAATATACAACAACTTTTTTGTAAGGTTTGCGTGTTTTTATATAATATATATATACAACTTCTTTTTGGAAGGTTGCGTGTACTTGGCGCCTTTTTTTTACCTTTTTTTAAAAAGGTAATTTGTTGATTGATAGATATCATTTATTTTTTTTCAGTAACAAATAATATATTACTAAATATATAAACTTTATATTGATATTTGAGAGTGAAATAACAATTGTGAAATAATTAATTAGATTTTGCTAAAGAGTCCCACCACCACCCCCGTCATATAAAACGGTCCTCTTTGATTAATGTTGTAATAATACAAAGTTATATATAATTATGTAAATATCAAATCGTTTCTAAGCCATTGTATTTGTCTAATTTAAGCGTTATTGGCTTAACTTTCTTTATTTTCTTTTTTTTTATATATATTAGATTATCTAAAAAAATTTTCGTCATCAGTTTGGACATATTTTAATAAAATATTTCACTATATGATAATCTTTTTACCATTTATTATCAAAAGATTACTTATCAATTTTCTGCAAGAAAATGATACAGATATCTTTAGCGCTTCTAGGCCATTGTCTTTTTTTAATTTGCGCATCGTCAGCTTCAATCCAAGTATTAGACATTTCTTCTCTACATATACTTGTGTAATGACCTTTTTCGATACATGATCCATGATGGAATGTAGCACTCATAACTTTGTAAAATTGTCCAGCAATATTTATTTTAGTTGTTAGGATAGCACGTAAAGTAAACTTATCTGTTTTTGTTGATATACCGTCTTGAATTGCTATTAAATGCACGATAATTATAGCTCTGGTTAATATTAATTCACTTTTACATAATATGTCATTTCCTGTACAATTTTCACATGATTCGTTGTGTAATTGACACCAATGAAAAAATGTTACATTAAATAATTCATTAAGATCAAAATTTTTTTTCTTCCGTTTATTTACAGGAATTGAAAGAAGGATATCTTTATTATTAACAATAGTCGTTGTATTATCACAATTTTTACATTGTTTAATGGAAGTGACTTGATGCTCAACTAAATTTTTTATATAATCGTATTTCGTGCAAAGAGCTATAAGAAATTCACATGCATCTCGTTTAACATTTTTGGTGAAAAATTCTCCTAAACTTTGCCGTATTACATATGTATTCAAGTTAGGCAGTTTATTTTCATATTGATTTATTAAAATACCTAAAATACTTAATTTATCATACTCCAATATTTGTTTTCTAATAACATTTAAATGTAAAAGGCATTGCAATACTGCATTTGCATAACACGAACTCTCATCTATATTTTCAAAACCATGCATGATCCAAGTAATATTTTTTCGAACTTTTTCATGTGATTCTTGAACAGAACTAATTATTTTTGGTTGTACCCATAAAATATCTCTTATTTTACGATACTTTTCTTTTGAAACAGAGATTATATCTGTTTTGGGTTTGTGTATTCGTTTTAATCGATTATATTCAACAATAGCTTCTTCACTAGCTTCTATAGATGAAGGGTCAAAATTAATCAAATGCAATCCATCTAAAGATGTTACTCGTGACAATGCAACATACACTTGACCGTGACTAAATACAGAATTACCTATGTCCATAATAGCATTCTGCAAACTCAGGTCTTGGCTTTTATGAACAGTAATTTCGTAACTTAGACACAATGGAAATTGTTTTTGAATAACATATGCTTTCTCCATCACCGCAAATTTGACATTTACTCTTTCAATTAAATATTCTAAACCTGATGGCAAGAAAAGCTTGATTTTTTCTATATAACCGTTAGAAATATCTTGTACAACTGAAATGACTTTAGCAATTGTACCATTAACAAGACCCAAACTAGCATCAATATTACGCCTTATCATAACTTTTGCCCCAATTTTTATAACAATTTGTTTCGAAAGCCCAGCTGTTTTCGAATTATCATCATTATTATTTTCCAACACTTAATATTTTCTTTTTTATATATGGAATACATTCGATTGTATCTTCAGCAATTAATAATATTTCTTTCGAAGCAATACGACTTAACATTGCAGCATTCAAAACGTCACACATGTGACAAGTGGGCAATAAACAAACGGTATCTGATGGCAAATTGTTAATAAAATTACATAATTCATTTAATCTAGATTCGAAGGAATCTTTTGTAAAAGATATTTTCCTATTTTCCAGAATTTCATAATCAGACTTTGTTAATAAACCAATACAAAGTCTTGACAATAATTCACGATAAGACTCATCTCCTTGCTAGCGCATATTAATTGTCAACTCATCGTAATCAAATAATGTAGTCCACAAATTTACAGTCTGTAGGCAACCGATATATTTGTCAACTTTTTCATTTGACAAATCTTTAAAGACAGAATCTTCACGTACAGGAGGCAATTGAAGCAAATCTCCAAACAAAAGAATATGCCTTTTACCAAACCAGCCATCATCACAATCACTTGAATCAAATATTTCAGACAATCGAAGATGTATGTACATAAAAGTCAAATTAGATATCATTGATACTTCATCAATTATAAAAAGAATAACATCCTTTAGCTCCGTTCGCAGAATTGGTAACACATGGTCAGACAATTTTCTATATTTAGGAGTATGACCATGTTCAACAGGTAATTGAAGCAATCTATGAACTGTCAAGCCGTCTATATTAAACGCTGCTATACCAGTAGGTGCTGATACAGCAGTATCTTTTTCGAGATTTTGTTTGATCCAACATGTAACAGTTTTGATTAAAAAGCTTTTTCCAGTACCACCTTCTCCGCTAACATACAGTCGCAATATTAAATTATCTGACTGTATAGTGGTAATGATTCTGTCAAATACTCTTTTCTGATCCATGTTTAATTGTCCTATCATTTCAGAGACATCGATTTCTTGAATATTATTCTTATCATCGAGATCTTTAAAGTCTTGCATCGCTTTACCCGCTTCTATATTTTCAACACCTATCGGATTATCAGGATCATCCTGTGATTCACGTTTTTGTGCTTTATCTAAACATTCTTGAACCAACTGTTTAGCAGCTTCAAATGCTTCTTGCAATTCTTCTAGCTTTTCGTGATATTTTAATGCTTCCGTTAAATGTAGTTTTACTTTGTGAAATGATTCTGCATAAGTATCACATTCATTTTTAAGATCTTCTAATTTGTTCCACGGTTGAAACATAAGTAATAATGAAAAGAAATAATTTTCCGGTTGTATCTTAATATTATATTTATAATGATTGATAAGATATCCTCGCTGTCGTCGTATAAGATAGTAACCATTGCCCATTTTATAAAATTCACCTTTGTTATTTCGTGGTTTGGCTTTTCTGATATCATACCATTTTGCGAACTCGTAAAGAGACATAAATTCCAGTTCTTCTGGTCTCTGTGGATAGTGATCATCTATCAACGATTCATGAAATAAATCTGTCGATTGACTAGCAAGTGCCTCAATCTCTTTACGAGTTTTTAATTTTCGTGATCTAATTCGATTAACATCTAACCATCTAATAGTTGTATCTGAATCGGTTCCATATAAAGCGATACCCAGTAATGTATCAGCAGCTTCAAGAGCTCCACATTCTCTGTTACTCGTAAATCGCAAAGCAATATTCCAAAGACGGCTGGCCAATGATTTATTTGTATTATTTTTAGCATCAAGAATAATATCAGACAACTCACATTTTGCCGCTTTATTCATATATTTGGTAATGTACCAGGTAAGCAATGTCGATTTTTTGCCAATAAATTGTATATCCATATTTCCTTTCCAAGCAGTTAAAAGGACAGGATTATAATCATTTATATTGATTTCTTCTTCTGTTCGAGAAATATTGTAAAGCCTACTTTTATGTTTCAATTGTTTTCTACCTGCTATTGCAGTTTTGACCTTAATTATTTTTAAAGACTCAGTAACAGAACGAGGAAATCCAAAACAACATACTCGAACAACTTTACGTCCTACTTTTTTAGAACGAAGACAATAGTCGTTATGTTTGTGTCGTTGATGTGTATTAACACGCCTGTGCAATAGTGGTGAGATATTTTTATTTGGAATTTTACAGCTAACATGTTGTAAAATAAATTTGGAAACTTTTTTCATACTAGATTCACCAATAATTGGGGCATCTTCAATCCAAATTAATAAATGAAAATGTTGTATTCCTCTACCTTGATATTCTCGTCGCCAGAAATAATGCATTACCTCTCCAATTGGATTATCTTCCGAACAAATAAAATCAAGCATTGTCCAAAACATGTTATCGAGAAATCTCGATGTTGACACAGGATCTTTAGCGATAAGTGCACTGGTGCTTAACGATGTATCACACCATCCATTTACTTTACAAATGTATTCACCTAATTCTTCCCACAACCATTCACCAGGACTTAATGTTAGAAACCATGTTGCGGGTCCATAATGGTGTGTCATACAATTTAAATCACTTCTCGGTCTACGCCAAAATTGTTCCGTATTCCTTAGCGACGCAAATATTGTGCTCAAATTAGATTCTAATAAATCTTTAGACATTGCCTCTAAATATTCCTTAGCCGTATAACGAGCTCGTTGATTAGTAGTATACATTTTATGATAAATTCCACGTTTTAACTGACGTATATTGGTACCGTTTAACAAATAAAATAGATATTGTTGATTTAATCTATACTGCGGATGTTTGGAC
The DNA here is from genome assembly GCF_040581485.1 of Linepithema humile. Taxonomy (NCBI): domain Eukaryota; kingdom Metazoa; phylum Arthropoda; class Insecta; order Hymenoptera; family Formicidae; genus Linepithema; species Linepithema humile. Next base: position 13,730,036 of record NC_090134.1, on the reverse strand, counting down.
ATTAAGCGACATTTAATGAATTCATGGTCATGAAGCTTGACCTCCCTATCTGCATGCTCTCCATTAATACCGTAAGGATATAAATCAGGAAAACATAACAAATCCAAACATTTTTCACGATTATCCATAGGTATATCCTGAATTTTTAACATTTGATATAAAGCCGTTGCAGTTTTATTTTCCCTTTTTTCATATAATGGATATATAGAATATTGCTCATAGTTATCATTATCATTAATAATCTGAGTTAGTAATGCCTCATGTCGACTCATTGCCTTATCTTCAACGTTTTCCATTTCCTGCATTTTGGATTTTGAATTACTTAATAATTCATGTTCCTCATCAAATATATCTTGTTCAACATTTTCATCCTCTTGCATTTGGAATTCCATATTATTCAATTGCAAAACTAAATCATCGTGTGAATTCGGTATTATTATTCCAGAATATAAAGGATTGTTGTTCTTCAACCACATCAATGCATCAATTACTTTTGTAACATTTACCATCTCTTCCCAGATAACTTTAGATTTTGTGGGAATACCTCTAACTAAGATATATAATTCATGATTAATATTTATCGCATCAGTTTCAGAACATAATTTGTTTAATGTCTCTTGTATTGGAAGTGGTAAATGAAAGGTTCTACCTTTAATTTTTTGTATCATTTGTCTTCCAGGTAATTTTTTATTCATAACAGTTCCCATTTTAACAACAGTTTGAAACGCTTTAGCTCTCTGTATAAGAATCTTTTCGAATGTGTTAAGAGATGATATCACATCCGGCACATGATTTGTACGAAGATTATTCAAGATGCAATATGCAGGCATCGAACCTTCACGAAATTTTCCTTTACAATAAATACATATGTACTGCAAATTAATTTGTTGCTTTTTTACATGTTTCATTAAATCTTTCCAAATTGGAGTATCCATTTTTATTCTAAGACTTGTGATCTCAGAAACGTTTCTTCTATAACAAAGTCTTTCACATGATACACAAGCATGACGCGGTGTATCCATTAAGCGTTTTTTCAATATCTTAAATGCATTCTTATATTTAGAAAATATATCATCCTCATTTGCAATTGCATCGCTTTGCTTACGTTTGTACATATCTGTTATTTCTTGTGCTGCAGTCACAATTTCATTTAATACATCTAAATCAGCACAATTTAATGCTTTATCTAACTTAAACATTTGTCCACAAACACTTGGGAGTTGATAAATCAAACGTTTAATATTTCTTACTTTTGGAAAGTGAGGCGATAGCAATACAACTGGTAAAAGCATCGCTTTACAAAGAGTTAAATCGATGTAACAACTTTGCGCGTGACCCAATTTTAAATCTGAAGTTTTTACTGTACATTTATACATATCTTCTACCAATGTAGGTATATTTTTTAAAGCACATGTATCAACAGTTTCAAGAAATTTTTGATAACGTTTAAGGGGATGCTGGAGTGGCAGCCGAACTCCGACGCGAAAGCGCCATCATTTCGATGGTACTAAAAATGAAACGACATTATCGGCGTAGCCTACGCCGCGTAGGTCCGTGTGTACGCATTTGTTTGTAGTGGTAACTCAACAATAACTACACTGACGTGTGGTCTGTGTACGTGTGTCATCGGAAGTTTGTAAACAAACGATGCTTGCGCTTGTTTCCTCGACTGAAATTTCGTCGCAAGGCTGCAATATAATGTCCGAGAAAACATAGGCGTATACAAGGTGTCAAATAAATACAAACTAAATATGACAAAATAATAAATAAAAAATATACATTTAATACTATATATATCACTGAAGAAAAATGTCATATACTTTTCATATTTTTATCCTTATGTAGTAAATACAAAATAACTAATTAATCAATTAATTTATATATATATATACAGGGTGTCAATTAAGTCCCGGGACGGCTGAATATTTTCTCATGTAAGGTATTTTTGAAAAAGGTCAAGGTCATTTCTGAAGTAATTTTTAACGAGGAATTTAACGGTGACTTCAATTTGACCTTGAGCTTGACCTTCAAGGTCATTTCAAGGTTAGGTTAGGTTTTTTAAATAGAAATCCCTATTTTTGATTCCAAAATCTAATAGCTGGTATCAAGAGCTTTTCAAAACACTATAATGAAGTTATTTTTTATTAAGTACTTTTCGAGTTATGAGGCTTGTAAATTACAGTATTTTGACATAAAATACAAAATATCTTGTAAATCATTCAATTTTTGGGAATCTTACCTTAATACTTTTATGCATAAAATAATGAGACGAATCAATTGGTATAAAGAAAACACATAGTTGCTTTCAAGAAAAAATATGTAGTTTGCAACATACAACTGCATACTTTTTCTTAAAAGCAACTATGTGTTTTTTTTTATACCAATTGATTCGTCTCATTATTTTATGCATAAAAGTATTAAGGTAAAATTCCCAAAAATTGAATGTTTTACAAGATATTTTGTATTTTATGTCAAAATACTGTAATTTACAAGCCTCATAACTCGAAAAGTACTTAATGAAAAATAACTTCATTATAGTGTTTTGAAAAGCTCTTGACACCAGCTATTAGATTTTGGAATCAAAAATGGGGGTTTCTATTTAAAAAACCTAACCTAACCTTGAAATGACTTTGAAGGTTAAGCTCAAGGTCAAATTGAAGGTCACCGTTGAATTCCTCGTTGAAAATTACTTCAGAAATGACCTTGACCTTTTTCAAAAATACCTTACATGAGAAAATATTCAGCCGTCCCGGGACTTAATTGACACCCTGTATATATATATATATATATGTCAAAGGGTTTGTTCCGGGACACTTAAAAATCTCGTGTTTTTTTACTGCATTTCAATAAAGGATTATGATTCAAACACATTCCGATCACAAAAAATTCAATATTTTTTTCCGTTTTTGAGATATTACGTTTTTAAAGTTTTCCAAGACACTTGCATAATGGCAACTTCCAGGACAATGTTGATTTCCAGGACTGTCCTGGAAAAATTCTATGTATAATGGTATGTTCCAGGACAAACATACAATATATAGAATTTTTTTCAAATACACCAACAAAGGATAAAATTATTAATTTTTATATCAAATAAATAAGCTATATATAGTTTTAAACAATATTTATTTACATGTTTGGAAGCATTTAATTAAAAAAAAAAATCCTGCAAGTAAAAGAAATTTGTAAGTAAGAGAAGTTTGTAAGAAGTAAGAGAAGAAATTTGAAAGTAAGAGAAGTTTGTATATGTAGCAATTAATAATAATTAAATTTCGCCATTCTTATTTATCTTGTATTCATAATTTATTTTTATTTATTTATGTAAAAAATTTTTTGTAGGACATCAATTTTTGAAAAAAAATTATCAATTAAATATATGTTATATGCGATGTTTTTATTCATTAAAATACTTTTATTTTTTTTTAAGTAAATAATATAAAAATGGATAATATAAAAAGGCATAGAGCCACAGCAAGTTATCTTTGCCGAAAAATTCTTTATTTTTAACAAAAATATCTAACGTTTTGGTTTTCTGATATTAAACCATCTTCAATGACAATCTTACAAATAAATTTACAATGGAACGCCGATTGTAATAACGCACATATTATCATAATCTGTCGCGTACGTGACGTAAACTATAGATTTTCAATACTGGCAGTAAATCGGAACACAGCCAAAATGTACTGTAGAGTCTTATTGTACTAACTCTTGTACTAACTTATTGTATTAACTCTTATTGTCAAAATTTTGCTATTACCCATAGACGTAGTAAGTATAGATTGCTCGTTCCCTATCTCTACGCCTAAGCGAAGCGTGTATAGAGAACGCACAATTTCAATAGAATCGCTATTTCTTTTCAACTCGGTTAGGAAGAGTATGTGTGACAGAGAAAAGGATTCTATTCAAATTCTTCTTACTCTTTCTAAACTCTCGACACTCTGCGAATGTCATGAGCAGTCTATACTTATTACGTCTATGCTATTACCGGACATGATACATGCTGCAGACGTACTTCAGGTTATGTAATCTTAAATTGCACGGTAATTAGTAGCTTTGATGTAAATACATACTGTACATTGTTTTTCATACTTCTAGCTTTAATCATGTTTTCCTTACTTAAAATTAAACATACTAAACAAATGATCGTTGTAAAATCAAGTAATGTAAGTCGTAAAAGGAAAAAAGATTATTGGATAAAACTAGAAAATGGAAAACGATGCGTTGGAATATTCTTTTGTAAGTCGGGTAAGTAGAATATTATTTCAAGTCTTTGGGCATTTAGAAAGTTACAGTGAAATAAGTAAAAATATAATACAAATTACAGTTGCATCAAACTGATTACGAAACAAATATAATAAATTAATTTTAATTATTTTTAGATGAAAGACACACTCTTTTAGAAATAAAAAAGAGCTTAGATACTAGTTCACCAAAGGTTATAATAAAGGGCATTAACAAATTATCAGATATCCAGTGTGCAAATAGTGAAACTACGTGCAATAAAAATAAAGTCATATCCAGTCCACATTCACAGATAACTGAATCAGTATTAAAAAGTAACCCTGATACCAATATTAAAAAACTAATATATGATCAGTTAGGTATGTGATATAATAAATATCTACTAAATATGTTACCAAGAAAATTTAGGTTATACTTTTTATATAGTTTATAAAATAAAAACTCAATAAAATTTAATTTTATTTTTAGATAAAGAAAATGATGAAAACGTAAATCCTCATTTGATAAAAACTGTGTTAAAGTGCAATGCCAAAATATTAAGATCTCAGTGTTCAAATAGTAAAACTAAGGGTAAGAATATTAAAGAATTTGATCTTTTAAATATAGTTAGTACAGTGATACAAGATAACAATTACTACTAATCATAAAAAAACCAGTATATAATCAATTTGATAAGTATTACTACACATTAAATATTGACTGAATAAAAATGAATGCTGTTTTACTTCACATATAAATCAAGATGAAGTACAAGCAGTGATGCGATATCTACTACCGGGCTTGCGGCTCTCGTGCCCCAACACAAGTAAGAAGCGCTTACGTCACGCGTCTGTGTGCGCTCGGCCGTTCGGCTATAGAGAGAGAGCGGACGTCTCTGTCTTGCTACCATCGAGCCGACGTAAACACATTGCGGACGGCTAATGCTCAGAAACAAGCGCTTTTAATCGAGTAAGGCGAGTGCCTAGCGGATTCGAAGTCCCGTATTCGAGACTTGATTTTCGCAACTTTTTTTTTTCTTTTTTCCAAATTTGTTTTTAACAGTGTAAGTTAGTTAATAATGTTTTTTTGGCTAAAAAATATTATTTCGTATATTAATAATATATTTGCATATGTTAAACTAATAACTAATTATTTTAAAAAGAATACTAATTTGCTATTATAAATAGAAAAATGAAGTCATTTTACAACATACATATTGCAACAAAGTGCAATTTAACATGTGCAATTATTGTTAATAAATATAAAATAATATTTTTTAGCTAAAAGCATTATCTAATGATTCACTTGATGGTACAGTGCTAGAAACAAATATCAAAAAAGAAAAAAAATGTTACAAAAGCAGTTCTCAAATACAAGATTTTCAATATTCCTGCCACTCGCCTTAATCGATTAGCCACGCTTGCTTCTTAACATTTATCTCTATCGAAAGATTACACACCTGGAAAATTTTTAACTATTTATTTTAAATTACTGCATATTAGCAAAAGTTACTGTACTGTGGAGATTAGTGGAGAAACGGTAACATACAATGCAGTCAAATACATCTTACAAATGCAGTCAAATAGATCGAAGATTTATTGCACTCTTGTTAGCATGTTAAAGTATGTGTAGCGTATTATTAGTTCATTAGTAATTTTAAGTGTTATTAATAGTGGTCTTCCACACCACCTTTGAGGTTCCACTAACTAGGCGCGTTCGATTTTTTTTAAGTGAATCGTCGCCTGGAGCCCTATCGTACCACTTTTTTAAAATTATAATTTAAGGTAAAAGTAATTTTTATTGTCTTGATGTTGATGGACCATATCTTGTGCAAAAATAAAAGAAATAAATATAAAAATAAAATAAATAATTAAAGTTAAAATAAAAGTAAATTTCTCTAAATTCTTGACCGTCTATTAAAAAATTCTTTTATGGTTTGAAGATTGTTATAAAGTAGTATAAAGTACATATAGAGAAATAAAATGTATAAAGAAATTATTGAAAATAAATGTATGAAAGTTTAGTGTTATATGTAATTTAATTTTCAACAATTTCTGTATATACATATTTTATTTTTCTATTAAAACAGCTGAATACAACAACAGCTGAATACGAAAACAGCAATCTTAACACACTTCTTCCGTCTTCGTCTGTTTCAAGATTTTGCGTTTATTCACTCGCACGTCTCACGGTCAATTCTGTATACATCTATAAAATATAATTCCTAATATTAAAACACAATGCTCACTTTCTTGGTTGTTACCGTCGGTTACAGTCCAGTAAAAATCTTTGAAAATCTTTGTTGAATACGTATATTTATTTTCCCAGTGCTATAATTATTATAATAATTATAATTTAATATTTTACGAGACATTGTTTCGCTGCGTGTTGCTGTTTGAAGGAGATACTATAGCCGTAACTAGTGAGATATAAATTATATTTCTTTTTTCTTTTATTATATTTTTTTAAATGTTTTATTATTATATAGTTTTTTTAATTATTGGCGCATTGGCAAACGAAACTGGAGTCTTAAAGTCCTGTTACTTTATACTTGCAAGTAAATATTTTATTTATATTTTATATTTTATATGCATTTGTAATATTTTCGTGTTCAGACAGTTAACTCGTATTGCAGGGATTCCGACTGCGATCGTGCATTTCAAATTATTCTATATTATTCGCTAACTTCTATTTTTTACTATAAAAATGAATGACAAGGCAAAAAATACACGTAAACGAAGTTTTTCGGAATTTTGGCTTCAAGATGATCGTTTCAAACCTTGGATTCGTAAAGTATCATCGGACGAAAGTCTTTTTTATTGTATTATATGCAATAAAGAAATGTCTTGTTATTCATCGTATGTTGCAAGACATGCAAATTCTGCGAGTCATAAGGACAAGATGAAACAAAATATATCAGATGACGATATAAGTCCAAGAACCAAAATTTCAAAATATGACATTAAATTTCAAAAAGAATGGTTGGATATAGCATTATTTAAGCCATGGTTACGCGAAGTGTCAAATGACAAGCGTGCATTTTTTTGCACATTTTGCAACAAATCATTTATTGGAGATTTATCTAACGTATATCGTCACGCATTTTCTAAAAAACACGTGGAACAAAACAGACAACAAGAAACAGACGAAGATGTCGATATGATAGAGGAATCGATTTCACTTAAAGAGCGAAGGAAATTGGCAGAAATTCGATATGCAGCGTTGATCGCAGATAGAAATATTCCTTTCCAAACTGCGAAAGATATTCTCAATTTTTTCCAAGAGATAGGAAAGGATTCGGACGTATTACAAAAAATGAGTATGAGCCGAAAGAAATGTACAAACATTATTTCAAATGTACTATGCCCAATAGAAACAGATCGTGTGGTTGAAAGCATTCGAAATACCAAATTTTCTATTTTTATAGACGAAACGTCTGATATTTCTAATGAAAAGTGGATGACGTTTCTTGTTCGATTTGTTGATTCTGAAACATTAGATATTCGCACGCAATTAGTAAAATTAATTAATATTGACGCGAAAAGTAGCAGTGCGGACAAAATATTTCATGCATTTCAAAATGAGATGTGGAGATTACAGATTCCATTTACAAATATTATTGCTTTATCATGTGACAATGCGCCTGTTATGGTAGGAAAATATACGTCATTTAAAAGAAAATTAGAAGAAACTTGTAAACATTTACTAACATTTGCGTGTCCATGCCATTCTGCTGCATTGATTGCACATTCTGCATGTGCAAAAATACCAGAGTATTGCGAAGAATTTTTGAAAAAAATTTCAAATTATATTAATAGTAGTCCTAAGCGTTCAGCTATTTATAGAGACTTTAGTGATTGCTTTTTGGAAACAAGTCACAACATTTTAAAATTGTCTCATACGCGATGGCTTTCTCGCCATTCATGTATTGAAAGAATTCTTGAATCTTGGGATGCTATCAAGCTTTTTCTCACTGATATGGCGTTGGCAGACAAATCAAAGTCTGCAAAAGATTTAATGTCTGTCATGGGAAGTTACGATGTAAAAGCATATTTTTTATTTTTAGAGCATATTTTAGATTAGTTTAATTCATTTAATGCATTTTTCCAAGCAACAGAAACAAGAATTCATTTATTGCAACCAAAGTCAGTAAAATTTTTAACAACAATATGCAAATACTTTTTGAAGCCAGAATTATTGAAAACCGTATGTACTAATATTAAATTTTCTGAAAAAGAGAATCAAAAATCTTTACAAGAAATAAATTTGGGATCCGAATGCGAGGAATATCTCGATGAATTAATAAAAGAAGGATCTACAGACACGATGTACGATTACAAATGTAACATAATTACAAATGTACGAGAAAATTGTTTACAATTTTACGTCACCGCTGCTGAAGAAATTAGTAAAAGATTACCAATTAATGACAAATTTTTGTCCACATTGACAGTTTTAGAAGCAAATGTAGCTTTATCAGATAATGATAGAGAAATATCATTTAACGATGTTTCTTTTATTGCCAAAACTATAGGCGGATTTGACGAAAACGGTTTGCGGGAAGAATGGTTGAAATTACATGAAGATTTTACTGAGACAGACAAAATAAATTTTTCTAATTTAAATTTTGATGATATGTGGAAAAAAATTTTACGAAGTAACAACACTATAAAATATCCTAATATGAAATCTTTGGTGAATGCTATTCAAACACTGCCTAATTCTAATGCAGATCCTGAAAGGATGTCTTCAGTTTTATCTGATTTAAAAACCAAAAAACGCAACAAACTTTCGGTCACCAATGTTAACGCTCTTTGTGTTTTAAAATCAGCATTAAAATCGCGTAAGGAAACAGTGCTAAATATGGACATTAATGAGAGGCATTTGTCTTTGATGTCGGCAAAGACACTGTACGCCAGTAGTCCTGGGAAAATAAAAAAAAATATAACGTTACATATTGCAGATGATGGTCCATCAACATCAAAACAATAATAATTACTTTTATCTTGAATTTCAATTTTAAAAAAGTGGTACGATAGGGCTCCAGGCGACGATTCACTTAAAAAAAATCGAACGCGCCTAGTTAGTGGAACCTCAAAGGTGGTGTGGAAGACCACTATTAATAACACTTAAAATTACTAATGAACTAATAATACGCTACACATACTTTAACATGCTAACAAGAGTGCAGAAAATCTTCGATCTATTTGACTGCATTTGTAAGATGTATTTGACTGCATTGTATGTTACCGTTTCTCCACTAATCTCCACAGTACAGTAACTTTTGCTAATATGCAGTAATTTAAAATAAATAGTTAAAAATTTTCCAGGTGTGTAATTTTTCGATAGAGATAAATGTTAAGAAGCAAGCGTGGCTAATCGATTAAGGCGAGTGGCAGGAATATTGAAAATCTTGTATTTGAAAACTGCTTTTGTAACATTTTTTTCTTTTTCGATATTTGTTTCTAGCACTGTACCATCAAGTGAATCATTAGATAATGTTTTTGGCTAAAAAATATTATTTTATATTTATTAATGTTACGGAGTCAGTATTTTGTTTTTCCTGTTTTATTTCTAATTGTTCTATATCTTCTTCTTCAATGAATTTAACGGCTGCCATTGGACGAGGTTCGACAATTTTAACGTTGATCGCACATACACGTTCTTCGTGCCGCGCTCCCAGAGACGATAAGCTTTCGAGCCTGGTTCATAACCCACAAGTACAAGCTTCTTTGACTTCTTATCGAATTTGCTTCTAAATTGATCTTCGATATGAGCGTACGCATCACTACCATAGATACGTAAAAAGCTGACGTTTGGTTGTTCACCTGTGAACATCTCCCACGGTGTTTTGCCACCAAGTCGATCCAAAGGTATTCGGTTCCGAATAATTGCGGCTGTTCTTCCAGCTTCGGCCCAAAGCGATAAAGATAAGTCTGCTGCAGCCAGCAACGTGCGTCCAGTCTCGACGATTGTTCTGATTTGTCGTTCAGCACGACCGTTTTGTTGTGGTGCACGCGGCGTCGAAGATTCATGAACTATCTTGTTTCTGTTCATAATTCGCTTCATGTCTTTGCTAATAAATTCTCGTGCGTTATCGGACCGAAAACGCTTTATTGTGTGTCCATACGAATTAAAAATTGTAATAACACTTTCGACGGCGTCGACAATTTCAGTGCGATTTTTCATAGGACGAACGATTAGAAATCCAGTGTAGTCGTCTACAAAAACTACCAATACAGTATTTCCACCGAGAGACGAAGTTGACATTGGACCGCAGACATCAAAATGTATCAATTCACCTGGCTGCTTTGCACGAGTGTCCGATTCGTTGAATTGCTTGCGTGTCTGCTTGCCAAAGATGCAGGCTTCACAAAACTTTTCGCTACTACTGATCTTTGCGACGTTCACGTTTTTAACTGTGCCACTAGTAGCCATTTGTTCCAGTTTCTTATAGCTCACGTGACCGAGTCGTTCGTGCCACACCGACAGCGGTTGTACATCATTTTCGGCATGATGAGCTTCATGTTCTGGTAGCACAACTTGTGTGTTCATCGTGTACAAGTTTCGTTCATAACTGTAACCAGTCATGAGTGTCTGGTTTCTTTTGTTAACGATCTTGATTTGATCTTCTTCGATGATTGTTCTGTTGCCATGTTTTGCGCTTGCGCCGATGCTTAATAGATTACGACCTAAGTCCGGAATCCAGAGTACGTCATATAGTGTACCTTCTCGTTCTTTACCGTTTACCGTTGATATAACTCTAATATTACCTTGGCCACCTGCATAAACAATGTTTTTGTTTTCTACAGTTATCGGTACAGACTTGTCGTCAATCGCCTTGAATGTCTCGAACCATTCTCGTCGAAACGTCATATGATTGCTAGCTCCTGAATCAGCTATCCAACAATCTTCGTTCGGGCGTTCGCGCTGAGCCGTAGAGAATGATGCTGTGAATGCATCGTCATGAGACGATCTTTTACCTTGTGATGCGCTGTTAGCTTGCTTCGATTCTCGTTTAGGTTTCTTGCATTGTCGAGCCGTATGTCCTTCTTCATCACAATTGAAGCATTTTCCTTTGAATGTTTTCTTATCTTGCTTAGGCTTTTTGATGTGCTTTGACTTCTTAGCCCACAATGCAACAGATTCATCTTCGCTACTTATCTTGAGCTCACCGAAGCTTTTAGCCAGTTGTTCTTCTTTCATGAGACGAGGCAGCAGATTAGCTAATTTTTGTTCGTTTCTTGGTACTGAATCCCAAGCTGATATTACAGAACAAAAACTTGCTGGTAACGAATGCAGAATCTTCGTAATTATTGTTGTTTCATCTTGTTTATGGCCAACGTCTTCAAGTTGTCGAGCCATCTGTTCAACGTTACTGACGTGTTCCGACACCGTCATTTTATTTGGATCCATCTTATACTCGAAGAATCTTGCTAACAACAAATGCACGCTTGTTTCGTTCTTTTGCTCGTACAGTGCCTCAAACCTCGTTGAGGCACTGATTTCGTTTGAGGTTCTGCAATTTACAATGTGACGTATCTGAGATAGCTCAAGCGACTGAGTCAATGCATACTTAGCTTTCTTATCTGTAGCATCCCAGTTTTCGAAACGTTCTTGTGGTCTGACATCCTTGCCGCTCGCGACATCATATAATCCGTGATATTCGAGGAAGACTGACATCTGGTACTTCCACAGCCCGAAATCTGTTCCATTGAACTTCGTGACGGCAATTTTATCCATGGCTTTCCCTTTTTTGTAAGACAGACAGTTTTTCCTTAACTCAAGTGTGCGTAACTACAATGCACATAACCTATTCACTGGGCGTAGACGCGACCAACTGGGCCCATAACCTATTACGGAAATGGATGTGAATAGGCTTGTATATTAAAAACGTCACCACTCTCTGTAAAACCTTCGAATACACGTTGGTGGTTGACAACGCCCCTTTTTGTGCATGTAAGTATTGGCTTATTCTAATAATAAAAGGAATTCAGTTTCTTACAACCGAAAGTGGTGACGTTTTTAATATACAAGCCTATTCACATCCATTTCCGTAATAATTAACAATAATTGCACATGTTAAATTGCACTTTGTTGCAATATGTATGTTGTAAAATGACTTCATTTTTCTATTTATAATAGCAAATTAGTATTCTTTTTAAAATAATTAGTTATTAGTTTAACATATGCAAATATATTATTAATATACGAAATAATATTTTTTAGCCAAAAAAACATTATTAACTAACTTACACTGTTAGAAACAAATTTGGAAAAAAAAAAAAAAAAAAGTTGCGAAAATCAAGTCTCGAATACGGGACTTCGAATCCGCTAGGCACTCGCCTTACTCGATTAAAAGCGCTTGTTTCTGAGCATTAGCCGTCCGCAATGTGTTTACGTCGGCTCGATGGTAGCAAGACAGAGACGTCCGCTCTCTCTCTATAGCCGAACGGCCGAGCGCACACAGACGCGTGACGTAAGCGCTTCTTACTTGTGTTGGGGCACGAGAGCCGCGAGCCCGGTAGTAGATATCGCATCACTGAGTACAAGTATATAAATAATTATTATATAAGTTATATATTTTAATTATTTTTAATACTTATAACTTATATTTAATAATTATTATATATAATTACCCAGTGAACACAGAACACTGTAGCAATATTGCGGCAATGTTGCAACATTGTAGCAACATTACAGCAATATTGCAAACATTGCCGCAATGTTCTGTGTTTACTGGGTATACACACTTATATAAAATAATTATTATATATAATTATTATATAAGTTATTGTATTATATAAGTAATTAGTAATATTATATAAATTATTACCAGAAAATAATATAAATAAAACTACATTTTTTTAGAAATGAAGGAAAGAATGCAGAATCATTCACCGAAAATTGTATTGAACAAAGATTGTAAGCGCAAAGCCAAATTATCAATTGTTCAATATATTAATACTAAACCTGAGTGCAACACCAATAAAGAATCTAATTTTTCAAAGACAGTTGATGCAGAAATACAAAATAATACTGACACTAATACTAAAGAACTAAATTATGATTTACTAGGTATGTATATTGTGAAAAATTGTTTAGTAAAAAATGTAATAAATGTAATAGAATTACATCTTAAGACCAATTTTACAATGCTAATTTTACAATGTTAATGTTAATTATATTAAAAATCTTCATGGATAAAAATAACAAAACAACAATATATATATATATACATATATATATCTATGCGATATAAAATAGATCAGAGATGCGATATGCATAACAGTCCCGAGCCCCACATAAGCGAGAACCACTATGCGCAATATTGCATCATTGGCTTAGACATATATTTATAAAACATTTATATATGTTATATAAATTTGTCATATATATGTCATGTATATATATATATATATATATATATATGTGCACATGGTATATATTACAAAAAAATGAAATAGCTATCAAAAAATTACCTTTTTTAAAAAAAAGTAAAAAAAGGCGCCAAGTACATGCTCTTGTCACAACTAAAACAAAACCGTATTGTTTTATCTTTCAAAAAAATTGTTGTATATATTAAACCTTTCAAAAAAACCTGTCATATATATTATCAAGAGATATATTTAAACCTTTCAAAAAAAACTTGTATATATTAAAATTTTCAAAAAAACTATTATATATACTTTCTACACACAAAAAAATATGATATCAGGAAATGGCACCAAGTGGGATTAAAGAACTATGAAAAAAGTTGTACACTATTTCTATAAAACTTTTCTATAAAATTCTATAAAATTAAAAATTTTTTAAATATATTTAAAAAATAAAAATATTTAATTAAAAAATAAAAAAATATAAAAAATTTAATCAAAATAAAAAGATATTTATTAAAAAACTCAAAAAAACTTGGCGCTGCTACACCACAAAGTATTATAAAGCAATGAAATTAACATGTAGTTTACTGTAGCAGCGCCAAGTTTTTTTGCGTTTTTTAATAAATATTTTTTTATTTTGATTAAATTTTTTATATTTTTTCATTTTTTAATTAAATATTTTTATTTTTTAAATATATTAAAAAATTTTTTAATTTTATAGAATTTTATAGAAGAGTTTTATAGAAATAGTGTACAACTTTTTTTGTAGTTCTTTAGTCCCACTTGGTGCCATTTCCTGATATCATATTTTTTTGTAGAAAGTATATATAATAGTTTTTTTGAAAATTTTAATATATACAAGTTTTTTTTGAAAGGTTTTAATATATCTCTTGATAATATATATGACAGGTTTTTTTGAAAGGTTTAATATATACAACAATTTTTTTGAAAGATAAAACAATACGGTTTTATTTTAGTTATGACAAGAGCGTGTACTTGGCGCCTTTTTTTACCTTTTTTTAAAAATACATATGTACGTAAGTATGCATGAAGGTGTGTGTGTATGTGTATATGTGTATGTGTGTGTGTATTTACTTGAAAGCAGAAAAAATAATTGTACTTACATATAAAAATAACTCGTATCCAAAAAGTATCCAAACGACGAAAGAATTGCACACGTATATGCAAAAAATTTCAGTGTCCGACAAGCGTAGGTTGCAGCGAGTTCTAATATCACAGAACACTATAACATTTAACCCGTCCAAACGATTAGAGAATTGCAAATATGCACTTTTTAACATTTTGTCGGCAGCAACATCGCGTGCTTGTCGTACGACAAGCACATAAAATCGTACGATTACACCCTACCATTAATCAGGTTTAATAAAGTTTGTAGATATAAAACCGGATTTAATTACGTAAAATGTTTTAACGCTAGTTAATGGTAACGTGTAATCGTAATCTATAATGATCGGACCGGGGAAAAGAACTTACGATACGATTCGGCAACTGTCTCCCACGTGCTTCAACGTTGCAACGTGCCTGCCCGTGCCGGTATGATCTCGCTTCCCAGCATGCTCCTGAACCAATAAAGACATGATATGGCTGTGTGTTACACATACGTCTGCGCGAGTGTCACTCGCTACCAGTGCTGCAAGATCGAGCATCCTGCAACAGAGCAACATGAGGGGAACGGCCCCCACCATGCGGGCACTACACAAGCGAGAACCGCACGTCACGCGTCCGTGTGCGCACGCGTCAGCGTAGCATGCTATACTTTGTCACTTCCCCAGCCCGCGAAAATGCTACGTACGAAAAATGCCAAGAAACCAAGCGTTTTTAATCGAATAAGGCGAATCGCTCGAATAATAAAGATTCCGTCTTCTAGACCTGTATTTTGCAACTTGTTTTTTTTTTTCTTTTTTTGCATTTCTTTATAACGCACAATCTAATGCACAATCGAATAAATAATTAAACAAATTTTTTTTCTAAACAGTATTATTTTATATTCATTAAAAATATACGCATAAGTTAAATTATTAACTGTTGAAAAAGATATTAATTTGCTATGACTTGTCAATAGAAAAATAAAATATAATTTTACAATTTTTTAACAAAATGCAACTTTAACATATGCCAAGATTATTAATAAATATAAAATAATACTTTTTTGTCGAAAACATTATTAAATAATTTAATTGATTACTGTTAGAAACTCATGTGCAAAAAAAGTTGCAAGAAGCAATTTCCAAACACAATATCTTCAACATTTTAGCTAATTGCTTTACCCGTTTAGCCACGCTTGCTACTTGACATTTTCTTCTTTAAACTTAAAAGAAAGATATATTAATAATTTATTAGTAGTTAATAGTGGCCTTCCACGCCACCCATGAGGTACCACTAACAGCGCGCTAGATTTTTTTAAAGTGGATCTTCGCCTGTAGCCCTATTATACCACATATTATTGCAAAATACCACAAAAAATATATTACTATGTAAATATTATGTATATTACAATATAAAAACTATATGTATATTATAAACATATACATATATATTAGTATCATATATTAGTATCATATTCACGTATAAATAATAGATGTGTATGGTACGCACGTGCGCGCGCGCACGCATATATCTATTACTTATACTTGTGGTCTGACATATATAATGCCAGACATAGGGTTTAAATGTTTAAAATATCATGTCTGTAATAAACATGATTTCCTAAACATTTAAAAGTGTGGTCTGACATATAGAAATGCCAGACATGATTTCGTAAACATTTAAAAGTGTAGTCTGATATACATGATACCAGACATGATGTTTAAATGTTTAAAATATCATGTCTGTAACAGACATGATTTCCTAAACATTTATAAGTGTGGTCTGATATACATAATACCAAACATGATGTTTAAATGTTTAAAATATCATGTCTGTAACAGACATGATTTCCTAAACATTTATAAGTGTGGTCTGATATACATTGTAACAGCACGCGCTGTTACTAAGCGTCATGCGGGCTCCACGTGAACACCCCCATTTCGGGCCGCATTCCGATCCCCCAACTCGAGGGTAAAAGCTCGAGAAGGGGTAGCTGCCGGGTAGGGTAGCACCCCAAGTGGGGGTAGCGCGACCGGTATAAAAGCCGGCTCGCGGAACAGATCGAGACCATTCCCCCGAGTACGACTCGGACAAGCCTCAGGGCGCACTCTGAAGCTCCGGTCGTACTCGCTCCCATCCCGATAGTCGTTCTAGGAGCAGGGCGTTCTCTGCTTCGGTCGGGTGTTCCCGGCGTTCGACTTCCTATACCTCGTCGTTCTAGGGGCAGGGCGTTCTCTGCCTCGGTCAGGTGTTTCCGGCGTTCGACTTCCGACTTCCCGTCGTTCTAGAGGCAGGGCGTTCTCTGCCTCGGTCGGGTGTTCCCGGCGTTCGACTTCCGACTTCCCGTCGTTCTAGGGGCAGGGCGTTCTCTGCCTCGGTCGGGTGTTCCCGGCGTTCGACTTCCGACTTCCCGTCGTTCTAGGGGCAGGGCGTTCTCTGCCTCGGTCGGGTGTTCCCGGCGTTCGACTTCCGATATCCCTTGCACGAGAGAAGTCTCTCACTGTCTTCGGACACAGCGCACTGGCAACCGTCGACGACTCAGCAGGGCTCGGATATACGCGGTGTCACTTATTTTTTATTACTTTGCTCCGTACCGTACAAACCGACCGATTTAGAGTTAAATAGAATTAATCATGTTCATAATTATTTAAATTGCGGCCAAACGCGCGACACGATTAAGAAACTACGCAGTCTACTCAGTATTAAAATATTTATTTCCGATAGTTGTATCCGATTATACCGTTAAGATATTAGACCGTTAAAGAAATACTCATGTACTCGTTGTTACTATTTTCTTTTATAATTATATTATTAATCCAAATGCTCTATTGAATAAATATTTATTTTTCTTTAAATTATTTTTGTTAATTTGGAGTCTCCCGATAAACCACACGAACGAACTCTGGCAAACCGACGAGTTATTCCGCGTCGTAAGAATCCGCTTCGCTAACTACGCACCGTCGTAATTCCGCATCGAAAAATCCGCATACCGTCGAAATTCTGCATCATTACGCACCGCCCGTGAGGCGTAAAAATACGCACCGTTACACATGATACCAAACATGATGTTTAAATGTTTAAAATATCATGTCTGTAACAGACATAATTTCCTAAACATTTATAAGTGTGGTCTGATATACATGATACTAGACATGATGTTTAAATGTTTAAAATATCATGTCTATAACAGACATGATTTCCTAAACGTTTATAAGTGTGGTCTGATATACATGATACCAGACATGATGTTTAAATGTTTAAAATATCATGTCTGTAACAGACATGATTTTCTAAACATTTAAAAGTGTGGTCTGATATACACGATACCAGACATGATGTTCAAATGTATAAGATATCATGCCTGATGTCACAGGCATGATATTCTATACATCTGAAAGTGAACAAAGCAAATATTAGTAATGAGCAATGCAATAATAAATTTTATTTTAAACATTATTATTGCATATTATTAGACGAGGAGGGACCAGCAATTTCATTAATATCTGCAGCATATAGTGTTAGACAACTTTTATCTTTTTTAGGACATGCAGAATACAATTTGTCCGCGGACATTAGAGACAAATGCTTTTCTTTAATTTCTATGTCTACAGCTGTTTCCCCTCTCGCTTTCAATGCTGACTTAAGCACGCATAAAGCATTGACACTGACAGATGAAAGTGGATTTCGTTTTTTCGTTTTTATATCTGGCAGCAAGGAAAAGATTCTTTCTGAATCGGCATTAGAATTTGGTAGCGATCTTATAGCATTCAAAAGACACATTAAATTTGGATATTGATGAGTGCGTTGGAAAATTTGTTTCCACATGTCATCAAAATTCAACATTGATAGAATATCTTTTTCTGCTTCTGTAAAGCTTTGATGTAAAGCAAACCATTCTTTTCTTAAACCGTTTTCGTTAAACCCGCCAATAGTCTGAGCGACAAAAGAAACATCATTAAATGAAGTTTCTCTATTAATATCACGTAAAGCTGTGTCCGGTTCGAAAATTTTTTATTTTGATAAAAATTTGTCATTTATTGGTAATCTTTTACAAATTTCTTGGGAAGCAGTTATGTAAAATTGCAAACAGTTCTCTCAAACTATTGCAACTACGTTTGCGTGTCCCTCTGTTATCAACTCGTCAAGATATTTTTCACATTTATCTCCTAAATATACTTCGTTAAAAGATTTTTGATTTTCTTTGTTGGAAAATTCAAAATTATTACTATATTTTGTAAAAGTTCTGACTTTAAGAAATGTTTACAAATAATGGTTAGGAACTGAAATGATTTCGGCTGCAATAACTGTATTCTTGTTTCTAGAGCTTGGAAAAATGCATTGAAAGCATTAACAAAATGTAAAATATGTTTTAAAAATAATAAATATGCTTTTATATCAAGTTTTTGCATTATAGATAATAAATTTTGTCCAGACTTTGTTCTTTCACTCATTACCATTTCTTTTAAAAAATGCTCGACAGTATCCCAATACTCTAAAAGTCTTTCAATACATGAATGCCGAGAAAGCCATCGTGTGTCGGACAACTTTAAAATTTTTCGGTTTGCTTTCTGAAAACATTCACAAAATTCTTCAAAAATAGCTGATAGTTTTGGACTACTGTTAATATAACTTGCTATTTTTTTTACGAATTCCTCGCAATAGTCTGGGATCTTACCACATGCAGTATGTGCAACAAGTGCAGCGGAATGACATGGGCATGAAAATGTTAATAAATTTTTACATTTTTTTTCAAGTTTTGTTTTAAATGATGAATATTTACCCATCATGACGGACGCATTGTCGCATGACAAGGCAACAATATTTAAAAATGGAATTTGCAGTCTATACATTTCTCGTTTAAAAGCATCAAATAATTTTTCCGCACTACTATTCCTTGCATCAATATCTATTAATTTGACTAATTGCGAGCGAATGTCTAATGTTGCAGGATCAACATACCGAACATGAAACGTCATCCATTTTTGATTAGAAATGTCAGACGTTTCATCAATAAAAATAGTAAATTTAGTATTTTGAATAATATCGACTACACGATCCGTTTTAACCGGACACAACACGGTCGAAATAATTTTTTGACATTTAGTCCGACTCATTTTCATGTTTTGCAATACGTCAGAATCTTTTCCTATTTGTTGGAAAAAAGTGAGAATTTCTGTCGCAGTTTGATGCGAAATGTTTTTCTCAGCGATGAAAGCAGCGTATCGAATTTCTGCAGCTTTCTTTCGCTTATCGAACAACAAAATTGATTCGTCCGGCATATTGACATCTTCGTCTGTATTTTTCGTTTCCATATTAACATTTTTAGTAATTGTAAAATGTGCTATTGATTGTGCATGACGAGAAATTCATGACATTTTAGCAGTTAGATATATTTCACACAAGGAACAAAAACATAATGTTTTATCGTGTGATACTTCGCGTAACCATGGTTGAAAGTACTCTATTTCTAACCATTGTGGTTGAAATTTTAATGTCTTAGAAATATTTTTTTCTACAGTAATATAATTATTATTTAATAACAAAGATGTGTCTTCTTTAATATTACTTTTGTGATGCGTAGAATTTGCATGTCTAGAAATGCTCGTGTTGCAAGAAATATTTTTATCACATATAATGCAATGAAATAAACTGTCATCTAATGGTACTTTTTGTATCCAATATTTATATCTATCATCGCGAAGCCAAGCTTCTGAAAAGCTTCACTTGCATTTTTTTTTTAATAAATCACATATTTTTATAATGAATACAAAATAAAACTATAGAAAACAAAAAAAAAACAAAGATTCAAAGAAGAAAAAAAATAAGGAAAGAGAAGAAAAATTACGTAAATGTACAGAAAGGTTTGAAAAACTTACAGTCAAGACTGCCTAAGCTTTTTCAACGAAAAGAAATGAGCGGCATATAAAATATTACTATTAAAATTTGCCGTGCTCTTATATATACCACGCAATGCAAACGCGGTTTACGCGCAGAAACAATTGAGAATCGCAAAAATGCTGCGCATTTAGTTTTCCTTAGTTCCTTAGTTTTCCACAAATTGTGAAAATAGCGGCGTTTGAAGAACGTGGACGCGACTTCGATGCGCAGAACGCTATGCGCATCGAAGTTGCGTCCACGTTCTTCAAACGCCGCTATTTTCACAATTCATGGAAAAGTAAGCGCAGGTTGCCATGGAGAACGCTTCGTCCGGTAAGTAATTAATATTATTAATTATATTTGTGCTAAAATTAACGTTTTTAAAGTAATTACGTTAAGGGGGAACACCACGGTGACGGTTTCAAAAAATCGATTTTTTTTTTTTGCATTTTTGTGATGTTTGGAGTCTTAAAAATATGTCTCTATAATATTATGGTGAAATTCGTAACGGAACTATAGTAAATATGTCATAGAGTAGAACTTGGTCAGATGCCGCTAGTAGAACCGGCCGCGCGCTATCTGAAAAGATTCGGCAGTCCCCTTGATCTGTCTATAGGGAGTTTTACCAGTATTTTTTTGTTGTCTACGTGCTTGAGTTCTGTTGTATAGTATGTACATATGTTTTTGTGACGACCGTTAAGCGTGTAAAAATAATCTTTCGGCAACCTTCGAGGCGCAAGGTTCGTAGCAAACGTTGATTTGAAAATCTAAGAGTTATTTGGTTATTTATTTAGTTTATTAGAGATATTCATTTTATGTTAAAGATGGATCGAAAAGGCAAGAAACAATCTAATCCGAAACCAACTAAAGACGGCAAAAAATTGAAACGTCCTCTGAATCGATTTGAAATAGAACAAAATGTAGGCGACAAAAGCACGTCATCCAAAAAATTGAAAACCGTTGATAAGGATATTGATATTGATCCAACAATATCATATAGAATTTTAAATTTTTTTTCGGTTTTTCCCGTTATGGCAGTATTTCTGTGTTGCAAAACGTGTGGAAGTGAGATAGAATTTCACGAAACAAGTAAACGTGGCCTCGGATTTAAATTAGTTATCAAATGTAAAGAATGTGATCCGAAATACATCGAATCGTGTCCTCTTATTTCTAATGCATATGAAATAAACAAAAGATTTATATTTGTAATGAGGTTATTGGGAATCGGATTGAATGGAGCAGAAAAGTTTTGCGGACTAATGGATTTGCCTCGACCTATCTTCCGTTCCTTCTATGACTCTCTCGTGAAACAAATCCACACTGCTGCAAAATCGATTTGTAATCTTTCATTAAAATCTAGTGCACAAGAGGAAAAAATGAAAACTGCAGAAGCATTAAATGTTCAAGAGACTACAGAAATTACAGTATCTGGTGACGGAAGCTGGAAAAAAAGGGGCTTTAGTTCGTTGTTCGGCGTTTCATCTCTGATCGGTTATTATACAAGTAAAGTACTCGATATAAGTATAAAATCTTCCTTTTGTAAAGCCTGCACTTTTTGGGAAAAACGAAGCAATACTGTAGAATACGAAGAGTGGTTACAATCTCATGCAGATGAATGCACGGCAAATCATGAAGGCTCCTCTGGCAAAATGGAAGTCGAGGGAATTCGCGAAATGTTTCTAAGATCCGAAGATCTTCACAATGTTCGATATATAAATTATATTGGAGACGGTGACAGCAAAACTTACAAAGCAATCGTCGATTCGGTTCCGTATCCTGTTACAAAAAAAGAGTGCATTAACCACGTACAAAAAAGAATGGGCGCAAGGTTACGTAAATGTAAAAAAGAAAATAAAGGACTAGGAGGTAAAGGAAAACTTACAGCGAAATTAATTGATGATTTAAGTACTTTTTACGGACTAGCTATTCGCAGACATCAAAATTCTGTGGATGAAATGTATAAAGCGATTTGGAGTACTCTGTATCACAAGAGTTCATCTGACGACAATCCGAAACATGATTATTGCCCGGAGGGGCCAAATTCTTGGTGCACTTGGCAGCGAGCAAAAGCTGTACGACAAAGCGATTATACACACAAAACACCGCTTCCTGATGTAGTCATTGATGCAATCACTCCCATTTATAAAGATTTGAGTGATAAAAGGTTACTTGAAAAATGCTTGGGAGGTTTTACTCAAAATAATAATGAGAGTTTTAACAACATGATTTGGAGCATCGATCTAAAAACAACATCAAGTGGAGGTATAGTCGTAGAAATCGCTGCAAGCATTGCTGTTTGTATTTTTAATGATGGATACACCGATGTATTAAAAATAATGGAGCTGCTGGGAATTAGAATTGGACTGTCAGCATCACAATTTCGCGACTACAAGGACGATCAACGGCTTTCACTTGCAGACCTCCGAACGCAAGCGGCGACGCGTGAGGAAAGATTGCGAAGAAAGCAAAGCAGAAACGAAGCCGAAGAACTAGCTATTGCTTCAGAAGGCACTTCATATGCACCCGGATTGGACGCACTTTGGTTTGTTACAAAATTTTATCGTTTTATATGAACCAATTAGTTGTAAAACTTTAAACGCGTTTTTCTCGAAACCACGTTTTCGTAACTGGGCGCTCTCATATCTCGGCCAATTTTTATCCGAATAACTTGAAATTTGGACAGAATGTTTACAACAAAATTGTCTTCAGTTGCACGTACGGATTTTTCAATCGGATTATTAGTTTTTGAAAAACAATTAAAGAAGTAACAAATTTTTGTTAAAAAATCGAAAACTTTTTTTTTAAACAGTGCCATTTTGTCAAAAATTATTTTATCAAAAAATCCGTACGTGCAACTGAAACTACATTCATATACTTTAAATCACAATTTAAAAAATTTATTTCAGAGCTCCCGTTCAGATGCAGCACGAGCGCCCGTGCACCTATGTTTTTTCAGACGAGGTGCACATCAATCACCATAATTATTATAAATATAAATATTATTTTATGAAATTTTTTTTCTAACATAATATAAGTATGTACTTTTAACATATATAGTTTATAAATTAAACAAACTATTAGATAATGAAAAAAAAATTCACGAAAATAGCCTTTTTTTTCGGCCGTCACCCTGGTGTTCCCCCTTAAGTTATTATTATAATTGTACACATAATATCTTTAAAAAAAAGGATACATATATATATTTTTTTCTTTTTACAGAAAACACAATGCAAGTAGAAGCTCCACATTTGCAGCAACTGCTGTTGCAAATGCAGTAGCAAATGCAGCTGCAACATGAGGAGGTTGTGAGGCTGCGCCTCCAAGTGGAACAGCAGCAGCAGCAGCAGCAGCAACAACAACAGCAGCAGCCTCAACAACAGCAGCAACAACAACAGCAGCAGCCTCAACAACAGCAGCTGAAGCGGATGCCGGAGCAACCGCATCCAAAAAAATATAGTACGTAATAAATTTTGAATTATTACATTCTTCATAGACATATACAATATTTTTATTTTATTGATTATTTACATCAATCTTTATTTTGTAGGAAAAAAAAGGAGAGGAGCCGGTCGTGCACGAGCCCGCTGGTATGTCCAGAGGGCTGCTCGCGGAGCCACAGGAGGCTATCAAAATTCAATAGCCAGAGGAATCGGTGGCGGGAGGGGCGGCCGTGGCGGGAGAGGTGGTCGCAGCAGAATAAGACGGACAAAGCCGAATATTCAAAATATATTTATAAATTATTGATATTTTTTTATACATATATATAAATAAAAATTAAACAAAAGTTAAAAAAAACAACCTTATCAATATTTATATTTGAAGTCTCTTCAACCGCTATAAAATTCTAATAATGTGTGCGTGGGTGTGTGTGTGTGTGTGTGTGTGTGTGTGTGTGTGTGCGTGCGCGCGCGCGCGCGTGCGTACCATACACATCTATTATTTATACGTGAATATGATACTAATATATGATACTAATATATATGTATATGTTTATAATATACATTTAGTTTTTATATTGTAATATACATAATATTTACATAGTAATATATTTTTTGTGGTATTTTGCAATAATATGTGGTATAATAGGGCTACAGGCAAAGATCCACTTTAAAAAAATCTAGCGCGCTATTAGTGGCACCTCATGGGTGGCGTGGAAGGCCACTATTAACTACTAATAAATTATTAATATATCTTTCTTTTAAGTTTAAAGAAGAAAATGTCAAGTAGCAAGCGTGGCTAAACGGGTAAAGCAATTAGCTAAATGTTGAAGATATTGTGTTTGGAAATTGCTTCTTGCAACTTTTTTTGCATATGAGTTTCTAACAGTAATCAATCAAATTATTTAATAATGTTTTTGACAAAAAAGTATTATTTTATATTTATTAATAATCTTGGCATATGTTAAAGTTGCATTTTGTTAAAAAATTGTAAAATTATATTTTATTTTTCTATTGACAAGTCATAGCAAATTAATATCTTTTTCAACAGTTAATAATTTAACTTATGCGTATATTTTTAATGAATATAAAATAATACTGTTTAGAAAAAAAATTTATTTAATTATTTATTCGATTGTGCATTAGATTGTGCGTTAGAAAGAAATGCGAAAAAAGAAAAAAAACAAGTTGCAAGATACAGGTCTAGAAGACGGAATCTTTATTATTCGAGCGATTCGCCTTACTCGATTAAAAACGCTTGGCTTCTTGGCATTTTTCGTACGTAGCATTTTTTGCGGGCTGGGGAAGTGACAAAATATAGCATGCTACGCTGACGCGTGCGCACACGGACGCGTGACGTGCGGTTCTCGCTTGTGTAGTGCCCGCATGGTGGGGGCCGTTCCCCTCATGTTGTTTTGTTGCAGGATGCTCGATCTTGCAGCACTGCTCACTACCAATCATTGACGTAGTAGCCGCTGCGCGCACACGTAACAAGATGCGTATGCAGTTGTTTTCTGATGCTAACTCGCGTTGTTTCCTCCCGACACTCAGTTTATTACAAATAAATAAATATATAACATTAAAATAATATTTACGAAGCACTTGTTATATAACATGTTACATTCAAGTTATATTGCCATTTACTTTATTATAACCAGTAAGCAACAAAGCAAAATAACAATTCTATAACACAATTACATTATATGTATAAAAAATATTATAAATCACAATAAAATATTATAAAATACAAAAATATTATAAATCACAATATAAATAAAGTGTGAAACCGTGTGAGCTTCGGCGGACGCGGAGTAGCTCGCCGGAATCCAGGTTCGGTCGGTTGAGGGTATGTCAATAAAATAAATGCTCGTTTATAACAAAGTAAAGAAACAACGTTTATTAATTAAGATGTTGAAATGACTTGCTTCAAATGATCTGCTTCAATGCTCGTGTGT
Organism: Linepithema humile; assembly: GCF_040581485.1. Classification (NCBI taxonomy): domain Eukaryota; kingdom Metazoa; phylum Arthropoda; class Insecta; order Hymenoptera; family Formicidae; genus Linepithema; species Linepithema humile. The sequence continues at coordinate 13,704,056 of NC_090134.1, read as the reverse complement.
ACATGCGAAGCGTGTGCGAAGCGAATTCGAAAGAATATACAACCCAGATAGCATTTGGATATTCTGACAATGTTCGTAGGATATTTGACCGGGAAATTAATGATATTCTTAGAATATTCAAAACATATCCTGGGATATTCTCAGTATAATCTGGGAATGACCAAATGTCCGCTATTTTCTGATCCTGAGTATATACTGGCGATATTCGAAAAAAATCCTGGCCATATTCAAGGAATATTCTGGATATATATGGACAATATGCTTAGTATATGCGGAGAATATTCTAAGCATATGGGTAAGGTCACAATGTATGGATTGAATGTCTTTATATAGAATGTGCACATTATATATATATTTTTTTAAATATATATATATATATATTAAAAGTAATGTTCTAATAATATGAAGATACTCTGAGATATATTGAAAGAATTTCTTAATATTATTATAACATCCTTAACGCGTATAACATGTTCACATTCTGTAAAAGACATTCAACCCATGCAATGTAGATATGCCGATGCATATCTAATAATAAAAATTAATTACAGTATATTTTTCTATTTATTTATATAATGTAAACATTTAAAATTTAACAATCGTTATACACTTTATATATATCGACCATCATAAAATAACATAGTATAGTTTTTTTATTAACGTTGTCATTATAAAACGATTAAAATAAATTATTATCACAATGAGCAAAATTAATGCCGCAACTAAACTTTTCGAGAAAATGCAAAAAAAATGTTAGTAAATTAAATGTCGTTCAAAAAAAAAATTACGGTATACTTGTATGATCTTAACAACTGAGTTTTTTAATTTACTTTTTTTTTATTTTTTGCGCTATTAGCGCGTTCTTTGGCGTGTGCTAGCCAAGTTTTTATTGGTGCAGCAATATCATCCTCGGTTGCACCTGTAAATCGTTTGCCGACCACATCTGGAAATTATATATTATTTAAATAAGCTGTATTAATAAAAAAAAATGGTATTTGGGAAAAGCTATACAACATTATGCACAATTATATGCTAAAAATATGTATGCGGTTTTAGCCGAGAATAATTATACATAATTATATGAAATTATGCATAATTATACAAATACTAAATACTATTTTTATTTAGATTGCACATTTATGCATTATTATTCTGGGCCAAAATTGATGCATATTTGTATAATTATGCAGAATTTTTTTGTCGAGTAGTACAATGAAAAGTAGAAAACTCACACAAAATTGCTTTACAAATACGCAAGTCTGAGAAAACTTCTTTCTTTTTGCCACCAACCCAACTAAATTGTTCTGCCAAGTCGTCGGAAAACAATTTACGCATTAACTGTAGGGACATATGTTTTAATGTCTTTCCACCGGTTTGCAGAAGCTGTTTTATAACTTGACTTCTGAATTCCTTGTTTGTCAAGTTCTCCTCCAATTCCCGTAAATCGCCATCAATAGTTTTGAGAGGGAGATTTATTAGTACATTCTCTTTCTCCTCCTCTAATAGATCATCTTCAAATTTTCGATTCAATGTTGCAAATGATTCCTTCCTAATTGTTTTTATTTCCCTTTGCAAATTCTGTATATCAAACTTTATGTTAGTTAATGATCTCACGACAAAGCGTTGAAACACGTTCACACCTATAATAATTAAAAAGAAATACTTTAAAAATTGTTTCTTTAATAAAAAAAAGATACATTCTAATAAAATATAAGTTTGCTTACTTTGATTATTATTAAATATATGACTTATTGGCGAATAGTCTATCAAAGGAGATGCATTTTCTTTTTGTTGTTCGAATTCGGGAAAATCAAAAATAATATTGTCATCAATATTCAAAGTTGGTTCTGACGTTATTACATTCGTAACTTGATTTTCAGCTGCATGAGAATGAATGTGACGTACAACGGTACCAGGACTATTTTGATTTCTTGCAAATTCCGTATTTTTTCTTGCATATTTATTCGATAATGTATCCTGCGAATTGATACTTCCGTTATTGGATGTATAACTCGGTTCATTTGGCAATTCTGTAAGGGAGCAAAAACAGAAAAAAACTTATTTCAACATAAAAAACCAGAAAAAAAAGTTTGTTTTAAGAATATAAATAATTCTCTGTACTTTTTTTCGCTGGTATGCTTTGTGAAGTACAAGGAGATTTATTGAAGACTGGTATATCATTTGTTATCTGCGGCGTTGTATCATTTATGGCCAAGCGTTGATTACCATTTTTTATCAAAACAGCTGGAAATTAAAAGGAAATATATTCATCATTTTAGGAATAATGGGAATCTTAACAAGTAATAAATAAAAGACATCTATATTTTATGTTTTTATAATACTACAAAATTGTATAGTATAACTTATGATTGAGGAATCTTGTCACGCAACTTAATAATTTCAAATAAAATTAATAATTAACCTGCGCGCGATTAGTATTTATAAAATTTCTGCATAAATCTGACGAATTTATATTTTTTACTCCGAATTATTTTATTTTACCTTTCTCTTTCTTTGCCTTGTAAATGTTAATAGGAGTCTTTGAATTGATGGTTTGAGGAGGATGGGGAAAAGGGTCTAATTGAACTTCTGTTCCATTGAATTTTTCCTCGTCGCTGCTGCTATTGCTCATTCGTGCTCTCTTTTTTCTAGATCGCTTTAACTTGTCCGCTCTTGCGTCTGAATCATTATCAAAATCCGTTAATAATTCTGCATCTTTCAGCTTGGCCTTAGCTTTCTCATACGATGCTATAAATAAGAATTAATTATATAAATATTTTATATATGTAAAGAAAAGCACGACACCTCATATACTCGCGTCGTTACTTGTCTTTAATTTGAATCGGCCGCGTTATTGACAAAGCTTATTGACGGGGATCGCTACGGAGCAGACGACAGAGAATGATAAGCGAGAATTGGAGCAGATGATCGAACAGTTAAAGTATAGAAAGTGAAGTGCAATAATTTGTTAATCAGCTCCTATAAATAGAATATCATACCTGGATTAGAGGCTTTAAATGGTGTTTCTCTTATTTTTACAGGTATGATAAAATAATGTAAATACTTTTGTAAACAGGATAATTAAACGAACTCTTATTTTTACAGAGAAACTATTGAGTCTTTAATCGGAAGATACTCCTACTTTATAAATTAAATAAACAAGATTATTATATATATATAAAAAATATAAATGCATATTAAATATTAAAGGCTTTCGTTGTTTAAAGGAATTGGCACTTTATATTGTAGTTTGCGAAACGTTATTCTATTGCAGAAATACGCACTTATCACTCGGAAACCAATGCCATAGAAAATATGTGAATATTATTTTAGCAATAAAAAATCTGCGTCAAAGAAGAAGAATGTGCAATATATTGCATAAATTATTAAGAATTTATACTTACAATCCTTGGCTATTATTTTTATAACTGGAATGTTCGTCCATAATTCCTTAGGTGGTTCCATGTTCCGAATAGCCTTTTCGTAGCGCTGTACATTTGTCAAAGTGGGCCATCGAGCCATTGACATGTCCTCATTTAACCAATTGCTTGGTATTAGTTGCAATCCATCGGAAAACTCGATGACGGCATAATAATCATGTTCCGACGGTGACATTATTTTTGGAGATCTACATTCAAATGGCATTTATATCAGTATGCAATAAAGGAAATACAGCAAAATTGTTTTTTGCAAGTGTAATTTTGACATATTTCATGACAACTTTTTGTAAAGACCATATTTGTAATTCTGATAGAGTATGTACTGCATATATTCCAATTAATGAAGAGTTGCAAGGTTGTTTATAAACGTCATCTCGATGAAGAAATTCTCGTCCTATAATTACGAAACTCTTTAGTTGCAAACAATATGCTATGTTTTCTATAAGAACAATTTTCCCACAACTTAAACCACAGCAGCAATTTGCATTGTTGCCTGCCTTTAGCGTCACATTTCCACGTCTTATACATTTGTATTGGGGGTCACTACAATGTGCAATAAGAGGTCCAGTGTTATGCTTTGATTTGAGATCAACTTTGAATTCAGTTTCCACCGAAGCCTTAATGATAACTGTGTTGTTTTCCATTTCAGCTATTCGTCGTACAATTTGCTGTAAGGGCTGATTGGGTTTTCTTACAAATCTTTTCAATGTCTGCATATAATTTTCAAATTTATATGCGCTAAAACCATCTAAAGGACCAAACTTTTCGACATCCTCGACAAGGTGTACGAGCCCGTGGACATTGTGCGAGACATTGTGATTTCCATACAATTTTGCGAAAGAAGAAACATAATGTTCTAGCAGCTGTTGTGTATATGGTAAAAGAGAGTGTAATTTTTCACAGCACATTATTCTTACAGCCACGTGCAAAGATACAAAATGATTATACAGATCAGATCGCAACTTTGATTTTAAAGCTATAGGGCCCGTGTACAACAAGAATTGGCGATATTCCGTAGCTTTCCACATTCTAGCATATCTTAGCGACTTTGGTTTTCGTCCAAATTCAATTGGAAGGCATGGTAACAACTCGTTTTCTAAGCGTGCTGATATTTGCTGCTGTATAAGAAGTCGAAGACGATATTTTAAGTCACCATATAACCATAAGTTTAACGATTTACGAGTAACTCCCAAACAAACTAGATGCATGTAATCTTCGGGTACATTCGTAACGGGGCCAAAATTTGGTATTTCCAATAGATTGCATGTAATGCCGTCTTTATGATATGATTCATCAGTTTTATTTTTAAAATCTTTATCTGTTCTTTGCGGTGCGCCAAAGCGTGGAAAACAAATTCGGTTTTTAATGTAATCTCCTTCAACTGTGCATTTTGTGCAACTTCTGTAGCCCGTATGTGATATTACGCTTAATGCAAAGGACTTTGCTGGTGTATCACATATCAGTTGAAATATATAGCAAGGGAAATGTCGACCATTGAATATAATTCCGTCTGAACATAATATTTTAGCTTCTTCTACTAAATCTTCAAAAAAATTATTTGCCGAGGCAGGTTTTTCTTTTCCACAATAAATTCCAACAGTGAAAACATTTCTGTACGGTATTACAGCTAAAATTGGCCACAGCTGATCCGGCATTGATTTCCAAAGTGGTAGTCCATCAACACTAAGTTGCAAATTAATGCAATCTGTAAGGTCCCCGGTTACCCGGGATAGTATTTTTAATATGCCACTTGTTAAACCAAGATGGAAATATATTCCTGGTGGAACATCTCGTAATGTAGTTTTTTTAGGTGTTTGCAGAAGTGTCCGTGAATCTACAGGTAAACAGGAAAATTCAGTACATTCATGCTGTCGTAACCGTCTTAATAATTGTGATAACGCATCATGCTTGATATGATATCTAATTGCCCAATCAATAAGGAATTTTTTCATCGGCTCATTACCCTCTTGTTCTTCGTACTCTTGAAATTGTGGCAAATTAGCTACTTCATCATTGATGTCGTCTTCTTGTTCTGAAGATTCAGAATCGCTGAATTTGCGAACGTGAAGATATTCATATTCATATTCGTTCCATAACACTTCTGTTTCGCAATCCTTTTGTACCTGTTCCTCATTATTATTATCACTATCATTATTATCATAATGATTATCTTGAAGATTTATCTCATCATATCTGCTTTTGTTGGTTTGCAATAACTCGTCTTCTACATTTGAACTGGTCTGTGGGGAAGAATCAGTGTCATCCAATAATGCCTTCGATAACAGTTGTATCTCTTCTTGCCGAAGTCTGCGACGATGTCGATTAGAATAGGAGCTTATATTTTTCAATAAGCTTTTTCGATTCATTGTCACCTGCGCATTTACTAATTTGTATTACTCTTCATTATAATAGCCTTGTGCGAATTTATCGATATAAACTGCCACGCAAAAAATATATAATTGCCAGTAATGACAAAATACAAAATACAAATTATTAAAAAAGACCGGTGGTAAAAAACACTAAACTTTAATTGTTATTAATTTTTATATATTTTTAATAATCACACAAGAGATTCTAGAGAGTGTTAAATAGCGCTAGATTTATTTTATGTACATTTAGAATCTGTTTATATTTGGAAATGTTTATGAAAAAAGTCTGATTTCTTTGAAATATTTTAAATAATTTTAAATACTTACTAAAATATAAACAACGGAATTAAAAAGTGTACATAACAAGACTGCATATTTGCAATAGTGAGAAAGCATGATATGTAGCGAAAAATATGAAGTGCAAGTATGGGAGAGAGGATTCAATAAACACAAAAAGAACTACGAAACATATAAAGTCGAACGAATATATAGTCGTTTCTTTAAAATTATTTATGTTAAGTACTACTTAAATGAGTTCCTAAGACACCATTTCATTGATAATATAAAATAAGTAATTCTGCAGACATGAAAACAATACTTTACGAAATAGTTTTTATAGTAGTAGTATTTAATAGTCACTTCTTAAAAACGGATCTTAATACTTGTATATTTCATAGTCATGTTATTTCTTATAAGAACATTAAGCTTTTTCGTGCTTCATCTCATTAATCTAAAAAATGTTTTTTAATATCAAAGCAAATTTTATTTGTGACCGCGCGCATAGAATGTTCTATAAAATATAACCTTAATTATAAGTATCAAAAATTTTCTGAGATTTAACACTGGGAAATCTTTGATATTAGACTGAGGTTATTTCGCAATTCGGTGCATGAAAAACACGAAAAGTTGTGCTCTCAAGTCGCGTCTTACTTGAGACTTGTCGGGATGTGAAATAGATATATTGAAATTCAACAATAAATCTTTTGCACCGGCTAAAAGTGCAAAAAAAATATATATATATATGGGTAAAATAAAAATACCTCTTTTCGCTAGGATTCCTCGCTCGACACGTAATCTAGGTGGATTGACTTCAGAAAATAGGCACGACGAAAACCAAAGGCCCAAAAGTAACAAGCAAACCATTCACGACGAGCACGAGATGACAGCGATTAATGAACAATGGCTAATGTGAATGGTGGCGCGCGCCACGCGCCGGTGGGCGGCGCGACGTGCAGCACTGGCATGCAGTTTTTGCCATAAAAACGCGGACTGATTATTATAGCGTTTTTCATTGAAACTGCACTCGTGCAGTGTTTCCATAACAGCAATGTTAAAATTTGCACAAAGACAGTGTGTATTTTAACATTGCTCTCATGGAAACACTGCACGAGTGCAGTCCTAATGAAAAACGCCATTAGATTCAATAGAACGTGACAACATTAATTAATGACCAATGAAAAAATGACTAATGAAAAAAAATATATATATATGTATATATACATGTCCATAGGAAATTTAGAATATACTCAGAATATATTCGGAATATACTGAAAACACACTTAAAATATATATAATAAACTTTAAAAATTTTTACTTTGTACGATATCCTCAGAATATACCAATAACTCTATATACTTCGTATATATACTCAGTACATTCTCAGAATATTATTTATATATATGGCAGATTCGGTATGTATTCAGAATATACTGAGAATACAATATGCTATCTGGGAAGTAGCGTGAGATAAGTAGAAAAGTACCGGTGCGATCGGTATAACAACGGTAAAATAATTATTACGCAACGGCGAAATAATTATTTAAAGCGGCGTGAAATAATCGTAAAAGTATCGGTGAGATTGGTATAAGCAGCGGTGAAACAATTATTAAGCAACAGCGAAATAGTTATTAAAGCGGCGTGAAATAAATACAAAGCAGCGTGAAATAAATCTAAAGTATCGGCAATAGTGAAACAATTATTTGAGCGAACGGCGAAATAATTATTTAAAGCGGCGTGAAATAAATCTGAAGTATCGGCAACGGTGAAACAATTATTTAGGCGAACGGTGAAATAATTATTTAAAGCGGCGTGGAATATATACAAAAGCGACGGTGAAATAAATATGAAGGCGACGGTGAAATAATTATTTAGGCAAACGGCGAAATAATTATTTAAAGCAACGGTGACTGAATTATTAAAGTTCGACGTGAGGCGTCTTGGTGCGAGCAGCGAGAGCGCAAGCGCGGATGATCGTGTCGTAGTGGTTGGTACTAGAGTCCCTAGAAGTAAGAGTCTGGCTAATGTTCTAGTTAGAAATAAAATGGCGACCATATATATAGTGAGTGACACGACCAGTGTTTTAAATATTAAATATATATATCATTTAATTATTGATATATTTTGAAAAAGTTGTCTATTAAAAGGTAAGACAATTTTCGTTATTTGATTATTTTCTAAAAAATATAAAATATTAGAAAATTTAAATATGAATATAGTATGCAAATCAATAAAACTATGTTATAACCTTAATTCTTGAATAAATTTTTTAATTAATTAATTTTTTCAGAAAATGACTTTTTGCTGCGTTCCTCATTGTCGCAATAAAAGTGAGGATGGCATTTCGATGAGGCATTTTCCAAAAAATGCTGAACGCCGAGCATTATGGGCCCAAAAAGTAAATAGAAAAAATTGGGAACCTAATGATTATTCGTGTATTTGTGATGTAAGTACATATTTACATAATTAATAATATAAAATTTATGAAAGAAATATTATCTTTATATCTGTATTAATAGGTTCACTTTTCATCAGAAATGTGGGAGAAACCTCATGTCGATGGCAAAAAAAATTAAAGGCTAATTCTGTACCAACAATTTTTCCTCTACCGAAACATATAGAGAAGCCAGGGTTTTTGTCAAGTAAATACTAGGTACCGCGGAAAGTTTGTGTCGTTTTTCTAAGAGATGTCGTTTATCGGAAAAAAACGACACAAACTTTCCGCGGTACCTAATATTTATTTAATTAAATGTCTTATTTTTCAGAATCTAATTTGTTAATATAATAATAAAAAATATTTTTATGTTCGTAGATAAATATTGACAAAGAGGTTCAAGATTCTTTTAATACTTCTGTAGTATCTATGAATGATACTTTTTGTGTACCATTGGAATCTTCTGCACCATTGGAGTCTTCTGCACCATTGGAGTCTTCTAATACAATTAATTTAACTTCAGTATCCACAATATCCAGTCCACTGGACCCTGTTTTATTAAAAATTGAAGAATTAAAACAGCAATTGAAGAAAGCTGAAAATGAATTAGAGATTTCACACAAAGTGATAAATAAATTAAAAAATAGTAATAAGGTTCTACTCGCTCGTAATAGAAAGCGTTGTAAAAAAAAAAGATTACGTGTCGAAGAAGGTATATTAAAATCAAGAGATATATTGCATAAAGTTTTTGTTCAAAATTCCCGCTCGTAATGCGGATATAGGCCGCTCGCCCAAACGGCAGAGGGCGAGAGACTGGCGCCACAAAAAAAAGCAGAGAGGGCGCCCCGACAGAAGTAGTAGTACGATGCACGTGCAACGTAAAAGTGGGCCCACGAGATTATATTTGAGATTATATTTGAGATTATATTTGAGACCTTTTTTTCTTATCGAGACCGTACTGTGTCAAGGTGTGGCCCTTCAAGGCCATTCGGGATCTTACGTCCCTTCACGCCTCAAGAGGCGGTTAGTACACAATCTTTCTACACCGTATGGGTGTACGATTCTAGAGGTTTGGTCAAGACCATTCGGGATCTTACGTCCCTTCACGCCTCAAGAGGCGGTTAGTGCACAATCTTATACACCGTATGGGTGTATTATTCCAAAGATTTGGTCAAGGCCATTCGGGAATTACTTCCCTTCTCGCCTCACTAGGCGGTTAGTATACAATCTTTTTACACCGTATGGGTGTATTATTCAAGGTATGACAAAACGTATTTATATTATGCTTTATATTATGATTATTTAAATTATTCTGTCAAAGAACAATTATTGTAACCTACTAAGGTTAGTTTGAGTTAATAATTTACAAGTTATTTGATTAAATTTTCTAAATACGGATTTTTAATAGGAGCTATTTCTCTCTATTCAAACGAGGACTATAAGTGTGCGGTATATCATTTCAAATCAAACAGTTTTCAAGAACGATCAGATAGAATGGCTTCAACATGACTCAAAAAAACGTCGACTATATAAATGGTCTAATGAAACAGTAAAGAAGGCACTCAGACTAAAATTAGCATGTACAGAAAATGGTTATAAAGAATTAATTAATCAAAATATTCCCTTATCATCGAGACGCACACTGAGAAGAAGTCTTGAAGGTATTAATTTTTCTCCTGGAATATGTGATGATATTTTTGAAGCTTTAAAAGATAAGATAGAATACTTTACTGATGATCGTGAAAGAGACTGTATGCTTGGAATAGACGAGATAAGTCTTGTAGAAGGTGAACGAATTGATCCGTTGACAAACTCTATTACTGATTTATTACTATTCCTAATTCCCAAGGTAAAGATTCTTTATAAATATACTTATATTAATATATTATGTTCCTTATTTTTGTATTTTTTTGGTATTTCTTATTTTTTAAGGAAAAACAAATATGCATGCTACACATGGTTTGATTTTTATGCTTGGTGGTATTTTCACACGATGGAAACAAATTGTTACCTATGATTTCACTAATCCTAAAGGGTTTGATGGTGCACGATTAAAACCTATTATTGAACAAATTATTCAAAAAGCTGAAAAAATCGATCCTTATGTGCATGCAGTTACATCTGACATGGGAGCATCTAATCAAAAAATGTGGCATGCTTTTGGAATTAATACTTGCAAGTCCTTTACTATTCAAAATTCTGTGTCTCATCCTGTCAATCCACAACGTAAACTCTTTTTTTTGCTGATGGCCCTCATCTTCTTAAAAATCTTAAAACTGCATTAATAAATAACAAAAGTGTTATTGTCCCACCAAATTATGTCGAAAACTTAAATTTATCATCATCTATTGTTCGATGTTCACATCTTGAGGAATTAGTTGCAGAACAAGAAAATATGTTTTTCAAATTTGCTCCAAAGCTGAATAAAGATATTCTCACAACGACTCAGTTTAACAAAATGAAAGTTAATAAGGCAGTAAATGTATTTAATCAAAATTTGAGCAGCGCATTGAATTATATGAGTGAAAAATATTATAATGAAGAATATAAAACAACAGCCTTTTTTATCGAAATAGTATCTAAATGGTTTACTTTGATTACTTCAAGGCATGCCTCAGTTGCGTTGAGAAAGAAACCTGAAAGTGTAGAATCTGAAAACAAATTTAATGAAGCTGTTAACTTTTTAGAGTCATTTATTGAATTATTTCGAACCATGAAAATTGGAGAAAAGAAAGATATATTTAAGGCAGTCCAAGTCGGCGTAGTGATCACAACAAATTCTTACATTCAACTAACTAAATATTTAATTAATGAACGCGGATTTTTGTACGTATTGGGTAGCCGATTTACAAATGACTGTGTTAAAAACGTATTTTCAAATTTGAGAAAGAAATTTCCTACACCTAATGCGTTACAATTTCAACAGAGTTTGAAACTTTTGAGCGTTTCTCAGTATATGCAAGAAATGAAAAACACAAATTATGAACAAGATGATGGTACTTTACTTGTTGATTTTTTAAAACGTTCTCGACAACAGAAAACAAAGATTATTAGACAAATATTATTAGAAATCCCTAAAATTCCTGATTATATTGAAAATAAGATTATTGAATTGGATAATAACGAAAAAAATGCTTTTTATTGTATTTGTGGTTACATTATTTCTAAAATTTACAAATATTACAAAGTTTGTGACGAATGTATATATTCTGCAGGATCTAAAAAATATAATTCTAGTTATAAATATTCAACATTTCTTTATATGCGTTGTTATAAACCATTGACATTGTTCTTTGTAAATAATGAAACTTTTGATTATTTTTACAAAATGGAAATTATAATTCGCCGATATTTATCATTTTTAAGAGGCGTAAATTGTGATTTAGTTCAATTTTTTACACAAAAAATGAGTATTAGGACCTTGAATAAGTTCTCGCTGTTTTTTTTGTTAAAAAAAAACATTAATTTAAAATATAAGGCTTACAATAACTTTACTCAAAGTATTGTCCATCATTAGAGACCACTTTCTCCCATCTTTCTGGCAGTAATTGAATCCCCCGTCGAAAAAACGATTCATCTTTTGACGCAATCCATGAATCGACCCATTTTTCGGTTTCTTCGAAAGAATGGAAGCGCTGCTCGCTCAAACCATGCGCCATCGACCGAAACAAGTGGTAATCCGAGGGGGCTATGTCCGGTGAATACGGCGGGTGAGGTAGAACTTCCCATTGAAGCGTTTCCAGGTAAGTTTTGACTGGTTTTGCCACATGTGGCCGAGCATTGTCATGTAACAAAATGACTTTGTCGTGTCTCTGCCCGTATAGTGGCCGCTTTTCTTTTAGAGCTCGACTCAAACGCATCATCTGAAGTCGATAGCGAGCTCCCGTGATAGTTTCATTAGGTTTCTTCGTCTTCAAACTTTGTCGGTGCTCCAGAACGTTCTTTATCTTCAAGGTCAAAGTCATTATTTTTAAAGCGCCTAAACCAGTCTCTGCATGTCGTATTCGACAGAGCATTGTCACCATATGTTTCAACAAGAATTCTGTGTGCTTCAGCTGCAGATTTCTTTTGAATAAAGCAGTGCAATAAAATTCCCCGCAAAAACACTTTATTTGGCACAAAAGTAGACATTTTCGCAATAGGTAATTAAACACGTGGTTGACACTGTGGTAAACTGTATCTACTAGAATTTGAGGTTACATATAGTACTACTTAGCTGATGCGTTTCCGTACGAAATTCCATGCACAGAGTGCCGCTACGCCATCTTTTAAGAAACAGCGAGAACTTATTCAAGGACCTAATAATATTAAATGTGATACTTTAAAAAATTGTCATAATTTATCTGACAAAATTATGATACATTTTATCAAATACAGAATAAAAATTAATTGCCCAAAAGAACGTCTGCGACGTCCAATTTTTAATAGCAAGACAATGGCTATGCACTCTATTATTAAATAATGTAAAACTTATGTATTTTTATTTTTTTTAATAATAAATTAATTGATAATAAATTGCAAGTGATTCTATTTTGTTTTATTCAATTCAAATTATACCGTAATTATAGTGAAATTTCGACAGCAATGATTGATCGCGCCATATTCTTTCGTGGCCAATCAAAAAGGGGACAACATTGGCCGGACTCTTAGGCCGGTTCTACAATAAGTTGCAAATACTCCGTCGCCAGTCGCGAATGCTCCGTTTTACTAAAAATAACTAGAAATAGCGCTTTCCAATTAGTAGTTGCCATCCTTCGCGACCGGTGACGGGGCATTTGCAACTTATTGTAGAACCAGCTTTACTTCTAGGGACTCTAGTTGGTACAACGCAATGCTCGTCGGTGAGTGCGTTCGTGATGGTACCGCGAGTCCGTTCGATCGTAGATCGTGACGGGTCGCTTGACGGCGCGGATTGGTCGACATTGGGTGTTTACGATAATTCAAGTTCGAGTTAGTTTCACTAGGACCGACAATGAGATATACATAACCATCTAGAACCTTTATGATTCATGACAACTCAACGCTGTCTTGTATTGCTTGAGTTAAATTCATTGAATTTGTTGAGTTTAATAAATATAATTATATACATATATATATAATTATATCTATTAAAGAGGTATACCAACATACATACCAACATTATTTGTTTCTTTCATAGACTGATTTGCAGTTAACCTTTTTTTATTACAATAAAATTTGCTCTATAAACTCAACAAATTCAATTAATTTAACTCAAGCAATACAAGACAGCGTTGAGTTGTCATAAATCATAAAGATTCTAGATGGTTATGTCTATCTCATTTTTCGGTCCTAGTGAAACTAACTCGAACTTGAATTATCGTAAACACCCGTAGTTTGCCCGCCGGATGGATTCTGCGGATGAATCCTGGTGTGCGGTAACGCGAAATTAGAAACAGGGCGTCGAGTACGCTCGACGAGAGTACGAGGACGCTCGCACTAGAGGCTTTGAGGCCGAATCTGATCGGCGGACGTACGAGAACGCTCGTACGAAGGCGGATTTAGAGCGGCGATTCGACTAAGTATAAGGGAATGCCCTGTATACGAAGATCGATGCCCGGAGGAGCTGAGTACGCTTGACGGGTATACAAGGACGCTTGTATCGGAGATAGAAACGGTACCGAGGACGCTCGTGTACCTGGAATAAGGCATAGAATCCGAGTATTCTCGGCGGACTATGAGAACGCTCGCAGCAGGATTGTTCGCTGTCTAGCAGCGAACAGGATCTGGTGATTAGGCGTACAGCCGGGCCTCTTTTATACCCGGCTGGCGGCCGACTGACTGCGGATCGGCAAGCATCGGCGGTTTCGGCGGCGAGCCCCTCACAAAACGGAAATTCGGAACGGTCGGGTGTGGGGGTCTTTTCGGCGATTGACCGCCGTTGTTTTCGACAATAGTTTTATCGGCGCTCGATGCGCCCTTGGTGGGGTACGGACGGTGGTCGGTCCGTAGCCGTAACGATGCAGCTTGCGGGCTGCACCGTTACAAGTGTAACATTTGTTATATGTAATATCTGTTACATGTTATTTCTACGTTATATAGCAGCTATATATTGTGTTTGCTGGGCATGCACTACAGCACCACAATCACGCAATTTTATTATAATATTAAATATTAAATCTTTTAGAACAGTGCTCTAACATGTTGTTTCTACAAAACAATAGCAAACAGAAAGCTTCCAATTTCCTGCAATACTACATGCCATTATAACGAATGTACTTTTAACAAGTTTACTTGATTTTTCATAACCCGTATCTTGAAAACCTATTATTTCATCACGCGATACATTATAAAATAAATAAGCTTTTGAACTCATTTCATCCACGCATAATATGCAATGCTTTTCTAATGATGCTGATGATTTTAATTTTAAAGTTAAGACATCAAAAATTTTATCATTAATTCTAGGCATAATATTCCAGGATTGCGTGAATAAGTGAAGTGAGCGAATTGAAGGCAAAGAAAATTCCTTCATAATTTTATAATTACGCGGGCTAGAAAAGAATAATGATAACGCAAACTGTTTAAAATCGTTATCATGTCGTCTTCCACGTCTACTTTTCGTCAGAGCATATATTACCAGGTGTACACCAGATCACACAAATGCCGTAACACATGAAATATTACAATTACATGTTCTAATAATGTCTCAACAATATTACATTGCAACTTGCAAGATTGTAACATTGTTACAATGTAATTGCAAAGTTCTGTGCTGTATGGGTATGTTTCTGGAAGTATCCTGGTACATCACATAAGAATACAATTATAATATTCCTGCTATGAATCAGCTACAAACAGAGCAAAATTTTTTCAATGATCTCAATGCAATTGCAAATGTTATATACCTGCTTTGAAACTTGTGAAACATATCAGATATATAACTTGCAGGAACGTCTCTGATACCATTGAACATGGAACCGATAATTGTTGCATTTCTGATATATTACAAAAATATAACTTTTGTAATGATTTCAAATAGTATACAACTGTTATCTAAAATTTGAAACAATATTACGACGTTATGAAGATGAGAAACTGTAATGTTTTTGGAACATAAGTGAAACTTTCAATGCTGTTTGGGTAGTAAGTATGAGCAATGCAAGAATAATAATTATTGCATTGCTCATACTTGCAATAATAATATTTAAAATAAAATTTATTTTAGCTTTGCTCATTTTATTTTGCAGACATAACACACACACACACGCGCGCGCGCGCGTATATTAATATTATATGTACATATATATATATATATATATATATATATATATATATATATATATATATACAGGGTGTCTGGCAATAATCGCCCCACCGGTCATATACAGGTAGAGGAGGTCAAATCGAGTAGAAAAGTCCTATACCATTTTTTAATTTTCATAATAAGTACTGAGTAATTAACGAAAAAAGATCGGCGAATCCGCGCGAGTAAAGCGCGCGCGGTGAGAAGGACATCCCACTGCTATGCGATCACTAGGCGCGCGATGAAGCGTTGGGAGGAGCGCTCTACAAATGACAATGGCAACATACGAGCGGCGCGTAACGCTAGATCCTTGTGTCCTAGTGATCGCGTAGCAGTGGGACGTCCTTCTCACCGCGCGCGCTTTACTCGCGCGGATTCGCCGATCTTTTTTCGTTAATTACTCAGTACTTATTATGAAAATTAAAAAATGGTAAAGGACTTTTCTACTCGATTTGACCTCCTCTACCTGTATATGACCGGTGGGGCGATTATTGCCAGACACCCTGTATATATATAATAACTTAATAATTATAGTATTGGCTCAAATTATTCAAATAAATTATTGAGAACAAGCTACAGAGCCCAAGCTGGATTTTCGTGCTTAGTTTATTGATATATTATAACAACATTGTTTAGATCAATTATAACAATTATAAGTATCTAGACGTTTCGACCATTTGGTTGTGGTCATCTTCAGTAGTTACATTAATTATAAAATTCGGAACATATTAATAAAATCTTACATTCGTTACTTTTAAAACTAAATATAAAATTTGGAACATATTACAATAAATCTTCTTACATTCGTTACTTTTAAAATTGTTTAGATGGACACCATCTCTTGAATGTCATGCCCCTTCTAATAACAGCAATCTTTAAATCATCAAAAAGAAAACGATGTCGTGTTTTACATTATTAACATACGCGATGTACTTTTAAGATTTGAGACATTGTGGTTGATTGCAATTATTCTAAAACAGTATGAACTAATGTCTAATTTTATTTTTATATTGTACTTGTTAATTATTAAAATAATTCTTACCTCAATGCATAGCAGTACCATCATGTTGTGTTTTCGTGTATTTAATTTGTCAACGTATTTTATTTTTAATAAAGTGATTTACAAAGAAATTTTTGGCACTCCAATGGGTTTTCCTTTCTCTCCAATAATAGCAGAAATTGTGTTACAAGACTTGGAAAATTCAGCAATCGAACGCCTACCTTACAAATTACCGTTTTATTTTAGATATGTTGATGACATACTATTTACGGCTCCAGAAAATCATTTAGACGAAGTTTTGGAGACATTCAACTCAATGCATAGCAGGTTACAATTCACATTAGAAAAGGGAATAAATAATTATATCAATTTCCTTAATGTTAAACTAATTTTTGAAAACAATTTGATTAAATTTGATTTGTTCCACAAACCTACTTTTTTGGGCAGATATTTAAGTTTTTATTCGCATCATCCCATGGCACACAAAAAAGGTGTTATCATTGGCTTATTGGACAGAGTTTTAAAGTTAACACACCCACAATATTGGTGTAAGAACATTGAGGAAATGATTTCCCTACTTTTAATTAACGGCTATCCATTGGAATTAATTTTTAATAGTATTAACGAAAGACTTAAAAAATTTAACAATAATGTTTGTAATAGAAACAAAAATAACAATGAAAGAATGGGTTTTTTTACGATCCCTTATATAAAAAGAACTTTTGATAAATTCACACGGAACATGAAAAAATACAATCATCATTTAGCCTTTTCGTGTAACAATAAACTCAATAGGGTTATTAAAACAGGGAAAGACATTATTGAATCCATGAGCCAATGCGATGTAGTATTATAGTTATATACTATAAGGTAACGTGTCGTGATTGCGATGCTAGTTATGTGGGACAAACAAAGAGAAAATTAAAAACTAGAATTAAAGAACACAAGTCGGATATAAATAAAAGAACGGGATCCCTTTCGGTCATTTCCTGTCATAGATTAGAACAAAACCACGAAATGGATTGGGAGAACGTAGAAATATTAGACAAGGAAATGTCTTATAGCAAAAGGCTTATTTCCGAGATGTTGCACATAAAACGGCAAAAAACGAGTCTCAATAAGCAGAACGATACTGAGTTACTGCCAAACTTGTATTTGCCAGTTCTCAATTTATTTACTGCTTAAAGATCACTCACTCTCCCACCACGATTCTCCTTCACACACGAATCTCTATATCCTCTATTAACTAGTTTGCCATGTCCACTCAAACGATACGGACCACCAAATATCATTTAAAGCAAACTGACTCAGTACACCGAACTTGGTTTTAGTTTTTGGTTTTTTAAAATAAGAAAGTTAAATACACGAAAACACAACATGATGGTACTGCTATGCATTGAGGTAAGAATTATTTTAATAATTAACAAGTACAATATATAAAAATAAAATTAGACATTAGTTCATACTGTTTTAGAATAATTGCAATCAACCACAATGTCTCAAATCTTAAAAGTACATCGCGTATGTTAATAATGTAAAACACGACATCGTTTTCTTTTTGATGATTTAAAGATTGCTGTTATTAGAAGGGGCATGACATTCAAGAGATGGTGTCCATCTAAACAATTTTAAAAGTAACGAATGTAAGAAGATTTATTGTAATATGTTCCAAATTTTATATTTAGTTTTAAAAGTAACGAATGTAAGAAGATTTTATTAATATGTTCCGAATTTTATAATTAATGTAACTACTGAAGATGACCACAACCAAATGGTCGAAACGTCTAGATACTTATAATTGTTATAATTGATCTAAACAATGTTGTTATAATATATCAATAAACTAAGCACGAAAATCCAGCTTGGGCTCTGTAGCTTGTTCTCAATAATTTATATATATATATTATATATGTATTATATGTATATATATAATATTGATATACATATAATAATATAATTATCATTAACTTTGTGTTAATAATAAATAAATATTTGTTTTAAATTTATAAAAGTTTTGTAAAGACAAAAATCAAAAATATTATTTTTTATATTAGTATCTGAAAATAGAGACCTGCTTCTGTTTGCGCCTGCTTAAAGTGCATGAGTTGCTATACGTTTAGCATGACAGATAAGATTAACTTACCTAGCTTATAAGATAAGCTTTAACAGAATTTTAATAAAATGATAAAGGTGGATAAACGAAGACAATCTGTCAATCATACGCGTTATCGCCGCCAAGAATAAGTTGGGACAGAGTGATGCTACGTTGCAGGTAAAGAGGTGTCCTCCTCGTTGTGCGCCACCTTGTCGTGGTGAGGGGGCTCACCGTGGGATGGCTCGTTGGAGACATCTCACGGTGCTAAGAGCGCACAGTTCCTTCTTCGGAGGGAATGGGGGTCCGGCGATCCTTATGGGACTTGTCCCGATTCGCCGGTAGGGGTTGGCGGCCCTGACTTCAATCGCCCGGTGGCACGGCACCGTTAAGGGGAGATTTCCATCTCTCCTCCGTGCACGAGCGGCCAGGCTCGTTAGGCCCGATCTACAATAAGTGTAGTAAGCCTTTAGCCTTTAGGTCTAAGCTTTAAGCTTGCTTTGAGCTTTAAGCTTTAGAAAATGTTCTTACAACATGACAATATACAATGTGCTTGAGTCGTAAGACGTAACAATCAGTGAAATACAGTCAAGGTGACAGCTGACAGCAAGTTATAGGTTATGTTTGCATTCTTCAAGAATGGAAAATAAAATATTACCCCTTCTTACCTTGACTCATTTGCAAAATGTGCTTATATATATATACACTCACCCGAAAAAAAAGCGGTACACTGAAAATGTGGGAAAAATTCATCAAATTTCAACTGACGATAACTTCGTAAATAATAAAGATAGAAAGTTCTATAAAATATGGAAATGAAGCTAAAAATCTCTACTTTAAGAATCAATTTATTTCAATGTTGCAAAATAAATTTATTGAAAATGGCGGATGACAAAGCGCGAGCATGCAAAATTGAAAAATAATGGTTCGAGTTTGCGACGGTGCACGGTATAAACAAAAAATTGTAGCTTATTGGGATCAAAAGCGTACGAAAGTACAGAGTCTCCTCTTTAAAATGCTTTTTTATGCATCTCGATACGATGATTTTTCGCCGAGAGATTCGCATTTGAAGAAAAAGGCAGATTCTTACTTCAAATGCGAATCTCTCAGCGAAAAATCATCGTATCGAGATGCATAAAAAAGCATTTTAAAGAGGAGACTCTGTACTTTCGTACGCTTTGGATCCCAATGCGGTACACTTTTTTGTTTATACCGTGCACCGTCGCAAACTCGAACCATTATTTTTCAATCAATTGTTTTGCATCCGAAGGAAATGTCTGCAGATCTTTTGTGATTTCTCCGCCCTGACTTTTTGTTTATGCTCGACCGCACATTGCGAGAAGAGTGCTTGATTTCTGCGATGAAGTTGGCATAAATCGACTCGAATGGCCAGCAATGAGTCCAGATTTAAATCCCATTGAACACCTATGGGACAATATTAACAGAAAAGTACGAAATCATATACCTGCTCCTCAGTCATTGCCAGAACTTCGAAGAGTTCTTGAAATAGAGTGGAATGACATTACGCAGACTGAAATTAGAACACTAATAAGAAGTATGCCTCGTCGCATGAATGAGGTAATACGCGCACGAGGAGGTCATACCCATTATTAATATACGCGCGCGCATACACAATTGTACACGCACCACCGGGAGGGTTTGGAGTCGTAAAATATCGTGGATCTAACGAGCCATGAGGTCCTTATCCCAGTGGTGCACGCGCACACACGCATGCACGCGCACGCACGCACGCACGCACGCGCACGCACACACACATACACACACACGGACGCACAGACACACGCACGCACACACACACACACACACACATACACACGTGCCAACATGTGCACACGGGATCAGATTTCTGCCACGTCCACGCCATTGATCCTGGGTAACGCCAAGAGCAGAATTGACACTTATAACCGTAAGGAGAGTTTGGAGTTTTAAAATACCGCGGAGCTGATAACCACAGAATTCTTATTCTTGCAATTCGGTCTGGTTCAAAATTGAATATCTCGGCACGTAATACAGCTAGCAGGATTTTTTAAAAATCATTTTAAAAGTTTGGATGTCTAGTGTTCGAAAATTCATAACGCAATAATGTGTGATAACTTTCTCCAAAATGGCGGATGACAAAGCAAAAGCATGCGAAATTGAAAAATAATGGTTCGAGTTTGCGACGGTGCACGGTATAAACAAAAAATTGTAGCTTATTGGGATCAAAAGCGTACGAAAGTACAGAGTCTCCTCTTTAAAATGCTTTTTTATGCATCTCGATACGATGATTTTTCGCTGAGAGATTCGCATTTGAAGTAAGAATCTGCCTTTTTCTTCAAATGCGAATCTCTCGGCGAAAAATCATCGTATCGAGATGCATAAAAAAGCATTTTAAAGAGGAGACTCTGTACTTTCGTACGCTTTTGATCCCAATAAGCTACAATTTTTTGTTTATACCGTGCACCGTCGCAAACTCGAACCATTATTTTTCAATTTTGCATGCTCGCGCTTTGTCATCCGCCATTTTCAATAAATTTATTTTGCAACATTGAAATAAATTGATTCTTAAAGTAGAGATTTTTAGCTTCATTTTCATATTTTATAGAACTTTCTATCTTTATTATTTACGAAGTTATCGTCAGTTGAAATTTGATGAATTTTTCCCACATTTTCAGTGTACCGCTTTTTTTTCGGGTGAGTGTATATATTTAAGAAAAAAGAATCGAAGAAGGTGGTGGGTACGATACATAAATCAACAAAGAGCTCAACAAGGAATATACAGGGTGAGTCATTTTAATCTATGGATCCAAATATCTTCCAAATTACGGTATCTACAAAAAAATGGTTTAGATAAAAGTTGACCAGGACAAAGGGGGTCATTTAATTGTACCATTGGTTTTGACCTTGAGGTCAATTTTGAAGGTTATTTCAAGGTCACGATGGTTTTTTTAAATGGGACACCTTATTTTTGACTGCGGATTTCGAAAGAGCGGAAAATTTTACATCAAACTTGTCTTATGAAAAAATTGTTTTTGCGACCTTGGAAAGGTCAAAAATGAAGGTGAAATGCCTGAAAAACGATCTGGTGTAGTTTTTCTGAAATAACGTGGTTTTCTGGGTAACACAAATGTGCATAATGCTTAAACAAAGTCAATGAATTGTAAAAGTGTAAATCACTTTGACTAGCTTGACCTTGACGTCAATTTTCAAGGTTGTTTGAGGCTCATAACGCATTTTTTGATTAGTAAACCCTATTTTTGACCGCTGAACCTGTTTCTTGACAATGGGCTCTTAAACAATGGCACTTTTTACATGAGCATAAGGATTTTTTAGTTTTTCGACCTGATCTTTTGAAGGTCATATCAAGGTCAAAAGCACTTTCATCTTACTTTTAGCGTTACCCGGAAACAACGACCCAATCAGCAGACAATATTTTAAAAATGTTTTTTAAATATTTATTTTTGATTAATTATACATTTAATGCAAAACATGTTTATTAAACATTAAAATAATATTTATTTTACATTTATATTTCATTTATAATTTATATATTAAATAAACATTTAAAAAATAATTATTTTATATTAAATTTACATTTATTTTATATTTACTAGTTATTTTGCAACAAACATTTAAAAATCATTTGTTGAACGTTTGTTTAATATTTCTTTTATATTTAATTTTTATTTATTTCATATTTACTAATCATTTTGCAACGAAAACTTAAAAATCATTTTTTTAACGTTTGTTTCATATTTATTTTATATTTAATTAACATTTATTTTATATTTATTAGACATTTACAACGAACATTTAACAATTATTTTTTTCACATTTGTTTCATATTTATTTTATATTTAATTTTTATTTATTTCATATTTACTAGTTATTTAGCAACGAACACTTAAAAATCATTTTTTTCATGTTTTGTTTTTATTTATTTCATATTTAATTAACATTTATTTTATATTTATTAGTCATTTACAACGAACAATTAACAATAATTTTTTTTACGTTTGTTTCATATTTAATTTTCATTTATTTCATATTTACTGGTCATTTAGCAACGAACACTTAAAAATCATTTTTTTCATGTTTTGTTTTTATTTATTTCATATTTAATTAACATTTATTTTATATTTATTAGTCATTTACAACGAACAATTAACAATTATTCTTTTTACGTTTATTTCATATTTAATTTTCATTTATTTTGATTGTTTTTTTGCAACATGCAAAATTTATCATTTATAACAAAATTTTTAAATAAATAATATGTATAAAAATAAAAAAAAATTATATTTTATAATAATATTATAATAATATTAAAACGATTTTGAAATAAATTTAAATTAAATATAAAAAATAAATATAAGACAAACGTGAAACAATAATTGTTAAATATTCGTTGTAAATGACTAATAAATATGAAATAAATGTAAATTTAATATAAAAAAATATTAAACAAATATTCCAAAAATGATTTTTAAATGTTCGTTGCAAAATGACTAGTAAATATGAAATAAATGTAAAGTAAATATAAAATAATTATTTTCAAAATGTTTATTTAATATATAGATTACAAATAAAATATAAATATAAAATAAATATTATTTTAATATTTAATAAACACGTTTTGCATTAAATGTGTAATTAATCAAAAATAAATATTTAAAAAAGATTTTAAATATCTGCTGCATAATGTTGAAATAATTAATAATAATTAATAATAACACAATATCATACTTTTTCCAAGGTTGTAAATCTCGAAAAAGTATTTCACATTGTATGTCTGCTCTTCTCTATTCGATAGATGAACCAATCGCGCACACGAACCGATTGGCTCTCACTTGTGCATTCGTGCCGGCTCTTATATCTTGTATCATTAGGTGCGTTCAGCAAACTCAACAGTTGTAGATTTTCCGTTGAATCTCGACGTTAATTTATTGGTTCTAAAATGATATGAGCCAGTCACATTTGATTGTTACTAAGCGGTTTGTTCTGCTGAACGCAGCCATTGATTATGACGTTATGGTTTCTGCATATAGAACGCGACAATGCTTGCAACGCGGCAAGACGCAACGCGGTAACCAATCAATTTTTTGCTCTTATGGAAAAGTTGTAAGTTGATTGGCTACCACGTCGTCTTTTGCTGCGCAGCAAATGTTTTCGCGTCCTGTGTGCAGAAGCCATCTTCTATCTTCTATTATCTTCTATCGTGCAATCGTGCTCAGTGCTCAGTCGTGCTTGAATTCGATCAGCCAAGTGTGTATTTTATACGAGTACATAAATATATCAAGAAGCATTATTACTTTTGAATCAATAAGTTATCGCAGGTATGTATGTAATAATAATATAATCTTATCAAATAAATTAAAAACACATTAAAAAAACAAAACCGGATGAAAATATAACCTCTCTGGTGCGGTACATATATGGCACGTGGTCTTTCTTTGTGAGGAAATCTATTTTTGCATCATTTTTATACTTCTAGCATCGTTTCTATATTTTTGTTTACATTTTTCTACTATTTTTTAAAATAAATTACTGCTATTATAAATGAAAAATGCAGAAAGTTTAAGAATTAAAATGTTTTAAGATCCTATACACACAAAGAACCAAAGCATTAAAGTATGAAAAAATAAGAATTATTTGCAAATCTAATAATATATATATATTTTATATTTGTTCTGCACGCTTGTCTTACATTTGTTTCTCTTATTTGTGAAATTATTAAACTGTGCGATTTTGTGAAAGATATATATAGGTAGTGAATGTCTGAAGAACCAATTATGCAAATCCCTTTATGTATACAAAATACACTCAGCGCAGAAACCGACTCCCACCTCACCCCCCCCATTCACACCTAACGAGGCGACAATATTTCGACAATATATTAGCTCTTCGAACTTTTGCATATTATCCTGAATGATCTTTAACTGCATTAGTGAGAAATGTACTGTCAGTTATTGCGTGTAAAAAAAGTTAACAAATGTATTATATATGATCTCAGATTTATTGATCGGCAATGTTTTTTTTTTTTTTTTTTTATTGACGGATCTTACTCGATAATTATTGATTCTTGAGTATTATGCGTTTGACATATTTTTTGACATATTTATACACATTTTTCTTGTAAAATGAAAGACACTAAATGAAATGTTCAGCATTGCGCGTTTTTCAGGCTTGGATCTTTTATGCTAAAAGATTATATTGTAACGATGCAGCCCGCTGCATCGTTACGGCTACGGACCGTTCATCGTCCGTAGCCCACCAAGGGCGCATCGCGCGCCGATAAATTTCCTATCAAAAACAGCGGCGGTCAACCGCCGAAAATCCCCCACACCCGACCGTTCCGAAATTCCGTATTGTGGGGGACTCGCCGCCGAAACCGCCGATGCTTGCCGATTCGAAATCATTCGGCCGCCAGCCGGGTATAAAAGAGGCCCGGCTGAACGTCTTCTCACCAGACTCCGTTCGCTGATCGACAGCGAACATCCCTCTACGAGTGTCCTCGTAGTCCTCAACCGAGCATACTCGGTTTTTCTTTATACCTGTTCCAGCACACGAGTATCCTCGTGTACCGCCGAGCGTCCTCGGTATGCTTGATTCCCGCGTACGAATCTATTCGTATACCCGCTGAGCGTACTTAGCTCCTCTAGGCCACCGAACTTCGTATTGCGGGCATTCCCGCGTACCTAGCCAGGTCGCCGTTCTAAACTCCGCCTTCGTACGAGCATCCTCGTACTCCCGTCGAGCTTACTCGACGTCATGGTCCTAATTCCGCGTTGCAGCGCACCAGGGATTCATCCGCAGAATCCAGCGAGCAAACCGCGTCGACCAATCCGCGCCGTCAAGCGACCCGTCACGATCTACGATCGAACGGACTCGCGATACCGTCACGAACGCACTCACCGACGAGCGTTGCGTTGTACCAACCGTTGCGACCCGATCGCCCGCGCTTGCGCTCTCTCTGATCGCACCAAGACGCCTCACGTCAAACTCTAATGATCAATTCACCGCTGCTTAAACAATTGTCTCACTGTTGCCGGTACCCCAGACTTATTTTACGCCGCTTTAATAAGTATCTCGCCGTCCGTTTAAATAACTGTTACACCGTTACCGATACTCCAGATTTATTACACCGCCGCTCGAATAATTATTTCATTTTTGCCGATACCTCGCATTTATTTTCACGTTGCTTTCGCTTCTATTTTGCGCCGCTTTAAAATAATTATTCCACCGTTGCTCAAATAATTATTTTACCAGTAACGATACTCCGCATTTATCTTCACGCTACTCTGTATTCATTTCACGCCGCTTTAAAGAACTATTTCGCTATCACTTGTTAATTACTTCACCGATATTTGGCTAATTTGTATGCTATTCCAAATTCATCTTGCACACGCTTCGCATGTATGCACGAGCATTGTAGCAGATCATTCGAGGCAAATCGTATCAACATCTTTCTCAATAAACGCTGTTTTATTATTTTGTTATAAACGAGCATTTGGTTTATTTGACATACCCCCAACCGACCGAACCTGGATTCCGGCGAGCTAATCCGCGTCCGCCGAAGCTCACACGGTTTCAATATATACATTTATTATATTTATAAAAGATATAATATATATATAAAATAATAATTTTCTTTCAAAAAGAATTATAACTATTAAAAAAATCTTAGAATCTTATTATTAGAGCCCGGATTTTCCGCCGGTCGACGTACCATTTCGAGTCGACCGTAGCGAGTTCCTCACAGCTCGCTTCACTTCGACCCGCTCGACGAGCGCGACATAGTGGGGAGAACTAGCTACGGTTGCTCGATTTGAGAACTTAAATCCGGGCTCTACTTATTATACATATTAAAACTTGTATAAAATATATTCTACAATTTGTTTTATATAATCGGTTATTTTATAAAATGGTCAATTAATCTATCTTGTTAATATATTATAATTATTGAATTTTGTTTGTAAAAATGTGAAAAACATGATCATTTTTATTAATATGCATAAATTTGACTTTAAAATTTATATAAAGTTTATATTTTAGACGCAGTTAAGTATGCCAAAAGATGTACCATTCCATAAGTTGTCCAATAAGGCCAAAAGGAAAAAAATTATTGCTGAAGAGAATAAAATCAATTCGACTAATTCCTCAACTGACAATGATGAATCGCATATTCAGCAACTGCATACTTTTACTGATACTCATATCGAGCCATCAGATCATTTTAACAGCAAATCTTCATGCAATTCTATATGCAGCCAATCCAAACTTTTCAAAATTTCTGATCATCACTCCGAACTTTCTGATAACTTTGATTCTCCATCATCTCTACATTCATCATCTAATTCTTCAAGTTTCTCTCAATCTGATAATAATACTCTTAACCCGCAATGGAAGGTTCTCAAATTTCTTTGTGGTTGGGCTTTAAAATACAACATAACACCTGAAGCAGTTTCTAGCTTGTTAGCAAGTTTGAAAGAAAACCATGAGTGTTTTGTTGACAATGATGAGTCGAATACTAGATTTCCTATCGATGCTCGAACTTTGCTTAAAACGAATGTGAAATTATTTAAGAAAATTGTTGAACCAGGATCTTATATACATATAGGATTAAAAAATCAATTACTGAAAATTGCTCCTAAATATTTTAAAAATGTTTCCACTTTTAAATTACTGATAAACATTGATGGTTTACCTCTATTTAAAAGTTCGAATGGTCAAGTATACCCCATTTTATGCACTGTCGTGTCCATACCTAAGTTGCGTAAATCAGTTATTCCTATTGGTATATATTATGGCGATGCGAAACCTCTTGATTTAAATATGTATTTGCAAGATTTTATTAATGAAATCAATGAACTTATACAGCATGGTCTTAATGTTCGTAATCACACAGTATTTTTAGATGGTACCTATTTCGTTTGTGACGCACCAGCGAAAAGTTATATCATGGGAATCGTGTTGCACACAGGTTACAATTCCTGTACTAGATACGCTGTCCGCGGTGTTACCTCTAATAATCGACGTATCTTTATTGATTTGGAGCGTTCTTCTCGCACTTGCCAAGATTTTTTAGAACGGAGAGACTATGATTTTCGTCGTCGTAGTACTCCACTAATTAATATTACCGATTTAGATTTCGTGCATCATTTTATTCTCGACTATTTACATTTGCAATGTCTTGGCGTAATGCGAACAATGCTAATGAATATGTAGTTCCAAGGATCTATACCTCACAAACTTTCCGCTACACAAATCCGAATACTGTCAGATCATCTTGTTGAACTAAAACGCTACATTCCCGCAGACTTTGCAAGAAAGTGCAGAGAGCTGTACATCATTATGCGATGGAAAGCGACAGAATACAGATTATTCCTGTTGTATGTAGGTCCTGTTGTCTTAGAAACTATTTTAAGCGATCAAAAATACACACACTTCATAGAATTTCATTGCGCGATGAGAATTTTATTAAATCCAAATTTATGCAAAGAACAACAATTTCGACAATTTGCTAGAGATATTTTAAAACATTTTGTTCAATCGACTGAAATATTATATGATAAAAGTTTTATTACGCATAATTTTCACAATAACATACACATAGTTGACGATGCAGACTATTTTGTAGACAAATTAATAGATTTCAGTTTAGATACAATATCTGCATTTCCGTTCGAAAATTATATGCAAAATATAAAACGAAAAGTTAGAGGACGAAATAAACCACTTGAACAAATTGGTCGAAGAATTGGTGAAATCATGAAGTTTCAGTTAGATTATCCAATGCAAATCTCCGAAAATAATGATGAATTCCCAAAACTTTTTTCTCCACATAATACCGGTCCAGTATTATCAGGTTGCAAACGTCAGTATCGTGGTTGTGCTCTTTCTTTATTCAAAATAAAAAATTATGTTCCGGATAATATCTGTGGCACTGTCGACGGTGTAATTATTCAAGTGGAAAATATAGCTTTTTCTGATCATTTACAAGTTCCAGTTGTCATCGGTAGGGAATTTATTAACAAATGTGACTTTTATAAGGTACCTATCGAAAGTTCTCGAGTTGGTATATTTAAAGTTACACAGTTATCTAATCTGAAGATATGGCCATTGTCGCAGATTACAATTAAATACGTACAGTTGCCATACAAATCTGCTAAAATCGTATTATCGATTTTACACCGTGACACTTCAATTGCAAAGGATTACGTACTAGGTTTCTTTGTTTTCTGTCTCAATTTTTTCATTTTCTATTTCTTTTTCCGTTCTATTTTCTATTTGTTCTTTGTCTCAATTTTTTCATTTTTTATTTCTTTTCTATTATCATTTATTTTTTGTCTACGGACTCGATTCAATTTTATGGGAATATGTCTTCATAAAAGTAAACATATCAGGTAAAGTAATTTAGTTATATACAAAGTGAGTGCATGAAAAATTGTAATATAAATGTTCCAATATGCGAAGATGCAGGCAAATAATAAAATATAAAAGAAAATACAGTGAATCTTTGAAATACTGTTTTATGTATCTAGATCATTTTCGACTATTCAAACTTGAAGAAAAAAATATGTTTTTTTAAAGTAGAATAACTCAGCGAAAAGTAGTCGCATCGAGATACGTAAAAAATATTTTTAATCAAATTGGCTGTTAATTTATGTATTTTATGAAAGTCAATATGCCACGAATTATAAATGACATCAATAATTTATTGTTAAAAATTACATATTATTAATACAAACTTTTAATAAATAATAAAATATCAAAAATATTAATGTGTGATTTACAGAAATTAATAGAAAGAAACTTTGAGGCACAATGAATGAACCGACGCAAACAGAAAATAATTCTTCAAAACTTGACAATGATATGAAAAGTAATCAAGAAGCATCCAAAAAAAGCTATGATGGAAAAAAAAGTTGGGCCATTGTGGAATTTGAGTCAGACACAGAAGATGACCTCGAAGGATTTATAGACCTTGTTCCAACACTGTGGATTTCAAGTACGAATGCGCTATGTTGGTATCCCATGCACCAGCATAAAGCAACAATTGAGAAGTTAGCGAAGAAGTGCGTAGCAGTAAATACAAAATGGAAATGTTTTTCGATGAAAATGATTCAAGAAGGCATTGGTATGTACATGCAGATTCATTACAACTCTTATGATAATAATTTATATCAATTTCAAATTTCATTATTTTAAATTTATGCTGTTGCAGAAGACTACAATAAGGGTATGAAAATGCTCGTTAAAGTTTCAAAAAATCCAAATTTGAATATACATTCAGATTTAGATGAAAAAGGAAAGGGCAAAAGAATGAAAAAGCCAAATAAACGATTCGATGATTTCGCTAATATTGCTGATGTTACTACAGATGCTGATTGTACATTAGAGAAAAAACAAAAAAACACTAACATACTGCTTACGTATCCAAAACTGATCCCAAGCATACCAGAATTAGATTTTAATCAAAATAAGGAGAATCAACGCCCAAAACGATCAAATTCCGTTCTTCCAAAACACGATAAATTGAAAATGATTAATTTAAAGGAAACAGATGTCGTTAAGCAGCTCTCTCTATCGAAGGAAACAGATTTTCTCTCCCATGTATCTAATAATGATAAAGTACGGCAACTTCAGTGCATAGAAAATCGTCCTGATTCTCTAAACAGACCTATGGAAATTATTACTCATCTTTCTCATACTGCTGATCATCGCAATCGAAATGCACCTTATTCAAGCCACCAGGGATGTAAGATGCCTTCAAAAATGATGCATAAATGTGCCTATGGGAGTGACGGAAAGATTACACTAGAATCGCTCGCAGATGCAGTATGCTTTCTCAACAGTAAGTTTATATTTTAGATATTTTATTTATCTACTTTTGCAACCAAATTTGTCTGCATCCAAGTTAGCTTCTTTTGTTATTTTTTATACCTTGAAATTTTGTCTAATTTTTTATTATTATTGATACTACCTATTCTTCGGAAAAACATTTTGAATAAATGTTTTTTTTTTATTTCATCACGTTATTGTGACATTGATATTCTATTCAAAATCGGATAAATTTACCATCGATGTCTCCAATTTTATTTTAAATTTCAGAGAATGTGAAATCATATTTTAAGAAATACCTAAAAACAAAATTTTAATTTTTTTTATTAAAATTTCAAATTTTGACGTAAAAACACAATATTTAAAGAAAAGTAAGAAGTTTTTACAATTTGCTTTAAATATTTACAGTGCTCATAAAATTTTAGTTTTTGGTAAATTTACAAAAAAAATATTGTCCAGAATGACATTATGATAACCATCATTATATATATGTATAAAGTAATTTTTTTAATGACTGCTATCACAATAAGAAAGTGTTGATTTTTTCTAGAGTTTTTGAGCAACTTTTTTTGTTTGAAAATTTACGAAATATTAAAAAAATGCTTATAACTTTAGTTTTATATATCATCATTATATTCTATAAAAATATAGTATATGTATAATTACTGACATAATGTGTCTGTAAGATATATAAAAAATTTAATTTTTTTCAAAATTTTAGCTTTTGGGCAGATTGTAAAAAAGTCGCTTTTTCAAAATTATTAGTTAAATAAAAATTTTGCCAATTTTTTTTTAACTGTAGTGCAAATAAAAAATAGAATCTTTTTTATTTTTTCAAAACTTAGCTTTACCTAGTAAATAAACTAAAACAATATTAAAATTTAAAAAACGCTTAACAATCTTTCAGATTTTTTTCATCAAAATTTCGAAATTTTGTCAATCCTCAAAATATAAAAAAGAAGTCAGAGATCTCGATGGCCAATGTCCATTTTGGTGTAGAATATCTTATTTATATATTATATAAATGAATATATTTTTTTTACAATATTTTAGGCGAATCTTGATGTGTGTAGTTCATTCCATTTCCTTCACATAATTCCTTCACATTCCTTTAAATATTTTCTTACGAATTTAAGATTATAAGAGCCGTTTTATTTTTCCCATCAGATGAATTATTGTCATGTAAGATAACGTTGAAAAAAATGGACCGAACTATTGATAGTTTTATGGAGTTAGAATCAACGAAACCTTTGTCGGAAAAGTCTAATACAACAAATACTATAAGTTTGTTAAGTGATTTTCCACTCTCGACAATGGACGAACTTAAGGCAATTGAAAAAAAGATAAAACATGATGCTACTTTCCGTTCCCAATTGGTAAGATTTTCTTTATTAGTATGTTCTATACTTATCTCTTTATATTTATTATATTATTATTTAGATTATATTATTTAGATAGATCCATTCTATCAAGTTTTATTGGAATAAAAGCATTCAAAAATGCATATAAAAATTCATCTAAAGTTCATTTAATTTATATTATAAATTGATATAAATCAAAGTAAATAAATCAATTACAAACAAAGTAAATGATTGTTACAGAATAAAAATTTACTTCAATTTTAACTAAGATAAAGGGCTGATAAAGATAAATAAAAAAAAAAACTTAAAATTAATATAGATAAAATACTCATAAATTATGAAATTTTGCTTAAGCCGTTTTTATATTTTATGACAATATGTTTTTAATATTTACATGTGCGCGTGGTGGTTTATAACATTTTTCTGGGCCAATTGTACAAAAATCTACGCTTTTAAACAAGACATTTTTTCCAAACGTTTTATTTCAATTTTTTCTCCATTTTTACCAAAACAATTTTCTATACATTAAAAAAAAACAATTTTATCTTTTAAACAATATAAAGTATAATAATAATAAAACCTTGTTAATTTTTAAAGAACTTTTGGAGAATTTAGTTTCGATAGTGAATAAACAAAAAAAATAAAGTAAAAATTTTAAAAATACAAGTTTTTATTTTTTTGTGAAATTTTGGAATTTTGATGATAAAATTGCGAAGAAAATGTTAGGCATAATATACTTTCAGCCTTTAAAATATAAAAAAGTCAAAGACCTCTATGGTAAATATGTTGTCCGTTTTAGCGTGAAAAATCCCATACATTTTTATACAATTTCACGTAATTTCAATCAATTTCCATTTAGATTGAGGCTCTGCATATAACAGCTGAGGGTGACAGCATTCAAAAAAGAGTCAACTCCATGTTACGAATAGTATTTAATGATAATGCGGCTAGCTTATTTAATTGGAAGGGTCAGCGAGGAGTCAAACAAAAATTGCAAGGACGACGAATTAGCAAACTAACGATAGGTAAATTAACATTATTTTAAAATAACATGCATTTTTAATATACATAACGTTTTTATGGAATATTGATTTATTTATAGAAACAATGATCAAAACATTTCCGAAAATGACGGAAAGTATATTCGGTAGAAAAGCCGGACCATGGTTGGCTCAAGCCAGCTTTCGCTTAGAGAAGAAAAATAAGTGAGTACTAAAATTGTTTTTATTGTATACGTAATCGATTATTCCCATTTATTATATATTATATATGTATTTGTCTTTTTTATCGTTATAGACGTAATAATACTAGTAATGAGAAGGAGAATGAGAAAGAACCTGATATAAGCAGTGGTGAGGAAACCAGTGTTGCCAGTAGTGATGCTTCAAAAACCGATAATTAACGAATTATTGTTTTTTCTTCAGATTTTACTTATTTAAAAAAAATTTGGTTTGCTTAAAATGTGATTATCTGAAAAGATTACGTTTTTACATAAATTAAAAATTGTTCTAAAGATTACTAATAATGTTAATTTTCTTATAATTATAGTAGTTTAAAAAAATTTCGTTTGTTTAAAGTATATAGTTTGAAAAATGTATGTGCAGTTAACATATTAAAAGCATAAGATATAAATAAAACATTTGACATATTATTATGTATTATTACTCTTTTTTTACTATTTAAATATTTCAACCTACTTATTCATTTAATATTTTTTTATTTATAATTATTATACTAGTATTTTGTACACAATATTTCTCGTCGGGACTTGATGAACTGCAGATATCGCTGTTTTATAAGAAGATTTTATAAAAATATAATTATTGTTAGACAAATAACGACAAATTAAAAAAAGTTTTTAACATTAAATTAAACATTTTTTAACACATAAAATACGTCAATTTTACATTTAAAAAATATTTTTTAACATATATAAAAGTTTATTTAATGTTCAAAACACATTATTTTAATATATATACAAAACATTTATTTTATATTTGCAACACGTTATTAAAATATACAAAAAACATTTTTTTAACATATACAAAAGTTTATATAATGTTTAAAACACGTTATTTTAATATATACAAAACGTTTATTTCATGTTTAAAATGCATTATTTTAATATTTTAAAAACATTTTTTTTAATATATATAAAAATTTATTTAATGTTTAAAACATATGTTATTTTAATATATACAAAACGTTTATTTCATGTTTAAAATGCGTTATTTCAATATTTAAAAAACATTTTTTAACATATAAAATTCGTTTATTAAATGTTAAAATAAATATTTTTTAAATGAAAAAAAAGGATCTATCTCATTAATTTTAACATTTTTTAAACATTTTTTTTATCATTGTAAAAAATGTTTTTAAAATGTTTAAAAAATATGTTTTTGCTATATGGGGACGTGAACATAGTAAGTTCTGTTTCCTTTAGGGTGCTTGATTATCGTGAGTCCCCTTGCCTCTCACTGACACTGTAATTTAAATGAATTACCCACGGAGTAATTGTTCAAAATTACCTCCGTTGGCTTCGAGACATAACTGCAATCTGTTTTGAAAACTATCCACAGTTCTAAGCAGGGTAGCTCTAGGAATGGCTGCACAAGCTCTACGAATACGGTCCATAAAATCATCTCTTGTGGTTGGTCGTTCAGCAAAAATAACATTTTTCAAGTATCCCCATAAAAAGAAATCAGGCAACGTCAGATCTGGTGAGCAAGGAGGCCATTCAACTGGACCCCTTTGTCCAATCCATCTGTCATTGTAACTGGCATTTAAAAAGGCACGTACAATGAGTGCATAATGCGGTGCAGCACCATCTTGTTGAAGCCACATTCTTGCTCTTGTTGCTAAGTCAACATCTTCTAATAAGCCTGGTAAGTGATCTCTTAGCAACGATAAGTAACTGTGTCTATCAACGTTTTCTTCAAAAAAATAAGGTCCAATCAAATAACCATTTACAATGCCGCACCACACCATAATACTCCATCGATTTTGATGATCTATTGGCCTATACCAGTGGGGATTAACATCTGACCAATAATGGCAGATGTGTCTATTAAGTTGTCCGTCACTATAAAATATAGCCTCATCTGAGAAAAGCACATACATAAAAAAATTAGGATCATCGTGTAACATTTGTAAAGCCCACTGGCAAAAAGCAATACGCATCAGATGATAATTAAGCTGTAAAGCCTGCGTAAGAGTGATGTGGAAAGGGTGATAATTTAGAGCTCTTAAAATTCTAACAACAGTTCTTTGTGGTATACCTATTTCCCTTTCAATCTGGCGAGTACTAACATGAGGATTAAGGTGAACTATTGCTAAAATAGTTACAGCTCGCGCATCATTTTCGTCATATTCATGATGTTGACGTTGACGAACAAAATGTCCATTGCGAGCTCTTTGGACTAAACTACGTATTGTCATATCAGTTGGATGTCGCCTTTCAGAAAAACGTTGAGCATAAAGCCTTGATGCTGCATTGTAATTGCTATGACACTCCCCTAAAACTAATATAATATCAACAATCTCATTAGGACTATAATCAGCCATTCTGGAAAGGTCACTTGTGAATGTAATTACCTACATACCCTATATGTATGTTTGTAATTTTTAAATTTAAGCAACTTTAAATAGTAAATTTTTCAATTATGCAGAAGTGAGTAAGAAAGAAAAGGAATAAAACTCTATTATAACTAATTATAAATCTTACATCAAACGTAATTGTTTAGTTTTTTTCAATCGTTGATTATTAGCATTAGGTATCGGATACCTTACGTCCGCTGCTCCCGTAGTAGAAATGGACTTCCATTTATCCTTGATTATGCACTCATTGTACGTGCCTTTTTAAATGCCAATTACAATGACAGATGGATTGGACGAAGGGGTCCAGTTGAATGGCCTCCTTGCTCACTAGATCTGACGTCGCCTGATTTCTTTTTATGGGGATACTTGAAAAATGTTGTTTTTGCTGAACAACCAACCACAAAAGATGATTTTATGGACCGTATTCGTAGAGCTTGTGCAGCCATTCCTAGAGCTACCCTGCTTAGAACTGTGGATAGTTTTCAAAACAGATTGCAGTTATGCCTCGAAGCCAACGGAGGTAATTTTGAACAATTACTCCGTGGATAATTCATTTAAATTACAGTGTCAGTGAGAGGCAAGGGGACTCACAATAATCAAGCACCCTAAAGGAAACAGAACTTACTATGTCCACGTCGTTGTTTCCGGGTAACGCTAAAAGTAAGATGAAAGTGCTTTTGACCTTGATATGACCTTCAAAAGGTCAGGTCGAAAAACTAAAAAATCCTTATGCTCATGTAAAAAGTGCCATTGTTTAAGAGCCCATTGTCAAGAAACAGGTTTAGCGGTCAAAAATAGGGTTTACTAATCAAAAAATGCGTTATGAGCCTCAAACAACCTTGAAAATTGACGTCAAGGTCAAGCTAGTCAAAGTGATTTACACTTTTACAATTCATTGACTTTGTTTAAGCATTATGCACATTTGTGTTACCCAGAAAACCACGTTATTTCAGAAAAACTACACCAGATCGTTTTTCAGGCATTTCACCTTCATTTTTGACCTTTCCAAGGTCGCAAAAACAATTTTTTCATAAGACAAGTTTGATGTAAAATTTTCCGCTCTTTCGAAATCCGCAGTCAAAAATAAGGTGTCTCATTTAAAAAAACCATCGTGACCTTGAAATAACCTTCAAAATTGACCTCAAGGTCAAAACCAATGATACAATTAAATGACCCTCTTTGTCCTGGTCAACTTTTATCTAAATCATTTTTTTGTAGATACCGTAATTTGGAAGATATTTGGATCCATAGATTAAAATGACTCACCCTGTATAATAATATGTTCAAAGAGTTGTACTTCACGGATGAAGAACAATTTTTTGAGTATATCTGAATGAACATAAGGCAATTCGATTATCTGTTCTTTTTGATTGCGCCAATGTTACAAAAGCATAGTTTAAGAAAACCTCTACCTGCAAGACTTTGCTTAGCTGTGACTTTGAGTCTTAAGCTTTAAGAGCTGGGATCTGGCCAGCTCGCTAAAAGCTTAGAGATTAGAGCTTAAAACAGCGCGGGCAACATCTCAAACCGGAAATATGTCATACTTTACGGCTTAGAACAGAAAGCTAAAAGCTTACTACATCTATTGTAGATCCTTAGCCCTGTGGGGCGGCTGGTTAGGGGGGTGCTCTCCCCATGGTTGAGGCCTGTCCTGGCCGGGGCTGCTGCTCCGGCGGGACGGGTCTCTGGTGGGCCACCTCGGTGGCCTCGCCTAAAGGGAAGGGATGTGGGTGCCGGTCCTCCTTGTGTCTGGGGTCGACTCTTCCTCTTCCGGTTTTGGGAGAGGAAAGGGTGCGGCTTGGCATAAGGGGGAAGCGGTGTCCCACAACGGTGGCTCTCCCTCTTCGACCAAACGGCTCGTGGACGTGGTCCTCGAGTACGCGGTCGTGAAGGAGAGTGACGGGCCGTCGATGTCCCGGAACTCCCGGGCTCGTCGGGCTGGGCCATTCCGAGCCGCTTGGAAGTATTCCGAGGCAGGGTCGAGCAGTGAAGACCGATCACTACCCGAGTGCGTCCCGGTATTACCGGTTCCGGAGTGATCGGTCGAGGAGTGGGTTTGCTGGTGCCACGGCGGGTAATGCGCGGAGTGGGTTGCAACATTCCCCGCCCCAACCGTCCGTGGGGCCCCCCGCGTAGCTGCGCCCACTGCGGTGCCCACATTGTCGGAGGTGTGGGACCCCCGAAAGCACCTGGGTAAAATCAGGGATCAGTAAGGGGCCGGAGGCCAGTGCACCGGATGTTTAATTCCCGGTGCCCGCGCCATGTTGACCTCCCGGGGGAAATTGGGACTTAGAGGGCATGCCCGGTCAACGGAGCCGCAGTGGGTAGTGGGATTGAAACAAAAATGTTGCTTTTAAAAATAAAAAATGATGGTGGTCATCGGGAGGTGTATCTCGCGCTCGAGAAACTAGGTTTCTCAGTCGAGATACTAGCTCTCGGTGTTGGGGGAGAGGTGACATCCACGATGTCTTTGGAGTCAGGCGTCCCATCTCAAGTCTCGGTACTGAGATTGAGGGGGGGCGCTGACTCCAACGACGAGATGATGGAGAAAGGAACGGGTGGGAATCCACCCCCCCTTTCTTCCCCATTCTCACCGATCTTATCCAAGGTAAAAAAAGGGCACCCTTGCAGGTACCCCGGTTTTCTCA
The DNA here is from genome assembly GCF_040581485.1 of Linepithema humile. Classification (NCBI taxonomy): domain Eukaryota; kingdom Metazoa; phylum Arthropoda; class Insecta; order Hymenoptera; family Formicidae; genus Linepithema; species Linepithema humile. Next base: position 13,665,731 of record NC_090134.1, on the reverse strand, counting down.
CGGGATCCATCCCGTGCCGGGTCTCCGAAGCGACCGCAGGGTATATCTCGAGCGGGGTCGGAGGAGAGCCTCTTTTAAGGGGCTCCATCCATCGACCTTTGCTCCGACGATGACGGTGACAGATCTGAGACAAAGCTCTCGTTCGTCACCAGAACCGGCGCATCGTCGGCAGGGGCCAAAAGGCCAAGAAAAAGCAGAGAGGAGACCACCACTCTCCCTAATTTTCCCTCCGACGAGAGGAGAAAAAAAAGGGAGAAGAGGACAAGAAGGGACGGCCTCTTGTCCTCCAAAGAAGAGGATGTAGAGATCCTCAGGGCGCAGGCTAGGAAGGAGGATCCTAGGGGGCGCCCCGCAAAGGATCCCATACAAGTAGGGCAGCACACCGCCCGAAAAAGAAGGGAGGCAGCCGTGGTGCGGCTAGAAGATATGCACCGCGCGGTGGCCGAGAGGGTTATGAACCCTCATTATGAGACGGACCGTACGATCGAGCGGTACCACAAGCACGGAAAGGATTAAGAGCAAGGTCGTACAGTACGAATTGGCACCGGTCCAAAAGATCCTGGACGACCTTAGGGAAAATACGGATGCTATCCTTGAGGTCGCCGCGGTCTCGAAAGGCCTCAAGGGGAACTTAGCAAAGCTCCTCAATATCGCGGCTTCCTCCCTCGAGGCTGGCGCTGCGACCCTGGCGGAAAGAGCGGAGAGGGGGTACTACGACCCCATAGCGGGAAGAACTCCCTCCTCCGCAAATGCGCACGCGGAGGATATCCTAGAGGCAAACCGCCTTTTGGAAAAAGAGGTTGCAGACCTCCGTAGGGAGAAGGAGGAAAGAGAGAGAACCTCCCCTCTTCCTTCACCTCCCAACACCCGGACTAGGGCCAGGGTCGCTAAGGAGGACAATGCGGAAGAGGAAATCATCATGGGGGAGTCGGCGGAGATCCCACTTCCGGAGTCCTCCCCCATGATGAAAATCACCAGGGAAGACCTGGACAACTTCCCGGCAATGAGACCCCCGGTTCAGGGGGTCTCGAAAAGACTGGAGGACCGCCTCCCCCCGGTAGTCACCAGTAACATCCTCCTGAACGATGGCCTTGTGGGCGCCGTCGTTCGGGAGGTAATGAAGCAGGTCGGGGAAATGATTCCCCGCATGATGAGGGAGTTACTGGGAGATAGACTCCCCCCTCCTTGCCTGACCCCGCTTCCTCCAAACCCCTTGGCAGTAAGGGTCCACCCTCCGTTAAGAGGGTGGCTCCCCCAGCCAAGGATTCAAAGAGAGAGAGCGGAAAGAAGGGGAAGGAGAAGGTATCGACGCAGTCCGCTGCTATGCGACAGCCCACTGCCGACTCTTCCTCCCCTCCCTAAAAGAGGATAGAAAACCCCGATTCCTAAACCGGGGCAATCAATCCCCCCTGGAGAGAAAACTACTACAGCCGCCACTGCCATCACACAGCAGCAGCAACGGCAGCAGCAAGATCCACCACCTCTGTGAACAACAGTCTGGGGGAGTGGTTTGTGACACCACTTACCCCCCAGACGCCTACCAACTAAACCCTACCCCCGTTGCTGAGTCATCAGCAGCCGTATTGGGGGGAGGCTGGGAACTACCAACGCATGACATCCAGCCATCCCCCCCGGCGGCCGGTTTCCCGGCGTAACCCTTTTTGTGGGAAGAGCCAGTGCTCTCCCCTCTCCCTCGTTCGCCTCACTTTCCGGGCCGAGGCCCGGCGGTCCACACTGCGGGCGGCCCGCGTTCATACGTCGCGCCTTAATCGTTCGCAGGGGACCAAAATTGTCGGGTCGGTCAGCAGGCCGACCCGGGGGTCTCTCTCCCAGGCCCGTTTATTGCTCGACCTTGGCAGGGCCGGACCTGGAGGGGACCGAAACCATTATATGGCTCCAACCTCCTCCGGACTTAACGGCGGGGGACGCCAAGCGCAAACATTCCGCCGTCCGGAGGAGGGAGCTTCCCCCGAAAAGGAGCAAGGGTTTGGGGCAGAGGCAAGCCCCTCCTCCTCTCCCCCGCTCGTCTCATCTCCGGGTACAAGGACCCGGGGATCCACTCTGCGGGCAGCCCGCGACTTATAGACGCGCCTTAACCGCCCGCAGGGGATCATACCCTTGATGAAAGGGTCGTCGGGTCAGTCAAGAAGGCTGACCCGGTGGTCCCTCCCACGGACCGTTAAATGCCCAATAAATCAGGCCGGGCTTGGAGGGGACCGAAAACCATGTTTTGGCTCGCTTTTCCTCCGGTATTAACGACGGGGGAGGGGGCATATAACGCCCGGATTTTCGCCACCGGAGGAGGGAGCCGCTCTAAAAATGTAAGAGATGGGGGCAGGGAACATCCCTCACTCCCCCTCCCTGTAACCCCGTGTAATTTGTTACGGAGTATACTTCTCCGGGTTTTTTATTGTGGTTTTCCTTTCACTAGACCGACTGCCCACTTAGGGCTTACGAGCTCGGCTTACCCGGGTCTTTTTATAGAGGTCTTACCACCCTCGCAACCCGCGCTAACAACACGTTAGCGCCGGCCCCATAAATGAGGTTACGGTATGAGTCTTTACGCCCCCCCCCCCTCGTGCACTGGGGGGCCCAGCCGTTGTGTCGGAGCACCGACGTGCTAACGAAACTGGCCAGGTCCCGGATTTTTTCTCGAGGTTTACTCCTCTATCCTGGGGGTGTGTTTTCCAAAAACACACCTATCGAGTCCAGGCACCCGGGGATTTGGAATTAGAGTCCCCGTCTCCTACCAGCGATTGGGAATGGTACCCTTACGAAGTCGCTGGGCTCCGCACGGCCCCTCCCAAACAAGAAAACCGTGAACCTACCGGGGGAGGAGGAATGAGAGAGGTCGCTAACTCTCCCACCCCCCTCTAACCCTACCTCGGCGCTCCACCAGCGCCAGGACGCGGAGGGCGTGGCCTAGAACGGCCACCCCTCCCGCCTCTCCTCGCCAGGGCGCAGGTAGACCCCCCCTCGCACCGCCTCTCCCTCTCGGCCTCTTCCTTCCAAAACATAACTGTCTCACAGAAGGAGACCGCCTCCCAGACCCCTTCTTCCTCCAACATTTCCCTAACGAGGGAAGGGAGGGAGAGGTCTTCGTCAACTACTTCCGGGACCCGACGCTCATCAACCCACGCCGGGCATAACTCAAGCGTATGCTGCGCCGAGTCCTGGTTGGCTGCGCAGTGGTGGCACCGCGTGGTGCGCTCCTTCCATAGAACTTATACTACTGGAAGGGGAATACAGCTTAACATTTGAAGGTGTAACAGAGAGACAGAAGATATAGTGTTCTCCTTTTTCTTTCCTTTGCTGTTTTCTGCGCATGATCCTCAACTGGCTGTCGAGAATAAACGAACTGTGTAAATAAACATAGCCGAAGACAAAATATTCACGCTAGTCGTTTATAATCGAATATTTATTGAGTTTTTAAGAAATGGTTAATTATTGCATTTTATGCGGTAGTCGCCGTCAAAAAGGAATTTCGTATCATGGGTAAGTGTATAATAAAATTAATAATTAGTAAATATTCTCTTAATCTCATACAAATTATTGTAATATGAAAAATAAAATAGGTTATGTTATATTTCTGAAGATAATATATTATTAATAAATTTGCTCTGTATTTTTAATTTAGATTTCAACAATATTTTCAATTTACAGGTTTCCGAAAAATCTTGAGTTGAGAACGAAATGGCTCGAGTTTTGTGGAATGGAAGAACATCATTTGAGAAGCGTCAGCACAATTTGTTCAAGTCATTTTAAGGATGAAGATTTGATTTCACAATTGGGTAAACGCATAGTAAAACCCAATGCAATTCCTTCTTTCTTCCACTTAAGAAAAATGAAAAAGAAGTCAAAACATCAGACTTTAACGGATAAAAGTCAAGAAGAGTCTGGCAGAAACTTCATTGAAAAAAATTTCGAACTGAATTTTGACGACGATCCTGCAGTAAAAAATGCATTTAGTATGGGCGGTAACAAAGAAATTCCAATTGGATTGTCGGATAATAACAATGATCCTGTTGTAAAAAACAAGGATCATTAACTACTAATGACAGAGATGCAACACTTCGATTGGATAATAACTATGATCTAGTTATGGAGCATAATGAAACGTTAATGACGAACAGCGATGAAGATACATTACCTGTACCTGTAGAAGGTAATTGTCATTGAAAATCAATAATTGCAATAAATTAAAGAATGATAACATAATTTTATATTATTTAAATCAATGTAATAATTACTGAAAAATGAAAGTTTATAATAATTTATTGCAGTTTATTGCTTAAAATACTGCATTAATGGAATTAAGTATCAATTAAATTAGATATTTCTGCATTTTATAAAATAAAAATATTGAAATCGGATATTTGATCCAACTCAAATTATTGGTAATGATTATTAGATGCATCTGCTGTAATAAATGTTCTCAAAACTCCGCCAAAATATGTTGAGCCTCGATTCGTTGGAGACATTCAGTCACCACATCTCGCTACACCAAGAAGAGCTAAGCGGGCATTAAATTTAGCCAAATCAAATATTGTACAGTATCGAAGAAAAATTGAGGTATTGCAGCAAGCAAATAGAAGATACAGAAAACGTATATTGCATATGAAAGACCTAATAAAAATGTTAAAACAGAAAAATTTAGTGTCAGATGGAGCTGCAGATAGTTTATTAGTAAGTTTCGATAAAATTAATTATTAGATACTTTTTTACATTGGGTTGTTTATTTGTAAATTCCAAGAAAAATATACTTGTATCTAAAGTACAAAAATAGATATACTTGTATCTAAAATTCTGTATATATGTAATTTGTACAAATAATTTTTTTACAATTTTTATATAGTTATATTACATTTTTATATAGTTGATTATATACACAACTATATACACTTCGACATTTTTAAATGTATTTTTATTATTAGTACTTTTTTATATATTTCCAGCAAACACCAAGTTACAACTAACAATTATATAACTGTAACTTGGTGTTTGCTGGGTTATTTTTATACTGAATTGTTGTACTTAATTCTCTATGCGCTACATGTTTACTATGTACAATGTATCTATGTATCATATACAAAACACATTGTGTGTATATGAAATTTGAAAACTAATAAAAGAAAGTATTTTAAATACATGTAAATCTAATATATGTTATATGTATTTTATTTATAAAGGCCCAGATGCCCGAAGTTATGCAAGGAATGTTGAAACGAAGAAAAGCTATGAAAAAAAAGTACTCTGCAGAATTGAGAGCGTTTGCGCTAACTTTAAATTTTTATTCCTCGAAAGCATACAATTATGTAAGGAAAACTTTTCATAATCTTTTACCTGAAACTTCAACGATTCGCAAATGGTATGCAGTCATAAATGGTCGTCCAGGTTTTACGGATGAAGTCTTCACCGCACTCAAGTATAAAACAAGAATGAATGAAGATCCTATTATTTGTAATTTGGTAGTTGACGAGATAGCGATTCGTCAACAAATTACATATGACGGCAATCGTTTTTATGGGTGTGTTGATTTAGGCGTCAATAACAACACTGATATGGACAATCCACCGCAGGCGAAGAATGCTCTTTTTTTATGGCTGTAGCTTTAAACGGACATTGGAAAATTCCTCTTGGATACTTTTTAATTGATTCGTTGAATGGTAAAGAAAGAGGTAGCTTATTAGAAAAATGCTTGCAATTAATCGAGGAAACAGGAGTTCGAGTACATTCTTTAACGTTTGATGGAGCAACTGTTAACATTAGCATGTGCAATAGTTTGGGTGCTAATTTTCAGATAGGTCCACAATTTAAACCTTATTTTAGAAATCCCGCTAATAATAAAAAAGTATTTTGTTTTTTCGATCCTTGTCATATGATTAAGTTAGTAAGAAACACATTGGGAGATAAATTAATTTTACAAAGCAACAGTCAAAATATATTTTGGGAGTATATTGTGCAATTACAAAAGATGCAAGATGAAGAGGGATTAAGGGCTGGTACAAAACTAACTAAAAAACATATCATGTATGCCCATAACAAAATGAATGTTAAACTGGCAGCACAAACACTTAGTGAGAGCGTTAGTTGCGGTCTTCGATTCGCAAAGGAATGTGCTCCACAGACTTTCAAATCTCCCGAAGAGACAGCATTGTTTTGTACAATGTTCAATAATGCATTTGACTTATTAAATGTCAGGTCTCAATTTTCGAAGAAAAATAAATTTAACGTTGCTCTCACAACTAATAACTTCAACGAGTTGCAAGGGTATGCTAATAACATTATAGCTTACATTAAAAATCTTAAAGATTCACAAAATCTGCCGATTGTCGAAAGCAATCGCAAAACAGGATTCCTTGGTTTCATTATATGTTTAACAAATATTTTTGAATTGTTTCAATTATTGAAAAATTTAAACATGAAATATTTGTTAACATATAAATTAAATCAGGATCACTTAGAGACATTTTTCAGCGCCCTTCGAAGCAGAGGAGGATTTAATAATAACCCGAATGCCCAACAGTTAGAATGGAGCTATAAACGATTGCTACTTAGGCATGAAATATCGGCATCCGAATCCGGAAATTGTCTCATTAATGATATACAGATTCTATTTGTATCTTCTGCAAAAAAGAAATCGTCAGATGGGTTATTCAATGAATTGAACGATAGTTCTATTGCGATATCTGCTGATGTATTTGACCACGACTATTTATCTACTTTGTGGACGCTTTCTCCATATATTGAAGAAGTGGTCAAGTATATCAGTGGATTTGTAGTACGTAAGTTAATGCGTCAAAAAAATATATGCCATGTATGTGCAACTTTTTTAACATCAACAATAACACCGAAGTTAATTGAATTAAAAAGCAGAGGAGGATTAGTTATTCCTTCGGAAGATGTTATTAAAGTTGCACTTGCAGCAGAACAAACGATTAGGGAAAACAAAAGTATTATTTTTGGAACAAATAATGTTAAACAAAAATTAATCAACACAACGTACAATAAAATCATTGAAAAAGTTTTTAACCAATCCGTAATGTTGGAACACATATCAGAACAAGAATTTTTAGATAATCACAAGACAGAATTAGTTAAAAGCATTGCAGAAATGTATATAAAAATTAGATTATTTCATGAAGGGAAATGTATAACACACCGAAATCAATATGAATACATTAGGCACAAATACTCGAAAATGATACATTTTAAACATATGTAATCTTTGCAAAATGAATCGAATGATTATTAATTTCAAAATATATATTTATTTTAATTAAATACATTTATTTATTGTTTTCTTTTACTATTTCATAATATAATTATTTGATAACAATTGGTTAATAACAATATTTAATAATATTTTAATTCAAGTAAATAAACTGCATTATTATTTTAATTATAAGTTATAAAAACTTCACTATTGTACTTTAATATAAAGTGATTTATTTAATAATTTCGAGATTATTTACAATTACAAACATAGTTCGAGTTGCAGTCAGGCAATTTTAAAATTTTCAGATTTTTTTATTGCATGATTTTCTGAACAATTTGAAGCGAGCGCTTTATATAGCTTTTTGACATGCGCATTACGACCAAAAGGATGAATATACCTTTCTCTTTCGCACATATATATCTTTCTCTCTCGTTCGGCTCCTTCAGATTTTTCTTATGCGTTGAATGGGCTATTCCTCTTCCAGTAGTATAAGTTCTATGGCTCCTTCCCTATCCGGCACAGGTAGTCACCAAAGCATCCATGCCCGGTGAAAACCTGCGCCATGCGGAAGGACATTCCTCCTCCCCTCCTGCCAACCCACTCCAGTAGGCAGGGCTGGATGGCCCCGACGGTCCTTAATCCAGGTAGACCCGGAGTATTGTGTTCGCTCAGTCGGTGTTGCCACTCCCTGAGCGCCCACCTCCGGGCCCTGGCCTTCTCTTTTGCCACTTCCCTGGGAATATTTTCGGGGAAAATACCGTTCCGTCCGACCTCTATCGCGCACCGATACGATTCGGCACGCGATTTAGCGACCAGGTCGAACGGGAGCACCCCCGTCAGGGTCGTGGCCACATACGACACCGTTCGGTAACACCGGGCGACTCTGATGGCCATGCGCCTATCTGTCCTTCTGACTAGGGTCATGGCGCGTTTGTTGGCCATCAGGTCTTCTGCCCAAATCGGTGCCCCATAAAGGGACACCGATCGGACGGTATTCGTATATAAGTGCCTAATTTTGGCACTGGGACCGCCGAGGTTGGGCAGGAGGCGACACAACGCGTTCGCCATCCTGTCTACTCTGAGAGCGAGAGCATTGAAATGCTGCGTAAACTCCCAGAGTCCATCCAGGGTGAGGCCAAGGTATTTCATCTTGGACCCTACAGGGATACGGGACCCTCCGACTTTGATAAATGTCGGGGGTGGTCTTCCTCCTGTCTTCCTGTGGAAGAACAGGGCTTCCGTCTTCAAAGAAGCCACCTGTAAACCCAGGCCCCGTATAACGCGCACCACGCTGGCCACGGCTGCGGTTGATGCAGCCGCGGCCTCCCGCCAATCCTTCCCCCGAGCCACGACTAGAGTGTCGTCCGCGTAACAAATGACGTCACAGCCCGGAGGGAGGGCCGTCCGAAGCACAACATCGTACCCGAGATTCCACAGCGTCGGGCCCAAAACAGATCCCTGTGGAACCCCGCGGTACATCCTCCTCTCGCACACCGCGCCGTTACCATCCGTATATGCGAATGACCTGTCCCTCAGGACTAGTCCCACAGGACTGCTCGAAGATAGGGGGCAGCTGGAAGTAGTCGAAGGCTGCCCCCAGACAATCCCAGGGGAGGGAGTTAAAGGCGTTCACAATTTCAAGAGACACTGCCATTGCTACCTTTCCCCCCTTCAGCGCGGCCTCCGAGAAGGACCGCACGTGGCTTATAGCGTCCACAGTGCCGCGTCCTTCCCGAAAACCGTACTGCTTGTCACTCAAAGTGGGACCACCCCGGGACAGGTGCTGGACGAGGCGACCAACGATGATTCACTCAAAGAGCTTTCCTGCCTCGTCCAGCAAGCATATGGGCCGGTATGCGGAGGGCTGCTCCGTCGGCTTGCCATCCTTGTGGAGGAGGACCAAATTGGCCCTCCTCCACCGCTAGAGGAAAGTGCCGGATCTGAGACAGGCCGTAAAAAGCTGCCCCATCTGGTCACTTAGCACTCTCGCTGCCAGGGCCCATGCCCTGCCGGGTATTCCGTCAGGACCAGGTGCTTTGGCTGTCCCGCCAAGCTTGGCCTGCACTGCGGTCATCTCCTCTGCTGAGACTGCCGGTTCCTCGGGCCACGCCTCCCCGATCATAGGGGGAGGGATGTTAATTTTCCCCACGGGGAACAACGTGTCAACGATGTTCACGAGGATTTCCGGCTTCAGTCTCTCCGCAGTGGAAGGCGCCCTAGATCTCAACTTTCTGAGCACCAACTTGAAGGGTCACCCCCACAGAACCCGGTCCAGGGTGGAGGTTAGTTCCTCCTATGCCCTAGCCTTCTCCTTCCTGATGGCGGCTCGCAGGGCGTTCCGCGCAGCCCGAAACCCCTCCAGAGCTTCCGTCATTCTGGCGTGATCCCCCCTTTTGCGCACTCGCAGGAATGTACGTCTGGCGGCCGAGAAAAGACGCCTGAACTCGGCGATCTTCTCGGTCCACCAGTACATAGCCTTACCGGGGGACCATCTAGATCGTGGCATAGACGCCTCACACGCGTCTTCAACCATGCTCACGACCCTCGTGGCCTCCTCCTCCAGGTCCACGGCCTGGCCAGATGGCTTTGGCCAGGATTCCACCAGAATGACCGCCATCAGGATGTCCTCATTGATCTTCCTGAGGACCCATCCCCTGCGGGTGTTACGCCGACGGCGGCCGAGCTGTCCGGTGGGGGTGGTCGAGGCCTCGATCACGATGTATCTGTGATCGGGCCCCGAGTCCAGATCTTCGCCCACCCACCAACCCGTGATCCTGCGCGCGGCCGACGGGGAAGCCCACGTGAGATCCACAATGGACTCCCCCCGGGTACGCACGCAGGTGCTCCTCGAATCCGTGTTTAGGAGACACAGGCCAAATGCCGCCGCCCAGTTCACCATCTCCCCTCCTTTCCCGTTGGTTTGCGAGGAACTCCATAGCGTAGACCACGCGTTGAAGTCCCCCGCAACCAACGTCGGCCGGGGGAGGCATCCGCGGATGCTGTCCCCCAGCCCTGCCAGGAAGATCTTGAAAAAGGGGAGTTTCCAACTTGGTGGGGCGTAACACCCCAGTACCACCCACTCTCCCCACTCAACTGCCACGAATCCGTGCCCGGCTCCAAGCTTGGAGCACGGGCGTGGCGTCGCTGTTGGTCGCCACGAAATTGCGACCCCCTCTCCAGTAGGATCCGTAAACCAGTTGGGGTGGTCCCTCGGAATCCAGTACGGCTCCGAGACCACTCCCAACTCGAACCCACCCTCCGCCATGGTCTGATTAAAAACAAATCCTGACCCATGGCGGAGTGGTTCGCGTTCGCTTGGAGGATCCTGGTAGGCGGGAATGTTCCTACTCAGAGTCCTCCGTGAGATCTACGGTCTCCTTCTCCTTGGCAGCGGGTGTTGGTGTTGGTGTCAGTGCCTTGTTTTTGACACCAAACCGCTCAAATTCCTCCCTGGATCTTTGAGTCCTCGGTTTATCCCACGGTATGATCCAGGAGTCTCCGTCGTCGTCCGACGTTTTTTCCGCCAGTTTACGGGCGGGCGTGGGTGCCAAGGCCACACCCGTTATTCCCACCTCCTCTTTAACCTCACATGCGGGAGCGGACGCGGGGTCCCAAGCCGCGCCCGCTGGTCCCGCCTCCTTATCCGTCTCACCTGCGGGGTCGGGCACGGGGACCCGTGCCGTGCTCGATGAACCCGCCTCCTCCACTTCCCTGTCTAGAGCAGGAGTGGACGCGAGTGCCCAGGCCACGCCCAGTTGTCCCGCTTCCTCCACATCCATCGCTACCGGAGCGACAGGAGCGGACGCGGGGGCTGAGGTCGCGCCCGTCATCTCTTTCCTCTTTGTCGCCTTTTCCTTCTTCCCAGGAGATTTGGGCGTCTTGGGGTAGACCCGGGGGCCGAGGCCGCACCCATGATTACACCCTTTCCCATACTTCCCCTGTTTCTTGGGGCCTTGCAAGCGGGACCCCCCACCCTATGTACATGGGGGAGCCCTTTATCCCTGCACACAGGGCAGCTCACGGGGGCCTCACAGTCTCTCGCGACATGACCCGTCGAGCCGCACCTGTAACAGGCGTTACTCCTGTCAGACGGGTTGTTGCAGTTAATCCGCACGTGGCCCGTCTCTAAACATTTGAAGCACTGTAAGGGCCTCTCATTTAGCAAAGTGACCTTTACAATGCCCCATCCCACTTTGATGCCGCCCCCCCCCCCTGCGACCTTAATTGCCACATTGAGGGGGCACCGCATCCATGCCATACCCATGCCATTTCCCATTGGGGAGTGTCGGATGGGTCCAACTTTGACCATTGGGGGAAGACATTCCCCCACCTCCGCCACAGCATCCGCGACCTCTTCTAGTTCAATCGAGTTTTCAAGGCCGTGGACCCTCAATTCCCCCATTTTTACTGGTCTAATCACCCTAATTCCTTCCCGTCCTCGGAAAGCTCTCTTTTTAGGGCCTTGGCCAGGGCGTCGGCTTTCTTGCCGCTGTCAGGGCCCGGGATTTCCAGGAGGGTGGCGCCCGTCCTGGCTTTCTCGTGCCTCACATACTCGATCCCAAAATCTTTGGGATCGACCTTGCCTCTCGCCTCCCTCATGATCCGTTTATACTCCCCTTGCGAGCACGTAACAGTGATCGCCGCAGTTTTGGGGGGTCTCCGGATCCTTTAGATGTTAGAGGGGGCGGACTTGGCCAGGCCCTTCCTTTTCTCTAGCGGCCCTGTAGCAGGTTGTGCCTTGGCCGCTTGCGCCTTTCTCGCCTTTTCTCTCCTCCCCAACACCCTCGCATAAGTTGGGGTGTTGGTAGGAGGGACTTGTGCGCTCCGCTTCTGCTGCTGCTGTTGCTGCTGTGGGGGGGGAGAGGCCCCCCTCCCGTGCAGCCAGTGGTTTCGCAGAGATTGCGGGTTGTCCTGCCCCAGTCCGATGCAGACGTGGGGCTCCCTTGGAGGGGGCGGCGAAGGGAAGGGGAACGGCCTTAGCCCTTTCCTCCCTCTCGCCCCTCCCCCTCTCCTCCCTCAGAGGAGGGAGCTCCTTCTCTGTTGTTGTGGCTGGGGGTGGGATCAACCCCAGTTCAACCAGGGCTGCCGGGATAAGCTTTTTGAGCAGTCCCGGCAACCTTCTTATAATCTTCTCCCCCCATTGATAGTGGGGGAGGAGGGGCATTTATCCTTCTTTCCCTGGGTTGCCCCGCCGCCCGGTTTCGCGCGGGCGGTCGGAGGGGTCCCTTCCCTTCCGCCCAATCGGCCGCTCCTCTCATTGAGCCCAATGCTGCGCTGGCAGGGTGCGGGTAGATTACTGTGTCGGAGGCGGGAGGAGCAGGGGGTGATATTCTCTCTCTCAGTTCCTCTATCTCCTCCCTCAGCCTTCTATTCTCCCCCCTGAGGTCTTTAACCTCTTTCCTAAGAGCATTATGCTTTCTCAGGAGGTCTTTTTCGGGGGTGGCCACTCCCTTCTTCCTGTTTTTTCTCGGCCTTGTGACAGCATCGCCGTCAACCCCTCTACCTTTACTCGGGGGCGTTATCCCCGTCCCCCCTCTGGGTCCTCCTAACATCTTTCCCCTTGGGGTACTAAAAGGATGTTCCCCATCCTCGGTTTCACTCGAGGAGAAAACCTCCCCCCCCTTCTTTTGGCGCTGGCGGGGAAGAAATCCCCGCTCGCCCTACTTGCCCTTGAGTCTTTCCTCAGTCGGCCGACATTGGATTTGTCGGACACTGTGGACTGGTCGGCTGTTTCGCCCCTCCCCTCTTTCCTTGCCATTAATCCCCTCTCGATGCTCTCTCGAATCGCCATGTTGTCATCGTTTTTTCCGTCCTTTGTGTTTGTTTTTATGTTTTGTGTATTTGTTTTCATTTCTGATCCCACGAGTTTGGTAGGAAACAATAGTCCGTCCCAGCAGAGCCTCCTTACCGGGATAAGGCGACTAAAATACTGTGGGATTGCGCCAGGTGCCCAACAGGGATCGTTTGTGACCGCACATTTTTTACGTCTCTGCGGTCATTCAGCCTTTGGCACGATGCTTTCCACCTTGGTTTGAGACGCCTACTTTGTCGTCTCGGACTCGTAACACGAACCGGCGCGCACGCCTCACGGACCCCCAAAAAGCGACCGGCCCGCTCGGCGCACGCCACCGACCAGCCGGAGGGAGAACCCCCCCCCCCCGCCCACCCGCCCGCATAAAGCCCGACATGCGGCGGCTCACATGCGGCGACCCGCCCCGAAAGCGTGCCCCCGGAAAGAGCTCCGATCCCGCAATGGGATGCGGATTCCCCCGAGAAACGCGTCCCGACGCGGCCGCCGCCATCCTCACCACCACATGCCGGCCCGCAAACGGACCAAAGGTCCCCATCCGGGCGGGCATGAATGAAGGTGAATAAGGTGTGTATATGTGCAAGAATGATGTATGAGTGTGCGTGATAGATGAATAAATGTGTGTGTGTATGCAGGACAGGAAGCGGCATCCCACGCATCACCACGATGCGTGGGTGCCCCCCGCCGAATGCATGCATGGCCCCCGACTTCCGAGCAGCTTCGCATCGGCGAAGGCGCCCAGCCAGTACGGGGGCCAAGAGTGTACGTGTGTATGCGTGTGTGTGTGTGTGTGTGTGTGTGTGAGCGCGAGCACGGGGAGGGACGACCCATGGCCGAATGCGCAGAGTCCGGGAACGACTGGGGAGGAGAGCTACGCACCTCCCCCCACCCATTTTTTGGTTTTTTATCGGAGTGTCCGTTTCCTAGGTCGACTGCCCACCCAGGGCTCACGAGCTCGACCTGCCCGGGTCTTTTTATAGAGGTTTTACCACCCTCGCGGCCCGTCCTAGCTATGCTAGCACCGGCTCTCGGCTTCATTAACTGGGGTTACGGTATGAGACGCCACGCCTCCCCACGTGCCATGGGAGGCCGACCGTTATACCGGAACACCGGCGTGCTAACGAGGCTGGTCAGGCCCCAGATTTTTTCTCGAGGTTTACTCCTTTATCCCGGTGGAGTGAAAAACACTCCTAACGGATCCAGGCATCCGGGCGATTGCAGCCAGGGCCGCCAACCCCTACCGGCGAATCGGGACAAGTCCCAGAAAGGTCGCCGGACCCCCGTTCCCTCCGAAGAAGGAACTATGCGCTCTTAGCACCGTAAAACGACTCCAGCGAGCCATTTCACGGTGAGCCCCCTCATCACGACAAGGTGGCGCACAACGAGGAGGAGCCTTAACCTAACCTTTTTTTTTTTGTTAACAGAGATGAGAAAAATCTTCAAAAGACACCCAGGAGCCCGTACTCTAAAGTAGTGCTGGATTCGACCGAGACTCGCATTAGGAATAACCCAGCAGAACCCTTAGGGCCATCTTCCCCCACCCTGACCAGAATCCGACATCCATGCGGGAGGATAGTCAGATATCCGCAGGGATGTGAAGAACACGATGACTACCCAGCTCCACCGGATCCCCGATGATCATCTCGACCACCTACCAGCTAAAAAACTCACCTCTCGCCCCTCTCGAGCCGAAAATAAGGAGAAAGGCAGGATTACTAACGGGAGCATTACTCCACCTTTCTCCTTGACCATGCCTAATAGGCCCTATCATAGTTTAAACGGGACATCTAGTAATAAAACATCTAAAATTAAAAACATCTATTATATAAACCTAACCTAAAGATATAAATATATCTATTACAATCAAAATTAACCTAACAACTAAAAGTATATGTACAATAAAGAGAAAGACAGAACAACTCAATCCGAATCAGAGACTAAGTTGTCAATCGCTCTTCTTCTATCTAAGGCCTGACGTTCGCGTTTGTCCGCCTCCTTTCTAGACATAACTATGCTACAAAATTTGGAAAAAGCTTTCCATTTCCCTACGTCTTTTAAAATAGCCACTACAACAGAGGGCAGATCAAGCCTGTCACCTATAACATTCTTTAGAATATCTCGCTCTTCGTTCCAGGCTTCACAAAACTCTAACGTATGCTGCGCATTATCATTCGCTGAAAAACATTGCAAACATAGTGGCGCTTCTATCTTATTTATTCTACAATGGAATTCGTTCAAGCAGCCATGGTTCGTAAAAATTTGAGCTACATGGAAAGTGACCCAACCGTGGTTTCTACTTATCCAATCGATAAGGACCGGTCCTATCGCTTCGCGAACCCGCAAACCCGGTTGGTCGTTGCCCATTTCCTCAAGGTCATGTTTCCAATTCTGTATCGCATCGAATTTAGCATTCACTTGCATGATTTCCCTAGATCTAGGGGAAATCTTTTCCCCTTCATTCCTAGCTCTCCGTAATCTCTCGAAGACTATCGCCAACCTATTGGCGGAGTATTCGATAGGCGGTGTACCCGAAAGAACCATGGCCGCCATGTACAAAACTGTACGATATGTACAACAAACCCTCTGGGTTATCTTCCGCATTAATTTCTCCACTATAGATCTCGCAGTCCGATTTTCGCGAAATGAAGCATACCAGACTGGTGCGCTATACAAAATAATAGAGAGAACTACATTTAGATATAATCTTCGTTTTCTTTTTCCCGAGCCTCTACAATTCGGCATGATCCTCTACAAAACCCTCACCACTTTGTCCACTTTCATAGAGATTTGACGAAAATAGTGTGTAAAGCTCCACTCGCTATCTAGAAAAATCCCCAGATATTTCATGTCACTAGAAATAACTATATCCAGAGAGAAATCTGAGAGAGGCCACGCTGCCGTTTTCCGTACGACGCTTTCTCTAGGCCGTACGCTAGTGACGCACGTCCATTTCCAGCCGGCTTAGGAACTAAATAGCCACGTCCATTTTCCGCATCGGTCAAAAAGTCACGTCTATTTTCTGAGATGGTTCATGTCCATATTATATCCACAAGCGAAGCTATTTACGTCACGCGTCCTTGCCGTGCGTTAGACTGTTTGATCAACAGCAGCGTACAACAAAGAATCAAGCGTTTTTTAATCGAGTAAGGCGAATCGCTTGAATATTAAAGATCCCATATTCGAGACCTACTTTTTGCAACTTTTTTTTCCTTTTTTTGCATTTTTTTCCACTGTATATAATCAAATTAATAAATTAAAATAAAGTTTAATAATAAAATAATGTTAAAATAATGTTAATATAAAAATAATATTTAATAAGCTTTTATTGCAGAATTGTAAAATTATTTTTAATTTTTTTATTAACAATAACAAATCAGTTTTTATTAAATAATTATAAAAAATTTTTTATATTAAAAAATGCTTTTTATAATGTTTTTGTAAATATTTAGTACATGCCATGTACAATAAAATATACATATTTTTATATAACTAACATATGATCTGTATTAAAAAATGTTTTCTCTTTCTCGATCCTTCAAAAAAAAAAAGTATTAATCGTAAAGAGTGATTCAAATAATAATTTCAATGTAGAAAGAAATTCAGTCTCTTATGCAAATGTAATACAAGTAACAATAGCATCGATCTCATTCTTAATAATGTGCAGTGGCTTAACGGAAAATAGTTGGTCTATCACAACGCAGATCAGGTTTCGAGACTGAGTGGTGTCCGATTTTTTTTCAAGTTTATGGTACATCTTATATAGATCACATTTAGATTTGATAATTTAACACAGGCCTCGGAATTATTTCATCTTTTCAGCCAATTCTCGTAATATACGCCTCCTTTCCTCTCTTCACCGCGCGCGCGGCAAACGCTAGGGCCAGCGCCGCCGAGCGTTAGGAGCGGCGCTATCCGATTAATGTTAAAAAAATTTATTAAAAATATTTTTTTCCTCAATAGCAATAGTACCTCATGGGTGACGTGGAAATCTATTGAAATATTTTCACATAATAAATTTAAAAATAAAAAAAATATTTTTAATAAATTTTTTTAATTTTTAATGATCAAGGAAGAAGAACCCAACATTTATCGGATAGCGCTGCTCCTAACGCTCGGCGGCGCTGGCCCTAGCGGCTGCCGCGCGCGCGGTGAAGAGAGGAAAAGAGGCATATACCACGAGAATCGGCTGAAAAGATGAAATAATTCCGAGGCCTGATTTAACAAGAAATAAGTCAAAGAGATTTATGTAGATTTTTTTACTTTTTTTTTTTACTATTTGTTTATTCATGATACATAATGATACATATATTTATTAATGTGATTATATTTAACAGAAATATGAATATATTTAAAGAAGAACACGTGAAATTTATAAATAACTGAAAAAAAGATATATAAATAATTATTTAGTAATAATAATTAATAGTGGTCTTCCACGCTACCCATGAGGTGCCACTAATAGCGCGTTAGATTTTTTTTAAAGTGGATCTTCGCCTGTAGCCCTATTATACCACTTTTTATTACATTATGTATTTACAAAAGATATATATATATATATATATATATATATATACCGAGTGGGCCATTTTAATCTATCCACGTAAATTTCTCCGTAAGTAAGCCAAATACAGAAAAATGGTTCAGACAAAAGTTGTTCAGGACAATAAGGGTCACCTATTTGTGTTAGTGACTTTGACCTTAAAGTCAATTTTCAAGGTCATTTAAAGGTCAGAGTTATTTTTTTAAATAAACCCCCTATTTTTGATTCCAAAATCTAATAGCTGGTGTCAAGAGCTTTTCAAAACGCTATAATGAAGTTATTTTTCATTAAGAACTTTTCGAGTTATGAGGCTTGTAAATTACAGTATTTTGACATAAAATACAAAATATCTTGTAAAACATTCAATTTTTGGGAATCTTACCTTAATACTTTTATGCATAAAATAATGAGACGAATCAATTGATATAAAGAAAACACATAGTTGCTTTCAAGAATAAATATGTAATTTGCAACATGCAACTGCATATTTTTTTTTAAAACCAATGTGTTTTCTTTATACCAATTGATTTGTCTCATTATTTTATGCATAAAAGTATTAAGGTAAGATTCCCAAAAATTGAATGTTTTACAAGATATTTTGTATTTTATGTCAAAATACTGTAATTTACAAGCCTCCTAACTCGAAAAGCACTTAATAAAAAATAACTTTATTATAGTGTTTTGAAAAGCTCTTGACACCAGCTATTAGATTTTGGAATCAAAAATAGGGATTTTTATTTTAAAAAATAACTTTGACCTTCAAATGACCTTGAAAATTGACTTCAAGGTCAAAGTCACTAACACAAATAGGTGACCCCCATTGTCTTGAACAACTTTTGTCTGAAGCATTTTTTTGTATTTGGCTTACTTACGGAAAAATTTGCGTGGATGGATTAAAATGGCCCACCCTGTATATATATGTATATCTTTTGTAAATATATAATGTAATAAAAAGTGGTATAATAGGGCTACAGGCGAAGATCCACTTTAAAGAAAATCTAACGCGCTATTAGTGGCACCTCATGGGTAGCGTGGAAGACCACTATTAATTATTATTACTAAATAATTATTTATATATCTTTTTTTCAGTTATTTATAAATTTTACGTGTTCTTCTTTAAATATATTTATATTTCTGTTAAATATAATCACATTAATAAATATATGTATCATTATGTATCATGAATAAACAAATAGTAAAAAAAAAAGTAAAAAAATCTACATAAATCTCTTTGACTTATTTCTTGTTAAATCAGGCCTCGGAATTATTTCATCTTTTCAGCCGATTCTCGTGGTATATGCCTCCTTTCCTCTCTTCACCGCGCGCGCGGCAGCCGCTAGGGCCAGCGCCGCCGAGCGTTAGGAGCAGCGCTATCCGATAAATGTTGGGTTCTTCTTCCTTGATCATTAAAAGTTAAAAAAATTTATTAAAAATATTTTTTTTATTTTTAAATTTATTATGTGAAAATATTTCAATAGATTTCCACGTCACCCATGAGGTACTATTGCTATTAAGGAAAAAAATATTTTTAATAAATTTTTTTAACATTAATCGGATAGCGCCGCTCCTAACGCTCGGCGGCGCTGGCCCTAGCGTTTGCCGCGCGCGCGGTGAAGAGAGGAAAGGAGGCGTATATTACGAGAATCGGCTGAAAAGATGAAATAATTCCGAGGCCTGTGTTAAATTATCAAATCTAAATGTGATCTATATAAGATGTACCATAAACTTGAAAAAAATCGGACACCACTCAGTCTCGAAACCTGATCTGCGTTGTGATAGACCAACTATTTTCCGTTAAGCCACTGCACATTATTAAGAATGAGATCGATGCTATCGTTACTTGTATTACATTTGCATAAGAGACTGAATTTCTTTCTACATTGAAATTATTATTTGAATCACTCTTTACGATTAATACTTTTTTTTTTTGAAGGATCGAGAAAGAGAAAACATTTTTTAATACAGATCATATGTTAGTTATATAAAAATATGTATATTTTATTGTACATGGCATGTACTAAATATTACAAAAACATTATAAAAAGCATTTTTTAATATAAAAAATTTTTTATAATTATTTAATAAAAACTGATTTGTTATTGTTAATAAAAAAATTAAAAATAATTTTACAATTCTGCAATAAAAGCTTATTAAATATTATTTTTATATTAACATTATTTTAACATTATTTTATTATTAAACTTTATTTTAATTTATTAATTTGATTATATACAGTTGAAAAAAATGCAAAAAAAGGAAAAAAAAGTTGCAAAAAGTAGGTCTCGAATATGGGATCTTTAATATTCAAGCGATTCGCCTTACTCGATTAAAAAACGCTTGATTTTTTGTTGTACGCTGCTGTTGATCAAACAGTCTAACGCACGGCAAGGACGCGTGACGTAAATAGCTTCGCTTGTGGATATAACATGGACATGAACCATCTCAGAAAATAGACGTAACTTTTTGACCGATGCGGAAAATGGACGTGGCTATTTAGTTCCTAAGCCGGCCGGAAATGGACGTGCGTCACTAGCGTACGGCCTAGAGAAAGCGTCGTACGGAAAACGGCAGCGTGGCCTCTCTCAGGTTTCTCTCTGCTATATCCCTATCTTTAATAAATAATCGTCCAAGAGAACCATGCCCAACCGCCGAGGCCGGGAAGGCCATTACCTCCGTTTTATGCGGAGAAATTTCTAGCCCCATTCCTTCTAATTCTCTGATAAGAATACCAGCAGATAACATCGCTTTGTTTCTAGATTCATCGAAGTTTTCACCAGAGACCAACAGGATAGTATCGTCCGCATAACCTAGTGTCCAACAACCCTCCGGAAGCGTCAAGGTAAGTATTTTATTGTAACCAATGTTCCACAAAGTCGGCCCAAGGACCGATCCCTGTGGAACTCCACAAGTCATTTGCCTAACTCTAACTTTAGCATTACAGTCGATAAATGAAAAGCTTCTATCCGAAAGGTATGCGAACACCATCCTACACAAGTACTCAGGGAATTCCATGGAGGACATGGCTCCCCTGATAACTCCCCACGGAAGAGAATTAAATGCGTTCTTTATGTCAAAGCTTACACAAATAACTATTTTTCCTTCGTCTATCTCATTTCGAACTATTTCGCGAAGCTTGAGTATAGCATCTATAGTCGAGCGCCCTTTTCTGAAACCAAATTGGTTATCAGAGAGGGTGCCCGAAAACTCCAAATGCCCATGTATTCTCGATACTATTACTCTCTCGAATAATTTGGCTGATTCGTCCAAGAGACAAATTAGCCGATAGATGCTAGGATCCGATATTATACCCTCCTTTTTTCTTAAGAGAATTAGTTTGGCCCTTTTCCATATCTCAGGAAAGTTACCCTCCCTAAAGCACTCATTAAAGCAGGTAAACCACGCCTCCATGAAATTCCCCAGACTGCCAGTGAGTACGCTTCCCGCAACTCCATCTGGGCCCGGTGCTTTCTTACAGCCATAAATCTTTTTGGCAGTCTCCCTGATCTCTTCTTCAGTGACTTTTAAGTCGTCAGTCCACAAGGGAGGACGACTTAAGTGATCTGAATCTAAATAGTTTTCCCTCTCTGGAAAAAGAACCCGTATGATTTTTTGCACTATACTATATGATAGGGTCTCAGTAACCGAGTGTGCCGATGGTCTTAACTTTTTAAAGATAATTTTGTAAGGTAGGCCTCATGGGTTCTTGTCAAGATCTGCCAAGAGCTCATCCCATGCCTTCGCCTTCGCCTTTTTAATACATGTTCTATATTTACAGAGAGAAAGTCTATATTCTCTATATTTGATCGTCACTATATCTATGTTCTGTTTCTTTTTCGCCCTAGAGAGAGCCCTTCGCGCGTGAACCATAACTCCCCTTTGAGCTACCAGATCTTCATTCCACCAATAGGTAGAATTTCGAGAACGGCCGCTATTCCTTGGTGAGGAAAAATCACAGATTTCATGTAAAGATTTATTAATCCATTCAACTAAACTCCCAGAAGAAACCATATTTGCTTTATTAAATCCCCAAGCTTTACAAATAGCAGCCGTTTTCAATGCTTCAACATCTACTTTACGGAAATTCCATTTTGGAAAACTTTGTTCCACAGACAAAGATCTCTCTCTAGCAAGACCTGATTTTATCTTGATACAAATTATTCTGTGGTCAGATAGAGAAGGCGTATCTACCTCCACTACACAACTTAAGACTAAACTATTCGCTTTATAATTATCTATAATTAAATCAACGACAGATTTTCCCCTATATCTAATACAGGTTGGAGTAAACTTATTATTTAAAATTATTAGATCCATATGATCCAACCAGTCTTTAAACCTTTTGCCTCTTGCATTGACACCACCTCTGTCCCAATCACAGACTTCTATATATTACTAGACTGCTAACTTCCCAAATTTTGCTTATGTGCTATGGCCCCAAAAAGCATGTGTTAAAGTGTCTCATTGTGCACATGCGCAGAAGCAAAAAGATATATATAGTCAATAGGTCTGTTTTTTATAACTGAACTGGCTGCACTAGTTCAGAGTTTATCTTTCTCCTTCCAATGTAGAGGGAAAAAGATAAACTCTGAACTAGTACAGCCAGTTCAGCTATAAAGAACAGACCTTATATATTCTCCATAATACGGTTCTTCTAACCTATAATTCTAATCTTTTTACATGAGAAAAGTGATCCGCGATACGTGATAAAAACGTCATAAAAAGAAGTCAACAGTGCCATTTAAATGTGCTGTTTTAAATTGCAAAAGCACAGCAGCATACAGAGAGAAAAATGACAAAATCTCTTTCTTTAAGTGAGTATTATTTAATAAAAATATGTGGTAGAATTATATTGTCGTGACACTGCTGTTTTTTGATCATTAAAAGAAATTCTAAATATATTTAGTATCAATGTTAATAAATTAATGTTAATAAATTGTTAAATAATTTAGATTTCCTATAAGTATACCTTATTTATTGAAACAATGGATAATAGCAATTAATAGAACAAATTGGATACCAACATCATCAAGCCGTATTTGCCAATTTCATTTTACTGATAGTGATTTTGCAAATACATCAAAAGTGAGAAGATTAAAAGCAGATATTATACCCACTCAAAATTTATATGATCAAAGTTCTGAGAAAGATTCAAGTAAGTATATCAACAATTGCACATATAAAAATCAGAAAATTATTTAATATATGAATTTTATTTTGATTTATCTAGATTCAAATGAATGTAATAGCGAGAATCTGGATGTCCAAACTTTAAGTGAAACAGATATTACTGCACAATATGATACTGCTGATACAACATACAATACGATACAGCTAGGTACGAAAATAATAAATTATAATATATATTATATAAAAATCAGAAAATTATTTAATATATGAATTTTATTTTGATTTATCTAGATTCAAATGAATGTAATAGCGAGAATCTGGATGTCCAAACTTTAAGTGAAACAGATATTACTGCACAATATGATACTGCTGATATAACATACAATACGATACAGCTAGGTACGAAAATAATAAATTATAATATATATTATATAAAAATCAGAAAATTATTTAATTACATGATTTCTTAGCGTATATAATTAGATTTCATGATTTTATTATTATGGATTTTATTACTGTATATCTTATTAATTTTTGTAATATAAATTATGTCTTATTTTAGGCTTAACAGAATCTCAAAAACGTGAATCTACAAATATATTACAAAGGACAAACATAAAATGTCGTAAACTGGAAGATGAAAATAAAAAACTGAAAGCAATGATCAGTTCCTTAACACAAGATTATGAAAAACAATTAAACAATCAAGCAGATATGTTTAAAACTTTTATAGAAAAAAAAAAAAAATTGGAAAGAAAAGCTTGTTTTCGAAAAAAATAAAATAAAATAATTAAATAGAAAAACAAATAGAAAAGAAATACAAATTGATAACTTGATACATAAATTAAAAGATTCAAAAACAATTAATGATGAAACGTATGATATGTTAAGTTCTGATTTGGGTAAAGTATCTTCTGAAATATTTAAAAATGATCATAAAAATAAAAATAAACAAAAAGGACGACGTTATTCCGAAGATATTAAAAGGTTTGCATTGACCTTACATTATCATTCCCCAAAAACTTACGGGTATTGTAGGTCAGCATGTGTGTTTTCTTCTATTTCTTTTTTAAAATTCTTTTATGCATTAAGAAGTATACATAAATATAAATTAATTAATTATGTATATGCACACACACACACATATATATATATATATATATATATGTCAATTGGCTATTTTGACGACAGTGACAAATACGCTATATTATTGTATACATTAGAGTACATTGACTTCCCGACGTATACATCACAAAAATTTTTGCAATGTATACGTCAGAAAGTTAATGTATAAGCAATTAACTATGGATTGGCTATTTCGACGACAGTCCAAAATTATGTACAATGATATATTGTTTGATTAGTTTGGCGACCCTATCATATTATATGAAATAATTAAATGTGCTTATTTGTGTATTAAATGAAACAATTAAAACACATTTTTTGATAAAAAATTTAAATGCGAATATTCCATCAATTATGCAATACTTATTATAAGAATTAATTAGAGAACATAAAAAAAAATGCTTGTGCAAAAATTAATATAAAAAATCTATACAGGGTGGGCCATTTTAATCCATCCACGCAAATAACTCCGAAGGTATAGGTGATAGCGAAAAATAACTCGTACAAAAGTTGTAGGGTTCAAAGGGAGCCAACCGTTGATGACCTTGAACTTGACCTCGAAGTCGATTTTCAAAGTCATTTTAAGATTAACAAGTGTTTTTTAAATGGAAACCCCTATTTTTGATTCCAAAATCTAATAGCTGGTGTCAAAAGCTTTTCAAAACACTATAATGAAGTTATTTTTCATTAAGTACTTTTCGAGTTATGAGGCTTGTAAATTACAGTATTTTGACATAAAATACAAAATATCTTGTAAAACATTCAATTTTTGGGAATTTTACCTTAATACTTTTATGCATAAAATAATGAGACGAATCAATTGGTATAAAGAAAACACATAGTTGCTTTCAAGAAAAAATATGTAATTTGCAACATGCAACTGCATACTTTTTCTTGAAAGCAACTATGTGTTTTCTTTATACCAATTGATTCGTCTCATTATTTTATGCATAAAAGTATTAAGGTAAGATTCCCAAAAATTGAATGTTTTACAAGATATTTTGTATTTTATGTCAAAATACTGTAATTTACAAGCCTCATGACTCGAAAAGTACTTAATGAAAAATAACTTCATTATAGTGTTTTGAAAAGCTCTTGACACCAGCTATTAGATTTTGGAATCAAAAATAGGGGTTTCTATTTAAAAAACACTTGTTAATCTTAAAATAACTTTGAAAATCGACTTCGAGGTCAAGTTCAAGGTTATCAACGGTTGGCTCCCTTTGAACCCTACAATTTTTGTACGAGTTATTTTTCGCTATCACCTATACCTTCGGAGTTATTTGCGTGGATGGATTAAAATGGCCCACCCTGTATATACAGAAATTTATATACATAAATAATATATATCCTTTCACATAATATGGTCAAATCGCCGTATTAAACCAAACAATGTAATATTGTAATTTTATACTCGCAGAAATAGCAATCTATAGTTAATTGTTTATACAAATTTACTGATGTTCCATACTATAAAAAATTTTATAATGCATATGTCAGAAAGTGATATGCTTCGATGTATGCAATAAAATAATTGCAGTGTAACTTCTATTTCTTTTATTTAAGTAAAAGTGTGTGAGACAAAATCAGCAATATTATATTCTATCTCTCTCGGTATTATTTAGCTCCCTCTTCTATTGTGCTAACTATGTTATATATAACTGACTTTATTTATCAAAAATAATTTATTTAACACGAATAATATAACATATTTAAAAATTTAATATTCTCTATCAAAATTTAAAAAAAAGCGAACTTCTAGAAAGAGAAAGAAAGATATAACAATAAAATAGCATGCCTTGCAAAAATAAACGGACTTAAGTAAGTACATGTGAATAAGACTCATTGTAAGGCAATGTGGATGCACTGTAATGTGATAAAATATGTTATGTTATTTGGGAGCAAGTAAAAGTATTTAAAGTACATATTAAAACATGATTGATATTTCTGTTTTTGATGTGGTGTGAATAGTGAGTGTAACTGTGTATATAATCATGTCTCTCATAGGACTACAATAATTAATTAAAGCTTCTTACTTCAAGTGTTAAGTAAAGTAATACACACAACACTACACTTTTGCAATTAAAAGATATTACTGTGTTCATGTAATAAATAAGTGTTGCAAATAAAATACATTTATGCTAAGATTCTGATTTTTATAATTAACATAAACGGATTTTTATAATTAATATTAACATAATAAAATGAACAGCTTACTGTTTCTATTAATATTTTAAACATATATGTATATGTGTGCGATGTGTAATATTCTACATATTGAATTGTCACTGCTGTCAAAGAAGCTGTTAGAAGAGAATCCATTTTCAAAGCACGAGATTCTTTCCAGCGAGAGTTTATTATTATTAATTTCCTTGCTACTAGAATTCTGTATAATGTTGTGGAAATATCAATATCTATTTATTCATCAAGTTAAATTCTATAGTTGGACATTTGCTGTTACGTGTTGTGCCATATCAGTGAACAATAAAAATAAAAATAACAATAAAAATCAGTGAACAGAAAATATAATTGTGAACTTAGCTGTGTAACAATATCACAATAACTAATTAGTTTCTTTTATAATGTTTTGAATTTAAGTAGAGCATTAGAATTCTATATTGTTGTGATAAATGATAGTTATTACGGTATTTATGTAATGTATAACAGTGCAATGCATGAATGAAATTCATTTGTGGCATAAGATTTTTATAATTTTAAGGTTATTTGTTTACTATTTTTAATAATATTTAATAAGACATATATGTATATACGCTGACAAATTATATAGAGAGATTATATGCACTGTTATATATTGCATAAATATCGTAATGTGTCATTTATCACACAATACAGAATTCTAATGCTCCATTCAAATTTAAAAGAATATGAAAGAAACTAATTATTGAGAAGTATTGTTATACAGCTAAATTCACAATTATATTTTCTGTTATTGTTCACTAATATGGCACAACACGTAACAGCAAATGTCCAATTAGAATTTATCTTGATGAATAAATAGATGTTGATATTTCCACAACATTACACAGAATTCTAGTAGCGAAGAAATTAATAATAATAAATTCTCTCTGGAAAGAATCTTGTGTTTTGAAAATGGATTCTCTTCTAATAGCTTCTTGGCAGCAGTGACAATTCCACATGTGAATTATTATTAATACTACACAACATGCATGTATGTCTTGTTAAATATTTATAAAAACAGTAAGCAGATAACCTTAAAATCAAAATCAGAATCTTGTAGCACTAATGTATTTTATTTGCAGCACTGTTATGTATTGCATGGCACAGTAATTTTAATCGCAATAATATAGTGTTTTATTACTTCACTCAAAGTTTTAATTAGCTTTCATTAATTATTATAGTCCTATGACATGATTAAATACACAATTACACTCATTATTTACAGATCACACCACACGTCACAAACAGAGATATCAATCATGTTTTAATATATACTTTGAATATTTTTACTTGCTCTCAAATAAAATATTTCATCACATTACGGTGCATCATCATTTGACACCATTGACTAATCACAGTCGATTATTCTTCCATAATTTATCTGTGATTGGTCAATTTCTTACGGCTTACAGCTTACGGCTTTATTATAAACCAACCCTTAGTTTTAGACTGTGTTCGTTATGCTCGCTTACATGCTGAAAGCATCATTCTATCTTTCTTCGACGCATAATGAACAAGAAAGACAGACTGATGCTTTCAGCGCGTAAGTGAACATAACGAACGCAGCCTTATTCACATATACTTCAAGTCTGTTTGTTTTTTAGGCACACTATGTACCGTTATATCTTTTTTCCTTTTTGTTGATCTCAAAATACAGTTTTTAAAAATTTTAAGAAAGAATGCTTAATTTTTAAATTGTATTATTTATATTTATGCAACAAACCATTTTTGATAAATAAAGCAAACTGTATAACATATTGGAGTTAGTACCGAATAGGAAATAAGCAAATAATGCCGAGCCGAGAGAGTTAAGGCCGGTATTCATAGTCGATTCTTATAATTAAGACCGTTTTAAGTATAGTCTTAAGATGTCATAAGCCAATCACAGAGCCGTATTAGCGTCTTAAGGCTTTACTTAAGACGATCTTAAAATAAGAACGGACTATGAATACCGACCTTAGAGTCTGATAGGTACTGTTGATTCTGTCTCACACATTTATCTAAATGAGAAAAATATGTTATCTTTTATAACAAGACGTGCTCTCTTTGCCTCTCTATCAGTTTCTATATACTTTTATGTTTCATAATCTAGTGAGGGCCTATCCAGACAAACTTGCATAGTCGCATAAACATATACAAGGAAATTAATTGGTTTATAAGCAAATGCATAAAGAAATGGACCAATCAGTTTCCTTATGCATATGTTTATGCGACTATGCAAGTTTATCTAGATAGGCCCTAACTGTTGTTACTACACAAAAATAAACAAAAATCTTAATTAGAACTGAATAGTTATCATAATAATGAATTATGAATTTAATCATATAGTTTTGCGCAGTTTAACGGACATGTTGATACGTGTCAGTGCATCTGTGTACATGAGGCGTAACTTGCGTAAAATGCGGATCCGCATTGCTTTCTCTCTTCTTTTGATGATTTCGAAATAATGTTGATGATTTTATTAATAAACTTGCTTTCTATTGTTGCACTGAAATTTTCCTTCTTGCTTTTGTCAAATATTAAATATATACATATTTCTTTAAATACAAAGAGAGTATAATAGTTTAGCTATAAAAAAGGAACCTATTGATATAATTAAATATTATTTTTATTTTATTTAAATATTACTTCTATTTTATTATTGGACGCTGTATTAAGATGCATTTTAGGTAACTAAAATTAATAATATAAATGTATTTCGAAATATACTCTGATAGTAGTGAAAATCCATATTTCGCGTGTTATTTATATATAAATATAGATTTGCAGTATTGTCATTATTTTAGACTGCATATGACTGTATATAAACTTTAATAAATAATGAAGAAAGAAAAATTTTTAAATAGAAAAAAATGCTCTTTTCTTATCTTTTGAATTAATAGAATGTATCATTGAAGCATTAAAGGAATGAGGAATGAAATTTCAATGCAACATTAGTGCAATTAAAATGAACGCCTTAAACTGAAATTTTTCTTGGAATACTTTCTATATATAAGTTTTTTATGTAAAATTCTGAAATAGTTTAAAATTTCTACGATTTTTTATTTTATAATTTCTGAAGAAAACTTACAAAATTTGAAAAAGTTTACAGAATTTTTTGAAGTTCTTTATAAATTAAAAACATTTCTTGAAAAATATTATGTGAAAATATTTTCACTAGGAATAAGACATGGACTATGAATACCGGTCTTCAAATTTAAAGAATTTACTAATTGGAATATTACTTATCCTAAGGTTTTATCTTATGGAACGAATCTATTTGATTTCCTCAATGTTACTCATAAAGTTATAAGCACAAACCAAATCTGTTTGATTTTTTAAATCTTAATTTCTTTATTCAGATAAGTATAATTTTAGAATATTTATTTTCTTTTATAACATTTTGAATGTAATCTTTTTTTCTGTTTTATATGTTTAGATAGAAAACAAATTAATAAAGAAATAAAGAAAAATAAGTGTAATGTTTACAAAGTGTAAAATATATATATAAGAAAAATAAAGAACATCAATTACATAAGAAATTTCATAAATTATGCAATATAAAATCATTTTCTATCAGGCAAGTATTATATCTAAAACCTTGTATCTGCAATATTAGAAATCGCTCCAAGATTTTGAATGGAAAACAATTGTTCAATCACATTAGTCTGAATAGTTAAAATGCGATTTGTCAATTCTTTCCTTATCTGAACGATTAATAGCATTGTTTAGACACAAGACTTAAATAGACATAGAACATAACTGCTTATAATGTAGAATAACTGCTTATAATATAAAAGTAATACATAAACATCAAAGTTACAAAAGATTACATTCATAAGTTCAAAAGATTACATTCATACATAGATAGATACAATATCCTCGTATGCAAATAAATCTAATCACAAATTGAACTTAAATTATTATATTCCTACATATGAGTGAAAATTATTGTAATACATGAAATATCACATTCTATCAGTATAAATTTATACTTGACATATTTTACTTAGTATATCACAAGAATAATGTACTATAGTTACCATGTTTTCTTTAAATTAAAGATATAATCTCTTAGATATTTGTACTTTTTATCAAATGCTAGTAAAGAAACTTTGCATTTATTTGTTATTCTATAGTAAATTTGAATAATTCTATAGTTTTGAATAATAAACTAAAATCAAAATTAAACAACTTTTATGCTTTAAAATAGCTGATTATATAAAGTATAAGACAGTATTGCTTTTTATCACTCTTATTTTAGTTTTTAAATAAAGGCACTTCTTTAAAGTAATGACTTAAAAAGTATGTAAAAATACTATAAAATGTTTACACTCTCTAGCAATTATCATTTAAGTATCTTCATCCTTTTTAACGTATAGCAGCAATATATAGATATACTTATAGACAGACATAAACTTAAAATTACATAATTATAATCAAAATTAAATAACATTACAGATATTGCATTTGTCATTGCACATCCATATATATCTTAAAGTTTCTTTAGTTGAAAGATACTTAATAGAATAAAACTTAAAATATACGTATCTTTTTAATATCGCTAGAAATATTCATGAAATTTCAAAACTCCAACTTGAAGTCAAATAAACTTATTATTGATAGGTATACTTTTGTTCACTGATGCAGTCTTAACTTAAGAAAAGCGAATAAGTATATGACAGACATCAAAAGCAAGAAGGTCTGTGACATCAGAAGAACATCAAAAGTTTGAGAAAGATATTAAAATTCCTGAAACAAAAAGATATATTCATAAAATAATACTTACAATCAATTGAGTATGTTTGTAAAATATACCGATATACTTTTCCTTGCTCTAATAATTAGCAAATAACTATGAAAATAACATAATATATAATTTACTAATTGCATAAATTAGTTAATTATATATTAGTAAAACTGCATATAATTTACTAATTGCATTTACTTTTGTCACATTAATAGTGTAACAATAATTAATTTTCTATTTTAAAAATGTTTTTAAGTATTAACATAATACATACTCACATTGTTTACGAAAAGCTTTTTGTTTATTATGTATCCACGTTTTTATTTGTGGGGATGTACGTTGTGCAAGAGAAGTGTACTGTTTCTTTACTTCTTGTATTTCTCTCAAAGAGGGTAATGTTAAATTTTCCATATGTTTAGCAAATGCATGAAGTGCTGTTTCTTGTTCTTTCTGAGACCAACGAATTCTTTTAGTTTTTCCATATGGCGATGCTAGTAAAAAAAACCAGTATTGTTAAAGTGATACTTATATACGTATAAATAATATATAATAATAATCATGATATATAAATTTGAGAAAAAAATGAAATGTTAAAAGAAAAAATTATACTAAAAATAAAATAAAAAGTATACTGAAAATTAAATTTAAAAAGAAATGTTGTTAAACATTATACTAAAATAGGTACATGAGATTTACAAACACTTTTGTGCCATAATTTCTTATAACTTGTAACTCTTATAACTCATAACTTTTATATAATCTCTATGATATATATATATATATATATATATACAGGGTGATTCAAAATAACCTGATGTCCTTGCAATGCCATATTCTTAAGCGAATTCTGAGACGATTTTTCCTTTTACAAAATTTTGTCCGAAGCTTAGTTTTCGAGTTATAATTGAAAATAGATAGCAACTTACGAGTTCGGTACAACAGGCAGGTAGGGACGCGCAACGTATAATGAGACTGTCAAGTGTTTACTATCGTCTCATGACGCATTACACCGTCTCTGTCTGTCCGTTGTACCGAACTCGTAAGTTGCTATCTATTTTCAATTATAACTATCGGACTCGTAAGTAGCAAACTATTTTCAATTATAACTCGAAAACTAAGCTTCGGACAAAATTTTGTAAAAGGAAAAATTGTCTCAGAATTCGCTCAAGAATATGGCATTGCAAGGACATCAGGTTATTTTGAATCACCCTGTATATATAAGATACAAGACTCTGCAAACATTTTTAAACAATTCTTAGAAAAATAAAACATACAACATTAAAATTTCACATATTTAATGTAAAATACTCACTTGAACGTTTTTGTTTTTTTTTCCATCGCTATTCCTTTGTTGATTATGTATTATATCATCAGGTAAGTCATATAAATTTGTGTCTGAAATAAATGTTTGTGAATATTTGAAAGGAATTATATATATATATGTATATATATTGTATAGAAATAGAATATTATGCATAAGAAATACAAATGTAAAATGTTATTACCTGAATGTATATTTTCTTTATTTGAGCTATTAAAGTTGTTCTGTTTTGCTTCTTCATCACTTTCGGAACTGTTATTTGTTGAAGTTTCGTCATCTGAAATATTTTTATTTCCTTGAACTGCTTCCAAATATTGTGAAACTTTTAATATATCTCTGCTTGCCAATGGTTGTCTATAATGATCCTTATGTATTTTCTCAGAATGACCCATAAATGTAGCAAGATCAGATACATCAATCTCATCAAGATTTAATTGAATACAGTATGTTGCCACATGCTTCCGCAATTCTGTAGCACGCAAAGTAGTAGACTG
Source organism: Linepithema humile (assembly GCF_040581485.1). Classification (NCBI taxonomy): domain Eukaryota; kingdom Metazoa; phylum Arthropoda; class Insecta; order Hymenoptera; family Formicidae; genus Linepithema; species Linepithema humile. The sequence goes on along the minus strand of NC_090134.1, from coordinate 13,633,168 downwards.
ACTTGCATTACATTCTTCTGCAAATTTTCGTAATAAAATGCAGGCTTTAAGATGTCTAAATCTTTTTTTATTATAGCCAGGTAATGCAAATACGTAAGGATTTGTTTTAGGTATTTCAGCTTCTTTGCGAAATTTTAAAATTAAATTAATACTTTCAAATAACTGCTTTGTTAATAAAACGGGCACTCCACGGCCCAATTTGCCCCTAATACAGAATCGAATATATTTTTCCGCAATTTTTTTATTTTTTTTTGATAATAATGTATAAATGTCGGTATTTACGTTTTCATGTAGTTTTTCGTAACTTTGGAAATCTTCAATAAGAATTCGCTCCATTTCTCCCGACCGTCGTCTATTAAATACAAGTACAGATATTAGTGTAGCTTCTGCTAAAGAAAGCCAACTATGATAAGAAAAGGATTGTTGTAGTGTTGTAAAAGCTTCAATTCGCTTTTTTTCCAAATATTTATATAATATTTTGATATCTTCCAATGATGGTAGAATAACTTTTTTACGTCTTTTCTGAGCTGATTGTGTTTCCATAACAGTCTTATTTACACTTGTCCCAATATCAACAACTAATAACTTTAAGAAGTCTTTAACTAGTTTCTTTTTTTCTGAATCTTCCCTCTTTATACATTCTGCGATAAGAAGATTTCCAATGTGTTTAATTAAAGTGGATAAGTTTGCCGCCACTGCAGGAGCTTCATATATTTTTTCTTCATCATTATATCTTGCAACTATATTTATCGCATGGATACAGTCATCATATACTGCTGGACGATATAGCGATTCAAAGTTTTTTATATTTTTATTTATACTTTTTAATGCCAAAAGGAAGCGGCCAAGAAGACGCAATCTTGCACGTATCATGTCATGATGATGTTGAGATTTGTATTTAATGCAGAGTTTATTTCCAAATAAAATCAATAATTCATCATATCTTATAATGCGTGTAATCTCGTCTTCACGCATGACTGGAAATACCATTTTCTTCAAAGTTTCATTTGCCGAAGAATGTAACCTGCACATAATTTTTCTACCCATTATCATAATACATTTATTCTTCCGAAAATCTTTTCCAAAGCAGGTTCGAGAATGATGACGTATTGTACTTTTTGCAAAGAAACCTTTACATTTTGAGCAAGCAATAAAATCTCTGGCGAGCTTGTTATATTTTTCATTGGGACGTCTAGATACTATAAGTTGTCCATTATTCAATGTCGAATTTGTATTAAATTTAAAATTGCCATTTTTTCGTAAAATTTCTATAATTTTTTTCCTTTCTGTGTTATTTTTGGGTAAAGCCGTAAACCTTTTTACATCCAATTCATTACGATGTACTTTTTCTAGATGTCGTGCAAGTTGTGTTTGCAATTTTGAACAAAATATACAATAGTTTTTTTTAGGAGATCTTGCATTAGAAGTCTCTACATACATATTTTCATCGTTGCATCCATTACCATTAATTTGCGAGGCATCTAAACTTGACATTGAAGTTACAGTTGTGTTTAAGCTTGATTTGCGTTTTTGTGGCAGTTCATTATCCGATAAATGTTCATCTTCTGATGGTACATATTCTGATTCACTACTTTCTTTACCATTTTCAACGTCTGTAAAAAAAAGATGTAGATTAGGTAAGTATTGGGTTTAATTCATTTCGTTCATTACCTTAGTTATCTCAACTCATGACATCAAAAGCGAAAAAATTCATGTTCAAAATTCTTGCAAAATATATCTTGAAATAAAAATATATATACAATGATATTTGTAATTAATTAAATAACTTAATAAAGTATAGAAAAAAAACTTTCTTTTTGCTTTAGTAATCAATAACTGTAATAATAAATCGATAATAAGCTATAAAATTAAAAATCACATTAAAAAATCACATAATTGAAAAATAATTTATATTTCCGAAAATTTTTCTTTTGCTTAATAACTTTTTTGAACTGTACTAAATATAACAAACAGATATAAAGTTGTGTGTTATTTGGTTTTTAATTAGATATATCACATTAATTTTATTGATATTTATCAAAACAGAAGAAAAAAGTTTTCTGAGTATTTTATAAAGTCTAAATTAATCTTATCTTATAAATATATCTTTTTATTTGAACTATCTTATAAGAATTCTTCATAAAATTTTCTCTTTTTTTATCATAAAGCTAAAATCTATAATAAAGGACCAAGAATCTTAATAAATTTACAAAAATAATCAAAAAGAGCTTTTACAATTTACATACCAAGTGTTGATGATATTTGGACATTTGCTTCATTTCCTATTTGACTCACATTTTGACATGTAATAGAATTACACGTATCATCTACAAATATAAATTTTTAAAAATATACGTATAATTTGTTATAAAATTAAAATCAAAATTAAATACTTAAAATTAAAAAGTTAATTATAAAATATGATATATTTTAATAATAAAAACTGCTTAGAAACTTGCAAACAATCTGTGATATCTCATATATAATATTAGCAATTTAAAGTTAGGAAAACATTTTATTATTATCGAAATATCATACTCAGGTTTTTACTTTTCAATATAGATAATAAAGACAATTGTTATAACATAAATTTTCATATATTATTGCAAAAAATATATATTGTTTATGATGTCCATTGTAACAAATTTAATACTTCAAAAAGGATGTCAGGATCATTTACTATATTTTGTATCTAGCTCCTATAATAATATTCATGTGTTTTTACATCTAAACATTCCTAATCTTAGCAATCAAAATTATAACTACATGAAAATAGTGATTAATAACTAGGTGGTCACATTGTTAATTTTAATTTTACATTTACAAGAAAATACGCGAAAGATATATTGTAAGAGTAATGTAAAATCTCAATTTGAACTATATTAAAAAATAACTTCCATTCTGTTTTATTTTGATATTAATATAGTTTTTGAAATATTTAGTTTTAAATCCTATAAATGACTGATTCTACTATTTTACAAATTCCTCAAAAATATTAAATATAATTAACTTTTACATACCAGTAGTATTAAAAGATATTCTTCTAACACAATCATCTAAAATAAATGTAGATGGAGATATGTTAAGTAAATCTGTAAACAAAAAAATAGAATGAAAACAAATAAGCTTATTTAATAATGCATAACAGCAAGTGATAATGAATTCAGGTATTACTTACTGCATAAGAAATATTAAGCTTCATTAATTTTTTTTTGTAATATTCAACATATTCAATTATAATACAATCAAAATTGGGAAAGTTACTTTTTAAAAGTTACTTTTAATTTGTCATCGTTATTTTTTAAATGTTAAACCAATATCAAATTTAAAAATTTATTTTTTAAATGTTTTTGTTCAAATATTATTAAAAGCAATATAATCTTAATTTCAAAATACCACACAAATTTAAAGAGAAATATTTTAAAATGCTTAAAATGCAAATAAAAATTGTTGATTCATTAAACTTATAAATATAGCAAAATTTATACGTTTTTGCACTGTTGATCTTATGTTCAAAAATTTTAATGTGAATTTTTAATTTAAAGTAAAGACAGTTTGTTTTTAAAATATGCAGCTAATGTATCATAGAACTACACTAATATATGATTGATTTATGATTATCTTTATACTTAAGATATTTTAAATATAAAAAATAATATACTAATTAAAGATTAAATACATAAACAATACATCAGAAATAGGTTCAAAATGTAAAAAGTAACAATAAAAGAAAATGTTAAATTCGTTGTTACTAAAAAAAATATAAGTATGTTACTGTTTCAGAAAGAATAAAGTAACAATAACACGTTACAATAACATGTTACTTCCCAAACTAGAAAATAAGAAACATACCTGTTAATGAGACGTCCATGTTAATATTGTCAATTTCCAGATTATTTTCAACTGCATTACATGTCTGTATACTTGCAGGTTCTGACAAAGGTTCTAACAAAAACAATTATAATGATGTAATCAGTAGTTATCATCAAAATAATTTTCAGAAGTAACTAGTATTATGAAAAATATGAAAATAAATTTACCACAAGATAATAAAATTTCAACATCTTGCCAGACTTCATTGAATTTATCAGTTCTTTCATTGCTTATGTCTTTATCGATGCTTACTGATTTACTAATTGATTTACTAACCAAATCTAATATTAAAATTGAAAAATATATTATCTTTCTTTAAAACTTATAAAATAGATTATAGATAATTCATAATATTAAAAATACTAACCACAAGGTAAAAGCACATCTGAAATTCCATTAATATTACAGTCTATATTTTGTATTTCACTGTGACATACGTTCTCATTTTTATTCAAAATTGTATTAATATCTGATATAAGAAAAAAGATATATTAGTACTTTGTTCATATAATCAAATAGTAATTGCAGATATAATCTATAATTAGTTAAATATACCAGATGTAGGAAGATCAATGGTTTTTTTATAAGAACAGTTTTTTTCTGTTTCTAGTCTATCGTTACTCTTATTTTCGTTAATTATACTAGAAGATGCTCGAAGATCAGTGCTCTCCTGATAATAGCAATCTTTCTTTTCTGTTGCCGCTCCGTCCTTACCCATATAGGATTTTGCAATCGGCCCAATACTGGACCAGTAATGATTGCCTGAATTGCAGTACTGGCAACACTACTGGCTCAGTTTTGGCGCAGCGTCGGATGATAAGTTTGTCCCAATACTGATAAACGATACTGGTTCAGTGTAGTTAGCCTGCACTGATCCAGTGTTGATCTTACGAACGGTCCAATACTGGTTGCCAGAGCTACCAGCACTGGCTCAGTGTTGTTTGAAAGATTAGTATTATTATAATTTTAATAAAATTATAAAAATTGTATATGATTGATTTATGTTTTAAGATTATACTTAAGAAAATCTTATATATAAGAACCGACTATATATATGACTACTGGTTTATGATTGCCAAGTTTTTAATAATTCTAAATTTAGTAAATGTTAATGCAGCCTAATATATAGAAAACATGGAAATATATATTTTGAATACTCACTGTTATGTATTGGAACATCAAACGTTTCTATATTACTATCTTTGCTTTGAATCTCAGTTGGACAACTATTTCCATTTTCGATGATTACTGCGTTGATATCTGATGTAGAAAAAAAGTATATTATGTATTTCATTCATATCATGAAATATTGAATAAAATTGTAATGGATAAAATATATTAATTAATCGTACTAGAAGATGTTGGAACATTACTGGTGTCTAGATAATCACAATCCTTAATTTCTATTTCTGCTGTTTCTGGTCTGTCATACCTTCTACTTTCATCAGTGACTGTTATGGTTGGTTTATCTATATCTTAATGTAATAGCAAAAAAGAAAATGTGCATTATATTCTAGCTTTCGTAATAGAAATGTACTTAGAGAGACTGGCATAAATTTTTTAATACGCTCTTACAAAATTATTTATGATTAAGTTTCAGTTATATGCGTTTTGTTTTAATATGTATTAATTACTGTTATTTATTGGAGAAAACAATAATAACTTAAATATTATTTAAAAAAAAATTAAATTTAGTATTAGTGAACATTCATGCGAAACACATATATATGTATATTAAAAAGAAAAAACTTTTACGGAATATTAGTCTTATTTTTACAAATTATAAATAATGAAACATGTGAATATGTCTTTAGAAAGTGACTGTCGAAATTTGTTATATTATATTATCTCGTATATGTCATGAAACAATGAATAAACTCTTTAACATGATATTACTTTAAAAAATAATTTTACTTTAAAATATTACTTTATTCAATAATTACAATATTACTTTAAAAAATAATTTTAAAATTTAGCCTTGAAAAGTAACATTTATCATGAAAAACTAGTATAGAAACTAGTATGAAAGAAATTATATTAGAAAAAAAGTTTTACAAAATATTTACAGAATATTTTACAAAACTTTTATAGAATATTATTTTTATTCTTACAAATTATTAAGTCAAACATATATATGTGTAATTAGGAAGTGGATTATTGCCAAAATTTCTAACTACTCTAAATTTGCTAAATGTGTTAATGCATTTATGCCAATCTTTAATACATGGAATAGATGAAAATATTTTGAACACTCACTGTTATGCATTGGAACATCAAACATTTCAATACCACTCTCCTTGCTTTCAGTTTCAGTTGAACAATTGTTTCTATTTTTTTCAATGATCACTGGGATATCTGATGTTTCCAGTTCGTCGTTTCCTTTATTTTCGTCGATGATTGATTTATTAATTGGAAAAAAGAAAAATATACATTCTAGCATTTATAGAAACATACTTAAAGAGATTGATATAAACTTTTTGATACACCTACAAAATTTGTGATAAAAAAAACTTTCAATCATGCGTTTTATTTGGTTATGCATTCATAATGACTGTATTTGAAAAAAAAGTATATTATGATCGGTATTCATAGTCCGTTCTTATTTTAAGATCGTCTTAAGTAATGTTTTAAGACGCTAATAGGGCTCTGTCACATTTTAAGACTGTACTTAAAACGGTCTTAAATATTAGAATCGACTATGAATACCGGCCTATATGCATCTCATCCATATCATGAAATATTGAATAAAGTTATAATGGATAATAATATATTGATAATATACTGATAATATAGATAATAATATTAATTAATCGTACCAAAAGATATTAAGACATTAGTGTCTTTATAATTGTAGGTCTTAATTTCTGTTTCCGATTTGTCGTTTTCTTTATTTGAGAAAATGATAATAATTTACAGATTATTATTAAAAAATAATTTGAAAGTTAGCATTATTAAGTAATCTTTATAATACAAAACAAACATATATTTAAAAAAAGAACATTGCGAAACATTATTCTCAGTTTTTTATGAATACTCAAACATGAATATATTGTTAAAAAGTGTATAATTGCTAAAATTTCTCTGAATTTAGAAAATGTTAATATCTAATACAAAAATAAAAAAGAAATATGCATTACATTTTAGCATGTACAGTAGAAACGTTTTTGTATTCATTGTATTCATGTATTCATAAAAGTCGTTGTGTTAATATCTAACATAAGAAAAAAAGTATATTACTATTGACATATTAAATAATTGATGATATTAATTAAATGTATCAGAAGTAATGATTTTTAAAGTAAATAAATATTACATTACATTAATGCTTATGAAAAAAAGTCAAATAATTAATGCAATAATTAATAATATTGTACTTACCTTTGAATACGCAGGTATTCGTAGTCCTTTCATAATCATAATTTTTGTATTTTGTATTTCTCTTTCTACTTTGGAAATAAATTTTTTTACAAAACACACGTGGTTTATTTGCAAATATATTCTGTTTTATTTCGTGTAATATAGCTTTGTTATCTGTAATGATAAAAAAGATATTCAATAGTAATCTATTTAATAATAATAATTCAGTTTTTTAATTCAATATGTCATATTTATAAAGTTTTTTCTTCAAACTAAAATAATATTACATGTGACTTTTATATTAAAACAAATAAAGCTTTGATGAAGCTCTCTCTCTCTCTACTATAAGTAAAAATCTTTTAATTAATCAATTGCAATTAATTAGTCATTCTTAAACCATCGTTAAAGAATTGAATTGATATTTATACTTTTTGGAATGAAAACAAATAGAAAAATAATTAGACATTAAAATTATGATTATTCGTACAATAATGAAAAAATATGAATATTGGATTTAGAGAAATTTGCTATTATATACATTGTAAAATTCTGTATTTTCTTTATAAATAATATAATTACCAAGTAACACAATGAGACTAATGCCTTTTTATCTAAAATTGTACGCACATATCAGAGCATACTCAGCTCTTGCTTTTTCGCTACATCATTTCTCTATATCATTTTCATGCATGTGCTAATATATTTTGATATGCGTGCAATTTCAGTTTAGAAAACATTGATATCCACCGTATAATGGTGATTGATATTACTTACATATAATAATAACATTGAAAACGTATATAAAATATACATTATAAAATATAAAAAAATTCCAACTTACCATTTTTCGCTATAATATTTGCTGGGTACTTACGTCTATCACTGTATGTAGCTTTTGTAACGCCTTTACAAGTAATAAGATTTGATTTGCACACGTGATAAATACCATCATGAAATTTTACTAAGGCGTACATATTAGAATTTCTATTTTCAATACAACTCTTTGGATAATATTTATAGCATGGTTGAATGTGGTTAAAGCGCGAACGTACACGTTTCTACATGTTTCATAGCCGATTATACAAAAAATAATCGTTGCTAAGTTAGTTTGTTTATTGCTAGGTTACTGTTTAATACGAACGTTGCCTTTGTTTCTGCCTGATAATCTTGATGTCGAGAGAGATAGTATCTATAAGGTATCATCGTCTCTGTTTTTCACGTATAATGCCCGTCTATGATTCGCTGGGTCGTACAGTAGCTCTAACCTCTAACTTATCGACCTAATGGCGAATTCCTACTGACAAATATGTTCTGAGCGTATATGTCACGCGTCGCGTCATCCGTCAGCGTCACAAATTAACCAATTAAAGCATCTCATTTTATTGCATGGTAATGGAATGGAATAAAATAGAACAAGATGCGTGACGCGCTCAGTGGGAATTCGCCATAGGCCTAAATTTACAATAGATGTAATAAGCTTTAAGGCGTAAGAAATTGACCAATCATAGTCGATTATTCTTTTATGTTTTGTGAGTGATCAATTTCTTACGGCTATACTTATTGTAGATCTAGGCTTAGACTAATAAGTTAGGGCTACTGCACTACCCAGCGAATCATTGACGGGCAGTGTACTATCTTAGCTAAAAACAAACATATCTTTATACATTATCACACAGTTTGATGACTAATTTATGCTTCGGTATTAATCTTAATCTTAGTCTTAATCTTAAAAAATTGATCAATCACAGACAAATCACAGAAGAATAATCGACTGTGATTATCATTTCTTAAGACTAATAGGCTTTCTACAATAAGCCGTGAGTCGTAAAGTCATAAGAAATTGAGCAATCACAGTCGATGAATTCTTATGTGATTTGTCTGTAATTGGTCAATTTCTTATGACTATACGATTTACGGCTTATTGTAGAATAGCCCTAATGGTGAGTGCCGAGACAGAAAAGAGAATTTTATATTTGAATGAATATATACAATACATCTTGTTGTAAATGTTGAGATATTCTTTTCTGTAATAAATGTAAATATAATTATGACGCTTGTATGCTTACAATTATAATCATTTAAAGAATTTTTAATTTTTAATTCTTTTTTGCTGTAGTAATTAATTATCTATATTAATTCTTTTTAAGGACAAGTTCAAATTTTGTTGAAAGAAACCAAATTTGCTATTTCTTTCAGAATTGAATTTACATCACTTTCCAAATAAACAACTATATTTCATAAATAATAATGATAGACCAATAGACCAAATAAACCAATTAAAATCAAATACGAACTAAAACTCGTGTCAAATTATGGAATTGCGAACTGAGATTAAAATTCAATAATCATATAATTTTAATGATTATTTTCGTTCTGATTAATTAAATTGTAATCTTTAATTCGCAATTCTTTTGCAATGCGAAGTAGAAATTGAGCATACTTTTGAAATAAATGACTGTATTTTAAATGATTGCTTTTTTAATCAACAAATTTTTTCTCTATTACAAAAATGGTATTTGTAGAATTTCTTGCTGTTGAATCTTCATATATATGTATGAAAGTAGACGATAGGAAATTTTGTGACATCACAGTCTGACGTAATCAACCTCTATAGCAATACAGGGCGCTTGCATGATAGTTATATAAATTTTTAATGTTACACATTCAGCATATAATATGAATCTTATACTTTTTTATGAAATCACTTGTTATATTACATAGAAAATTTCTATATTTTTTCTAATAATTTCTATTTTATATTTATGAATGTTAAATAATGTCGGATATTTCAGATAAATACGTTACTGAGAATTCAGAGCGTTTGGATAGTATGACGACACTTTATATAAAACAACTTTTTTTAACAACATTTTTGTAGATACGCTTTACAGTGGCTGAAAATAAATCCGATGTGTTTTACCTTCTATTTTTAATAATTATAGGAGATACAGAAAAATGGTTCAGACAAAAGTTATTCTATTTTTTGGCTAAATGGAATAAAAAATCCGATCAAATTGAGTCGTCATCGATGCATTAGCATATGTATTTTAATTACAGAAAAGAATTTTTTATTCTAAACAGCTAAAAAGAAATAAAATTGCATTTAAAGAAATCGGTAAAACAGACGGCTCCAGGATCGCCTTACTTGTAGTTTAACCTTGTTTATTGCTAAGTAAAATAATAAGTACTAAGTTGTAATTAACTGTTTATATTATGCTTCATGGTTTCTCGTAACTTATGAGAATCTTGAAACTTTAAGTGCTTCGATTTTGATGATTTTTTAAGAATTAATATTCTTATATTATTCATTAATATTAATATGTATTTGAGCGCAAGTAAATATCACATACATGTTTTTAATAATAATTGATTCATATAAAATAATACTTTCACTGAAACTAGAAGTGTCGTTATAAAATAGTCGTTCCATATAAAGTGTCGCTGTACTAAACGAACGCTATTGTAGGCTACTGTAATTTCGACAGAAAGTTAGATATAATAATAAAGTAACGAGAATTTTGAAGTTTAAAAAATTTCTAATTTTGATGATTTTTTTAACAATTAATATTCTTATCGAGAATTGCGTATTTAAGTATAAGTTAATTTTATATGCGTATATTTACTAATTGATTTATATAAAATAGTTTTTGTTAATCAAGCGATATATCATTTTGTCGTTAAAATAACGTCATATGTTAAATCACACATTTCTCACATATTCTGCTTTGATATATAGTGACATGTCCCATACAGCATACAAGCTTGCAGCAACATTGCAGCAATGTTATAATATTGTACATTGCAGTGCAACGTTGCAGATATATTATACGGATATGAATTTGCAATATCATTCAAACAATATTACAGCAACATTTTAAAAATATTGTAAAAACAATGCCCTATTATGTTCTTTTATTGCTTGAAATATAATAAGTAGTATAGAAAAAAATGTTAATAATGCATTATTTTTAATCAAATATTATTTAACATTATTTAATATTATTTTTAATATAATGCAATATTATTAATAAAATAAATATTTATTTATATTATATAATATACAGGGTGAGTCATTTTAAGTGACGCACTGAAATTTCTCAAAAATTATAGGAGATACAGAAAAATGGTTCAGACAAAAGTTGTTCAGGACAATGGGGGTCACCTATTTGTGCTAGTGACTTTGACCTTGAAGTCAATTTTCAAGGTCATTTGAAGGTCAGTTATTTTTTTAAATGGAAACCCCTATTTTTGATTCCAAAATCTAATAGCTGGTGCCAAGAGCTTTTCAAAACACTATAATGAAGTTATTTTTCATTAAGTACTTTTCGAGTTATGAGGCTTGTAAATTACAGTATTTTGACATAAAATATAAAATATCTTGTAAAACAAGTTTTTGAGAATGTTACCTTAATACTTTTATGCATAAAATAATGAGACGAATCAATTGGTATAAAGAAAACACATAGTTGCTTTCAAGAAAAAATATGTAATTTGCAACATGCAACTGCATACTTTTTTTAAAACCAATGTGTTTTCTTTATATCAATTGATTCGTCTCATTATTTTATGCATAAAAGTATTAAGGTAAGATTCCCAAAAATTGAATGTTTTACAAGATATTTTGTATTTTATGTCAAAATACTGTAATTTACAAGCCTCATAACTCGAAAAGTACTTAATGAAAAATAACTTCATTATAGTGTTTTGAAAAGCTCTTGACACCAGCTATTAGATTTTGGAATCAAAAATAGGGGTTTTCATTTTAAAAAATAACTCTGACCTTCAAATGACCTTGAAAATTGACTTCAAGGTCAAAGTCACTAGCACAAATAGGTGACCTCCATTGTCCTGAACAACTTTTGTCTGAACCATTTTTCTGTATCTCCTATAATTTTTGAGAAATTTCAGTGCGTCACTTAAAATGACTCACCCTGTATATCTATATTTTTATTACCTTTAAACTAAATGATAATAATCAAATAAATAGAAAATTTATCACTATACGGTCACATTGGATCTTTTATGTCTAATAATATTTTTCATGTTAATTTGTGTACATTTTTCACTTAGCAATTTACGTGCCACTATGTCTGTATCAAACTACGCTTTGAAAATTGAAGATTAAAGATTGAAATTTGATCGGAATGAAAGGAGCTAAATTTTTTTGTTCTGATTAATGAAATTTCAATCTTTAATCTTCAATCTCAATAATAGGCTTTAATATCTGAGATAGGCTTTACTTTGTTGATCTTGAGACTAAGTTTCAAAATCAAAAATACCGGCGCATAGCTTGCTAAGTGAAAAATGTACATAAGTTCACATGAAAAATGTTAAGCATAAAAGATCCAGTCTGACCGCACATTTCCGAAATAATGTTGCATACATATTTTATTGCAATATTGATACATTGTTATTTAGTAATATTTCTGAAAGCGGACATTTTACCGTTGCTGCAACCTTGCAGCAATCTTGTAACAATATTTCACATTTATACAATGTTGCAATATTGCAATGAAACGTTGTCACAATGTTTCTGCAATCTTGTTGTGCAGTATGAGGTATTTCTCGTTAAGTATTATTTATTGGAGAAAACATTTCCATGTAAGCATGAATGTTTTTGTAAGTTAGTCAAAATAAGTTAGAAATTTTGTAGTTATATTTCGAAATTGTGTTTTATACATATTTTATATTTATACATTATATAGCTGTTTTCTTGCTTTCAATTTCAATTTCTTGTTCATAAAATTATTCGATTATATTATCATTATAATCATAATTATATATTCTTTTATTGCCCTGTATCGAATTGAAATTTTTACATAATCAGTTTATATTTACAATAAAACTAAAAATAATAAATTCCAAGCTATATATATATATTTATACAATTTTCGTTTACTGTCATCGAAATCGCTGATTTAATGTCGTCAATCTATACAGTGTCGCCAAAATGATCGATTAATTGATATAGTTATTATGACGACAGTCGTCAAGGTATACGATTGATCGATAAAATTTCGACGACGGTCGTCACAGTAGCCAGAAGTCGTCAAAGTAGCCAATTCTTATGTAAAATTGTCGTCAGAGTAGCCGATTGACATATATATATATATATATATATATATATATATATATATATATATATATATAAATTAATAGTAGAAAAATATTAACTAAGTATACTTATTAATGTATGACCTGATTCATTACTGCATATATTTGCATTGCATGTTTTATGTTTGAACATTTATTTATTATTATTAACTTTAACAAAAAAATCATAGGTAACACATGTTCATTTTATATACCAATGTTTAGGGAATGTATATGAAATGATTATGTCCTACCTAGGATATGTTGGACTTATAATTGAATAAATATAATGTATTGCATGACTATTAATAGAACATGTGCTTATAAAGCTGTTCAATTATAACTGCTTATATCCCAGCAAACAAGAATGGATTAAAAGTAAAAATTTTTAACCAAGAAAAGGAATTCAGAAAGATTGAAAATTTTTACTTTTAATCTATTCTCGTTTGCTGGGATGTTTATATAAACTATAATATATCCTTTTCCTTTTAAAATATTTATTAGTAATTTATTAATACTTCAGCAACAATTTGTCACTTATTAATTATATCTCTGTGCCCTATTACTAAATTTGTCTGTCTGCAAAATCTGTTTTTTTCTTACATTACTTGCAATGTGCAATGCTATTTTTGTTATACATTATTTACGACTTTATCTATTATTATACCTATCATCAAATGTGCAAATATAAAAAATATATTTAATATTATTGTTATGAAAATAGTATTTCTCATAAAACTGATTTTTTAGAACAATTTTCAAATTGCCACATCCATCATCTATGCGAAATTAGATGTCTAATATAAATATAGGACCTGGATTTCAATTGAAAATATTACAAACTCTCAACGAATTAGATGAAAAAGAAAAGGATTGTTGCCTTATATTAGATGCAATGGCAATTAAGCAACAAATCACATGGAGTGGAGAGAAACACAAGTACATAGGATTTTGTGATTACGGTAATGCTGTATCTATAGAAAATGATGATGTAGAAGCAAGGGAAGCTTTAGTATTCTTATTAGTATCGTTAAAAGGAGCATGGAAATGGCCGATTGCATATTTTTTGGTAAATAAAACATCTTCGACAATGCTGTGTCAATTAATAAAAAATGCGTTAATTCTCTGTTGCAAATATAATTTACGTGTACACAGTTTAACATTCGATGGTGATACATGCAATTGTAGCGCAATAAATAAGCTTGGAGCAGAAATATTTGCTGAAGATTATAGACAAATTAAAAATTCATTTCCATGCCCTTCTAATGAAAATAAAAATGTAAAAATCATATTGGATCCATGCCATATGGTTAAATTAGCTAGAAATGCGTTAGCAGATTACAAAGAATTTAAAACTCATGAAGGTTCTATTAAATGGGATTATATTGTGAAGTTACATGCTTTACAAAAGCAATTAACTTTGAAATTAAAAAATCGTTTATCTTCACAATGTATAAATTGGAAACAAAATAAAATGAAAGTGAAGTATGCTGTACATGTTCTGAATTCATCAGTTGCTAATGCTATAAAATTTTTAGAAGCTGAAGGCTTTCAAGATTTTCGAGATAGTTCTGCAACAGTCAAATTTTTGAGAACAATAGATCGCTTATTCGATATATTAAATTCTAGAAATCCTTTCGGAAAAGGTTTCAAGACACCCATTTTTCCGAAAAATATTGAATATTTAAGACATATTGTTAATGATACAACAAAATATTTATTTTCTTTAAAAACATCTGATGGTCGATTACTACATCGCACTGCAAGAAAAACATTTATATATGGTTTGTCAATTGCTGCTCAGTCAATTTTGGATATTTCAACAGAAATTTTTAAAAATAATGAATCTTTTAAATATATTTTAAGTTATAAATTTTCACAAGATTATTTAGAAATATTATTTTCTAAGATTCGTGGGCGACACGGTTTTAATAACAATCCTACTTGCCAACAATTTACGTATGCAATGAAACAAATTTTATTACATACTGACATAAAAGCTTCAATAAATTCGAATTGTTTTGAATTTGATGCAGAATATGCCACATCTATATTTCCTTTAATGTGGAAAAAAAAGAAACAGGATAATATGTTTAATGATTTAGAATCTGAAAACGATGACGAATATAATAATGATTTTCATGAAATATCATTGAAAAAGCACGATACTGTTACTGATTACATAATTTATTATATTAGCGGTTACATTGTTAAAAAATTAAAGTATCTTAACTGCAAATCTTGTATTTTAAATTTAAGAAATATAGAATCTGAGCATAATTATGCTCATGAAGAAACATTTTCCACATTTTTAAATTTCTGCAATAATGGTGGATTAGTAAAGCCTTCTGCATCAGTTTTTTCTATATGCAAGGAAACTGAAAAACAATGTCATATTATAATAGATTATTTCTGTGAAATAAATATAAAAGAAATAGATAAAAAAGTGATATATAAAGTAAAAAATGTACTTGTTTTTAATAACAAAATATTTCCTAACTTACAATGCGAAGACATAAATTTACTGGAAATGCCTCATAAAATTCAATTAATAATAGCAGTGTGTAATAAATATATCACAATACGGCTGCATTCATATTCAAAATTTTATCAAGAAGAAATTTTAAAACCAATTCGAAAACGCCATCAGCTGACTAAACAAATCTTATTTTTAAGAGAATAATTAATAAAACAGTTAATATTAAAATAATATAATCCCAGATCAATAGAACTTTTTGTTTTTTATTTTGTATATTTGTTTCTGTATTTTTTTATTTTGTAATAATTTTATATTTTTATATGTAATTAATTAAAATAATATAAAAATAAAATATAAATGTAAAATGTGTGTATTTTTTATTTATCCTTAAAATATTTTATATACATATATCAATCATTTTATAATATCATTTAATAAAAATATTAAAAATAATATATTTTATATACAAAAACATTAAACATTAAAAATAATATTTCTTATATACAATTTTAGTGTTATACATTAGTATTTTTATATAAAATGTTTTGCATACTACACATTTTATAAAGCTTGATTCATTTAAATTAACTTAGCTTAATAATATTATTTAATAATATTATTATTTTTTTAATAGATTTCTGTTTTTTGGACGAGATATTAGTTAATTGTATTATGTATGTGTGTTTATATGTGAATGTGTAGCATGTAGGGACATACATCACAAAGCGCATGCGCAGAAAGGAATACTTTATGCAGTGATGCGATATCTACTACCGGGCTCGCGGCTCTCGTGCCCCAACACAAGTAAGAAGCGCTTACGTCACGCGTCTGTGTGCGCTCGGCCGTTCGGCTATAGAGAGAGAGCGGACGTCTCTGTCTTGCTACCATCGAGCCGACGTAAACACATTGCGGACGGCTAATGCTCAGAAACAAGCGCTTTTAATCGAGTAAGGCGAGTGCCTAGCGGATTCGAAGTCCCGTATTCGAGACTTGATTTTCGCAACTTTTTTTTTTTTTTTTTCCAAATTTGTTTCTAACAGTGTAAGTTAGTTAATAATGTTTTTTTGGCTAAAAAATATTATTTCGTATATTAATAATATATTTGCATATGTTAAACTAATAACTAATTATTTTAAAAAGAATACTAATTTGCTATTATAAATAGAAAAATGAAGTCATTTTACAACATACATATTGCAACAAAGTGCAATTTAACATGTGCAATTATTGTTAATTATTACGGAAATGGATGTGAATAGGCTTGTATATTAAAAACGTCACCACTTTCGGTTGTAAGAAACTGAATTCCTTTTATTATTAGAATAAGCCAATACTTACATGCACAAAAAGGGGCGTTGTCAACCACCAACGTGTATTCGAAGGTTTTACAGAGAGTGGTGACGTTTTTAATATACAAGCCTATTCACATCCATTTCCGTAATAGGTTATGGGCCCAGTTGGTCGCGTCTACGCCCAGTGAATAGGTTATGTGCATTGTAGTTACGCACACTTGAGTTAAGGAAAAACTGTCTGTCTTACAAAAAAGGGAAAGCCATGGATAAAATTGCCGTCACGAAGTTCAATGGAACAGATTTCGGGCTGTGGAAGTACCAGATGTCAGTCTTCCTCGAATATCACGGATTATATGATGTCGCGAGCGGCAAGGATGTCAGACCACAAGAACGTTTCGAAAACTGGGATGCTACAGATAAGAAAGCTAAGTATGCATTGACTCAGTCGCTTGAGCTATCTCAGATACGTCACATTGTAAATTGCAGAACCTCAAACGAAATCAGTGCCTCAACGAGGTTTGAGGCACTGTACGAGCAAAAGAACGAAACAAGCGTGCATTTGTTGTTAGCAAGATTCTTCGAGTATAAGATGGATCCAAATAAAATGACGGTGTCGGAACACGTCAGTAACGTTGAACAGATGGCTCGACAACTTGAAGACGTTGGCCATAAACAAGATGAAACAACAATAATTACGAAGATTCTGCATTCGTTACCAGCAAGTTTTTGTTCTGTAATATCAGCTTGGGATTCAGTACCAAGAAACGAACAAAAATTAGCTAATCTGCTGCCTCGTCTCATGAAAGAAGAACAACTGGCTAAAAGCTTCGGTGAGCTCAAGATAAGTAGCGAAGATGAATCTGTTGCATTGTGGGCTAAGAAGTCAAAGCACATCAAAAAGCCTAAGCAAGATAAGAAAACATTCAAAGGAAAATGCTTCAATTGTGATGAAGAAGGACATACGGCTCGACAATGCAAGAAACCTAAACGAGAATCGAAGCAAGCTAACAGCGCATCACAAGGTAAAAGATCGTCTCATGACGATGCATTCACAGCATCATTCTCTACGGCTCAGCGCGAACGCCCGAACGAAGATTGTTGGATAGCTGATTCAGGAGCTAGCAATCATATGACGTTTCGACGAGAATGGTTCGAGACATTCAAGGCGATTGACGACAAGTCTGTACCGATAACTGTAGAAAACAAAAACATTGTTTATGCAGGTGGCCAAGGTAATATTAGAGTTATATCAACGGTAAACGGTAAAGAACGAGAAGGTACACTATATGACGTACTCTGGATTCCGGACTTAGGTCGTAATCTATTAAGCATCGGCGCAAGCGCAAAACATGGCAACAGAACAATCATCGAAGAAGATCAAATCAAGATCGTTAACAAAAGAAACCAGACACTCATGACTGGTTACAGTTATGAACGAAACTTGTACACGATGAACACACAAGTTGTGCTACCAGAACATGAAGCTCATCATGCCGAAAATGATGTACAACCGCTGTCGGTGTGGCACGAACGACTCGGTCACGTGAGCTATAAGAAACTGGAACAAATGGCTACTAGTGGCACAGTTAAAAACGTGAACGTCGCAAAGATCAGTAGTAGCGAAAAGTTTTGTGAAGCCTGCATCTTTGGCAAGCAGACACGCAAGCAATTCAACGAATCGGACACTCGTGCAAAGCAGCCAGGTGAATTGATACATTTTGATGTCTGCGGTCCAATGTCAACTTCGTCTCTCGGTGGAAATACTGTATTGGTAGTTTTTGTAGACGACTACACTGGATTTCTAATCGTTCGTCCTATGAAAAATCGCACTGAAATTGTCGACGCCGTCGAAAGTGTTATTACAATTTTTAATTCGTATGGACACACAATAAAGCGTTTTCGGTCCGATAACGCACGAGAATTTATTAGCAAAGACATGAAGCGAATTATGAACAGAAACAAGATAGTTCATGAATTTTCGACGCCGCGTGCACCACAACAAAACGGTCGTGCTGAACGACAAATCAGAACAATCGTCGAGACTGGACGCACGTTGCTGGCTGCAGCAGACTTATCTTTATCGCTTTGGGCCGAAGCTGGAAGAACAGCCGCAATTATTCGGAACCGAATACCTTTGGATCGACTTGGTGGCAAAACACCGTGGGAGATGTTCACAGGTGAACAACCAAACGTCAGCTTTTTACGTATCTATGGTAGTGATGCGTACGCTCATATCGAAGATCAATTTAGAAGCAAATTCGATAAGAAGTCAAAGAAGCTTGTACTTGTGGGTTATGAACCAGGCTCGAAAGCTTATCGTCTCTGGGAGCGCGGCACGAAGAACGTGTATGTGCGATCAACGTTAAAATTGTCGAACCTCGTCCAATGGCAGCCGTTAAATTCATTGAAGAAGAAGATATAGAACAATTAGAAATAAAACAGGAAAAACAAAATACTGACTCCGTAACATTAATAAATATAAAATAATATTTTTTAGCCAAAAACATTATCTAATGATTCACTTGATGGTACAGTGCTAGAAACAAATATCGAAAAAGAAAAAAAATGTTACAAAAGCAGTTTTCAAATACAAGATTTTCAATATTCCTGCCACTCGCCTTAATCGATTAGCCACGCTTGCTTCTTAACATTTATCTCTATCGAAAAATTACACACCTGGAAAATTTTTAACTATTTATTTTAAATTACTGCATATTAGCAAAAGTTACTGTACTGTGGAGATTAGTGGAGAAACGGTAACATACAATGCAGTCAAATACATCTTACAAATGCAGTCAAATAGATCGAAGATTTTCTGCACTCTTGTTAGCATGTTAAAGTATGTGTAGCGTATTATTAGTTCATTAGTAATTTTAAGTGTTATTAATAGTGGTCTTCCACACCACCTTTGAGGTTCCACTAACTAGGCGCGTTCGATTTTTTTTAAGTGAATCGTCGCCTGGAGCCCTATCGTACCACTTTTTTAAAATTGAAATTCAAGATAAAAGTAATTATTATTGTTTTGATGTTGATGGACCATCATCTGCAATATGTAACGTTATATTTTTTTTTATTTTCCCAGGACTACTGGCGTACAGTGTCTTTGCCGACATCAAAGACAAATGCCTCTCATTAATGTCCATATTTAGCACTGTTTCCTTACGCGATTTTAATGCTGATTTTAAAACACAAAGAGCGTTAACATTGGTGACCGAAAGTTTGTTGCGTTTTTTGGTTTTTAAATCAGATAAAACTGAAGACATCCTTTCAGGATCTGCATTAGAATTAGGCAGTGTTTGAATAGCATTCACCAAAGATTTCATATTAGGATATTTTATAGTGTTGTTACTTCGTAAAATTTTTTTCCACATATCATCAAAATTTAAATTAGAAAAATTTATTTTGTCTGTCTCAGTAAAATCTTCATGTAATTTCAACCATTCTTCCCGCAAACCGTTTTCGTCAAATCCGCCTATAGTTTTGGCAATAAAAGAAACATCGTTAAATGATATTTCTCTATCATTATCTGATAAAGCTACATTTGCTTCTAAAACTGTCAATGTGGACAAAAATTTGTCATTAATTGGTAATCTTTTACTAATTTCTTCAGCAGCGGTGACGTAAAATTGTAAACAATTTTCTCGTACATTTGTAATTATGTTACATTTGTAATCGTACATCGTGTCTGTAGATCCTTCTTTTATTAATTCATCGAGATATTCCTCGCATTCGGATCCCAAATTTATTTCTTGTAAAGATTTTTGATTCTCTTTTTCAGAAAATTTAATATTAGTACATACGGTTTTCAATAATTCTGGCTTCAAAAAGTATTTGCATATTGTTGTTAAAAATTTTACTGACTTTGGTTGCAATAAATGAATTCTTGTTTCTGTTGCTTGGAAAAATGCATTAAATGAATTAAACTAATCTAAAATATGCTCTAAAAATAAAAAATATGCTTTTACATCGTAACTTCCCATGACAGACATTAAATCTTTTGCAGACTTTGATTTGTCTGCCAACGCCATATCAGTGAGAAAAAGCTTGATAGCATCCCAAGATTCAAGAATTCTTTCAATACATGAATGGCGAGAAAGCCATCGCGTATGAGACAATTTTAAAATGTTGTGACTTGTTTCCAAAAAGCAATCACTAAAGTCTCTATAAATAGCTGAACGCTTAGGACTACTATTAATATAATTTGAAATTTTTTTCAAAAATTCTTCGCAATACTCTGGTATTTTTGCACATGCAGAATGTGCAATCAATGCAGCAGAATGGCATGGACACGCAAATGTTAGTAAATGTTTACAAGTTTCTTCTAATTTTCTTTTAAATGACGTATATTTTCCTACCATAACAGGCGCATTGTCACATGATAAAGCAATAATATTTGTAAATGGAATCTGTAATCTCCACATCTCATTTTGAAATGCATGAAATATTTTGTCCGCACTGCTACTTTTCGCGTCAATATTAATTAATTTTACTAATTGCGTGCGAATATCTAATGTTTCAGAATCAACAAATCGAACAAGAAACGTCATCCACTTTTCATTAGAAATATCAGACGTTTCGTCTATAAAAATAGAAAATTTGGTATTTCGAATGCTTTCAACCACACGATCTGTTTCTATTGGGCATAGTACATTTGAAATAATGTTTGTACATTTCTTTCGGCTCATACTCATTTTTTGTAATACGTCCGAATCCTTTCCTATCTCTTGGAAAAAATTGAGAATATCTTTCGCAGTTTGGAAAGGAATATTTCTATCTGCGATCAACGCTGCATATCGAATTTCTGCCAATTTCCTTCGCTCTTTAAGTGAAATCGATTCCTCTATCATATCGACATCTTCGTCTGTTTCTTGTTGTCTGTTTTGTTCCACGTGTTTTTTAGAAAATGCGTGACGATATACGTTAGATAAATCTCCAATAAATGATTTGTTGCAAAATGTGCAAAAAAATGCACGCTTGTCATTTGACACTTCGCGTAACCATGGCTTAAATAATGCTATATCCAACCATTCTTTTTGAAATTTAATGTCATATTTTGAAATTTTGGTTCTTGGACTTATATCGTCATCTGATATATTTTGTTTCATCTTGTCCTTATGACTCGCAGAATTTGCATGTCTTGCAACATACGATGAATAACAAGACATTTCTTTATTGCATATAATACAATAAAAAAGACTTTCGTCCGATGATACTTTACGAATCCAAGGTTTGAAACGATCATCTTGAAGCCAAAATTCCGAAAAACTTCGTTTACGTGTATTTTTTGCCTTGTCATTCATTTTTATAGTAAAAAATAGAAGTTAGCGAATAATATAGAATAATTTGAAATGCACGATCGCAGTCGGAATCCCTGCAATACGAGTTAACTGTCTGAACACGAAAATATTACAAATGCATATAAAATATAAAATATAAATAAAATATTTACTTGCAAGTATAAAGTAACAGGACTTTAAGACTCCAGTTTCGTTTGCCAATGCGCCAATAATTAAAAAAACTATATAATAATAAAACATTTAAAAAAATATAATAAAAGAAAAAAAGAAATATAATTTATATCTCACTAGTTACGGCTATAGTATCTCCTTCAAACAGCAACACGCAGCGAAACAATGTCTCGTAAAATATTAAATTATAATTATTATAATAATTATAGCACTGGGAAAATAAATATACGTATTCAACAAAGATTTTCAAAGATTTTTACTGGACTGTAACCGACGGTAACAACCAAGAAAGTGAGCATTGTGTTTTGATATTAGGAATTATATTTTATAGATGTATACAGAATTGACCGTGAGACGTGCGAGTGAATAAACGCAAAATCTTGAAACAGACGAAGACGGAAGAAGTGTGTTAAGATTGCTGTTTTCGTATTCAGCTGTTGTTGTATTCAGCTGTTTTAATAGAAAAATAAAATATGTATATACAGAAATTGTTGAAAATTAAATTACATATAACACTAAACTTTCATACATTTATTTTCAATAATTTCTTTATACATTTTATTTCTCTATATGTACTTTATACTACTTTATAACAATCTTCAAACCATAAAAGAATTTTTTAATAGACGGTCAAGAATTTAGAGAAATTTACTTTTATTTTAACTTTAATTATTTATTTTATTTTTATATTTATTTCTTTTATTTTTGCACAAGATATGGTCCATCAACATCAAGACAATAAAAATTACTTTTACCTTAAATTATAATTTTAAAAAAGTGGTACGATAGGGCTCCAGGCGACGATTCACTTAAAAAAAATCGAACGCGCCTAGTTAGTGGAACCTCAAAGGTGGTGTGGAAGACCACTATTAATAACACTTAAAATTACTAATGAACTAATAATACGCTACACATACTTTAACATGCTAACAAGAGTGCAATAAATCTTCGATCTATTTGACTGCATTTGTAAGATGTATTTGACTGCATTGTATGTTACCGTTTCTCCACTAATCTCCACAGTACAGTAACTTTTGCTAATATGCAGTAATTTAAAATAAATAGTTAAAAATTTTCCAGGTGTGTAATCTTTCGATAGAGATAAATGTTAAGAAGCAAGCGTGGCTAATCGATTAAGGCGAGTGGCAGGAATATTGAAAATCTTGTATTTGAGAACTGCTTTTGTAACATTTTTTTTCTTTTTTGATATTTGTTTCTAGCACTGTACCATCAAGTGAATCATTAGATAATGCTTTTAGCTAAAAAATATTATTTTATATTTATTAACAATAATTGCACATGTTAAATTGCACTTTGTTGCAATATGTATGTTGTAAAATGACTTCATTTTTCTATTTATAATAGCAAATTAGTATTCTTTTTAAAATAATTAGTTATTAGTTTAACATATGCAAATATATTATTAATATACGAAATAATATTTTTTAGCCAAAAAAACATTATTAACTAACTTACACTGTTAAAAACAAATTTGGAAAAAAGAAAAAAAAAAGTTGCGAAAATCAAGTCTCGAATACGGGACTTCGAATCCGCTAGGCACTCGCCTTACTCGATTAAAAGCGCTTGTTTCTGAGCATTAGCCGTCCGCAATGTGTTTACGTCGGCTCGATGGTAGCAAGACAGAGACGTCCGCTCTCTCTCTATAGCCGAACGGCCGAGCGCACACAGACGCGTGACGTAAGCGCTTCTTACTTGTGTTGGGGCACGAGAGCCGCAAGCCCGGTAGTAGATATCGCATCACTGACTTTATGTATCGTTTCGTACATAAGAAATGAAGACGCCTTATGGCTCCTGCACACAGGACGCGGCAACACTTGCCGCGCGGCAAGAAGCGACGCGGTAGCCAATCAAATGTTTGCTTTTCCGAAAATAATAGATATATAACTTCCGTCGCGCGGAAAATGTTGAACTCGATCCAACTTTTGCCGCGCGGTATAGTTATGAATCTTTCACATATCATCAATCGTGATAGTTCAATGATTATCATCCAGTGAAGATTTATGAGATTGAAGAATAAAAATGGAAGACGAAATAGATACTATTGATATTGTAAGTAAATAAAAATAATCTATATATTAATACTTTTATCATAGTTATAATATGATACTATTTGAATCAAGTAATTAATTTTATAATTGATGTAATTAATAAGGTTATGTAAAATAATAGGTTAATTATTATATTTATTGTAAAGATAGTTATGTTATTTATATATATTATTTTTATGTACAGTGGTGCAGGGATTGCAATAATATAATAGATATTACAGAGGAACATAACTGTTCCATTTCTGACAATAATTATGATATTGCTGCAAGCAGCAAAAATGATTATATTGAAAGATTAATTGCTGCAGTGTTTGAAAGAGAACCTTTATGGAAATCAACTCTTCCTTATAAACTTAGAGGTCCATCACTTATAAAAACATTGTGGGCTGATATAGATAATTGTTTAGGTAAGAATGTATGATTACAAACATACACTAATATATACAAATCTAGATATATTTTTTTAATATAAATTATATATTATATTAAGGGCAATATGTATATATCTGCAGGAACAACTCCTGGTACAAGTCAAATTAAGTGGAAAAATCTAAGGGACCGATTTGCAAAAGAGCATGCCTTAGAATGCATTTATATCCCAAGTGGTAGTGCAGCTGTAAAAAAGAAGAGTAGTTGGCGATTTTATGCAAGTTTACGTTTTCTAGCACCAACAATAAATTATAGAAGGTATGTATTGTGCGATTTTGCTTAACTGCAATTTACATAAATGTGTACAATGCATATACATATGTATCAGTGTATTGAAGTCAATACTATAATATATAATAAATTATTAGAACATTTTATTTCAACACTTATATTATTTATAATGATAGTAATTATAATATGATATCATCTATATAAAAAAATAATGTTAGGAAATAATGTTAATGTTAATGTTTCTAATTTTAATTTAATTAGAAATTATATATTTCAGGACAATTAGTAATATTGAAAATATAGAACCAACTTTATCTTTACCTTCAGCAAAAAAAGAAAGAGAACAATCCATTTCTTTACCTATTCCCGGAACAAACTGCAGTACAAAAAAAAAAAAACAATGTTTTGTACCAATCACCATTACAGAAAAAGTTTATTAAAACCATTAATACAACCGAAGAAAAATCATTGTAAGCAATTATACAATGACTGTTTAAATGTTTCTTAATTCTTTTTGCTTTATATTTTATTTCACATTTTATATTTACTTTTTTCATATAGCTCCCCCACCTCTACATACACCAAATTCAGATAATTCTAGTACAACAGACGAAGTAGAGTCATCGTGCAGCAGAAAACGCATCAGTATGTATATAAATTATTAATTTATTTATTTTACGTAAGTTCTAAAACATTCTAAAACATTGTCTAAAACATTAACGTACAGTGTATTTTCATTTGCTTTTATTTTCAAAACATTTGTTAGTATATAAAAAATATTTTCTTTATTACATGTGAAAGCTTTGCGTACGAGTCGGTAAGTGTTGGATGCATGAGAGACGGCGCCACTGATGGGACAAGCAAAAGAGTTACCGAGCGATAGAGAGAGGGAGAGATAGGAGGAAATGAATAAAAGCTGAATAAAAGCCACGTGGACCGTTTCCGATTGAGAGGAAAGCATAAACATTTAATTGTCGATTCTTTACATTTTTAGGTTCATATAATACTTCTGTAAATAGGAAAAAGGAAGGAGAACTTCATAAATTAATAAAATCTCTACATTTTTAGATGAATCTATTGGTGTTTGCTTTTCGAGAAAATCCAAGCACATATTATACATGTAATACAGAAAAATGTTTTACTTTTTTTATTTTTACAGAAAAAGCAAAGATAGAAGAAAAAAGTGATACAAGTTCTCACTTTGAAGAAGCTATTTTGAAGGAATTATCACGGATGGGACCAGCAAATGAACGTCATACAAAACCTGATGAAATCGAATCTTTTGTTACATATCTTGAAGCATGTCTTCGAAGAATGAGTGTAGAAGTCTCCAATCGTATTACAAAAAAAATATTAAAACTCTTTGCAGAAGAAGATATCTAAAAAATTTGATTTTAGTATTCTATATCTTGTTATTTTATGTGTTCTTTTACTTTTTTCTTTCAGTATCTAAGTGTACTGTACATGTGATTGCTAAATGTTATTAAATGACAGTTATGTTGTGCAATGTTATATAAAACTAGTTACAGAAAAAGATATTTAAAATATGTGATTTCAGTATTCAATATTCTATTATTCTGTTGCTACAATTATTTTCTAATGTTCTATATCTAATTATCTTATATGCTATTATTTTTTAGTTTTTCTGTCAGTACCTTTATGTACATTTGATTGCTAAATGTTACTAAATGACAGTTATGTTGTACAATGTTACACATTTTACATACACGTTATATTAATATCTAAATGTAATCTAAATATAATACTTAATATTTTAGAGGTAGTGTAGATTGCAAATTAATCTTTAAAAAACACAAACATATATATGTACAATGTTTATTTTACAATAAATACAAACTTACAATATATATAATAATGATTTCTTTAAATAATATCTTCTTGCCAAGACACTTTACCTTCGTTTATGAAGTAGTCCGTAAAAATGTTTCTTACTTCACCAGCCTCTCTAGTATAGTTGTTGCTACCAAAACTTCTATTGTTACAATTATCTATATTTATATGTCTTTGTCTTCATTCTCCTTCAATTATTCGGCCATCTGCTGATAAGTTATCAGCATAATTTTTTCCGCAGTAATAAGAGGTATTCATTAATAAATTATGTAAGCAAACTGTTGCTTTGATTATTGCATCACTTGTTTGAAGACTAGTATTTAAAGGCCTTTGATAAATACGCCATCGACTAACTAATATGCCAAATGCATTCTCCACAACCCGTCGAGCTCTACTCAATCTGTAGTTAAATATTCGTTGTTGTTTTGTTAAATTTTTTGATGGATATGATCGCATAGTAAATGAATTCAATTGGAATGCCTCGTCAGCTACAATAACATATGGAACGTTATGTCTTGTACTAATAGCGGAGGGAGCAGGCAAGTGCATATTATTATTATAAAATAGTTGTCCCATTATGGAATTTTTAAAAATTCCTCCATCGCTATGTCTTCCTTGAGCACCAATGTCCACAATTAAAAATTTGTATGTGGCACTTACAAGTGCCAATAAAACTATACTGTGAAACCCCTTATAATTATAAAAGGTGCTTCCTGCTTTCTCGGAGCACTGAAAATAATTTAATATTTATTAGTTATGTGATAAATATTTTACCCTTTATTTTATCTATTTTAATATAATCTTACAATTATAGATACATGCTTTCCATCCAAAGCACCAATGCAGTTTGGAAAATTCCATCTGTTTTCAAACTCATAAGCTATTTCTTGCCAACCATTTGATGTTGGCGTAAATAATTCTTCCGTATTAAGACAATTCCATATAGCTTCGCAAGTCTCTTTTATTATAAATGTTGTAGTACTTCTTCCAATTCTATAACTAAGTGAAATACTATGGAGTCCATCTCCACTTGCCAAATAACTAAACATAACAATAAATTTCTTACTTATTTTAAGAACATTAATATCTATTGCTTAATATAAATGTGACAGATAATAATATAAAATAAAATTAACTTGTTATTAATCTACATACCGTATAGTCATAGATAATCTCGCAGCAGCTGGTATAGGTTTCCTCCAGTTTGTTTCCATTTTTGTTATTATAGGACCAACTTTTGATAGTAAATATTCAAACATACTAGGTGTCATTCTCATGTAATTAAAATATGTTTCGTCATCTTGCAAAATCATTTCACTAACCAAATTGTGCCAATCCCCTTGCTGTTGCTTTAGTTCAAGTATCGGGTGTACCCAATATTTTCGTTTATTTTTCACATCTTTTATTTTCCTTCGATTTCTTATATATAATAAAGATAAAAGTAATATTCGATGTCTTGCTTCCATAGTTCGTACGTTTATTATGTGAGGCAGTGATGCGATATTTCCCACAGCGGTCCCGGCTCCGCTGCCTCACACAATCTTACAGAAGCGCTACGTCACGTATCCGTGTGAGCTCAGCCGTTCAACCAATGGAAGAGAGCGAACGTCTCCCTTCCACCGAGCCGACACAACAGACGATAAATGCATGCTACTTGCATGTTAAAAGCAAGCGTTTCTGATTCAGAAAAGAAATTCTGAGGCGAGTGGCTGGAATATTAGAGATCACCTGTTCAAGACCTGCTTCATGCAACTTTTTTTTCTTTTTTCCACATTTGTTTCTAACATAGTAAATTATTAGATAATATTTTTTTGCCCAAAAAAATAATATTTTCTATTTATTATTAATATTCGCATATATTAAACTAACAATTTTAGAAATAATACAGATCTGCTATTGTTAATAGAAAAATGAAGTTATTTTACAATGTTGCAACAAAGTGCTAATTTAACATATGTGAATATTTTTAATAAAGATAAAATAATTTCTTTTAGCCAAAAACATCATCTAATAATTTACTTAAAATAAATATCGAAAAAGGAAAAAAAGTTACAAAATCACAGTTTTCAAACACGAGATTTTTAATATTCTTGCCATTCGCCTTACTCGTTTAGCCATGCTTGTTATTTTACATTTATCAACATGAAAGATTACACGCCTGCAAAGCTTTTAATTATTTATTTTAAACTACTGCATATTAGCAAGAGTTACTGCAGTAACTACATATACATGTACTGTGAAGATTAGTGGAGGAACACAGTAGCATATTAAAAATGCAGTCAAATAGATGTAGATTGGTAATTTTATTAGTACTATTAATAAATAGTGGTCTTCCGCACCACCTTTGAGGTTCCACTTATGGCGCGTTCGATTTTTTTTAAGTGGATCGTCGCCTGGAGCCCTATTGTACCACTTTTTTTTACACCTGTTATTTACAGGTTAAAATAATTTACAGTAGTTGACACTGTATTTTTGTATCTATACCCACACAACACATGGACGTCTTCGGGACGTACCACATATGTCCTCAGATGTCCATTTTATGACGTCAGTTTTTGGACGTCCAAAGGACGTCCAGAGAACGTTTTATGGACGTTCCAAAATATTGTCTACGTCTTTATGAGAGATAAGATGTTTTGAAGATGTCCTGAGAACATCCATAAAATGTCCCCAGGACGTCTGTGGTACGGCCCGAGGACATCTGTGGTATAACCCGAAGACGTTTTATGGACGTTCCACAATATCGTACACGACTTATTTATAAGAGATAAAGAATGTTTTGAAGATGTCCTGGGAACATCCATAAAATGTCCCCAGGACGTTTGTAATATGGCCCGAGGACATCTGTGGTATGACCCGAAGACGTCCATAATAATGTCTTAAAAGACATCCGTTCCCAGAGAATAATGTAATTCGTGCGAACTTACACATATTTATATTATATATACTATATTATATTATTAGTGTATTATACATATATATAATCATATATAATAAAAATATTTAATATATATATATACTTAATAAAAAGTTGAAAATAAATAATTTAATAATACAAAAAATTTTTAATATAATATTTTTAACATTTTAAAATAATCAATTAAAAATACAAAAATTGGATTGCTTAAAAATTGCAAATTTATTTTAATAAAAATTAAATACATAACAATAATAATCAATTATAAATGTTGTAACGATGCAGCCCGCTGCATCGTTACGGCTACGGACCGTCCATCGTCCGTAGCCCACCAAGGGCGCATCGCGCGCCGATAAATTTCCTATCAAAAACAGCGGCGGTCAACCGCCGAAAATCCCCCACACCCGACCGTTCCGAAATTCCGTATTGTGGGGGACTCGCCGCCGAAACCGCCGATGCTTGCCGATTCGAAATCATTCGGCCGCCAGCCGGGTATAAAAGAGGCCCGGCTGAACGTCTTCTCACCAGACTCCGTTCGCTGATCGACAGCGAACAACCCTGCTACGAGCGTCCTCGTAGTCCCGACCGAGCATACTCGGACTCTATACCTGTGCCAGCACACGAGTATCCTCGTGTACCGCCGAGCGTCCTCGGTATTCTTTGATTCCAGGATACGAATATATTCGTATACCCGCCAAGCGTACTTGGTTCCTCTAGGCCACCGAACTCTGTATTGCGGGCATTTCCGCATACCTAGCCAGGTCGCTATTCTAAATTCCGTCTTCGTACGAGCATCCTCGTACTCCCGCCGAACGTAATCGGCAGCCTAAGTCCGCATACCGCGTTTATTCGCCGGGATTTCATAATTGTAATCCGTCCGGCAAGCAACACCGCGTCGACCAATCCGCGCCGCCGAATAGTCCGCATCGATCTACGATCGAACAGACTCGCGATACTACGAACGCACTCACCGACAAGCGCTCCGTCTTGTACCAACCGTTGCGACACGATCGCCCACGCTTGCGCTCTCGCCGACCGCACCAGGACGCCTCACGTCATACTAAATAATTATTCCACCGTCGCCTCAAATAATTATTTCATTATTACGATACTTCGCATTGATTTTCACGTATATTTCGCTTCTATTTTGCGCCGCTTTAAAATAATTATTTCACTATTGCTTAAATAATTATTTCGCCTTTGCCGATATCTTGCATTTATTTTCACGTTGCTTTCGCTTTTATTTTGCGCCGCTTTAAAATAATTATTCCACCGTTGCTCAAATAATTATTTTACCAGTAACGATACTCCGCATTTATCTTCACGCTACTCTGTATTCATTTCACGCCGCTTTAAAGAACTATTTCGCTATCACTTGTTAATTACTTCACCGATATTTGGCTAATTTGTATGCTATTTCAAGTTCATCTTGCACACGCTTCGCATGTATGCACGAGCATTGTAGCAGATCATTCGAGGCAAATCGAATCAACATCTTTCTCAATAAACGCTGTTTCATTATTTTGTTATAAACGAGCATTTGGTTTATTTGACATACCCCCAACCGACCGAACCTGGATTCCGGCGAGCTAATCCGCGTCCGCCGAAGCTCACACGGTTTCATGGCGCCCGAACAGGGACCAGATAAAGGGGTACGTCAAAAAGATCTGCTTACAATGACTTCGTGGATACAACGATTACCGCGCTCCGAAGTGGCGCGATTATTACAGAGCCGCAAACTCGAATGCGACGGCAACTTGGACGATCTCCGCCGACGGTTACGCGAATACGTTCGCGCACATCCAAAGGATATCATCCCTCCAACCGATGAGCCAGCAGAAACTGAGGTCCGCGCGACTCTGAACGTTCCGCTATTGCGACTTTCGGGTAACTCGGGCCGCGCAAGTCCGAGCGACGACGACGACCGGGCCAGCTATTACTCGGCACCGAACCCCCCGACCCCCATTGCCAGCCCGTTCGATCCTGCAAAAGCAATGGATCAAATCCGGAAATGGGGGTGCCATTTCAATGGCAAAGAACCAATCGCCTTTCTCGAGCGAATTGAGGAGCTCCGGAGAATCTACCGATACTCCGGAGACCACCTCCTCCTCGGCCTACCCGAGATCCTAAAAGGCGAACCACTATTGTGGTACCGGAACCGACGCCACGCGTGGGTAACATGGGCCGATTTTGTGGCCGAATTTCGCGGCCACTATCTTCCGCGACGCTACCAGGCCCGCCTTCGTAGGGAAGCCACGAACCGCCGCCAGCTACCAGACGAAGATTTCGCGAAATTCTCGACCGCCGTACTCACCCTCGCGCGCCGCGCGGTGGGGTATTCCGAAGCAGAGACGCTCGATCTCTTAATTGAAAATATGGATCCAAAATACCGTTTATATATTCGTCCACACGACGCGATCAATTTCGACGAGTTATCCGATCGAGCCGCGGAATACGTCGCCCTCGCGCCATACGCGAGCACGTCACGGTAGCTGACGGCGGATCCGCTCCGATCACCGAGAGTTTTCGACTCACGATCCAGATGGAAGAAGAGAGCTTCTCTCACGACTTCCAAGTACTTCCGGCGTTAGGGACCGAGATGTTGATAGGGGTAGATCTGTGGGCCTATCTGGGGATAACGCTACCGCCACCGCCATTGCCAAAATTCGCGCCCTCCGGTAACATCGGCGCGATATCCGACGGCCTAACACCGCGCACCGGAGAAGAAACGCAACAATTACGCGACTTCCTAGAGCGGGAACTCGCGCTATTTCAGGGCATCGCCGGGCCTACCGACCGAATCGAACATCACCTGAGATTAACGGACACCCGACCGATTAAGCAAAGGTACCGCCCCCGTAACCCGGCCATGCAAAGTATCATCGACGAGGCGGTTGATGAAATGGAGCGAGAGGGGGTAATCGAACCATCACAGAGCGCGTGGAGCTCGCCTGTGGTGATAGTAAAAAAAAAGGACGGCAAACCCCGGTTTTGCATAGACTTTAGAAAAGTCAACGCCGTAACCGAACGCGACGCCTACCCCCTCCCGCACATAACAGCCACATTGGATAAATTACGGGGAGCAAAGTACCTGTCCACGCTCGACTTGAAAAGCGGGTATTGGCAAGTGCCACTAACCGTCGAGAGCCGACCTATTACCGCGTTCACCATTCCGGGGAGAGGGCTAATGCAATTCCGCGTCATGCCCTTCGGGCTGCATTCCGCGCCCGCTACCTTCCAGCGCCTCCTCGATACCGTGCTAGGCCCCGCGTTAGAACCGAATGTGTTTGTATATCTAGACGATGTAATAATCGTCAGTGCCACTTTCTCCGAACACTTACGACACTTAGCCGAAGTGTTTCGACGACTCAGAGAGGCCAAATTACGCCTCAACCCGGAAAAGTGCCACTTCTGCCGAAGCGAGCTAGCCTACCTCGGCCATATAATAACACGGGACGGCATCCACACCGACCCCGCTAAAATAAGCGCGGTCGCTCAATGGCCCGCTCCTACTACCATCCGGAAGGTCCGCCAATTTCTCGGCATGGCGTCATGGTACCGCCGTTTTGTAGAAAACTTTTCCACCATCTCCGCGCCGCTCACGCGGCTAACCCGTAAAAACGCGCGCTGGCAATGGGGATCGGAGGAGGAAAACGCCTTCAACGCCCTCAAGAGGGCGCTAATAACAGCACCCGTACTCGCCTGTCCCGACTTCCGGTTACCGTTCAGCTTACAAACCGACGCAAGCAACTACGGTCTCGGCGCCGTTTTGACACAAAACTTCGCCGAGGGCGAACGCGTAATCGCGTACGCGAGCCGCACACTAAACGCCGCCGAGAAAAATTATAGTGCTACCGAGCTAGAATGCCTCGCGGTCGTCTGGGGAATCCGCCGCATGAGAGACTACCTAGAGGGGTACTCTTTCACGGTGATCACGGACCATCAGTCACTGCGTTGGCTCAAAAATCTCGAGACCCCCACCGGCCGATTGGGGCGCTGGCTTTTCGAGCTCCAGCAATATCATTTTGATATCCAGTACCGTCGCGGAGCGTTGAATAAAGTTGCCGACGCGCTCTCTCGCGAACCCGAGGCCTGCGCCGTTCAGCCAGCCGCCTGCGCCTGGTACCGCGGGCTGATAAAAAAGATTAGGAAAGAGCCGAAAAGTTACCCCGACTACGCCATACGCGGGGGTAAACTCTACCGGCATATACGTCACGATCTAGAGTTCCGCGACCACACGGAAGACGAACAGTGGAAGCGCTGTCTCCCTCGCTCCGAGCGAGAGAGAACGATCCAGCGATTCCACGACGAACCGACCGCCGGGCATTTAGGCGTCGCAAAAACGATCCACCGCGTCACCCGCCGTTATTATTGGCCCGGCATGTTCCGAGACATCGCCCGCTATGTTCGGGGCTGCGAAAAATGTCTCGCGTACAAGCCCTATCAGGGCAAACCCGCCGGCCGCGCTCATGCGCATAATGTCACGGCCCCGTGGCAACAGGTCACGATCGACCTAGTGGGGCCTCTGCCGCGATCTACAAACGGGCATTCGTGGCTCTTCGTGCTGCAAGATCGATTCACGAAGTGGGTCGAATTGCAGCCCTTGCGCCGAGCCACCGGGGAAACGATTAGCAAAACCGTTGCTGAACGCATAATATATCGACACGGCTGCCCCGAAATGGTCATATCCGACAATGGGAAACAGTTTATATCGCGCCAATTCACTAGCCTATTAAAATCTTTTGGCATAACGCATCGCACAACGCCGATATACACGCCGCAGTGCAATCCCGTGGAGCGGACCAATCGAACGGTCAAAACCATGATCGTGCAGTTTGTCGAGCGCGATCATCG
Organism: Linepithema humile; assembly: GCF_040581485.1. NCBI lineage: Eukaryota > Metazoa > Arthropoda > Insecta > Hymenoptera > Formicidae > Linepithema > Linepithema humile. Next base: position 13,598,255 of record NC_090134.1, on the reverse strand, counting down.
CCTGTGGGACCGCCACATTCTCGCGCTACAATATGCATACAATAGCGCGGCGCACGACGCCACCGGATTTACACCCGCCTTCGCAAATTACGGGCGCGAGTTAGCACCGCCGAATCCGGAAGACCGAACGCACCCGAACACGCCGATACCGACGACCACCTGGCGGCGCCATCTAGACGAGGCCCGGGAACTGATGACAGGAAACCTCGCACGAGCCTTCCAACGGCAGGAGCCGTATTATAATCTGCGGCATCGCGATTGGCGGCCTAAGATCGGCGAGACAGTTTGGCGCCGCGAGCACCCCCTGTCGAACAAGGCCGCCGGCGTAAACGCCAAACTCGCGCCGAAGTACACCGGCCCCTACAAAGTAGGCCGGATCATCACTCCCGTCATATATGATTTGCGTGATAAGAGGGGGCGATGGCTCAGGCGCATCCACGCGCAAGACTTGAAGCCAGGAAACGGGGATGAGACCCCCCCGATTAGATCTAAAGTCCGCAATCCCGGGGAATCGGACTATATAAAGGCCGATTCCAGGAAGCCAGATCACTTGTTCAAGATGAGCACAAAGAACATCTTGAGCGCAATCGAGGCCCTCTTGACCAAGGAGCCTCGACAGGCCGCGATGACGTCGCAGCCGTTCCGCACCGTCCCCCGAGTGGGGACGTTAATACAGCGTTCCGACGCTGAAAATCGCCGAAAATCGCCGAAAGGCGATATTTTTGGCGACACCGCCACCACCGGTGCCGCAAAGAAGGAAGCAGAAGTCTCCGGGCGACGTGTGCAATGCCACGCACACGCCGCTACCGGAGCGAAGATCCGCGGTCACCGCGCCGACCACCGCACGGACCAAGCCGACCAGGGCCGTAAGGATACGTCCCTGGGGCGGCCCACTGCCGACGACTTCGGTCGTTGGGACTCGGCCACCAACGGCCATTGAAACGGTCGTTGGAACTCGGCCGCCAACGGCCCTTGCCGCACCCGCAGCCGCCACATCCCGGCCAACACCGGCCGCCGCGACAACGACGCCAGCAACCGCCGTCATATGGCCACCACCGGCCTCCGCTGCACCGCCGCCGCCGCCGAGATGGGATCCTGCGTCTCCACCACCCATCATGGTGGAGTACGCCCCACGAGCTTTCGCCGCTATACCGTACTTCTCGGTGATGAAGTCGAGACTGTACAAGCTCCGGACCACCGACGGAAGGAGATACAAACTCCTGTTCTCCAGGGAGGGGCGACTCCTCACCAGCCGTCAGCTGCCTCCGCAGGCTTCCGGCTTCCCAAGAAGGGGGGTGATGTAACGATGCAGCCCGCTGCATCGTTACGGCTACGGACCGTCCATCGTCCGTAGCCCACCAAGGGCGCATCGCGCGCCGATAAATTTCCTATCAAAAACAGCGGCGGTCAACCGCCGAAAATCCCCCACACCCGACCGTTCCGAAATTCCGTATTGTGGGGGACTCGCCGCCGAAACCGCCGATGCTTGCCGATTCGAAATCATTCGGCCGCCAGCCGGGTATAAAAGAGGCCCGGCTGAACGTCTTCTCACCAGACTCCGTTCGCTGATCGACAGCGAACAACCCTGCTACGAGCGTCCTCGTAGTCCCGACCGAGCATACTCGGACTCTATACCTGTGCCAGCACACGAGTATCCTCGTGTACCGCCGAGCGTCCTCGGTATTCTTTGATTCCAGGATACGAATATATTCGTATACCCGCCAAGCGTACTTGGTTCCTCTAGGCCACCGAACTCTGTATTGCGGGCATTTCCGCATACCTAGCCAGGTCGCTATTCTAAATTCCGTCTTCGTACGAGCATCCTCGTACTCCCGCCGAACGTAATCGGCAGCCTAAGTCCGCATACCGCGTTTATTCGCCGAGATTTCATAATTGTAATCCGTCCGGCAAGCAACACCGCGTCGACCAATCCGCGCCGCCGAATAGTCCGCATCGATCTACGATCGAACAGACTCGCGATACTACGAACGCACTCACCGACAAGCGCTCCGTCTTGTACCAACCGTTGCGACACGATCGCCCACGCTTGCGCTCTCGCCGACCGCACCAGGACGCCTCACGTCATACTAAATAATTATTCCACCGTCGCCTCAAATAATTATTTCATTATTACGATACTTCGCATTGATTTTCACGTATATTTCGCTTCTATTTTGCGCCGCTTTAAAATAATTATTTCACTATTGCTTAAATAATTATTTCGCCTTTGCCGATATCTTGCATTTATTTTCACGTTGCTTTCGCTTTTATTTTGCGCCGCTTTAAAATAATTATTCCACCGTTGCTCAAATAATTATTTTACCAGTAACGATACTCCGCATTTATCTTCACGCTACTCTGTATTCATTTCACGCCGCTTTAAAGAACTATTTCGCTATCACTTGTTAATTACTTCACCGATATTTGGCTAATTTGTATGCTATTTCAAGTTCATCTTGCACACGCTTCGCATGTATGCACGAGCATTGTAGCAGATCATTCGAGGCAAATCGAATCAACATCTTTCTCAATAAACGCTGTTTCATTATTTTGTTATAAACGAGCATTTGGTTTATTTGACATACCCCCAACCGACCGAACCTGGATTCCGGCGAGCTAATCCGCGTCCGCCGAAGCTCACACGGTTTCAATGTCATAAATTTTATTTAAATAAATTGAAATTAATTATATAAAAATAAACTAAATTTAATTAATTATATAAGAACTTCTATTTATGTTTTATTGAGGTTTAAAAATCAGCTATTTAAATATTATATATTTTATTTAAGAAAATTGAAGAAATAGAAATTATTTTTATAAAAATTAAATTGATTTTTAATTGGATTTATTAAAAATATGTCAATAAAAAATAAATTGTACGTTTTAAATCATGTAATGAAAATATAATCTAATTTATTCAAATAAATTAAAGTTTTGTAAATAGTAAATAATTAAATAAATTAAAATAATAACAAATTACATTGATTACATTATATTTTAAAAATAAACTGTACATTTTTAATTAAGTAATAAATATATCATATATTTTATTTAAATACATGAAAATTTATTGTATAAAAACATTTTTAGTAATAATTTATTAATATTTTACAATACTTTACAATTCATTCCGTAAAAATTAAATGCATTATACAAAAATGTTGAATTTATTAACAATTTGTTTTTTTTAAATAAACAATCAAAAATTAATACATTTTAACAAATAGATGTAAGTGAAATTTATAATAATTAAATTAAATAAAATAAATAAAAATTCAGTTTTTTCAAAATTTTTTATTTTTTATAATCAAAATTAATTTTTGACTAATCATAATTTAATTTACATGCAATTACAAAATATATGTATATATGATTATTAAATATATTCATAAAATAAAAAAATATATACATATATATATATAATGTATAACGTGCAATATACATATTATTCAAAAGAATGTAAAATAAATGATAATTTTATCGGCAATTTTTATTTTAGCAAGTTAGTTTCTAATTATTTATTATTGAAAATTTATTAATTTTATTTTTTTTCTACTCTATTATTGTTGGAAATAGATTTTTATCGGACCTGCGATTGAACAAATAGTTCCAATTATGAGAAGAAAACCAATAGTTGCAATTATGAGAAGAAAACTGGGATATTTGCAATAATAATTTCACACAAACAGATATACATACAAACTAATGTACTTCTGTCGTTATCTGAAAATTTGAATTCGTCATGGTCGCGCGGGTCGCACGTAATATTCCGTCAGCCACTCACAACGAAGCGCTTGCTCGCCTTTCCCTCTCTGCATATACTGACTTGAGTGAAAATACCTTGTGTCGTGCAACGTGGTACAACGTGCAAGTGAGTTTTGAGATTACGAACGAAAACGTAAATTGCACGAGAACGAACAGTAAGTATTATGTGTACCTAGAGATAGGAGAGTGGAGAGAAAGCCAAGGTATACTGCGAAAAGGACTTATACTGACTATATTGCAGGACAATTGTCGCTGTCGATTTCTAACTCTAACCTAACCTCGAAGTCGCTGTTTTGGTGGATCGGCGCATCAATATACTGCAGGACGTTACCGCCGAAAGGCTAACTTCTTCGTGTCGCGATATGATATATTGTCGACTCAGAATTGGAGGTAAGTATATATTTAAATTAACTTTTATTATATGTTTTAATATTAGAGTTCATAGCAAAGAAATGGATCTGTGGTTTTAATTGTTTCGTGTCTTATTATGCATGCATTTTTATTTATTATCACATTAAAACAGTTTGCGATGGATCGGCTTATTTAATATTATGAATGCCATAATTTATAGTGTTGCCATTTTAATTCGTGTTTTCATTATTTTATATTGATATTCTTTGACTATATATATCGTTAGTTAATGTTGCAATGGTTTGCAGTGGATCAGATTAAATGCGAGTAATCGACAAAATGTAAGAACCATTTTAATGAAGAAGAAAGAAGAAAGATATCACTAATATAATATAAACGTGAATTGAAATTATAATTTATTCATATTACTCATGTTTAGTATCCGATCCACTTCAAGCCATTGCAACATTAACTAACAAGAAATAATAACTTTTAGAACTGTTAAAATGAGTTCTCGTATACTTTCGATATGTAAAATTGTGTATTTTTTTTAACCCTTAGTCCCGACTCATGGGTCGTTTTCGACCCAAGCGAAATTTTAAAGTGCTGTAGGTACCTCCATTTCTTAATAACAAACTATATAAAAAAATAATTTTTATCGAAATATTATGATTGGGACTTCAAATTAAAGGTTGAAAGAAGCTCCATAAATTTTTCCAGATTTTTTAAAGCGTTTTTACTGATCCAAATAACGCAAAGACGCAAACGACCCATGAGTCGGGATTAAAGGTGCCGAAAAGAACCGTCGGGACTAAGGGTTAAAATAATTATACATCGTATTATCGTATTCCCAAGTAATATACATATTCTCATAAGGAATGTTTATTTTGCTTTTCCAATTTTGTATTATAAAGTATTCTGTTGATTATACGTTTCAGCAAAGAATGATGCTTTTCTTCGCTGAAAGAGAAATATCTGAATATTTTAACTCAATATGTAGTGTGCAATATTTAATTATTATTTTGAATGTTTCTCGAACTGATCATTTATTTTTTCATTTAAAAAACAAATTGATAGTACTAAATACTTGATAGTACTATATGAGATATTAGATTGAATTTTTTTCCAGATTTTTTTGAGTCATTTTTTTGGGTTTTAGAAATTTTATATAATTGAAATTAAAAAATTATTTACTTATACTTCCCATCCGTAATTGTTTATGCTGCAATCGAAAGAAGCAAACACCTAATAAAGTGTCTTTTCGTGTACTTTTTCGTGCGTAAACGTATAGTTTTTTACCATTTTGAGCAAAAAATGTTTTACCTAGTAATTATTTAAAAAATCAATTAATTTAATTTTTTTCACGTACTCAACATTAAATATAAATACAAAAGAGTTTACGATATTTTTTAACTTTTTTAAGATAACAACTCTATTGACTTATGTAATAATTCCTTTCTATAATCAAACCTTAGATTACGTTATATTACCATTTTTTAAAATATACTTTGTAATAGAAAAAAACCTCCAAAAAAAAAAATATTTTTTTTAAATAAAAATTCTCTAACTGCACTCACAAATTAATAAGGATTGAGTTTTCCTAAAACTGTTAATACGTTAACCCCTTCAACAATTCTTGAACAAAATTGACATCGATTCTCCTCTCTAATTATGCCTCAAATCATACACTCAAAAAAATATTTCGCTGATGTAGTTAGATTTCTAGATATCGCAACAAGAATGTATCGCTATTTTTCGTATCTGTGAAAACATTGTTTGTCACATATAGAATTTATAGCAGTAATGTTCTAGCAATAGCTTCTGAAAAATTTAGGTACCATTGCTAAATGTTATTCATTGCATGATCTAACAAGTGATTGATCTTATATAGATAGGCGCTTTAGAGAAACTTTCTTTTTAAAGTTCACAAACAATACAGATATATATTCTGTTTCTGTCATCTAAACTGATTAAGTAATTAGTTGCTAATCATTTATCTGTTTTAGTTAATTTTTTACACCTAGAAAATTTTAGCTATTATTGCAAGATCATTTTTTTGAGTGTACCTGAAATTAAAATATCATTCCTGTTAATCAACGACTATCGTACATTTCTATTTCAACCACCAAAATTCAAATTTTCCTAACATGTACTCCTAAAACTAAGCTTTTCAAATTAATATAAATATTATTGGATCAATCGAAAAAAATGTCAGACTCGCTGTTAATATTTATGAAGGATCCTTTTATCCCTTATGCCTTATATCCTTGTAGTTTGACTCTACTTCTGGCACAAATTTGAAATGCGAGGACAATTATCACATTACATTGTTGTAGATATAGTAGTCAATAAGATACACTAATAATAAAAAAATAAGTGCATATTATTCATTCCATCCCAAGTTAATTTCACAACCATTCGCTTTTTTACTATCTGCAGGCGACATCTAGTAATAATTTTTGAATATTTATTAATAAATTTTGGTAATTGAATTTTTATGTCAATTTTTAAAATATGAAAGCCATAACAAAAAATTTTATTGTTTTCAGCTTTTGAAGTATTTTTCAGAATTTTGAAACATTTTATTTTTTTAAAGACATTTCTGATATTTTTATATTTCAAAATATTTTAATAAATTTTGAAATTTGAAAATATTTTGCAGATAATGTTAATCAAATTTGAATGTTTTTATTTGTTTTTTAAGTTTTTAATATTTTTTAATGTAATTGCAGTATGTTAAACAAAAATAAAGTTTTTTTAATGAATTTTTTAACTTTTGTAGCGCAAAATTCCGATTTTTTAAACTTTATACGTATATTAATATAAGATACATTTCAGAGAGAGATTTTTAAAACAAATTTCTGAGTATTGTATACATTTTCCCAATTTTAAAGGATATTCGAAATAACTAACTTTTATTGTCATTATAAATGCAATTATTAATTAAATTGGATTTAATTATTTTGTAAAAGTAAGTAATTCTTAAGTTTTATTTAATTACATATTAAAAAGGTAATTAAAAATTATAGAAATTTTATTTACTTTTACAAAAGTAATTAATAATTAATAAGTAGTTAAAAAATGGTTAAGTTTTGTGTGATTTTATATTAGGTCTGCAGCAAGCTTGCTTTTGTAAACCGCTTTCTATTGTCATATAAGCGAATGGCATGGGTGCATGCAATAATGACGTAACCAATATCGGTACATACCGACAATGGCATTTTCTTTGCAGCTTTCAAGACTACAAATCATGTTAAAGCAAAAACGAAAGCAGTACAGTCGGAAATATTGGCGAAGACTGGCACAAAGTGCCGTGCAGGATTCAGAAAATCATCTGCAGGCTCATGCAAACGACGAAATACCACTGCCAGATAATCGTGATAATTGCGATAGTTCTTTTTCTGAGGAAAACGATGAAAGAGCAGACTTTTTGCCAGAAAGTGCTCAAGAAGAAATTATCTACGAAGTCTTACAAAATGAGGAAGTCATCCCAGAAGCCTTGCAAGAAGAAATATGCAGAGAAGAATTTATATCATCTGATGAATACAACAGTGATCATTCATCAGAATCAGAAGATGAAAATACTGGTGTAAACATCAATCGATTACGACTAAATTTGGTGAAGTGGACCCATAATTATAATATATGTAGATCCGCAGTTACCGATCTATTGAAAAATGTATTAATAGTAGAAGATGCCATGAAATTTCTTCCTGCAGATGCTCGAACCCTTTTAAAAACGCCGAGAAAGGCAGACACCATTCCAATGGCACATGGACTATATGTTCATTTTGGTATTCAGGAAGGTTTAGATCACATTATTCAATCAAGCGGCACTGTTACGTGTATACCTCCAGAGATTCATTTATTTTTTAATATAGACGGTTTACCCCTTACAAAAAGTTCTAAAAGCCAATTATGGCCAATTCTGGGAAGTATTAGAAATTTTGAAAACAAATCGCCCTTCATTATTGGAGCTTTTCATGGACGTAATAAACCTCCAGATGCTGAGATTTTTTTGAAATACTTTATCGAGGAAGCTGAGAGCCTTAAAGAGACTGGTTATACCTGGAATGGCATTAACAGAAAATTTATTATTGACTGTTTTATCTGCGATGCTCCTGCAAGAGCATATATCTGCTGCATAAAATATCACGGAGGATACTATGCATGTGCTAAATGCGAAACTAAAGGAAAATACGTTGGAAAAGTAGTGTATCCAGAAAAAGATGCTCCCCTGCGAACGGCAGAATCATTTGCAACACAATCTCAACCAGGACATCATAATGGAATAAGCCCTTTGCTGAGACTCGAGATCGATATGGTGTCACAAGTACCATATGATTATATGCATTTAGTATTATTAGGTCATGTCAAAAAAGGACTGAAAATAATGACTGGAAAGTTGCATCCTATGAAATTGGGTGTACAACAGGTTTCCGATATTTCTCAACGACAGCTTAATCTACAACGATATATTCCACTTGAATTTGCCCGTAAACCACGAGCTTTAGACGAACTTGATCGGATGAAAGCAACGGAATTTAGGCAATATTTGTTTTATAGTGGACTTGTTGTGTTGCGCAAGATAGTAAGATCGAGTGTATATAATCATTTTATAAAACTTTCTGTGGCTATGCGCCTTCTTGCAACACCTGGTATTGATTTTGAGCAAAATAGATATGCGAAAAATTTACTAGAAGAATATTTCGTTGAATATCTTCAATTATATAGTGAAGAAAATGCAACGTATAACACACATGGAATGTTACATTTAGCAGACGATGCGTTACGATGGGGATCACTGGATGAATTTTCTGCGTTCACTTTCGAAAATTACTTACAATCTATAAAGAAATTGATCAAGGGTAACGATAAACCCCTTGAGCAACTGAGTAACCGGGTGTACGAAATGAGAAATAATTACTCTGTTAAACTTTTTAATGAAGCCATCAGCACATATAGACTGGGAAGAGAATGTTATAATGGAAATTTGATAAGCGGATGTACCTCTCCAATGTATAAAGATATACAATTCAATAATTTTAAAATCACAACGAAGAAACCAAACAATTACTGCATCATGTACGACGAATGTATTGTAATCGTAGAAAATATTTGTCATTATAATAATTCCGTGGCAATTATTGGTAGAGTGTTAAAGAACGGAAAACCGTTTTTTCATTCACCAGCACTGTCAACATGCTTTGGCATTGTTCAATTTTCCGAGGAATATGGCACCTTGCAAGCATTTCCAATTAATAACATTAAAAATAAAGCCGTCGTACTTCCGATTTTTGATACATTATTTAACGAATCTAACAACCACAAAAATGTTGTTTTGTTTCCACTCATTCATGGTAACTGTTAACTTTCGACATCTTAGCCTGTATGAATCCAGGATGTCTGCCAAATATTGCATCGTGGATTTTATTGAAGAAAATGCTGTGGAAGTCGTTCCTGAATTCTGGATTTGTGACGAATACTGTTCATGGCCGCCACGCGATACTATTTTTCCTACAAAATATGTAAAAAATAGGGCGATGCCGAATGACAATTGGCCAACCTTCAAATGCAGGATCCTTAGTACTTTTGGTATGTAGTACTCGTGTATGCACACACACGATGCACGCACGCACGTATACACCTGCGCGCATACAAGATAAGATGCGTCGAAAATATTAATTTTCAAAAATTTCTACTATTTTTTAATATTAAATTGATCATATTGTCAGGGTTGACGTATTTACCTCAAAAACTGTAATTTTTTAAGTTTTATACTTTGTATATTACAACGGGTTAAAATAGCGGATCATAATATATAAAATAAAATAAAATAAATTAAATAAGGGATTAAAATTCCAATTTTCGGTTGGTGTAAAGAAATTTGATAATTTTTTTTCATAACTTCCTTATTTTATATATGTAATATGTATATTTTTATTTTATGAAAAGACAGATCACAAGTTTTTAGTAGATTACTAATTCCGGGAGACGGTGTGTGTGTGTGTGTGTGTGTGTGTGTGTGTGTGAGCGCGCGCGCGCGCGTGCGTTTACACACACAATATATATAATACACTCTTGTTTTTTTCAGATGAATATAAAACAGCTTGTCGAAATTTAGGAAAAGCTGAAATAACTTCAGACTTTGCTAGTGAGGCAGAGGTTGTTAGTAAACGAATCCATAAACCTAATAAAAAATATACTAGCTCATCTGATTCAAGCGAAGACAACGATAGATTTAAAAAAAGCAGCGTTCGAATTTCAAAAAGTAACAAAAAACGAAGTAAAAAGGAGTGCATCTCGAAGTCTATTGAAGTTAGTTCAAATTCAACGGACAGCGAAGCAAATGAGACATCTCATTTAATGGCGAAAGATGTTGGCAGTTCCCAGTTGCAAGTGCCAAATAGTCTGCATCAAAAATCAAAGAAGATTTTACAAAAAGTTAGTCATTCATATTCAACAAAAAGTACCGCTGGACTTTCTCAGCGATCGCTGCATGACCATAGCGGTGATAATAAATCTACGAAAGGTAATCTTTTGTTATTATTTCGTATTGGTAGTTCGGTTACACATGAAGTCTTTAACCCTTAACTGCATATTCTTAAAAAATCAGCGTAATGTACATCTAAGGGTCTTTTGGATTCTAAACTTCTCTTCCCTTTATTTTCAACAAATCTTGATAGATTTTTACTTTTTTTCCATTTCAAACACCGAACTGTCTAGAATTAATATCCGTGCATGAAAAAAAATTTTCATAATATAAGGATCCAAACATGTTACAAATTTAGAAAAAACTTACAAATTCAATTTTCGATAGGGTCTGTGGAATCTTTTAATGTAATTGAGCGTTAATAATTTCTGCAAAAATCGCAATTTTCGAATTTTAAGTAATTGCTTTCCTGCACAATCTGTAAATCGAAGTAGTTATTTTGTTATATTTTAAAAATATTAAAAATTTATACAATAAAAAGTGTAAATGTGTATATTATATTTATTATTTAACATTATTTAAAATGTTAGTCAAACTAAATAAATATTATGTCAGATTAAAGTTCATTAGATAAAGAAGCAATTCATTAAAAGTCAGGAGATAAAATGAGACATAATTTCGCATTTCTTGTGTTTGAAATGTGAATATCCGAAATTTATCACTTGACCATTACTTGCGTCTCTTTTGATGCAGAATCTGCTATTAATATCATTAATATCATCAATATAATATTATAATTTTTTAGCTACTTCACGTGAAATTACATGTGGATCACAGCGCACTTCGAAAGATGCACCAGTAGGAGAAATTAAGAAATTGGCTGATGAGATTACTGAACGATTTCAACAAGTACAAAATTCCGAGAAAAAAAAACAATATATTGGAATATCAGGTATTATCTTATTGTCGCAACTAACAATTATAAATATTGTTGATAATTTCGGAAATTAATATAGTTTCAAATGTCTTGAACAGAATTCGAGAAACATGTTGTAAGAGATTTAACAATGATAAAATTTGACTTGCGTACAATTGTGGATATGATCAGCCAATTAACCCAGAACTTATCTACTGATGCGCCTAAAGAAATCATTCATCCTATTAAAGAAAAGGACGAACAACCGGAGGATAATGTGTTACCAGCGTTTCCGTTGAAGAATTGGGAACAATTCTGCGAAATGGAAAATTTGCTTCACACAAATACCGTCGCTAGTAGACAACTTGTAAGTCTTCTATTAATATTAGTAAGTTTTATTATTGCAAAACATAACCCTGTGTTCAAAAAGATTTTAAAAAATGATACGTTTCCGAAACAAATAAACAAAAAAATAATTACTTTTGCGGAATAATTAATTATGTTTTTTAATTCTGCGCAAAAATTGATTTGACTCTGCTAAAATTAAATGAATTATTATATTTATCAATAAATTAAAGTTTTAATTACATAAAAAATTAACTTTTATTATAAATTACACTAACAAGATTGTTAAATATAAAATTAAATTAATTATAATATTAATAAACTAATTTTTTACTTGGAGAAAAATTTAATTACAAAATTTTTTATATAAAATTATAAGAGAATGAATTATCTTTACATTTCTAAAATTATATTTATTGTAAAAAGTAATAAACAAAGGCCAGAATAGCCATGGACTGAAACGTGTTTAATTAAGATTTTTTCTCGTGTAACAAATTGCTAAATATGTACATACATAAATTGCGAAATATAAATATAAATATTAATTACGAAATATAAATATAATATACATTCTTTGCAGCTTCTAGTGTACAATTATATTTTATTATTTAATTATAGGTAAAACTTGATTTGTTTAAAATTTGTTAAAAAAATAATTTGCATCTCTTTTGTAGAAAATTTCTCCATGTTTGGTAGAATTTTATATTTTATTTGCTCTCGTTATCTCATCTGGTCTATGTGAGGCAGGTTCAAGCAGAGACTATTAATATAATTGATTTTTTTAAATCTATAATATATGTACGAAAGCGCTAAAAATCGATCTTTTACTTGATTTTTGTTTATTTTTATATAAGGAAAAAATGCTGCTTATGCGAGGTGGTAAAGATGCTGCTGATTGTACACGACGAATGCTTTTGTATGTATTTGCTCCCGAATTAGCAGTCAGAGTTTCATGGTTGGGGCGGAAAAATAACGAACGGCTAGAAGGAACGATTTTCGTTCCTGCATTATTTGATAAATATCTTTATAGTTCCATTTACGTGCTACCGTCATGAAACTGGATTTATTATTTTTACATTAAAAAAGTCCTTCCAAAAAAAAGAGAACCTCTTATTTACGCATAAGAAATTATTTTAACGTGCAATATTATTATGCCCGGGTACATAATTGTACGTAATTGTAATATAGTCACTATTCCTTTTACAGAAGCTGTGAAACACCGATACAAAAAGATTGACGATCGGGCGATCGAAACAGCAATAATTGATTGGTTCCGGCGAGCGACAGATCGCCTAAAAAAACAGGAGAAGAATGTGTAATGCGTTTCATAATAAAAAATTTAAATTCTATTTAAGTTCGCGGAGCGAAAATTATCGTTTGACTGAATCGTCTCTTCACGATTGTTTCAATCCATTGTGATTTGCGCTTGCTCCGTGAAGGGTTTAGCCGCTACCATCTGTGAGCACTTCTCTTTTTGGTCAATAATCGATATCATTGCGACCACACACGTTTTACGTTGAAATGTATACGTAGTGAATACAACAGGTGCTTTATAAGTTTTACTTGCTTGAAGAGAATATTTGATTAGCAACCACTTAATTTCCTTATTATTGCAAAGAGTCTGCGAAGAGATGTTATTAAAACAAACCAAAATTTTGTTTAAAGTTTACAGGTGTGTTGTAAAAAATTTTATTGTGTTTCAATTAAAATAAAAAAAGTATTTTATAGTTTAATTGCATTGGTGTCCGTTATTTATACTTGTATGCATTTAAGTACAAGTATATACCCATACTTAAACAACATATTTTCATAGTACGGCATTAGTGCATCGTTGCAACGTAACATAATGGATTTCTTACGGACGTTTTTTTTTGAAAAAGGATTTATGTCAGTAAAAATAGTATAAAATGTAAACAAATATGCGCGTTTTAATTTTGTTTTTGTCATTATTATAAAATATTTGTTTACTTTTAATTACACTATTTTTACTGACATGAAAATATATTTTACTAAATAAAATACAACAATAACGTACTAAGGACGTATAGAAGACGTAGTAATGTCACGATAATGACGTACTAACGACGTACCAACGACATACGACGGCGTCCTAAAGATGTACAAAGGATGTACTAAGGACGTACAGAGGACGTCTAAGGGCGGTACATTGTACGTACAAATGACATCTACTGAACGTTCTCGGAACATGTCTGGTACGTCATCTGGACGTCCGTACATGTCGAGTGGGACGTCCTATAGACATCCATTGAACGTCGAATTGTTGTATGGGTATACTTACTGTACTTTGTATACTCACTGTACTTGTACTTTTGCGCGTTGCGCGTATATTGGCGAGTTGGGAAAATTACTTACTTTATAATTTTTTATAAATACAAAATATATTTTGTATTTATTATGCCTGCAATGCTATCAAGAGTAATGAGAAATACAAGGTGTCCCATTTTAAACAATCCACTCAAATATCTCAAAAACACCGAGTTAAATAAAAAAATTTTTTAAATAAAAGTTGTAGGATTTGGAGAGGGAAAAAATATAGGGATATTTGTTTGACCTTGGATGGAAGCGCTTCTGAGATTTGAAGGTCATTTTTTTTTTTTTAAATAGAACTACTTTAATTTTTTTATATAAATCGATTTCTCATAATATTTGTCGTAAAAAGTTATAAAACTAGGATGGTCAAAAATTGAATGGTTTACAAGATATTTTATACTTTAATTTGACATAATTTTACATAAACTATAAAATATCTTGTTAAATATTCATTTCTCAATTATCTTACTTCAACACTTTTATGCACAAAATAATGAGAGGAATCAATTGGTGTAAAAAAATACATAGTTGACTTTAAGAAAAAAGTATATATATTTAAGAAGAAAGTATATTATATCATATCTGCTAAATATAGCTTAAATATAGCTCTGCTAGATTTTTTCTTAAAGACAACTATGTGTTTTTTTTATACCAATTGATTCCTCTCATTATTTTGTGCATAAAAGTGTTGATGTAAGATAATTAAAAAATGAATATTTAACAAGATATTTTATAGTTTATGTAAAATTATGTCAAATTAAAGTATAAAATATCTTGTAAACCATTCAATTTTTGGCCATCCTAGTCTTATAGCTTTTTACGACAAATATTACGAGAAATCGGTTTATATAAAAAAAATTAGTGTCCTTCCATTTAAAAAAATAAAGATGACCTTTAAATATTAGAAACGCTTCTATCCAAGATCAAACTAGTATCCCTATCTTCTTTCCCCCTCCAAATCCTACAACTTTTATTTAAAAAATTTTTTGTTTTAACGCGGTATTTCTGAGATATTTAAGTGGATTATTTAAAATGGGACACCTTGTATAAAAATAAAAACATAATTTGCAAAAATTATTTTTTATTTTTTAATAAAAAGTACAATTTTTATAAATATTTTTATAAATAATATTTCCTAGGCCTTCTCGGGTACCTCGGCCCCCTCGGTCTCCTCGGCCCCCTCGGCCTCCACGGCCCCCTCAATCTCCTCTATCCCCTCGACCTCCACGGTCACTTCGGCCACCACGGTCCCTTCGGCCACCTCGGCTGTCCTGGCCACCCTGGTCAGCGGTCCGCTTGTCCTGTTCTTCGTTTGTATCTGAAAAATAAACATAAGTAATTAAAAAGTGCAAAATTGTATTATTTATTGCCGGTTATTATTACACTATAAATTATTGTTCAAATTATTATTATTATAAGACAGAAATATTAATTTTAACAAATCTAATCTAAATATAAAACACTTTTAGTACAAATAGACAAATACCGTTTTCATTCAATTGTCCTTACAACTCCTTTTGATGTTGCTGCTGCTGCTGCTGCTGCAAGTACACTATGTGGTACTGCAGCTGCTGTTGATTTGTCATCATTTGATCTAATTGTTGCTGCTGTGCAGCGATTTTTTGCTCCAAATCTTCTGCAAAAATAAAAAGAATAAATATATAAATAAAATATAAAATAAAAATAAAAATAAAAGTCAAGTTAAATTATATAAATATAGTTAAGTTATATAAATTAAGTTAAGTTAATAAAGTTAAGTTATATAAATTTTCGACCGTATATAGAGAATATAGACCGAATATAGAGAAATTACTGAAAATAAATGTATAAAATATTTAATGTTATAAGTAATTAAATTTTTAATAATTTCTCTACATATTTTATTTCTCTATCTAAATAGCTAACAATCTTAACACACTTCTTCCGTCTGTTTCAAGGTTTTGCGTTTACTCACTCGCGTTTACGTCTCGCGGTCGACTCTGTACACATCAATAATATATAATGCCTAATATCATAACACATTGTTCACTTTTTAATAGTTACCGTCGGTTACGGTCGATTGAAAATCTTGGTTCTTATATATAAGCACATATATAAAATATTTTTCTAATACGAATAATTATAATTTTATTCTCTACTTACGGGACATTGTTCCACTGCGTGCTGCTGTTGAAACGACTGGCGTCTTAAAGAATTAATTCTGTCACCTTATACTGGCAAGTAAACATATATATGTGTTTGTAACATTTTCGTATTCAGACAGTTGACTCGCGTTGCAAGGATCCCGACTGTAAGTCTTTCGAATTATTATTTATTTTCTCTATTGTTCTCAAATTTACTGTTTTTATCTATTTTTCACTTAATTGAAAAATGGGTGATAAATCAAAAAATACACGTAAGCGAAGCTTTTCGGAATCTTGGCTTCATGATGATCGTTTTAAATCTTGGATACGCAAAGTATCATCAGATGAAAACCTTTTTTATTGTACTATATGCGATAAAAATATGTCATGCTCCACATCGCATGTTGCAAGACATGCGGATTCTACGTGTCATAAAAATAAAATTAAAGAAAATTTATCATCGTTATCAGATAATGATGTAAGTCCGAGAACAAAAATATCACGACAATCCAGCAACTTTAAATTTCAGCAACAATGGTTAGATATAGAGCTATTTAAGCCATGGTTACGCAAAGTGTCACATGACGAGCGTTTATTTTTTTGCACATTTTGTAATAAATCTTATATGGGTGATATATCGCACGTCTATCGTCATGAAAATTCCAAAGGACACAACGAACAATGTAAATTACAAAGAAAAATATCAAATGAAGATGTCGACATGAGAGACGAATCGCTTTTATCTTTTGAAGATTTATCTTTTGAAGAGCAAAAAAAATCAGCAGAAATTCGATATGCTGCGTTAATCGCTGATAGAAATATTCCATTTCAAACTGCGAAAGATATTCTCAATTTTTTCCAAGAAATAGGAAAAGATTCTAGCATATTACAAAAAATGTGTATGAGTCGAAAGAAATGTACAAATATTATTTCTAACGTTTTATGTCCGATTGAAACGGACCGTGTGGTGAACAGCATTCAAAATACTAAATTTTCCATTTTTATAGATGAAACGTCTGATATTTGTAATGAAAAATGGATGACGTTTCTTGTCCGGTTTGTTGATGCTAAAACATTAGATATTCGCACGCAATTAGTAAAATTAATTAATATCGACGCAAAAAGTAGCAGTGTGGACAAAATATTTAATGCATTTAAAACTGAGATGTTGAAATTAATGATCCCATTTTCAAATATTATTGCTTTGTCATGCGACAATGCGCCTGTTATGACAGGAAAATATATATCATTTAAAAAAAAGTTGGAAGAAACTTGTAAACATTTATTAACTATTTCATGTCCATGTCATTCCGCTGCATTGGTTGCACATTCTGCATGTGCTGAAATACCAGAATATTACGAAGAATTTGTAAAAAAGATTTCAAGTTATATTAACAGTAGTCCCAAGCGTTTGGCTATTTATAGAGAATTTAGTGATTGCTTTTTGGAAACAAGTCGCAAAATTTTACGATTGTCCGATACACGGTGGCTTTCTCACCATTCATGTATTGAAAAAATTCTTGAGTCTTGGGATTCTCTCAAGCTTTTTCTTACTGATATGGTGTTGACAGAAAAATCAAAGTCTGCAGAAAATTTAATGCTTGTAATGCAACGTCATGATGTAAAAGCATATTTTTTATTTTTAGAACATATTTTAAATACTTTTAATTTATTTAATGCATTTTTTCAAGTAGCGGAAACTAGAGTTCATTTATTGCAACCAAAATCAGTAAAATTTCTAACCACAATCTGTGAATACTTTTTGAAACCAGAATTGTTAAAAAATGTATGTAATAATATTCAATTTTCTCAACAAGAGAATCAAAAATCTCTAAATGAAGTAAATTTAGGATTCGAATGTGAGGAATATCTCGATAAATTAATGAAAGAAGGACACACAGACATAGTTGCACATGTTCAAAAGAATTGTTTGCAATTTTGCGTCACTGCTGCAGAAGAAATTAGTAAAAGATTACCAATTAATGACAAATTTTTGTCTAAATTGAAAGTTTTAGAAGCAAACGTAGCTTTATCGGATAGTGACAGAGAAATATCATTCAATGATGTCTCTTTTATCGCTCAAACTTTTGGTGGTTTTGACGAAGATGGTTTAAAGAAAGAATGGTATCTTTTATATCATAATTTTACACAAGTAGAAAAAGAAAATCTTTCAAAATTAAATTTTGATGACATGTGGAAAGAAATTTTACAAAGTCAGAACTCTATTAACATTGCAAAATATCCCAATTTAAAATCTTTTTTGAATGCTGTTAGATCACTTCCAAATTCGAATGCTGATTCAGAAAGAGTGTTTTCTGTTTTATCAGATATAAAAACAAAAAAACGCAATAAACTTTCGGTTACCAATGTAATTGCTCTTTGTGTTCTAAAATCGGCTTTAAAGTCTAGAAAAGAAACGGTTCTAAACATGGTAATTGATGAAAACCATTTGTCTCTCATGTCGGCAAAGACATTATATGCTAGTAGCCCCATGAAAAAAAAAAATAATATAACGCTACATGCTGCAGATATTGATGATGTTGCTGGACCGTCAATATCAAAATAACATATAATAATTTTTAAATAAAATAATAAAACATTTTACAAGCATTGCAGGCATAATAAATACAAAATATATTTTGTATTTATAAAAAATTATAAAGTAAGTAATTTTCCCAACTCGCCAATATACGCGCAACGCGCAAAAGTACAAGTACAGTGAGTATACAAAGTACAGTAAGTATATACATATACGACAGTGTTTTTTAAAGCTAAAATAATTAAATATTAGTTAGATTTTGCTAAAGACGGCCCACCACCACCCCCGTCGTACTTTCAGTATACAGCATACGACGGTCCTCTTTAATTAATTAAGTTACAAAAATACAAAATTCTATAAATATCATATTGTTTCTAGGCCATTGTGTTTTTCTAATTAAAGCATCATCAGCTTCAATCCAATCATTTTCTTCTCTATATATACCTGTATAACGATCTTTTTCAATATGTACTATGTTAAACTAAAAAGACTTTCGTCATCATTTTTGACATATTTTAATAGGATATTGCATTATATGACAATTCTCTTCTTACCACTTACTATAAAGAGAAAGTCTAATACTCAAATACAAACAATTACTTATCAATTTTCTGTAAGAAAATGATACAGACATCTTTAGCGCCTCTAGGCCATTGTCTTTTTCTAATCTGTGCATCGTCAGCTTCAATCCAAGTGCTAGACATTCCTTCTCTACATATACTTGTGTAATGATACTTGTGTAATGATACTTTTTCGATACATGGTCCACGATGAAATACAGCACTCACTTTGTACAATTGTCCAATAATAGTTATTTTAGTTGTTGGAACAGCACGTAAAGTAAATTGATCTGTTTTTACTGATGTACCGTTTTGAATTGATATTAAATGAATGACAATTATATCTCTGGTTCATGTAAATTCACTTTTACATAATATGTCATTTCCTGTACAATTTTTACATAATTCGTTGTGTAATTGACACCAATGAGAAAACTGTACATTAATTAACTCATTAAGATCAAAACTTTTTTTTCTCTATTTATTTACAGGAATTGAAAGAAGGATATTATTATTAACAATAGTCGTTGTATTGTCACAACTTTTGCATCGTTTGATGGAAGTGACTTGATGTTGGACTAAACTTTTTATATAATCGTATTTGTGCAAAAAGCTATAAGAAATTCACATACATCTCGTTTAACGCTTTTGGAAAAAAATTCTCCCAAACATTGCCGTATTACGTAGGTATTCAAGTTAGACAATTTGTTTTCATATTGATGCATTAATGTACCTAAAACATTTAATTTATCGCAATCAAATATTTGTTTTCTAACAACACTTAAATGTAAGAGACATTGCAATACTGCATTTGTATAACAAGAAACCTCATCTGTATTTTGGAAACCATGCATGACCCAAGCAGTATTTTTTCGAACTATATCATGTGACTCTTGAACAGAACTAATTACTTTTGGCTGTACCCATGAAATATCTTTTATTTTACGATACTTTTCTTTCGAAACAGACATTATTTCTGTTGCTGGTTTGTGTATCTGTTTTAATCGATTATATTCAATAATAGCTTCTTCATCAGCTGTTACAGATGAAGGATCGAAATTAATTAAATGCAACCCATCTAAAGATGTTACTCGTGACAATGCAACATAAATTTGCCCGTGACTAAATACTGAATTACCTAGGTCCATAATAGCATTCTGCAAACTCAGTCCTTGGCTTTTATGAATAGTAATTCCATAACTCAAACACAATGGAAATTGTTTTCTAATAACATATGCTTTCTCCATCACCACAAATTTAACACTTACTCTTTTAATTAAATATTCTAAACCTGATGGCAAAAGAAGCTTGATCTTTTCTACATAACCGGTAGACACATCTTGTACAATTGCAATGACTTTAGCAATTGTACCGTTTACAAGACCCAGACTAGCATCAATATTACGTCTTATCATTACTTTTGCCTCAATTTTAATAGCAATTTGTTTCGAAAGTCCAGCTGTTTTTGAATTATCATTATCATTATTTGCCAACACTTTTAATACTTTCTTTTTTATATATGGTATACATTCGATTGTATCTTCAGCAATTAATAATATTTCTTTTGAAGTAATACGACTTAACATTGCAGCATTTAAAACATCACACATGTGACAAGTGGGCAATAAACAAACGATGTCTGATGTCAAATTAGTAATAAAATTACATAATTCCTTTAATGTTGACTCGAAGGAATCTTCTTTAAAAGATATTCTTCTATTTTCTAGAATTTCACAATCAGACTTTGTTAATAAACCGAAACGAATTCTTGACAGTAATTCACGATAAGACTCATCTCCTTGCTGGCGCATATTAATTGTCAATTCATCGTAATCAAATAATGTAGTCCACAAATTCACATTCCCTAGGCAACCGATATATTTATTAATTTTTTCATTTGACAAATCTACAAAAACAGAATCTTCATGTACAGGAGGTAATTAAAGCAAATCTCCAAACAGAAGAATATGCTTTTTACCAAACCAACCATCATCGCAATCATTGGAATCAAATATTTCAGACAATCGAAGATGTATGTACATTAGAGTCAAATTAGATATCATTGATACTTCATCAATTATAAAAAGAATAACATCATTAAGCTCCGCTCGTAAAAGTTTTAACACATGATCAGACAATCGTTTATATTTAGGAGTATTACCATGCTCAACAGGTAATTGAAGCAATCTATGAACTGTCAAACCGTCAATATTTAATGCTACTATACCAGTAGGTGCTGCTACAGCAGTATCTTTCTTTAGATTTTGTTTTATCCAACATTTAATAGTTTTAATTAAATAACTTTTTCCAGTACCACCTTCTCCATTAATATATAATCGCAATATTGAACTATCTGATCCTACAGTGGTAATAACTGTATCGAATACTCTTTTTTGATCCATGTTTAATTTCGCTATCATTTCTGATATATCGATCTCTTGAATATTCTTATCACCGAGATCCTTAAAATCTTGCATTGCTTCACCAGCTTCTATATTTTGAATACCTATTGGATTGTCAGAATCATCCTGTGACTCATGTTTTTGTACTTCATCTAAATATTGCTGCACTAACTCTTTAGCAGTTTCAAATGCTTTTTGCAATTCTTCTAGTTTTTTATGATATTGTAATGCTTCCGTTAAATGTAGTTTTACCTTGTGAAATTTCTGCATAAGTATCACATCCATTTCTAAAATCTTCTAATTCTCTCCACGATTTGAACAGAAGTAATAATGCAAAGAAATACTTCTCCGGTTGTGTATTAACATTATATCTATAATGATTAATAAGATATCCACGCTGTCGTCGTCTAAGATAACCATTATTTATTTTATAGAATTCAATAAACTTATTTCGTGGTTTGATTTTTGTGATATCATACCATTTTGCAAACTCATAAAGAGACATATATTCTAGTTCTTTTGGTCTCTGTGGATAGTGATTATCTATCAAAGATTCACAAAATATGTCTGTCGATTGATCGTCAAGTGCTTCAATCTCTTTACGTGTTTTCAATTTTCTACATCTTATTCGATTAACATCTAACCATCTAATAGTTGTATTTGGATCAGTTCCACATAAAGCAATACCCAGTAATGTATCAGCAGCTTCAAGAGCTCCACATTCTCTATTACTCGTGAATCGCAAGGCAATACTCCAAAAATAGCTCGCCAATGATTTATTCGTATTATTTTTAGTATTAATAATAGTATCAGACAACTCACATTTTCCCGCTTTATTCATATATTTAGTAATATACCAGGTAAGCAGTGACGACTTTTCGCCAATAAATTGTATATCCATATTTCCTTCCCATGCAGTAAGAAGAACAGGATTATAATCATTTATATTACTTTCATCTTCAGTTCGCGGAAGATCATAAAGCCTGCTTCTATGTTTTAATTGCTTTCTACCTGCTATGGCACTTGTGACATCTCTTATATTTAACGTCTCAGTGACAGGACGAGGAAATCCAAAACGACATCTCCGAACAACTTTACGTCCAACTTTTTTAGAGCGGAGACAGTAATCATTATGTTTGTGTTGTTGATGCGTATTAACACGTCTGTACAATAACGGTGAAATATTTTTATCTGGCATTTTACAGCTTATATATTGTAAAATAAATTTTGAAACTTCTTCAACAGAAGATTCACCAAGAATGGGAGCATTTTTTATCCAAATTAATAAATGAAAATGTTGTATGCCTCTACCTTGATATTCTCGTCGCCAAAAATAATGAGTGACTTCTCCTATCGGATGATCTTTGGAACAAATAAAGTCAAGCATCGCACGAAACGTATTATCGAGAAATCTCGATGTTGACACAGGATCTCTAGCAACAAGTACACTGGTGCATACTGAAGAATCACACCATCCGTTTACTTCACGAATATATTCACCTAACTCTTCCCATAACCATTCAGCGGGACTTAATGTTAGAAACCATGTTGCAGGTCCGTAATGTTGTGTCATACAATTTAAATTATTTCGCGGTTTACTCCAAAATTGTTCCGTATTCCTTAGTGTAGAAAATATTGTTCTTAAATCAGATTCTAACAATTCTTTGGACATTGCTTCTAAATATTCCACAGCCGTATAACAAACTTGGTCTTTACACGACTCTATCTATTTCAGGATTTACACTATACTCTATCTATTTCAGGATAATAGTAAATCAGGAGATATAATACTACATGATATTTATTTATATATATATATAAATACATAACATTTTATTTAATATGTATTTTTTTTTTTATTTAATATTAAAAGTGGAGGTGGAACGTTTTGTTTCCACCGCGACCTCCACAGCGGCCTTCTCTTCGTCGATTCCATCGTGGTGCTGTAACAAAACGAATAATTACTTATTTTTCATGTTTTTAATAATATATTATATTATACTAATTACTTACTTTTTTTTGGTTCTGCGGACATTTTGTGTCATCTGTCTATCAGAGTCGACAGCCATAGTCATATTTATAAATGACTTACAAACTGCGCTACGCCTCAAAAGTATTTAATTGGTGTTTTCCGTAAGCCAATCTTGTTTATGACAGCTAACAAATCACAATGCAGCATTTCCACTTCTCGTAGCACAGTTTGTAAGTCATTTATAAATGTGACTCTATGGCTGTCAACTGACAGATGTTTGTGTTTACAGTGAAGCGGTGGAAATATTTATGGTGTTTTTGTATTAAAAACTGCATCAGTATATTACTTAAGGTATGTTTCCGTTGTTTATTTATAATAATAATATATATCCGAAAATATTGCTTCACATATTACAATATGGTCGTGATAGTGATGATATGGTCTATGTGAACAATATTTACTATAAATACTATGTAGTATTATCCTGACATATATCTATCAC
Source organism: Linepithema humile (assembly GCF_040581485.1). Lineage (NCBI taxonomy): Eukaryota > Metazoa > Arthropoda > Insecta > Hymenoptera > Formicidae > Linepithema > Linepithema humile. Next base: position 13,574,016 of record NC_090134.1, on the reverse strand, counting down.
GATAATATTTATAGTATATATTAACATTTTAAAGTATTTAATATTTAATTCAACATTTATCGTGTTAAATACAAACTATATATGTCATTTATTGGAGAAACAGAGAAAGACAGTGAGAGAGAGAGAGAGAGAGAGAGAGAGAGAGAGAGAGAGAGAGAGAGAGAGAGAGAGAGAGAGAGAGAGAGAGAGAGAGAGAGAGAGAGAGAGACAGACAGACAGAGAGAAAGGGAGCCAATTAGAGGAAACGAGGAAGAAGGAAACTTATTAAATAGGTAATACAAAATTGTATAATTACTGTAACATTAAAAATTGAAATAAAAGATTGTATAGCCATCATTACTTTATTAAATGTTTATTTTGTTTCTTGGATTTCCAGAGAAGTTTTTTTGTTTCTTGGATTCCGGAGGAGTTTAGGTGTAAGTATATATTTTTTTTTATATAAGAGCTGCTGTGCGCTTACAAAAAAAAAGGGTTGCTGTGCACCTTATAAAAAGTATTACTGCGCTGTGCGCTTATAGAAAGAAGGGTTGCTGTGCACCTTCAAGAGTGACTGCTGTGCGTCTTTAAACATAAAAAGTATTACTGCGCTGTGCGCTTATAGAAAGAAGGGTTGCTGTGCACCTTCAAGAGTGACTGCTGTGCGTCTTTAAACACTTGTTATAAAAAGAAGAGTTGCTGTGCACCTGTAAAAAGCAATTGCTGTGCTCTTGCAAATAATAATCTAAAATATATATTTAATTAAAAGATAAAAATATTTATAATGGAAAAACAAATAACGCTGTCGTCTGATCAAAAACGTATTATTGCTCAAGGCGAATGGTTAAATAATATACATATGAAGCATTTTGCACATCTTTTAAAAACTTGTTCAGATTATAGACCTGTGCAAACACAAAAATTGTATTCTCTTGATACAATACAATGTGCATCAGAATATAAAAAACATATACAGATATTATTTAGTTCGTCAGGTCTAAACGCATTAGATGGACATTGGATATGTAGCTATTATGACAAAAAAAATTTATTTATTTATGATTCGTTTAATAATAAAAAGTTGCACAGAGATTATGAACAATTTTTAAGACGATTATTTCCAACTTATCCTTTTGAAAAACGACCTATCAAATTTCCAGCTGTGCAATGTCAACCAAATAGTAATGATTGCGGTGTTTTCGCTATAGCTTTTGCAATTTCGTTACTATTCAATATTAAACCAGAAAAAGTTAAGTATGATCATAGCTTAATGCGTTCACATTTGATAAAAATTTTTGAATCTAATGTAATCGAACATTTTCCTCAAGATCCAAAATATGGTGTTCAAAAAGTACTTTCATTGGCATTAATAAAAGCAAAAGAAGCTGAAACAACTCGTAAGCGTATGATACATCAAAATAAAACAAATGAAAAGAAATTAAATCAATTGAAACAGTATAATCGTCCTTGTAAATTAAAGAAATTAAATAATGATTTGTTAAAAATGCAAAAAAACATAGCAGATTTAGACAAAATTGCAGATCTAACATTAATTAATAATAATCGTATTGATCAAGTTTATAAAAAAGATTATAAAGAGAATGAAGGACGTATACAGGTGTACTTAGAAAATGATATGCAAAATGAAAGATATCGAGATCAAATAATTATAAAAACTGAGACAAAAATAGTTTTGTCATCCGAACAAAAAAATATTATTGTTCAAGGTGAATGGCTAACAGATTTGCATATAAAACATTTTAATCATCTTTTAGAAAGATGTTCTAATTATAGACCTGTCGAAACATTGCTATTACAATGTCTTGATGAAATACAACCTATACCTGACAATAATGAACATATACAGATATTATATAGTTCGTCAGGTCCTGACGCATTAGATGGACATTGGGTATGCAGTTATTATGATGCACAAAACTTATTTATTTATGATTCATTGAATAAAAAGAAGTTGCATAAAAATCATGAACAATTTTTAAGACGATTATTTTCGACTTATTCTTTTGATCAACAGCCTGTCCGATTTCCTACTGTGCAGCAACAACCAAACGGTAATGATTGTGGTGTTTTTTCAATAGCTTTTGCAACTTCATTACTATTTAATATCAAGCCTGATACAGTAAAGTATGATCATAGCTTAATGCGTTCACATTTAGTAAAAATTTTGGAATCTAATGTAATAGAGCATTTTCCTTAAGATTTAATATATGGAGTTATTCAAAAAGTATCTCCGTTAGCAATAATAAAACTAAAAAAAGTAGCTCCTTTACGTACAATAGGACAAAATAAAATAGAACAAAAATCAAATACATTAAAGAACAATTTTGTTGATCAAATTAATAACAAGGATAACCAAGAGATAATAAATATAGATGATAATATTACATTGACTAACAATTTTGTTGATAATAAAGAAAGTTGCAAAAAGGAAAATCAAGATATATGTGATTACTTAAAAAATCATGCGCATTACGAACGACATCGATATAAACAAAATTTAGAATATAATCGTGCTAAAAAGATACAGAAATATAAGGAAAATTTAGAAGATAATCGCGTTAAAAAAAAGCGCACATATAAAAAAAAATTAGAAGATAATCGCGCTAAAAAGAAGCGCAGATATGAAAAAAATGTAGAAGATAATCGTGCTAAAAAGAAGCGCAGATATGAAGAAAATGTAGAAGATAATCGTGCTAAAAAGAAGCGCAGATATGAAGAAAATGTAGAAGATAATCGTGCTAAAAAGCGGCAACAATATGATAAAAATTTTGCAATGCGATGCACGCAAGAGCGCATACGTTATTCTAAATTGATGCAAAAGGAAGAAAGTAGACAAAAAATATTAGAACGTAAATGGAATTATAACAAACAATATTATAAGAAAAAGAAAGAAGAAAGAGAAAAAAAGAATGAAACATTGAAATATAAACATAACATAAAAAATTGCAATGTTACTAATAACATCACTAAAAAATATAGAAATGTTTGGTGCAAAAATTCTATAAAATTAAAAAATGGTTCTTTGATAACATTCATTAAAAATATTTCGAAAAAATTAAATATTGAATGTAATATCGAAAAACAATTAGAAGCTGAGAAAATAGTACGTTGGTGTAATAATGTTAGAAATAATTATATTGACGACATGAATAAAATATTATATAGACTTAAAAAGAAAGCAGAAGTATGTTTGACTCTTGTTGCTGAATGTCATACAATTGATGAACAATTGAATGCTTTGTGTGGAGTATCTAGACATACAGCTTCATCCGAAAATTATTTTGCAGATTCTATGTATTGTAAAGCAACTTTACAAGAATCTTTAGCAATGAATATGGAAGGTCAAGTTATAAATGTGTTACCTTTGACAACAGCACGAGCGAAAAAGTCATGGTCGTGTTGTCCCACTTTATGTAAAATTGATAATCCAGCTTTGATTAAACGTTATCAAAAATTTCTTGAAACTGTTGATACATGTGCTTTAAAAAATATACCTACATTGGTAGAAGATATGTATAAATGTACAGTAAAAACTTCAGATTTAAAATTGGGTCACGCGCAAAGTTGTTACATCAATTTAACTCTTTGTAAAGCGATGCTTTTACCAGTTGTATTGCTATCGCCTCACTTTCCAAAAGTAAGAAATATTAAACGTTTGATTTATCAACTCACAAGTGTTTGTGGACAAGTGTTTAAGTTAGATAAAGCATTAAATTGTGCTGATTTAGATGTATTAAATGAAATTGTGACTGCAGCACAAGAAATAACAGATATGTACAAACGTAAGCAAAGCGATGCAATTGCAAATGAGGATGATATATTTTCTAAATATAAGAATGCATTTAAGATATTGAAAAAACGCTTAATGGATACACCGCGTCATGCTTGTGTATCATGTGAAAGACTTTGTTATAGAAGAAACGTTTCTGAGATCACAAGTCTTAGAATAAAAATGGATACTCCAATTTGGAAAGATTTAATGGAACATGTAAAAAAGCAACAAATTAATTCGCAGTACATATGTATTTATTGTAAAGGAAAATTTCGTGAAGGTTCGATGCCTGCATATTGCATCTTGAATAATCTTTGTACAAATCATGTGCCGGATGTGATATCATCTCTTAACACATTCGAAAAGATTCTTATACAGAGAGCTAAAGCGTTTCAAACTGTTGTTAAAATGGGAACTGTTATGAATAAAAAATTACCTGGAAGACAAATGATACAAAAAGTTAAAGGTAGAACCTTTCATTTACCACTTCCAATACAAGAGACATTAAACAAATTATGTTCTGAAACTGATGCGATAAATATTAATCATGAATTATATATCTTAGTTAGAGGTATTCCCACAAAATCTAAAGTTATCTGGGAAGAGATGGTAAATGTTACAAAAGTAATTGATGCATTGATGTGGTTGAAGAACAACAATCCTTTATATTCTGGAATAATAATACCGAATTCACACGATGATTTAGTTTTGCAATTGAATAATATGGAATTCCAAATGCAAGAGGATGAAAATGTTGAAGAAGATATATTTGATGAGGAACATGAATTATTAAGTAATTCAAAATCCAAAATGCAGGAAATGGAAAACGTTGAAGATAAGGCATTGAGTCGACATGAGGCATTACTAATTCAAATTATTAATGATAATTATAGGCGTATAGCCTAAGGATCGTGTTCGACTTGGTTGAAAGATTGAGACCAATTTCTTAGAAAAATATAATTTATTTTTCTTCGTCAGAGAAGTAGAGTAAAGTACAAGTTTTGTGTTTGATTTGATTAAGGGCGCCAGAGGCGCTTTCTCGGCAAGAGTGTAAGGCCGAGAATCAAAAGAAAAATTGACGGGCGCGGTAAGAAATTACCGGCCGCGTCTTAGTGTGTTGAACGGGTCCTAAAAAGGACGGTTCAACTGAGTTAGCTCGTTGCAGCCCCTTTCCCGGCGTCGGTGGAACTCCGTTCGGGAAGTGGTCTTCCGTCTGACAACTGCTCTCTGAGCAGGCTCTGAGCGGTGAAGTCTGTACTGCGATGGATCGAGTCTCTGGTGTGCTGGTGGTGGCAACCGTCTCGGCTCTCGGGATTACGGATTGCTCCGTGTACCGAGGAGAGAGAGGTCTCCGAATTCGGATGTCGCCTGGTGTGAGCGTGTCCCTTGGTGGTCGAGTCAACCGGACGCAGAACTCTAGTGGGATTAATTTCCACACTAGAGACTGAGGAGGTGACGGCGAAAGTGGAGTATCCGCGGGCCGCTCGGTTGAAATGCGCGGCCGATGCTGGGACTCTGTTTTCTTTTTACGCGCCTTGCGAGGCAGCGTGAGAAAAACTGCGAGACTATGTGTCTCTGTTAGATTCTGCCGAGGCAGAGTACGACTCAGTTCAAGGGCCCTTGAGAGAGCTCGCCCTGAAGCGAGTGAGTGAGGAAAGATCTGCGGAGCAGCTCTTTTATATCTCGTCGATCGAAGCCTGATCGCGAGAAGGTTCTTCACCGCCTGCGCAACCTGGCGGTGGGTCCGCAAGCTTGTAACTGGTAGAAGGCCTGCGGCGCGTAGCGGCGCCGCGATGTATTATACCGCGTCAGTGCAGCGGTGTGGCGGTGAGCCGCCACAATAATGATAACTATGAGCAATATTCTATATATCCATTATATGAAAAAAGGGAAAATAAAACTGCAACGGCTTTATATCAAATGTTAAAAATTCAGGATATACCTATGGATAATCGTGAAAAATGTTTGGATTTGTTATGTTTTCCTGATTTATATCCTTACGGTATTAATGGAGAGCATGCAGATAGGGAGGTCAAGCTTCATGACCATGAATTCATTAAATGTCGCTTAATGTCCAAACATCCGCAGTATAGATTAAATCAACAATATCTATTTTATTTGTTAAACGGTACCATAATACGTCAGTTAAAACGTGGAATTTATCATAAAATGTATACTACTAATCAACGAGCTCGTTATACGGCTAAGGAATATTTAGAGGCCATGTCCAAAGATTTATTAGAATCTGATTTGAGCACAATATTTGCGTCGCTAAGGAATACGGAACAATTTTGGCGTAGACCGAGAAGTGATTTAAATTGTATGACACACCATTATGGACCCGCAACATGGTTTCTAACATTAAGTCCTGGTGAATGGTTGTGGGAAGAATTAGGTGAATACATTCGTGAAGTAAATGGATGGTGTGATACATCGTTAAGCACCAGTGCACTTATCGCTAAAGATCCTGTGTCAACATCGAGATTTCTCGATAACATGTTTTGGGCAATGCTTGATTTTATTTGTTCGGAAGATAATCCAATTGGAGAGGTAATGCATTATTTCTGGCGACGAGAATATCAAGGTAGAGGAATACAACATTTTCATTTATTAATTTGGATTAAAGATGCCCCAATTATTGGTGAATCTAGTATGGAAAAAGTTTCCAAATTTATTTTACAACATGTTAGCTGTAAAATTCCAAATAAAAATATCTCACCACTATTGCACAGGCGTGTTAATACACATCAACGACACAAACATAACGACTATTGTCTTCGTTCTAAAAAAGTAGGACGTAAAGTTGTTCGAGTATGTCGTTTTGGATTTCCTCGTTCTGTTACTGAGTCTTTAAAAATAATTGAGGTCAAAACTGCAATAGCAGGTAGAAAACAATTGAAATATAAAAGTAGGCTTTACAATATTCCTCGAACAGAAGAAGAAATCAATATAAATGATTATAATCCTGTCCTTTTAACTGCTTGGGAAGGAAATATGGATATACAATTTATTGGCGAAAAATCGACATTGCTTACCTGGTACATTACCAAATATATGAATAAAGCGGCAAAATGTGAGTTGTCTGATATTATTCTTGATGCTAAAAATAATACAAATAAATCATTGGCCAGCCGTCTTTGGAATATTGCTTTGCGATTTACGAGTAACAGAGAATGTGGAGCTCTTGAAGCTGCTGATACATTACTGGGTATCGCTTTATATGGAACCGATTCAGATACAATTATTAGATGGTTAGATGTTAATCGAATTAGATCACGAAAATTAAAAACTCGTAAAGAGATTGAGGCACTTGCTAGTCAATCGACAGATTTATTTCATGAATCGTTGATAGATGATCACTGTCCACAGAGACCAGAAGAACTGGAATTTATGTCTCTTTACGAGTTCGCAAAATGGTATGATATCAGAAAAGCCAAACCACGAAATAACAAAGGTGAATTTTATAAAATGGGCAATGGTTACTATCTTATACGACGACAGCGAGGATATCTTATCAATCATTATAAATATAATATTAAGATACAACCGGAAAATTATTTCTTTTCATTATTACTTATGTTTCAACCGTGGAACAAATTAGAAGATCTTAAAAATGTATGTGATACTTATGCAGAATTATTTCACAAAGTAAAACTACATTTAACGGAAGCATTAAAATATCACGAAAAGCTAGAAGAATTGCAAGAAGCATTTGAAGCTGCTAAACAGTTGGTTCAAGAATGTTTAGATAAAGCACAAAAACGTGAATCACAGGATGATCCTGATAATCCGATAGGTGTTGAAAATATAGAAGCGGGTGAAGCGATGCAAGACTTTAAAGATCTCGGTGATAAGAATAATATTCAAGAAATTGATGTCTCTGAAATGATAGGACAATTAAACATGGATCAGAAAAGAGTATTTGACAGAATCATTACCACTATACAGTCAGATAATTCAATATTGCGACTGTATGTTAGCGGAGAAGGTGGTACTGGAAAAAGCTTTTTAATCAAAACTGTTACATGTTGGATCAAACAAAATCTCGAAAAAGATACTGCTGTATCAGCACCTACTGGTATAGCAGCGTTTAATATAGACGGCTTGACAGTTCATAGATTGCTTCAATTACCTGTTGAACATGGTCATACTCCTAAATATAGAAAATTGTCTGACCATGTGTTACCAATTCTGCGAACGGAGCTAAAGGATGTTATTCTTTTTATAATTGATGAAGTATCAATGATATCTAATTTGACTTTTATGTACATACATCTTCGATTGTGTGAAATATTTGACACAAGCGATTGCGACGATGGTTGGTTTGGAAAAAAGCATGTTCTTTTGCTTGGAGATTTACTTCAATTACCTCCTGTACGTGAAGATTTTATCTTTGCAAACTTCTCAAAGGAAAAAATAGATAAATATTTCGGTTGCTTAGGAGTTGCAAATTTGTGGACAACATTATTTAATTATGATGAATTAACAATTAATATGCGTCAGAAAGGAGATGGATCTTACCGTGAATTGTTATCGAGAGTTCGTATTGGTTTACTAACAAAATCCGATTCTGACATTCTACAAAAGAGAAAGATATTTTTTGAGGGAGATTCCTTCGAGTCTAGATTAAACGAATTGTGTAATTTTATTAATAATATGACATCAGATACTGTTTGTTTGCTGCCTACTTGTCACATGTGTGATGTTTTAAACGCTGCAATGTTAAGTCGTATTCCTTCGAAAGAAATAGTATTAGTTGCTGAAGATACGGTCAAGTGTAGTCCATATGTAAAAAAGAAAGTGTTAAAGGTATTGGAAAATAATGATGAGGACAACTCTAAAACAGCTGGGCTTTCGAAACGTATTACTATAAAAATTGGAGCAAAAGTTATGATAAGACGTAACATAGATGCTACTTTAGGTCTTGTAAATGGCACGATTGCTCAAGTGATTTCAATTGTACAAGATATATCTACCGATCGCGTAGAAAGCATTAAACTTCTTTTACCATCAGGTTCGGAATATTTAATTCAAAGAGTAAGTGTTAAATTTGAGGTAATGGATAGAGTGTATGTTATTAGAGAACAATTTCCATTGTCTCTGAGTTATGGAATTACTATTCATAAAAGCCAAGGATTGAGTTTGCAGAATGCTATTATGGATATAGGTAATTCTGTATTTAGTCATGGTCAAATTTACGTTGCTTTGTCACGACTAACATCTTTAGATGGGTTACATTTGATTAATTTTGATCCTTCATCTATAACAGCTAGTGAAGAAGCTATTATTGAATATAATCGATTAAACAATGCAGAAACAAAAACTATTTCTCTTGTAAAAGAGCGATATCGTAGAATAAAAGATGTTTTATGGGCAGTGCCAAAAATAGTTAATTCTATTCAAGAGTCACATGAGAAGGTGCGAAAAAATATTACTTGGAACATGTATGGTTTCCAAAATGTAGATGAAGTTTCATGTTATGCAAATGCAGTATTACAATGTTTGTTACATTTAAATTCTATTAGAAAACAAATAGCCGATTATGATAAACTAAACGATTTAAATGTATTAATGTGTCATTATGAAAATAAAGTGCACAACTTGAATACATACGTTATACGGCAATCTTTAGGAGAGTATTTTTCCAAAAGTGTTAAACGAGATGCATGTGAATTCTTTACAGCTCTATGTACAAAATACGATAGTATAAAAAGTTTAATAGAGCATCAAGTTACTACCATTAAACAATGCAAAAGTTGTAATTATACAAAAACTATTGTTAATAATAATATTTTTATTTCAATTCCAATAAATAAATGCAAGAAACAAACTTATGATCTTAATGAGTTATTAAACTTAACATTTTCCCATTGGTGTCAATTGAACAACGAATCATGCAAAAATTGTACCAAAAATGAAATATTAGTTAAAAGTGAATTTACATTAAGCAGAGATATCATTGTTATTCATTTAATACCAATTCAAGACGGTAAATCAGTAAAAACAGATAAGTTTACTTTGCGTGCTGTTCCAACAACTAAAGTAATAATTGTTGGGCAATTGTACAAAGTAATGAGTGCTATACTTCATCATGGACCATCTATCGAAAAAGGTCATTACACAAGTATATGTAGAGAAGAAATGTCTAACATTTGGATTGAAGCTGACGATGCGTTAATTAAAAAAAGGCAATGGCCTAGAGGTGCTAAAGATGTTTTTGTTATTTTCTTACAGAAAATTGATCAGTAAAAGTAATCTGCTTTTATATATATATATATATATATATATATATAAAAAATGCAATAATTTAGAAATGCAAATAGTTTTTTATACCCTTTTTATGATCATAAATAATTTTCTTTATAAAAAATGTTGTGAAGTATAAAAAAATTATTAGATTTGTTAAGTTAAAAAGAGGACCGTCGTATTGAAAAAATATGACGGGGGTGGTGGTGGGACCTCATTGGTAAAGTTTATTATTACCATTATTTTTACTAAAAAAAAGAAATGATATCTCACAAAAATAAACCTTTTTTTTTTAAAAAAGGTAAAAAAAAGGGCGCCAAGTACACGCCTTGTTGTATTAAAAAAAAAGTTTTTATCATAAAAAATCTTTCAAAAAAATTGTCTTCTTAAAAAAAGTTTTTTTTATAAAAAACCTTTCAAAAAATCTTTTTCTCATAAAAAAAGCCTTTCAAAAAAATTTTTCTCATTAAAAAAAACCTTTCCAAAAAATTGTCTTCAGAAAAAGTTTTCCTCATAAAAAAACCTTTCAAAAACAGTTTTCCTCATTAAAAAAACCTTTTAAAAAAATTGTCTTTTCAAAAAAAGTTTTTCTCATAAAAAAACCTTTCAAAAAATAGTTTTTTTAAAAAAAGTTCTCATAAAAAAACCTTTTCAAAAAAATATTTCCTCATAAAAATCCTTTCCAAAAAGTTGTACTTTTAAAAAAAGTTCTATATACTAAACAAATTAAAATTTGCTATATATTCTGTCTATAAAAGAGGTGATATCAGAAAATGACGCCAAGTTTAAATAAAACCTTTCAAAAAAAGTTGTATTTATACACTCACCCGAAAAAAAAGCGGTACACTGAAAATGTGGGAAAAATTCATCAAATTTCAACTGACGATAACTTCGTAAATAATAAAGATAGAAAGTTCTATAAAATATGGAAATGAAGCTAAAAATCTCTACTTTAAGAATCAATTTATTTCAATGTTGCAAAATAAATTTATTGAAAATGGCGGATGACAAAGCGCGAGCATGCAAAATTGAAAAATAATGGTTCGAGTTTGCGACGGTGCACGGTATAAACAAAAAATTGTAGCTTATTGGGATCAAAAGCGTACAAAAGTACAGAGTCTCCTCTTTAAAATGCTTTTTTATGCATCTCGATACGATGATTTTTCGCCGAGAGATTCGCATTTGAAGAAAAAGGCAGATTCTTACTTCAAATGCGAATCTCTCAGCGAAAAATCATCGTATCGAGATGCATAAAAAAGCATTTTAAAGAGGAGACTCTGTACTTTCGTACGCTTTTAATCCCAATAAGCTACAATTTTTTGTTTATACCGTGCACCGTCGCAAACTCGAACCATTATTTTTCAATCAATTGTTTTGCATCCGAAGGAGATGTCTGCAGATCTTTTGTGATTTCTCCGCCCTGACTTTTTGTTTATGCTCGACCGCACATTGCGAGAAGAGTGCTTGATTTCTCTTGATCTTTTTCTTTCGAGACGCGTTACTTATTCGTACGACTTCGTCAAAGTAAACAATAATTAATCTTTTCGCATTGAAATTATTGGTCAATTATGGCGACGATAAGTCCTGAAAAAGCTGCTCAAGTTGTAGCGTTAATTGAAGATGGGAGAAGTCGAAGGTACGTTGCTGAGGCACTTGATTTATTAGTGTCAACCGTGCAACGTGCTTATGCTAGGTACTTGGAGACTAATTCTGTCCAAAGAAGACCTGGTTCGGGACGTCCTCGTTGTACGAATGAAAACGATGACCGATTTATTGTTTTAAATTCATTAAGAGACAGACATCGAACGGCTGTTCAAATTCGAAACAATTTAAGAGATGTCCGCGAATGTAATGTATCCGTTGACACTATTCGAAACAGATTAGCGGAACACGGTCTTTTTCCGCGCAGGCCAGCAAATGTACCTTCGCTTATGCGTCGCCATCGCGTAACTCGACTCAATTTTGCTGTCGAGCATGCAGGCTGGACATATGCAAAATGGAGTACCGTTCTTTTTAGCGACGAATCTCGTTTTTGTCTGTATTCTTCAGACGGACGAGAACGAGTATACCGTCGCGTTGGAGAACGATTTGCAGACTGTACTGTAAGTGAGAGGCCTAGAAGTAAGAATTTGCCTTTTTCTTCAAATGCGAATCTCTCGGCGAAAAATCATCGTATCGAGATGCATAAAAAAGCATTTTAAAGAGGAGACTCTGTACTTTCGTACGCTTTTGATCCCAATAAGCTACAATTTTTTGTTTATACCGTGCACCGTCGCAAACTCGAACCATTATTTTTCAATTTTGCATGCTCGCGCTTTGTCATCCGCCATTTTCAATAAATTTATTTTGCAACATTGAAATAAATTGATTCTTAAAGTAGAGATTTTTAGCTTCATTTCCATATTTTATAGAACTTTCTATCTTTATTATTTACGAAGTTATCGTCAGTTGAAATTTGATGAATTTTTCCCACATTTTCAGTGTACCGCTTTTTTTTCGGGTGAGTGTATATATTTAACCAAGCATCGATAAGACTGTATTTAGTTATTTTTGCATCTTTATCTAGTTATTTAAAAATTATATTCATATCTACATTTAGTTTATTTTTTTTCAAGCAAAACATTTTTAAATAATTGCATCTATATCTAGTTACTTTTGCATGTATATTTAAAAATTATATATCTAGTTACTTTTGCATGTATATTTAAAAATTATATTTCTATTTACATCTAGTCAATTTTTTTGAGGTATACATTTTAAAATAATTGCATCTGTATCTAGTTACTTTTGTTTCTATATTTAGTTATTTTAAAATGATATTTGTGCTTATATCTTATTACATAGTTTATTTTTATTAAGTATACTTTCTAAAATAATTGCATTTGTATCTAGTTATTTTTTTTATATCTGTACCTAGTTAAATAAAAAAATTTTTCAAACTTAATTAAAAGTAAAAAAATATTACAAAATTTCGCAAAAAACTTGGCGCTGCTATAAAATAGTCTTAAAATATTATTATTATACATCTTAAAATATTATAGAGCAATGAAAATGCGCAATAATTTTACAATTTACATAATTAATGCCCAATTCCACCAACGTAGATTAACTTTAATCTCGGTTCAACTTACTCTTCATCTTTTTCTAGTTCTAAGAATTAAAAAAAGGTGAAGAGTAAGTTGAACCGAGATTAAAGTTAATCTACGTTGGTGGAATCGGGCATAAGTATTATAATGACTCAAAGTGACCAGAGCGGCAAACGGCGACGCGATAGCCAATTAAACTCTTGTTCTTACGGTAAAATTGTAAGTTGATTGGCTATAACGTCACCGCTCGCCGCTCCGTTGCTCTAGTCTGAGCCGAAATTTTAAGGCTATTTTATAGCAGCGCCAAGTTTTTTGCGAAATTTTGTAATATTTTTTTATTTTGATTAAGTTTGAAAAATTTTTTTATTTAACTAGGTACAGATATAAAAAAAAAATAACTAGATACAAATGCAATTATTTTAAAAAGTATACTTAATAAAAATCAACTATGTAATAAGATATAAGCACAAATATCATTTTAAAATAACTAAATATAGAAACAAAAGTAACTAGATACAGATGCAATTATTTTAAAATGTATACCTCAAAAAAATTGACTAGATGTAAATAGAAATATAATTTTTAAATATACATGCAAAAGTAACTAGATATATAATTTTTAAATATACATGCAAAAGTAACTAGATATAGATGCAATTATTTAAAAATGTTTTGCTTGAAAAAAAATAAACTAAATGTAGATATGAATATAATTTTTAAATAACTAGATAAAGATGCAAAAATAACTAAATACAGTCTTATCGATGCTTGGTTAAATATATATAAATACAACTTTTTTTGAAAGGTTTTATTTAAACTTGGCGTCATTTTCTGATATCACCTCTTTTATAGACAGAATATATAGCAAATTTTAATTTGTTTAGTATATAGAACTTTTTTTAAAAGTACAATTTTTTGGAAAGGATTTTTATGAGGAAATATTTTTTTGAAAAGGTTTTTTTATGAGAACTTTTTTTAATCATAATAACCATGTTACGTCCTGATCAGACTTCACGATTCTTTTCTTTTTATTAAATACCAGACCTAGTAAACACGGGACCAACAAACTCTTAAAGAATATTATAACGCCAGAGCTGTTTTTCTCAGGAGATATCATGAGCTCGAACTTTCTCACAGAGAAAAATAGCAAGGGGGATAGATATTTGAAAATACTTTGGTCGGTCAGCGTGCCTATCGTCGTCAGAAAAATCATAAAAGTCAAAACTCGCGGTAACCGGAATCTTTAGTCGACTCCAGATGTTTAAAGTAAGAAATAAAAACTGGCACCAGCTAGCCATATATTTGGATTCCGCCTACGGGCACCCTAGTAGATAGGGTTTTACCGAGTGACGATCGGGCAATGACCACAGTCGCACGCCTAAAAGGCATGACATTTGATACGGTGCACGTGTTCAGTAGGTCTGAGAAATCGAGATACATTAATCGCACTCTCCACGCGACTCCAGGGCCACGCGACAGTCGTAAACTGTCAAATTTATTAGATCAGTGACCCAAGGTCTCGCAAACTCATATACCGATTCTCAACCCTCCAATCCGAATGCCGGGAATCGGGGCAAGCACCTCTATAGACCACCCTTCGTTCCGTCGATCGGTCTAAAGACTACGCCCACCTAGATCTTAAGACACTGAGATGCACCCCACCTATACTAATTAACACCAACCGGGTTACGCCACTTCAAAAATCTATCCCCATTCCAAGTAACTTAATTACCTAAACCTAATCCTATTAGTTAAAAATGACGCCACCCTCCCCCACATTAAAAATCTTCTCACAAGACAAATTCCTATTCGATCCCCGCTTCAAAAACCTAAGATTTTCCAAATGGATCCACCCCAAGGAAAGGGTATAAAAACCCGTGTTTTGGTGGCTCCAAACGCAATTATACACAATTAGTCACTCAGTTTATCAAGCAAGTTTGCCAAGTCCTTAAGACAGTTTTTCGAGTAGTTCGGGTCGCGAAATAAAAAGGGTCGATACTTTGTCACGACCAAGTGGTGCATCTCAACCAGAGGGTCCATCACTCTGACGACACCATCCCGCAGCAGGGTGCCCACGCTTTTACAAAGGGTCCGACGCCTACACACTATCCCTCAACGGGGCGCCTGCTCAAAACCACCGCACACACTCAACCCAATCCGAAACTATCTTGTAACGAGTAAGTTAGTTCATTTGTTTTATTTTTCTCCTCATCAGTATTTTCTTTATTCTTATTATGTGCTCCGTCCCTATTTCGTTTAAAATTTTTGTATTATTTATCAATGAGAACTGAACGTTCGCCGCGACCCAACAATCGTCGAAATCGCTCGGACCTTTCGGCATTCGCTCTCTGCATAGCTATATTTTTCCCAGCATACATCAGATACGCGGCGAGGGTCACCGTAAGACCCGTTAGAATTAGGAGACACACCCCACGTAGTAACTCTCGTATAACCACACACACTCAAACCGACCCACCTCCTGTATCACCATCGATTCCTCAGGAATCTCCTGAACCCTTTCTTGACCTTTCACCACTTCCTACCCCCAGGTCCATTTCTCCGATCCTAGAAGAGCTCCTGGACTACAGATCCCCTTCGTCTGTCCGTTTCCACCCTCCTCCAGTAGAGGCTCAACTGGAGGAACTCCCACATAACGATCCGGAGTTTGACAACATATCCGTCAACTCCGAAGAATACTCACCACCATTGAATACGTCGAGCCTCATCCGCGTCTTCTTCACCCTGTATTCACAGGGTTCGACTTTTTAAATCTAGTCCTCTCCCCTGAGGAATAATTCACACACACACACACACACACACGCACGCACGCACGCACGCACGCACGCACGCACGCACGCACGCACGCACGCACGCACGCACGCACGCACGCACGCACGCACGCACGCACGCACGCACGCACGCACGCACGCACGCACGCACGCACGCACGCACGCACGCACGCACGCACGCACGCACGCAGGCACGCACGCACGCACACACACACACACACACACACACACACACACTTGTAAAGAATACACAAATAAAATTATTAACACATGCAATTAAGAATTAAGTTTTGTATCCTAATTATAAATTTAATCGAATTAAAATGTTGTCTTTAGTAAATTAAACTTTGTTCTTTTTCATTTGAGCACACCCTCCTCGTTCGTCACCCCCTCACACCTTCCCTCTCAAATTGCGCACAAAGGTTCCGTCCCGGGTAATAGGGATTCAATTCCTTGACCCAAAAAGGGAACCACGAGCGGTTGACTTGTTGACGGAGTAAAAACGACTCTTCCAGTCGCTGACCCGTCGCAAGTCCTAAACGTGCCGCTCGGCTCGTGCGGTCAGGCCCGTTTACGTCAATCGCCGAGCCCAACGAAAAAAATTCTACATCTATCAGGACGTAACAACCACATACCCAATGATTATTTGAGCTAAACAATATCTGTATATGTTTCTTATTTTCTGGTACAGGTTCTATATACTGAGGAAGTTGTATTTTCCACGTTCCTTCTGATCTATAATCTGAGTAATTTTTTAAAAGTTGGTTAAAATGATCCATATGCGTATCGTTTAACCAGTCGCCTTGAGCAATAATATATTCTGATCTGACGACAACGTCATCTGTTTTTCTATTTTTGTAGACATTTTTATCTGATTAAAACAAATATATATTAAATATTTTATATTATATTTTTACACGCACACAGCAGCCTTATATCGGCGCACAGCAGCCGGCCTTTATAGGCGCACAGCAGCCAGTCTTTATAGGCGCACAGTAGCCTTTTTTTAAAGGCGCACAGCAGCCTTCTATTGGCGCACAGCAGCCTTGTATCGGCGCACAGCAGCCTGATATCGGCGCACAGCAGCCGATCTTTATAGGCGCACAGCAGCCTTATATCGGCGCACGGCAGCCGGTCTTTATAGGCGTACAGCAGCCTTCTATTGGCGCACAGCAGCTTTGTATCGGCGCACAGCAGCCGATTTTTATAGGCGCACAGCAGCCTTATATCGGCACACAGCAGCCGGTTTTTATAGGCGCACAGCAGCCGTTCTAATTATTTACTGTTTATTAAATTCTGAAATGTAAATCAATTATATTAATTTCATAACAGACACATAATTACTGTAACATTTGCCACAATTTTTTAAATAATTTTAAAGAAAAATTAAAAAATTGTAACAACAATTACAATAATTTATATACAACATGTCTCTTTAAAAAAAATATGCTTAATGATTTTAAAGGGGACAAAGTAATAAGTCAGTTTAACCTTGAATAGCAAGGTCAAAATCACGTGAAGATGACACAAGAATCAACAATATAAAATTAAGATTTGCATTCAAAAATTTATAACTAACGCGTCGAGACTTTTTCAAATCACTACGGTTCAGCTAAATTTTCTTTAGAGTTTCCTAAGTTATAAAGCTTAAAAATTTAAGAACCGTCGGTACAAGCATTACCCGATATACATCGAATATTGCTCGGTAAGAACAATATTGAATATCATACATGCCCTTTCAGGCAACATGCGTGCATGCACTCGCGCGCGCGCGCGCGCGCGCGTGTGTGTGTGTGTGTGTGTGTGTGTGTGTGTAACATATGGTGAACATCATATTCAAACCTATATACAAATTGATAATATAACTTTGGAACACATTATTAATTAATTGAAACATATACACGTACATATCTACTTATATTACATCATCTTTTTTCAGGGCTACAAAATATAAAATCTTACCGAGCAATCTCTTCGCGATGTATATCAAGTAATGTCTACGTCGGCAGTTCTCAAATTTTGAAGCTTTATAACTTAGAAAACTCTAAAGAAAATTTAACCTAACCTAATCACAATGATTTAAAAATGTCTCGACGTTAGCTACAAGAATGTACAAAATTAAGACTTCCATTCAAAAGTTACAATAATACTTTCACGTGACTTTGACATCACTAATAAAGATAAAACAGATTTTATCACTTTCTCTCCACTTTAAAATTATACAATTAATATTCGAAACTTTCTTTTCTAAAATTGAAACATATTTTTTCAAAATGGGACACCCTGTATACATAACAGAGCTTTAAATAAAATCTGCAAATAAATTTGTAATAATTATACAAGATGTCCCATCAAAAGTGGTCATCCCCTTTTATCTTTTAAATTAAAAGAGATAGACCAAAACAAATATATATCAAATTAAATGGTTCAAACTGTACTCTATTGTAAGCATAATGTAAGAAAAATTGTAGCGCTATTTAAAAAGAATACAACAATGTATGATTTAATATAAATATTTTACATATTATACGAGTTTTATCGATTTGAAATATCGCGGGCGACGTCCACCTTTTCACTTTCGGCCCTGCGATATGGCCAATTTATGTAATTAATTAATAATTAACAGCGCTACAACTTCAATTAACATACATCAATCTGTAACGCACGAATCAGAAGTTGGCCATATCGCAGGACCGAAAATGAAAAGATAGACGTCGCTCACGATAATTCAAGCCGATAAAACACGTATAATATGTAAAATATTTATATTAAATCATACATCGTTGTATTCTTTTCAAATAACGCTACGATTGTTTTTACATCAAAATATCTACATTATTATAAAAAAATTATGCATACCTCTCCGTTCGTTAACATGAATAGCTTTTGCAAGCAACTGTTATGCTTACAAAAGAGTTCAGTTTGAACCGTTCAATTTGATATCTATTTGTTATGGTTTATTTCTTTTAATTTAAAAGATAAAAGGGGGTGGCCACTGTTGGTGGGACACCCTGTATATTAGATGTAAAGGCAAACAAATACATTTGTTTATTTTTGAACACAATAATTCCAAAGTATATGTATTTATGTCAAAAGTTGACTAAAGCGTTAATAAAACAAACATTTAGTTCGAAGATCGTGAATCATTGCGACCGTTCTACAAGCAGAAACTAACATACTGAAGCAAGATTTTTTCTCATGGAGTATTTATACTTTAATGCACCATTGGTGCAAATGCATTAACCTCAGAAGTGATAATGTTCAAAAATAAAGACATTCATCTTTAATAAAAACATATGTTTTTAATAGATTCTAATTGTACATTTGAAAAAATCTCAATTCAAAAACTAACGTTGCGTATAAAAAGCAGATCTTTATAAACTTAATACTTATATAAACCATTAAAAAATTGAATACCTTTTTTAATATTAAATATTTTATTTTTGATTCAGATTTAAAAAAATTAACTACACTGCTTTGCACGATTTGATTCTTTAAAAAATAATAATTTCGCGTACTTTTTGCGAAAAATAACGTAGAAAAGTAATAGATAAATCAAATATTAAAAATACCATGATATAGAATATGTTACCTTTGACAATAAAATCGTTTTGAGTCAGCCTCTTATAGGACGGAATTGCCTCAAAATTAAATACTGAATAGCTAAAACATGGAAACATTGAATTATTATGCGAAATAATAACAAATTTAAAACAGAATTAAAAAATTTTAATTGAAACATTTTGATCTTTGACCAATAATATTATAAATCTCAAAACTTCTCTTATATTGAATTTTTTATATTGAATTTATTCTGTATTGAATTTAGTGTAAATAAACAAAATTTCTTTTTTACCAAGATGTTACAACGTTACAGCAATTTTATAAGTTTAAACTATTTATGACTTAACTTAGAAAAGTCATAGAGAAACAAACAAGGATTTGTTTGAAAGAGAAAGGTCAGTTGTTTAAGACAATTTGATAATATGCATGAACGTATGACAAGATATTTAAAATGTTATAAAATTGAATTTATAAATTTTAAGAACTCAAAGCTTTTTAAACTAAACACAATTTTTTTGCATTAATCCTATTATACTTCCATACCAAACCGAGAAAACTATTACTACAAAATCCTCACAAATACTATTACACAAATACAATTACTTTTGATAATTAAATCAATTTTGAGTCAGCCTCTTATAGGACGGAATCGCATCAAAATACTTAGAATACTGAAGAGCTAAAACATTGAAACATTGAATTATTTGGTGAAAAAATAGTAAATTAGATATAATGTTAACCAAAGACAAATTTGTATAAAAATACAGACTGAAAAGAGTAATATCTGAGCAAAAAAGAGAATAAAGTAATAAAATAGTATGTAACTAATAAAATGCAGAAGCAAATTTAATTAAAAATTAAAATTAAAATATTCTTACCAATGATATTATAATTACACAAAAACGATAACGCAGAAACATCTGTAGAGATGTTTCCTTTGATTTGCACGAGAAACAAGCTGAAAACAGCAGTCGTAGATTGCCACTTCAAGAATCAATGAGAAAATGCTGTTGACGTTACGTTCAACAATAACGTTTATCAAAACACTTAGTACGGGCGATCAATTTGCAACGATTATAGATCGCACGAGATTACGTCTCGTGATCTTGTCATGAAACGACTAATGTATTCTACGCAGCACATAAACACGATTCTCGCTTGTATTTGGTTTGCATGTGCCATGCGCTCACCGAGCTACACAGACACGTGACAGCAGCGGTCTCGCTTGTATTGGTATCCCCTCCACTACGGTACCCATGATGCCTGCGTGCGCAAATGGGCATCACTGTGTAGAAGTTGGAAGATGTTTTCCTAATTTCCTCGTCACGTTCTACTTTGTCTGTATTGTTTTCTCTTCCGCGATACATAGTATTTGCCTACCAAAGTTTCAGAGTGATACACGTGACCATTCGACCACACTTATTTTCAACAGTAACATCCTCGTCGCGGTCTACTTTGTCTGTATTGTTTTTTCTTCCATGAAAAATAGTATTTGCCTACCAAAGTTTCAGAGTGATACACATGACCATTCGACCACACTTATTTTCAACAGTCACATTAATAAATCGGCAATCGATAGAAGACCTGTGAAACGTAATAATCGTCTTCTTAACAGGTATGTCTATCAAAATAATATGAAATTCTTTCCACGAAATGCAAAGGGCTTGCACCTAAGCTTTTTTATCTCTCGCGCCTTGCATAATATTTATTTGTTGAAATAAATGAACCGGGGGTCGATTGTGTTATCATGCAATGTAGTGACAATTACAAAAGTGAGCAAATTTGCTAAAATATCTACGATCTTATTGTTCAATAACCTGGTAAATTTGTAACCTCAGTTTTGTAATTTTCACAACATTACATGATGCACAATTGAACTCCTGATGATTCATAACAATACTCATACATCATACCGTGACTCTCAGCATGGTTAATTCACAAAGAATAATAGTACAGTTCTATTTAATCATTGTACACAATATTTTAACACAATATTATACACACTCAATAAAATTTTATTTAATTTTATTTTTAGAATGGCCAAAGAAACTCAATCCTCTAGAAAATTTGAGGACATTAATTTCGATGATATTTGTATGGATGATCCGGATCAAGAAAACGAAAAATTAAAAGAAAAAATAAAGAGCTTGGAAAATGAATTAATCAATTTAAAAAAAAAATTAGGTATATATTTCTTTTTTTTTATACGATAAATATAACATTTTTTAACATGACAATATACTTATAAATAAAAAAAAATTATTTCTTAGATGCAGAAATTGAAAAACTGGCGGAGGACGAAAATAAACAGTTGTCCAAAACGTAAGTGTAATTTTATATACACATGTTAATACATTAATATTATGATACTTATAAATTTAAAAATTTTTTTTAATGAAGAAATGAAGGAAGAAAAAAAACAAAATAAACAGGCGTCTCTAAAAAGTAAGTGTAATCTTATATACGCAAATGTTAATACAAAATAATATCGAAAGATAGACATTTAAAATAATAATAAATTTTTATAAAACCTAGATGACAAAGAGGCGGAAGAGGACGCGGAAGTTTTCGAGGCAGAAATTTCCGAAGCAATAGGTACAAAAACAACCGTGGCGGAAATAGCGGAAACTTTGTTTTTTATAATTATTCTTAATATTTTTCAAGAATTACTAATATTCATAAATTTATGTAAACTGATATCACAAGTTAAGTTAGTTTGATCAATGTTGCATAAAGATACGCACAAACGATTATGCTAGATTTCTGGTTATTTTTTTTCTTATTTATTATTTTTTTCTTCTTTTTTCATCAACAACGCGCTGTTAATTAATTGTTACAAGAGATTGTAATTGCAGTAGATATTCTGTATCTAAAACTTTTTTAGTTTTTCTACTTATCGGACTCCCTTCCTATTCAATTATCAATAAGAATAAGTTTATTCTATTATAGATATTGAATAAACTAAACAAGAGTGAGATACACAGTAAAAAATAAAATGTTAATTTTAACATTTTTTGCATGTCCCAGAAAGTCCACTCTAAATTTTAAGTTAAAATAACTCTTATTCATTGTGTTACTTATTGACAAATTAAAAATGTTAAGTAATTGACACAATGTTTTACATTTAGTTTTGTTATTGTGACTTTAAATGTGATGTGAAAATTACATATAAATTATTTAAAAACTACATAAAAGAGTAGTTACAATAATTCATAGAAAATGTTAATAGAACATTTTCATTCGTATAATATGAATAAAAAAATTGATTCATTTTAACATAATTCTTTAGTTATCTAAAATAGTAACATAAATAATATGTTAATATTTTAACACAAAAAATATGTAAGTTTTAACATATACATATATGTTACATATATATATATATATATATGTTAAAACTTACATATTTTTTGTGTTAAAATATTAACATATTATTTATGTTACTATTTTAGATAACTAAAGAATTATGTTAAAATGAATCAATTTTTTTATTCATATTATACGAATGAAAATGTTCTATTAACATTTTCTATGAATTATTGTAACTACTCTTTTATGTAGTTTTTAAATAATTTATATGTAATTTTCACATCACATTTAAAGTCACAATAACAAAACTAAATGTAAAACATTGTGTCAATTACTTAACATTTTTAATTTGTCAATAAGTAACACAATGAATAAGAGTTATTTTAACTTAAAATTTAGAGTGGACTTTCTGGGACATGCAAAAAATGTTAAAATTAACATTTTATTTTTTACTGTGTACCATCACAATTTTAGATGAATAGAATATTTTCAGAGTTATTTCTCTAAAAACAAGAAAAGTTGTTATGCGGCTCTCGTTTAGCCGGGTGCTCGGCACGCGTTTTCTCTTTTATTTTTACTGGTTCTCGTAAATAATCCTTTTAATAATTACTCGATGTGTTTGTTACAACATTTTATTGCGTTTACACGTGGTTTCTTGTACCATGCGTCTCGTCGTTACATACGCACGAAGGAACGTAAAACGATTAATACAGCGCCGCGACGGCTGACGATGAAACTAAAATATGCGGCTAACTAATATGTATTTTTGAACGCCGTGGCGTGGCGGTAATTCAAATAAATAAAGAAACATAGTTACTACAGACAATCGGACTGTACATACCGCGCGCCTTGATGAGTTTAACTTATCAATCTAAGATGACTAAAATTACGAATTAATAAAGCAAAAATGTTCAATCTCGCATCCAATATGACGAGTTCTTATGTCTCTAAAGGCAACACGCACAGCTTTGAAGCTGGCCTTTTAAAAGTTCCTCGCGTGGTTTTAACACTAGCAGCTCGGACGACGTTGTCAGCCCCGGGGTGCACCTCCATGATGCGGCCTACTAGCCAAGATTGTGGTGGTAAACCGTCTTCTTTGACCACAACCAGCTGTCCGACTTGGATTGGAGGTCCCTCGTCTCGTTTCCACTTGTTACGTTGTTGCATCTGGTGAAGGTATTCCACTGACCATCGTTTCCAGAACTGCTGTCGAATTTTCTCTATGTACTGCCATCTAGATAGACGATTATTCGGTAAATGCTGTAAATCTGGTTCCGGATATGCAATGAGTGAGTCTCCGATTAGGAAGTGTCCAGGAGTTAAATAAGAACTATCGTCAGGATCGGAGGATAACGGGGTTATAGGTCGTGAATTTAATATCGCTTCGATCTGAATTAGTAACGTGGCAGCTTCTTCAAATGTTAATGAGCCGTCCGATGCGACTCGATAGAAATGATGCTTAGTAGATCGCACAGCGGCCTCCCACAGGCCACCAAAGTGTGGCGCGCGCGGAGGAATAAAATGCCACGTGATGGCATCACTGGCTGCCTCATTTGTGACGCGGTGACGAAACTCCTCTTGATTGAATAGATCTCGTAATTCTTCTAGCGCTCGATTTGCGCCCACGAAGTTGGTTCCGTTGTCGGAGAATATATTGGAGGGCCTTCCTCTTCGCCCGATAAATCGTTTTAGAGCGCTTAAGAATGCTTCCGATGTTAAATCCGTTACCAGCTCAATGTGTATAGCCTTCGTAGCGAAACAAACAAATATGGCAATCCAAGCCTTTGAGCTTTTAGCGTTGCGACGCTTGCCCTCGCGTAGCAAGATTGGACCGCAATAATCGATGCCAACATTGCTGAACGGTCTAGATTTATTAACGCGAGTGGAAGGAAGGTCGGCCATAATTTGTTTGGAGACACGCGGTTTGGCCTTGAAGCAAATGACGCATTTATTGACTATCTTGCGCACCATGCTTCGAGCTCCTACGGGCCAATATTGTAATCTCACGGCTGCTAAAGTGCACTGCGAGCCTGAGTGAAGAGTCCTCTTGTGCTCGTGCTCAATGACAAGTTGAGTGAAACGATGACGAGTAGGTAGGATAAGCTGATGTTTACTGTCGTATGATAGATCTGACCTTTTTAATCGACCGCCTACTCTGAGTAGTCCTTCGGAATCTATGAACGGGTTTAGATTAAGCAAACGGTGGTTTTTCGTGTTCGTTTCCTTCCCTTTGATATCCTTGACTATATCTTGAAAAGCTACTTGCTGAACTTGCTTAACAATCCTTTTTCTAGCGGCTTCGAATTCTTGTGCAGTGACTGCACCAAATCTTCTTTGCTGCGGGTCAGATCGAGAATTGTGAACGAATCTGAAACAAATCGCAATGGCTCTAACGAGTCGAGCATATGAAGAGAAAGTTTCATATACGTCAAAGTCGTCCCTCGCCGTAGTATTAGTGATTATCATTCTGCGGCGTTCTGGTAACTCATCCAAATTTATGACCTGTTGATTTGGTTTAGGCCAACAACATTGATCTTGACGTAACCATGGAGGACCTTTCCACCAAATCTCTGACTTCTTGAGAGCTTCTGCGTTGAACCCACGAGACAAAGGATCTGCCGGATTATCCTTCGTCCTCACGTGACGCCAATTTTCAATTGTAGTGAGCTCTTGAATTTCTCCAATTCTATTCGCGACAAAAGTGCTAAAATTGCGGCTGGGCGATTTGATCCATCCTATGACTATCGTAGAATCCGTCCAGTAGTATATCTCATGGAGCTGCAAATCCAAAACTTGTATTGTCTTATGCACTAATTGCGACAGTAGCTGAGCGCCACAGAGCTCCAATCTAGGTAAATTCACCGTTTTCAACGGAGCGACGCGCGATTTTGAACACAACAAGTTCGTATAATGTATGCCGTCCTGATCAGTGACGCGGATGTATAAGCACGCACCATATGCGTTTTGACTTGCGTCGCAAAAGCCATGTAGCTCGATTCGCACAATTGGATGAATTTCCATTGCATTACGCGGAATGCAAAAATTGTTCAGTTGCTTGATCTGTGATAAGTAAGCCTTCCATTCAGTGTGTACATTTACAGGTAGCGATTCATCCACTAATACTTGGCGATACATTTTTTCTATGTCCGCTATTAGAGCGTACTTGAATGTACGAAATCTAAGAATAATCGATATTAAATCTTGCTGTAAGACAGGACCAATCATGAGAGCGTCATTGAGTGAGATCCCTGATGAAGTCTTGCACGACGCATCAAATACCACTCTTAACTTAGTTGTAGAATTCTCTTCTTTGATGACGCAATGATGTGGTATATAATAATGAAGTGCTGCGGTTGACTGTTCACCTCGTAGCTCTTTCATGTGACCCAATGTCGCATATTCACGCATAAATTCCACGTAATCACCTTTCAGGGAAGGTTGACGCTTAAATCTCCTCTCGAGCCCTTTGAATCGGTGTACCGCGATATCCCTGGATTGACCAAGTTGGGACATTTCCTCAGTTTTGACCGGGAGTTTTACGATGAATCTGCCTTCTGAATTTCGGATATAGTTTTTGGCGAAATGTTCTTCGCAATTTCGTTCTTCCAGAGTCAGCTGATCATTCCGCGCGCCCTGCTCAATTTCCCAAAATCGTCTCATAGCGTGATTTAATTCTTCGTTTGCAGTGAGATTGCAAAGAGTCAAATTTGAGCATTGTCTTGTTAGAAACTTGCCGGCAGCAATCCATCCCAGCTGCGTCTTTTGCCAACAGGGTTGAGTATCGGTCGCCTTTATTTGACCCACGCAAATAAGATTCCAAAATACTTCGACGCCTAGTAACAGGTCAATCTTCGCAGATTCCATGAACTCAGGATCGGCCAACTTGATTCCCGTTGGAATGTGAATGTCTGCGTTCTTAATGGTCGTAGTTGGAAGTTCCTGAGTGATTTGGCGAAGAACGAAGCAACTGAGTTCTGCCTTGAAGCCATTGAGCCGAGATCGCATGATCACCTTGACGAGGCCGTGCGTTGCCGCATTTGAATTTCCTACACCATGTATTGGCACGCAACTAGGAACTTGCTTCAATTTTAATTTCTCCACCAACTCCATAGTTATAAAATTAGATTGTGATCCGCAATCTAAAAGTGCGCGACATGGGTACGGATTTCCCTTTATGTCTTGAATATGAACAACTGCCGTGGAAAGTAAAAACTGATGTCCTGCTGCACGTGTCGCGTGATTTACACTGCGCGCTACTTGATCTTGCGCTTGCTCATGTGTATTGGACTCTGTTGACTTGGGCACGGAGCTCTCTGCTTGTTTATCTGACTCTAAATGCAGTAGTGTATTGTGCCTTTTATGACACTTCTTGCAAGATCCTGCGTTACAATTCCCAGCTCGATGATCCGTGGATTTTAGACAATTCAAGCATATCTTACGCTGCCGTATTTCCGCGATCCTCTTGTCAATGGATAATGCTTGAAATTTACTACAACAATAAATAGGGTGATCGCCCTTGCAGAAACTGCATGCTGTTTTATCCGTTACTGCGTGAGCCGCTGTGTATTTTTTTGATGCGTTTTTCTCAGGCTTGTTGGATGATGCATTCAACTGTGGCTTTCGATCTATCGCTTCCAGAGCGCGACAGCGTTGCGAAAGAAAATCAATCAACTCCTTGAACGTTGGTACGTCTGCACTCTTGAGGCTTGTCTCCCATTCTTTATTTGTGGCTGGAGCTAGCTTACTGGTGACTATGTGGACAAGCAAATCGTCCCACTTATCAGTTGAACGTTTTAAAACCTTGAGAGCACGCAGGTGCTTCAAACTCGTATCCAAAAGTTGTCGAAGTTCTGCGTGACCTTCTCTAACAAGGACTGGAAGATCAAAGATAGCTTTGATGTGTTTTTGTACTATCACGCGCTGATTGTCGTACCGCTCGTTCAACATGTCCCATGCCTCAACGTAATTATCAGCTGACAGTTCTAGTGAACTAATGACGTCAGCAGCTTCACCCTTGAGTGCTGCTTTCAAATATTGCATTTTTTGAATGGTCGATAGTACCGTACTCTGGTGTATTATGGATATGAAGACGTCACGAAACGGGCGCCAGTCTTCATATGATCCGGCAAAAGATGGAAGATCAATTCGCGGTAAACGCACGTTTATGTTTGGTGGCTGACCGTTGTCTTGAGTATTTTGCGGCGTAAGAGCCCCAAATGGATTAGGTCCAAGCGTATTTTCAGGTGCCGTAGCGGCTATGATAAGCTCTTCGAATTTAGTATCGATCTCGAAGTATCTGTCCTCGAATACTTGTCGCTCGTTATTATGCACAGCTTCTTGACCCTCATCGGCTTCGAACAATTCAATCCGTGACTGTGCTTCGTCGAAAACCTTCCAGAATTCTCTGAATTTTGCTTGTCGCTGTCGTAATTCGACGACGGAAATTCGTCTGTCACCCAGCTCGTCAACGAATGTTTTTCCACGCGTACATACCGCCTTTGCCTGTGTTCTCTTGCTTTTTGCTTGACGATATGTGATTTCGTCTTCTGCCATACTGACCGTTTATTTCGCTCATAAAACAATAGGAAGTTATAGGATCAGAATGAATTGCGAACGAGGAAGGAAGACGGAGACTCACCTGATGATCCTCGAGTGCTGCCAATCGCCTGGTGAATTTTCGTCCACGTGATTCGTGCCCTTGTGTCCTCGCTGCCTTGATTAACCGCACGTTGACTCGGTTAGGTTATGTCCTCAACTGCTCGCTGTACTCGTAAATTTCTTTGATTATGGATCACGCTGCTCGTGCTGGATACGATGTGCCGCGTTCGTTATCGTATGCACTAGTCACTCGTGCGTCCACACGTGTTTTTTGTTGCTTGTACACCGGACTGTCGATCCGGCTTCTTGTATACCGGACTGTCGATCCGGCTCGAAGGACCAAATGTTATGCGGCTCTCGTTTAGCCGGGTGCTCGGCACGCGTTTTCTCTTTTATTTTTACTGGTTCTCGTAAATAATCCTTTTAATAATTACTCGATGTGTTTGTTACAACATTTTATTGCGTTTACACGTGGTTTCTTGTACCATGCGTCTCGTCGTTACATACGCACGAAGGAACGTAAAACGATTAATACAGCGCCGCGACGGCTGACGATGAAACTAAAATATGCGGCTAACTAATATGTATTTTTGAACGCCGTGGCGTGGCGGTAATTCAAATAAATAAAGAAACATAGTTACTACAGACAATCGGACTGTACAAAAGTAATTCACTGTTATCCACTCTCCCTTACATATTTTAACGTTAAAATATTTTATATCTACTTTTCCCTAATATTTGGATATTAAAATATATAAATTCAACTTTATGCAAGTATTTTAGAAAAGGATACTATAATAAGAATAAAATATACTTTTATTTTTATTTTTTTTATTTTTATATTGCATAAATCTTTACTATACATGTACATACAACCTTATATAATCTTGTACATGTACATACAACTTTATACAACCTTATACATATACAATCTTATATATGTACAGACTTAGATAGCTAAGGACACAAAAATATTCTGTAATTAACATATTTGTACTTTCTATTTCGTACATCTTGTATGATTTTAAATGTTTTAATTGTAATAAAAAAAAAACAAAATATTTATTATCATTTTCTTTTAAAATTATGTACCCTAAATACTTTTTACAAACAGAAAAAGTTTTGTAACTTTGACACACTGCATAAGGCTTTGAATCAAATACAAATAAAGAAACTA
This sequence comes from Linepithema humile, assembly GCF_040581485.1. NCBI lineage: Eukaryota > Metazoa > Arthropoda > Insecta > Hymenoptera > Formicidae > Linepithema > Linepithema humile. The sequence continues at coordinate 13,544,478 of NC_090134.1, read as the reverse complement.
CCTTAGAAAAATAAGGCAAATGCTCATGAAAAGAAGTACATATAAAATTATTAATTTCAATCTCATTTCCAAATAATTTGACAGAATTTCCAAAACATATTTTTACATCACATTTTAAATTTAAGAACTTTGAAATAACATTAAAATATGTGGTACTTCCTATTGCAGTAACATTACATTTCTTAAAAAAAGGAAAAAGTTCAAAAATATTGCAATTGTTCCATTTAAATAGCATATCTTGTTGATGACGGAAAGCAAGAGTTTTGCAAACATTTTTAAAATTTTTTAATTTGTTTGAAAGATCTTTCAAGTAATTATGTTTGCTTTCAAACCTCATAGTTTAAAAATGTCTTGGAGGACCCATTCTTTTAATAACAGTTGGCAAGTGTGTAATCATGTGATGTTTTGGTCTTAAATGAGTATTATATTCAGTTAAAAATAATTTATGATGATTTTCGATTAGATTTTCAAAATCAGTCATCAAAATATTATGAAGTATAGGAGCAAATGCTATTTTGACAATTTCTATTAACAAAAGAATTACTTTCCATTTATTGTAATTTGTGCTATGATCAAGTTTTTTTGTAATATCACTGATTATTAAAGAAAAAAATATTAATAAGCAATAAGTTTGGGCAGCTCTTTGACCTATTAAATGGCCTGCTTTATTAAGATAGATTGGACTAGGTTTATTAGCTCTATTTTGAAGACCGTAATCAAAAGTATTTATTTTATCATTAATTTCTTCTATCGAAGTTAATTTTTCTTGTATTAAAAATTTTAGAAACAATTTAAGTTCAAGTTGGCAAATTCCTTCCAGAAAATCATGCATTATATCAACTGATAAATTTATTCCAAATTTAAAAAATTCTAAATCATTTAAAGCACTGCGTAACTTAATTCCATATACACTATCGTCGTAACGATTAATCGCAAGTTGAATATGATTTTTAAAATTTTCAGGTGTTCTCAAAAGAATATCTTTGTAACGGTGCAGCCCGCAAGCTGCATCGTTACGGCTACGGACCGTCCATCGTCCGTAGTCCACCAAGGGCGCATCGAGCGCCGATAAACTTCTTATCGTAACAACGGCGGTCAACCGCCGAAAATCCCCCACACCCGACCGTTCCGAAATTCCGTTTTGTGGGGGGCTCGCCGCCGAAACCGCCGATGCTTGCCGATTCGAAGCCAATCGGCTGCCAGCCGGGTATAAAAGAGGCCCGGCTGTACGTCTTCTCACCAGATTCTGTTCGCTGCTAGCCAGCGAACAATCCTGCTGCGAGCGTTCTTGTAGTCCGACCGAGAGTACTCGGATTCTATGCCTTATTCCAGGTACACGAGCGTCCTCGATACCGTTTCTATCTCTGATACGAGCGTTCTCGTATACCCGTCGAGCGTACTCGGCTTCTCCGGGCATCGATCTTCGTATACAGGGCATTCCCTTATACTTAGTCGAGTCGCCGCTCTAAATCCGTCTTCGTACGAGTGTTCTCGTACGTCCGCCGACCAGATTCGGCCTCAAAGCCTCTAGTGCGAGCGTCCTCGTACTCTCGTCGAGCGTACTCGACGACCTGTTCCTAATCTCGCGTTACCGCGTACCGGGATTCATCCGTAGAATCCATCCGGCGGGCAAACTACGTCGACCAATCCGCGCCGTCGAGCGACCCGTCACGATCTACGATCGAACGGACTCGCGGTACCGCCACGAACGCACTCACCGACGAGCGTTGCGTTGTACCAACCGCTACGACACGATCATCCGCGCTTGCGCTCTTGCTACTCGCACCAAGACGCCTCACGTCGAACTTTAATAATTCAGTCACCGTTGCTCTAAATAATTATTTCGCCGTTTGCCTAAATAATTATTTCACCGTCGCCTTCATAATTATTTCACCGTCACTTTTGTATTTATTCCACGCCGCTTTAAATAATTATTTCACCGTTCGCCTAAATAATTGTCTCACCGTTGCCGATACTTCGGATTTATTTCACACCGCTTTAAATAATTATTTTCGCCGTTCGCTCAAATAATTATTTCACTATTGCCGATACTTCATCTTTATTTCACACTGCTTTGTATTTATTTCACGCCGCTTTAATAACTATTTCGCTATTGCTTAATAATTGTTTCACCGTCGCTTATACCAATCTCACCGATACTTTTACGATTATTCCACGCCGCTTTAACTAATTATTTCACCGTTGCTATTATACCGATCGCACCGATACTTTTCTATTTTACGCTACTTGTATATTCTTTCGAATTCGCGTCGCACACGCTTCGCATGTACACACGAACATTGAAGCAGATCATTTGAAGCAAGTCATTTCAACATCTTACTTAATTAACGTTGTTTCTTTACTTTGTTATAAACGAGCCTTTATTTTTTGACATATCCCCAACCGACCGAACCTGGATTCCGGCGAGCTACTCCGCGTTCGCCGAAGCTCACACGGTTTCATCTTCTTGTTTGCAATTTACTTTAGTAAAATTTTTATGCATGAGACATATTCTACAAAAAAAGTTAGCTTAAAATGATTCAACCATGCCATATAACGTTGCTCCTCCTAAATTGTCATGGCTTAATGTCGCTAAAGTTCCTTTTATTGGATATTCAACTCCTTCAATGTAAAAACTTCTGTTTCCAAAATTCTTAAATCTTTTACAATTACTTCCAAAACTGAATTTATACCAAAATCTTTTATGTATTTACTATAACACAAAGCTAATAAATGAATATTGTTTAAATTAGAATTGAAATGAGGAGGTAAATTGCATATTACAAAATAAAATCCCCCAATTTTATGAGACAAAGCTTTACTACCTAAGGGATTACAAATTTCAAAGTCGTCAAAAAATATTTTTATTTCAATAGTTAATTTTTCTGAATTATGGAAAAGGTTATTGGTTTTATACATTTCACCATCTACAAGATTATTGTATGTACTACAATTTAAGGTCTTTTTATTGAAGGAATTAAATATTATTTTTTTAAAGGAATTATTTTTAAATAAAAATTTTAAGGTTTCAATAATTGGAACATAAGTAAATGTGCAAGTTAGAGGAACAGTTTTATACATTTTTAATTTTTAATCAAACTTTTGTTTTATGCAAACCCCACAACTTTTTTCTATTGGTTTTACCATACATTTTTCGTACTTTTTTTTTACGTTTATGTTTTGTTAAATACCTATCAAAAGAATTAAAAAATGTTGATACAATTTCCCAACAGATAACGTTTGATTCATTTACATTATCCAAAAATTTTTCGAATACAGAATTTATCAGTTGAGATAAACATTGCAATATTTTATCAATCGATGTATCAGGTATGCCAAAAGAATATAAATTTTGTATAAAAAATGAAAAGTTATTATTGATATCTTCCGAAATATCATCAAGAATATTTGTACTTATATCTTCATCTATATTTAAATTCTTATTAATGTTTGTATTCGACTTATTATTATTATTTATATTTAATTTTTTATCAGTATTACAACTATAATTAGGTGGAATTTCTGTCAAATTATTTGAATCATCTACAGTACAAACTTCTTCAACATTTAGTTTACACTTAGCTAAATGCTTTCTAAATCCCGAATAAGTTTTAAATATAAAAGGACAAAAAAACAACATTTTAAATTTAATTGTGAACCTTCATAGAAAGAATGAATTATTCTTAAATGTCGACATAATTCCTTAATTGAATTTCCAACATAAGTACAATTTGTACACATATAAAGCATCTTAAAAATGAATGTCTCAATTAATAAAACCAAAAAGTTCTATTTTAATCAGTATAACTTATTCAGAGTACCTTATAAGTGTACAATTCAATAATAATACAGTTAAAATATAGAAATAAAATTAATTCATGTATCCATTTGGTTTCGTAGAAGTGTATATACTTCTCTTACACGTGGAGTTACGGGACCATTGTTTATTTTATAAAAATATGTTTCTATAAATCTGTAGAAACTTACCAGATTCGAATCGTATTCTGTATGAAAAACGAAATGACTTTTAAAGAAAATGTCAAAAGCCTTCACGAAATTTTGCGCATGAAGTAGAATGAACTTGTTGTCTACGTTTAAAAAGTATTGAGCCACAGCTGCTTTGGTTGAACCTACGGCGACTAAACGTGTTTGAATCTTTTCTCTTGACTCTGATTCCCTTGATTCTAAAGGCGTACCGTTCTAGAACAAAACAAAAAAATGTAGCATTATACCAATATGTAATGACTTTTCTGACATAACTAAAATTATAAAGTATATAAAAATATATAAATAATTATTATTTTCTATACACCTTTTTAAATAAAATAATTTTTTCTAAAACCGCAGTGGATTTTTCTCTTGCAGCTTTATTTTTTCTTCTAGCTGTTGGAGGAAGAAGTCGACATAGTGCTAAAATAGCTCGTGTATGTTTATCCCAAGCTGAAAAATTTATCAAATTGATAAATGTTGCTTTTTATACAAATTATTAAATAAAACAAATTTACATTAATTGTAAATAAAATTGTATATAATATTAATTAATAAAAATTAATATAAATTAATTGTAAATAAAACAACATTAACTGTAAATATACTCATTACCTTCTCCCAATTTATCTACTGAAGGATGTATTTCATAGTCAGGCATAGAAAAAATTCTCAAAATAATTTCACAAAAGTTGGTAAATTCTTTTAAGAAGTCATCATATTTGGGAAATAATAGTTTGTATTCTTCTTCAATCTAGAAAAGTCAATTAAATAAAGAATTATTATAATAAAGAATTTTAACTATTTTATTTATATATTATAAATTAAATTGAAAATATTGTTACGTCCTGATCAGACTTCACGATTCTTTTCTTTTTATTAAATACCAGACCTAGTAAACACGGGACCAACAAAAAACTCTTAAAGAATATTATAACGCCAAAGCTGTTTTTCTCACGAGACACCATGAGCTCGAACTTTCTCACAGAGAAAAATAGCAAGGGGAATAGATATTTGAAAATACCTTGGTCGGTCAGCGTGCCTATCGTCGTCAGAAAAATCATAAAAGTCAAAACTTGCGGTAACCGGAGTCTTTAGTCGACTCCAGATGTTTAAAGTAAGAAATAAAAATTGGCACCAGATAGCCATATACTTGGATCCCGCCTACAAAAACCCTAGTAGATAGGGTTTTACCGAGTGACGATCGGGCAATGACCACAGTCGCACGCCTAGAAGGCATGACACCTGATACGGTACACGTGTTCAGTAGGTCTGAGAAACCGAGATGCATTAATCGCACTCTCCACGCGACCCCAGGGCCACGCGACAGTCGTAAACTGTCAAATTTATTAGATCAGTGACCCAAGGCCTCGCGAACTCATATACCGACTCTCAACCCTCCAATCCGAAAGCCGGGAATCGGGGCAAGCACCTCTATAGACCACCCTTCGTTCCGTCGTACGGTCTAAAGACTACGCCCACCTAAATCTTAAGACACTGAGATGCACCCCACCTATACTAATTAACACCAACCGGGTTACGCCACCTTAAAAACCTACCCCTATTGCATATGGACCCGAAACGACGCTATTCCTTATTCGTTAGGGCCCCTTTCTTCCTACCCTCATTCCAAGTAACCTAATTACCTAAACCTAATCCTATTAGCTAAAAATGACGCCACTTTCCCCCACATTAAAAATCTTCTCACAAGACTAATTCCTATTCGATCCCCGCTTCAAAAACCCAAGATTTTCCAAATGGATCCACCCCAAGGAAAGGGTATAAAAACCCGTGTTTTGGTGGCTCCAAACGCAATTATACACAATTAGTCACTCAGTTAATCAAGCGAGTTTGCCAAGTCCTACAGACAGTTTTTTGAGTAGTTCGGGCCGCGAAATAAAAAAAGTCGATATTTTGTCGCGACCAAGTGGTGCATCTCAAGTAGAGGATCCATCACCCTGACGACACCATCCCGCAGCAGGGTGCCCACACGTTTACAAAAGGGTCCGACGCCTACACACCATCCCTCAACGGGGCGCCTGCTCAGAACCACCGAACATATTCAACCCGATCCGAAACTATCCTGCAACGAGTAAGTCAGTTCATTCCTCTTTATTTTATTATTTCTTCTGTCCTTCCTCCGGAAAAATGAAACACTCTCACACACACACACACGCACGCACGCACGCACGCACGCACGCACGCACGCACGCACGCACGCACGCACGCACGCACGCACGCACGCACGCACGCACGCACGCACGCACGCACGCACGCACGCACGCACGCACGCACGCACGCACGCACGCACGCACGCACGCACGCACGCACGCACGCACGCACGCACACACACACACACACACACACACACACACACACACACACACACACTATTGTAAAGAATACACAAATAAAATTATTAACACATGCGATCAAGAATTACCATAAGTTTTTGTATCCTAATTATAAATTCAATCAAATTAAAATGTTGTCTTTAGTAAATTAAACTTTTGTCCTTTTTCATTTAACCACACCCTCCTCGTTCGTCACCCCCTCACACCTTCCCTCTCAAATTGCGCACAAAGGTTCCGTCCCGGATAATAGGGATTCAATTCCTTGACCCAAAAAGGGAACCACAAGCGGTTGACTTGTTGACGGAGTAAAACGACTCTTCCAGTCGCTGACCCGTCGCAAGTCCTAAACGTGCCGCTCGGCTCGTGCGGTCAGGCCCGTTTACGTCGATCGCCGAGCCCAACGAAAAAATTCTACACCTATCAGGACGTAACAATATAAATATACGATCAAATATATTATATTATGTTATATATTTCATATTTTACATATGTATATAACATATTTCTTAAGAAATTACTTACCAATTCAGGTGTATCTATGAATCTTGGAAATGTATCGAAGAAATTAGTATTTAAACAAAATTTTCTTCTGTACTGAAATATGTCTTTATGTTTAAAAATAATTTGTAATTTTTGATCCTGTGTGGCACTTTTGAGAAAAAGAATAACATCTATTTCAGCTTGGGTTAAGTTTTCATTTTCATCTTGTGTAACGTTTAGATCGTTTCTATTGTTTTCAGAATCTTCATTACACGTTCTTTTTCTTTTTACACCTCTTTTTACATTGGAAAACCTATTTGCTAAATAGCCTGTTTTAGTTTTTGGATCGTAAAAAGATTCCTAAAAAGCAATAAACAATAAATGTAAAAAAATTTTATCTAAAATTATAGAATATTTCAATACTGTTTAAAAAATGTGCTTTGTATTTACATAGCCTAATGCAGTTTCCGGATCTCGTAATTTTGGGAAAATTTCTACTGTAATTTTGGCAAACTGACATTTATCTAACGAAGTTAATGGACACTTTAATTTTTGTTTCAAAGTAAGCATTTGAGTAACCACTATGTTAATTATCCGTCTTCTACTTGTCTCACTTAAAAATCCCTTCGTATTATATTCTTCAAAAATGTCTTTTTTACACGGATTCTCTAAAATAACTTTTCTGATGATCTAAAAATTATAATATAAGAGATCGTATTAAATAATCCATCTTTAAATATTTTTTAATATATTATAATTATATAAAATAATAATGTTTTAATACTTTTTTTGTAATAATTTCTCCTTTCATTGATTCTTGTTGATGTAAAAATGATAAATTATGAATATTTTGCTGAACAGGTCCTGGCGCTTCATCTTCTTCAGAAGTATCGGTAGTTAAATTAGAGGAAGAACTTGGTATTGGGGTTGTTAAATAATCTAAATCTATAAAAAAATAGCCATATATATGAATAATAAGATTTATACATATGCATAACTTATACAGGGTGTCCCAGACTTACCGAATAACCGGTTCAGGGTAGACTCCTGACGTTGTTCTGAGACGAAAGTTCCTTTGGCAAAATGTCGAGGGTGTCATAATTTCGGCGTTACAAAGGGTGAAAGTTCTCCAATCGATGCGCTGAATTTTCCCGCGCTCAGGGACATCGCACATCAAAAGAGCCCCGTGCATCGCGCAACGATTGACTCGATCGAGCGCGTTCTTCGCGATTGTTCACGCATTCACTATTCACTGTTCACTGTTCCACAGAAAGAATGGAATCAGATCCGCCGGAGACCTCGCCGACCAGTGCACGGGCGCACTCCGCGTACGATTTATCTAACCGCGTATTTCGCGTTAAACGCGCGACGCGTTTTCGCGTACGTGTGTGGCGAGGCTATCGTCGCATCACTTTTCGACACTTTTTCTTCGCGACATTGACATACGTATGACCGACGAAAAAGGACGGACCGATCGCTCACCGAATTGCACGAAATCACGACACGCGCGCGGAACTGTCAAGCACTAGCGTGAAGCGTCGCGCGCTCCCGCGATAGAGAATCGATATGAGCGCTGCGAGATATGATCTACCGCGTCTAACGTCAATACGGAGCAATCAATGTAAGATACGATATTTTGGAAACATGGAGTATACCGCAGCGGAATATTGCGATATGCTAATTATTTACGGCGAGTGCAGTCAAAACGCTTTCCGTGCCGCGCGAGAGTACAACGCTCGTTTTCTGGAACGCAGACAAATTGTTTACGGCATCATTCTGCGACTGTTGTACCGCGCGCGACAAACGGGCCGTCTGATACCAGATAGACATCTCAATGTCGTCGTGGAACGTCGTGCTCGTACGGTGCACAACGAGGAGGTGATCTTAAGTACGATGAACGACAATCCAGAAATGAGTGTACGCGAAGTGAGTCGCGAAGTCGCGATCTCGCGTAGTACTGTCCACCGCGTACTACGTGATAACAGATTTCACGCGTATCATTTCACGCGAGTGCAACATCTGCTGCCAACTGATTACGCTACGAGACTACGCTTCTGCACGTGGATACTAAATCGTGAGATTGATCGACCCGGTTTCGCGCGTGAAATTTTATTCACTAACGAATCGCATTTCACGCGCGATGGTATGTTCAACGTGCGAAATACCCATTTATGGTCGGATGAAAATCCTAAGGAATATAGGATTAGGAATTTTCAACATCGGTTCAGCGTAAATATGTGGGCTGGTGTGCTGAACGACACGATCGTAAGTACACTCTCATCGGTCGAGCAAAGTTTAGAGAATTCACCTTCTCACCCTTTCAGATCGGTCCGTTCGAAATGCCCGCGCGACTAACGGGTCAATCGTATGTGCAGTTTTTGCAAAATGACTTGCCGATACTGTTGGAAGACGTGCCGCTGGAACAACGTAGACGTATGTTGTTTCAGCAGGACGGAGCCCCGCCGCATACATGTAGAGAGGCGCGTCTTACTTTAACGGAAAAATTTGAAAACCGATGGATCGGACGCGGAGGTCCCATGCATTGGCCAGCAAGATCTCCGGACCTCACTCCGCTTGATTTTTTTCTTTGGAGTACTATCAAAAGTTACGTATATCGTAAGCGCGTCAACAGTCGCGAAGAACTAAAGGAAAAAATTGTTGAGGCGTTCGCGAACGTGACTCCGGAGATGATAAGCAATGCACAGCAAAGTCTGCTGCGACGGGCAAGATTGTGCGTCGAATGCGGCGGTGGACAGTTCGACATCTATTGTAAAATAGGTACGATAAACGTTACTTTGGTTTGGTAAACGCGCGATATACGAGTCACTTTGTATTTTCAGACTTGCGCAGCGAAATCTGTTATCACGTAGTACACGGTGGACAGTACTACGCGAGATCGCGACCTCGCGACTCATCTCGCGTACACTCATTTCTGGATTGTCGTTCAGCGTACGCAAGATCATCTCTTCGTTGTGTACCGTACGAGCCCGACGTTCCACGACGACATTGAGATGTCTATCTGGTATCAGACGGCCCGTTTCTCGCACGCGGTACAACAGTTGTAGAATAACGCCGTAAACAATTTGTTTGCGTTCCGGAAAACGAGCGTTGTACTCTCGCGCGGCACGGAAAGCGTTTTGACCGCACCCGCCGTAAATAATAGGCAAATTGTAAAATATGTTAAATGTTTAAAAAATCATAAATATGTTAAATATGTTAAATTAATAAAAAATAATTTAAATTTTTTATTAAAAATGTAAATTTTATTTTTGTTTAAGAAAATGTCGTATCTTGTATCGATTGCTCCGTATCGACGTAAGACGCGGTAGGTCATACCTCGCAGCGCTCATATCGATTCTCTATCGCGGGAGCGCGCGACGCTTCACGCTAGTGCTTGACAGTTCCGCGCGCGTGTCGTGATTTCGTGCAATTTGGTGAGCGATCGGTCCGTCCTTTTTCGTCGGTCATACGTATGTCAATGTCGCGAAGAAAAAGTGTCGAAAAGTGATGCGACGATAGCCTCGCCACACACGTACGCGAAAACGCGTCGCGCGTTTAACGCGAGATACGCGGTTAGATAAATCGTACGCGGAGTGCGCCCGTGCACTGGTCGGCGAGGTCTCCGGCGGATCTGATTCCATTCTTTCTGTGGAACAGTGAACAGTGAATAGTGAATGCGTGAACAATCGCGAAGAACGCGCTCGATCGAGTCAATCGTTGCGCGATGCACGGGGCTCTTTTGATGTGCGATGTCCCTGAGCGCGGGAAAATTCAGCGCATCGATTGGAGAACTTTCACCCTTTGTAACGCCGAAATTATGACACCCTCGACATTTTGCCAAAGGAACTTTCGTCTCAGAACAACGTAGGAGTCTACCCTGAACCGGTTATTCGGTAAGTCTGGGACACCCTGTATAAGTTATGCATATGTATAAATCTTATTATTCATATATATGGCTATTTTTTTATAGATTTAGATTATTCAACAACCCCAATACCAAGTTCTTCCTCTAATTTAACTACCGATACTTCTGAAGAAGATGAAGCGCCAGGACCTGTTCAGCAAAATATTCATAATTTATCATTTTTACATCAACAAGAATCAATGAAAGAAGAAATTATTACAAAAAAAGTATTAAAACATTATTATTTTATATAATTATAATATATTAAAAAATATTTAAAGATAGATTATTTAATACGATCTCTTATATTATAATTTTTAGATCATCAGAAAAGTTATTTTAGAGAATCCGTGTGGAAAAGACATTTTTGAAGAATATAATACGAAGGGATTTTTAAGTGAGACAAGTAGAAGACGGATAATTAACATAGTGGTTACTCAAATGCTTACTTTGAAACAAAAATTAAAGTGTCCATTAACTTCGTTAGATAAATGTCAGTTTGCCAAAATTATAGTAGAAATTTTCCCAAAATTACGAGATCCGGAAACTGCATTAGGCTATGTAAATACAAAGCACATTTTTTAAACAGTATTGAAATATTCTATAATTTTAGATAAAATTTTTTTACATTTATTGTTTATTGCTTTTTAGGAATCTTTTTACGATCCAAAAACTAAAACAGGCTATTTAGCAAATAGGTTTTCCAATGTAAAAAGAGGTGTAAAAAGAAAAAGAACGTGTAATGAAGATTCTGAAAACAATAGAAACGATCTAAACGTTACACAAGATGAAAATGAAAACTTAACCCAAGCTGAAATAGATGTTATTCTTTTTCTCAAAAGTGCCACACAGGATCAAAAATTACAAATTATTTTTAAACATAAAGACATATTTCAGTACAGAAGAAAATTTTGTTTAAATACTAATTTCTTCGACACATTTCCAAGATTCATAGATACACCTGAATTGGTAAGTAATTTCTTAAGAAATATGTTATATACATATGTAAAATATGAAATATATAACATAATATAATATATTTGATCGTATATTTATATTGTTATGTCCTGATAGATGTAGAATTTTTTCGTTGGGCTCGGCGATCGACGTAAACGGGCCTGACCGCACGAGCCGAGCGGCACGTTTAGGACTTGCGACGGGTCAGCGACTGGAAGAGTCGTTTTTATTCCGTCAACAAGTCAACCGCTTGTGGTTCCCTTTTTGGGTCAAGGAATTGAATCCCTATTACCCGGGACGGAACCTTTGTGCGCAATTTGAGAGGGAAGGTGTGAGGGGATGACGAACGAGGAGGGTGTGGTTAAATGAAAAAGGACAAAAGTTTAATTTACTAAAGACAACATTTTAATTTGATTGAATTTATAATTAGGATACAAAAACTTAATTCTTGATCGCATGTGTTAATAATTTTATTTGTGTATTCTTTACAATAGTGTGTGTGTGTGTGTGTGTGTGTGTGTGTCTTAATATATACGACAGAATTTTTGAAAGGTAAAACAACACTTTTGTTTTGGTTGTGACAAGAGCGTGTGTACTTGGCGCCTTTTTTTTACCTTTTTTTTAAAAAGGTAATTTTTTGATAGATATCATTTATTTTTTTTTATTTTAGTACAATTTAATAGAATATTGCACTATATGATAATTCTTTTTACCACTTATTATCAAGGGACACGGTCAAAAACTGAAATAATACCAGGAATTACTTATCAATTTTCTGTAAGAAAATGATACAGATATCTTTAGCACCTCTAGGCCATTGTCTTTTTCTAATTTGTACATCGTTAGCTTCAATCCAAGTGTTAGACATTCCTTCTCTACATATACTTGTGTAATGACCTTTTTCGATACATGATCTATGATGAAATATAGCACTCATTACTTTGTACAATTGTCCAACAATAGTTATTTTAGTTGTTGGGACAGCAAGCAAAGTAAACTTATTTGTTTTTGTTGATGTACCGTCTTGAATTGATATTAAATGAATGACAATTATATCTTTGGTTAATGTAAATTCACTTTTACATAATATGTCATTTCCTGTACAATTTTCACATGATTCGTTGTGTAATTGAAACCAATGAGAAAACGTTACATTAATTAACTCATTAAGATCAAAACTTTTTTTTTACATTTATTTACAGGAATTGAAAGAAGGATATTATTATTAACAATAGTCGTTATATTATCACAACTTTTGCATCGTTTAATAGAAATGACTTGGTGTTCGATTAAACTTAATATAATCATATTTTGTACAAAGAGCTATAAGAAATTCACATACATCTCGTTTAACGCTTTTTGAAAAAAATTCTCCTAAACATTGCTGTATTACGTATGTATTCAAGTTAGGCAGTTTGTTTTCATATTGATGCATCAATGTACCTAAAACATTTAATTTATCATAATCAAATATTTGTTTTCTAATAGCACTTAAATGTAACAGACATTGCAATACTGCATTTGCATAACATGAAACCTTATTTGTATTTTGGAAACCATGGATGATCCAAGCAGTATTTTTTCGAACTATTTCATGTGAATTTTGAACAGAACTAATCACTTTTGGCTGTATCCATGAAACATCTTTTATTTTACGATACTTTTCTTTCGAAACAGAAATTATTTTTGTTTCTGGTTTGTATATTTGTTTTAATCGATTATATTCAATAATAGCTTCTTCACTAGCTACTACAGATGAAGGGTCAAAATTAATTAAATGCAACCCATCTAAAGATGTTACTCGTGACAATGCAACATAAATTTGGCCGCGACTAAATACAGAATTACCTATGTCCATAATAGCATTCTGCAAACTCAGTCCTTGGCTTTTATGAACAGTAATTCCATAACTTAAACACAATGGAAATTGTTTTCTAATAACATATGCTTTCTCCATCAACGCAAATTTAACACTTACTCTTTCAATAAAATATTCTAAACCTGATGGTAAAAGAAGCTTGATCTTTTCTACATAACCGGTAGACATATCTTGTACAATTGAAATGACTTTAGCAATTGTACCGTTTACAAGACCCAAACTAGCATCAATATTACGCCTTATCATTACTTTTGCCTCACTTTTTATAGCAATTTGTTTCGAAAGCCCAGCTGTTTTAGAATTATCATCATTTTTTTCCAACACTTTTAATACTTTCTTTTTTATATATGGAATACATTCGATTGTATCTTTAGCAATTAATAATATTTCTTTCGAAGCAATACGACTTAACATTGCAGCATTTAAAACATCACACATATGACAAGTGGGCAATAAACAAACGGTGTCTGATGGCAAATTATTAATAAAATTACATAATTCATTTAATCTAAACTCGAAGGAATCTTCTTTAAAAGATATTCTTCTATTTTCTAGAATTTCATAATCAGACTTTGTTAATAAACCAATACGAATTCTTGACAGTAATTCACGATAAGACGCATCTCCCTGCTGGCGCATATTCATTGTCAATTCATCGTAATCAAATAATGTAGTCCACAAATTCACATTCCTTAGGCAACCGATATATTTATCAATTTTTCCCTTTGACAAATCTACAAAGACAGAATCTTCATGTACAGGAGGTAATTGAAGCAAATCTCCAAACAGAAGAATATGTTTTTTACCAAACCAACCATCATCGCAATCATTGGAATCAAATATTTCAGACAATCGAAGATGTATGTACATTAGAGTCAAGTTAGATATCATCGATACTTCATCAATTACAAAAAGAATAACATCACTAAGCTCCGCTCGTAAAAGTTTTAACACATGATCAGACAATCGTTTATATTTAGGAGTATTACCATGTTCAACAGGTAATTGAAGCAATCTATGAACTGTCAAACCATCTATATTAAATGCTGCTATGCCAGTAGGTGCTGCTACAGCAGTATCTTTTTTTAGATTTTGTTTTATCCAACATTTAATAGTTTTAATTAAATAACTTTTTCCAGTACCACCTTCTCCACTAACATATAATCGCAATATTGAATTATCTGACTCTACAGTGGTAATAACTCTGTCGAATACTCTTTTTTGATCCATATTTAATTTCGCTATCATTTCTGATATATCGATTTCTTGAATATTCTTATCACCGAGATCCTTAAAATCTTGCATCGCTTCACCAGCTTCTATATTTTGAACACCTATTGGATTGTCAGGATCATCCTGTGACTCATGTTGTTTTTGTACTTCATCTAAATATTGCTGAACTAACTCTTTAGCAATTTCAAATGCTTTTTGCAATTCTTCTAGTTTTTCATGATATTGTAATGCTTCCATTAAATATGGTTTTACCTTGTGAAATGATTCTGCATAAGTATCACATCCATTTCTAAGTTCTTCTAATTCTCTCCACGGTTTGAACAGAAGTAATAATGAAAAGAAATACTTTTCCGGTTGTGTATTAACATTATATCTATAATGATTAATAAGATATCCACGCTGTCGTCGTCTAAGATAACCATTATTTATTTTATAGAATTCAACAAACTCATTTCGTGGTTTGATTTTTGTGATATCATACCATTTTGCAAACTCATAAAGAGACATATATTCTAGTTCTTTTGGTCTCTGTGGATAGTGATTATCTATCAAAGATTCACAAAATATGTCTGTCGATTGATCGTCAAGTGCTTCAATCTCTTTACGTGTTTTCAATTTTCTACATCTTATTCGATTAACATCTAACCATCTAATAGTTGTATTTGGATCAGTTCCACATAAAGCAATACCCAGTAATGTATCAGCAGCTTCAAGAGCTCCACATTCTCTATTACTCGTGAATCGCAAGGCAATACTTCAAAGATAGCTCGCCAATGATTTATTCGTATTATTTTTAGTATTAATAATAGTATCAGACAACTCACATTTTCCCGCTTTATTCATATATTTAGTAATATACCAGGTAAGCAGTGACGACTTTTCGCCAATAAATTGTATATCCATATTTCCTTCCCATGCAGTAAGAAGAATAGGATTATAATCATTTATATTACTTTCATCTTCAGTTCGCGGAAGATCATAAAGCCTGCTTCTATGTTTTAATTGCTTTCTACCTGCTATGGCACTTGTGACATCTCTTATATTTAACGTCTCAGTGACAGGACGAGGAAATCCAAAACGACATCTCCGAACAACTTTACGTCCAACTTTTTTAGAGCGGAGACAGTAGTCATTATGTTTGTGTTGTTGATGCGTATTAACACGTCTGTACAATAACGGTGAAATATTTTTATCTGGCATTTTACAGCTTATATATTGTAAAATAAATTTTGAAACTTCTTCAACAGAAGATTCACCAAGAATGGGAGCATTTTTTATCCAAATTAATAAATGAAAATGTTGTATGCCTCTACCTTGATATTCTCGTCGCCAAAAATAATGAGTGACTTCTCCTATCGGATGATCTTTGGAACAAATAAAGTCAAGCATCGCACGAAACGTATTATCGAGAAATCTCGATGTTGACACAGGATCTCTAGCAACAAGTACACTGGTGCATACTGAAGAATCACACCATCCGTTTACTTCACGAATATATTCACCTAACTCTTCCCATAACCATTCAGCGGGACTTAATGTTAGAAACCATGTTGCAGGTCCGTAATGTTGTGTCATACAATTTAAATTATTTCGTGGTTTAAACCAGAATTGTTCCGTATTCCTTAGTGTCAAAAATATTGTGCTTAAATCGGATTTTAACAATTCTTTGGACATTGCTTCTAAATATTCTGCAGCTGTATAACGAACTTGTGGATTAGTTACATTCATTTTATGATAAATTCCACGATTGAATTGACGCATATTTGTATTATTTAACAAAAAGAATAAGTATTGTTGATTTAATCTATACTGTGGATATTTAGACATCAAACGACATTTAATAAATTCATGATCATGAAGCTTGACTTGCCTAGTTTCGTGCTGTCCATTAATACCAAAAGGATATAAATCTGGAAAACATAACAAATCCAAACATTTCTCACGATTATTCAAAGGTAAATCTTGGATTTTTAACATTTGATATAAAGCCGTTGCAGTTTTATTTGTTCTTTTTTCATATAATGGATATATAGTATATTGCTCATAATAACCATCATTTTCATTAATAATCTGAGTTAGCATTGCCTCATGCTGATTGAATGCAGCGATTTCAAGATTTTTCGTTCCCTGTATTTCGGTTTCTAAATTACTTAATGACACATGTTCCTCATGCAATATATCTTTTGCACCATTTTCGTCCTCTTGCATTTGGAATTCCAGATTATTTAATTTTTCCAAACATAATTCATTATGACTATTTGGTAATATTATTTCAGAATAGAAAGGATTATTATTCTTTAACCATATTAATGCCTCAAATACTTTTTTAACATTTACCATTTCTTCCCAGATAATTTTTGATTTTGTGGGAATACCTCTGACTAAGATATATAATTCATGATTAATATTTATCGCATCAGTATGAGAACATAATTTGTTTAATGTCTCTTGTATAGGAAGGGGTAAATGAAATGTTCTACCTTTAACCTTTTGTATCATTTGCCTTTCAGGTAATTTTTTGTTCATAACAGTTGTCATTTTAACAACAGTTTGAAATGCTTTAGCTCTTTGTATAAGAATTTTTTCAAATGTGTTAAGAGATGATATTACTTCAGGCACATTATTTGTAAAAAAATTATTCAAGATGCAATACGCAGGCATTAAACCTTGATAAAATTTTTGTTTACAATAAATACATATATATTGCGGATTAATTTGTTGTTTCTTCACGTGTGCCATTAAATTTTTCCAAACTGGAGTATCTATTTTTGTTCTAATAATTTCACAAACATTTTTTTTATAACAAAGTTTTTCGCATGACACACAAGCATAACGCGGTGTGTCCATTAAACGTCTTTTCAAGGCCTTAAACGCATTCTTATACTTTAAAAAGATATCATCATCACTCATAATTGCATCAGTTTGTTGACGTTTGTATAAATCTGCTTTCTCTTGTGCAACAATAACAGTTTTATTTAACGTTTCCAAATCAGCACAATTTAATGCTTCATCTAAATTCAACATTTTTTGATAAAAACTTATAAGTCGATAAATCGAACGCATCATATTTCTCACTTTCGGAAAATGAAGCGATAACGACAGATTTGGTAGAAACATTGCTTTACAAAGAGTGAAATTAGTATAGCAACTCTGTGCATGACCCAGTTTCATATTCGAAGTTTTTACTGTACATGTATGAATACTTTCTATTAGTGCAGGTATATTCTTTACTAAACATGTACTAACAGTTTCAAGAAATTTTTGATAACGTTCAATTAAAACTGGATTGTCAGTTTTACATGCAGTTCTGCACGTCCATGATTTTTTTGCTTGTGCTGTTATCAAAGGTAGCACATTAACAACTTTCCCTTCCATATTCATTATTAAAGATTTTTTTAAAATTTTATTATGATATGTAGACTCTATAAAATAATTTTCAGATGAAGCTGTATGTCTAGATATCCCACATAACGCATCTAATTTTTCATCAACTCCACAACACTTATCAACAAGAGTCAAACATACTTCTGATTTCTTTTTAAGCACAGCTAACATATTATACATCTTGCGAATATAACCGTTCCTAATATGCATACACCAACGTATTATTTTTTCGGCTTCTAATTGTTTTTCGATCTGGCCTTCGATACTTAATTTTTTTGAAATATTTTTAATAATTATTGTCAAAGAATTATGAAGTTTTATAGTGGAATTCTGACACCGAAAATTTTTATATTTTTTAATAATTTTATTTGCAACATTGCATTTATTTATTACAAATTTGCTTTTATTCTCTTTTTTCTTTCTTCTCTTTTCTTCTCGTCATATTGTCTGTTATTACAACATTTACGCTCTAATATTTTTTGTCTGCTTTGTTTATTTTGCGAAGCTATAGCATAATCTACTTCATATCGCATTCTTTTTGTAGCGCAATTATTTTTTAAATCATTTTCATATTGACGTCGTTTTTCAGCGCGATATTTTTCCAAATTATTTTTATATTGACATCGTCTTTTAGCATGATTTTCTTCAAAATTATTTTTATATTGACGCCGTTTTAGAACACAAATGTTCTCTACATTTTGTTTATATTGAAATCCTTCTTCTTGATTCTTATGTTTGTTTTCGTTTTTCTTACTTAATTGTTTTTTATATTCTCTATTATTTTGCAATCGATTAGCTGTTTGTTTTGCTGTTTCATTGTGACGTGCCATACGTAAACGAGTTGCTTCAGCTTCTCTTAATCTTATTATTGCTAATGGAAGCACTTTTTGAGGAACACCATAATTTGAATCCTAAGGGAAGTGCTCAATCACATTAGATTCAAAAATTTTTATTAAATGCGAACGCATTAAACTGTGGTTATACCTCACTTTTTCGGGTTTAATGTTAAATAACAATGAAACTGCAAAAGCTATTGCAAAAACACCGCAATCGCTATTATTCGATTGATTTTGCACTATAGGAAATTTGACAGGTCGCTCATCAAAAGGATAAGTTGGAAATAATTGGTTTAAAAATTGTTTATAATTTTCGTGCAATCTTTTCATATTTAATGAATCATAGATAAATAAATGTTTTCTATCATAATAACTACATACCCAATGATTTGAGCCAAATAATATTTGTATATGTTTATTATTTTCTGGTACAGGTTCTATATGCTGAGGAAAATACAATTTCCACGTTCCTTCAGGTCTATAATCTGAGCAATTTTTTAAAAGTTGCTCAAAATGATCTATATCCGTATCGTTTAACCAGTCGCCTCGAAGAATAATATCTTTCTGATCTGATGACAGAGTCATCTTATTTCTTATTTTTATAGACATTTTGTTTTATTAAATATATTATAGCTTTATAGGCGCACAGCAGCCTTGTATTGGCGCACAGCAGCCGGTCTTTATAGGCGCACAGCAGCCTTGTATCGGCGCACAGCAGCCGGTCTTTATAGGCGCACAGCAGCCTTGTATCGGCGCACAGCAGCCGGTCTTTATAGGCGCACAGCAGCCTTGTATCGGCGCACAGCAGCCGGTCTTTATAGGCGCACAGCAACCTTGAATCGGCGCACAGCAGCCGTTCTTAATACACACTTCTTCAAATCCTGAAATGTAAAACAATTATTAATAATATATTAATAATATATATATTAAATAAAATTATACAAATATTTAATAAAAAATGATTACATACGCTGTTTTTTATTATTTATTAAAATTTTATTTTATTTTATTTTTTATTATTAAAATTGTAAACTAATTTGATAATAAAAGTGTCACTAATACTATTGAATTAATAATATTGACTTACTATACAACCACTATACGTGAGTCCTCTTATCACTCCAAGAAACAGACGAAATATCCTATCAAACAGATTTGATAAACATTACAATATTGTTTTAAGCGTAGTAAAACAAGTCATTTTGCAAGAATCTATCCGAAAAGCGTGACAATAACTCACCTTGTTTTTACGCACAGTCTATCCAATCCTATTTCCAATGAACAAGGTCGACCTAAAATTTAGTTATAGGAATTTATAATTATCAACTATTATTGGAAAGAATGAAGACATGCTTAATTTTTTTTTAAAAACTATAAACTAAGGATTCTTAACTGAAGAGAATGACGTGGATCACCGAAAAACAGCGTATGTAATCAGTTTTTGATTAAAAACATAAATTGCGGAATTTAGGAAAAATACAAATGCGATTATAATTAAGCATAATTGATTAAAATTGTAAATTAATTAATGTAAAATAAAAACGGAGCAAGGTTAGCTGGCTCTTGTAACCTTAACAAGTTTTTTAAATTATTTGATAATAAAAATGCCACAAATACTATTAAATTTAATACTTACTGTACAACCACTACACGTGAGTCTTCTTAAAAACCAACCACGTGAATTTTCTTAATTTCTGAATTTTTACTCTGTTATTTACTTTTGAAGTCAGAAAAAAATAATATTGCATCCTTGTTTATTTATACGAGACACTACGTGTCTCTTGATCTTAAGGCCATCCCACACAAAATGACATAACTGCATATGCATAGCATAAGACCGTTTCGACCAATGAACATCTAAAATAAAGGCGCCATATTGATTTACATAGCATGCTCATTGATCGAGACGGTCTTATGCTATGCATATGCAGTTATGTCATTTTGTGTGTGATGGCCTTTACACTCTACATACTTTTGAAGCCTTGTTTTGTTGTCATCACGACGGTTGTCATAGAAAAAAACATCCTTGTTTATTTATATCAATATGGAAGGTAACCCAAACTCAAGAGGGAAGGAAAACGGAGAAATTAGAAAAAAGTAAGTAAATAATAATTATATAATAATAATAATAATAAATTAATTATATAATAATATATTTTTTCAGAATGGCAAAGTTAAATCTGACAAATTCTGAAAAAATATTATTGGAGAACCAGTTAGACGACGATATACTTCAAGACGTCGTTATGGAAGAGTCAACAGATAAAGATAATAAAGATAGTATGCAAAAACAGATTAAAAAACTACAAGAAGAATTAAACAAATTAAAACAAAAAGGTAAAATACATTACATTATTATAACAATTAACAATAAAAATACAATATTATATATATATACTAAAATTTAAAAATATTTACATTACAGTTAAGAATAAATCAGAAAAAGAAGAAAAAGAACAGAAAAATGAAGAAAGGGACGAAGGACAGGAACAAATAGAAAAAGGACAAAGACATTTTACAAGTAAGTGTTAATAATTGAGGGCACAAATCAAAGAAGTCGCTCAATGCTCGAAATCCTGTGAAAGTATTGTCCAAATGTTTCAGAGCATGAAAATTTTGAAAGTCGCATAATTAATTTTTTTTAATATAGGCTTGTAGAGAATGACGAGACAGAACTTTTTTCTATTTGCAGTTTTTTTGTTTGATGCTTATTTTTAATCTCTACAAGCCTATATTTAAAAAAAATTAATTTTGCGACTTTCGAAATTTTCATACTCTGAGACGTTTGGACAATTCTTTTACAGGATTTCGAGCGCTGAGCGAGTTCTTTGATCCGCGCCCTCAATTAATAATATAATAAAAATTAATAATAGTAAAATAGTATAATATTAATAATGACATTTTTTTATAGAACCAAGATGGAACAGGGGCAGAGGCCAAAAAAGATATCAACAAAAAAAATTCCGCGGAAACGGAAAAACTTTTATTTTTAATAATTATTAATTTAAAAAATTAATTTTAAAAATAAGAATAAAGATAAAAATTTAATCAGAAAAAATTATGTAAGTGATATATATATGTAGAAATAAGAATAAAGATAAGAATTTAATCAGAAAGTGATGCAAGTGATATGTTTTAGTTATTTTTCAATAATCATATTAAAATTAACATATTTATTTAATTTTAGAATATTATTCTTACTTGTTCGTAAAACATAAATTGCAATTACCTTTCATGCTTTGAATAATGAAATCTGAATTAAAATCTGATTCGATGTAGAAATAATTATTTAAATATTTTGTTTAAAATAGAAATAAGAATAAAGATAAGAATTTAATCAGAAAGAGCGATGCAAGTGATGATATTCTACACCAAAATTTTACATTTGCAATAGAAGTTAAGTAAATTGCGCAATAATTGAATGTTGTCATCACAATTGTTAAATATTCAACAGACTGGAGATGATGTATCAAAATAAGTCCACAGCATGTTATCCATATATTTTTAACTTGTTTTTATATCGGCATAGTCGATAAAAATGTGTAGTTTTCATGGTGCTTGATGGAAATATTAAAGCTTGATTTAAATACCGGCTTCTAATATGAAAATAGTTCTCTTGCTCTTATTACTTTGTTTAATCTGTTTTATTTTAAATGTATGATTAATATAAAATTATTATCACAATTTGATTAAAAATTTAATTATATTAACTTACATTTTGTCTTTTTTTGTGACTATCTAGAAAGATTTGGAAATATCTCCGTCATCTAATATATATTATATGTCGGAATGCCATATCATTTCCCATTTAAAGCCTCTGCAAGAATAATTTCTTGATTAAAAATAAGCATATACATTTGCAACACATTCTATTTAACTTCTATATACGAAAAATAAAGATTATATAATATGAGAGGTTATATGGAATTTTACGAGCAACATAATTTGTCCATAATTTTTTTGGTTCTAAATAATAAAATATTTTAGTTATATTTATACTTAAACTTACATAATATTATAACGGGACATTCTAAATGGCATAGAATGTGTTTGATGATGAACGACAAATAAGTCTGCCATGCAATAATATAACCGTCTGTAAAGCGAGACATGATCGTAAATAATATCTTCTTCCCTGAAAAGTGTTTTCAAGTATAACTACCGTGTCACTTGATACTCCTTCTTTCTCATACACTTATTTCACTTATAATACACTTATAACGAATTTTAAAGATGTGTCAAAATAAGCGCGGCTTTGGTGGCGCTACAGTCACAGATCTGTGACTATAGCGCCACCAACACAAACCCAACTACTAACATCACTATAGCCATCTACTGTGAAAAATGTTCATTGTACATCCTAGAAATTGAGATATTTTTGACATTTCGACTTTGGACTTTTATATATTTATTTATAGAGCACGTAGAGCAAAAACAAGCATACTTTTCTTATATATTTTGGGCTATCGATTGAGACTATTATTAACTCGATCGGCCCAGGCATTATTGAGTTCCGATAATCTCGGCTCTCTGGGTTCTTCGGGCTCGCGTAAAGATACACGTCGGTCTTGCGCTGCGCGTGAACTTGGCGCGAGACACTACCGTGTCTCTTGATCCTGCTTGACCTCACACGGAACAAAACAAAACAGAACTGACGAGTCGTTAGAGACGATACGGGCAGACTAACGATATACACAACTGCCATCTTTCGTAGACCAATGCATCGAATAAATAAAATGTTGTATTGAATATTTCACCTGTTAATATTACAGCTTTTTATGTTAATATATTTCATATAACTTTTTTTAGTGTAAATTAATACATTTTATTTTGAGTTATATTAACATACGAATACTTAAAAAGAAAAAAAATAACATTTAGTTTTTATGTTATATTAACACAAGACAGTAGTTATTTTAACTTAAGCTATTTTTGATAGAAACATTTGATTTTAGTAAATCTGTTTACTTTCAAATATATCAAATTATCATTTTTATAACATTTTTATGTGTTACATTTATGTCAACTTTATAAATTAACACTTTGTGTATGTTTTAAAAAGTGGAATATTTTTGTGAGTACTTTTAACACAACCATTTTAAATAATTAACATCAAAGTTAATTTAACATGATTATTTGAAGATTTATTTCAACGTCTTTTAGAATGTTAAATTAACTTTGAGACATGTTGATTATTTAAAATGATTGTGTTAAAAGTACTCAAAATAATATTCCATTTCTAAGAGACATACACAAAGTGTTAATTTATAAAGTTGACATAAATGTAACACATGAAAGTGTTATAAAAATAATAACATATCAGTGGTATGTTAATTTTACATTGAAATAGTAATCAAAATATGGTAACACAAGAAAATTTTAACATATGGACGCACAAATTTTTACTGTGTACAGTCGAATAAACTGAAAAGAAGTCAGTTACGGATACGAAATATCAATTGCAAATGCAACCTCTTCTAATAATTAACAATTAATAGAGTGCATTGCACGTAGAGAAAAATAAAAAAAAGAAAAGCAATCTTTTGTGCGTATCTTTACGCAACATTACAAGTATTCATAAGTTTTGTAAAAATGCGTATCAATTATTTTTTCTCTTTTCTTCATTGGCAATGCGCTTCATTCATTGCAGCAAAAGATTGTAATTACAGATTTTACATCTGACTCCTTTTTAGTATATTCAACAATGTATCCCGATTCCTTTCTAGTATATTCAATGTATCCTGATTCTTTTCTAATTTATTCAATTATCAATAAGTATATATTTAATAAATTAGAAAGAAATCAGATACAATCGTATAAATTGGAAAAGAGTCAGATTCAAAATATCTACTGCAAATGCAATCTCTTGTAATAATGAATTAATAGAACGCATTGCCGATAGAGAAATAAAAAAAATAACAAAAGGAAATGCAATCTTTAGTACGTATCTTTACACAACATCACAAGTATTCATAAGTTTATAACAAAAGTTATCACGAATTAGGTTAATTTTATATATCAATGTAGTGTAAAAATTCTAATTGATTATTTTGTTTTTCTTTTTTCTTCATTGGCAATGCGCTCTATTCATTGCAACAACAGACTGTTTTTGCAGAAAACATTTTATATCAGAGTCCTTTCT
This sequence comes from Linepithema humile, assembly GCF_040581485.1. Taxonomy (NCBI): domain Eukaryota; kingdom Metazoa; phylum Arthropoda; class Insecta; order Hymenoptera; family Formicidae; genus Linepithema; species Linepithema humile. The sequence goes on along the minus strand of NC_090134.1, from coordinate 13,519,322 downwards.
AGTATTTAATGTATTTTGTTCAATAAACTAGAAAAGAATAAAATACAGTTGAATAAATTAGAAAAGAGTCAGATGCAGAATATCTATTACAAATACAATCTCTTGTAACAATTAATATTTTATTTTTACGCAACGTCAGAAGTATTAATAAGTTTAATACACAAGTTATCAAAAGTTGAGTTAATTTTATCAATGTTGTGTAAAAGTTCTTATTCTTATTGGTTATTTTGTTTTTCTTCTTTCTTCATCGGCAATGCCAATTCATTGTTACAATAGACTTTATTTCCTCTATTTATTGCTGCAACAGACTGTATTTGCAGAAGATATTTTACATCTGACTCCTTTCTAGTATATTCAATGTATCCTGACTCTTTTCTAATTTATTCAATTATTGATAAGTATTTATTTAATATACTAGAAAGAAATCAGATACAATCGAATAAATTGGAAAAGAGTCAGATACAAAATATCTACTGTGTAAGCGTTACGTTAGGTAATTACGCGATGCGTACGATGCACCACCGATGGGTACGGCACGTACATCTACGACCGACACTATTCTCACAATAGCAATGGCGATACCGGTAATTACATAAATGTCCACTCGAAGTTACTTATCGAGGATCTGTCAGGATCAAAAGGCAGGACGGTATATTAGGTGCAAACACAATAATACAATAACGATATTTATTAATATCATTAACACTCGCGTACATACATCGTGGTACTGATTACCGAAAAACACGACGGACGTGTTGTCACACGAACTGCTCAAACGGCAATTGCCCGGCACACATGCCGTGACACGCTCAAGGATCGCCTATTGCATCAGCTAATCCTGATTGGCCCTTATTAAGGATATTCCTAGGCCTAGGTCGCTAGACGCAGCGCATTAGATAACTCGCGCGTGGTCGCGAGAACCGCGGGAAAGGGGGTACAGTGACGCTCAATCGGCGGCGCTGCACATCATTGCTTACAGTTCGGCCAGCCTGCATTTACATTCGACCCGAATGTATTCTGACCCTAAAGGGTTTACAAAATAACATATTGCAGGAACTTAAAAGAAATTGGAACTGATCAACAATCATATAAAGTTTAAGTCACATGAAATAGAAAAACAAAACTTGCGTAAAGATAGGACACGATAGTGTACTCAAAACAGAAGTCAAAATTACATAAGTAACAAAGGGAGAATTCCCAAATATAAAATATGAAATATCTGCTTTAGCAGAAACGCTGATATACTTAACCTAAATACAAAAGTATAAACGCTAAAACTTAGGTCTAAAGAAACGCAATCTTAATTCAAATACAAATTTAAACTACAAACTAAATGACTGGTTTGACCCACGGCTTGATCCGATCGGGAGATAGTATCGAGTTATAAGGGCGAGGAGTTATATTAAAACCAGGGATGTCTTGTATCACGTAACGGTTATTATTTAAAACTTTTGTAACCTGGTGTGGCCCTTTATAATTTGTTTTAAATTTTTTGTCCTCTCCGGATTTAATTATTGTATTGCGGATGAGAACGTAATCCCCGACGTTATACTGAGTGGGTTTACGATGACGTTTATCGTAATAAACTTTGTTGTAATTGCGGATCTTATTTGAGACTTCATAAGCGATTTCACGACAAGCGTCTCTTTCTTTGTCACAATCCAACTCGACTTTAGCGATCTGATTTAAAACACGCACAAGATGTGCATTGTAATGATTCCGGGCATCATACCCTAAAAGAAGTTTAGAAGGGGTTGACTTTAGTGACGAGTGATAGGTGTTATTAATGACGTATTGAATGGCTCCAATTTTGGAAAACCATGACGTCGGATCATCGATAGCCTTTTTGGGCGATGATTTTAAGAATCTATTGACTCGCTCTACAAGACCGTTGGCCCAAGGAGCTGCAACAGCTACTAAGCGATGTGAGATGTTTTTAGAGTCTGTAAACTCAGAGAATTCACGAGAAGTAAAAGCCGTTCCTCTGTCCGAGACAATTGAGGAAGGATTTCCAAAAATATCAAAAACTTTTGTGAAATTTTTTATCACTTCCATAGCTCCTGTTGATTTGACTGGAAACAGCCAGGTGAAACGAGTGAAGGCATCGATTAAAAGCAAGATATGCTTATGTCCTTCAGATTCGGTAAGAGGACCGAAATGATCACAATGCATGATCTGCATTGGATACGATGGAGATTCTACTTGCTGAATTTCTCCTTCACGGGAATGAACCGATGAATTTAAAATCAGACAATCTAGACAATTATCTAGATGATCACGAACTTTTTTACGTAGGGAAGGAAACCAGTAATTCGAAGAAATTCCTTCAACCGTTTTATCAAAACCACAGTGGGCTTGCTCATTGTGATAAATCCGAATGATGTTTTGAATCATAGATTCTGGGACAACAAAACGAGGTTTGTCTGGTCTTTTTTTGAGGATGAGACCATCTTTAAGGTCGAGTAAGGAGAAAACCGATCGATCCGATAACCGCGAGAGACAATCCTCTATTTGAGGGAACGGATATTTTTGTTTCTCTACCCGATCGTTCAAAAGCCGCAGGTCAACGCAGACGAAGAAAACCGTTCTTCTTCCGCACCGGAACAACCCGCGCACAATACGGCGATGAACTATACTTAACAATATTTCGGGTTAACAAATCATCGATTAGTTTACGCATCTTTAAACGCTCATTAAATGCGAAACGTCTTGGCGCAAACGCATATGTTGAATGATCTTTCAAGTTTACTTTAACCGAGTAATTGTCTTTTATTGGCGTGACCTGAGAATTATCAACCTCAGTCAATACAGTTAACAATCTATTTTTTATTTGATCATCAAAATCTGTTCTTAATTCAGCAGATTGAAAGTCGTTTTTCAACGGCTGCTCAATAAAGGAATTAGCGAAAGCTATTTGACGGAAAAACTTTAAGTTATTTTCCGCGGTTTTTGCAGAAGGCAAAATAAGGATGCTAATGTCGTGTTTATTAAGAAAGTCACGACCTACTATAAATTCAGCATTGAAGACATTATTATGTAAGACATTTAACTGAATTTGTCCGTTGAAATCTGGTAATTTCTCAAAACAAACAAAAGAATTTACAAAACCAGTTGTTTCAATAGGAAGACCATTTAGGCCAATCCACGTATCTGAATTATTATTGATTAAAGTATTTCGGTTAAAATATTCTTGATATAAGTGAGGACTTATAAAAGAGACTGGACTACCAGAATCTACGAACGCTAATAAATCGCACGCAATATTATTTAACGAAACAATCTTTACAAGAGGAGGATCAGATATCTCCAACCTTTTTTGTTGAACCACACAAGCTACCGTTGAGGAAGAGGAAGCATCCTTTGAAGGCTGTCGATCCTCTGCACCGGAGACTGTAACGGGTGTTGGTTTGACGACTGGTTCGGCTGCTGCGACAACGTCAGAAGTCGGTGATGTAGAAGACTGCTGCTCTTTTCTTTTGAGCTTGTAGCAATCAGCACGAATGTGTCCTTTAATTTTGCAATAATTGCAAATTATGTCTTTGTGCACTTTTGAAGAGTCACTGTTCCTTGCAGAAGTGTCACTATTCTTCACCGAAGTGTCATTTGAGTCTTTCACTTTCCTTTTGAAAGGCGGTGACTGTTTTCTGTTCACGTCACACATAACCGTGATGTCGTACATGTTTTGCAAAAATTCATCAACTGACTTAGCTCTTAATGAAATGGCAGTTGCTTTTAATGATGTACTACCAATTCCACTAATCAAAGCGTTAATCACATCACAGTCAGACAGATCGAGATTCTGCATAAGCTCTATTTTATGAAGAGCATAATCTTGAAATGTTTCTTTCGCGAAGTTCCACTTACGCGCTTCGACTTTCTGCATGGTCACAAAGAACAGGACACGACGACGAAATCTATTCGTTACTGCTTGTTTGAGCGATGACCATGAGTCGTTAATTGTTCCAGCGTCCAAATCGAACCATTTACGCGCGGATTTTGTCAGCTTGCTAGAAGCAGCTAGCAAAGTGACGTCATTAGATACTCCATGTATTCGCGCGATGCGTTCTACTTTCTTCAACCACAGTTCCACGTTTTCTTCTTCCGATCCACTGAAACTGGGAATTTGTGACGCCAACAAATTGACTGCTTGAGCGGCTGATGCCGTCGAAAGAATAGAACCACCTCTTGACAGGCCAGAGGCGTTAAAGTTCGGAATAGCACTTACGAAACGATTTTGCCCACTCGTAGGATCAATGTTTTGATCAAAACCGTACGGTGAAACCGGCGGGTTAACGGGCCTTAGTGAGGCTTGCGGAATAACCGGCGGAACAACCGGCGGAAAAACCGGCGTATTAACGGGCCTTGATGAGGCTTGCGGAATTGCACTAATCGCAACTAGCATTTGTTGCATCATCGCGCACAAACGCGACAATTCACTTTGTGACGGCGCGGCTGAGTCACTCGGCCCGGCAACGGATGTTTCGGCACGAGGATTTTGCGTCGTTAAAGCGGCACTACCCGCACTAACCGTAATGTCACTTCGCGGAAACGGACCAGCCAATGACGGCGGTGGATGAAGCGAATCGGTATTTTGCGGTGGCGAGACACTGTCCGTAGAAACCGCACTTTCATTTAATTGTTCATTGTCCTGAGACGATCCATGTCGTTCGTAATCAGTGTTGGGAGATTTGTACACTTTGGCTTCCACGGTTCCCACCAACACAACCAAGAACTGCTTACGTCACGTGTCCGTGTGCGCTCGGCTTGTAGAGCGAGTGGACATAAGTCTTGCGTTTTCTTTCAAGTCTAGCAAACTGGTTTTGAGATAACGTCGCGACTTTTTTCTCCTGCTAAGATTTGGCAGCGTTGGCAGCATACGAATATGATTTTCATATTAATGTATAAAATAAAAATAAACTAATAAAAATTATATATTGTTAATAAATTTTATTATTATAATAAAAAATTATATGTATCACAATATATTAACAAAATAAGTAACATTATTACAATTTTAGTAAAAAAACATTTTTCCTGTTAAAACATTAACATGAGTTAATTGCGACAAAAATAAGCTTAGAAATATTTAATATTTTATATATGTTATTAATTTATTTATATATTCTAATTTTAAGTATGAGTATGAGGTTTACAACTACAATTACATATAATTAATATAAATACAATTAATATAAATGTTTTCTTGAGCATTTGTCAACATTAATAAAATGAAGAAATAAATAAATGCAAATTATTATAAAAAAATAAAAAAATAAATTAAAAATTAAAAAAAAATAAATAAGTAAATGTAATCAAGAAATAAAAAATTTAAAAAAATAAATTAATTAAAAATTAAAAAAAAAGAAATAAGTAAATGTAATCAAGAAATAAAAAATTAAAAAAAATAAATTAATTAAAAATTAAAAAAAAAAGAAATAAGTAAATAAATGTAAATTATAAAAAAATAAAAAAATTAATTAATTAATTAAATAAAAATTAAAAAAAAAAGAAATAAAAAAGTATATGTAAATTATCAAAAAATAAAAGATTAAAAACAATAAATTAAATATTAATAATTAAAAAAAAAAACATAATATATTATATTAATGTTGATGGCTCAACAATGTCAACATTTTCGTTTTCGTGTACTGTAAAAGTACTTGTCACCTTTTTAATACTATTTCTGTATAAAATGTCGGATTTCATCAAAGATAAATGCTGAGCATTTATCTTCATGTTAAAAATTTTTTCTTTTCTTGCTTTTAATGCGGTTTTCAATACGCAAAAGGCATTTACGCTTTCCAAAGACAGTTTATTTCGTTTTTTTGTTTTTATGTCCGATAGGAGAGAAAAAGTTCTTTCTGAATCCGCATTAGAATTAGGAAGTGATCTAACAGCATTCAAAAGAGATTTAAGATTTTTATATTTATTAATATTAATAGGATACTGACGTTGTAAAATTTGTTTCCACATATCATCAAAACTTAAATATGAAAGATTGTTCTTTTCTTGTATTGTGAAATCTAAATGTAATATGAACCATTCTTTTCTTAATGCATTTGTGTCAAAACCGCCGAGAGTTTGAGCAATAAAAGAAACATCGTTGAATGATGTTTCTCTGTCCGAGTCAAATAAAGCTGTGTTTGCTTCGAAAACTTTCAATTTTAATAAAAATTTGTCATTGATTGGTAATCTTTTACAAATCTCTTCAGCAGTAATTACATAAAATTGCAAACAATTTTCGCGAATATTTTTAACTACGTCTGTATGTCCTTCCTTTACCAATTTGTTGAGATATTCTTCGCATTCATATCCCAAATTAATTTCAGCTAGAGATTTTTGATTTTCTTTTTGAGAAAATTGTATGTTGTCACATACTTTTTTTAATAATTCCGGTTTTAAAAAATGTTTACAGACTGTAGTTAAAAACTCTACTGATTTTGGTTGCAATAAATGTATCCTCGTTTCCATTCCTTGGAATATGCATTAAAAGAATTAAAAAAATATAAAATATGATTTAAAAATAAAAAATATGCTTTAAGATCATGATTTTGCATCATATATAATAAATCTTTTCCAGATTTCGACTTCTCGTTTAAAGCCATTTCTGTAAAAAAAAGCTTGATGGTATCCCAAGACTCAACAACTCTTTCAACACAAATGTGATAAAAAAGCCATCGTGTATTACACAACTTTAAAATTTTGCGATTTGTTTCCTTCATACTTTCACTAAAATCATCATATATAGCAATCCGTTTTGGACTATTATTGATGTAATTAGTGGTTTTCTTTAAAAATTCTTCGCAATAACTCGGAATTTTGGCGCACGCAGCATGCGAAATTAGTGCTGCAGCATGGCATGGGCATACAAATGTTAATAAATTCTTGCATTTTTTTTCTAATTTTGTTTTAAAAGATTCATGCTTGCCTGTCATGACGGACGCATTGTCACATGACAAAGCTACAATATTTAAAAATGGAATTTGAAACCTATACATTTCTCTTTGAAATGCTTGAAATAATTCCTCTGCATTGCTGCTTTATGCATTAATATTTATCAATTTTACCAATTGCGACCGAATTTCTAAAGAGTCAGGATCAACAAATCTAACAAAAAATGTCATCCACTTCTTGTTGGAAATATCAGATGTTTCGTCAATAAAAATTGAAAATTTCGTATTTTGTATGCTGTTGACCACACGCTGTGTTTTGATAGGACATAATACATTCGTAATAATATTTGTACATTTCTTCCGACTCATATTCATGTTTTGTAATACGTTAGCATCTTTTCCTACTTGTTAAAAAAATGTGAGAAGTTCTTTTGCCGTTTCATGCAAAATGTTTCTTTTGGCGATAAACGCAGCATATCGTATTTCTGCTGCTTTCTTTCGTTCATCAAACGACAAAACTTTATCTTCTGTGATATTCGATTCGTTTCTTTCTGAATTGTTATTTTTAGCTAATTTTTTGTGCGAATCGCATATTGCGTGACGATAAATTTGCGATAAACCACCAACAATAGTTTTTTTACAAAAGAAACATGAAAATGAATATACATCGTGTGGCACTTCGCGTAGCCATGGCTTACAAAAATCGATGTCTAACCATTGTTGTCGAAATTTTCTTTTTTCCGATTTATTTGGTTTCAACAACAATGGATCTTCTTTCTCTTTATGATATTTAGATTGTGCATGTCTTATAACATGCGACAAATAACATGTAAAATTTTTATTGCACACACGACAATGAAAAAGACTTTCGTCATTATCTACTTTGCTTATCCAATATTTAAATCGCTCATCGTTAAGCCAAGCTTCTGAGAAACTTTGTTTTTGTTTCTTTCTTAATGGTTCACACATTTCCTGCGCAATGAAAAATAGACAAAAACGAAGAATTAAAGAAGAGAAAGAAGATGAAGAATAAAAGAGATGCAAATAGAAAATTTATAGAAATCGAAACACTTACTTGGATATTTTCAATACAGCGACTAGAGATAATGACAGTAACAGTGACTGAATTGTCAATAAGAACTCAGAGCATTGTGCTGTGATAATATATGGATTATTATTGATATGTTGACCGCAGAGTGCGAGAGAGTGCGAGTAAGTAAACGTTACCCGTGAGATAGACAAAGAAGGAAGAAATGTGTTAACAAAGTTTTTCGGCAGACGGCCAAGAATTAAAAAAATTTGACAAACAATAGACATGAATAATAAATGTTAAATTTTGCGGCGATCACGAACGAAACACAACTGAAATTGATACGGCGATCTTATTTTATTATTTTAACTTTAAACTATTATTATTTTAACTTTAACTATTAATAAATTTGTATATTTAATTGTAATTATAATCCGTTTCTATATTCTATTAATTGATTAATTAATTTATTACTTGATTTATTTCTTCATTTTATTAATGTTAACAAATGCTCAAGCAAACATTTATATTAATTGTATTTATATTAATTATATGTAATTGTAGTTGTAAACCTCATACTCATACTTAAAATTAGAATATATAAATAAATTAATAACATATATAAAATATTAAATATTCCTAAGCTTATTTTTGTCGCAATTAACTCATGTTAATGTTTTAACAGGAAAAATGTTTTTTTACTAAAATTGTAATAATGTTACTTATTTTGTTAATATATTGTGATACATATAATTTTTTATTATAATAATAAAATTTATTAACAATATATAATTTTTATTAGTTTATTTTTATTTTATACATTAATATGAAAATCATATTCGTATGCTGCCAACGCTGCCAAATCTTAGCAGGAGAAAAAAGTCGCGACGTTATCTCAAAACCAGTTTGCTAGACTTGAAAGAAAACGCAAGACTTATGTCCACTCGCTCTACAAGCCGAGCGCACACGGACACGTGACGTAAGCAGTTCTTGGTTGTGTTGGTGGGAATCGTGGAAGCCAAAGTGTACAAATCTCCCAACACTGTTCGTAATAGGACATGATCTGGTCAATGAGACCCGAACGCGAATTATCACGCGGTAATATCTGAAGGCGAAAAGCCTCAGCACAAAGCTCTTCGAACGAGAGTCTGTCCAAGTAATGACGATCCATCGTCAATTACTAATCACAAGCGTTTACTACGGAAGCGTTCACTACAGAGGCGAATAAGTCACTCACACGAAATGGCGACTCGGCGCTACGAACGCGACGTATCACGAAATGGCGATGTTCACACGACCACGTGTAACGCGCACAAATATTGTGTTTGCAGGACAAACGGAAAATAATCCTGGATAGGAATGACAGGATATTCCGATAAACGAACTAAAAAGACGGGAGGTTTAATAATAACAATTATCAATCTTATCCCACTTCTGAGATATTAACGTACCCGCTGTAAGCGTTACGTTAGGTAATTACGCGATACGTACGATGCACCACCGATGGGTACGGCACGTACATCTACGACCGACACTATTCTCACAATAGCAATGGCGATACCGGTAATTACATAAAGGTACAATTTCATGGTGTCGCTTGTCGCTGCGATGAGTGGTCACGTGACCGAATTCTTGTCGCCAGCGACACTGCTAAAAAGTTGGATTAAATTCAACTTTCAGCGACATCGGTCTCGCGCATAAATGTGAAATTTAAACATGGAACTGCAAGATGTAAGTATAATAAATAAATTAATACAAGATTCATACTCAGAATCTTTTATAATAGGTAAATAAATAAATACAGCGTTATGTTCAAAAGAATCCAATTTGTTAATTTTGAGGTTAACTGTGATCACATCACAGTAAAATAAACATTATAAATTGTTAAATTTCAAAAAAAATTGTAAAATTGTAATAATTTCATGAAATTTTCAGATAGCTGTACATACTTGTGGAATATGTGAAATAATTATTGAGGAAAAAAACATTCCAACTCATAGTTGTATAGAAGGATATAATCGGTTGTTAATTGATGAAAATTTTTACTTCTATCCAGTAACAGGTATTATGTATATAGTATATATATATATATATATATATATATATATATATATATATATATATATATTTAATTTTTATTACATTTTATCATTGATAAGAATAGTATTTTATTAAAATTTATATTATTATTTATATAGATGATGATGGCATTGTTCGACGAAGCCTTGTTGACAACGAAGATGTCATTCTGCCAGTTCGTGAACACATTACAGGTAAATAGTGATTTTGATTGAAATCCTGAAAATTACAGAACTTAATCCAATGACACACAGTGCGTTTTTGCTTACTGGCTTAAGTCTGCATTTTCTAATAAAATTTAGGAACTATTAAAATACTTTCAACAATAAATAAGGAAGCATCACAAAGGGAAAATAAAACTAGATCTCTCAATAAAAGAAATAATCGAAAAGCTACGAAATCTACGTTTAATTATGACGACGAGGAACTTTTAATTTTATCCGTTCAAGAAAGAAGATCTCTCTGGGATTTTACTATTCCACTAGAGTAGCGATGCCTACGATTGACAAAAAAATTGTGGGATGAAGTGTCTGAAACATTGGGAGGTAAAAAAAACATTAAAAATATTTGTGGCTGAATAATTCAAAGAAAAATTTTTCTTACAGGTAAGCTTAGCGGAGAAGAAGCAAAAAAAAAATTTAAAAATTTACATGACGTTTACCGACGAATAATTCATTCCGAAAATCACCCCAGTGGATCGGCTAGACCTTCTCCTACACAAAAATGGCACCATTACGACTCCATGGAGTTTCTGCGCGATCTGTGCCTTGTCAAGAAGTAAAAATTAAATATTTTTATTAGGTACGTTTTCAAACTGTTTCATTTTTAACTTGTAATTTTTATATTTCTAGGGGAAAAGCTTCAAATATTGACACTGATGATGACACTTCAAGTATTGGCGAATCAATAAATAATGCAACTGGCGATGGCAATAATGATGAAGAGTTAGAAGTATTAGGTACTTGATTTATATTTATATCTGTTTGAATGTTTAAAAGTAAAATGTGATCTTCAAAAAATAATATGCTGACGCTCGATGCTCAATTTCAACATTAGAAGACATCATGTAGTCGAAAATACTGCAAAGATTTGTTATTTTTAGTCACATGATGTCTTGTAATGCTGAAATTGAACGTCGAGCGTCAGCGTAAAAAGATATTTTAATAATAATAATAAACAACCAATAAATTATAGGTGCGCCTAAAAAAAAAAAAAATATGGGACAGCAGCCCAGTGCACTGGAAAGGATTGCCGATTCGCTCTGTCAACCACCAACTCCATTTGTAATACCATCAGCACCCAAACCCGATGAAATTGATTCGACTTTAGCAGTTATTGGATGCAGATTAAGATTGATGAATCGAAAGAATCAGTTAGATGTTATTCAACGAATTATGAACTTAACTTATAATGTACTTCAAAAAGAAGATTGATTATTAATTATTTTAGTTCTCTTATTTTCTTATTGATTATTCTATTTTTGCAAAATATGTATGTATAAGTTTTATTTGTTCGCTTCATTTTATTATTGTTTTGGTAAAATACAATATAACAAAGTTTATAAAAGTTTATAAAAAAGTTTATAAAAGCATATTAAAGTTTATAAAAAAGATTGTATGTTATTATAATAAAGTTTATAATAAATTTTAAATTAACCACTGACATTTTATAATTTTTAATGTCATATTACATATTTTCATTTAAATTGCATATATGCAATTAGTAAATGATCATAAAAACTAACAATGATGGAATTGCCACGGTATGGCACCTTCGCTATTAAAATATTTGCAAAATTCTTCTCGAATTTGCATTGCTCGACGAGAACTATTATTAGAACCGCACTGAGTTATATCTGCAAATGCACTATTATTTATACAACCTCTCCAAGAACCTGGAACAAAGCCGTCATCATCTTCCTGATCAATTAGTGTTGGAGTAACGTATTCATTTTCTCCAATATCCCTCCGACGAATCCAATTATGGAGGCATACGATGGCTTTAACAATTAAAATTGTTTTTTCTATACTACAATTGATCGGTCGCTTCAAAATTCTCCATTGGCTGACTAGAATACCAAACGTATTCTCAATTGTTCTTCTAGCTCGACTCAATCGATAATTATAAATATTTCGCTCATTATTTAAACTACCTTTTCCTGGATAAGGCCGGAGCAAATAATCTGTCAACTGAAAAGCTTCATCACCCACCAGAACATATGGTAAAGGCGGTCCACCTGGGCTGAGAGGTTTTGGTGCAGGTACATTCATTTCCTTTGAATTGAATTTCAGACCCATTTTTGAATCTTTAAAAATACCACCGTCACTGCGGCGACCATAGGCTCCTATATCGACGAACGTGAACATATATTGTGCATCACAGATTGCAAGGAGAACAATACTATGGCTATTCTTATAGTTATAATAAGATGATCCTGCGTTAGGTGGACACTAAAAAAGAAATAAAAAGAATATTTAAATAAAGAATAAAGAATATTGTGGCATTAAACTTGTAATTTCTTCAATGATAAATGTAGCATTGATCAGTGACATTGCCTCAATAATAACATGTTTGCCGTCAATTGCTCCTATGCAATGATTAAAATCCCATTTTTCTTCAAATTCTGTAGCAAGGTGTAGCCACTCCTCTGTAGTTTTTGATGGTGGAATTACTTCCCGACAAATAGAGTTCCATATAGCATTACATGTTTCACGTATAACATTGCTTATTGTCGATACTCCAGCGAGATAATGATACGACATCGAATGCATCGAATCGCCAGTTGCTAAATATCTAAATATAATTAGATCAAATATAATTTTTTTAATTAATGACGTAATGCAATTATAAATAAAGATAAGTAAACCTCAATGTTATAGATAATCGTTCTGCGGGAGGCAATGGTTCTCTAATCACGGTTTGTTTAGTGATTGCAGGTGCCACTAAGTGTAACAACTCCTCAAATTGCGTAGCTGTCATACGATAATAATTCCGGAACTTCTCTGGTGTTAATCTCGGCACAGATACATAATAAAATCCATGTTCACGTCGTCTTTCAAATAATGGATCAATCCAAAACCTCTTTTTTTTATATTTTTTTTTCAAATTTGTACATTCATTAATGCATACAGCTACTATTAATTTATTTCTCCGTCGTTCCTCTTCATTTTTATTATACACAATCGCGGCAAGTTGACAGATCCACTTGTGATATCTTTCTTGATATGACATTTTAGAGTATTTATTTTACACAACACGCACAACACAATCAATATAATTGTAAAAAATTTATCGCTTAGCCCATTTACACGAGCGATAGTCAAAGTTAGCGACATATGAAATCACGTGACTCATTTGTCGCTGAATATGAGCGACGAGCGACACCATGAATACGAAGCTTAAATGTCCACTCGAAGTTACTTATCGAGGATCTGTCAGGATCAAAAGGCAGGACGGTATATTAGGTGCAAACACAATAATACAATAACGATATTTATTAATATCATTAACACTCGCGTACATACATCGTGGTACTGATTACCGAAAAACACGACGGACGTGTTGTTACACGAACTGCTCAAACGGCAATTGCCCGGCACACATGCCGTGACACGCTCAAGGATCGCCTATTGCATCAGCTAATCCTGATTGGCCCTTATTAAGGATATTCCTAGGCCTAGGTCGCTAGACGCAGCGCATTAGATAACTCGCGCGTGGTCGCGAGAACCGCGGGAAAGGGGGTACAGTGACGCTCAATCGGCGGCGCTGCACATCATTGCTTACAACTGCAAATGCAATCTCTTGTAATAATTAATTAATAGAACGCATTGCCGATAGAGGAATAAAAAAAATAACAAAAAGAAAAGCAATCTTTTGTGCGTATCTTTACGCAACATTACATGTATTCAGCAGTTTATTACAAAAGTTATAACAAGTGTAGTTAATTTTATCAATGTTTTGTAAAAATTCGTATTAATTGTGTTTTCTCTTTTCTTTATTGGCAATGCGCTTTATTCATTGCAGGAAAAAATTGTATTTACAGATTTTACATCTGACTCCTTTCCAGTATATTGTATTGTCAATAAATATTACATAATTCAACGTTATTATATAATTCTATTTTATGTAATAAAAATGTCCTGAATTAGATCATCCGCTTGCTTTATTGCATCCACTTCGTTGTATTATATATTCCTAGATCGAACCTAAAAAACAAATTATCAATAAGTATTACATGTCTTTATAAGTTTATTGCAAGTTATCATTAAGATTATCATTAATACATAAGTAATTAATTAGTAGAATAATAATACGTATTATCAATTTTATTATTTTTTATGAATTTAAAAACGATATACAATACATAATGAATTTGTTATTCTATTTATAATAACAACTATATTTCTATAGGTCAGGGCCTAATAGAGACTAAATGAAATGGATGTTTATACACGTTTGTCATATATATACATTTATATATATAGATATAATATTTATGATTTTAAATTTCATTTCTGTATAAAATAGCTAAAGTTGAAAATACATAAGATTGAATAATTTGGACTACAACTTCTAAAATATATATTAGTTGGATAAAAATGTTATTATTAAAAGTATAAAAGTATTTTTAATAGCAACACCAGTTGACCCTATAAGGTATAAATGATAGAAAATATCTACGTGGAAAATTATATTTTGTCGTAATAAAAGAGCACACTATATCTATATACAGGGTGTCAATTAAGTCCCGGGACGGCTGAATATTTTCTCATGTAAGGTATTTTTGAAAAAGGTCAAGGTCATTTCTGAAGTAATTTTCAACGAGGAATTCAACGGTGACCTTTAATTTGACCTTGAGCTTGACCTTCAAGGTCATTTCAAAGTTAGGTTAGGTTTTTTAAATAGAAACCCCCTTTTTTGACACCGGCAATTGAAAGAGCGGGAAATTTTACGTTTAGATATGTACTAAGTCATAGGTAGTGTTTGATCTTGAGGGTCACTCTAAGGTCATTTAAACTCGAGCAAGGTCTGGATATCTTATGAAATAAATGGTTTTCAGTTTTTTTTTAACGACCAAAACTAATAACTTTAATAAGGCGTATTTAGTAGTGACCTAGAGCATAGCATTAAAGATGACCTTCAAGGTTGTTTCAAGGTCAACTTTTTTTATTTACTTTTAGCATTACCCAGGAATAACGACGTGGACGTAGTAAAATCTATTCCCTTTGGGGTGCTTGATTAGCGTGAGTCCCCTTGCCTCTCACGTCCGGGGTGCTTGATTAGCGTGAGTCCCCTCGCCTCTCACGTCCGGGGTGCTTGATTAGCGTGAGTCTCCTTGCCTCTCACGTCCGGGGTGCTTGATTAGCGTGTTTTCTTTCAAGATTCGAAGTTTAGCGCAGATGTTCAAACTGCAAACCTTGAGCTTCTTGACAAAAAGCTATGCGGTTGTAAAAATGAGATACAGCATTACGAATCATCACTCTATCAATTAAAGCGGCCTCTTGCATAATCCGATTCCGCAGTTCATCTAAGTTTTGTGGTTGAGTGGCGTATACTTTACTCTTTAAGTAACCCCAAAGAAAATAATTAAGAGGCGTCAGATCAGGGGATCTAGCAGGCCACTCGATTTCACCTCTTTTTCCAATCCACTTATGAGGAAACTGAGTATCTAAATACGCTCGAACGTCCCTACCGTAATGAGCGGCTGCTCCGTCCTGCTGAAACCATGTATCATCATAATTATTATTGCTATTTCTCTTATTCTTGGTATAATTTGATTTCTGAGCAGCTGTTCATACATACCGGCATTGAGATTACCATCAATAAAAAAAGGGCCTATAAGTGTATCATTCAAGATGCCAGCCCAAACATTTAGCTTTTGTGGATATTGTGTGTGACTGTCCAACATCCAAGCAGGATTTGTTTCGAACCAGTATCTGCAATTGTGTCTATTCACTTCACCTTTTAAAGTAAAAGTAGCTTCATCTGAAAAAATTATATTGTACAAAAAAAGAGGATCTTCATCGATTCTGTTCATCATCGTTTCGCTAAATTCGATCCGACGATCAGGATCATCTTCATTAAGCTCCTGTACCAAATGAATCTTGTAAGGATGAAAATGTATGCTTTTCAAAACTTTACGTACTGTTTCATGAGAAGCGTCATACTCATTACCGGCTCTACGTAGACTAAGATGCGGGTTTTCAACAAATGCTTGAGCAATTTCAATCTGTTTCTCCTCAGATGCTACAGATTTTGGCCGACCACTTCTCTCAAGGTCCTTGACAGTCCCATTATCTATATAGCGCCGTACAGTCCTTTCGACTGTAGATTTTGAGACAGGATTTAACCCGTCTCCATTACGAAAAGTGCGATTAAATAGCACCCGAACTTCATTATAAGATCGCACTCGACCCAACCACGCATCTCCCCAACCACGCATCATTAATAGATACCCTCTTTTGTTCCGAAAGTTTAGCATACGCCATAATGTTTTCTTGAGATTAAGGTAATACGTAAATCGTATGTATGTATTTACGTAAATTTAGTTTTGATTCGTAAATTCGTATAAGATAAAAAAATGGCGACAGATATTCATCCGCAAATAATAAAATAAAACCTATCATTTAGAATGACAAACGACTTCTATGAAAAGAAATATTTGTAAAGAAAAATAAGAATTAAATCGTATAACTTTTATTTTACGACGTAAGCGCTCCCATTCAATAAAAAAATGAGTTAGCATTATGTTAAACAACCTGGGCAAAATTCCGAGTTAACTCATCCAAACGAAGTTGTCACCGTATGCACAGTGGCGAGTTTACTCGTCATAACACGTATTTGTATGTACGATAACTGTTGATGTATTGTCATTTACCACCACTCAACTACGATTTACGATTTACACACGACATTAAACATTATGGCGTATGCTAAACTTTCGGAACAAGAGAGAGTATCTCTATTAATGATGCGTGGTTGAGGAGATCGAGTGCGATCTTATAATGAAGTTCGGGTGCTATTTAATCGCACTTTTCGTAATGGAGACGGGTTAAGTCCTGTCTCAAAATCTACAGTCGAAAGGACTGTACGGCGCTTTATGGATAATGGGATTGTCAAGGACCTTGAGAGAAGTGGTCGGCCAAAATCTGTAGCATCTGAGGAGAAACAGATTGAAATTGCTCAAGCATTTGTTGAAAACCCGCATCTTAGTCTACGTAGAGCCGGTAATGAGCATGACGCTTCTCATGAAACAGTACGTAAAATTTTGAAAAGCATACATTTTCATCCTTACAAGATTCATTTGATACAGGAGCTTAATGAAGATGATCCTGATCGTCGGATCGAATTTAGCGAAACGATGATGAACAGAATCGATGAAGATCCTCTTTTTTTGTACAATATAGTTTTTTCAGATGAAGCTACTTTCACTTTAAAAGGTGAAGTAAATAGACACAATTGATGATACTGGTCCGAAACAAATCCTGCTTGGATGTTGGACAGTCACACACAATATCCACAAAAGCTAAATGTTTGGGCTGGCATCTTGAATGATACACTTATAGGCCCTTTTTTTATTGATGGTAATCTCAATGCCGGTATGTATGAACAGCTGCTCAGAAATCAAATTATACCAAGAATAAGAGAAATAGCAGGTAATAATTATGATGATACATGGTTTCAGCAGGACGGAGCAGCCGCTCATTACGGTAGGGACGTTCGAGCGTATTTAGATACTCAGTTTCCTCATAAGTGGATTGGAAGAAGAGGTGAAATCGTGTGGCCTGCTAGATCCCCTGATCTGACGCCTCTTGATTATTTTCTTTGGGGTTACTTAAAGAGTAAAGTATACGCCACTCAACCACAAAACTTAGATGAACTGCGGAATCGGATTATGCAAGAGGCCGCTTTAATTGATAGAGTGATGATTCGTAATGCTGTATCTCATTTTTACAACCGCATAGCTTTTTGTCAAGAAGCTCAAGGTTTGCAGTTTGAACATCTGCGCTAAACTTCGAATCTTGAAAGAAAACACGCTAATCAAGCACCCCGGACGTGAGAGGCAAGGAGACTCACGCTAATCAAGCACCCCGGACGTGAGAGGCAAGGAGACTCACGCTAATTAAGCACCCCAAAGGGAATAGATTTTACTACGTCCACGTCGTTATTCCTGGGTAATGCTAAAAGTAAATAAAAAAAGTTGACCTTGAAACAACCTTGAAGGTCATCTTCAATGCCATGTTCTAGGTCACTACTAAATACGCCTTGTTAAAGTTATTAGTTTTGGTCGTTAAAAAAAAAACTGAAAACCATCTATTCCAAAAGATATCCAGACCTTGCTCGAGTTTAAATGACCTTAGAGTGACCCTCAAGATCAAACACTACCTATGACTTAGTACATATCTAAACGTAAAATTTCCCGCTCTTTCGATTGCCGGTGTCAAAAAAGGGGGTTTCTATTTAAAAAACCTAACCTAACCTTGAAATGACCTTAAAGGTTAAGCTCAAGGTCAAATTGAAGGTCACCGTTGAATTCCTCGTTGAAAATTACTTCAGAAATGACCTTGACCTTTTTCAAAAATACCTTACATGAGAAAATATTTAGCCGTCCCGGGACTTAATTGACACCCTGTATATATTACAACGTTTATAATTATCCATTTCATTTAGTCTCTATTAGGCCCTGACCTATTATCATCTCTTTCAGTTTAATAAATAATTTAATTATAGTTGTTAATTTAAATAGAATTACAACCTCGTATTACATAGTTAAATTAAATTTGCAATTTATAAGTGGCATTCAAAAACAATATTCAAATACATTGAGTACATGAGTTAGATAATTAATTAAATATGCTAGTACGTATTATTCATTTGATTAGTTATTTAAAAACAATATACTACATATTATTATTTTTAACATGTTCACAATTTATACTGACAATGAAAAATAGAAACTAGCAGATATTACATTATATTACCACGATTTGGCCGTTCTGCACGTGCGCGACGTCTGTAGCCTGCGTACGGGATATATGTATAGGTACAACGCTTGCGCACAACGCACAGAGTCTGCTCTAAAGTGAGAAATAAATATTATCCGCACCGTAATATTTTTCGAAACTCTCAAGCACAATCAGCAATGTAGGAGTATTACACATATTTTATTTCACACACGTATACCGCTGTGTGGCCAGATTTGAGTGAGCTCCGCGCTTCGCATGTACATGGCTTGCGCATGCGTTGCTGGCGATACATGCCGATATGTGTACATCTGAGATACTAGCCATCCATCGGCAAGAATTTATAAAGTACATCCCAGACGACTGAAATAATTTTCATAGTTTTCATGACATTTCGACTTTAGACTTTAATATCTTTATTTATACAGCATATAGAGCAAAAACAAGCATACTTTTATTATATATTTTGGGTATGCGCTATCGATTGAGCCTATTTTTAAATCGATTGGCTCAGGCATTACTGAGATCCAATAATCTCGGCTCGTCTCAACTTTCGGTCTCGCGTAAAGAGATACGGTCGGTCTTGCGCTGCGCGTGAACTTGGCGCGAGACACTGCCGTGTCTCTTGATCGGCACCATCAATTAATATAGAAATCGCGGATGTACGCGGCACTTTTTTCTTAAGATTTATAACCTTGTCTTTGAAACTACTATTAGTAGGTTCTCTCCTATTATTATTATCCAAGTTACTACGATTTGTATGCCTATCAATAGCAATATTGTCATTATTAATATATCTTTTAGGATCCCCGGCAGTATATTTATCATTAATAATTTCATATTTCGAATTAGTGTCGGATTGTGTACTATCTTTGATAGGGGTGGATTTCAAGCTCGCTTTTTTCCTCTTTTGAACACTTTCTGTTTCGAGGGACGGACCATTCGATTTCTTTATTATCCATAGCAACAAAGTTCTCCAAAATGTCCTCGTCACTCATACTAACAATGTCCGCTCTATTAATTATATTATCATTTTTAGTATTAATCATAGTTTTTTTATATTTATTTACAGGTTTGTTTTCGGCGTCTGCCAAAATCACTTCACTTCGACTCATACTAGTTTTAGCACTCGGAACATTTTTAGATTTAGTAGAATTACCAGACGGCACTTTGGAGCCCAAAGATTTAGCATAGCTTTTTTCTCCACTTGAGTAAAGAGTTGTCTTAGATTCTTACTCTTACCTTTACGTTTTCCAGGAGCATCTGTGGAGGACCCAGGATAATGGAATTCATCCGTCTTACCTCCACCCGAATTTAGATCCTCACGGAGAAGCCTCGTTTCCCGGATGAGCTGCGACATGCCATCCCCCAGTCTGTCCAGAGAGCGGATGATTGCCAGATCAATCTCCACTCGGCCCTCAGGTTCACGTAAATCACTGTCACTATTTAATATTTTCCTCTTATTGGAAATTACTTCCCTGTCTTTAATTGTATTTATTTTAGATGCACTGCGCAGATTATCGGTGATAGGAAGAACCGCATCCAATTTACTATCACTATTTCCAATATCCGTCACCAAAGGTAAGTCTCTATTATGTACATCAAAGTCATATGCATCTTTTATGAGTTCTCTTCTTTTTAGTTCCTTTAGTTCTAATTCTATAGAGTCCAATTTACGTTTGATGTCATTAGCGGACTTCTCCATGTCGTAAAAACGAGCCCTCCAATACTCTGGATCTTTGTCCGAAGTGGCCCTCCTGGACAGAAGGTCACTCGTTCTTCGTATCACCTCCAAAAGAACTTTTATCTGTCCGCTTAAGGAACCCTTGATGCCAGAAGATCTCACTCTAATGGAATCTATTTGCTCTGTCATATCTTTAATTTTTAGGTTGAGTTAAGGAGCGTGCTCGAGTACTAAGCCGGCCTTCTCCTCATCGATTTTCTTTCTATTATCAACAGAGAAGTGTACCGCGTATCTATCCTCCTCTGTTTCATCCTCCTCTGTTTCATCCTCCTTAGAGGGGGAACCTCTCTTTTTCCTTTTCCTACTAGTGGAAGTAGCAGTTGTTTTGGCTTTAACATTACCTTTTCTTTTTTGTCTCGAGGAGGAACCAGAGGAACCACCGGAGACAACCATTTCCTCCGTGTCCGAATAATCCGCCGTACATAAGGAGGCCGGGTCAATTACGCCCTCCTCATCCAAATCAATCAAGATGGACTCCAAGGCTCCGGAGGGACCAGCCTCGCTATCGCATCCAGAGGGAATCCTGTGTTTTTTCCTTAACGGCAAAATTGTAATCGAAGAACCAAGTTTCTCCATACTGGCGATAGTAGGTCGGCACCCCACGCTCGCCGTAGACGTGGAGGCCAGCCCTTGGCATGATGACGACCCGTGGGAACAGGGATAATATCCCCCACGTGCCGGTTCTCGGAATCCGACTCCGAGACGTTTTGATCAATATTCGTGTTCATTTCATAAAGAATAGCGTGGTTTTATTTGCAAGAGTTTCCTTCTCTTGGTGAGACTCGATAATAGTATACACACCGCACTCGTTATGTCCCACTCTATTTATGGTAATAGAAACGAGAGCAGTGCTAGTAATATTCTGGTGTAGTAATAATATACTCAATTAAATATAGCAGTTCTATGCACTTATAATCAGTTTCTCAGTCCGTAAAACTACGTTAATTCATACATAACTATATTTTATAGCGATATTTAACACTTTGTTATCTTCATTTGTCTATCTTATAATTAATTGATCAATCAAATAATCAATTATTTACTAATAATCCTTAACTAATAATGACTTACTTGTTTCAGGTGCAGACTTTCAGCAAAGTACTGAAATGTAACAGTATAATCCAATTATTTATATTTATATTCTTTAATCATTGATATTTTATTAATTGTACTTTTTGTTTCAGGTCCGTCCACAGCAGGACTGCAGGAAGGGGAGGAAGCCTCAAAACACCCGTAGTAATCGTTCATTATGTATATAAACTTCTGATATCCATTTTATTTAACCATTAATAAACAGATTGATTCACTCAAGTTAAATCTTATCATATTTAATAACTTCCATATAGTACAGATCCACAGAAACACACATTAAACCACACTCATCAAACATACAGGAGTAAGTTTAACATACAACAAATTAACCACTTTGATACCATCCAACAAATGGAAAGAGTGTTCTCAAGCCAAGAACATAAACATAAATTTACAGGTAATATATATCTATTTTATAGCTAGTTTATTTCACTAAATTTGTCTTTTCGAACTCATTAATTAGAATTACTTAAGTAAGCTGTTATAACAAAATTCAATTCAAGGATAATTGAGAAATTAATAATAAAGTAAAATTCTTGCTTCAATCTTAAATCCACTCAATATTAAAGTAGATAAGGAAACGAGATAGACTCGTCTTCCATTTCTCCAAATTATTAATATAATCCTTCTAGACAGACATTTAGAAATCAACCCACACATATAACAAGTAATGTACGCATAGGAACCTATGGAACCTATGGAGTTTACTTATCCTACTTTTTCTAATTTAACTTAATCCTCTCGATAAGATAAACTTAGAAGTATATACACTCTAGTGACTATAATCAGTAATAATAATGATAATTTAGCCTTAATCTTACATCAATACTTTATATCCAACAATTCCAATTTAGTTAATGAGTAAACAGTATTAATTGTTCCTTCACTCACAATCTCACACTATAGTAGTATTAACTATAAACACTACACATGAGAATATTCAGTCTTACTATAATTCTTATATCTTCTAATTTATCTATATTACTATAATTTTTTAATATTTAGGCAGTTAAATATTTTTCTCAGTTTTCCAGCTCAAACACTCACATGAATTTTCTCGTTCTTTCTAAAAAGTCTATATGTACACTCTGACATTTAAAATTAGCGATAATATGCAAATCACTATAATGATAATTTATGCCGTAATTAAACTAAAGCGACTAAATCACCAGCGAGATCATATAAATTTCATAAGTACAGTTCTTTTGGTTCTTTGCTTCATTATGTAAGAATTACAATACACTGACAGGAAAACAGGTCTTGCTGCATGGACGCGTCAAGAACTTGGCGCGAATCAGCAAAAACATCCACTGCTTAAGTCCATAATCCTTGTACAATTATCCAAATGTTTTCCAATTTCCTTTTAACGAGTCCATTAACAGAGTTTCTTCAAATACAATTCCATGACCAAGATATAAGGTGTGTATATTTAGTCTGTAAAAATTATCTTAATTAATATCTCAAGTATCAATAAGTATTAAACATATTATCAGCACACATATAATATTCACGTCACAATTCAATTAATCTTATGCAAAGGGCAGAATAAATCGCTAAATAATGTTTGTTTCGATATTAACCTATGCCATATGTGACGAACAATAATGAACAACAACAGCAATGCATATAATCGTCTGAGGCATATCAACGACTACTCTACCCAAAGCACAAATCCTAATAACAATTCAAATGAAAATACAGAAATTCCTTCACAAATGCATACTTCAAGTGTCAACACATTGCACTCTTTTGAGTCATAAAAATGCAACTGCATAGATAGGCAAGTCTAAAAACGTTGCACAAAAGTTACTAGATTATTATTAATAATCAGATTTGTAACTGACTGCACGATAAAACATAACCTCCAAATCAAAAGCATATATTATAGCAAATTTAAGATAATAACGGATTAGTGTCTCCCTAAAATCAATTTACTATAATAAATCAGTAAAATTTCAATACGTTTTATTAATAATTGTTATAGAATTCGTTATTAATAATTATAATCAACCACCAGATATGTTGCACAATAATTTATCACAAAAAACTAAGTAATTTAATCAGTTTGTCACACAATATCAGAAATCAATAATATTAATAATTTTCTTAACATTATTTAATTAGTTTATTCCAGAATTTAATAATATAATAGTATGTAACGGACAGCTGTAGAGAAAGGGTTAAGCATAGTATGATATGCAAAAGCTATACTTCTCACAGACCGCCTTCGATCAATCTGTGTTATAGATAGGACACTATGGTGTCCCATAGATCTCCACTAACGTCGAAAATCATTGATCTTGATGATAATAATAATAATTACATCTAAATTGCATATTACTTGCCCACACACAAATTCGCGTGCGCATGCGCTGGAGACGATCCTGCCCAATGCTTTATTGCATTATATGCTGACAGATAAGCATATATGTGGGAGAATAATATTTCACGCATCGGACGTACGTCGATCTGAGTCGCGTTAGAGGCGAGTCGACGATTTGTGTTAGTCCGACTATGTGTGTATTGTTAATTTATGTGTGTATTATTATTATTCGATGAGGTCAGTAATATTTTGAAGAGCGATGCTTCTGACCACGATGACGATCTCGTTTTAAGAGAGAACGTCCGCGACCGTTGACGAGAGAACAACTCTGATCTTCCGTATCTTATATTCTTTTTACTTTAATAAATTTACTGGTTTTACATAAAATAAATTGGTCAATAACCAACCAAAGAAAATCCTACATATATGCAGGTATCAAGCCATGCAACTAGAAATAATTAAGCTCAACGAAGAGTATTTTCAATGTAGATCAACTCAAAAATTTATAAGCACTGTATAACTTGTGCCCAAAAGACACCAGGCAACATAACCTTACTTTATCAAGTGAGTGACTTATTATCAAAGAAATTGATCAAAAAATAATCAGATGTAATAAAAACTTCACCAATTTGAGCATAAGGCAGTACGCTGAACACGATTATGTCCTTATTTTCATCCATAGGAGCCCCAGACAGTCCAGAATAAGTAACTCACAGTGGAGCTGCACAGAGACACGTCCGTCTTGCTCGGTGGTCACACGAGACTCCTTTTTTTTTTTTTTTTTTTTTTGGTTCGGGAGGGGCAAGCCCCTCCCCGGGGGTGGGGAATCTTCCAAAAGACACCCTCTGGTGTGCAATGTGGATTTCTAGAAACCCACTGCCAAAGGGTAGTGTTGGATTCGTCTGGGGGCGTGGTTTGCGACACCACATACACCCCCAGACGCCTACCAACTAAACCCCACCTCCGTAACGTTGCAGCCCTCTGCCGTTTTGGGGAGATGGCCGGGAATCGCTTACGCATTACTTCCAGCTACCCCTCCGGCTGCCGGTTGCCCGGTGCCTCACTAAAGGTGAGGAGAACTATGTTCTCCCCCCATCCTTGAGTACGCTTCCCCGATCAGGGCCTAGGCCCCGCGATCCACCAAACCGCGGACGAGACGGCAGCAAACACCCACATCAATCAGTGTGGGTGCCGCTGGACGACTCGCCCGCAGAGGATCCTCTCTCCCTCTTTCTGCTCCTCGGCTCCGGTTTGCCCGGTGGCAGCCTCGGAGCAGCGAGGACCCGCACCTTGGGGGGCTTTTGTAGAGGACTTATTTCCTCCCCCCCCACCCCCTTTGGTCGCTTTTCAGCTGGGGTTCGGGAGGCCTTAATTGACCCCTCCAAACTTAGGTCTCTTCTTGAGCTGGCCCTACTGGGACCAGCCTCCGGGGACTTCTTCCTCCGCCTCCTTTCCTATCCTCCAGAAACGACAGGGCCCACACCGACTGCTGCGGCGACCCCACCGCTCCCAGAGGGGGGAACCAAACCTCCCTTCTTTGGAGGGGCGCGAGACGCAGGGGGGATCGGAGGACATTTCTCCGATCCCGCCCTGTGATCCGCCTTCTTTCCGGCGATGGTACACAGGGGGCAGCGAGTAGGACGCTCACACGTTGCCCCTTTGTGTCCCTCTTCGCCACACTGGAAACAGCAGAGGGCCCTATCTACTTTAAATGGATACCTCTGCTGTGTATGTCCGCGCGCCAGGCAGCGGAAGCAGCGGGCCGGCCTGTTCGTCATCAGCTCGACCCGTACGGAAAAGGACCACCCAATGGCGATCCTCCCCGCTTCCGCTACCTTGACTACGGCCCTAGCAGGGCCCTGTGCCCATACCGTGCGCTTACCCCTAATAGGCAAGCGCAACGGTCCCACTCGGATCTCCGATTCGGAGCATCCGCCCTTGGCAGCAATTGCCCGGCGGATCTCCTCCTCGGAGACCGTCTCCTCCACGCCTCTCAAACGAAGGTCGAGACGTTTCGTGGGTCGTGACCCTAACCCCCTCGAGATTATGCTTTTGGAAAGCAATTTGGATAGCGGAGGTCAGGCGACATGCCTTAGCCTCCGCATCCTGCCCTCCGCCTGGTATCTCGATCAGTATCCCTTCATTGAAAGATCTCTTGGCGTCGACCTTGTCAACCCCAAGCTCATCCAACACAATCTCCCGCCTCGCTACGACCAGTGCCTCGGACAGGTTACCCTGTCCGGTAATTAGCACTGCCGCCGAGCGCGGGAGCCTCCTCCTCGCCGCCTTGACCGGGTTCCCCTTGGGTCGTGCCTTACCAGGGGCCTCCTTGATGGACTCGGCCGGGCTCGAATTGCAGGAGTGGGGAGGCTAGGCCCCGTCCCCTTCTTCGCAGCCCTCCCCTTCCTATTGTTGCGCCGAACAACGGTGGTCCACTCACTGGGATTTTTTGTTGCCGGCGCATCATCCCCGTCCAGGGGAGGACCGGGGGAATTGGCGGGAGACCCCGTCGAGGGTTGGGGAAAAGCGCCTCCAATCCCACGAAGGACCGCCTCCCTCCCGGTCTTCCTCCTTTCTTTTTCTTTTTCTCCCTCCCCCCCCCCCCCCGCCTTGAGCAACCTTTCTAGTGGGAGGTGCCCGAGAGCGGGGAGAGGCAGGGGCCGGGGGAGGAGTAGGCCCAGCCGCTCTCTCCTCGAGGCCCCTCAGCCTTTCGCCAAACCTTTCAAGGGTTTTGGCGATTCCCGCTAGGCTTGCCGCTAGACTTGGGTCACCTGGCAGGTGGGGAAGGAGGGGACCCCCTTCACTCCTCTCCACTTCCACAGCAGTCCCCCCAGAACCGTCCGTGCTAGGGGAGGTACCCTCTTCCGTAGGCGAGGCGGGTCTCTTGCCGGCCCTGATGTTGACAAGCTCCGCCTGTTGCTTCCGGGTCCTGCGTTGGAGACGGCCATTCTCAGCCTTGAGGGACCCCATATCCCTTTCCAACGCCAGGACCCTCTCCCTCCAGTAGCCCGGGTCTCCGCCCTCAGAGGCCCTAGCGGCCAGGGTCCGAACGACCTCTCTGAGGACGTAGACACCGAGCTTGAGCTTGCCGCTCAGCTCCCCTTTCAAATTTGCGGCTCTCTGCCGCACCTCCTCGATGGAGAGGAGCCCCTGATCGATGCTTCTCAGCATTTCGTCAGTCGTGCCCCTCTCCATCCTCCTAATCTCTTCTTCCGCCCTCTTTTTCTGCGGGCCGGTGAAGCTGGGCGGCACCACCTCCGCAAAAGGGTTGCCCCCCGCGGAGGTTCCCCCACCCGAATTCGCGGCCGCACCCTCCGACGCACTTCCTGTCGCAGAGGTGCGCATCTCTCTTTCCCCATCGTCGGAGTCAGACTCCAACGCCGCCAAAGGAGGGGCGGGTTTAAACGGACCAAATCCGTCCTTTCGCGGCCTCCCCTGGCCTCTTCTCAGTGAGAGGAGCCGTCCGCCAGCAATCCTCGCTGTAGTGCGTGGCCGGACGGCATCCGTCCCCGGCGAAGGTCTGTGGGTCCTTCTATTGGGGGATTCCCCAGGTTCCCCCTCCATCAACTCTTGCATAGGGAGGCCTTCCACCGCGGGAGAAGCTCTCCTCTCCCCCTCCTTCTCCGAGGAAACAGGGTGGGGCTCCGGTGACTCGCCTCCATCCCCCTAAGGGTAAGAGGAAGGAATAACTCCCCGCACCTCTCCACGGAGTCGACTAATTCACCATCGATGACCAATTCCACCGCGAGGCTCGACGTCAACCTCGCGGCTAGCCCTACATCGGATGACGACGCGGCGGAGGCAGGGACGATACCCTCATCCGCGCCGGCAGCTGAGCACCCGAATCTCTGCTGCGGTAACTTCTCCATATTTTCCGACATTTCGGTTCATTTTTTGTAATTTGTTGACAGAGTTTTCTTCTCCGAATTTTTTATCGTGATTTTCCTTCCACTAGGGCGGTTGTCGACCAAGATTAACGAGCCCGCCCTGCCCGGATCTTTTTATAGAGGTTGTATCACTCTTGCAGCCCGTGCAAGCGCAATGCTTGCACCGGCTCCCGGCCCCAGACTTGGGGTTACTGTGTGAGTCTCCACGCCCCCCCTCATGCAATGGGAGGCCCAGCCGTTAAGCCGGAACACCGGCGTACTAACGAGACTGGCCAGGTCCCGGATTTTTTCTCGAGGTTTACTCCTCTATCCCGGAGGTGTGTTTTCCAAAAACACACCTATCGAGTCCGGGCACCCGGGGGTTTGGAATCAGAGTCTCCTACCAGCGATTGGATAGTACCCTCACGAAGTCGCTGGACTCCGCACGGCCCCTCCCAAACGAGGGAACCGTGAACCTACCGGGGGTGGGGGAGTGAGAGAGGCCGCTATCTCTCCAACCCCCCCCAACCCTACTTTGGCGCTCCAATAGCGTCCGGGCGCGGGGGGCGTGGCCCGGCTCGGCCACCCCATCCCCCTCGGCCCCTTCTTCTCCTCGCCAGGGCAGAGGTTGATCCCCTCTCGCTCCGCCTCCTCCTCTTGGCCTCCTTCTTTCGAGACATGACCGTCTCACAGAAGGAGGAGACCGTCTCCCAAGCCCCCTCCCCCTCCAACATTCCCTTAACCAGGGAAGGGAGGGAGAGGTCTTCGCCAACCACTTCAACCAGGACTCGACGCTCCCAGCCCACGCCGAGCAGACTTCGAGCGTGTGCTGCGCCGAGTCCCGGCTGACCGCACAGTGGTGGCACCGCGTGGTGTGCTCCTTACCGATTCAGCACAGGTAGTCAACAAAGCAACCATGCCCGGTAAAAACCTGCGCCATTCGGAAGGAAATGCCTCCTCCCCTCCTGTCTACCCACTCCAGTAGACAGGGCTGGATGGCCCCGACGGTCCATAATCCAGGTAAACCCGGAGCGTTGTGTTCGCCCAGTCTGTGTTCCCACTTCCTGAGCGCCCACATCCGGACCCTGGCCTTCTCTTTCGCCACTTCTCTGGGGATGTTCTCGGGGGAGATGCCGCTCCGTTCGACCTCTATCGCGCACCGATACGACTCGGCACGTGATTCAGCGACCAGGTCGAACGGGAGCACCCTCGCCAGGGTCGTGGCCGCCACGTACCACACCGTCCGGTAACACCGGGCGACTCTGATGGCCATGCGCCTGTTTGCCCTTTTAACAAGGGACATGGCGCGTCTATTGGCCATCAGGTCCTCTGCCCAAAATGGTGCCCCGTAAAGGGGCTTCCTCCATCGGCCTAATCACCGCTGTCTCTCGGGCAGGCGTGCTGGTCAAAGCCACGCCCAATGTTTCCCCCTCCTCTTTGACCGCTTCAGCGGGAACGGGCGCGGGTTCCGAGGCCGCGCTCTTCAGTTTCGCCTTCTCCTCCGCCACCCCTGCAGGGTTGGGCACGAGGGCCCGTGCCGCGCCCAATGACCCCGTCTCTTCCTCTTCCCTTTTCTGGGACAGGAGTGGGTGTGGGTGCCAAGGCCACATCCAATTGTCCTGCTTTTTTCACCTCCATCCTGGTGGGAGTGACAGGAACGGTCGCGGGGGCCAAGGCCGCGCCCGTCCTCTCCTCCTTCTTCCTCGTCTTTTTCCCTTTGGACCCAGGCGGCCCGGGTGCGGTCACTGGGACCGGTGCCACGCCCACAGTGGCACTTCTTCCCACTCTTCCCCAGTTCTTAGGGGCCTTACAGGCAGGGCCCCCCACTCTATGCGTGTGGGAACCCCTTATCCCTGCATACAGGGCAGCTCACGGGGTCCTTGCAGTCCCTAGCGTCGTGTCCCGTAGAGCCGCACCTGTAGCAGGCATTGCTCCTGTCTGACGGGTTCTTGCAGTTGATCCGCACGTGGCCCGTCTCCATACATTTGTAGAACTGCAAAGGTCTCTCATCTAACAGGGATACCCTTGCATTGCTCCACCCCACCTTGATGCTGCCCCCCTCCGCGACCTTGATTGCAGCGTTGAGGGGGCACCGCACCTAAGTCACCCCCTTTCCATTTCTCATTGGGGAAGGCCGGACAGGTCCAACTTTAACCAGTGTTGGGGGACATCCCCCCACCTTGACCACGGCATCAGCGACCTCGCTTGGCTCGATTGATTCCATGAGGCCGCTGATCCGCAACTCCCCCGTCTTGGAGGGTCTGACCACCCTCACACCTTCCCTTTTCTGAAATGCTTTCCTTAGGGCCTCAGCCAGGGCATCAGCCTTCTTCTCGCTATCTAGGCCCGGTATTTCCAGGCGGGTGGCTCCCGTCCTGGCTGTCTTGGACTTCAGATGCTCGATCCCAAAATCGTTGAGGCTGATTCTGCCCCTCGCCTCCCTCATGATCCGGGTGTAGTCCCCCAGCGAGCACGTGACGATGATCACCGCCATGCTGGGGGGCCTCCGGATCTTTTGAGTCTTCGTGGGGGCGGTTTGAGCCGGGCCCTTCCTCTCCTGTTGTCCTCCACTGAGTTTCATTTGGGCCGCCTGGGCCATCCTCGCCTTTTTTCCCCTCCCCACCACCACAGCGTAGTTTTGGTCGGCAGGTAGAGGAACTGGTACCCTCTTCTGTTCTTGCTGCTGCCGCTGCTGCTGCTGCTGTTGTCCCTGCCGTTGCCGCTGTATGGGGGGGGGGGGTTCTCCCCTCCTGTGCAGCCGGTGGCTCCGCCAGGGTCGCGGCCAGTCCTCCCCCATCCCGACGCGGACGTGGGGTTCCTTCAGAAGGGGCGGTGGAGGGAGGGAGAACGGCCTCGGCCTTTTTCCTTCTCTTGCCCCTCCCCCACCCCTCCTTCGGGGAACTCTTTCCCCGCTGTTGTGGCCGGGGGTGGGACATATCCCAGTTCAGCTAGCACTGCCGGTAACACCTCTTCCAATGCCGTCATTATTCTCCGGATCTCCTCCCTCCCAATAGAGGGAGAAAAAGGAGGGGGAGGGACATTTTCTCTCTCCCTCTTACGTTGTCCCGCCGTTTGATGCCGCTCGGTCTGTCGGAGGGACCCTTTTTTCCCTCCCGTCTCATCCATCTTCCCCATCAAACCCAACGCTGGGCTGATAGGGAGCTGATCAATCGTCGAGGCAGGGATGGATGGAGGAGGGACTGCTGCTCTCCTCTTTTTCAGTTCCTCCATCTCTTCCCTTAGCCTCCGATTCTTCGTTCGGAGTTTCTCTATTTTGTCCTGCATTTCCCTCTGCTTCTCAGGAGGAGGTCCCTCTCGTGGGTAATAACATCCTTCCTCCTGAGTTTTTTGGGCCTTACGTCGTCGTCTTCGACGGCCCCCCTTCTTTCACTTGTAGACGTTGTCCCTTTGGGTAATCCCATCACCTGTCCCTTTGGTGTACTGAAAAGGGGCTCCCCATCCTTGAATTCACTCAAGGAGGAGATCACCCCTTTCGCCTTCCTTTTCACTCTGGCGGGGGAGGCATCTCCGCCGACCCTATCCGCCCTGGCGTCTTTCTGCAGCCGACCAACTGTGGTTTTGTTGACCACTGTGTCTCGGCCGGCTACTTCATCCCTTCTCTCACTCATCTCCATCCGTGTCCTTGCGGCGACCTCCTGTATTGCCATGTTGTCATCATCGTTTTGTCCGTCTTTTGTGTTTTTGTTTTTTGTATTTGTATTTATTCCCATATTTGTCCCACGAAATTGGTAGGAAATACAGGTCCTTCCCGGCAGAGCCTCCTTACCGGGATAAGGCGACTAAAATACTGTGGGGTTGCGCCAGGTACCCCACAGGGATCGTTTGCGACCGCACATTTTTAGAGTTTCTGCGGCCATTCAGCCCTCGGCACGATGCCTTCCACCTTGGCTTGAGACTTCCGCGCTATTGTCCCGAACCCGACACACCAATCGGCGCGCACGCCTTACGGGCCCCCAAAAAGAAACTGGCCCACTCGGCGCACGCCACCGACCGGCCAGCGGGGAGACCCGCCTCGCCACCCGCCCGCATGAGGCCCGACATGCGGCGGATCACGAGCAACGGCATACCCCGAAAGCGTGCTCCCGGGAATGAATGCGGATTCCCCCGGGGAACACGTCCCGACGCAGCCGCCGCCCCCTCACCACCCACATGCCAGCCCGCGGAAACGGATCACAGGTCCCCACCCGGGCGGGCGTAAATGAGGTGAGTTGTGTGTGAGTGTGTAAATGAGGCGTGTGTGTATGGATAATGTGTGAATGTGTGTGTGTATGCAGTACGGAAAATAGCACCCTACGCATCACCACGATGCGCGGGAGCCCCCCGCCAAATGCATGCATGGCCCCCGACTTCCGAGCTGCTTCACTACAGCGAAGGCGCCCAGAGAGTACGGGGCCAAGAATGTGTGTGTATGATCGTGTGTGTGTATGGTCGCGCGAGCACGGGGAAGGACGACCCCCGGCCGAATGCGACGAGCCCGGGTACAACCGGGGAGGAGAGCAGCGCACCTCCTCTCCACCAATCCTGTGATTTATTCTCGGAGTTTCCTTCTCTTAGGCCGACTGCCCACCCAGGGCTAACGAGCTCGCCAACCCGGGTCTTTTTATAGAGGTTTGTCCACCCTCGTAGTCCATCTTAGCTACGCTAGTACCGGCCCCCGGCCCCACAAACTGGGATTACGGTATGAATCGCCACGCCCCCCCCCCCACGTGCCATGGGGGGCTCGACCGTTATGCCGAAACATCGGCGTGCTAACGAGGCTGGTCAGGCCCCGGATTTTTTCTCGAGGTTTACTTCTCTATCCCGGTGGAGTAAATAACACTCCTAACGGATCCAGGCATCCGGGCGATTGAAGTCAGGGCCGCCAACCCCTACCGGCTAATCGGGACAAGTCCCTTGAGGGGTAGCCGGACCCCCGTTCCCTCCTAAGAAGGAACTGTGCGCTCTTAGCACCGCAGAAACACCTTTTTAGGTATTCCCACGGTAAGCCCTCTCACCACGACAAGGTGGCGCACAACGAGAGGGACGTAGAAATAACCTTTTTTTTTTTTTTTGGTGCTGGGGCCACCCAAGGGTGACCCCAGGGATGGGAAAATCTTCTAAAAGACCCCCTTCCGCGTGCAATGTGCAGTCCTAGTGACCGTACTGCGGAAGGGGAGTGTGGGATTCACCACCCCAGCGGAGCTTTGCTGGAGTGGCGCCTACCCACTAAAACCCCACCCCTTTTTCAATGTCTTTGCCTGGTTATTGGAGGGAGAGGTCTGGGAATCGCCAGCGGCATGTCATCCAGACCTCCCCCTGACCGTCCCCTTGAGGATTACTCTTCTCCCCTCTGTTAATAGGGAGGGAGGCTTTTGTCTCTTGTCTTCTCCTTTTAGTCCCTACTTTGGGGGGAGCTGGGGACGGGATAGGTACCTCATAAGAGGCCAAGTCTTCCCGCCCTCCCTCCCCTGACCCTTCCCACGAGGTGCAGTCCTTAGGCTGGTTACTCCGTGGGGGGCCTCTCTTCTTCCTCCGGCCTCTCCACTACTTTTACTTTGGATCGGCGGGAGGGGGTGGAAGTAGGAAAAGAAGGGTTACTCTCCTCCTCCTCCCCACCCTCTTCTCTTGCTCTCTTCAGTCTAGTGGTCGGGCCCTGTGGCTCGATCTCCATCTGGACCGGAGGGAGTTCGTCCTCCTCCACGCTGCCCCTAACTGGGGCAGACCGTGGAGGCTCCGACTCCTCCTTTGCTGGGAGGGCCGTCCTTTCAACGGAGGGGGTTATCCCCCTTTGGGGCTCCCCTCCCTCTCCAGGCGCGGTTCTCCTCTCCTTCCTCGGTGGGGCGGGCGTTCTCTTGCGGGGTTCAATCGGAGGACAGCTCTCCGACCCCGCCCTATGGTTCGCCTTTTCTCCTTTTTGTGCACAGACTGGACAATGAGCAGGTTTCCTGCACTGTGCCAGTCTGTGCCCTTCTTCCCCGCAATTTATGCAGCAGGCTGTCCTGTCTATTCCAGATGGGCAGCGCTGCTGCATGTGTCCGCGGGCGTGGCATCGGTAACAGCGGGCCGGTCTACTTTTTAGTAGTTCCACCTTAATGGTGGACCAACCCCCCGTTACCTGGCCCAATTCCGCCGCCTTAACCGCGGCTCTGTCTGGGCATTGCACCCAGACAGTGTTGACCCCCCGTGTGGTGGAGGAGGGTATTGCCCCCACTCTGACTTCGTTGGGGGAACATTCCCCAGCCATCGCAACGGCCTCCCGGATGTCTTCCGAGTTGGCTTCCGGCCCAATCCCGTGAAGCCGGAGATCAAGCCGACGCGTTGGCCGCGAAATTTTAACGTCCTCGGATTGTCCGAGGGCGATTATCATCGCGGAGGCGAGGCGAGACGCCTTCACTTTCGCTGCCTCCCTCTCTCCCGGAATCTCCAGGAGAAGACCTCCCTCGAAGCTGTTTATCGACCTGATCTGGTCGATCCCCAGCTCCGGTAGGGAGATTTTGTCCCTCATGGTCCTCATTGTCTCCGCTAGGGAACCTTGTTTCTTCACGGAGATGAGGACCGCAGCCGCACGTGGAAGCCTTCTCTTCGCCTTCTTGATTGTTGCAATACGATCCTGCTTCGTCACCTCTGCCCTCTTTGCGAAGGGAGGAGGTGTGGGGGCGGTCTGGGAGGAGTTGGTTTGGCCTCCACGTCCCTTGCCTTTCCTCACCACTGTGGCCCAGGATGGTTCTTGAGGGGAATTACGCGGGCCTGAACTCGCCCTCTCCCCCCCTCCACCACCTCTGGGGCCGGACCCGCGGCAGTCCCACTCATTTCGTTGGTAACCGGGACAGAGGGGAGATTTCCTTCTTCTCGGGATGCACCCGTTGCCCCGGCATGGAAGGAAACTCCTTTCGGGGGGAGCCTTCTTGGAATTGACCTTTTTGGCCTTTTTCTTCTTTTTGCCTGGTTCCCCCGCTCCCCTGCGCTTGGCAGGGGGGACGCGGGGGGCAGGTGTGGAGATACGTACCTCCATCCCCGCCTCCAACACATCCATTCGCTTGTTGAGGCCCTGGAGGGACTCATGGATGGCCATTAAGGTCATCTCGATGGATGCGGGAGTGGGGGTCGGGAGGACCGGCCTTTCCTCTTCAATCTCGGGGACTGGTGGTGGTGCCCCTTCCTC
Source organism: Linepithema humile (assembly GCF_040581485.1). Taxonomy (NCBI): domain Eukaryota; kingdom Metazoa; phylum Arthropoda; class Insecta; order Hymenoptera; family Formicidae; genus Linepithema; species Linepithema humile. The sequence continues at coordinate 13,484,170 of NC_090134.1, read as the reverse complement.
CATGGTGACGTCCATGTTCAAAGGAGGGGGAAGGGTAGATCCTCCCCTCTCTCCTTCTCTCAGTGCCGCCAGCTCAACTCTCTACAGTTTCATCTGCCTTGTGAGCTCCTTAACCTGGGCCGCCAGGGCCTTGTTCCTCTCCTCAGTGGCGAACCTGGATTTCCAAAATCCAGGATCGCCACCGTGAGTAGCCCTACTAGATAGGGTCTTCAGGACCTCCCTCAAAATATGGACCTACATTTTTAGGCGTCCACTTTGTTGACCTCTCATGTTTTTTGAGCATTGGCGGATTCTCTCTATGGAGGCAAGGCCCCGGTCGAAGCTTTTGGTTAGCTCCTCCGTAGAGCCCCTCTCCATCTTATTAATCCTCCGCAGTGCCTTCCGCCTTTGTGGGCCGGTAAAGGACGGGGAAACCGCCCTTTCCTCCTCACTTTTAGTGTGAAGGTCGGAGCTATGCTCCTCCTCCATCTCCGCCACATCGGAGTCGACGAAAGGGCCCGTCCCATCCAGACGCGGCCTACCCCGCGCCCTTTTTGCCCGTGCAATTCGTTTCGCACGGTCCGTCCTCTCCCCCCCTGGAATCCAGGTGGGAATCCCGGTGGAGACTGATGGAGGGATCATCCTCTCCTCCATTCCCTCCTCTTGAAGAGAGGAGCTGGTCCACAAAATTCACTACGGGTGGGGGTAAACCCTTCACCCGTGTGGATGGACCCGGTTGGGGGTCTTCCGTCCTAGGTATGAGCGGAAGTGTGGGGACCCTACTGGGCTCTCCCTCCTCTGTCTCATCCGGAGATAGGGGGATGGGAGCATTCTCCCCTCCTCAGCCATCTTCTCGTCTTCAGAAGTGGATGGTATGAGTGAGAAAATCCGCCTTCTCTTCTCTCCTCCCTCCTTCTCCCCTTTTCTCGTCATATTCCGGGTTTTCCGGATAGGCATCCCTCCTTTAAGTCCCCTTATAGGGGTGGAGGTTAGCTCGTCCTCCCTCCTCCAAATGTTGGAGGTGCCCGGCACCCATGGGATGTTGAACTGATCGAGCTTTTTGAGGGCTCGATCGTCCTTCCTCATGGTGGGGGGGAAGTCGTTCCCCAACAGTTCCACGACCAAGACAAAAGTCTCGGCCGCGAAGGCCCAGTGAGCGTCGTCGGGTTCTATACCTGACGCTTCTAAATCTTTGGCGGCCATCTCCTTTATACCCTTCAGAGGCTCCTGAAGAGTATTCTACCCAGAGGTAAAGCGGAACACCCTCGAGAAGTCCTCTGGGAGCCTCTCGACTGGCACTCCGTACGGGAGCGAGTCGTCCCAAACCTTGCAATAACCCAAGGTTCTCCTGGCTACTAAACAATAGCCCGGGTTGTTCGCGTGGTATGCCAGGAAGGCCAAGAGAGCAGTGTAGCTCTCATGGAGTTTCCTCCCCTTCACTTCATCCTCGAAGTACCCCAGGTTTGCCACTATGTGGGCGAAGGCACTACTCACCATTGCAAGGATTCTCTCAATCCTTTCCTTCGCGGTAGTATATTCCGCCGTTGCGCCCGCGGTGCACGCAACGGTTGGCCCTTCACATACGTAGAAATAACCTTTTTTTTTTTTGTTGTTGTGGGGCCCGACAGTAGCCGGAGCCCCTGGAGGTGGGGAAATCTTCTAAAGACCCCCCTCTGCGTGCAATGTACCGTCCTAATGACCGCACTGCGGAAGGGGAGTGTGGGATTCGCCACCCAGCGGAACTTTGCTGAAGTGGCGCCTACCCACTAAAACCCCACCCCCATTTGATGAACATTGTCCTCTCCTGCCATTAAGTGGGAGAGGGCTGGGTATCGCCAGCGGCATTTCGTCCAAACCTTCGCCCTGGCCTGCCTTGTTATATGGCTCGTCAATTCTCCCCTCTTGGGGGGGTGGGAGATTGCCCTCCTCCGCCCTCTGTTTGTCAACCTCTTGGGGGGCTGAGGGGGAAAGGGACAGGTGCCCAAAGGGGCCCAATCTTCCCATCCCCCTCTCCCCCCTGACCCTTACCGCGAGACGACAATCTAGTTAATAGGCTGCCGTCCCGCGGGGGGCCTAACTTCTTTGGGCAGGAGAGGGATATAATCCCTCTTCTCCCAGGGGTCCACCCGGCCTAGCCCTAACGGGGTCAGGCCTTCGGACATCTCCTTCTGCGCAGCAGTCTGCTGCCAATCCCCCTCCTCCCGGAAGCCGCTGCGTCCCCGACTTCTGTCAGGGTGCACAACCGGCCATGGGAGGGGGGGTTGTCCTTCGTGGCCATAAGGGCCTTTAGGTCCCTTTCCCGGACGGGTGGGGGCCATTCTGGGCGGGGGAATTGGGTGCAAAGCATCCGACTCCCTTCTGCCCTATTTTTCACCGAGGTCTGCAGGTCAACCTGCCCCCAATTTGTAGCTTGGGGGACGACCTCGGTGATTTCCATCTTCAGGGCGATAAGTTCCCTGAGTTTCCTCAGGAAGCCCACCGCCCTTTTGCGGAGCTCAGTGGCGCCAGTTGACGGACCTCGGAAGAGGAATTGAAAAATCACCCCTCCGTCCGCACTGACGCCCCATAGGTCCGGCCTATGAGCCTCGGAAAGGCTCATCTTCTTTAGGATGTCTTCGCAGGCATCCACCGTCTCTAGGGAGTCTCCGTGGAGGCAGACTACCTCCACTTCGAACTCCCTGAAGGATTCGGCCTGCCGGGGATCCCACAAGCCGTCATCCGGCAGCGTAAGTCCAGCACCCTCCTCCTTCCTCTTCTTTGGAGGGGGGGACTTTGCCCTCACCTCCTTCTCCGCAGGTGGAGGATTCGGGGGAGTTCCCTCTTCCTCCTCCGCCTGTATCTCCAGGGGTGGGGAGTTAACCCCCACCACCTCCTCAACCACCACCTCCATCATCGGAGATGGTGGGGGGGAAGGACTAGCCCCTCCTTTATCGTCAATCATCACCCCCATTACTGGGGGTGGTAGGGGGGGACCAGTCCCCTCCATCTTCTCCTCAACCACCACCTCCATCACTGGGGATGGTGGGGGGGAGGGGGTTAGTTCCCCCCTCAACCAAACTGTCTAGAACAGGTTCCAGGGGGGGAACTGTCCTCCCCTTTCCCCTCTTCTTTCTTCTTTGTCTCCCCCTAGGGGGGACGAGCGGGCAGGTGCGGCCACCGATCCGATGGGCCGCATCCTTCCCCGCCTCCTTATAGGCCGGGCAGCTCGCCCTCCTCTGCGAGCATACCCGGGCCTGATGGCCGGCACCCCCGCAGTGGAGGCAGCATTTGCTGCGATCCACCGCTAAGAGGCACCGCCATTTTTCGTGCCCTCGAAGGAGGCACTTAAAACACCTGGGAGGGGGGGGTGACCTCCCCTCCCTTTCCCGTCGTTTTATCGGGCGCTAGCCCTTCCTTCCTCTGGGTCTGCGTCCCAACGTGACATACGTCAGGCGCAGACCCTTTCCTCGTTATAGAGGAATAGGAGGGTAAACCCCCCTTTCCTCCGGGGCCTTTGCCCCCTCTATTGGGCGCTTGCGCGCTACGTCCTCGGATCTCCTCGAGGAGAGTGAGGAGAACCCTTAATGTTCTGAGGGCCACGGCCCACAGATCTCCGTCCGCGGTAACACATTCGTCCAGGGCGCCCGCGTGGCACGCCCTGGATGGCCCGTCGCTAGATGACGACAGGGGGGGCACGGGACCGGATACCCCCCTCGCCGGCCTCTGGGGTTCCGAGGCCCCTGAGGCGGTAACAGTGTTCTCCTTGTCGTCATGTAGTTTTCATCAAGTGTAATTTTTTACAGAGTTGTCTTCTCTGGGTTTTTCGTCATGGTTTTCCTTCCACTAGGACGGTTGCCTACCAAGGTTGACGAGCCCGTCCTGCCCGGGTTTTTTAATCGGAGTTCTTCCTTCTCTTAAGGCACGCTCTTAGCCCCTGTTGCTTTACCCCAATCCATCCTGGGACCAGCGTCCCGATCCGGAAAGGGAGATCATCAGCGTGGTCTACCCCAATCCATCCTGGGGCCGAAGCTCCGATCCGGAAAGGGAGATCATCGACCCAGGGGAGTCCTGGCACCATGACAAGGTGGCACGCCATCGCCAGGGACGTAGAAATAACCTTCTTTTTTTTTTTTTTTTTTTTTTTTTTGTGGCAAAGCCCTTCCCTTGGGGTGGGGAATTTTCCAAAGACACCCTCTGGCGTGCAATGGGAAAAAATCCCTGCCAGAGGGTAGTGTTGGATTCGACCGGGGGAAGTGGTCTGCGACACCATCTCTCCCCCGGACGCCTACCAACTAAACCCCACCCCCATTGCTGTGTCATCAGCAGCCATATGGGGGGGAGGCTGGGCATCGCCCAACAGCATTCATCCAGCCATCCCCCCTGGCAGGCCGGTTGCCCGGCCAAGCCTCTTAATTTGGGGGGAACCAGTCTTCCCCCCCCACTCCTCGTCTCGCTACTCCGCGCCGGGCCCGAAGGCCCGGGGATCCCACCTACGGGCGTAAGTGGCAGCAAGTCACACCCGCATCAGATGATGCGGGTGCCGCGTGCCACCCCGCACCGCAGAGGATCAATACTCCCTCTTGCCGCCCCCCATTCTTGATTCGTCCCAGGAAATCTGGGGGGCGGTGAGGGTCGGCTCTCGGGGGGAATTTTGCATGGGGGGGGACTACACCCGCTCCCCCACGCACCCCCGAGGCCTCACCGCATGCGGGCCAGCTAGTTGACCCGCGGGTCCCGCCCAGGTCCGAGTATTGCTCGATCCAAGTCGTGCCGGGCCTGGGGGGACCGAACTCATTAATGGGTTTGGGGGACAGGGGCTAGCCCCCGCCCCCCCACCCCCACTTCCGCTAATTGGGAGACCCTAGGGTACTCCCCATACTACTCCCCCCTACACTTGAGGGGGGTGGTCGTCGGACCAGTTTTAAACTGGCCCGAGGGCCCCCTCCAAACCCACAATGTCCCGAAGACTCGGGCCGGGTTTGGGGGGACCAAAAAACATTATGTAGCTCCTCATCCTCCGGCGTTACCGGCGGGGGGGGGGGAGGCGCAATTGCGCGGATCCCCGCCACCGGAGGAGGGAGCTCTTTTTCTTTAATGGAGCAGAAGTTCGGGGCAGGGGCTTGCCCCTACCCCTCTCCCCCGCTCGCCTCCTCACTGTGGGGGCATAATGCCCCCCGAATCGTATGCCTGTTGGGGGGAGCCGGCGGAGTTCCGTCTGACACTCCCCCCCTAGGCAAAACCTCCACTCCCTTTTTTTTAGGGAGGGGATTGGGGAAGCTTGGGGAGGAGACTGTTGTTATTGTCTCCTCCAACCCCCTTTCTCCTTTTCTCTCTTTTCTCCTGTCTGGCCTCTTCAGGGGGAGGACGTGACTCACGGATTCCATCCGTGCCCTCCCCCAGGCCATCCAGCTGAGACCTCGCTGCCTCCCCCAGAGGTGGGGGAGGTTTGGCCGCTTTCCTGAGCTGCAGGAAAGCGGCCAAACCCCCCTCCCCCATCGGGGGACTCCTCGGGACAAACTGCCCCCTCACAGTGAGCCCCCAGCGTGGAAACTCAAGCGCAGCCTCCTCGGCCACCATCCTCAGCACTCCGGCCCCCACCGCTAAGTTGGGGCCGGAGTACTCCACATCCATATTCCTCTCGGTCCCATCTCGGGACCAAGAGACATCCCCGAAGCGGATGCGGCTCGGTGAGCCACCATGAGCTTCCCAGCCCCGCCGCATCCGTCTCATAATCTCCCCATAGCGTGGGGGGAACCCCTCCTCCTCTGTTATGTGGCCCTCCACCGAAGGCTGACCCCGGAAGGGAGACTCTCCCAAATGCGGCCCTCCCCCTGCCAAGGGACCCCACCCACCGTGGGGGCATCCGGATCCCCCACTTTCCTCTCTTCTGGAGGTAGAGGGGAGCAGTCGTCCCCTCTCCCACCCTCTCCTTCCTTCACCACCACTCCGCCTCTCTCTTCCTGAAGAGGCGGGGACGGGCTGGTGTTCCCCTCCTTTCTTCCCCTTTTGGTAAGAGGAGGAGTGGGAGGAGTGGCCTCGTGAACCACCTTCACTGTAGCCACCTCCTCCCCCTCGTTCCTCGACATCACCGTCCGTACTTGGGGGGGTTCCATGCTCCCCCCCTCAGGCGGATTTCCTCCTTCTTTCCCCGGGGCGGGGATAGGACCCGGGTCCTGATTGACCCTCCCACCCCCAACACCGGTTTCCACCTTTCTCACAGGGGTGGGGCAGAGTGGGGGGCTCCCAGTGACCCCCCTCCCCCCATCACCTTCCTCCTTCCTTACGGGTGGGGGAATCGGCCTCTCCCCGGCCTCCTTCGCCGGGGCATTCCAGGGGACTTTCTCCCACCCATCCACCACCTCCATTGCCTGGGGTGGAACGGGAGAGAGGGTGATAACGGGGGTACAAACATTCCCCCCCTCTCCCCCTCCCCCCAGGGCTTCCTCCTCCTTTCTCTCCCCACTTGGAAGCGCCGCGGGGGGTACGATCTTTTCCCCTCCTCGGCTTCCTCCAGCCAAGAGCCTAGATGAGGGGGCTGGTCCTCCCCTTGCCCTTTTTCTTCCCCTTTTCTTGCGCCCCCTTTTTGGTGGGGCGACAGGGCATGTGCGGCCACCAATCCGGTGGGCCGCCCTCATGCCCTCCTCCGCGCAGGCTGGGCAGCTCGCCTTTCGCTGCGAGCAACCCTGCGCCTTGTGGCCGGCGCCCCCGCAGTGGAGGCAGCAGTTGCTGCGATCCACTGTCGAGGGGCACCGCCACCTCTCGTGCCCCCTCCGCAGGCATCTAAAACATCGAGGGGAGAGGGTGGAGTCACCTTTCCCCCCTTTTTCCTCCTGACGGGCGGGCTGTAGCCCCCCATTCCTCCGTGTCTGCGTCCAGGCCTCGGATTTGCCTGGCGCAAACACATTCTCCGTTTTGGAGGAAGAAGGCTTAACGCCCCCCCTCCGAGGAATCTCCCCCCTCCACTATGCACCTTAGTGCGACCTCGTCGAATCTCCTCGATAACGACGAGGAGATCCCTTAGAAGCCTGTGGGCTTCCACCCACAGGTCGCCCTCCGCGGTAGCCATAAGATCCAGGGCGCCCGCGTGGCACGCCCTGGATAGCTCGTCGCACGATGACGACAGGGGGGGCACCGAGCCGGTATACCCCCCTCGCCGGCCCCTGGGGGTCCGAATCCCCTGGGGCGGTAGACGTATTCCTCCTGTCGTCATAATTTTTATCCATAATTGTATTTTGTTAACAGAGTTGTCATCTCCGGGTTTTTTATCGTGGTTTTCCTTCCACTAGGACGGTTGTCGACCAGAACTATCGAGCCCGTTCTGCCCGGGTCTTTTTATAGAGGTTGTTCCACCCTCGTAGCCCGTGTATGCAACAATGCATACACCGGCCCCCGTCCCCAAGCTTGGGGTTACGGTATACTGCGACTTATGTACTGTGGGGTTGCGCAACTCACCCACAGGGATCGTTCAGACCATGGTGGAAAGAAACAAGGTGAGTTATTGCGCATAATGGCGGCAAAGAGTTGGGGGACTTGCTTGTCAACCAATCACAGGGGACCCATTTTATGCGCGCAAAATTCAAACGTTCACAGCTGATTAAAAAATAAAAACAGTATTGTAAATAAATAAATACTGCGACTATTACAATTTTTAATGCAACAGGTCGGCATACTGTCTACAAAGATAAAGTCACATAATATTACATATTACACCAAACTCTAAACAAATCTTCATATTATATATTCATTTATTACTTACACGACGGTCACATCGGTCTTTTCCAAATTTAAGAAAACTCTCTGCACGAACACTATATATTTTTTTAAGAGGAACACTGTATACACTTTATATACGTTAATAAAGCATGTCATCAGCCATCAGCCATACTGAATTTTCATGAAATGGGCCCCCTATGATTGGCTGTCCGCTCCCCACTACCTTTAGACTACTGCGCAACCACGAGAATAACTCACCTTGTTTCTTTCCACCATGGTTCAGACCACACATTTTTAACGTCTCTGTGGTCATTCAGCCTTCGGCACGATACCTTCCACCTTGGCTTGAGACACCATCCTCGTCGTCCCGGACCCATGCACACGAATCGGCGCGCACGTCTCACGGACCCCCGAAAAGCGACTGGCCCGCTCGGCGCACGCAGCCGACCAGCCGGAGGGAGAACTCCCCCCGCCCACCCGCCCGCATGGAGCCCGACATGCGGCGGCTCACGCGCGGCGATACGCACCGAAAGCGCGTCCCCGGAAGGAGCTTCGATCCCGCAATGGAATGCGGATTCCCCCGAGGAACGCGTCCCGACCCGGCCGCCGACACTCTCACCACCACATGCCAGCCCGCAAACGGACCAAAGGTCCCCACCCAGGCGGGCGCGGATGAGAATGAATGAATGTGTATGTGTGCGTGAATGATGTATGCGTGTGCGTGATTGATGAATGAATGTGTTTGTGTATGCAGGACGGGAAACGGCATCCTACGCATCGCTGATGCTACAATGTGTGGACGCCCCCCGCCGAATGCATGCGTGGCCCCCGACTTCCGAGCAGCTTCGCATCAGCGAAGGCGCCCAGACAGTACGGGGGCCAAGTGTGTATGTGTAATGTATGTGTGTGTGTGTGTATGAGCGTGAAACACGGGGAGGGACGACCCCCGGCCGAGCACGTAGAGTCCGGGAACGACTGGGGAAGAGAGCTTGCGCACCTCCCCATCTACCTATGGTTTGATATCGGAGTTTTCCTTCTCCTAAGCCGACTGCCCAACAGGGCTAACGAGCTCGGCCTGCCCGGGTCTTTTTATAGAGGTTTTACCACCCTCGCAGCCCGTCCTAGCTAAGCTAGCACCGGCCCCCGGCCCCATTAACTGGGGTTACGGTATGCGTCGCCACGCCCCCCCACGTGCCATGGGGGGCTCGACCGTTATGCCGAAACATTGGCGTGCTAACGAGGCTGGTCAGGCCCCGGATTTTTTCTCGAGGTTTACTCCTCTATCCCGGTGGAGTGAATAACACTCCTAACGGATCCAGGCATCCGGGCGATTGAAGTCAGGGCCGCCAACTCCTACCGGCTAATCGGGACAAGTCCCTTGAGGGGTAGCCGGACCCCCGTTCCCCCCTAAGGAGGAACTGTGCGCTCTTAGCAGCGTGAAACGACCCCAGCGGGCCATCCCCCGGTGAGCCCTCTCACCACGACAAGGTGGCACACAACGAGAGGGACGTAGAAATAACCTAACCTTGCAACCGGTAGGCGGATGCAGCCGGAACGAGCCATCCGTAGATCAGGGTTGAATCCGTAACAGGAAATCCTACATCCTGCCGAGAAACCATAAGGGGTAGCTGAGCAGAGACCAAGGCCCAGAACAGCTACATAACGACAATTATAAAGTTATAGGTTAAAATTTCTAAATATATTAGAAATACGCGTAATTAAATAAAAACGTGGTAAACATAACCTCCCGATAAAGATAAGTTAGGTTTAGGAATAGCGACTAGCACCTTGTAAATAACCGATACTTATTAAAGACTTTATTAACATTTTAATATTACAATTACATTTCCTAGTTGATAAATAAAGTAGTTGTAGGAACCTCAGTAGCATAAGCCTGTAAATAAAAAGACATGTTAATAAAGTAGAGATAGAAACCCATGTTAATCGATGTAAGGTTTTCAGCATAGGTTAACATAGAACATAGTCAGAACAATGTACATATACTGACGAACAATTATTTAATCGTTTAGTTTAGAATTAGCAATAAGATAATTTTAAATTAAGCGCGTAAAGTCTCAACCGCTACACAACAGTTGAGACACGGACCAAACCAAGATGGCGGCAACTGACGACCGCCAGCACGAGCTCCACGATTGGCGGAGACCTTCCAGAGCGGTGATTGGCCGCAGAACAAGCGGAAGGGATACCATGCCAGCGGACGGGTATATAAACCCGTGCCAGGAGGAATCGAGGAGTAGTAGGAGTGAATTAAGTAAAAGCGACTCGAAGCGAGAGTCCACCACTCAGCGTAGTGGTCGGTAACGCGACGACCAATAGTAACGCGCGAGTTACCGAAATGTTATCGGTGCGTGTGAAAACTTTGTAAGCCATCATGGCTAATTACAAGTGTACTTTTATTTTATTTGGTGTTAAATATATACTGTTTATTTTAATTAACCATTAAAATAAAATGTGCAAAATTTATTTCGGTCCGAACCTGTGTAAAGATAGTTGGTAGCACTTACCTTATCCGTTCTGCATCCTGGTGATCCGTCGTCCGTGCGCGAGGTGAACCTGTGAACAAAATAAAAGGATTAGAACGAGATACGCTGCAACATCTCATCAGGCGTCTTCGTCCACGCTGAAGGAAGCGACATCCGAGCCCGAGGGTCAAGGAAGGACGAGACGAGGATCGCAACCTTCTCGCTTGTAAGGTTAAAGCGAGTGGCGACCAAAACAACGGCGAACGTATTGCTGCCTGCGACCGGTGAGTCCTGAGTATTATCTCTCCATAGGGCGCGTCCGGTTACAACCTAACCTTGCAACCGGTAGGCGGATGCAGCCGGAACGAGCCATCCGTTAAACAGGACTAAACCCATAAGGGGAAATCCGACATCCTGCCGAGAAACAATAAGGGGTAGCTGAGCAGAGACCAAGGCCCAGATCAGCTACGTGACAATAAATATAAAAGTCATAGGTTAAAACTTATAAAACTTTAGAAATACACGTAATTAGAATAATGCGTCGTAAATATAACCTCCCTGTAAAAATAAGTTAGGTTTAGGAATAGCAAGTAAGCACCCGAATATAACCTATACTTAATAAATACTTTATTAGCATTAAATCAGTACAATTACATTTCTTAGAAGATAGATAAAGTAGTTGTAGGAACCTCAGTAGCGTAAGCCTGTAAAATAAAAAATATATGTTAATAAAGTACAGATAGAAATTCATGTTAATCAATAGTAATAGCTTAGCCTAGGTTAACATAGAATAAGGTCAGGACAATGTATATAGACTGACAAATAATTATTTAATCGCTTGATTTAAGATTAGTAATAAGATAATTTTAAATTGAGCGCGTAAAGACTCAACCGCTACACAGCAGTTGAGACACGGACCAAATCAAGATGGCGGCAACTGACGACCGCCAGCACGAGCTCCACGATTGGCGGAGACCTTTCAAAGCGGTGATTGGCCGCAGGACAAGCGGAAGGGATACCGAGCCAGCAGACGGGTATATAAACCCGTGCCAGGAGAATTAGTTAGTCAGTGTGGGACTCAGAGAAATGAAAGCGAGAGTACCACCACTCAGCGGAGTGGTCGGCATCGCGTCGACCAATCATAAAACGCGAATCACCGAAATGTTATCGGCGTGCGTAAAACTGTTGTAAGCCATTATGGCTAATTACCAGTGTACTTTTATTTTGTTTAATGTTAAATATATTGTTTATTTCAATTAATTATCAAAATAAAATGTGTAAGACTTATTTCGGTCCGAACCTGTGGAAAGAAAGTTGTTAGCACTTATCTTATCCGTTCTGCATCTCGGTGATCCGTCGTCCGTGCGCGAGGTGAACCTGTGAACAAAATAAAAAAGGATTAGAACGAGATACGCTGCAACATCTCATCAGGCGTCTTCGTCCACGCTGAAGGAAGTGACATCCGAGCCCGAGGGTCATGGAAGGACGAGACGAGGATCTTAACCTTCTCGCTTGAAGGGTTAAAGCGAGTGGCGACCAATCTACGGCGAACGTATTGCTGCCTGCGACCGGTGAGTCCTGAGTATTATCTCTCCATGGGGCGCGTTCGGTTACAGTATCAAAGGCGATAACTAGTATGTCTCACGAAGCCATGGTACGCGCGTGTGTCAAGCTTGACGTACGTAAATGCCAAAAAGTGTGAAAACTCTGGCGACCGTGACAGGACACCCGTCGCTTTAGAAAATAAAGTTAGGCGCGGCGCGGTGTAAAGAAACTTTGCGAATATGAGAATAAATCGACTGTCGCTTATCACCGACGATAGGGCGAGAGCGAGCAGGAAACCCGTCGTATTAAAGATTAAAATCAAAACGCGGCGAGGTGCGAGAAAATTCGTAATCAGCAGGTTGCGAAAGAAATAGCAAACACGAGTCAAGGAAATATCGCTAATCACCGTTAAATCGGCAATAGCGAATAAATATCCGTTGCAGAACGAAAAACGCGACGCGATACAATTTTACAACATAGAATCACAGTAGCGTCAATAAGTAAAAATGACCGTGATAAATGTTAATAATAATATCACATACTCGTCGCGTAATAAAATAAAATGCGTAATAGCGGCGCGGTAGACGATATCAAAGTCAAAAGTGAAGTACGGTCAATTCTATTCAAACGTGAATGTTTTGTCCCGGTCAATTCTTTTCAAGCGAGAAAGTTTTGTCCAACGGGAAAAATATAGAGAATAATCTATTGAAAGCGGCGAACACCTTGGTTCTCGAGCCGAGCGTCGTAAACAAGTCGAGTGAGATAGAAAAACACTCCGACAAAGACGGATATATCCACAAAGCGGTGAAATAGGATTTCAATAGGTGAAAAGAAGCCGAAAAATTTTAAAATTTTTTTTTATTATTATCGCGATATACGTGAACGTCTAGTAACGCGAAACGTCTTCTAACAAGCCGAAATTCCGACACAGCGGGTCAAGTAGCTCAAAAGGTGAAATAACGTCTCGCGGACTGGATAAACAAATCGGACGAGACAAGTAACGTGAAAACCGTAATAAAGCGTGCGTTTAATAATAATTAATAAAATCCTTACATGGGAAGCTCATAAAACGACAAAATTGCTCGCGAGTTAAATTCTTCGTGTTGCGAATGTTCTCGTAAACTTTTAATAATTCCAAAATGGATAAAGACGAGGGAAGAATCGAATTTAAGGTACCAAATACATCGTACACTCCACACCGGACGTTGCGATCAGGCAAAATAGTAACCAATCCTACCGCGGGTAAAGAATCCGAAGATACCGAAACAAGCGCGAGAATGGAAGTACTGTCACAAGACGAAAGAATCCTGAAGCTGGAGAAGTCGTTGACCAAAATACTAAACACGCTTAAAAAATTGCCGATTTCGCGCAGACGACGCAGTCCGACGAGCACCAGCTCAAGCGACGATAAAAATGCGAACGAGCCGAGACCGAGCAAAGTGCGAGGTACGGAAGGGATACGATTACCGAGAGGCGGATGGTTAAAAAACCCGTTTGAAGAAATTAAATTCACGGGAAAGCAAGACTCGTTAAACCCTATGCGATTTTTGAAGAAATTCGAAAATGTAGCTAGATACGAGCAAATAAGCAATCCGGAACAGCTGTTTTTCTTCGGTAAATGCCTACGCAAAAATGCTTCAACCTAGTACGAATTACAGGACTTTGAACACATAGCAGACGCGAAAAAAGAATTTATAAACTATTTTTGGGGCGAGGATCAACAAGCGAAATTCCGCGAAAAGCTATACACTGGAAAATACAAACCGGTGAAAAATACGCGTATGTCAGATTACGCGCTAGATCTTGCGAAGCAAGCGAGAATGCTCGAACCGCCGATGAAAGATCGCGAATTAATTCGATGCATAAAAAGACACTTCGAACGAGAGATCGCACGTGAAATACGAGCAACAACCGCATCCTCAATAACGGAACTCGTGACTCTCCTAGAAGAAATTCAGGACGAGAAAGAAATCTTCGCGAAAACGCGTACGGAAGGGAAAGCCTTGGCGCAAAACAATTCGTCTCAGAAACGAGTCGAACCCGTAAAAAATTCCACGCAAGCGAATAGATACGCGGAATACAATCCGAACGAGAGAAAAACGCAACTAAAAGCTCTTCCGTGGCGTGACAATCTCGAGAGAAGCAGGCAGGAAGGCAAAAGTCCAAAACCGATTGTTCAGATGCCATCGAGCGAAAGCGAAGACGATCGTAAAAAAGCAACAAACAAATCGCGAACCGCACTCAAATCGAACGACGCGAGTAAAAAAACGGGGACCGGTAAAACAGCTGATCGTAAAAAGGCTATCTCGGCAATACGCAAAGGTGAAGAGGGAAAAAAACCCGTAGACACTCCGGAGCGAAAAGGCAAAAAGGACGAAGCCGTGTCGAAAGTCGAAAAAAGGAACGCGAAAGAGTTAGCGATTATTCGAACTCGCGAAATCCTAAAAGACATAGACGAATCTGTCGAAAATACAACCGATAAATCCGGAAAGGCAACAGCTGATAATTCGGTCGGTAAAAACAAAAAGTTAGTCGATAAATCCGAACCTATTATAACGGTTAAAATCGGTAAGACGAAGCTTATAGCCCTGGTCGATACAGGAGCACAGATATCCGTGATATCAAAAGACACGCTGAACAAGCTTACAAAAGCAAATGAAAAAATGAGCAAAATCCCGATCCGCAAAAACACCTTGAAGGGAGCGTTCGGAGAAAAAAGTCTCACAATCGCGTGCAAAATACAGCTAGCTGTACGAGCAGCTGACAAGGAGCTGACACAAGAATTTTTCGTTGTCGAAAAATTAGCTTATCCTATGATTCTAGGAAGCGATATGCTCAAAAGATACAAAGCGCAATTGGAATTCAACAAACGCGAATTCTGCGTAGATTTTAAAGAGATTCCCGATAAACCCGGATTAGTAAGCGCGATAATATCCAAACATGAAGGGGGGGTAATTCTCGAAGAAATTTTAAACAAATACGGGGAAATGTTCAACAACGGCATAGGTCGCGTAAATCATTACAAACATAAAATCGAAATGATATCCGAAACGGGATTCAAACGTAAAACTTATCCGATTCCCGAAATACACAAGGAAAAGGTTAAGGAATTAATCGCTAATTGGGAAACACAGGGTATAATCGCGAAAGCATCCACCCAATACATAAACCCGCTAGTAGCCGTGTCGAAAAAAACAGGCGATCTACGTATCTGTCTGGACGCGCGCGAATTAAACAAGCGAATGAAAAACGATTACGCACAACCGCCTACGATCGACGAAGTATTCTCCAAAATAGGAAATCGTAGAATTTTCTCAACACTGGATGTTACACAAGCATTCTGGCAAATTCCTTTGGAACGCGAGAGTAGAAAATACACGGGATTTTTATTCAATAATCAGTCCTACGTGTTCAAGCGTCTACCATTTGGAATAAAAACAGCTGGAGCATCATTTACGAGAGCGATGAACCGAGCGTTGCAAGACGAAAATCTCGACTTCGTGATCGTGTATCTCGATGATATATTAATAGCTTCCAACTCGATAAGCAAACATCTAAAACACATAGATTTCGTATTAAACAAACTAAACGCGGTTGGTTTCAAACTTAACCGAGACAAGTGTGAATTCCTGCAAAAGAACATAAAGTTTCTGGGACACACGTTCAACGAAATATCCGCAGATATCAACAATGATACGAAATGCGCGATAAAAAATTTCCCCAAGCCAACGAATAAAAAAGGCGTGCAAGCTTTTCTTGGTTTGATAAATTGGGACCGAAGATTTATAAAAAATTTGTCAAAAATGACGAAACCCCTCGAATTACTTTTAAAAAAAAATATAAAATTCAGATGGGAGGAAAGCGAGCAAAAAGCATTCAACGCGATCAAAGAAGCGTTCGAAGAAGCTCCGCAATTATATCTCATTAGGCCGAACATGAATTTTGGACTATATGTAGACGCGTCAAAAACCGGTTTAGGAGCGAGACTCTCTACCAATATACCGACGACAATGATGCGAAATATACAGTAGCGTACGCGAGCAGAAGCTTGAAAAACGCGGAACTGAACTACACAATAACAGAACTCGAATGCTTAGCACTTGTATTTGCACTTAAAAAGTGGCATGTGTTACTAATGGGCAGAAAAGTAAGAGTTCACACAGATCACAGAGCTCTACAGTTCGTAAGTTCTTGTGCATCATCGAGCGAGAGAATAGCCAGATGGTTATCTTTCATGCTCGAGTTCAACCTCGAAATCGTACACATCCCGGGAAAGCTCAACGATGTCGCAGATATTCTGTCGAGACAACACGAGAAGGACGTTAAGCTTAGTCAAGAAGAAGGAAGTCTTAAGATTTGCCCGATTCGCAACATTGACGACGCGAACGAATCCGACAAGTGGATAGAAATGCTGACTGACGCACAGACCGAGGATATCGATTTGCAAAATGCAATGCGCAACAGAGTGCAAAAGTATCACACGAGAAACGGACCTATACGCGTAAATAGAGGGACAAACGAAAGAATAATAGTACCGAATAAAATCGCATGGACATTCGTCGAGTCGATTCACAAATTCTTAGTACATTTCGGAACGGACAAAGTGAGAGAATTCGCAGCGCGTTTTTTCAAAATAAAAAATCTCGATCGAATAGTCAGAGACGTCGTAGCATCGTGCGAAACATGTATCGCGACGAAATACTATACGCGTCCAACACGCGGTGTCGAATATTATGAGCTTCCTGACGATAAGAATAAAGTAATATCGCTGGACATTTTCGGGCCTTTACCCGCGACACGTGCGCAAAACATACATTCTGGTACTAATGGATCAATTTTCCAAATACGTTAAATTCTATCCGATTGCGAACCAAAAGCTTGACACACTGATAGATACGCTAGATACCGAGTACCTACCCAAAATGGGAATACCGGAAACAATATTGACCGATAATGGGGGGCAATTTATAACGAACAAATGGAAAGATTATGCGGGACAAACCGGATTCGCGGTAAGGCGCACATCGCCTTACAATCCGCAATCCAACCCAGTGGAAAGGGTTATGCGAGAACTCGGAAGAGTCATAAAAGCCTACTTCCACAATAAGCAATCGCAATGGGACCGAATCATCGCGAGATTCGAAAATATAGTAAACAGTACGGCGCATTTCAGCACCGGAAGCATACCTGCGATCTTATATCCTGACGTTCAAATCAGCCTTAACATAGACCCAAGGATCTATCCCGAGCGGAACGAAGTCAACGATCTCGACGAAGAAAAGAGACGAATGACGGAACATCTAATCAGAAAAGCTGCAAACCGGAAGAAACAAACGGACAAACACGAACCAGCGAAGGAATTCGAACCTGGGGACAAAGTTTGGGTCAAGCTACACCGAAGATCGGATGCAAGCAGACGACTTACACGAAAAATTCACTTGGTATACGACGGACCGTATCAGATACGCGAAGTTATTAGAAAAAACGCATACCTGATCGAAAGTCTGGACGGAGACGTAATTGAAGCGTTCAACGCGAGGCAAATGCGACCACATCGCGAGCCTTTGCTTAAAGAATCAACCGAGGAAGATCAAGGAGCGGAAGAAGAAAACCAAGTTGAACCACAAATGATCAATATGATCAGAGTTATTCCCGAACAAAGATTAAAACCGTTCGTGGAAATAACAAGAGATGCGATAAATCTCGAAAAAACACTTCACATGGGAAGCGTGTTCCACAACGCGGAAGCCTGGAGGGACATCAACGCGCGAAGACCCACGAAGATAGAAAAAGCAAATTGCCGAGCTAAAATTCTCAGTAAGGGAAAAGTAGAAGGGGGCAACGAGATTCCATAGCAACAACAAAGGATAATTACCACTCGAAGACTCCTGGAAGCAGTACCTGAAACAGAAAAAAGAGGCATTAAAACCGACGAAATTATCAGTAAGGGAAAAGTAGAAGGTGGGCAACAAGATTCCACAGCAGCAGCAAAGGATATTTACCACTCGAAGACTCCTGGAAGCAGTACCTGAAAAAGAAAGAAAAGTAGTCGTAAACGGATTTCTCAGTAAGGAAAACGTAGAAGGGGAAACCGAGACTCCGAAGCAGAAGCGAAGGACGTACAACACTCCAAGATCCCTGGAAACAGCACCTGAAAAAGAAAGAGAATCCATTATTTGCAAAAAGGTCACAGTAGAAGGGGGCGTTAATAAAAATAAACTTCTGGAAACTGCACCTGCAAAAGAGAAAAGTAAGATTAGTAAAGACAATACGGAAGGGGAAAAGGAGATCCACAGCGATACAACAACTCACGAATCCTCGAACACCGATCTTAAAAATCTGAAAAACTCTAATAAATGCAGTTTTACAAAATTAAGTAAACTGTATAAATATGAGATAAATATTGATCCAGATGTATCAAACGCATCATATTGGACAGATATTTGGCTTCAACCTCTGGAACGTATGGAAGAACAGCTACAATTAAGAAATGGCTATTCTACGATAATCCGATACGCGCGAGAAAAGGATAAAACAGTCCAGCAAGCGCAGACCAATGAGAACGAAGACCAACCCCACCACCGAGCTTACATGCGTGACAACAAACGCAGACCGCTTAGTACCAATCGAGCTATCAAAGCAAAAGCAATGGCTACGATACGCGAAGAAATCGACAACCTCAATCGCGAAGAGCGTAAGTTGAAAAGAGAAGTAAGCGAATTGCTGAAAACTCGTACGAAAACTCTCCAAGCTCTGAAAAGAAAACAGGAAAGAATCCTAAAGTTCCGAGAAATCGTGCGTGAATTAAAGGAAGCGCCGGTTATCGATGACAGCAGTGATGGAGAAGAGGAAGCCACAAAAATCTTTCACCACCTGCAAAACATAAAGAGTAACCCGTATTCAATAATGGACGAGTTCAAAATCTTCGACGAAATGGAAGATGTAAAAGTCTCACTTCTCGCGAGTTTAAAAATACAAGCGAAAGATTCACCTGAGCTTAACAACCACAAGCCGTTCAAGGTAATCTATGAAGTCGAGAACAAACGCATCAAACGTAGCATCCACGCAGAATGGGCTACAAGGATCATCGCCAAACCATTGGAAGATCCATACGAAGACAACCAGGTCAAAAATTTTGAACCTAATCTTCAAGAGCAAACTCAACAACAGGAACAAGAAACCTGTGAGGAAACAAAACAAACGAATCCTACAGATCCGGAAAGTGACGAAGATTCACCAAAGGAACAAAAGGATAGAAACATCGTGGAAGCAACACCGCAAATACGGATACCACGAATCAACATGATGAGCGTGTTACCCAGCACCTCAAAAGAGACGAGAGCACTCCTAGATGCACTTACACCAAAGGGGCAACTGAAAAGGAGAAGAGACAGCTCGAGTGTCTCGTACAAAGAATTATCGTCAGATGATTCCGACGAACAGCGCATGCGTTTCAAGGACGATAAAAATCGCAACTATTGGAGACGCGAAGCTAAAAGGAAAAAGAAGACGACTCATTCCGATCCAAAAGAATCGACAGCAGACGACAAAATCGCTACTATCGACGAAGGGGGAATACAACCGGTAGGCGGATGCAGCCGGAACGAGCCATCCGTTAAACAGGACTAAACCCATAAGGGGAAATCCGACATCCTGCCGAGAAACAATAAGGGGTAGCTGAGCAGAGACCAAGGCCCAGATCAGCTACGTGACAATAAATATAAAAGTCATAGGTTAAAACTTATAAAACTTTAGAAATACACGTAATTAGAATAATGCGTCGTAAATATAACCTCCCTGTAAAAATAAGTTAGGTTTAGGAATAGCAAGTAAGCACCCGAATATAACCTATACTTAATAAATACTTTATTAGCATTAAATCAGTACAATTACATTTCTTAGAAGATAGATAAAGTAGTTGTAGGAACCTCAGTAGCGTAAGCCTGTAAAATAAAAAATATATGTTAATAAAGTACAGATAGAAATTCATGTTAATCAATAGTAATAGCTTAGCCTAGGTTAACATAGAATAAGGTCAGGACAATGTATATAGACTGACAAATAATTATTTAATCGCTTGATTTAAGATTAGTAATAAGATGATTTTAAATTGAGCGCGTAAAGACTCAACCGCTACACAGCAGTTGAGACACGGACCAAATCAAGATGGCGGCAACTGACGACCGCCAGCACGAGCTCCACGATTGGCGGAGACCTTCCAAAGCGGTGATTGGCCGCAGGACAAGCGGAAGGGATACCGAGCCAGCAGACGGGTATATAAACCCGTGCCAGGAGAATTAGTTAGTCAGTGTGGGACTCAGAGAAATGGAAGCGAGAGTACCACCACTCAGCGAAGTGGTCGACATCGCGTCGACCAATCATAAAACGCGAATCACCGAAATGTTATCGGTGTGCGTAAAACTGTTGTAAGCCATTATGGCTAATTACCAGTGTACTTTTATTTTGTTTAATGTTAAATATATTGTTTATTTCAATTAATTATCAAAATAAAATGTGTAAGACTTATTTCGGTCCGAACCTGTGGAAAGAAAGTTGTTAGCACTTACCTTATCCGTTCTGCATTCCGGTGATCCGTCGTCCGTGCGCGAGGTGAACCTGTGAACAAAATAAAAAAGGATTAGAACGAGATACGCTGCAACATCTCATCAGGCGTCTTCGTCCACGCTGAAGAAAGTGACATCCGAGCCCGAGGGTCATGGAAGGACGAGACGAGGATCTTAACCTTCTAGCTTGAAGGGTTAAAGCGAGTGGCGACCAATCTACGGCGAACGTATTGCTGCCTGCGACCGGTGAGTCCTGAGTATTATCTCTCCATGGGCGCGTCCGGTTACAACCTAACCTTGCAGCCGGCATCACCACTGCCCGAGAAACGGAAGATGGAAGAACGGGCACAGACAAACGGGTAACGGGCGCAAGTAACCCAAACCCAATAAAAGTAGTCATAAGATAGAATAGATGTACAATGTTATATTTATCCTAATAAATTATATTTTTACACGTCAAACGACCTCTGTAACCTAATTATTACCCTAGAAATAAGATTACAAGATAAGATATAAAATAGGTAAAATCGCAACAAGTAGCGGCAAGCCTCGACAAGTAAGTCGTTAAAGTTAAGTATTATAAAATACAATAAAAAGGTAATAATTACAAATCGGAAGCATAACTGTATGTATTCCATATAAAATCAATCAATTACATTGATAAGCAAATTATTTTGTTATACGCGTTAGTCAGCGAATTGTCAGAATGCGATCTGACAACGATTATTTTATTTTAGCATTTACGGTACATTAAATACATAATTATAAACGTAGTACATAAGTTAAATCTAAAATAAATAAAAAAATACAAATAGCATTAATAATGTTACCGACATATGCCCGAAGTCGGTAATCGAGAAACTCGTTTTCTCATTGGAGGATTCTGGCTTTGATAGCGACCAGCTCTGATTGGTCGACGAAGTAAGAGAAGGGAGCGCACGCTTCCCGAGTATAAAAAGGAAGCCGGAATAAGCCAGTAAGTTAGTTGAGTTCAGCCAGTCCGAGTGGCTGAAGCTCTCAATGAGAGTATCGCATTTTTATCCGACGCGATCATGACTCAAGTGGGTCATCGCGATTAATATTAAGTGCGCGCTACATTGTATAATCATGTGCGGCATAACCAGCGCAGACTGGATTGTTATAAATCAATACACAAATAAGTGTTCTAATTTATTTTTTAATAAATTTCATTTTTAATCTATTTAATTAAAAATGTGGAAAGTGTATGTGATTTATCATCCCTCCTATAAACAATTCTCAATCTCCTTGAGCGGGATGAGAGAAGGGGACTGTACAATAAAAAATAAACATTAATAAGTTAAATGATTAATAATCATACTTACCTGGTGGAAGCAGCAGCGGATCCAGAAGCGGGTGGAAGTACAGCACCTGAAAATAAAAAAGAGACACATTACGGTAAACCTAGTTACTGCTTGAGACCCAGTGCGCGAGTGCACAAATTGGATTACTCAAGAGATCATCTCCGGCGGTTTGCAACACCGACACATGCAGTTCAGAGAACTGAATGCTGTGCTGGAAGGATGTCTGCCAGGACGGGTTGCTGCCAACAGGCGCCGACGAGATAGATGGCAACAGGACCAAGGACACCGGATACCTTGCTAATTAAAGGTTAAATTAGCTGGCGACCGTTGAAATGAGAAGCGTTATTCTACACCGGTGAGTGATAGAGTGATATTTTGTCATGAAGTTGCTTTGTCCGGTTACAGTAGAGAGCGACTATCATCGATAGTTTTTCACGGGAGTCTGTAGCGGGGCCGCCCGTAGGTCGAAACGCAGGGCGAGCCAAAGATAAACCCGCAAAATGGCGACCGTGACAGGACGTCCGTCGCATATAGAAAATAAAATTAGTTACGCGGCGCGATGCAAAAACGGACTTGTAAAATTAAAATCACGCGAAGAAAAGTTCCTGTTGCACCCATACAAAATGGCGGCTGTGACACGACGCCCGTCGCATATAAAAAATAAAATCAGTGCGCGGCGCGGTGCAAAAAACGAACTTTGCCGATTAAATTAACGCGAATCAGAGACAATCATCCAGTCACATAGGCGCGAATCAGCGATCCTGTGGCTAGGACGCCCGTCGCATAAAATAAAATAAAATAAGGTGCGCGGCGTGGTGCAAAAATGAATTTTCGAAATAAAATCGCGAAAAGACATATTCCGGTCACAATCACCACGAAAAGGTACCGTGACTAGGATGCCCGTCGCATTAATAAAATAAAATGGTGCGCGGCGTGGTATTAAAGTACGAAATTTCGCAAATAAACACTGGAAAGTGCAAAATTTTTTTTTTACAAAACACCCGTCGCTTGAACAAAACAAAATTAAGTGCGCGGCGCGGTAAACTGTTAAAACATTAATTGTGCGAAAATCCTGTTACACACGCAAAGCAGCGACAGTGATAGGTTACCCGTCGCAAAATAAAACAAAATTAGTGCGCGGCGCGGTGTAATAAGCAAGTAGCACGCGAAAAAAGACTAAAACGTCACGTTTCGCGGCGTGATAATCATCCGCGCGAAAGAAAATCGTGATTAAGACACTCGTCGCAATATAAATTAAAAGCAATAGTGCGCGGCGCGAAAAAACACAATTGCAACGCCGTAATGAGCGTTAGCAATCAAAAGTCATCAGTACGCAAAGAGACAAAGAGTCTCAAAGCGGAAACGGCGATGACAGACAAAATAACGGTATATTGTAATTAACCATAAGATGGCGAGCGATATAAACTGTAAAATTATTATTAATATAAGAGAGAAAACCGTTGCGACAATAATTCTTAATAATTTAGCAGCGCTACGTAGTTATAAAATTTCGTTTATCCGTCGCGGTAGAAAACAAAGTACAATGCGGCGCGTTAGTAAAGCGAAAAAACAACATGATATTTATGTTAAAATAGCGGCGTCGTACCACAAAGAACGAAAGCCAACGGCTATAGCATAAGAAATATAAAAGGCGACCGGCACATAAACACGGCCGGCGACTGGTTCGTAAATACGACCATTGAAATAAGCGGCGAACTCGGTATCAAAGAAATGCCGAACAAGCCCATTCAGCCTTTGAAACATTGTCTAAAAAGCCAACGACGAAAGTCGGTAAAGTAGTAACGTCGGTAACTTAGGTCGATAACTAGTAGGTAGGGAAAGCTATTGTCGATAAATGCCTCTGGTAATCGATAAATTTTAATAAATAATAAAAGTACTGTCAAAATTAAGAATCTTAAAAGAGCGAGTGGTCAATAATACCGAAAAATTTTTTTTTAAATCAAAATAATTCTTCAACTTAATAAGTCTCGAATAGGCGATAAAAACTGGATCTTTCACGATTTCAGACTGCCAATTAATATTTCAAGCATAAGTGTAAATCGGTTAATTATCAAAATATTAATTCGACTTCGCGAAGTTCATACCGGGCAAAACAATTGGGTCCAACGAGATTCCAAGCCATAAAACGCGTACTGACAAGAAGTTTAAATCGGATAATATTTAAACGGTCCAAAAACAATCCAAAATGGATAAGGATCAAGAGGAAATTGCCGGAAAAGGAGGAAAGGTGATCCATTCGCCGACAAGAACCCTGAAAAGCGGTAAAACACTCGTATTTCCACGCGAAGCTCAAGATCTTAGACAGGAAAAACAGCAAATAACCACCAAAACATCGCCAGAAACAAGTACCGCACGTGAAGAAACGATAAACGAGTCATTTAACGAACGCTTTAAACAAATAGAGGACGCGCTTGTGAACGTTATTAAAGCGATAAAAACTTCCGACGAGTTTCGTGAACGGCGTGAACCGCGAAAACCTAAAAGGCGAGTAAGCGGCGAAAACAACACGACCGACTCAAGCTCCGACGAGGAAGCGGCGGTAACGGGAATTTGCCTACCTCGAGGCGGTTGGCTCAAAAATCCATTCGAGGACATCAAATTTACGGGAAAATCCGATGCGATAAACCCAATAAGATTCCTCAAAAAGTTCGAAAGCACTGCAAAATATGAAGGGATCAAAAGATCTAAACAACTTCATTTCTTCGGAAAATGCATGCGAGAACAAGCTTCTACATGGTGGGAGCTACAAGACTTCACGAGCATAAGTGAAGCAAAAGAAGAATTTGTAAAATTCTATTGGGGAGACGACCAACAAGCACATTTCCGCGAAAAGCTCTATACCGGAAGGTACAAAGCCGCAAAAAACATGCGCATGAGCGACTACGCGTTAAATATGGCAAAGCAGGCTCGTACTCTTAACCCACCAATGAACGATAAAGAACTCATCAGGTGCATCAAACGACACTTCGATAGAGATATCGCGAGAGAAATAAGGTCAACGACGGCAACAACGTTGATGGATCTAGTCTACCTATTGGAGGAAATCCAAGACGAAAAGGAGACAACGTCCAAAATGCAAACCGGTGAAAAAAGAGCCTCGCAAACAAACTCGACAACCAAGAGAGCGGACTCTGGAAAAAGCCGTGAGCAAAAACCGCGTTATCAAGACAGATACGCAAAATTCAACAAGCCAAAAGTCGAACCGAAAGCTCTACCTTGGCACACCAACCTAGAGGAGAGCAGAAGGGGGAAGACAACTCAGAACCCTAAAGTGAAGTTTCCCGCAAGCGACAGCGATAACGACTCTAAAAAACCCGACGTAAAATTTAAGACGGAGCGAAAACACTAAGGTGCAAAAGCTAAAACAACCGCCGAAGAGAAAAGGGCGAGTCAAAACAAAAGGGTCTCTACGATTAAAAAGGGGAAAGAGCCTAAAGTACTCCTAAATTCTCAAAATGAGAATAAAAATAAAGAGGACACTCAACCTCAGTACTCCGATGACGAGGAAATTCAAGAGGATAGCCCGCAGACTCATGCAAGGGACAAACCACCTCAGTACTCCGATGACGAGGAAATTCAAGAGGAAAGTCCGAAAACAAATGACCAAAAAGATATCAAATATCCGAAAAAGGTCGAACCAAAAGAGATGGCAGGAAAAAATTCCAAAAACATTACCATTCTCAGAACGCGAGAACTCGTAAATGAGCTCGACGAAACGGACGATAGCGCATCGAAACCAATCGCAAACGATCCATTAATCCTGATAAAAATTGGGAAGACTAAAATAGAAGCCCTGATAGACACAGGTGCTCAAGTATCAGCGATTTCGAAAGAAACGCTAGATAAACTGATCAAAAATCAGGAAAGCATACAAACAATTCCGATAAAAAAATGCAACCTGAAAGGTGCATTCGGAGAAAAAGGCATAGCAGTACCATGCAAAGCCCAATTAGAATTCGATATCGCAAGCACGAACATACTTCAGCAGTTCTACGTCGTGGAAAAATTGTCCTACCCGATAATACTCGGCAACGACATGCTAAAGAAGCACGCGGCAACAATCGAATATAAGCCTGATAAGTTCAAAATAAGCTTCGACGATACGATTCGAAAAATTAATCATTATAAGATGAACGCCATAAAAACCAAATTAGAAGGGGGCGCGAATCTTGATGATATTCTAAAGAAACATAGCGAAGTGTTCAACGAAGAAATCGGTCGAATAAAAAACTATAAACACACGATCGAAATGAACATAGAAAGCGGTTTCAAGAAAAAGACGTATCCCATACCCGAAAAACACAGGGAAACGGTACGCGAAAATATACGCGATTGGGAACGACAAAATATAATCAAAAAAGCGAGCACGCAATACATAAACCCGCTCGTTGCGGTAGTAAAAAAGTCTGGAGATATCCGTATATGCCTAGACGCGAGAGAGCTCAACAAACGTATGAAAAATGATCATGCACAGCCATCTACAATTGAAGAAATTTTCCAGAAAATGGGAAATCGAAAATTCTTCACGACACTAGATGTCACAAAAGCCTTCTGGCAAATACCATTGGCTAAGGAAAGTCGCAAATACACAGGTTTCCTGTTCGACAACCAATCCTACGTTTTTAAACGCATGCCATTTGGAATCAAAACAGCTGGAGCATCATTTACGCGAGCTATGAATAAAACTCTCAACGAGGAGGCAATTGACTTTGTCATAGTCTATCTAGACAATATCCTCATAGCGTCAAATACCAAAGAAGAGCATCTATATCATATTGATTATGTTCTGAAAAAACTAAAGAAGGCAGGATTCCGACTCAACAAAGACAAATGCGAATTTATGCGCAACCAGATTAAATTCTTGGGCCATACTTTCGACGAAATAAGCGCAAACATAAACGAAGACACGCGTCTAGCCATTAAAAACTTCAAAAAACCTGCAAATAAGAAAGGGGTGCAAGCCTTCCTAGGGTTAGTCAATTGGGATCGAAGATTCATCAAGAACCTCGCCAAATTAACCAAGCCTCTGGAAAACCTGCTCAAAAAGGATGTTAAATTCCAATGGAGCGACGATCATCAAAAAGCCTTCAATGATATAAAGATCGCATTTGACGAAGCGCCAACGTTGTACCTAACAAAACCAAATTTACGTTTCGGTTTGTACATCGATGCATCGAAAACCGGACTTGGAGCGCGACTTTACCAATTTGACGAAGACGACAAAAAATACACAATCGGCTACGCGAGCAGAAGTCTCAAAAGCGCTGAAAAAAACTATACAATCACCGAATTGGAATGCCTAGCGTTAGTATTCGCACTCAAAAAATGGCATACAATCCTCAAAGGATTGGAAGGATGGGAAGAAAGATTCGCGTTCACACCGACCATAAAACGATACAATTCGTGAGCTCGTGTGCGCAATCGAGCGAACGCATAGCCCGCTGGTTATCGTTCATGCAGGAGTTTGACCTGGAAATAATACACATACCCAGAAGAGAAAACAATATCGCTGACACGTTGTCAAGACAACATCCGACGAGGAACTCTACGGATCAAGAAGACGGCAATCCTAAGATCTGCTTGATTCTAAACCATGATGACGGGAGTAACTCAGAGGAATGGACGCGTATGCTGCGAGAATCTCAAGCCGCGGATGAAAACCTAGCAGACTCTCTGGAAGAATTCCCTGAGAAGTATCATATCCGAGAAGGATTGATAAGAATCGATCAAGGACCGCAGGAAAGAATCGTAGTACCAGACGATGCCTCGTGAAATTTAATTGATCTGATTCACAGATACCTGGTACATTTCGGTACGGACAAAGTAAAAGAATTCGCGAAGCGTTTCTTTAAAATTAATAATCTTGAACGAATTGTCAAAGACGTCGTAGCGTCGTGCAACGTTTGCATAGCAACAAAGTACTATACAAGACCTACGCGAGGGTTGGAATATTATAAACTTCGCGAAAGTAAAAATAAAGCAATATCGTTAGATTTATTTGGACCGTTACCAGTCACAAGAAATCAAAACAAATACATTTTGGTATTATTAGACCAATTTAGTAAGTTAACAAAATTTTATCCACTAAAGAATCAAAAGCTAGACTCAATAATTGATGCGATCGAAACAAAATACTTTCAAGAAGTAACCATTCCAGAGGTAATACTTACCGACAATGGCGGTCAATTCATAACCAATCGATGGAAAGAATTTGCCGAACAATCGGGTTTTAATGTAAGACGTACATCGCCGTATAATCCGCAGAGCAATCCCGTCGAACGCGTAATGCGCGAACTAGGTAAAGTCATAAGAGCGTATTTCCATAAGAAACAAACACAGTGGGATAGAATACTTACCCGTTTTGAAAAAATTGTCAATAACACGGCCCACAGTAGCACGGGTTGTAATCCGAGCGATTTACACCCGGAATTACAATTAAGCCTCGAACTAGATCCAACGCTGTATCCGGAAGAACCCGAGCAGACGAACCTGGAACAAAAAATAGAAGAGGTTAGTAAACACCTGAAAAGGAAAGCAGCTGTGAGGAAAATACAAGCAGACAAACATCAGGAAGCGGAAGAATACGAAATCGGCACCAAAGTATGGATAAAACTACATAGACGATCCGATGCAAGTAGAAGACTAACACGAAAAATTCATTTCGTATACGACGGACCGTACGTAATCCAACAAATAATCCGTAGAAATGCATACTTAATAGCAGACACGGAAGGACAACCAATAGGAGTCTACAACTCGAGACAACTACGTCCACATAAAGATCCTACTTTGAAATATACTCAAGAAGAGAAAATGCCATCACTCAACGTAATCACAGTCGTACCAGAAGCAATCCTAAAAAAATGGACGAGGAATCACCGTTCATGAGGGAAATTAAAATGGAAATGGACGACGAAGACGAACAAAATAACAAAATGAATGAAACCCTAAAATTAAACGGGGAAAACAATTCCGTACTATCTACAGCGGAAGAAACATTAATGATTGTCAATAACAAACCGATGGTCATTAATAAACAAAAACTAAAGTAATATTACGAGTGGAAAAACTTTCTATCTCAGAACGTGAATGGTTCGTTCAGCGTCAACCAGGTGGAGCGGACAGCGCTGATGATCGAGGCAGAGCAATCGACATTCAGTACCGCGCCAACCACCGAGCCAAACGCATCAAAAATGGCAACGCAAAAAGAATATAGTCTGAAAGTACTAGACGAGCAGGAAGAAAAACTGAAGCAAGAAATAAAGGACCTACTGCTCAGAAAACGAAAAGGACTACTAGCGGAAAGGCGCAAGAAAGAACGTATCGACAAACTCATGCAGCTCAAGTACGACATCTCAAACATCCCAGACGAGTACACCGATAGCGAGGGAGAAGAAAACATCGAAAAATTCGATAAAGAGTTAGCAGAGATATTCGGCAAGCAACATCCGACAGTCGACAACATCACAATGTTCGACGACAAAGGTGAGCCGATAATTAAAATAAAAACATCCTTCGAGATGCACTCAACACTGTCAATTGCCGAGTGTATCAAGAAGCCATTCGCGATAACATACAATTTCAAAGACGGAAAAACTACCAGAACGGTACACGCGACATGGGTGTCAAAAAATTAAAGACAGCGTGTCAGAAACAAGCGTAAATCCGACGGAGTTAAATATACCGCAAACAACACAACAAAACGTGGAAGAACGTTTACGCGAAATCCTGGACATCAATGAAGAATCGATTCCAGAAACAACAAAAACGGAAAGTACTCGAGAATCAAAAAACGAGGAAACCCAAAAAGCAACAAAACCGCAAAAACGCATTGAAAAAGAGTTGCAAAAAATACTGGAAAACCAGAGATACATGATGCCGAGCACGTCATCAGAGATCACCGACCAGAACAGATCCTGTAACAAAAAAAGAAGAACAGCATCCATAACGCAGAAGTCATACAAGGAACAATCGTCTGACGATTCGGACGAAGCAAGGATGCGCTACAAATCTTCCAAAACACGCAGACACTGGAAGCAGGAAGAAATCAAACGGCAAAAACGAATAACCGAGTCTCCCATTCTCGGAACGAGACCATCGGCAGACCAAAAAATGGACACCGACGGAGAAGGGGGAATGCAGCCGGCATCACCACTGCCCGAGAAACGGAAGACGGAAGAACGGGCACAGACGAACGGGTAACGGGCGCAAGTAACCCAAACCCAATAAAAGTAGTCATAAGATAGAATAGATGTACAATGTTATATTTATCCTAATAAATTATATTTTTACACGTCAAACGACCTCTGTAACCTAATTATTACCCTAGAAATAAGATTACAAGATAAGATATAAAATAGGTAAAATTGCAACAAGTAGCGGCAAGCCTCGACAAGTAAGTCGTTAAAGTTAAGTATTATAAAATACAATAAAAAGGTAATAATTACAAATCGGAAGCATAACTGTATGTATTCCATATAAAATCAATCAATTACATTAATAAGCAAATTATTTTGTTATACGCGCTAGTCAGCGAATTGTCAGAATGCGATCTGACAACGATTAATTTATTTTAGCATTTACGGTACATTAAATACATAATTATAAACGTAGTACATAAGTTAAATCTAAAATAAATAAAGAAATATAAATAGCATTAATAATGTTACCGACATATGCCCGAAGTCGGTAATCGAGAAACTCGTTTTCTCATTGGAGGATTCTGGCTTCGATAGCGACCAGCTCTGATTGGTCGACGAAGTAAGAGAAGGGAGCGCACGCTTCCCGAGTATAAAAAGGAAGCCGGAATAAGCCAGTAAGTTAGTTGAGTTCAGCCAGTCCGAGTGGCTGAAGCTCTCAATGAGAGCATCGCATTTTTATCCGACGCGATCATGACTCAAGTGGGTCATCGCGATTAATATTAAGTGCGCGCTACATTGTATAATCATGTGCGGCATAACCAGCGCAGACTGGATTGTTATAAATCAATACACAAATAAGTGTTTTAATTTATTTTTTAATAAATTTCATTTTTAATCTATTTAATTAAAAATGTGGAAAGTGTATGTGATTTATCATCCCTCCTATAAACAATCCTCAATCTCCTTGAGCAGGATGAGAGAAGGGGACTGTACGATAAAAAATAAACATTAATAAGTTAAATGATTAATAATCATACTTACCTGGTGGAAGCAGCAGCGGATCCAGAAGCGGGTGGAAGTACAGCACCTGAATATAAAAAAGAGACACATTACGGTAAACTTAGTTACTGCTTGAGACCCAGTGCGCGAGTGTACAAATTGGATTACTCAAGAGATCATCTCCGGCGGTTTGCAACACCGACACATGCAGTTCAGAGGACTGAATGCTGTGCTGGAAGGATGTCTGCCAGGACGGGTTGCTGCCAACAGGCGCCGACGAGATAGATGGCAACAGGACCAAGGACACCGGATACCTTGCTAATTAAAGGTTAAATTAGCTGGCGACCGTTGAAATGAAAAGCGTTATTCTACACCGGTGAGTGATAGAGTGATATTTTGTCATGAAGTTGCTTTGTCCGGTTACAACCTAACTTTTTTTTTTTTTTGTTTTATAGATGAGAAAATCTTCGAAAAACACCCTGGCCCGGACCAGGGGTGCTGGATTCGACCGAGACTCGCATCGGGGGGGATCCCAGTAGAACCGAAAAGGGAGCACGCCTCATCCCAACCAGGACCAGGCATCCCACGCGGGCAGAGGGAACACCAGACATCCAGAGTCAGGAAGTGAGATACGCACAACCACTGGATCCACCGGACCCCGACAACCATCTCGACCGCCTACCAGCTAAAAACTCACCTACGACCAACAATGGCCTTGAAATATGAGGAGGTAGACGGGATTACGAGCTAGCGCATGACTCCATTTCCCCCCCAGCCGTGGTCATAAACCCCAACAACAGTTTACCGGGACGTCCAAAGAAAACAGGTAAGTATGCACAGCCTATACACGATACATGCAACAAGCATACACACACATATCCAACGGCTAAAAATTTTTTATATAAGTATATAAGTACTTCTAGTATGTATCTTAATTCTATTTATAATCTAAACTTTACCTAATAATATTAACTAATCCTTTGTCATAATGACCACTTCCTAACTATAAAAATAATTTACTGGTGTCAAAAAGACCATGAAACCGATAAACAAATATTGTTGTTATCGCTCGTGATACGCATTTTGCACCCTTACTTGATAGAAGCACTAAAAAAAAGTGATCAGAATGGAAACATGTCCGCGTTCATGCAATCCATATTTTCATCGTATATTGATGAACCATCCAATAAGTCCCAATGACCTTCCTTACCTCCAAAACCTTCTTTGGAAGTAGAAGGAGCATGAATATCCTTGACCTTTCCGTCCAAGACCTTTTTCTTTGCAGAAGCTATTTTTTTTTTATATGTGTTCTTTTTTATTTCAGGCATCTTTGGTTGTTCTGGCTCTGTGTTCGCTACAGGACGATCCATTCTTTTTGGTGGGACAGGTTTGCACTTCAAACTGCCCACCAAATGTTCCGCATTCTGTCCCTACAAACTGGACATCTGACCTTGTTTCGGCATTCCGCCGCCTTATGATCAGTCTCGCCGCATCGGTAGCAACAAAAACGTCTAGTTTCTACACTCGGGCACCTTTGAACTGTATGCCCCACTGCGAGGCAGCGAAAGCATTGCAAAGGCCTTGTCCTCATCATCTCAACCCGAATCGTCGACCATCCAATGGCCAATTTTCCCGCTTCAAGCGCCTTAACCGCTGCTGGGATTGGGCACCTAAGGAACAGCACGCCTAAACCCCCCCGAACATACCTAATGGACCTGCACGAAATGTCTGCTATTTTGCATTCCCCGATCCTCGACATCAATTCCCTAATCTCTCCGACAGAGATAGAATCGTCCATTCCGGAAAGTCGTAATTGTGCCAACCACGGTGTAAGAATATAAGGTGATTTCACGACCATTGTATTCTATTAAAAAATCTGTGATTAAGATGTCATAGTTAAGGCATGTCACACAAGATGTCACGTTGGTGCAAAATCCCAAGTAAAAAAGAATAGAAGATATGGATAGATGTGGATAGAAAAAGATAGATAATGAATATCTAAAGCACATCTATATATAATTATAGTCCTAAATATTACAAATTTTTTAAAATAAAACTTTTAACATTGTGTATAAAAATATATATTACTTACAAAATATTTTTTTATTTTTTTATAACAAATTATTCTTAGTTAAATTTGCAGAAAAAATAATTAATAATGTATTCCAGTCTTTATAGAAAATTAAGTTTCTTTAAGAAAATGAATATTTATAATTAAGTTCCGCAGGACAATAAAATTTTAATAAAATTTATATATATATATATATATATGGGGCATTTTTTCTCAACTTTACACCCATGCTGCCCATTTTCTATTTGATCTGAAAATTTTTGAAAAAATCTTAAAATTTACAGAAAAATGTAAGCTTTCCAATGGCGCGTGGCAAAATTATAAAATTCAATTAAATCATACTTCAAATTTCAGAAAACCGAAAAAAAATAATAAAAACGGTAATTATTCAAGTGTAGCGATTATTTATTCGACGTTTTTCTTTTCCAATTAACACTTTCGAGCACTTTGTTTATCTGTGCACTGTCACATAAGTCTAAACTAAAATGGCGGATCTAATATGGCCGCCAAACATTTAAAAAATTTAAGAAATAAACTGATTTTTATAAAACTTGGTATCAAGGGGTTTTTCGGGTTACTGTATACGAGTCTAAAGTTATCTTTCCAAAATACAAAATGGCGGATCCAATATGACCACCAAAACATTTTGAAAATTTTTAGAAATTAACGAATTTTTATAATACTTGGTATCAGGGATTTTTTCGGGTTGCTAATAACGAATCTAAAGTCGCATTTCGAAAATTCAAAATGGCGGATCTAATATGGCAACTAAGAATTTGCAAAATTTTTAAAAGTAAGGGAGTTTTATAAAATTTGAACAGAGAATTTTACGGTTAGCTAAATACAAATCTTAAGTCGGATTTCGAAAACTGAAAATGTCGGATCTAATATAAAGACCAAAAATATTAAAAATTTAGGAAATTGACAGATTTTTGTAAAACTTAATACCAAAGAGTTTTTCCGTATGCTGAATACAAATCTGAAATCGGATTTTGAAAATTCAAAATGGCGGATCTAATACAACCACCAAAAATATTGAAAAATTTAAGAAGTTAACGGATTTTTATAAAACTTGGTATCAGGAGTATATTTGGGACGCAGATTTTAAAATTTCATCATTAAATTCGTATTTGTCGACCTATTTGGTCTAAAGATTATCGAAAAACTATTAAAATTTATAACAAAATTCAAATCCTCTATGGGCGCGTGGCAAAATTATCAAATTCAATTGGATCATTATTTTTTTTCTGAGCCTAGTAAAAAAAATTTCATAAAATAAAATCGTGAAATTTATTTTGTACACATTCGAGAGAGTTTCTCTACAGCGATATTATCGCCATTCATTACAACATTTTAATGTTAAAAAACGTTTTATTGTGATTCCGTAAATTTCAAAACGCTTTAATATTTGGATTTGTATATCCGACTCCCATGGTTCTGGGCTTTTTTGTGCTTTGAGCGTTTCTTTGAGGTTTTCTTCGAACAGTTCTTTTCAGAGCTACTTTTAACTGTTCTTTTAGGACTGCTCTCAGAACAATACTACAGAAAATTCTATTATCTGTACTATTTTTGATCGTGAATCTTAGAATTTGATTTTGAATATGTCCAGTATACACGGTGATAGATGTTGCAATCCCTACAATGTGGAAGGTCACAGAAGGAAAGATCTTCGACGCATTTCGAGTGTTATCAAACGATTATTCCCAAAATTTCCAAATAATGCTAAAATTTGTGCAGCATGTAGGAAAATGAAATATCCTCGCATGAATGAAGATACGCACGTCTCATCGAGTCTTAATAAAACGTTTGATAATTGTATTCATGATACTATACAGAATATTTCTGTATTTTCCAGTGCATCTTCATTATCTTTTAGTGGAATTGAATGCAACATAAAATTACAAAGAGAGATTGAGTTGGAAAATATGTTGAGTGGATTGAAAGAAAAATTTTCTACTCTTGAAATTAATGATCCTTTGAGATTGACGATTTTGACTGTAGTACCAGATGCATGGAGTCTAAGTCAAAATTCTTGGGAATTCAACTGTTCTAGGTATTTTGCAAAAAAAGCTAGAGAATTGAAAGCATCTAAGGGCGTTTTAGCAGAAACAACTGCTAAGAATGGTAAACCATTGCCGGAAAGTACTGTTACACGAATTAAAGATTTTTACAATAGTGACGAAAATAGCAGAATCGTGCCAGGTATAAAAGATATGGTTTTAGTAAAAAATGACGAGGGCAGAGATTTGATTCAGAAACGTCTTCTCCTTTCAGACTTAAGAGGTCCTTATGATATTTATAGTAAATGCCATCCTGACTGTTATGTTAGTTTTAGTAAATTTGCCCAACTCCGACCAAAACATTGTATACTTGCTGATGCGAGTGGTACGCATTCGGTTTGTGTCTGTACGATACATCAAAATTGCAAATTGATGATTGACTCTGTCAATTTAAATAATCTTACTAAAGATTCCAATGTGATTTTACATGATTATAAAGATTGCTTATGCCAAATCGTGTGCAAAAATCCTGATAAAAATTGTTATATCGGTGAATGCAGTAAATGTCCTGGTATTATTGAACTAAAAAAACATTTGAAAGAACTCTTAGATGAGAAAGGTATTCACCACATACAGTTCAGTGTCTGGACAACAACTGACAGATCAACTATTCAGACGCAAATTCTTCCGTCGTCGGAATATGTCGATAAAATTTGTGACAAATTTATCATTCTAAAACCTCATTCTTTTATTGCAAAGGAACAAGCTCGATTCTATCAGGAAAGAAAAGAGAATTTAAAAAAAGGTGAAGTTCTTGCAGTATTAGATTTTTCTGAGAGTTACAAGTATGTTGTGCAAGATGCATCGCAGGCGTTCCATTTTAATAATTCACAATATACTGTCTTTTCTGTCGTGTGTTATTATAAAAAAGAGTTAGAACTTGAACACAAAAGTTTTATTTTTTTGTCGGATAGTACACTTTATGACACAGCTGCTGTATATACTGTACAAAAGATGCTGATTCCTGAATTGAAAATAATAATTTCTGAGCTAAGAAGAGTAATCTACTTTAGCGATGGGGCAAAACAGCATTTAAAAAATAAATATCAGATGATGAATCTAATGCATCACAAAGAGGATTTTGGTGTTGCAGCGGAATGGAACTATCATGCCACTGCACATGATAAAGGTGCTTCAGACGGTGTAGGTGCTGTGTTCAAAAGGGAAACTATGCGAGCTAGCCTCCTTAGTAAACCGAACGATGCCATTCTTTCATTCGAGAAACTTGTTGACTGGGCTCAAAAAAATTCTAAAAGTATTAGTATACGGTCATATAATGACAAAGAGCACCAAAAGACAAAAAGATTTTTGAAAAAACGATTTGATGTAACTCCACCAGTTCCAGAGATTCTGAGAAATCACTGTTTCGTCCCAATCAACAAAGAAATGGTGATTAAGAAATATTCCAATGCTGGTAATAGTTCGACTTTTTCATATCAAGATTTCAAAAAGTAGGGGGTAAGAGCTCAGGCGACATCAGAATCAGAGGTATCTCTAGTATCAAATTTTATAAAAATCTGTCAATTTCCTAAATTTTCAATATTTTTGGTCTTTATATTAGATCCGACATTTTCAGTTTTCGAAATCCGATTTAAGATTTGTATTTAGCTGGCCGTAAAACTCTTTGTTCAAATTTTATAAAACTCCCTTGCTTTTAAAAATTTTTCAAATTCTTAGTTGCCATATTAGATCCGTTATTTTGAATTTTCAAAATGCGACTTCAGATTCGTTATTAGCAACCCAAAATAGTCCCTGATACCAAGTATTATAAAAATTCGTTAATTTCTAAAAATTTTCAAAATGTTTTGGTGGTCATATTGGATCCGCCATTTTGTATTTTTGAAAGATAACTTTAGACTCGTATACAGTAACCCGAAAAACCCCTTGATACCAAGTTTTATAAAAATCAGTTAATTTCTTAAATTTTTAAAATTTTTGGCGGCCATATTGGATTCGCCATTTTAGTTTAGACTCATGTGACAGTGCACAGATAAACAGAGTACTCGAAAGTGTTAATTGGAAGAGAAAAACGTCGAATGAATAATCGCTACACTTGAATAATTACCGTTTTTATTTTTTTTTTCGGTTTTCTGAAATTTTAAGTATGATCCAATTGAATTTGATAATTTTGCCACGCGCCATTGGAAAGCTTACATTTTTCTGTAAATTTTAAGATTTTTTCAAAAATTTTTAGATCAAATAGAAAATGGGCAGCATGGGTGTAAAGTTGAGAAAGAATGCCCCATATATATATATTTAAAGTCCCTCAACACGTAGCCACCTAGCGGTTCAATGTGGAACAATGACAGAAAAATCACAAAAATTTGTTGCCGTGAAATCACCTTATATTCTTACACTGTGGTGCCAACTTAGTGGGTCTGCGCACGTAGACACCCCCATCATCAGCGAACAAGGCTTTAAGCCTATCACAGAGCCTATCCGCTTTGATTCCCGCATCATCTCCGGGAATCTCTAAGATGACTCCTCCATTCGCCGCCCTTTTTAAACGAGTATCCGAAATATTTAATTCGCTAAGAGATATTTTTTCTCGTGCCCTACTTAATATACTTGAATATGTTAGGTCAGTTCCCTCCAGAAGGATGGAAACTGCCGCCGTGCGGTACCTTTCTCTTAAGAGAATTTAACGTCTCTCTATTTTCCAGATTCCGTGAAGCGGCTCTCTTCGGCTCTAAGTCGGATCGAGATTCAGCTACTTCTTTATACGATCGTTTTAGCGTAGATTTATTCAAACTTACTGTTGACCTTTCGTGTCCACTCCGAATATCCAGGTTAGTTATATCGTCGCCACTGGCACTTGTCATCAGATACGACGAATCTACCTTGTTCAAATGTCTACTGCGTATATCACCCGCAAAAGCAACCTCCTTTCTAGTTTTAAGATAGGAAAGATCGGTTGAGGTAGCCGAGTCTTCCCCACGTTTATTCCGCGAGTTTTTCGAATTTTTATTCTTTCCTTTTTTAATTTTACTAGTTCTATTTGTAATATCCGACTTTAGGATTTTAGCGTAGCTTAAATTATTATCTTCATTATCACTTAACTTATTAAAGTTCCTTCTTTTTGTTTCAGGTAAAGCCGCTGGAGCAGGACCACCCAGGACAGAGCCATAGACATCACGGAGCGCACCGAGATCCTCCCTCAGAAGCCTCGTTTCTTTTATCAGATGACTCATCCCATCACCAAGCTTATCCAAGATACGTATCATTGCCAAATCCATATCCAGTCTATCCATTTTATTTTTAGATAAATTGTTCCAGTCATTTTGTTCAGGTCTTTTAGGATCATTCATTCCGATTACAATCTTCCTGTCTCTAAGAGAAATACTTTTAGGTTCTTGACGTGTAGAAGCAGAGGTCAATTCTCCATCAATAACATGTAGTGGATTATTATTCGGAACTTCAATAGCATAAGATTCTTTGATTCTGGCAACCCTTTTTACCTCTTGTAATTCGACTTCCAATGCTTTCGACTTACATTTCTCCTCCATAGACATTTTTTCCATTGCGTAGAATCTGTTTTTCCAGTAATCAGGATCCTCAATTGAGGACGTTTTTATAGATAGTAAGGTACTTGCTCTTTGAATGACCTCAAGGAAGACCTTCATTTGACCGCTAAGCGATCCTTGGATATTAGGAGATTTCCTCCTTATCGTTTCGGTAGCATCAATCATGTCATTGGTTTTTAAGCATATCTGAGTTGCGTGCTCAAGCTCTAAGCCCGCCCTTTCTTCATCTACTCTTTTTCTATTTTTAGTAGAAAAGCGAGTTGCAAATCTCTCCTCTTCTACTTCTTTATCTTTAGGAGACCCTTGCTTCTTCCTCTTTCTTAATCTGCTAGTTTTATTTTATTTTTCTTTTTCAGGTGATCCAGCGACTCCTCTGATATCACCATGTCCTCCGAATCGGAATAGTCCGTATGACAAA
The DNA here is from genome assembly GCF_040581485.1 of Linepithema humile. Lineage (NCBI taxonomy): Eukaryota > Metazoa > Arthropoda > Insecta > Hymenoptera > Formicidae > Linepithema > Linepithema humile. Next base: position 13,445,351 of record NC_090134.1, on the reverse strand, counting down.
GATGTGAGACATCCAGTATAGGCGACCTCGGACGCGATAATCCATTACCTCGTACGGAGCTCGAGTAGGATCCTCTCCTCGCAGGAAGAATGGTGATCGCAGAACCGAGTCTTTCCACGCTGGCGATAACCGCTTTTGTTCCTGCGCTCGCCAGAGACGCAGAAGCTAGCCCTTCACAGGATGACGACCCATGGGGGGCAGGGACGATACCCCCATGTGCCGGTTCTCGGTATCCGACGCCGAGACGTTTATTTCCGTATTCTTTTCCATGTCCATGTGTTTTTTGCCCGGTCTTATTTACAAGAGTTTTCCTTCTCTTGGTGAGACTCTATTCATATATATAGATTGTTCCTGGTAACTGTCCCACTCTATGTTAATAGACCCAAGAAACAATATATTTAACATATAAAAGTTCAACACGACACAGTTCATTCACGACCAAGCATCAGTAATAAATCAAAAGAAAAGCTATTCGACATAATATACACAAAAAACATTTCAAGTCAGTTATTTATTATTGGAGTGCTCTTTCATTAATATTTATTTCTTTATTTTAGGTACCATCCACGACATATGTATAATGAGAATCATATATGTACTTCAATAACAAAAGATCAAGGACAGTAAAACAACTCTAATAATTCACTTTATTTCAATTCAATAATATATTACTTAATGTTCCTTTACTAATAATCAGTTACTTTGAACCAATAAGCATATATACATTATATGCAAGACAATAACTAAGTTCATCCAATTATATTGTTCTTCAATCACAATTTAATAATGACCTTTATTTGTTTCAGGAATCTTCAAAAGTTCAAGCCACACCGATCAGGTAAATAGGAAGAGGAAAAGAAATGCCCCCTCCTTTATATACAGCAGGTTTATTTATTTATTTCCTCAGTTCTATTTTATTCGTTTATACGAACCTTGTATTGAGCCATCAAATAAACAGGTTAAAATCCATACAGTATTGTTTATTCATATGGATATATACCACCACTGTTTTGTACAACATTGTATTACATGTTATACTAACGACGTCAGTCAGCTGATCATCTTTACACCTATAGCAAGCATCAGTCCAGCTCACTTAAAGATAAATATAACAAATGTTATTAATAATACTAATAATATGTATTTCTTAATAATAATACATTGTTCAGATCCATTTAATTCTCTTGAAGCACATAGAAAATCTTATACTTATCATTTTATAACAATAAAAGTTCTTAACCAATCCAACAGAACGCAACCAGACATTTTATACAATATTGTTGCATAATTCTATAAAGTCACTATACATAATTTCTACATAAAATCTCAGTAGCAACCAATATTCCAATTCATAATAGTCTCTTTTATATCAAGTTTAATTCATTATCCAAATGCAATAATACAGTCCTATCAGAGTAGTAATAATCTACTATGCAACGATAATTCGCTCGATACAAACATTTAAAACAAAAACACAATTGTGAGCAAGAATGCCTGATAACATACATAAATTCGAACAAAAGAATCACTCATACAATGCTTTATCACTGTTAAGGCAAATTCAATATAAAATAATAAAATATCTCCGCACAGAAATCAGCAAGAACTTTCTAAATATAACTATTATAAATGTTATTTGAAATGTATCGAGAGTTGTTCGATTAAATTCTCAATTAACAAGATTCCACTTAAGATATAATCAGACAAACATTTTATATGATGTACAAAAGCGAGAAATACCTCGGTAAGCTTAGAATCAATAGAAAACTTATACGATCATTCGCACTTTCCATCAAACAAATCCATTTCAAGTTAATATATAATACTTCATTACAATTAAGACAGAACAAATTGCCTTATTCCATATGATTATAGACATATATCTATGAATCCAAGTTATATTCCACATCCAGTTTGATGTATAGGTTATCCATACGATCCTGATTGTTCATCCATTATAATGTTAATCCATCCAATAAGTCTTATATTTCAGGAAATACAGCTCATCACCGATGCGATAGATCACATGTATGATAGGTTAACCTGAAAGAACACTGTATCAGTATCTTACATATACAGAAAAGTATGCTTTGCAGTAAGCATTCCACACAATAATCCTATTTTAGTTCTTATCACAAAATATAACATAAAAGTGTCAAAATGTCAAAATGTCATAACTTATAAACTATTTATGCCAAAGTGTACGTATCACATAAGATTAATTCATTTACAGAAAAGAAAATAGTTCACTCCAAGAGTATCAGTTCAAAATATCGGTTATAGCTGCCCTCATGTAACAAATATCAACAATTATTCAATAGATGTCCAAATAATAATCAGAGCATACGTTGTATGTCTCGATACATATGACCATAAGTGACCACATCCACCATCTACCGCACTTAAGTGTGTGAAAATTGTTTAATTTATAACATAAAGCACTAACAAACCATTATTTACAAGCAATTTAGCAGTAAATGTCAATGAAAAAGTATGCAGTTGCATGTTGCAAACTACATATTTTTTCTTGAAAGCAACTATGTGTTTCCTTTATACCAATTGATTCGTCTCATTATTTTATGCATAGAAGTATTAAGGTAAAATTCCCAAAAATTGAATGTTTTACAAGATATTTTGTATTTTATGTCAAAATACTGTAATTTACAAGCCTCATAACTCGAAAAGTACTTAATGAAAAATAACTTTATTATACTGTTTTGAAAAGCTCTTGACACCAGCTATTAGATTTTGGAATAAAAAATAGGGGTTTCCATTTAAAAAAATAACTCTGACCTTTAAATGACCTTGAAAATCAACTGCGAGGTCAAAGTCAAGGTCACCATCAGATAGATCCCTCGAAATCATGCAAATTTTGTCTGAGCCATTTTTTTGTACAAGCACATCCCTACGTTTTAAAAGGGTGGGACGGGTAGTCTGAAACACCCGGTATATGTAAGTAAATAAGCAAAATAATTAACTTAGACGTAGGATTAACTTCTAGTATATATTTTACTTAATACATACATAAATAAATAATGTCGTATATTTAAAGGATTTTCATATATCCGTAATCCTCTCATAAGTAAATTTTATAAAGTGGTCTTTTTCATTAACAAGTCCTTTTCATTAACAATTTGCTATAGGGAGAATTACTCGATGATCAGTCACAGTATAGAATGTCAAAGTACCAACTTTTACAAATACAAAAAAGGAGGGAGAAAGAAGAAGAAATATCTATACATATAGTATATCGAGGAGTAATGTGCCACTAATCCACTTGACGCTACACTGAAAGATCACCCTGCCCTGAGTGGGAAATACGTTAATTGTGGTAGACTACCACAATTCCCGTCACCAGTGTTGTTACAATCCGTGACTAAGGTGACTAAGGACAAACTTGAGTACGCACCTATCACATTACCCTACCTGATCCATGAGATCAACCTATGTGAAGGTTGCGGAAACTTTATTAATAACATGGAAGATAAGAAGACTGTACAAAGAAGTTCCTGTATGAAGATGAAAGCCGCGCTGGGCCAAGGGATGGAGAAGATAAGTGGCTACCCAGAAAAGCAATAAAAGGGTATTTGGTTAGGTGGACTGACCTACGGGCCTTTGCACGTGACATTCTGGGACACGATTATCACGTAAATAAAACTCCATCTTTTCTTTTCTTTACTCATTTTACCATGTTCTATCGAACATTTAAAGGGATTCCACGGAAAAAGGCTTCACCAAATCCTTTATAGTAGATTTTTATTATTAGAAATAGAGTCGAAAGAAAAAATATATATGCAGTATGTAAGCGACAATAAAAAGAACGAAAGGAATAAGGAAGGGGTTTTGAAGGTCACCTTTCCTTTCCTTCTCTTTAACAAACAAGCAGTGTAAGAACGATTCGGCATCTCAAATGGGAATGTTAACCGAGAAAAGAAAAGAATCTATCTTTAATTTAATTGCAAATGTTGCATACCCCCAACATTTGTATAAGGTGGGGGGTGTTACGTCCTGATCAGACTACACGATTCTTTTCTTTTCATTAAATACCAGACCTAGTAAACGCAAGACCAACAAAAACTCTTAAGAAATATTATAACGCCAGAGCTGTTTTTCTCATGAGACACCAGGAGCTCGAATCTTCTCACAGAGAAAAATAGCAAGGGGCATGGATATTTCAAAATACCTTGGCCGCTCAGCGTGCCTATCGTCGCCAGAAAAACCGTAAAAGTCAAAACTTCGCGGTAGCTGGAGTCCTTAACCGACTCCAGACGGTTAGAGTAAGAGATAAAAAAAACTGGCACCAGCTAGTCATATTCTTGGATTCCACCTACGGGAACCCTAGCTAATAAATAGGGTTTTACCGAGTAACAATCGGGGAATGACCGCCGTCGCATGCCGAGAAGGCGCGACACTTGATACAGCGCACGTGTTCAGTAGGTCTGGGAAACCGAGATGCATTTATCGCACTCTCCACGCGACACCAAGGGCACGCGACAGTCGTAAACTGTCAAATTTATTAGATCAGTGACCCAAGGCTTTGCGAACTTATATACCGATTCTTAACCATCCAATCCAAAATCCGGGAATCGGGGGCAAGCACCTCTATAGACCACCCATCATTCCATCGTATGGTCTAAAGACTACGCCCACCCAGATCTTAAGACACTGAGATGCACCCCACCTATACTAATTAACACCAACCGGGTTACGCCACCTCAAAAACCTACCCCCATCATATATGGACTCGAAACGACGCTATTCCTTATTCGTTAGGGCCCCTTTTTTCCTATCTCATTTCAAGTAACCTAATCATCTAAACCCAATCCTATTAGCTAAACATGACGCCATCCTCCCCCACATTAAAAATCTTCTCGCAAGACTAATTCCTATTCGTTCCAAAAACCTAAGATTTTCCAAAGGGATCTACCCCAAAGAAAGGGTATAAAAACCCGTGTTCTGGTGGCTCCGGACACAATTACACACAGTTTTTCAAGCAGTTTTTGCGCAGTTTATTCCGTTTAGCTCAGTTTCTTGAAACAGTTTTTCGAGTAGTTGGGGGGCGCGAATCAAAAAGTAAAATTAGTCAATACTTTGTCGCGACCAAGTGATGCATCTCAAGTAGAGGGCCCATCACCCTGACGACACCATCCAGCAGCAGGGTGCCCACACGTTTACAAAAGGGTCCGACGCCTATACAACACTTTCCCTCAACCCCCGTTGGGCGCCCCCGCCTGCTCAGAACCACTGAACATATTCAACCCGATCCGAAACTACTCTGCAACGAGTAAATCAATTCATTCCTCTTTATTTTATTATTTCTTCTGTCCTCCCTCCGGAAAAATAAAACACACACACACACACACACACACACACACACGTGTAAAAAATACACAAATAAAATTATAAAACACATGGGAATAAAAGTTAAGTTTTGTATCCTAATTATAAATTCAATCAAATTAAAATGTTAAGTCTTTAGTAAATTAAACTTTTGTTCTTTTTCATTTAACCACACCCTCCTCGTTTGTCACCCCCTCACACTTTTCCTCTCAAATTACGCACAAAGTTTCCGTCCCGGGTAAAAGAAATTTAATTCCTTGACCCAAAAAGGGAACCACGAGCGGTTGACCTGTCGACGGAGTAAAAACGACTCTTTCAGTCGCTGACCCGTCACAAGTCCTAAACGTGCCGCTTGGCTCGTGCGGTCAGGCCCGTTTACGTTGATCGCCGAGCCCAACGAAAAAATTCTACATCTATCAGGACGTAACATATGAAACAAACATTTTTTTATATTTCTGCCAATTAAAAATTAATCAGTGATACAAAAATTCAAACTCAATTATATGTAAAACAATGGAATTCTTATTATTTTAAATATATGTTTATTTCACGGTAATAAAGGATAGAATGAGAAAAAAGTAAAAATATTTTGAATAATGAGAATTTCATGATTTTAAATAAATTTGAATTTATTTGCCTTTGGCCAATTTTCCATCGGCAATGGAAATTTTTTCTAAAAGCCACTTTGACCAAGTTCTGATTAATGTAATCGACGATTAACTTTTAATGTTATTAACATTTCTACCAATATACTGATACATCGCGAACGGATTACTTTCATCAAAACTTGATCGTAGCCCTAAGAGTAATTATTTGAAGCAGGTGCAAAAAATATAATCATCCGTTTTCGACATGTTGTTGCATTTTTGCTGAAATTTATGACTCGGCATGTGTTGTTGGCAACTTACTGTCATATTGCTCTTTATATACAGCGATAAACCGTTGACAGCAAACACGACAAATTGTCGGCAAAATATGTTGAATATGTGTGATGTCAAACCAAAAACAAATGCCTGACTCACCTTGTTCTAAATTTGCTGAAAACTCATGCGTTTTATTTCAGCAACATAACAGCAAAAACACAGACAGGTGGCTATCAGGGAACTTGCGCAAGCTGTCTTTTTTGAACCGACATGTCCAAATTTTCCTGTAGACTTTTTGATAAAACTGTTTCTCCGAATGCGTATTTATTATACATTATCTGAACATAATAAATCTTGCAAAAGTACTAGTAGTAGAAATATGAAACTTGAATATTTTACATCTATAAATTTTGTATAATATTTGATGATTTTTATATTTACAGTCTTATTTTTGTAACAGCACGCGTTGTTACTAAGCGTCACGCGGGCTGCACGTGAGCACCCCCATTTAGGGCTGCATTCCGATCCCCCAACTCGAGGGTAAAAGCTCGAGAAAGGGTAGCTGCCGGGTAGGGTAGCACCCCAAGTGGGGGTAGCGCGACCGGTATAAAAGCCGGCTCGCGGAACAGATCGAGACCATTCCTCCGAGTACGACTCGAACAAGCCTCAGGGCGCACTCTGAAGCTCCGGTCGTACTCGCTCTCATCCCGATAGTCGTTCTAGGAGCAGGGCGTTCTCTGCTTCGGTCGGGTGTTCCCGGCGTTCGACTTCCGACTCTCCGTCGTTCTAGGGGCAGGGGCGTTCTCTGCCTCGGTCGGGTGTTCCCGGCGTTCGACTTCCGATATCCCTTGCACGAGAGAAAACTCTCACTGTCTTCGGACACAGCGCACCGGCAACCGTCGACGACTCAGCAGGGCTCGGATATACGCGGTATCACTTATTTTTTATTACTTTGCTCCGTACCGTACGAACCGACCGATTTAGAATTAAATAGGATTAATCATGTTCATAATTATTTAAATTGCGGCCAAACGCGCGACACGTTAAATAAACTACGCAGTCTACTCAGTATTAAAATATTTATTTCCGATAGTTGTATCCGATTATACCGTTAAGATATAAGACCGTTACAGAAATACTCATGTACTCGTTGTTAATATTTTCTTTTATAATTATATTATCCAAATGCTCTCTTGAATAAATATTTATTTTTCTTTAAATTATTTTTGTTAATTTGGAGTCTCCCGATAAACCACACGAACGAATTCTGGCAAACCGACGAGTTATTCCGCGTCGTAAGAATCCGCTTCGCTAACTACGCACCGTCGTAATTCCGCATCGAAAAATCCGCATCGTTACGCACCGCCAGTGAGGCGTGAAAATACGCACCGTTACATTTTTATAATATGCATTTATGCTTATGCATATGTACTTGTGTGTTAACTTCTCACATGTTTCTATTGCATTCACCTATTGCATTATATATTTCTATTTGATAAGTATGCGTTTGATTTTGCATGTTGTGTACTGCAATATATTATATAAGTATTATTAAATATGTTTCATATTAATGCTTTAAGATGCTTTGCTTATTTTGCTTATTAATAACATTTTATCTTAATAGCTTATTTCAATAATTACATTTTGTGAATTTTATAATATTCTTTAATTGCAAAGGTTTATAAGTTAGTGCTTTAATATAATTTTATGTTTTAATCCTTCCTACTGTACTATATTTTTATTAGATAAGTGCACACTATTTTATTTTATTGCATGTGTGTGCTGTAACATATAGTTTATTAGTATAATTTATTAAATATGTATACTGTTACGTCCTGATAGATGTAGAATTTTTTTATTGGGCTCGGCGATCGACGTAAACGGGCTTGACCGCACGAGCCGAGCGGCACGTTTAGGACTTGCGACGGGTCAGCGACTGGAAGAGTCGTTTTTACTCCGTCAACAAGTCAACCGCTCGTGGTTCTCTTTTTGGGTCAAGGAATTGAATCCCTTTTACCCGGGACGGAACCTTTGTGCGCAATTTGAGAGGGAATGTGTGAGGGGGTAACGAACGAAGAGGGTGTGGTTAAATGAAAAAGAACAAAAGTTTAATTTACTAAAGACAACATTTTAATTTGATTAAATTTATAATTAGGATACAAAACTTAATTCTTAATCGCAGGTGTTAATAATTTTATTTGTGTATTCTTTACAAGTGTGTGTGTGTGGATTATTCCTCAGGGGAGAGGACTAAGTTTAAGAAGTCAAACCCTGTGAATACAGGGTGAGGAAGATGCGGAGGAGGCTCGACGTATTCAATGGTGGTGGCTTCGGAGTTGACGGATATGTTGTCGAACTCCGGATCGTTATGTGGGAGTTCCTCCAGTTGAGCCTCTACTGGAGGAGGGTGGAAACGGACAGGCGAAGAGGGTCTGTACTCCAGGAGCTCTTCAAGGATCGGAGAGATGGACCTGGGGGTAGGAAGTGGTGAAAGGTCAAGAAAGGGTTGAGGAGATTGTTGAGGAGATTCCTGAGGAATCGATGGTGATACAAGAGGTGGGTTGGTTTGAGTGTGTGTGGTTATACGAGAGTTACTACGTGGGGTGTGTCGCCTAATTCTAACGGGTCTTACGGTGACTCTCGCCGCGTATCTAATGTATGGTGGGAGAAATATAGCTATGCAGAGAGCGAATGCCGAAAGGTCCGAGCGGTTCCGACGATTGTTGGGTCACGGCGAATGTTCAGTTCTCACTGATAAATAACACAAAAAATTTTAAACGAAATAGGGACGGAGCACATAATAAGAATAAAGAGAATACTAATGAGAGAAAAATTAAACAAATGAACTAACTTACTCGTTACAGGATACTTTCGGATTAGGTTGAATATGTACGGTGGTTTTGAGCAGGCGCCCCGTTGAGGGATGGTGTTGTGTAGGCGTCGGACCCTTTTGTCAACGTGTGGGCACCCTGCTGCGAGATGGTGTCGTCAGGGTGATGGACCCTCTACTGGAGATGCACCACTTGGTCGCGACAAAGTATCGACTTTTTTTATTTCGCGGCCCGAACTACTCGAAAAACTGTCTTAAGGACTTGGCAAAACTTGCTTGATGAACTGAGTGACTAATTGTGTATAATTGCGTTTGGAGCCACCAATAGACGGGTTTTTATACCCTTTCCTTGGGGTGGATCCATTTGGAAAATCTTAGGTTTTTGAAGCGGGGATCGAATAGGAATTAGTCTTGTGAGAAGATTTTTAATGTGGGGGAGGATGGCGTCATTTTTAGCTAATAAGATTAGGTTTAGGTAATTAAGTTACTTGGAATGGGGGTAGGAAGAAAGGGGCCCTAACGAATAAGGAATAGCGTCGTTTCGGGTCCATATGCGATGGAGGTAGGTTTTTGAGGTGGCGTAACCCGGTTGGTGTTAATTAGTATAGGTGGGGTGCATCTCAGTGTCTTAAGATCTAGGTGGGCGTAGTCTTTAGACCGTACGACGGAATGAAGGGTGGTCTATAGAGGTGCTTGCCCCGATTCCCGGCTTTTGGATTGGAGGGTTGAGAATCGGTATATGAGTTCGCGAGGCCTTGGGTCACTGATCTAATAAATTTGACAGTTTACGACTGTCGCGTGGCCCTGGGGTCGCGTGGAAAGTGCGATTAATGCATCTCGGTTTTCCAGACCTACTGAACACGTGCACCGTATCAGGTGTCATGCCTTCTAGGCGTGCGACTGTGGTCATTGCCCGATCGTCACTCGGTAAAACCCTATCTACTAGGGTTCCCGTAGGCGGAATCCAAGTATATGGCTAGTTGGTGCCAGTTTTTATTTCTTACTTTAAACATTTGGAGTCGACTAAAGACTCCGGTTACCGCAAGTTTTGACATTTATGATTTTTCTGACGACGATAGGCACACTGACCGACCAAGGTATTTTCAAATATCTATCCCCCTTGCTATTTTTCTCTGTGAAAAAGTTCGAGCTTCTGGTGTCTCGTGAGAAAAACAGCTCTGGCGTTATAATATTCTTTAAGAGTTTTTTGTTGGTCCCGTGTTTACTAGGTCTGGTATTTAATGAAATGAAAAGAATCGTGAAGTCTGATCAGGACGTAACAATACTATAATTGTTATAATTTTAAATTGTTATTTCTCTAGGATTGAACAAGCAAGCGAAATCAAGAATTGAAGAAAACAATTAATTTATTGTAATAGATAAAGATTTTCTGTTTCTCTTTTTCTTTATTTTTTTTTATTCATACCAAGGTGGATCGTGGAGCTGAGGTATGGACAATTGATAGAGTTGAAGAAGAAAGAGTTAAAATAATTTATGACTTATATTAAACATTATATATTTCTTGTATCTTGTAACTTTGTAAATGTTTGTAAGTTTGTAAGTTTTATAGTTTAAGAAAATATTTGATTAATATTAAATTTTAATATGGATTAGTTTTATTTTAATTGCAAAATAAAATACTTATTATAAAATGTAGTATATTATTGAAAAATACATATTTATTTTGCTTAATAAATATTGTATTACAATCAATAAATAAACATTTTGTATTATAAATTAATATTATATTATAATTGTGTTTTCCTTTATTAATAAATTATTAAGTATATAAATATATATACATTATTATTAATTTATTAATTTTTGTTACTTATATTTATGTATGGCATATATTTCATTATTATTTGCTCTCTCTCTAATATACATTTACATTATATTATATATTATTTTACAAATCTTGCAACTTTTTTATTTTTTACTGTATATTACATTAATAACAATTCATTTTTATAATATTAACATAATTTCTATTAAAATTCGGGGTGCAGTTCCGAATAGGTGAAACGCTTGATTGTTTTGAAACTCTACTATTTTATGTAGTTTGGCGCGCTGATTACGAATATGATAATGAAAATCGCCGACTAGGTCATTTTCAAGGTCAAAACAAGGTCAGAAAAAGTGAAAAAATATCACTTTTTTGAGATTATTTCGAGAAATATTGATGTAACAAAAAAAAGTTTCAAATAAAAGTTGTAGTTCTTGTAAAAATACATCATTTATGTCTTGTGCATTTTTTGTGCAAAACTGATAGTTTTCGAGAAAATTGACGTTAAAGATTAAAAACTTTGGTAAGTCGGATGAAACACGGGGGGTTCGGGGGGCAGAGCCCCCCGAGGGGGAAATGGGTGCAGGCGGGGAGGGGGGTGCAGGGGGGGGGCGGAGCCTCTCCCCTCGCCTATTACATAGCTAGTGTCTATTATAGAAGTTGAAAATAACTTTCAAACACAATATGCTCTCTACCTAGCGTAGGGGTCTTGCTAATCTTTTCAGTATCAAATATTTTTAGTATATTGTAGACTCATCATACCTTTAGTAAGGCGAAGATTTAATTCATATAAACTTTCTGCGCGCACACACCTTGCGTTGGGGTCTTGCTAATCTTTCCTGTATTTAAAATTTTTAGTATATAGTAGACTCATCATACTTTTAGTAAGGCAAAGATTTAATTCATATAAACTTTCTGCGCGCACACACCTTGCGTTGGAGTCTTGCTAATCTTTCCTGTATTTAAAATTTTTAGTATATAGTAGATTCATCATACTTTTAGTAAGGCAAAGATTTAATTCATATAAACTTTCTGCGCGCACACACCTTGCGTTGGGGTCTTGCTAATCTTTTCAGTATCTAGTATTTTTAGTATATTGTAAACTTATTAGATTTTTAGCAAGGCAAAGATTTAATAAATTTACATAAATTGTATACGCACACACGCCGCTACATTCTTGAACGACATGCGCATGCAAGCTAAGGCCTACCTGTTTACCAAAGTTTTTAATCTTTAACGTCAATTTTCTCGAAAATTATCAGTTTTACACAAAAAATGCATAGAACATAAATAATGTATTTTTACAAGAACTACAACTTTTATTTGAAACATTTTTTTGTTACATTAATATTTCTCGAAATAATCTCAAAAAAGTGATATTTTTTCACTTTTTTTGGAGTTTTGACCTTGAAAATGATCTTGTCGGCGATTTTCATTATCATATTCGTAATCAGCGCGCCAAAATACATAAAATAGTGCAGTTTCAAAAAAATCGGGCGTTTCACCTATTCGGAACTTGATCCAAAATTCGTTTCTTTTAGATTTAGAAATAAGTGGGAAAGAGAAAAAAACAAAGCAAGGAAAAAAAGTAAGAAGGAAATTCAGATGGCGGTACTGGATTTACTCGCTGACTTCGCGCATGTGCACTCATTTTAGGCTTCATAAACATCAAAGGTACCGACACAGAGTTGCGCTACTGTATATACTGTGCCCGTGTCCTGCCGAGCATACTCGGCTCTAGAAACCGTTTCCGCACGATACGAGAATACTCGTACCCCGCCAAGCATACTCGGCCCCAGGAATCATCCTCCGACTCTTGCATACGAGCGTACTCGTATACCACCGAGAACACTCGGCTCCACATCCGACTTCAGATCACCGCAGGACACGGGCAATACGCGTGTCCTCGCTCCCGTCTTCATCCGTTCAAAATCTATTTCTCTCATCCGGCAGGCAATCGCAACAACCAATCCGCGCATCCGAGCGACCTATCGATTGTCGAATCAACTCGCACGCGCCCAAGCAATCAATCGATCCAATCGATCGACAAATCGACTCGCACGTATCGACGAACGCATCCGCCGTCTAGCGCTCTAGTCACAACGCGACGCACGCGCTTGCGCCGACGCTTCCGCGTCACTATACACCGCACATTTCGCGCCGCATTTACACCGCCGTAAAAGTACACACTTGTATTCAACATTCAAACTGCTCATTATACACACGTATCCACACGGTACGTCCATCTACATATCCAACATTAATTACTCAATAAATTAAGTTATCTTACGTTACACACAAACAGCGAATTTTCTTGACGTGCCCCCAACCAACCGAACTCCTGATCCCGGCGAACTATTCCGCGCACAGATAATCGAACCGTTTCAGTATTAAAAATGCAGTTAAATAGATGTAAGATTAGTAATTTTATTAATTACTATTATTAATTACTATTATTAATAGTGGTCTTCCACACCACCTTTGAGATTCCACTTTCCAAGGAGAACAGAAAAGTCAAAATGATATCAAAATGATATCAAAATATAATCAAATTTTAGTTTGTCAAAATGACGTCAAATTGCATAAATTTTTGATATTTTTATGACGTCATATTGATATCATAATGACATAATTTTGACGTTCTTTCCACCATTCAGAATTAGTAATAAAATATTGAAAGAGTAATCAATATTATATTTAATTGTTTATTATGCATTTATTTAATATATGTTTTATACATTATTTTTTTAATAATAAATCCTCATTATGCGTATAAGTATACAGATTACAGATAATACAGAGGTCACTTAACATATTCTTATTGCACAGTAATCTACCTTATAAATAAAAAAAAGTAGCTCTCTTTCAAACACAAATCAAAACAATCATATTTTTCTTTCACTTATACAAAATTAATATTATCTATTTTTTTGAATGATACATCTCGAACACTCCATTCTGATAAGAAATTCAATAAATATGTCTCTATTTCATGAACAGGACGATCTCTCAAATATTCAATATCAATTCTAGCTTTATCGTCTTCTAATTTGTAAGATCGTTCTTATATTGTTTGTCAGGAAATTCAATTAAATAATTAGTTAACAATTAACAATTAATATATTTAAGAATGAACAATATGTGAATGTCCGTTATGAACCCAATTTCGTACAGATATGATAAATGTCTTATCCACTAAACTTATCTTTGGTAGAAATATATGTATTTCTTTTAACTCGTAGCTGGCTAGCCCTTTTCCAAAGTCCTTCTTAGAAAATTGACCAGTTAGTTAACAATTGATTGGCAAAAGTCCTTTATTGCCTCTGAGATCAACGAAGCTTTCCTTAAGCGAAGTCCTTTACGCTGTGAAACACTCGCACTTATATCTCAATACTTTTCTCTCTACTAACAAGAGCCGAAAAAGCCTTGTGACCTCTTTGCACTCGTTTATATACTTTCTGTCTTCGATTGTTCTCGAGCTTTCTCGAATATTCTAATTTCCGGAGCCGCAGATGCGATTTGCGCATCTTTGGAAATGTATATTAGTGCCCCCAATGATATATATGAGGACTAATCGATTCGATATCGTTTACCGACATCGGTGTTATCCTAAGAGATTCTTACAAATTCATCACTGACACTGCTGCTATTATGTTCGCTATATTCATTTTCATTAGCAGCATCTTCATTGTTTGTGTTGTGTGGTGGATTATTTAATATATTTTCATTAATTAAGTCATTATCCTGAACATTATTGCTTTCAATATGTATAGCAGGTAAAAGATTATGAGAAAGATTACAGCGTGCTTCGTCTAATTCATTTAATACATTTTCTACCTCAGTCAACTGATCTTCAATTTCAGCTTCACATAACCGTTTAGCATTGGCTTTAGAAGCCTGAGCATATTTTCTTTTCATAACTATATCTAATATATGGCCCAAAACAAAATATATATGAATATTATTATATGTATATAATTGAAAAATAATCTATTTAAAATTCTAGTTTGCTACTGTAAATTTTATTTGTAGTATAGATAAAAATAAGATATGGTAAAAAATGACGATTTTAATTTTAATTTTATCTACAACACTCAGTCTAGATGCCAAAAAAAAAAATAAAAAATTGGAATTCACTTACCTCTTTAGTCTAAAATTCTTTCGACATTTTGTTTTAACCTCACACTTTAACGTCTTCAATGTTGCTCACTTGTACTAGTCTAGAAAAGTCGAACACTGATACTTAACGGAATTTTCCACAATTAATGTTACGATGCAAATAATCTTCCAGAATTACAGAAAACACGAAACTCTGCTGTACGCGACAACGTCTTTTCCGATTACGACGCCGTAGCAGTGATACCATGATGTAGAACACGTAGCACGCCGCGGAACATGAAACCGAACGCGCAAGTGCAGGTCTCGCTTTGTCTCGACTATGAGCACAAAATTCTTAATCCTACATTTTTACAGACATTAAAACCACAGCAACTGACTTTACATAAATACCGAAATTCCCAAAAAATTTTAATTGTTTTTATCGTTGTTCTATCTTGCTCGCTGATTTCGACTGACTGCGCAAGAAGCAGACCGCTTTCCCTTTCCATACTACAAGGTATATTTCTCAATAAGTTAACTCTTGAAGATTATTATATCTGAATGGTCATACACACATTTTTCTGAATATTCTTATATCATACTTTTTTATGTCGAAAAAACATCATATTTTTAAAAATCAAAAAAAGCACAATAAAAAAGAAGTCAATATAAAGTCATTTTTAAGTCATTTGAGATCGAGATTTTTATTAAGACCAAAAAATGATGTAAATTCGGTCAATATGACGTCATATTGATATTATTTTGACTTTTCTGTTCTCCTTGGGTTATGGCGCGTTCGATTTTTTTTTTTAAGTGGATCGTCGCCTGGAGCCTAATTGTACTACTTTTTTACACCTGTTATTTACAGGTTAAAATAATTTACAGTAGTTGACACTGTATTTTTGTATCTATATACTTACTGTACTTTGTATACTCACTGTACTTGTATTTTTGCGCGTTGTGCGTATATTGGTGAGTTAGGAAAATTACTTACTTTATAACTTTTTATACATACAAAATATTTTTTGTATTTATAAAAAGAGAAAAATATATTTTGTATTTATTATGCCTGTATTTGATGCTGTATGCCTGTATGCTATTAAGAGTAATGAGAAATACAAGGTGTCCCATTTTAAATGATCCATCCTCAAATATCTTAGAAACACCGCGTTAAATAAAAAAATGTTTTAAATAAAAGTTGTAGGGTTTGGAGGGGGAAAATGATAAGGATATTAGTTTGATGTTGGGTGGAAGCGCTTCTGAAATTTGAAAGTCATCTTTATTTTTTTAAATGGAACCACACAAATTTTTTTATATAAATTGATTCCTCGTAATATTTGTCGTAAAAAGTTATAAGGATAGAATGGTCAAAAATTGAATAGTTCACGAGATTTTTTATATTTTAATTTGACGTAATTTTACATAAACTATGTAATATCTCGTTAAACATTTATTTTTCAATTATCTTACTTTAACACTTTTATGCACAAAATAATGAGAGAAATCAATTGGTGTAAAAAAATACATAGTTGACTTTAAGAAAAAAAATATATATTTAAGATGAAAGTATATATCATATCTGCTACATATTTTTTCTGTAATAGTCTATTGTAATATTTGGTTTTAAAAAGTTTTACAATTATGTACACGGAAAAAATATTATTTTAAAAACTGATCATAAACCTTTGATATTCATTTTTGCCCGAAACAGAAAATTCCAGGCCCGAAACAGGAAATTCCATTAACGATAGCAAGCAGATTGCAGAGATGAGCTTATTTTTTATCAAGATTCTCATATAAAGTAGAATATATTCGATCAAGGCAAAACGGTAATTGTGACGTACTTTCGAAACTTCCATCTAAACGATGTAATGCCAGTGTTCGAAGATGAGTTCACTGCGATAAATTATATGCAAGAAAATATCGAAACTCTAAATGCAGTAGAAATTGCGAGAGAAACAAAGCGCGATAAAACACTAACACAGATTAGTATATATATAAACGATATGTGGCCGAGGAACCTTAACGAAAGCGAAGAAAAGTATTTTGCGAAGCGAGATAAATTAACAATCGAAAAGGGTTGTATAACGTGGGGATATAGAGTAGTTATTCCAGAAAGAATGAAAGTGTGTGTTGCGAGAATTACATGCGGCTCATTTTGGGATTATCAAAATAAAGATGGCTAGGTTAAACCTAGATAGCTAGGTCATAAGTGTGGTGGCCGAACATCGACAAAGACATAGAATTAGTAACTGCGGCATGTACAGTTTGCGCGCAAGAACGAAAGAAACCTGCGAATGTACCGTTAACACCGTGGCCGCGGCCGGATAAATTCTGTAGCCGAATTCATAGTGATTTCCTAGATCCTTTTTATGGGCATATGTTTATGCTGATAATAGATGCACATTCTAAGTGGTCAGAGGTTATCGATATGAATAATTGTCTACAGGTACCAAGGGTAATAACAGAATTTAAGAAAGTACTGGGAAGATTCGGACTACCAAGACATTTGGTTACCGTTAATGGAACTCAGTACACGAGCGTTGAATTTAGAGAATTTATGAAAGATAACGGTATTAAACAAAGCTTTTCAGCGCCTCATCACCTTGCTACAAACGAAGCAGCGGAAAATTTTGTCGAAACATTTAAAAATAAAATCAGAAAAATAATTAAGAGCGGTAAAACACTTGAGCAAGCGGTAAATATTGTTGCGAGTCTTTCCGATCGCAACCATAAGTTCGAGATCCGCTTGGGGAACGGGACGTACTGCTTAGAGGTGTGGAATAACTGGACGCAAACCTTGACTCGAACAATTTATTTAATCACTCACAAACTGCCAGGACGGTGTTAGATTTTCGTGAGCCGTGTACGGACACGGGGAAACGAGTCGGTGTATTCGCGTATCGTAAACTAAATCCGTCGCGGCTTGCGCGCGACTGTATTTATACGAATCGGCAATCAAGAGTTTTGTAATATTATTGATATGTTATTGTTGATATTTCTCAGATTGCTGATTTGTGTCACCTTGAATCCGAGGTTGTTTCTCTGCAGCCTCATCGTTATTCTTTATTTGCTAAATAATTCTTTCTTAGTATTTTATTTTGGTATTTAACTTAATTAACCTTATAGCGACACGTTGTGTGTTACGACACACAACATCCCCCCCCGCGAATGAAAGGAAATGTAGGTACAGAGTTTCCGTGCGGAGTAGGCGGTGCGAGTGTAAAGTTTTACAGTTAGTTCTTGTTCTACCGTCTACCTATTATTCCGCAGTAGTCTTTCTTCTTCGTAATAATAGTATTGCTCCTATGCCTAGTGCTAATACAATAATCACGATGGCAAGCAAACTTGTGACCACAGGATACAAAGTCAAGGGTTGAATAATTTTTCCCTCTGTTAACTCGTCGTCTACTTCTCTTATTTTTTCTCCTAAATTTATTAATTCCTTTGAATTTTGTATCATCTTTTTCAATTTTAACGGTTTGATTTCCATGCTCGTTTCACCATTAGTTATACCTTCTATTTTTCCCGTTAGATTAAAACGTGGTATATATGCCTGAATGTTTCGCAATTATTTTACAATTATTTAATAGAGTTATTCTACCTGTTCGTGTGATTTTGGTCTGTATTTCCTTATGGTTTAAACAAGTAATCATTACGTCTTGTTCGCTGTTAGTCGAATATAACCAAGAATTTTCCTTCGTTAATGCTATCCAAATAGTTTGGTTAAAACTTACATACTTATTTCCGCAGATTGCCCTTTTTGTCAAACCTACATACAATTGTACTTCACATAACGCTCGAGGGTTAATATTATATATCGGACTATCCGATTTATATATATATTTCTTGTCTATCTCAATACATTTTTCTAAGTTTTCTTCGCTTATCGCTAGGTATACGGATAATTCTAGATTTACAGCAAACAATTGTTGGTTAATCTCGGTAAATACAAATATCTCGCGTTGGTCAGGGACAGGTAAAGGTATGGCTTTTATTAACCTGTATTTCGGATATGTTACAAGTGGCAATTTCAATGTTACAAATATAGTTTCATTCTTAACATACGAGTTTACACTTGTAATTTTTTTAAACGTTGACCAATCACTTACATCTAGCTTGAGAGGAAAATACGTTCCGCGTGGTAAATACGGCGCAGCAGCCCGCATTTCGGCGAAAATTCGTTCGATGGGTAATAGACTCGGATTCAACATTCCATGCGACGCCTGCATTAAGAAATCATACACATTTTGAATATCTCTGTCGGAATCTGCTAACATTCTGTCGAGTAATGCACAGTACTCGTTGATTTCCTCACGTTTGATGATTAATAAAGTACCATTATAAATGCGTGCGTCTAAGTCGTACAACAATTTGTTATTTTCGTCGATCGTCTTTTCCAAATCGCTTATGTGCGCTATTGTAGAGTTTAATATTTTTAGTTGATGCCTCGTGACATGATTAAAAGTACTCTCGCTATTTTGCAACAGTGTTAATTGCTCGTTGATGCGTTTCTCATCTCCGGCATCCATAGTGCCGAATAAATATTTCGCTACCCTTCCTATCCCGTCAATTAGACCGCGTTTCTTCTCGTTCGGATTTCCGTAAACTCTTTTTAGTTTCTTCAATAATGCTGCTACTCTAACTTCGTCTTTTCTAATTAATCGTAGTAAATTTGCGAACTGACTCTTTTCTGCTCGTGTGGAGTGTATCATGTTCTTTGCGCTTTCCGCTAATTCTAGCCATTCTTGTACACAAATATGTCGTTTTTTTAATGCCGAAATATCTACAGTTATCACGAACTTCCAATATGATTCGATGACGTTAATCTCACCTACTTCTTCAAAGTATATTCCTGGTTCGTGTGAGAATCTTTCTATCTCCACGGCTAAATTTGTCTCGGTTTTCATTGCTGACATCAGAGTTCCAAGAAATATAATGCACCTACAGAATAAACTTTTCTTTAACTGTTGTCGTCATAACTTATTCTACTGCTTAATATATTCCGTCATATTTTTATTCCTCCTTTTTTTTTTAGTTTTCTACAAATAATTTTAGACGGTTTGCATGCACCGTCATCTCTTTCCTCTCCTTTTTAATAGTATAGTTTACTTCCGAATTCCTTTTTACTATTACGTATGGCCCACACCATAACGTTTCTAATTTCTTTGAACGTCCTCGTCGTAACGTTTCATCATATGATAACACTTTATCACCTTCCTGGAAGATTACTTGATTAGCCCGTTTATCGTAATACCGTTTAGCTTTTACTTTCTTTTTATGCTTTTCCGGCAACCGGTGCGGTCGCGTGTTGGCGGGCGCCGTCTCCGGACGCGTCGCGATCTCGTGTTTCATCGCCATGGTATGAGTCAGCGGTTTTCCCTCTATATGAAAGATATCACTGTACTCTTCACAAATTTTTGTTATTGCCTTTTGCTCTTCCTTGTTCAAATGTTCAATTCTTAATGCGTCTCTTATTTTCTCCAAACGAGACATTGGCTTATCTGTTGTCTTGTAAACTTCAGTATTAAATACTTGAATTCCTGTTTCCGCTTCTAACAGTGTTAACTCTACGTGTGGAGTCTGTATATCTACCGGCTTATCGGTAGTGTTGATTACGCTTATGACACAACCGTAATCTTGAGCTGTCGTCACGCAACCTCCTATGATAACTTCCGGCTGCATTTCCAATGCATGCACTATGCCTATCATATTTTTATTTGTAGTGGCGGATATTATGGTCTCACTTTGTGACTTCAATGTGACTGGTCTGCACGGAAATAGTTTAAATTTGGTGTCCCCTATCGTTAGTCGCTTAGTGGGGTAATCCCATTTCATTACGTGCTTTTTTAAGGAAATCAACTCCTAATATTCCTTCATGACTTATCGGAAAATTGTCCTTCACTACATGCATTTTATGCGTAATAACTTGCCCTTTCAATAGTACGTGAGCCATTATCGTGCCCAACATTTCGGCCTTCTGTCCAGTAGCGCCTATTATCATTATCTTTTCATCGTAAACTAAAGTTTCTTCTCTTAAAGTTTTCAATTTAATTAAAGTTATTGCAGCTCCTGTATCTACGAGCATAACTGCCCGTGCTGCTCGAATTTTTTGCATAGGTACTGCTATTAAACTAGATTAGGGATGCACCGGATAGTGATTTTACCGGATAGCCGGATATAGAATAAACGTATACTCTCGCGACCGGATACCGGATAATCCGGCTGGACACTATTTTTTTGGATAAACCGGATATTATTCGGCAGAAACATTTTAATATTTAAAAAATGGAGTTAATTATCAATTAAATAAAGAAAAGAAAATATTGTTATTTACTTTAAAATAATATTTTATTGTCAATTCTCTTGATTGTTAAACAGTTATTAAAAATAAAAATTAAATATTTAAATTTTTCATTATAAAAATTAGCATTTCTGCATTGTCTGGATGTAATTTATTTCGATGGTCTGTGTAAACGTTCCCTGCGGAACTAAATAGTCTTTCTGAATTTACTGAAGAAGGTGGAGCACTTAAATATTTCAAAACAAGATTTTTTAATTTAGAAATTTAGAATGATGTTTTTTCCATCACGATATGGGATTGTCTGTCCTTTTTGTTAGCGGTAATACTAAATATTTCTTGAGTTCAGTTTGATATATTTGCCTTTTTTTCTTAGATCTGTCACTAAGTTTTCTTTGAAATTCAACTTGTCCATTAGCTATTTCTTCGGTAATACTCGCATTAGTCGCATTTGGATTTCGGTATCCGGCCGGATAAAAGAAAATATCCGGCTATCCAGTATTATTCGGCAGAGGCCGGATAATACAGGATAACCGGATACATATCCGGTATCCGGTGCATCCCTAATCTAGATTAAGTTCGGCCTGTGCATATTCGCCTACTGATGCTATCTGCAATGTTTTTGCGGGTCGTGCTGTTTTTATGTTTGCCTCTTTTCCTTCGCCTTGCTTGGCGTTTTTCTTCGTTCGGGCGTCGTCCTTGTCTGGCCTTCCATGCAATGACCAACAGGTATCTTGATTGTGCCCCGATCTTTTGCAATGTTTACAAAATATGTTTATCATGTTGACCTTCTGGCCGCTAGCTCTCGGTAATTGATATCGGTTATTATAATTATGAAATCCTACTCTGCAATCACGCCCTTCATGACCCAATTTGCCGCATTTGATACATTTTAGTATCTTTTCTCTTGCGCCGTTACTATTACTGAATTTGTTATAATTCCTATTTTCGAAATACGGACTTTGCAATTTTTCTTCAGCCGTCGCTATCGCAATCGCCCCTTGTAGCGTTTTGTAATTGCGTGCGCGTACTATAGTTTTAATGCTTTCGTTTAGTCCGATTTGGTAGTTTTGTAGCGCTAAGTTTTGTATAGTGGTCTTTATTGAATTTTTCTCCATGACCGTGAGACTTTTTCCATCGATCATCGCTTCGTAAAGTTTCATCGCGAGTTGATCTGCCCGTGTGCCGAAAGCTTGGGCGTTCTCTCCATGCTTCTGCTTTAGCGTGTTAAATTCAATTTGCAAGTGCGTTATACTCTTATGAGTTGTATATCCTGCTTCTATTTCTCGTTTTAATTGCACGAGCGTTTGAATATCTTTTGTTTGAAAATCGAGCAAGACCTTTCCCTTTAACTTAGTACACAGTATCGCCTTCAGCAACTGTAATTCTTCCAAAGGATCTATACTTTCCACCGCGTAAGTACTCGCGCTGAGGAACTCTTGTATTTTAACAAACGAGAATTAATGAAAATGGCGATAAGAGCCGTTGCAGGATGTTAGTGCTAAATTTTTTAATTTTTCTTAAAGAAATTAGTAAATTAGTCTACAAGAGACAGTTAAATTGTACACCGATCTCAAATCGAGATACTTAAAGTGTACGAAATTTATAGTACATTGTTCTCATATATCGAGAAACTTTAATGTACGTATAGGAATTATTGTAAAGAAAGGAAGAGAGAAAAAATATCAGGGCGCGAGTGGCTAAGCCGGTAATTGAACCCGGGTCTTCCGCTTGCCGGGCGAATGTTCTGACCATTAAACTACTTAGACCCCACGCTTCTAACATTTATCTCTCCTAGATTAGGAAATCAACATTGCTGTAGGACATAAACGCGTCATAATGCCCGCGTGATTTAAAACATTAAACCACATATAATGGAAAGGCTCCATATGTTTTTAACAAACGAGAATTAATGAAAATGGCGATAAGAGCCGTTGCAGGATGTTAGTGCTAAATTTTTTAATTTTTCTTAAAGAAATTAATAAATTAGTCTACAAGAGACAGTTAAATTGTACACCGATCTCAAATCGAGATACTTAAAGTGTACGAAATTTATAGTACATTGTTCTCATATATCGAGAAACTTTAATGTACGTATAGGAATTATTGTAAAGAAAGGAAGAGAGAAAAAATATCAGGGCGCGAGTGGCTAAGCCGGGAATTGAACCCGGGTCTTCCGCTTGCCGGGCAAATGTTCTGACCATTAAACTACTCAGACCCCACGCTTCTAACATTTATCTCTCCTAGATTAGGAAATCAACATTGCTGTAGGACATAAACGCGTCATAATGCCCGCGTGATTTAAAACATTAAACCACATATAATGGAAAGGCTCCATATGTTTTTAACAAACGAGAATCTTGTATTTTAGCCTGTGACGTTCCGTCAATCTCTAGGATTAAGCTTCGCGCTTCTTTTAGTTGCATATACCCATGCATGGCTATCGGCCTATTTCGTATATCCGACATACCCCGTCCGTATGCTACATCCGCGTTATCAGTTACGCGCCTAGTAGTCAGTGGTACGTTCAATTCTCGTTGGCCCGGCATAGCTAAGAGCCGTTGCTGCCACTCTTGCTGTTGCCCCCGTACGTTTTCTATTTGTTCGTGGAATTGCTCTTGCATTTTGGTCAACTGTTGTCTTATTTCACGCACAAAGTCCATCATTGTATCTGTTAGTTCTGAGTTTTGTGTCGCGTCTTCAGTTTTTGCCCCTGCGTTTTGCGTCATTTCCTTTCTTAGTAACTCAATATCCCGGTCGATTTCTGACTCGGTAGTCTTCGGTAATTCTTGATCATTATTCATTTTTACTTCAGTGCGGAACTCGTCTGGGTCGAAAACGCAACTATCATAAGATGTGAGTGCGAACTCACTGTATTCCGATACGTGACTCGGAGTTCTACTTGGCAGATGCCTACTTTGTCGCGGTTTTTTGTTCTCGCGAGTAGCTTTCAAAGCACTGTCGAGCCCTAGCAATGTACGATCGCGCTCAACGGTTGGTTTTTTCGAAATGGTATCTGTGTTCGCGTCCCCGGTACTTTGCTTCTTATTTCCAGTTTTCTTTCCTGTCGTCTTACTACGTTGTTCGCTTACGCTCAACGCTCGTTGATCTTGGTTGCGGATCAACCGAGATTGGTTTGGTTGGGATTCTACGATTATGCGCTTTTCCTCTCCGTTCGCGGAGCTATCTAACGCCTCACTATGATTTCGGTCGTCGTTCAACCAAAATTGGAAGCCTAATTTCTCTTGTTTCCCGGACATTCGCTTTTCCTAATATTATTTCTTATTATTGACTTACATTAGGCCGCTCGCTCGCATGATGCACGCTGCTGGTTAGCTGATCCGTTGTTGAGGTAGGTCGCGATCCTTGCCTGTCGTCGTCCTCTCGGGTTACGCTGGCTCAGCTTGGTCGTTGCTCCGCCAGGCACCTTTCCGCTGCTTCGTTGCCCGGACTGTCGTCGCCTTGTGAATCCAGGCGATTTTCCACACTGCCTTCTCACCTCACTTTTGTAGCTCCAGGTGATAGATTCTCTCAGTGGTCCCTCTGTTACCACTGCCGATTCCCGATCATTAGGTGTCCAGAATGAACTTCGGTAATTGCGGATCCCACCGCTGCCACCAAATTTATGTTGCGAGTCTTTCCGATCGCAACCGTAAGTTCGAGATCCGCTTGGGGAACGGGACGTACTGCTTAGAGGTGTGGAATAATTGGACGCAAACCTTGACTCAAACAATTTATTTAATCACACAAACTGCCAGGACGGTGTTAGATTTTCGTGAGCCGTGTACGGACACGGGGAAACGAGTTGGTGTATTCGCGTACCGTAAACTGAATCCGTCGCGGCTTGCGCGCGACTGTATTTATACGAATCGGCAATCAAGAGTTTTGTAATATTATTGATATGTTATTGTTGATATTTCTCGGATTGCTGATTCGTGTCACCTTGAATCCGAGGTTGTTTCTCTGCAGCCTCATCGTTATTTTTTATTTGCTAAATAATTCTTTTTTAGTATTTTATTTTGGTATTTAACTTAATTAACCTTATAGCGACACGTTGTGTGTTACGACACACAACAATATGTTTTTATTTGATTATCGTACAACAGAGCATTGTACGACAGGACGAATTCCGGCTTGGATGGTATACAAACGAGAGCTAAGAACTAGATTTGATTTATTCAAACCCGACGTAAACAGATAATATAGAGAGATAGTTTTCCACCAAGAGACACAAGCGACACAAAATCACACAGTGTTCGACATAATGTTTTCCTACAACGACACAGCTTGACACAAATATACACAGCTAAAGAAGTGAGTCGAGGTGATTTGTGTTCAATTCATGACTGCCAATTATTTGATAAACTTAGGGAAATATTATTTTATGTACTATTATATTTTATGTACTATATTATTTTATGAAAATTGTGAAGTTTAAAATTTATTTTTGTAAATTATACTTACTATGCAATTAAAGCAGATGTACATATACATATGAGTAAAATTTCAAGAAAAAATTTACTATAAACTCCAACTATGGCTGTACTAAGAATTATAATGTTCCAACAAGCGGCTTTACACAACTGTTTTGTGCCTGACACTGTGTCTATTTGTGTCTCATTGGTGGAAAATTACTAAAATAAACACATTGCTCAAATAGCTGCTCGCAAAGGACATCATAACGTTACATTTCAAATTGGCGAGGAAGTAATGCTTGATGATTTTAGCGTACGAAATAAACAACGCCGACAAGGAAAAATAATAAAACAATTATCGCCTTTTGAGATCGAAATTTCTTCTAATTGTACTTGGAAGCGACATGTAGATCAAATAATCAAATTTAGCGGAAACGATAAAATAAAAAATGTAAGCGATAAAGAAAACATTGTAACCGAAAAACAACCGAGTTTGCGTCGCTCTGCGAGACTAAATGTGAAAATAAACAAGTCGTAAAAGGTAGGAAATTGTGATGTATTGATAAGTAAGTCAGCTGAGTTATCGATGCTACGGTATTCTAAATATCGCGATAATTCGGCAATCGTTGTAAGAGTCAGTCATCACTGAGCCGTCACAGGGTATTGATTTCATAGTAAACACTCCTATGTTCGTGTATGTGATAGTATAATAAAAGTTATTTAGTACAACGTAAACCAATGTGTATTAGTTAATAGGCTAATACATAACAGTTTCTTTTACACGAATTGATTTGTTTCATTATTCTGCGCATAAAAATATTACGGTAAGATTATCGATAACAAATAATTATAAGAGATTTTAGATTTTATATCAAAATATGTCATCTCTCTCTCTCCCCCCCCTCTCTCTCTCTCTTTCTTTTTTTCTCTCTCTCTCTCTCTCTCTCTCTCTCTCTCTCTCTTTCACTCTCACTCTCTTTTTTTCCCTTTCCTTCCCTCTCCTTCTCTATCCTCTCTCTCCTTCCTTCTTCCCTCCCTTCCTTTCCTTCCCACCCTCTTCTCCCCTGTCTTTCCTCCTCTATCTCTTTCACCCACCCTTCCTCCTCTCCTTCTTCCCCCAATATCTTTTCCACTTGCTCCTGCCAACTCCCTCCTCCTTCCGTCCATTCTCTACATATCTCCCACGTATGTTCCCATGTCTCCTCCTCCAATCCGCATAGCCTGCATCTCTTACTCTCCTCCGTCTCCCAATACCTTCCCTCCCTCATTTCACTTCCTAACCTAAACCTCGCCACTCTCCTCCATCTACTCTCCCCCCAACCCTTTTTCAAGTATCCAGGAATTCCCTCTCCCTTCACTCTCCCATACCATTTGTTGTACCTTGACCCCCCTATTTTCTCCCCTTTTTCCTTTTTCTGTATCTTCCTGTCCTTTTTTTTATCTCTCTATATCCTAGTTCCCCTTTTTCTCTCTTCTCTTCTATCCCTTCCCAATCCAATCCTCTCCCTTCAAAGAACTTCTTTCTCTCTCCTTCCCACTCCGAATTTGCCTTCCCTTTCCTTATTCTTTCCAACATTTCCCATCTGCACTTTTTCGCCAAATCACTCTCCTTCCCTTCCTCCAATTTTCTCTCAAATTTCCACGCCCCTTTCCCTGCCCTTTCCCTCAGCTTTTCCCTCTTCAGCTCCTCCCTTACCATGTATCCCGGTGTCCTTCCGTCCACTCCCAACACCCACTTCAAATACCTCTCCTCCAGCTTCTCCATCATCTCCCTTTCCTTCCACCCCCATATCTCCGCTCCGTACCCCATCACCGTCCATACTAACCTGTCGAAGAGCCAAAGCCTTCTTCTCCAGTCTCTCCCAAACCTTCTCTTCCTTATTCCCCATACCTGTCCCATTATGGCGGCTGCTCTTTTAACCCTCTCTCTTACGTGTGCCTCTTGCTTCCCGTTCCTTTTTATCGTATACCCTAGATATTTATATTCCTTAACCTCCTCTATCACCTTCCCTCTCCACCTCCATACCTTCTTCCCCATCCTCCCCCCATCCTAAACCTCAATATCTTCGTCTTTTTCACGTTTAACTCCAATCTCTTTCTCCCCAAATATCCCTCCAGCCTCTCCAACATACTCCCCATCTCTTCTTCCTTTTCCGCCAACATAACTATGTCGTCTGCATAAGCCAGCGTGTACACTTTCCCTTCTTCCAACCTAACCCCTCCCCATTTCACCTTCCTCATTTCCTCCTCCAAATCCGCCGTCACCACGTTGAACAGCAGCGGACTCAGTGGGCACCCCTGTCTTACCCCCCTTGCCGTCCAAAAAGCCTTCCCCGTTTCTCCTCCTACCCTTACCCTGCTCCTTGTTTCCCTCAATATCTCCTCCACCCTCACTACCAGTCCTTTCCTTATCCCCCACTCCCTCATAGCCTCCACCAGAATCCCCCTCTCTACCGAGTCAAAAGCCGCCTTCAAGTCTATAAATACCGCCACCATCTTTCCCTTTTTCCCTCCTAGTTGTTTATTCACTAAATAATTTAATACATAAATATTATCAATCGTTTCCATTCCCCTCCTAAAACCCGTCTGGTTATGAGGCATCAATCCTTTTTTCTCTATCTCCTCTCTTAGTCTCTCCGCCAGTACTGTTGCATAAATCTTATACAGCGTGGGCATCAGCGTGATCCCCCTATACTCCTCCACTTTTTCCTCCTCCCCTTTTTTGACTATCGGCACTACCACCCCTTCCTTCCAATTCTCCGGCCAACCCTCTCCTTTCCACACCCTGTTGCAGAATCCCCATATCTACTCTTCCAAATCCTCCCCCCCATACTTCCAGACTTCCGCTGGTACCTCGTCTATCCCCACCGCCTTTCCGTCTCTTAGCGCTCTCACCGCTTCCTTAACCTTTTCCTTGTCTAACTCGTCCTCCTCCTCCTCTCCCTCCCCTTGCCCCCTCCTCTCTCCCTCTCTGACCACCCTCCTTTCAAGCCCCCCTAGTGTTCCCATGAAATGCTCCTTCCATTTCCCCATCTCTATCCTCTCATTCACTCTCCTCTTCCTCCTCCTCTCTCTATTTACAATCTCCCATACTTCCTTTTCTCTTCTCGCTTCTTCCGTTTGTTTTTCCCATTTTCGGTTCTCCTCCTCTTTTTTTCTCTTACACATTCTCCCATATTCCCTCTTCTCTCTTTTGTACTTCTCTCTATCCCCCCCTCTCCTCCTCCACTCCCTTAATTCTTTCCTTACCCTTTTCTTTTCCTGGACACATTCCTTATCCCACCACCCTCTTCTCCTCTTTTCCGCTCTCCCCAGCTCTTCCTCCGTTTCCTTCAACGCTTTTTTTATCTTGCTCTCCAGATTATCCCATTCCTTTCCTATCTCTTTCCCTCCTATTTGTATCCGTCCCATTTTTTCCTTAAACCTCTTCCTCCCTTCTCTGTCCCAAATCCCCCTTCTATCCCCGCCCCTTTCCCTCCTCATCGCTTTCCTCTCCACTCCTCCTCTCAACCATAACTCCACCGGGTGGTGATCCGAGTCCACCCTGTCTTCTATTCTCATCTCCTCTATCCTGTCTCTTATCTCCCCCTCCCCTATTACATAATCTATTACTGTGTTTCCCCTACCCCCTGTGAACGTGTACTCTTCCTCTTCGTCTCCTCTTACGCTTCCGTTAAAAATTTCCCACCCTTTTCCTTCTATATACTTCGCCAACTTCCTCCCTTCCCCATTTATCTTCATGTCCTTTGATCGCCTTTTTCCCATCTCTTCCTCTTCCTCTTTTTTTTCCCCCTTACCCCTCCCCTTTTCGTTCCTGTTCTAGCATTAAAATCCCCCCTATTATCTCTCTTACTCCCCCCTCTCTCTCCCCAATCCATTCCTCTATTCCCTGCAAGGTCCTCTCCACTCCTCCTTCCCTCACGTATACCCCTATTATTTTCCATTTTTCCCGCCCCGTATTTACTCTTCCTACTATCATCCTTTCCCTCTCCACCTCTATCCTGAACCCCTTTTCCCACATCTCCTTTTTTATCCCCATCACCATTCCCCCAATTCCTCTCCCTTTCCTGCATTTCCTCTTTGCCAGCTGCACCCCCCATTCATATCTCTGTGGTAGCCTTTTCCTTATCTTTTTCCACCCCTTCTCATCCATCCACGTCTCTACAAGTACCATTACGTCCCACTCCTTTAGGCTCTTCCAAAAATCTCTATCTTTCTTTCCTAACCCCGCTACATTCCAGAATGCCAACTTCCACCTGTTCCCCCTCTCTCTTCCTCTCCTTCTCTCTTTTTCCGCCTTTTCTTCCCTCTCCCTTTCTTACCTCCTTTCCTTCTTCTTCCCTCCTCCTTCCCCTTCTCCCTGTCCCCCCCTGTCTTACGTTTCCCTTTCCGTCCCTTAGCACTTCCTCCGTCTCATCCTACCTCCACCATTGATCGTCAATCCTAATCTTACCGTACCCAATCCACACTCTTTTCCCCTCTCTTTCCTCTTTCCGTGCTATCTCCTCCAACCTCCATCTCATTCTTCTCTCCCTCCAAGTCCAATCCTCCATGATCTTTTCCTTCCTGCCCTTCAACATACTCTTCCTCTTCCACACATCCCTTCTCTGTTCCTCGCTCCCCAGTTTAACCAGTAGCATCTCCCTTCCTTTGCCATCCTCCCCTCCTAAACCCTTAATCTCTATGATCTCCACCTTTGCCCCGACTGTTTTAAACATCTCCTCCACCGCCTCTTTCCTCTTCCCTTCCTTTACCTCTATCCCTCTAATCAGTATGTTCCTCCTCCTATCCTCCCTCTCCTTCATCTCCATCTTCCTCTCTACTCTCTTTAACCTTTCCTTCGTTTCCTCATCTCTCTCTCTCCATTCCTTCCCTCTCTTTTCCGCCTTCTTCCCCTTCATTTCCTCTACTTTTTCTTCTAGTCCCTTAATGCTTTTCTTCGTGTCCTTCCTCTCCTCCATCCACCTCCTCTCTCTCTCTGAATTCTCTCCTCATTTCCTCCATCTCCTCTCTTACCATCCTCCCGTAATCTTTGATCCCCTTCTTTACCTCCTCCTTCATTACCCTTAAATTCTCCGTCCATCCTTTTACCCCTCTCATTTCCTCCATTACCTCCTCCATTTCCTTTTTCCACATCCTAATCATCTCTTCCATGCCCTCCGTCCTTCCCCCTCCTTCCCCCTCTGTTTTCCCCGGCGATCTCTGCGTCTTTCTGCTTTTCCTAAAGCCCTCATTCTCTTCCTCCCTCCTCTTCTCCTCTGATTCCTCTCTTTTCCTCTTGAACATCTCTTCTACGTTTCCTAGGCTCATGCATCTTTCTCTTGCCTTCCTCCCATCTATCCCGCCAGATCGCGCCCTCCCATCCATCTCGGCCCACTCGCGTCGCCTTTCCTCTCTCTGCTTACCTAGTCTATGCCTGACTATACCTGTCACCCTCCTTGTTCTGATCCCTTTTTCCCTTCTATCCCGCCCTTCCCTATTCCCACCACACTCACACGCTCTTTCTCACACCTCCACTCTCTCCTCCACACACTCCTACCTTTCTTCTCTCTTCCACACACTCTCTCCTTCTGCCACTCACTCTCTTATTTTCCACGTGTCACTCTCTACTGCGCCGGAAACGGAAGCCCACTTTTTAGATATGCAAAATCTGGATGTATTTTTATAAATTCTAATAGAATTTTTTTTTGCTTGTCTGTTACGTTCATAATTTTTATTTATATATGTTACACAGCACCAGAATAACAATCACCCATATGTTGTACAACTCACCGGTCTAAATAAAAGAATTTGAGTAATACAGTCTCAAACAAAACTATATTCCTCACATTTTCATCTAGTGATGTCGCATTTTCACTTGAAAGTTACAAAACCGGGCGAATATTGTCACGTGAGATGAAAGTATGAGAAGTGAACCATCTCACCTAAGTTCCAGAGAAGTGAACCATCTCACCAAAGACAATCGATGCCCAGTTTGGCGATGTTAAGTGAAAAAAATCAAATATCGATTACTCGAAAGAAAAATTAATTGGTAAAATCTCGATTAATTGGAAAAAAAACTATCGGTTATTTCAATTAATCGAGAAAAATTGCCCATCTCTACATGATACGGAATAAGGAATCCAATAACGCATTTGCGAAAAATTAAATTTAAGAAAACAAATGTAAGATATGTCTTCGGTCGACCGACAGGCGGCGCCAGCCAGGAAAACATCGATACATCAAATCGATGCACTATGGCTCGAGATCAATACAACGGATCGATCTATGCGCGCGCTACCGGATCCAGCGAACATTCGAGAACGTTCCGGAATCTTCAGGATCTGCTGGATTATCCGGAGTCAAAACCGAGGAGACACTCTGTTCGGAATCGGCATTAAAAACAGTCGAGTTAGAGTCGTCGGATTAAGTCGTTGCATTAAATCTAGTCTAGCGAGCGATCGTGCAGTATTAAGTGTAGTCGGTACTTTGAAATAAAACTCATTTATCATGCTGTTAGATAAGCGCTTTATTCGTACTCCTCAATTGCATTAATAATTACAGTCGGTAGCCAATCGGAGCACGTGGTTTGAACAACTATGCTTAACAAACATTTTGAATTAGCGTACGCGGTGCTCCAACCGTTACAAAATATTTTGAAGAGACTAGACGGATTTTTGTCCAGCCGTTTCGTGCCGCTCGTTGACGATTAAAACTAGTCGAAGAACTTTCAATTTATCAGAAGTGGGATAACGGGTTTTTTAAGTCCGCGTCGGGTTGGAAACACAGAAAACTTAGTCGTGTCGAGTGAGTGTCGAAGAAGAAGAAAAATGCCAAAGACAAGGTCGAAGATGGAGCAGGCCGATTTGGAGAAGGCCACGTTAGAGCAGCTCCAAAATTACGTGAAGCACAATTAGCTTCCGCTGTCGGAGGACCGCGATGTTTTTATCCAAGCGATTTTGGCTCATCTGGAGAAATCCAGGAGCACGGATACACCGGCAGAGCCGCACAATGCGTCCGGAGAAGGGCCAGGACCGTCGGCCTCATCGCGGCCAACGACTGCAGAGCCGCTGACTGCAGGGGTATTCCGACATATTTTCACAGAAATGACGTCGATGCTGCAGCAGCAGCAACAGCAGTTTATGTTGCAAATAGTGCAACAATTACAGGCAGCGAAGCCCACTTTGCCGGCAAGCCGAGCCGAAGAGCCAGCAGCTCCAAACAATAACAAAAATTTAAACAGGACGAACTCTGCGGGGTTGTCCTTGAACTCAGCGCAAGCTCAGCCGATGCAATTGATGAGCTTCGGGAGCGGGCTGTCAGCAGGAAATGCAGTGTCGTGGCTAGCTTCGCAGATTCCCGAATTCGGAGCATCAGAAGAAGATTGTGTGTCGATGTGGGTGCGCCGAGTGGACAGAGTGGCACAAGTTCACGGTGCAATGGACGGGGTGACCTTGCTGGCCGCGTCGAGCAAGTTGGTTAAGTTCACGCGCCAATGGTTCGACATTCAGTCGGGATTGGAAATTGAGTCGTGGTAAGGCCTCCGCCTTAAATTATTAAAAATTTTTTAGCGCAAAGTGCCGTTTTACAAAGCGGCACAACGGCTCGAAACGCGAAAATAGAACGTGCAGAAAGAGACTTTCGACCAATATTCAATAGCTAAACTCGCACTCATAAATAAAATAAACTTGCCGGTAAAAGACGCGATCCATTTGCTAATTGGTGGAATCGCGCAAAGCTCAATGAGAGCCACCGCGCTCTCAGTAGCAGACGACTCTTTAGACAATTTTCTGGCGAAAATGAGAATTATAACCGAGGGCAGTGTCGATAGTGAAAAGAAATCTGTGCGGTGAAAAACAAAGACGGTGTGTGCCGGAATTGTGGGAGAAAGGGCCACTCACACAAGGAATGTAGAGGCGACATCATATGCTTCTACTGCAAGGTGAAGGGCCACCGCCAGTTCGATTGTCCCGCGCTGAAAGGTCGAGCCGGCGGGAAGCCGACGTTGCCAAACCAGCCGTCAGCGGCGCAGCAGTTACAGAGGCCGCCTCAACCGAAGTCGATACTGATTCCGTCGTCGCTGCGGTCATGGACGTAGAGGGCGCCAGGCTGGAACTCAGCAAGCCGTTTGCGAACATATCAAGTATCTGTAATAAAAAAATGCAAATTACGAACTTTTATAGATACCGGTAACCCGGTTTCGTTTATTCGGGAAGAAGTTTACAAAGATCTCGTCGAGCCGATACCGCATAAATTAATACCGACAGATAAACGGTTATACAATTTAAGCGGCATATCTTTATCAATAATCGGAGTCGTGCCGGTTGAGTTAACAATAAAACAGTTAAACAACTGAAACGGTACGTTTGTATGCGCGGAATAACTCGCCGGAATCAGGAGTTCGGTCAGTTGGGGGCACGTAAAAGAATGCTCGGTATTGTAATAATAAAATAAGATAACGTTTATTGTGTAAATGCTAAGATCAATTATATACAGCCGTGTAGATACGGAACGTTTAGTATGTTATTCGAACGCGTATTATAAATTAAAGCGGTGATGCAAACGGTGCGTAACGGCGGTCGTACAGTGACGTGAAAGCGTCAGCGCAAGCGCGGGTGCCGCAGTTGTCTCTAGATGACTGCAAGCGCGTGGATCGATACGTGCGAGCGGTGTCGATTATCGATCAACTGATCGATAGCTCGGGCGCGTGCGCGGTGACTTGATTGCTCGGATGAGCAAAACGAATTGCATATTCCCGAGCGGCAGCATTTGCATTTTGTCCGAATTCACCGTACACTAATAACATATCACAGTACTCTTCGTTTGAAAACTCCATTTTTTACGAAAATCTTGCTCTCGTAGAGCCTTTTGAGAAGGTTAACAATTTATCGATGTAAAAACATTGAAGTATGATAAATACTTCAATTTTTTTACTTCAATATTGTGATTGGTTAAAATAAAAAAAAAAACGTCAAGAAAACGATATGTCTATTTCGAATTTCATACGTGGCTAAATGACAAAATTGTTCTTCAAGCATTTGAAGATAATCCTCAAAAAAAATATACGAATTGTAGCACGTAAACTTAATTTATCTGCAAGTAGCGTTAATAGAATTTTGAAAGACAATAAAATGCACGCTTATCATTATACTCGTGTGCAAGACCTTCTACCCGGAGACTACGTTGCTAGAATCGAATTTTGTATGTGGCTACTTGAACAAGAAAAAAATAATAACAATTTTGTAAATAAAATACTATTCACGGATGAATTAAATTTTTCAAGAGAAGGAATGTTTAACATTTACAATTGCCATTTTTGGGGAGAAAAAAATCCTAACATCATTAGCAGAAGAGGTTTCAAAACCAAATTCAGACGCAATTTATGAGCTGGTATTATCAAAGACTCTCTGGTAACTATTTATTTGTTTATTTTTTTATTCTTTCATTTATTTATCTATTTATTTATTCATATTAATACACGATCTAAATAGGGACTTCCGTTTCCGGTGCAATAGAGTTAGACACGTGTAGTAGAGCAAAGTTTTTGGGGTGACGTGAGAAGCGAGAGGAGAGCAGAAGGAGGGGTGAGAGTGAGTGAAGGAGAGAGTGGAGGTGAGAGAGAGAGTGTGTGAGTGAGGGGAGTACGGGGTGGAGAAGGGAGAAAGGGAAAGGGCAAGGAAAAGGAGACGGGTTGACAGGCATAAGACAGGCATAGAATATAGGACATAGAGACGGGCACAAACGGGATAGAAAAAGAGAGCAAAAAGTATATAGAGAATAGAAAGTAATAGGAGTAGGGGACTGATAGCGACACAGCGGGATGGAAAAGAAATGGGAAATGGCTGAAGGAATAAGAGAAGCGAGAAAGGGGAGAGTGAGATGTGGGAGTCATGGATGTATAGAAGAGATGTGGAAGAGGAAGAGGGAGGAGGCATGGGAAAAAGGGGAAGAGGAGGAGAAAGAAATTTTTATTAAAAGTAAAAAAACAATTAGATCACCGGGAAAAAAAGAGAAAAAGAAAGAAGGAGAACAGAGGGAGATAGAGAAGGGAGAGAAGGAGAAAAGGAAATGGAAGGGGGAAATGGAGAGGGTGATAAAGGAGGTGATGAGAATAGGGCTGGAGGATTGGAAGGAGGAAATGAGACAGATGAAAGAGGAAATGAAGGAGGGTATAAAAGATATAAGAAGGGAGATGAAGGAGTTTAGAGAGAGGGAGGAGGAATGGAAGGAGGAGAGAGAAGAGATGAAAAAGCAAATAAAGGGATTGGAGAGGAGAATAGAGGAGATGGAGGGAGAAGGAGAAAAGAAGAGAGAGGGGAAAAGGAAAGAAGGGAAGGGAGAAAAAGAAGAAATGAAACTAAGATTGAAAGAGATAGAAAAGAAAATGGAAAGAAAAGAGAGGAAGGAGAGGAGAAAGAATTTAGTAATAAAAGGGATAGCGGTGAAAGAAGAGAAAAGGAAGGAAGCGGTAGAGGGGCTAATGAAGGATATAGGAGCAGAGGTAAAAATAGAGGAGACATGGAAGATAGCGGAGGACAGGGATAAAGGAAGAGAGATAGTGGGGATAAGGATAGAGAATGAGGAGAAAAGAAGGGAGATATGGGAGAAGAAGAAGACATTAAAGGGTAGAAAAGAAAGGATAGTAGAGGACTGGACATGGAAGGAAAGGAGAATGAGATGGAAATTAGAGGAGAGGGCCCGAGAGGAGGAAAGAAAGGGGAAAAATGTATGGGTAGGGTATGGGAGAATAAGAATAGATGGACAGTGGTGGAAATGGGATGAGGAGGAGGAGGTGTTAAGAGATGGAAAAGGTAACATAAAAGTAGGAAAACAGGGGGAAGGGAGGAAAGAGAAAGAGGGGAGCACAGGATAGAGGAAAGAAGGGAAAGGGGTAAAAAGGAAAAACGGGAGGAAGCGGAGGAGAAGGAGTGGAGAATAGGATTCTGGAATGTGGCAGGAGTGAGAAATAAAGATAGAGAATTCTGGGTAGGATTAAAGAATTGGGATGTAATAATACTAATAGAAACATGGATGGACACGAAAGGGTGGAGGATGGTGAAAGAAAAGTTACCAAGAGGCTACGAATGGGGAGTACAAGTAGCCGAAAAGAAGGGCGATGGGGGGAATGATAATGGGAATAAAAAAGGATGATGGAAAAAGAAAAAAAAATAGAAACGGAAAGAGAAAGGTTGATAATAGGAAGAATAAGAAAGGGGATACAGAATTGGAGGGTAGTGGGGGTATACGTTAATGGAAATATGGAGGAGATGCTACAGAGCATGGAACAGTAGGTGGGGGAGGAGATGGAGATAAACACAATAATTGGGGGGATTTTAATGCAAGAACGGGGGTAGAGGGAGGAGGTATAGAAATAGGAAAAGAGGGGGAGGATGGAATAGGGAGAGGGGAAGGAAGGAGAAAAAAATCAAAGGATGGGAAAATTAATAGAGATGGAAGAGTAATGGTGGAGTTCCTGGAGGAAAGAGGGTGGGGAATACTGAATGGATGCACAGAGGAAGAGGAGGAAGGGGAGTTCACGTTTACAGGGGGAAAAGGGAACACGGTGATAGACTATGTAATAGCAGATGAGGACACAAGGGAAAAAATAAAAAGTTCAAGAATAGGGGACAGAATAGACTCAAACCATCAACCATTGGAGGTATGGGTGAAGGGGGAGAGACAGGAAAAAAAGGGAGGAAGAGCGGGAGCAGAGGAGAAGGAAGAATATGGAGAGGAGTGTGGAATGAAGAGGGGTGCAAAGAATTTAAACAAAGGATGGAGGGGATAAAATTGGGGGAGAAAGAAATAGGAGTAGAATGGGAAGGGATGGAGAGGGAGATAAAAGAGGCGATAAGGGAAGTAGAGAGGGAATTGGGGAAAGAGGAGGGGAAGAAGGGAGGATGGTGGGACAGAGATTGTGAAGAGAAGAAGAAGGAGGTAAGAAGGGAACTAAGAGGATGGAGAAGTAAAGGGGGAGAAGGAAGGGAGTACAAAGAAAAAAGAAAAGAATATAAGGAATTATGTGAAAGGAAGAGGAAGGAAGAAAATGAAAAGTGGGAAAAAAGAGCAAGAGAGGTAAAAAGGGAAAGTAAAGTGTGGGAAATAATAAATAGAGAGAGAAAAAGAAGGGTAAGGATAAATGATGGGATAGGGATGGAGGAATGGAAAAAATACTTTATGAGGTTATTAGGGGGGGCAGAAAGGAAAGTAGTAAAAGGAAATAAAAGAAGGAAAAAAGAGGAGAGGGATGAGGAAGAAGAGATTAGCAGGAAGGAAATAAAGGAAGCGATAAAAAGGCTAAGAAATGGGAAGGCGATGGGGGCAGATGGGATACCAGGAGAAGCTTAGAAATATGGTGGGGAGGAAGTGGAGGAGTGGGTTTGGAAATGGTGTAACAGGGTGTGGAAAGGGGAAGGATGGCCGGAGAACTGGAAGGAGGGAGTAGTGGTGCCAATAGTGAAGAAGGGGGATGGAGAGAGAGTGGAAGAATACAGAGGGGTGACACTAATGTCATCATGTTATAAAATATACGCAATAACGTTGGCAGAAAGGTTGAAAAGGGAAGTGGAGGAAAAGGAGATAGTGCCGGAGAATCAAACAGGTTTCAGGAAAGGGATGGGGACATTAGATAATATTTATATAATGAATTACTTGATAAACAGGCAGTTAGGGAAAAAGAAAGGGAAAATGACGGCATTATTTATAGATCTCAAGGCAGCGTTTGATTCGGTAGATACGGGAGTATTGGTGGGGGCAATGACAGAGAGAGGGGTAAGGGAGGGACTGGTGGAGAGGGTAGAGGAGGTATTAAAAAAAACGAAAAGCAAAGTAAGGGTAGGAGAGGAGGTGGGGAAGAATTTTTGGACGGCGAGAGAAGTGAGACAGGGATGCCCATTAAGCCCATTATTGTTTAATATAATGTTAGCGGATATAGAGGAGGAAATGGGAAAGGTGAAACGGGGGGGAGTTAAACTAAGAGGGAATAGGATATACTCATTAGCGTATGTGGACGACATGGTGTTGGTGGCGGAGGAGGAGGAGGAGATGAGGGGCATGATGGAGAGACTAGAGAAATACCTAGAGGAAAAAATTAGAATTAAACACCGAAAAAACGAAGATAATGAGATTTAGGAAGGGAGGAGGAAGATGGAAAAAAAAGATATGGAAATGGAAAGGGAAGGCAATTGAGGAGGTGAAAGAATTTAGTTACTTGGGGTACAAAATACAAAGGAACGGAAGACAGTAGGCGCAGATCAGGGAGAGGGCGAAGAAAGCGACAGCGGTGATGGGGCAGGTATGGGGGATAGGGAAAAGAAGATTTGGGAGGGACTGGGGGAGAAGGATATGGATGTTTGACAAATTGGTTTGGACGGTAATGGGATATGGGGTAGATATATGGGGATGGAAGGAAAGGGAGGAAATGGAACGGATAGAAGAGAGATATTTGAGATGGGTATTGGGGGTAGAAGCGAAGACACCAGGATATTTAGTAAGAGAAGAGTTGCAAAGGGAGAAGATGAGGGGAAGAGCGGGCAAAAGGGCATAAGGGTTTGAGAAAAGACTAGAAGAGGGGGGAGGGAGTGAAATAGCGAGGGAATGTAGAGAGGAGATGAAGGAAAGATTTAAAGAAAGGAAAGTAAGATCAGATTGGGAGGAGGAGAGAAAAAAATTCTTCGAAGAGAGGGAAATAACAATCGAGGAGGTGGAAAGGAAGAGAGAGGAGGGAAAGGAGTGGTATGGAGAGTTAGAGAGGAAGGACAGGGAGAAACAGAGGAAGGAAAGATGGGAAAGGATAAAAGAATCTAGATTTAGCAGATGGTATAGAGAAGTAAAATAGGAGGGAATACTGGGATACTTAAAAAAGGATGGGGAGAAAGCAGATGGAAAAAGGTAGCAAGATTTAGGTTGGGAAATAAAATAAGAGAGGAAAGGTATTGGGAGGAAGAGGAGAAAAGGAAGTGCAGACTATGTGGAGGAGAAAGGGAAACATGGGAACACGTATGGGAGGTATGTAGAGAGTGGAAGGAGGGAGGAGGAAGTTGGCAAGAAGCGATAGGCTGGGTTCTAGATGAGGAGGGAGAAAGGGAGCGATGGATGAGAGAAAGAGAGAAAGGAGGAGGAGGAAAGAGAAAGAGGTGAGGAGGAGGAAGAGAGAGTGGGTGAATGAGAGAGAGAGAGAGAGAGAGAGAGAGAGAGAGAGAGAGAGAGAGAGAGAGAGAGAGAGAGAGAGAGAGAGAGAGAGAGAGAGAGAGAGAGAGAGAGAGAGAGGAGAGAGAGAGAGAGAGAGAGAGAGAGAGAGAGAGAGAGAGAGAGAGAGAGAGAGAGAGAGAGAGAGAGAGAGAGAGAGAGAGAGAGAGAGAGAGAGAGAGAGAGAGAGAGAGAGAGAGAGAGAGAGAGAGAGAGAATGAAAAAAGGGGCGAAGTAAAAAGTATTAACATATATAAGATGGAAGGAAGCAATGGAAACGGAAGTCCCTTTAGCGAGCGAAGTGTGTGTGTATATAGGATGAGGGGAGGAGGAGGGTAAGCACGTAAGGCTCACGCTCCCGCTCCATAAACGGATAGGTTAAGTTAGGATAAGGATAGAATAAGTAGAGATTAAGTATAGAATAAGGCTATTATATAAGAAAGAAGTGTATGGCGAGAAATGAAAATGTGAGAAAAAATTGTAACCCTAAAGGGATCAATAAACCATTACTACTACTACTACACGATCTAAATAGCTCGTAAATAAATTGTTAAATTCATGTTGTTTATAATTTTTATGTTCATAATGGAGTAGTATGACTTCCAAATATTTTTCAGATTGGACCATTTGTGTTGCCGCCACGTTTGAATGAGAAAACTTATGCGAATATTTTGAATAATGATTTGCCTGAACTATTGGAAG
This sequence comes from Linepithema humile, assembly GCF_040581485.1. NCBI lineage: Eukaryota > Metazoa > Arthropoda > Insecta > Hymenoptera > Formicidae > Linepithema > Linepithema humile. Next base: position 13,404,850 of record NC_090134.1, on the reverse strand, counting down.
ATGTTCCATTGCATGTTCGAAGAGATATGCTTTTTCAACATGATGGTGCTCCCGCGCACTTTTCTGTTAGAGCAAAACAAATTTTAAACAACAAATATCTAACTGCTTGGATAGGTCGTGGTGGACCAATAAACTGGCCCGCAAGATCACCAGATTTGAATCCGCTAGACTTTTTCCTGTGGGGCCACATGAAAGAGCTCGTATATCGCGAACCCATTGATAATGACGCAGAACTGGAGGGGAATATATTGACATCTTTAGGCTACATCACGGCAGACATGATCGAAAGAACGTGTAAAAATGTAATCAAACGTGCACGTCTATGCATTGCAGTGGGTGGTGGACATTTTGAACACTTGCTGTAATTTGTTTATTTTATAATGTACATAGAGCAATTGTAATTCTTTTCAAATTAATCAAAAGACATTAAACCCGATATTTCATAAAAAATACGTATTTGAAATTTTTCTTCTAAAATCTTAGTCAATATTACTTACACAATTATTGAATTATTTATTATTGATTTATTCTCTATTACGTTTTAGTTGCTTAGTTTTTAAACATGGGGAAATATGGGAAACTAATTTCAGTTATTTGAGTAATTAATTAATTAATTGATTGATAAAATTATAGTCAATTTATTTATTAATTATTTATTTTAAATTTGTCATTTGTTAAGTTAATCTAATCAATATCCCGCATATCCTACGTTTAAGGACTATGCAACTAGTACGTAATCAAAGTACACAAGTAATTATTGATAAATAAAGATAAATATCATTATTAATAAGATTAATTAATAATTAATTCATATTACTAATAGCAGAATAATGTAGAATAATGAGAAAAACTCATCGCCACGATACACGAGTCATGAGTGAAACGTGTGCCGAACTCGGTCGTGCCGATCCTGACCGCGCAAGTTTCATGCGCTCCCATACGTCAACTTAAATGCCTCACCATTTAAATTCTATTAATCGGGTCATTTTTTTGTAAAGAGCTTTTCGTCTTAGAATTTCATGAAGAATCTGGCATTAAAAACTTTTCCGCCAGTTCTGATACACTCTGTATAGTAGGTAAAAGCTTAGGCAATAACCGATATGTGATACGAGACATACCTGGGTATATTGTTAAGATGAAACCGCTGAACACAATTTTGTCGAGCAAGCGGATGAAACCCTGGGCCAAATGTGTGCCCGCCGCAGATTCCTGAACAAAAAACTGACAATTAGTGTAAAATAGAGAAAAAATTAGGTTAGAATAAGTTGTGTTAGAATAAGTTGCGTTTAGACTTCAGCGACGGTGTGCCACCTTATGGTGCCGAAGCTCCCTGATCCAATGACCCCTGGGGCAGTACCTTAGGGTTTACCTTTGGGAGGGCGAGATATCAGGGTCCAAGAGCACCCCACGGGCAGGCCGAGCTCGTTAGCCTTGTGTGGGCAGTCGGCCTAAGAGAGGAAAAACTCTGAAAATAAATCCGGTGAAGGACACACTGTTAAAAAACCAATTTATGTATATGGACATGGCACATAATAAAGAACAATGTTTACCGTCACAGGGGATTCGGACCCCCAGTGACCGGCGTAGTGGAGGTCTTGTCCCGGCCTCTGCTGCGTCGTCATCCAGCATCGGGTTGACTGTTGGGTGTACACCGAGCCCAACAGTCAACATGGTGATTGGTTCAGCCTCTCGATTGTTTAAACAAGCGGTGCTCTTGACGCGTGTACCCGGGGAAACACCGTGGACACGTGCGGGACCTGTGTGAAGTGTTCTGCTTTATTTCAGGCAGACTAGGGTACGGAATAGCAGGTTATCAGTGCAGCTCCGACAAGGCATAGGACCTCCTGATGACGGAGAAAATGTTGGTCGGCAAAAGAGCTGTCCATACTACGAGAAGGGAATTGGCCAATACTTTCATGCGAGTATAGATCTATTACAATAGAGGTATGTGCCCAGAGGTAGATCCTAAGATAAGGGATATTTACTTTGATGCGTGCGTGGTCCTTGCGGCGTTCCGCAAAAGGAGCGTCGATCTGCTTGGCGAGGATCTGAAACAAATAGAGTGCGTGAAGAGGGCGGAGTGATTCCTAAGGGATGCGGGCAGACCGTATGAATACGGTTGTCTCGTGTGTAAGTCTTTGCGTAAAGCGGACCACACCCCCATCCGCCTTAGAGAGGGGGGGTAAAGACTCCAATTAGGGGAAAGGATAAGGACAGGAGTGGGAATTCGAACTCTTCGGAGTCAGATTCTAGACCCAGGGTAGTGTCCCACGAGAAGCTGCCCCCTTGCACTGTTCTGATAAAGAAGGAGCCCACTCTCACAAAGGATTAAGGTAAGGAGAGGAGGAACAAGGAAGTCTGCATGGAGGTGGAGATGGTCGTCTCCGATGAGGAGGATGCTACCTCTCAGCCTTCAAGCAGAGCTGGGGACCCGGATTGGGGACTGGAGGAGGGAGAGGAGGCAGGCCCTTCCAGGCCTGTCTCTTGGACTAGTGGGGGAGAACGGCCTGAGGGACCGTTCCGCTTCCCTCTACTCCATAGAGGGCAGGGTCGCCCTAGAAAAGATGGATCGGGCCCATTCAAGCCCCTCTCCACTTCGGATAAATTCAATGTTGGGAGGAAAGAGCGAGCCCAGAGGAAGAAGGGCCTTTTGGAAAAGGATAAAGAGGTGGCGGGGACCTCCATGTTAATGGTGCGTCTCCCCCCTCTTACAGGAAGTCAACGTGGGGCGGTGGAACACCGTCTCAAGCAGATAGAGAGAGGATTTTCCAGGGAGATAGTTGTCCACGCGGACAAATGTCTGGACGAGATAAAGGATGCCCGCGTAAAGTCCTCCAACCTGAAGGGATCCCTGAGTGGTAGCATTAAGGTGAATGTTTACCTACTGAGGGAAATGTTTAGGTCCCTCGCGAACAGGGCAGGTAAGGTAGGAGATCCGGGCTACTGGCGTTCTCGTGTAAATGTTTTGGAGGAGGACAACACGGCCTATAAGGCCCAGAATAAGTCCTTCTTGAGGAAGTTGGTCAAGGCGGAGAACGCGATCCGTTTCCTTAAGGCCAACCCTCAGAGCGCGGAGGGGCCCCTTATCAGTGACTCTAACAAGGGATACCCGCATAACCTGAGTCACCGATTTGGCTGAAATTTTACAGGTACGTAGTACTAGTATAGTAGTAAGTAATGCTATACGGAGACGATGCACTATTCAGCCGTTTATGAGAAATCGCTGTTTGAAGTTTATCATGTTGTATAAGTACTATGCAATAAAACATATTTCAAACAGCAGCGTGGCGCAGCGGAGTAAGGCGAATATTAGAGATCTAAAGGTGCGGGTTCAATTCCATATATATATATATATTTTTTTTTTAATTTTTCTAATAGAAAAAATGTTCTTAAAATGCATAAAATATAACAAATATATATTATATAGTGTTTAATAAACCAAAAATCTGTAAATTTAAACTTTGTGTAATTTTTATAGTTTTTTTAAGTTTTAATAGTTTATATATATTTATTGTTAGGTAGGTGGCAAGATATTTGTATTATTAAGGTAAAATAAATGGTGATTATGCATATATTTTTTAATAATTATTCATTTATTTATTAAAATATAAAAATATTAAATATTAAATATAAAAAAGTAAGTACAATAAAAGAAGTACGTATAACAAAATTTCTAGCATTAAAAATGTTTTTTATGTCTTTATATATATATATATATATATATATATATATATATATATATATATATATATATGTATAAGGGCAGTTTCAGCGACATTTTCAAGTATAACTGGGCAGTTTTGACGACATTTGGCAGTTTTCACGACCGTCGTGGAAAATATCGCGGAATAAAGGCAGTTTTCACGACTGTAGTCATATCCACCTTTATACGGCTGTGTAGAATCGTGCCGGGTTTTGGTAAATGTTATTTAATTCCATATAATAAATACTGAATAAATTTTTTGTAAATTATTTATCAATACAATTAATAGTTTATAATTAATATAAATATTGCCAAAAAAAAGTATTCTTGTAGATAAAAAATTATTTTAACAAATTACAGGAAAAGATAAGACGTAAACGGCCAAGGCTAGTTGATCTTGCTACATTTATTGTAAACAATTCATCGGCCTTAAACTTCTAATTGTATTTTATTTATATTTTAAAAATTATTTTATTAAACGTAAATTGAAAATTTTAATTCCAAAAAAAACATTAATTTATTTATATATTATTTTACATTTTAACAAAAAAAATCATTTTAGATATAATAAAATATTAAAAAATTGAAGCTATATTTTTTAATTAATTATTTTAAGTATTTATTAAGGATATATTTTTTAATTATAATTTATGTTACATTAAATAAATACATGCTTGTAAATATATAAGGAAACTGTAAATCGAAAAAAATTTAACGCTGCATTATATCAAAAAACAAGTACGTCGCTTTGTTGTATCCTACTCGATTGTTGACTCAATAACAAGAGAGAATGCTTTCTCTTCTATTATCTAAACGGCCGAGCGCGACAAAGCAACATGGTTTGTTCTTTACAGCTGCACTAGAAGTATACTAAACAGGAGGATAGTGCAGGCTAGACTATCTATCTATTCTGTACTATCCTGTTTTAATGCAGCAATAAAGAAGTGCGTTTGGTTCTGTATTCCTCCTAAAGAACTCTAGAATACCCCGTATCTAAGGCCCATTATACAATGAAAACATAAGAAATAAGGAATAAGCGATATCCAATAAGAGCACTATTTTTATAGAGACATCCAAAAAATAGAGCTCTCATTGAATATCGCTTATTCCTTATTTTTTTCATTGTATAATGGGCTTAATGACGGACAGAGGCGCGTTCAGAAACTACACTCTGGGGAAAAGTCTTTGTTTATTATTTATAGTATATATAATATAGTATATGTATACTATAGATAATAGACAAAGATTTTTACTTTGGGTGTAGTTTCTGAACGACCCCAGCATTTAAGCCCATTACACAAAAAAATAAGAAAAAAGGAATAAGCGATATCCAATGAGAGCTTTATTCTCGTCAAGACATCCGAAAAATAGAGCTGTTATTGGATATTACTTATTCCTTATTTTTTCCTTTGTGTAATAGAATTTATGCCGGTAAATGTACACCTGGTCACAGGAATACCTTATATTTATAGTATATTTTTATAGTATAGTAATATTTTTATAGTATATGTTACGTATACTATATAAAAATGTTAAGGCATTCCTGTGACCAGGTATATTATGGAACCCGAAATGCACGTCTGGCATCACTATCTTAGATTTTAACAGTCATGATCAAAAAGTGATGCGTTTATAACTTTTAAAAACAAAAGAAGAATTGATAACTATTGCGTCATTTTTTGCTGTGCGTCAGTGTATCCTATAAATGTACGAAATTGAGCTTTGTTTGAGTTATATAAATTTAGCACATGCGTATAAAAACATTAGTAATTGTTAAATCAGTCTTGTTAATATTTTTCTATGCTTCATTAAAGCTAACGTAGCAGCTTAATTATTATTTATTATTTCTAAACTGCATATTTGCATTTGTTTATCCAAAATGTTTGTATTAATATTTGCTAACGGATGCTATACTGTGTGTAAAAAAAAAAACAAATAAAAAGATTGTGTTAAAAAAATCTCACACTGTCGCAGCTCACAGTAAGTATAAATATAAATATAACATTATACAATGTCATTGTATAGATATTTTGTAATATTATTGTGTAAGAATAATATTGGAAAAAAATATATAATAATTTTTTGGTTTAGACTTGCACAATGCAAAATATTGCATTAATAACGTATATGAATATACAATGTGTTTTTATTAATAATGTGTTTTTATAAAATTTTAGAAAATAAATTTGTTTTACAAAAGATTGCAGACAACTTAAACAAAGAAATTCCAGCTGTAAAATTATTGAATCTATCAATATCAGGTAATGTAATATTAACTATGTATATCAAAAACTATATTAAACAATTATATTTATATAATGTGATATATGTACAATAAAAATTATTTTATTTTAATCTTATAAATCTCATTTGTTAGATGTATCATTAACTACTAGTGATGTGTTTAATGACACATTAAACACATCAAACTCAAATGTGAATAAAAATGATAACGCATCATCGAATAAAAACTGCAATGATATTGAGCAATGCAATAAAAATGATCAAATTGATTATAGTTTACCACTTTGTAACAATGCACATAGCAATGATAAAATTAAAAATTCCGCATCCTTCTCTATAAATGTTCTTACTAATGTTTCTACTAAGGATGACGATCTCAATAAAGTAATTAATAATAGTAAAGTAGCTACTGATAACAGCATAATAAATGGTAAGTCTTTGACATGTAAAATTTATTGGCATATAATATATATTTTTTAAATATATAGTGTTATGTTTGATATTTTAATTTTAGTTTTGTTTTATGTTAGAATTATGTGAGACATTTTATTTTTAAAATAATTATAATTATCTTTCCTAAAATATATTGCAATAAAAATTTTTTAATATTTTTTTATTTTTTACTTTTCAGATTTATTAACTGTAGATGCCACCTTATTAAATATTAATACATCAGATGTGAATTTGAATACAGAAAATATTAATGCATTAGTTGATAAAAACTTCTATGATATTCAACAATGCAACATGTGTGATAATAATGCAACACTTTGTGATAATGCAAATGCCAATAATGAAATTAAATCTCTTACGTATTTATCAAAAGATACTCTTATTATCGATAAAAATTTTAATAAATTAACTAGTAATAACAACGTAATGAATGGTAAGACTTTAACATGTATTTAATTTATATATGTATTTTCTATAAATTTTTATCAAAAATAAAGAATTCGACCATAGGGAATCAAAAATGTGAAAGAAAAGGATTTAAGTTATTAATACGTAACAATTTTGAACAATTTTGTTTATAAACGTATTGCCGTTTTGATTCAATCCTTCTTTTTCTATCAATAATAGTACAAAAAATTAACATACACAAATATCATGAAAGACATTGAATGCACATGTATTAAAACCAGTTGCAAATCAGTACAACCTGCAAATCAGGGACAAAAAAATTACAAAATCAAATCAGTATAATAATTTGTACAATTATAAATAGAAAATACTATAACTCTAGAAATATAAAAAAATAAAATTTTGAAACTAATAAAAAATACTATAGATAAAAGATACTATAGCTTTAAAAATATAAATAAAAACATTTAAAAAATTAACGCTATTTTAAAATTAATAGAGAGACAGCAAGTAAGACTAATATGAAACAATTCATATGAAACAAAAAGGAATATCAGTCCTAGTCGCTTTACTCACAAGTGAATCAGAGTTTGATGTTGCAACACTTTTTTATCTCTCTGATTTGCATATTATATTACTTATTACGTAATTATTGAATTATTACGTAATTGCTTTTGGTATGAATTCTTCATTATCTACTCCGTGTATTAATTTATATAGAACTGTCATTTATAAGAATTAGATTCGAATTAGAGAATTGAAACATTTAGCACTTTATTTATGAATAAATGTAAATTACTCACAATTAATATGTACTAATATCAGCATTGGCCTTTTTTATTAATTATAAATTTTTCTTTTCAGATTTATCATTAAGTGATAATGTTGCTATATTAGATACCAATGCAACATTAAATATTAATACATCAGATATAAATTCGAATGGAATGGAAGATATTTGTGCATTTTTTGATAAAAACTCCTTTATAAATTGTGATATTGAACAACTTAATACAGATGATAAAAATGATAATAATATAAACTCTTTTGATATTGAACAAAGTAATAGAAGTGATAAAAATGAGAATAATATAACGTTTTTTGATGCAAATGCCAATGATGAGATTGAGACTAAGAATATTACATCTAATTGTAATTACAAATGTGTTATTACATCCAATATAAAACTTAATAATACTTATAGCATTATTGATAAGAAAGTTTCTTTAAATAAGACTTTCGGAGATACTTCAAATTTAACATTGACAGATTTTGCTCCACTTGCAGAATCTACATTTACAAAAGAGAAGTTAACACGACAATGTATGATCAGTGCTAATAATATTAACATTGACAACTCTTTGATAACTTCTGATAACTCTTTTACATCTGAGCATAATAGTAGTTTCCATCTATCAGATTGTTCTATATCACAAAATGAAAATACAGATGAAGATGAACATACAGAGATTGCAAATCGTACAAGTATAAATAAAACTATAAAAAATACATTAAATTTAACAAATTCGCTACATTCATCCAAAATAAATATATGCGATGATAGAAATATGTATGTTGAAACATCTGATAATCCCAAATTAAAGAAGAGTATGTGTCCATATTGTCATAAATTACAATCACAATTTGCAAGGCACTTAGAGTTAGTACATAAAACTGAAGAAGATGTAAAAAAGTTTTGTTTCTTACCTAAAGGTAAATAATTATTATCACAGTCTTTAATAATTTAAATAATTTTATTATAATTTTATTTAATAATTTAAATAATGTTATTACAAATATCTATCATAATTTTTTTACAAATTTTAGGTAATCCAGAACGAAAAAAAATTATTAATATAATTAGACGATTAGGAAATTTTAAATATAACACAGATCCAAACATTAATAAAGGAGATTTAATTGTATGTCGTCGTCCGGCAAAAAAATTGAACAAGCAAGCTGTTGATTTTATTCCATGTGCAAAATGCAGAGGTTACTTTTCTAAGAATAATATTAGACATCATTTTAAATTATGTACACAACAGACTGAGCATAAAAATCAAAGAAATATAAAAGTATTAGGACGTACAATAGCTTGCCATATACATTATACTGCAAGTACATTATTAAGAAGATTAGTATTTCCAGTGATGAGAGAAGACAGTATAACTCAGCTTATTAGATATGATGAGTTATTGATTGCTTATGGCAATAAAATGTGTCTAAAGTATCGTCTTCAACATCAACACGACATGATTAGAGCACGATTAAGATTACTAGGACGATTTCTTGCTGCTATGAAGGAAATTGATAATACTATAGCAGATTTTACTTCAATATATAATCCAAAAAGATATGATTATTGTGTGCAAGCTGTCAATAATCTTGCACAATTTGATGAAACAACATGGACATATAAGATACCTTCTATAGCATCTTCTTTAGGAACACTTATAAAACAAGTTGGACAAATTTTGAGGAGCATATGCATTAAGAAACAAGAATTCGACAATCAAGTTACAGTAGAAAATTTTTTGAAATTATTTGAAGAAGATTATCCTATCAGCATAAACAAAGTTGTACACGAAACTCAAGGTTGTCGAATGAGACAAAGAAACATAGTTTTACCATCTATGAATGATATTAAAATGTTGAATTCTTATTTGAAAGATAAACGTACGAAAGCTTTAAAAATATTACAAAAAAATGGATTTTCAATTCAAGCTTGGCGTATTCTAGCTGAAACAACATTAGTATCTACCATGATATTTAATAGAAGACGCGCTGGTGAATTGGAGCGTATTTTAATAGAAGATTTAAAAAATCCCGCAGCAATTTCGAAAGAAGAGGTACCTGAATTACAAAAATCTTTATCAAAATATGTACGAATAACAATACGTGGAAAATTAGCAAGAACAGTTCCCGTCTTACTTCACGAGGATATACTAACATCTATGCAAATGATTATTAAATATCGTAAATATGCTAGTGTTCCCATGGAAAATCCTTATGTTTTGTTGGTTCCGCGTTTACTAGGTCTGGTATTTAATGAAAAGAAAAGAATCGTGTAGTCTGATCAGGACGTAACACTATAATATAATAGATATATATTATATATATATATTTTGAATATTTAAAAAAAACACAAAGATATACATTTCTTATAGTGTGGTTCAAAGTTGGATTTTCCAATTTAGCTTTTGAAATGTTTTATATAATACTAAAATTTATAAAAAAAAAATGCTTAATTATTCAATTATGAAACATATAAATTACAATAATTAAAATAATTAAAAGATTATCCAAGTTTTGCTTTTTATTATTATAATTTTGTTATATTGTTATATTATAATTTTATTTTATATATTATATTTTATTGATATTTTATGTTAGTATATCTTAAAAATTTTTTCATTATAATAATGGACTTACGAATTGTCGTTGAACGTCATTCTGCATCAATTGCTCGTTGAAATTATTCAATTCCTGTATTGTACTAAGAGGAAAGTTTGGTAACAAGTTATTGTTATTTTGTTCGACTGGGTCGGCTTTATCACCTCCTTTATTTTCCAGCAAATTAATGATGTGGTTGAGCTTACGTTTTACTTTTGCATTTTCTTGTAAAAATTTTCGTCGACATGCATCTGAAGGACAAAATAATTACTTTATTAATAAACAAAATGCAATTCTATAATGTAAAAATAGCAGTCAAGTAAAAGCAACAGAACTTACTACAGCAAGATGTATGGTCTTCATTCATACTATTAACTGGATTTTGAATTCGTACATTAATCGGAATATTAGTCATTGCTTGCCTACCTGAATCTTCTATAAAACGACAAAACAATTTATATTAATTTGTTATATTAAGGGAGTGCAATGACACTATCAATATCATTATCGAAAGCAGTTTGTTACTTCGATTGCGACTTCAAATATATTACACAACGGAAAATCCTTTTCGTGATCGAAAAAAACAATTGTTCAAAATAGATATATGAAAATCTCGATTTTGCATTTCTGATAAAAAGCTACAAAACATATCTTTTGATTTCCAACACACATAACTTAGCTTCTGAGTAGTCATCGCTGCCAACGTCAAATCATGACATCAGAAGCGAGAAATGACATGCTAAGACGGTTAAAAATTCTTACGCGCCATTTTTTAATGAAAAGATATTTTTATGAAATAACACCATAAATCACTTTAACATACCTTTAAAATTGTCTGAAAACTGTTTTTAATACATAAACCGTCAAATGAGTGTCAGTAAAGTACGCCTAGTTATGTGCATAATAAGGCACAATTTTACATGTTTAAAGTGATTTATGGTCTTATTTCATCAAAATATCTTTTTATTTAAAAATAGAACGCAAGAATTTTTAACCGTCTCAGCGTGTCATTTCTCGCTTCTGATATCACAGTTTGACGTTGACAGCAGTGACTACTCAAGAGCCTTAAGTGACATTATCATTTGTCACTATTTTAAATTATTTAGGTGTTCAATAATAAATTCGACTCTATTTATCAAATTCATTCAATTAATGTTATTCTTTGTAAAGTTTTAACACAATTACAATTGATAATATACCTTGTTGCGTCTTCTTTTTTGCTTCATAAAACTTTCCTTTATTGTTCGGGTTTTTAGAGATACTTAATTGCATTTCTTGTAGCGGTCCTAACAGGAAAATAAAAAAGTGAAATATTTTAAGATGTGCAATAATCTTGAATTAAATAAAAAAAGAATTAAATAAAAAAGAAGAAAGCAACATATATCTATATGTACTTTTGAAATGTATATATTGTGTAATATATAATGTAAATTTTTCTAAAGATTTTTTAGGATGAGATCGCGCGATTCCAATTGCTTATATATACCTTCTTTTCTGTCTTTCCTAATTTCTTGGAAGTTTATATCATTTTTATGTATATCTATATTCTTCATTTCGTCTGTATTTTCGGAAAAAATAAAAATATAAATATTACATATTGGAAAACATTAATGCTCTTTTTATTTAAGTAGATTATTATTTTAATTCAGTTGAAGTTGTCAATATCGTACAATTAAGTACAAACAATATATTTAAGGCTACTGAATATTTTACACACTTCGTGTTTAATCTGCTTTTAATGTAATACCTAGTACATCTTCTTCATCAGAGTGTTTGTGCGATGAATGCGATGAATGCGATAATTTGCTACCTTTTTCTAGATCATCCAAGGAATCGTTGCATTTATCATACAAAATAGAGATATGTTTTCTCATTTTCTCTGGTTCGTATTCTATGCATTAATAATAACATATATGTTAGAATTATTTTTGTATTATTTATGCATCATTGATAATATTATGCATTTCGTGTAGAAAAATCTTAACCTGGCTTAATAAAAGGAACAGACTTTTCAATTGGTTGACTATTAGATAAATGTTCTCTTTTTTTTTGCGGAATGTAATTAGAAGGCGCGTTTATATTTCTCTTATTCTTTTCTCTTTTCCTTTCTTGCTCATCTAGAATTTTAAAAATTATACATTAAAAATTACACTAGTATTTTGGATTATAACGAACAAAACGACATATCCTGTACGAACGTAAATACCTTCATCCGTTGATGTGTCGCCATAAAACTTTCGTTTTCTAATAAATCTTTTTTGTTTGTCAACGGTTGTCGAAACAAATATGTTTTCATCATTTGATGTTGACAATTCACTCACAGTTTTATCGACTGCTCGTGCATTACTGTAAGTATCTGAAAGAAATTTTAGAATACAAATACATGTGTTAGCTGTTGCATTTGTTGCAATTGTTGCAAATCATGACACGCACCAAACGGTCCAAACTTTTTCTTGAATGACAGTTCCTGCCAATTGTCTGACGGAGTAAGCTGTTTATAACACGCTTTAGACACTTCTGTATACTTTTTGGGCATCTTGAAAGTACTTTGACCGAAATTGATCCATGACGATGGTACAGATATGCAGTACATATCATACAATAAAACGTAATACTCCATTCTGAAAATAATATATATAAATTATAAAATATACATATATCAGTTATAAATTAAAATATGCAAACATTTATTTTATGACTGCATTTTATAATAATAATGTAAAAAATAAAATATAATTTGTAAATTAAATTGTAATAGATTAAACCAAATACAAAATATTAATGTATTACTTAAAATATGCTAACAATAATAACATAAAATGTTGAAACGCGTAGTTAATCGGGTGCCATCTAAAATACACAGTAACAAAAAATACAAATTAATTAATATATTACACATAAAAATATATCACAAAATGTAGTACGATAAATAAAAAAATATATGCGTTCAAATGTGCACAACATTAAAATATTATCGCAATTCATAAATAAAATTGAATCATACCTTTCTCATTAGCGGGCCATCAGGTAGTACTACAGTGTAGAGGTAGTAATAATTTCTAATTTAATGCTACAATGAATGTAGCAATGGCATACAGCACCATGAGTCTTCCCTGAATGGAAGTTGAACAGCTTTATTCGAAATTTCGGTAACTGCCCATATCATTAACTGGGATAAATTGTTTACAATATACACATCCATATTTTCCGATGAACATGGGTACAAAGATAATGAATTTTTCGTTAAAAACTTTCTTGCAATTATGACGGCAGTATCTCCATTATAGCAAATGTGTTTAATAACAACAATTGTATTATCTTTTAGATAACAGCAATTGTCGGGTTTCTTAGCTGTCAAAATAAAGTCTTTGAATTGAATTACACGATGTGCTCTTTTGCAATTTGCAGGAAGAATTTCTCGAAATTTCTTCTTCAGTATGGGATAAATGGATTCATTGTCAGTAATTTTAAGTTCGGCATTTATTTTGGAGATTCTGTTGTACAGCTGCTGCAGTGGCTTTTCAGCTTTTCGGAGCATTTTCTTTATTGTCTGCATGTAATTTTCAAAAGGAAACGCAGAAAAATTATCGAGTGGTCCATATTTGAGTACGTCTTCGCTTAAATGAATTAAATTGTGTACGTTATAAATAATCGAATCTTCTCCGTACAACTGTTTACAGATTTTGACAAAATGTATCAACAAATCTCTGCTATATTCATTGTTGTGTAAGAAATCGGTTGAATGACATAGTATGCGAATAGCACAATGTAGCACATTGAAATGTTGTAAATTATCTCGCGATAAAATACCATGCAAAGCGATTGGTCCTACGTATAGAAGAAACAATCGCAACTCAGTTGCTTTCCATCGAGGCAAGTCATCCAATGATCGTGGCTTTCGAGGAAATTCCTTTGGTATCCATTTTGAAATAGCAATTAATTTGTCAGATAACTGCGTTATTTTTTGACCACTCAATTTTGACGTATGATATCCATTTGTCCACAACTGTAATAATTTCTTTGTGACTCCCAGACACACTAGATGCATATAATCTAGAGGGAAACGTGACACCATAGGTAGTATAGATTCCAATGGAGACGTATTATTATGGTGCTCTTCTTGCAATCTATTTTTAAAATTTTCATCGGTCCGAGGAGGTGAATCAAAGTCTAAGAAAAGCATGCGATGATTATCAAACGTGCCTTCTTGCATACACTTGCCACATCCAAAGAAGGCATTGTGTGCTTTAGTGCCTGTAACAAATGATCTGGCAGGGCTATCGCAAATTACGCATCTTATTTTTACGGCATAAGTTTTTCTACGGAAAGCTATTCCTGTGCGTTGAAGTTCACGATACTCTTCGCAGAAAGGAGCCAGAAAATCTGTTAAAGATTTCGGTTTTGTGTACCCATGATAGGCACTAATAACAAAAGGCGTGAATGCTTTATTTCCATAGATCTTTCCCAATATCGGCCAAATTTGACTTTTGCTGCTCTTACTTATTGGCAGTCCATCAATATTTAAATCTATTTCAATTACGTTATTTTCATCTTCATAATTAATACGTGTCAATTGATCAATTAGAGCGTTTTTCAAACCGTAATAAAAATTACTACCTCCGCTGGCTGAAATCTTGATAGAGTTAAACCTGGGTGTTCGTAACAGTGTTCTTGCATCCTTTGGTAAATCGGCATGGCCGCATATGCGCAATTGACTCAAAAGTTCGGACATAGCACTGTGTGAAATGTTATGTTTCAATTTCCACGAACGTAACCAAATAGAAAACTCTTCATCGTACGTATTTTCGGAAAAGTTTCCATTGTTCTCATTTTCATTATTTTCTCGATCGTGAGACATTAAAATATTATTGGAACTTTCGTCACTATCATCTGAATTATCAGCAATGAATTGGTGAAAATTAGAGACCAATTCCACATTGGTACGGACGTTAGCTAGAGTATTCTTTGGAGAAGAATTTGTTTCCTGCTCTTGTTCAGTTTCGTACGCTTGCAAGCGACGATTTTGTTGCCTTGTTGTCAATTCACGAAAAGATTTCCGCATTTCTGTTATAAATGTTGTTATTGTTATTATTATTTATTATTATTATTATTACTTTAAAAGATTTAAATTGAAAATTCTCCGTTCCGTCCTAGCCGCATAGATGGCTCCCATACACATTCATGCAGAGTATCACATAAGGGGACACGCACGTGCGAGAAATAAACAGTATATATATACGTATTTGCGATAGTTACAATAAGCTTGTTTTATATAATTGTGTTTTTGATTTTAACACATTGATGTTTCCCGCAGAAACATTTAACCCTCAAAGTACACACCTTCATTTTATACCTTAAAGTGCACACAAATGCGAATTGGGATTCGAGATTTTTGACTTAACATAACTTTAAGGAAATAAAAGCAATTTAAATGAAAAACCAGTGTTTTTTTATATAAAATTTTGTCAGTAATCCAATTGTAATATGTACAATTTAAAAAAACAATTATTTCTTATCGATAATGCGTGTTTTTCACAAGTACAATTTAGAAAAAAATCAATTTCTTTAAATTTTGCGAATTTGCACTGGTATGCACTTCAAGGGTTAAGTAGCTCGTAATGGGTTACTTTCGCCGCACGTATGTTGCAAAAGTTTTACTGATTCAATGATATGATATATCAAGGTAAAAAGAAATAGAAAGCTGTGTTAAATGTATCACGAAATATACTGTATCGATTCGTATTTGATGTTCCAAGTTTAAGATAATTAATAAAAAAAATGAGAGGTATAAATAAAACAAATTACGAGGCGAGACAGCATGTTAAGATATGAAGCAAATTTTACAAGCAATTCTATAAAAGCAAGTGTAATTTAACTAAATATAAAGATTCAAAAGGCTCTCGGATTAAATACAAATAATAACTAACAAGACAAATAAGAGCTGTACGCGGATGGATTTGATGAATTAAATTTTAATTTTAATGCATAAAGCACAATATTTCTTGGTACTTCACGAAGTATTAAAATTAATAGATCTCAATTTTGAAATTCATTTAATAAAAACTCCCTCTACACCCTCTAAAGATATAGGCGAGAAAAATATCGAGACGAGAATTTAAGTCGGATATCGAACCCGAGACCTTATCGTTTTACGGACGACTGTTCTACCAACTAAGCTACTTCAAGTGTAATTTATTATTGTACAATTTTTATTGTATATTATATATATATATATATATATATATATATATATATATATATATATATATATATATATTATGTATTGTATAAAAATTAGATTATACATATACTTTATAATAAACACAATAGTGTCATGCACATGAGCACACAGTAAAGAAACAAGAAAATACCAACAATGTAGGAGGTTTAGAAATAAAAGTTAAGAAGAATAGTTTATAATGTGAAATATTAATAAATATTTGAAATATTAAACATGCAATTAATATCTTTGTATTAATTTTTGAAAGTAATGTCATTTTAGAAACAATCTAAAAACAGTTACAAATAAGGTATGCAAAAATATAAAAATGCACAATGCAAAACAAACTTCAATATACCTACGAAACTCAATCAAACTTTATATAAGGCTCACATATTCATAATTCGTTCTTATACTTAAAATCGTCTTAAGTACAGTCTTAAGATATTATGAGAGAAATAAGAGATTATACCATTTCATTGACTGAGATTTTAAGACGACCCAAGATCACTCTTAAAGATGATGTTAAATATAAATTCGGACTATAAATACCAGTCATAGTTATATGTGCACAGAAACTGCACTTACATATAAACAATTTGACATGTGTATATACTTTTTTATAAAATAATATAGAAAAAAATAATAAAAAGTAATGATTCTAATGTATAACAAGTAAAAAAACAAGAAAAGAAGAAGCAAAAAAGTATAGTAAACAGAGTACAATTAAAATGAGTTTCTATATATTTATAAATTTATAATTATATAAAGATAAAAACTGAGATTGAAGTTGAATTACGTTTTACAAGTTGTGACGTGACGCTTTTCGAGCGCCGTCACAAGGGCGATAGCCCGGCCGAGGGAGCAAGGAGCCCTGGTGTTGCTCCTCGCGTGGAGAGAGCAACCCGCGAGACTCCACAATTTTTGCGCGTCGTTTGTATTGTAATTCCTGTTTTTGTACCGTAATACCGTTTTTGAGTTGTAAGGCGAGACCCCGTGCGGGCGGCGTTGCGTGTTTTGTGCCTCAGGGCGAAGACAGCATCGCCAGAGAAGCCGGACACCGGGGGATCATCCGCAGGGGCCACGCGTTAGTGACCCCACGAAAAAGGTCAGGTACCGCGATTCCGTCGCCTCCGCCATCCAAGCCCTATCTAACTCCGCTTTGGTTTCAGCCACAAAGTCAAAAGCAACACAAAGACACGCAGCAGCGGACCTCGCCCGGCTGCAGACGGCTTCGAGGACCCCGAAGATGCTGCACCCGGAAGGACCGGAGTATGGCCCGGCCAGCCTAACCAGTCTCTTCCGGGAACATCGACTTACCGACACGTTATCAGCCGAAAGACTTGAGGAAACCACAGTGAGCGGAAGGGGGCGCCCTGGATAAACTGTGGGCGGTTCTCAGGGGCCCCCCTTTTCGGAAAATCGGCAGGATGCGCAGGAAGGCGACGCGAATCTGGAAGGACCTAGAGGCAGAGCCGAGAAGAGTCACTGTTCGGTGTGACACAAGTGCGCGAGGACGACATCAGGGACTCAGCCCGACGACACCGAAGACGCCAAGGACGTCCAATCGTTGTAAGCCGCCTCTCGGGTAGCCGTAGAGTTCCGTCCGGTGATGGCTGGTAGCGTGAGTTCGTTTAATATGTAGTGTCTCTCACATTAACCGTAGTGTTTGATATCGTGAGCGCTCAATTACGCTCAATTACCGCATGTCCAGCCGGCCCCGGATATCGCGTAACAGTCTCTCTGTCTTGTGGGAATTCAGCGCCGACAGTCTTTTCTCGTTGCCGTTTCGTTACCGTTCGTTTAGTTACCGTACCGTCCTGCCGTTACCGTCTTTTAAAAGAAAAGAAAAACCGATTGCTACCGTTTTCTTGCGATACCGCTCCGTTACCGTTTGCCGCGTTATCACCGTACCGGAAGTACCGTGAATGTCTGCGGGCGGATTTTGATTCGGGAACGTTCTCCGCGAGATTGCGGTTACCGCTAAGTTCGCGTCTCGGCGAGAAACGGGAAAGCCCGCGAAAAATAGCCGTTCCGCGACATCTCAGTCCTGGCCGTTAGGCCCCCGTCGCTTAAAGTCTGTTTATTTGGCCTTCACCGGCCGTATCGAATGATCAGAGTATAAGTCCCGGGTTTACCGGATAGAGTCGGATCAGCGGCGAACTATCGTGATCGCATCTCCGTGATTTCGCGTATTTGTCTAACTTTATTCTTGTTATCGAGTAATTGGGCGAACGGCCCTGCTACTGCATTGAACCGTCTCCGCCGTATCGGCTCAGGCCGAACGCTGCACATCTTTACCCTTGTAAGCCAAATTATGGAAATACATTATTGTTAACTATTAAGTATTGAGTTGTCCTTGTGTTCGCCTCTCACTCCAGATATCTACGTTAAGTAAAAGAACTGCGCCCCTCTGCCATACTGAGCGGGGAGCGGCCGAGCAAATTTTGAGAACTATTAAAGTTACCGATACCGCGGTGCGATTATTCGCACCTGGCGCCCATTTCCGGTTACCGTTATCGCGTGAGTTACCTTGCTCCCGAACTGTGTGGAGTACCGCGAGTTACCGAATCGTGCAGTTATTGCCGATTTCGCGAGTTACCTTGCTCCCGACGAGCGTGGAGTACCGCGAGTTACCGAATTAAGCATCTGTTTCTGATACCGTAAGTTACCGAGTCGAGCAGTTATTGCCGATGCCTCGAGTACCGATTTCCATTGGGCGTGCTCCCTCGGATCTGGCGTGATTCCGAGGCTAGTTCACGTCGCAAAGTATTGTGCAGTGTATTTTTACATAATAAAGAAAATAATTAAATATATGATAAAGAAAAAAATTACCTTACCTTAAAGATTGTTCTTTCCGTATAATAGAAGACCATAAATGTGAACGATAGATAAGTCTTTCGCATTCAACCAGAAATGGGATACAAATGATAGCATAAATGATGAAAGATCTGTAACATAAATTCACAGTAAAAAAAAATACAAATAACCATGCAATCAGTGCTCTACTTTTCACATTTTTATTTCTTCAAAAATATACAATCGAACCCTTGAAAGAGTATAATCCTTTAATTCCTTTAATTTTTAAATAATTAATAAAACATTATATATAATTATATTTTTACTCGAACACGACCACGTTTCTTGAACATAACCTCTGTGATGTTAGATCTTAAAAAAGATAAAATTGAAGTAAAATACATTGAAATATATAAAAATATTTTTAATAATGTGTATTTTACTTCATATTTTGTATAAATATATAAAAAAGGAAAGAAGATTAAGCCGACGGCACATGATATGATATTTTCGTACTAGATTTAGCCACTCACGAGAGCGAGTGTCTTTCGCTGCCTCTCGCTCTCGTGCTTAGTGGTTAAATCTAATACGAAAAATCGTACCATGTGCCGTCGGCTTTACTCTTAAAATACATGATTTTTATTACACTTACCTCGTAGATATCGAAGCACATGGAACATGTAGAAGCAGGAAGAAACACGCAACACAGAGATCGGCGGAGAGAGACGCCCGGAAGCCGAGAGAGCTGCGCAGCAGATCGCAGCGCAGCTCTGTTGTTACGCTAACGGGCTACGAGCGAATTAAAACTAAGATTTCTTTTTATGTTAATTGTCTTTTCGGCAAGATAAAATATCTATCATTTGTATCTTTTCGCTTTGTCGAAAAGATATAAATAACTTAAAAGATATAAGATCTTTATTTGTCGTAAAAAGAACAGAGCTTTCGTCGACTTTGAGTCATATTTCAGTCGACTATTTATTAACCATTTGTCGACTTTTAAAAATCGCCAAATAGTCAACAAATAGTCAATTGCTGTCGAGTTACAGTCGACTGTTAAAAGTCGCCTTTAAGTCAACTGAGAAAAGTCGGCTATCAGTCAACTAACAGTCACGCGTGTTGTGTAGGAACCTTTAAAAACTGTTTTTTTTTTAAATTATGTTATTTTAAAAGCGCCTCAATTATAAAAATGTTTGTGAAAGTTCTCCGACTAGTTTTAATCGACAACGAACAGCACGAAACGGCTGGACAAAAATCCGTCTAGTCTCTCCGAAATATCTCGTAACAGTTGGAGCACCGCATACGCTAATTCAAAATGTCTGTTAAGCGTAGTTATTCAAACCACGTGCTCTGATTGGCTACCGACTGTAATTATTAATACAATTGAGGAGTACGAATAAAGCACTTATCTAACAGCATGAAAAATGAGTTTTATTTTAAAGTACCGACTATACTTAATACTGCACGATCGCTCGCTAGACTAGATTTAATGCAACAACTTAATCCGACGACTTTAACTCGATTGTTCTTAATGCAGGTTCCGAACAGAGTATCTCCTCGGTTTTGGCTCCGGATAATCCAGCAGATCCTGAAGATTCCGGAACGTTCTCGAATGTTTGCTGGATCCGGTAGCGCGCGCATAGATCGATCTGTTATATCGATCTCGAGCCATAGTGCATCGATTCGATGTATCGATGTCCTCCTGGCTGGCGCCGCTTGTTGGTCGACCGTAGACATATTTTAGGGTGCAGTCCCATTGAGCACGGATCGGAATGACGGATCGGATGTCTCACCAGAAATTTAGTGAATTTTTGATCCTGCTATTTCTTCCGATCGGAACGCGTATTTCTGTCTGTTTAGAACATCCGGAACTGTCCGGAACGATGTTAGTGTTAGTAACAAGCCAAAATGAATGCCAAATATGACTAATAAAACTGTTTTTTTATCCATCTCTATGAATTTAGGATATTTTTAGTCACATTAAGGTTAAAACTATCTAATATAAAACTGTTACAAAATATAGTTTATGTTTCTTCACACATGTGTCCGTTCCATTCCGTAAAAAATTTCTCTACCAGTCCCATGTAGCAAAAACGGAACGAAATGTCGCCTCGATTCGAAACACTCAATTCTAGTGAAAAATCCGATCTGTCATTTCGATCCGTGCTCAATGGGACTGCACCCTTACAGTTTGGCCGTCCTTCATACTACGTCCCATTTGTAGTACGCAGACGCCAAATGAAGTTCGTGTGTGTGGTGTGCGTGTGACATCTTGCAACACCGGTAAATATCTCTGTTTTATAAACTCTTATGTTCTAGATCACATTAAATTGTTAATCTCTAAACGCAACTTTTTTTTTAGAGTTGGTTTGAGGGCCAGAAAGGCTCCCCCGGGGCGAGGAAATCTTCAAAAGACACCTCCCGTCGTGCAAGAACTGTGGATTGCAAGCCCACAGCCTGACAGAAAGTAGTGTTGGATTCATCGCCTTTTTTTTTTTTTCCGCAAGAAGGGAAAATCTTCTACGAGCACGCAGCCCGTACTGCGGGGGAGTGCGGGATTCCCTCGCGGCTCTTGTCCTGACTATGTGCCAGGACACCGCGAGGACCTACCCGCTAAAAACCCTTCTTGTTTGAAACAAGCCCTGCTATTAAGTAGGGGGTTGGAGCGGAAGACCCAGAGGGTATGACATCACCCCAACCCCTTTAGCATTCTTTTTCCAGAGATCTTCCTTTCAGGCATACCTCTGGACTTATGTCCAGTGTGGGTTTCTGATCTTAAAAACCCACATTTTCTCCCTTATTTTTCCCCTCGCTGGCCATCAGGAGAATGAGCTGTAAGGCCCATATCCGGCCATTGAGAGGAATGGATTCACCTTTCCCGAGGGAGAGATTTGGAGAAGGGTTACAGGGGCGGGATAGAAGGAACGTCCTCCACCCCACTCCTGCTCCTGTTCTCTCCTTTCACCTTCGTTTCCCCCTTAACACTACCCGTGAATAGGAGGAGGACTGGGGCGAAAAGTATTCGTCCATATCCCTCCTCCGGGTCGGTCTCAGGGAATCTTGTCTCCTCCTCCAGTTGTGGAGAAGGTTTGGCAGGTTTGGCAGGTTTTGGAGACCGCTGCGGGGTCGGGGACCGCCTCGATAAGAAGCGGACCACCGATGTTAGTTTCCACTGGGGAAATTCCTGAGCAATCTCCTCCGCCATCCTCCTTATCAACGCTGTCCAGGTCTCGTGACTGGAAGAATCGGCGTGATAGAGGACCTCCAGCCAAGAGCGTTGTCCTCCATCTGTCCTATACGCGATAACTCCATAAAGCATCTCTCAAGCTCCATGAAGTATCCCTCAAACTTCTTCGGAAGCATCCTCCACCACTCTTGCATCCGTCGCACCACCCTGCACGCGGTTGGTGACGTCCTTCTACTCTCCAGGGAGTATCTCTATCGGAGAATGATTACGGAGGGGGAGTCATCCCCCCGCTCCCACCTTCCGGCCATAAGACTCCTCGGATGGCAAGGGTAATCTCCCCCTTTCTCTCTTCTGTCGAGATGTGAGGGGAATTTATATTCCCCTCCGTCTCTTTCCTCCTCCTTACATTCTCCTCCTTAGTGGGAGAGGAGGGGGAGCTGACCGCCGTCTTTATGACAGAAGACATCCCCGTCCCTCCCTTCCTCTTCTCCACCACCCCGGTTAGAGGGGGCCTCGTGCTCCCCCTTCCCGTAGGTGAGGGTGACGGGGAACCTTTCCGGCTCCCGCCAACCTTCCTCTTCCTTTCTGGGGTGTGGGTTGGGGGAGGGCTTTTAGTAGCCCCCTTTACTGCATCCTTCCCATCCTTTCCAAGAAAGGGCCTAGGCCCCCCTTGTTCTTCCTCAGACAGTGGGCTAATGGAAGTAATCCCCTCGCTCTCTGTCTCCATCGCGATATGCGATGGGGGGGCTTAGGCCCCCCTTCCTCTTCCACCTCCATTAGTGAAGGTGGTGAGGGAGATCAGTTCCCCCCTCCTCCATTCTCTCAAGAGTGGGGTTGAGGGGAGGAATTGTCCCCCCCCCCTTTCTCTTCCTCCTTCGTCTTTTCCTCGGAGGGACGATGGGCAGACTCGGCCACCTATACGGTGGGCCGAGTTCCTGCCTGCCTCCTTGCATACGGGGCAGCTCGCCCTCCTTTGCGAGCATGCCCCGGCGAGATGGTCGGCACCCCCGCAGTAAGGGCAGCGTTTGTTGCGGTCCACCGCAGAGAGGCACCGCCATCTTTCGTGCCCCCGTAGGAGGCACTTGTAACATCGAGGAGGGGAGGATGGTAGCATCCTTCCCCTCTTTTTCTTTCTTACGGGCGGGCTGTTGCCCCTCCTTTCTCCGGGTCTGCGTTTGGGCGCTTTGTACGCCCAACGCAGATCTCACCTCCCGTTTGGAGGTCGAGGATTCGGAGCTCTTTCCTCCGGGGCGTTTACCCCCTTCTACAGGCGCTTGCGCGCAGCTCCCACGGATCTCTTCGAGGAGGACGAAAAGGATCCTCAAGATCCTATGGGCCTCGGCCCACAGGTCTCTATCCGCAGTAACCTGTTCGTCCAGGGCGCCTGCGTGGCACGCCCTAGATGGCCCGTCGCACGATGACGACATGGGGGGCACCGGGACCGGATACCCCCCTCGCCGGCCTCTGGGGTTCCAAAGCCCCTGAGGCGATAAGTTTATATCTCGTGTTGTCATCCTATTTCATCAAATGTAATTTTTTACAGAGTTGTCTTCTCTGGGTTTTTTGCTCGTGGTTTTCCTTCCACTAGGACGGTTGTATGCAAAGACTAACAAACCCGTCCTGCCCGGGTTTTATATTCAGAGTTTTTCCTTCTCCTAAGGTGTGCTCTTGGACCCCTGTTGCCTCACCTTAATCCATCCTGGGACCGAAGTCCCGATCCGGAAAGGGAGATCATCAGCGTGGTCTACCCCAATCCATCCTAGGGCCGAAGCCTCGATCCGCAATGGGAGATCGTCGACCCAGGGGAACCCTGGCACAACGACAAGGTAGCACACCGTCGCCAAGGTGGATTCACCGCCTGTCCTAACCTTAGTCAGGGTCAGACGGTGCCTACCAACTAAAACCTCGCTTCGGAAAAATCCATTACGCAGGCCGTGGTGGGTAGAGGGCAGGAAAAACAATAAACGCATGTCATCCTGACCTCACCCTAGGCTGATCCTAGCTAGGATCCAGATCCCAATTGGACGGATGTTAATCCCATTTTCTTTATCCCCGTTGCCGCCTTCATGGACCGGATGAGGGTCCAGGTTGTGGTGACCCTGGCCGGTAAGGTTCAGGGCCACCGCGCTCCTTTTTGAATTCCGCCTGAAGAGGACTGGTCGAGTCTTCCCTCGGCCTCAGCCGAACTTGAACCCGCCATCTCCTCCACCTCCATTTCTGGAGATGAAAGGGGGGATTGGGTCTGCGCACCACTGTTACTTTTCGCGAGTGTACCGCGCACTTCCCTCTTGGGAGAGATAGGGGCACACTCCGCACTGCCCGTCCTATGTCCCGAAGGTTGCCCATTCAGGGCGCAGACGGGACAGTGCGGCCGCTCCCTGCAAGTCCCCGCAGAGTGGCCCTCGACGCCACACCGGTACAGCAGCGGGCCCGATCCACATTGGATGGGCACCGCTGCTGAACGTGTCCTCCGCCCAGGCATCGGAAGCACTGGTCCGGCCTGCTCTGTAAAAGCTCGACGCGAACCATGGTCCAGCCAATGTCCATGGTGCCCGCCTCCGCAAGCTTCAGTGCTGCGTCTGCAGGGCACTGGGCCCAGACCAGGTTAAGGCCCCTCCGACCCGTGGTCTGAACCCTTCCCAGCCTCACATCATCTACTTCACATTCTCCCTCCCGGGAGATTGCGGTGATGATTTCAGCCCGAGTGATAGAGTCTTCCAGGCCAACCAATCGGATATCTATCCTTCTCAAGGATTTGGAGACCCTGATCTCACTCGGCTAATCTGCCGTTGCCTCCCTGATCCTGGTGACCAAAGCATCCACCTTCATCTTGGATTTCTCGCCCGAGATCTCTAGTTGGACTCCGCTATTACTAGCTTTCCGCATCTTCAGCGACTTGATGGCCAAGTCCTTGAGTCGAATCCTCTCCCTCGCTGTCCGTAGGACGTCCGCATAACTGCCCGTGGCAGTGGAAATTGCCACAGCGGCAGTCCGCAGGAGTCTCCTCATTTTGACGTGGGAGGGACCGCCCTTCGAGGGCTGCGTCGCCCGCGCTTTTCCATCCTGCGTGGTAGGGGGAAGAAGAGGTAAAGGAGGCCCTCATGGCCCCTTTCCCTTCTTTCCTCTGTCTCCCTTCTCCACTCCGTGAGTGGCTCCGCCTCCAAAGAAGGGAGGTCGGGCCCTCCGCCCAGTGGATCCATTCCCGGAATACCCTCCTCCCCAAGGGGTAGGACGGGCATTCGAGGGACGACTCCTTCTTTCTTCTTCCCCTTCTTCTTCACCTTCTTTCCATCGCGCATTGGGGCAGGAGCGGGGAGTCCGCCCACCTCAAGAGACGCGATCCTTTCCTCCATCTTTATGATGGAGTCCCTCATGGAGGTCAACGATCTGTTAACCTTCTTGATGAGCCGAACTCCCACCCTCCCCCCAATGTCTGAAGACTGGCGAAGGGTCTCCCCCTCCTTCTCTCTGTCCATGGTGGGGTCGATCAGAGGGACGGATGCGGCCGCAGTGCCACACCCCTCCGAACGCCCCATCGGGTCCCTACCCAAGGTCGGGGACTTACAAGGGATACCCGCATAACCTGAGTCACCGATTTGGCTGAAATTTTACAGGTACGTAGTACTAGTATAGTAGTAAGTAATGCTATACGGAGACGATGCACTATTCAGCCGTTTATGAGAAATCGCTGTTTGAAGTTTATCATGTTGTATAAGTACTATGCAATAAAACATATTTCAAACAGCAGCGTGGCGCAGCGGAGTAAGGCGAATATTAGAGATCTAAAGGTGCGGGTTCAATTCCATATATATATATATTTTTTTTTTAAATTTTCCTAATAGAAAAAATGTTCTTAAAATGCATAAAATATAACAAATATATATTATATAGTGTTTAATAAACCAAAAATCTGTAAATTTAAACTTTGTGTAATTTTTATAGTTTTTTAAGTTTTAATAGTTTATATATATTTATTGTTAGGTAGGTATATTACTTCACCCATCACTACAGACACAGAACTTATTTTATCAGGTGGAGTATCAGTTAGAAGATGCTCCGCCTCCAGCAAACTATTGCAATATTTAACAGCATTCGTTAATTCGCCCTTAAAATCTTCAGTTTGCAAAAGTTTTTCACGCTCCTCGTCTATTTGTAACTGATCTATTTCCGTAGATGGACCCGGTTGATCCATTTTAAAAACTGTTAGTAAAAGGTTTTCGTACAACGTTCTCAACGATAGTTCACGATCAACTAACGGTTTCTGAAGTATAGACTACCTGAAAAGGGCGCAGTCTCTTGTTGTTAGGCAAGAGAGGAGAACTTAAAACGAGAAATTGTCTAAAGAAAAGGGACTGCAGCTGTATCGCAAAATAATAACGATAATATATATATATGTGTGTCTAAGGGCAGTTTCGACGACTATATTTGTTTTTTGTATACATATATGCGTAATTACTCTAAAAATAGTTTGATAAAGTTTTTCTTTCATATTTTATCAAGTTTTCGAGTACAAAAAGAAAAAGTATGGAATGGCAGTTTCAACGACTTCTTTTGTAATATGGCAGTTTTAACGACAGTATATAATTGTAGCGATGTAATGGTCGTTTTGACGATAGTATATATAATTTTAACGATATAACGGTTATTTTAACGACAGTATATATAATTTTAGCGATATAACGGTTGTTTTAACGACAGTATATAATTGTAGCGATGTAATGGTCGTTTTGACGATAGTATATATAATTTTAACGATATAACGGTTATTTTAACGACAGTATATATAATTTTAGCGATATAACGGTTGTTTTAACGACAGTTTATACAGGGTATATAAAAAGTACAGGGACGGCAAAATATCTCGAAAACTAAGCATTTTAGCAAAAAGTGTTTCAGACAAGAGTTGTAGGGTTTAAACTGATCTATTTGCTAATTTTATCAATTTGACTTTGGGTGGCGTCACTAAGATCAGGTCAAGGTCACATTGATTTTTTTAAATAGAACACCCTATTTTTTATTCCAGAATCGAATAGCTGATGTCAAAAGCTTTTTAAAACACTATAATAAAGTTACTTCTTATTAAGAACTTTTCGAGTTATGAGGTTTGAATGTTATAGTATTTTACATAAAATGCAAAATAACTTATAAAACATTTAGTTTTCGGTAATCTTACCTTAATACTTTTAATGCAGAGAATAATGAGACGAATCAATTGGTTGTAAAAAAACACATAGTTGTTTTTAAAAAAAGTGTAGCTGCATATCACAAATTACATATTTTTTCTTAAAAGCAACTATGTGTTTTTTTACACCAATTGATCCGTCTTATTATTCTGTGCATAGAAGTATTAAGGTAAGATTACCGAAAACTGAATATTTTACAAGATATTTTGTATTTTATGTCAAAATATTATGACATTAAGTCTCATAACTCGGAAAGTTCTTAATGAAAAATAACTTCATTATAGCGTTTTGAAAAGCTCTTGACATCAGCTATTCGATTCTAGAATAAAAAGTAGGATGTTTCATTTAAAAAAATCAATGTGATCTTGACCTGATCCTAGTAACGATACCCAAGGTGAAATTGATAAAATCAGTAAATAGATCTTCTTAAACCCTACAATTCTTGTCTAAAACACTTTTTCCTAAAGTGCTTAGTTTTCGAGATATTTCGCCGTCCCTGTACTTTTTATTCACTTAATATAAACTGTCGTTAAACCAACCATTATATCGGTAAAATTATATTATATATACTGTCGTTAAAACAACCGATATGTCGCTACAATTATATATACTGCAATTGTAGCGATATAATAGTTGTTTTAAGGACTAGTCGTAACAGCTTTTATGCCGTTCATTATAGTTTAAAACTGTCTTTATATTGCCACGCGGACTAAAAGAAAAATTATTTATAAAAAATAAATTTAAAGAATAATAAAATCTTTTCCTGGTGAGACCTTATTTTTAAAAAAGTTGCTAGTATAAATTGAAGAATACATAATTTTACGAGATACATTTTTAAATAAGTTTTAAAAGTTTAATAAGTTTCAAATTTTTTAATATGTTACATAATTTTAATAAATTTCAAAAGCTAGACAAATTTTATTGGGCAGTATTCATATTTCATTTTTATATTTAAGATCATCTTAAAATACTATAAACTAATTAGAAAGCCATATCTTAAGAAAATGACGACAATCTTAAATGTAAATATTGCTCCTTATATTTACAGTGAATTGGGTAAAAAGAGAGAGAAAACATTTTTATCTAAATCTTTTCTTCTTTTTTATCTAATTTAGAAAAAAATATTCTGAACTTCTATACTTAGTTTATTTTACTATGTCTATGGTCATAATATCTTACTATTCAATTGATATTTTGTAATACGTTCTAATATTATGTGTATATAATATACAAATACGTTTTTCAATTAGACTTCGATTTATTAACATGTCTTAAGTTTACAAATTTTGACTATTATACATATACATATTCGATTTATTAACATGTTTTAGATTTTTGAACCTGTGACCACATTAAATACTCTTAATTTAATTAGCCAACTAAATTTCATATTTTAAATCCTTACATTTCTAAAAATACTGCTTAAAATAAAAAAAAATTATAATTACTATTAATTCTCAATTTCTCCAGAACATTTCTGTTATAATATTTTGAGTTGTAAATTTCGCAATAAGTCATCTAATCAGATAATGCATGAGATGTTTATAGTATTATAATGTTATATAAACATGCATTAATAATATACTAATCTTTATCTTTTTTGGGTTTTTTTGCTATGCTTCGGATTATATTTACTCAAAGATATAACAAAACTTAATATAGCTTATTGTTAGCATAAAAATTTGAAACCTTCATATAAAATAATTTTTTTGAAAATAACAATAAAATTTTCTTTAAAAAAAAACAAAAAACAAATCTTACTAACTTTAAAACACATATAATGGAAGGCTCCATATGTTTAACAAACGATAAATAATGAAAATGGCGATATAAGAGCCGTTGCAGGATGTTAGTGCTAAATTTTTAATTTTTCTTAAAGAAATTATTAAATTAGTCTACAAGAGACAGTTAAAATTGTACACCGATCTCAATTCGAGATACTTAAAGTGTACGAAATTTTAAAGTACAAATCTTACTAACTTACAATTTAATCTTACTAACTTAATTAAAAAAAACTTATTTAATACTTTCATATTTTTCACATCTTAATTTTTAGTTTCTCTGTTTCAAATATATCTATATAGATAAAAAAATGTTTATATATATATATATATATATATATATATATATATAAATATTTTTTATATATATATAAATATTTTTTGTTATTACAATCATGTAAGTTTAGTTTTGTATCGTTATATTTTAACAGTAATTTTTCAATTTTTTTGCAAATTTTTGTGACACATTTTGTGAACTTATACTTAATCAAGTAAAATATTAATTACTTTAAAAACATGAAAAACATTAAATTATTAACATTAATTTATCTATTTATTAAAAATTATTAAAATTTAAAAATTATAATGTGTTAGAATACTGAATACAGTTTTATACTAAAAATATTAAAATGTTATCATTTATTGAAAAAAATATTTAGACATAACTTATATATAATGATTAATATAAGCTAGTTGAATGATTAATATAAGCTAGTTAAAAATATATTTAATATTTTTCATGTTTTGCTTTTAATAAATTTTTAATTAATCTTTAAAGTTATGTTTTGTTTTCATTTGATTATTGATCCAAGTTTTTATTTGAGCATTTGTACGATTTTTTAATATTGGATGCTTTACTTTTACTTCATTAATTTGACGAAAAGATGGTAACTTATTATTTTTCATGTTAATAGAAAACGAGGATAAAACTGCTGTGCGTTCATCGTCAGTCCATCGAATTTTATTGCTTTTTCTTCTTTTAAGACCAAATGGAGATACTGAAATAATAAATTTATATATTCACTTTAAATATATAATAAGTATAGTCTAATACACTTATAGGTAAATTTTAAATACGATTATTAAAAGATAATGTTTTATATAAATATAACTTTAACATACTTTTCTTTTTTTTTTCTGTTCTACTATTTACATCATCCTTTCTGCTAAGCATCATTTTAGATTGTTTTAATATTCTTGACGTCGGTTGATTATTCGAATTATTTAAACTTGAATCTGTATATTCATTATTTGATTCTATTACATTTTTATCATTATAAACTATTTTTTCTCTTGAATTTTCTTTTACTTTCTTTGTAGAATCGAAAGAATGTACTATAATAATAACAACAATATTATCATATATATTTAACATTTTTATATAAATATTAATTATAGATACAATTAATAAAAACATTATAAACATAATATAGAAGTTATATATTTAAGTTATATATTTAAAGTTATATATTTAAAGTTTTAAGTTATATATTTAAAAATATTAGTATTACTTAAACATACCTTTTCTCTGTCTTAATGTATTATTTATTTCATCCTCATTTCTAAACTGTTTAAATTGCTTCATATTTTTTGATAACATATTAGAAGTATTTGTATTTGTATTATATTCATTATCCGGTTCAATATTTTCATTCTCTTCACTTTCATTGCTTTCATCAGATATCTCTTCTCCTTGAGCATATTTTAACAATCGTGATATAGCCAAATCTCTTGTTATGACAGATTGCCTGTAGTGCGATTTATGTATCTTTTCGTGATGGCCCATGAAATTTGCCAAATCACTAATTTGGTTATCAGATATATCTAATGTAATGCATATTGTAGCAATGTGTTTTCGCAATATTGTACCTCGTAGCGAAGTTGGAATTTTCGCCCCAGAAGCTACAGAATATTTTCGCATTAATACACATGCTCTCAAATATTTGTATCTTTTCTTATCAGTCGAGTTTATACTAAATATTATAACGCCAGAGCTGTTTTTCTCATGAGACACCAGGAGCTCGAATCTTCTCACGGAGAAAAATAGCATGGATATTTCAAAATACCTTGGCCGCTCAGCGTGCCTATCGTCGCCAGAAAAACCGTAAAAGTCAAAACTTTGCGGTAGCTGGAGTCCTTAACCGACTCCAGACGGTTAGAGTAAGAGATAAAAAGAAAAACTGGCACCAACTAGTCATATTCTTGGATTCCACCTACGGGAACTCTAGCTAGTAGATAGGGTTTTACCGAGTAACGATCGGGGAATGACCGCAGTCGCATGTCGAGAAGGCGCGACACCTGATACGGCGCACGTGTTTAGTAGGTCTGGGAAACCGAGATGCATTAGTCGCACTCTCCACTCTCCACCAAGGGCACGTGACAGTCGTAAACTGTCAAATTTATTAGATCAGTGACCCAAGGCTTTGCGAACTTATATACTGATTCTTAACCACCCAATC
The DNA here is from genome assembly GCF_040581485.1 of Linepithema humile. Classification (NCBI taxonomy): domain Eukaryota; kingdom Metazoa; phylum Arthropoda; class Insecta; order Hymenoptera; family Formicidae; genus Linepithema; species Linepithema humile. The sequence goes on along the minus strand of NC_090134.1, from coordinate 13,373,023 downwards.
CGAAAGCCGAGAATCGGGGCAAGCACTTCTATAGACCACCCATCATTCCATCGTATGGTCTAAAGACTACGCCCACCCAGATCTTAAGACACTGAGATGCACCCCACTTATACTAATTAACACCAACCGGGTTACGCCACTTCAAAAACCTACCCCCATCATATATGGACCCGAAACGACGCTATTCCTTATTCGTTAGGGCCTCTTTCTTCCTATCTTATTTCAAGTAACCTAATCATCTAAACCCAATCCTATTAGCTAAAAATGACGCCATCCTCCCCCACATTAAAAATTTTCTCGCAAGACTAATTCCTATTCGATCCCCGCTCCAAAAACCTAAGATTTTCCAAAGGGATCTACCCCAAAGAAAAAGTATAAAAACCCGTGTTCTGGTGGCTCCGGACACAATCACACACAGTTTTTAAGCAGTTTTGCGCAGTTATTCCGTTTAGCTCAAACAGTTTTTCGAGTAGTTCGGGGGCGCGAATCAAAGAGTAAAACCAGTTGATACTTTGTCGCGACCATCTCGTGGTGCATCTCAAGTAGAGGGCCCATCACCCTGACGACACCATCCCGCAGCAGGGTGCCCACACGTTTACAAAAAAGGGGTCCGACGCTCCTATATATAACACCTTCCCTCAACGGGGCGCCTACTCAGAACCACCGAACATAGTCAACCCGATCCGAAACTATCCTGCAACGAGTAAGTCAGTTCATTTCTCTTTATTTTATTATTTCTTCTGTCCTCCCTCCGGAAAAATGAAACACTCACACACACACACACACACACACACACACACACACACTATTGTAAAGAATACACAAATGAAATTATCAACACCTGCAATTAAGAATTAAGTTTTGTATCGTAATTATAAATTTAATCGAATTAAAATGTTGTCTTTAGTAAATTAAACTTTGTTCTTTTTCATTTGACCACACCCTCCTCGTTCGTCACCCCCTCACACCTTCCCTCTCAAATTGCGCACAAAGGTTCCGCCCCGGGTAATAGGGATTCAATTCCTTGACCCAAAAAGGGAACCACGAGCGGTTGACTTGTTGACGGAGTAAAAACAACTCTTCCAGTCGCTGACCCGTCGCAAGTCCTAAACGTGCCGCTCGGCTCGTGCGGTCAAGCCCGTTTACGTCGATCGCCGAGCCCAACGAAAAAATTCTACATCTATCAGGACGTAACAGACTTGATAGAAAGAATAAAAATTGGGGGCTCGTCCGGGATGAAAAGTGCAATTTTTGAGAGGTAGGAATGACAACGAGGTCTAACTCCGATAAAGATAAAATAGAGGAACAATTTAATGCTGCAATAAAAAGCAAAAAGAAAACTAAATCAGACACATTAGATACACTTCACACATCCACTCCAGCAGCCTCCTCCGCTCGCGTCCCTAAACGAATTAAATTCAACGCTAACGAACCTGAAATTGAAGCGTTTTTAGTGGAACCTAGTGCTCCCGAGTACGGTTCCGACGATTCTGGTGACGAGACTATTAGACCGTGTGGTGAGAACGAACACTTAAGTTTTAAACTAAGTCCAAGTGACAGTAAAAGAGTGAAAAATATGGCGCAAGGTAATCCGTTTGCTACCCTAAAATACGCGGTCGAAGCCGTTCCATTTTTCGACGGAAAAAATATCCCATTAAATTATTTTATCGAAGGATGCGAAGAGGCAAAGTCTATGTTGCCCCATGAAGCAGAGCCTCAATTTACTAAAATTTTACGAACGCGAATAGTAGGCGAGGCGCGACGAACAATTAGAGATCAAGATTTCGAAACAGTAGCTCAGTTAACTAAATATCTAAAACAAATTTACGGCGGATCTAAAAATGTGTATCAGTTACAGGGAGAATTAGGAAACGTATATCAAAAGAATGACGAGGATGTCGTCACTTATGCTAATCGTGTAAAACTCTTAGGAAAACAGATACGAGAAGCCTATCGTAGTTCAGAACACGCGTTAACAGATCACGACGTGCGAGCATCTTTAGAAAAAGACATGTGTAAATGTTTTATCCGAGGCCTAAAACCCGAAATCGAGCAGAGGATCGCTCGAAACTTAGACGTACAGGCGACTGTAACAGATGCCCTACGCATAGAAAGAGAGCTTCGTGCTATTACAGATTTACGACATGGACCTGCTAACTCCGACCGAAATAATGTACAGGAAAATCGTTCCAGAATTTGTCAAATTTGCTTTAAAATTGGCCACTCAGCAGCTAATTGTAGGAAACTTATGCAAATGGCAGACTCTTTTAAACAAAATAATTTAGGCACTGAAATCCTAATTTGCCAGATTTGTAAAAAACGCGGACATAGTGCAGAAAAGTGTCGATTACGTGATCCTCAAGCTCAACGATCAATAAATATGGTGCAGGAAAATACCATAAAATGTCAATTATGTTTTAAACCGGGTCATAATGCAAAAAATTGCCGCTTAAACAATTCTAATAACCAAACAAGTAATTTTAACAATAAGATCTCCATAATTTGCCAGTGGTGCGACCGACCGGGCCATTCTGCCAATAATTGTTGGAAAAAACAAAACGAGCAAACAAATCTTATTAATCAAAACAGAATTATCTGTCAAATTTGTAATAACTTGGGCCATACAGCTAAAAACTGCCGTTCAAATCCTAATCAACCAGCAAATTCTGCTGACGGAACGTTTTGCCGTTATTGTAAAGAAAACGGGCACCTAATTGAAAATTGTCAATTGCGCATTGCAAGTAATAATCGTAAAAGAGAAGGAAACACGGGAAATGGGAACGGCCCCTCGAAATCGGGCGTACCGCAGGGGTCCGACCAGACCTTACGCCCGTCGACCTCACAGAAAAATGTGTAAAAAGTGACCCTTCGGAAATTCGGCCCGTAACTGTAAATCTTAACAAACAGAGTCGCGTACCTACTGTCCAAATAAAAATTAACGAAATGATTTTGCCCATAACTTTTATGCTAGACACAGGTTCCGGTCCTAACATAATTAAGGAAAATTTTGTGCCTCAAAATTTAAATATTAATTATAATAACGTTTTACAGTTAAATGGTATAAATAATTACCCCGTTTATACACTCGGAGAAATCGCTCTTACTCTTTTCGGCGAGTCAGTAAAATTCCACATAGTAGCCGATGACTTTCCGATTACGCAATCAGGAATATTAGGAAACGATTTCTTTAAACAAACAGCTTCAACTATCGATTACGCACACGAACGACTAAACGTTTTTGGAAATTGCGTGACATTTTCTTTTCCGGAAACTATCGTAGCATCACCCAGATCAGAATCCTTGTTTTACGTGAGAATAGAAAATCCAGAAATAAAAATAGGTTATTTACCAAAAATCAAATTAGCGCACGGAATATATTTGGGAGATACTATCGTGGAAAACGTGTCGGGAAAAGCTTATTTGAATGTCATAAGCACTTTGGACGAAGAAGTTGAAATTCGAGTGCCTACCCTTCGACTCAGGCCCTTGAGTGAACTGCTCGACGACCATAAAATTGATCTTAACCAGGATAGTTTAAGGAAAACGCAAGAGACGACGATACAACCTGAAAGCGACGAAACTCTTAAGATGCAAAATGAATTTAACAACGATGAACTCGACGATAGAGACATTAATAACGTTAACATTATTAATAATAATGAAAAATTCGAAGATGGTAGTAAAAATAAAACTAAGATCAAAGTAAACAAAAATGATGACGTGTCAAATAATAAAATTAAAAGGGAAATTAAAAATAAAGATAAAATTGAAGATAAAGATAAAATTAAAAATAACGTTGAAAATAAGAATGATCCTGAAGGTAGAGAGGGAAGTTGTCAAGTCCCTCCAAAATTATTGAACAATTCTAAAAACGGGGAGGAAAGCCGTCAAACCTCGTTAAAAGAAATGAGTGACTCTACATCCTTTGAAGGGAGAAGTTTCTGTACTTTTCCGAATCATCAAATCATTCCCGGAGGGGGAAGTTACCAAACCTCTCCAGACCCCGTCGGTTGCGAGGAGGGAAGTTACCAAACCTCGCTACGCAATTCGACACAATCTTCTTTTAAAAATATAAAAGTAAGAAGTTTTCTATCCTCCCTAAAAAATATAAAATTTCCAAAGGTTGGATCACTCTCGAAAATTAATGGAAAAGAAAATCAGGATACATATGTAACAATTGAAGAGCTACTGGATAAAATCCAACATTTTAATAAAAAAATGACGATTAATGACAGTATTAAGAGTAAAATTAAACCATCTTCGAAAGTTTTGGCGTTATCAAAAATTAGGACTCAGGAAATGATAGATAAATTTATGCGAAAGAGGAAATCTAAACATAAACATGAAAATGTGAAAAAATTAGTAAAAGATTGCATGGAGAAGTTAACTCCGCGTGAAAATCTAAGTCAAGACGCTGTTAACACTCCAGTCCGTAGCAAGTGTCTAGTAGTAGCAGAAAAATCTGGAAAGGATCGTCTTACAGAAATCGTCGACCTACTACGTTTGGAACACTTAAACGCACGAGAAAAAGAAGGCATAATAAGGCTTATTACACAGAGTCAAGACCGATTTCACATACCTGGAGAAAATTTAACTGCCACTCAAATATTACAACATCAAATTTCAACAACGGATGATCGACCGATAAACACGAGGCAATATAGATTTCCGCAATCTCATAAGGAAGAGATAAATAAACAAGTAGAAGAACTGCTGACAGGAGGTATAATTAAACCTTCGCAATCACCGTATAATACACCCATATGGATAGTACCCAAAAAGGAAGACTCGAAAGGAAATAAACGCTGGAGAATGGTTTTAGATTTTCAAGCTTTAAACGATAAAACAATCGGAGATGCTTATCCATTACCGAATATTGTCGATATTCTTGATCAATTAGGAGGAGCGCAATACTTCTCCGTATGTGATTTAGCTTCCGGATTTCATCAAATAAAAATGGATCCTGCAGATGGCCATAAAACTGCTTTCACCACTCCTTTTGGACATTATGAATTCGATAGAATGCCTTTTGGATTAAAAAATGCACCTGCTACTTTTCAACGTTTAATGGATCTAGTATTATCAGGACTACAAGGCCAGGAATTATTTGTTTATATGGACGACATCGTTATTTACGCCGCCTCATTGGAAGAACACGAAAGGAAATACAATTTATTAATTGAAAGGCTTCGAAAGGCCAATTTAAAATTACAACCGGACAAATGCGAATTCTTAAAAACAGAAGTAACTTATCTAGGGCATATAATTAGTAAAAATGGAGTTAAACCTGATCCTAAGAAGTTAGAAGCAGTAAAATTATTTCCTAGGCCCAAAACACCAAAAAACATTAAACAATTTTTAGGACTCGCTGGATATTATAGACGATTTATACCGAATTTTTCAAAACTGGCAAAACCATTAACTAATTTGTTAAAAAACGATACACGATTTGAATGGACGATTACTCAAGAAGAATCTTTCGAAATATTGAAACAATTATTATGTAAAGAGCCCGTATTGCAATATCCTGATTTTTCAAAACCATTTATTTTAACAACGGATGCTTCTGGGATAGCAGTAGGAGGAATATTATCGCAAGGAAAAATAAATAAGGATCGTCCAGTGGCCTATGCATCTCGTACTTTAACAGATAACGAACTGAAATACGATACATATGAAAAGGAAGCATTAGCAATAGTTTATTGCGTTAAACATTTTCGACCATACTTATACGGACGAAAATTAACACTGGTAACCGATCACAAGCCTTTAATGTGGTTTAAGAATGCTCAAGATGCGAACATGAGAATATTACGATGGAGACTAAAATTAGCGGAATACGATTATGAAGTGGAATATAAAGCAGGTAAAATGAATGTAAACGCAGATGCATTATCACGAAATCCTATAAACCTTGAAGAAGTCGATTGTAAACCAGTTAGAAAGGGCAGACAGAAACGAAAAATCTCTAAAAATGCTAAAACAACCTTAAAAACGCAAAGAAAATTTGACGAAGAAGAAGATAATTATAAATTGTATCTCTCCGATTCTTCAGAGGAAGATGATAATTACGAACTACGCCTCTCTGACACTGAAGAAAATGATAATTACAAATCGCATCTTTCTGATAGCGAGGAAGAAAATTACGAATTACATTTTTCCGACACCGAAGAAAACGAAAATGCAATTAAAAATAATACAGACTCGATACCATTTACCCAAGAAGAATTAGATGAACCAAATCAACAAATAATAGAGAGAGCATTAATTCACAGTCCACCTACACATGACAAAATACTAACAAGAAGTCGGACAGCACGACGTCGAATTACCGATCAAGATAATTTAATAAAAGAGCAAATAGACAATAACATTATATTGTTAGACGATAGAAATGATCCGCCTGATAAAGAAAACAGTGATGAAGACGAGGAACAAGAAAATATAGACAATAACCAAGAGATCAATATCAAAAATTATAGTAAACCCACTATTAATAATCAGCAAATAATAAAAAATAATATAATTGAATCTCGCGATCTATTATTCTTACGTAAAGACAACATAGCATATTTTGTTGATACAAACGGTAAACCTTTAGATTCCGGTTCGCAAAAGTTATTCGAACGAAACAAACTTCCAAATTTAAATAATCTTATGTTAAACCAACCTAAAACCATTAAAGTAAAAAATTATTATCATATAATATTGCCGATAAGCGAAGAACAACGAGAAGGCCCAACATTAACTTTATCTCGAATCATAACCGCTTTAAATAACTTAAAGGAAACTGTTGAAAATTTAAAAATTGAAACACTTAGTATTGCTAAAACGGATTTTATTAACAATGTACCGTGGAACAATGTCAAAAATCAACTACAATTAATATTCCTTAACGCACCAATTAAATTAATTATTTGCAATGGATTAGTTAAATATCCACCTAGAAATCTACGACCAATAATAATAGGAGAAACGCACTGTTTACCCACTGGGGGACATCGCGGAGTAACTAAAACGTATAATAGAATCAAACATAATTATTACTGGGAAAATTTAAAAATAGATGTACAGCGTTTTATCCAACAATGTTTACATTACCAATTAAAGAAACTAGTTCGCGTAAAAACCAAACAACCTATGATAATTACCAATACACCCGGATCATCTTTCGATAAGGTCGTCATGGATATCGTAGGACCTTTGCCTAAAACCGAACGTGGCAATGAATATATCTTAACTCTACAAGACCAACTCACTAAATTTAGCATGGGAATACCGTTATCCGACCAAACTGCCGAAACGGTAGCCGAAGCTTTCGTCGATCGATTTATTTGTGTATTCGGTTCTCCGAAAGCAATTTTAACAGACCAGGGTAGAAATTTTATCAGTGACTTAATGAAAAAGGTAGCTAAAATATTTAAAATTCGTAAATTCCGTACAACCGCATTCCATCCTCAATCAAACGGCTCATTAGAAAGATCACATCACGCATTAGGAGAATATTTAAAGCAATATGCAAGAGAACAAAAACAGTGGGATAGATGGATAAGTCTCGCGATGTATAATTATAACACTAGTGTACATGAAGCAACTAAACACACGCCTTACGAATTAATCTTCGGTAAAATAGCACGAATTCCGTCAAATGAACCTTTAGCATCTGGCGATAAATTAGCAACTTACAACGAATATCTTGTAAATTTAGTTAGTCAACTCCACGCAATTCAGAAAAATGCCCGAGAAAACGTTGTCGAAGCAAAAATTAAATCGAAAAGATACTATGATAAAAAGATAAACCCACAAACATTCAAACTTGGTGATCAAGTCTTTTTATTAAAAGGCCCTAAACCTGGCAAATTTGGAGATCAATACACAGGACCCCATGAGGTCTTAGAAATATTGAATAGAAATAACGTAAGAATTAGAATAAAAAAGAACAGTCGCGTTGTACACCCTAATTGCCTACGAATCTCACACATCAAACCAACTCCTAATAATTAAGTAACTTTATTATTATTAATTAAAATAAGTAACTATAAAAAAAATATATATAAATATATTTTAAACAAAAAAATTTTTATAAATAAATAAATGATAAATTGATTAGCAAATAAGGAAATAAGTAATAACAATAAGCTTGACAATTAAAGGTGTGCTATATTAATATACCTTAAACGTGCTAAATTCCAGATGGATCTCCGAGGATTTTTAATAATCGTCGTGCTAAATTTTTGATTACGCGGCACTAAAGGCATAATAGGATATGACTGCGGATCTGCATCGACGAACATTACGACTCTATCATTACTGGGGATAGAGGAATGTGATATACCACAGCCAGAAGTAGCAGCTCAGAAGATTTATATACAATTGCTACAAATTAACGAATTTACCTCCGCGAGAGTTATACAATGCAAAATAGAAATAGACAGATTAATCAGGAGATGCGGAATGTTCTCTCACTCCATGGACGTGTACAACGGAAAGCACGCGTATATAGAAGAAGTATCAAGAGACGCCTGCCAACGAATGCATATGTATGGTACTTACGAAATCGGGAATACTCGAATAACAGGATTGAAATCCAATCAAACTGCAACACGACCGGTAACACTGGCCGGACACGTGAACAATGATGGCACCTGTTCCGGAACAACATATAGCGATCCATTCGGCACATGGGAAAAAGCCGTGGTACTCGCAACCATAAAAATTACACTACAGGATTATATAGCTGACGTGAAGATAAACACGAACCGAGTCCAACTGAGGTCTGGAGTGACCTGTGCGTTGAGCGCAACACATTGCACCGACATCGAGGGTGGGGATACCTACTGGGCATCCATGCCCACGGATACCTGCAGGTTCGGCACTTATGGAGTATTATATGAAGGATATGCACACAGAATAATAGACGTCGTCAACAAACAACAGCAAATTGTTTATTCCATGACTACAGAAGACACAGTTTTTGCATTGGCAAGCAGAGACTCCTATTCTACTTGTGGATATACTCTTTTCCACACGGAACATCCAAAATTAGTAATTTTCGAAACTTCACCAGGCGTAGCAATTTTTAAAAAAAAATCACGCATAGCTAATTTGGACATTTTCACCTATATGAATTTTAAATTTGTATATGTAGAGAAACATGTGCGGACTCAATTTAGTGAACTATATAAGAATATTTTACTGCAACAATGTCAGCTCGAACAGAAAATATTACACAATTCATTAGCCATAGCCACTCAATCACCGGATGTTTTCGCTTATCACTTTATGAAGGGACCAGGATACATGGCCTTACTGGCTGGCGAAGTAATACACATAGTAAAATGTGTGCCTGTCGAAGTAAGAGTAGCACACACCGAAGAATGCTATGATCAATTGCCTGTGACGCGAGAAAATAGAACACAATTTTTAACACCGCAAACCCATATACTATTACGACAAGGAACGCAGATTACGTGCAATTTGTTCGCACCACCTATGTATCTTCTGGGAGATGCATGGTATAGACTCACTCCTAAACCAATACATACAGTACCGCCGATGACCATGAAACCGATGACAACACCTAGCTGGAAATATATTAGCCCCGGATCACTTGCTACCAGCGGCATATATACTGAAGGAGATTTAAGCGATCTCAGGGATCATATTATGTTTCCTGCTGAGAGACCAGCAATGTTAAACACCTTGGCCAGAGGAATGATGGGCCACTCTACGATTATGCACGATGGAGGATCTTTTGCAAACTTCCTAGATGAGGCATCAGTTGAAAAAATAGCTATGTCAGCATGGCAGAAATTTTGGGATCGATTCCTAATTTTCGGCAATATAAACGCTGGATTTTTAGGAATTTACTTGGCAGTAAGAGCAGTAAAATTAATATTGGATACCATTGTGCATGGCTATGCTCTACACACAGTATACGGATGGTCCATATACCTGCTTGGAGCCATTTGGGACTCGTTAACTCAGCTCCTATTACACTTAAAACTGAAAAAACCACGCGATGGAAATAGAGAAACTATGCAACCGTCCGCAGAACGAAACCCGATAGAAGACTCTTCACAGAGGGGAACCTACCCCCTATTACCTGCAAAGGACGCATCCACTTATACATTCGCACTAAAGGACTGACCGCTTGATTTCTCTTTCCCTTGAAAAAAAAAGAGAAAAAAAAAGAGGGAAAAAAAAGAGGGGAACGGAAAGAAGAAAAAGAAGAAAAAAAAATACATAAACAACAGCTTCCCTACCAACCTTACATAAGCGCCAACTCTGACAATTCTTATTTTTTTTATTTACGCATTTTATTGTTTTATCTCATTTTAATCTGTTTCGCTCCTTCTTATGGGGTCTCGCGGTTGCGATCCGAAATTCGCACCTAACCCCAACACCACCTTTTTGTTTATAGAAACATGGAGATCGAACACCTCGATACTCAAACACTGAGCCGCTCGCCGTTTGCTGTTAAAATAATCAGGGTGTTTTCGCCCACGCTGATTTGGATTCACCTGGAAAATAGTAAAGAATCTTTCCAAAAAATGATGGAGGACTTCAACCAGCGGATGAACAAACGCCGATTTTTCCATTCTAATACAAAACTAGGCGACATTGTTGCCCTCGAAACGAATGGAGGATGGCAACGCGGCATCGTTACAAAAATGAACGGAGATGGGACAGCGCAGGTAGGCCTCCGAGATTGGGGCGTGTATGTCCGCCATGCAATCGCTGAACTCTACCATCTCGAGGAGAGGTTCAGAGAACATTTCTGGCAAGCCGTGCCATGTAGCTTAGCCTACACAGCCCCTGCCACCACAGGACCCACATGGTCCCGCAGGGCCATAAATGTTACCAGAAGCATCGCCGAACAGCAAACCGGAATTATGCAGATAATCAAACCAATTCGTGACGAAGGTGCACTCATCAAATTAGATATTAAGAACGAAACTAACAACGTCTACCACAACCTCAGAGACTTATTAATAGAATTAGGAGTCGCGCAAAAAATAGCGAATATAGCCACACACACCGTACCATCCGCGTTGAGTTAAACACCACACCCTTATTATCACGCATAAGGATATATACATAATTAATTCTATAACCACAGATAATAACTGATAAGAATAACAAAAATATATACATATATATATATTGTGTTTGTTATTAGGCAAAAGAAAAGTTTTTTTTAAAAAGAAAAGAAAGAAAAAATTTTATATAACTATCTTTTATAAAAAGTTATCTCTAATTATCTCTTATAAGAGAGAAAATACATAAATATATATACATATATATATTCAATAGTATAAATAATAACCATAATATTATACACACACACCTATATATATATATACATACATATATATATGAATACGTATATATACACGTTTAAAATAATGTTAAGAAAAATCTATATATACATATATCTCTATATATCAAACATATATATATAGTACAAAGAAAAAGGGAAGAAAAAAAAAAAAAAAAAAAAAAAAATTTTTTTTTTACTATCTACCTCAATAAATAATCAAACATATATAATCTTATATACATATATACATATATATATAGATACATACACTTCTAAAGCATATATATATATATATCTAAGTAAATAAGCAAAATAATTAACTTAGACGTAGGATTAACTTCTAGTATATATTTTACTTAATACATACATAAATAAATAATGTCGTATACTTAAAGGATTTTCACATATCCATAATTCTCTCATAAGTAAATCTTAGATAAAGTGGAGTCCTTTTCATTAACAATTTGCTATAGGGAGAATTACTCGATGATCAGTCACAGTATAGAATGTCAAGGTACCAACTTTTACAAATACAAAAAAGGAGAGAGAAAGAAGAAGAAAGATCCATACATATAGTATATCGAAGAGTAATGTGCCACTAATCCACTTGACGCCACACTGAAAGATCACCCTGGAGCCTGCCCGCTGCTCACGGAACTTAATGTACGACTGCCCTGAGTGGGAAAATACATTAATTGTGGTAGACTACCACAATTCCCGTCACCAGTGTTGTCACAATCCGTGACTAAGGTGACTAAGGACAAACTTGAATACGCACCTATCACATTACCCTACCTGATCCATGAGATCAACCTATGTGAAGGTTGCGGAAACTTTATTAATAACATTGAAGATAAGAAGACTGTACAAAAAGGTTCCTGTATAAAGATGAAAGCCGAGCTGGGCCAACGGATGGAGAAGATAAGTGGCTACCCAGAAAAACAATAAAAGGGCACATGTGGTTGGACTGACCTACGGACCTTTGCACGTGACATTCTGGGACACGATTATCACGTAAATAAAACTCCATCTTTTCTTTTCTTTACTCATTTTACCATGTTCTATCGAACATTTGAAAGGATTCCACGGAAGAAGGCTTCATCAAATCCTTTATAGTAGATTTTTATTATTAGAAATAGAGTTAAAAGAAAAAATATATGCAGTATGTAAGCGACAGCAAAAGGAACGAAAGGAATAAGAAAGGGGTTTTGGAGGTCGCCTTTCCTTTCCTTCTCTTTAACAAACAAGCAGTGTAAGAACGATTCGGCATCTCAAATGGGAATGTTAACCGAGAAAAGAAAAGAATCTATCTTTAATTTAATTGCAAATGTTGCATACCCCCAACATTTGTCTAAGGTGGGGGGTGTTACGTCCTGATCAGACTACACGATTCTTTTCTTTTCATTAAATACCAGACCTAGTAAACGCGGAACCAACAAAACTCTTAAGAAATATTGTAACGCCAGAGCTGTTTTTCTCATGAGACACCAGGAGCTCGAATCTTCTCACGGAGAAAAATAGCATGGATATTTCAAAATACCTTGGCCGCTCAGCGTGCCTATCGTCGCCAGAAAAACCGTAAAAGTCAAAACTTCGCGGTAGCTGGAGTCCTTAACCGACTCCAGACGGTTAGAATAAGAGATAAAAAGAAAAACTGGCACCAACTAGTCATATTCTTGGATTCCACCTACGGGAACTCTAGCTAGTAGATAGGGTTTTACCGAGTAACGATCGGGGAATGACCGCAGTCGCATGCCGAGAAGGCGCGACACCTGATACGGCGCACGTGTTTAGGTCTGGGAAACCGAGATGCATTAGTCGCACTCTCCACTCTCCACCAAGGGCACGTGACAGTCGTAAACTGTCAAATTTATTAGATCAGTGACCCAAGGCTTTGCGAACTTATATACTGATTCTTAACCACCCAATCCGAAAGCCGAGAATCGGGGCAAGCACTTCTATAGACCACCCATCATTCCATCGTATGGTCTAAAGACTACGCCCACCCAGATCTTAAGACACTGAGATGCACCCCACTTATACTAATTAACACCAACCGGGTTACGCCACCTCAAAAACCTACCCCCATCATATATGGACCCGAAACGACGCTATTCCTTATTCGTTAGGGCCTCTTTCTTCCTATCTTATTTCAAGTAACCTAATCATCTAAACCCAATCCTATTAGCTAAAAATGACGCCATCCTCCCCCACATTAAAAATTTTCTCGCAAGACTAATTCCTATTCGATCCCCGCTCCAAAAACCTAAGATTTTCCAAAGGGATCTACCCCAAAGAAAAAGTATAAAAACCCGTGTTCTGGTGGCTCCGGACACAATCACACACAGTTTTTAAGCAGTTTTGCGCAGTTATTCCGTTTAGCTCAAACAGTTTTTCGAGTAGTTCGGGGGCGCGAATCAAAGAGTAAAACCAGTTGATACTTTGTCGCGACCATCTCGTGGTGCATCTCAAGTAGAGGGCCCATCACCCTGACGACACCATCCCGCAGCAGGGTGCCCACACGTTTACAAAAAAGGGGTCCGACGCTCCTATATATAACACCTTCCCTCAACGGGGCGCCTACTCAGAACCACCGAACATAGTCAACCCGATCCGAAACTATCCTGCAACGAGTAAGTCAGTTCATTTCTCTTTATTTTATTATTTCTTCTGTCCTCCCTCCGGAAAAATGAAACACTCACACACACACACACACACACACACACACACACACACTATTGTAAAGAATACACAAATGAAATTATCAACACCTGCAATTAAGAATTAAGTTTTGTATCGTAATTATAAATTTAATCGAATTAAAATGTTGTCTTTAGTAAATTAAACTTTGTTCTTTTTCATTTGACCACACCCTCCTCGTTCGTCACCCCCTCACACCTTCCCTCTCAAATTGCGCACAAAGGTTCCGCCCCGGGTAATAGGGATTCAATTCCTTGACCCAAAAAGGGAACCACGAGCGGTTGACTTGTTGACGGAGTAAAAACAACTCTTCCAGTCGCTGACCCGTCGCAAGTCCTAAACGTGCCGCTCGGCTCGTGCGGTCAAGCCCGTTTACGTCGATCGCCGAGCCCAACGAAAAAATTCTACATCTATCAGGACGTAACAATAGGTACAAAAAATGTCAAAGATTGGCGGAGATACTGTCTGTAAAACAGTGCGAAATGTCATGTCTCTAACAATTGCAGATGAATTGGCCCAAATTTATACGTGGACAGGTCAAAAAAAGAGACTAGCATTAAAAAAAACTAAAATTTCAGATGTTATTATTGGTACATATATTCATTTATTTTATTCATATTTACACAATATACTTTTTATTTGTTTCATTCATTCCGCATTTAACCGTTCCATTATTTTATCATCTCTTTCTAGAAGCAATTATGATTTCAACAAATACGACAATGGCCGAAGTGGAAGGATATATGAAAGAATGGGTGCGACGAGCCGGCGATAGAATTAGATCGCTCTCAAAAAAATAAATTTTATTAATTAATAATATAGATGAAGAATGCGTCATTCTACTTGTAACGAGGACAAATAGTTCGTGTTTTCTCGCTGTATACGGCGGTTGAGATCGTTTTGGCGTTGTTCTTTGCTCGCGGAGTACTGAACAGAACAAGCAAACGTATAAAACAATATAAATAATACATACATAGATGAAATAATATATATAATTCTATTGATAAAATTTACATATTATTTATTTATTCCTATCCTTATATATGTAGCACAATAAATCACATTAAAACTAAAAATGGAAAATTTTGAAAAGTTTATATAAAATTACTATTGTGACAAATTAAAAATTTACATACAAGTTAAACGATCTTTTGAATAATTATTTATTTAAACGCATTAATTCTTTAAACATATTTATTGTGCTACTCTAAAAACTAAAATTTAAAAATATATTTATAAATTTCCAGCTAATCAAAATTGACAAAAGTTGCCGAATATTCAGCTATTGGTTGGTTTACGTCTCATTTTTTTTAACTCATTGAGCACTGATAATTATATCTTGTAGTTATCAATGTCCAATAAGTTAAAAAAGTGGGACATAAACCACCCAACAGCTGAGTATTCGGTAACCTGTCAATTTTCGTTAGCTTGGCTGATAGTCGACTCACAGTCAACTTATTATCATTTTAAAGTCAACACATTGTCAACATATTGTCAACTTTAAAAGTCGACTGACAGTCAACTACTTTTGTGACATTCGTCTACTGTCAGTCGACTGTAAGTCGACTGACAGATTGACTTAAAAGTCAACTCTCGCCTTTCACAGTTAGCTTAAAGTCGGCTCATAGTCGATTTCGTGTTGTGTGGGTTATGTTTTCTTTAATTTTAAAATCTTTATTTATCATTAAATTACTATACGCAGATAAACTTTTTCATAATTTATAACATTATATGTTATTTTAAAAGCGCTACACTTATGAAAATGTTAGTTTTCTTAAATTTTATTTTTCGCAGATGCGTCATTGGATTCCTTATTTCGTATCATGTGAACTAAGGGGACAAGACTTGCGGAATTCAATCGTACGGAATAGCTGTAACTGGCTGTCTCAATGACGCACTCTCCGTTCCACAGCTCTTTTCCGTATCATCTGATTTTACCCCAAGTGTTGACTATAACCATGAAGAATAGAGATCAGGAGGCCGAACTAAGCTTTCAGAAATGCGACCAAAATCAGGTTTCTGAAGTAATACTGGTGGTACTCGATAGGCGGCGTTCGAATCGCAAAACTCCTCACATATACATATACGCTTACATATACATATACGTATACGTATACATATATATATACATATACATATACGCTTACATATACATATACGTATACATATACATATACATATACGCTTACATATACATATACGTTCCATTGTATGCTTTACACTGTTAGAAAAAAATATTTTATAATTTCTTTGTATGGCTTCTGATCTGAAATGGAGCTCACAAAGGACTTCATTGTCCTTTGCTTTACGGCCGATAACTTCTTCCCATATTTGTCGAATAAACGGAAATTTGTCCTAGAGCATTGTTATAGAAATATTAGATACTTGAGGTAAATTAATTCAAGTAAATTTTATATTGTAAATACAAACCGTTCTTGAGAACTTAAACATTATTTTATTTTTCCTACCATATAATTAATTTTTTTTTATTATTACTTGCATTTCCCGATTTACAACCGGGAAATGAACATATACGCGTCATTTCTGTCTTCTGTCGTGTTTCTATCGTGTTCAATCGTGTTGTACCAATTTCAACCTAAAACTTTGTAAAATTGAGACGAGCAACCATGCAAACTGTAAGGACGGTGTCGTGGAACGCAAGCGATATCTTGATTAGCATTTTGAACTAATTCAGATAACCACTCTTGAGCTCATAATCTGACGCCATCGCCTATTAAGTTCGGCCTCTTGATCTCTATTCTTCATGACTATAACTAAGGCACTATAAACGTGAGTATTCTCACGTCTGCTCACGTCTGCGCCATTTTCGCTCCATTCCCCCACTCCTTGCCCTCTTGGTCCCTACAAAGTTCGAGCAGTTTAGAAGACATAACCTAATCATCATAAACTTCATCAGCTCAGCGACAAAGAGGCGAGAGAGCAAAGAGTGGGGGAATAGAACAAAAATGGCGCAGACGAGAATACTCACGTTTATAGTGCCTTACATAAACTTCTTAGCTCAGCGGTAAAGGGGCGAGAGGGCAAGGAGTGAGGGAATGGAGCGAAAATGGCGCAGACGTGAGCAAACGTGAGAATACCTACATCTTTAATGCTCTACTATAACAAAATTACATTTAGTAAGTAAAAGCTCTCAAGTAACATAATATAACTAGATATTGTCATATAATTGGCTGTTGAATAGAATTGGCTAATAAGCCAATTAAATTAAATAATAAGCCAATTAAAATTTTAATTATTTAAAAATTTAATTAAAATTTTGAAACTTTTTTTATTTAATATCCAATTGTGTGATATTATCTGTTTCCTTCTAGAAAGCGTTATTATAATTATGATTAACCAGTTGAGTGGTAGACTTTTCCGAAAGATTTGTGCCAAAAGTGGTAAGAGCCAAAAGTTAAAATATCGAAAAACGGTGAAACATGGGTTCAAAGTTTTCGAAAAAGCAATTTTTTGGAATGGGTGTGGATCCCTCCCTCAGGGCGTGGAAGGGGGGGGGGGGCAAAATAGGGATGAAAAATGTTAAATGGCACTATGGGTCAAGTGGGGATCATTTGAAAGGGCGTTCCAAGACAAGAACAATGATTTTCGAAAATGTTTACTACGATTTTCCAGTCAAAAGTGGAGGTGGATCAAAAAAGGGGGGTAAACTTCCAAAAAGCTATCACCTCCGATTTGGCTTATATTTAGCCTAAGTACTTATTTTATCTAGTAAATAATGTTCCCAAATGGATTTTTGGCGCAAATCCCTCCGCCCCCCAGCTCCCCTCAAAAGTTCAAAAATAAAACTGTTTTTGTTAATTATTTCAGAAAGTATTTATTGTACGGAAAAAAGTTGTCAAACAAAAAATGAAGGTCATAAAAAGTTCTACAAATAAGATCTTATACATATTTTACCTAACTTCAATATTTTAGTCGTTTTAACAATTAATAGTCGCCATATTGAATCCGCCATTTTTAATTTTGCAATTTTAACAACAGATTCGAATTCAGCAGCCCAAAAAACCTTAGGATATCAAGTTTTATGCAAATCTGTTGAAAATTAGTGGAGTTATTTAGAAATGTACATATTGTAGGAGTATAAAATCTAGTAAGGCTTGTTTCGATATTTGGTAGGCGGTCGAATTAAATAGGAAAGCAGTGGAGCTGTCGTGGGGCAGCAAGCTAAGTGCTGGATTGTGGTACGAGGGATCCCGAGTTCAAAACCCGGTCGGCTCCTTAATTTTTCAACGCCTACAGTTTTCAGAAGTGGGATACGAATCTGCTGACCCGAGGAGGGGACAGTTTAGATTATTCGGTGTTCGTTGCATGCCCTGTGTGTGGGATTCAAGTCTGCTGGGCCGAGGAGGGGACAGTTTAGATTATTCGGTGTTCGTTGCGTACCCTGTGTGGGATTCGGATCTGCTGGCCTGTGGAGGGGACAGTTTAGATTATTCGGTATTCGTATTAGGTACAGTGAGGAAACCTTGACTGGTGGAAGTCCGAGATGTGAGGATGGACAATCGTGAGTGCCATCGATCGCTCACATTCGAGGACGAATGTATTGTCAGGCTGGCCGAGCTGTAGGAGTATAAAGTCTAGTAAGGTTTATTTCGATATTTGGTAGGCGGTCGAATTGAATAGGAAAGCAGTGGAGCTGTCGTGGGGCAGCAAACTAAGTGCTGGATTGTGGTACGAGGGATCCCGAGTTCAAAACCCGGTCGGCTCCTTAATTTTTCGACGCCTACAATATATGATACATTACCACTTTTTCATATATGATACATTACCACTCAACTGGTTAAGGGAATCCTAAAGTGGTTTGTTTTACCGATTTCTTTTAAACCGTCTTAACCTTTTTTTGACTGTGTAGAATAAAAAATTCTTTTCTGTAGTTAAAGTACATATGCTAATACATTACGAAAGGTCAATTTGAAAGAATTTTTTATTCCGCGTAGCCAAAAAGAAATCGGTAAAATAGACTATTTTAGGATCCCCTTAAATTAAGGGCTTAAAATAAGTTTATAATAAAACATAATTAGACATAATAAAACATAATAACAACCTGTCTAAATTATTATTTTCTTCACATGTTGAAATGGAAGAGGTCTCAGGTTGATCCGTATTTGAGGTTTCTGCTTCCATTATTTCTGTTTCTATATTTATATTTTTATTATTATGCATTTTAATGACAGATAAATTTTCTTGTTGTGTTGACGTTGAAGGTAATGAGGCCAATGTATGACCAATATTAATTGTACGATCCTCAAGAAAAATATCTTCCATTGTTTCATACCATTCCTATTGTATCCGTCCACGACCTGATGTGCTTTTTTTTATTGTTATCTTTTATTGTTTTGAATGAATGTTTTAAATTACGCATTTTGCGGTAAAGCATATCTATTGCTACATCCAAGCCTTTGCTCGCAAAAACTTGTTGTATTTTCTCCCATGTTTTTTTTTTAATTTTTGGGTCTTGAAAGTCTTTTTTATGTTCCGCATAAATTTGCAATAATAACTTGATGTTTTGGTTTGTCCAATGAAAATCCCCTGATTTTTCAGCTATATTGAAGGAAACAAATGTTTGTAAAATGTAATTTAAAAATAAAATCTATTACTAAAATCTATTATTAAAATTTATTTTTAATACATACCTTCTAATACTGACTTTTGTAAAACTCCTACTATTTCTTAATTTTATGCATTTTGTTCAAAATATGTATTAAAGAAGTTTTGATCTACAATAAACATGATGTTATGTAAGCGCTATAAAATGTCATGCATGACAGATGGTTTGACCGACAAACGAATATATATTCTCATAAATACGTTTCCGATACCGGCTTGTAAACCTCTTAATATAAATATGTTTTCATAGCGGCGTCTTTGATATGCCGCGTTTTTTGTTTACCGCGCTACCGGACCGCCGTGACGCTATCCGCCATTGCCTTGAGCCGCCGCGTTTGTTTTTGTGGTGGCCACCACTTTTCATATGCGACATCGACGAATCACGGCATCTTAGACTGATAACCACCAATTGGATAAAATTAGAGGAGGTCCTAAGATCTCTTGGTGGCGGCGCGCATCGTTCCGTTTCTCAATATTCGCGTAGTAGCTCTCGAAGTGAACAGTCGGTCATATACGAGTACGAAAATTATACGAATACGAGTCTTATACGAGTACGTTACAAGTCCGGTGGAAACGGTCGATTTAACGGGTTGGTCTAACCGAGGACTCAGGGTGAGTTTAGGCTCATCCCTAGGCGTTGTCCTTACAACATTATTCGATACAATCGGGGACTCAGGGTAACTTCAGGTTAACCCCTAGGCGTTGTCCTCGCAATAATACAGTTAAGGAGAAGTGATTGCAAATGTACAATAAGTGATACAAATAAACTCATTGTGAATAAGCAATTTTGTTCATTGTTTGTGCCTTATATAAAATAAAAACAGTGCGGACATTAAATTGTCCAAGCTGAACGGAACACATGATTTATATAGGTTAGATAAAAATAGGCTAAATATACATCAATTAAATGTAATAATATATATATTTTTTTAGAAAAATATTTTTACGTACCATTTGTTATGCACTTCCAAACTATCTACAACATTATGGGTGCGTTCCGTTATTAACTGTGAGTACTGACAGTACTACCAGTAGCGTTCCGATGTTGCCAATAGTGCACTGCGAAAGTACTGCTAGAAATCCATGACGTCATTGATTTTTACGTATTTCCTGTTGCGGCTACTGCAAGCACCGAGGTGAAGCACTCGCAGTAATCAAGATGGCGTCTTCAGATGGGTGTACAGTTGTCTGATGTAGATATGAATATTGTTTTAACCGATCTAACCTTGATCGACAACAAAGAAAATAAAGAATATAATATAAGAGTAAGTCCCGAAGATGCGGAAAGAGCTCAAAATGGTAAGAATTTTTTTCTTTAATTAAAATTAAATGTACAATAATAGTACAAAATACATTACAATTACATTTATATTATACTACAATTACATTTTTAACATATAAATATTTTAAATTATATTTTATTATTTTATATTTCATAAATATTTTTAAAATTTAAGGTATTTGGACCATTATTTATGTTTATGTTTCTGTTTCAGATTTACAATTTGCAACAACCTTGCTGGAAGAAGCAAAACTGTGTACTAACAACAATAACAAAAAAAGAAAAACTAACAACATAGGTAATGTATAAAATCGTATTAAACATTTTTTTTATAACAAGAGTTTTAACTTTGAAGTTTAAAGTCTAAACAAATTCTTTTATAAACTGATTAATTAATTTATTAAAAAGTTAGTGTTATTTTTAAAATGTTAAAATTAAATATTAGGGTTTAAAATGTTGAACTGTTATTTTTTAATTGATTTTTATTCAATTATATTTTAATAAATGTTTCAATTTTCAGATTGTAGTATTTTGAAAAATAGAAACACGAATATTATTTCTACAGCATCTACCTTAAATGAAGATAAGGGTAAAGGTACGTTAAAATAAGTACTTAACTTTGATCTACTTTAATAAAAATTATTAAATTAACTTTTTGGTATAATTAGAACAGCATAATTAGTCAAGAGAAAAAACACTACTTCTGATTGACATATATACTACTAAAGAACAAGATTTTTATAATGGAAAGAGCACAGTAAAATGTTGCTGGGAAAATGTTTCTAAAGAAATGAGAAAAAAAGGATATAATATTAATGGGACAAAATGTGCTATAAAATTTCAAGCAATGAAGAGGACTTATAAAAATATAAAAGACCACAACAATCGTTCAGGAAATGATAAAAAAAAATGGGAATATTTTGATGTAAGTATTTCTTAATTTAATTATGCATAATTATGATTAACTTTTGTAGTACATAGGAATATTCACTACAAATCTGTAAAAACAAAAATAGTTATCTCATGAAAAATAATTATTCGTATAATTTAAAATCGAATTTGAAAAGAAAAAAAGTAAATGATATCTTTATATTAAATGATTAAATATAATGGTATCTTTATATTACGTAATATATACAATATATATAATTAGTGTGTAAGTATATTACTTATGTGAATATTTTAGCTGATGGATAATATATTTAACAAAAAACCTTGGATAAAACCTTTAGCAGTTGCTGGAACAAGTATCGAAACAAGCGATGAAAGTTCTGAAAGTTCTTGTACTACAGAAGAAAGTCTGAAGAAAAGTAAGTATGAATAACATTTTACAATCTGTTTATTATAAATGCATCTGTTATATTATAAATATAATCTCAAATACATTCAAATCTATAATTTTCTTTTATAGTAAAAAAAAGAAAATTGAATATGGAAACGTATATGGAGAAATGTTTAAAAGAAAAAATTCTTAAACGTGAATCTGCTGACAAGAGACGTATGGAAAAATGGAACAGCTAAAAAAAAATTGAAGAGATATTAAATAAAGCTTTTCTAAAATGAGTTCCTGGTGATCATCAACTCGCAGTGAGCCGCGCGTACTTTTATGCGCAAAAAATTAATATTCTCACTGCCTTACTGTGCCTCATTGCAAAGTGGTTATGAAAACATTGTAAAGATTATTTTTTGTTTTTTTTTTTATCATTAATATAAGAATATCTTTTAAAGTCTTATTGTGATACATTAATTGTGCAATAATTTGTTACAGTTTTTATTTTAGTTTATTATAGAATTTATAAAATTAATACATTAAAAAAATTACATTAAGACTATACATTAAGCATATATATTAAAATTAAAAGACTGATACATATCTAATTTTTATGTATAAAATATAAAGTTAGTTAGTAAAGTTAAATTTAAAGTATTAATAAAGTATAAGAAAAAACATGATTAAACTGTCATTGAATAAAACTTGATACTAAATAAAAACTAATTCATTAAACTTAACTTTTAATTTATTTACATTTTAAATTATAAAAAATTTAATTAATAATAATAATTATAATTATTAACTTTTACAGGATATGGGATATTAGTAAAAATGTGAAATTTTTTGTAAAATTGGAAAAGAATTTTAAGACAATCAATACAAATTTCAATATAATTAATATATTTGTGTTGAAATGTCATGATAATATTTATAAAGTTATACAAAATATATATTGATTTCTACAGATATACAAGATATTTATAAAATATATGAAAGTAATTAAGGATTTATAAACGATTGTGCAATAAGATTGCGTTTTTGAATGCCTTGTTCTTTATTTTAAGGATCAATAGTATCACGATTCGGTTCAAACTGCGTTTCATTTACTATTATTGGTATTTCTATAATGTCATTATGTAACAAACAGATGTTATGCAAAATGCAACAAACTACTACATATTTAGCTACTAAATCTGTCCTGGTCATTGGCAAAGTATCAAAAATACTTCTGAATCTTCCTTTTAAGAGTCCCAGTGACCTTTCTACAATCATACGCGCAGAAAAATGTATTTTATTGTATGTTACTTCTGTTTCTGTCAAATGCCCATTATCTCGGTAAGGAACCATTATATATTTTTGGATTCCATATACAGCATCTTCTAACAGATGACTATCTTCTGGAAAATTTTTTTCTGTGCACATCTTTTGAAAACCCGATAAGCGATAGACTCTCATGTCATGTATGGAACCAACTTGTCCAGCATAACAATGCAAAAATTTTAAACTGCAGTCACATATAACCTAAAAAGAACATGCAAATTAGATTATATATTATAATAGTAAGCTTTTCTGATTTTTTTATTTTATTTAAAAATATAAAATTGTTATGCATGCACACGTGCGTGCGTGCGCGCGTGCGTGCGTGCGTGTGTGGCGCGTGTTTCATCACGTGTGTTTGATCGCAACGTGCGTCCCGTAATCACCCGTGTCGAATGGAGTTGCGCCGCTCCTGCCTATCTTCTGTATTCGTCCCGTGATTTGATAACTTTTTTCTTTTATAACTTGAAAAATAAGCTGCGGACAAAGTTTTTGTAAAGGAAAAATCGTCTCAGAATTAACTCAGGAATACGTCTGTGCAAGGACACCTGGGTTGTTCTGAATCACCCTGTATAGATGTTGGTAATATTTTCTTTAACACTAATGGACCACTGTACAATAAAAAAAAAAAAAAATTCTGTGCCTTTGAATCTTTTACACTCTTCTATTGATCTTGTTTTACAAGAAAATTTGCATGAAATATATTTTTTTAATATCGACAACTGTTGCGATATTTTTTGCACATTTCGGGCATACAATTTATGTGGAGGTTTTCCAGAAATCCAGCCGTACCGATTATGGCACAAAAGCCTCTTGCATGCACCTAATAAAAGCGCATGCATGTAGTCTACGGGAACATTGTTAATCATATCAAAATTTGGTAAGTTTAATAAACTGCTTGAACCAGTATGATGTTCAGGTTGTTCTTTATTTCGGAATGAAGTATCAGTTCTCTTAGTGCAATCAGTTTCAATGAAACACATTACATTATTGTACATATCCTCTGTTATTGTGCATTTTGGACACGAATAATACCCGAAATGGCCTTTAGTAGCTAGAACAAGTGATTTTGCTGGTGTGTCACAGATTAACATTAAAACTTTAAAATTACAACAAATTGAGTTAATTATAATTCCATTGCATGATAAGTGAATACATTCATTAATAAAATCGGATAAAAACTCATGTGAATTTGGTTTCTCGTCGCCATGGAAGAGAGCTACAGTAGAACCTCGTTTATCCGAGCTTCGATTAACCGACACTCCGCGTAATCCGAGGCACTAAATTCATCCGAGCACTCCGCATTAACCGAGGCGGTAGCTCGGATAATACAGAAAAACTCGAATAATACGGAGCAAAGCCATGTAGGCGCGCGAAGTATGTATGTATAGTTTGTTGTTGCTATTTTGTTTCAACATGCATAAACTTGTACAAGCTTGTGTGTTATAAACCAAATGCAGCAGTTCCGATCCTAGAGTCGTGATGGCTCAGAAACGGAAAAAAATTGTGGTGAGTGTGGAGCAGAAATTAGAAGCAATAAAAAGATTGGATAGTGGCGAAATTATTCGAAAAATCGCGGCTGATTTAGGAGAGACCACCGTAGGCGATTGGCGTCGGAAGCGAGCCGATTTGGAAAGATTTGCAACTAAATCATGCAATGCGATGACAAATCGTAAAACAATGAAAACTGCAGAATATGATAAAATAGACAGAGCTTTATTCTTATGGTTCACTCAACTGAGAGAAAAGGGACTACCCATATCAGGTATGCTTTGAATCAATGTTTGATAAATTTAATGGAGATTCGCGAATTTCTGTTCCATACAATACTATGCCAATGAACACTTGCAGAAATTACCCTTTTTTCTCTTTCTCCTCTCCAGGCCCAATTTTACAGCAAAAGGCTATAATGTTTGCGAAACAGTTTCCTAACGAAAGTGAGACTTTTACTGCAAGCAGTGGATGGTTGGATAGGTGGAAAAAGAGGCACGGTATTCGTCAGTTAAATATTTGTGGCGAAAAATTATCAGCTGATGGAAGTGGAATGAATCAGTTTAGAGAAGAATTCAATAAGCTTGTTACAGAAGAAGGTTACACGAGAGATCAAATTTACAATTGCGATGAGACTGGCGTAAATTACAAAATGATGTCTTCCAAAACACTAGCTGTGAGAGAAGAATCAACTGCTCCGGGATACAAAAAAAAATAAGGAAAGAATTACTATTTTAGCGTGTAGTAATGCATCGGGAACACACAAACTTCCATTAATGTGTATTGGAAAATCAGCTAAACCTAGAGCGATCAAACACATAAAACCTGCTGCTTTACCAGTGTACTACGCTCATCAGAAGAATGCTTGGATGAGTAGCGATCTTTTTCAAAAATGGTTTTTCGACAAATTTGTTCCTTCAGTTGAAAGATTCTTGAAAAAAAAATGGACTTCTCAGAAAAGCGATTCTTTTACTCGACAATGCTCCATCTCACCCAAACGAGTCAATTCTGAAAAGTGGAAATATCGTTGTGAAATTTTTTCCACCAAATGTGACTTTCATTGCACAACCAATGGATCAAGGAGTATTAGAAACACTCAAACGTCACTACCGGCGTTTCTTACTTCAAACACTTCTAGAAAATAGCAGTAACAACAAGACATTTAAGGAGTGCTTACTTGCGATTAACATGAAAAATGTGATTTACTGGTCAGCTCAAGCTTGGGATGCTATTCAAAGGTCCACAATACAGAAATCATGGGCAAAAATTCTGAATTCTGACAGCCAAAGCGATGAAGTTCTAGACAATATAGATTTGTATAGCATGATGGAGCAAATCCCTGGTTGTGCAAACGTCGAGAAGAATGATACTGATGAATGGGCTAATGGTGACGATTGTGAACATGAGCTTACTGACGATGAAATTTGCCAACTCGTTAATTCTGAAGAGGAAATTGCAGATGAAACTGGAGATAACGAAATGGAAGAAAGTCAGTACGTCAATCATGAAGAAGGATTAAACGCTCTTGAATTAACTCTTAAATATGTTGAGGAACAATCAGAAGCTACTGCAAGTGACCTCTTATTAATAAAAAGATGGAGAGATATTGCAGCTAAAAAACGCATGAGCAAATTAAACAGTCTCGTATTACTGACTTTATTAAGCCAGTGACGCATAAAAATAATGTGCATTCGTTATAATTCTTATATCTTTATACATATGTATGTATGTATATCTGATCATATTGCATTTTTTCAAATTCATACATACATAAAAATAAAAAACCTTTTAATTATATCTGTGTTCCGAGTATTATCCGAGATTTCGATTATCCGATGTACGCTCTCCCCACATTACCTTGGATAAACGAGGTTCTACTGTACTAAAAACACTTTTCCTTTCAGAGCTGGTACAAACTTTAATGAGCATAATATTGGCCAAAAAGTACTGTTCGTACTTTTGGATATAGGAAGTCCATCAATATTTACAGCTAGATCTATATCTTGGTTGGCATGAATTTTTATCCTATGTTTAATTAGAAGTGCATTTAATGAACTTTCAATTCCGAAGTAATAGAATAAACCCGAGCTTATCTCTTTTACGAATAATGCACGAAGTGTTTTTAAAAGTGTTCTAGGATCTTTTGGTAAAACATTCTTTAATGAAGGCAACATACGCAAAATTCCAAGTAATTTTCCCGTAGACGACAAACTGATACTTTCACTAATTGCCCACTGTGCTAAGGCAGATTTAAAAGTCTCTCTGAACGTTTTATAATCACTTAAAAAAATATTTGTTGTGCACGGTTGAAAACTAATATTCGTATGTTTCTCAAATGTTGAAGATTCTGTTTCTTTTCCCGCAAAGTCAAAATTTATGAGATTATTTGAAGGTAATGAATCACGTAATAATGTATCGCTAGCATTAATCGACGGACTATTTTGCTTAGTCGAATTGCATGCGTTACTTAAATTATTGTTATTCATAGATAGTGTATCAGCGTTTACCATAAATGAGAAGCATTATTAATTATCGCTAATGATCGTTTAAATCGTTCATTAGCCTTTCTTAAACGTTTTTTATGCTTTTGTTTTTCAGTGTGTTCCATTATATTTATTATTTACAATAAATACTATTTCTTACAGATAAATTCAATTAATAATCTTCAACTGAAAAAGGAGAAATATAAACATTTGTTAGAACTTTTTTAATACATACCGCTGCAACATTTGTTCCTTTCTTAATTTGAATCAGTGAAATTTTCAAATTAATTAATGAAAATCTTGCTCTTCTTGTATTAAAAATAAATTGTGCATGCTTTTAATCATTATGCTCTGATAAATTTTCACATAAACTGCCTGCTACCCAGCAAATACAAAGTATAAGAGTAACATAACCTTACAAGTGTTTTAATGTCCTACTCATTAATGTAACTGTTATATACGTAATAGAGCATATTACATCGCAATTATATTGTTGAGTGGGATATTATAACATTAATATTATATTATTATTAATATTTGCTGAGTATGCTACGATTAAAAGTGCATTTTTCTAACTTTCTTCACTTTTACTGCGATATGTACTAAAATTCAAAATAAGTATTTTATCAAAAAACAAAAGATTAAAATTTAGAGAGAAATATAAAAAAAAATATCAAAAAGGCGAATGGGCATAATAGAAGTTCAATTTACTTACTTTATTCAAATAGAAAACTTTTTTTCGACTTGTCTACTTTCACTTCCACTTTGTCGATGCTTTTGGATGCTTCGTTCTCGATTCCAGATTACTTTAGGTTAAATAGGCAGCAGGCAGCGGCAACGACGAGACAGGCATAAACAAATTTTGTCGCTAGAACCAGTGATGCAAGGTCGAACAACATGCGCAACATGAGGGAAATAGCCCCCACCATAGCGACGCTCAACAAACGAGAGTCGCTGTCGTCTGCCGTCGCCGCGTCCGCGTACGTCCCCGTTACGCTCGCCGTTTCAATAGCAGATGACTTTTCTAATCGAATCGCTAGAATATTAAGGCCCTTATACAATGCCAGGCAACAGGCAATAGGAATAGGAAATAACATAGAAGAAAAAGAGAGAAAAGCTATTTCTTCCTTTTTTCTTTCCTACATTATTCCCTATTCCTATTGTCTGTTGCCTGGCATTCTGCAAGGGGCTTTAGTGATCTCGGCCTAGTGTTCAAGGCCTACTTCTCGCAACTTTTTTTCCCGCATTTGTTTTGAATTTACAAATTTTACAATAAAGTAAATTATTAAAAAATGTTTTTTTGGCAAAAAAAAATTTTATATTCATAAAAAGTATTATGTTAAATTAATAACTATATATATATAGATTAATGCCATTGTCAATAAAAAAATAAATTTTTTTACAATAATTTAGTAACAAAATGCAAGTTTAATATATGCCAATACGTGATAGTATGTACATACGATATATATACAACGTTCGCCGGTAAATATATTTAACAGATCCATATACATATGTTCAGCGGATGTACATGAAAAGTACATTTATGAATATTTCAAAATGTACGTGGCAGTATATACATACAATATACATACAATGTTTCCCGGTAAATATATTTGGCAGATCCATGTATGTATGTTCAGTGGATGTAGATAAAAAATATTTTTCTGAATATCCATTAATGTATATAAATTAATATACGCATAACATTCATATATGAATATACGTGTATGTCCTTCATTTGTATATTATATCATATCTATGGACATATTATGGATGTCTACAGTATGTCCATTTTATGGATATATTTTTATGTTTGTTCATGGACATGTATATTATATCCCGTATATTCTATGCACATTCTGGATCAATAATGGATATCCTCAGAATATCCTGTGCTATCTGGGGAATTACGCCCCTCTGCCATATACTGAGCGGGGATCGGACATATTATAAGAATTATCTAAGTTACCGCTACCGCGCACAGTGGGGCCAAACGACATTTCGTGTTTCAAAAAAGGCTACAGTCTCGAAATGTTAACCGATTTCGATGCTTTTTTTTTTAAATGAAAGCTAACAAAATTTGCAATAACTTTGTGGAGGTAGATTTTTATTTTTTGTTTTTTTTTATTATTAAATTACACATAAAACAATTAAATTTGTAAAATATAATGACTGAACAGCAAGTAACTCTTCAACAGTAAATATTTTCTGTAACTTAACATCGGGCACTGATATAGTTGAAATTAAACATTCAAATCCTGATTTAGGAACCATAAAGTTTGACCTAACTTCACAAAATGTTACCTTAACAAATAAAATTGATATGATAAAAATAATATAAAATTTTAATAAATTAGTAAATTAGTGAATTAATTAAAAGTAACACTAAATTATTATTATAAATTCGTACTTATTAAATAACTATTGTTCGTCAAGCAACAAGTTTTGAGCTTCCGCATCTATTGGAATTGGAAAATGCTTCCATTCGTTACGAATTTATAATAATAATTTAGTGTTACTTTTAATTAATTCACTAATTTACTAATTTATTAAAATTTTATATTATTTTTATCATATCAATTTTATTTGTTAAGGTAACATTTTGTGAAGTTAGGTCAAACTTTATGGTTCCTAAATCAGGATTTGAATGTTTAATTTCAACTATATCAGTGCCCGATGTTAAGTTACAGAAAATATTTACTGTTGAAGAGTTACTTGCTGTTCAGTCATTATATTTTACAAATTTAATTGTTTTATGTGTAATTTAATAATAAAAAAAAACAAAAAACAAAAATCTACCTCCACAAAGTTATTGCAAATTTTGTTAGCTTTCATTTAAAAAAAAAAGCATCGAAATCGGTTAACATTTCGAGACTGTAGCCTTTTTTGAAACACGAAATGTCGTTTGGCCCCACTGTGCCGCGGTGCGATTACACGCACCTGGCGCTTATTTCCGGTTACCGATATCGCGTGAGTTACCTGGCTCCCGAATTTTGTGGAGTACCGCGAGTTATCGAATCGTGCCGTTATTGCCGATACCGCGTGAATTACCTAGCTCCCGAATTACGTGAAGTACCACGAGTTACTGAATCGAGCATTATTTGCCGATACCGCGAGTTACCGAGTCGTGCGTTTTTCGCCGACGCCGCGTAAGTCACCTAGCTCCCAAAGAACGTGGAGTACCGCGGGCTACCGACTTTCATTGGCGTGCTCCCTCGGATCTGGCGTGATTCCGAGGCTAGTTCACGTCACAATGTATATACATAAAGCACATGACGTAATAAAAGTATCTTACAATAAAGAATAAGACAAGCCAGAGGCGATCTAACGTGTGCTGACGATGTAGAAATAGAAAAGCCAGAGGCGATCTAACGTCAGCTGACAATTTAGAAAAAAAGAGCGAAAGACGATTTATTCGTGAGCTGGCAGATTTTAAGAAATATGTATTTTTTAAATTAGTAATCTACTATACGTTCCAGATAACACACAATATTGTATGAATATTTTATGTTGCATCAAATATATTTTTATGAGAATATTCTCGAAGAAATCTTTTATATATGTCTGTAGAATATCCTTGTTCATAAAGAATATTCTATAAACCTGCCCAGAATATGTTAAAATCAGCAATAGGAACATATTGTTTACATATTCCATAAATGTTTACTGAATATTCAAATGTACTGAAGATGTACATATAAATGACGTTCAGAATGCATAGCAGAAAATAGATCAAGATTCAACTTCTGTCAATTTCATTTCCGTTCCACTTCCGATCAGCACGTGCATTAATAGTTACGCAGTTAGTCTTGATTAGTCTGTACAATTCAAGCCGCAATTATAATTAATACAAAGATTTAATTAATCCAAAGGTAAGTTTAGATTTTAAGAGTTTTTTTAGTAAAAATGGTTGCTTAGAATAATAAATTCTTTAACCTAATCCTAACGTAACCTTAAAAGTACTCTCTTATAACAAATAATTTCTCGTTTTAAAAAGCCAAGCAAGACTTCTGGCTTTTTGAGTCTATCTTCGAAAATTTTTTTAAAAATAATATGAAACGTAGTAAAGCGACTTTTTATAGAAACATTAAAAGAGGAACCACAGCATGCTTAGAATTATATATTTTATTGTAAGAATGTGTGCAATTTTACAGATGTAATTATTTTGTTAAAAATATTAATTTTTATTTTTAAAACATGGGAATAAAAAATTAAAACAATAAAAATTTGTTTAACATTTAATATTGGTAAAGTTGATTAAATCTTTTTTTTATATCAATGTAATTGCATAAATATTTAGAATACTAAAAATAATTTAATAGAATATTTAGTGAATGTTCTTTACATGGTATTAAGCATCTTCTCTGAATATTCCTGAAATATAATAAAGAATATTTTTTCAATCTATCTGGAATATTAAAATTGGTCTCATTTGAACGTTTTATGAAGAACTTTAAAGAACATCTTTTAGTACATTAAAAGAATATTCTAATATTTTCAACAAATTTATAGAATGTTTATAAAATGTGTTTGTATTATTTGGGTGTATATGTATATATTAATTAATTGATTAATTAGTTATTTTGAATTTACTACATAAGGATAAAAATAAGAAAAGTATGACATTTTTCTTCAGTGATATATGTAGGATTATTTCAGTAGAAAACAATTTTATATTATATAAAAAGGATATTAATAGCGCGTGTCTTACGACTATATCTCACTAACTACTACTACTAACTGAACTAACTCATTCGCCACCTCGCAGGGTCCCGTAGGTACTAGAGTGGGGAGGCAAGGACGGTTCCCAACGCGATTCAAGGCGCGCAATACAAATAAACAAATAAATAGAATATTGCCATGACTAATCGAGATCAGTCCCCCTACACTCGGCCGTCCTGAATAATCATTTGGCCCAAGTAATTACAATACGTTAGCCCATGGCTTCATGTACTCGGCACATGTGCTGGTTTTCATGGGTCCTTCCCCAGGCATTTCGCGTTTCACATCATAAGAGTTGTTAGATTTAACCCTTACAACCTTATAAGGACCAAGATATTTGGCACAAAGTTTTTTGCCAGGTCCCATCTGTACTCTCTTAATCGCAACTAAATCGCTAATTTTGTACTTAGTCGGTTCACGTCTTCTTAAATTGTAGGTCTTACGATTTTCGTTTTGTACTTTTAGAATCTGATTCTTAGCTTGAAGTCTCAGTTGGTTACGATCCTGCTCGAAATGCGACTGGAATTCTCTTTCGAGGGCATCTTTAACTGCTAAATCGTCTTTTTGTTTCATTTTAACTCCAATTAGTAACTCGAACGGAGTCATACCAATGCTTCTCTGATAAGTAGTATTTAATGTTTGTTGAACTCTAGATACGTGTTTATACCACTTGGTAGGATCATTCATTGATAATTTTGTTAAGACTGGAATAATAGTTCTGTTAACTCTTTCAATCTGACCATTCGCTCGTGGTAGACCGGTGGTAATCATTGAATGTTTAATTCCCTCATCTTTACAATAATCTTGAAATTCTGAAGAAGAGAATGCAGTACCTCTATCAGTGATAATGCTAGATGGATTACCAAAAACCTGACTCTGTAGTTGTAATTTCGCAATTACTTCTTTGGACGTCGTCGACTTAGTCGGATACAACCAGATAAATTTGGTGAAACTATCAATAACAGCTAAAATATGATTATAATTCTTATTAGTTGAATCTAATGGTCCCAGATGATCTAAGTGATAAGTATACAACGGGACATCGCTCTTAACCAATGGGTTCAGAAAATCTTCCTGTTTACCCGCTTTCTTATTACCTAAAATACAAGATACGCAATTGGTGATTACATTTTCAATCTTCTTCGTTAACATAGAAATATAAAATTCCTGTTTAATAATTTCCTCTGTACGCTTTACTGAAAAATGACCTTTGCTATGAGCCATCTGGATAATTTCGTTTTGCATGTCTTGTGGTATAACAAGCAATTCGCGGCCGTCTTTGTACTTATACAATACGTCATTACGCAAAAAGTAATCATCGTAATTCTTTTGCTTCAATATTTCCATAATAGCTCGTAACTCTGGATCATTTTTTTGTACATTTGTAACTCTAGTTACAATGCTGTCCTCTTTACTGATGGCCATAATCGGATAACGACTAAGAGTATCTACATGTTTCATTCTAGAACCAGCTCTATGCTCAACGATTGCGTCAAATTCTTCAATTAACAAAGCCCATCTTGCAACTTTAGCGGATAACTTAACTTTATTCATAGTCTGTTTAAAAGCTACGCAGTCCGTGATGTTTTAAATTTCATGCCCAATAAGTAGTGGCGAAATTTCTCTAAAGCTCTTATCACGGCTAAAATTTCAAGCTCATAACTGGTATACTTAGACTCTGTTTCTGACGTCTTACGACTCATGTAATATACGGGATGCAATTTATCATCATCAGGACTTCTTTGCAATAAAATTGCTCCGAAACCGTCTTTACACGCGTCAGTGTGCAGCTCTGTGTCGAATTTCTGATTGAAGATCTTCAATACCGGGCTGTGACTTAAATCCGATTTTAATTGTTCGAAAGACTCCCTTTCTTTAAAGCCAAACTGAAATGTATTTTCTTTTCTTAGCATGTCACTCAAAGGTCTTGCTTTAATTGCATAAGACTCAATAAATTTTCTAAAATAGCCCGAGAGTCCGAGAAAACTTTGGACATCCTTCAATGAACGTGGTTCAGGGAAATTCAAAACAGCTTGCACTTTACTAGGAGACGGATGTACCTCTCCATTTTCTATGATATGTCCGAGATATTCTATTCTTAATTGCAACAGCTGACATTTACTTTTATTTATATCTAATCCGTAATCACTTGCGACTTGGAGTACTTTCTGTAAGCGTATAGTACCTTCTTTGATATTAGGCGCAATTATAATCAAATCGTCTAGATAAATCAACAGAATACCGTCATTGACCAAAGGTCGATAAACATGATTTATGTGTCTTTGAAAAACAGGTGGTGAATTACACAAACCAAAGGGTACTTTTAAGAACTGATATTGGCCTCGATGGGTAACAAAAGCAGTATATTTGCGACTTTGCTCTGCTACGTTCACATGAAAAAATCCATTCCTAAGATCAATTGTACTGAATACACGAGCTTCTGCTAATCGGTCGATTTGGTCCTCAATTACTGGTAACGGATATTTGTCTTTGATCATTACTTTATTTAATCTTCTATAATCAATGCAAAGTCGCGGTGAACCATCTTTCTTTTTAGCAACTACCACGGGGCTTGCATATTCGGATGAACATGGCTCAACAATTCCTTCGTTTATCCAATCATTCACCTGCTTTTCAACGATGTCTCTTTCTTTCGGCGGTAATCGTCGTGGAGTTTGATAAATAGGCGTCTCATCTTTCAACATTACACTTAATTCAATATTGGTCGTCTTAACCTTATTGGGCTTATACGTCAGCATCATGTTTTCCACAGTGCTTCTAGATTCCTTGTCAATCATCAAATCCGTGTAAATCGTTTCATTCTTTTCTGGCTGCAACTTGATCTGTGAAAGGAAAACTAAAGCGCTAGGTTTATTAATTGTAATACCATTCTGATCAATTATTACTTCAGCCTGGTTAATAAAATCAGTACCTAAAATTATAGCAACGTCCAAGGCTTTTGAAGGAATCACATGAAATGTTAACGGAAAATTAAAACTATCTACTACGATTGTCGTTTGAAAATGTCCGAGCGTCTTAACTTGACCTTGAGCAATACCGGTCAAAAGCACTTTTGACTCACACAGCCTTGAGGCATTAATAGACATAAAAATATCCTCGCGCATCAAAGAGAGATGACTACCTGTGTCTAATAGTGCATAGAAACTTCTGCCTTCAATCACAATTTCTTTAAACATTCGGCTTACATTGACAGATTTTAGAAGAACGTTAGTTGTTACCTGCGTATTTTTTGAATCGCCTTTATGCGGACAATTCTTAGACTCATGACCAAAGCTATTGCACTTAAAACATTTTTTCCCTTGGTTCTTAAATTTACACATGTTCGCTTTATGTCCACTCTCGCCGCAGTTATAACAACGATCTGTCGCCCTCGTCTGCTTCTTTTGGTCATCCTTTGTCGGTTTAACGTCGTCCTTGGCTGGCTTACCTGCTAATTCCTTCTTTTGATTGCTTCTGCTGCTGATGGCACCTCGTTCCTGTATTCTTTCGTACGTACGCAGGCGAGCTCTAAATTCGTTATAGTCTCGAGCCCCGTACAACACTACTTTGCTGCTATTCTCCGGGATACCATCGACAATGTACTGGATAACTGACTCGACATCGATATTTCCTTGAGAAGCCAATTCCCTCATGGCCAGATAATATTCTTGGAGATTCTCATCTTTCTTTAATTTCCTTTTGGCCAGTTTCCGGTGTATATCGGCACTACTCACTTTGCGACTGAATTCCTCTTTTAACGCAGCTTTCAATTTTTCCCAGGACTGCGTGATACTCAGCCCACGAACAAATACTTTAGCAACACCCTTGAGAGACTTGCGGGCGAACACTAACTTTTGTACATCTTTAAAGTTAAAAGTGATCCTTGAGCTATTTTGCCCTCTATGTCTCGGTATGTTTTGGTCACTGCCCTCGGAATCATTGCCGCTAAGCGAAGAAAGATCATCGTTCGTTCGTAGACTGCCTACGTTACCAATTCGCTCGACTCTTACTTGTTGTCGTTGTTGCGGCTCTTCTGGTGCTTCTGGTTCGTCAAATTCATCTTCGGCTTCAGCATCATCGTCGTCCTCTTGTAATGTTAACGATTGAATGTCCATTAGCGCCCGTATAATTTTCTGTCGCAACTCTTCCTTGGTACCGGCGTAATCCAAGCCCAGAATATTGCACATGGACGTCAAATCACCTATCGAAAAAGCAGCGGAATACTCAAGTTTTGTTCGGAATCTATCCGATGCATCGTCAAAGTCAAAGCCGCGGAAATTACGCAACTGTTTACGGCTGGTGCGGTCACCATCCTTTTCGAACACGAGCCGATAAAGCGCGTATATAGCTAGGCGTGGCGATGTTCTTATTTTGTCAGCCACTGGCTTGATTTGTCCAAGCGTTTCCATTACTTCTTGATTATAGTTCATGTCGTGTATAAGCGATCGTCGTCCTGTCTTGTTATCGCTAAACAATGGCTAATGCTTGCACTCGCGCACACGTCTTTTTGCAAATATGTCGGTTATATGTCTTTCGTAACCTTTCGGCGTAACGTAGATCAACCGGCGTTTTTGTCGTTTCTGGCGTCGTACCTCGTTGTTCCTGACGTCGTATCTCGTCGTTCCTGGCGTTGTACCTCGTCGTTCCTGGCGTACCTCGTAGTTCCTGGCGTCGTACCTCGTCGTTTTAGGCACAACCAGCTTCTTTCTATCTTTTTAGCCACAGCGTCGTTAATCGTCGCGAAGCGTCGTATTCGTCGTAAGTCGTCGTAACCGTCTTAAATCGTTGTAATCGTCGTAAATCGTCGTAATCGTCGTAATTGTCTTCAAGCACGCGGCTCTCTGCGAGAGGTCTGGTTACATCGCGGCTGAGCCCCCAATTTATGTAGGATTATTTCAGTAGAAAACAATTTTATATTATATAAAAAGGATATTAATAGCGCGTGTCTTACGACTATATCTCACTAACTACTACTACTAACTGAACTAACTCATTCGCCACCTCGCAGGGTCCCGTAGGTACTAGAGTGAGGAGGCAAGGACGGTTCCCAACGCGATTCAAGGCGCGCAATACAAATAAACAAATAAATAGAATATTGCCATGACTAATCGAGATCAGTCCCCCTACATATATATAGTATTATATGTATATTTTTCATTTATTATTTTGTCATATTTAGTTCATATTTATTTGACACCTTGTATACGCCTATGTCATCTCGTACATTATATTGCAGCCTTGCGACGAAATTTCAGTCGAGGAAACAAGCGCAAGCATCGTTTGTTTACAAACTATCCGATCACACGTACACAGACCACATCAGTGTAACGAGTTACCACTACAAACAAATGCGTACACACGAACCTACGCGGCGTAGACTACACCGATAATGTCATTTCATTTTTAGTACCATCGAAATGATGGCGCTTTCGCGTCGGAGTTCGGCTGCCACTCCAGCATCCTCTTAAATTTTGAAGTCTCATAACTCAGGAAGATCTCAACTAAAAAGGATTTGTAACCAGTGTTTCGAAAACGCCTTGACGTCAGCTACAAGAATATGAAATAAAAAGTAAGGATTCTCATTAAAAAAATTCAAGTCGACCTTGGCATGACCTTCACAACGCCATTCAAGATCAATCGCATATACCCATGTAATGCATTACTTGATCACCAACAACTTTTGTCTGAAACATTTTTTAAAATAACCACTTCTCTCGTTTTTAAATGGGGTGTACGGGTGGTCTAAAACACCCGGTATATATAAAAGCTAAAATAATTAAATGTCAATTAAATTTTGCTAAAGAGGGCCCACCACCACCCCCGTTGTATGTTCAGTATGCAGGATATGACGGTCCTCTTTGATTAATTATGTTACGAAAATACAAAATGATATAAATGTCACATCGTTTCTAGACCATTGCGTTTTTCTAATTCAAGCATCAACAGCTTAAGTCCAATCATTTCCTTCTCTACATATATGTACCTATATATGTACTATGTACCTATATATGTACCCATATATGTACTATGTATAACGACCTTTTTTAATATATACTATATTAAAAAGACTTTTGTCATCACTTTCGACATATTTTAATAGAATATTGCACTATATGACAATTCTTCTTACCACTTATTACCAAGAGGCACGGTCAAATACTGAAATAATACCAACAATTACTCATCAATTGTCTGTAAGAAAATGATACAGATATCTTTAGCGTCTCTAGGCCATTGTCTTTTTCTAATCTGTGTATCGTCAGTTTCAATCCAAGTGCTAGACATTCCTTCTTTACATATACTTGTGTAATGACCTTTTTCGATACATAGTCCATGATGAAATATAGCACTCATTACTTTGTACAATTGTCCAATAATAATTATTTTAGTTGTTGGGACAGCACGCAAAATAAACTTATCTGTTTTTGTTGATGTCCGTTTTGAATTGATATTAAATGAATGACAATTATATCTCTAGTTAATGTAAATTTACTTTTACATAATATGTCATTTCCTGTTAAATTTTTACATAATTCGTTGTGTAATTGACACCAATGAGAAAACGTTACATTAATTAACTCATTAACAAAGGGAGGGCGCGGACTTCGAATCACCGATTTTGAAAAAATTTATAAATGTTATAGTACTCTACTAGAAGAGTACTTGAGCAAAGGGATAGGGCGCAACGCTCAGTCGTTTTCGAGAAAAACCGGTTTAAAGTTTATAGAGTTCCTTATATACCAATCGCGTTAGATCGATTGTCAAGAAAAGCGCGTAGTTCGCGCACTAAGCCCCAAACTATCACGTCGTCGACCCAGGTTTGATTTCTGCCTATTATACTTTTTTTTATTCAATTTAGCAAATATTTATTCATTATATTATTATATTAAATATGTATTATAATATTATGTAAAATTAAATTAATTTAATTTACAATTGTGTCTTTTATTAAAAATTTGCACTTTTAATTTCTTTTTATAATTTACTGAATATAATTTTTATTCAATTAACAATCTTATTATTTTACATGTTTCGATATAAAACTAATAAAATATTACTTTTAATATAGTTATTATTAAACAACACAGTTATTATTCAATACAAGAAACATTTTATTCAGCGTAATCTTTCACTCAACTTTGTTAAGTTCATATCTGTGGAATCTACAGTGTAGATAGTAATTATCTATTAAAGATTCACAAAATATATCTGTCGATTGATCATCAAGTGCTTCAATCTCTTTACGAGTTTAATTTTCTACATCTTATTCGATTAACATTTAATCATCTAATAGTTGTGTTACGTATGGCACCTTCACTTGACGCCTCCATACGTAGACTCTCTAAAAACCATAACAGTATATACGGAAAATTTAAACAATTATTTGTATTAATTTTTAATTCATTTATTGATTAATTCGTTATTTAAAGTAAATTACATATGGTAAATATTAATATAATAAATATCTCTACCTTTAGAATAAGTTAAATAATAGCAACAATACGAATTGTATGATACTATAAAAATTGTTAACTATTGTCATATTAACTAATTTTATACTTATATACTTTTGAAGCGCTTTATAGATACTTGAAACGACCTGTAACGCGACGTAAATAAAAATACTGCGCAGTAGTTACATAAAGGTCACTAAAGAAAAGAATGTAAACATCGCGTGATCGATCGTACGATGTCTGTCTCCACCTCGCATGTCCGAGTAGTGGGGATAGCAACTACGGGTATATAAGGCGGCTCCCAGCCAGCCCGGTACCTCAGTCCATCTCGCGCAACACCTCAGTCAGATTTCAACCACAGTGTCTCAACCTCAGTCGGCCCTCAGCCTTTACACAGTTTCAGTTCACACCACGCGCAGTCAACTCAGTACATTCTGCCATATACTTCAGTCGGTCCGAACCAGTCATGCGCTACAATTAGTTATACTAACGTTTATTTAATTATTGTATTAGATCCAATGTCAATTCCAGTATTATTTCTTAGTGTTCAATGAACAATTATAGTTATTTAGTGCAACTTTTCATTCTTTTTCTTACAATATTTACACGAACAATCTTCCATCAACATTCAGCAACAATTGACAACATTCAATAATAGACGACACAGACGACAACTTAACAATTGGATCAACCAGGACTTCTTCAACAGTAATAGGACACGTTACTGCAACAAAGGTAAGTGGATTAAATAATAATTATTAACCATATTATTATTATCATCACATTTATTATAAAAAGTGACGCAATCAATTATAACAATAACAATTAACGGTGCTTAAACAATTATTTCGCTATCACAACTAAACTTAAATTCAATAACTATACAAGATTATATTATTTATTTAATGAACAATTTGAGTTAACACGCAAACTACGAGCAATTATATATATTTATTCGCAACTTTTTACACATAAATAACAAGTGGACTGTGATTATCTTTTATTTAATAAACTAAACTTATATCATTAAATTGTTTAAACAATTACATAAATGCGCTGACACATACGCGCTACTACTATTAAGGAAACAATACAATAGAGCATAATAAATTAAAAAGGCATTATTAGTCAGATCATTGTTTACTACATTCTATATTTAACAATAACATTATTTATAATTAATTAATAGTTAAAGAGATAGTGCAAACGTTTGCGCGCCTCCCTTAGTGCGTTTATTCGTCGGCACACAATAAAAACCAGTCATTCCAGCGCGCCTCCACTAGGGCGTTCGGTTACCCAGACACACACCCACACACAAATATGTCTACTTAACTATTAATTAAAATTCTTTTATTAAAATCTTTTATTTATTGTTACGTCCTGATAGATGTAGAATTTTTTCGTTGGGCTTGGCGATCAACGTAAACGGGCCTGACCGCACGAGCCGAGCGGCACGTTTAGAATTTGCGACGGGTCAGCGACTGAAAGAGTCGTTTTTACTCCGTCGACAGGTCAACCGCTCGTAGTTCCCTTTTTGGGTCAAGGAATTGAATCCCTTTTACCCGGGACGGAACCTTTGTGCGCAATTTGAGAGGGGGGTGAGGGAGTGACGAACGAGGAGGGTGTGGTTAAATGAAAAAAAACAAAAGTTTAATTTACTAAAGACTTAACATTTTAATTTGATTGAATTTATAATTAGGATACAAAACTTAACTCTTATTCGCATGTGTTTTATAATTTTATTTGTGTATTCTTTACAAGGGTGTGTGTGTGCGTGTGTGTGTGTCGCGTGTGTGTGTGTGTGTGTGCGTGTGCGTGTGCGTGCGTGCGTGCGTGCGTGCGTGCGTGCGTGCGTGCGTGCGTGCGTGCGTGCGTGCGTGCGTGCGTGCGTGCGTGCGTGCGTGCGTGCGTGCGTGCGTGCGTGCGTGCGTGCGTGCGTGCGTGCGTGCGTGCGTGCGTGCGTGCGTGCGTGCGTGCGTGCGTGCGTGCGTGCGTGCGTGCGTGCGTGCGTGCGTGCGTGCGTGCGTGCGTGCGTGCGTGCGTGCGTGCGTGCGTGCGTGCGTGCGTGCGTGCGTGCGTGCGTGCGTGCGTGCGTGCGTGCGTGCGTGCGTGCGTGCGTGCGTAATTGTTTTTTTAAATTAAACCACCAATTTTTTTTATATAAATTAATTTTTTTTATATAAATCCATTTATCACATTCTGTGTAAAAAATTATAAGAATGCGGTTGTAATGAACAAAAAATGAATAATTTACGAGATATTTTATATCTTAGTTTGACATATTTTTTATAAAATATAAAATATCTCGAAAAATATTTAATTTTCGGTAATCTTATCTTAATACCTTTATGCACAGAATAATGAGGAATCAATTAATTGTGTAAAAAGAAACAGTTTTTAAAAAAAGTATGCAACTGCATGTTGCAAATTACATATTTTTTTTAAAGCAACTGTATTTTTTGCACCAATTGATTTGTCTCATTATTTAGTGCATAAAAGTATTAAGCTTCTCGAAAATTAAATGTTTTTTTTAGATATTTTGTATTTTATGACAAAATAGATCAAACTAAGATATAAAATGTCTTGTAAACTATGTTTTTTTTCTATTATACCGTTATAACTTTTTATACAGAATGTGATGAGAAATCGATTTATATAAGAAAATTATGATGATTCAACTTAAAAAAACAATGGTGACCTTTAAAACTCAAAAAGGTCACAAGTTAAAAAAAATTTTATGTACATTTTATTGGGGACTAAAAACCATATTTCCTTTATTTTCGTTACTTCAATCAGTTATGAGATATTTGTCCAAATAATTGGACGAACACCCTATGTATGGTTACTTTCATTCAATTCATGTTTTAACAAACCTAAGTTTTTTTTTCAAATGCTCAACATATTTTTATGAGCTTAAAGTTTTAAATACAGTATATCTATTTTCTATTGGCTTCTTACAATTTAAAATATTTTTATAAAATATATAGTATAAATGATTTATTTGTTGATTTCTAATGTAAATTTTTTAATTTCATTACATTAATATTATAAATACTACAAAGATGATTATAATATTCATTTTTTATTGTTTTATTGAATAGTCATGGAGATTGACAGTTTTTATTTACATATTAAAGTAGGAAACAGAAGTTTTTAAGAATTGATTAATATAATGATTTTATTGATTGTTATTTGTGCAATGTTTTCTGCTATTGTTTCTTTTTTTGGTAAATTTAGTACGATTAAATAATGACATTTTATGTTTTATATAAATATATGTGTATATTCTACAAAGAAGTTAAACAAAATTAAATAAAATTAAGGATCAAATATACGAATTTTTTGCAGAAAAACGAATAATTTGTTTACAAATAATTTTGCTCTAAATAAGATCATTTCTCACAAATACTAGTTAATGAGAACAAATTAGAGAACATTTGAAGAAATATTGTACATATCATATAATGTCTATACTACCTACTTGTTCAATTTATTTCTGAATTTTGTACGCTTTCATTTGACTTTAAATATGAATCATAGATTTGTTAAAACATGAATCATAGATATTACATACACTCTTTCTTGAGATATCAATTTTAATTCTGTAATTAATATAAGAATTTATTATTGTTGCTTGTAACTTATATTTGTTGTAATACAGATATTTGTTTGTAATATAGATATCCTGAAGCAGCCACAACGTTATCATATGCAACATTGAAAACTACATTGTACCGTGAAAGAATCAAACTTCGCCCAACTTTACCAAAAGATATGGAGACTCCTGCTACAAATTTATCAACTTACCAACCTCTTGAAAAATTTTACAAAAGAAATGTAACTTGCAGCGATGGAAAAAAAGCATTAATATTTACAAGTAATGAGCTATTGCAAGAATTACAAAAATCAACAGAACTTTATGTCTATGGCACATTTAATGTAAGTTTGTATATCTTATAATACACACACAGTATATTGTTTCTATATATGTATATGTATATGTATATGTATATGTATATGTATACAATAAAAATAATATATAACGATACTCGGTATAAACTGTGAGGATGACGAACAGAATTGGATGTTCTTTTGTAATAATTAATTTGTTAAAACTCTTAATGTTCATTTATTAAATTTTTGATGTTAAAAACTGTAGATGTTTCGGTCAAGTACGCGACCATTATCAATGCAATAAAATTAGTTGTATATAAAAGTCATGTATGGATAATCATAAAGTTTTAACAAATTAATTATTACAAAAGAATATCCAACTACTGACTCGTCATCCTCACAGTTTACACCGAGTATCATTATTAATACACACGAGTCTACTATTTAAGAGGTTAAAAGTAATACATTTAAATAATGTTAACTTTGCAGATTGTTCCACGTGTACCATTAATAAATCAAATGTATACACTACATACTCGATATATGAATGTAGTAAGTAATAAAAATATATTATAACATGAATTATCACTAGTTAAAATATTGCATATGAATAATATTACTCAATAAATCATAAAAAAAGATAGTATGAAAAAGTTGTAATATAAGTTAATTTATTTTATTAACAAATACTAATTTCATTCTTTTATAATATAGACATAAAAAATGTCAAGTTTAAAAAATATAATTTAATATTTATTTTATATGTATATTATGAAGTTATAAATTATACAAAAGTATATGATTCCTCTTATTCTTTATAATAAATCTATAAGCCTTTTAAATATGTTTTTTCTTTAAAAAACAATAAAATCATGATTTGAACAATATCAATTGATGCTTTATCTCATACTCTTATTCATTGTTTAATTATAATAAAAATACTGTAATTTGTTTATTTTGCAGAGTATTGCTATGATCTTTATCCTGTGTGAAAATCGTTCTA
The DNA here is from genome assembly GCF_040581485.1 of Linepithema humile. Taxonomy (NCBI): domain Eukaryota; kingdom Metazoa; phylum Arthropoda; class Insecta; order Hymenoptera; family Formicidae; genus Linepithema; species Linepithema humile. The sequence goes on along the minus strand of NC_090134.1, from coordinate 13,328,453 downwards.
GTAATATGTACAGAGCTATTTGGAACAAAATTCTAGAGTTAGTGCCAATGCTTCAACATAATGTAAAATTTATAATGAGCGACTATGAGACAGCATGAAAGTGATAAATGAACAATTTCCAGCAGCAGCAGCACATGGGTGTTGGTTTCACTATAATCAAGTGTGCATTATAATTTTACATAATTTATTTTTTATGTTTATTCTATATTATTTACATAAACCAGTTATTAATAATACATAAATATTCACTTACAGGCACTTTTGCGTCATTGGCGGCGATTAGGCTTAATGGATGCACCAAGAAACATTTTATCAATGACTATGAGTATGGCATTGGTTCCTTCTGATTGTTTTGAGGAAGCACTTTCCTTTATACAATTTGAAGTCAATCAAATTTCTCATGAATATCCTGCTGTTAATGATTTTTTAACATATGTACGCAAAACTTGGTTACCACAAAAAATCAGCGTTTATGATTGTCCTGTAAGGACAAATAATATAACAGAAACTTTCCATAACATAGCAGGAAGAAAATTCAGTAAATTTCATGAAAACGTCTGGAGTTTCTTAGGTAATATTCTCATTAATATTTTTTTCCATTTTATATATAAAGTAAACTTTGAAAAAATAATATGCTTACAGATAATCTGCAAATATTAATAACTGACAAAGAAATAAAACTGAAACGTTTAAAAACAACCGAAACTACTGGGCATTATACAACTATTAAAAACAGAAACCGAGATAATAAAATATTGAAAATGCAAAACTATTTTGCAACAGGCAGGTTAGTTTATATAAAATTCTATAACACATAATCTTTCATCGACGTTTTCTTTCGCAATTTTTAATCTTTGCATAACACATTAATAGCGAATTGATTATACATTATATAATGTATTATGCAAAGACTAAAACAGACTTTAATTTTAACAATTCATAAATTGACGCGATAATCAAGAGCTGTCAGATATGAAATTGACTTGACAACAAAAAATAATCCGCATCGAGATTCGAGACTTTTGAGAATCGATATAATATAGATTTTTTAAATGAGAAGAAAGTCGACTTATAAAAGCACACAGAATAGCTTTATTTATAAAAAATTTAATTTATTGTAATTTTTTCAATTACTTTTTTGTATATAAGCAGTATATTTTTGAAAACCTATTGTGTACTATTTATATCTATTAATTCTTATCATTTTTTAAATAAAAGCTTTGAAAAAAACAGCTATTTAAAAAATAACAATTTACGTAATCTTACATTTTTTTACATCAGATAATTACAAGAAAAATTGATGTATCTAAAAGAACAGATAAATGTGTGATTCTATTTATAAGATTACTTTTAGATTGATTTTTCGTAAAGATTATTTAAAAATGAATATCAATATTTTCAATTTTTTTCAAATAATTTTCATTAAAAACGACTAATAATGATTCATTTGCGACTGAACATGAAATAAAGATATTAATTTCCATTTTCGGCATCCTGCATTTATATTGTAAATTTAATATTTTTATATGTTTCTTTTTTATTTCTACATATGTAATACATAGTAAAAGTATTTTTTTATTCTTTTTAGGTTGGATCTCAACAATTTTTTACGTTTCTTCAACGACAAATATGAAAATATGATGAAGGATAAATTACTTTCTAATGGTATGTCTATTATTAGTAATGAATAAAATTTGATATTTGAAGCTTTCACAAAGTGGAAAAGTACTACCCTCTGACTTAAATTCATTAAATAAATATATACAAAAAAAAACTTTATCTTGTAAAGATATTATATTCTTAAAATATTTAATATATATGAAATAAAAATGTTAAATATCTTGATTGTATGGATATATATTTAAATTTAATATAAAAATTATATTTTTACAAAAGATAACATACCTGATTCAACATTTGATGAAGAATATGATCATGTGTATTTAGAAACAAAATCAAATACACTGCATAATATAGAAGATGACACAAAAATTAATACAAAAAGGAAAACACCATTACAAACATTAAATTATGAGGAAATGAATCATTCACGTATAAAATATCACAAAAGAAGACAAAATGTGTTAAACACTGATAAAGGTAAACATGTAAATTTTAATATTACATTTGCAAGCATCATACTTTAAAAAAAAGTGAAATACAATGGTTTGAATAAAATGAAATAATATACACCATTAAATTTGTTTTTATTACTTTTACAACTGAATAACATAACATATATTATATAAATTTATAACAATTCTACTGGATAACAATTTTGTTTTTCTTTTGGATTTAGTATTTGACTGTTATTGATTTTATAAAATTAATGTTTTTATACATCAAAATTGATAACGGATATATAATAAGTTATTGTATATATATTCATATTAAACATATCATTATTTATATTCCCTTACAAACACAAATTATAATACAATCTTTTTTGTACATCTAAGATGTATATATTTGTTTATATTAAAAATAAATTTTGCAATTACAGTAATACAAATTTCAGATCCTACATAGAAAAATTTGGATATATATATCCAAATTTTTCTATGCAGGATTTTATATTAAAAAAAAATATATATCGCTATCATATTATATTATAATAAATATATTACTATTGTATCATATTTGTTAACAGAAAACTTTAATAGAGAACACAAAAACAAGATATCTTAAAATTACCAAAATTAAAGGTGATTTTACAAAGGATAGATAAAGTATCAAAGGAAGAAATAAAAATATCATCAAAAGAATCATCAAAGAAACGTCGCAGAATAAGAATTTAATTTAATTGCAGTGTTACGTCCTACATCCTACACGGTTCTTCTTTGCGCAACTTTCTCACGATCAGTCGGTAAAACTCAAAGAGATCCCTAATGGAAATTTGGCCTTTACAAATAAAAATAAAACCATAAAACTCACTAAGATTATTTCAGACACATATCGAAATTTCCGATAAGATAAATTGTCCTTTGAGTTTCCGGCGATGATCACGTCCGCACCGATAAAATTTTATAGCGTCTACACTAAATACTACCACCAGGTACCTCGCCTTATTCCCGCCTATCCTTAAGTTCGATTTCCTATTGAAAATCTATCTTTATTACTTTCCTCCACCCTAAGATTTCCTCAAGGATCCAAAATCTTAAGGAATACCTCCCTTCCAAAACCAAAAAATCTGAGTATAAAAGGAAGGGACCCAGCAAGAGTCAGAGAGTTTTTAGTTAGAGAGTCAGCGGAGTTTTTAGTTAGAGAGTCAGCCAGTTAGTAGAGAGAGACTTTGAGTATTACCCAAACAGTTTGAATATTGGGACTTAGAAATAATTCGTAACATTTTAAAGTGACTGTAAGTCACTGTGTGTTACAAGTGACTGTAAGTGTTTGTAACAAAATAGATTCAGTAAAGTGTCTGTTAAAACTATTCGATCTCTTTTCTCGTGTACAACCTACACCCTACCTAACACCCAACCACCCAGTTATCTCTCTGAATCAGCACTCAGAACTATTTGCTCCGGTGCGGACCACCGCACGTTGTACTTGGTTTCTGTATCCCCGCTAATCGTGGTGCGGACCACCGCACGCTTTTAGCCTGGAATTTTCGGATTGACAACATTATCCTTCATGCCCAAATCTAAGACGCGACGTGGGGGAGTAAAATACCGTGCGCGCCAATTACTTCTCCAGTACACGAGACCGGTTACGGAAGACAATTCAGAATACATCGGTGTTCAAAGAAATTATTTTGACTACGAATACGAGGATCTGTGCAACGCCTCCGATCAGTTTTCCCGGCGCGAAGGATATAACGCTCATCGGCCGTGGCCCTTCACTCTCATCCCCCTCAGCTGCAATCAATCTCCGATCGACCCAGTGCGGATACCACTAACTGACCCCAGGAGGATCAAGTACACCTCAAGGCCGACTACACCTGGACTTTAGAATTGGAGATCTAAATACATTTCGAAGACATCCAAGTAGTAAGTCTAATTTTCACAATCACCTCTCTCTCTCTCTCTCAAACACCTCTCCTTTTGAAAATTGCACGAGGTTCCGCCCTTGGTAAAAGGAGTTAATTCTCTTGACCAGAAAAGGGAACCACGAACGATTGGTTGAGGCCTTTAACAGCGTAATATCGATCCTTACGATCGTTGACCTGTTCTCAGCCAAGGGAAATCGTTCGGCTCGCGCGGTCGCCTCCTCTCATACCGACCAGCGAGCAAACACCACAAATTCATACTTTTATTGTTGCGTCCGTCCGTATACCTGATTACGCCCTTTTCCCTCCAGGTTAGGACGTAACAGCAGCAAGGTAATTATTTCACAACATTCTACTAATGCAGAATTAAAATAAAATAAGATTTGTTAACTTCGACAAATATTCATATACTTAATATTAACATTTTCTTTTTCTAATAAAAATAAAATATATAGAAAGTACTGGAAGATGAACATTTATATTTAAATTAAGTAAATCATATTTATTCTTTGGATTAGAAACTGAAGGATGATATTAAACTGCATCAAAAGAAGAATGTACAAAAGACATATGTACTGTGTGTCTTGTAAACGAGCGTACACATGCTTTTATACCTTGCGGTCATTTGGCTTGTTGCTTCCCGGGAAAAAATGGAGGAGATCTGACTATGTCTGATTTGATAAAATTAGATAAAATAAGATCTGAAATTTAGGTAGAGTCAAATCTGATCAGATACAATTTTATCACGTCAGATCTGCATGGACAGATCTATTCAGATTCAGCCAGAAATGCTAAACTTTTGTCCGATCTCACAAAATCTAATCATTGTTGCCGTTCGATATTAAATCGCAAATCCAATCGGATCTTTTTCAATCTAATCTGACATTATTTGGTCACATAAGATATTATGAGGTATGAGCAAATATTACACATCAGATCTCACCAAATCTGATCAGACCAAACTAGACATATTTTGATCTCGTCAGATCTAATGATTTTTACCTGCAATATTTGGTTAACTGATGAAATCAGATCTCGTTAGATCTTATCTGATAATGTCAGATCACATTAAATCCGCTAAGATCTGACCAGACTTCCGTTATGAAGATGCGAAAAATAATTTTCGAAATATTTTTTTTCCTAATCCCTATATCGGTACCAAAATATAACGAAAAAATGAGTAAAATTTTAAATCGATTGATCATATATATTAATACGTGCTGCCTTGTTTAATTTCTAATGTATTAAATAAAATTGCGGATAAAAATTTTTTATTTTTTAAATCCTAACAACAGATTTTGTTTTAAAAATTTGAATCTCTTCAAATATATATTTAGCTTTTGATGTAAAATAAAAATTTTCAAAGAAATAATTTTCTAACATTTTAAAATATGGCATGAAAATCAATACAATCAGATAAAATTTTTCGCTATTGGCATTATTTATTATAGATCTATTGGGATTGGGATAAAAACGCAATTCAGAAAAAAATAATAAAAAAGAAGTACGAGGGCCATTCAATAAGTAACGAGACAAATTATTATTGCTCAAAAACGGCTGAATTGATCCATATGAAACTTTTAGGAAATAAAGTTAGCAACCTTGCGATGACATCTGATCAGCTGTTAAATCATATTTTGTAAACATAACCTCAAATTTACTCAGTTAACGATGGCGAGTCCGCTCGAGAATTGCACCGTGGAAGAACAACGTGCCGTGATCAGATTTTTAGTCGCGGAAAGTGAGAAAGGCAGTAAAATCCAGTGATACGCCTATTGTCCCGAATTAACGCATCAATACGAGATTCGAGAGAGGAAGTCCCAACTTCGACCGGTCGTCCACTGCGTTGCTCGTCAGAAATTTTTGTACGGCCACTTTGAAACTGCTCTACCCATTTGTAAACGTTCGAACGATTCAAACAATTTTCTCCGTACACTTTTAACATTCTTTCGTGGATTTTACTGCCTTTCTCACCTTCCGCGACTAAAAATCTGATCACGGCACGTTGTTCTTCCACGGTGCAATTCTCGAGCGGACTCGCCATCGTTAACTGAGTAAATTTGAGGTTATGTTTACAAAATATGATTTAACAGCTGATCAGATGTCATCGCAAGGTTGCTAACTTTATGTCCTAAAAGTTTCATATGGATCAATTCAGCCGTTTTTGAGCAATAATAATTTGTCTCGTTACTTATTGAATGGCCCTCGTACATTGTAATATTATACATTATGGTTTATATAATTGTTTTCATCGAATGTAATGTTTTACATATGTAATTTCCCACCCTTACTAATTTATACATATAATCAATATCTTTTACTTGAACATTATAAAAATAATTTTCTTCTTTTATCGGTAAGATGTGATTTACTTTTGTCTTGGTGTTTCGATGATGAAACATATTTTTATGAATTACCGTTAATGGACGGAACATGAAAAATACATTGTCCAGCATTGTAAAAAATAATCTAATCGAACCATATTGTTTGGATTCAGCATTTTTTAGTTTAAATTCAACGTTGTAACTATTTGTCTTTAAAAGTGTATGTCTCTCGGATGTATAAATTTCAGAAAAAATTCTTGCTCGACCGTAAATAAGAACATCATTCTCTTCGATTTGTATCGTTTGATCCACTGTACCCGCAGATGTTAAAAACTCACTTCTGATTTCAGTTTCGTTAAGAACGATTTTTAAATAAGGTGGACCAATAATACAATCTTGAATACTTGAATACTTTCTGGTGATAATACATGTTCTGTAGCTTTATTTTTCAGTACTTGAATGCCTTGAGTAATTATTATATTATTGATCAATTCTTGTCCGATGTGCTTAGAACTATGAACGATACGTGAAAGAAATCCATTGAAGTTTTCAAAAGAAAAGGCCGACCAAGCCCATAAGGGACCCCATCTCTTTACGCAAAGTCCAAGATGTAATAGCATATGAACATTGTAGGTTAATTGTCTGTCGTTATAAAGCCTTTCTACAAGGCTTACGAATAGCCTAAGCAAGGTTTCAGCTTCTTCGATATCCTCACTTGAAATATTATCTCCAAGAAGAATATAAATAGCTTTTGAAAGTAGAAGCCAATGTTGAACATATTTATCTAGTAAATATTCGGTCATTGTAGGTAAAGAGTAAAATAAAAGCCAAACATACCACTCGGATGCTTTATACAAGTGCAAGAGAGATAATGATCTTGGCATTCGGCGGAAGGTATCAGGAGGCCGAATTTTTAAGAGAAACTTGTCAATATCGTTCAACGACTTTTTCACACACCATTTTCCATTTGATTTATACCAAAGATTCGTGAATCGCCTTACTGATCCAAGAAGTACAGAATGCATAAAATCTGGTACCATACACGTGCTAATATCAATAAGAGGAAGAGTCGAAATGATAGGAATTCCTTTTATACCTCTAATATTATTTAATGCTCTTGTTAGTACTTTTTTTCCTTGAATTCTCATTCTCTTGCTAGTTCTAAGCATGATCTGTTGTTCATTAATAAATAGATATATATGCTTACATTTCTTGTTTGGTAATATTTTACACTTTCGAGTTTTTATTTTGCAAAGGTTGCAACCGTAGCGCCCATTAAAATTCAAAATGTTTTGTATTTGTGCCCTAGCTGGAGCATCAGCTACTATTAATGGAACAACAACTTTAGAATTATGTTGTTTTATTTATTGGATGAATCCAATTGACACCTTCATCAAAACAAGTTTTAAATTTTTCGCAGCAGGGTTGAAGAAACGAATTCATGAAAGGCTTATGATTATCATACCACATTCCAATAATAATCACAAAATTATTCCTCAAATTCTTTGGAATCTCAGCAATTGTAAACATTAATGGCCAACAGTTTCCAGTGGAACTTTTTTTCAGATATAGACCATCTGTGTTCAGTATCAATGTTAAATCGTATAATCCTCTTTTGTGCGCTTCTGAATAATTAACTCTTAAATATTCTGAGCCATCAGTGATGTCAGTAATTACACTAGAATCACGAGGTTCATGTTGCTGTATAATTCTGTATAGATTCCTATGTTCAAACAAATATTTTATCTGATTCACGACATTCAGCTCATAAAAAACACCAGTATTTTCATTAATCAGTGGATACGTTCAAAATGTTTGGATGGAATGCTCTGCTTTATCATTATAACATATCTGACAGTTTTTACAATAATAGTGTTTTATGACAGCACATGGAGGAGCTAGATCTGTAATATATTTGAATAATTTAAAAATAGTTGTAGGCATATTATTAGGTACCGAAAGCATTTCACAAACTGTTTTTAATATATCTTTCAAAGCGTTTTTAGTCAATTTATGTTTCATGTATAATTGTAGAATTGATAGAACCGCCTCATCTGTTGTTTGTTTACTATTTTCATAAACCATTGACTGTTCTTCAAGTTCAATGTCATCATCATCACTATTACACTGTAATTCTGAGTAATATAATCGCTATCAGAACTTTTATTCGAAGCATAAGTGGAAAGTTTGTCATGTTCAAAAAATATCTTCTGATCATTCTTATCATCTGATCCAGTAATACTGCCATCACCATTGTCATATTATTACGCAATTTTCTAACACAATATCGTTTCTTTCGTCATTAGTAATACTGATGTCAATATTTTCACAACTTAATTTTTGCAAGAGTTCTGCATTTTCTTCAATGAAATCCATATTTAAATGAGACAAATTTGAATATCTTGATATTGTCCTCAAGGGAACCTATGAGGAAAATAAAATAAATTGTAATTCTTGTAATTAACTGCTGTACTAGTTCAGCTTATAAAAAACAGATCTAATGTCTATAGTTCAATGTTTTTTACACTTATTGTGTACATACCGGAATGCTTTCATCCATCTGCCATGTTTTATATTTTTTCCTGGGCTGATAATTATTGTCATTATAACTATCGTCATTGTCGTCAGACATGATAAATGACGAATAGCAAGAGGCAATAATCTATGATATAATAATATTATTATTATCACACTATGAATTAAATAAAAGAACAGGGAAAATTAAAAATGCATTATGAATAGAATGTCTCATAACAAAAACAGCATAATAAAACCAACAAAAATATATTTTCGTATTTAAATGTTCATTCTTTGACATTAGTGGAGATTAATAGTTAACAACAGTTATGTAATAAAATTTAAAATATTTTAGAATGAAGACCTGTACACACAACACACACACACACGCACGCACGCACGCACGCACGCACGCACGCACGCACGCACGCACGCACGCACGCACGCACGCACGCACGCACGCACGCACGCACGCACGCACGCACGCACGCACGCACGCACGCACGCACGCACGCACGCACGCACGCACGCACGCACGCACGCACGCACGCACGCACGCACGCACGCACGCACGCACGCACGCACGCACGCACGCACGCACGCACGCACGCACGCACGCACGCACGCACGCACGCACGCACGCACGCACGCACGCACGCACGCACGCACATATATACATAAACATATATGCATATATATATATATATATATATATATACATACATACATGCATACATACATGCATACATATATAGATTGTGGAATTTATCTAAAATTTGTTAAAAGTACCACTATTTTTTTAACTATATATAATCAACTGTTTTCATAGCGACGTAGGAATATGAGGTTATTTCTATGTATGCAAGCGCAGTTTTCTACGTCTCGCGTGTCGCATCGCATGCGCATGTAGTCACATGTCATGTGGTCGAATCATTTTCGTTCTTCCGTTCGTATCTCGTGCATTTTGTGATACATATTTCGGAATCATACTAAGATCTCCGATTATCTCCGAGTACCTATTTTCGTTGAAACTTACGGATTCTGTGATTGTGTTTTTTACATCTTTGAGTGAAATAATGTTTCTTTTAAAATGCGACGAAGACGAGTCATATTGCATGATAAATGACGAAGATGTCATTTTCGACGATGAAACGATACAGAAAGGAGAGACTGTTAAGTTCTATTATAATAAAAAACAATATACTGGACACGTCATTATGTTCTCAGGCTCGTTATTTTTTTGTTAATTTGATAAGCATATTAATACCTGACCTTAACTTTTAACTTAACCTTTAAAATTTAATATGCACGCTTGTTTTGAATCTTTAGTTTTATTCTTTTTTTATATGTATAGATGATCAAGAGGCAATTGAAAAAGAGCTGAAGAGATGTAAGACAGAATATAAAATGAAACGAAATAGCAATAAGTCAAAACAGACCCGTAAAGGAGATAAAAAATTTGTCAATAAAAGGCAAATGATAGGAATAATAATGACAGGAGAAAAAAATAAAATAACACATCCTCTTGTGAATACATATATATTACTTCTTATTAACCTTTAAAGAACGGGAGGTTTATTTTAAAAATCTTACAGCTTTTTTTTCCTTGAGTAAGTTTATTATAATTTATTGTAGTTCTTGTCTTTAAAATATGACGCTGTTTCAGTATCACTGTAGTGGTTTCCCGTTCTGTAAAAGTTAAAATAAATGTATGTATTAACCTGATTTTCTATATTTTGCTATTGTATTCTCCAAGAATAACATATTGAATTGTCAATTTTGTCAACGCCACTATACTTTCTCTTTCGACATATGGTGTAATCAATGACACTGTGGCTTAATCGAAAAATTACTAAAAGCTTCCAAAAGTAAAGATAAAAATTTTTGAAAATAAGTTAATAAGATAATGCAGTAATAAAATTCAAATTTGTAGGAAAACTTTAGACAATGAATATTTTACTTGCTACAGTTTTAACAAGAATATATAATACAATAAAGTAATAACCATCACTTATATTCTATAATCAGCTGAAATCATTTGTCAGTTATCAATATTATTAGGTACTGTTTTTTTGAACAGAAAACTAAGAACATTAAAGAGACTGTGAACAGTGTCACAAGTGATAAGAAAAGAAAAATGAAGAATTTGAACGAGTCTATGAATTCGTCTCGAAGTCTTTCGACGACGTATTCCTCTAATGAAGAGATAAAAGATAGGAAAAGTCCTACCAAGGAAGAACTTTTAAAGTTGTTGGAGGACGCCAACAATAAAATTACAAAATTGCAATCAACATTGGAAGTTAATTCATTACGTATGTATTGAAATATATTCTATAGACTTTATATTTCTTTTTTATTATGTTTATAGAATATATAATTTGTTCAACTACATATAATTTTAAAAGATTTATTGTTTTCTTTTTCATAACTTAAAAAAAGTACAACTTAAAAAAAACGACAATTATAAATTATGATATTGAAAATTAATTTAAAATAACAAAACTAGTAGCTACAGATTTTAAAATGTTTTTTGTATGTATGATTTATTATAAATAATGATTTGTTTCTCTAAAAACAAAATTATATAATGATTTATGATTTGAAAATTATGATGTTTATAACAAATTAAAAAAACAAATATTTTTTATACGTAATTTGTATAAATTTTCTCAGAAATTTTGAAATACGCTTTTTTATCATTTTTAACATTTTTTCTATAAAAACTTTTATTTTATACAATAAATTTTAATTGGAATCCCATCAAATTAATAAAAATTAAAACAAAAAAAATGTATGTGTTTTATATATCATATATATACTTCATTTGTATGAATATTATCAGATATTTTGAAATTTTTTTTATATTTTTTAATAAACATGACTATACTAAAAACATTTTTTTGTATATACTGACTTGTTTTTATGAAAAATTAAAAATAATTCTATAAGAGATGAAATACTAAAAGTTTTTACAGAAAAAATGAAATGTAAGCATAATATTTAAAAAAAAGTTATGAAAGTTGTTGGTAAATTTTTTCATTTATGTAAATATTTTTTAATAGCGTATAACAATAAGAATACCGAAAAAGAAAATGATGAAACTGTTAGCGTTGCAAGTGAAGATGAAGAGAAAATAGAAGATCAGGAATTAATAGAAGATTATCTTGTAACGGTGCAGTCCGCAAGCTGCATCGTTACGGCTACGGACCGTCCATCGTCCGTAGCCCACCAAAGGCGCATCGAGCGCCGATAAATTTCTTATCGTAACAACGGCGGTCAACCGCCGAAAATCCCCCACACCCGACCGTTCCAAAATTCCGTTTTGTGGGGGACTCGCCGCCGAAACCGCCGATGCTTGCCGATTCGAAACCATTCGGCTGCCAGCCGGGTATAAAAGAGGCCCGGCTGTACGTCTTCTCACCAGATTCCGTTCGCTGATAGACAGCGAACATCCCTCTACGAGTGTCCTCGTAGTCCAAACCGAGCATACTCGGATTTTATACCTGTTCCAGCACACGAGTATCCTCGTGTACCGCCGAGCGTCCTCGGTATTCTTGACTCCCGCATACGAGAATATTCGTATACCCGCCAAGCGTACTTGGCTCCTCTAGGCCACCGAACTTCGTATTGCGGGCATTTCCGCGTACCTAGCCAGGTCGCCGTTCTAAATTCCGCCTTCATACGAGCGTCCTCGTACTCCCGCCGAGCGTAATCGGCAGCCTAAGTCCTTATATCGCATTTATTCATCGGGATTTCAAATCCGTAATCCGTCCGGCAGGCAAAACCGCGTCGACCAATCCGCGCCGCCGAATAGTCCACATCGATCTACGATCGAACAGACTCGGGATACTCTACGAACGCACTCACCGACGAGCGTTGCATTGTACCAACCGTTGCGACACGATCGCCCGCGCTTGCGCTCTCGCCGACCGCACCAGGACGCTTCGCGTCATATTTTATAGTTCCGCATAAATAATTATTTCACCGTTGATCAAATAATTATTTCGCTATTGCCGATACTTCGCATTTATTTTCACGTTGCTTTCGCATTTATTTTACGCCGCCTTAAATAATTATTTCACCGACGCTCCAATAATTATTTCACTATCGACGATACTTCGCATTTATCTCCACGCTGTTTTGTATTTATTTCCCGCCGCTTTAAAGAATTATTTCTCTGTCACTTATTAATTATTTCACCGTTAATATACCGATCGCACCGATATTTTTCTATTTTGTACACTCTTTCAAATTCATTTCGCACACGCTTCGCATGTACACACGAGCATTGAAGCAGATCATTCGAAACAAATCATATCAACATCTTACTTAATAAACGCTGTTTCATTACTTTATTACAAACGAGCATTTATTTATTTCACTGACATACCCCCAACTGACCGAACCTGGATTCCGGCGAGCTACTCCGCGTCCGCCGAAGCTCACACGGTTTCAATCTTGTTGAAAACGCAAGTAATTTAAGCGATCATTGAATCGAAAAGTATTATTACAACGATGCACAACTTTTTGGCGCCGATTGGGCAATCGATAACCTAAGCTTTTTGTATTGCATTTTCTATGAAATATTTTATTGCATAGCTTTTAATACTTTCTAATAAATATTAGTTTTCTGATACTTTATGTAACATATAAATAAATTAAAATAAAATTTAGACGAAATTTAAGAAAAACAATAAAAGTTTTTACAATATAATCAATATCCTAATATGATCGGCAAGTGTATAAAACAAATTTAGGGCCGGTTGTTTTAACTTCTTGATAAGCTAACTGATAGTTAAATCATATATCTGTCTTTGTTTAATTTGAAGGAAAAACAAAGACAGACATATGATTTAACTATCAGTTAGCTTATCAAGAAGTTGGTTGAAACAACCGACCCTTAAATAACTAAATTGGCGATACCGGTCAAAAGCAGATCTTAATACTCAATAATAATTTTCTAAGTAAATTTACAAACATTTACAAGTTCCCCATAACTGCGCGCCGCATGTTTTGTTGAACTTTAAAACACAGCTGTTAAATAATAGAACTAAAAATGTAATATCACGAAATTAAATTGCTAATCAATTTAATTATTTTGATGTCTACAAACATCTCTACGATCCCCCCATGCCAATTAAATTGATTAGCAATGTAATTTTGTGATATTACATTTGTAGTCCTATACTTCTACTTAAGAGCTGTGTTTTTTATTCCGACAAAACATGTGGCGCGCAATTGTGAGGAACTTGTAAATGTTTGTAAATTTACCTAAAAAATTATTATTGAGCACTGACAATAAGATATGTTCTGGATTTTTTTTTTATTTGCAATAAGTTGAAAAGGGAACTCCTTAATATGTATACTTATACTTTATTACCCGGGAAAAAACGTTCACGCTTGATTTTATATAATTATATATGAGCATACAAAAGTATACATGAAATGTTACATAATTTTGAATGATAATATATTATTATGTATAATTATATATATTCATGAATGGTTGTATATATAACCATGCATGATCATATACATTCGAACATGTATTTGTATGGAACCATACGTGTTGTGTGTGCAGACTGTTTACGACTATGCATGATCATACACCATTCCATACAATACATTGTCCGATCTTGCATGGTCGTATATGAGCATGCATAATCGTATATGGTCATATTCATTAATACATGAATTTATAAAAAACCATATATGATTGTATGCAAGCTACTATATGATCATACATGATCATATACGATTCCGTACCGTAACGGAATTCTTATTCGTACGGTCATACATGATCGCATATGTTCGTATACATTCATACTTGGAATGTATGGTGTCATACTGATTTACACAAATTTATACATGTGCAGACATAATCATATACGACTTTATAAGGCATTTTTCCGGATATATAAATTATGAATATAAAATATAATATTAATTATTCTTGATAAAACATTTTGTTTTTATTATAAATAGCTATAATTATAAAATATACACAACATTATACGATAAATCCTGCAGAATATTAAACTCAGGCGGCGGTGTATTATATATAATATCTTATAAAATTAATTATATATTTTTAATATATTATATATAAATGTGTGTTACAGTAAAAAAACGCAGTTACATATAAAGTAAAGTACATACACAGGAACTTATTATGATTCGATATATTATGTGCTGTATATAACAGAAGTATGATTTGATCATAATAATCATAAGACTTTAGAAAGAAAATTTGGTTGTTTGCATATAAAATTTTCAATTTTCACAACTTTATGCATAAAGTTTATGTCATTTGAATTAATTATAACAAATTGATGCCTATTTTCTTCCACAGGTATTACATGCTTGACCTTCATCATTGTATCCTGATTATAAATAATATTTACATGTTTCACGAAAAATTGACGAAGTATAAAATATACCACGCCTTTAGATTTGAAGAAGAATCTGATTGATCCATAAATATTAGATTTATCTTGAAAGTTAATGTAAACAGTGTAACTATTACTTTTTATTTTCTTATAAATTTCAGAGGTATATGTTTTACTAGAAATTGTAGCTCTGGCATACATTAGTATATTAGTTACACTAAACTGATGCGCTATTAGCAATTCCCTCTCAGAGTCACTTAACGTTACTTTCACGCTATTACCATTAACTTCATTATCTTTTTGTAGGGTCGAATTAGATCTATTAATTTTATTAACTTTGTTTCTTAGAATTTGAACTCCGTTAACTATTTGTAAATTATTTGCAATTTCTTTGCCGATATGTTTCGAGCCATGTACAAAATTTGAAAGAAATCCATTAAAATTTTCGAATGGAAATGCTGAATTAGCCCACAGAGGACCCCAACGTCTCACACAGAGGGTAAGGTGTAACAGCTGATGAACATTGTATGTTAACTGACGGTCATCATATAAAATTTCAATGTCCCTTACAAATAATTTAAGCAAATATTCTGCTTCATCAAGATCTGGTACTTTCTTAATATTTTTTTGCAATAACGTGAATATAGCTATGACGAGAAGAAGCCAATGTTGGAAATACTTTTCTGGTAAATAATCAATCATAATAGGGACTGAATAAAATAAGAGCCAATTATAGAATTCGGATGCCTTATAAGACTTGAAATGGAATATACTTCGTGGTAAGCGACTAAATGTATCCGGAGGTAAGATGTTTAATAATCTGGTATCAATTTCAGCCATAAAATGTTTCACATTCCAATCTCCAGTTTTTTCGAACCAAAGAACCATAAATTGCTTCACAACTCCCAAAAGAACAGAATGCATGTATTCAGGCATGAAACATGTACCTACATCAATAAGGGGTAGAGCTGCAATAATTGATCTTCCTTTTACACCTTTAATAATAGTATTCTGTTTGGCTGCTTTTTTCCCTTGTTTTTCCATCTTTTCTCCTGTTCTTAGAGTAATTTCGTTGATGAAAGGATATATACGAATCCGCTTTTTACCAGAGTTTCCACAACTGTACACTTTTTGGTTTTAATTTCGCAATTATTACAGCCAAAACGTCCGTTATAATAGGAAATATTTTGCATCTCTGCTCTGCATGGGGCATCAGCCACTATCAATGGAGCTACAATTTTAGAATTGCCACTCTCATTAGTCTTTGGATCAATCCAATTAACGCCGGCATTAAAACAATCTTGTAATTTTGAACAAAACGGTTGAAGATAAGTATTCATTAACGGTTTGCGTTCATCATACCACAAACCAGTGACGACTAAGAAAGATTCCCGAAGATACTCTGGGATTTCAGCTATCATAAACATTAATGGCCAAAACTGAGCCTTTGAACTTTTCATTAATGAAACACCATCAGTATTTAATATTAAAGTTAAATCATACACTCCTTTTTCCCTTCTACAATTTACTCTAATATATTCTGTTCCATCAGTAATGTCGCTAATTACATTTGGATCGCGATCACGACACTTCGATTGATTTAAAATCTCAGCAAGATTTCTATGCTCAAACATATGTCTAATTTGCTGCGATATATCCAATTCATAAAATACCGATCTACCGCCGCCTGATAAACATACTCGGCAACAGTTGTTAACAAAGATATTATTATCATAAAAAAGACACGTTTTACAATAGAAGTGTTCCGTGACAGAGCACTGAGGAGCGATGTTTCGAGTATACTGAAATAACTGAAAACAAGATTTAGGCATATTATTCGGCTGTGGAAGCATATTACAAATTGTCAACAAAGTATTTTTTAAATTCTCTTTCGTCATCCTGTGTTTAATGTACAATTCGAAAACAGCTAAGACACATTCATCTGTACTTTTTGGGCTATTCTCATACAACATACTATATGTTTCAACTACCTCGTCATTTTGATTGTCTTGATTGTCACCAACCTCATAACTACTCTCCGAACTGCAGTTCCTCTCAATGTCACTAACATTATTTTCATCCTCTTCTTCATTTTTGCTTTCTTCATTTTCTTCTTCATCTTCTTCTTCTCCTTCAACTTCTTCTTCTTCTTCTTCTTCACCTTCAGCGTCTTCTTCTGCTCCTTCATCATCATCGTTTTCTTCCAATTCGCTGCCATCGTCATCTACTAGTAGTAGGCTTTTTTCTTCCGAGTCAGCTGAGCTATTGCTTTCATGTACGGTCTGATCCTTGATACCTGTAGATGAGCCTTCTTCTACAAATATAATGGAATTATTTTCATCCAAAGAAGCCCTTACTTTATTCCGCCACCTTTGTAATGTTCTTAGAGGGATCTATATATAAAAAAAAATATAATTTATTAAATATATATAAATATATATACATACATAAATGAAACATGAATATTATGTTAATATTTGCACCAGAAAATAAGTTCTATATAAATATATATATATATTAATATATTGTCCCCAAAAAGTCCGAAAAAAATTTTTTTATATCCAGCTATAAAGCTACAAAAATACATAATTTTAAGGAACAAAGCGATGCGTTCTTTTTTAAAGCACGAAACAAGGAAGGATAGCACGTGCTATCGACAGATTTTTTAAATATTTTTATCTTTCATGATTTTAAAACTAAACCTGTATTTTTACAAGTTATATATCATTACTCGGCGAAAAATTATCGCAGACAAAAAATTACAAAAACTATCGATAGTACGTTAAAGTTAAAACTTCAAACTTCAAAATGCTTTGTTAATTTTTTGTCTACGATGATTTTTCGCCGAGTTACAGCGGCTTGAAATAGTTCAATTTTTAGCGTATGAAAAGTATTTTTTTTTTAAGTAATATATATGAAAATTTCCTGCCAATCGCACTCACATATTTTAATATGAAATAAATATAAAGGACCAAAGTTACAATAAGTGCATTAAGAGAATGTCATTATAAATGAAACTGTGTATATACGTACCGAAAGGTTTCCATCAATCTTCCAAGGGTGAGAATGATATAATTTCTTTTTCGCCACTGGTTCATCATAATCACGAATATCGTTTGACATTTTTTATGCGTATGGATATTTGATAAAAAATTGAGTAAGAATCTTTCAGTTGATACTTTTGCTCTGTACGCTATACTTGCATGTCACTGCCAGTGCAACCATGATCAACTGATCAGCTTTGCACATATAGCCGCTGCGGGCACTGTGGTCTACGCAGTCCGTACAGTCACAACGCGGGAACCAGAACTTTTCTGATAGCTATAGAAAACTATGAATTTATGATTATATTAGGTTTATGTATTATGTATTTGAAATTAATATTTTCAATGATATGATATATCTAATATAACAAAATAATTGCCATTGCTACACACGCGTGTCTTTATTGAAAGTCATTGTTATTGATCTGTCAAAAAAAATCGTTCTTTCCCGCGTTACGACTGTAGAGTGTTGAGCCCAGGGATGCGATATTTCCTACCGGGCTCCTGGCTCTCGAGCCCCACACAAGCGAGAAGCGCGTACATGTGCTGCGCAAAGTGTTCCGCGCAGCACATGTACACGCTTCTCGCTTGTGTGGGGCTCGGAAGCCGGGAGCCCGGTAAGAAACATCGCATCACTGGTAGAGCCCAACGTGCCGAGCTCCATCCTCCACCCCAGTACATCAGTATCGCTACCCAGTATCGCCGATTCGCTGCGCCGACATCGAGGTGCCAAGCGCCTTTTATTGTTTCAACAATTTTTTCCTTTGTTCTGTACGAGCGCCAGTGCTGGACGAACAAATACCACAACTACGTGTTCTAACCTGCAAAAATTATACACGAGGCTAGGAAACTCTGTGGAAACGCGTGTGCGTACTTCCGTGTCTGCAAAGTGCGTGTGTTCATAATATTGCATTATGTAAAATAAGAATTAAGAAAAGTCGTTTTTATTTAATAGCAATAATGTTCATCCTGCAATGCGAATCAGATGGTTCATATTGTGTGGTTCACGAAAATGCGGTCATTTTTGACGAAGAGAACATAAGACCTGGGGACAAAGTTATGTTCGTCTGGAATAAAAAACATTACGACGGATCCGTCATCATGAGATCAGGTAAAAAATTAACATGTTAATTAAGACTATATGCATAAAATTTCAAAATATAATAAATAAATATTTTAATGTTTTTTGTTGTTTTAACCATCTTAAATATGTAATAGTCTATAAAATTATAAAAATTTTTAACATTTTCTGGATATCAAACATTAAATATGTAATAAAATTTATACAGAATATTAAGGCGACAGAATAAGGCGACAATTGTATCTGCCTTTGGATATCTATCATCCAGCCATCTCCTAGCACAAAATATTTCTCGTTACTTTGCCCATGAACATAAATAATGTATGGCTGGATGTGCAACCCTTCTCAACTCAATCATAGATTATATATTTAACTGTTTATTTATATATATGTACTTCTTATTCAAATTCATATGTATGTAATCAGTACTTTGATGCAGGTATCCTTCGACTATATTTATGCCAAACAGCATGAAGATTCATTAATAAATTCTATTTTTTTCCAATTCTCTCAGGTGTTGCTTAGGAGTAACATGGTGTTTCAAAGGGTTAATGTTCGATATCCAAAAAATGTTAAAAATTTTTATAATTTTATAGACTATATAGACTATATATAGACTATTACACATTTAAAGTGAAACATTATTATTTACATATATGTTATAGATGATGAAACAAAAATTGACGAGAAAATAAAAATGTTGAAAGCTGAAGAAAAAAATAAACGCGCGTCAAAAAGTAAATGCAATAAATCGGAAGCATCGAAAGTAATAGATCGGTCTGAATTGGGCTCTAGTCGTAAAAAAGCATCTGTAAAAAGGTGGTCGCCAGAGACTAAACTCTTGTCGGGCGAGAATAAAAAACCACGAAATGTTTTATTGAAAGGGAATGGAGCCGTAAGTATTTTCAATATATATTAAATCCAGGGCTGGGCAAAATGTATTTCAAATTGTATTTCAAATACAATAAAATATTTGAAATACAAAATGTACAATGCTAACACAATCTTGGTATTTAAATTATAAAATACAAAATACTTTTAATTTTTAATTTTCGATTTAAAATACAAAAATTTTGTATTTTAAATTAAAAAATTGAAGATATTTTGCAATAAATACTAAAATTGTTAGTATTTTGTATTTTGTATTTCAAATGTGTTTGCCCAGCCCTGATTAAATCATATATATTAAAATTTTTACTTTGTTTCTTTAATATACATATCCCTATATCTCTTAAAATGTAATGAAATTATGACTCTTTTTTCAGAAAAGCAATAAAAGTGCAAATTGGCAGGAGAAACTTTCTTCGGCAATGCAGGCTCAAGTTTCAAAAGTGATCGATATCCAAAAGAAAGAAAAATCGATCAGCATCGAAAACAGTAACCTAAGTAGTTCTCCCGATTCGAAAAATGCTTCGTGGTCAGAAGATGAGTCAAACAGGGAATTAACAACTCCCGAAAAAATCGCAAAAAAAAAGGTAATTATATTTTATGAATATTTTACATATTAATTGCTATTCATCAAACTGAATCAGTATAATACTCTCTGATTATCATTTCAGCATTATGCACAGCAGAAGCAATCAGATATCGCGGCATTAATGAAAATAGCGTCAAACGCACCAGTTTTGGAGCCGCGGAAAAAATCTGAGTTACCAGCACTTAAAAAAAATGAGACCAAAGAGCTTTCAAGAAATTATTATTCAATAGTAGATGACGAAAATAAGGATTTGCGACAGGATCTAGGTATGGCATTTTTTAATTATAGAAATTTTAGAAAAGAATAAATTTTAACTATTGGAAAATATTAAAAAATTATTAGTGAGGATTATTTATTGATGAATATATTTGAATAAATAACTTTACTTAAAAAAATAATATACTGTAATACTGTAATAATATACTTGTATTTTAATGTGTTATCACTTTCAGAATCAAAAATCAAAAATATAAAGGCAAAAGAAACTACTAATAAGATTATGGATGATGATGAATATAGTGATGATGATTACCCATCAACTACAGTTGACGAGCGTAATCTGCAATCTAACGACCAATTATTAGGACAAAATTCGCCAGGCGATAAGGTAAAATAATACAGTTCCTATGCCTTTAATAAGATTCCTAAATGTTTTCTAAACGCAATTTTACATTAAAAAAAGCATATCTTGAAATTGTGATCATATATATTGCAATCTTAAGAATAATATTTGATATTGAAAAAATAACATTTATGATAGTAAATATTACTAATATTTTACAGATGGTCTTACTGCAGGATGGGGTGTTCTGCAATGAACGCGTTTTGGAAGTCGCATTGAGTTCGTCGCACAAGGCGAGCCATATTGTCCGCCGCCTAATTGTAGGCGTATTTAAGCTTGAGAGCTTAAAGAACTGCACATTCACGGGCGCAAGTCACCGCGGAGTGCATGAAAACAAAGACGACATCACTTGTTTAAACTTGCACGCAAGAAATAGTATCATTGGTTAGTAATGTATATTTATTCTTCAATTATGCCACAATTATTATTTCCGTATTTATATAGCGATAAAATGTTATATATTTATGTATAAAAATTATGTTTTTGTTTACAGATTATGCAATGAAATTGGCAAAAAGAAAAGGGTGGGTAACACAATCTATCAAGGAACTAAATACCGCGATGTCACAAAAACTGGGCGAAATAAAAAGAGAGCTGAAAAACGCTGATGCCCAAAACAAGTAATTTTTTTGAACGGGTGTTTGTGCTCATTTCGTTTTTTAAAATTAAAAAAATTTTTTTTTTTATTAATCTACTATGAGATTTAAAATTATTTAAGTTGCTTAAAATTAAAAAAAGACAACCTCTATTACGTTACGTAAAATTAAAACATAATTTATTAAATATAATTTATTTAATGTTACAAAATTAAAAAAAAAGGACTTTTTATTTTTTTGTACTGGTAAAAAATATTGATTGACTGCTATAAAAATTTTGATGGTTTTTGTAAACTTTATCAAGGTTTAATAAATAAAGTTTTTCCTTTTCATGAATACTGTTTCATTATTTATTAATTTTTAACCTGATACATGGCCGTATATGGCAGTGTACAATCATATACAGCCATATATACTTGTATACAACCGTGAATAATTGTGCATGGGCGTATATGATTGTACATGACCATGTCAGGTCAAAATCCATACATAGACATGTATGGAGTCTCCACACATGAGTATGTATTCTTATGTATGATCAAGCATGGGCATTTTTTCCCGGGTATCTAGATGGTTTTATTGGAAAACGGTATTTATTGCAAAAGACGGATGCTAGAAGCTGCTCTTTTAACGGTGAAAAAAGCATCGCATCTCGCTCGGCAGTTAATACCTGCTGTTTTTAAACCCGAGGCAATCGTAAAATCAACGTTAAAAGGTCAAAGTCCCAGAGTGACAAAACGGCAAAATCCGTCGATACAAGTGGATTGCTTACACAGTATTGCAAAAGACGCTATAATTGATGTATAAATTTCATATCAATACATATATTCAATAACAATCTGAAAGTATGATATTAAAAAAATGTTAGGAACTTGGAAAAAATTATAAATTTTATATGAAAGGTTATTTTATAATGTTATAGGTTTTTCAATGAAGTATGCTAGAAAGAAAAATTGGCCTGAACAGAGTATAAAAGAAATCGAATAAGCGATGACGCAGAAAGTCGGAGAACTGAAAAGACAAACAACAAAAAATGACATTATTTAAAGAAAAATAACTTTTATACTATCAACTATTCTACATTTTCAACTTTTTATACTTACGAAAGCTATAGTATATGGAATATTTCTTCACTTTTGTTTTAATTTCTTTTAATTAGGCCAAGAACATTTCATATTTAATATTATTTCTTTTTAATTCCTGATTTTATTCAAATTTCATTATGATATAGTCTGTATTTAGTATTGTATGATTTAGCTATTTTGATTAAAATTTTCTTTTTTTTAAGTTTGTGATACTAAATGACTAAGCTGTACGTTATATATCTCATTTAAAAAATATAAAACGGAGGTGCAATATTACAATCGTGTAATATATATCCTAATACCAACCCAAATAGCACTTGGATGATCTATGCACGTACAATGGATATTCTCTTTGGACATGTCGGATATTCATAAAGTATCCAGTATATGTCCCGCGGATGTCCAATGGATATTCATAGGATAAACATTTGCAACTGCTAAGAACATCCATGAGATATCTGAAACACGTCCGTTTCTAGATGTTGCGGGTATTCTATGGATGTCCATAGACTGTACAAGTATATTGTTAACTGTGAAACCGTGTGAGCTTCGGCGGACGCGGAGTAGCTCGCCGGAATCCAGGTTCGGTCGGTTGGGGGTATGTCAAATAAACCAAATGCTCGTTTATAATAAAAGTAACAAAACAGCGTTTATTCAGAAAGATGTTGATATGATTTGTCTCGAATGATCTGCTTCAATGCTCGTGTATACATGCGAAGCGTGTGCAAGATGAATTCGAAAGAGCATACAAAATAGCCAAATATCGGTGAAGTAATTAATAAGTGATAGCGAAATAATTCTTTAAAGCGGCGTGGAATAAATACAGAGTAGCGTGAAGATAAATGCGAAGTATCGTTAATGGTGAAATAATTATTTGAGCGGCGGTGAAATAATTATTTAAGGCGGCGTAAAATAAATGCGAAGTATACGTGAAAATAAATGCAAAGTATCGTTAATGGTGAAATAATTATTTGAGCGGCGGTAAAATAATTATTTAAGGCGGCGTAAAATAAATGCGAAGTATACGTGAAAATAAATGCGAAGTATCGGCAATAATGAAATAATTATTTGAGGCGACGGTGGAATAATTATTTAGTATGACGTGAGGCGTCCTGGTGCGGTCGGCAAGAGCGCAAGCGCGGGCGATCGTGTCGCAACGGTTGGTACAAGGCGGAGCGCTTGTCGGTGAGTGCGTTCGTAGTATCGCGAGTCTGTTCGATCGTAGATCGATGCGGACTATTCGGCGGCGCGGATTGGTCGACGCGGTTTTGCCTGCCGGACGGATTACGGTTTTGAAATTCCGGCGAATAAACGCGATATATAAGGACTTAGGTTGCCGATTACGTTCGGCGGGAGTACGAGGACGCTCGTACGAAGGCGGAATTTTAGAACGGCGACTTGGCTAAGCACGCGGAAATGCCTGCAATACGAAGTTCGGTGGCCTAGAGGAGCCAAGTACGCTCGGCGGGTATACGAATAGATTCGTATGCGGGAGTCAAGAATACCGAGGACGCTCGGCGGTACACGAGGATACTCGTGTGCTGGAACAGGTATAAAATCCGAGTATGCTCGGTTTGGACTACGAGGACACTCGTAGAGGGATGTTCGCTGTCTATCAGCGAACGGAATCTGGTGAGCAGACGTACAGCCGGGCCTCTTTTATACCCGGCTGGCAGCCGAATGGTTTCGAATCGGCAAGCATCGGCGGTTTCGGCGGCGAGTCCCCCACAAAACGGAATTTCGGAACGGTCGGGTGTGGGGGATTTTCGGCGGTTAACCGCCGTTGTTTCGATAAGAAATTTATCGGCGCTCGATGCGCCCTTGGTGGGCTACGGACGATGAACGGTCCGTAGCCGTAACGATGCAGCTTGCGGGCTGCACCGTTACAACTGGATATCCCAGCAAACACAAATTAACAATAATATATTATTAATGTTTTAATTTTTCACTCAACAATGTAACTGTTGTGTACAAGACATGTTATATTATTGAATAGGAAATTATAACATTAATGTTATGTTATTAATTGTTGCGTTTTGTGTTTGCTGGTATCGTATGCAATGGAAATATTTATAAATATATTATAATAAAAATAAAATTAATTTTGTTAATTTATTGCACATATTTGTTCTTTTATATCACATTTTATAAAATCATATTTTTAATTAGCATAAAATTCGCATATCATTATTTTTCATATGATAAACATTTATATTACGTACGTATTAAACTACATGTGTTTCATCAATCTCGTAAAATTATAACATCTGATAAGGCATTATGTTATTATCACAATGTTTGATTGAAAAAAAAGAAGGAAAAGAAAACGAATAACAAAAGTAAATATATCTTGAAAAGTAATCAAATAGTGTTTCAACTCGGTAACACTGATTTCAGTTGTCAATGGTATAGTAATGCATTATGATGCAATTAAAATAAATCATATAATCGTCGAAACGTTATGTTGAAAACATCGTATCGCATATAATAAAATATAAATTAAAATAAAGACATATGCGTTCTTGAGATTGCAATAATTTGTTATAAATTGCCTGCTGTGTGCGCGCGCGCGCGCGCGCGTGTGTGCGTGCGCGTGTGTGTGTGTGTGTGTGCGTGTGTGTGTGTGTGTGTGTGTGTAAAATATCTAAACACTAGAGTATATATAAGTATATATTAATTTTCAAAAAAAGTAAATTTTTAGAATCCGACTTAGTTACATATCACAGTCTTTTATAAAACACTTTCAAACTAACCGAGATTGTTAAATGGAAAACAATTATTATAAATGACTAATGCTCGCATCTAAGTTTGCTTGGAGCAAAACAGAAGAAAGTTTGCAAATAACTTAAAGATCTTAATTATCCTAAAGGTGTTTTTTCATATTATCGTCGCGCTCTTTTGCTCTTCTGAGCCATTTTTTAATAGCTCCTTCACATTCCTTCTTCGAACAATCTGGTTGAGATATTTGGGCTTGTTGATGGTCGGTTAGGTAGGGCTGGAAGGTCTTTAAAGGGAATAATTATTCCTTAATTGAGCACAGAAACTACTTTTATTTTATAATTGATGAATGCGAACGACTTAGACACGCGGTCACGACATTGCTCACACGCGGGTTCGTCCAAGAGAGAGAGATGTATTACGATGAACGGCTCCGGAAGAGACGGAACGACTCAAGTCAAATTAGTCTTTCGCGACTACGTGCGTATTGCATCGCGGTAGATTTGAATTCTGTCTAACACTCCCTCTCAAGATGCACGTGGATGCTCATTGCTATCTGCTGTCCACATTCTCATTTCCTCCAGACATCTCAAATGAGTTGAGCGCGGTAGCGCTTTGGTGAGGATATCGGCAGTCATCTTTCCCGTTGGGATATGGCTCAACTCTATTATTCCGACAGCAACCTTTTACGCACAAAATGGTATTTTATGTCAATATGTTTCGTGCGTGCGTGAAATACGGGATCGTTGGCCAAACATCGAGCACCCTGATTGTCGACGTACAATGTGATTGCTGCCAACTCGGATAGGTCGAACTCGTGAAGCAAGCTATGTAGATATACTGCCTCTTTAGTAGCTTCAGAAAGGCTGACGTACTTAGCCTCTGTTGACGACAGCGCTACCGTGCGTTGCTTCTGCGACTTCCAAGTGATGGGTGCACCACTTAGAAGGTAGACATATCCCGTATATGATCGGCGATCCTTGGTGCATCCTCCCCAATCGGCATCGGCGAAACCAACCAGAGGTTTGTTTGTCTGAGAGTAGATTAGCCTAAGATCCGCCAATCCGGCAAGATATCTCAGTACGCGTTTGGCGGCAAGCCAATGACTTCTTTGCGGCTCATTTGCGTACTGGGCCAATCTAGAAACTGCGTTGGCAATGTCGGGCCTTGTAGCGACCGATATGTACATCAACGCCCCGATTAGCTCCCGGTAAGGCCACTTCTTCCGATTCGATGGCGCTTCCTTTACTTCGATATTGTTTGCACAGAGTTCTGAGGGCGTGACAACAGAATTGCATTCTTCCATTCCATATGTCTTTAGCAGCCCACGGATGTATCCCTCCTGTGACAGTTGTATCTCATCTTCCTTTTGATTGATTTCAAGGCCGAGGCAGTACTTCGTAGGGCCAAGATCCTTGATATCAAAATCTTGTAACAAACCTTCTTTTATTTCCATGATCCAATCCATATCCCGTGACGCAATTAGAATATCGTCGACGTAAACCAACACGAACATGGCGTTATCTTCACGTTTTGCCCAATAGAGACAGGTTTCGTTAATAGACGGTTTCAGACCCATCTCCTCTAGCTTTTTGCTGAGGATCGAGTGATACTGTCGGCCTGCTTGACGAAGGCCATACAGGGCCTTTCTGAGGCGACAGGCATCGCCTCCTCCCTCTAGACCTTAATCATTCTCTTGGCTCGGGCCCCTACTTCGGATCCCTCACCGAACTTGTCTGCTATGTCTCTCAATGACTCTTCCAACATCTCAGGAACTTCCATGATTACCTCTTCGTCTAACTCTCCGTTTAGATAGGCGGTGACAACATCAAATTGCCATATTTGAAGTTTGAGATGAGCCGCAAAAGCCATTAGCAAACGCATCGACTCGAGCCGGGCGACCGGTGCGTACGTGCGATGGTAATCCACACCAAAACGCTGGCTGTACCCCTTCGCCACAAGTCGAGCCTTCCTCTTCTCAATTTGGCCATCTGGCCGATGCTTGTTGGTCAAAACCAGGCGGCAACCCACGACGTTCTGGCCTTGAGATCTCTGGATCACATCCCACGTGTTGTTCATCACAAGGCTTGTCATTTCTGACAGGATGGCATCTTTCCATTCCTCACGCTCGTCGCTGGCCATGGCTTCTCTGACGGATACCTCTGCCACGCCAGCAAAAACGTCGTCGTCCCCCTCGTCTTGGCCGTCAGCATCAATTTCTATAACCTCATCGTCCTCCCGTGTGGACAAACTCACTGTTCGGTAGAGTCTTCTAGGTTTCCCTCTGCTGCTTGTGCGCAGAATCCTTGGTCTACCCGGCGCGCGTCTCTCAACCTGTACTTCCTGCGGTCTGGCGTCGGGTGTATGAGATATTGTGATGCGCGGCATCTCTGCACGCGGCGAGCTGGGAATCATATTAAGATAATCAGGACAATAGACATCACCTGTTCGATTCAGATCTACTGAATCTGTCAACACATCCATCTCGTTCAGTACGTCCGAATGTCCAGGTGCTCGATCGACGTCTTCCACAAACCGCACATCCCGTGCGACGATGATCTTTCGCGCATCTGGCAGCCATACTCAAAAGCCCTTCGATTCTCGCGGGTAGCCAACGAAGACGCCTTCGACCGACCTTGCCGCCATCTTATCTTTCGCGGGGTCTTTGTCCAGCACATAAACTCTGGAACCGAATACACGAAGATCATTGCAGTTCAAACTCTCACCTGTCCATTTTTCATACGGAATTTGACCCTCAAGACTGCTCGTTGGACACCGGTTACGCACATAGCACGCGGTTGCCACTGCTTCGGCCCAAAACGTCGCAGATAATCCGGATTGCAAAATGAGGCATCTGGTCATGTCAAGCAGGGTACGATTTTTCCTCTCAGCAACTCCATTTTGCTGAGGAGTGTGCGAGGAATCGTGAGTCTGCGCTCAATTCCCAATGCGGCGAAATACTTATCGAACTCCGAGTCGCAATATTCCCGCCCATTGTCCGATTGAAGACACTTTATGCGCTCTCCAGATTGTCGCTCGACCAGGTTCTAATATTTCTTGAATGCCTCAAAAACTCCGCTTTTGTCTCTCAAAAAGTATACTTCACACCACCTAGTGCTATCGTCTATGTATGTAACAAAGTATCTCGCACCATTCAGAGACTGCGTACGAAAAGGTCCGACCACATCGGAATGTACAATCTTCAGTCTCTCGGCGCACGGTTTGTTACCTTTTGGAAACGGCAGGGCTGTCATTTTACCTCTTAGGCACACATTACAACACGTCACCGATCAATGTCACTCATATCCACAGACACGCCAACTCTTTCGCGAATGACCTTCACTAAGTCACGAGAGTTCAAATGTCCAAAACGTTTGTGCCATTTGAGCAGCTCACTCCGCGTGGACTCGACATCAGCCCTGGCACACTCAACACCCTCTCTAACATAAAACAGATCACCTTTTCTGTCTGCGGTGAGTCTCACTTCGCCACTCTGATCGGTCACACACGCCCCGTCTCGATAAAATGTCACTACGTGTCCCTTATCGGTGATTTTCGCAACCGAGACGAGATTCGATCTCAGGTCAGGTACAAAAAGAGTGTCCTTGAGCGCAACCACTCGTTGACCTTGATCAGTTGCTGTCGAGACATTCACAACACCACGACCTTTCACATCTGCAGACGCTTGACTCGCGAGGTTCAATTTGCTCCGAGAAGATTCACCCAAGCACTGGAAAAATCTCACGTCTCCGCACAAATGGGCCGTGCAGCCACTGTCTAAAATCCAGGGTTTTCCTGTCACATTGCGGTCACCACCAGTCACTCGATCTGCTACAGGCACTGACATATGGCACACATATAAATCATCCACTGCATTCGCGGACAGACCTTGTCTCGAATGCTCTTGGGCCTTTTCCGCATTTTTCTGTGGGTACACATTCGCCTTGTGACCAGGAGTGTTGCACTTGAAACACACTATTCCAGGATTTTCTTTCGTCGGCTGCTTCTGCTCCTCCTTGCTCTTCTTTGGACGTCGAAACTTGGTTCGGCTTCTTCCGTGTGCTGCCATTGCCGTGACAACCTCACCACCAGCTTGTTTTCTCGCCTCGCTTTCCTCGATGATCTTGATTTTTAGTACCTCAGCTGTGGGAAGTTTATCCCTCGACTCAATCGCACATCGAAAATATTCGTATGAGGCTGGCAAGCTATAGAGGAGCATGATTGTGAGCAGATCTCCATTTATTTGAATATCTGTTGTGTGTCGAAAGACCACAACGTAATAATTACAGGTTAATTAGGCAATAACAATAATAAACATTTAGAAGGCCATTAATCGAGGCCACTTCTCGAGAATCCTGTGACAAAAGTTATTTAATTATTAAACAATTAAGCGCTGACGCGAGCACTCGTTCTTAGAAGCCCGAGTGTCATTTGCGTCTAAAGTAGGTTAAACAGATCAGCATTTTGGTAACACAATGGATCGATATAGTTCAAGTCTCATTGTGTTCCGAATACTGATCCGTATAAATTAAGGCGGCACACAAGGCGCCGCGGGTTATTAATCAGCAAGGTTCCGGACGAAGCACGACACGTCGCGTACACGTGTAACTACGGTAGTACGGTCGCCGAGTGAGTGAGGTGACAAGTGTAATAAGAAGATACCAAATAAAAGTTATTCAATCTATTTAAAGTGCATAATTATTCTAAACTCTCCGAGCCAAAGCCCCCTTGACCAGCACGGCGAATCCCGAATCTTTACGCAGAGCCTACCGCTACCGAAGTAGGCGCAACAAATTGGTGGCAGCGGTGGGATTCGCCATCTTTACCGTTTACCTGGATGTTCTGAATACCCTGATGACCTGGGCACGGCTGCAGCTGGACCAAGAAGCCTAACTCGAAGAGTTAGAAGCACAGGCGCCAGAGCTAAAAACAACGCAAAACGAAAGTTAAAGTATTGAAACTGGTGACCAAGAAAATGACAAGGCCGAAGCAACCCGCAGCAGCAAGCAGCAGAGGGACAGCGTGAGCCTAGCAGAACGCCGCAGGAGCTGAATCAGCGCAACCTGAGCAGAGCGGCCTTATCGCAGAGACGAACCGCGACCTGCCTTAACAGCCGACAGCCCGACGCAACGGCACGAGCAGCGATTCAACATGCGAGCGATAATAATTCTGTAAGTTACTGACAAAAATTGTACACTAAAAGTTAAGCGGCGTTAATGTCCAAAGAACGCGATAACCCCAACGTGCAACTTAATCGATCCTGGCTATTCAGCAGCCAGGGCCAACGAGCGATAAGCGCACTTATAAACCCGAGTCAGGGAACATAGCGTGCGACACGCGGAAATCGCGAACTCGAAACACAGAGTTCTAGTACCGAAAACGCGAGCGAGAATCCGGAAGTCCACGAGAATATAGAAATAAATCGACACTACTCTTTCGGGGAAATAGATACTAGTCTAATACCCGAAAGCGAGGATAGGGAAACACGTCGAAACAGACAAATAGGCAGTAGAACACCGAGTCGCGCGTCAGCAAATAGCGAGTCCGAACTGACCTCATACGATAGCAGTATATTCGATCTGCGCGAGATAAGATACGGGAGCACGATGGCCCAAGCACCGCGCAACATAACTGCCAGCGCGATAGACGAAGATATAAAATCGTTACGCGAACAACTAAGTAACGAAGGCGAAGAGACCGTAATAGAGGCCGGAACGCATAGAAATCGCGAAACTGAGCAGATGGAAATAATGGTTGAATTTATGAGCGACATGCGAGTTCAACTACAAGGGATACAAGAACACTTCCACACGCAAATACTACGCTTACAAGAGCAGTTCGTCGATCTACAAGAACAGCAACGCGATATAAGAAACACGATCCGACCAGTCGCGTTCGGGCCTGATAATAGGGCACAGGTTTCACCACGACGTGTAACAGAGCCGAACGCCGTAACATACGGACGTGGCCCATCCGATATACGGAGTAGGTCCCTACCCGCGACCAGCTACATGCAATTAAAAGAGGCGCGGAGTATAATACCGGAAATTGACGGTACTTCGCAGCACAAAATTCAAGAATTTTTAAGCGCAAGCACATATGCAATGGAAAGCATAAATCCTACAGAAGAGTCACAGTTACTCAAGGCCATATTGTGCACTAAACTAAAGGGAAAGGTCATGCTCGATTTCCAGACGCGAAACATACAAACGTTCGCAGAACTGAAGCAAGAACTCGAGGTATGCTATACGACCCGTAAAAGCATTGCTCACCTGCAGTTAGAGTTTAACACACTCAAGCAAAAGCAGGGGGAGGGCGCTCAAGCATATGGCCTGCGAGTGGATCAGCTCGCAATGAAACTCTATGAGTCAACGATTGAAGGCAAGGGACACACCGTGGCCGAAAAGAACACGATTAAGGGAACAATACAAGGCCAGGCCCTGCAAAATTTTCAATTAGGATTGCAGGAGGACATAAAAATAATAGTCCGATCGCGGAACTACAGCAATCTGCAAGAGGCGATAGCAGTGGCTGCCTCAGAAGAAAAAATGAGAGGCCCAAACGTAATGAATAAGCCTAATTACAAAGCGGTAGGTACCACGCGAGAAAAACCACCGCAATGTGCAAAATGTGGCAAATGGGGCCACCACGGACGCGAATGCCGCACAAGTCGCTTTGCTAACCGATTCAACTTACCCAAAGCGGACGGACAAAGAGTAAACGCTCTTGAAAAATATTGCAAGCATTGCAAAAAGACAGGACACTTGCGCGACGAGTGTTGGCTGCTAAACGGCCGACCCGAAAAGGAGGCCAACTCAAACGATAATGTACGCCCAAGAGCCATTAAATACACTAAAAGTGATAAGGGCAAGGGCGACGATAGCGACAACAAGAGCGAGGTCACTGCTAAGAGAACAGCTCGACCAGCGAAAACTTTACAAGTCGCACATACTGATAAAATAGCGCAAACAAACACGGATTTGGATCTGATTAAAATCCCTGTTAAAGAAGCAAAAGGAGAAATATCTACCATGCTAGTGGATACCGGCGCTACATTAACATTAATAAAGTTAAAGCATCTGAAGGGAGAAACGCTAATCTATGACGAAAAAATTACATTAATCGGCGCCACCGGAAGAAAAACGGAAACTTTGGAGATAATTGAAGGCAATATACCCATGTGCAACAAGCGCATAAGACACAAGATACATGTGGTGGGAGATGATTTCCCCATAACACATGAAGGAATTCTGGGCGCAGATTTTTTGAAACGGCATGTGACGCATTGGGAGTACCCCACTAAGCGATTAACCATAGGAGAAACTACATTCAAGCTGTTTCCTTATAAGAAAATAACATTGGCACCACGAAGTGAAACAGTCGTGCAAGCCACGACAAGCGAAAACGCTCTAGGAGTCGTGCACGTATTGGAGACACGACCAGGGATGATCATCGGCGGTTGTTTAGTAAACGCCAGTGACTATAGCTGTCCCGTAAGCGTAATAAACACCATCGACGAAGAGATCGAAATACAAGCCCCACACGTCGATATTGAGCCTATAGAAAATAAGGTAGAAGCACAAATCTTAACCACCGGAAAATGCGAGGAGGAGGATACAGTACCTTTATCACGTATTAGAAAAATAAAGAAGTCAATAAGGACCGAGGACCGCATATGAATTGCGAAGAAGAAAAAGCAATATTGGCAATCTGCGAAGAATACAGTGACATATTCCATTTGGACGGAGAACCCCTGACCTGCACCGAGGCACTGCAACACGAGATCGTAACTCGAGCCGGTACGGCACCCGTCGTGAATACGCGACCGTATAGATTACCGGAGAAGCATAAGGCCGAAGTAAATAGACAGGTACAGAAAATGTTAAGAAACGATATCGTACGTCCAAGCTCGAGTCAATGGAACGCACCACTTTTGGTGGTACCGAAGAAAACAGACGCTTCGGGAAAACCTAAAATGCGAGTTGTGGTCGATTTCCGAAAATTAAACGACCTAACACAGTCGGAGACTCTTTTCCACTGCCAAATATAACAGATATTTTGGACCAACTAGGGAATTCGAAATATTTTACAACGTTAGATCTGGCAACGGGCTATCATCAAATACCCATGGCAGACAGAGATAAGAAAAAAAACGGCTTTTTTAACGCCCTACGGGCATTATGAATTTAATCGGATGCCGTTCGGGCTAAAGAATGCCCCGGCAACGTTTCAAAAATTAATGAATACTATTCTGGCGGGCATACAAGGAATACGGTGTCTGGTCTATTTAGACGACATCGTGATATACGGCGCTAGTTTAGAAAACCACAACCGACGACTATTAGAAGTATTACAAAAAATACGCGACAATAATCTGAAATTACAGCCGGACAAGTGTGAATTTCTTAGAAAAGAAGTGGCATATTTAGGACACATAATTACCGAACACGGAATTATGCCTGACCCTGGAAAAATCCAGGCAGTAAAGAATTTTTCTACGCCAAAACGAGTCAAGGATGTGCAATCATTCATAGGACTGGCGGGCTATTATAGACGGTTTATCAAAAATTTTTCGAAAATAGTCAAACCACTCACGAAATTGATTAAAAAGGGAGTAAAATTCGAGTGGACACAAGAGCGGCAGCAAGGATCTTTTGACAATCTAAAAGAGAAACTAATTACCGCTCCCGTCCTGCAGTATCCAAATTTCAACGATGAATTTATACTGACTACCGACGCATTGGATTTCGCGATAGGAGGTATCTTGTCACAAGGAGTGATAGGACAAGACCGACCAATAGCTTATGCTAGCAGAATTCTTTCTCGTGCAGAACAAAATTATAACACGACGGAAAAAGAACTACTCGCGATTGTGTAGGCGGTCAAACATTTTCGACCGTACCTATACGGGACCAAATTTAAAATTGTCACCGACCATAAACCGCTAATTTGGTTGTTTAACGTGACAGATCCAGGATCTCGTCTAATTAGATGGAGACTGAAATTGGAAGAGTACGACTATGAAATCGTACACAAAGCCGGAAAGTACAATACAAATGCTGACGCACTAAGTCGCAACGTCGCTCACGATATACATATAATCGACAAGGAGAAAGAGAGTGACGAAGAGGAAGAAGAAAGAGATAGCGAAAAAGAGATAAAAAGGTACACGGAGGAAGAGAAACAGCAAATATTGTATGAGTATCATGATGCACCGATAGGCGGGCATCAAGGCGTGCAACGCACCATAAATCGAATCCGTTTGACTCACAATTGGAGAGGGTTAACAAAAGACGTAGAACGATACATTGCCAAATGCGAGCATTGCCAAAAGAATAAATTAAAACGGCGAAGTAAAGCGCCAATGATTATTACCGATACTCCGGATAGGCCATTCGAAAAATGCGCACTAGATATAGTAGGACCGTTAACCGTAACTCTAACCGGAAACAAATACGTACTAACATTCCAAGATCATTTCACGAAACTGAGCAAGGCAATGCCCATCGAAAATCAGGAAGCTGGTACAGTAGCGAAGGCATTCGTTACAAAAATAATTTTGGAATACGGAGTGCCTGACAAAATTCTCACCGACCAAGGAACGAATTTTATGAGCGAAGTGTTTAAGAGCACTTGCAAACTGTTAAAAATTGAGAAGATTCGTACAAGCGCGTACCAACCGGAAAGTAACGGCGCGCTCGAAAGATCGCACAGGACACTAGCAGAGTACTTGCGACACTACATAAACGGAGATCAGACCGATTGGGACGAATGGCTGCCCTACGCGATGTTCACATACAATACTACACCACATACAGCGACAGGCTATACGCCATTCGAACTGTTGTACGGACACCAGGTTACGCTCCCTACGGCCCTGACATGTCCTCCGAAATTAACGTATATGTATGATGACTACGTATCCGAGTTCAAAGAAAGATTGCGCGCAGCACACCAGGTAGCGAAAGCGAACATGCAAGAGGAGAAAGCAAAATCAAAAGAATGCTACGACAAAAAGGCTAATATAAGCACGTTTAGAGCAGGCGACAAGGTATTGCTATACGATGAAACACTGCGCCGTGGACGCTCTAAGAAATTAGAATCTTTATGGAGAGGACCGCATACAATAATTAAACAAAATTCCGACGTGAATTACACTATAAAAGCGGGGAGGAAAAGCATGGTCGTTCATGCGAATCGTTTAAAATTATTTGTGGAACAATAAACACTTACCTCTCCGCCACTCCTTGCTTCTCCATGCACTTTATCATATACGCTACCGGCACGCCAAACCGAAAAAACCCCCGGAGAAAACTTGGGGGCAACTCTCCCTCGAACTTCGCCGTCACGTCTATTAAATCCTTGCGAAGCGGAAAAGGCTTCCGCCTCCAGACGGAGGCGAAACACGCGCCGCGTTCCCGCGATCGTATCAGACTCAACGAGGAAGGTCTCATTCATCGTCGCGAATCGAAACAGTACTAAACTACGCGCCACTCGCCCTATAACGACCCACCGGTAAAAAAAAAAAAAAAAAAAAAATGCTCATTCATATCCAATGTAACTTTATAACCACCTGATAACAGGTATCTAATTCTCCGGGAAGCGCTTGCGACGCAACCTGAGACAAACCTACCCGTCACCGTGGACCGATTCCAGCAAGAGCCTGGGTTATATTTCGAGGAGATTGGAGACCTGAACATTATAGACTCTACCTGGAAACTAGTAATCAAACTCGAAATATCGTCGTTAGGTCAGCGTCATGAGCATATCAGAGAATGGGTCGAGCGAGCCGAAAGCGCGAGGGACACGATACATCCGAATCGTCCAGAGAAAAGCAAATTCGCGAATCTGTTAGAATTAATAAAGAAAGATGAAGTTAGATTAGCTGCACTAATAGACAGATTAAACAGTATCTATAAGGATTCATCAAATAGAAAGCGCGGACTGATTAACGGAATAGGTTCGCTAGCTAAATCGTTATTCGACACTATGGACGCCGACGATGAAAAACAAATAAACGAACAACTGATGCTAATACAAAGTAACCAGAAGACGCTTACGCACGTAACGCATAACCAATTAAAAGTATTAAATACTACAATAGCGCATATCAGTGATTTAGAAGAAACCATCGAACAGAATAACGAAAGATTATACGATCTAGATAAGCGTATCTACAGCGGCACAATGTTAATTATCAAAAGCGAAGAAATAAACGAATATTATACTATTATTAATAAAATGTTAACCGATTTACAACGTGACGTACAGAACGTATATGACTACTTGTCCTACGCTACACACGGAATTATACACCCTAGGTTAGTTCCGGTAGAGCAAATTTTTAGCGAATTGCGAGCGATAACGCCACACTTGCCTCAAGGGACGCACTTCCCCTTTGCCCTCGAAAATAGTGGATGGCCGTTACTAGAGAAATTGACCACTGTTAACGCATATTATGCGAACGACACTATGTACACTATATTAAGATTTCCACTTGTATCTTATCCTAAATATAAGTTAATAAAGATAATTCCTCTACCTGTCCATAACCATGGCGAACTATTTACCTTTACGGAAATAAACCAACATGTAATTGCCGTTAATCTGGAATTACCCTCCTATGTAACCATGACGGTAGAAAATTTAAGTAAGTGTGTAAAAATCGTAAATCAGTATATTTGTAAACCAGACAGTCCAGTATACTCTATAAATCAGAGAGCACTCTGTGAAGTACAGTTGTACGCGGGATTAGCGAAAGAAAATGCGTGCGACGTTAGATATATTAAATCTAACCAAACGATTTGGATAGCTCTAAGCAAAGTAAACTCATGGCTGTATTCGACTAATAAAGAACAGGAAATAATTATACAGTGCAAAAATAAAAGGGATATGCGAATCAAAATCGAACGCACCGGTAGAATTACATTAGTAAATAATTGTAAAATAATTACGACGGACATGACCATCAGGACTTTAACGTCAACAAGTGACACTAGCATTCAAGCCTTTTTGCCGAAATTTAATTTAACTCTAATAAAAGAGACGGTCATAAATAAGCCAGAGGAGGCAATCAGACCAATAAAATTAAAGAAAATCATCCAGAGCCCTAAGGAACTCATGGATTTAGGAAGAGAAATAAAAGAAATTAACAAGGAATTAGAAGAAAGTAATGTTGTGCAATTCAAAAAGCCGATATTTATTTATCCTATGGTCACTAGTTCTGTAGCCATCGTAGTTATTGTGTTAACTCTATTAATAGGAATGGTAATTGTTCTAGCGAAAAGAAAAAGGGAAACTCGAGAACTCTCGCAACCCCGGAATGCGTAAAATTGTAAATCATTATAACATGCACTACTCAGGCTACTACTGAGACAACTGCACTAAACAAACGAAAACTTCGTACCTCCGTTTTCTTCTTTTAACGGGGGAGGGATGTTGTGTGTCGAAAGACCACAACGTAATAATTATAGGTTAATTAGGCAATAACAATAATAAACATTTAGAAGGCCATTAATCGAGGCCACTTCTCGAGAATCCTGTGACAAAAGTTATTTAATTATTAAACAATTAGGCGCTGACGCGAGCACTCGTTCTTAGAAGCCCGAGTGTCACTTGCGTCTAAAGTAGGTTAAACAGATCAGCATTTTGGTAACACAATGGATCGATATAGTTCAAGTTTCATTGTGTTTCGAATACTGATCCGTATAAATTAAGGCGGCGCACAAGGCGCCGCGGGTTTTTTATCAGCAAAGTTCCGGACGAAGCACGACACGTCGCGTACACGCGTAACCACGGTAGTACGGTCGCCGAATAAGTGAGGTGACAAGTGTAATAAGAAGATACCAAATAAAAGTTATTCTATCTATTCAGAAGTGCTTAATTATTCTAAACTCTCCGAGCTAAAGCCCCCTTGACCAGCACGGCGAATTCCGAATCTTTACGCAGCGCCTATCGCTACCGAAGTAGGCGCAACATATCCAAGGCTTCTAATTTATCGACTACATCGAAAAATTTTGCCATATGCTCTTTCACATCGCTACCTTCTTGCATGCGTTGAAGAATTAGCTGCTTGAGGAGTGTCGCTTTTCTGGCGGGGCCTCTGGATGCGTAAATTGATTCCAGCTTGAGCCACACGTCATGAGACGTTTCACAGCCTCGAATCTGCTTGAGTTCCAACGGGTGAATTGACAGAATCAAGTCGGATTTCGCCTTTCTATCGGCTATTTTCCATGCGTAAATCGCGGCATCCGCCGCGGCACCCGCTGTCCCACTCGCGGCTACCGGTTCCGGCTTCACCTTATCGCCGATCACGTATTCCCATCCATCGTTTTTAATGAGGAGAGCCTCCACCTGCATCCGCCAAGTATCATAATTATCCTTCGACAGCAACTCAATGCGCAAAGGACCGAGAGTTGAGCTCGAAGACATAATCAGTCCGTACACTTCGAAAAATAATTTTTCACTTTCAACCGAGCACGTGCTTTTATCCAATCTCAACGCGCGCGTCCCGAAAAAGTTCTATTCTCGACCTATTCTGGGCCCATAACCTGTTGATGGTCGGTTAGGTAGGGCGGGAAGGTCTTTAAAGGGAATAATTATTCCTTAATTGAGCACAGAAACTACTTTTATTTTATAATTGATGAATGCGAACGACTTAGACACGCGGTCACGACATTGCTCACACGCGGGTTCGTCCAAGAGAGAGAGATGTATTACGATGAACGGCTCCGGAAGAGACGGAACGACTCAAGTCAAATTAGTCTTTCGCGACTACGTGCGTATTGCATCGCGGTAGATTTGAATTCTGTCTAACAGGGCTGAAGCTGTAAAAAAAGAATTCAAATAGAAAAAAGCCTAATCACACCTGAATGACTAGACTCTAAAAAAACAAATTTTTAACAATTCAATCTTGAATAAAAAAAGTGATGGTTATTGCAATAAGCAATTATATATTATTTTAATAGTAAGTATTCTATATTTATATAATACAAACCCATCAATAATACAATAAAGATTTATTTCTAAGCAATATATTATTCCTAATCGTTCCCATTGTCACCGCTTATATCTTGCAAAAAAATAATTATAACTTACCGATCAACATATCTGCAATTTTAAGTTTATTGAAAACTTTCTTCTTTCTCGCTCCAAGCCAGCTATATTGAGATGCGAGCTCATTAGTCATTAATAATTGCAAAGCTCGTTTGACAAAATCATAAATTGAGCTGTCACCAATCTTGGATATTTCTACACCTAAAATAAAAATATAAAAATAATATGTAAACTAGACGTTCACGCAATGCTCTTTATATTTATAATATGGCTCAAATAGGCTTTCAGAGAACAAAATAGCGATATAAAAGGTAAACATAAATAAAAATAAAATATATATTAGAAAGAGATAAATATATACAAATAATTAACAAAAATATTAAGGCCGGTATTAATA
The DNA here is from genome assembly GCF_040581485.1 of Linepithema humile. Taxonomy (NCBI): domain Eukaryota; kingdom Metazoa; phylum Arthropoda; class Insecta; order Hymenoptera; family Formicidae; genus Linepithema; species Linepithema humile. The sequence goes on along the minus strand of NC_090134.1, from coordinate 13,288,160 downwards.
TTGTTACGTATAGTATTATATGTGGTTAGTAATAATCAACACATTTTGTAATCGAACAAACCTTTTTGAAGAGGTGGAGGCCTGGGTAAATTGGTCACCTCATCAATTTCATCTTCTTCAGATGAAGAGCAGCAATGTCGTTTTGTATATGTTTTTTTTGATATACGTGGCGAATCTAACTTCTCAATATCAGAATTCAAATCGGACGTGAATTCAGCTTTTTTAGCTTTCTCCTTTGCGTTTGAGTAATTTTCTAAAAATATATAGTATAAATTGTTTTAATATACAATTTGTTGATAAAATGCAAAATGTTTTTGACTAAAAAAATATTATGTTTTACAGTCAATAAAATACTTACCATAGGTGCTATTTCGAAATACGGTTACATTGTGTGAAGCCCAGCAAGTGTTAGGTTCCTCATTATTTCTTATCGCAGCTTGTATTTTTGCTATAGAGTACGGGGGCCAATAACATTTATTATTAAATATCCATCTTGAAGGTACCGCTTCCACCGTATTTTCCATATCAAATTTTACAACGCTCCATGAACGAGCCATTTTATCTTCGAATTTTTCTGCAACTAAAATTAAAATATACGAAGTATTGCAAGCTCTACATATGTGTGTGTGTGCGTGCGTGCGTGCGTGCGTGCGTGCGTGCGTGCGTGCGTGCGTGCGTGCGTGCGTGCGTGCGTGCGTGCGTGCGTGCGTGCGTGCGTGCGTGCGTGCGTGCGTGCGTGCGTGCGTGCGTGCGTGCGTGCGTGCGTGCGTGCGTGCGTGCGTGCGTGCGTGCGTGCGTGCGTGCGTGCGTGCGTGCGTGCGTGCGTGCGTGCGTGCGTGCGTGCGTGCGTGCGTGCGTGCGTGCGTGCGTGCGTGCGTGCGTGCGTGTGCGTGCGTGCGTGCGTGCGTGCGTGCGTGCGTGCGTGCGTGCGTGCGTGCGTGCGTGCGTGCGTGCGTGCGTGCGTGCGTGCGTGCGTGCGTGCGTGCGTGCGTGCGTGCGTGCGTGCGTGCGTGCGTGCGTGCGTGCGTGCGTGCGTGCGTGCGTGCGTGCGTGCGTGCGTGCGTGCGTGCGTGCGTGCGTGCGTGCGTGCGTGCGTGCGTGCGTGCGTGCGTGCGTGCGTGCGTGCGTGCGTGCGTGCGTGCGTGCGTGCGTGCGTGCGTGCGTGCGTGCGTGCGTGCGTGCGTGCGTGCGTGCGTGCGTGCGTGCGTGCGTGCGTGCGTGCGTGTGTGTGTGTGTAGGGTGTCCAGTAATTAATGAAAATATTCTTCATAAATAAACAATATTTACTAATATTATAAAATTATTCGGAATGCAACATAGGAAAAATAACGAATTTATCATTGAACTTGAGTTTTATACATTTATATGCAACTTCATTTATGTTCCATTTTTGCAGAGGACTTATATCATTATTGACTACAAAAATTTTTAATTGGGACGATCTACATGGTTGACTATACAAATCTTGCAGTGTTTGATATTTATAACCTAATAAAAAGTTGTTAACATCATTGGAAACAAAATTTTTAATATTAATAATGCTGCCATCGTGTAAACAACAGTTATCTGGCTCTTGTATTTTTAAAGTAAAGTTACAAAATAAAATTTTTTCCCATTGTTTAGAACATGAAATGTCTATTAAAGGTCCTTTATGATGCTGATCAAGTAGTTGAGGAATCATATTTCTTTCTGCTTTTTCACTATGTATAAAACAGTCTTGTTCATATGTACGAAATATGATCTGCTGTAATGGTTTATCATTTTTACGTATCAATTTTTTTATTGATTGCATAAAATTTTCAAAAGGGAAGGCACTGAATTCTTCCAAACATCCAAAATTTTTGAAATCATCACAAAGGTGTAATAAGTTATGTATATTAAATGAAATATTCTGTTTGCCATAAAGAATAGTAAAAGTTTTTACAAAATAATGAAGTAATGAATTAGCATAATTTATATATTCAAAATGTTTCGTACTTGACAATATAGTAATAGCTACATGTAACATTATAAAATTAAGATATCTATCATTACTGAGAACTGATTTTAAAACAACAGGTTCTGTATAATGTAAAAATTGTTTGAATTCAGTTGCCTTCCATCTTGCACATTCGTTTAGAGATCTTGGTTTACGGTTAAATTCACATAGTATATTTTTTTTTCTGGTAAACTAATAAATTGGATATTTCGGTTATTTGAACGGAAGATAATTTTGAAGATGGCTTTCCATTGTACCATAGTGAAACAAGTATAATAACTTTTTGACAACTCCTAGATATATTAAATGCATTGGATCTAATGGAAAATCAGTTATCATATTTAAATTTGGAATTGACTCTAATATTGACGTGCCCGTGTGGTGTTCTTCTTGTAATTTTAATCTAAAATCGTTATCACTTCTTAAACGCAAGTTACTTGAATTTGGAAAACATATCTTGTTATTAAAAAAACTTCCTTCTATATAACATTTCGAACATGAATAATAACCCATATGACCCTTAGTGAATTTTATAAATGCCTTAACTGGTGTGTCACATATAAAAGCTTTAATTTTAAAAGGATATATACGACCATTCAGCAATATACCGTCCGTTGTTAAAGCAATAGCTTCATCGACAAATTCTCTTAAATAAACATTTGCATCTGTTGGCTTTTTGTTACCGTGATATACACCCACAATATCTACTACTGAACGATTTTTTACTAAGCTACAAAGTATAGGATATAATTCACTATTACTACTTTTACTAAGCGGTAAGCCATCAATGTTAATATAAACTTCTATAATCTGAATATTTTGAAAAGAATAACGTGAAAACAATTTTTGAATACAATTTTTTAAACCAAAATGACAGTAATGTCCTGGTTCGACATCTTTAACAACAACTTTTCTAGGAGTTTTCAGTAAAGTATGTGCATCACTTGGTAAATTAGGATATTTAGATTTTAAAATTTCTAATAATTTATTTAACGTGACATGAGTTATGTTATTTTCAATAGCCCACTTAGCAAGTTCTGATTCAAAAGATTTAGGATTATTAATATTATTATTTAAATGATTATTGTACTCTTTATATACATTGCCATTAGATCTATCGCTATCATGTGCATCGGTGATGGATGAATCATCATTAGATATGTAGTTATCGGATGCATTGTAATCTAATTCATTCAATTGTTCAAACCTATTAATAAGAATTGATTCATTTGATGACTGAATATTATTAATCCCTACTGCATTTAACAATTGAAAATTATTTCTCTGCTCATTTATTAATTGATCATTTAAAGTGTTTTCAACATTGCGCAAAGTAACTGGCTGATGAACAAAATCAATTAAATCAATTAAAGAATCCTTATCAGCCTTTGCTCGTCTATAATATTTGGAAGAAATTGTTTTTGGTATTCTCGTTAATTTATAATAACTGATAATATTGAAATTAATTATAAATAAATTTTTTGATTCTAAATAAAACTAATTAAAAGAATAATGGAAATGAAAAAGTAATAAATAAATTAGATTTTAGTGAATTGATAACAAAGTCAATCGCAAAAGACGTGTATATAAAAATATATCATGTGAATTCAATCTTATAAAAAATGATAAAATGTAAATATGTATAGTTATACTTACACAGTAGTATAAAGGCGAATTTTCGCACTTATTAGCACTTGTAACTTGTAACACAAGTAAAATCACAGTAAAATCACAGTAAAAGCATACGAGGCACAATGCGATTCGCGTACATACAGGAGGTTAGAACTGCACGCAACCTGCACGTGATAATTTAGCGCCGAAAACATAACTACACAAGTCATTTACTATCTATTATCAGTAATTAGTTATAAATCGATGACAATATATGAATTTTAAACTATTATATATTATTACTAATAAACTGAGAATATTATATTTTATACTCTTATTAAAATAAAAAAAAACAAAATATTAGTGTTGTATTACATACGATATAGAGTATCCATAGGATATTCAATGGATGTCCAAATTGGACATCCGTTAAATATCCATGGACAGTTATACATTGGATATCCATATTATGTCCATGGACATACGGACATGAAAGGGACATAAAATAAACGTCCATAAGATATTTGGTGCTATTTGGGAAGTATGTATAATACACCATAGTATAAAGTATAATATATATATATATTATTTCCAATTATTTTATTACAGCTGCATATTTAATCCAATCTAAATTATTTTTATCTGCCCTTACCAAAAATATATATATATTTTACAAATATGTTTTTTTCGGAATATAATTATATATTTTATCATTCAGAAATAATGTTAATTTTTAATTTCTTGAAATAAAATGTTAATATATGTAAGGGTGTTTATCAACTCTCGTCGATTCCAGAATCGTGAAAAGAAAATATAGCCGTTCGATGTCTATAAAAACAAGTTTTTATTAGTAACAGTACTGGATACGATAAACAATTATACAAATTTTCATAACCCCTAACCTATAAAAACAAGAATCGAAAGCAATGCTCTACTTGTTTACAGCTACTTGTTTTTTTACGGACGCGTTCTTTATTTCAGCAAATAAATAGTAGATTATTTATCTTTAGAGGAGAAAGTTGAAATAATTTTGAAATAATTTTATGTTACCTGAAAGAAAAAGTGTATACAGAAGTACCAAATACTCGAGAAAACATGGTGGAACGTATTAGATATGCTTGCGCACAAATAACGCCAGATACACTTTCTACATGTGTACAAGCATTCCAAGCTCGAGTTAATAAATGCATCGAAATGGAAGGTCATTATTTCGAGCATTTATTGTAATTGAATAGTGAGAGGCGAGGGGACTCACCGAAATAAAGCACCCCGATGGTGAGAAAAAATGGCAAAAATTAATTTTCACTGATTACAGCGCCATCTATCACGATTCGAAAAAATGTCTCGGACAAAACTTACGTATTTTTTTCCAAGGAATCCGAATCTGCAATAAAAAATGAGGGTTCCCATTTGAAATTTCAAAGTTGCCACCCTCCCCACCCCCAAGGGGCGGGTTAATTTTTACACAGGCAGACGTCCCCCTTGATAATATTAAAAGTTTATTTGGGACATTTTTTCGTACAATGCTTATTTTTCGAAATATTTAGTTGTCTCAAGTTAAATGGGACACCCTGTATATATTTTAAATAAAATATTTTACCATATTAGTTAATATTTATTAGACCTTTTGCATATGCCTATTTTGCCTTGTACATTATATCATGGCCTTGCAATAAAATTTTGATCGAGGAAAGAAGTGCGAAAGTCGTTCAAATCCTCCGATAACGTATATACAGATCAGAGATGCACACTCGAGCTCCGTGCAACAGAGCAACATGAAGAGAAGGACCCCCACCCACCATGCGGGCACCACACAAACGAGAATCGCGTCCGTGTGCGCTCGGCGGTTTGGTCGTACGGACAACAGCTTACGATAAATGCTAAGAAGCAAGCGTTTCTAATCGAGTAAGGCGAATCGCTAGAATATTATATCCCGTCTTTGAGACCTGTTTTTTGCAACTTTTTTTCCGTATTTCTTTCTAACAGTGCACAAATGATAATTAGATAATTCTTTTTGCTAAAAAATATTTAATATTTATTAAAAATATTTGCATATGTTAAATTAATAACTTTAGAAAAAAATACTCATTTGTTATTGTCAATAGAAAAATAAAAAATAATTACAATTTTGCAAAAAAATGTAAGTGTTTAACAAATAAGTGTTTTACAAATGTAAATATTTAAAAAATATAATTTTATATTTATAAATATTTGTTTATGTTAAACACTTACATTTTTTTGCAAAATTGTAATTATTTTTTATTTTTCTATTGATAATAACAAATCATTATTTCTTTCTAAAGTTATTAATTTAATATGTTAATTTTAATAAATATTAAATATTTTTTAGCAAAAAGAATTATGTAATCATTTGTGCACTGTTAGAAAAAAATACGGAAAAAGAGTTACAAAAAGCAGGTCTCAAAGACGGGATATAATATTCTAGCGACTCGCCTTACTCGATTAGAAACGCTTCTTAGCATTTATCGTAAGCTGTGTCGTACGACCAAATGCGCCGAGCGCACACAAATGCGTGACGTTAGCGATTCTTGCTTGTGTGGTGTTCGCATGGTGGAGACCCTATCCCTCATGTAGCTATGTTGCACGGAACTCGAGTTGATATCTCTGATACAGATCAGTCACATCACGTTCTTTGTAATCAATTACAAAAAAAAGTAAATACGTATTTATCTAATAGCCAGCCCACGTTAAATCGCCTCTGGCTTTATTAATCGACAATTCCAGCACACGTAAAATCGCCTCTGACTTTATTTTTTACAAATTGCCAGCTGATGTTAGATCGGCTTTATTAATATTTTTAAAAATATTAAAAACAGAAAATATAGAATAGGCCCCATCCGCCGCCCATTCTCGTTAGACGCAACCATTATTTTTATTCTTCGTCTCTCCGATTTTGCACACCAACTGTGTGAATAATATTGCATTTTTTTTTTAAGTGCAAATAAGGCACATATCGAGTATTATCGATATTACATTAAAAAATGCTATTTTATTTTAAACTAAATTACTTGATTTTTTGCCATGTTGCGCAAAACACTTATTGTGAGGGAAAAAGTGACAGCTTGTTATTTTCTATTATATTCATAAAATGACGTCTCATGCGCTCAACGTCATTAGAATATTTTTCCATACAAGGATTTTTTTCTAAGACTACAGTTGTAGCGAAAGCAGCTGCATAAATTCTGCAAGATGTACTGTCCGGTTGTGATTGGACTTTTTCGAATATTATATCGCTTACGTTTATTGTTGGATAACGTTTGCGAATATAATCTTTCTCCTTCTCTGCCAATTTTTCGTATGTGCAGTTAGGTAAACTGTCATACACATGCAGCTTGGAGCCGTCAAAAAAAATACATCGCCAGTGATTAGTACAGTTGCTTCCATTATTTGTAAGCTGTTATTGCTATCACTGGCTATTATTAGTTCAGGAAACTGCAAGTACTGAACGCTTGCGTTTCGAAACAAGACGTTTCTCTAACAACGCGCAAGAATGTGTCTAACGATTCATCGTTCAGTTGGCTCTGTTCAGAGAGAACATTCTCTCTCACCAAAGAAAGAGGAATTATTGTTTTATCTAAAACTTTTTTACGTCTTGCTATTTCATCTGTAGTCAGATTTCGCTTATTCGTTGAATAATTGACAACGATGCAATCGCTATCTTGCTCCACATCCAGAGCAGTATCTATGCTTGTGGCGTCAGTTAATAAAACTTTCTGTTTTAATTTTTTGCTCTCTAGCAAAAGATTTTCATTTTCGTTAAGACGCTTATTTTTATTTCTACATGCTTGTTCTTTTGCGTCCGTAATATATTTCGGATCTCTAATTGGCATATGTCTATTATGGCGACTGTCTATAATTTCTGGCAACATACACTCATAATAGACAGGTGTTAAGACAGGTACCATTTCTTTTTCCCAAAAGACATTGTCTCTATTAACACGCACGGTTTTTAAACTTTTTGGGGTCCATATAACGAAAATGCAATAATTGCGTTGCGTTATGTTCAACTGCCCCTGAACTTGATAAAAGAATCGATGATTTCGATTCATTTTATCAATATTTTTTTTGTCAAATATGCCTTTTAATTGAGGCAATGTTTGTACAGCTTCATCAGCTGTTAAATTTTCAGCTGATGGAGGACATTTAATCTCCACCAGTCCATCTTCATCGATAAGTTCATCGGGAGAAGCACCCAAGCATGGATTTTCATAATCAATGAACAATCCGCATAGTGCCATTTTTTTATTCAATTTTGCAGCCAATTCTATTCTGGCGATTTCCTCCCTCTCGCGACCATATTTCATGGCTGCAGTGTCAATGTGTAGAGGATACAAAATGCTTTTTACAGTTGCTGCACAAGACGTTGTTGGTTTCATGCGACATACGGTTCCAAAATTGGATGCTGTTAGCATTTCACGTCTCAATGAATGCCATAGTTCACATTCACTTTGGCCTCTTATCTCTAATTCTCTATTTCTTGCCTCTTTTCTGCATTTTCCGCAAACTTTTCCATATGATTTTCTTCTAATTGTTGATAAACGTTAGGCGGAAGATCTGGCTTTTGTGATTGCGGACCATAATAACAATCTGTTCCTGGCTCTCGTTTGAATTTTTTTGATCTGCCATGCACTTCTCGAGATTCTTTGGTTCTCGAAATTTTTATTTGTCGTCGCTTTTCTAAATTCTCAACGACTAGAGGAACATTCTTACACGTTTTCATACATTTGCGTAAGAACTTGTTCAGTATTATACTGCACAACAGCTCCCGCAATTCTAGCATTGTAAGAACCTCGTAGGCCGAAATTTATGCGCTTTCCACCTATTGTTTTGCAGATTATTGTATTAAACGATTCTGCAGGATTGTTTGTTAAATTTAACAACAAACTATCGGAATAAGCGCTCAAGTACATAACAGCACTTTCAATTTTTTGATATAAACCGTGGAATTTCAAATACGGCACATAATTTTGCATTTTCTCACGGTTTTCTTCGCATATACGGCCGTGTTCTTTGCATCTTTTATGCTCACCAAAAATATGGCTAGAAATGTTCAAAATATCTTTTTGTAATTCCGTAGCCTTGCTATAATGAGGTATATTTTCTTCCCTTTATAAAGTGGCTGCCTCTACCACTTCTTTCCGTATTTTTAAAATGTTGTTTCCTACAACTTTTCGTAGCTGTACAAAGCCACGTTTTCTATGCTGTTTTGGCTGTGCTGTCTCTGCAACAGTTTTCAGCTTTTTGGATAAGTTGCGAAGCAAATGATTGCTGCATTCTATTTTTTGTACAGTCACTTCTTGTTCGCGATATGGCGCATTATTTTTAATGAACTGATATACGCTGCTGTCGCCATCAGCAATAGTTCTATATATTTAAGTTCTATATATCAGTCCATGCATTTCAAGGCTATTTTTAAAACCTTCTACAATGGCGTCGCTTTCCATTCTTGTAGAGCTAGCGTTGCGGTCAAAATTTTTATAGCATTTATGGCTATGTGGCTCATGACCGATTTGCTCTGCCATATCACACACCGTACAAAATTTATTGCGGATGCCAATAAAGAGAACTTTCCTTGTGCGATATCCAATTATGGCACCAACACCAGACAGTGAATCATAGATGTTGCCATATGATCTCTTCATCCAACTACCATCCGCTACAACGGTTATATACGGAATGCCATTTATAGTTTCATTCCTCTCGAGGGCAAGTTGTTTTTCGAGTTCGCCTGCCATTTTCATACTTTTCATGGCTATTTTTTGAAAATCATCGACTACATTTCTCGATATTTGATATAAGTCTTTTCAGACATACAAGGGATATTTATATCCGCACAGAATTCTTCCAGTTGGGCGTAACCATTCCCAATTGTTATAGTTGTAGCTACAGCAGCTTTGAGATCCAGCTTATTAGGTTCTGAAGGTTCTGACCATATGTTGGCTTCATAGTTGCACATTTGGCACTTGAAGAACAACTGCGTCAGTAATCCACGGCGACGGGAATTTACGAGTTTCCAATCTTTAAATTGGCACTCAATTCCTCGTGCATGATCATCAAATACTCTGTGGATTTCATTCCACATAAAAGAAAGGTCAACAATGCAACTACTTTCGGGCATGTTTTCTTGGATACGATTCGTATCCAGATGACCCTTTTCGATAACCAAACTGTTATCGTCGTCATATTCGACATTTTTATTATACTTACTTATTTCTTCTTTATTTTGCTGCTTTGTTGTCTCACTTCTTTCCCCGAATTGCGCATTTCGCACTTCTGTTTGCAGCATTTGACGCCTGCAAAAAAAATCAATAACTATATGCACATTACATTTATTTCATATACAATATACAGGACGTTCTATTTTAAACGACGATTTCAAATATCTCTTGAACAATGCATTTTAAAGACAAATGTTTCAGACAAAAGTTGTAGGGTTTCAAAAAAAACAAAAAAAAAATGAAACGAAATATTTCTAAATAAAGACATTTCATAGATTTGGAAGGCAACTTAATTTTTTTAAATGGAATTACTCTAATTGTCTTATGTCAATAGATTCCTAGTAACATTTTGCATAAAAATATTATAAGATTATCGAAAAGTAAATATTTTACGAGATATTTTGTATTTTATATCCAAATATATCAAATTAAGATATAAAATATCTCGTAAAATATTTACTTTTCGATAATCTTATTATAATACTTTTATGCAGAATGTTACAAGGAATCTATTGACATAAGACAATTAAAGTAATTCCATTTTAAAAAATTAAGTTGCCCCCCAAATCTATGAAATGTCTTTATCTAGAAATATTTTGTTTCATTCTTTTTATGTCTTTTTTGAAACCCTAAAATTTTTGTCTGAAACATTTGTCTTTAAAATGCATTTGTTCAAGAGATATTTGAAGTTCTCATTTAAAATAGGACAACCTATATACAGGGTGTCAATTAAGTCCCGGGACGGCTGAATATTTTCTCATGTAAGGTATTTTTGAAAAAGATCAAGGTCATTTCTGAAGTAATTTTCAAAGAGGAATTCAACGGTGACCTTCAATTTGACCTTGAGTTTGACCTTCAAGGTCATTTCTAAAGTAATTTTCAACGAGGAATTCAACGGTGATCTTCAATTTGACCTTGAGTTTGACCTTCAAGGTCATTTCAAGGTTAGATTAGGTTTTTTAAATAGAAACCCCCTTTTTTGACACCGGCAATCGAAAGAGCGGGAAATTTTACGTTTAGATATGTACTAAGTCATAGGTAGTGTTTGATCTTGAAGGTCACTTTAAGGTCATTTAAACTCGAGCAAGGTCTGGATATCTTTTGGAATAGATGGTTTTCAGTTTTTTTTTTAACGACCAAAACTAATAACTTTAACAAGGCGTATTTAGTAGTGACCTAGAGCATGGCATTGAAGATGACCTTCAAGATTGTTTCAAGGTCAACTTTTTTTATTTACTTTTAGCATTACCCAGGAATAACGACGTGGACGTAGTAAAATCTATTCCCTTTGGGGTGCTTAATTAGCGTGAGTCCCCTTGCCTCTCACGTCCGGGGTGCTTGATTAGCGTGAGTCCCCTTGCCTCTCACGTCCGGGGTGCTTAATTAGCGTGAGTCCCCTTGCCTCTCACGTCCGGGGTGCTTGATTAGCGTGAGTCCCCTTGCCTCTCACGTCCGGGGTGCTTGATTAGCGTGAGTCCCCTCGCCTCTCACGTCCGGGGTGCTTGATTAGCGTGTTTTCTTTCAAGATTCGAAGTTTAGCGCAGATGTTCAAACTGCAAACCTTGAGCTTCTTGACAAAAAGCTATGCGGTTGTAAAAATGAGATACAGCATTACGAATCATCACTCTATCAATTAAAGCGGCCTCTTGCATAATCCGATTCCGCAGTTCATCTAAGTTTTGTGGTTGAGTGGCGTATACTTTACTCTTTAAGTAACCCCCAAAAAAATAATCAAGAGTCGTTAGATCAGGGGATCTAGCAGGCCACTCGATTTTACCTCTTCTTCCAATCCACTTATGAGGAAACTGAGTATCTAAATACGCTCGAACGTCCCTACCGTAATGAGCGGCTGCTCCGTCCTGCTGAAACCATGTATCATCATAATTATTACCTGCTATTTCTCTTATTCTTGGTATAATTTGATTTCTGAGCAGCTGTTCATACATACCGGCATTGAGATTACCATCAATAAAAAAAGGGCCTATAAGTGTATCATTCAAGATGCCAGCCCAAACATTTAGCTTTTGTGGATATTGTGTGTGACTGTCCAACATCCAAGCAGGATTTGTTTCGGACCAGTATCTGCAATTGTGTCTATTTACTTCACCTTTTAAAGTGAAAGTAGCTTCATCTGAAAAAACTATATTGTACAAAAAAAGAGGATCTTTATCGATTCTGTTCATCATCGTTTCGCTAAATTCGATCCGACGATGATCAGGATCATCTTCATTAAGCTCCTATACCAAATGAATCTTGTAAGGATGAAAATGTATGCTTTTCAAAACTTTACGTACTGTTTCATGAGAAGCGTCATGCTCATTACCGGCTCTACGTAGACTAAGATGCGGGTTTTCAACAAATGCTTGAGCAATTTCAATCTGTTTCTCCTCAGATGCTACAGATTTTGGCCGACCACTTCTCTCAAGGTCCTTGACAGTCCCATTATCCATAAAGCGTAGTACAGTTCTTTCGACTGTAGATTTTGAGACAGGACTTAACCCGTCTCCATTACGAAAAGTGCGATTAAATAGCACCCGAACTTCATTATAAGATCGCACTCGATCTCCCCAACCACGCATCATTAATAGAGATACCCTCTCTTGTTCCGAAAGTTTAGCATACGCCATAATGTTTTCTTGAAATTAAGGTAATACGTAAATCGTATGTATGTATTTACATAAATTTAGTTTTGATTCGTAAATTCGTATAAGATAGAAAAATGGCGACAGAGATTCATCCGCAAATAATAAAATGAAACCTATCATTTAGAATGACAAACGACTTCTATGAAAAGAAATATTTGTAAAGAAAAATAAGAATTAAATCGAATAACTTTTACTTTACGACGTAAACGCTCCCAATCAATAAAAAAATGAGTTAGCATTATGTTAAACAAACTGGGCAAAATCCCGAGTTAACTCGTCCAAACGAAGTTGTCACCGTATGCACAGTGGCTAGTTTACTCGTCATAACACGTATTTGTATGTACGATAACTGTTGATGTATTGTCATCTACCACCACTCAACTACGATTTACGATTTACACACGACATTAAACATTATGGCGTATGCTAAACTTTCGGAACAAGAGAGGGTATCTCTATTAATGATGCGTGGTTGGGGAGATCGAGTGCGATCTTATAATGAAGTTCGGATGCTATTTAATCGCATTTTTCGTAATGGAGACGGGTTAAGTCCTGTCTCAAAATCTACAGTCGAAAGAACTGTACGGCGCTTTATGGATAATGAGACTGTCAAGGACCTTGAGAGAAGTGGTCGGCCAAAATCTGTAGCATCTGAGGAGAAACAGATTGAAATTGCTCAAGCATTTGTTGAAAACCCGCATCTTAATCTACGTAGAGCCGGTAATGAGCATGACGCTTCTCATGAAACAGTACGTAAAGTTTTGAAAAGTTTTGAAAAATACATTTTTATCCTTACAAGATTCATTTGGTATAGGAGCTTAATGAAGATGATCCTGATCGTTGAATTTAGCGAAACGATGATGAACAGAATCGATGAAGATCCTTTTTTTTGTACAATATAGTTTTTTCAGATGAAGCTACTTTCACTTTAAAAGGTGAAGTAAATAGACACAATTGCAGATACTGGTCCGAAACAAATCCTGCTTGGATGTTGGACAGTCACACACAATATCCACAAAAGCTAAATGTTTGGGCTGGCAACTTGAATGATACACTTATAGGCCCTTTTTTTATTGATGGTAATCTCAATGCCGGTATGTATGAACAGCTGCTCAAAAATCAAATTATACCAAGAATAAGAGAAATAGCAGGTAATAATTATGATGATACATGGTTTCAGCAGGACGGAGCAGCCGCTCATTACGGTAGGGACGTTCGAGCGTATTTAGATACTCACTTTCCTCATAAGTGGATTGGAAGAAGAGGTGAAATCGAGTGGCCTGCTAGATCCCCTGATCTGACGCCTCTTGATTATTTTCTTTGTGGTTACTTAAAGAGTAAAGTATACGCCACTCAACCACAAAACTTAGATGAACTGCGGAATCGGATTATGCAAGAGGCCGCTTTAATTGATAGAGTGATGATTCGTAATTTGAAGATACCGATTGCTACCGTCCGTTACCGTTTCTTTTAAAAGTACCGATTATTACCGTCTTTTGGTCGCGTTATCGCCGTACCGTGGGTGAATGTCCGCGGGCGGATTTTGATTCGGGAACGTTCTCCGCGAGACTGCTGTTACCGCAAAGTTAGCGTCTCGGCGAGAAGCGTGAGAGCCCGCGAAAAATAGCCGACCCGCGACATATCATTTCTGGCCGTTAGGCTACCGTCGTTTAAAGTATATTTATTTGGCCTTCACCGGCCGTATCGGATGATCAAAATATAAGTCCTTCGTTGGCTGTATATAGTCGGATCAGCGGCGAATTATCGTGATCGCGTTCTCGAGATTTTATGTAGGCATCGAACTCTATTCTTGTTACCGAATTTATAGGGCGAAGGGCCCTACCATCGTATCAACCTATTTCCGCCGTATTGGCTCCGGCCGAATAGTTTAAGCATCTTCACCCTTGTAACCAAATCACTGAAATACATCATTGTTAAATTTTAATTATTGAGTTGTCCTTGCGTTAGCCTCTCACTCCAGATATCTAACGTTAAACAAAAGAACTGCGCCCCTCTGCCATATACTGAGCGGGGAGCGGCCGAGCAATTTTGAGAACTGTTAAAGTTACCGATACCGCGGTGCGATTACTCGCACCTGGCGCCCATTTCCGGTTACCGTTATCGCATGAGTTACCTTGCTCCCGAATTTTGTGGAGTACCGCAAGTTACCGAATCGTGCAGTTATTGCCGATTTTGCGAGTTACCTTGCTCCCGACGAGCGTGGAGTACCGCGAGTTACCGAATCGTGCAGTTACTGCCGATTTCGCGAGTTACCTTGCTCCCGACGAGCGTGGAGTACCGCGAGTTACCGAATCGAGCATCTATTTCCGATACCGTAAGTTACCGAATCGAGCATTTATTGCCGATACCACGAGTTACTGATTTCCATTGGGCGTGCTCCCTCGGATCTGGCGTGATTCCGAGGCTAGTTCACGTCGCAAATTTTGGCGCCCAACGTGGGGCCCACGCCGTGAAAAATTATCGGGAAATTAGGAGAGAGTAAAATCTGGAGAGTGAGAGAGCGTAACTCAATTAGTTATATCTGTGTCTTTGTCAATGTACTAATCCACTTATTACATTTCAAGTTCTTTCGTCCGTGTATATGACCAATGTACGTATCGTCCACAATATATATATGCTGTCCTATGCAAGTAAGTTGCAATAAGTATATTCTAAGTCCTATATAAAAGAAGAGGACTCTGGAATTTGTGTGCCGCCGCGTATACGTGTGATACCGCTCGCTGTGTTGGCGCGTGCCGCTCAGCTGTAGAGTTTTTCTACCCGTCGCTCGCTCGCGGCCGAACGCGACATAAACACTCATACACGCGCTCTGTTACGAGCGTATAGCTACGTAATAGATTATTTAGAATAAGTCGGGACACGTTTGTGGAAAAAGTCTTTATTCGGTGTTGCTGGTTTGAGCTTTGATCGAGAACTGAACTGGCGAGAATGATCTTCGTTTAAGGTGCTGTAGGAAAATCATAGCGGCGGAATGTTTATTGGAAGGAAGCGGTTTTGTCAAAAGGAAAATATGCGTTAGGCATAGGGACAGCGTTTATGTTTATTGCAGTCATCGAAGGGTCATGTGTTTAGGATCAAAAGGAGTAAAGATAAAAAAGGTTCAACGGTTCGAATAAAAAGAGTAATATAAGAAACTATAAGTTGCGGCACGTAACATCTCCCCCCTTAGGAATGAAGATCTTTCTCGAAGTAGAAAAATACATTTAAGATCTTATTTCTAAATTAACGCGGTAACTTAATCTAGTATTACAATGATCAGAAAAATTAATATTCAACGATGTTCTAACAATGAGGTATAACGTAGTCTTATACTCTAACATACACATATATAGGTTCTTATACTATGTCATTAATTCGCAATGTTAAATTTCCTTAAGACGATACAATAGTTGTGTTTTGTCTTACACGCGTTCAAGTCTTGACAATCGATTATTACGAGAGCGAAAACGTCGGATCTCGTTATTTGTTCCATGTTCCTCTCTTTCGATACGAAGGGATTCTTCTCTGTCGGTTGGTACCGATATAAAGGTAACTTCGCGTTGCGTAGCTGTCGGATGAGCACTACGAGTGGTTATATTATTATTAAAACAGTTGTTAAAATACTGAACGCAGCCTTCCTTAGGTATACAACATAATTTAAAAATATGAACGAACTTACTAATCAATGAACATTTTACCGTTATATAGATAATAACTAATCCTATCATAGTATATAATATATAATAAAACCAACTCAAGGTCTTTTCATATAAGGTTTTAGTTCGATGATGTTTGCCTATCTCATTTGCTTCTTTATATAATTCGTCCAAACTAGAACTAGCTGTTTTTAACAAATTAATATCTAAGTGAGGTGTTTTACCAATGTTTAACAATTGAAGCTCTGAAATATTAACATTACTTTCTTTGATATCTTCGCATAATTTGTTTGTACTAAGATTAACGTTAGGAATAAAATCTTTGTCAATGGTATCGATTATGCTTATAGTTTAGGTATGTAATAATACATTATCCGAAATGGCATCACATTCCGGGGATAGTTTAACTAAACCAGTTAAAAGTAGTTGTGTTTGACGCGGCTTGTCGTCTTTACATAAAATGTGAAGGGTCTCCTCCCGCGGCGCAGTATAAAGCCACGAGTTCGCAGATTGTAATTGATACCAGACAGTATTATGAATTTTCATTACACGGATATCGCATTCTTTCAATATGTTTTCTAATCTAGCGGATTTCAATAGTTCCGATTCGCAAGTATGGACGGTCGAAATCTGGTACAATAGGTCCGTTTGCTTGCAAATCATTGCGTCGTTAATCTTTTTACATTTTGTGATATCTCGATCGGTTAAGTGTGTATACAATTGTTTGTCAGTTCTGAGTCCTATGTACGAGTGTAGCGGGTTTATGAATGCGTAAACGTTTTCTTCGTTCTGTTTGATCGGTAATAGAATCATATGGTATAATATGAAATCATTTTGTTCGATTAATGGAATTTCGAAAATGTAAACTAACCTATGATTTTTATAAAATATACTTAAATCGCTAGCATCGATTAGGTTATTAAGTTGGCTAGGGTCTAAAGTTACAGGTAATCTTTTGTTGTTTGTCATATAATGTGAATCTTTTAAATTATTAAATAATTCTCTAGGTGTAAGTATTTTCGGATGGAGTAATCCTCGGCGCGCTAGTAATATAGCATCGGTAAATATTGTTAAATCTAGTTCATATTCTAACATCAATTCGGCACATTCTAACAAATATGAATTCGTTTCGGTGTTTAATTGTAATGCGTTTAATTTTCCAGTGTTTTTGTAAATTTTGTCGTTAAGTTTATACAAATTAAAATCAATTTCCTCAAATTTATGTTAATTTTCTGCAAAGGCAAGACTAAACTGATTAATCGTGGATCGCATAATGCTGATTTGTTTTTTGTATAATTCTGTTAGCTGTTTTGAATTGTTATAGACGAGATCTATTTGTTCGTTATAGTAATTAGCATCGGATGAATCTAGTGTGCCAAATAAAATTTTCGAAATTTGTCCTACAAAGTCAAATACACCACGTTTGACTCTTGCTCCGCGGTTGTTGAAACGGATTTCGTCATCGAATCGTCCTACCATGTCGTTGATAGTTTCTTGCTCTGTTTTTAATGTTATTAATCTTCGTTTAATACGTTCTAATTCTTGTAGTCCTGAACATGTTATATTGTTTCCGTACATATGGTATCTGCTGTAACATAAGATTTCGATTTTCTCCGCGTAAAATTTCAATATTTTTTCTTTTTCTTCCAATGGCGCAAGATTTACATAACTAATAAACTTCCAGTGGTCTCTAAAAATAAGAAGGTCGCCTAAGTTTTCAAAATAGACTCCTGCCAGTCTCGTTAGTGGTTGGTTAGTAAAGGCTTCAAAAGACTCTGAACTAGTCATCATCGACATCAACATTCTGTAAAGGAAAATATGCGCGTTTTAATTTATTGACATGCAAGATTTGATTGCGTTTGCCTCTTTTAATTTCATAATTTACATCGTTCAGTCTACGTGTAATTTGGAATGGTCCGTCGTATTGATCAGACAATTTTTTACTGCCTGTTCTGACCGTTTCGTGTAATACATAAACGTATTCTCCCGGATCTAAAACTAATGGTTTCATTTTCTTATCGTAATATTCTTTTGCTGACTCTTTAGCCTTTTGTAAATTATTCTTAGCGTTTTTTCTTAGGTAATTCAATCTATTCGTTAAATCTGCGAGAAATTCCTCATGAGTGATTCCTTGTCTCGGTTCTACAAGTACGGAAGGAAGTCGCGGTTTTCGTCCAAATACTAGTTCGTACGGAGATATTTTTGTTCCTTCGTGATAAGCGGTATTATAAGAGAACATAGCGGCATCTAGAAATGAATCCCAATTATTTTGATTTTGATTAATATATGGTTTAAGGTATTCAGCTAATACGTGATGTGAGCGCTCTAATGCTCCATTTGACTGAGGGTGGTAAACGCTTGTTTTTACCTGTTTGATTTTAAAGATCTTTGCAATTCCTTTTATTAACTCTCCTGAAATGTTACTACCTTGATCGGACAACAATTCTTTAGGTGAACCATAGGTATAAATATATTTATTGACGATTTTATCAGCTATAGTCGTACTGTTTGTGTCTAGCAATGGATAAGCCGTGCAGAATTTCGTTAATTGATCCTGTGTGGTTAAGATGTATTTATGTCCTTCCTCTGTTTCCGGCAAAGGACCCACAATGTCGATCGCTACCTTTTCAAATGCCTCACTTGGAGTGTCAGTAATTAACATGGGTGCTCTTGTTTTTACTCTAACTAATTTTCGTTTTTGACAATCATGGCAAGCTTTTATATAATTTTTTACGTCTTGTTTCATACCATCCCATGAGTAGTATTGTTGTATTCGTTTTAAAGTTTTTGTTACGCCTTTGTGACCTCCGATCGCTGAATTATGTAGTTCTGTTAAAATATTTTGTTTTATTATTGGATCAACAATTTCTTGTGTTAACGATTCTAATAGATATACTTTAATTGGTGTATCTTTAAATATATATTTTATCATTTGAGTTATTTTTATTTTATTGTTAGCGTCTCCTATAGGTGCTATCGAAATTATCGTTTGGTTATGTGCAATTACATATTCTTTTAGTTTAATTAAGCAATTAAAAATATCTTCCATATTTATTGAGGTATTTTTATTTTCGCGTGTAACGAGATTTATTTCGATTAGATGCTTCTTTTTCTTAATTTTAATATTTCCCGGTGCGAGCGTTATGTCTTCTGTTTTATTACCGTTTTTAGAAAGAGAAATTTTAATTTTAGGAGAAGAGTTTATTTCTTTCACTAAAAGACCTTTTATGCTACCTGAAATTTCAGGGATTATATTATCTGTTTCCCACAATGAATCATTTAGTGCGTGTTGTAAAAATAAGCTATAGCTCAAATTCGCATCGTTACTACCTGAAGCTTGTATCTGAAAGGTCATTATTTGCGGATTTCTAGAGAGTGCATCTGCATTTGTATTTAGTTTTCCTTCTTTGTATACGACTTTATAATTATATTCTTCTAATTTTAATCGCCAGCGCATTAGTCGGGATGATGGATCTTTTACATTAAAGAGCCAAGTTAACGGCTTGTGATCCGTGATAATTTTAAATGGTTTACCGTACAAGTAAGGTCGAAAATGTTTCACTGCCCAGACAATAGCTAAAAGTTCTTTTTCCGTTGTGTCGTAATTTTTTTCTGCTTTATTTAATGTTCGTGAAGCGTAACCAATGGGAAGATCGCTGCCTATTTCACCTTGTGATAAGATTGCACCGATTCCTTCATCACTTGCATCAGTAGTTAATAAAAATTCTTTATCAAAATCTGGATATTGTAAAATAGGTTCTCTCGATAGTAACTGTTTTAGTTTTTCATAATTAATTTGTTGCCTCATTTCCCATTTAAATGGTACATTTTTTCTGAGGAGCGAAGTAAATGGTTCTGTAATTTTGCTGAAATTTTTAATAAACCTACGATAGTACCCTACAAGTCCTAAAAATTGTTTTACTTGTTTATGATTTTTAGGAACTGGATATTGCTCGATTGCTTTTATTTTTTCTGGGTTAGGTTTAACTCCCTTATCTGATATTATATGGCCTAAATATGTTAATTCGCGCTTGAAAAATTCACACTTGTCTGGCTGTAAGCTAAGACCAGCTTCTTTGATTCGTTCGAAAATTTGGTGTAATTTTTGTTTATGTTCTTCTAAAGTTTGTGCGTATATAACGATATCGTCTAAATAAACAAAGCAAACATTTCCTTGTAGTCCGGTTAAAACGTTATCCATCAGGCGTTGAAACGTCGCGGGGACGTTCTTTAAACCGAATGGCATTTTTTTATACTCGAAATGACCGTTAGGCGTGTTAAAGGCTGTTTTTACGGTGTCTTGCGGATCCATGGGAATTTGATGAAAGCCTGAGGCTAAATCGAAACACGAAAAATACCTGGCTTTGCCTAATTGATCTAAGATATCTGATATGTTAGGTAAAGGGTATGCATCTCCGACTGTTTTTTCATTTAGTTTACGGAAATCTATTACTAACCGCCATCGTTTGTTGCCATCAACGTCGGGTTTTTTCGGCACTACCCATAACGGTGAGTTATACGGTGAAACAGACGGTTGAATAATATCCTGATCTAATAATTTATTTACCTGATTTTTAATTTCGTTTTTATGGATCGGTGGATATCTATATTGTTTTACGTTTATAGGGATGTTATCTGTCGTATTTATAGAGTGTGTAATTCTATTAGTACCTTTTAATTGATCTCCCGGTAAATAGAATATATCATTAAAATTTTCGATTATAGGTTGTATTGACTGTTTTTCTTCTTCATTTAAATGATCTAATCTTAAATTCTGTTTTAATAATTTTAATCTTTTTGTTACATTATTTGAGATTACCGAGTCTATCTTATATGTAGGGCTGTCCCTCGGGCTCGTGGTAATATCCACTGGCTCTACATCGATCTCAGGTAACTCTAGTTCTACTTCTTTTTCAGTCGTGTTTGTCACGTATGTATACGTTTCTCCCGCGTGATTCACTTTTACTATGCTATTCATTAGAAAAACACCACGTTCTAACTCTTTGTGATCTATGAATGCATTATCAATGTTATAATGTTTCGTTTGTAACATCACAGGGCAAATACTTCTACTCGGTAACGTTATTCGATTACTAAATTCTAATGGGTATCTTTGATTATTGCTAATTGTTACCGTTCGCGTTTTGAAGTCAATTTTCGCGTTTTCTTGACGTAGATATGTAGAACCTATAATTCCTTGTTCCTTCAAAGGGAATTTACTGGACACTACATGAAATTCGTGAACTCCCGTATTTGAATGTAAGTATGCAGTTCCGAGAGTTTGTTGCTTTTCTTCGGTTATGCCTTGAATTTCTACTTTTTCATCGACATACACAAGTGTATCGCGCTCTAATGCGTAAGCTTTAATGATGTTAATATCAGCGCCTGTATCTAACAAGAATCTGTCTCCTGAATTTCTAAGTTCTTCGAATGGGATTGATATAAGATTTCTTGAGGTTGTTCTGATTGTATATGTTCTTGCTCTTGTTCTAGTGATTGAATCGGATGTGCGCGACTCGATATTTGGCCTTGACGTTGCGCGCTTTTCGCTTGGCCATGGTAGTTTAAATGTGAATTATTAGTTGAATTATTAGGTAGGTTGTTAGATAAATTATTATTACGTTGATAATTCGCTTGATTATATTGATTGGGTTGGTTAAACCGGTTGGATTGATAGTTAGTGTTAGAAAAATTTTGGTTACTGTTAAATCTGTTTCCGTTCGGGTTATTATTCCGCGAAAAATTTTGCTCGCGTCTGACGTTATTATATTGGTTATTTTGCCAAGAATTTTGATTTTTACGAGAGGCATTTTGTGAATCGTAACGTTTTTTCCTACATTCGTTTTCTGTGTGTCCTATTTTCCTGCAGTAATTACAAGTTATTCGCGATGTATCGTTGAATCTATTTTGTCTAAATCTTTTTGAATGATAATTAGATGTTGTAATGTACCTAGTTGCACTTTCTATTGCGTCTTCTAACGTGTTAAATTTTTGTGATAAAAGAAGTTGTGCCGTTTGATTGTGTAATCCGCCTAAGAAATGAGTAATTAATTTATTCATTGCAAAGATTCTTAGTCCTGCTCTTGCTGTTGGATCGGGGTAATTAGAAATTGCAAGGATCATTTCAGAGTTTAATTTTCTGGTTCTAGTAGCATAATCTTCAATGGATTCATTTCTTTTTTGCTGAAGTTTATTAATTTCCACTTCCCAATGGTCAAAACTTTTGGAATTTCCGAATTCCTTTTCTAATGCTTTGCATAAATCATCAAGATTATTTATTGTATAGATTGTTCTCACTAACGCGGCATCTCCCGTTAATTTAACTTGTAAGACCGATCTAAAGAAAAATAACCTATCGTCTGGCTCGACTAAGTCATTAACTCCTTTACAATCTGCTGTAAATTGCGTCACTGGAATATTTTTTCCATTAAAAACAGATATGAGCGATAAATTATTACGGACGGGAAAATAGCTACTGTTACTCGTAAAGGATCTTCGACTTTCTAGATTTGTGCCAAAATGATCTACGCCTCGCGCTGACTCTACCGTTTCTGTTCGATCGTTCATATTGATTGTTTCTAAATTTGAGATTACGTGATTATGTTTAGAATTATTATCGCTAATATAACTAATCGACGAACTACTTTCCAAACTGTCTGTATTATAATGCGCTTTAGTGTCTCTAAAGTTTACAAAATTCATAGACTTACAGAAGTACGATGCGCAGCATATCTATGACGAGATGGTTTCACGCCGCTGGTAGATATAGATAAATTGATGATGATGACGTAGATGAGATGATGATGAGGGTTGACCTTTTTTCGTGCTGGCCGTCCACGGAGTCTCGTTGTTGCTGTCCTTTTCCTTCGTTAGCTGCTGTGCTCGTCCAGGAGCGTCCTGATGCCTTTTTCCTCGGGGTAGGTTGTAAACTACGCGTCGTGGTTTTATCGGCTAACAGACAGGATCTCAGCAGGTTGATCGAAATGTGCTCCCGTTAATTTCGTCAGGATAGCACCAAGTTATGATTGACCTCGGTTCTTCTACTTGATAGTCTTGCTTGGCTACGAAGTTTTCTCGAATTCCGGGTCTCTAACTTTCTTTCACTTGATATTAACTAACAGCAATCAGCTCAATTATAGCGAAAATTTCCGCACTTTTACACACAAACAATCCCACCGCTGCCACCAATTGTTACGAGCGTATAGCTACGTAATAGATTGTTTAGAATAAATCGGGACACGTTTGTGGAAAAAGTCTTTATTCGGTGTTGCTGGTTTGAGCTTTGATCGAGAACTGAACTGGCGAGAATGATCTTCGTTTAAGGTGCTGTAGGAAAATCGTAGCGGCGGAATGTTTATTGGAAGGAAGCGGTTTTGTCAAAAGGAAAATATGCGTTAGGCATAGGGACAGCGTTTATGTTTATTGCAGTCATCGAAGGGTCATGTGTTTAGGATCAAGAAGGAGTAAAGATAAAAAAGGTTCAACGGTTCGAATAAAAAGAGTAATATAAGAAACTATAAGTTGCGGCACGTAACAACTCGCTTATATAATACCGTCTAGACCGATTTCGCAGAAATTAAGTAGGTCAATAGAAAAACTGAGACATTTAAAGTCTCAACCTGTTCGGCATTATTTCCGCCTGACTGATTTCGAGCGTGTTACAGAGAGCCGTTTATCGTATCTTTCCGATATTAATTATACGCGGGGCCTGATTTTCGAGATCTTTTCGTTAATTTCGTAAATTTCCGTTATAACGAATCATTCGTATAATATTGTTCGATAAGAGAATCGTTATTATGACCGCTTGACGAACTTGTTTATTATTTGATACCGTTGATCTCAGCTGCTTTCTTTTGATTATTGTCGATAGCTCATGTATTACTTTTTTTTTTCGGATTTTGTTTGTTACTTCTTTTCTCTTAGGCTTCAACGTATAAGGTCGTGTTTAGATTTGTTGCGTTTAAACTTCTGTCTCAACGTATTCTTTTGATTTTTATTACTTAAGGAATTAGTTAATTCAGCTTTGCGTGATCACGTCATAATTACCTTTTTTTTTTACCTTTTCTTTTCTTTCCGTTTCGCTCTTTAAGTGCATAATTATTGTCTTTTCAAAATTAATTATTTTCTTTTTGCCCGTTCTTGTTACTTCTTTCTTTTTCATTCGTGGATTGATTATTGCGTTCCGTATTCCGCAACTGAAAACGTCTTTCTTTCTTTTATCTTTTTCCTTTTTCTTTCTTTTCACGATAACGCTAGTAATTAACGCTTCATTTCCGATATATTAACTTTAAAAGTTACATGACAGTGATCTTAGCCTGCTAACTTTCTTTTCTTTGTTTGTAAAAAGTTTTTTTCTTCTCTTTTTCGAGTCATACCGAATAATATTTTTTTTTTTAAGCAATAGATTGCCTGACTGAGGTCGGATTGAAAATATCGTTACCGTTATTATATTGATATCGCCACATGATGAAAATTTCGATCGTGGGTTTAACGGACTCGCATTGAATTTGGCTGATTTGGCGTATCAAAGTCGTTAAAACGTACAGTTTCGTGTCGTTTGAAATTGTTTGTTTTTTTTCGTATTTATTTGTTACCGTATCAGTTGTGTGTATGATTTTTTTTTTTTTTTGTGTCGGTTACTCGAGCATACGGTCACTTTCGTGTGTTGTTTTTTTTTTTGAATTAAGCTACCGTTATTAATTTCCTTTTCATTTCTTTTTCTCGTTCCTTTTCTCTGTATGTCCTTTTCTCTTTTATGCTTTCTCTCGTACGAATAACAAAGGAAACATACGTGAAGCTTAATTGCAGTAAGATCGCGCAAGAGTAGCGGCATTATTATTATCCTTATTTTTTTTTTTTTTTTCTTTCGGAAGACTTATTGAAATTTCGTGGGGATTTGTGAATACGCCGTCGAGAATCGGCTCTCGGCGTGATTTCTTTTCTCTTTCCGTGTCTCTTTTCGTTTGTCGGTGATTATCGTCTCGTGCGTAAGTTGGGAGTAATAAATTAAGCGTACTTTCCATTTTTGGTGTTCTTTCGTATCTTCGATTTCCTCTCGTTTTGTTAGTGGCGTTAATTATTTTTTTTTTCTTTTTTTTCTTTTCTTTTTCGTTCTTTTCTTCTATCATATATCGTTGGTTTCTTCTTTTGTTGTTTTTGCGTGTGCGTTTTCCGGTATTGCGTTCTATTGTGGCGAATTCTCGTTCGGTAACTAACAAAAATTTCCAGCTCTTTCGATTGCCGGTGTCAAAAAAGGGGGTTTCTATTTAAAAAACCTAACCTAACCTTGAAATGACCTTGAAGGTCAAGCTCAAGGTCAAATTGAAGGTCACCGTTGAATTCCTCGTTGAAAATTACTTCAGAAATGACCTTGACCTTTTTCAAAAATACCTTACATGAGAAAATATTCAGCCGTCCCGGGACTTAATTGACATCCTGTATATATATGCTCCTACCAATATACTTTGTTAAATTGACATAATAACATGAAAATTTTAAAATTTGTACGTTATAAATAAAAGCAATCCTTTGTTATTTTTCCTTACTTATAATTTAACTATATTTTACCTATATCTGTACGTAATCGGATAGACATCTATAATTTATAATTTATTATTGTAAGTTATCAGACCCTGTAAACTGACAGCCTTCGACTTTACATTATTTAAATATTGCCAGCTCACGTTAGATCGTTTCTGGCTATATTATTTAAATATTGCCAGCTCACGTTAGATCGCCTCTGGCTACATTAATTACAAATTGCCAGCCCACGTTAGATCGCCTCTGGCTATATTATTTAAATATTGCCAGCCCACGTTTTATTCACCTCTGGCTACATTAATTACAAATTGCCAGCCCACGTTTTATTCGCCTCTGGATACATTAATTACAAATTGCCAGCCCACGTTTTATTCGCCTCTGGCTACATTAATTACAAATTGCCAGCCCACGTTTTATTCGCCTCTGGTTTTTAGGTATTACAGACATATCTAATAAATATATATTTATATATTTTAGTATGTAATTTAGAATTTGTAAAAATAAATAACAAAGGATCGCTTTCATATGTTACATAGCATTACTTTTGCAGTTAATATAACATGCAATACATAAAATGTAAAAAATATTAACAATAAAAAAATAAAAGAAACAAAAATGACAACTCAAAATTTATGTTCAATTTATGTCAAATAAATCACAATTGAGGGCCCGGATCGAAGAACTCGCCTAGCGCTTGAAATCCTGTAAAGGTATTGTCCAAACGTCTCAAAGCATGTGTAACGTCCCCATATTTTAGCGAGTAGATTTCCACTCGTAAATTTTTGTTTTAAACTTTCTAGTTTATCACCTCTTGGAATTATCGCTCGCTGTATCAATAGCGCCCGACACATGTCGCCAGAAAGGCGCAACACGAAACCTTTCGCGTAACGTAAACCCCTTGTTGCGTTTCAGAGCGTACGACTGTAAATTATCTGTCGTCACTCTCAAAACTTAGGTCCGGATATCACCTACGGTTTTATATTAACCATACCACTCTCAAAACTTAGGTTCGGGTATCGCCTGCAGCTTTATATAAACCATGCCTCGAACATTTGATATTCAAAAGCGTGATTACATCCATGTGCGGTCCTATTGCATAGGACAAACCTTTGTCTCTGGAGATCCAGAGGAGTATAAATACGGGCCCTGCGAGGCCGCCGAGTCAGTCAGTATTCAATTTTTCAGTAAGCCGTCAATATTCAGTCAGAGAGTCGGTTTCGGTCAAGTTGTTAGTTTTCGCAGTCGCAGTTTCAATTCTGACTCAGTCTTGGTCTAATTCTAGTTCTAGTTTCGTCCTAGTTCAGTACGGTTAGTTTAAGTTCGGTTTATCAATTTTATACGTTCAAGTACTTAATCCGCGAACTGCGCGTTCCATTTCTAGAACATAAGTGCTTATATGTTTGTAAGAATTCTTATTTTATAAGTTCATTTGAGTGTAATTTCGTTTATTAACCAATGTACTCTTATTTTTATTTATAAATACATTTATTTGGTTGCATTGAGAATTTTATCTTTAATTTCAAATCCTTAAACATTATTTCAACTTAGCGTGCAATCCTTAAATTCAAACGAACAATAAAAGGTAAAGACGTGTCGCGCCTAAATAACTCTAGTGCAGTGATTCCTCGACCGCAAGATAACCAGCAACAATGACGCATCTGAAGATTCATCTCTACACGACTATCAGCCTGCTATTGGAAGATTGATCCTGGAACCGATCGGACGCCTTACAATTAGATTGAGTTATCACTGGCTTCAGGTACCATACAAGTCGACACCGGTGAGTCCGTTCCAAATTCATTTGCATGAGAAGGTTTAAAGTTAAAATCTGAGCAAGAGAAAATGCCAGATACC
This sequence comes from Linepithema humile, assembly GCF_040581485.1. Classification (NCBI taxonomy): domain Eukaryota; kingdom Metazoa; phylum Arthropoda; class Insecta; order Hymenoptera; family Formicidae; genus Linepithema; species Linepithema humile. The sequence continues at coordinate 13,260,637 of NC_090134.1, read as the reverse complement.
GAAGTAACATCTTCGCGTCCAGACTCGAATTGTAATTGTCGTTTCGTGTACTGTATCTTGGATAACGCGTGCTTGAATAGAAATACTGGCACGATATTGTGCCTCAATTGTTATCACGATTTATCAGAACCAACGCGCAATGATTTCGAACACGTTCTCGGACATCATTTGAATATCGGTTCTATAGTTCCATTAGCAAAGTGTCGTGTTTGTGGCCAGAACGTATCTTAATCTTTTCCAGTGCGTCACTGTCTCACGTGTCTCAATCATTTTATAAGCCTAACAAATCAATTAACTCGAGAAGGACGAAGTGTTGTTAATCTTCCCGATCCTACCAGCGTGCTACTTGGCGGAAGGCCGGGAATACGTACGTTAATTATAACCAGCTTATTAAATCAACCGTCTGATTAATCAAACCCTAAATAATTGATATGTGTGTGGGGAAACGTTACGCTTGTCGATCGCCTCGATTGGAATATCTTTATAGGTACTCCTTAGCTAGTTGCGTTCGTGAAACCAGCTTCGTGAATCCTACGGCAAAAGAGCGTCTTTGCAACGAATGCATTGCTAGCGAGCCGATTGAATATAAAAGTTTATTCGTAGTTTTAAATGATAGGCATTACGCATCCATCGAGCGTCGCCGCCCAAAATTACATTGCATTATTTGCCATCGCTACCTCGCGTTGATTCAACCGATTTCCGAGTGTCACGAATGCGAAGACAGGTACCTTAATTATATGCAAAATCTCGTTGAAAACGGAGAAAGTTTTTATGATCAGCGAGACCCAATGTTACTCTCTTAAATTTTCGGTCAATATACATTTGAAGCATTCTAATGGTATTAGGCGATTCTTTTATTTTGACTGCGTGATAATAAAACTTAAATCACTAACGTCAGTCACAATGGTTGATTACTATTTCATGCTACGTTGCTGTATTATTATCATATTCATATTCTTGTGGTCTTACTCGGATTCATTATTCGTCTTTATTTAAATTAACTATTCATTAAAATACGGTCCTAATTATTACTATACACGTTGTTTTGCAGAGTCGCAACAAAATATCGATGCGATACTGCTTTTCTTTACGATTTATTATTTGAATTTACTATTCATTAGAATACGGTCCTAATTATCGTTCATATACGCTGTTCGCGTAAGGAGCAACAAAATATCAATGCGATACTGCTTCCCTTACAATCTCTCATTCAAATTCGCTATCCATTAGAAAGGGATTTTGGTTACGATTTTTATATTAAACACATTTGTGTTTCACGTTCTTTTCTGATCTTTTACTTTTTCATTGGTTCGTGAATCTTACCGATTGAGTCTCGCGTAAAGGTGCGAACACTACGTGTTACCGCCACCGCGCCGGGACGTGACAGGTGGCGTTTTGAAAATAAGTCTCTAAGCTCTATTTTTTTGGTTTTCCATTATTGTTTCATACGCTCTTCTTCGGCACATGGTCTTGTTTTGCAGATTAAAGCAGTATAATTTTGATATAAAAAATATAATTCTTTGAGGTGACATTGTCGGTAAATTTTCAAAAATTTTTTTTATTTTTTGGTTTAAATTTGACCAACTGCCGAAAGATTAGCATATGTACTTTATTTACACCAGCGCTCGGAATTAGTTGCACATTTCGGCCCGATTTCTGAGTCAACGCCTGCTGTTCCCCCACTACCGCTCGGCCGAGCCGCCGATTGCTCTGGCTCAGGAGCGTTTCATATAAGAAATAGGCTGAGGCACCTCTAAAAAAATAGTAATATTTTCTTCGCTACATAAATAATATTTATTATCATTAATAATTAAAATATATATATATATATATATATATATATATATATATATGTTACATACATTATACTTATACATATATTATAATATACTTTTGCAATAATATATAATAATTAAAAAATTACAATTTTTTAAAAAAATTTTGTAATTTTATAGCCAAAAATCAATAGCTTTCCACATCACCCATGAGGTACTATTGTGGATGCGTTTTTTAAAAGTGGTTTTCCCAGTAGGCCTATTTCACTAAAAAATAATAAAGATAATGTAATATCTAAGTATGTAGAAATGGCTTGGCAAGAAATTTTATATATGGCTTGGAGGATATTTTATATATAAGAGAACGAAAGAGGAACAAATAAAAAAATCGGACGATTACATCCACAGAAATAGAACTATTATAATTGCATCTTGACTCTTCTTCTAGAGTTAAAGAATTTCTAAATGACCACTGCTGCGATGAGGCTTTTTTTATAAATTTTTCCTGCACAAAATAATTTTGAATTTTTTGCGATAAAATTAGGAATAGCATATGATGCTGTAAGAGCTTTTACCGAAAATGTAGCATTATCGATATTCGAACTCGACTTTCTTGATAATTAATTTTAATCTTTCAATTAAATTAGATTTTTTCTCGTCCACATGTTTTGAATTATCATTACAATGTTTATTTTTATATCTATAAAGAATATATTTTTGAACAAGAGAGAATTGATAACACTTCATAGAAAACAAGTGGTTTTATTACAAATAGAAGCAAAAAATTTTTTTTCATATCTTATCAAAGAGTTACACGAATCTTTACTCATTATCAACTTTTTTCAAGTAAATCCAGCAATTACTATCATTATCAATATCATAATGACTATCATTATTATGCAAATAGCATTTTCTGTCTTGTAATATGGATCTTTTAATTTAATATGGATTTTTCAATTCCGCGACTTAACTTTAAGCGCATACTCCTACTGCGGTAGCATTGATGTGCATTTGTTTTATTATTGTCTCCTCGGTTGTTTTTCAACGATAGCCAGTGATGCGAGTTAAAAGTCTCGTGTGAGCGTTTTAAAGATCCATATTAGAAAAAACAATAAGTGGTATTTGCATAATAGTGATAGTGATAGTGATAGTGACTGTGATAATGATTGTGATTGTGATAGTGATTGTGATAGTGAGTGTGATAGTGTTAGTGATACTGATTGTAAGCAATGGATGGCAAGCAGAGATACTATCAATTTTTTGATAAGGTATGGGAAGAAGTTTTTTTTGCTTGTATTGATAATAAAACCACCTGTCTTCTGTGTGGTTATAAACCCGATATTGTTAAAAAGTTTATTGTTTATAGACATTATAAAAATAAACATTCTAATGAGTATTCAAAATATGTGGACGAGGAGAAATCTAATTTAATAGAAGGATTAAAATTAATTTATCAGGAAGGTCGTAGTTCGAATATCGATAACGCTACGCCTTCGGCACAAGCTCTTGCAGCATCGTATGCTATTTCTAATCTCATCGCAAAAAATTCTAAGTCATTTTGTGAAGGAAATTTTATAAAAGAATGCCTCATCGCAGCAGTGAAGTCATTTGGAAATTCCTTGACTCTTGAAGAAGCTACTAGCATTCCTTTAACTGACAAAACGATAAAATCTCGAATAGACAATATTGCTTCTTCGTTAGAACAAAAATTAAAATCTTTATTAGAATCTTGTTCTTTCTTCTCGTTATGTCTCGATGAAAGCACCGATAATCGGCATGTGAGTCAATTGAATATTTTTGCTCGAATCGTGCAAAACGATTTTTCACATGTCGAGGCGCTCTTAGATTTTGTCCCACTACATAACAGAACAACGGGTATTGATATTTTTACGGCTGTTAACCAAACCCTACAAAAATTTGGCATCGATTTTTCAAAATGTTCAGCTATCGTTACTGATGGCGCAAAAGCAATGATAGGTTCGAAAAATGGATTCTTCGGTCAGTTAAAGCAACGAAATTTAAAATTCCCTGTTATTCATTGCATAATTCATCAAGAAGCGTTATGTGGGAAAGATGTGAAACTATGCACTGCAATGCAAACCGTGACAAAAATTACGAATGTAATTAAAGGCGGTAATAAATTCCTTTCTCATCGAAAGTTTCAACACTTTCTCGAGGAACATAACGCTGTTTATACAGATGTACCTTTGCATTGCGAAGTTCGATGGCTCAGTGCAGGAAAATGTTTAGAAAAGTTCTTTGCAATAAGAAAAGAGATCTTCCTTTTCTTGCAAGAACAATTACCTATAAAATATAATGAATTTAAATTTTTTTTCGAAGATTTAGACTCGCTGTGCGAACTTGCTGTAATTACTGATGTAACGAATCATTTAAATATTTTAAATGTAAAGTTGCAAAAGACTGACCAAATTATTTCTCAACTATTAAGTCATATCGATTCTTTTTGCAGAAAACTGCAATTATTTAAAAATCATCTAGAAAATAATATTTTTCATTTTTTTCTTTCTTGCCAGATTATTTTTGAAGAACATGGCACCAAATGTAATTTTAAAACTCCAATATATTTAATTGATTCCTTAATAAGTCAATTTAATAAGCGTTTCAGTGATTTTGAAATACTACGAAAGGATTTAATACTTTTTGAGAATCCTCTTACTGTGCAAATCGAAGAACAAAGTCTCGAATTTCAGGAAGAACTTTGTGATTTGCAATCTGATGTTACTTTAAAGGCGCGATTAGAAAAGGGAATCGAATTTTTTAAAATTTTAGATGCATCGTGTTATCCACGTCTTCGAACTTTCGGTCTTAAAATTTTCTCCATCTTTGGGTCCACATATTTGTGCGAATGTTCTTTCTCTAAAATGAAATTGATAAAATCGGAAAGACGTTCTTCTTTGAGCGATGCATCATTATCCTCTCTGATGCGAACTAGTTATTCTTCTATTTCTGTGGATATACCATCCTTAGTAGAATCGTGCAAACGACCAAAAAGATCTAATAAAAATTTTACTAATTAATTATTTCGATTTCTTCCTAGTCGTTTAATTTTTTTATTTTTTCCTCTTTCGTTTTCTTATATATAAAATATCCTCCAAGCCATATATAAAATTTCCTGCCAAGCCATATCTACATAGGTATTACATAATCTTTATTATTTTTTAGTGGAATAGGTCTACTGGGGAAACCACTTAAAAAAAAAACGCATCCACAATAGTACCTCACGGGTAATGTGGAAAGCTATTGATTTTTGGCTATAAAATTACAAAATTTTTTAAAAAAATTGTAATTTTTTAATTATTATATATTATTGCGAAAGTATATTATAATATATGTATAAGTATAATGTATGTAACATATATATATATATATATATTGCGACGACTTTTCCGTCGGGCAGAAGTACACCCGCCGGTATGCGTGTCAAACCTCGTTGCTCTATTTTATAGATCTTAGTAATTATTGCAAAACTTATAGTTGGGCGCCAGGCGCGGATTAACGCGCCACACGAACAAATTACGTTAGAGTCAATTTTTTCTTTAAAGAGCAACGGCAATAAGCGCGACTAGCCCACTCTACAAATGGCAGAGGGGCGAGGTTCTTTAGAGATGCTAACCCGGTTTGGAGAGAGGAGTCTGAAATAAACGGTTATTAAGAACACACTAATCAGTAACAAATAACATTTAATTATAAATTAGATTAAGTGAGATTGACGCCGGGTGATGGGCGTCTTAACAATCCCGCGAAGTGGAGACATATTTTATCTCAGTGAGAGGCGTTATGATTTCACTGTTCAACTCGCGGAAATCCGCGTACTTCCGTCTCACGCGGTATAATATTCGGCATACAAATTCAGTAACTTTCATTCGGTGCGGTTGTTACAATTAGCTCTACTTCAATCTTTTTCCATAACGGTTAGCCTACAATACAAATTCTATCTCAGTATTATTCTTACGGTTCTGAATGTAAACGCTCGACAGAAGGCCGAGGCGAGAGATACGCGATAGGCTAACTCCAAGACTTTAACGCTCGGTACAGCAACACATAAACCGACGCAAAATTGTTACTCACAAAAAGACATTATTCCGTATAAAGCGACTGTCGGCTCGGCAGCCCCGAGAGGAAAGAAGGCATGGCGAAATCTTAATTTACAGAAACGGTAGTCAGCGGGGCCCGGCCAAAATCTAACCTCACATGATAGCGCGAGGCATCTCGAGATAAGCTATATTCGTTACGCAAAATATGCGGGTTCTTAAGTCCGCGAGGCTCGGGCCGCCTGCTGATACCGCTCTTACCGCGAAGTCGAAGTGGTGGCCTTACAAATCGCTGGTACGCCCGTAGTGGTCCTCGAGGTTCCGCCTAGGTTGCCGACTCGCCGAACAGTGACGACAGCTAGGCTCGCCGGCAGCGGTGACATTCCGCGCATCGTCCTGCGCATGTAGATCCGCGCTATCGATTAGCGCTACTTGATCTTTCGATATCTCTAGCGATCTCGATCCTCGCGTCGCTCCTCGATTTTTCGGCCCTCGGTGACGCTTTTCCGAGGTGACCCCGGTCTCTCTCTTTTGGCAGCTGCCGTTAACGCCCTTCGTGGCCTTCTCCGTTTCCAGATCCGAACCTTCTTTGAATCGGTCGTGAACTGGCCAGGTTCCGACCGGATTCCTCTTTCCCGGCTCGTTACAACAGCTCCTTGTTCGGGTACTCCACCCCGGGTCTTCGACGTGTGAGAGCGCGCTTCCCTCTCGGGCGTCATCTCTCTCGGTGCGTTCACCGGCCTCGATATGCTCCGTATCTGAAATCGTAACTGCGGTAGCGACTGTGTCTGGAATCGAATGATTTTTGCAAGGGTGTTTTTACTTGCCCTTATCCTGGATCCGTCTGCACGCCGTCCGGGCCTCCGTCGTCCTGCCTGCTGAGTCCCTCGCAGGTCCCACGAAGGCTGCTCCACGGTAATTCACAATATGGGAGTTTGGCCACTCACCACGACTCGCTTAATTCGCTACAACGCAAAATCTAAAATCTCCAAAAGAGAATTAAGAGGGAGAGGTCGTCGCCCCCCCCCCCCCCCCGCGGTGGGGTCTCCGACCTCAAATTTCCCTCCTCGATCGGGCTTTCTCGCCCTTGTGACGGACGTCAAAAATGTCACGTCACAATATATATATATATATATATATATATTTAATTATTAATGATAATAAATATTATTTATGTAGCAAAGAAAATATTACTATTTTTTTAGAGGTGCCTCAGCCTATTTCTTATATGAAACGCTCCTGAGCCAGAGCAATCGGCGGCTCGGCCGAGCGGTAGTGGGGGAACAGCAGGCGTTGACTCAGAAATCGGGCCGAAATGTGCAACTAATTCCGAGCGCTGATTTACACCAAAGAATTTGTAATTCTATTAAAGCAATAAAAAACGCCACCCTTTTTAGAAAATTAAAAATACCGGTCGATAAAGTAGGACTTAAGCATCCTCTTAAGAGGATGCTGAATTTACACTTTCTTACCGATCGAGTTTCAATTTTGTAATTAACACGGCATTTTTTATTGCTTTAATAGAATTACAAATCCTTTTATGTGGTTAAAGTACACACTCTAATACATCGGCAAGCACTAGTTTTAAAACGAAAAAAAGAAAAAAATTTGGAAATTTTACCGACAAGCTGTCGATGCATATAAATATTTATTTTTTATAAAAATTATACAGTTTGTACATGCAAAACAAGTGTGCTGGCCGAAAAAGAGTATATCAAAGATTAACAAGAAACCTTTCAATTTGAGTTCAGAGATGTAATTTTAAAATGCGTCGCAAATTACAATTATGCAAAGGATGCGAGCAATATAGACGATAATAAGGTTAAAAAGAGCAGCAGATTAGTTCCCGGATTTTGGCATAGAGGCGCTATACAGTTCTTAGTGCTATCTGTCATATACATCAGAATCTTTAAAGTTAGTTATGTGTGTGTTAGTCGTGTATGTGTGTTATGTGCTAGGAAACCCGGCCGGAAGAAAATGGATTGAAGGCACTCTGAAGGATAAAAAAAGTGTATGTATTATACATAAATTTTGCAACATTTTTGCAAACATTTACATTATTTAGTTACATACATTTATATTCTAATTTCTGTAAAATACTTTTATTTATCTGCTTCATGTGTATATATTATGTATATTATATGCTCCATGTTATATATACTCACATCAAAGTATCTATGTAAAAAGTTAATATCATTTTGTATATTGTATATATTTTATAATAAATGTATATGTCATATAACTTATTTATAAAGCATGAAATATAAAGGTATTTTTAGTTTCTTGTATGTATCATTTGTAAAAAAATCTTCATAAAAAAAACATTAATTTTTTTATTTGCAATAATCTGTTTCAATATATACTTTTTTTAAATACTTACAATTAGTCTTATTTTATGCGTTTACCTTGGTATCTAAAATACGCATCAAAATATAAAATTAATTTCTAATTCAGTAAAAAAAAAAACATTGTAGTCTTACACCATAGAAGAATGGTAAAATATCATGTATATGCAATAACAAATAAATCACTTTTCCACTGACATTATGCACAACTTTGCAGAAATAAAATTATTTTCTGATTTTTGAATGTGTAGTACAGTTTAAAACACACAGTCGAAATATGTCTATATTTTTAAAATAATAGTTCTGATTTTTCATAAATCACAGTGGTTTTATAAAATGTTCAATTTTAACAGTTTTTATTGGACTATACTTTAGACAATATTATATTTTGCCATTTCTCTGTGTTGTAAAACAAGAATGTTTCTTTTCTACTGTAATAGAAATACATTTTCGATTTTGATACGTATTTTAAATACCAAGTTAATCACGTAAAATAAGGCTAATTGTAAGTATTTAAAAGAAGCATATATTGAAACAGATTATTGCAAGTCGCAAAATTAATGTTGTTTCTTTTATCAAGATTTTTTTACAAATGATAGGCACAAGAAATTAAAAATATCTTTATATTTCATGCTTTAGAAATAAAAAATATGGCATATATCATATACATTTATTGTAAAAAGAGTATACAAAATAATGTCATTTTAAAAAGATATTTTGATATGAATATAGATAATATAGCACATAATATACATTATATATATACAGCATATGACGTAATTAAAATATCTTACAATAAAGAATAAGACAAGCCAGAGGCGGTTTTCTCGTGGACTGGCAATATAGAATAAGACAAGCTAGAGGCGGTTTTCTCGTGGACTGGCAATACAGAATAAGACAAGCTAGAGGCGGTTTTCTCGTGAACTGACAATACAGAATAAGACAAGCCAGAGGCGGTTTTCTCGTGGATTGGCAATTTAGAATTACAAAAACCAGAGACGATCTAACGTCAGCTAACAATTTTTAATAAATATAGTCAGAGGCGATCTAACATCAGCTGACAGTTTAGAAAAAAGAGAGCTAAAGACGATTTATTCGTGAACTGGCAGATTTTAAGAAATATTGTCAGAAGCGATCTAACGTCAGCTAACAATTTTTAATAAATATTGTCAGAGGCGATCTAACGTCAGCTGACAGTTTAGAAAAAAGAGAGCTAAAGACGATTTATTCGTAAACTGGCAGATTTTAAGAAATACGTATTTTTTTTAGTTAGTAATTTACTACGTGTAGTCTGTTTATGTTTTATCGGATAATTTATAAGGTCATTTAACCTTTTTTCTCGCAATTGAAATTCTATTGTATGGCTGTATGATGTACATACGAGACGAAATAGACTTATACGCGGTGTCTAATAGATATAAATTAGATATGATAAAATATTTGATTTGAAAAATTTATGTATAATATTATATATCTAATTGAAAAAATATGTTATATGCTTTCCCTATTTTTATTCTTACGTAATTAATACAAAATAAATAAATAAGTTAATTAATTATTCAATACATACATATACATATTGAATATAGTTATTTTTATTTTGTATTTTATGTAACTAAAATTATATATACTCTCATTATTTCAGTCATTATCACATAAAATACAAAATAAAGATAACTGTTTATTCAATATATGTGTATATATATATATATATTAATTGATTAATTAGTTATTTTGTATTTATTACATAAGGATAAAAATAAGAAAAGTATATATGACATTTTTCTTCAGTGATATATATAGTATTATATGTACATTTTTCATTTATTATTTTGTGTATTTAGTTCATATTTATTTGACACCTTGTATACGCCTATGTCTTCTCGGACATTATATTGTAGCCTTGCGACGAAATTTCAGTCGAGAAAACAAGAACAAGCATCGTTTGTTTACAAACTTCCGATGACACACGTACACAGACCACAAGTCAGTGTAGTGAGTTACCACTACAAACAAATGCGTACACACGGACCTACGCGGCGTAGGCTATGCCGATAATGTCATTTCATTTTTAGTACCATCGAAATGATGGCGCTTTCGCGTCGGAGTTCGGCTGCCACTCCAGCATCCTCTTAAAGCATCGTTTTCCAGAATTCTCTTCGGTATCGATCAACGAAAGCATTCCGATAGAGATTTGAAGTTGTTAATAGAAGAACTCGCAAAAACTTATAACACTTCAATTGAACAAAGTGACATAGTTCGTGATGTAGCTATTCAAGCCAATGACAAGCTGCGGCAATATAATAAATTGTATTATGATAAACATCATAAGAAACCTACAGTGTATCACGAAGGTGATTATGTCTTAGTTCGTGATGCTCAAAAGAAAGTCGGTCAGAATAATAAACTAAAGCCAAATTACAAAGGCCCCTATGTTATTGCCAAATGCCTCGACAAGAATCGTTATGTCGTGAAGGACATCTCCGGTTTCAATATTACACAGAGACCGTACAACACGATCTTGTCGCCCGACAAGTTTAAACCATGGATTAAACCACCGAGCGATGAAAAATATACGGATACTAATAACTAGTCACGCATCGTGAGTTCAATCGTTCGGTTCGTTCATAAGCATTAACCATAAGAGTTAGAATTAAGTTTTGTAACCAAGTTAGTTGTTAATAATATTCAAAAAAAAAAAAAAAAAAAAAAAAAATTTGGAATTAGGTATAGTTTATACTTGTTTGTTGATAAAATTAAGGTAAGTTTAAGCTACGCTCATGCACCTGTTCATGTTTCCCAAAGAAAAAAATATAGGTATATTATAAGCAATGCGTTTATTTTCAGCTAGATATAAGATCAATTTATGGACTCAGAATTATACTTAAACAGCTACAATAAATATTGTTATTTTGTGTGATTCGGATCGGGATCTTCCCGATCATAACTATAATTGATAATACTGTATTAATTTTTAGTGTCCATTCGAGGACGAATGGAAAGTCAGTATGGCCGAGCTGTAAGCTTTCTGGCCACCCGATACATTGTGCAGCTCCAGCTGAGAGCGCTACCTGCGCCGTCAGCGCCGTCGGAGCAACGCGTATCCGGAGCGACGCGCGCTCGCGAAAATAGATGTCTCGCGTTTAAGATATAATGAAGAAGAAGAAATAAATGCGTACTCGCGGAACGACACTTGATATTCGGCTACCGAAAGTAAAAGTTGTCTTTCTTTGATTGCTCTTCGCGATTCGGACCGATTATCGGTCATTAGTTAAGACACGCGGTTCTCGTGCGTTTGTCCGCTGTGCGGTGTTCGTAAATGCTCGATTAATGCCGCGTGCCTCTTTTGTATTCAAGAGACATTAAAGACTGTTTAATTAACAACTGTTCTTAGACAATTTCGCCCTGTGATTCCTCCTGACAAAGTAAGCAACTATTCCATAAAAAGCTTACACAATATTTTCTTTTTTATGTTGTATTATCCAGTCCTCTTCTCGGAGATAACTTCTCTCCTTCTCTCGCTGCATCATCGTTACACTCATATTACACGCATCACACATACGCACACGCAATACATACATTCACATTTAGATTCTCTCTCTCTCTCTCTCTCTCTCTCTCTCTCGCTGCATCATTGAAACTTACACTTATATTACACGCACCACATATACGCATGCACAATACATTCACACTTGGATTTTTTTTCTTTTCTCTCTCTCTCTGTCTTTCGCTCGCTATATCATCGTTACTTATACTTACCATACATACATGCACATTGCACGTACCACACATGCACACGCGATTCCTGTGCGTATGTGTAATGCGTGTAACATGAGTGTAACGATGATGCGGAGAGAGAGAGAGAGAGAGAGAGAGAGAGAGAGAGAGAAAAAAAATCTGTAAGATATTTACTAGAGTTTGTAATATTTTAAATAAATATATAATAATTTTTAAAATATTTGGCAACGACTATTTTTGAAACGAGAGGACTGTTACGTCCTTTCTGACCTTATTTATTATACTCGCAATTATTCCGGCAAACGTTATTGTATTGTCAGGAACGACAGTTTATAAAAAAAAAGAATCGACACTGTTACTTGATTGAACACTTTAATGTTTAATTTAAATAATGATATTGGTAATTTTTCTAAGTTTGACTTCGCCAAATTTTACAAGTTCTGATTGTCGACGAACTTCACGACTGTCTCTCTATTATATATTTCACTTTGCGACCTATGCCTTCGACCCGACGTTAGAGAGTAATTTTTCAATTTACATCTCTCTAACAAGTCACCTCTTAAGAACATTCTAGAAAAGATAAACGGATACAGTGTTATTCTTAAAATATGGGGCGGGAGCGCGCCCGCGCAGAATTGATAAATGCGAGGCGCTGCTCGATACTTTGGCTGCCGTCAGCTGGCGCCGTCTATCAAGTAATTTCATTGCCATCTTTCAAATCTAAGTATGAATGTATTGTGTATGCGTATGTGTGGTGCGTGTATATATTCGCATATTATTGTATAGCGCCTCTCTGATATTATCCTGGAACTAATCTTCTGTTATTTTTTCATCTGTTATACCGATATTGGACGCACACGTATGTAAAAATAGTCGGACAAGAATATTTTTTACATTAAACTTTTCAGCCCAATTTTAATGGTTCCATAACATTCTATTCTGCAGTCCGCAATTCGGGCTGCTCTTATTTAGCGTCTTAAAACTATTAAACTTTTATAAAAAACAAAAATAGATAGCCCTATACAATATGTTATCCTAAGAGCAGAATAGAAATTAATGAATAGAAACAAATTTTGTTATTAATTCTCTTTTTTCAAATAAAGTCGAGCAGCCCGATTTCCGTTTTTGTGTACACTTTAATCCTGCAAAAGGATTTACAATTCTATGCAACCAATAAAAAGATATTCTTGTTCAAAAAAATATAATGTCCGGCCGGTAACTCCAGCATCCTCTTAAATAAACATTTATTTAAAAAATGTCAAATTTTGTTAATTTTAATAGTGTATATTTTTGAAGTGCTGCGACGTGAACTAGTCTCGGAATCACGCCAGATCCGAGGGAGCACGCCCAATGGAAATCAGTAACTCGCGGTATCGGCAATAAATGCTCGATTCGGTAACTTGCGGTACTCCACGCTCATCGGGAGCAAGGTAACTCGCGAAATCGGCAGTAACTGCACGATTCGGTAACTCGCGGTACTCCACGCTCGTCGGGAGCAAGGTAACTCGCGAAATCGGCAATAACTGCACGATTCGGTAACTTGCGGTACTCCACAAAATTCGGGAACAAGGTAACTCACGCGATAACGGTAACCGGAAATGGGCGCCAGGTGCGAGTAATCGCACCGCGGTATCGGTAACTTTAACAGTTCTCAAAATTGCTCGGCCGCTCCCCGCTCAGTATATGGCAGAGGGGCGCAGTTCTTTTGTTTAACGTTAGATATCTGGAGTGAGAGGCTAACGCAAGGACAACTCAATAATTAAAATTTAACAATGATGTATTTCAGTGATTTGGTTACAAGGGTAAAGATGCTTAAACTATTCGGCCGGAGCCGATACGGCGAAAATAGGTTGATACGATGGTAGGGCCCTTCGCCCTATAAATTCGGTAACAAGAATAGAGTTCGATGCCTACATAAAATCTCGAGAACGCGATCACGATAATTCGCCGCTGATCCGACTATATACAGCCAACGAAGGACTTATATTTTGATCATCCGATACGGCCGGTGAAGGCCAAATAAATATACTTTAAACGACGGTAGCCTAACGGCCAGAAATGATATGTCGCGGGTCGGCTATTTTTCGCGGGCTCTCACGCTTCTCGCCGAGACGCTAACTTTGCGGTAACAGCAGTCTCGCGGAGAACGTTCCCGAATCAAAATCCGCCCGCGGACATTCACCCACGGTACGGCGATAACGCGACCAAAAGACGGTAATAATCGGTACTTTCAAAAGAAACGGTAACGGAACGACGGTAGCAATTGGTATCTTCAAAAGAACGGTACGGTAACAAAACGGACGACAAACGAAACGGCAACGAGAAGAGACTGTCGGCGCTTAATTCCCGCAAGTCGGAGAGACTTTTTACGCGATATCCGGAGCCGGCTGGACATGCGGTACTTGAGCGTAATTGAGCGCTCACGGTATCAAAACTACGGTTAATGGTGTGAGAGACACAAAATATAGAACAAACTCACGCTACCAGCCATAACCGGACGGAACTCTGCGGCTACCCGAGAGGCGGCTTACAATGAGTGGACGTCTTCGGCGTCTTCGGTGTCGTCGGGCTGAGTCCTGGATGTCGTCCTCGCGCACTTGCGGCACACCGAACAGTGGCTCTTCTCGGCTCTGCATGTAGGTCCTTTCCAAATCCGCGTCGCCTTCCTGCGCATCCTGCCGATTTTCCGAAAAGGGGGGCCCCTGAGAACCGCCCACAGTTTATCCAGGGCGCCCCCCCCCCCTCCCCGCTCACTGTGGTTTCCTCAAATCCTTCGGCCGCTAGCGTGTCGATGAGTCGATGTTCCCGGAAGAGACTGGTTAGGCTGGCCGGGCCATACTCCGGTCCTTCCGAGTGCAGCATCTTCGGGGCCCTCGAAGCCGTCTGCAGCCGGGCGAGGTCCGCTGCTGCGTGTCTCTGCGCTTCTTTGATTTTGGCTAAAACCAGAGCGGAGTTAGATAGGGCTTGGATGGCGGAGGCGACGGAATCGCGGTACCTGACCTTTTGCTGTGGGGTCACTAACGCGTGACACCCGTCGATGATACCCCGGCGTCCGGTCTTTTTGGCGATGCTGCATCTTCGCCCTGAGGCACAAAACACGCAACGCCGCCCGCACGGGGTCTCGCCTTACAACTTAAAAAACGATATTAACGACATAAAACGGGAATGACAATACAAACAACGCGCAAAGATTGTGGAGTCTCGCAGGTTGCTCTCTCCACGCGAGGAGCAACTCCAGGACTCTTTGCTCCCTTGGCCGGGCTATCGCCCTTGTGACGGCGCTCGAAAAGCGTCACGTCACAGTGCATACCATCAGAATTGTAAGAAAAATTAAGTCGCTTTTGGAAATTATAAAAAACTTTATGTAACAAAAGTTACAGGTTCAGTTATAGTTTCCGGAAGAAAAACTATAACTTTATTTTTGTTATAATTCTGACAGTGCACATTTCAAAAATATATATTGTTAAAATAAGCGATATTTGACATTTTTTATAAACGTTTATTTAATGATAAAAATAGTGTCTTTAGTTTATATGTAGATAAAACTGCAAAATGTCCTCTGTTAGAAGGTATTTTATTTTTCCTGCTTTCTATATGCATTTAAAAATAATAGCTAATTAGTTTCAACAACTTTTCATGGGACACCCTATCATACAGGGTGAATCATCAAACGTTAGCTCTTTAAATAAATCGTAAAATACTTGCTATATGAAAAACTTGTTCAAACAAAAGTTGCATGGTATCAAAAATACATATAGTACAATAGTCATTTTTTTGCTACTTTGCTTTTTATCGAAAGATACGAAGGTCGCCTTCGATTTTTGTAATGGAATGCCCAACATTCCTTTCTGGATTTCGATAAAGTATCCAACGCTGAGTAAAAAAATATTATACCGGATAGGGTATGCAACTTTTGTAGAACAATTTTTTCATATAGCAAGTATTTTAAGATTTATTTAAGGAGCTAACATTTAATGACTCACCCTGTATAGTTTCTTGTAAAATTTTTGTAACACATTTACAATATTATATTTCAAAAATTTTGAAAGAACGATAAAAATATAAGTAAATATTAATATTTTTGCTATTATAAGTGCATCCAGATCAAGGACATTACTGCTATATGTTATCCCCAGTTGTATGTATTCACTTAATATACTTTTATATCTTAGATAACGTTGACAAGAAAAATAGCAGTGAATCGGAGTATTTGCCATCCGAAGGTGAACTACGTTCACTGGAATATAATTACAACAAAAAATTACAACAGAAAAAAAGTAGTTTTAAATACAACTGTGTCTTCAGTATCAAGTGTAGATATCTCGACAGGAAATATTATATCTGCATGCAACGATAAAGATATGTGTGTAGAAAAGTCTAATACAAAAGCGCTAAAACAAAACTACTGTTATTTCTGTTCGAAATTACAAACACAACTTCCGCGCCACTTCGAAACTGTACACCGCAATGAGTCTGAAGTTAAAAAGTTTGCCATGTTATCTAAAGGCAATCCGGAAAGAAGAAAAATAATAGATATTATTCGAAAAAAAGGTAATTTCAAATTTAACACAAACTCAGAAGTTAACAATGGAAAACTTATCGTATGCAGACGTCCTAACGAAAAATATAATAAGTCTGCTACAGATTTTATAGCATGTGGAAAATGTAAAGGTTTTTTTACAAAACAAACTATACGACATCATTCTCGAAAGTGCCTTAAAAAAGATTTAAGCAAAAATAAGTGCATCATAATTATGGGCAGAAAAATAACTCGCAGAATACACCATTTGGCAAATAAAACATTAGCAAAAACAGTATTTTCAGTAATGAGGGAGGACGAAGTAACAAGGATTATACAGGGTGGGCCATTTTAATCCATCCACGCAAATAACTCCGTAAGTAAGCCAAATACAGAAAAATGGTTCAAACAAAAGTTGTTCAGCACAATGGGGGTCACCTATTTGTGTTAGTGACTTTGACCTTGAAGTCAATTTTCAAGGTTATTTGAAGGTCAGAGTTATTTTTTTTAATGGAAATCCCTATTTTTGATTCCAAAATCTAATAGCTGGTGTCAAGAGCTTTTCAAAACATTATAATGAAGTTATTTTTCATTAAGTACTTTTCGAGTTATGAGGCTTGTAAATTACAGTATTTTGACATAAAATACAAAATATCTTGTAAAACATTCAATTTTTGGGAATCTTACTTTAATACTTTTATGCATAAAATAATGAGACGAATCAATTAATATAAAGAAAACACATTGTTGCTTTTAAAAAAAAATATGCAGCTGCATGTTGCAAATTACACATTTTTTCTTAAAAGCAACAATGTGTTTTCTTTATATCAATTGATTCGTCTCATTATTTTATGCATAAAAGTATTAAGGTAAGATTCCTGAAAATTAAATGTTTTACAAGATATTTTGTATTTTATGTCAAAATGCTGTAACTTTCAAGCCTCATAACTCGAAAAGTATTTAATAAAAAATAACTTCATTATAGTGTTTCGGAAACGTCTTGACACCAGCTTTAAGAATATGTAATAGAAAATAGGAGTTTCTATTTAAGATTTCAAAGTTGACCTTCGCGGTGTCCTTCAAGATCACATGAAGGTCATTTCAATATAACCTTATAATAAACCACTTAATATATTAAAACTTTTGTATTAAATATTTTCTTCCATAATCATTATTTTCCAAGATATTTGATCGTTACGGAACTTTCTCCCATCACTGTATAGGATTACCGCTTTTTGATTACCTAACCTTTCTCGGATCGACAACTCGAATAAAATTCTAATGTCGTAGATCGGTGAACATTGAGATTAACGCAAGCAGTGAAGTGTGAGTTTTGTGCTGTGATTCTCCCTTAAAAAACGGAAAAAGGCGCATAAGCGATAATATAAGGCGTCAGGAACTATTAAATTGACAGATAATTATTAAAATCTAAAATTATTATATCATATGCAGGTCATCTTTCTATATATATCATAAATAAGGTTATGTTTGAGAGATGTTGGTTAGTAGAACACCACTACTACAATTTTTATTTATATATTTTATATTAATTTTTGTGCTATATATATATTTATAGCACAATTATATATATATATATATATATATATATATATATTGTTGCGCCTACTATGGTAGCGGTAGGCGCTGCGTATAGATTCGGGATTCGCCGTGCTGGTCAAGGGGGCTTTGACTCGAAGAGTGTAGAATAATTAAGCACTTCTGAATATATATATATAATAGTTTTTATTTGGTATCTTCTTATTACACTTGTCACCTCACTTATTCGGCGACCGTACTACCGTGGTTACGCGTGTACGCGACGTGTCGTGCTTCGTCCGGAACTTTGCTGATAAAAACCCGCGGCGCCTTGTGTGCCGCCTTAATTTATACGGATCAGTATTCGGAACACAATGAGACTTGAACTATATCGATCCATTGTGTTACCAAAATGCTGATCTGTTTAACCTACTTTAGACGCAAGTGACACTCGGGCTTCTAAGAACGAGTGCTCGCGTCAGCGCCTAATTGTTTAATAATTAAATAACTTTTGTCACAGGATTCTCGAGAAGTGGCCTCGATTAATGGCCTTCTAAATGTTTATTATTGTTATTGCCTAATTAATCTATAATTATTACGTTGTGGTCTTTCGACACACAACAATATATATATATATATATGTATATAATTTTTACAAATAAGTTAGTTTTACGTATGTAATACTATGTATATGTATAGTATGGTATAGTAAAAATAGGATTCAATATTATTGTTTTAAATTATATTGCTGGAAGAGTTTGCTTATTTACAGTAAAAAAAAAGACTATAGATACTAATATTTAAGTCATCATTAATTATTGCGTAAACAAGGTAACATAATATTCTTAACTTATGGCATAAACAAGGTAACATAATACATGCATCTTTAAGAATAACTAGTTCTTTGAAAAATGACAAGAATTATGTATATGTAGGAAATATAAATGTTTGTTTTGTTAATAAATTTAGTGAATGTATAACTTATGAACAATTGAATATATACCACATATATATATACATATATGTATGTCAATCGGCTACTTTGACGACAATTTTTAGTACGAATTAGCTATTTTGACGACTTCTGGCTATTTTGACGACAGTCGTCAAAGTTTTTTCAGTCGATCGTATACTTTGACGACAGTCGTCAAAATAACTTTATCAATGTAATGATTATTTTGACGACAATGTGTAATTTAATGGTAAATTGGCGATTTTGACGGCAGTAAATAAAAACTGTTTCATAAAACACGGATGATATTAAAACTTTATTTTTCCCATTTTCTTGTAACTGCGATTTAATATATAATAACTTGAAGTAGATTTATAATGTAAAAAATAATTACATAATTATAATGTATAAAATATTGTAAAAATTGAATAATATAAAATTAAGAAAAATAATGTAACATGTGCAAATATAAAACATGCCATTTTAAATAAAATATGTGTTATAAAATAAATGTAAAATTTTTGGCATTTAATTAACAGATAAAATATATATAAATAAACTTAACAAGCTTTCTTTAACAAAGAAGAAAAAACAAAAGTATAAATTACTATGAAAGTAGAATATTCAGGATTTATAATTTAATATATTTTTTATAATTCAATGTATTTTTTATATCGGCAGGATATTCCTTAACATACATATTTAGTAAAGTTACATTATATTTGATCTACATTTAAATATTGAAATTCAATAATAATCAAATTTTCTTTACACATATACTTAACACATAAAGTTCATAAGTGATTTGACCTAATTTGTTTTCAAAGAATTCTTATTTAAATAAGACACAAACTGAAGCAGAGAATAATCTTTGACTATATCGCTGATATTTCGCAATATTTATTATAAGATTTATTATAAGATTATTATAGGATTTATTATAAGATTACAGAATATCAACAAATGCTTGTACGAAATAAAAAAAATTTATATATACACATTATATTATATACACAGAAATGTTATAAAAATAACACTAGTTTACAAAAAAAATTTTTTAAATTATTTTAAATCAAACAAGGCGTTTCTTATAGATTTTTGGATGTCGAAAACGATGCCGCAAACCAACCCTTAAGAAAAAAGATTACAGGCGCGATGAAAAAACTACATGCAACTATAGAATGACGATAGTTTTTTATATAGTTACGTATGATTTTTTCGTCACGTCAATAGTATTTTTTCGTAGGGAAATTTTATTAGCACGTCAGGTTTTCCTAATAACTGAGGTTTGATATATAAAAAATGGGTTTTTTCGCGATTTTTGATATTTTTTTTGTAAAAAAGATTAATATTATCTTGAAATTTTGATCAGAAATCATGAATGCATTGTTTATCCCCTATAAGATGCATTTTTTTTATTTCAATACTTCTTACTTTTTAACCATTCCTTTTAGAAACAATAAACTAGACGTAAAAAAGTTTTTTGCTTTTCTTAAAGGTAATCCGAAAAAAATAGAAATTTTCAGAAAAAACGGAAATTTTAAGTTTAATACGGACTCAAAGCTAAAAGATTGACAACTTATTGGGTGTTTACGATAATTTAAGTTTGAGTTAGTTTCACTAGGACCGAAAAATGAGATAGACATAACCATCTAGAACCTTTATGATTCATGACAACTCGACGCTGTCTTGTATTGCTTGAGTTAAATTTATTGAATTTGTTGAGTTTATTGAGCAAATTTTATTGTAATAGAAAAATGTCAACTGCAAATCAGTCTATGAAAGAAACAAATAATGTTGGTATGTATGTTGGTATACCTCTTTAATAAATTAATAATAATATAATTAATAATAATAATAAATGACATTTTTCTATTACAATAAAATTTGCTCAATAAACTCAATAAATTCAATGAATTTAACTCAAGCAATACAAGACAGCGTCGAGTTGTCATGAATCATAAAGGTTCTAGATGGTTATGTCTATCTCATTTTTCGGCCCTAGTAAAACTAACTCGAACTTGAATTATCGTAAACACCCTTTGTATTTTCAAAGTCTTCTCTTTGATACTGTGTTGAATCATTCTGAATTCATTAGAATATCTTGATTATAGTATTAAAAATTGACCGTAGTGTTAAAAATTTATTTATACAGCATCGATCACGTACTTTTTCCTTAGAAGTGAAAACGTAAAAAGTGAAAATTTCTACATAAATTCGAAGATTATTCGTCGAATTTATCAATTTTCACTTTCTACGTTTTCACTTTTAAAGAAAAATTATGATAGCCATAGAATAAAAATTTACATATGCGTAATAGTAAAAGCGGCGAGAAGCGACGCATTCATTGGATTACTGCTCGCCGCTTCACCGCTGTGGTCAGCTGGAGCCGTAAAGCTCGTATTAGACGACGCATTGAAGATTGAGATTAAAGGTTAAAGATTAGGAATTTGACGAATCACGAAGAAACAAACAGATATTACTTCTTTCTGATTGGTCAAATTTTCAATCTCTAATCTCAATCTTCAATGCGTCGTCTGATACGGGCTTAAAGCCGCATTGAAGATTGTGATTGAAAATTGAAATTTGATCAATCTAGACAAAGAACTTTTAACTTCTTTTGTTTCTATTGGTCAAATTTTAATATGTAATCTTTAAAGTATCCTGATACTTTAGATTTTTTCTTTTGGGGAGAATTATTGAGCAAATTTTTAATTAGTTGGTTTATAATAGCTGTAACTTAGGCCGGTGCCATAAAAGTTGAAAGATAGGAAACTCGTACTGTTATGTATAATACAATTACTCAGTACTCTAGATTATGTTAAAAAACTCATTGCTATACATAAAAATTTTTAATTACTGAGTTTATCTCTTAACAACTATGCAAGATATTTCGATGAATTTATAATTTGCAGTGTTAATTACATAAAAAGAAACAAAGGTCAAAAATCAAGGTAAAAACAAAAGATAATATTTAACTTTTACTTTACTTTTTAAATTACACCATATTCAATTAATTTCCACATATACATTGTAATTGCATTTAATATAAATTTAATAGATATTTTTAAGAGACATATTCAATTCAAATATTTTTAAGATACGTATTTAATTTATTAATTTAATTGATATTTCTGATAAAGGAAAATAGCAATTGCAGACTTGTTACAAATATTTTTTTATATTTTTTGTTTCATAAATTTTACAGAGTACATTAATTTGTATATATTAGTTTCCACATTTATTTGATTTTAAATAAAAGAAACAATAATACAAAATTAAGAAACGAGACAACTTAATAAAATTTATTAAAGTATAATGTAGTAATATTGTAATAAAAAAAAAAATGTATTTTAAATGCATATGTCATACGTTATATCATGGTTTTAACAAAATCAGCTTGTCGGCGTTTGTCGTCGTTTGTGTTCTTAATAAAATTATATTATATTATATAATATTTATCTTAATAAAATTTTTATGTTATTTGCAATGTTTAAAACTTATAAAAATTATATAAGTCATAGAAACATTTTTATAAGTATTGTTAACATAATTAATTGTAAAACAACTAAACGCAATCATACATATATAATCTTCAAATAAAAAAAAATTTTTTTAAATTAAAAAAAAAACAGTTTTAGAATATTAACTTTTTTTTATATAAAGCCTTATAACCTTTTAAGTAATCGAAGTAATCGAAGAATTTTTGCCAGTTCCTCAAAGCAATTTCTGATCTCTGTTTCAATTTGAACAGATCTTTCTTCCAAGAACCTCTATTTATTCATAATCAGTTTTATTCTTGACTGATTGTTATCAAATGACTGACTTTGCTTGCCTATCACTTAAACTTTTACTTCAATTCAACATCAAGTTGAACGATATTACTCCGTAACCATTAAAGTTGTGTCGTATGAAAATAATTCGCGTAACAATTATATGTATGCATATCAGACATCAATAATGCCTTACACTCTGGATTGACAATTATTCAGCCGTATTCTTTTATATTTATATTCTTACTGAACGTCTTAAAATCTTGACACATTTTGACTTCATTCTGAAAAAAAGCATAAAAAAATTAAAAAATTAAAGATATTAAAAATTAAAAATACTAGACAAAAAGCTAAATATTTTACTTCTTTCTTTGAATGTTATATTTGAAATGTTAATTTTAATACTAAAAAATAATAATAAATACTTACATTGTCGTAAAGTTTTTTGTTGATTGTGAAGCCATGTTTTAATTTGGGGCGATGTACGATTAGAAAGGATATTATACTGTTTTTTTATAGTTTGTATCTCTCGTAAAGATGGTAACTTCAAATCTTTCATATATTGTGAAAATGTCTCAAGTGCAGTTTTTTTTTCTTTTTGAGACCAACGTGTTCTTTTTGTTTTCCCATAAGGAAAAGCTAAACAATATTGATAAAATAAAATTTATAACAGTTGCATAAAAATGATAATTATAAATATGTATATAAATTTGGTAAAATTGAAAGAAAAGTGAAATTATATGATACATATAAAATAAAGTAGCTTAAACAAAATTAAATATGTAATAAAAAAAACATTTTTATATAAAGGTACTTTATCAAAAATTATTAAGTCAAATAATTTATATTTTATATTTTGCACATTCAATAATCTATATTCTTTTAATTAAACTCATAAAATACTTACTAGATCGTTTTTGCTTTTTATTAGTATCTTGTTTATTGGATTCATTGGATTGTTTATGGATTATGAGATCATCAGACGTATGGTGCACAGATGTATCTAAAACAAATAATTTATTTAAATATTTATAAAAAATTAATAATTAAAGATAGTTATATATGTAATATAAGTAATTACAAGTAATTATAACTAAACTATATATGTAAAATAAATTATCTAAACAACGTATAAAAACAAAGTATAATAAAATATAAAAAAACAAGAACAAGCATATTTTCGTATTAAAGAATATAACACATTGAGAATTTGAAAAATAATAAAATTGATAATTAAAAAGAAATAATAAAAAATATTAAAATAATTACCAAAAGACATATTTTCTTTGTTCATATCATTATCAATCATATCATCATCAACCATATCAATAAGGCTACTATCTGAATAGTCTTTTAAGTTTTCATTATTTTCCATATTACTATCTGAAGATTCATCATTTAATCCGTGTACTTTTTCTTGGACCGCTTCTAAATATTGCGAAATTTTTAATATATCTCTACTTGGTAACGGTTGCCTGTAATGGTCTTTATGTATCTTGTCTGAGTGTCCCATAAATGTAGCAAGATCTCATACATCAATATCATTCAGATTTAATTGAATACAATATGTTGCTACGTGTTTCCTCAATATCGTACCACGTAAAGTAGTAGAATCCATTGCATTGCATTCGTTTGCGAATCTGCGCATTAAAACACAGACTCTCAGATATTTGTATCTTCGTTTACTAATACCGGGTAATCCAAAAATATATGAATTTTTGTCAGGTACTTTCGCTTCTTTCCGGAATTTTAAAATTAAAATTATACATTGAAATAAATCCTTAGTCAACAAAACAGGCACCGTTTGTCCCAATTTACCTCTGATACAAAATCTCACATATTTTTCAGCAATCTTTTTATGTTTGTCGCTTAATGACTTATAAATGTCGCTATACATATTTTTATTTAATTTTTCATGATTTTTGAAATCTTCTATGAGGATTCTTTCAATCTCTCCTGCCCGTCGTCTATTAAAAACATGAACAGAAGTTAAAGTAGTTTCTGCCAAAGAAAGCCAATGAATATAAGAAAAAGATTGCTGTAATGCCTTAAAAGCTTTAACACGCTTTTCTTTCAAATGTAGATATAACTTTTTAATATCTTCTAGTGATGGAAGATTGATTGTTTTTCGTCTCTTGTGAGTAGATTGTGTTTCCATAACGGTTCTATTAATACTGATTGCGATATCCACTATCCATAATTTTAAAAAATCTTTAACTTGTATCTTTTTTTCTGTATCTCCAGTTTTTATGCACTTTGTGATAAAAAGATTTCCAATTTGCTTTATCAATGTTGATAAATTTGCCGCTACCGCGGGAGCTTTGTACATTTGATTTTCGTCATTATATCTTGCAACTGTATTAATTGCACAAATGCAGTCATCGTAAATTTTGGATGATAAAGCGATTCAAAATTTTCTATATTCTTGTTTGTTTCTTTTAACGCTATGAGAAAGCGACCAAGAACACGTAGTCTAGCGCGTATCATATCGTGATGATGTTGTGATTTGTACTTGATACATAAGTTATTTGCGTAAATAATTAACAATTCATCATATCGTATGAGGCGTGAAACTTCGTCTTCCCGCATTACGGGAAAAACTGTTTTTCTTAAAATATTATTTGCTGATGTATGTAATCTCAAAGAAATTTTTCTTCCCAAAACCATAATACATTTATTTTTTTTTTAAATCTTTTTTAAAACATTTTCTAGAATGATGACGTATCGTACTTTTTGCAAAAAAACCTTTGCATTTTGCGCAAGCAATAAAATCTGTAGCACATTTGTTACGTTTTTCATTGGGACGTCTGCATACGATAAGTTGTCCATCATTTAGCTTTGAGTCTGTATTAAATTTAAAATTTCCGTTTTTCCTTAAAGTTTCTATAATTTTTTTTCTTTCCGGATTACCTTTAGGTAAAACAGAAAACTTTTTTACATCTGGTTCATTGCAGTGCACTTTTTTAAGATGTCGTGCAAATTGCGATTGTAACTTTATGCAAAAAATACAATAACTCTTTTTCCGTGATGTTTTTATATTAGAAGTTTCTACGTGCATTAATTCATCATTACATGCAGATGAACAAATTTGTGAGTTATCTAAACTGGATATTGAAGATACAGTTTTGTTTAGTGTAGATTTTTGTTCTTGTAGATTTTTGCTTGTGCTCTTTTGTTCTTGCAATTCATAATCCGAATTTTGTTCATCTTCTGATATATAATCTGATGGTATATATTCTGAAGTACTACTTTGATTATCGGTTTCAACATCTAAATAAATAATAATATAAACAAAATAAATATTTATCTCTAGATTTCTTCATTTTGACAATATCAAAAATATGAATAGAAAAAATCATTACAAAATTTTTGCAAAATAATTTAAAAAATAGAGATACATTTTTATAAAATAATATTTGCAATTGATTAAGAATGTATGTATAATACTAAAAAATATTTCTTTATTTCAAAAAATACATTAAATGATCGTAAAAAACAATGTCAATATATATAAATTAATTACTTCTTAATTAAATAACTAATAACTGTTATATTACAGACTACTTTTCAATAATTTTACAGCAATAAAATATTTATGAAAAGAAAACAAAAATATTCATAATATTTGACATAATAAAATATAAAATTGTAAAATTAAAATTAAAAAATTAGAGATATATATGTGTCATTTAAAAAAAAGAAATATTTTAAAAATAAAAAATATTACTTATAAATATTTATAAATCAATTATCTAACTACTAAAAACGTTTTATTAATATAAATATTACTATAAAATTATATATACGTATATAGATTTCACATTCTTATTCGATGCAATCATTATTTAAATTGAGATACTTATCTATAAATAATCTATAAATAATTGATTCTAATATTTTAGATATCTCTCAAAGAAGAATATAATCCTCGCATATCAAAGCTGTCAAAAGTTAATTTTTCATCACAATTTACATTTGATGTATCTATGAAATTTAAATTGTGTGTAAGATCTATCAAATAATTTATCATATATCAAATATTCTATCATTGGATAACCGGCATATAAATTTTGCAGTTATCTAATATTTATTAATAAAAAAGGAAAAGTTTTTATAGTAGTTTGCGTAACTGTTTAGTCAATCATATGTCATTCTATAAAAATGTATTCTCATTTCAATATAATATAAAACAATATTGACATGTATTTTTTGATATAATACTTCATATATAAAAATCTGAAGCGAGACGTCAAAAACATTAATTAAAAAAAAAAAAATTATCAAACCCAGACAGCATACATGTCCAAAATACAACCAAAGGATGCCTAGAGGATGTCCTGTCGTCCCAAAAACGTCTTCGGGATATCCTCTGGACGTCTTTTGGATATGCTGTGCTGTCAGGGAAGTACCTAATTACAAAGTTTTTTAGTCTACTTACCAAGTGATGGTTCTGGATCACCAACATTTCCTTCATTGCACATTTGGCTCACATTATCACAGGTAAAAGGAATGCATACATTTTCTGGAGCAATTAATTCTTCTGCACATAAATATAATTCATTGCAAAATCAAAAATAAATGAAAATCAATTATAAAATAAGAATATTATATATATATATACAGGGTGAGGCAAAAGTATGGAAACCCCCGAATAAGTTTTGAGGAAGGCATTTTACGAAAAAATGTTAAATACAAAAGTTTTAGGAAATTTCTCTGGCTTTTCAATGGTGACCTTGAATTTGACCTTGACCGTGACCTTGAAGGTCATATGAAGGTCAAGTCCATTTTTTTAAATAGGAACCCCCATTTTTCATCGTAGATTCAGAAAGAGCGGAAAATTTTACATCGGAATATGACCTTGACCGTGACCTTGAAGATCATATGAAGGTCAAGTCCATTTTTTTAAATAGGAACCCCCATTTTTTATCGTAGATTCAGAAAGAACGGAAAATTTTACATCGGAATATGACCTTGACCGTGACCTTGAAGGTCATATGAAGGTCAAGTCCATTTTTTTAAATAGGAACCCCCATTTTTCATCGTAGATTCAGAAAGAGCGGAAAATTTTACATCGGAATATGACCTTGACCGTGACCTTGAAGATCATATGAAGGTCAAGTCCATTTTTTTAAATAGGAACCCCCATTTTTCATCGTAGATTCAGAAAGAGCGGAAAATTTTACATCGGAATATAACCTTGACCGTGACCTTGAAGGTCATATGAAGGTCAAGTCCATTTTTTTAAATAGGAACCCCCATTTTTTATCGTAGATTCAGAAAGAGCGGAAAATTTTACATCGGAATATGACCTTGACCGTGACCTTGAAGGTCATATGAAGGTCAAGTCTATTTTTTTAAATAGGAACCCCCATTTTTCATCGTAGATTCAGAAAGAGCGGAAAATTTTACATCGGAATATGACCTTGACCGTGACCTTGAAGGTCATATCGAGGTCACGGCCATTTTTTCAAAAAACGAGAACGTCTATTTTTATCGTACATTTGGAAAGTTTTAAGATAAATGTCACATTAAGCTCCCCCCCCTCCACAAACGAGAGGAAGATATGTTTTTCTATGTATTTTGACATGCTGATTTCAAATCCGAAGCAATTTTTTGGCACTGTTCAGTAGGTTCCGAGAAAAACGTAAAAAATACCAAAAAAATTGTATGTAAGTGAGTTTGTTAACCAGGATGCCTGTTATCACCGGACACCGCGTGAAGGTGAACTCTTGTCCAGCGTGCGTGCGTGCGTGCGTGCGTGTGTGTGTGTGTGTGTGTGTGTGTGTATGTGTGTGTGTGTGTGAAAATGCGATCGTTTCCGGTCTGAAGCTTTCAAACCCACCACCGTGGCGTGATCGATGCCTTTAAGGACACTCTTAAGGCAAGTGTTCAAAGTGTTTTCCATCGACTATTTGGCAGCGCCCTAGTCGAATATAAAAATTCTCAATAGCACTGAACACCATTTCAGGCGGTATTTGTGTGCAAACATCTACGATTCGCTGTCTTAATTCTGCTAAATCACGAAGTTGGGTTATGTAAACTTTACTTTTTATGTAACCCCAAAGAAAAAAGTCAGGTGGAGCCAGGTCAGGGGACCTTGCTGGCCATTCGATTGTTCCTCTCCGACCTATCCACCGATTCGAGAATGTAACATTCAAGTAATCTCTTACAATATTTCGATAATGCGGTGGTGCACCGTCTTGTTGGAACCAAACCTCATTAAAATCATCGCCAGTTATTTCTTGTATAGCTGGAACGATGTCGTTTATGAGCAAATCCAGATATTTTTCTCCATCCAAATTGCCTTGTATGAAAAAAAGGCCCAATTATTCGATCTCTAATTAAGCCTGTCCATACATTCAACTTTTGTGGTGTTTGTGTATGAGCTTCAAGTAGCCAATGAGGATTTTTATCGCTCCAATACCTGAAATTATGACGATTAATTTCCCCATTAAGTTGAAATGTGGATTCATCTGTAAAAGCGATAAGGTGCAGAAAATTAGGATCCTGATGAATTCTATCCATCATAATTTCACAAAATTGCACTCGACGGTCAAAATCATCTTCATTTAACTTTTGGTGAAGATGAATTTTGTAAGGATGAAATTTTACGTGTTTTAAATTCCTAAGAACTGAACGTTGGCTCATTCCAAGCTGTCGAGCTCCATTTCTAATAGATAATCTACGATTTTCAACGAATGATAGGGCTACTTCAAATTGATGTTCTTCGTTTGTTTCGGATTTCGGCCGTCCAGATTTTGGACGACTTTTATTACTTCCAGTTTCTTTAAATCGCCGAATAGTTTTAGAAACAGTTCCCTTAGAAATACCTGCTTCGCCAACGCGGAACGTCGCATTAAATAAATCCACAACTTCATTGTACGATCTCTGCCTGTCCCCCCAACCTCTTATCATTAAAAGAGAAATTCTTTCTTGCTCTGTTAGAGAAGCCATTTGGAAGTAAACTACCAGAGACAGTAGTAAGGAAACAGAAAATGTCACACTGAAGTGATCTTTTATTAACCCAAAAGGGACCTTACAAAAATTACTGTGTCGTATTCTTCACTAACTATGGTACCCTGACAAGAACTGTTACTCTGCTTTTTGGAGGACTATGCAATTATCGTGAAAATAAATTTTAGAACTTCTTCGCACTTCGCCAATGACCAAAGTACCAATAGATAACCACTTGTCCCAATTCCTAGAAGGCCCCTTGGCATACTAAATTGACATGTAATACAAGGGCCTTCTAGGAATTTTTTTGGTATTTTTTACGTTTTTCTCGGAACCTACTGAACAGTGCCAAAAAATTGCTCCAGATTTGAAATCAACATGTCAAAATACATAGGAAAACATATCTCCCTCTTGTTTGTGGAGGGGGGGGAGCTTAACGTGACATTTACCTTAAAATTTTCCAAATGTACGATAAAAATAGACGTTCTCGTTTTTTGAAAAAATGGCCGTGACCTCGATATGACCTTCAAGGTCATGGTCAAGGTTATATTCCAATGTAAAATTTTCCGCTCTTTCTAAATCTACGATGAAAAATGGGGGTTCCTATTTAAAAAAATAGACTTGACCTTCATATGACCTTCAAGGTCACGGTCAAGGTCATATTCCAATGTAAAATTTTCCGCTCTTTCTGAATCTACGATGAAAAATGGGGGTTCCTATTTAAAAAAATGGACTTGATCTTCATATGACCTTCAAGGTCACGGTCAAGGTCATATTCCGATGTAAAATTTTCCGCTCTTTCTGAATCTACGATGAAAAATGGGGGTTCCTATTTAAAAAAATGGACTTGACCTTCATATGACCTTCAAGGTCACGGTCAAGGTCATATTCCGATGTAAAATTTTCCGCTCTTTCTGAATCTACGATGAAAAATGGGGGTTCCTATTTAAAAAAATGGACTTGACCTTCATATGACCTTCAAGGTCACGGTCAAGGTCATATTCCGATGTAAAATTTTCCGCTCTTTCTGAATCTACGATGAAAAATGGGGGTTCCTATTTAAAAAAATGGACTTGACCTTCATATGACCTTCAAGGTCACAGTCAAGGTCAAATTCAAGGTCACCATTGAAAAGCCAGAGAAATTTCCTAAAACTTTTGTATTTAACATTTTTTCGTAAAATGCCTTCCTCAAAACTTATTCGGGGGTTTCCATACTTTTGCCTCACCCTGTATCTATCAAATCAATAAAATTATATATATTACCGGTTCTTGTTATAGTTCATTTCATCAAAATTTTCTGGAAAATGTATCCATTCGCGTTGAATCTCCTCTTCATTTAAAATATTTGTTATTGTGTTTATACATCTACTTGTAGAGGATTGACTTACACCATTAAAAATATTTAATCCTGCATCCACTTGATAGCTACCACCCGCATAAAATCTCAATGCTGTAAATAGCTAAAAAACATTTTATTTACCTCCATTAATAATAGCATTGTTTCAATTTAATATCAATTCAATTAAATATTATCAATTATATTCAATTATGTTTGCAATATTGTTACTATGATCTGGGCATCCAAAGCAGATCTTCTTGTTGGTTCTGGGATATAATTTGTGACTACATCTAATAAATTTGAGGCTCGTTGTTTATTCAAACGATAAAGTTTTATAAATAGAGGGTCTGGCAACTCAAATTGATCTTGTCTTCGATTTAACATTCTGTAAGGTACATCTCGCCGAATAGCATGTTCTTGTAAATTTTGAAGAGCAACTAAATTGAGCATGTTTAATGCAGGATAATATTCGACATTTGCTATTGTAGTATAAGTGCACTGAAATAATAAAAGAATGTAATATTTTATAAAGCAATGTTACTAGTGATAAATATAACGCTTTCACTTAACATTATTCGTTAATTTAATAACACTTTTTTATTTAAAATTATAAAATTTATATTAATTAGAAAGGTAGTTAAAATATCTTATTATTTAATGTAAATTTAATTTAATGTAATGTAAAATTTAATGCAAATTTAATGTAAATAAAAATTTACTTTAACATGCATTATCAATATTTATTCTAAATATATTTTTTTCAATAATAATTCCAAATATACTTACGCAATATATCGATCGGTGTCATAAAACGAAGCAATTAACCTTCAAAATTGTTTTTCTTTTCTATCTCACGTGTGACTTTTCACATCTCACTGACACGAAAGCATCCGAGATGAATTTCACGAGATATCTCGCATGTGACATGATCAGTGACTTTTGAGAATAGTGCTCCGAGAGTCATTTGTGAAAATCTAGGGAATCTTGAAAATAAAATTTCTCACACATTTCGAGAATCGACCCCCAGAGCTGCCAGTTTTCCCCGGAGAGCTCCACACGCACACAACCGAGACCCGCTGACGTCACGTGTCCGTGTGCGCTCGGCTGTCGACGGTAGAAGTGGGCGGACCTATGTCTTGTATCTTTTTCCCACCAAGCCTAGCATAAAAACCGGTTTTGACGCTCGCACCGTTTCTTCTGCCAAGCGTTGGCAGCGAAAATGCTTTCCCAAATTTCGCTCCACGCGACTAAGTCGACTAGCGGCGTGTTGCTTTCGCTCGACGCGATATTTTTTCTGAGATTTACAGTCTTTTATGAAACATATATCATATTCATATTAATAAAATATTTTAACATTGTGTATTTGCAGAATATGATTTTTCACGTTAATGTATAAAATAAGAATAAAGTAATAAAAATTATATATTGCAATATATAAACAAAACAAGTAACATTTAATATATTATTATTTTATTTATATGTTCCAATTTTACACATTAACGTGAAAAATCACATTATAAATGCATAATATCTTTTGTAAATAGCAAGATACATTGAGAAGTAAAGGAAAGAATTGATTGAAAATAAAAGAAACATGTTTTTACTTAAAAAATATTTATGACTATCTTATTTAACACAAAAGTAATCTGGACAAAGCATATCAATGTGATTATACATCGGATAGTTTAGTATTTTAACTTTATTTTAACCATTTTAATATAGTGGTCTTCCGCACCACCCAAGAGGTTCCACTAATGGTGCGTTAGATTTTTTTCAAGTGGATCTTCGCCAGGAGCCCTATTGTACCACTTTTCATTTTTCTTTATACATTACCTTTATATAGATATGGTGTCGTTTGCAGACAAGATACTTATCATACACTTGTCGGTCATAAATATGGTGTCATTTACAGACAAGATACTTGTTACATATCGTTTAAAAGTGTGTCATTTGCAGACAAAATACTTGTTACATTCCTGTCGTTTATAAATGTGGTGTCATTTGCAGACAAGATACTTATCATACACTTGTCGACCATAAATGTGGTGTCATTTGCAGACAAGATACTTGTTACATTCCTGTCGTTTATAAATGTGGTGTCATTTGCAGACAAGATACTTGTTACATTCCTGTCGTTTATAAATGTGGTGTCATTTGCAGACAAGATACTTGTTATACCACTGTAATAAAAGTAGCACACAATTACTTTTCTTGTATCATATAAAAAATATTATTAAATTTATTTTAAACATTATTATTGCGTATTAGATGTCGAGGGACTAACTATATCATTAACATCTGCAGGATATAGATTAAGAAGACTTTTCTGTTTCTTAAGACAATGTGTATATAAGTTGTCTGTCGACATGAGAGATAAGTGCTTTTCATTAATCTCCATGTCTAAAACAGTTTTTTTTCTAGCTTTTAAAGCTGATTTCAAAACGCAAGTGGCATTTACAGAGCGGACGAAAGGCTATTTCGTTTTTTTGTTTTTAAGTCTGATAAAATTGAAAACATTCTTTCTGGGTCGGCATTAGAATTTGGAAGTGATCTAACAGCATTCATAAGAGATTTGAGTTTGGGATATCTATCAGTATTTCTGGAGTTTTTACTTTGTAAAATCTGTTTCCACATGTCATCAAAATTTAATTCTTTTAAATTTGTTTTTTCTGTTATTGTAAAATCTAGATGTACAATAAGCCATTCTTTCTTTAAACCGTTTTCGTCAAAACCTCCGAGAGTTTGAGCGATAAAAGAAACATCATTGAATAATGTTTCTCTGTCAAAATCAAATAAAACAATATCTGCATCAAAAACTTTTAATTTTGACAAAAATTTGTTATTAATTGGTAATCTTTTACTAATTTCCTCGGCAGTTGTTACGTAAAATTGCAAACAATTTTCTCGGACATTCGCAACTAGGTCTGCATGTCCGTTTTTTGTCAATTCGTCTAGGTATTCTTCACATTCTAATCCTAAATTTATTTCGCTTAAAAATTTTTGATTATTTTTTTCAGAAAATTGGATATTATTGCATACGTTTTTTAAGCACTCGGATTTTAAAAAGTGTTTACAGACTGTAGTCAAAAACTCTACTGCTTTTGGTTGTAATAAATGGATTCTTGTTTCCACTGCTTGAAAGAATGCATTAAATAAATTAAAGAAATATAAAATATGTTTCAAAAATAAGAAATATGCTTTGATATCTAACTTTTGCATTATGGTTAATAAATGTTCTCCAGATATTGTTTTTTCATCTACAACTCTTTCGATCAAAAAATGTTTAATAGCACCCCAAGACTCAAGAAGTCTTTCCACACACGTATGGTGAGAAAGCCAGCGTGTATCAGCCAATCTTAAAATTTTGCGGTTTGTTTCCTGAAAATATTCCGTAAATTCTTGAAAAATAGCTAAACGCTTGGGACTACCGTTAATGTAACTTGCGATTTTTTTTAGAAATTCCTCGCAATATTCGGGTATTTTTGTACATGCATTATGCGCAATTAATGCAGCGGAATGGCACGGACATGGAAATGTTAATAAATTTTTACAAATTTTTGCTAGCTTTGTTTTAAATGATGAATTTTTTCCTATCATGACAGATGCATTGTCGCATGACAAGGCAATAATATTTAAAAATGGAATGTTAAGACTATACATTTCTGATTTAAATGCATTAAATAATTTTTCTGCGCTACTATTTTTTGCATCAATATTAATTAATTTTATTAACTGTGAGCGAATGTCTAATTTTTTTGGATCAACATACCGCACAAGAAACGTCATCCATTTTTCATTACAAATATCAGACGTTTCGTCAATAAAAAAAGAAAATCTAGTATTTTGAATTATGTTTACCACACGGTTCGTTTCAACCGGACACAACACATTTGAAATTATACTTTTACATTTTATTCGACCCATAGTCATACTTTTTAATATGTTATAATCTTTTCCTATTTGTTGAAAAAAACTAAGAATATCTGTTGCCGTTTGATGCAAAATATTTTTATCAGCGATCAATGCGGCAAATCGAATTTCTGCTGATTTTTTTTGCTTTTCAAATGTTAAAAGTGATTCATGATTTGTCACGTTGTTAGTTTCATTCGTTTTCTTGGTTTCTGTATTATTTTTTTCAGATATCCTCCTGTGCGCTTTGGATTCTGAGTGATCATATATGTGCGATAAGTCACCAATCATAGTTTTTTTACAAAACAAGCAAAAAAATAAATTTTCATTATGTGACACCTCGCACAGTCATGGCTTAAATTGCTCAATATCTAACCATTGTTGTCGAAATGAATTTTTTTTACGTTTTTTTGTATTTAAACTTACATCGTTATTATTGAATAATGACGTATTTTTTATGACATGCAGAATTCGCATGACTTGAAACACGAGTATTGCATGAAAAATCTTTATTGCACATAATACAATGAAAAAGACTATGTTGCGCCTACTATGGTAGCGGTAGGCGCTGCGTATAGATTCGGGATTCGCCGTGCTGGTCAAGGGGGCTTTGGCTCGGAGAGTGTAGAATAATTAGGCACTTCTGAATATATGTAGAATAGCTTTTATTTGGTATCTTCTTATTACACTTGTCACCTCACTTATTCGGCGACCGTACTACCGTGGTTACGCGTGTACGCGACGTGTCGTGCTTCGTCCGGAACTTTGCTGATAAAAACCCGCGGCGCCTTGTGTGCCGCCTTAATTTATACGGATCAGTATTCGGAACACAATGAGACTTGAACTATATCGATCCATTGTGTTACCAAAATGCTGATCTGTTTAACCTACTTTAGACGCAAGTGACACTCGGGCTTCTAAGAACGAGTGCTCGCGTCAGCGCCTAATTGTTTAATAATTAAATAACTTTTGTCACAGGATTCTCGAGAAGTGGCCTCGATTAATGGCCTTCTAAATGTTTATTATTGTTATTGCCTAATTAACCTATAATTATTACGTTGTGGTCTTTCGACACACAACATCCCTCCCCCGTTAAAAGAAGAAAACGGAGGTACGAAGTTTTCGTTTGTTTAGTGCAGTTGTCTCAGTAGTAGCCTGAGTAGTGCATGTTATAATGATTTACAATTTTACGCATTCCGGGGTTGCGAGAGTTCTCGAGTTTCCCTTTTTCTTTTCGCTAGAACAATTACCATTCCTATTAATAGGGTTAACACAATAACTACGATGGCTACAGAACTAGTGACCATAGGATAAATAAATATTGGCTTTTTGAATTGCACAACATTACTTTCTTCTAATTCCTTGTTAATTTCTTTTATTTCTCTTCCTAAATCCATGAGTTCCTTAGGGCTCTGGATGATTTTCTTTAATTTTATTGGTCTGATTGCCTCCTCTGGCTTATTTATGACCGTCTCTTTTATTAGAGTTAAATTAAATTTCGGCAAAAAGGCTTGAATGCTAGTGTCACTTGTTGACGTTAAAGTCCTGATGGTCATGTCCGTCGTAATTATTTTACAATTATTTACTAATGTAATTCTACCGGTGCGTTCAATTTTGATTCGCA
This sequence comes from Linepithema humile, assembly GCF_040581485.1. Taxonomy (NCBI): domain Eukaryota; kingdom Metazoa; phylum Arthropoda; class Insecta; order Hymenoptera; family Formicidae; genus Linepithema; species Linepithema humile. Next base: position 13,224,119 of record NC_090134.1, on the reverse strand, counting down.
TATCCCTTTTATTTTTGCACTGTATAATTATTTCCTGTTCTTTATTAGTCGAATACAGCCATGAATTTTCTTTGCTTAGAGCTATCCAAATCGTTTGGTTAGATTTAATATATCTAACGTCGCACGCATTTTCTTTCGCTAGTCCCGCGTACAACTGTACTTCACAGAGTGCTCTCGGATTTATAGAGTATACTGGACTGTCTGGTTTACAAATATATTGATTTACGATTTTTACACACTTACTTAAATTTTCTACCGTCATGGTTACATAGGAGGGTAATTCCAGATTAACGGCAATTACATGTTGGTTTATTTCCGTAAAGGTAAATAGTTCGCCATGGTTATGGACAGGTAGAGGAATTATCTTTATTAACTTATATTTAGGATAAGATACAAGTGGAAATCTTAATATAGTGTACACAGTGTCGTTCGCATAATATGCGTTAACAGTGGTCAATTTCTCTAGTAACGGCCATCCACTATTTTCGAGGGCAAAGGGGAAGTGCGTCCCTTGAGGCAAGTGTGGCGTTATCGCCCGCAATTCGCTAAAAATTTGCTCTACCGGAACTAACCTAGGGTGTATAATTCCGTGTGTAGCGTAGGACAAGTAGTCATATACGTTCTGTACGTCACGTTGTAGATCGGTTAACATTTTATTAATAATAGTATAATATTCGTTTATTTCTTCGCTTTTGATAATTAACAATGTGCCGCTGTAGATACGCTTATCTAGATCGTATAATCTTTCGTTATTCTGTTCGATGGTTTCTTCTAAATCACTGATATGCGCTATTGTAGTATTTAATACTTTTAATTGGTTATGCGTTACGTGCGTAAGCGTCTTCTGGTTACTTTGTATTAGCATCAGTTGTTCGTTTATTTGTTTTTCATCGTCGGCGTCCATAGTGCCGAATAACGATTTAGCTAGCGAACCTATTCCGTTAATCAGTCCGCGCTTTCTATTTGATGAATCCTTATAGATACTGTTTAATCTGTCTATTAGTGCAGCTAATCTAACTTCATCTTTCTTTATTAATTCTAACAGATTTGCGAATTTGCTTTTCTCTGGACGATTTGGATGTATCGTGTCCCTCGCGCTTTCGGCTCGCTCGACCCATTCTCTGATATGCTCATGACGCTGACCTAACGACGATATTTCGAGTTTGATTACTAGTTTCCAGGTAGAGTCTATAATGTTCAGGTCTCCAATCTCCTCGAAATATAACCCAAACTCTTGCTGGAATCGGTCCACGGTGACGGGTAGGTTTGTCTCAGGTTGCGTCGCAAGCGCTTCCCGGAGAATTAGATACCTGTTATCAGGTGGTTATAAAGTTACATTGGATATGAATGAGCATTTTTTTTTTTTTTTTTTTTTTTTACCAGTGGGTCGTTATAGAGCGAGTGGCGCGTAGTTTAGTACTGTTTCGATTCGCGACGATGAATGAGACCTTCCTCGTTGAGTCTGATACGATCGCGGGAACGCGGCGCGTGTTTCGCCTCCGTCTACCGCGGAAGCCTTTCCCGCTTCGCAAGGATTTAATAGACGTGACGGCGAAGTTCGAGGGAGAGTTGCCCCCAAGTTTTCTCCGGGGGTTTTTTCCGGTTTGGCGTGCCGGTAGCGCATATGATAAAGTGCATGGAGAAGCAAGGAGAGGCGGAGAGGTAAGTGTTTATTGTTCCACAAATAATTTTAAACGATTCGCATGAACGACCATGCTTTTCCTCCCCGCTTTTATAGTGTAATTCACGTCGGAATTTTGTTTAATTATTGTATGCGGTCCTCTCCATAAAGATTCTAATTTCTTAGAGCGTCCACGGCGCAGTGTTTCATCGTATAGCAATACCTTGTCGCCTGCTCTAAACGTGCTTATATTAGCCTTTTTGTCGTAGCATTCTTTTGATTTTGCTTTCTCCTCTTGCATGTTCGCTTTCGCTACCTGGTGTGCTGCGCGCAATCTTTCTTTGAACTCGGATACGTAGTCATCATACGTATACGTTAATTTCGGAGGACATGTCAGGGCCGTAGGGAGCGTAACCTGGTGTCCGTACAACAGTTCGAATGGCGTATAGCCTGTCGCTGTATGTGGTGTAGTATTGTATGTGAACATCGCGTAGGGCAGCCATTCGTCCCAATCAGTCTGATCTCCGTTTATGTAGTGTCGCAAGTACTCTGCTAGTGTCCTGTGCGATCTTTCGAGCGCGCCGTTACTTTCCGGGTGGTACGCGCTTGTACGAATCTTCTCAATTTTTAACAGTTTGCAAGTGCTCTTAAACACTTCGCTCATAAAATTCGTTCCTTGGTCGGTGAGAATTTTATCAGGCACTCCGTATTCCAAAATTATTTTTGTAACGAATGCCTTCGCTACTGTACCAGCTTCCTGATTTTCGATGGGCATTGCCTTGCTCAGTTTCGTGAAATGATCTTGGAATGTTAGTACGTATTTGTTTCCGGTTAGAGTTACGGTTAACGGTCCTACTATATCTAGTGCGCATTTTTCGAATGGCCTATCCGGAGTATCGGTAATAATCATTGGCGCTTTACTTCGCCGTTTTAATTTATTCTTTTGGCAATGCTCGCATTTGGCAATGTATCGTTCTACGTCTTTTGTTAACCCTCTCCAATTGTGAGTCAAACGGATTCGATTTATGGTGCGTTGCACGCCTTGATGCCCGCCTATCGGTGCATCATGATACTCATACAATATTTGCTGTTTCTCTTCCTCCGTGTACCTTTTTATCTCTTTTTCGCTATCTCTTTCTTCTTCCTCTTCGTCACTCTCTTTCTCCTTGTCGATTATATGTATATCGTGAGCGACGTTGCGACTTAGTGCGTCAGCATTTGTATTGTACTTTCCGGCTTTGTGTACGATTTCATAGTCGTACTCTTCCAATTTCAGTCTCCATCTAATTAGACGAGATCCTGGATCTGTCACGTTAAACAACCAAATTAGCGGTTTATGGTCGGTGACAATTTTAAATTTGGTCCCGTATAGGTACGGTCGAAAATGTTTGACCGCCCACACAATCGCGAGTAATTCTTTTTCCGTCGTGTTATAATTTTGTTCTGCACGAGAAAGAATTCTACTAGCATAAGCTATTGGTCGGTCTTGTCCTATCACTCCTTGTGACAAGATACCTCCTATCGCGAAATCCGATGCGTCGGTAGTCAGTATAAATTCATCGTTAAAATTTGGATACTGCAAGACGGGAGCGGTAATTAATTTCTCCTTTAGATTGTCAAAAGCTCTTTGCTGCTCTTGTGTCCACTCGAATTTTACTCCCTTTCTAATCAATTTCGTGAGTGGTTTGACTATTTTCGAAAAATTTTCGATAAATCGTCTATAATAGCCCGCCAGTCCTATGAATGATTGCACATCCTTGACTCGTTTTGGCGTAGGGAAATTCTTTACTGCCTGGATTTTTCCAGGGTCAGGCATAATTCCGTGTTCGGTAATTATGTGTCCTAAATATGCCACTTCTTTTCTAAGAAATTCACACTTGTCCGGCTGTAATTTCAGATCATTGTCGCGTATTTTTTGTAATACTTCTAATAGTCGTCGGTTGTGGTCTTCTAAACTAGCGCCGTATATCACGATGTCGTCTAAATAGACCAGACACCGTATTCCTTGTATGCCCGCCAGAATAGTATTCATTAATCTTTGAAACGTTGCCGGGGCATTCTTTAGCCCGAACGGCATCCGATTAAATTCATAATGCCCGTAGGGCGTTGAAAAAGCCGTTTTTTGCTTATCTCCGTCTGCCATGGGTATTTGATGATAGCCCGATGCCAGATCTAACGTTGTAAAATATTTCGAATTCCCTAGTTGGTCCAAAATATCTGTTATATTTGGCAGTGGAAAAGAGTCTCCGACTGTTAAGTCGTTTAATTTTCGGAAATCGACCACGACTCGCATTTTAGGTTTTCCCGAAGCGTCTGTTTTCTTCGGTACCACCAAAAGTGGTGCGTTCCATTGACTCGAGCTTGGACGTACGATATCGTTTCTTAGCATTTCCTGTACCTGTCTATTTACTTCGGCCTTATGCTTCTCCGGTAATCTATACGGTCGCGTATTCGCGGGTGCCGTACCGGCTCGAGTTACGATCTCGTGTTGCAGTGCCTCGGTGCAGGTCAGGGGTTCTCCGTCCAAATGGAATATGTCACTGTATTTTTCGCAGATTGCCAATATTGCTTTTTCTTCTTCGCAATTCATATGCTCGGTCCTTATTGACTTCTTTATTTTTCCAATACGCGATAAAGGTACTGTATCTTCCTCTTTGCATTTTCCGGTGGTTAAGATTTGTGCTTCCACCTTATTTTCTATGGGCTCAATATCGACGTGTGGGGCTTGTATTTCGATCTCTTCGTCGGTGGTGTTTATTACGCTTATGGGACAGCTATAGTCACTGGCGTTTACTAAACAACCGCCGATGATCACCCCTGGTCGTGTCTCCAATACGTGCACGACTCCTAGAGCGTTTTCGCTTGTCGTGGCCTGCACGACTGTTTCACTTCGTGGTGCCAATGTTATTTTCTTATAAGGAAACAGCTTGAATGTAGTTTCTCCTATGGTTAATCGCTTAGTGGGGTACTCCCAATGCGTCACATGCCGTTTCAAAAAATCTGCGCCCAGAATTCCTTCATGTGTTATGGGGAAATCATCTCCCACATGTATCTTGTGTCTTATGCGCTTGTTGCGCATGGGTATATTGGCTTCAATTATCCCCAAAGTTTCCGTTTTTCTTCCGGTGGCGCCAATTAATGTAATTTTTTCGTCATAGATTAGCGTTTCTCCCTTCAGATGTTTTAACTTTATTAATGTTAATGTAGCGCCGGTATCCACTAGCATGGTAGATATTTCTCCTTTTGTTTCTTTAACAGGGATTTTAATTAGATCCAAATCCGTGTTTGTTTGCGCTATTTTATCAGTATGTGCGACTTGTAGAGTTTTTGCTGGTCGAGCTGTTCTCTTGGCAGTGACCTCGCTCTCGTTGTCGCTATCGTCGCCCTTGCCCTTATCACTTTTAGTGTATTTAATGGCTCTTGGGCGTACATTATCGTTTGAGTTGGCCCCCTTTTCGGGTCGGCCGTTTAGCAGCCAACACTCGTCGCGCAAGTGTCCTGTCTTTTTGCAATGCTTGCAATATTTTTCAAGAGCGTTTACTCTTTGTCCGTCCGCCTTGGGTAAGTTGAATCGGTTAGCGAAGCGACTGGTGCGGCATTCGCGTCCGTGGTGGCCCCATTTGCCACATTTTGCACATTGCGGTGGTTTTTCTCGCGTGGTACCTACCGCTTTGTAATTAGGCTTATTCATTGCGTTTGGGCCTCTCATTTTTTCTTCTGAGGCAGCCACTGCTATCGCCTCTTGCAGATTGCTGTAGTTCCGCGATCGGACTATTATTTTTATGTCCTCCTGCAATCCTAATTGAAAATTTTGCAGGGCTTGGCCTTGTATTGTTCCCTTAATCGTGTTCTTTTCGGCCACGGTGTGTCCCTTGCCTTCAATCGTTGACTCATAGAGTTTCATTGCGAGCTGATCCACTCGCAGGCCATATGCTTGAGCGCCCTCCCCCTGCTTTTGCTTGAGTGTGTTAAACTCTAACTGCAGGTGAGCAATGCTTTTACGGGTCGTATAGCATACCTCGAGTTCTTGCTTCAGTTCCGCGAACGTTTGTATGTTTCGCGTCTGGAAATCGAGCATGACCTTTCCCTTTAGCTTAGTGCACAATATGGCCTTGAGTAACTGTGACTCTTCTGTAGGATTTATGCTTTCCATTGCATATGTGCTTGCGCTTACAAATTCTTGAATTTTGTGCTGCGAGGTACCGTCAATTTCCGGTATTATACTCCGCGCCTCTTTTAATTGCATGTAGCTGGTCGCGGGTAGGGACCTACTTCGTATATCGGATGGGCCACGTCCGTATGTCACGTTCGTCTCTGTTACACGTCGTGGTGAAACCTGTGCCCTATTATCAGGCCCGAACGCGACTGGTCGGATCGTGTTTCTTATATCGCGTTGCTGTTCTTGTAGATCGACGAACTGCTCTTGTAAGCGTAGTATTTGCGTGTGGAAGTGTTCCTGTATCCCTTGTAGTTGAACTCGCATGTCGCTCATAAATTCGACCATTATTTCCATCTGCTCAGTTTCGCGATTTCTATGCGTTCCAGCCTCTATTACGGTCTCTTCGCCCTCGTTACTTAGTTGTTCGCGTAACGATTCTATATCCTCGTCTATCGCGCTGGCAGTTATGTTGCGCGGTGCTTGGGCCATCGTGCTCCGGTATCTTATCTCGCGCGGATCGAATATACTGCTATCGTATGAGGTCAGTTCGGACTCGCTATTTGCTGACGCGCGACTCGGTGTTCTACTGCCTATTTGTCTGTTTCGACGCGTTTCCCTATCCTCGCTTTTGGGTATTAGACTAGTATCTATTTCCCCGAAAGAGTAGTGTCGATTTACTTCTATATTCTCGTGGACTTCCGGATTCTCGCTCGCGTTTTCGGTACTAGAACTCTGTGTTTTGAGTTCGCGATTTCCGCGTGTCGCACGCTGTGTTCCCTGACTCGGGTTTATAAGTGCGCTTATCGCTCGTTGGCCCTGGCTGCTGAATAGCCAGGATCGATTAAGTTGCACGTTGGGGTTATCGCGTTCCTCGGACATTAACGCCGCTTAACTTTTAGTGTACAATTTTTGTCAGTAACTTACAGAATTATTATCGCTCGCATGTTGAATCGCTGCTCGTGCCGTTGCGTCGGGCTGTCTTCTGCGTCCGGCTGTCGGCTGTTGAGGCAGGTCGCGGTTCGTCTCTGCGATAAGGCCGCTCTGCTCAGGTTGCGCTGATTCAGCTCCTGCGGCGTTCTGCTAGGCTCACGCTGTCCCTCTGCTGCTTGCTGCTGCGGGTTGCTTCGGCCTTGTCACTTTCTTGGTCACCAGTTTCAACACTTTAACTTTCGTTTTGCGTTGTTTTTAGCTCTGGCGCCTGCGCTTCTAACTCTTCGAGTTAGGCTTCTTGGTCCAGCTGCAGCCGTGCCCAGGTCATCAGGGTATTCAGAACATCCAGGTAAACGGTAAAGATGGCGAATCCCACCGCTGCCACCAATTTGTTGCGCCTACTATGGTAGCGGTAGGCGCTGCGTATTGATTCGGGATTCGCCGTGCTGGTCAAGGGGGCTTTGGCTCGGAGAGTGTAGAATAATTAGGCACTTCTGAATATATGTAGAATAGCTTTTATTTGGTATCTTCTTATTACACTTGTCACCTCACTTATTCGGCGACCGTACTACCGTGGTTACGCGTGTACGCGACGTGTCGTGCTTCGTCCGGAACTTTGCTGATAAAAACCCGCGGCGCCTTGTGTGCCGCCTTAATTTATACGGATCAGTATTCGGAACACAATGAGACTTGAACTATATCGATCCATTGTGTTACCAAAATGCTGATCTGTTTAACCTACTTTAGACGCAAGTGACACTCGGGCTTCTAAGAACGAGTGCTCGCGTCAGCGCCTAATTGTTTAATAATTAAATAACTTTTGTCACAGGATTCTCGAGAAGTGGCCTCGATTAATGGCCTTCTAAATGTTTATTATTGTTATTGCCTAATTAACCTATAATTATTACGTTGTGGTCTTTCGACACACAACATTATTATCATTGGATACTTTACGTATCCAAGATGTGTATTTATTATCACTAAGCCAAGCTTCTAAAAAGCTTCTCTTTGGTTTTTTTCTTAATTGTTCACACATTTTTATGTATAAATAAAACAAAAAATAAAAACGAAAAATATATAATATATGAAAAAAATATATATACAGGGTGTCTGGCAATAATCGCCCCACCGGTCATATACAGGTAGAGGAGGTCAAATCGAGTAGAAAAGTCCTTTACCATTTTTTGATTTTTGTAATAAGTACTAAGTAATTAACGAAAAAAGATTGGTGAATCCGTGCAAGTAAAGCGCGCGCAGCGAGAAGGACATCCCACTACTATGCGATCACTACGCGCGCGATGAAGCGTTGGGAGGAGCGCTCTACAAATGACAATGGCAACATACGAGCGGCGCGTAACGCTAGATCCTTGTGTCCTAGTGATCGCGTAGCAGTGGGACGTCCTTCTCACCGCGCGCGCTTTACTCGCGCGGATTCGCCGATCTTTTTTCGTTAATTACTCAGTACTTATTATAAAAATTAAAAAATGGTAAAGGACTTTTCTACTCGATTTGACCTCCTCTACCTGTATATGACCGGTGGGGCGATTATTGCCAGACATCCTGTATATAAAAAAATATTTAAGAAAATATATTTTTTTACGTGTAAACAAAACAAAGCCAAAAATTATAAAACAAAAAGAATAAAAAACAAGAAAAAAAATATATATATATAAATAAAAAAATATTTAAGCAAATATACTAAAATAAACTAAATATACTAAAATAAACTAAAATATAATAAAATATATATTATTAAATATATGTTATTAAAACTGTGTTAAATCATTTTTTCGAAAATTGAGTCATTGTTATTACAAGACTCTACTCTCCAATTTTTACCCAATGGCAAATGTTTTAAATAAATATTTTCATTTTAATAGATATGTGAATTAATAAGATTAAATCACATTCGCCGGTAAAGTATTGATATATATACGGGTGTTTCAGACCACCCGTCCCACCCTTTTAAAACGTAGGGATGTGCTTGTACAAAAAAATGGCTCAGACGAAATTTGCATGATTTCGAGGGATCTATCTGAGGGTGACCTTGACTTTGACCTCGCAGTTGAGGTCATTTGAAAGTCAGAGTAATTTTTTTAAATAGAAACCCCTATTTTTGATTCCAAAATCTAATAGCTGGTGTCAAGAGCTTTTCAAAACACTATAATAAAGTTATTTTTCATTAAGTACTTTTTGAGTTATGAGGCTTGTAAATTACAGTATTTTGACATAAAATACAAAATATCTTGTAAAACATTCAATTTTCGAGAATCTTACCTTAATACTTTTATGCATAAAATAATGAGACGAATCAATTGGTATAAAGAAAACACATAGTTGTTTTCAAGAAAAAATATGTAGTTTGCAACATGCAACTGCATACTTTTTCTTGAAAGCAACTATGTGTTTTTTTTTATACCAATTGATTCGTCTCATTATTTTATGCATAAAAGTATTAAAGTAAGATTCCCGAAAATTGAATGTTTTACAAGATATTTTGTATTTTATGTCAAAATACTGTAATTTACAAGCCTCATAACTCAAAAAGTACTTAATGAAAAATAACTTTATTATAGTGTTTTGAAAAGCTCTTGACACCAGCTATTAGATTTTGGAATCAAAAATAGGGGTTTCCATTTAAAAAAATTATTCTGACTTTCAAATGACCTTGAAAATCAACTGCGAGGCCAAAGTCAAGGTCACCCTCAGATAGATCCCTCGAAATCATGCAAATTTCGTCTGAGCCATTGTTTTGTACAAGTACATCCCTACGTTTTAAAAGGGTGGGACGGGTGGTCTAAAACACCCGGTATATTATACACATGCATATAAATAGTATATAAATAGATGTAAATGTAAGACTTTTATAACCTCAAACTGCTTTTCCTTTTAAACATCAAATTTTTCCGAGGCACGTGTATAATAAACATGTTGGCACATATTAATGATATAATATTATATGGCGACGAGCTTAACCAAGTCGCTAAGTCATATTCATTACTTTCTCGTTTAATTAATTAATTAATTACTCGTCTAAAGTAAGTCGTTTTCACGAAACTATATCACTGACGTAGTTTGCACAATGGTCTACGTTACATAATGAAGTGAGCTTTGGAGAAGTGGGGGTGGGTTTTTTCCCCTGTGGTAAGGATTAAGGAGGCAACTGGGGAGGCAATTGGGGAGAGAGATTAAATTCTTATGTGACCGTAGTCAGCCATTGCAGTATACAGGGTGTATAAAAATGGTGGAAACTCCAGAATATCTCAAAAAATATAACTTTTGTAAAAAAATGTTTCAGATAAAAGTTGTAGGGTTTAAAAAGATCTATTTACCGATCTTATCAGTTTGATCTTAGGTGAAGGCGTTTCAGAGATTTAAAGATCATCTTCACTTTTTCAAATGGAACCACTCTAATTTTTTTATATAAATCGATTTCTCGCAATATTTGGCGTAAAAAGTTATAGAAGTAAGATGGCCAAAAATTGAATAATTTACGAGATATTTTATACTTTAATTTGACGTAATTTTATATAGACTATGAAATATCTCGTTAAATATTCATTTTTCAATTATCTTACCTCAACACTTTTATGCACAAAATAATGAGAGGAATCAATTAGTGTAGAAAAAACACATAGTTGTCTTGAAGAAAAAATATAATATGATATAATTTTAGCTACATGTTTTTTCTTTGAGACAACTATGTGTTTTTTCTACACTAATTGATTTCTCTCATTGTTTTGTGCATAAAAATGTGCATAAAAATGTTGAGGTAAGATAATTGAAAAATAAATATTTAACGAGATATTTCATAGTTTATGTAAAATTATGTCAAATTAAAGTATAAAATATTTCGTGAATTATTCCCACCTTTTTTATACATTTTGTATACTATATTCTATCAGATCTTTCATATTTTAATGGTATACTTCAATCACAGATAATAATTACTGATTGCCCACACAATTATTGTGTCGGTGTGCTAAATGCGCCCAACTAAAATAATCGCTTACAGAAAGCGCTCTGTACATACATACATAAGTAGTATAGCTATGGGGTTTCTAACCCAGCAGCATTGAGGGGGGTGCGGGGGAAGAGGGGTATCGGATTACATAGGAGTGGGGAAGACGAGGGGAGGTGCGGGGGAGAGGGAAGGTATCAGATAACAGTGGAGGGGGTAATGACGTCATCGTTTTAAAGGAGAGGGGGTAATTTAGGAGTGGTGGGGGGGTATCAGATAACAATAATTCCTGGAAGTGGAGGATTCCCGGAAGAGATAAGATAAGGATTGTTAATACAAACATGAGTCATCGAGAGATAAGGATTCCTGAAAGAGATAAGGATTCCGAGAACTGTTTACATCCTTTGGTTTTTTTCTACGTGTTGTGGGTCCAAAGAACCACAACCAATTATTAATAATAAAATATATATATATTAATAAAATATAAGAAAATATCTATTGCATATCAGATTAAGATATCTAATATTCAGTTTCCGGCTCATGCGAGACACCGGATAAATCGCGCAGCGAAAATTAAAACCTAATTCACTTTTTACGCGACAATGCTGACGAACGATCGAATTTCGTCAGCAAGTTAGATCGTTAAAACTGCAATCAAGTGCAGTTTCACATATATAAAATCGCCGTCGCGAGATCACGACGGCGGGTCTAAAACTATCAGTCACAAGAAACGGACGTATGTCCGTTGGGACCACAAATCTAGAAGAACGCGAATTATAACAATTCGTTAAAAGTGAATAAGAGTAACTTGGGGCTCCGTGATACTACACTAAGGCAAGGATTCCTGACGGAACCTAGATTACATAGAAGTAAGGGAATTTGTAATGAATCAAGAGATCAATAAATATGTGGAAGACTGTTTTTTATTAAAAAAACGTCAAAGGATTATTCCCGGATTCCCGGCCTAACTCCTTGGCAGATTCCGAACCCGTGCCCTATCACCAAGGGCACAACAAAATTCTGGTGGCAGCGGTGAGATCTGCCTCTCCTTCGGGACCAGGAACCCGGAACGTCCAGAGCCTGAAACAAAAAGAAAAAAATTTAAGTGAGTGAAAATTAGTCGGCGGACAAGTTCCAATACGGAGATTATTGAAACGAGAAGACCCCGACCAACGCAGCAGTAAGCAGCCGAAAATTGAGTGCAAAATAGTCGGCGGACAAGTTTCAATACGGAGACTATTGAAACGAGAAGACCCCGACCAACGCAACGGTAAGCAGAGTAGCAGCGCAGCAGCAGACTATCCAGAGCCAAGCAGTGCCGAGCGGAGTCAGCGAAATAGGAGCCAGTCGCAGAAAGCAGCCGAGCGACCTACACCTACAGCCTACGATCTACAGCCGGACAGCGAACCGCAGCTAAGGACGAGGCAACATGCGAGCGATCATACTACTACTACTGTAAGTCCGAACCATTATATAAAATATAAAAACGCGTGAATGTACAAAAGCGAAAGCGACCCCGGTCCCATACGAAATAGGTCGTGGCTATTAAGCAACCAAGCGCGACACGCAATCCGCACAGCGTTAAACCCGATACGCGTTATCGAAGACGCGACTCGCGACATAAGCGATAACGTACGCCGTACATTACAATACACAAACTCGGACGGTGATACCGACGACGAATTAGATGCAAACATAGAAACTAAACGAGATTACACTTTCGAAGATATCGATTCGAGTTTAATTCCCGCTCTTAACGATACCGTGATAGAAGTAAAAACTAAAAAGACTAGACCTAACATTAGTAAAACACCAAGCCGCGTGTCAGATTACAGCAAGTTTGAGCTAACATCATACGATAGTAGCATATTTGATCCGGACGAAATCCGTGAAAGAAGAAACGAAAAAATGTCTCAAAGAAGGAAGAGTGAGGCAGACATCGAAATAGAAAACGAAATATCCGCGTTAATGGAGCAAAATACAAAAGAAAACGAAGCCAGCGGACTTCGAACGGGAACACGCCCAAAAAATAAAAATCAGATTTCAGCACTAGAAGAAACAATGCACGAAATGCGCGAACAGATCGCGACATTATTTGAGTATCTTCATGCGCATCATCACGAACGAAATCCGCGACAAGAACGCGAAACCGACATTTCATACGGTCGAACTACTGAAGACATACGAAACAGACAATCCACTGACGCACAACGCTACATGACATCAAAAAACGCGATAAATTTAATACCTATTTTTGACGGTACGTCACGAACGAACTTAAAATCATTTCTAAGCGCTTGTACATGTGCAATGAAGTATGTAAAGCCCGAGTTCGCAGACGAGCTACTCGACGTCATAATGTCGACTAAATTGCAAGGCAGAGCATTAATAAATTTTGAGATCAAAGATATCAGATCGTTTGAACAGTTAAAAAACGAACTGGAAAGCTTTTACTACCCTAAGAAAAATCCTGCATCGATTCAAATTGAATTTAATCATTTGAAACAACGACCCGGAGAAAGTGCAGTAGAATATGGGGCACGAGCAGACCATTTAGCGATGCAACTATACGAATCTCTAACAGACAGTCCAGGAAAGACACCGCAAGATAAACGCACTATATTAGATACAGTTAAACAGCAAGCGCTACAAAACTTTGTGTATGGACTGCGCGAGGATATACGAATGATAATACGCGCGCAACGATATGCAACCCTGCAAGAAGCCATCGAAGGGGCCAAAGCAGAGGAAAAATTAAAGAGACCACGTGATTCCGCGTACAACGCGAATAAAAGTTTTAATAATCCTAAGGCAATTCAATGCCATAAATGCGGCAAGCAAGGACATTACGGTCGCGATTGCCGAACGAGCCGCTACGGTAATCAATTCACTTTGCCTAAACTGAGCGGATCAAGATTTAATACGCTGGATAAACATTGTAATTATTGCAAGAAATCCGGACATAACCGTACCGAATGTTGGATATTAAACGGAAAACCGGAATATACTAAAAATAAGAAAATAAATGAAGAATCAAACACGCGAAATACCATAAATGAAACTAATAAGCATTGCAAGACTGAGGACGACGATGCAGAAAGGAAAACAATTAAAGCAACAGCTAAGACAGTACGAGAGCATAAGGTACTAACAGCTGATGAGATAAATCATGCACACACTGAGCTCGATCTGATTTCACTACCCATGAATGAAGTGATTGACGATAAAATAAATATGTTGATCGACACAGGAGCTACCATGAGTCTAATAAAATTGAATAAATTGAAAGATGAAACCATAATATACGATAAAAAGATAACAATTATTGGCGCAACAGGGCACAAAGCGGATACTATAGGCGTAATGCAAGCAACTATTCCGTTAAAAACAAGAAATGTTAAACATGAATTAAACGTGATAAAAGACGACTTTCCTATCGAATATGACGAAATCCTCGGAGCCGACTTCCTACAAAAATATCAAGCATCTTGGGACTATACTACCAAAAAACTACGCATCGATAAAAATTTATTTACGCTTTTCCCATGCAAAAAGTTTACTTTAGAAACTAGAAGCGAAACTATTATAACAGCCATAACTAAAGAAAACACAGCAGGAATAATCCAAGCAGTGGAAACTAGACCAGGAATATTTATCGGAAATTGCCTAGTCGAGCCAAAAAATAATAGTTGCCCGATTAGCATAATAAATACTTCCGAAACTAAAATAGAAATGCAAGCTCCAGTAGTAGAAATTGAAGAAGTAAAGACAGAAGAAAATGCCGAGATATTAATAGCTCAGACGTATATACCGAAAGAAATTCCCTTGTCACGCATGCAACGAATTAAAGAGGCGCTTCGTCTCGATCACTTAAATAACGAAGAGCGAAAAACTCTACTTAAAATCTGCGAAGATTTCGATGATGTATTCCATTTGGACGGAAAACCCCTGACCTGCACCGAGGCACTGCAACACGAGATCGTAACTCGAGCCGGTACGGCACCCGCGAATACGCGACCGTATAGATTACCGGAGAAGCATAAGGCCGAAGTAAATAGACAGGTACAGGAAATGTTAAGAAACGATATCGTACGTCCAAGCTCGAGCCAATGGAACGCACCACTTTTGGTGGTACCGAAGAAAACAGACGCTTCGGGAAAACCTAAAATGAGAGTCGTGGTCGATTTCCGAAAATTAAACGACCTAACAGTCGGAGACTCTTTTCCACTGCCAAATATAACAGATATTTTGGACCAACTAGGGAATTCGAAATATTTTACAACGTTAGATCTGGCATCGGGCTATCATCAAATACCCATGGCAGACAGAGATAAGCAAAAAACGGCTTTTTCAACGCCCTACGGGCATTATGAATTTAATCGGATGCCGTTCGGACTAAAGAATGCCCCGGCAACGTTTCAAAGATTAATGAATACTATTCTGGCGGGCATACAAGGAATACGGTGTCTGGTCTATTTAGACGACATCGTGATATACGGCGCTAGTTTAGAAGACCACAACCGGCGACTATTAGAAGTATTACAAAAAATACGCGACAATAATCTGAAATTACAGCCGGACAAGTGTGAATTTCTTAGAAAAGAAGTGGCATATTTAGGACACATAATTACCGAACATGGAATTATGCCTGACCCTGGAAAAATCCAGGCAGTAAAGAATTTCCCTACGCCAAAACGAGTCAAGGATGTGCAATCATTCATAGGACTGGCGGGCTATTATAGACGGTTTATCGAAAATTTTTCGAAAATAGTCAAACCACTCACAAAATTAGTTAAAAAGGGAGTAAAATTCGAGTGGACACAAGAGCAGCAAAAAGCTTTTGACAATCTAAAAGAGAAACTAATTACCGCCCCCGTCTTGCAGTACCCAAATTTCAACGATGAATTTATACTAACTACCGACGCATCGGATTTCGCGATAGGAGGTATCTTGTCACAAGGAATGATAGGACAAGACCGACCAATAGCTTATGCTAGCAGAATTCTTTCTCGTGCAGAACAAAATTATAACACGACGGAAAAAGAATTACTCGCGATTGTGTGGGCGGTCAAACATTTTCGACCGTACCTATACGGGACCAAATTTAAAATTGTCACCGACCATAAACCGCTAATTTGGTTGTTTAACGTGACCGATCCAGGATCTCGTCTAATTAGATGGAAATTGAAATTGAAATTGCGAAATTGAACTGAAATTGGAAGAGTACGACTATGAAATCGTACACAAAGCCGGAAAATACAATACAAATGCTGACGCACTAAGTCGCAACGTCGCTCACGCTATACATATAATCGACAAGGAGAAAGAGAGTGACGAAGAGGAAGAAGAAAGAGATAGCGAAAAAGAGATAAAAAGGTACACGGAGGAAGAGAAACAGCAAATATTATATGAGTATCATGATGCACCGATAGGCGGGCATCAAGGCGTGCAACGCACCATAAATCGAATCCGTTTAACTCACAACTGGAAAGGGTTAACAAAAGACGTAAAACAATACATCGCCAAATGCGAGCATTGCCAAAAGAATAAATTAAAACGGCGAAGTAAAACGCCAATGATTATTACCGATACTCCGGATAGGCCATTCGAAAAATGCGCACTAGATATAGTAGGACCGTTAACCGTAACTCTAACCGGAAACAAATACGTACTAACATTCCAAGATCATTTCACGAAATTGAGCAAGGTAATGCCCATCGAAAATCAGGAAGCTGGTACAGTAGCGAAGGCATTCGTTACAAAAATAATTTTGGAATACGGAGTGCCTGATAAAATTCTCACCGACCAGGGAACGAATTTTATGAGCGAAGTGTTTAAGAGCACTTGCAAACTGTTAAAAATTGAGAAGATTCGTACAAGCGCGTACCACCCGGAAAGTAACGGCGCGCTCGAAAGATCGCACAGGACACTAGCAGAGTACTTGCGACACTACATAAACGGAGATCAGACCGATTGGGACGAATGGCTGCCCTACGCGATGTTTACATACAATACTACACCACATACAGCGACAGGTTATACGCCATTTGAACTGTTGTACGGACACCAGGTTACGCTCCCTACGGCCCTGACATGTCCTCCGAAATTAACGTATACGTATGATGACTACATATCCGAGTTCAAAGAAAGATTGCGTACAGCACACCAGGTAGCGAAAGCGAACATGCAAGAGGAGAAAGCAAAGTCAAAAGAATGCTACGACAAAAAGGCTAATATAAGCACGTTTAGAGCAGGCGACAAGGTATTATTATACGACGAAACACTAAGACGAGGACGCTCGAAAAAACTTGACGCGTTATGGACAGGACCTTACATAGTAATTGAGAAAAAATCAAGCGTTAACTACATCATAAAAAAGGGGCGAAAAACAATGCTGGTGCATGCAAACCGCATTAAGCATTTTACCGAAAATTAAATCACACTATGGAGAATTACCACATTATGGAGAATCGGGATATTCTTCGATCTCGCTCTCCTCCTCCGCGAGCCATTGCACCCGGTTGAGAACACAGGTCATCTCCGAAATCAGTAACATAACACGTCGCCACTGTAAATGTCCAATCCGGCGACGGCGACCATTAAATGGCCGAAATTGCCGCGACACAGCACGGCGCAGCCCAACAAGGAGCTGACGACAAAGGGCTCTCCTTTGTCGCTGTATGACAAGTCTCTCAGGAGAACTTTGCACGAAGGCAGGCACCAACTCTTCCAATATCTCCGCAAGAGAAAATTCTCGTCGCATCACTACCCTATCATCGGTCTCAGACCGTAAAACAACCACTAAATTCTCGAACTCCATGATAATGGTAGACACGGTAACAAATCAGACGCCGAACGAAAACTGATGCACAGTAGCACTCGCACAAACCATAAGACCCTTTCAAAGGACAAAATGCAGAACACGCACATATAAAAAATTATCGTAACACCCTACACTATTGATATAATATAACACGTAGCATAAAACTTCCAGGTACGCTATACTAAAGGATAAACTAATCAAGGTGAGAACTGAAACAATATCCCCAGTCAAGATAGAGTACTTCTCACAAGAACCAGGGCTATATTATGAACAAATAGGAGAACTAAATCTCATCGAAACAAAATGGAAACTAGTAATAAAATTAGATATTACGGCAATAAATATAAGATTTAAACGTATTAAGGAAAAAATACAAGATACGGATGAAATTTGTAATGAAATTAATAATAAATCCACTAAACAACCATGCCGAAACATGAAGTTAATAATCGAAAAGAACATTAATCAATTGACGGAATCGATAAAACAAATATAAATACCATTTATAAAAAACCTTCCGACAAACGACGCGGATTAATAAACGGGATAGGTAGTATCGCTAAAACTCTATTTGGAACCATGGACGCAGATGACGAGAAAAATATTAAGGAACAATTACACTTGATAAAAAATAACGAACAAATAACACAACACGCCGCAAAAACGCAAATAAAAATATTAAACACAACGCTTACACACATAAATAAGCTAGAAGATACACTAGAACATAATAACAAATTATTAAAAAACGCTACAAAAAATATTTACAATCGAATCTCAGATGAAATTAAACGAGAAGATATATTAGAACACTTTCTAATAATAAATGCAATTCTAACTGATCTGCAGAGAGACATTCAAGATATTATGGATTTTCTGACACAAATACAAAACGGAATATTAAATCCAAAAATAACACCAATAGAAAAAATAATTTCTGAATTAAAAGAAGCGACGCCTCATTTGCCTCAAGGAACACAATTTCCCTTTGGACTCAAAATAGAAGAATGGAATACCATCAAAAAATTAATTACCACAAGCGCATACTATGACAATACAAATATTTATACTATACTACAATTCCCTTTGATAACATTTCCTAAATACAAAATAATAAAAATAATTCCTTTACCTATACATGACCATGACAATATTTTCGTTTTCACTGAAGTAAATCAACATATAATCGCGATAAGTACAGACGGACCGACATACATGACTATAACAAAAGAAAACTTAAATAAATGTATCAATGTACACAATACATATTTATGCGAACCTTATAGTCCTATTTATATTGTAAACACAAATTCTCTTTGCGAAATACAAACGTACTCACATATAACAAAAAATGCGGATAATTGCGATAAGCGTTAAATTAAGAGTAATCAAACTTTATGGATAGCATTAAAAACACCAAATACATGGTTGTACTCTACACTTAAGGAACAACAAATATATATACATTGTAAAAATAATAAAGAAACTGTTGTAGTAATTAAGCGAACAGGAAAAATAACGTTAAAAGAAAACTGTAAGGTAATTGTAACAGATATGACAATAAAAACAAAAAACGTTGAGCAAATCGCGAATATACAAACTTATTTACCAAATTTTAATTTAACATTTAGCAAAGATCAGAATACACAAAATAAGAAAAGTCCATTGCAAGGACTAAAATTTAAAAAAATTATACAAGATCCGAAAGAATTAATGGACCTCAGTAATAAACTTGAGGAAATAAATAAAGATGTTAACGACAATCTAAAAAATCCATTCGCAGAACAAGCATTTGTCTATCCTATGACAACAAGTAGCATAGCTGTTGTAATTGCCATAATACTTGCCATTATATTAGGAATAAAACTATGGAAAGAACGAAATCCATTTTAGAATAAATAAATGGAGCCTCAAGGTTACGAAAACTCGTATCTCCTCGTTTTCTTTTCTCAACGGGGGGAGGATGTTGTGGGTCCAAAGAACCACAACCAATTATTAATAATAAAATATATATATATTAATAAAATATAAGAAAATATCTATTGCATATCAGATTAAGATATCTAATATTCAGTTTCCGGCTCATGCAAGACACCGGATAAATCGCGCAGCGAAAATTAAAACCTAATTCACTTTTTACGCGACAATGCTGACGAACGATCGAATTTCGTCAGCAAGTTAGATCGTTAAAACTGCAATCAAGTGCAGTTTCACATATATAAAATCGCCGTCGCGAGATCACGACGGCGGGTCTAAAACTATCAGTCACAAGAAACGGACGTATGTCCGTTGGGACCACAAATCTAGAAGAACGCGAATTATAACAATTCGTTAAAAGTGAATAAGAGTAACTTGGGGCTCCGTGATACTACACTAAGGCAAGGATTCCTGACGGAACCTAGATTACATAGAAGTAAGGGAATTTGTAATGAATCAAGAGATCAATAAATATGTGGAAGACTGTTTTTTATTAAAAAAACGTCAAAGGATTATTCCCGGATTCCCGGCCTAACTCCTTGGCAGATCCCGAACCCGTGCCCTATCACCAAGGGCACAACATACGCATCAAAGTAGAGCGCCATGTTGTCAGAATGTATCATTGTTAAAGGATTCCGAGAACTGTTTACATCCTTTGGTTTTTTCTACGCATCAAAGTAGAGCGCCATGTTGTCAGAATGCATCATCGTTATGTTTATAGTTGGCGTTGTGTGCAACAAACGGGTATATAAGGTCCATCATGACCAAGTCGAGGTAACAGTCGAAATGTTCATCGCGCTATCGGACGAACGTGACATTCTGAGCCTGACAGCGGAGCAATTAGAATTCGTGCCGAAAGTGATTCTTATACAAAACTTTGCTCGGTACGTTAAGTGTCTGTGGGATAGGCTACCGGAACATTTAAGAGCGGATCCGGAAGTGCAAGGTTATCTTCGGTGCTCGTTGCACTACAACCAACCGTGGCAGCGCGACCACATCGACAGGTCCCCACCGTACAAGAAAGACTGCACTCAGTGCAAACTCAAATAGGTAAAATACACATTTTTAAAATATCTTTAATACACATTTCTCGAATGCGCAATAACTAATTGGATATTTTTATTTTAATAATTTTTATTTGTTACAGAGATGGAAGACAGTCTCACCTTACGAGAGGAAAATCTGAGTACTCTAACAGATTGGTTAACAACATGTCGGGGATGTAGAAAGAAGTATAAAAGCAGTGAGGAAATAATTGAAAAGAGTATACAACATTTCCCGCCTTCATTAAACCATATATTCCGGATACTATATTTCGCCAACAATTTATCCAATGGACGAGTGAAATTGACGACAGTGTACTAGAAGACTCCGAGGAGAAATTTTCGGTGTTTTTGAGAGAATCTATCCTACCGATATTGATGCAAAAGTTGTGCTCGTTATGTGCTCAGGATAGTCTAAAATCAACGATATCTTCAAGCTACTATAACTATATACATTATACGATACCGAAGCAGTATAGATCCGCGATACTTGAAAAAATTAGAAAAATGCATCCGGAGAAGGTGCCGACAGCGATACATTCACACAAAGTACACACAACTCCTCAACATCAAACATCGATCGTCCACATTTTGCAGAACCGGGAGAACGGAATATGCAACACCTCGGTGCAAGAAAAGAATGAACAATGTTTTTGTAGAACCGGGAGAACGGGGTATGCAGCACTGAACCATGTATGCGAACCTAATCATTTTTAATAAAAATATTATTTATCAATAAAATAATTTGAATTATTATTCCATCTTTCCCCATCCTATTCAACGACCTATCCTAC
The DNA here is from genome assembly GCF_040581485.1 of Linepithema humile. Taxonomy (NCBI): domain Eukaryota; kingdom Metazoa; phylum Arthropoda; class Insecta; order Hymenoptera; family Formicidae; genus Linepithema; species Linepithema humile. The sequence goes on along the minus strand of NC_090134.1, from coordinate 13,202,811 downwards.
AGCGCGCGAGTCAAGTTACACCGTTGTAGCGGACCATTTAAATAAACAATTTCAAAAGTTTTATTAAAATAAACTTATTCATATTAAATAAAATAATTTGAATTATTATTCCTGTGCCTCATCTTATTCACTGACCTATCCTACTGCGAGATAAGCGACAGATCATATGTCATGAGGATCGTATAACTGAGGTGGAATAAAAGTCGTACGATATAAATCATTTTTTTCTTTTATTTACGACGAATAATATAGAGTGAAATAATTAAGTTATACATTTATTCTAAACACCAATAATATACTTCAAGTTTTCTTTTTTAATACAAATTATCCGCGGTAAAATATAAATTTAATAGGAACTCTAATCTAAGCTTAATATGTAATTTAAGGATGGGAGGTGAAAGGAAAAAAAATCGCAATAAGATTAATATTAACAAATTTTATTTATATTTTTGTAAAAGATGTTGCATAGATGAAAAAAAAAAAAATTGTTTCAACTGAGCCTCTAACGCCTTTCACGATTACGAGGGGGGACGGGAGGCGCTTGAGTCATCCTTGGACGAGGCTCGACCACAGCTATCGGCTTGTGGTACACTCCGCAATCTTTATACTTCTCGTATTCGGAATTTTTTCTATTCTGATCACGCTCCATTTTCTATACTTTTTTCTCCACCGCGTGCACACTTTGAACAGATAAATTTCTCTCTTCCGCACACTTTATATACAGCTCAACACAAAGACGTACGAGAGACGTTCGATAGACGTTCGATAGACGTTCAAAGACGTTCGATAGACGTTTAAAAAGACGTACGATAAATGTTCTTACGAATAATCTCTTCGCGAGATAAGCGACAGATCATGTCATGAGGATCATATAACTGAGGTGGAATAAAAGTCATACGATCGATGTTCAAAGACGTTCGATAGACGTTCAAAGACGTACGATAGATGTTCAAAGATGTACGATAGACGTTCAAAGACGTTCAAAGACGTACGATAGATGTTCTATAGATGTTCACAGACGTTCGATAGATGTTCAAAGATGTACGATAAACGTTCAAAGACGTACGATAGATGTTCTATAGACGTTCAATAGACGTTAAAATACATTCGATAGATGTTCAAAGATGTACGATAGACGTTCAAAGACGTTCAAAAACGTTCAAAGACGTACGATAGATGTTCTATAGACGTTCGATAGACGTTCAAAAACGTTCTATAGATGTTCAATACACGTTCGATAGACGTACGAGAGACGTTCAAAAACGTACGATAGACGTTGAATAGATGGAAATATCATACGCTGGCCTATCGTCCTGGCGAAACCTTAGATCCGCGATTACTATTCCTCGAAAAGGAAATGCTACTGTCGAGCGAGTCATCTCGTCTTCGGCATATTATAAAGAATTATATTGTTGTAAACTATCAGCGGATATCGATAAGAATGTTAGTTAGCGACAAATAGCTTAGCGCCTATCGTCCTGGCGAAACCTTAGATCCGCGATTACTATTCCTCGAAAAGGAAATGCTACTGTCGAGCGAATCATCTCGTCTTCGGCATATTATAAAGAATTATATTGTTGTAAACTATAGTGGATATTGATACGAATGTTAGTTAGCGACGAATATAATAAGATTATAATAAGATTTAGCGGCATCTTTGATGTAAGGGTATATAAGCCGGGATTAACTATTGCATCGATAATAGATCTTCGTTGTTCTCAAGGCTCGAGTGGAACGTAGGAAATTATTTGGGGAGCTAGTTATTCGTTTAAAAATGTCTAGTTGTCGGAAAATGATCGATTCGTGTTTGCGATTGGCGCGTAGCTTAAACGGGCTATGCATTGATAATTATTTATCGTCGTTGTCCGACAACGACGATGATAATTATACGGTATTCGCAAAGTTTACGGGTGCGTGCCCTAGCGCGGTGCTCGCTGTGTTATTTCGGTTGGGACATTTTTCGAATTATCTCCAGCTTTTGATTATTGCTGGGGAAATTGTCGAAATGAGACGTATTTTCAGTGATGCTGAAGAGGATGCGGGAGGCTATATCGCCAGGCTGTTGCATTGCTATAATGATGCGGTAAAAAATGGTAAGTTTCTATTTTTTATTATGAATATTAAAACAAAGTTTTAAAAAATTAAAATCATTATTTTTTAGGAACGCTACAATATCCAACACCGAAAAAAACCATGGTGGTGGAGGGTGTGGCGCGTGGTACGCGTCAAAACCATGACGAGCGAGCTACTCAACGTCTCGGGATAAGACGTCGAGCAGATACCTCGCCTGAGGCCGAACCCTCGTGTAAGTCGCTGTATACATTATTTATACGAAATAAAATAACAGCAATCGATTTTATATTAGGAAATTTTTCAAAAAAAAAATTTAATGTTTCAGCTCGCGCTCGAATTATTCTAACGCCTGAGCTCGTCGATCTCGTGAGCGACGAATCGACGAGCTCACTTTGCGAGAAGGAAGAGCAGGAAGAGGAAATACAGACTGAGGAAGAGGAAAGGTATTATGAAGGAGGGGATGAGGAAGACCACACGCAAGACGGATGAGGAATGGGTGACAAAGGTAAGAAAGATTAAAAATTTTTACAGTTACTTTTATGCTCAAATTTTATTTTTTAAACAATAAAATTTTCACAGGATACAGCCCCCCTGTGATGTCTTACTCTCCCGATTACAATTATCAAACGGGGGAGTAAAATAAAAAGAAGAAAATCGAGAGGTGAGTTGATTTAACACTACAAATTTTTCGATTTTATATTTTCATACTCAAATTTTTTTTTTAATTAATTCATTAATTTTTTAATTTTGACTTTGCAGTTTAAACAGGTGGTGGTGGAGAAGAAGAGTCGGAGGAAAACTTGGTCGGGCGAGGTTCCTGCGGCGCGCTTTCGAAGTCGTCGGTTTCGCCAGTCGATTCCTCGCGAGGAAAGAACGGAGGAGGAGGAGGAAACGAGGCAAGTGGAGGGATATCGATGCGGTAGCGGCGGCGACGGAAAGGCGTCGGAAGAACATTTTATGCAATTGAAAAAATTCTGTTTGCTCAAATGTATATATATATATATATATATATATATACATATGTTTGCTGAAGTGTTGAGTAGATGTTTTATTTGAGATCTAAAACATTTATGAAAGTGTTTATAAGATGGAAATTTCATTTTTTTAATAAATATTATTCATATTAAACAAATTAATTTTTGATTTTTTTTTTTACCAGACTCTTTCCCCATCCTATTCAACGTCCTATCCTACTGCGAGATAAGCGACAGATCATATGTCATGAGGATCGTATAACTGAGGTGGAATAAAAGTCATACGATATAAATCATTTTATTAATATAAATCATTTTATTAATATAAATCATTGTTGTTTTACACGTTTGTTACGCTCAAACCACCACTTGTACAATTTGCAAACATTCCGCATAGCGCAATGACTCGTGTGATACCCGCAGCGCAAGGTTCCGATTACATCCAAGTTCATCAGGCGTGCGATATCTTCGTAATCCGCATCTATTGTTTCAATCTCGACGAATTCATCCAACAGTTCACGCAGCCACTTTTTCTTCTCGAGTCCTTTCACGTATATCAGAGGCGGTTCCGTACCAATGGCATTGTTGATAAGGCTTTTCATCCGACTGTACGAGACGTGTCCATCTTCCCATCGGAAGCCGTGATGGTGTATCCGTAACCAACACACCAGCGATTTTTCCGATTTCGTCAACAAATACCACGATAAGTGTTCACGAAATACGTAATGAGATAGCGTTTCGCCATCTCAAAGTACCGCTGCTTCTTTCACAATAAAAATGTTGTTGAACGCGTAACCTTGCAAGTCGACAAAAATTGGTACGTTCGACATCGTTGACGATCGTCGGAAAACTAACGTTCCCATTCGCACACGTCTAATTTATAACTTTTCACACGAGTCTGCGCACAATGTTGTTCAGTGGATTATATTCGACCAGTCGATCGTGTATAATGAGACAATAGGCGGTGGTGTTGGCCGGTATATTAGCGTACGGATTGTACGTGTGCATCTCATATTTCACGATACGTTGGTCGAAGACGGGCTCGTCAGCGATGTTGAGTATATCCATCTCTTTAAGCGTTTCTCACAACGAATTCCAACGATTGTAAAAAGTTTACGTTCGTCGTACTGAGCCTCTTGAATGGCGATTTTTTCTCAATTTTCGTTGTTTTCTCAATCACTCGCTGCTCATTCAACACGAGCATTTCCTCGCACCGCGTCGCCGCAAGTGTAGTCTGATGGTAATCTCCTCTCCGCGAAAATCGATCAATCGTCCGTCTTGATCCACCACACGCAAGGTGATATCGGTAACGCTCCTCGCAATGACCCGGAGGTAACTGATTTGCGCCGGTGTTTCCGAGACTTTATATCCCGAAGGCACGTTCGGTGAAAATTCGTGTATCGTGTGCATCGACTTGTCGTTGGCGTACGCACCCACGATAATGCTGTATTCCACTCTTATAATGTTTACGTTGACAATGTTTACCGAGGAGTCTGATTCGTGCCACTTTTTCGGTTCCAGTATACGACCCGTCGAAAATCCAAACAATGGTCCGATGGTATTCGGTTTGGCGAAATTTATCGGGAAAGCGCACATGATTTCACTTTTCATGGTATTAACGTTGGGATGAATTAACAATGGATAATCTTGCTCTTCACTTTTTCCTCGTTTTTGCAGTATCGCGCGTTTCAGATAAGAAGCAATGGCGTCCAATTCGTACGATCCTTCGGGAATTGTAATTTCTTCGTCATTGTCATCGAAATAAAATTTATTGTTCGCTACTGTCACGTTCGGAATCGTGTTGTAGGTCTTCATCGTGGTCAGGCCGAGCTCGTAGTCCCCATCGCTCAAGTCTATCGGTGGAAAATAATCCACCGTGAGAACGCTGCTTTCAACGCTTAGAGTGAGCGTCAGCGACATTGCCGAGATTCTATCGATGACTGATGTCGATCGATGGCTGATCAATTCTTAAATGTCGGAGGAACAGGAGACACAATTGTCCGCAGATCGTTTGATCGTACGTCTGGTAGGCTGTGCGATTGTACGTTATCGTTGTATCGGTGTCTCCGAGGTAGCGTGTAAGCTCCTTCGGCGGTTGCAAATTGCCAAAGCTGTCAAAGTATACGGCGCGATCGCCTCTTGGCGTACGCCACCCAATGCGTGCCTGGCCCGTCGACATCGTCCAATTTCACGATACCGCTCTCGTTTCGGTGTATCTCGTCGGGCAAAGCGTTACGCATGTAGACACCTCGGAAATACGGTATTCGCATACGCTTCGCTATTTGTAACAACTGTAGATTGGTGGTGGCACCCGCGGGCATCTCTATCGTTTTATCGACGTTTTTTTTTTTTTCTTCTTCAATCCTTTGCCTCGCTTGTACGGAGCGAGATAAATCCCCCGTCCTTCCATAGCTTTATTGTGACGTTTCATCTCTTCGAGTTGTCGTCGCGCGGCCTTGGAGTCATTCACCGCCTTTGCAACACCCGCTGCTCCACCGGCAAGCGAACCGATGACTCCCAAGAGCGGTAACAACGGTAACATACCACCGCGTTTCGCCGTCGGAAGCGTTCTTATCTTGGTCTTCTTCTTCTTCTTTCCCTTTGTCATACCCATCCCCAATTTCGTCTTTGCTTTCATAGCAGCCCATACGGCGGTAGCAGCGGCCCTCTCACCGAGAGTCGCGTCCGCAGCGGTGATCCGCTCCCGCGCTTTATCGGCGAGAACGCTGCGGTCACGATCGGCTGTGTGACGGTCCGCTGATTCGCGGTTTTGCGAGTACGCGACGTCGTGATCGCGACACGTTGCGTCCAACGGATTGATACCCCGATCCCCTCGTGCGAGTCGTTTCCGCAGACGAGTCCCCGGCCCGCAAAATTGGTAGCCGAGTATATGCAGCTCTAACGGTAGTCGATTTATCACACTGTTCAGTAAATCGGCACCCTTGTATCGTTTCATAGAACGCGAATTCTAACGTATCGCGTGTAAATCACATTTCCAACTGAGGTGTGTTTCGACAGCGATCACCTATAAATAGGAGGCGCGTATCGATCGTTAACTAGTAGAATATCAAAGTTTGTCAGACGACGACAACGACGTATAATGAATAACCAGGATAATAAGAAGGAACGGAAGGAGGTGAATGTCGCAAACGTGTATTGATAAACGTGTGTTTGAAACAATATTTTTTTTCAGGATAATGTCCGAATCATGTATGGAAATAGAGATATTTTAGCGACAAATATCCGAGCACCGCTCTTTCCAACAACCGATGCTGCGCACTCGTCGCGTAATAACAAGGATGAGAAAGAGTCTGGTAAAAAAAATGAAATTTGTACAACAACCGTACACGATCCGTGTGAAAAACATGGATGATAAGACGCAAGGGGTTTGTGAGAAGGCGTGCAGACACGGTAAAATGCTGCCAAACACGATACGCGGTATCATTTGCGGTCCCTCGAATTGCGGTAAAACCAATGTGATGATCAGTCTGCTGGAAAGTCCGAACGGTGTACGTTTCGAAAACGTGTACGTGTACTCGAAATCGTTGAATCAACCAAAGTATCGGTATCTCGAAAGATTGCTCGGATCGATCGATGAAATCGGCTACTTTACGTTCTCGGACAACAACACAATTGTACCGCACAGCGAGGCGTTACCGAATTCCGTATTCGTCTTTGACGATATAGCGTGCGACAAGCAGAATGCGATACGCGAGTACTTTGCTATGGGTCGACATTCGAAGGTCGATTGTTTCTATCTGTGCCAAACGTATGCAAAAATACCGAAACATCTCGTGCGCGACAACGCGAATTTACTCGTAATATTCAAGCAGGATGGAACAAACCTTAAGCATGTCTACAACGATCATGTGAATACGGACATGACGTACGAAGATTTCGGTACATTGTGTCACGCATGTTGGCGGCACAAGTACGGATTTTTAGTGATAGACAAGGATAGTGCGATTAACGATGGACGTTACAGACGTGGTTTTAACATGTTTGCGGTACCGCGGAATGGTTAGTCGTTCTCGAGACGTTGACGATGACGCTCGACACGAAAGATATCGACGAGAGGGAGAAGATCGCGAAGGAAATCGCTCGTACGAGCGAGTCGATTCGCAAGAAGCACCGGACGTTGAAGACTGGTAGAGTGGAGTAAGAGGCGCAATTGGAGAAACGGTTGAAACCGATCGTAGAGCCGTTGAAACGAATCGTTGAGAACATCAAGAGTGACGATGATTCGGTTGACGATCTCGAGATTACAAACGGACCGGATATCAAACGAAAGCGGTTGAGCTTCGAGAAGAAGAAGAAAATCAAGCGTACCCCGTTGACGACACCGATACAAGCCTCGACTCCGTTCCAGCCGCAAAAATTGATGTTTGAATCGCCGATAAATTTACCGATCGAAAACGTGTTCGAAACCACGGACCCGCCTTTTGCGACATTTGTGAGACAGACGATACAACCGTCCGATGGCCGGGAAGCGCTGTATGGCTAAATGGGTCCGCTGGGCCAAGAGTACATCGGGGAGCTTTTGAGCGGTGACAAGAAGAGAGGGATCGACAACGTGTACGGCGTATACTTCAACGATGCGGGAACGTTTCTCGGGGACAAGACCTTCGACATTGATCGAGACGACAATTTGATCGTGGACGGTGTGAAATACGCTGGCACGCCCGGCCTGTTTGAATTAATATTCAAAAGACTTCCCGACGATACGCTGTGTACGGAGGCTGACAAACAAAAGTACAAGAGCATACTACTCGCTACTAACGCTCACAGACGCGGTCATAACGCGCATTTACCTGTTTTGGGAAACAAAGGATACAAATACAAACATATCATCACACCTCTGATATCTAAGAAAGGTGGAGGTGTTGCACATCTCGACAAGAGAGGTGCGGGTCGCACGTTACCCAAGTGTAACGTACCACAGACCATGACAGTGACCGACAACGCGGTCGACAGTGTTGCCGCGACTCTAAAAAATTCTTCACCAGACTTCAACTTAAAAAATCACCAGATTTCACCAGATTTTTTAAATGATGTAAACTCAAATAAAAAAATAGATTTTAATGATTTTTAATGTTTTAATAAATATATTTAAACATTAATATAAACAAAATTAATATAAAATATTTAAACATTCATAAAAATATGAATAAAATACTCGCGTAAATAGAGAAACTTATTTTATATTTAATTCTAGCATATTGTAAATTGTTAGTATAATGTGATGGTTGCATTATTAATAAATATAAACATCATTTATATATATATATTTTTTTTAGATATGTACAGGTTATGTACATATATATATATTATGTATTACAGATTTTATTTTATATCAGATTTTTATTCTAAACTTATTTTTTATTGTTGAGATGTATCTCAATGTATCTTATACCTTTTTTATGATGCACAAATTTATCTTATATTCACAAATAAGTATTTTCTTAAAAATAAACTATACAATATTCTTAAAAGTAATAATAAACTTGAGCATAACAAAAAAGAGTATCTTTCTTAAAAGTAAATCACAGTATTTTTAAAAGATATAATATAAACTTGAGAATTATAAAAATGAGTACCTTCTTAAAAATAAATCACAGTATTCTTAGAGTAAAAATATGATAAACTTAAGAATTACAAAAACGAATACTTCTTCTTAAAAAGAAATCACGAAGTCTTCTTAAAAGTAAATATATAATGATAAACATGAGTATCACAAAAATGAATATTCTAGCAAACACTAATTAACAAGGTAATTAATGTTTAACTATGTATTTTCTTGAAAGTAAATCACAAAATCTTTATAAACTATAATAAACAAATCATAGACCTATAAAAGAAGAAACATATTACATTTTAGTAATTAAATTATTATTAGCGATAAGATTGTAACAATTTTCACCATTATCACATATATATTTTTTGGTATGTAAAATACTTGTCAGAGTTTCAGTATTTAACCGATTTCTTACTTTTGTCTTATTCAAATTTACAGTACTAAATATTCTTTCCACGCAGGCACTGCTATGTGGTAAGCATAATATATCAAACACAAATTGTGTTATTAAAGAAAATGCAGGAGTATTATCTCCTCTTTTAAGATTACCTACTTCCGTCCAAAATTCCAAAATTTCTTTGTTTTTATTTAAATTAGTATTACGAAGAAGTCTATATTCTCTATCTAGTTCATTCAAATCAACGTTTAATAATATTTTTTCGAAGTACATTGCCACAGGCCCTATTGAAATAATCGAATCCATTTTCTTTGGATTTAGGAAAACTAAATGCTTTAGAGCCTGTATATGTGGTGCGTTGAATGGAAATCTTAAATATATTTGGTGAGCACTTTCAATATAGAAGTCCAAGCATCTTAGTTTCATATCATGTTTTTCTTTAGCAGTAATTTTTACATCTGATCTATGAAATTGTCCATTTACTTTTGGTCCTAAGTATAAATCTTCAATTGGAACAAAATTATGTGGATTTCTGTATTGGATTTCACTTATATCTTTGGAGTCTAATACTTCTTTTTTTATGTAACATTCGAGAATTGTTTTGTACGCCAAAGATATATTGTCATACAATAAATGAATTTTAGGCGTTTCTGCTTGAAATTCCATATTCATATTAGTAAATATTGGCAAGATAAATTCTAAAAATTCTAAATAAAGCTTATTTAAAGGATCTTGAAGTTTGTTATAAATATTTTCGGATGCTTGTATTTTATCACTAAAATATTGCGATTGAAAATAAAGTTCTAATGCATCATATTGCTCCAAGACCCTTTTAATTACCGATATTAAAGAAAGCCAACGAGTTTGAGCTGGCAATAATAATTTATGTGGTTTTGCATCTACAAACTGTTGGAATTCTCTAAATTCGAATGTTCTTTTAAAACTATATTTCATGTACGAATGTACATCCCGTACAAAATCTTCAGGACCTCTAGGTAATTTCAAACAAGCATATGATGCACATAACGCTAATGAATGACAAGTACATTTTAACACAAAAAGTCCAGGTACATCATTAGTTAACAAAGTTTTTAAAGAATGATGCTCGCCCATCATTGTATTAGCTCCGTCAGCCCCAAAGCCTATCATATTTTTTTTAAATGGTATTTCAAACTTATTAAAAAAATTTATAATAACGCTATGTAGTGCTACTGCAGAAGCATCTACAACAGATAGCAGAGTTACAAATGTATCATTTATTTTAAAATTTTCTGAAAACCTTGCAACTATTGCTAAATTTTTTATGCAGCTATGATCAGTACTTTCATCTACTATTAACGAAAATTTATGAATTTTGAGTTTAGCAATAATTTCTTCAAAAGCTGTTTGACCTATTACATTTTTTACTATTGAAGTACATTTAGTTCTATTGCATTGTATATTTTTTATGACTTCGGGTTCGGAGCTAATATTTTTAATTAATTTGATTAAATGTTCAGCAGAATTAAATGCAATATTATGCTCTATAATAAATGCTGCAATCTTCAATTCGGCTTCTTTGATTTTGGTGTTCAATATATTGGTCTTTTTAATAAATGGCATACTTGTTACAGGCATTTGAATAGCATTTATCTTTTTTGTATGTTTCATAGATGCAGCATGCTTTTTAATTGCTCCCAATCCGCCAATGCAATCTACTGAACATATTTTACAATAAAAGTAATTTTTACCTTTTTGACTTTTTTTAAACCACTTTTTATATTCGCTATGATTTTCCCATTCAGATCTATATTTGTGCAAATATATCTTTTTTGCTTTCTTAATACTGGTCGAAGCTGATGATGTTTGTTCATCATGTTCATTTTCTGTTAGATATTCATCATATTAGGACCTTGAATAAGTTCTCGCTGTTTTTTTTGTTAAAAAAAAACATTAATTTAAAATATAAGGCTTACAATAACTTTACTCAAAGTATTGTCCATCATTAGAGACCACTTTCTCCCATCTTTCTGGCAGTAATTGAATCCCCCGTCGAAAAAACGATTCATCTTTTGACGCAATCCATGAATCGACCCATTTTTCGGTTTCTTCGAAAGAATGGAAGCGCTGCTCGCTCAAACCATGCGCCATCGACCGAAACAAGTGGTAATCCGAGGGGGCTATGTCCGGTGAATACGGCGGGTGAGGTAGAACTTCCCATTGAAGCGTTTCCAGGTAAGTTTTGACTGGTTTTGCCACATGTGGCCGAGCATTGTCATGTAACAAAATGACTTTGTCGTGTCTCTGCCCGTATAGTGGCCGCTTTTCTTTTAGAGCTCGACTCAAACGCATCATCTGAAGTCGATAGCGAGCTCCCGTGATAGTTTCATTAGGTTTCTTCGTCTTCAAACTTTGTCGGTGCTCCAGAACGTTCTTTATCTTCAAGGTCAAAGTCATTATTTTTAAAGCGCCTAAACCAGTCTCTGCATGTCGTATTCGACAGAGCATTGTCACCATATGTTTCAACAAGAATTCTGTGTGCTTCAGCTGCAGATTTCTTTTGAATAAAGCAGTGCAATAAAATTCCCCGCAAAAACACTTTATTTGGCACAAAAGTAGACATTTTCGCAATAGGTAATTAAACACGTGGTTGACACTGTGGTAAACTGTATCTACTAGAATTTGAGGTTACATATAGTACTACTTAGCTGATGCGTTTCCGTACGAAATTCCATGCACAGAGTGCCGCTACGCCATCTTTTAAGAAACAGCGAGAACTTATTCAAGGACCTAATATATATCTTCGTCTTTGTCCATATCAACCTATTGGAAATAAAAATAAAACTATGTAAATATAAATGTATACATATGTACAGGAATAAATATAGAAGATGTGTATCAAACTTGCTTACAGTGATATTATCTTGGTTTAGCATATCCTTTGAATTTGTATATTAGCATATAACTGACACATACACATATCTTCTTTTATAATTTAACAGGTGGTCTCAAGAGCATCCTTATTGGCATTGGGTTCTAATAGACTAATAGACTTAACATTAAGTCCAAACAATTGCGCTCAAGATCCATAGACAATCATGACTTAAATACAAACACAATAACATTACTGATGTGTAGCTATGCAAGAGAACACAAGCTTTCGTTCATTAATTAATTGGTAATTGTTGGTTAACTTCCGAATTGTTTCCGAACGTAGCTAACGCAGTTATTTTATAAGATCGGCGTTCCATAGAGTGAAATGCGTGGAGTCAGCGCGACCAATCACAGCCATTTCATTTTCTTGCGCAAGAAAACGAAATGGCTGTGATTGGTCGCTCTGACTGCGCGCGTTCCGTTCCGTTGTGGATTTCCGCTCCATGTGACATTGACCTAATTTAGAAGATTTTAGAAAAAAATTAGAAAAATTCATCAAATAAAGAAAATAATCACCAAATCATCAAAAGACATTAAAAATCCCCAGTCTGGTGAAAAATCACCAGCAACGGCAACACTGGCGGTCGATTACGTGCACCTGGATGATCCGAACGAATTGGTGGATCGCCTTCGATTGCTGGACGCCTCCCGTCAGGCGGGAAATAACGCGCACGACAACGAGTTTCTCTCGATTATCGAGGAACTGCGCGAAGCCGGTCTGATTATAAATTGATCGTCGTTGTCATCGCTGTAACCAGTATTGCTCGTGCGATGCTACGGGAATGTCTATCAACAAATTCGAACTACAGCTAGGAGGAATCGCCAGGGTGACGAGACAGAGCGGCGGAGTCTCGAAGAATTACGTGCGCGAGAATTGTCTCTGCAAGGATGGTGGGGTTTTCAACGCCAAGTCACGCGTAATCAGACATCTCGCCGACCCTGAAGCGGACACCGACGCCGTCAACAAGCTGCATCTGGATCATCACTTCCAGCTTATGAGCGATCGTGCGAATCGAGATCGTATGCTTCATGAAAATTTTAACCGAGAAGTACTTTCGCGACTCGAAGATTCGGAGAATACCGAGAGGACCTGGAAGAGGGACCACGACAATTACATCGAGACCAGATACGTGACGTTGGAACGCCAGATTCACGATCTGAGAGGTCTCCTCGACGAGAGTGTGGCGCTACTCGATGGAAAACTCGTCGATCGCGAGCGAGAAACGAAGAGTCTTGTCGAGCGAGAGATTCACAATCTTCGTAGAGCTGTGAGAAAAAATTTCATCAAATACTACGATGAGGCAATGAAGAAGAAGCAAAACGAATCGCAATAAGCAGGAAGGAAGCGGTGAGCCTGGAGAGGAGATCGCTCGTGGACGAGCTCCACGCACCGGCGAGAAGAAACTTTACGCGTCGGCCAGTCGTCGTGAAAGGATACGATGATTTGTGGCAGGCTGACATTGTCGAGATGAGACCGTACTTGCGATTCAACGGCGGCTACAACTACATTCTAACCGTTATCGATGTGTTGAGCAAGTACGCGTGGGCCGTGCCCTTAAAGATCAAAGGTGGAATCGAAACGTCCAAAGCATTTTCCGCGATATTTAAAAAGAGAATTCCAAAAAATTTGCAGACCGACCGTGAAAAAGAATTTTACAACAGAGATTTCTAAAATCTTGTCAAGAAACACGGCATCAATCGTTATTCGACATACTCGGTCATGAAGGCTTCGGTGGTGGAACGATTGAATCGCACGTTAAAGAACGAAATGTGGAAGTTTTTCACGCTCGCGGGATCGTACAAGTGGATCGACGATTTACCGCGATTGGTCTCGGAATACAACGGTCGTAAACATCGTACGATCGGTATGCGCCCGATCGATGTCACTCCCGAGATCGCAAAGGGACTCTTGAGCACCGTGTACAGCAGTGATGCAAACTCGAGCCGGCCAGCACCCGAGCACCGCGGTAGGGGAAGCACGCACACAAACGAGAATCGTGACGTCACACGTACGTGTGCGCTTCGTCGTTCAGTTTGTAGAAGCGAGTGGACATACGTGTTCCGTCTCCTTTTTATCAAAGCGACGTTGCGCGCTTGTTGCGTATGACAACGTGAAATGCTTTTTCGAGATTTATGTGATCTTGTAAAAAGTAAATAATATTGATATTAATAAAATATCAGAACATTAAATGTTTATGAATTATTAATATGCGTTAATTGCGATAGTTAATACTTTAGAGTTTAATATTATGTTATACAGGGTGTTTCATAACTACCGCTTAATACTTTAATAGTATCTTTTGGAGATAAAATAGAGTAAAGAATCTTAATACAAAAATATCAAGGCTACAATAGTTTTTAAGTTATAAACGATCAAAGATGCTAATGATGTCGCGTAGGACTGGCACGCTCAGGTCCGCAATTACACGTACACGCGTACCGATCTGTCAACTGCTATTGATTTTTACAAGTCAGGTGATATTGATTTTTACTGCACAGCTGATTTTTCACGGACGTGAAATGCATGTGGATTTTCGTTACTCCAAATGTGAGAGTTGTGACTGTTAACTACTCCTTCACGAGTAAAACGTGACTCGTCTGTAAATAAAATTTTATGGACAAAACCAGAATCTTTATTTTCATTTTCCAATAATCATGTTGAAAATGATGGGAGATTATACATGAACATTACGATATACTTATTGTATTTTCTGTATCAGATTAAAACGCTTACAATAAATACAATGTAACGCATCTTTATCGAAAACATTTTCATCTAGAAGAATCTAATTTTATACATTGTTATTAGAGAATTAAAATAGAGATTCTGATTTGGTCATTAAAATTTTATTTACGGACGAGTCATGTTTTACTGGTGAAGGAGTATTTAACAGTCACAACTCCCATATTTCGAGTGACGAAAATCCACATGCATTTTGCGTCCGTGGAAAATCAGCTGTGCAGTAAAAATCAATATCACCTGACTTGTAAAAATCAATAACAGTTGACAGATCGGTACGCGTGTAGTTACGGGCCTAAACGCGCCGGTTCTACACGATATCATTGGCAATCTTTGATCAATTACAAGCCTAATTTAAATCTCAAATAGTTTTATTATTAATTATTGAGTGGTCTTCCGCGCCACCCATGAGGTGCCACTTATAGCGCGTTAGGTTTTTCAACGTGGACCTTCGCCGGTAGCCCTATTATACCACATTGTATTTTAAATAGTAATATATATTATATTATATACTATTATATACTAACACTAATACTTTTTTTGTAGTATACTATTTAACTATGCTATACTATATTACTACGCTGTACTTTCAGGCATTATATAATAAAAAAAAACCAATTTTTTCATTTTTTATTTTATTTATTAAATATAACTACTTAATAAAAATATTTTTTATTATTGTGAGGCCGCCACGGCCCCCTCTACCGCCACGGCCTCCTCTGCCGCCACGGCCTCCTCTGCCGCCACGGCCTCCTCTGCCGCCACGGCTTCCTCTGCTGCTACGGGCGCATCGTCCTTTTTTTTTTTTTTTTTTTTTTTTTTTTTTTTTTTTTTGTAAGGCGGGGGAAATCCTTTACGGATACCCTCGGGCTTCGGGGGAGAACCCGAGGGTTATGTGGGAATCCCCCAGGGAAGGTGTCCCTGAGGTATACCCACTAAAACCCCCGCCGGTAGCCTTCCTAACCCATAATAAGAGGGGGTGAGGCATCGCCTGCGGCATTCATCTCACCCCCTCTTGGGTTTGGCCAGATGTTGGCTTCTTCCCGGTGGGGAAGAGAGAGGTCTTCTCTCTTCCCCACCCATTGCTGTTTCTTCTCTTTTTTTTTATTGGGGAAGACTGGGCTACCACAGTCTTCCCCCCCCACCCCTGTTTTATGTAGGGGGGGCCGGGACCACCGCGAGCCCCCGCTCACGGATGGCCCCCGCTGGGGGAGGAGGAAGTAAGTTCCCCCCTCCACCCAGTCTATATGTGTGTGGGGAAGATCCCTATTGGGGAATCGTTCCCCAGGGGTCTCTCAGATTATGATGTTGGTGGTTTAGTCGCCACCATCTGAGAGAGACCCCTACTCCCATTAGTCCCTGCGTGGGGCTGGTAAACGGCGACGGGGGATTATTCTCCTCCGCCGCGCCGCGCCGCGGTCGTGAAAGCACCCTCGCCGCCGTTTCCTTTCGTTCTTCTCTGCAAAGGGGGGGGAGGTGGGGAGGGTGGTGGAGTGCTGTCCACCCCCTCCTCCGCCTCCCCTCTTCTAATTCGTTCCGCCTCCTCTTTCTGTGACATAACGGCGCCGCAGAAATCGGAGGCGGCCTTCCACTTGTCCTCTCCCTCCAGCATGGCTTTTACCAATGCCGGTAGGGAGAGGTCCTCGCCGACCACTGCGGTCAGGACCCGACGCTCCCCTTCCCATGCTTCACACTCCTCTAGGGTGTGTCGCGCCGAGTCCCGACCGGCCGCACAGTGGTGGCATCCCGTCGTATGTTCCCTTCCAATCCTGCACAGGTAGTCACCAAAGCAACCATGCCCGGTGAGTACCTGTGTCAGGTGGAACTCAAGTCCTCGTCCTCGCCTGTCTACCCATTCCGGTAGACAGGGCTGGATGGCGTGGGTGGTCCATCTACCCGTCGCAGAATCCGCAATAGCCTCCTGCCATTGGGATATGGCTCTGTGACGGGCATTTCTCCTGATTTTGTCCACGGCCCCTGGTCTTAGACGGGCGCTCCCGGTGCGATTGGGGTCCCTCGTACGCCGATAAACCTCGGCGTACGAGTTCGCCAAAAACTCGACCGGGAGGAGGCCCGCCAGGGCCGTGGCCGCCACGAACGACGTCGTGCAGTAGGACCGAATGATCCTAATGGCCAGCCGGCGTTGTTGGCGATGAACCATCGCCTTGATTCGCCGACTGACCAGGACCTTATCGGCCCATATCGGTGCCCTGTAAAGGGACACCGACTGCACGACATTGGCGTACAAGCGCCGAACCTTTACGTTCGGCCCACCCACGTTGGGCAGGAGACGGCCTAACGCAGTCGCCATCCTGTCCGCTTTGGGGATGATTTGCACAAAGTGCTGTTTGAATCCCCAAAGCCCAACGGGCGCATCGTCCTCCGGTACCGCCACGGTCTCTTCTACCGCTGGCAAAGCCTCCTCGCTGGCGGTACCAGCGGGCCCTAGAGCGGCCGGCTCCTCTTCTTTTTCTTTCTAAAAAATTAATAAAAGTATTTACAATTAGATTTACGATTGTATACTCGTATATTGATTAATAATTGTATTGTATGAAGTAAATAACTTACTAGCTTTATTTTTTGGTTGCTGCTGTTGCGGCTGTTCCTGTTGCTGCTGTTGCGACTGTTCCTGTTGCTGCTGCAGCAGCAGCAGCAGCTGCTGCTGCTGTTGCTGTTGCTGCTGCTGCTGCTGCTGCAGCTGCTGCAGCTGATACAGCTGTTGCTGTGTTTCCAGCTGCCGTTGTTGTTGTGCTTGTTGCTGCTGCAGTATTTGCTGCAGCAGCTGATGCAAGGATGCACCTTCTTCTTGCGTAGTATGTTCTGTTAAAATAAAAAAGAAATATATATTTTATCAATTAGTAACATAAACATACAAAACAAATTATGACGTAGTTTTTTTAAAACATTTTTACGTCCGTTTTATAACAAAAATGAATAATAATAATTTTATTTATTACTTACGAGACAAATTGCCTTCCATTGCAAACGTTTTGCACTTTTGTCAGCAGGACACGGGTGCGGCTGACATGTAACAATAGTAAACCGCTGCGCGGTGCCGCGTCTGTTGTTCTATTGTTTGTTAAGAAGCACGGCTTATTTTTACTTCTATACTCTATATGTCGTTAATTTTTTTGACGTTTATTAGCCTGTGTAGTACTCTTGTTGGCTTATAATTGCGAGTAAACGTATTTCTTACACGTTTTATTAAATCGCAACATTGATGAGAAAACTGAGACAGTCTCGACTGTAAGTTTTTCAATATATTTCCATATATTTCCTTGTTTTTTTTTCTTTTAATTTTCGTCTAATTTAATTCTTCGTTTTGGTTTCTTTTTTCTTCTATATTAAAATGTGCGATTCTGTACAAAAAAAATCTAAGCGAAGCTTTTTTGAAGGCTGGCTTAGCAATGATCGGTATAAATCTTGGATACGAAAAGTACCGTTAAATGACAGTTTTTTTCATTGCACTATTTGTAATAAAGATTTTTCTTGTAACACGCGCATTTCTAGACATGCGGATTCTATGTGTCACAAAAATAATATTAAAAAAAACACATCTGTTTTGTTAAATAATAATGATGTAAGTTTTAAAAAAAGTACTTCTAATATACTTAAATTTAAAAAAGAATGGTTAGAAATGGAGCATTTTCAACCATGGTTACGTGAAGCATCACATAACGAAAAATTATTTTTTTGCTCCATTTGTGAAAAATACATGTCTGCTAAATTGTCGCATATTTATGATCATGCAGAATCCGTAGCACACACTACAATAGCTAAGAAAAAGAATTTAGAAAAAAAGAAAACAGACGAAGATGTTAATATGACAAAATCATTTTTATCATTTGATGAGCGAAAGAAAGCAGCAGAAATTCGATATGCTGCTTTCATCGCCGAAAAAAACATTTCGCATCAAACTGCGACAGACATTCTAACATTTTTCCAACAAATAGGAAAAGATTCTGACGTATTACAAGATATGAAAATGAGTCGGACTAAGTGTCAAAAGATTATTTCGAACGTGTTGTGTCCGGTTGAAACGGATCGTGTAGTCGATATTATTTAAAATACTAAATTTACTATTTTTATTGATGAAACGTCTGACATTTCTAATCAAAAATGGATGACGTTTCTTGTTCGGTATGTTGATCCTGCAACATTAGACAACATTAGACATTCGCTCACAATTAGTAAAATTAATAGATATTGATGCAAAAAATAACAGTGCGGATAAATTGATGCTTTTAAAAATGAAATGTATAGACATCAAATTCCATTTTTAAATATTATTGCTTTGTCAAGTGATAATGCGCCCGTCATGACGGGCAAATATTCATCATTTAAAAGAAAGCTTAAGGAAAAATGTAAAAACTTAATAACATTTCCATGCCCATGCCATTCCGCTGCACTTGTTGCACATACAGCATGTGGTAAAATTCCAGAGTATTGCGAAGAATTCGTAAAAAAATTAGCTAATTTTATTAACGGTAGTCCAAAACGATCTACTATTTTTGAAGAATTTTGTGAATGTTTTCAGGAGACAAATCGCAAAATTCTAAAGTTGTCCGACACACGATGGCTTTCTCGGCATTCATGTATTGAAAGACTTATAGAGTTTTGGGATACTGTCGAGCATTTTTTAAGAAAAATGGTAATGAGTGAAAAGACAAAATCTGGAGAAAATTTATTATCTGTAATGCAAAAACCTGATGTAAAAGCATATTTATTAAAACATATTTTAAATTTTTTTAACTTTTTTAATGCATTTTTCCAAGCTTTGAAAACAAGAATTCAATTATTGCAACCAAAATCATTTCAGTTCCTTACCATAATTTGTAAACATTTTTTAAAACCAGAGCTTTTACAAAATATAAATAATAATTTTGAGTTTTCAAAAAAAGAAAATCAAAAATCTTTAAACGAAGTATATTTAGGAGATGAATGCGACAAATATATTAACGAATTGATAATAGAAGGACACGCAGACGTAGTTGCAACAGTTCAAGAGAACTGTTTGCAATTCTACGTAACTGCTGCCCAAGAAATTTGTAAGAGATTACCAATAAATGACAAATTTTTATCAAAATTAAAAGTTTTTGAATCGGACACTGCTTTACGTGATATCAACAGAGAAACTTCATTCAATGATGTTTATTTTGTCGCTCAGACCATTGGCGGGTTTGACGAAAACGGTTTAAGAAAAGAATGGTTTGCTTCACATCAAAGTTTTACAGAAGCAGAAAAAGATAATTTGTCAATGTCGAATTTTGATGACATGTGGAAACAAATTTTAAAACATTCTCATCAATATCCCAATTTGAAGTCTCTTTTGAATGCTGTAAGATCGCTGCCAAATTCGAATGCCGATTCAGAAAGAATCTTTTTCTTGTTGCCGGACTTAAAAACGAAAAAAACTTTTGTCTGTTAGTGTCAATGCTACTTGCGTGCTTAAATCTGCATTGAAAGCGAGAAGGGAAACTGCTGTAGATATAGAAATTAATGAAAAGCATTTGTCTCTAATGTACACGGACAAATTGTATTCCGCATGTCCTAAGAAACAGAAAAGTCATCTAACATTATATGCTGCAAATGTTCATGAAATTGCTGGTCCCTCCTCGTCTAATGATATGCAATAATAATGTTTAAAATAAAATTTATTATTGCATTGCTCATTTCTAATGCTTATGCTAATGCTTCAAATGTTTAGAATATCATTTCTGTTACAGACATGATATCATGTACATTTGAACATTATGTCTTACATTAATGTATGTAAGACATCACACTTATAAATAATAGATATGTGTTAAAATTATCTTCCTAGATAGACATACGATCGCATCTTAAATACATAATTACAGTACTTATTAGCAGCATTAAATAGTGATTTGCAATTGATTATAATTGTATGTTATTATAATTATATAATAATATGCTAATTATTTAATTTAATTTTTGCATATTCTGTATTTCTATTTAATTTAAATTTCTACATATTTGTCTATCTAGGTTGTCTGCAAAAGATCACATTTGTGACCTACTGGTGGATAAAAATTACGTTGTCAGCAAAAAACCCGGTCATCACACCCTAGATTGCACATGTTCGCTTCATTTACATTTCCTAATCGTATCCAATGTTTTCATACAAACATGTGCTACTTGGGAACTGTGAACGACAGGTAAAACAGATAAATCTTGTCTGCAAAAAATATGAGACATATATATATATATATATATATATATATGTGTATATGTCTCTTTTTTGCAGACATGAGACATATACATATGTCACTTTTTTGCAGACACGAGACATATACATATGTCTCTCTTTTGCAGACACGAGACACACACACACACACATGTGTGTGTGTGTGTGTGTGTGTGTGTGTGTGTGTGTCTCTATTAAATATAAGTCTCTATATATTTATATATATATAGACACATATTCATATATATCTCCCTTTTGCAAACATAAAAAAATATTGAAATGTGGTATAATAGGGCTACAGGCGAAGGTCCACGTTGAAAAACCTAACGCGCTATAAGTGGCACCTCATGGGTGGCGCGGAAGACCACTCAATAATTAATAATAAAACTATTTGAGATTTAAATTAGGCTTGTAATTGATCAAAGATTGCCAATGATATCGTGTAGAACCGGCGCGTTTAGGCCCGTAACTACACGCGTACCGATCTGTCAACTGTTATTGATTTTTACAAGTCAGGTGATATTGATTTTTACTGCACAGCTGATTTTCCACGGACGCAAAATGCATGTGGATTTTCGTCACTCGAAATATGGGAGTTGTGACTGTTAAATACTCCTTCACCAGTAAAACATGACTCGTCCGTAAATAAAATTTTAATGACCAAATCAGAATCTCTATTTTAATTCTCTAATAACAATGTATAAAATTAGATTCTTCTAGATGAAAATGTTTTCGATAAAGATGCGTTACATTGTATTTATTGTAAGCGTTTTAATCTGATACAGAAAATACAATAAGTATATCGTAATGTTCATGTATAATCTCCCATCATTTTCAACATGATTATTGGAAAATGAAAATAAAGATTCTGGTTTTGTCCATAAAATTTTATTTACAGACGAGTCACGTTTTACTCGTGAAGGAGTAGTTAACAGTCACAACTCTCACATTTGGAGTAACGAAAATCCACATGCATTTCACGTCCGTGAAAAATCAGCTGTGCAGTAAAAATCAATATCACCTGACTTGTAAAAATCAATAGCAGTTGACAGATCGGTACGCGTGTACGTGTAATTGCGGACCTGAGCGTGCCAGTCCTACGCGACATCATTAGCATCTTTGATCGTTTATAACTTAAAAACTATTGTAGCCTTGATATTTTTGTATTAAGATTCTTTACTCTATTTTATCTCCAAAAGATACTATTAAAGTATTAAGCGGTAGTTATGAAACACCCTGTATAACATAATATTAAACTCTAAAGTATTAACTATCGCAATTAACGCATATTAATAATTCATAAACATTTAATGTTCTGATATTTTATTAATATCAATATTATTTACTTTTTACAAGATCACATAAATCTCGAAAAAGCATTTCACGTTGTCATACGCAACAAGCGCGCAACGTCGCTTTGATAAAAAGGAGACGGAACACGTATGTCCACTCGCTTCTACAAACTGAACGACGAAGCGCACACGTACGTGTGACGTCACGATTCTCGTTTGTGTGCGTGCTTCCCCTACCGCGGTGCTCGGGTGCTGGCCGGCTCGAGTTTGCATCACTGGTGTACAGTAATATAAAAATTGCCGCGTCGGCAAAATTCAGGGTGGGTGATCCGGTGCGCGTGAGCAAATTCTAAACTGTATTCGAGAAAGGATACACACCGAATTGGTCGACGAAGGTGTTTAAGATCGCCACGGTGCAACGTACCAATCCTGTGACGTATCTGATTAAAGATTATCGCGGAGATCCGGTCGCGGGAGGCTTTTACGAGCACGAATTGCTCAAGACCGCTCAACCCGACGTTTATCTCGTGGAGAAGGTGTTGCGCCGAAAGGACGATAAGGTGTTTGTAAAGTGGTTGGGATTCGACAATTCGCACAACTCTTGGATAAATAAAGACGATGTATTGTAATAAACTGTGTATATTATACATTGTATTATAATAAACTATTATACATATATATACAATGGTGCTCTTTATTACTACAATATGTTACAATATATACATTTAAAAAACTAATAACAATAATACATAAAATATTAAACTATATAAATTACTACACTTTATTTACAAATGTATCTTGTGATGTCCCCATGGTAGAGTGTCGGTGGAACCGGATACGACGTGCCGCTTATCGTCGTACGGACTGAGCGCGAGCTTCGACTCCGACACGGTGTACACCTCATGCATCTTTGAGCGGATGCACGATTGACGCCGCGTCAGCTCGATTTCGGCGTTGAGGCACCGAGTGTAATCGTCGAACGTTATCGTTCTCATGACTACACTCTTTTTTACACCTTTAACTTTTTTGGTGTCTTTTTGGCCGGTGACTCTCAACGCGTACATCTTCGCTTTCAGTCCGACAAATTCCGTCATGATTGCGCCGTTATTCTCGTCTTTCATCAGACCGAGTACTTTCTTGTTGGCGCGCGGCATACCGTAAGCGTTGTCCTCGGAGTAGTCGCTTGTGTCGAATTTGGATATATAGCGTTTCATATCCCGATACGCGTCCTCGCAGTGCAGAAAGTATATCAGACTGTCGGTATCGGTATACATAATTTTGCAATTGTCGCGGTAGAGAGGCGCCATGTACTCGTAGTGAAACTCGTACAAGCAGGTCTTGGATATGTCGAGGACACACATACCCACGTAGATCGGCTTGTCGAATTTCACTTTGAGTTTTCGCAACTCTACGGCGATCAGATCCTCCGAGAACACACTTCGGCTGTGGAAATTCGGTTTCGCGATCATAGCCTCCGCTCCGTACCGACCCTCCCACTATGTAACGAGCCGGACATCCGTGTGATTTCGCACATTCTCCATGGTTTTGCCGAAAACCGCATTGTTTATCAATTTGTACAAATTTTTTTCGAAATCATTTTTCGCCCGTGTCCGAAACTGTGTATTTAGTTCTATGTATCCGCGGAGCTATGGAGATTGCGCGAATTGCAGTACGCGGTGAATCTTTGCAATTCGCAGGCCATGTCGCACGCATTGCTGCAGATTACAATAGTGGATGACATAACGCTGCTTATTGTGCAGCGTTGCGAGTAACTTGAGCTCCCGCTTGCCGGGCGGCTTATCGCGCGTCGGGCAGAACGGCAGGTCGGCGTGCGCGTCGTGAAGATTCACCGGATACTCGAGATCGACTTCCAGCACATAACCGGTAGCCGAATCGGATGCAACGGACATTACGTCAAAGCTCGCGACATCATCGACCCATCGAAATTTGGCGTAGGGCAACGGTTGACACATCGCCCACCCGTACAAGTTGTTTACATCATAGTACATTAGGTACGATGACGGTTCCGATGGGTCGTAGGATGGCATGTATTTGTTGTTGGCGGCGGCGTATCGGTTGGAGCATTGGCTGAGACCACCGCGTATACCGCGCTCGACAAACAGTACCATATCGATGTCCGTGAGCAACTCGAACTTGATGCCCGTGTGCTTCAACATGGCGTCCCACGTGTATCCCGGTAGAGTGTAATAATGAGCGGGATCTAAACCGTAACTCTTTATACACATGTTTCGAAAATTTTGAAAAATATCCGCCAACAAAAAAACGTCTGTTTTCAAATACAAATCGCTGTATTGACCTAGATCTTCGATCGAAAATGTTTGCCAGACGTTTGTCGCGTGCGCGTAATCGCTCTCGGATACTGTTTCTCCGGTGAGCGAGCTGTAAAACGATTCGCGCGATGGTAGGCTTGTGTCCCGGAGCTTGTCGACGCTGTCGACGTACTCGTAGGGAAACACGCCTTTCCGAGTAAGCAAATTGAAATTTTCCGCGGATAAATGTTTGAATTCCGATCGTGAAATTTTTAATTTATCTGCAGTTAAATAAGATGCCAATTTGTCAAGACTTGTACTGAGAAATTTAAACGAATCGATGAATCGTAATTTGACACAAATTTTGGAATTTTGATCCTCGGTATCTTTAACGATTTTTGTAAATGAAATGTAACGTTTTTTCGTCAGCGGTAACAATTCGACGTTGCCTTCAAAAGCATTGGCAACGTCTTTGATTATAAAATGCGCGTCGTAACCGGATAAATTGTGAAATATCACCAGGATAACGTGGGAGTCTTTGTAATTTAGATTGCACGACGAGTGCGCGGGACCTCGGTAACACCCGGTAAGATGACAATGATCGCGCACCCGCATGTCGTCCGGTGTAAACGGTTTTTTGCACACGTGACACGTTACGGCGCTACAGAATTCCTCCGATTCCTCCGGCGTAAGATCCACCATGGGGACGACGGTGGTGAGGATCGCTTTCACGCGGCGCGCCAAATCGTGAAGTTCATTGACGAACCACGCTGTGCAATCCTCGCCGCGATATGACTTATAACTAGAGAGCGAATTATCGTAAGCGCAACTTACATAATATCCTATGCTAAAGGCTCTGTGATAATGGTAGGCGTAAGTAGTACCGTTCTGTTCCTCCTTTTTCTCGAGCGTA
Source organism: Linepithema humile (assembly GCF_040581485.1). Lineage (NCBI taxonomy): Eukaryota > Metazoa > Arthropoda > Insecta > Hymenoptera > Formicidae > Linepithema > Linepithema humile. The sequence continues at coordinate 13,177,456 of NC_090134.1, read as the reverse complement.
CATTCGAGATCGGCGTATACAACAAACGGAACCCGCTCCTTCCGGTTGTAATTCTGGAACGTCAGCCACTTGTTGTCTTCGCTGGGAAGAATGACTGCGCAGTCGTTCATTTTCCCGCAGTCGACGCTGTGGACTGACAACTTTTCCCGTGTATAAAAGTAATGTAGACACTTGTAATAATTTATTTGATTAAAACTATGAATAAAAATATTGATTTATTTTATACGCATCTTTTTTTTTTTACTTACCGATCGCAAATGTACTTTTTACATTTGTGCATGCTCAGTTGTGAGCTCACCAACCGCGGCAGGTTCTTTATGTACGCAAAGTGTGCCTCGTTGTTTTCACGCACGTAGAGCAGGTTGATGTGCTTCTCCTTTTTGTCGTCGGCGAGCCGCAGAGGGACAATTTTGGAGTCTTGGGTGGTAAAGACGTTGACGGAGATGGCGTTTAGTTTCTCAAACTTTGATATTTGTGGCAGCGTCACGGGGAACTCGATGCCGCATAGATTCAGTACCGTCGAGTAATGCGGGTATTCGATTGTTCTTTCCGGGTGTTTTTCCGCTGGATGTAAAGCTGCTACCACCGCCCACGCGAAACATGCATTGTCCGTCGATTGCACGTTGACCACCGCCCTTTTTAGCATAATTTTCCGCGGTAACTCGATGTGGCATCCCGCGTGTAGAGGATTGAACTTGTTCACATTGACGGTGAGATTCAGGATACGCGACAACGCCCATTCACTATCGCGTTCCTGAAACTCTTCCAGAGCCGCCAGAATATCATCCTCCACGTGCCGCGTGTACCACTTGTTGAGATCGGATGTGGGAAACAACTCGCAATTTTTGGTGGCGATGGTTTTCACGGCAGTCTTGTCGCCCGCGATAAATTCCCCGTTGAACGCGGTGTTAATCTTGACGCTGTTGTGTTCCACCATGACGCCCTGGATCCGTTCGATGACGGTATTTCTCACGTTTTTCAAAAACTCGCGTGGATCTATGTAGTTTTGATTGACAATCGCACCGGTCAGTACACGGTTCCTAAACGTCGTCTCGATCTCCTTCCACGTGTAGCCCTTCTTCTCGTATCCGCCGTATCCGACACCGACGGGCACAAAACGCTCGTGCAGGGCGTCCCTCACACCCTCCAGACGCAATTTGCGCCACCAGAGAGTTGACTACTCCGGTGCGTTGCCTCTTGCGACATTGTTCCTTAAGAGAATCGAGGTGCTCGTTGCACTCGTAGTCCCATGGAAGGAACTCTCCCGTCGTTTTGATATTCGCTGCTCGTACGGTAAGATCGCGCTCCTCCATTTTGAACAACTGTGATTATTCGTTTTTTTCTCACTTGCTTTATATACCCGTTTGTTGCACACAACACCAACTATAAACATAACAATGATGCATTCTGACAACATGGCGCTGCCTACAATTTGTATAAACAATCCTTATCTTTTCTCTTCCGGGAATTATTGTAATATGATATCCCCACCACTCCGAATTTACTCCCTCTCCTCCAAACACGATGACGCAATCTGACAACGTGGCGCTGCCTACAATTTGTATAAACAATCCTTATCACCCTTCCCCCTCTGATATCTAAGAAACGGCGCTCAAATGCTGCCTCTTTGTTCTAAATACAGCGATGACGCAATTTAAACAGGCGCTCTACTTTGATGCGCGCGTTGTAGGATAAGTCGGTATAGCGGATAAGATGACACGGAAAAATAATAAAAAATTTTAATTACAGTTGAAATAATATTTATTAATATGTAATACACAATTGTTACAACTCCGCAAAGACCTGAGTCACCAGTTCACAATCAATTATATTATTCTTATCGAATAAATCGCTTTTGCGAATCGCCACGTGATCGGGGTCCTTCGCATTCCTTGCGATTTCTGAAAAGTGTGCGAACTTGACATCAACCATACCGGTGATGTTGTTCAACGAATGATTGATACAGTCTACACAATATTCAAGTGCAAACATGTTACACACGGTTCGGTTTGACATGATTAAACATAATGCTGATGTTGCCAGGTGCATTACTTTTAGGTTGTTTATTTTTCCAAAACTTAACGTGCAGTGTCCAACGGTCTGAGACGGTGCTTCGTCCACATCATTCTTAAAGAAGCTGGCGATGATGCCCCGTTGATTCATGAGTTCTTTCCATACGTCGTATGATAGACGTAGCTCCTTACCATGATTGTCACCGAGAGCGATTTCCACACAGCTCGACATTGAGACGTTGATTCCGATGTCGAGATACTTGTACCCAGTCTTCGTCAAATAGTATCTTCTAACCAAGATCCTAGATGATTCTTTTTCCATCTTTGACATATTACTTTTTTGTTTTCTGTGAAAAAAAATAAATTGTGAGTTTAAAAGTATAACAATTAAGTTTAAAGATGTAGCTAAAGAAACGACTTACTCGTTGGGTAATTGCAGCTTCTTCGCACTCTGCTGTTCGTTGATCTGATTATTCACGGTTGACATGGTGCAAAACATCGTTGCTAGTAAACGTCACAGCAAACTAGTGATTTTCTAAACGATTTCGAACGACTGATGGTTCTTATTCTTTTTCACTTGCTTTATATACCTGCTTGTTGCATACAAAATTGAAATCTGACAACATGGCGCCGAAAATGCTGACGTGGCTGCCTGTTGCTATGGGCTTTTGTTTTAAATACAGCGATGACGCAATCCGTAAACCTGCACGAACCTGCATACTATAAACATAACGATGATGCATTCTGACAACATGGCGCTCTACTTTGATGCGTAGAAAAAAACCAAAGGATGTAAACAGTTCTCGGAATCCTTATCTCTTCCAGGAATCCTTATCTCTCGATGACTCATGTTTGTATTAACAATCCTTATCTTATCTCTTCCGGGAATCCCCCACTTCCAGGAATTATTGTTATCTGATACCCCCCACCACTCCTAAATTACCCCCTCTCCTCCAAAACGATGACGTCATTACCCCCTCCACTGTTATCTGATACCTTCCCTCTCCCCCGCACCTTCCCTCGTCTTCCCCACTCCTATGTAATCCGATACCCCTCTTCCCCCGCACCCCCCTCATTGCTCCTGGGTTAGAACCCCCATAGCTATATATACATACATACGTACATACGTACATACGTACATACATACATACACAGTTCTTGTGTATCTGGCCAATGTTTATAAACGTACAGACTAGTTGCTTCTTCCTTTCCGTGAGCACATACATTTTAGTTTCAAGAACACGCTGCTTAGAAGAATATCTCGAAACATGAATCGTAAGTAATAAATTAAATTATTATGCTCTTGAATCATATTATATTTGTAAATTATTATTCATAAATTGAATAAAATTTTTCAATTTTTAAATATAATAATATGAAAAATAGCACAAGAGCTATGACTAGAATTATGTGTTAATGTTTCTTATATTTACAAAATTGTCTTTAAGGATATAAACGTTTCAATCGATTATTCGTCCAATATACATTACATTAAAAGAATCAATAATTTTAACATTGGAAATAATCAATAAATAAAATCAAAAGTTTTAACTGTACAACATTCAATGTCCATTTTTTTTAAAAGCTATGTCACTTGAGAAACTTTAAACATAAAAATAGAGCAAAATTAACAGTTATTGGAGTAATGTTACATTATACAAAGGTTCTCAGTTATCTGTAGTTGTTGACATCGCAAGTAATGAAAATCTTTTGTGGTTAAAATTTTAAATTTAATGTATTTTAAATATTAAACTGATTCTTTTATTGTAACATATATTGAGGATAATCGACCGAAGCGTTTATATCTTAAAAAACAATTTTGTTAATATAAGAAAAATTGACACATTATTAAATCGTAGCTTGTAACTCTTATACCGTTTTTTATTTTATTGAATTTATCTGTTAGCAAATAGTTAGAAAATATTTAATCATTAGTTTCTTTCTTCTCTCTTATATATATAATTTAATAAATATGTATTAATTTTTGCAGAGGAAAATATAATGGACGTGGAAAATTTGTCCCTAGAAGAAACGACAAATGTGCAGCAAATGATGCAACTCATGTTGCATCAACAACAAGAAATTAAAAAAATGCAACAACAGCTAAATTTAATAGCAGAAAAATTAAAAGAAAAAGAAGTGGAGAGAGAACCAGAACCAAGAGACGAGCAGCAGCAACAGCAGCAGCAACAGCAGCAGCAGTCGGAACAAGCCGGCGATAATGGTACATTATTTATTAATTTAAATACAATATCAGAGAATTTTCCATATCAGGAATAGGCTAGTGTAATAATATCTTATTAATATATATGAAAGAGGCTAATGGAGCCACCGCTGGTTGTTAGTGCGAATTTTTTTATCTCTTATATTTTTTCTCTCGTTTTCCTTCCTTGCAAATAACTTCCTTACTTTAATCATACATTCCGATTCTTGAATAATAAGATCGATGTATGCAATTCTCGTACACTTTAGTGTCTCGAATCTGAGATTAGTGTACATTTTAATGTCTCAATGCAGACGAATCAAGTTTCTATACAAAACATAAAAAATTTCGCACTAACAACCAACGGTGGCTCCATTAGCCTCTTTCATATATATTAATATTTATTTATTTTTTTGTAACTAAATGATTTATTCATATGCATAATTGTTTTAAATTATTAATCTATAAATGTGTTTATTTTTAGAAAAAAAAAAAGAAGAGGAGGTGGTTGGTCGCGTGCACGGTGGTACGCTCGGCGAAACTTGCAATGTGACAATCATGTTAGACCAGGTCCTTCTGGAATAACAAAAAGAAGAGGAGGCCAAAACAACAGAGGTGGCCGCGGGAACAGAAGTCGGGGAAGAGGTACTACAAGAGGTCATACAATAATAAAAAACTATTATGTATCTTAAATTAATAAATTTTATAAATTTTATTTTATTTTATTTTATTATTTTTTATTGACTAACTTTTCTTTAACTTGTTGATCTCGAATATTAAATAATTTTAATTAATTTTATTATTTTATTTTATTTTAATTAACTTTTTTTATAAAATTTTTGACAAATTTTTAATTTTTAATTTTTTTTTCTATTTTTTATTTGTAAAACCAACGAGCTTTTATTTGTAAAACCGACGAGCTAACATTGATTATATCAATGTTAAAACTAACTTTTTTTATTAATTTTACAACAAATCTTGCGTCTAAATTATATTTGTTTTAACTCAGATCTTAATGTAAATCAGCGTGCGTTTTCATATGTATTTTATTTATTTCACACTAAGGATAGCCTGATGACAGGCTATGAAATGTCTGTTTATACTAATATTATTATAACTCAATACAAGTTCGTTCGCACTAAAATCTAGCGTTTTGATTCCTATTGCTCCTTTCCTTTTATAATTTTATTATTTGTTGACCCTTATCATTTTTAATTAAGATAAATAAAATTTCATTAATATGTCTACAAAGGACACCACACTTATAAACGACAGGCATGTAACAAGTATTTTGTCTGCAAATGACACACTTGTAAACGATATGTAACAAGTATCTTGTCTACAAATGACACCATATTTATGACCGACAAGTGTATGATAAGTATCTTGTCTGCAAACGACACCATATCTATATAAAGATAATGTATAAAGAAAAATGAAAAGTGATACAATAGGGTTCCTGGCGAAGATCCACCTCTTGGGTGGTGCGGAAGACCACTATATTAAAATGGTTAAAATAAAGTTAAAATACTAAACTATCCGATGTATAATCACATTGATATGCTTTGTCCAGATTACTTTTGTGTTAAATAAGATAGTCATAAATATTTTTTAAGTAAAAACATGTTTCTTTTATTTTCAATCAATTCTTTCCTTTACTTCTCAATGTATCTTGCTATTTACAAAAGATATTATGCATTTATAATGTGATTTTTCACGTTAATGTGTAAAATTGGAACATATAAATAAAATAATAATATATTAAATGTTACTTGTTTTGTTTATATATTGCAATATATAATTTTTATTACTTTATTCTTATTTTATACATTAACGTGAAAAATCATATTCTGCAAATACACAATGTTAAAATATTTTATTAATATGAATATGATATATGTTTCATAAAAGACTGTAAATCTCAGAAAAAATATCGCGTCGAGCGAAAGCAACACGCCGCTAGTCGACTTAGTCGCGTGGAGCGAAATTTGGGAAAGCATTTTCGCTGCCAACGCTTGGCAGAAGAAACGGTGCGAGCGTCAAAACCGGTTTTTATGCTAGGCTTGGTGGGAAAAAGATACAAGACATAGGTCCGCCCACTTCTACCGTCGACAGCCGAGCGCACACGGACACGTGACGTCAGCGGGTCTCGGTTGTGTGCGTGTGGAGCTCTTCGGAGAAAACTGGTAGCTCTGGACTGAACTCGGATCGGCATGCATCGGCGGTTTCGGCGGCGGGCCCCCACTAACGGAAATTCGGAACGGTCGGGTGTGGGGGTCTTTTCGGCGATTGACCGCCGTTGTTTTCGATAAAAGTGTAAGAATCTCTTATGATAATGTAGATAACGGCGGATCAATTAGTGTCTATTTTATGTATGAAGGCGCTAGCCTATGTTGTATATGCGCAAAGCGCTCCGGCGTCGCCGGGAGGGAACAGATTTTCAGAATGTTCGAGAAAGAACGAGAACGTTCTTTCGAAAAGGATATATAAGAGGGTTTATCGGTTTGAATTGATACATCGAACAGCTGATCGAATGACTCATGTTGATTGTCTAAGCAGAAATGTCATGGTAATAAATGCGATTACGTTAGAAGATGAGCTGATGTATAAACAGCTTACAGATCCTAAACTTAAAGAACTTGCTGATATTGTTGAACTAAAAGGGAGTAAACATTTTTCTTTGATTAACGGTCTGCTTTTTCGCTTGTATAAAGATAAAACTTTATTTGTCATACCAGATCATATGGTCAATAATGTGATACGCATTCATCACGATGATATAGGTCATGTTGGTATTGAAAAAACAATTTTTGGAATTCTGACTCATTATTGGTTCCCCTGTTTAAAATTGAGAGTTCGACAGTATATTGAAAATTGTATTAAATGTTTAACTTTTTCAGTTTCTGCAGGTAAAACGGAAGGAGAAATGCAATTAGTAGAAAGAGATCAGTCTCCTTTACAAACATTGCATTTAGATCACTATGGTCCTTTAGAATTAACAATAGATAAATATAAATATATATTAGTAATAGTTGATGCTTTTTCTCGTTTTGTCTGGTTATTTCCTACTAAATCCACTGGCACATTAGAGGTAATAGAACATTTAAACTCGTTGTTTTATTTGTTTGGCTTCCCGAAAAGACTAATTAGTGACCGGGGCACTGCTTTTTCTTCACATGTTTTCGCTCAATTTGTAAAAGAGAATGAAATTAATCATACAATGACCGCAGTAGCTTCACCTTGGGCAAATGGTATTGTTGAAAGGGTAAATCGGTTTTTGAGATCGACATTAGCTAAAACTACGGATGACGTGTTTAATTGGAAGAATGCATTAAGTAAAGTTCAATTTGTCATTAATAATACGCTTAATAAAGCTGTGGGGTCTACACCGAGCAAAATTCTTTTGGGATATGAACAAAATAATAAATCAGATAAAGATCTTCGCGATTTTCTCGACGTATTATGTGGCATAGATCGCGATATCGATATAGAAAGATCTAATAATCAAGATATGGCGCGAACGGTTAATAAACAATTACAGGAGTATAACAAAAAGATATATGATGAACACCATAAAAAGTGTACTAAGTACGCTGTGAATGATTTGGTTCTGATAAAATCTTTACATTTTAAACCAGGAACGAATCAAAAATTAGTTCCAAAATTCAAAGGTCCTTATCGGATAAAAGCGGTTTTAAATAAAAATAGATATGTGGTTACAGACATTCCTGGGTATAACCTATCTTCCAAACCACTTAATACTATTCTATCCCCAGACAAATTAAAGCCTTGGATTCGCATAACAGATAGTAATAAGACAGACGCTAATATTGAGCCAGAAAATATAGAAAGCGATTTCTCTAATATAGAATCCGATTAATTGTTAAACTTATATAGATGATATAATTTAGAATAAGAGTTTGTTTTGTTTAAAATCAATTATGTTTTAGATTACGATAGAATATTTTCTTATTATTATAGAGTTTTTTTTAAAAAAAAAAAAAAAAAGAATTATTTTAGTGTGAACAGTTCGAGGACGAACTGCATGGTCAGAACGGCCGAATCTGTAAGAATCTCTTATGATAATGTAGATAACGGCGGATCAATTAGTGTCTATTTTATGTATGAAGGCGCTAGCCTATGTTGTATATGCGCAAAGCGCTCTGGCGTCGCCGGGAGGGAACAGATTTTCAGAATGTTCGAGAAAGAACGAGAACGTTCTTTCGAAAAGGATATATAAGAGGGCCCGAACAGGCAACGAGGCTTTTTGGCTCTGAACAGTTAAGAGATAAAGTCAGTATATTTTTAAGTGTGTGTATCCAACGACGAGAGGGACTTCGTCAAAGGGACATCATTTTCATATCGCAAAGAGGGACTTTTGCAGAATTTTCATTAACAAGCAAAGAGGGACTTTTGCAAGTTAAAATTATTAGCCAAGAGGGACTTTGGCTTAATTTCAAATTGGTTACGTGTCGCCGGAAAGCACGGTTAAGATAAGTGAATTATTTGGACAATCATTTCGTTATATCACATTTTTATTTAATCTATTATTCGTTGTTAATAAATTACTGTTACGTTAATAAGTTCTATCTCTATCCTGACATAAACGGACCTTACAATTTCTCAGAAGCGGGATAGAATTCGCCGTGTGAGATTGAACATTAACGTAAATTTTTTTTTTTTTTTTTTCTCTTTCTTTTTGAACATTAAGTATAAACCTTATTGTGTTAACGGTTTTTCTTTTCTTTTTCGTGTTAGCAACGGGCAAAATATTTTTCTTGATCACCTTCGATGAGTCTATGTGAAGACTGCGCATGTGCTATATGTTATATGTAATACGTTACATACTGTTTCAACGAATCTTTTGAACATTGACTTTTTAACAACTGTTTATCCCTGCGATTAACAGATTGCCTTATTGTTCTATTCTACTTTGACTTTTTCGGTATAAGCGTGAATAATTTTCATTATGAGTACTGTGAGTGCGCCTATTAAAGTCACATAAAATCATTATCGACTGTGATTATCGACCAGAATTATCGGCTGAGGTTATCGACTGCGATTATCGACTAGAACTATTGATTGATAATTGATCTATAAATTATTGATCGTGCATTATCGCAGAGTAGGCTTGAATTCGCGAGTGTTATAGACAGTAATCTGATAAATTACGGACAATGAACCGAGTACAATTAGACCAACTTACCCTAGACGGATTGCGGGAATTGGCGCGATCGCTAGCATTGGACGCAGTCGGAGTAAAAGCAGTATTGATAGACCGAATTACAATGCACTGTGAAAAAATTGGATGGCCTGATCGTATTGGCGTTAGACCACCAAGTGGATCAGATGGCGCGGTAACTCCTACGTTTACTGCGGATCCGTCTTCATTTCTCGATGGGAATCAATTAAATTCTGGAGGAGATGCGCGACTTGACCAACCGAGAAGTTCACGCGATAATGCGCCTCGCGATTCGGGATACCCGTCGGATTTGCAAGAAATAATTCGGCGTGCAATTCAAGCATACGAGGAATCTCGACACGCGCGTTCAAATTTGGATAATAATTTACCGCGGCATGCCTCAGGTATAAGCACGCGTGTTTCTCGTGAGACATCGTCAAACTCGTCATATGATTGGAAACAAGTAAAATTTTTAAAGAACACAATTCCACCGTTTTCTGGAAAAGATAACGAAAGTATTGAGAAATGGGTCGAACGTGTAACAGCTGTTGCAAGGATCTATAATATTCCGCATGAATCGTTGGTATTGGCGGCTGCGGGGCAACTCAAGGACAGAGCTTTGAATTGGTACCATAGGCAATCCATCGAATCTGTATCATCATGGAATGACTTTAGAGACCGAATTTGTCAATATTTCGATCGCAGAGAATCATATACGGTTACAATGGGCCGAATTAGCAGCCGAATATGGAGACCGAGCGTGGAACGATTTGTCGATTATGCTGAAAGCAAATTACAACTAATGCAATTACTGAATTTATCAGAAAGAGAGCAGATTGAATTGTTAGCTGACGGAATTCGAGATCCAATTTTGCGACGTCAAGTACTTGGTACGTGGGTGAATACGGTACCTGAATTTATAGATCACGTAAGAATTATCACCGAGGATCGTGTGTTACAAAAACATTTTGCTGGGTACGGAGCAAGGGTATCAAACAATACAAAAGGCAATACTGACTCGAATATAAAAACATGTTTTACTTGCAAGAAGCCGGGTCATGATGCCAAGGACTGCCGTCATGGTAAACTGACTTGCTTTAAGTGTGGAGAACTTGGACATGTTAGTCCAAATTGCCCAAAGAAAACGGGAATTTCGGGAACAGCCCTCAACCATGTCGTGCAAGAAGATTCCACAACCGAAGAGCTTGATAAGGCAACAATCAATAAAATTACTCAATCCTCACTAATAAATAAAGATAATCCTTGTGTGGCGTTACGCAGTATTTCAAATGACAATATCTTTAATGCGCTAATTGATACAGGAAGTCCTGTGAACTTGATTAAAAAATCAATATTTGAGAATTTTTATAATAATAATACTTTATTTAAGGTTAAAGAGAATCTACATCTAAGGGGGGTGAATGATTCGATAATTTCTGTTTGTGGAAAAGTTTTTACGCAGGTTTCTTTTGTAAAATTACCAGGTCATTGGTTCGATATAATTTTATATGTGGTAGAGGATCGAACAATGATACATGATATATTAATTGGCCGAGAATTTCTTTCCAAATCGAATTTGAAATTGATATATAAAAAAGGAGTATATGAATTTGTATACTTAACAGAAACAAATGATCAGTTAGAATCAATTTTGTCAGTTAACGCAGTAGTTACTAAGGAACCGTTTGATGATATTTTTGAAAATTTAGATAAAGATTTACCTCTAAAAAATAAAAAAGAATTAATTAATCTCTTAAATGAAATAAGTGTGACGCAAGTAGAAGCGATTGATGATGATTACTACATTCGAGTACATTTAAAAGACAACTCAATATTTAGATACGCGCCTAGACGATTTTCATTTACTGAAAAAAAGGAAATTGAAGATATTACTGATGATTTGTTGAAAAGGGGCATTATACAACCTAGTATTTCACCCTATTGTTCGCGTATAGTTTTAGTAACTAAAAGAAATGGAGTCAAACGTATGTGCATTGATCTTCGTCCGCTTAATCAACGTATATATCCTCAAAAGTTTCCTTTTCCTTTGATAGATGATCAATTGGATCAACTCTATGGTAAAAAAGTATTTACGAAACTTGACTTGCGAGATGGTTTTCATCAAATTAAAATTAATTCAGAAGATACAAAATATTTTAGTTTTGCAACACACAGAGCTCAATACGAATATGTAAAAATGCCTTTCGGATATTCAGAGGCACCAGCTGAATTTCAAAAGAGACTTTTGTTTATACTAAGAAATTTATTGAAAGATAGTAAAATTTTGTTATATATAGATGATATTCTTATACCCACGATAACTATGGATGAAAATTTGCAAATTTTACGTGAGGTACTATTTTTATTGAAAAGTTATAAATTAGAATTAAATTTAGCAAAATGCTTATTTTTGAAAAAAGAAATTGAATTCCTTGGTTATGTTGTATCGGAAAAAGGTATTAGCATGAGCAATCGTCATGTACAAGCTATTTTGGATTATCCCCAACCAAATAATGTTAAACAGGTACAAGGATATTTAGGATTAACTAATTATTTTCGTAGATTTATTAAGGATTATGCACTTAAATCACGACCATTAGCAGTATTGACAAGAAAAGATGTAAAATTTAATTTTGATAAAAATTGTATTGTGTCTTTTGAAAATCTTAAAAAAGAATTAACATCTGCACCAGTACTCCATATTTATAATCCAGCGGCAGAAACGGAATTGCATACTGACGCCAGTTTACATGGTTTTGGGGCCATTTTACTACAAAAACAGAAAAATAATTTGTGGGCACCTATTGCGTATTTTAGTAAAGCTACCACTGAGGCTGAGAAAAAATTCCACAGTTACGAGCTCGAAACTTTAGCCATTGTCAAAGCTATTGAAAGATTCCATGTGTACGTGCAGGGAATCACTTTTCGCATTGTGACCGATTGTAATCCACTTGTACTCGCAATGAAGAAAATTAATATTAATCCAAAAATAGCCCGATGGTCATTGGCTCTACAAAATTATCGGTTTGAATTGATACATCGAACAGCTGATCGAATGACTCATGTTGATTGTCTAAGCAGAAATGTCATGGTAATAAATGCGATTACGTTAGAAGATGAGCTGATGTATAAACAGCTTACAGATCCTAAACTTAAAGAACTTGCTGATATTGTTGAACTAAAAGGGAGTAAACATTTTTCTTTGATTAACGGTCTGCTTTTTCGCTTGTATAAAGATAAAACTTTATTTGTCATACCAGATCATATGGTCAATAATGTGATACGCATTCATCACGATGATATAGGTCATGTTGGTATTGAAAAAACAATTTTTGGAATTCTGACTCATTATTGGTTCCCCTGTTTAAAATTGAGAGTTCGACAGTATATTGAAAATTGTATTAAATGTTTAACTTTTTCAGTTTCTGCAGGTAAAACGGAAGGAGAAATGCAATTAGTAGAAAGAGATCAGTCTCCTTTACAAACATTGCATTTAGATCACTATGGTCCTTTAGAATTAACAATAGATAAATATAAATATATATTAGTAATAGTTGATGCTTTTTCTCGTTTTGTCTGGTTATTTCCTACTAAATCCACTGGCACATTAGAGGTAATAGAACATTTAAACTCGTTGTTTTATTTGTTTGGCTTCCCGAAAAGACTAATTAGTGACCGGGGCACTGCTTTTTCTTCACATGTTTTCGCTCAATTTGTAAAAGAGAATGAAATTAATCATACAATGACCGCAGTAGCTTCACCTTGGGCAAATGGTATTGTTGAAAGGGTAAATCGGTTTTTGAGATCGACATTAGCTAAAACTACGGATGACGTGTTTAATTGGAAGAATGCATTAAGTAAAGTTCAATTTGTCATTAATAATACGCTTAATAAAGCTGTGGGGTCTACACCGAGCAAAATTCTTTTGGGATATGAACAAAATAATAAATCAGATAAAGATCTTCGCGATTTTCTCGACGTATTATGTGGCATAGATCGCGATATCGATATAGAAAGATCTAATAATCAAGATATGGCGCGAACGGTTAATAAACAATTACAGGAGTATAACAAAAAGATATATGATGAACACCATAAAAAGTGTACTAAGTACGCTGTGAATGATTTGGTTCTGATAAAATCTTTACATTTTAAACCAGGAACGAATCAAAAATTAGTTCCAAAATTCAAAGGTCCTTATCGGATAAAAGCGGTTTTAAATAAAAATAGATATGTGGTTACAGACATTCCTGGGTATAACCTATCTTCCAAACCACTTAATACTATTCTATCCCCAGACAAATTAAAGCCTTGGATTCGCATAACAGATAGTAATAAGACAGACGCTAATATTGAGCCAGAAAATATAGAAAGCGATTTCTCTAATATAGAATCCGATTAATTGTTAAACTTATATAGATGATATAATTTAGAATAAGAGTTTGTTTTGTTTAAAATCAATTATGTTTTAGATTACGATAGAATATTTTCTTATTATTATAGAGTTTTTTTTAAAAAAAAAAAAAAAGAATTATTTTAGTGTGAACAGTTCGAGGACGAACTGCATGGTCAGAACGGCCGAATCTGTAAGAATCTCTTATGATAATGTAGATAACGGCGGATCAATTAGTGTCTATTTTATGTATGAAGGCGCTAGCCTATGTTGTATATGCGCAAAGCGCTCCGGCGTCGCCGGGAGGGAACAGATTTTCAGAATGTTCGAGAAAGAACGAGAACGTTCTTTCGAAAAGGATATATAAGAGGGCCCGAACAGGCAACGAGGCTTTTTGGCTCTGAACAGTTAAGAGATAAAGTCAGTATATTTTTAAGTGTGTGTATCCAACGACGAGAGGGACTTCGTCAAAGGGACATCATTTTCATATCGCAAAGAGGGACTTTTGCAGAATTTTCATTAACAAGCAAAGAGGGACTTTTGCAAGTTAAAATTATTAGCCAAGAGGGACTTTGGCTTAATTTCAAATTGGTTACGTGTCGCCGGAAAGCACGGTTAAGATAAGTGAATTATTTGGACAATCATTTCGTTATATCACATTTTTATTTAATCTATTATTCGTTGTTAATAAATTACTGTTACGTTAATAAGTTCTATCTCTATCCTGACATAAACGGACCTTACAAAAGTTTTATCGGCGCTCTATGCGCCCTTGGTGGGCTACGGACGGTGGACGGTCCGTAGCCGTAACGATGCAGCTTGCGGGCTGCACCGTTACATCACCCCCCTTCTTGGGGAGCCGGAAGTCTACGGCGGCAGCGGACGGCTGGCGAGGAGTCGCCCCTCCCTGGAGAACAGGAGCTTATATCTTCTCCCGTCGGTGGTCCGGAGCTTGTACCGCCGAGACTTCATTACCGCGAAGGTATGGCGGCAAAAGCTCGTGGGGCGTACTCCACCATGATGGATCCCATTCTCCACGCCGGATCCCATCTTGGCGGCGGCGGCGGTGCAGCGACGGTTGGTGCAGCGGCGGCTGGCGGTGGCCGCGTGACGGTGGCTGCTGGCGTCGATGTTGCAGCGGCTGGTGGCCGGGATGCGGCTGCTGCTGGTTCGGCAATGGGCCGCTCCAGGGTCGTATCTTTACGGCCCTGGTCGGCTTGGTCCGTGCGGTGGTCGGCACGGTAATGATCCCCGCGGATCTTCGCTCCGGTAGCGGCGTGTGCGTGGCATTGCACACGTCGCCCGGAATCTTTGGCTTCCTTCTTCCTCGCGGTACCGACGGCGGTGGTGTCGCCAAAAACATCGCCTTCCGGCGATTCTGGGCGTCGGACCTTTGGATAAGTGTCCCCACTCGGGGGACGGCGCGGCCTGGTTGCGATGCTATCGCTGCTCGGCGATGCTCCTCGGTCAAGAGAGCCTCGATTTCGTCCAGGATGCTCCAGCTATTCATCTTGGACTGATAGTGCTCTGGTTTCTCGGAATCGGCCCTTATATAGCGCGATTTCCCGGTTTTTCGGTCTTGCGGTTTAAATGGGGGGGTCTCATCCCCATTCCCCGGCTTTAAATCCTGCGCGTGAATGCGTCTTGTCCATCTCCCCCTCTTGTCACGTACATCGAATATGACGGGGGTGATAATTCGGCCTATTTCATACGGGCCGATATATTTCGGCGCGAGTTTGGCATTCACGCCGGTAGCCTTATTTGAAAGGGGGTGCTCGCGGCGCCACACCGTCTCGCCGATTTTGGGCCGCCAATCACGATGCCGTAAATTGTAGTACGGCTCTTGCCGCTGGAACGCTCTGGCGAGGTTCCCGGTCACCAACTCTCGGGCCTCGTACAGATGGCGCCGCCAGGTGGTGGTTGGTAGAGACCCTCTAATAAGAGACTGGCCATACGATAGCAACTTTTGATTGGTCCGCCATCTTTCAGCAACTCCCGCTGATATTTGAATTATGAAAATGGTAATAATTAAATTATCGCAATAGAATTTAAAAATATACGTAATAAGAAACATATGTAAGAATGTTTTCTGTAATAAAAAACATGTGAAGAATCAATACTTAAAAAAAAAAAAAAAGAAAAAATGAAAAAAGAGGGAAAAGAAAGAATAAAAATAATACAATAATAGTAATTTATTGTATCAAACTATATTATAAATTTATATATAATGACAAACAAAACATTTTTGTTGTGTTTTATAAAATTATTAAAATAACTAAAAAAATTATTAAAAGAATTGAAAGAAACATATAAAAAAAATACAAACACATTAAGAAAAGATATTATGCATTGCCATAGATTTACTGTCATATCTACATTTATTAAGTGTTACGTCCTAACCTGGAGGGAAAGGAGCGGGTCAGGTATACGGACGGACGCAACAATAAAAGTATAAATTTGTGGTGTTTGCTCGCTGGTCGGTATGAAGAGAGGCGACCGCGCGAGCCGAACGATTTTCCTTGGCTGAGAACAGGTCAACGATCGTAAAGATTGATATTACCCTGTTAGAGGCCTCAACCAATCGTTCGTGGTTCCCTTTTCTGGTCAAGAGAATTAACTCTTTTTACCAAGGGCGGAACCTCGTGCAATTTTTCAAAAGGAGAGGTGTTTGAGAGAGAGAGAGGTGAGAGAGAGAGAGACGATTGTGAAAATTAGACTTACTACTTGGATGTCTTCGAAATGTGTTTAGATCTCCAATCCTAAAGTCCAGGTGTAGTCGGCCTTGAGGTGTACTTGATCCTCCTGGGGTCAGTTAGTGGTATCCGCACTGGGTCGATCGGAGATTGATTGCAGCTGAGGGGGATGAGAGTGAAAGGCCACGGCCGATGAGCGTTATATCCTTCGCGCCGGGAAAACTGATCGGAGGCGTTGCACAGATCCTCGTATTCGTAGTCAAAATAATTTCTTTGAACACCGATGTATTCTGAATTGTCTTCCGTAACCGGTCTCGTGTACTGGAGAAGTAATTGGCGCGCACGGTATTTTACTCCCCCACGTCGCGTCTTAGATTTGGGCATGAAGGATAATGTCGTCAATCTGAAAATTCCAGGCTAAAAGCGTGCGGTGGTCCGCACCACGTTTAGCGAGGATACAGAAACCAAGTACAACGTGCGGTGGTCCGCACCGGAGCAAATAGTTCTGAGTGCTGATTCAGAGAGATAACTGGGTGGTTGGGTGTTAGGTAGAGTGTAGGTTGTACACGAGAAAAGAGATCGAATAGTTTTAACAGACACTTTACTGAATCTATTTTATTACAAACTCTTACAGTCAATTAAAAATGTTGCGAATTGTTTCTAAGTCCCAATATTCAAACTGTTCGGGTAATACTAAAAGCCTCTCTCTACTAACTGGCTGACTCTCTAACTAAAAACTGCTTAACTGCCGCTTTCACGGGTGGGTGTCTTCCTTTTATACTCGAAATTTTGGGTTCTGGAAGAGAGACATTCCTTCTGAGGGGTTGTTAATAAAAATAAGATAAAAAAGGTTGTTTGAAGATTAATAAATGGATTGCTCGAATGACATGTATATCGTTCCGTCGGCTTTTCTGTCGGCAAAAATTCAAAGTCTACTATCGCGGTCGCGTGTCTTATCTCGACGAATTTTCGATTGAAGGCCTAAAAGATTATTATGGTACATTCGGGATCTTAAATCATTAAAATAATATTTTCGGAACGTTTCTTTGAATTTTCCCGACTGGTCGTGAGAAACTTGTGCAAGGGAAAGGTCCGTACAGGACGTAACATAAGCATAGTACTTTTTCTTTCATAAATACGTAATCGTAAAACAATAAATCTTTTAAGAATTTTAGAATATAATTGATGACAGTTTAAAATATGATTAGCAGGAACCTCACTAAATTTAGATATAAGAAATGACTTTATATTTTTATTTCTTATATTAGTAAAATAGTTTGAATAATGTCTAAACATTTGTTCGAATAGTATAAAAGTTTTAAACGTAAGTCTGTTAACAAAATATAAAGAATTTTGAGTGTAAGCTTTCATTTGTACTAATTTTGTAAAAAAAGAATAAAATATCTTCTTAGACCCTACAGAAAGTAAACACTTGGTACAAGTTTTACAATTTTGTTTAATTGATTTAATAAGGTATCCAGCAATATTATACAACGAATTCAATTCGAGAGTAGACAATTGTATTATGTTAGAAGATTGAAAAGCAGGAAACGTATTTATATTTACATTATTATTATCATCTTCCACAATACATTTGTCTTTTTCTTTTTTATTGGTGATGTATTCTAGAAATCCAGCTTAATAATTTCTGTCGTCATTTTCATAACTACTATTATTAATATTTTTCATATACATGGACATAGAAATAAGTTTTAAGTCTTGCGTGAATTGTAATGGATGCGGTATCACATGTTTTAATCTGATTTGTGAAAAAAGATTTTCTATGCAATCTTGTGTAAAGCGGAAAGTTAAAACAAATTGCATGTTTCTGTGCTTTAGAAGATATTCAGTTAATTGAATTATAGATGTAGTAGTTATAATAATGCCTCTCTGTACGGGCTTAAATTCACCATTTCCTATTTGTAATTGTGTAAAAATATCAATAACTTCTTCTAAAAATTCTATATTTTTAATATATATGTTTTCCATTTTTTTACCAAGTGCCATTTTACAAGTTCTTGATGTTATCAGACTAAACCATTTGTGTATAAGTTGTACAAACCACGCAGTAGTATAAAATTCGGAATTATTGCGTTCATGCGATAATAATTGCAACAAACTACTAACATCGTTCGAAAAAACATTCTTTGCTTTGTTAACTCTCATTTTACTGAAATTGTTCGTACATTTGATATCAGCAATTTTAAATCTAGGCGTTAACAATAATTCCGAATTTTCTTGGATAGTTAACAATTCATCGAAGTGTCTTAAATGCACTTTGTTGGACGGTAACTTATATTTTTGGACAGTATTTTCTGAAATAATTATTACTTTATTGCTAATTAAAGCTTGCTTCAAATTTTTAAGCAAATGAGGTGGATTGGCTATAATATACAAATATCTATTTTTATCGCAAGGATGTATGATAGAATTGATTATTTGACTATATCTTCCTGTGCTTATACCTAATAGTTTCCATAATCCAATGTTTCTCGGACCCATGTCTGATGTTACAAAATTCACGTGAAAACCTACTGCTTCTGTTTTATGTATGATCTGAAATATGATTTTTTTTACTGTTTTACTATTAAAACTATTACCCGTAAAGTGATATCCCACTACATGCTTCCAGCGACTAGCAATACCCACAAGCATAAAAACTAAAGCATGCGTAGCAATACCTTTTTCATTTGGAAATGTTATGTCTCCTACAATTGCTTCAGTGGATGGATCGTAACATTTCCGCGGTGTAATTGCCATTTCGTCGAACACTAGTCCACATTCCAGATCAGTATCTTTACAAAAGGAAGACTTTTTATATATTAAAAAGTCAAACATCTTTTCCGAAATGCCCGGCTCAAATTTAAAATCCTCTAATCGTCTTCGTAAAGTTCGTAAAGAAGGAAATGGTATGCCTTGACGACGAATTTCTTCATAATCATTGCTTCCACAAACAAGCTTTAATTGCAGAGCTCGTTGTACAGTTTTATTGGACCAATTTTTACCTTTTTTAATTTTCGTACATAACACTGCTATTTGATCTTCATTAAATACTTCATTTAGAGCCTTCTTGTATTTATCGTTATTCAATTTTTTTCGTAGAGAATGTATTACATTATTCATTTCTTTCATTTTCTTTCGCATTCTTATTATGCGTAGTTTTTGTTCTTTTACTATCTCTTCGTATTTTTCTCCTTGTTTCTTACTTCCTTCTTCACATTCTGGAATACATGTATCCGAAGTAGATTCTTTTACTATCTCTTCGTATTTTTCTTCTTGTTTCTTACTTCCTTCCTCACATTCTGGAATACATGTATCCGAAGTAGATGTCAATACTGTCATCTGTTCTGTTACATTATTTTCCAAAGAATGTCCAACATCTTCAATATTTGGCAACGTATTTTTAATGCTTTCCTGCAAAAAGTTGACAAAATACGTATAATTGTGTGATTGTGTATGTGCAAAAAGCAAAAAAATATACATTCATACAATCATTTTTTTTTGTCATCTTCTCTTTTTATAATTTTTATGTATCTATTAATACTCACTTGCTCTTCTTTAGCATGTTGCATTGATTCATTTGATGTTTGCTTATTTACATCCTTTTTTAAAAAAAATCCAAATATTGTTGGAATCGCATCTAATTTTAATTTTTTTTTTCCATTACATCTTTGCTCCCACATTTCTGAAGAAAAATGTACCTGTATAATAGAAAATATATATTACTGCAACAGCTTTTATATACACACATATATATATATATACAAATTTTTAGATGTATTTTATGTGTTTTATATAGCAAATTAATTACCTTGCAAAGATATGAAGCATTCGTCGCTGTCCAATTGTCGCGTTGAACATTTTGTTCCCACAAAGCTCGACGTTGCGGATCTCTAGGAAACACTTTCATGCAATAACCCTTTTTTGCAGAGTTATTGCAAAAAGGCGCAGCACACCCAACCATTTTCAAAGAAGAAAAATAAACTTTGTATAATGATAAACTCGTGCAGCCAGTTCAGCTAAAACAAACTAACCTTATGTGTCTATTGAAGTAAGATGGTGTATATATTCCTGTCTCTCTCGCAAAATTTTGCTGAAACATGGTTGCAACTGTCAAGTTGGCCAGTCTCTTATTAGAGGGTCTCTAGTGGTTGGAATCGGTGCGCTCAGGTGTGTTCGATCTTCCGGATGTGGTGGCGCCAATTCGCGCCCGTAATTGATAAAGGCGGGCGTGAATCCGGTAGCGTCGTGAGACGCGCTGTTGTATGCGTATTGCAATGCTAGGATGTGGCGGTTCCACGTGCGATGATTGCGTTCAACGAACTGCGCGATCATCGTCTTAACGGTCCGATTGGTTCGTTCTACGGGGTTACACTGCGGTGTTTATATCGGCGTGGTACGATGTGTTATCCCGAAAGATTTAAGCATGCCGGTGAACTGGCGCGAAACAAATTGTTTTCCGTTATCCGATATAATCTTTTCGGGGCATCCGTGTCGGTAAATGATGCGTTCGGCCACGATTCTGCTAACCGCTTTACCCGTGGCTTGGCGTAAGGGTTGCAATTCTACCCATTTCGTAAAACGGTCTTGCAACACGAACAACCACGAATGTCCGTTTGCGGAACGCGGCACCGGTCCTATCAGGTCGATCGTGACCTGTTGCCACGGTGCAGTAACATTATGCGCGTGCGCGCGACCGGCAGGCTTGCCTTGATACGGCTTGTACGCGAGGCAGTTTTCGCAGTTTCGGACGTAGCGGGCGATGTCGCGAAACATGCCGGGCCAATAATAATAGCGTGTGACGCGGTGTATCGTTTTGGATACACCTAGGTGTCCGGCGGTCGGTTCGTTGTGGAACTGCTGTATTATTCTCTCTCGCTCGGAACGAGGGAGACAGCGCTTCCACTGTTCGTTTTCGGTATGGTCGCGGAACTCAAGATCGTGTCGTATGTGGCGGTAGATTTTACTTCCCCGTATAACGTAGTCGGGGTAATTCTTCGGTTCGCCTCTTATTTTCCGCATGAGTCCACGATACCAGGCGCAGGTTGCTGGTTGGACGGCGCAAGTTTCGGGTTCGCGAGAGAGAGCGTCGACAACTTTGTTCAATGCTCCGCGACGGTATTGTATCTCGAAATTATACTGCTGGAGTTCAAAGAGCCAGCGTCCTAGTCGGCCGGTGGGGGTTTCGAGATTTTTCAACCAACGTCGTGACTGATGGTCGGTAATCACGGTAAATTGATACCCCTCAAGGTAATCCCTCATTCGGCGAATTCCCCAAACGACCGCGAGGCACTCTAACTCAGTCGCGCTGTAGTTCTTTTCGGCGGCATTAAGCGTGCGACTGGCGTAGGCAATCACGCGTTCGCCTTCGGTGAAGTTTTGCGTTAAAACGGCGCCGAGGCCGCAGGTGCTTGCATCGGTTTGTAGCACGAACGGTAACCGGAAGTCAGGGCAGGCGAGCACGGGCGCCGTCACGAGCGCCCTCTTTAGAGCGTTGAAGGCGCTTTTGTTAAAAGAGCACTAGATTTAAGCTGGCAATACGACGTACTCGCGGCCAATAAGATAGCGTAGATAACTACCGTGGAAGCACAGCGTTGTACAGAGAGAAAAAGATTCTAGACGTGAGGTGGCAGCAGTGTGATTCGCCGAAGAAAATAAGAGAGTATGTGTGTGCGTGCACTACGTCGATTGTCGATCCATGGAAAGATCTTACGTATTATAGATATTAAAGTGGCTCGAAGTAAGGAAATAGTTGTAATTCTTCTTCGTTATCCCGGCTATCCTCTCAAAAGTAACAGCTTTTTTCCTCCGGCCCCCATTGCCAGCGCGCGTTCTTGCGGGTTAACCGTGTGAGTGGAGCGGACCCAATAAACATTAGGACATTTTATGTACGTCCTATGTATATACATATATGGATATTGTATATTCTATGTATATACAAAAAATGTGAAAAGTATATAAAGCGCATATCCTATGTATATGAAATAATTACCACATGTATGTACATAGGATGTCCATAGTTCATACATAGGTATATTCCAAAGATATGCAGTGTACATTCGTAGTATATACATGGGGTATATTCCGAGGATGTGCAGTGCACGTTCGCAGTATGTACATGGGATATATTCCGAGGATGTGCAGTGCACGTTCGCAGTATGTACATGGGATATATTTCGAGGATGCGCAGTGCACGTTCGCAGTATGTACATGCATGTAAATTCCGACAACGTACAATATACGTACATGCATGTATATTTGGAGAATGTACAATTCATGTACATAGAATGTTCATGCATATATATACCAAGAATATTCTTTGCACGTACGTAATATGTACATGTATGTACACAGTATGAACATGAAAAGCACGTAGTATATATATGCATAGTCCTTTAATGCATTCTGCACATAGATTTTTATCAATGTGGTAATTGAAAGTAGTGTTTTAATAAAGGTGCGCTAGTTTTATTTTGTAAAATTATTCAAATAGTTTATTAAACTTTTAGATTTTACAGTATAGTTTAGACAATATAAATTTAAATTATATTTGAAAACTAATATACAGAGTGTTGAATTTAAAAAGAACTACTGAATTGTCTCATTATCTATAGACATGGAAAAAGAGTGTTTCATACAATATAGAAATTAATTCGTATTTATTAAAGACGTATATGTAATAAAATAAAAATAAAATAAAAATAAAATAAAAATAAAATAAAAATAAAATAAAAATAAAATAAAAATAAAATAAAAATAAAAATAAAAATAAAATTGCACGTTTAACAAAGATTACAGGTATATTTTTGTATACCTTTGAGAGATATATAAACAATATCACATATATATTTATAAAATATAAACTTTTAAATTGAACTAAAAATGTACTTACAATTAGTACTTATGTCTTAACACTGGACGTTTAGACTCGTCTACTATTACACTACCGCTCATAAATATTGTTATGGACAAAATGATAAATGAGGCATATGATAAATTATGCATAATGCCCGCGACTAGTCGGACAAAATGATAAATAAATAAATAAATAAATACATATATATATATATATATATATATATATATATATATATATATATATATATAGATTTATATATTTATTTATATTTATTTTTATTTATATTGCCTGGTTAAAGCGATAAATTAACAAATAATTATCACTCTGCCCGACTGGTCTCGGGCATTATGCATAATTCCTCATTCATCACTTTGTCCATAACATACATAATACAATTAAAATAAAAATTAATAAAATAAAAATGTAACTATTGTAATAAATGTAGATTTTAGTATAACAATAAATACTTCTTTGTTTAAACTTCTTTCATCGTTACGTCGTCGTTCTCTTCGATTGTTACATAGTTCACGTCATCTTTAGCAACATTGCGGATACGATCTTTGCATCTAACTAACCAGGATTTGATGAAACTGATTACTTCTGCTTCAGTTGAATCGGGTGTGCTTTTGCAATATCGAACAGCACCTAATATAACAAAATAGCAAAATAAAAGTATAACACAAACTGTATTAAAAAATATATAAAAATATATTATTAGTCATATTCTTTAAGATATAGTCTATCACATTTGAAGCAAAAACTTTTTTCTAAAATAGAATGCGTATGCAAAAAAAAGATTACTCAAAATGACCGAAGCTATCGCTAGATTTTTGAAGGATTTCTTTTTGTTAGCCCCTTCCCAAGAATATAGTATTCCAACTTCATTTGTGAAAACTCTGTACATGATTTTTCTCGTAACATCTTTAACATTTAAGCCCCCGACGCGACTCAATTCCATAATCTAAAACAATTTGAATAATCGTTACAAAAGTATTAATAACTATCAATTATCACTATATACACATTCGACTTTCTAATTATTTAAAGCCACACCAATATTTTTTTATTTTGAGCATTGACATTAAGCCACTCTTCTAGTTCAGCTAATGTTTGTTCTTTTACTGGAAACAGATGGACGATATCTGGAATATTATTGACGGTTATCGTCGGCTCATCTTCAATTTTTTTATTTTTTAATAAAAGGGCCATACTTTCCATCACATCGTTCAATTTCAAGTGTATAGCGTTCAGTTCTCTCAACACTTGTTTCTGAAAGTCTAAAATTTACAAACTGAATTAGTAGTATTTTTAATCATAGCTACGAAAATAGTTGATATAATATTTTTCTACGCCCAACATCGAAAGTTGGCTTTTATAATTGTCAGTTGTTAACAGAAAGTTAACCGCTGAGCGAGCAGAAAAGTCATTGCCACTCGCCAAGCTGAAAGTAAATTTTTTTGATAGGTGACAAAAAACAAAAATTAAGGTAATAAACAATTGTAGTTCTTTTTAATCACAAATGTGGTAATAATCTTTTTATTACTCAATTAGTTTAAAAACAATTTGCTCGACATGTTTCGACGTTACAATATGTTATTCTTACGTCATTGTCAAGAGCTGAAAATAAAAAACGAATAAACTTAATCGTAAAAATCTTAAATTATTAGAAATCTCTTCTAATAATTTAGTTGTTGTTAGGACGCAACGATTTTCAATTACTTCACTTTCAATTTTAATCAACAATATATTCTTAAACCGTATTTATTTTATTATTATTTTAATTTATTGACTATGGAGAAATTTTATCTCTCTGTGCCGGTTGTGACATAAGATTTTTATTTTAGATTAAGTTTATCCGTTTTTTAATTTTAAGCTTTTAACAATGACGTAAGAATGACATATTGTAACGTCGAAACATGTTGAGCAAATTGTTTTTAAACTAATTGAGTAATAAAAAGATCATTACCAACCACATTTGTGAATAAAAAGAACTACAATTGTTTATTACCTTAATTATATTACACAGTCACTACAATAGGATTTAGAAAACCAAAAACAAAAATACCTTGGAAACGGTTTAGCATGGCTAACTTCACACAGAGAATAGACAAAATTGAGTATTTTAATCTTCTTTTTCTCTAAAAAAGTCTATACTTTTGATGACGGGCGTAAAAAAAATTGTACTATTTTTTATACTTCGAGCGTTAAGTGACTTTTGTGCTCGAACACATTTGCAGCGCTCGCCTAAAGTATCACTTTCCGCTCTTAATACAAAATGTACTATTAAAGTGTTAATTTACCTGTATCTATTCTTCGAGGAATTTCACATTCAGTTGTCGATTTAGTTACAATCTCGACTGGCAGATTTTTAATAAAATTATTATCTAGAGGAATAGTGAAATTAATTATGATAGAAACCCAACAATATTATTTTTAGAGAGAATAATGTTTACCATTTGTTATAAAGGCGCTTGGAGAGGGATAAATATTAGTATCTGATTCAGATAGTGTCAAATCAAGAAGATTCATTATCGGACAAATGTTTCGCCGATTTGTATTTTCTCTTTCTTTGTCTCTTTGTTTCTTCGATTCTTTTTTCTTTATTATCACTACGTCGCCGTTTGTTTAATTCATCACTTTGCGACGAAAGATCAGACGTATGTTTGGCCTTATTCGCTTTTTGTTGAGCAACAGATAGATTTTCTAAAAACAACATTAAAGATTTTTATGTGTGACCGTGCATAACATATAAAGTATTACAAAATCACTGTCTCTATTTGGAAATTGTTTAACTAGTTGCAAAATAGTCTCTTAATTTTTTATTTATTAATTTTATTTTAGTAAAAAGAATACTCATATTTAGTTATATTAATAAAAAATATTATGCAGGATACACATCTTACCGTAGCTACCTAAAATGGCAACTCTATAACGATTCCAGTTATATTGTGGTGCTTTCCTGAATTTTATATAATCATTAATTTTATTTGAATTCCAATGCGATGGAGGCCAGTTGCATTCTTTTGTATCTTTTGAGTACCAAGTTTTTGGTACCGCTTCAACCGTTTCTTCATCTTCAAACTTGACAACGTACCAACCCATTTGCAAGTGATATTAATAATGTCCGTTTATAATTTATACTTATCATATATCTTCAATAAAAAAATAATTTTATACGATAAAATTATAAAACATAACAGATATATTAGATAAATAAAGTATATATTGACTAGACAGTATAATATTGTATATTATTTGATAAAGTTTCCACTTTAATGTAAACTAAAAAGTTTATTTCTATCTTTAAAATGTATTTTCAGTAATAAAAATTCATTAAAACCAATGGTTTTAAAAAATGCAGTTCATTAAAACTACGATTTAAATCGATGGTTTAAATCACTTAATTTAGATTAAATCAACCCTGGTACTTTGATTTATAGATGTAGCATTGGAAATAAGACATATTGATTATTGTGGATAAGGACTACTAATTTTTTATTGATGTGCGAAATAGGCCACATTTTGTGTGAACTGTCAACTTTTCGAATATATTGTATATCAAAAAGGGCTGACGAACATGGTTTAGTATAAAAGTCTTCATATCTTTTATACTCGTATCCTAACAACATTTTGAAGTTTTTATAGCAACAAAAATTTTTTACTTCAACGATAGTTCTATTCTTAAGTTCAATAAATCTATCAGCCTCTTTTGAAATGTGTATGCAATAGTTGATAGTTTTATATTTTTTATACTGAGGTGAAGTACAACCCTCGATTAAAGGGCCTTTATTGTGTTCCATAGAGAATTTTATAGGAGTGTTAATTGATTCTGTAACAGATTCTCTAACATTCTTTTCTTCAACAATTCGACGTACTACTTGTTCCAACGCTTGAGAAGATTTTCGAACTTTTTTTTTCAAATATGAAAGCGCTAAAATTATCGAGCGAACCAAATAATCTAACACAATCACTCAAATGCAAAAAGTTATGAATATTATGTGAAATAAACTCTGGCCCATATAGTTTTTGCGAATTTATGATAAAATGTTTGAATAGATCATGAGCATATGAGATATAATTTTCATAGCAAGAATAATATTGACTGATCAATATTGAACTAGCCAAACTGAGTACAATAAAATTATTATACATTTTAGAAGATATAATATCTTTTAAGATTATTGGACCAGTATAAAGCAAAAGTAATCGGAATTCACTTGCTTTATATCTTTTGCATTCAGTAATAGGGCGAGTTTTTCGAGAAAACTCACACGGAATATGACTCCTCAATCTTAAAAGACGTTCAGAAATTTTACTAACGTCACGAGCCCGTAATTTATAAGGAGGTCTACCATAAATCCATCCGTACAGTTTGTTACAAAAAAATATTTTTGTACCGCCAAGTAAGAGACAATGCATATAATCTATAGGAACATTATCAATAATATTAAAATTCGGAATCTTTAATAAAATACTAGTGCCAATGTGATGTTCAGGTTGAACTTTATTTCGAAATGAATGATCTGATCTTTTATGAAGATTTTCAGTATCGACAAAACACAGTACTTTATTAGCCATGTCTCCTCCTATATCACATTTGGTGCATGAAAAATAACCCGAATGCCCTTTAATAGCTAAAATAAATGATTTTGCAGGTGTATCGCAAATCAACATTGACAACTTGAAATGACATCTTATAGAGTTGATATACAGGGTGATTCAAAATAACCTGATGTCCCTGCAATGCCATATTCTTGAGCGAATTCTGAGACAATTTTTCCTTTTGCAAAATTTTGTCCAAAGCTTAGTTTTCGAGTTATAATTGAAAATAGATAGCAACTTACGAGTTCGGTACAACGGGCAGGCAGGGACGCGCAACGTATAATGAGACTGTCAAGTGTTTACTATCGTCTCATGACACATTACATCGTCCCTGTCTGTCCGTTGTATCGGACTCATAAGCAAACTATTTTCAATTATAACTCGAAAACTAAACTTCGGACAAAATTTTGTAAAAGGAAAAATCGTCTCAGAATTCGCTCAAGAATATGGCAATGCAAGGACATCAGGTTATTTTGAATCACCCTGTATATTCCATTTTTTGATAATTCTATACATTCGTTTACAAAGTCAGTTAAAAACTCATTTGCATTGGGCTTTACATTGCCATGATACAAGGCTATCATAAAAACTTTATTTTTAATTTTGTCAACTGATTTAACAGTACATAATATTGGCCAAAAAAAACTATTCGTACTTTTAGATATAGGTAGGCCGTCAATATTCGCTGCTAGTAAAATTTCTTCATTGAGCTTAATTACTATATTTTGTTTATTACATAGGTTACTTAAGGTTTCATTTATTCCAAAATAATAGTATAACCCTGATCCGAGTTTTTTTTGCATGTGTATCATTTGGTGTTTTTAAAAGTGTTCTCGCATCTTTGGGCAAATAATTATAGCCGGGTTCTGCTCGTAAAATGTTCAATAAACTATTAAGAGTTGAGTGAGTTACATTTTTGTTAATGGCCCATTTTTGTAACTTAGAGCCAAAAACATGCTCTTTATTTTCAATTATGATAGTATCTGATACGTCGACACTCTGAACATTTCCACCAGAATTCAAATTTCTTGAATTAATAAATACATCAATGTCATGGTTACTGTCATTATCATTATAAGAAATATTGTCAAAATTAGTATCAGATTTGCAACTAGAGTTACAGTTAGAAATGTTCGGTGTATCAGGTTGTGAATAATTAGTTGTCTTTTTGAAAGTATCAAGGTTGAGAGTATTAACTATAGTTAAAGATTGATTTAATCTGTTTCGAAATTGTCTACAAAATTTACTTTTTTTATTAACATTATCCATAACTAATTTACGTACTTTTAAGTTTTAAGTTAATTGTCATATAACGTGTGTAATTCACTTGCAAAGATAGATTAGTAACACAAAAACTTCAAAACAATTCTGTAAAAAAATTAATATAGGGTAATTAATGGTTCGGTCTCGCCGAGATGAGAATGCAAGGAAACTGAAATTAGTAGCCCGATAGCTAACAGCCGATAATAATTTTATTATAATTCTCCAAAAAATATATATATTCCTGTATTTTAATATCCTAAAATAAAAGCAAAATTAATTGAATTTGTATTGATTGAATTTTACGTTCTGATTATGTTATATCTGTGTTCACAATGCATATTCGTCAATCATTGCCAAGCAATCAATGAACACAACATAGAAATTAACCAATAAAAAATAATAGGTAAATTTTATTATTAAATTTATTAAAATTGTGCAAAGCATCGTCATTTGTAATTGTGACTAAACCGTTATAAATATTCCTTCGCAGTGCATACATTTCTCATATATTTTATTAATTTGAATTACATGATTAAATAAAAGAAAAATATAGATACTTACATAAAGTCTCAAATGTTTTTGAAAATTATAAATTATAATAATAATATCCAATTATAAGCTTTTTTTATTAATAAAAATTCACAATTTATTATTAAAGCTAAAAGATCAGAGCTAAAAGCAGAATCTTTGTGCTTGGACCTAACATTTACAATAGTATAAACTCGAAAACAAACGTTTCGGCCTTGGGTTTAGGCCATCGTCAGTGTGAAAAGATTACATTAAAAACATCAAAAACGAATATAATCAATCTTCAAATTTAACGCTACTTAATTCTAACAATTTCAGGTAATTTTTCTCTTTAAAAAAATAATTTATTTTATATTCATTAAAACGATTATTTATAAAACTTGACTTTATTCAATCATAAAATTTACTATACTCAGTCTTATAATTTTAATAAAATTCACTAGACTTATTTATTCAATTTTACTAATTTTAACTTTAAATTGAGCTTTAGTTTTTTAATTTTTACAGTATAGTACAAAAAAAACGACAACCTCTTTTAATTGACTGATTGGAATCTACAAAATACTAAGAACCATGTTATTGCGTTTTTATTAAAATTGTTAGAATCAAGTAGCGTTAAATTTGAAGATTGATTATATTCGTTTTTGATGTTTTTAATGTTATCTTTTCACACTGACGATGGCCTAAACCCAAGGCCAAAACGTTTGTTTTCGAGTTTATACTATTGTAAACGTTAGGTCCGAGCACAAAGATTCTGCTTTTGTCTCTGGTCTTTTAGTTTTAATAATAAATTGTGAATATTTATTTGAAAATTTTAGAATCCATCAACGCCCAAATACAATTTAGACAAAGTTAATAATGTGAAATGAGGAAAAAAGTATCATAAAATCTATTATATTTCTTTGAAATACAATATATCTATCAACTGTATTTCTACTGTATCTATTCCATCGTATTATATATTGTAAAGGTTTATTAATTTTCGACAGTTTACTTATGTAACCAAAAAATTAACACCATAAGTGCAAATAAACTTTTTAATCCGCATTCCTGTTGTATTTCTTTGAAATACAATAGATTTTATGATAATTCCTTCGTCACTTCACCTTGTGAATTATTTGATTATATTCCACATTTCAGTCCCATAAAATTAACTTGACATTATAAATAATTCAATGTAACATAATTATATAACATAATATAGAAAAAATACCTGAGAATATCTTTCAACGCATTTCCACGTGTATATTTTATACGTTATATTTGACTTACAATTCTAAAATATAAAAGAAGAGAAAAAAATAACTAATAGCTTTTAGTAAAAAAATACACTACTTACTTTTTTAAAACAGAAGTTCAATTCGTTCTGTTTGATAATTGAACTTGACGAACTCTGATCATTTAATTAATTAATTCTTCTTGATTTATTTCTTGGTACTGTCTTCTTTCTTTTAACTAAACATGTGGCACTCTGATCTGCTCTGTCACAAGAGGCCATGACACCAGTGTTCTTAAACGGTTGGGGTTTTTGCGCATGCGCAAATTCGATATCGATGCGATATCGTTCACCGCGGTCCCGGTCCGCTGCCTCACACAACCTCACAGAAGCGTACGTCACGAATCCGTGTGCCACACGGATACGTGACGTACGCTTCTGTGAGGTTGTGTGAGGCAGCGGACCGGGACCGCGGTGGTCAATATCGCATCAGTGACCCGGCCGCTGGCAATTGAGCCGCCAATAGCTCTGGCTCAGGAGCGTTTTATATAAGAAATAGGCTGGGTTATTGAGGCCCTCTCAGAAAATCGTAACATTTTCTTCGCTACATAAATAATGTTTATTTTTATTAATACATTATATATATATGTATATATATTTAATTATTAATAAAAATAAACATTATTGATGTAGCGAAGAAAATGTTACGATTTTCTGAGAGGGCCTCAATAACCCAGCCTATTTCTTATATAAAACGCTCCTGAGCCAGAGCTATCGGCGGCTCGGTCGCCAGCGGCCGGACGGTAGTGGAGGAACAGGAGGCATCGTCTCGGGAATCGGCCCGAAATGTGCAACTAATTCCGAGCGCTGTTTTAGAGCCAACAAATCAACGTCGAGTATTGAGAAAACATACACAACAGTTGTGCAATCCGAATTATTATAGAAGAAAGACGAAAGAAATAATTTTATAATTTAATTAATTTATATTCAATGATATGATACAATATGCATGGTTTGCATCGCGTTTAAAAGAAAGTAGAACTATTTTTCAAAATGTTAATGAAGTATGTTTAAATAATTAATAAAACTAATAATTAATAATTAATTAAATTATAAAATTATTTCTTTCGTCTTCCTTCTATAATAATTCAGATTTTCACATATTATGAAAAAATAATAGCAATAAATAAAAAAATATTGTTTGTATTTATAAAATGTATTTAACACTACAATTCATATAAAAAAAAGGAAAAAAAAATCCGTGAGGTACTCGAGAACCCGAGTCTCCAGCGTGATAATCCAGGCGTTTCCCGTTGAGCTGCTACAAATCACTAAAATTAACTTTAACAGTAAAAGCATTTACACCGCGCGTGCATTTGCGTTTAACTTTATGAATTTTTTTCTCTGCAAATTCCGAGAAGTGCATCGAATGGCTTTGCACAGAAACTTTATTGGACGAAAACTACTCGTCAAAATTTTTTTATTAAAATCGGTGACCCAGAGTACGTGGTGTTTCCTTGTAAGTGAGAGGAAACAGGTATCGTATGGGTTAAATTTTTTCTAAATTATCTAAACATCTCAAAATTAATATTTCAGAAATTAATAAATAAATTAATAAAATAAATATTAATACATTTATAAATACTGACAAAGTAATTGATAAATACTACTGAATTTGCAACGAGCAACCACATATTTTTTCTTAAAGACAACTACGTGTTTTCTTTATACCAATTGATTCCTCTCATTATTTTATGCATAAAAGTATTGAGGTTAGATAATTGAAAAATGAATATTTTACGAATATTTCATAGTTTATATAAAATTATGTCAAATTAAAGTATAAAATATCTCGTAAAGTATTCAATTTTTGGCCATCCTACCCTTATAACTTTTTACGCCGAATATTGCGAGGAATCGATTTATATAAAAAAATAAGGGTGGTTCTATTTAAAAAAAATGAAAATAACTTTTCAATCTCTGAAACGTTTTCATCTAAGGTCAAACTGATAAGATCAGTAAATAAATCTTTTTAAATCCTACAACTTTTATCTGAAACATTCTTTTATACAACTTATATTTTTCAAGATATTCTGGGTTCCGGTACTTTTTATATACCCTGTACATGAAATGTACACGAGATATATTCTATGTACATACAGGCAGCGATCTCGTTCGAATATACATTCTATGTATATCTATACGATATCCTATGTATATCCATAAATGTATCTACATCAACGTATATCGTATGTATGTACGTTACATGTATATACATGAAATGTACACGAGGTATATTCTATGCACATACAGGCAGTGATTTCGTTCGAATATACATTCTATGTATATCCATACGATATCCTATGTATATCCATAAATGTATCTACATCAGCGTATATCGTATGTATGTACGTTACATGTATATACATGAAATGTACACGAGGTATATTCTACCCAGTAAGCAAGAAATATTAAATCAACGTTCTAAAATATTAATTTTATGTTAATGTTACATAATGTTTAGATATAATGTTGTATACATATTTTAAATATATTATTTTATAATATAGTTTTCTTAAATATCAGAGAAATATTTTTAAAACATTATTTAAAACTTTGTTTTCAATGTTATTTTAACACTTCTATTTGCTGCAAGTTCAACATAGTTACAATAGTTTTAATTTGATGAAATCTTATGTTTAAAATAACGTTATAATGATAAAGATTTTGTGTTGTTATAATGTTTTTTTTATATTATTTTAATATTAAATTTATAAGAAAGAAATATTATAAAACTATTTTATAAAATTATATAAAGTAAAAATAATCGATATTAATATTTATGTAACTAACATTAAATTTGCAGATAAGTAATGTCAAAATTCTTTGCGAGAGAAAGCCCTATTATTAAGGCACTATAAAACGTGAGTATTCTCACGTCTGCTCACGTCTCCGCCATTTTTGTTCCATTCCCCCACTCCTTGCTTCTCGCCTCTGTCACTGAGCTGAGAAGTTTATGATGATTAGGTTATGGCTTCTAAGCTGCTCGAACTCTGTGTTTACGTGTATTTTGATTATCCGACTGTGAACAAAAAAAAAGATACAAAATGCCTTGCTACGTTGCGGTCAATTGTACCAATAGAACAGAAAAAGGCGCTCGATTATTTTTGTTTCTTACGGATGATGTTCGTCGACAGCAATGGATACGTAATCTCCGCAGAGAGTCTTGGACACCAACTAAATCATCGTGCCTCTGTGAAGTAAGTTTATTCTCTTAAATTTCCAATTTACGTAGCTTTTTCTGTTTGTTTAGAATCATGGATCGTTTTTTTAAGTGTAGTTTAGATTTGTCACCGTTTGAAATTACATAAATATGAATAACTGTAATCAATAAGGACATTTATCTTATAAGCAGTTTTTTATTTCAGAAACATTTTGAAGAATCACAGTTTGAGACTGGTCGAGCAATAATCGAAAATTAAAACCAAACGCCATACTAACACTTTTCGATATACCTGATCCACCTGCAATGAATAAAAATGAAACAGATGAACCAAATACAAATGCCACTTATGCATTGCCAATACTGAAAAGCTATAAGATATGTGACATGATATAAACTATAAATTTCCAGCACTGGCAGCAGTGAATTTCGGAACGCAGCGTATGTGTAATCCTTCTCGGCAGCTTCGTGATGTGTGTGCAAGCACGTGCATTTATAATCTCATATATCTTTGATTTTTGCAAGTGATTGCAGGAAGAACTTTATTGAGTGAAAAATTATAACATTGATGTTATGTTACTTTGTATTTACTAAGAATATGAAATAAATAATAAAATATTAATATTGTGTCAATATTGATATAATGATAAAATAAGGTTAAAAGTAAGTTTAAATTTAATCATTTATTTAATGTTATATGAAAAACATTATATTAAAATTATAAAAAACATTTGCACAACATTATTCGTAATATTAAGACACTCCCATTTCAACGTTATTGAAACCTTAAAATCAGTGTCAAAGTTTGTTTATAATGACGTCGATTAGAACGTTAAAACCTACATATTTAACAATGTTACATATTACCAAATATCGTTAAAATAACGTTATATCAATGATTTCTTGCTTACTGGGTATGCACATACAGGCAGCGATTTCGTTTGAATATACATTCTATGTATATCCATACGATATCCTATGTATATCCATAAATGTATCTACATCAGCGTATATCGTATGAATGTACATAATAAATACAGTACGTTTTTTTCACATTATGGACATTTCATGTATATACATAGGATATCGAATGTTTACTGGGTACTAAAGTTACCCCTGCAGAAATTTGTTTTGCTCGAAATTTACGAATTCCATTAGATTTGTTGCGAGGAATTCCCCCTGAAGAAAGGAATTTTTTTTCTCAAAACTATACCTCAGATTTAAGAATGAAATTGGATTTAATACATGAAACTGTACGACAAACTCTTCAAATTAAATCGGAAAAAGTTAAGTCTGTTTATGATCGTAAAGCTAGAAAAATTAATTTTTCTGTGGGACAAAAAGTTTGGCTTTTTAATCCAAGACGAATTAAAGGAAAAGCTCCAAAGTTACAAAGTCATTGGGAAGGTCCGTACAGTATAGTGAAAAAGTTAAGTGATGTAGTATTTTGTATTCAAAAATCATTTAGACATAAGAAAAAGGTAGTTCATTCAGATAGATTAGCTTCATTTCATGAAAGACGGAATTTTGAAAATTGAGATAAAAATATCTAAGAAAAGTTTAATAAAATTAATTGATTAATTATAAATAAAATTTTAATTCTTTATTTAAAAAAAAAAAAACAGTTTACGCAGTGATTTATTTTTGTTTAAAGGAATTTTATAGAAGAGGAGGATGAAAGAAAAGAAGAAAGCATAAAAGGAAGTTTGGAAAATTGAAGTCCGCCTTCTCCACGGTTTTTGAATCGTGGTTTCCCGTGGAGCTAAGGGTAAATACCAAGGCGGGGACTTGGGGAGTTTTTAGGATGATGGGTCCACGATATGTTTCCCCCCCTTTGTCCGAAGATAAAGAAAAAGGCAATGGTTTGCAGTGTTTTGGAAAAATTCAGACAACGAAGAAAATCGTTGGAATTTCAAGAAATCCAAAAGAAGTTTTAGTAAAGAAATTCAAGTATCGGCGTCCGGTAACCTGCAGCAGCAGCTCAGGGTAGGACATGAAGCCGTTATGATTTCGCTCATTAAACTATACCCCCTTAAGTGTCGGGACGACACTTTTGAAGAAGGGGGGAAGTGTTGCGCTCGCGCCGCGGGAAATCGTCGATTGTGACGTGTGGGCTGCGAGTTGGCATTGAGAAGCGTCGCTTAGTAATTTGTAAATAAGTTGTGAAGCGTCGCTTAGTAATTTGTAAACAAAGTGTCAAGTGACAGTTACGCTTGGTCCTCGGTGTCGTGAAGACGCGTTTCGGATGTGAAACGGTTTTCTAAATTGTAAACGATAGTTTTGTTGTTACGGTTCAAATTGTGTTATTGTTGAGTTAATTAAAGTTTGTTATACTCAAATTGAATTTATTATTTTTTGCGTGAGCGCATTCGCGAGTGATTGTCGCGAGTGCAACAATATATATGTATAAAGTAATTTTTTTTTTTTTTTTTTTTTTTTTTTTTTTTTTAAAGACTGCTATCACAATAAGAAAGTGTTGATTTTTTTCTAGAGTTTTTGAGCAACTTTTTTTGTTTGAAAATTTACGAAATATTAAAAAGATGCTTATAACTTTAGTTTTATATATCGTCATTATATTCTATAAAAATACAGTATATGTATAATTACTGACATAATGTGTCTGTAAGATATATAAAAAATTTAATTTTTTTCAAAATTTTAGTTTTTGGGCAGATTGTAAAAAAGTCGCTTTTTCAAAATTATTAGTCAAATAAAAATTTTGCTAATTTTTTTTTTAACTGTAGTGCAAATAAAAAAATAGAATTTTTTTTTTTTTTTATTTTTTCAAAATTTAGCTTTACCTAGTAAATAAACTAAAACAATATTAACATTTAAAAAACGCTTAACAATCTTTCAGATTTTTTTCATCAAAATTTCGAAATTTTGTCAATCCTTAAAATATAAAAAAGAAGTCAGAGATCTCGATGGCCAATGTCCATTTTGGTGTAGAATATCTTATTTATATGTTATATAAATAAATATATTTTTTTTTTTTTACAATATTTTAGGCGAATCTTGATGTGTGTAGTTCATTCCCCCCCCAAGGGTGCACCTTGTCGTGGTGGGGGGGCTCAGTACCCGTCGGGCACGCTTTTTTCGTTCCGGCGGGGAAACGAACGCACCCGCGAGATGTGCACTATGTCCGACAAGGGTAAAAGGCCCCCAAAACCATGATCTCCAGTGGCTGTCGGAAACAGGTGCATGTCTCTACCTCCCCTCCACTTCTCCCTTTTCCACCCTACCCACATTATAACCCACTTCCCCTGTGGCCTATCTCCCTCTCCGCTGCGCCTTCTCTTGTTCTGAAGTGGGGGTGGGTCTGCGCCTAGGCAGGGGCCGGGGCGTGGGCCTGCTCGTGCGGATGCGCGGGGGAAGGGGCAGGGGCCACAGAGTAGAACCTACCGGGCCCTGCGTTGTCGGGCTAGGCCTCGGCCTGGTGCGGCGGCGACGGAACCGGTGGTTTTTTTTTTTTTTTTTTTTTTTTTTTTTTTTTTCAGGTCGGGGGTTGGGGGTGTCCGACCGGCGGGCTCCCCCGTTTTGTGTTAATTGGGAATTTCACTCTAAGACCAAGGTGTTGGTGCCGTGCTCAGGGTCTGAATGGCTGCGGGAGTGTTTTGGTTAGGCGTTAACGCAGTCGCTAACGGTCCGCTCCGGGGTACCTGCCGACCCCTCGGTGTAGCTAGGCTTAGTGTCGTATAGGTGGCTCTACGGCGCTGGACATCCCTTCCACCACACTCGTGGGAACAAAATGAGTTTTGAAATTTTAAATCTTGTGAGGAGGAGTGCCCGTTTGGCCAGCCGCTTCCGGCCAGACAGGGCTGCTGTTAGGGAAGTGGTGGGAGTTCCCGCCGCTGAGTTCCGTGCGCGATCGCTCGTGGGCTCGGTGGTGGCCTCCGCTTCTTCGAGAGCGCCTCACCGTGCTGTGCCCGAGCGAGTCCGCGTTGGACGCGGCGGGGTACAATCCCAGGTTTGCAGTCTTCGTACTGTCCGCATTGAAGTTGAAAAATGTGATAGAATAGCGTGCGTGTTAAAGAAATTCCGTACAGCCCGCGTATTATTGGAAAGGTGCGATAGTTTTGTAGGAACAAAAAATAGGTCAGGTAACGTTAAGCCACGCGAGGCAAGAATTGAAAAGAAACGCGTTAGATTCGCGGACCCCATCCAGACCCACCTGGAAGATACATTAAACGATGTTAGCTCGTCAAACTCGGCGGAAAATTTAGTAACGGCTACGGAGCCAGTGGTAGTTTGTGCGCGGTCCACGGGAATTAGAATACTACAATTGAACATGCGTCGTTCACAAGTAGTATCAGGTGAGGTTCGTCAACTGGCCTCTGAAAAGCGACTTGACGTCCTGTTATTGCAGGAACCATACGTCAAGAAGCAAAACTCAAGCCATATATTCTATGGGCTAGGTAGGCAAATTAGGGTGGCGGCTGTTCGCTCGCAACGTCCGTGGGCGGCAGTAGCCATAAGTAATCCAAATTTAGAAATGTTATTTGTCTCGCAGCTTAGTACTACGCATTGTGTTTGTGCGGAAGTGCAAGCCCCCAATTTTTCGTTCTACGTCGTGTCGTGCTACTTCCAGTACAGCGACGAGATCGAGAAACACCTCAGCCACCTCGAAATGGTGTGTCATTCACTGAGGGGGAAGAGAATGATAGTTGCGTTAGATGCCAATGCGCGGTCGTCTCTCTGGGGCCCTCAGAGGACAGACGAAAGAGGTGCCAAACTCGAGGACCTCATCCAAGCATTTGGCCTCCAGGTTTTGAACGACGCTGCTCAACCACCTACCTACTGGACGGCGGGAGGGTCGTCTTACATAGATGTCACTCTCTCGTCCCCTACCATGAGCCAATTCATCGGCGAGTGGAAAGTGAGGCAGGACTGGACGAGCAGCGACCATAACTCCGTGGACATCAGGGTGAGGGTGCCAAAAGTAACGGGCAATGATCGGGGGGCTGAGACCAGTCGTTTCGACACACGTCGGGCCGATTGGGATCGATTCGCCGAGAGCCTGCGCGACCTATCCAGGTCGCGGCTCGAGGTCCTCGGTCTGCAGTCTGCGGAGGAAGTAGAATTGATGGCGCAAGAACTTACGGTGGTGCTCCAAGAGGCCTGTAAGTCTTCCATGCCAAGAAAGAGAAGGTTTAGAAAATCCAACCCGTGGTGGACTAGAGAACTGACTGTCATCAAAAAGTCAGTATATAGGTTAAGACGTGCCATCCAGGTAGGGCGAGGAGAGCTCAATTACCTCACCCTTCACCAAGAGTACAGCGTATCTTTGAGGTACTACAGAAGGGAGGTGAGGAAGGCAAAACTCGCAAGCTGGCAAAAATTCGTCACGTCGCACGGCAACTCGGAGGCTTGGGGCTACGTTTACAAGCAACAAGCTGAAAAGCTCCGAGTTGAGAGGGTGGTCAACACCCTCCGGCGGGGCGAATACTCTACCAACACCGTAGAAGAGACAGCCGGCTACCTTCTGGATGTCCACGTCCCAGATGACCGGGAGAATGAGGATACAGATAGTCAAATCACAGTTAGGGAAAACGCGCAAGTTGCGCCAAATACGGCCGACGCTCCCATCTTCACGGAGCGAGAAGTGGCCGAGGTAGTTAAAAGTTTTAAAAATAATAAAGCACCCGGACCTGATCTAATCGAGGTCAGTGTCTTGAAGGTAGCATGTAGAACAATCCCCGGTCAGATAGTCAGGTTATTCAACGGGTGCCTTCAGTGGGGCGTCTTTCCCTCGATTTGGAAGGAGGGCTCATTACGAGTTCTTCTGAAGAGCGAGGACAGAGACGAGAAGGACCCGAAATCCTATAGGCTCATATGTCTCCTCTCTGTAGTAGGGAAACTTCTCGAAAAGCTTATTAAGCTTCGCCTGGAGGACACGTCGATGGCGCCTGATAAGGTCTCCGACCGGCAGTTCGGGTTCACGCCCGGAAAGTCGACGGAAGATGCTATCGTGGAGTTGCGGAGGATGGTCTCTGCCTCTGAAGAGAGGTATGCCGTCGCCCTGCTCTTTGATATTTCGGGTGCTTTCGACAATGTCTGGTGGCCCCTGGTCTTAGATAGCTTCAAAAATAGGAACTGCCCCAAGAACGTTTTCGGAGTGCTCCGGAGCTACTTCAGCGATCGAAGGGTGCAGATTGAATTAGGGCACGAGAAAGTTTTCAAGCAGGCAACGAGGGGGTGCCCGCAGGGCTCCGTTCTCGGTCCCACCTGCTGGAACGTTATGTTCGACGGCCTTCTTAAAGAATTAGAGGAAATAGCTCCGGGACAATATGCAGCTTACGCGGACGATTTAATAACAGTAATTAGAGGAAATTCGCGAAGGGAATTAGAACTGAAGGGTCAAATAATCGTTGATAGGATCGTAAATTGGTGCAAGTCCGCGAAATTGGAAATTTCGGAAAAAAAGACAGAAGCGATAGTATTGAAAAATGAAGATATATGTAGAGCACCGATTGGTAGAAGGGGAGGAGACCGCCCGGATAGGAAGCGGAAAACGAATACAAAAAAGGTAGACCTAGCAGGAAGACCCCCAACGATAAAAATAGGAGATAAAAGTATTAAATTCAAAAATTCCGTTAGATATCTCGGTGTCCATTTTGATAAAGGTATGAAAGTAGGGTCTCATTGTGAATATTTGAAAAATAAAGTAGAGTCACTATTCGCGAGATTGGGTAAGTTAGCTAGATCTACATGGGGTCTAAAATATAGGGCGCTCTCGACTATTTACAGGGGAGTGTTCGCCCCAACTGTGGCGTATGCCGCAGCGGGATGGGCAGACCTCTGTACGGAGCGCGATATTAGGAAACTACAAAGTATACAGCGCAAAGTGCTTATTCCGGTGGTAGGCGCGTATAGAACCTCGTCGCGGGAATCATTGTGCGTTGTCGCTGGTGCGACCCCTGTCGAAATCCTCCTCCAGGAAGGCAGGGCTAGGTATGAAATTAGAAGAGCTAGGGACACCGTGATAGGAGAAGCTAGAGTCGCAGCGACAGATGAGGATGCGGTGAAACGCATCAAGGCAGAGGGTAGGAGGATGTGGCAGGCCAAGTGGAGCTCTTCGACGAAAGGCCGTACCACTTTTTCGTTTTTCAGAAACATCTCTGGGAGGATGGGCGCGCGGTGGATTCAACCTGACCGTTGGAGCGCGCAGGTGCTTACGGGTCATGGCGATTTCCGAGCACGCCTTGCGTCGCTCGGACTCGTCGACAGCGGCGCCTGTGACTGTGGCGGCGGTGAAGACACTGTACCGCACTTCCTTCTGGAGTGCGAAAGATTCGAAGCGCAGAGAGTCGCTCTGCGCGATATAGTAGGGGCTGACAGTTGGAGATGGCCGGAAGTAGCACCTTTCTTGGTGCAGACTCCAGAGGCCTTTTCCCTGTTCAGCGATTTCTGTAGAGAGTCGTTATGGATTAAGCAATCCGAGCAATAAGTAGGCCGGGGAAAAGTAATAAGTGTAGCGCGCGATATAAAAATAAAAATAAAAATAGATTCTGGGCCATTCACTCGGGGTGCGTCGGAGC
The DNA here is from genome assembly GCF_040581485.1 of Linepithema humile. Lineage (NCBI taxonomy): Eukaryota > Metazoa > Arthropoda > Insecta > Hymenoptera > Formicidae > Linepithema > Linepithema humile. The sequence goes on along the minus strand of NC_090134.1, from coordinate 13,135,744 downwards.
CCTCGGGCGTGGGAGCGCAGCCTCGTAAGCTTCTCGGGTCAACTGCGTTACCGGATGGTTAGGTATAGGAATTAGTATTCTATTAGGTAGGGTTTCCAACCTGAATATCCAATGACGTATTTGTCATATCCTTCCCAACAGTTTCATCCAAACCTCATATTCCTTTCCCAACAGGGTCAGAGCGCGTGTCCAGGTACGGGACACGAATGAGCAGGCCTCCCCGTGGTCCCCGTGGGCGTGGCTAGGGTGCAGGGGGCGGCGGCTGGGCGCGTCCATCAACGCCAGGTGGGTAGCGTGTCCTGTTCGCTTCTCCGGGTGTGCAAAGGGGTGGTTGCACCGGTCACGGCTGAACTGCTCATCCTGCGTGCGAACCCGCAGGCGCTGCTGGATTTTTCTATCGCCCGGCTTTTGGGGTTTCGTTGGATAGTGGAGAGTATTGTGGCGTATAGCGTTTCTACGCTCAGGTAGCAGGGGTTTTGTTCCTTCCGCGGTTCAACACCCTCACAGTGAATGTGTGTAGTTCATTCCATTTCCTTCACATAATTCCTTCACATTCCTTTAAATATTTTCTACGAATTTAAGATTATAAGAGCCGTTTTATTTTTCCGATCAGATGAATTATCGTCATGTAAGATAACGTTGAAAAAAATGGACCGAACTATTGATAGTTTTATGGAGTTAGAATCAACGAAACCTTTGTCGGAAAAGTCTAATACAACAAATACTATAAGTTTGTTAAGTGATTTTCCACTCTCGACAATGGACAAACTTAAGGCAATTGAAAAAAAGATAAAACATGATGCTACTTTCCGTTCCCAATTGGTAAGATTTTCTTTATTAGTATGTTCTATACTTATCTCTTTATATTTATTATATTATTATTTAGATTATATTATTTAGATAGATCCATTCTATCAAGTTTTATTGGAATAAAAGCATTCAAAAATGCATATAAAAATTCATCTAAAGTTTATTTAATTTATATTATAAATTGATATAAAACAAAGTAAATAAATCAATTACAAACAAAGTAAATGATTGTTACAGAATAAAAATTTACTTCAATTTAAACTAAGATAAAGGGCTGGTAAAGATAAATAAAAAAAAAAAACTTAAAATTAATATAGATAAAATACTCATAAATTATGAAATTTTGCTTAAGCCGTTTTTATATTTTATGACAATATGTTTTTAATATTTACATGTGCGCGTGGTGGTTTATAACATTTTTCTGGGCCAATTGTACAAAAATCTACGCTTTTAAACAAGACATTTTTTCCAAACGTTTTATTTCAATTTTTTCTCCATTTTTACCAAAACAATTTTCTATACATTAAAAAAAAACAATTTTATCTTTTAAACAATATAAAGTATAATAATAATGAAACCTTGTTAATTTTTAAAGAACTTTTGGAGAATTTAGTTTCGATAGTGAATGAACAAAAAAAATGAAGTAAAAATTTTAAAAATACAAGTTTTTATTTTTTTGTGAAATTTTGGAATTTTGATGATAAAATCGCGAAGAAAATGTTAGGCATAATATACTTTCAGCCTTTAAAATATAAAAAAGTCAAAGACCTCTATGGTAAATATGTTGTCCGCTTTAGCGTGAAAAATCCCATACATTTTTATACAATTTCACGTAATTTCAATCAATTTCCATTTAGATTGAGGCTCTGCATATAACAGCTGAGGGTGACAGCATTCAAAAAAGAGTCAACTCCATGTTACGAATAGTATTTAATGATAATGCGGCTAGCTTATTTAATTGGAAGGGTCAGCGAGGAGTCAAACAAAAATTGCAAGGACGACGAATTAGCAAACTAATGATAGGTAAATTAACATTATTTTAAAATAACATGCATGTTTAATATACATAACGTTTTTATCGAGGGGTTGGTCACTGAGGTAATTTTTGTACAAGGGCTAGGTAATTCAGCGGCAATCCAAACGAAATTTTGGATAATCCAATGTAATTTTTGGCAAATCTTAATAATCTTTAGCTTCTAGGTAATCTTGTGTAATCTAATAGGAAATCCTAAGTAATCTAAGAGTAATATCAAATAATCTGTAGGTAATTCTAGGTATTCCTAAAGTAATCTCAAATAATCTGAGATAATCTAAAGTAATCTTTGATTTTTTAATGAACGTCATTAATAAGCATGTTGTATTTTTTTATAATAATATACATTTTTAATCAATTTTTGGAATTGACGTAAAAGAATTGCTTTCTTATAATCTAGGAATTGTCATCGTTAGGTTTTTGCGGTATCACATCTTGTAATGTTTTCTCTCTCAGGCTGCGGATACACGAGCATTTAAAAATTGCATTTAGAAATTGTCAAACTATTTTAGATAAATTTTTTTGCGTTAAGAAATTTACCTAAAATAAAAATTATTTAGTTTTTTAAAAAATGGAATTCTCTCTTTCGAAGTGAACAATGATTTGCATTTATTTTCCTGCTGATAATGGATATAGATGGAATAATGCCGTTTAAATTGGCATGTAAAATTTCATGAGACAGGCGTCTATCTATTATTCAAAACAAATTTTAAAAAAGCTAAAAATAACTAAAAATACAAATATATAAAATATATATATATAAATATAAAATATATATATAAAAATTGCGAAATACATCCTTATCTATAATGAAAAGATATGTGCAAAATCTTTTAAAAGATTCTTTATATTGATTATTCTTCGGATTCGTTTTAGAATTGTTGAGAATTGCTGTTTCAAAAAGTTATGCCCGTCACACGTGCTCACTGAAGAGTTCACGTTTCATTGTTTCGCGCATACGCACACGCAACGCATCTACCGCATCAGCTGCCGAGAAACAATCACATATCGGAAACGTAGTCTTTTATGTTTCGAGTCTGTGCAAATTGCGAGACGTTGCCCGCTCTGTGCTTAATACAGTTTTTATTATTATTTTTTTGGTGGTTTTATTATCAAAATCGATCAAAATGGAAAATTCTGAACAATCGTCAAGGGAATTACCAGCTGAAATCAACACGAGAAATACAGAATTGATGAATTTTGACAGTAAATTAAAAATTTTGCCAAGTTATTTGATCGAACTGTTAAAAGAAACAAAATATTACACTGAAAGTTCTTTTCTTTCGATTCACGAAAAAGATATTCAAGAAATAGAAATCTTTGCAAGAGAGCAACTTTATTTGTTAGTGGACAAAAAAGATCATGTCAAGTATTATGGTCCATTGTTTTCCAAAAAACCTGAAATGTTTAAAATACTAGGAGGATTCAAAAAGCAAATTTTCGAATTGTCCCAACAGTTGCAGAGAGAAACAAAAGCAGGTAATAAAAATGTAGACGATAAAAAGAAAATTAGTTATAAAAGAAAACGAGACGATTTATCTGAAAAAAACTCTAATTTAATTACACGGACCAAGACAATAGATTTACATTTAGAAATGAAAAAAATTAAAAAACTTATATTAGACTGGATAGAACAAAAAATAAGTAAGACATCAGACACGAATGAAAATAATTTATTGGAAAAAGCAAATAATATTAAAATTAAAGTTGAAGTTGGGGATAAAAACTTTATTTTTGCTACGGTTGGTTGTTTTCTTTGCAATAAATCTATAAAAATCATTAAGTGCAGTAAAAATGAAAATACTAGTACAAGATGGATGACAAGCAATTTTTATAAACATTTTTTGAAACATTTAACAAATACTCAAAACGACACTTCGACAGCACCTCGAACTTCTTTTAAAACAGCATCCTTATTAACATCTTATTTTTCAAAAACTGATGCTAACGATTTGGATACTATTGAAACGTGTGACAATTTGAATACTATTAAAAATAAAAAATCGAAACAAAGATCATCTTTGGAAACTTCGGTAATAATTCCAATCGAAGACACCGAAGAAACCGAGGCAAAAACAATCTCTGAGACTGTTACAGAGGAAAATAATTCAGATTCCGATACTGAATTGCCAAATTTTTAATAGACAGTACTGGGAAAAATAAGATGATGTGCAGTACTAAAATTACACCTTCAAAAAAATCATCATCTAAAAAATACAGTCGACAAAATCGATTAAAAAGAAAACTACAAATAATATCTCCTAATCAAATGTTTATCACGCAATATTTTTCCTATCTTGACAAAATTTCGAAAATAGTCCAAGAAAATGATATTTTAAAGAAAGCGTTTTTTGAGCATGCTGAGGAACTTCGATGTCTTAAAAAAAATATTGCTTCGATCCCATATAATATTGATGGTTTTTTAAAACAACTTTTTGAAACAGCAATTCTTAATAATTCTAAAACGAATCCGAAAAACAATCAATATAAAGAATCTTTTAAAAGATTTTGTACATATCTTTTCATTATAAGTAAGGATGTATTTAGAAATTTTTATATATTTGTATTTTTAATTATTTTTAGCTTCTTTAACATTTGTTTTGAATAATAGGTGGACGCCTGACTTATGAAACATTACATGCCAATTTAAATGGCATTATTCCAGCTGTATCTACTATCAGCAGAGAAATAAATGCAAACAATTGTTTACTTTGGGAAGGAGAATTCCGTTTTAAGGAATTAAACAATTTCTTAATACAAAAAAATTTGCCTAAAGTGGTTTGGCTTAGTGAAGATGCGACTGGAATTACTGGCAGAGTCGAATATTCAACATATGAAAATTGTAACATAGGTTTTGTTTTACCATTAAATGACGATGGTTTACCAAAAGTTGGATATTTTAAAGTAAATAACAACTTTCTTTATTTTTAAACAATTATCAAGTTGATTTTTCACAAAATTATTGAATTGTGATTTTTAGGCGTCAACTTATAAGGAAATAAAAAGACAATTTCAAGAGGAACGTATTTCTAATTATGCCTATGTTGTTATGGCCCAGCCTTTACAGAATAATACTCCATCGTTTTGCCTGTCAATTTTTGGTACAGATAATCGGTTTACAGCCTCTGATGTTTTGAAAAGATGGATAAAAATGCAATCTATGGCTAAAGAATTTGGTATTACAATTTTGGGTCATTCATCTGATGGTGATACTAGACTTATGAAAACCATGAAAACTACATATAAACTTCCAGCTTCTGTTGAAAATAAGTGGCCTTGGTTTCATTGTATGAAACCCCCTAATTCAAATGCGTTGGTCTGCCAAGATACTATACATATTGGTACAAAATTGAGAACGCGGCTTTTACATAAAAAAGTGAATTTACAAATAGGCAATTATATAATCAATAAAAAGCATCTTGAATATCTTATACTCAATTTTGGAAAAGATAAACACTTATTAACTATGTCTGATATAAATGGAGAAGACAAAATGAATTATAGAGCTGTGAAAAAAATATGTGATCCGATAGTGACGAATATTTTAAATGAAAAAGTGACAAGTGCAAAAGGTTCTGTAATTTATTTAGAAACATTAAGAAATATTTTAGATTCATTTTTAAACAAAAATTTGGCTCATAGAAAGAGGTTATTTTTAATTTGGAAATCTGTATTTATTTTTCGAATATGGCGAAACTGGATCTTAGAACAAAATGATTTAACTCTATCAAAAAATTTCATTACTTCAAATTCCTATATGTCAATAGAAATCAATGCTCACTTCTTACTTATGCTTTTTCAAAAAATTTTATCTGACTCTAACTTGAATTCTAGTATGTGCGTCCCATGGTTGATGAGTAGCCAACCATGCGAACAACTTTTTCGTTCAACAAGAAGCTTGACTTCTACTTTTTCCACAATAGTTAATTTTAGTTTAAATGATATTATGAATAGAATTAAAAAAATTCAAATTATACAAAACGTCAAAAATGATTTAAAAGATCAGTTTGTTTTCCCAAGGGAAGTACATAATCGTTTAGGTATTGGAAGTAATAAAAATTTAGATGATATCCCAGATGATATAGAAATTGAAAACATTATTATGTCAGCTCTTACAGAAGCTAAATCGGATCTTAATGAAATTGGCATAAACAACATTCCTGAATCGTATTGGAAAAATATTAATTGTTTCCCAAAATTTTTGGAAGAAAATCTTGTGGAAGATATTGATTTAAATAATGATGAGAATGATAATTTAATTTCGAATTTTGAATCAGAATTAGATACTACAACACAAGTTGAATCAATGTTAGAAACAAGATTGCAAACTGATATGGTCTCTGAAACTGATAATTTTGATAACGATCAATTGGACGATGACCTTTGTCTAAAAGATTATGTTGATGATCCAGAATTTATTACGAAAAAAGATAATATAGAAAAGTCGCCGTTTATAAAAGTAGTTCTAGCAAACCAGACAAAAATAGTTAAAAAATCATCTCTTTGTTGGTTATTTAATAATAATAAAAAATTAAGTAATGACAGATTAGTGCGTGTCAGACAAAATCCTACAAGTTCTCACAATCTAAGTCATCAAGTAGACACTGAAAATGACAATTCGGAGGTTGTAATAAATACTGAAATGTATTACGCCGTTTATTATGATACTGGATGGTATATAGGAAGGGTCTTGGAAAAATTAACTAATCGAATGTTCAAAATAAAATTTCTGTTTCAAAATTTAGAAGTTTTTAAGTGGCCGCGAAAAGATGATATTCAAGAAGTTGAGAGTAGATATATATTTTATGGCCCTATTAATATGCAGGGTGTTAATCCTTTAACTATTTCTCAATCTGATAGAAAATTGATTATAAAACAATTCCAAAAAATTAAAAAAAAATTTTAGTTATATCAGGACTTTAATAATTTTTAAGTACATATACATAAAAGTTTTAAGATATTTGTTTCACAAATGTATCTTTTTATTTATATTTAACTTGATTAGTCGCAAAAATTTTAATTTAATATTAAGTTGTGATATTGTTTAACAAAGAGTCTGTATTACTCTATTGATGTTTTTTTTTTAATATTTTTTATTTTATAAAATACCTATTAATATTTATTATGTGCTAACTTCCCAGAGGTTTAATATTTATGTTCAATTAGATATTATTTTATTAGTATTAAAAAATCTCAAACGTTATGAGTAGTCAAACTTCTTACTATGTATACATATAATACATATTCTGTTTGTAAAATTTTTATATTTTTATATTCCTGTATGCAATAAATATTTGTTTTGTATAATTGCGTTTTTTTTCTTAAGCAGTGAAAATCTAAAATCAATCTGAAGAAATAATACTTTAGCTACTGGTATAAGGTAATCTTGGGTAATATGAGGTAGTATTTGATAATCTAAGGTAGTATTAGGCAATCTTAAATAATCCAAGGTAATTTAAAGGTAATCCGTATGAAAGGTAATTTTTGTACACCATAACCGTTAGTGACCAACCCCTCGGTTTTTATGGAATATTGATTTATTTATAGAAACAATGATCAAAACATTTCCGAAAATGACGGAAAGTATATTCGGTAGAAAAGCCGGACCATGGTTGGCTCAAGCCAGCTTTCGCTTAGAGAAGAAAAATAAGTGAGTACTAAAATTGTTTTTATTGTATACGTAATCGATTATTCCCATTTATAATATTTTATATATGTATTTGTCTTTTTTATCGTTATAGACGTAATAATACTAGTAATGAGAAGGAGAATGAGAAAGAACCTGATATAAGCAGTGGTGAGGAAACCAGTGTTGCCAGTAGTGATGTTTCAAAAACCGATAATTAACGAATTATTGTTTTTTCTTCAGATTTTACTTATTTAAAAAAAACTTGGTTTGCTTAAAATGTGATTGTCTGAAAAGATTACGTTTTTACATAAATTAAAAATTGTTCTAAAGATTACTAATAATGTTAATTTTCTTATAATTATAGTAGTTTAAAAAAATTTCGTTTGTTTAAAGTATATAGTTTGAAAAATGTATGTGCAGTTAACATATTAAAAGCATAAGATATAAATAAAATATTTGACATATTATTATGTATTATTACTCTTTTTTTACTATTTAAATATTTCAACCTACTTATTCATTTAATATTTTTTTATTTATAATTATTATACTAGTATTTTGTACACAATATTTCTCGTCAGGACTTGATGAACTGCAGATATCGCTGTTTTATAAGAAGATTTTATAAAAATATAATTATTGTTAGACAAATAACGACAAATTAAAAAAAGTTTTTAACATTAAATTAAACATTTTTTAACACATAAAATACGTCAATTTTACATTTAAAAAATATTTTTTAACATATATAAAAGTTTATTTAATGTTCAAAATTAATTAATTTTAAAATTTTACATTATTTTAATATTTTAAAAACATTTTTTTTAATATACACTCACCCGAAAAAAAAGCGGTACACTGAAAATGTGGGAAAAATTCATCAAATTTCAACTGACGATAACTTCGTAAATAATAAAGATAGAAAGTTCTATAAAATATGGAAATGAAGCTAAAAATCTCTACTTTAAGAATCAATTTATTTCAATGTTGCAAAATAAATTTATTGAAAATGGCGGATGACAAAGCGCGAGCATGCAAAATTGAAAAATAATGGTTCGAGTTTGCGACGGTGCACGGTATAAACAAAAAATTGTAGCTTATTGGGATCAAAAGCGTACGAAAGTACAGAGTCTCCTCTTTAAAATGCTTTTTTATGCATCTTGATACGATGATTTTTCGCCGAGAGATTCGCATTTGAAGAAAAAGGCAGATTCTTACTTCAAATGCGAATCTCTCGGCGAAAAATCATCGTATCAAGATGCATAAAAAAGCATTTTAAAGAGGAGACTCTGTACTTTCGTACGCTTTTGATCCCAATAAGCTACAATTTTTTGTTTATACCGTGCACCGTCGCAAACTCGAACCATTATTTTTCAATTTCGCATGCTTTTGCTTTGTCATCCGCCATTTTGGAGAAAGTTATCACACATTATTGCGTTATGAATTTTCGAACACTAGACATCCAAACTTTTAAAATGGTTTTTAAAAAATCCTGCTAGCTGTATTACGTGCCGAGATATTCAATTTTGAACCAGACCGAATTGCAAGAATAAGAATTCTGTGGTTATCAGCTCCGCGGTATTTTAAAACTCCAAACTCTCCTTACGGTTATAAGGGTCAATTCTGCTCTTGGCGTTACCCAGGATCAACGGCGTGGACGTGGCAGAAATCTGATCCCGTGTGCACATGTTGGCACGTGTGTATGTGTGTGTGTGTGTGTGTGCGTGCGTGTGTCCGTGCGTCCGTGTGTGTGTATGTGTGTGTGCGTGCGCGTGCGTGCGTGCGTGCGTGCGCGTGCATGCGTGTGTGTGCGCGTGCACCACTGGGATAAGGACCTCATGGCTCGTTAGATCCACGATATTTTACGACTCCAAACCCTCCCGGTGGTGCGTGTACAATTGTGTGTGCGCGCGCGTATATTAATAATGGGTATGACCTCCTCGTGCGCGTATTACCTCATTCATGCGACGAGGCATACTTCTTATTAGTGTTCTAATTTCAGTCTGCGTAATGTCATTCCACTCTATTTCAAGAACTCTTCGAAGTTCTGGCAATGACTGAGGAGCAGGTATATGATTTCGTACTTTTCTGTTAATATTGTCCCATAGGTGTTCAATGGGATTTAAATCTGGACTCATTGCTGGCCATTCGAGTCGATTTATGCCAACTTCATCGCAGAAATCAAGCACTTTTCTCGCAACGTGCGGTCGAGCATTGTCTTGCATAAACAAAAAGTCCTCTCCGATGAAGTGCGCATACGGAACAACGTACGGTATGAGTACGTCTTCCACGTATACATCTGCGTTCATGTTTGCGTCAAAAAAGTGGAGATCTGTGTGAGCATTCGCAGAAATTCCTGCCCAAACCATTACAGAGCCACCATTGTAGCTAGGCCTCTCACTTACAGTACAGTCTGCAAATCGTTCTCCAACGCGACGGTATACTCGTTCTCGTCCGTCTGAAGAATACAGACAAAAACGAGATTCGTCGCTAAAAAGAACGGTACTCCATTCTGCATATGTCCAGCCTGCATGCTCGACAGCAAAATTGAGTCGAGTTACGCGATGGCGACGCATAAGCGAAGGTACATTTGCTGGCCTGCGCGGAAAAAGACCGTGTTCCGCTAATCTGTTTCGAATAGTGTCAACGGATACATTACATTCGCGGACATCTCTTAAATTGTTTCGAATTTGAACAGCCGTTTGATGTCTGTCTCTTAATGAATTTAAAACAATAAATCGGTCATCGTTTTCATTCGTACAACGAGGACGTCCCGAACCAGGTCTTCTTTGGACAGAATTAGTCTCCAAGTACCTAGCATAAGCACGTTGCACGGTTGACACTGATAAATCAAGTGCCTCAGCAACGTACCTTCGACTTCTCCCATCTTCAATTAACGCTACAACTTGAGCAGCTTTTTCAGGACTTATCGTCGCCATAATTGACCAATAATTTCAATGCGAAAAGATTAATTATTGTTTACTTTGACGAAGTCGTACGAATAAGTAACGCGTCTCGAAAGAAAAAGATCAAGAGAAATCAAGCACTCTTCTCGCAATGTGCGGTCGAGCATAAACAAAAAGTCAGGGCGGAGAAATCACAAAAGATCTGCAGACATCTCCTTCGGATGCAAAACAATTGATTGAAAAATAATGGTTCGAGTTTGCGACGGTGCACGGTATAAACAAAAAATTGTAGCTTATTGGGATCAAAAGCGTACGAAAGTACAGAGTCTCCTCTTTAAAATGCTTTTTTATGCATCTCGATACGATGATTTTTCGCTGAGAGATTCGCATTTGAAGTAAGAATCTGCCTTTTTCTTCAAATGCGAATCTCTCGGCGAAAAATCATTGTATCGAGATGCATAAAAAAGCATTTTAAAGAGGAGACTCTGTACTTTTGTACGCTTTTGATCCCAATAAGCTACAATTTTTTGTTTATACCGTGCACCGTCGCAAACTCGAACCATTATTTTTCAATTTTGCATGCTCGCGCTTTGTCATCCGCCATTTTCAATAAATTTATTTTGCAACATTGAAATAAATTGATTCTTAAAGTAGAGATTTTTAGCTTCATTTCCATATTTTATAGAACTTTCTATCTTTATTATTTACGAAGTTATCGTCAGTTGAAATTTGATGAATTTTTCCCACATTTTCAGTGTACCGCTTTTTTTTCGGGTGAGTGTATATAAAAATTTATTTAATGTTTAAAACATATGTTATTTTATTAGGTCCTTGAATAAGTTCTCGCTGTTTCTTAAAAGATGGCGTAGCGGCACTCTGTGCATGGAATTTCGTACGGAAACGCATCAGCTAAGTAGTACTATATGTAACCTCAAATTTTAGTAGATACAGTTTACCACAGTGTCAACCACGTGTTTAATTACCTATTGCGAAAATGTCTACTTTTGTGCCAAATAAAGTGTTTTTGCGGGGAATTTTATTGCACTGCTTTATTCAAAAGAAATCTGCAGCTGAAGCACACAGAATTCTTGTTGAAACATATGGTGACAATGCTCTGTCGAATACGACATGCAGAGACTGGTTTAGGCGCTTTAAAAATAATGACTTTGACCTTGAAGATAAAGAACGTTCTGGAGCACCGACAAAGTTTGAAGACGAAGAAACCTAATGAAACTATCACGGGAGCTCGCTATCGACTTCAGATGATGCGTTTGAGTCGAGCTCTAAAAGAAAAGCGGCCACTATACGGGCAGAGACACGACAAAGTCATTTTGTTACATGACAATGCTCGGCCACATGTGGCAAAACCAGTCAAAACTTACCTGGAAACGCTTCAATGGGAAGTTCTACCTCACCCGCCGTATTCACCGGACATAGCCCCCTCGGATTACCACTTGTTTCGGTCGATGGCGCATGGTTTGAGCGAGCAGCGCTTCCATTCTTTCGAAGAAACCGAAAAATGGGTCGATTCATGGATTGCGTCAAAAGATGAATCGTTTTTTCGACGGGGGATTCAATTACTGCCAGAAAGATGGGAGAAAGTGGTCTCTAATGATGGACAATACTTTGAGTAAAGTTATTGTAAGCCTTATATTTTAAATTAATGTTTTTTTTTAACAAAAAAAACAGCGAGAACTTATTCAAGGTCCTAATAATATATACAAAACGTTTATTTCATGTTTAAAATGCGTTATTTCAATATTTAAAAAACATTTTTTTAACATATAAAATTCGTTTATTAAATGTTAAAATAAATATTTTTTAAATGAAAAAAAGGATCTATCTCATTAATTTTAACATTTTTTAAACATTTTTTTATCATTGTAAAAAATGTTTTTAAAATGTTTAAAAAATATGTTTTTGCTATATGGGTAAAGAATTATGTTAAAATGAATCAATTTTTTTATTCATATTATACGAATAAAAATGTTCTATTAACATTTTCTATGAATTATTGTAACTACTCTTTTATGTAGTTTTTAAATAATTTATATGTAATTTTCACATCACATTTAAAGTCACAATAACAAAACTAAATGTAAAACATTGTGTCAATTACTTAACATTTTTAATTTGTCAATAAGTAACACAATGAATAAGAGTTATTTTAACTTAAAATTTAGAGTGGACTTTCTGGGACATGCAAAAAATGTTAAAATTAACATTTTATTTTTTACTGTGTACCATCACAATTTTAGATGAATAGAATATTTTCAGAGTTATTTCTCTAAAAACAAGAAAAGTAATTCACTGTTATCCACTCTCCCTTACATATTTTAACGTTAAAATATTTTATATCTACTTTTCCCTAATATTTGGATATTAAAATATATAAATTCAACTTTATGCAAGTATTTTAGAAAAGGATACTATAATAAGAATAAAATATACTTTTATTTTTATTTTTTTTATTTTTATATTGCATAAATCTTTACTATACATGTACATACAACCTTATATAATCTTGTACATGTACATACAACTTTATACAACCTTATACATATACAATCTTATATATGTACAGACTTAGATAGCTAAGGACACAAAAAATATTCTGTAATTAACATATTTGTACTTTCTATTTCGTACATCTTGTATGATTTTAAATGTTTTAATTGTAATAAAAAAAAAAAAAAATATTTATTATCATTTTCTTTTAAAATTATGTACCCTAAATACTTTTTACAAACAGAAAAAGTTTTGTAACTTTGACACACTGCATAAAGTTTTGAATCAAATACAAATAAAAAAACTACCTTAGAAAAATTAGGCAAATGCTCATGAAAAGAAGTACATATAAAATTATTAATTTCAATCTCATTTCCAAATAATTTGACAGAATTTCCAAAACATATTTTTACATCACATTTTAAATTTAAGAACTTTGAAATAACATTAAAATATGTGGTACTTCCTATTGCAGTAACATTACATTTCTTAAAAAAAGGAAAAAGTTCAAAAATATTGCAATTGTTCCATTTAAATAGCATATCTTGTTGATGACGGAAAGCAATAGTTTTGCAAACATTTTTAAAATTTTTTAATTTGTTTGAAAGATCTTTCAAGTAATTATGTTTGCTTTCAAACCTTATAGTCCAAAAATGTCTTGGAGGACCCATTCTTTTAATAACAGTTGGCAAGTGTGTAATCATGTGATGTTTTGGTCTTAAATGAGTATTATATTCAGTTAAAAATAATTTATGATGATTTTCGATTAGATTTTCAAAATCAGTCATCAAAATATTATGAAGTATAGGAGCAAATGCTATTTTGACAATTTCTATTAACAAAAGAATTACTTTCCATTTATTGTAATTTGTGCTATGATCAAGTTTTTTTGTAATATCACTGATTATTAAAAAAAAAAATATTAATAAGCAATAAGTTTGGACAGCTCTTTGATCTATTAAATGGCCTGCTTTATTAAAATAGATTGGACTAGGTTTATTAGCTCTATTTTAAAGACCGTAATCAAAAGTATTTATTTTATCATTAATTTCTTCTATCGAAGTTAATTTTTCTTGTATTAAAAATTTTAGAAACAATTTAAGTTCAAGTTGGCAAATTCCTTCCAGAAGATCATGCATTATATCAACTGATAAATTTATTCCAAATTTAAAAAATTCTAAATCATTTAAAGCACTGCGTAACTTAATTCCATATACACTATCGTCGTAATGATTAATCGCAAGTTGAATATGATTTTTAAAATTTTCAGGTGTTCTCAAAAGAATATCTTTGTAACGGTGCAGCCCGCAAGCTGCATCGTTACGGCTACGGACCGTCCATCGTCCGTAGTCCACCAAGGGCGCATCGAGCGCCGATAAACTTCTTATCGTAACAACGGCGGTCAACCGCCGAAAACCCCCCACACCCGACCGTTCCGAAATTCCGTTTTGTGGGGGGCTCGCCGCCGAAATCGCCGATGCTTGCCGATTCGAAGCCAATCGGCTGCCAGCCGGGTATAAAAGAGGCCCGGCTGTACGTCTTCTCACCAGATCCTGTTCACTGCTAGCCAGCGAACAATCCTGCTGCGAGCGTTCTCGTAGTCCGACCGAGAGTACTCGGATTCTATGCCTTATTCCAGGTACACGAGCGTCCTCGATACCGTTTCTATCTCCGATACGAGCGTTCTCGTATACCCGTCGAGCGTACTCGGCTCCTCCGGGCATCGATCTTCGTATACAGGGCATTCCCTTATACTTAGTCGAGTCGCCGCTCTAAATCCGCCTTCGTACGAGTGTTCTCGTACGTCCGCCGACCAGATTCGGCCTCAAAGCCTCTAGTGCGAGCGTCCTCGTACTCCCGTCGAGCGTACTCGACGACCAGTGTTGCTAGACGGGACGCTTTTTTTCACGAACGCACTTGAGAATCGGCCTCAACGGTGTACTAATTGAGAAAAAAAAAGGGCACTTGTAGACCCTTCTATTAAAAAATTATTAGAAAATTTTGTTTATCGTTAAAAAGTGATAAAAAGTAATAAAATAATAATAAATTAAACGCATGTAAATATTATGTTTATTTTTATAATAATAAAATAATTAATAATATTAATAAAAAATAAGCTAAAAAAGGAAAGGATGTTTAAATAATTGTTAATAACATTTTAATAACAATAAAATATTTTATTTGGCAGAATTATTTTCCCGCTTTGCAAGAACTTCTTTAATAATATTGGTGCACTTTGATCGAGCCAGTGAAAGATCTTGCACGATTGAAAAATCTATACAAATGTCTTTTAACAAAGGAACTAAGTGATCTGCGGTATAAAGAGCAACGTTAAGTTCAGAATAAAAAGCTGCTAATTTAATTTTGGCTCGTTTAACGTTTTCAATATGAGAATTTTTGGAATGTTGGCTTTGGCTTTGACTTATTTGAGAATTACTGTCACAATTTTTAATATGTTTAGCCCTTTGTGAATGTCGTATTAAATCTGATTTACAGCATCTAATGGTAATATTGCACAAGTTACAAATTGCCTTATTTTCCGTAGGATGAGGAGCCAGCCATCCTTTAAATAAATCGTCAGCTAACCAAGAATTTTGAAAATTTTTAATATGCGTCTTTTTAATGGCTCCTTTTGAACTATCCATATTTCGCGTAACAAAAAATACATATAAATATATATATGATATAAATATTATTATTTTTTACATGTACTCACCTAACTTTCTCCTGTAGCCTGTCAAACGTCTAACTTTTCGCGCCAGCACCCAACACTATAAGCCGTATACACCGCTGGATTCATAGCTGCAGCGCTGCGCATGCGCGAGAAAAAACGTCCCGTCTAGCAACACTGTCGACGACCTGTTCCTAATCTTGCGTTACCGCGCACCGGGATTCATCCGCAGAATCCATCCGGCGGGCAAACTACGTCGACCAATCCGCGCCGTCGAGCGACCCGTCACGATCTACGATCGAACGAACTCGCGGTACCGTCACGAACCTCACCGACGAGCGTTGCGTTGTACCAACCGCTACGACACGATCATCCGCGCTTGCGCTCTTGCTACTCGCACCAAGACGCCTCACGTCGAACTTTAATAATTCAGTCACCGTTGCTCTAAATAATTATTTCTCTCTCGCCATTCGCTCAAATAATTATTTCACTATTGCCGATACTTCATCTTTATTTCACGCTGCTTTGTTTTATTCCACGCCGCTTTAACTAATTATTTCACCGTTGCTATTATACCGATCGCACCGATACTTTTCTATTTTACGCTACTTGTATATTCTTTCGAATTCGCGTCGCACACGCTTCGCATGTACACACGAACATTGAAGCAGATCATTTGAAGCAAGTCATTTCAACATCTTACTTAATAAACGTTGTTTCTTTACTTTGTTATAAACGAGTCTTTATTTTTTGACATACCCCCAACCGACCGAACCTGGATTCCGGCGAGCTACTCCGCGTCCGCCGAAGCTCACACGGTTTCATCTTCTTGTTTGCAATTTACTTTAGTAAAATTTTTATGCATGAGACATATTCTACAAAAAAAGTTAGCTTGAAATGATTCAACCATGCCATATAACGTTGCTCCTCCTAAATTGTCATGGCTTAATGTCGCTAAAGTTCCTTTTATTGGATATTCAACTCCTTCAATGTAAAAACCTTCTGTTTCCAAAATTCTTAAATCTTTTACAATAACTTCCAAAACTGAATTTATACCAAAATCTTTTATGTATTTACTATAACACAAAGCTAATAAATGAATATTGTTTAAATTAGAATTGAAATGAGGAGGTAAATTGTATATTACAAAATAAAATCCCCCAATTTTATGAGACAAAGCTTTACTACCTAAGGGATTACAAATTTCAAAGTCGTCAAAAAATATTTCTATTTCAATAGTTAATTTTTCTGAATTATGGAAAAGGTTATATATATTGTGTGTGTGGGGTTTTATACATTTCACCATCTACAAGATTATTGTATGTACTACAATTTAAGGTCTTTTTATTGAAGGAATTAAATATTATTTTTTTAAAGGAATTATTTTTAAATAAAAATTTTAAGGTTTCAATAATTAGAACATAAGTAAATGTGCAAGTTAGAGGAACAGTTTTATACATTTTTAATTTTGAATCAAACTTTTGTTTTATGCAAACCCCACAACTTTTTTCTATTGGTTTTACCATACATTTTTCGTACTTTCTTTTACGTTTATGTTTTGTTAAATACCTATCAAAAAAATTAAAAAATGTTGATACAATTTCCCAACAGATAACGTTTGATTCATTTACATTATCCAAAAATTTTTCGAATACAGAATTTATCAGTTGAGATAAACATTGCAATATTTTATCAATCGATGTATCAGGTATGCCAAAAGAATATAAATTTTGTATAAAAAATGAAAAGTTATTATTGATATCTTCCAAAATATCATCAAGAATATTTGTACTTATATCTTCATCTATATTTAAATTCTTATTAATGTTTGTATTCGACTTATTATTATTATTTATATTTAAATTTTCATCAGTATTACAACTACCCAATCAGCAGACAATGTTTTTTAAATAAATTTTTAATATTTATTTTTTATTAATTGTACATTGTATAAATAATTGTAAAAATAATATTTATTTAATCTTTATTAATAATTTATTTAACATGAAATATTCGTTAAAAATAATAATTTAGAATAAATGTTTATGTAATGTTTATGTAACATTTATTAAACATAAAATATTCGTTTAAGATAACAGTTTTAAAAAAATGTTTAAGTAATGTTTAGTTAACATTTATTAAATATTTACTTATATTTTCACATAATGAAATAATATTCGTTTAAAATAATAATTTAGAATAAATGTTTATATAAGGTTTATTTAACATTTATTTAATATTTATATATTTTCACTTTTACATGAATTATTTATTTGCATAATTGATGAATGAATATTGAAGAAACAATCTAATGTTTATTTAATCTTTATATGCATTAAATTATATAAAATAAATAAAATAACTAACTATTAAAATAAATAAAAAACCTAATAAAATAACTAACAATTATTTTGATATTTATTTCAATCATGTTATTTCCCACACAGCACATGATATCATTCGAATATTCTGTAGTCATACTGTGAATATACGTACTGTACATAATATACTGAGAATATTTCTATAACATCTCTTACAGTATATTATTTTTCGTATATTCTCAGAATAATAATAATGACATAACCTGTGCTAATTGGATGAGCGTGGTCACGTGGTTTTCTTCTCGAGATCGTGCCGACTGCAGCATGCTGCAGGCACATGTTTTGCCATTGTTAAACATTGTATGAGGTTACGTGATTCACGATCCGCTGTGTAGTTGCTGTGATTGTCGAGTAAAAAATCTTTGAAAAGTACCTGAAAATAAGAAAGGTATGTATACTTTTAATTCCTTGCATCTCATGTAAATATATATTTAAATATATTCCTATATTTGTCATTGAAGAATATGCCAAAAGATGTACCGTTTCATGAACTTTCCAAGAACCCTGCTTAAAAAATTCGATAAGAAATGATAAAAATAGATTAACATTTTATTGAAACTGTATATAAATTTATCGTAAGATATCAATTCAATCAGACACAAGTTTTTGATGAGATAGAAAAGCTATCAATTCCTATCGTTTTAATATCTAATTAAATCGTATCTTCTTTAAACGTTTAAATATTTATCTGAACGTATATGCTTTTTTATATTTAAACTATCTATTTATAGAATTTGATCAGCCAATTATGCATCTATATTATTCAATACACGTTATCCGAAAGACTGCTTATCGTTCTTTATATGACGTATTCGTACATGAGTAACTCAATGAATTTAATCTTATATTTATTATTTAGTCTATATCGTTTTCTATCGTTTAGTATATCTATATTATTCAATACACGTTATCCGAAAGGCTGACTATCGTTCTTTATATGACGTATTTGTACATGAGTAACTCGATGAATTTAATCGCATATTTATTATTTAATCTATATCGTTTTATATCATTTAGTATATCTATATTATTCAATACACATTATCCGAAAGGCTGACTATCGTTCTTTATATGATGTATTTGTACATGAGTAACTCGATGAATTTAATCGTATATTTATTATTTAATCTATATCGTTTTATATCGTTTAGTATATCTATATTATTCAATACACGTTATCCGAAAGGCTGACTATCGTTCTTTATATGATATATTCATCTATAAATTACTCGATGAATTTAATCGTATATTTATTATTTAATCTATATCATTTTCTATCGTTTAGTATTATATCTATATTATTCAATACACGTTATTTGAAAGGCTGCTTATCGTTTTTTGTATTTAGATGTGTTCAATTTTATTTAGATATATGTATATTGAATAATATAGATGCGCTAAACAATATAGAAAATAATATAATCTAAATAATATATACATATTTGTGTTTTATCCTTATTTCCTTATATCTATTATTAATTATCTATCTATCTATATAATTAGTTACAATAAACAATTAGAAATTTCCGTTTTTTATTATTACACGTATATATAAAATTTTCATTATTATAAAAAATGATTTATTACTTTGGCCTAAAAAATTTAAATAATAATTTTTTTCTGATATAAAAGAATGCAATTAGTTTTTTGTAACATAATTTATACAAATATAAAAATATTTTTACACAATACTTACGCACATATACTCATAAACATACATCATCGCAAGCGCAAGGAATTATATAAATTATACAAAAGTATGTAGGGGGGGGAGTATATATTTGTATAAATATTTTATAATTGACTAATCAAATTCGATAAATCAAACAGCTTAAATATAAAAAAGCAAATACGTTCAAATATTTAAACGTTTAAGAAGAGACAAATTTTAATAGCTTTTCTATCTCATCGAAAAGAGTGTGATTGAACGAATAGGCTACGATAAATTTATATACACTTTTAATAATACTTCAATGTTTTGATCGTTTCTTATCGGATTTTTTTAAACACAGTAAATAAATTAACAAACTATAAGTAAGTATGATTAAGTTTATTGTAATTCGATTGTATTTGGTAATTCACATACATAACATTCACCAACATCTATAAATATCATTTTTTGCTTAATTTCTTCCATCGAAATTATCATGATATTTTTTTCTTTTTTAACAACTTTCATTAAATGTAACATTGGTACATTTTCTTTAATTGGAGCAGTTATAATTTTTCGAACTGTCATACAGCATCGTTCTTCAATTAAAATAAACTTTGTAATTTGTACAATAGTATCATTTTTTAATTTAATTATAGTATCATCTGTTTTCTTTGGCCGATCGTACAAAGTACTGTGAAATACTATGCCTTTAAACATACATCTATTAAAGACAAGACCATTAAGCAAAGGCTCTTCTGCGGAGTCTGTTATATTTATTAATGGTGTACCATGACCACTAAAAACGATACCATCTTTAGTAGTTGTGTATTGCGTTAATCTTCGATATTCAAATAAAGTTTTACAGTATTGATAACTATCGTCATTGTTAAATGCGGCAGTGGCTACAGAATGTCGATATGTCATAAGCTGTAAATGTTTTTCTATTATTTGATTTTGCACGCCTTTGGGCCCATTTACATATTGTTTGAAATAAAATATGTTGCTTTCGTATGGGAATGTTGATGTGGCCCATAATGGTCCAGATTTTCTAACAGATTGTACTAGATGCAGTACACAGTTGGAAAATTTGTGTTTTCTTGTTAAAAAATATGCCGGTTAAAATTTTTGTGTTAAATATGTAACACATTTATATGTTAATTTAACATATTGCTGTTGTGTTAATTGATCTCAAGTGTTAAATTATGAAAACAACTAAGAAAAAGTGTAAAAATAACATAATGTGCACATATTTTTTAATTTTACACAATAGATATGTTACGTACTATTAGTGACAGGATTTATCTGTTAAAATTCACAGAAAAAGTATGTTGATTTATTCTTATAACGCAGAAATGAGCGCTACTACGCAGATCGTCATTTGTTGCTGTTACTTTGACGTGTCTCGACGTGTTTCAGTAGTGTCTCAGTCTCAACGTGTTCGACGTGTTCAACGTATCTCGACTTATTTTGAGTGTCAAAAATCTACTTTGTCAAGTACGTATATTATTGATTATCATTATATTTTTTTACTAAAATTCTACGTTATTTACTAAGTGCTAATAGTATAGTATTATTCTATATGATGCATATATATAACCAATGTCCAAATTCATAGACGGATTTTTCTTTTTAATAGCTTCTAAGTGTGATCAAAAAATATTAATAAAAGAAAGACTTTTGAATTTGAGTTTAAATATGTATTTTAACCTTCAAATGATACTCATTACACTACATTCTTGCAATTTAGCAGAATTTACTAGATATTTAGTATTAAACTTTTCATTGTAATTTTGAATGCAAACATTGAAATGAATGCAATATTGAAATTTGTTTATAATTTATAGGTTTTTGTCTGCATAATTAATAATATGGAATTTATTACACATAACCAAGATAAACAAACTAAAACATATCTATATTGCGTATTACAATATGTTGATGATAAAGTATGGATTAAATTGGAAGAGCCTTGTTTGTATGAAGATTTTGTTCGAGAAGGTTTCTTTTCTCAATTTTTTTTTCTTATTTCTTTCAATTTCTTAAATAATTTAAATAATAGTATAATTATACTAAACTATTATAAATTTATGTTATATTGTAGCTAAAACAATATTTCCATTGTTAAATAATGTGGATTTTATTTTTACTGATGTATCTGATGCCAGACTTGATCCTCAATTTTTAACGGAATTCGTTCAAATAAGTGCACGAGGAGTTATATTAAAGATCAAACCTATAACAACGAATTTTCTCGATATTTGTAAGAAGTTTTTATATATTGTATTTTCAAATTTTTGAAATTTTAGTACTTATACTGATTTATTTATTAAAACTATTTTTATACAAAATAATAATTTTTATAGCTGATTCTCATTTATTAACACCTACGGTATCAAATTCATTATATTCTCGCACATCAACACCTACTTCATTAAACATTTTGGATACATCAAACAAAGATGAAGAATTTAATGAACAATGTTCAAATGTTACCGATATATCGAATATTAAAGAACATACTATATCGGATTCTGAAGAACATGCATCTTGTTCAAAAAAACCTAAAGTAATACCTATTGAGAACGACGTAATATCAAAAGAGGTTTGTTTGAAGTTATTATTTTTATTAACCCATTTATTATTGTTTATACTGTTACTTACTGTCAAAATGTTAAAACTTTAAATATTATATACATGGAATCAGTCACAAAGTTTTTTCATTGTTTTAATAGATGATTTTAATGTTGCATTAGATCAATATATTTATATTAGTTGTAATTTCACGTATGCATGTTTATATTCGGAAATTGACGTTTTTACACATATTTAAAAAAAAGTGTAAAGATTATTTGTGTTCATCGCGGTTGACACAAGTTTAAAAATGAAAAAAATAATGTACATTTTAAGCGTATCATGTTTTATTATGCGTTATTATTACAGTAAGAATAAAAACATAGTGCAAGTCAGAAAAAGGATATCGTACATATTTTTTTCTGATTTGCACTGCAGTTTTATTCTCGCTTAATAATTTATTTTTTTATTAATATTTACATCCTTAATATGTTTTTCTTGTTTTCTTTGTTCTTTTTAGAGCTTATACAAATTGATTAAAAATTCATCATGTGGAGAAGAAATTCTCCAAAGTTATAAGAGTAATAAATACTTGCCTGATAAATATAGGAAATTATTAGTAAAATTAGTCGTTCATAACTTATTACAATATAAAGAGAAAGTTGGTAGACAAATCTTGTGTTCTGAAAAATGCAAATATGCTAAAGCAATTATTGAAGTTTTTCCAAATTTAAAAAATCCAGAAGGGAATTTGGGTTATGTGAGTGTATTCCGTTAATTATTTCTATGTTACAAGCAAGATTGAAGCAACATATTATTATAAATATTATAATAATTAATAAAAATATCATATTATTATAAATATTAATTTTTAGTATTGATATACTCACAAAATATCAATATTCTCTCTAATATTCTATTAATTCTAATAAACTTTTTATTAATATATTTGTTTATATGTTTATATGTTTATTTGTTTATATATTTATATTAATATATTGTTAATTTATTTGTTTATAGGAGCACTTTTATGATCCAAAAACTGGAAAGGGATATATCGCTTCACGATTATCTAATGTACAAAGGAAAGGAAATAAAAAAGTTACTCAATCGGACGAACTGAAACAACATACTGATACTTGCGTAGCTAATGAACCTGTGGATGAAACAGATGCTATTAAAGATGCAATTAATTTTATGAAGTATGCGACTATTGATCAAAAAGATAATATAATTAAAAAAGTGAAAGAGACTTTTAAAGTAAGGAGATACTTATATCTAAATGAACATTTTTTTGAAACATTTCCAAGATTTTTGGATATTCCTGAATTGGTAAGTTTTATTAATTAACTTTTTTTCAATAATTCAACTTTTAATAATAATAACAATTTATATTGCTTTAATAATCAAAAATAATTTAAAACATTGTTTTTTTAGATTGATATTGAATTTGAATTATTATTTCCACAAATAAATATAGATATTTTAAATATATCATATCCGGACTATGTTAATCATATCTTAAATGTTTATAATACCGAAAAACAAAACAGAGATTTACTTGGTAAAAATATTAATGAAAATTATTAATCAGAATTATTAAATTTATTATTATTAATATTTATATTTTTTATTTCATCCGTTATAGATTGGGATCGTGTTACAAATTCATATATTGCTCTAACGCAATTAGTACCCCCGACTGCTAGAGGAAAGAAGTCTGCAGCAAGAGAAAAAACAAAAAATATAATTAAAAAATTAATCATCTATATACAGGTACATATGTTGACTATGAATTTTATATTTTAAATCAATTAAAAAAAATGTATTCCGTTATTTGATTTACTCTTCTCAGAGTGCAACACCACTGAATATTGATGAAAATAAAAGTCAACCAAAGTTAATCGCAGTTGGGCCAAACAAACTTGCAATTGACTAATATTTTTTAAAAATTGATAAAAATTTGATTTTATTACCAACAAAAGACATTATTAAAGCTGTTGATTATCTTTTTAAAGCACACTATGTGTTTCACATTAAATATGACGTAGATTTACAAAATTTTTGGATGTTAATACAACATTATTTTTACAAAATATCTAGTAAATGTACTAATAAAGTTGTTGAAACTTTTACAAAAATTGAAAGTACAAGAAAAGAATCTACGCAACATGTTTAGTTCAATCATATGTTTCTTTTTTTAAAAACAGAATTAACACAATAAATATTCAGTCGTATTATTTTTATGAGGAAAAATTTTATTTTTTTTAAATTTATTAAGAGAAAGTTCTTTTATTTTATTTAAATGTTATAATAGATTAAAATATAATTGTTTAAAGTACTCGAGCTTGAATACTCAATTAAATAATTTTAAGATGTTGAAAATACTTTAAAATTTCTACAAAATTCAACAATTTAATAAAATATTTAAAAAAAACTATAAAATTTTAAGTTTAATAATAAATTACACAGTTAAGTTAGTACCTCGATTATTACATTTTTCTATTTTATAATGTCTTTAGAATGTTATTTGTGTACTTATAAAACATCTGAAATAAAACAAATATGTAACCATTTACGTAATCGACATATGTTATTTGATGGCTCTAATCTTTTTTTAAAGTGTTGTGCAGGTTGTCTTTCTGTATTAAAAACTTATAATGGATTCAGAAAACATTTAAAAAAATGTCAGCAATTACAAAATCTATCTTCGAGTTATGAACAATCGTATGATATTAATAATGATCCTACTTTTTTATCTATAGCTAACGATAATGATGCCGAATTAAGTGAGCAAGATGATGATAACTTTATTTACAATGATAATGAAGATATAGAAAAATATTTAAATAACTATGTTGTGGAAATGTATTCATTAGGATTACCAGAGCTTACGATAACTAAGATTCTTGAAACAACATCAGAGTTAATTTTTCCTGTACTTGAAAATATTGTGTCATTTCCAAATCTAGACGAACGTCAAAATCTTGCAGATAAATTTAAATATTTGTTCCAAAATCGGTTAACTAAATATAGTCGGAATAAATTGTTTAACGGAAATATAGTTCAGCCTATACGAGTGCCACATGGTATTAGATTCGATAACAGATATGACAATAAAGCTCAATGTTACAAGCAAATTCCTATTACTAGTACTTTTACGTATATTCCTTTATTAGAAACACTCAAAGTTTTATTAAATAATAAAACTATCAAAAAATATTTTACTAGTAATATAAAAATAAATAATAATGTATATACACATTTTGTTGACGGAAATGTTTACAAAAATAATTCTTTTTTCCAAAATAATAGCAATGCAATTCAACTTCAGTTATTCTTTGACGAATTTGAAGTCTGTAACCCTTTGGGAAGTAAAACAAGTGTTCATAAAATTGGAGCATTTTATTTTGCTATTAATAATCTTCCTTTTTAGATAGATAGATAGATAGATATATTTATTTGTTCCCCTCAGGGTTACAATCTCCCTCTCCTTCTCCTCTTCCATTTACATCCAACTTACTTCTAACTTATTCTAACTTACTCTAACTTACTCTAACTTATTCTATTTATACTCTATCCTTAACCCTAAATCTACATCATGAGTATTCACGAGCGTCTCGTGCCTACCCCTTGTACACACACACACACGCTTTGTGGACTTCCGTTTCCTATTGCATCTTTTAAATCATTATATACTCTCTCCCCGCCTTCCCCTCGCTCCCCCCCTCTCTCTCTCTCCCTCCCTCTCTCTCTCTCTCTCTCTCTCTCTCCCTCCTTCTCCCCCTCTCTCTCTCCTTCTCTTCTCCTCTCCTCCCTCCTCTCCTCCCTTTTCCCTTCCATCTCTCCCTCTCTCCCTTTCCATCTCTCTCATCCACCATTCCCCTTCCCCTTCCTCTCCCAGTATTCTTTCCACTACTTCCTGCCAACTTTTCCCTCCTTCCTCCCATTCTCTACATTCCTCCCAAATGTGCTCCCACGATTCTATCCCTCCTTCACACAGCCTACACCTCCTTTTTTCCTCCTCCTCCCAATACCTCCCTTCTCTCACCTCACTTCCTAATCTAAACCTCGCCACTCTCTTCCACCTACTTTCTCCCCACCCTTTTTTTAAATACCCCGGTATCCCCTCCCTTTTCACCATTCCATACCACTTATTATACCTCGATTTTTCTATTCTTTCCCATCTTTCCTGTCTGTCCCTCCTTTTCCCTTCCTCTATTATCTCCTTCTCCCATTCCTCTCCCATCTCTCTCTTCCTCTCCACTTCTTTCATTTCTATCCCTCTTTTCTCAAAATATTCCTTTCTTTCCCCCTCCCAATTCGATCCTATTTTTCCTTCCTTACTTCTCTGCCTTATTTCCTCCCAACATCTTCTCACCAACTCCCCTCCCTTACCCTCCCTCAATCTTTTCTCATACCTCCACGCTCTTATCCCTGCTCTTTCCCTCAATTTCTCCCTTTGCATCTCCTCCCTCACCATATACCCCGGCGTCCTACTCTCCACTCCTAATATCCATCTCAAATATCTTTCCCCTACTTTCTCCACTTCCTCTCTCTCCTTCCATCCCCAGATCTCCACCCCATATCCCATCACCGTCCACACTAACTTATCAAAAAGCCATATCCTTCTTCCCCAGTCCCTTCCAAATCTTCTTTTCCCTATCCCCCACACCTGTCTCATAACCACCGCTGCTCTTCTCACCCTTTCTCTTATTTGCGCTTCCTGCCCCCCATTTCTCTGTATCATATATCCCAAGTATCTATATTCTTTTACCTCTCCTAGCTTTTTCCCTTTCCACCTCC
Organism: Linepithema humile; assembly: GCF_040581485.1. NCBI lineage: Eukaryota > Metazoa > Arthropoda > Insecta > Hymenoptera > Formicidae > Linepithema > Linepithema humile. Next base: position 13,108,775 of record NC_090134.1, on the reverse strand, counting down.
AATCCTTTTTCCCTATCCTCCCACCCCTCCTCCTAAACCTTAGGATTTTCGTCTTTTCCGTGTTCAGCACCAAATTTTTTCCATCCAGATAACTTTCCAACCTCCCTATCATGCTTCTCATTTCATCTTCACTCTCCGCCAATAACACCATATCGTCCGCGTACGACATTGTATATACCTTACCATCTCCTAACTTTACCCCACCCCATTTCACCTTTCTCATCTCCTCCTCTAAATCCGCCATCAATATATTAAATAACAAGGGACTTAGCGGGCACCCCTGCCTCACCCCTCTCGTCGTCCAAAAACATTCCCCTGTCCTCTCTCCTACTCTTACTCTGCTTTTAGTTTCTTCCATACTTTCCATACTTCTCTCTATAATCCCCTTTTCAATCCTTCTTTTTTCCATATCTCCTCTCAATACTTCCCTATCTACCATATCAAATGCCGCTTTCAAATCCACAAACAATGCTACCATTTTCCCTCCTTTCCTTTCCAGCTGCCTATTTATCAAATAATTCAGTACATATATATTATCTATCGTTCCCATTCCCTTCCTAAAACCCGCTTGATTCGGTGATAAACTTTCCTTTTCTCTCATTTCCTCCTTTAACCTTTCCGCCAATATCATCATATATACTTTATATGCTGTCGGCATTAACGTTACTCCCCTATAATCCTCTACCTTCCCTCCCTCCCCTTTCTTAATTATCGGAATTACTTCTCCTTCTCTCCACACCTCCGGCCATCCTTCCCCTTTCCATACTCTCCTGCATACACCCCATAGCCACTCCTCCACCTCCACACCTCCATATTTCCACACCTCTCCTGGTATTCCGTCTTTTCCTACTGCCTTTTTCTCCTTCAGATTTCTTATCGCCCTTTTCACCTCCCCTCTACTCAACTCTTCTCCTCCTCCCTCCTCTGTTTCTTCCCTCTTCCTACCTCTTCCTTTCACCCTGTTTTCCACTCCTCCCAACATATCTTTGAAATATTCTTCCCATTCCTCCATTTTTATCTCCTCATTCACTCCCTTCCTTCTCTTTCTCTCTCTATTTATTATCTCCCATACATCCCCCTCTTTTTTTGCCTCCATCGCTCTTCTCTCCCACCTCTTATTCTCCTCTCTCTTCTTCTCCTCACACAATTCTTTGTAGTCCCTTTTCTTTTCTCTATATCTCTTCCCCTCCCCTCCCTCTCTCCTCCACCTCCTCATCTCCCTTCTTAACTCTCTTTTCACTTCCTTACATTCTTCATCCCACCACCCTCTTCTCTCCTCATTCCCCCTTTCTCTATCTTCCCTCCCCATTTCTCCCAATACCCCTCTTATCCTCTCCTCTCCTTTTCCCCATACCTCCTCAATTTCTCCATCTCCTACCTCCAAACTTGCTAATCTCTCTTTGAATCTCTTTCTCCCTTCCTCATCCCATTTCCCTCTCCATGCCTTCTCCCCTCTTTTGCCTACCTTTCTCCACTTTACCTTCCCTTTTATCTTTATCTCAATCGGCTGATGATCCGACTCTACCCTGCTCCCTATTCTCATTTCTCTCACCCTTTCCTTAGTCCTACTACTGCCCAATATGTAATCAATTACCGTATTTCCCTTCCCTCCCGTGAATGTATATTCTCCTCCTTCATCCCCCTTTACCCCTCCATTAAAAATTTCCCACCCTTTCTCCCTTATACATCTTAACAATTTTTTTCCCTCTTTATCCACCTTCTTATCTCTCGACATCCTCCATCCATCCTCCTCTCCCCTCTCCACACTTCCCTCTATTCCCCCACCTTCTCTCCCCGTTCTCGCATTAAAATCCCCTCCCATCAATATTCCCTCCTCCTCCTCCTCCTTCTCCATCCATCCCTCCAACTCCTCCAATGTCCTATCTATCCCTTCCCTCCTAACGTATACTCCTATTATCTTCCATCTCTTCTCCCCTATTTTTATATTCCCCACCATTATCCCCTCTTTCTCCTTCTCAATTCCCGTCCCATTCTCCAATATATCCTTCCTTATCCCCATAATCATTCCCCCCATAGCTCTTCCTTTCTTATTTACTTTCTTTGCTTCCTGCATCCCCCATATAAATCCTCTCGGTAACCACCTCTTTATCTTCTCCCATCCCTTTTCCCCCACCCACGTTTCTGATAATACCATCACATCCCAGCTCTTCAGATAATTCCAAAATTCTTTATCCTTGTTTCCCATTCCCGCCACATTCCAAAATAATATCCTCCATTCTCTCTCCTTCTCTCTACCTTCCCCTCCCTCTCTTTCCCTTCCTCCACTTTCTTGTCAATCTCTCCCTTCTCCAATTCTCCCCTCCTCTTTTTTCCTTCCCTCCTCCCTCGCCGTTCCTTTCCCATTTCTCAATACTTCATTCTCCTCATCCCATATCCACCATTCCTCTTCTATTCTTACCTTCCCGTACACTCTCCATACTCTTTTTCCCTTTCTTCTTTCCTCTTTCGCTATTTCTTCCAATTTCCACTCCATTCTCCTCTCCCTCCATGTCAAGTCTTCCCTAATTATTTCTTTTCTCCCCCTTAACTCCCTCTTCCTTCTCATCACCTCCCTCTTTTGCTCTTCTTTTTTTAACTTCACCCACAGCGTCTCCGTTCCCCTTTCTATATTCCTTCCTAACCCCCTCATTTCCTCTATCTCCACCTTTGCTCCAATCTCCGCCATTAATCTCTCCACCGCCTCTCTCCTCCCCCCTTCTCCCACTTTTAACTCCTTAACTATTACATTCTTCTTCCTCTCTTCCCTTTCCCTCCTCTCCAACTTTCCCTCCAATTCCCTTACTCTACTTTCCACCTTCCCTTCCTCCCCCACCTTTCCCTTCTTTTCTCCTTCTTTCTCCTCCCATCTCTTTTCCATGTTTCCTACCCTTCCTTCCACCTTTTTAAGTCCTTCTTCCCACCTCTCTCCTTCCTTCCTCCAACTTTCCTCCCTCTCCCTCATTTCCCTCAACTCTCTCTTTAAATCCTCCACCTCCTTCCTCAACGCCTGCTCTTGCCTCCTTCCTTCTTCTATTATTTTCTCCGTTATCTTTTCCTTCAACTCTTTGTTCGCCTTTTCTCCATTTATTTTCATCTCTTTTACCTCCTCCATTAATCCTCTTATCAAATTTTCAATCCCCTCCCCTTCTCCTTTCCCTCTCTCCGGCGACCTCATTGTTTTTTTACATGTCCTGAACACTTCCTCCTCCCCCTCCCCTCCTTCTTCTCTCCTCCTTTTCCACATCTCATCTACACTCACACTCCTATCCCTCATCATTATTTTCCCCCTTGCTCCTCTCACACTCATCTTCTCCCTGTCACGCTTGCGCACTCTCTCTACCTGCCTCTCCCTAGTTACTCTCCCGCACTCTCGCTTTCCAATCTATCTCCTACCTTCTCCCTGACCGACTCGAGCCACTCGCTTACCTCTCTACCTTTCCTATGTTCCGCGCCTTTCACCTTCTTATATCACCTGTCTATTTTCCTTCCTCTCTCCTTGCCCTTATTCTTTCTATCCCTGCCTCTCCACTTTCTCTCCCCTTCACATGCACCTCCACTCACACCCCCTCCACTCTCACCTTCCCTCCTTATCTCTATACCCTTTTCTCACTTAATTTTCTCTCACTACCGAACCACGTATCTTTCTCACTACGCACCGGAAACGGAAGTCTAATCTTCCTTTTTATATTAATTCGACTTTGGAAAATATTCATTTATTAGCTTTATGCTATAATCTTGATATTAAACAATTTGGATTAAATCCTGTATTACGTAAAATCGTAAATGATATTAAAATTTTAGAAAAAGAAGGAGTATTTATCGAATCTTTAAATACTTCTATGAAAGGCACATTAGTATCGTTAGCTTTTGATAATTTGGGTGGAAATATGTTACTTGGCATGAATGAGTCATTTAATGCTAACTACTATTGTAGGATTTGCACAATTCATAAAGAAGATGCTCAAAAAACTTGTACTGCTGATTATAATTTATTACGTACGTCTGAAAGTTTTATTAACCTTTTCAATCAACTTCATTATGCAAATAGTGATACAATAAATTTTTTTGGGATTAAAAATAAAAGTCCTTTATTTGATTTAGCTTATTTTAAACCTTGCGAAAATATAACCGTTGATATAATGCATGATTTTCTAGAAGGCATTTGCCAAAGAGATTTAAACTTATTTTTCAATTTCTGCGATAAATATAAAATTATTAGTTTACATGATTTAAATGACAAAATATACAAGCCTTTGACGGACTTCCGTTTCCGGTGCGTAGTGAGAAAGATACGTGGTTCGGTAGTGAGAGAAAATTAAGTGAGAAAAGGGTATAGAGATAAGGAGGGAAGGTGAGGGTGGAGGGGGTGTGAGTGGAGGTGCATGTGAAGGGGAGAGAAAGTGGAGAGGCAGGGATAGAAAGAATAAGGGCAAGGAGAGAGGAAGGAAAATAGACAGGTGATATAAGAAGGTGAAAGGCGCGGAACATAGGGAAGGTAGAGAGGTAAGCGAGTGGCTCGAGTCGGTCAGGGAGAAGGTAGGAGATAGATTGGAAAGCGAGAGTGCGGGAGAGTAACTAGGGAGAGGCAGGTAGAGAGAGTGCGCAAGCGTGACAGGGAGAAGATGAGTGTGAGAGGAGCAAGGGGGAAAATAATGATGAGGGATAGGAGTGTGAGTGTAGATGAGATGTGGAAAAGGAGGAGAGAAGAAGGAGGGGAGGGGGAGGAGGAAGTGTTCAGGACATGTAAAAAAACAATGAGGTCGCCGGAGAGAGGGAAAGGAGAAGGGGAGGGGATCGAAAATTTGATAAGAGGATTAATGGAGGAGGTAAAAGAGATGAAAATAAATGGAGAAAGGGCGAACAAAGAGTTGAAGGAAAAAATAACGGAGAAAATAATAGAAGAAGGAAGGAGGCAAGAGCAGGCGTTGAGGAAGGAGGTGGAGGATTTAAAGAGAGAGTTGAGGGAAATGAGGGAGAGGGAGGAAAGTTGGAGGAAGGAAGGAGAGAGGTGGGAAGAAGGACTTAAAAAGGTGGAAGGAAGGGTAGGAAACATGGAAAAGAGATGGGAGGAGAAAGAAGGAGAAAAGAAGAGAAAGGTGGGGGAGGAAGGGAAGGTGGAAAGTAGAGTAAGGGAATTGGAGGGAAAGTTGGAGAGGAGGGAAAGGGAAGAGAGGAAGAAGAATGTAATAGTTAAGGAGTTAAAAGTGGGAGAAGGGGGGAGGAGAGAGGCGGTGGAGAGATTAATGGCGGAGATTGGAGCAAAGGTGGAGATAGAGGAAATGAGGGGGTTAGGAAGGAATATAGAAAGGGGAACGGAGACGCTGTGGGTGAAGTTAAAAAAAGAAGAGCAGAAGAGGGAGGTGATGAGAAGGAAGAGGGAGTTAAGGGGGAGAAAAGAAATAATTAGGGAAGACTTAACATGGAGGGAGAGGAGAATGGAGTGGAAATTGGAAGAAATAGCGAAAGAGGAAAGAAGAAAGGGAAAAAGAGTATGGAGAGTGTACGGGAAGGTAAGAATAGAAGAGGAATGGTGGATATGGGATGAGGAGAATGAAGTATTGAGAAATGGGAAAGGAACGGCGAGGGAGGAGGGAAGGAAAAAAGAGGAGGGGAGAATTGGAGAAGGGAGAGATTGACAAGAAAGTGGAGGAAGGGAAAGAGAGGGAGGGGAAGGTAGAGAGAAGGAGAGAGAATGGAGGATATTATTTTGGAATGTGGCGGGAATGGGAAACAAGGATAAAGAATTTTGGAATTATCTGAAGAGCTGGGATGTGATGGTATTATCAGAAACGTGGGTGGGGGAAAAGGGATGGGAGAAGATAAAGAGGTGGTTACCGAGAGGACTTATATGGGGGATGCAGGAAGCAAAGAGAGTAAATAAGAAAGGAAGAGCTATGGGGGGAATGATTATGGGGATAAGGAAGGATATAGTAGAGAACGGGACGGGAATTGAGAAAGAGAAAGAGGGGATAATGGTGGGGAATATAAAAATAGGGGAGAAGAGATGGAAGATAATAGGAGTATACGTTAGGAGGGAAGGAATAGATAGGACATTGGAGGAGTTGGAGGGATGGATGGAGAAGGAGGAGGAGGAGGAGGGAATATTGATGGGAGGGGATTTTAATGCGAGAACGGGGAGAGAAGGTGGGGGAATAGAGGGAAGTGTGGAGAGGGGAGAGGAGGATGGATGGAGGATGTCTAGAGATAAGAAGGTGGATAAAGAGGGAAAAAAATTGTTAAGATGTATAAGGGAGAAAGGGTGGGAAATTTTTAATGGAGGGGTAAAGGGGGATGAAGGAGGAGAATATACATTCACGGGAGGGAAGGGAAATACGGTAATTGATTACATATTGGGCAGTAGTAGGACTAAGGAAAGGGTGAGAGAAATGAGAATAGGGAGCAGGGTAGAGTCGGATCATCAGCCGATTGAGATAAAGATAAAAGGGAAGGTAAAGTGGAGAAAGGTAGGCAAAAGAGGGGAGAAGGCATGGAGAGGGAAATGGGATGAGAAAGGGAAAAAGAGATTCAAAGAGAGAATAGCAAATTTGGAGGTAGGAGATGGAGAAATTGAGGAGGTATGGAGAAAAGGAGAGGAGAGGATAAGAGGGGTATTGGGAGAAATGGGGAGGGAAGATAGAAAAAGGGGGAATGAGGAGAGAAAAGGGTGGTGGGATGAAGAATGTAAGGAAGTGAAAAAAGAGTTAAGAAGGGAGATGAGGAGGTGGAGGAGAGAGGGAGGGGAGGGGAAGAGATATAGAGAAAAGAAAAGGGACTACAAAGAATTGTGTGAGGAGAAGAAGAGAGAGGAGAATAAGAGGTGGGAGAGAAGAGCGATGGAGGCAAAAAAAGAGGGGGATGTATGGGAGATAATAAATAGAGAGAGAAAGAGAAGGAAGGGAGTGAATGAGGAGATAGAAATGGAGGAATGGGAAGAATATTTCAAAGATATGTTAGGAGGAGTGGAAAACAGGATGAAAGGAAGAGGTAGGAAAAGGGAAGAAACAGAGGAGGGAGGAGGAGAAGAGTTGAGTAGAGAGGAGGTGAAAAGGGCGATAAGAAATCTGAAGGAGAAAAAGGCAGTAGGAAAAGACGGAATACCAGGAGAGGTATGGAAATATGGAGGTGTGGAGGTTGAGGAGTGGCTATGGGGTGTCTGCAGGAGAATATGGAAAGGGGAAGGATGGCCGGAGGTGTGGAGAGAAGGAGAAGTAATTCCGATAATTAAGAAAGGGGAGGGAGTGAAAGTAGAGTATTATAGGGGAGTAACGTTAATGCCGACAGCATATAAAGTATATATGATGATATTGGCGGAAAGGTTAAAAGAGGAAATGAGAGAAAAGGAAAGTTTATCACCGAATCAAGCGGGTTTTAGGAAGGGAATGGGAACGATAGATAATATATATGTACTGAATTATTTGATAAATAGGCAGCTGGAAAGGAAAGGAGGGAAAATGGTAGCATTGTTTGTGGACTTGAAAGCGGCATTTGATATGGTAGATAGGGAAGTATTGAGAGGAGATATGGAAAAAAGAAGGATTGAAAAGGGGATTATAGAGAGAAGTATGGAAAGTATGGAAGAAACTAAAAGCAGAGTAAGAGTAGGAGAGAGGACAGGAGAATGTTTTTGGACGACGAGAGGGGTGAGGCAGGGGTGCCCGCTAAGTCCCTTGTTATTTAATATATTGATGGCGGATTTAGAGGAGGAGATGAGCAAGGTGAAATGGGGTGGGGTAAAGTTAGGAGATAGTAGGGTATATACAATGTCGTACGCGGACGATATGGTGTTATTGGCGGAGAGTGAAGATGAAATGAGAAGCATGATAGGGAGGTTGGAAAGTTATCTGGATGGAAAAAATTTGGTGCTGAACACGGAAAAGACGAAAATCCTAAGGTTTAGGAGGAGGGGAGGGAGGATAGGGAAAAAGGATTGGAGGTGGAAAGGGAAAAAGCTAGGAGAGGTAAAAGAATATAGATACTTGGGATATATGATACAGAGAAATGGGGGGCAGGAAGCGCAAATAAGAGAAAGGGTGAGAAGAGCAGCGGTGGTTATGAGACAGGTGTGGGGAATAGGGAAAAGAAGATTTGGAAGGGACTGGGGAAGAAGGATATGGCTTTTTGATAAGTTAGTGTGGACGGTGATGGGATATGGGGTGGAGATCTGGGGATGGAAGGAGAGAGAGGAAGTGGAGAAAGTAGGGGAAAGATATTTGAGATGGATATTAGGAGTGGAGAGTAGGACGCCGGGGTATATGGTGAGGGAGGAGATGCAAAGGGAGAAATTGAGGGAAAGAGCAGGGATAAGAGCGTGGAGGTATGAAAGAAGATTGAGGGAGGGTAAGGGAGGGGAGTTAGTGAGAAGATGTTGGGAGGAAATAAGGCAGAGAAGTAAGGAAGGAAAAATAGGATCGAATTGGGAGGGGGAAAGAAAGGAATATTTTGAGAAAAGAGGGATAGAAATGAAAGAAGTGGAGAGGAAGAGAGAGATGGGAGAGGAATGGGAGAAGGAGATAGTAGAGGAAGGGAAAAGGAGGGACAGACAGGAAAGATGGGAAAGAATAGAAAAATCAAGGTATAATAAGTGGTATGGAGTGGTGAAAAGGGAGGGGATACCGGGGTATTTAAAAAAAGGGTGGGGAGAAAGTAGGTGGAAGAGAGTGGCGAGGTTTAGATTAGGAAGTGAGGTGAGAGAAGGGAGGTATTGGGAGGAGGAGGAAAAAAGGAGGTGTAGGCTGTGTGAAGGAGAGATAGAATCGTGGGAGCACATTTGGGAGGAATGTAGAGAATGGGAGGAAGGAGGGAAAAGTTGGCAGGAAGTAGTAGAAAGAATACTGGGAGAGGAAGGAGAAGGGGAATGGTGGATGAGAGAGATAGAAAGGGAGAGAGGGAGAGATGGAAGGGAAAAGGGAGGAGAGGAGGAAGGAGAGGAGAAGAGGAGGAGAGAGAGAGGGAGAGAAGGAGAGAGAGAGAGAGAGAGAGAGAGAGAGAGAGAGAGAGAGAGAGAGAGAGAGAGAGAGAGAGAGGGAGGGAGAGAGAGAGAGGGGGGAGCGAGGGGAAGGCGGGGAGAGAGTATATAAGGATTTAAAAGATGCAATAGGAAACGGAAGTCCACAAAGCGTGTGTGTGTGTGTACAAGGGGTAGGCACGAGACGCTCGTGAATACCCGTGATATAGATTTAGGGTTAAGGATAGAGTATAAATAGAATAAGTTAGAGTAAGTTAGAGTTAGTTAGAATAAGTTAGAAGTAAGTTGGATGTATATGGAAGAGGAGAAGGAGAAGGAGATTGTAACCCTGAGGGGAACAAATAAATATATCTATCTATCTACAAGCCTTTGACTATGGTTTACATAATAGAGGTAATTTACCTAGTGTTATAAGTTTAAAAAAATCTAATACAATAGGACAACGTGCAGCACAAACACTTTGTTTAATTATTCATTTACCTATAATTTTACGAAATATAATTCCAAAACTTGATCAAAATTTTAATAAATAGAAAGTAATTTTATTAGTAATAAAAATGTTAAAAATTGTATTAGCGCCTAATATTACAAATAATATGTTAGATGAATTACAAATAACTATAAAAAAGCATCATGAACTTTTAATGAAAGAATTTTCTGTTTCTTTAATACCTAAAGATCATATAATTATTCATTATGTAATGATTATTAAGAAAATGGGACCTCCAAAAACTTTTTGGACAATGAGATATGAAAGTAAGCATGGTTATTTGAAAGACTTAGCTAATAAATTGAAAAATTTTAAAGATATAGCGTATACATTGTCCGTGCGTCATCAAAAATGCATGCTGTCTCTTTGGAAAAATAAAGATTCTTCATCTTTTGAACCAATACTAAAAAATTTTAAAAGGCAAAATTTAAGTTCTACTAATTACAATGTTATTATTATGAATGGTTTACATATTTCTACTGAAATAGATATTTATGTAGGAAAAAGTGTACAGTTTCGAGGTACTAATTTAAAATTAAATAAATTTATATGTTCATCTTTTTCTAACGATTTGCCCAATTTCAGTAAAATTTTATTCATTTTTTCTGTGAATGCTGAAATATATGCTGTATGTGAAAGCTGGCATACTTTAAAAATATCATCCTCATGTTTAGGATACATTGTAAAAAATACATCTGTTTTATTTATACTAAAAATAATAGACTTACCATATACTAAAAATTGGGAAATTTATGAATCTGTAGAAAAAGATTTAGTTATTATAACTGACTACTTTTTGTAAATAATTTTGTGATAAATATGTTGACGGTGTCATATATAAAAATTTATGAACAAAATGTTATTTTTGAACTAAAGAAATATTAAATAATATTATATAATATATGAATATTATGAAGTAAGATTGTGTAATATATTATGAAGTAATAAATAAGTTTATTGATTAATATATATGTGTGTAATTTATACAAACCTGATCATAATTATATAAAATAAAAATTTTGTTACACTTACATATAGGTTGTTCTAGGACCACTGATAAAAAATTTAATGACAGATTTTTCGTAATATTTTAAAAAGAAAATTTTAATATAAAAATTTTGAGACTATTGTTAAACTTCTGTGCTATATAGTCTCGACATTTTTATATTATAATGTTTCTTTTAAAATATTTCACAGAAGCTGTCATTAAAATTTTTATGTGATCCTGGAACAACCTATATGTAATTGTAACAAAATTTTTTAACATTTTTAAAATGTTAAAATAAACATTTTTAAAATGTTAAAATAACATTTTTTTATGTTACTATTTAACATAAATAACATGTTATATTAACATTATTTTCTTGTTAAATCATAAAATTTTAACACAAAAAGTATGTAAATTTTACATATTACTTTAATCAAAAGTTTGAATTATTACATTTATAAAATGTAAAAATAACATTTTTCCTCAGTTAATTTTATCATTTCAAATATGTTGATTTTACATAAAATTTATTTCAAATTACTATGAAGTTTGCATTCATTTTGTGTTGAAATATTAACATAATAGTAGTGTCACCGTTTAACATATCTGTATTATGTTAAATTAACACAAAAATTTGTGTGGACCGTTTGGTACATGCGATATATGTTAAATTTAACACAAATTTTCCAACTGTGTAAGGAATGCATATTAAAAGTAATTACTTCTTCTCCATACAATATTTCACATTCACCTACAAATCTTACTAAATCTAATTCGCATTGCAATAGATTTTCTTCACTTATGTCAGTTTTTAAAAGAATATAAACACTTTGCACTAATAATAAGAAAGATTGCAAAAATGTATTTTCAAGGACTCCACACAGACATGGATAACTATAAAATAACAACCAAGATCGCCATTCTGTAGCCTTCCATTTTGCTTTAGATATTAAATCTCGCGGAATTCTGTGAATTTCGTGAGGTGGTTTTATCGCTCTTAATCGCTTATTAATAATCAAACGCTTCTGCGCTGTTAAAGAAAATTTATGACCAGGCATAATCCAAATGTTCCACATTTGTTTAGTAACACCTAAGAGAATTCCATGCATATAATCTACAGGATAACCCCAAACACTGTCGAATAGCGGCATTTTCATTAACTCACAGATTCACCCTTTACACCCCTAACTATTTTCTGTAATTTTGTTACTTCATAAACATCGTTCTTATGAGATTCATGTGATCTCAATTCTGGATTTTCTTGGAACATTGGATAACGCATGGCACCTTTCACATAACGACTGTATGCATAGCACCAACTACATCCTTGAAATGCGTTATATTGCATTCGATTTTGCATAATAGGTCGTGCAACAGAATCCACTGATGCGCAAAATAATACAAATTTAAATTTAATAGACTGATTTTGATTATTAATTATTGTTATGCCAGATTTCAGAAGTTTGTTAGCCGATTTAACGAGTGTTGAAAAATATAAATTCATAAACGCAGGTTTGGGTTCTGATTGTGAAATCCATAATGCGACAAGTATAATATTTTTGAATCGCAATTCCACAGGAAATTCATTTATAATTAATTGTACTGGCCAAATAGACGTCTTTGAACTATGAAATAATGCTGCACCATCGGTATTAAAGTTAAGTGTTAATATTTTAAATTGAGAAGATTTAATGTCACGCAGTTTTTTATATAGTTCACCATCATAAATGTCATATATTGAAAAACTTTCTGAATTTGTATTATTATCAATTAACTTTAAATTTGTTAATAATTTTGATAGAATATCTTTATTTTGTAATAACATTTTAATTTGATATGAAATATCAATGTGTACAAAATAATTTGGAGACTGCATTGAAAGCTGATATTCAGTATTACATTTATCGCAAAGTCGAGTTTGATTTTGGAAATTATTTTTTGTTACAGGGTCCATCAATTCCGTGTAACATGTAGAACAATAAAATGTGTATAAAGCTTTATCATCTGGTAGACTATATTGTTTTAACATATTGTAGTTACTAACATTCCATGAAACAAATTTTGGTCCGGCTAATATTTTAATCAATTGAAGTATCGCTTGTTTCGCAGAATTTGATAAATTGTATCGAAGACAGACACCAGTTATCATTATCAGTACATCAGAAATTGTAAGGCTTTGAACATAATTGTATCATTTCTTTCATTAAACTTGCCATAACAATCTTCTGAAACCGTCTCAGATGTGTTGCTATCATTAGCTTCATAATGGTCAAATTTTTCTAAATGTCCGTCTTTTGAAGTATCAGATGCAGTATGAACAAATGTATTATTATCTTCATTATATACAGAATTGATATTTTTGTTAAAAAGATTTCTAGAAGTTGATGTTTCATCTCTTAGAATTTAGAAATAGATATATAAATATATACTAATAAATTCAAACATATATTTCCTATAAAAAATATTATAAAATAATACCTAATTCGTTGAGGTTATTTATATCTATCATATTTTGAATATTCCTCCATCGTTTATCAGTCCGAGGATCCACTTGTGATTTTTTATACATGGGATCCAAAAAACATTTATATGTTCTTTTTCTACGTTTTGAAAGATCTCTTTCATTCATATTATATAAATTATAAGTCAAAGTATATATTATTCTTATAACTTACTAAACAATATTGGTTATGATCAGGACCTGTTTTTATTATGCGCATGTAATGTGCCTAAAGACTTAAGGCTATCGCATAGGAATTTCCGTAACCGTAAGCATAAAGCTGGATCTACATTGATCGTATCGTAAAATCGTAGCATTGAAATTGACCAATCACAGACAAATTACAGAAGAATAATCGACTCTGATTGGTCAATTTCAATGCTACGATTTTACGATACGACCAATGTAGATCCAACTTAAAGGCCAAAGTTCACGATGCTAGAAATCGGTCCGAGTTTTCGGTTCAAGAAACATATAGCCAATCAACTTGCAGTTCTTATGGAAAGCCGGCAATTTTATTGGTTATATATTTCTCGGATCGAGAACTCGGACCGATTTCTAGCATCGTGGACTTTGGCCTTTAGAACCATTCTACAATAAATCGTAAAGTCGCAAATGTCCTGTTGCTACAGTATAAACTACTAATTCGAAAAGTACTATTTGTAGTTATTTCTGTAAAGACAGCACTTGCGATTTGCGACGAGGCATTTACGATGTATTGTGCAATAGCCCTAACGAACATATGAATGACTGCGTTCAGCAGACTCAACAGTTGTAGACTTTCCGTTGAATCTCGACTGTTGATTTGTTGGTTATAAAAGTAAGAGCCAATCACGTTCGATTGCTACTAAGCGGTTTGTTCTGCTGAATGCAGCTAATGTGTGACTTAAGTATTTCTTTTGTTTCAAGTATTGTTAATATGGCTGTTAAATAGCCTTATAGCGTGTAAAGTGTGTAATAATGTCTGCAATTAATGTGAAATTTGCCTTTGTAAAATATTGTACTGGAGAGAAGGAAATTATTTCAGTAGATCGGATCAAAGGATTCAACGCTAAAAATATAAATTTTGAAAAAAAATATAAAATTTTGTGGAATGAGGCCTATTATGACGGCGTAATTATTTTGGTTGCAGGTAATTATAAATTATTTTATTTAATAAAATATGTAAAGTACATGCAGTGTAATGTTATATTATTACTATATAGTTCAATATTGTATTAATACTAATCATTTGTGTATGTATTAATATATATTAATTTATATGAGAGAAATTTTAAGATTTAAGATAAATAATATCATTATACTTCATATATCATTACTATAATCATTTCTACTATAAAAAAATTTTTATATTATATTTCAGTTTTTATTCATTACAAAACCTATGCATTAAGTTTATTTAAAATGTATTAATTTAGTTGTATATTTTTTGCTGTTCTTAGAATCAGAAGAAGCATTAGAGGCAAAAATTGGAAAGACTAGACCACGATTGCGTCCAATGGATTTATACATGTCTGCGTCAGAAAGTGATACAGGATGCAAATTATTAGAAGTAACATTACAAATTTATACAATATATAATAGTTCATACATATTTATGCTTAAGCTTTAAAATATTTTTTCAGAATAATAATACTAGCACAAAAGAAAGTACTACTAATAAAATTGAAAAAGAATTGTTGTTTGCAAAGAAATTAAAGGATACATCAAGTCGTAAGCCATATATTACAACTGTATGTTTTTTTACAATTATATCTTATGCTCTAAATAATTTTAATAAATTTTTTATTTATTATATTTCATGTGTTAAATATGTATTTTGCATGATTATAATTTGAATGATATTTATTTGCAGAATGACAAAGTAGAAAAATTTAAAAAAGAGATAGAATATTTAAAAAAACAAATAGCAGAGTTAAAATTTTCTTTACAAAAAAAGGAGAATCTTGCAGAAAGTTATTTCAAAAGCAATTTAGCTTTACAGAAAGATGTAATTGAAGAAATAAAAGAATTAAAAAGTATAGCTATAATATTTAAATACTGTTATTACGTAATACACATAACTTTTCGATCACTTTTTATTTACTAATGTAATTACATTTTATAGATATAATTATGGAACAGCAAACAAAGAAAAAAGACGAAGGACAACATAATAAAACACTTTTCCCTATTGGTCATAGACGAGAAACTGATAATAATGTAAGTTCATTTGTTTTTATAAAATCACACACACACACACACACACACACACACAGCAGGCCTAAAGTTTGAGACCAATAATTGGAAATATCTGTTCTAAGAAATCAAAGTATTTACTATTAGAAAAGTATTTACCATTAATTATATTAGTATTATTTAAGAATAAAAAAAGCTTTCTTTTATAATTAAATAATAGGATCATAAAATCTTAAAAAGTTTTTTTATAAGAAATAATGTTTAGAATATAAAACAATTTTAAACACTTTTCTCGTTGATGTAATCACTCTTAGGGCCGTTTCTACTAACGTAGATTAATTTTAATCTCGGTTCAACTTACTCCTCATCTTTTTCTAGTTTTAAGAATTAGAAAAAGATGAATAGCAAGAGTTGAACCGAGATTAAAGTTAATTTATGTTAGTAGAAATGGTCTATAGTTTCTCCGTCATTTATTTCATTTATTTCATTTAAAATAACTCTAAAGATCATTTTTCTTAGATCATTTTCTTGATGATTCCTTTAAAATGGAGACAATAAATTTAACTTTTTATGCAGAATGTTATGTTATGAAATATATTAATATAAGACAATAACAATAGTTGTAATTAAAAAAAGTAAGTTGTCTAAATCTGCAAAATGTTTTTATTTGTGGAAAAATTTCATTAGATTCATTTTATTTTCCTTTATACCCTGTAAGTTTTATCGGAAACATTTTTTTCTAAAATCACATATTTTCGAAATATTTACTTGTTAAGATTATTATCTTTTATTTTATTATTATTTCAATTATTATTATTTTATCTTGTTTTATATTATACATTATTAATGTATTATCTCAAATTATTTAGATCCACGTAGGTCAAAATATTTGGATTTCATCTCAAGTTTATGACAGTGCAGTATGCATTAGTAAATTACCAAGTGTATTCACAAAAAATATGGCTCTTGCTATATTCGGCGCTCAAGTATTAAAAGAAAGTAGTGTCACAGGAACTGTTTCAAATCGAATAAAAGGAAAAAATACGTTAGCAGCTAGACCAAAGTTAGACCCACAGCGATTTTTAGCACTAAAAGGTTTCTTTTATATTACTTCCTTGAAACAGTCAATTATGAAATTTTTATTTATCTAATAATATAACAATTTGACTTTTTTAAATAGATATTGTACGTTATTGGTTACACACAGTAAAAAAATATGATGAGATGGCCATTGATTTGGAAATAAATCTGGTTGGCAAGCATCTCAGCCAAAAAATTTATGAATTAAACAGAGAGAGGAAAATTAAAACTGTAAATTTAGAAAAAACACAAGAACAATCAACTATAGAAGGTATATTTTAAATATATATTTAATTTGTGTAAATATATGACAAACAAAAATGTCAAGATATTTTTATTTAACTTACAAAAGTAATTTAAAAATTTTGTATCTCTATTTCATTATGTTTTTGTACATACTGTTTTTATTAAATATCACAAAACAAATTATTTAAATCAATTTAATTCTTATCGATTTTATGTCTTGAATGTCAGAAGAATGTACAATTTTCAAATTGCAGTGCCTGTTACAAAAGAAGCTGATGTAGCTATTATGGATGATAATTCAGTCAGCGAGAATTCTGATAGCCTGGATGAAAATAAAGAATTATCATAAAGAATTATATTTGAAAACTTAACAAATTAACTTTAATAAAATAACAAAAAAATTTATAAAAATAATTGATTGATGCTTTTATAAAAATTATTACATTGTAGTGCTCGATTATCTTTTCTTGTAATAACTGGTATACCGCCACGGAAGGTAAATGAAAGAAAATGTTATAGAAAAATTGTTTTGTTCTTTTTGTTTTTCATTTTTTTATTAAGCATCAGTCAATCACTTTATCATAATAAGACCATTTTACTAATTTGTTTTCTACATGTATTTTACTTTGTTGTTTGTATCTCATATGCGTATATTTCATTTTCATAAGATTTACCAAACATCTCATATATGAATTTAATCATATATACAAAGTTTATTTATGGTAAAAAAATATATATTTTAAATATAATATATATAAAAATATATGTTAATTATAAAAATAAAAGTACATAAAAAAATTATGAATTTATCACTTGTAAAGTTTAGTTATAAAGTTCAATTGCCAAAATTATTTTGGCAATTGAACTTTATTTTGTTGTATATATATATAGTATATGCATATATATGTATATATGTATATTTATATATGTTTATTTAAAAAATCTAATATAATTAGATAAAGAGAAAAAAGTAATCGAATTATATTTTTAATCTTAATTTTAATTCATAAATGTTACAGATTCTTTATCTAATATATTAAACAAGTTTTGTATCATTTTTTATATTATTTTCCATATAATCTATTTATTGTTTTTAATCAATGTTTATAGGATCATATTTTATTCAAATATATCAGATTTCCTATCTGATATATTTGATAAGTTTTCTATTATTTTCTATATTATATTTTGCATATAATCTAATCTTTTTTTATCAATGTTTATCGGGCCGTATTTTTATCGAAATTAATGGTATCCTATCGTGTTTTGGTTCGTAAATATCAGATTTCCTATCTGATATATTTGATAAGTTTTCTATTATTTTTTCTATATTATTTTACATATAATCTATTTATCGTTTTTAATCAATATTTATCGGACCGTGTTTTTATCAAAATTAATAGTATCCTATCGTGTTTTTGGTTCGTAAATATCAGATTTCTTATCTGAAATGTTTGATAAGTTTTCTATTATTTTTTATATTATTTTACATATAATCTATTTATCGTTTTTAATCAATGTTTATTTGAAAATCCGATAAATAGTGATTTAAAACGATAAATAAATTACATGCAAAATAGGATAGAAAATTATACAAATCTTATCAAATACATCAGATAAGGAATCTGATATTTACGAACCAAAAACACGATTCAATTATATAGACTTTTTTTTTATCTATTTCTATTGGATTTTTTAAGCAGGGAAAGCCAAAATACGGAGATTAAACGCTGAACATGAAGAAAAACTTAGTTCAACCGATTCTTCAAATAAATTCGATCAATCGGATATTCAACAATCATATACTTACGTTAGAAACAATAACTGCGAAATACCAGATTTTCTTCATCATCTTCAAAATGAATCAGAACCTTCTCATCATTCTGAACTTTCTCATCATTCTGAACTTTCTCGTCATTCCGAACTTGGTCATTATTATGAATTTTCTGATAACTTTGAATATTCTGAATACTCTAGTTTTGAATACGAGGCTAATGATTCTGGAGATAATATTTTACATGAGAATATCGATCCTAATGATTTCTCGCCGCATTCACCATCTAACTCAAGCAGTTCTCAATCTAGCAAAAATTCGGTTTCTGGGAACTGGAAAGTGCTTAAATTTCTTCGCAGTTGGGCTTTGAAACATAATATAACACACGAAGCTATTTCAGACTTACTTAAAGGTTTGAAAGAAAATCACGAATGTTTTGCTAATGATGAAGCTCAATTACCTGTCAGTGCACAAACATTGTTAAAAACAAAAGTAAAGTTAATTAAAAAAGTTGTTGAGCCTGGCTATTATATCCACATTGGATTACAAAAACAATTATTAAAAATTGCTCCTAAGTATTTAAAAACTGTAGATTCTTTTAAATTATTAATAAATATCGATGGATTACCTCTGTTCAAAAGTTCACCTGATCAAGTATATCCTATATTATGCACTGTAGTATCCATTCCACAGTTACGTAACAAAGTGTTTTCTATAGGAATATATCACGGTAAAGATAAACCTTTAAATTTAGAAGATTATTTACAAGATTTTATTACAGAAATTAATACACTTCATGAGAATGGCCTTTCTTTTGGGAGTCGCACTGTACAGTTAAATGGTATTTATTTTGTTTGCGATGCTCCAGCAAAAAGTTTAATCATGGGAACAGTATCGCATACAGGTTTTTATTCCTGCACTAGATGCACTGTTCGCGGTGTTACGTCGGACAACCGGCGAATCTTTCTTGATTTAGAAAGTCCTGCTCGCACTTGTGAAGATTTTTTACAATGGAAAGATCCAAAGTTTTGTCGTAAAAATACTCCTCTTACTAATATTGTGGGTTTAGATTTTGTGCATCATTTTGTTCTTGATTATTTACACTTGCAATGCCTTGGAGTAATGCGTTCGATGATAGTAAATATGTGGTACAAGGGAGCAATTCCTCATAGACTTTCGGCTGCTCAAATCGAATTGATGTCAACTCTTCTTGTTCGATTTCAACACTGCATTCCTGTAGAATTTGCAAGGAAACCTAGAGAACTAGACATTGTTTTGCGGTGGAAAGCAACAGAATTTCGATTATTTATTCTGTATATAGGACCAATTATTCTAAAAAGTGTTCTGAGTGAAAAGAAATATATTCATTTCTTAGAATTTAATTTTGCAATGAGAATTTTATTAAACTCAAATCTTTGCAAAGAACAAGAACTTCGTCAATTTGCCAAAGCACTTTTAAAACACTTTGTTCAGTCGACTATAATATTATATAATCAAAACTTTATTGCCCACAATTTTCATAACAATATTCACATAACTGATGATGCAGATTATTTTGTCGACAAATTAGATGATTTTACCTTACATACGGTATCTGCATTTCCCTTTGAAAATTATATGCAAAATATTAAGAAAAAAGTTAGAGGACGTAATAAGCCACTTGAACAAATCGGATGACGAATTGAGGAAATAATGTCGTTTGAGTTTAATTATTTCACAGATCTAGATAATAAATTTCCAAAGTTTTTATATCCCCATAATGTTGGTCCAATATTACCAGATTGTACACGTCAGTACCGTGGTGTTGCTCTTGAAAAATTTAAAATATTTAATAAAAGTCCAAATAACTGCTGTGGTACTGCTACCGGAACTATTATTCAAATTGAAAACATAGCTTTTTGTGAACGTTTGCAGATTCCAATTGTTATCGGTAGAGAATTTATTAACAAACGTAATTTCTATACTATACCTTCCGAGAGTTCCCGCGTAGGAGTATTTAAAGTTAATAAACTGTCTAATCTCAAAAAGTGGCCATTGTCAGAAATTAGTATAAAATATGTACAATTGCCGTACAAAAATAGCTATGTCGTATCTTCCATTTTACACTGTGACACGCTTTAATTGCTTAATTGAGCAATATATAATACATTTTCAAATGCTATATCTTACTTTTCTATTTCACTCTATTCTTTTCTCTTTTTTCTGGTATTTTGTGTATAAATATATATGCATATATAATCGTTAACATATGTAACAAGAAACATATCAGGTAAAAATTATTCATATATATATGTACATTTATATATATAAAATATTAATATTTATACACATATATGTATGTGTGTGTATTAATTTGTCTATAATATATGTATATATATATGTATATATATATATATATATATTATTATATATTATTATATATAGTATTACAAAATATTATTCAGAACATTATGTATCCAAAAAGCTTATGTAATAAAATATTTTACATATATTCTATATACATGTAAAATATTTTACATAAGCTTATTAGACACATAATGTTCTGAACATGTATATATTCTATACATTCATGTATTCTATACATATTATGTATAAAAAAAAATATATATATATTTTACATTTATTCTATACATACATATATATATATATATATTTCTTTTGTATTTTCAGAGCAGTTACGATTGCAATGAGTTATTTAATAAATTCGGCAGATACAATTCTGCTGAAAGAGGACGAGAGTTCATTACATGATGTATACGATAATGGTAGTAATGAAAAATCAGTATTTATTGCAAAAACGCATACCGAGGATGATATAGCACAGTGGTCTGTTGTTTATTTTGAAAGTGACGAAGAAGAAGATATTGAGGGTTTCAACGATCTTATTCCGTCTTCATGGATTACATCGAGTGGGACATTGAGTTGGTATCCTATGAATGAACATCAAGCAACAATACATAAATTGGTAAAACAGTGCGCAAAACCTAATTTCAAGTGGAATTGTTTTTCCATCAAAAAGATAGAAGAAAACATTGGTAAATTTTATGACGAGATAATTGTTTCGTTCATGATTTGTCTACCATTTTACGCATTTTTGTCATAACTTTTGTTTATAATTTTTACAGAAAATTATAATCGAGGAATGAAAATGCTCGTAAAAATTGCAAAAAATCCTAATGCCACGTTATATTCAGATATGGAGGAAAAAGGAAAGGGAAAACGATTAAAAAGAGCGAATATTAAATATTTTGATGATTTGGAAGAAAACAACGAGGAAAGAAACAAAGAAAATAATTTTGAAAAGAAACGAAATATGCAACTGATGTTACCACCACTTCCAAAATTAAAGAAACCGACGCGAGAAAGTCAACCATTGTCTGACAAAATGAATAAAAAAGTGAAACAGTTATGCAGAGACAAAGCCTCATCATCTTTGGATAATAATGAACAACTGCCGAGTGTTGTCTCAGATGAGATAAACATTCCTCATACAGTACCGGAGAACAAAAGTTACATGGAACGTAAGGGATTAAAACTCTTAAAAGAAAGATCCTTTGTGACAGAAATGCATAAATCAACATCTGCAACAATTGTTTCAGAAGAAATATGCAAATTTGTGGATCAAATAAGCGGATGTAAGATACGTTCTAAAATAAATCATAATTGTGCTTACACCTTAGAAGGAACAGTTACATTAGAATCTCTTGCAGATGCAATTTGTCATTTCAATGGTATGTTGACTATCTTTGTCTATATATCAATGTAAGGTTTTATTATTGCATAGTATATATTCTATAGTAAGTCAAGATATATTTTTAATTAAAATATGCAACTCTTAGTGCAGATCACAACTAAAATTTGTTTATTTTATAATTCAATTAGCAAACGGATTGAGTGCAAATTGTAGGCAATAAAATCATTACATAAATCAACTTTAATTTTTGGCAGCTTGTTATTGATTATTCAAATTTAGTAAATGTTAATAAAATATTGTTTTATATATATCAATCCTATCCTATTTTAAAATTATTAATACGATTTTAAAAATAATTTTCTTCTAAAATTATTAATACTATAATAAAATAAATATAATAGTAAAATAATTATTAAAAATAAATCAAATATTTTAATATGTCAATATTTCATATCAAATATTAAATTAGCTTACAATCCAATATTTCATACCAATTATTGAAGTGTCACAAAATCAATAACTTTTGAATCCAATATTAATTTAATATCACTTCTTTTCTTATAATTATTATTTTGTATTATTTTCAGCTGAAATATCATCATGTAAATTAATCTTACGTAAGACGGACAAAAATGTTGAAAGTTTTCTGGAAACACAGACGATAAACAAACCTGAAACTAACAATCCCGCTCCTATTACAGTACAAGATTTGGACGAATTTCCATTAACAAATTTAGATGATCTAAAGAAAATCGAGCGGAGACTTAAAAAAGACGAAACTTTTCATTTGAAAATGGTAAGATATTTGATTTTTTCTCAAACTTTATTTCAATTTTATACAATTTTAATTTTATACAATTTCAATTTTATACACAATTAAAATTTTATACCATTTGTAGGTCGAAGCTTTACATTTACAAATTAAGGGAGAATCGATTCAAAAACAAGTAAACTCCGTGCTTCGAATGATTCTACATGATACGTTGGCAAGTCTGTTTAATTGGAAAGGTCAACGAGGAACTAAATTGAAATTAGCAAAACGCCGAATTAGCAAAATAATGATCGGTAAAATCATATTATTTCACAATTAAATCTGTTGAGATTTTTTTGTAATTTATAGGTTTTATTTGTGTGTTTTAATGTTATTTATATTTCTTTTTACAGAAGCAGTGGCTAAAGAATTTCCTATAATAAATGAAACCATGTTTGGTAGGAAAGCGGGACCATGGCTGGCTCAGGCCAGCTTTCGTATAAAAAAGTAAATATTATCACATATTTTACATTATATAACATTTTTGTAATGAATTTGATTATGACATATATATCAATCAAAGATTTATAAGTACTTAGAAATGATCAGATTGCACAATATTGAAATGTTGCAATCTGATTACTTTTGTATGTGTGTGTGAGTACTTATAAATCTTTGATTCATATATGCATGCCATTATATTTGTTATTGTTTATTAATATTAATATATTTGTAACATTAACAGATATATGAAGAAAGACAATGAAACTCATTCAAACAACGACGAGAGTTCTGAAAATGAGAGTTTTGTAAACGAAGAGAGTAATGAAGATAGCGAATAAAAAAGTAATAATAATTACACGGAAAAAAGATTAATTAATATAGGGACAGCTAAAATCTTAGCTGTCCCTATATTAGCTAATATTTTGCTATATAGTAACTAATCTTTTTTTTTCCGTGTAATAATATAAATATACAAAAATGATATTATATTAAAAAAAGCATTTGAATATATTATTAATGAGATGGCAGTAAAGGATTAATATAGTTATTGTGATTGTTATATTAATTAAAGAAAATATATAGATTATTAGTTTAGGATTTAAAATTAATAAAATATATTTTTAGTTTTAGAATAAATATTAAGCAATTATTAAATTTTTGATACATAAAACATAAGAAATATATTATACATATATATGCATTATATATGTACATTTATATTTTTATATATTATATCAGAGTTATAAATTCAAATGTATAACAAAATATGTATAACAAAGTTGTATAGCATTTGCACATTAAAAGAATATCTTTAAAATATGTTTATTAATTATTCATCTAAAGCAATTTAAAATATAAAATAAATATTTTTTACAATTATAAATAAACATTTAAAAACATTTGTTTAAATATTAAAATAAATATTTTTTAAATATTAAGAAACATTTTTCCAAATGTTAAAATAAACATTTTTTAATGAATAAAAGAGGACTTAACACATTATTTTAACGTTTTTTAGAATGTTTTAAATAATGTTTTCCAAAAATTTTTACAAACATTTTAAAAAACATTGTTTGCTGATTGGGTATAATTAGGTGGAATTTCTGTCAAATTATTTGAATCATCTACAGTACAAACTTTTTCAACATTTAGTTTACACTTAGCTAAATGCTTTCTAAATCCCGAATAAGTTTTAAATATAAAAGGACAATTTAAAAAACAACATTTTAAATTTAATTGTGAACCTTCATAGAAAGAATGAATTATTCTTAAATGTCGACATAATTTCTTAATTAAATTTCCAACATAAGTACAATTTGTACACATATAAGGCATCTTAAAAATGAATGTCTCAATTAATAAAACCAAAAAGTTCAATTTTAATCAGTATAACTTATTCAGAGTACCTTATAAGTGTACAATTCAATAATAATACAGTTAAAATATAGAAATAAAATTAATTCATGTATCCATTTGGTTTCGTAGAAGTGTATATACTTCTCTTACACGTGGAGTTACGGGACCATTGTTTATTTTATAAAAATATGTTTCTATAAATCTGTAGAAACTTACCAGATTCGAATCGTATTCTGTATGAAAAACGAAATGACTTTTAAAGAAAATGTCAAAAGCCTTCACGAAATTTTGCGCATGAAGTAGAATGAACTTGTTGTCTACGTTTAGAAAGTATTGAGCCACAGCTGCTTTGGTTGAACCTACGGCGACTACACGTGGTTGAATTTTTTCTCTTGACTCTGATTCCCTTGATTCTAAAGGCCGTTCTAGAACAAAACAAAAAAATGTAGCATTATACCAATATGTAATGACTTTTCTGACATAACTAAAATTATAAAATATATAAAAATATATAAATAATTATTATTTTCTATATACCTTTTTAAATAAAATAATTTTTTCTAAAACCGCAGTGGATTTTTCTCTTGCAGCTTTATTTTTTCCTCTAGCTGTTGGAGGAAGAAGTCGACATAGTGCTAAAATAGCTCGTGTATGTTTATCCCAAGCTGAAAAATTTCTCAAATTGATAAATGTTGCTTTTTATACAAATTATTAAATAAAACAAATTTACATTAATTGTAAATATATATTATATTAATTGTAAATAAAATTGTATATAATATTAATTAATAAAAATTAATATAATAATCTTGTTTATTTAATTTATAAAGTAGGAGTATCTTCCGATTAAAGACTCAATAGTTTCTCTGTAAAAATAAGAGTTCGTTTAATTATCCTGTTTACAAAAGTATTTACATTATTTTATCATACCTGTAAAAATAAGAGAAACACCATTTAAAGCCTCTAATCCAGGTATGATATTCTATTTATAGGAGCTGATTAACAAATTATTGCACTTCACTTTCTATACTTTAACTGTTCGATCATCTGCTCCAATTCTCGCTTATCATTCTCTGTCGTCTGCTCCGTAGCGATCCCCGTCAATAAGCTTTGTCAATAACGCGGCCGATTCAAATTAAAGACAAGTAACGGCGCGAGTATATGAGGTGTCGTGCTTTTCTTTACATCTCCCATCCCAAGAGAAAACAAGTGTAAGTGGTCGAACGTAGTTGTTTAGTGATTATTATCCAATGCTGGAATTAGTTTAGTAATATGGAAAAGGTTAGACTCTGTCTTCTTGTGTCCGGTGTCGATTTTATAGATTGAATTGGAGATCTTTTTGATTATTGTATACGGTCCGATTCTTAATTCGTCCAGTTTTCTTCGGTTTAGCCGATTTCCATTTTCTACGTAGACTTGGTCTCCCGCCTCCAATCTGCATTCTTTTCTCCGTAGGTCGAATCTTTCCTTATTATAATTGTGAGATTTTATTGTATTTTCCAAAGCTAGTTTTCTGTCTCTTGTTAGATCCGCATCTGTGCATCTTGATTTTAATTCGTTTGGTAAGATATTTACATTTTCACCTTCCAATAGGTATTTCGGAGCGAATTTGGTGATTGTATGTTCTGTTTCGTTGTATTTTTCCACACATTTTTGTGCGATAGTTGCCCATGCTATTTTTTTATCACTTTCATTTATTTTACATCTTATCTTATTAATTAATGTTTGGTTCAGTCTTTCGTTAAGACCGTTTGAGAAGGGCGCATCAACAGCAGTAAAAACCATTTTTATATCTTTTCCTCTCAGATATTCTTTAAAGTCCTTTGAATTTATGCCAGGATATTGATCTGTTAATATCATGTCTATGTCGTAGCCTTGAGTCACATTCTTTGTTAATTTTATAAAGTCATTGGCAGTTTGGCTTTTTGATGTCAAAATATAAGCATATCTTGTAAAATGGTCCACCAGAAGATGCAAATATTTTTTTGTTGATCGGGAACCTCCGAAACCGCCAATGGTATCAATGGATATGATTTCAAATGGGTATGTCGCTGGTCCTAAGTGTGACATTAACCCATATTTAGATTTTTTTCTTGATTTGTTCTTTATACAGATATTACAGTTGTCACAAATTTTTTTTATGTTAGCAACAATGTTTTTTGCTGCATAGAATGGTGTTATTTTGTTTAACATCTGTGTTCTTCCTAAATGGCAGTAAATATTGTGGATATCTTTTATTAATGTTTTACTAAGATCTTCCGATAACAAGATTTTATCTCTTCTTTTTGATTTTTTATAGTAGATGTCTTTTTTCAATTTAAATTTATTCTTATTGTTCTGTAGATCTGTATTTGTTCTTTGGTCATTTTTTATGTCTTCTAAGTTAATTAAATTTACTACTTTTAGAACATCATCTGCGTTTTCCTCAGGTTCCAGAACTGGATTTCTACTTAAGCAATCTGCTTCTTGGTTAGATTTTCCAGGATTATATTTCACTTTAAAATTATATTGAGATAAGTAGTATGTCAAGTCTCCTAGTTCTTCATCTGTCCTGGTCTTTACGTTCATATTTTCTAACGGTTTATGGTCCGTATATACTGTGAATTCTTTTCCAATTAGCAAATGTTGCCAGTATTTTACCGCTTCTTTTATTGCCAAGCATTCCAGATATATCGCCTTTTTTTTTTTTTGTGCTTCATTCAGTTTTTTTTTGAAAAGAATGCTACTGGCTTACTATCTCCATTTTCATCTTCTTGTTTCAGAACAGCTCCAACTCCTTTGATGCTTGCATCTGTATGTATTTTAATTGGTAAATCTGGATCAAAAATTTTTAAAATGGGTTCCGAGCATAGTAACGACTTTATTTTTTCAAACGATTCTTGACATTCTTCCGACCAGATAAATTTCACGTCTTTCCTCAATAAATTGTGTAGTGGATCTAAAATAATTGCAATGCGTGGAACAAACTTATGATGGTAATTAATTTTACCAAGGAATTGGCGAATATTTTTTTTTGTTTGTGGAACTGGAAATTTTTTTACTGCAATTAAGTGATCTTTCAGTGGTCTGACAGAATTGTTCTCCATTATGTGCCCTAAGTATTTTACTGAGTTTTCCGCAAAAGTGCATTTAGAGAATTTTAGTCTGAATCCTTCGGTTAGTATTGCCTCTAGTAGCTTTGATAAGTGCAGTATATATTCATCAAAAGTTTTTGAAAAAATTAGGATGTCATCTATATAGTTGACTGCAAAGTCTGACAGTTTGTATTTTCTTATGATGTTGCTTAATACCCTTTGAAAAATTGCTGGAGCCGTCTTTAATCCAAAGGGGAGGCAAGTCCATTGGAAATGCCCCTCTTGAGTTACAAATGCTGTTTTTTGTCTGTCTTGTATCTTCAAAGGAATTGACCAGAATGCTGAATTTATGTCCAAAGTAGAAAAATATCTGCACTTAACTGTTTTTACCATTATATCCTCGATCAGTGGGAAAGGTTGTGATTGAGGGACAACGATTTTGTTCAATTCTCTGAAGTCTATGCATAATCTTGACTTTTTATTATCTTCTTTTTTATATGCTAGAGTAACTGGAGCAGCGAATGGGCTGTATGATTCTTCAATCAAATTTTTCTTAAGTAGTTTTGCTATTTGTTTTTCTATCTCTCTTCTATCTTCATTTGTGCATCTATATGGACGTTTGTTGCAGTATTTATCTACCATCAAGTCAATGTGTGCTTCATAGTCTTTTACAGTGCCGATGTCATATTTATCTGTTGCAAATACTCGTTTATATTTTTCAATCAGATTATCAATTTCTGATTGTTTATCCAAATCTAAGTGGTTTATTAATATTTTAAATTCACTAGCATTTATATGCTCATTAAAATTCACTTCATATTTGTTCATCTGTTTGATTCTTCCTTCATTACTTCAGAATAAGGAGGTTTTTCTTCTATCTGTCTGTCCCCTAATAAGTTAGGAATTTTGACATCATTTCTTTCTTTTAAAGTTCCAATAGTGAGGCAATTTTTATTCTCCTTTGGATTGTAATTTTGTGTGATCCTTAGATCTTCATTTTGAATTAATTTGAATTTCTTGATGCAGTCCAAACCAACCAAAAAATCATAGTTAAAATTTTCATTATCTACAACAAAGATGTTCATAGTTTCTTCAATATTATAGATTTTTATCTTCAGTTTTACTATACCATTTGTTTTCTTCACACCACTAATCGTCCTCAAGTTAGCCATTTGTAGATTATCTGTTTCTTCTTTCTTCATTTTTAGTAATCTTGAATTAATTAATGACACATTTGCTCCTGAGTCATATATTCCATAGATATCCAAATTGTCATTTACTATTAATTTGATTTTTATTAGTGGTGCTATGTCTAGTTTTTTGGATTTTCTTTATTTAGTTCTAGTTCCAGCTGTGAATTGTTTACAGTTTTTACTTGATTTATTGTTTTCTTCTCATTATCCTTGTTTCTAAACCAGCAACTTGATTCGGGATGGTAACGTTCACCTTTTCTTTCTTTTTCACATATCTTGCAAGGTTTCTTCTCTTCAACTTTTCTTTCCTTCTTCTCATAATATGCTTTTTCTTTCTTATCTAATGTTTTTGTTTTTATTAGGTGTTCTAGACCCCTTATCTCATTGAACAGATCTTCAGTTTCTTCTAGTTTGTTTCTATTAATTCTGTCAGATATATAATTAGGAAGTCCAACAGCGATTAAGTCAATCATGGTTTTTTTTTCCAATGATTTGTTTATTTCTAATAAAAGTCTCTCCTTCTTCAGAGCATATTCTAGTAATGAGTTATTTATGTACTTAAATTCGAAAGCGTACCTCACTGGAGTCCACCCTTTATCTGCATAAGTGTCACATAAGATTTTTTTCCATTTTTCCCAATCAGAATTTAATGTATATTTCATAAGCATTGAGCTGTACCAGTCAATGCATGATCCTCCTAAAAATAATCTTAAGAGTTCAATCTTATTTATATCTCGATCTACTCCCAATCTTGTGCACTCGCTTTCAAAAGTTTCCATCCATTGTAAAACGTTAGCGTTTTTTCCGGTAAATTTTTCTATTACAAATTTTTCTGATATTTTCTTTAGATTATGGACTTCAGATTTTTGTTCATCGTTTGTTGTAGTTACTTTTTCCAAAATTTGTTGTAAAGCTTCTGCTGAAATACCCGTTACAGGTATTTGAAGTTCTTCTGTTTTCGTATTTTGTTGCTCTAACAAGATATCATTGAACTGCATATTTCCATCTTCGTCCATGTATTCTTTTAAGGTATCCTTATCTAAGGTAATCCAAACTTTTCTTGTAATACCTCTTTTTGTTAAAGTGTTTTTTACCTTTTGAAAAATTGCTGTATTTTTCACTTTTCCATGGTATGTAATATTTTGCAGTTCGATTGGCATTATAAAAATCTCATGTTCCTCTGTCTCAATTGAGGTTATAGCGATGACGTTTGTTTTATTATCAGTCGCCAGTGCTTTTACCGTAAACTCAAATCTTAGTTTTGCCATTCTTACCTTTTTTGCAAAAAATGGTGTTTTATAATAATCTTGTTTATTTAATTTATAAAGTAGGAGTATCTTCCGATTAAAGACTCAATAGTTTCTCTGTAAAAATAAGAGTTCGTTTAATTATCCTGTTTACAAAAGTATTTACATTATTTTATCATACCTGTAAAAATAAGAGAAACACCATTTAAAGCCTCTAATCCAGGTATGATATTCTATTTATAGGAGCTGATTAACAAATTATTGCACTTCACTTTCTATACTTTAACTGTTCGATCATCTGCTCCAATTCTCGCTTATCATTCTCTGTCGTCTGCTCCGTAGCGATCCCCGTCAATAAGCTTTGTCAATAACGCGGCCGATTCAAATTAAAGACAAGTAACGGCGCGAGTATATGAGGTGTCGTGCTTTTCTTTACATTAATATAAATTAATTGTAAATAAAACAACATTAATTATAAATATACTCATTACCTTCTCCCAATTTATCTACTGAAGGATGTATTTCATAGTCAGGCTTAGAAAAAATTCTCAAAATAATTTCACAAAAGTTAATAAATTCTTTTAAGAAGAAGTCATCATATTTGGGAAATAATAGTTTGTATTCTTTTTCAATCTAGAAAAGTCAATTAAATAAAGAATTATTATAATAAAGAATTTTAACTATTTTATTTATATATTATAAATTAGATTGAAAATATTGTTACGTCCTGATCAGACTTCACGATTCTTTTCTTTTTATTAAATACCAGACCTAGTAAACACGGGACCAACAAAAAACTCTTAAAGAATATTATAACGCCAGAGCTGTTTTTCTCACGAGACACCATGAGCTCGAACTTTCTCACAGAGAAAAATAGCAAGGGGGATAGATATTTGAAAATACCTTGGTCGGTCAGCGTGCCTATCGTCGTCAGAAAAATCATAAAAGTCAAAACTTGTGGTAACCGGAGTCTTTAGTCGACTCCAGATGTTTAAAGTAAGAAATAAAAACTGGCACCAGATAGCCATATACTTGGATCCCGCCTACGGGAACCCTAGTAGATAGGGTTTTACCGAGTGACGATCGGGCAATGACCACAGTCGCACGCCTAGAAGGCATGACACCTGATACGGTGCACGTGTTCAGTAGGTCTGGGAAACCGAGATGCATTAATCGCACTCTCCACGCGACCCCAGGGCCACGCGACAGTCGTAAACTGTCAAATTTATTAGATCAGTGACCCAAGGCCTCGCGAACTCATATACCGACTCTCAACCCTCCAATCCAAAAGCCGGGAATCGGGGCAAGCACCTCTATAGACCACCCTTCGTTCCGTTGTACGGTCTAAAGACTACGCCCACCTAGATCTTAAGACACTGAGATGCACCCCATCTATACTAATTAACACCAACCGGGTTACGCCACCTTAAAAACCTACCCCCATCGCATATGGACCCGAAACGACGCTATTCCTTATTTGTTAGGGCCCCTTTCTTCCTACCCTCATTCCAAGTAACCTAATTACCTAAACCTAATCCTATTAGCTAAAAATGACGCCACTTTCCCCCACATTAAAAATCTTCTCACAAGACTAATTCCTATTCGATCCCCGCTTCAAAAACCCAAGATTTTCCAAATGGATCCACCCCAAGGAAAAGGTATAAAAACCCGTGTTTTGGTGTCTCCAAACGCAATTATACACAATTAGTCACTCAGTTCATCAAACGAGTTTGCCAAGTTTTTCAGACAGTTTTTTGAGTAGTTCGGGCCGCGAAATAAAAAAAGTCGATATTTTGTCGCGACCAAGTGGTGCATCTCAAGTAGAGGATCCATCACCCTGACGACACCATCCCGCAGCAGGGTGCCCACACGTTTACAAAAGGGTCCGACGCCTACACACCATCCCTCAACGGGGCGCCTGCTCAGAACCACCGAACATATTCAACCCGATCCGAAACTATCCTGCAACGAGTAAGTCAGTTCATTCCTCTTTATTTTATTATTTCTTCTGTCCTCCCTCCGGAAAAATGAAACACTCACACACACACACACACACACACACACACACACACACACACACACACACTATTGTAAAGAATACACAAATAAAATTATTAACACATGCGATCAAGAATTAAGTTTTTGTATCCTAATTATAAATTCAATCAAATTAAAATGTTGTCTTTAGTAAATTAAACTTTTGTCCTTTTTCATTTAACCACACCCTCCTCGTTCGTCACCCCCTCACACCTTCCCTCTCAAATTGCGCACAAAGGTTCCGTCCCGGGTAATAGGGATTCAATTCCTTGACCCAAAAAGGGAACCACAAGCGGTTGACTTGTTGACGGAGTAAAAACGACTCTTCCAGTCGCTGACCCGTCGCAAGTCCTAAACGTGCCGCTCGGCTCGTGCGGTCAGGCCCGTTTACGTCGATCGCCGAGCCCAACGAAAAAATTCTACATCTATCAGGACGTAACAATATAAATATACGATCAAATATATTATATTATGTTATATATTTCATATTTTACATATGTATATAACATATTTGTTAAGAAATTACTTACCAATTCAGGTGTATCTATGAATCTTGGAAATGTGTCGAAGAAATTAGTATTTAAACAAAATTTTCTTCTGTACTGAAATATGTCTTTATGTTTAAAAATAATTTGTAATTTTTGATCCTGTGTGGCACTTTTGAGAAAAAGAATAATATCATCTATTTCAGCTTGGGTTAAGTTTTCATTTTCATCTTGTGTA
Source organism: Linepithema humile (assembly GCF_040581485.1). Classification (NCBI taxonomy): domain Eukaryota; kingdom Metazoa; phylum Arthropoda; class Insecta; order Hymenoptera; family Formicidae; genus Linepithema; species Linepithema humile. The sequence goes on along the minus strand of NC_090134.1, from coordinate 13,075,975 downwards.
ACGTTTAGATCGTTTCTATTGTTTTCAGAATCTTCATTACACGTTCTTTTTCTTTTTACACCTCTTTTTACATTGGAAAACCTATTTGCTAAATAGCCTGTTTTAGTTTTTGGATCGTAAAAAGATTCCTAAAAAGCAATAAACAATAAATGTAAAAAAATTTGTAAAAGAAAATTTGGAGTAGAATTTCCTTTTAAGTGCAGCTCTGCTGCACATTCAAACTGTTACGCCGTCATACGGTGAGACCGCGGCACGCGCGGTTCACGTGAGCGACTTGAGTGCGGATGTGCGTGTGCTCTCGAAAACGGAGTAAGCAAGGACCACGTTGTCGTGTTAAACTCATATGTAATAAGTATTACTTGTTTGTGTTTAATTGTTAATTCTTGTTTAACAGTCAATTCGAATTTAATAGAAACCAGTGGATGAGACACGTGGAACCATTCAGGATTGTGTAGGAAAGAGCATTGCTTTCGATTCTTATTTTATAGGTTAGGAGTTATAAAAATCTGTATGATTGTTTATCGTATCCAGTAATGTTACTAATAAAAGCTTATTTTATAGGCATCGAACGGCTATATTTCTTTTCCCGATTCTGGAATCGACGAGAGTTGATAAACACTCTTACAAATCGAAAGCTTAGACTCAATAACAAACGAAAGATGACGGAGTATACGAAACTCCGCTTCTATGTGAACGCTGAGGAATCAACAGACAAGAAAACGACTGTATACAAGATGAAATGGCTTCAACCAGTTGGGTCTGAGTGTTACTATGAAATGCCAGTAGAATTACAAAATCTAAGCAACCATCCTGAGATTTGTGCAATACAGAAAGTAAAGACCGTTACAGCATCGATTAAGACTCGTGGAGCGTATCGTACATTTACACTTTCATTACCACCGGAGATAGCAAAAAAATATATCGACGATGACGGAGATGCAATGTATAAAGGAGTTTATTTACAAGAAACGACAACACCTCAATACGAATTAAAAACGACGAGGAAAGGAAAGGAAGAAGACATACCTACGCTACTACAACAAATAGTATCTGCTACACAAAAAGGAACACAGCCAGAATTAACACCGAAGAAAAATTTAAGGAAAATACGCGAGGACTTTGTACTAGAGAATTTCGATGGAAAAAACTTTCCAATTGAAAGCTGGTTTAAAACGTTTGAAAAAGAATGCGCGCGATGTCAAGTTATATCAGATGAGGATAAGATTTTGATATTACGTTTATTTTTAGATGGGACAGCTAAGGATTGGTTCTCGTCAAAAATAGTCACAATAGGTTTAGATGTAGAATTTGAGACATGGAGGAAAGTAATCCTAGATAGTTTTCGCGAAACAGGCTGGCGAAAACATAGAGAGGCATATTCTTTTCGTTATATAGGCGGCAGTTTGGTGGATTACGCTTTACGAAAAGAGAACCTACTAGTCAATATTCGAAATAATTTCCCAGTAGACATACTAATTGACTTAATCGTAACAGACTTACCAATAATGGTACAAGATAGAATAGAAAAAACAAAGATTGCATCAATGGAGGATTTGCTAACAGAGTTGCGGAAACGAGAGAGTTTGGTACAAAAAAGGAAAATATCCGTTCACGCAAATGCTTCTAAGAACAGTGATCAGAAGAATCAAACACAATCACCCGCCACAACAAATACAGAAAGAAAACCTTGTTCATACTGCGAGAAAAAAGGCTTTCCAGGAAGATTTTATCCCGAGGCACTATGCAGAGTAAAACAAAAAGAACAGACGGAACAACCGAAGAATATCAAGACAGCGAATAACGTGGCAGTCCAAGATGCGTTAAATGAAACCATAACCGACCAAAAAAACTAATTCTGCTGCCGCTGATCACGCTAGAAGTGTTCCTGAATGACAACCAGATACAAGGAATTTACGATTCAGGGGCGAATATAACTCTTCTAAATTCGAAGATAATTGAGAAAATGGGTCTGACTACACGAGAGGACAGAAATACTTTTAAAACTGTCAGTGGCAGAAAAGATTTTTCCGGCAGATTATCTGCTAAAATGAGAATTCACAAGATAGAAAAAACGGTGGAGGTTTTTGTTGTTGAAGATGAGAACTTTGGGTATGATATCCTACTCGGTCTCGACACAATCAAAAACTTCAGCCTGAAACAAGACTACGACCTAAAGATTTACCAGAAAAGAAATTTGAAAAATGAAGAAGAGAAAATAGAAAATTTTGAAACCAAGGTGGAAAATCAAGAAAATTTAGTAAATTTTAATGAGGGTATCCCGGTGGAGCAATTTGAAGCAAAACTAGATCACCTATCCAAAGAAAGAAAAAGAAGTATTGAAAATCTGATAAACAAATACGAAACAGTCTTTGCCAAAAATAAATTTGATGTTGGCCAAGTAAAAGATCATGAGGCACATGTAAAACTTTTGGAACACAAATTTGTAGCAAAAAAAGCCATATCGTTGCTCCATACCAGATCAGAAGGAAATAGAGTACCAGATAAATGAATTATTAAAAGCAGGATTAATTGAAGAATCATGCTCCCCTTTTGCGTCCCCCGTCACTCTGGCATACAAACGGGAAGAAAAAACTAAAACAAGAATGTGCATTGACTTTCGGGAATTAAACAAATTGCTTACCTCGGAGCCCCAACCTTTTCCCTTAATAGAGGAAATTATAACTAAAACTCGAGACTCGGAATGGTTCTCTACATTAGATATAAATTCCGCTTTCTGGGCTATTCCATTACGTGCCAAAGATAAATACAAGACTGCATTTGTGACCCAAGATGGTCACTGGCAGTGGAAATGTCTGCCCTTTGGTTTGAAGACATCGCCTGCAATATTTCAACGTATACTGAGCAACCTTATCCGAAGAAATAATCTGAGCACCTTCTGCATGAACTACATTGACGATATCCTTGTTTTTTCTAAATCTTTTGAGGAACACATGGAACATTTGGAAAAACTATTGAAAGCTATTTGCAAAGAAGGTTTCCGATTAAAATTCATCAAATGCAAATTTGCGAAGAACGAGGTAAAGTACCTCGGCCATATAATATCAAAGAATACTGTACGTCCACTGAAAGATAATTTGAAATCAATTAAAGAATTTCCAATACCAGACTCGAAAGAAAATTCGTCAATTTCTAGGAAAGATAAATTTTTATCATAAATATATCCCAAACTCGGCACGACTATTGGAACCACTACAAAACTTACTCAGAAAAGATATTCAATTTACTTGGTCAAAAGAGTGCCAAAAAGCATTTACTAAAGCTAAAGACTTACTAGGTGCGCAACTAAGTTTCCGGGTTTTACACATGGATGGCGCTAACGATACATGTAGTCGATATACATGTCTAAAGTTGTGTTTTTTTATTAACTTGGACATCTGTCAACAATAACCAGTCATAATACCAACAGATATCGCAACGCAAAAATATTTTTTCTAACAAGAAAGATGTCGAGTTTTGTGCCAAATAAACAGCATTTGCGGGAAGCTTTGCTTTTCTGCTTCAACTTGAAACAAAATGCAGCTGAAGCACGTCGTTTGCTTGAAAAAGCCTACGGCGAACATGCACCATCGAAAACTACCTGTGAAGATTGGTTTAAACGCTTCAGAAGTGGCGATTTCGACACTGAGGACAAGGAGCGCTCCGGAAGACCAAAAACATTAGAGGACGCCGATCTGCAAACGTTATTGGATGAAGATGATACACAAACACAAGATCAACTTGCGGAGGCATTAAACATGACTCGCCAAGGTATTTCCAAACGTTTACATGCCATGGGAAAAATTCAAAAAGAAGGAAAATGGGTGCCGCATGAGTTGACTGAGAGACAGATGGAATATCGAAGAGCCACTTCCGAAATTTTGCTTTTGCGGCATGAAAGAAAGAGTTTCTTGCATCGAATTGTTACTGGCGATGAGAAGTGGATATATTTCGAGAATCCCAAACGCAAAAAATCGTGGCTTTCACCTGGCGAAGCATCAACATCGACGGCACGGCCAAATCGCTTCGGAAAGAAGACAATGCTTTGCATTTGGTGGGACCAGAAAGGAATCGTGTACTATGAGCTGCTGAAACCGGGCGAAACTGTCAATGGGGATCGCTATCGACAACAATTGATAAATTTGAACCATGCATTGCTCGAAAAACGGCCAGAATGGGACACGAGACACGAACGAGTGATATTGCAGCACGACAACGCTCCGTGCCATCGCACTTCCATCGTCCAGGACACCATCAAAACGCTGAAATGGGATCTGCTACCGCACCCGCCGTATTCACCAGACCTGGCCCCTTCCGATTATCACTTGTTCCGGTCGATGGCGCATGGCTTGGCTGGGCTACACTTGGCCAATTTCGAAGAAGTGCGAAACTGGTTGGATGAATGGTTTCGATTCAAAGACGCATCGTTTTATCGTCGCGGTATTCATGTATTGCCAGAGAGATGGCAAAAATGTGTAGCTAGCGAGGGACGATACTTTGAATAAATCGTTTTTTGTATTTCTCTTGAAATTTTCCATTTTGCATTGATAAAAAAAACCCGGAAACTTAGTTGCGCACCTAGTATTGTGTTCTCAACCGATATTAGCGATTTTCGACTCAAACGCACCGACGGTCATCTACACGGATGCCAGTATAGAAGGGATAGGAGCTGTGCTAAAGCAGAAACAACCAGACGGTGAATTAAAACCTGTTGCCTTTTTCTCAAAAAAGCTAAATAAATACCAAAAAAAAAAGAAAGCTATATTTTTAGAATGCCTCGCCATAAAAGAAGCCATTAAATATTGGCAGTATTGGCTGATTGGAAAAAAATTTGCGATTGTAACCGACCATAAACCACTCGAAGGTCAGAATATTCGATCGAGAACAGATGAAGAGTTAGGGGACATGATGTACTTTCTGTCCCAATTTGAGTTTGAAATTAAATACGAACCCGGAAAAAGAAACATAGAAGCAGATTGCCTTTCACGTAACCCTGTTCTCTCTAATTTAGATAATTCAGAAGAACATATAAAAACGGTAAACTTGGTTACTATCGACCATATAAAACGGGATCAATCAACAAATAAAGACCTAGAAAAAAATTCAAAAAAGATCTTGGTCGAAAATGGAATATTTTATAAATTAAATAGAGATAGAAAACGGATAATAATTTCAGAAGAATTCGGGAAACAACTAATTTTACGAATCCATAAAGAATACGGACATATTTGTAAGAACAAGATTATGGAAAAATTAAGACATTTTTATTATCTGCGGAATATAGATAAAATAACAAAACAAATATGTGAACGCTGCGAAATCTGCTGCAAAAACAAAACCCGAAGCAGGCAATATGGTCTTCTATCCAAGCTCGGTCCACCAAGAGAGCCATTCGAAATTGTTTCTTTGGACACAATTGGAGGATTCGCCGGAAACAGATCGACAAAAAGGTACCTACATCTTCTAATAGACCACTTCACTAAACATGCCTTTATACTAACATCAAAAAATCAGACATCTGAAGATTTCATAAAATTGTTGGAAAAAATTCAAGATAAACATCAAATAAAAACACTGCTTACTGACCAATACAGCGGAATCAACTCAAACTCATTTAAGAATTATTTAAAAAACCAGAACATAAATTTAATTTTTACTGCGGTAAACTGCCCATTTTCCAACGGACTCAACGAACGACTCAATCAAACTCTGGTGAACCGAATCCAATGTAAAATTAATGAAACGAAGTCTCGAGCCTGGTCAAAAATAGCAACAGAATGCACAGATCAGTATAATCGGACAGAACATTCAGTGACTGGATTCAGCCCGGAATATTTATTATTTGGAAAAACGGATTCTGTAGTCCCAGAGGAATTATCAGCAATGAGAAACTTGATGAAAGACAGAGAAGTAGCATATAAACATTCTTTAAGAAACCATGAATACAACAAGGCAAGGTATGATAAAAACCGAAGAAATTTTAACTTTAATGTTAACGATCTAGTTTATGTCGAAAATGGATCTAAACTAAATAGAGGAAAATTGAACGAAATTAGACTTGGGCCTTTTCCGATAGTTCGCAAGATTTCGAACACTATATTTGAAGTAGACTCCGGACACAGAAAAAAAGAGTCAAACTATTATCATATCTCTAAACTTCTTCCATATACCGGACTGGACGATCATAAATGACTTCATGAGCATCGTGTTTTTCTTCCCGCCTTTGGTGGGGGGATGTAAAAGAAAATTCGGAGTAGAATTTCCTTTTAAGTGCAGCTCTGCTACACATTCAAACTGTTACGCCGTCATACGGTGAGACCGCGGCACGCGCGGTTCACGTGAGCGACTTGAGTGCGGATGTGCGTGTGCTCTCGAAAACGGAATAAGCAAGGACCACGTTGTCGTGTTAAACTCATATGTAATAAGTATTACTTGTTTGTGTTTAATTGTTAATTCTTGTTTAACAGTCAATTCGAATTTAATAGAAACCAGTGGATGAGACACGTGGAACCATTCAGGATTGTGTAGGAAAGAGCATTGCTTTCGATTCTTATTTTATAGGTTAGGAGTTATAAAAATCTGTATGATTGTTTATCGTATCCAGTAATGTTACTAATAAAAGCTTATTTTATAGGCATCGAACGGCTATATTTCTTTTCCCGATTCTGGAATCGACGAGAGTTGATAAACACTCTTACAAATTTTATCTAAAATTATAGAATATTTCAATACTGTTTAAAAAATGTGCTTTGTATTTACATAGCCTAATGCAGTTTCCGGATCTCGTAATTTTGGGAAAATTTCTACTATAATTTTGGCAAACTGACATTTATCTAATGAAGTTAATGGACACTTTAATTTTTGTTTCAAAGTAAGCATTTGAGTAACCACTATGTTAATTATCCGTCTTCTACTTGTCTCACTTAAAAATCCCTTCGTATTATATTCTTCAAAAATGTCTTTTCCACACGGATTCTCTAAAATAACTTTTCTGATGATCTAAAAATTATAATATAAGAGATCGTATTAAATAATCTATCTTTAAATATTTTTTAATATATTATAATTATATAAAATAATAATGTTTTAATACTTCTTTTGTAATAATTTCTCCTTTCATTGATTCTTGTTGATGTAAAAATGATAAATTATGAATATTTTGCTGAACAGGTCCTGGCGCTTCATCTTCTTCAGAAGTATCGGTAGTTAAATTAGAGGAAGAACTTGATATTGGGGCTGTTGAATAATCTAAATCTATAAAAAAATAGCCATATATATGAATAATAAGATTTATACATATGCATAACTTATATTTAACATAAAAATAAAGAACTTGCTTTGTACAACTGGTTCATCTACTTTAATTATAATAATAGCACCTCTTCCGGAAAACTGAATGTGTTCAATTAAAAATTCACCTGTTAGTAAAGCTTTTTTTTCATCGTAGAATTTAAATTCATTATTCTTTAAATTCGAAAATATTTTTTTTGCTAAAAAAATATAAGAAATAAAAATTATAAGCAAAAGGAAAAATGTTATCAATCCAAATAATATGAAACGTGTTATATTATTTAAATTGTATAATACCTTTTGCCTCAAACATTTCATAAGTATATGGATAAAGAACTTTTACCCAATGCCTTTGATTTTTATATTCAAAAATAAAACTCATTCCATTTGATGGATTATAATAAGTGCTTTGTAGCAAAGGCTCAGGGAATGAACTGAGATCGTTATCCGCCATTCTAATAATTAATAAATAAGAATTTAAGGCTTTTGAATATTCATGCCACTACTGAACTATGACATCAGAGATGAAAAATGATATGAAATTTTGCATACAATTTTTAAATAAAAAGATATTTTAATAAAAATATAAACTATAAATTGCTTAATAGTCGAAAAATGAGAAAATCGTACACACAATATATTTCAATCCACAATACTAACCTCAATGACACCTCAATTTTATTCGTTTCACTTTATTCGTTTCACGAGTAATTGCAAGTAAGTTGCCTACTAAAATCACGAGATAAAATGCTGCCGAGAATGTAGCATTTCTTCTTCTTTTAATTAATACCTTCCCACAACGAGCGAGATATGGCCAGAAACAAAGTCTAATATAAATAGATTCACAACTAATAACGTTGCCCACGAGGAAGAATGTAGCGTCGTATGTTATCCTGCTTGACCTCACACGGAACAAAACAAAACAGAACTGACGAGTCGTTAGAGACGATACGAGCAGACTAACGATATACACAACTGCCATCTTTCGTAGACCAATGCATCGAATAAATAAAATGTTGTATTGAATATTTCACCTGTTAATATTACAGCTTTTTATGTTAATATATTTCATATAACTTTTTTTAGTGTAAATTAATACATTTTATTTTGAGTTATATTAACATACGAATACTTAAAAAGAAAAAAAATAACATTTAGTTTTTATGTTATATTAACACAAGACAGTAGTTATTTTAACTTAAGCTATTTTTGATAGAAACATTTGATTTTAGTAAATCTGTTTACTTTCAAATATATCAAATTATCATTTTTATAACATTTTTATGTGTTACATTTATGTCAACTTTATAAATTAACACTTTGTGTATGTTTTAAAAAGTGGAATATTTTTGTGAGTACTTTTAACACAACCATTTTAAATAATTAACATGTGTCAAAGTTAATTTAACATGATTATTTGAAGATTTACTTCAACGTCTTTTAGAATGTTAAATTAACTTTGAGACATGTTGATTATTTAAAATGATTGTGTTAAAAGTACTCAAAATAATATTCCATTTCTAAGAGACATACACAAAGTGTTAATTTATAAAGTTGACATAAATGTAACACATGAAAGTGTTATAAAAATAATAACATATCAGTGGTATGTTAATTTTACATTGAAATAGTAATCAAAACATGGTAATACAAGAAAATTTTAACATATGGACGCACAAATTTTTACTGTGTACAATATAAATATTGATTTGAATTATATGTTTTACTGAAACTAACCAAATATAAAATATTGTTATTTGTATTTTATTTCTTAATTACACTGAAAAAAATGATCTTGCAACTACAGCAAAAATTTTTTGGGTGCAAAAAATTAGCTAAAATAGATAAATGATTAACAAATACTGTGATATCGAATATGAGTAGTTATACTAGGGGGGTTCTAAGCCAGGAGCAATGAGGGGGGTGCGAGTGAAGAGGGGAAGAGTTTGAGGGAGAGGGGGTAATTTTGGAGGAGAGGGGGTAATTTTGGAGGAGAGGGGGTAATGACGTCATCGTTTTGTAGGAGAGTGGGTAATTTTGGAGTGGAGGGGGTCGTTTTGGAGGAAAGGGGATAATGTTTTCTTAGAATTCGAGGGGGTAATGTTTGGTATCAAATTACTCATCGCTATTTTTAAAACAAAAGCCCTTAGCAACAGGCAGCCGTCATTGCTCTTTTTAGAACAAAGGCCCTTAGCAACAGGCAGCCGTCATCGCTATTTTTAGAACAAAGGCCCTTAGCAACAGGCAGCATTTGGGCGCCGTCATCGCTATTTTTAGAGTTTGCAGGTTCGTGCAGGTTTACGGATCGCTATTTTTAGAATACAGTCATCGTTATTTTAGAATGACAAGCGAGGTATATAAAGCAAGTGAGAAAAATATGAATCTTTAAAGTCATTCGCAATGGAGAAGGAGCGCGATCTTACCGTACAAGCAGCGAATATCAAAACGTTGAGAGAGTTCCTCCCATGGGACTACGAGTGCGACGAGTACCTCGATTTTCTGAGGAAAAAATGTCGCAAGAAGCAACGAATCGGAGTAATTCACTCTTTGGTGGCGCGAATAGTGCGTTTGGAGGGTGTGAGGAAGACCATTCAAGAGCGTTTTCTACCCACCGGCGGCGGATACGGAACCCAGAGAAGATTCACCTGGAAAGAAATTCAGACGGCCTTCAGGAATCGAATACTAACCGGTGCGGTTATCAATTCCGACTACATCAATCCACGCGAATTTTTAGAAGAGATAAAAAATATGATCATCGAGCGGATCCAAAGCGTTATGGTGGAACACAACAGCGTCAAGATCAACACCGCATTCAACGGGGAATTCACCGCAGGTGACAAGACTGCCGTAAAGACCATCGCAACCAAAAACTGCGAGCTATTTCCAACAACCGATTTACAAGAGTGGTACACGAAGAATGTGGTTGACGTCATCTTGGCATCTCTGGAGGAGTTTCAAGAACGCGACAGCGGATGGGCGTTGTCACGTATCTTGGATCTCACCATCAACGTCAACAAATTCAATCCTCTACGCGCGGGATGTCATATCCAGTTACCGCAGAAAATTATGCTAAAAAGGGCGGTGATAAACGTGCAATCGACGGACAATGCGTGTTTTGCGTGGGCAGTCGTCGCTGCGTTACATCCTGCGGAAAAACACCCGAAAAGAACAATCGAATATCCACACTATTCAAGTGCTGAATCTGTGTGGTATAGAGTTCCCCATGACGCTTCCGCAAATATCAAAATTCGAGAAACTGAACACCATCTCCGTCAATGTCTTTACCATCGAAGACTCCAAAATCATCCCTTTGCGCCTCGCCGACGAAAATTCTCCATAAAATGGAGAAGCATGTCAACCTTCTCTACGTGCCTGGAAACAACGAGGCACATTTTGTGTGCATCAAGAATCTGTCTCGGCTAGTGAGCTCACAATTAAGCAAGAAAAGATGTAAAAAATACATTTGCGATCGGTAAGTAAAAAAAATACACGTATACAATAAACAAATATTTTTATTCATAATGTTAATCATACAATTTATTATATGTGTCTACACTATTTCCAGACGAGTGACAAATTGTCAGTCCACAGCGTCGACTGCGGAAAGATGAACGACTGCGCAGTCATTCTTCCCAACGAAGACAACAAGTGGCTGACGTTCCGCAACTACAACCGGAAGGAGCGGCTCCCGTTTGTGGTGTACGCCGATCTGGAATGTACGCTGGAAAAAGAGGAGGGACAAAACCATATCACATACGCCTACCAATATCACAAGGCGTTTAGCGTAGGATATTATGTAAGTTGCGCTTACGATAACTCATTATCTAGTTTTAAGTCTTATCGCGGTGAGGATTGCGTAGCGTGGTTCGTCAATGAACTCCACGATTTGGCACACCACGTGAAAGCGATCCTTACCATCGTTGTCCCGATGGCGGATCTTACGCGGGAGGAATCGGAGGAATTCCGTAGCGCCGTAAATTGTCACGTGTGCGAGAAACCGTTCGCACCGGAAGATACGTGGGTGCGCGATCATTGTCATCTCACCGGGCGCTACCGAGGTCCCGCGCACTCGTCGTGTAATTTAAATTATAAAGATTCCCACGTTATCCCGGTAATTTTTTACAATTTATCCAGTTACGACGCACATTTCATTATTAAAGATGTTGCCAATGCCTTTGAAGGCAGCATCGAATTGTTACCGTTGACAAAAGAGCAATACATTTTATTCACTAAAAACGGTATTAAAGATACGGAGGATCAAAATTCCAAAATTTGCGTCAAATTACGGTTTATTGATTCGTTTAAATTTCTCGGCACCAGTCTGCAAAAATTAGCATCGTATCTGACAACGGACAAATTAAAAATTTCACGTTCCGAATTTAGTTATTTATCCGCGGAAAATTTCAATCTGCTTACGCGGAAAGGTGTTTCCCTACGAGTACATCAACAGCGTCGACAAGCTCCGGGAGACACACCTGCCACCGCGCGAGTCATTTTACAGCTTGCTGATCGGTGACGCAGTATCCAAGAGCGATTACGCGCACGCGACAAACGTTTGGCAAACTTTTTCGATCGAAACTCTTGGACAGTACAGCGATTTGTATCTAAAAATGGATGTTCTTTTGTTGGCGGATATTTTTCAAAATTTCCGAAACACGTGTATAAAGAGTTACGGTTTAGATCCCGCACAGTATTACACTTTACCGGGATATACGTGGGACGCTATGTTGAAGCACACACGCGTAAAGTTCGAGTTGCTCACAGACATCGACATGGTCCTGTTCGTTGACCGCGGTATACGCGGTGGTCTTAGCCAATGCTCCAACAGATACGCTCGCGCCAACAATAAATATATGCCCTCTTACGATCCATCGAAACCATCATCGTACCTTATGTACTTTGATGTCAATAACTTGTACGGTTGGGCAATGTGTCAACCGTTGCCCTATGCCGATTTTCAGTGGGTTGAAAATGTCGCGAGCTTTGATGTAATGTCCGTAACATCCGATTCGGCTACCGGTTATGTGTTGAAAGTCGACCTTGCGTATCCGATGAATCTTCACGACGCGCACACTGACTTACCGTTCTGCCCGACAAGCGGGAGGTCAAGTTACTTGCTACGCTGTGCGATAAGCAGCGATACTTCATCCACTACCGTAACCTGCAACAATGTATTCGACACGGGTTGCAGGTTACAAAGATTCATCGAATATTGCAATTCGCGCAATCTCCATGGCTTCGAGGATATATAGAATTAAATACATAATTTTGGACACTCGCGAGCAATGAATTCGAGAAAAATTTGTGCAAATTGATGAATAACGCGGTTTTTGGCAAAACTATGGAGAATGTGCGAAATCATATGGATGTACGGCTCGTTACGCAGTGGGAGGGACGATATGGAGCGGAGGCTATGATCGCCAAACCAAATTTTCATAGCCGAAGCGTGTTCTCGGAGAATTTAATCGCCGTAGAATTGCGGAAACTCGAAGTGAAATTCGACAAGCCGATCTACGTGGGTATGTGTATTCTCGACATATCCAAAACCTGCTTGTACGAGTTTCACTACGAGTACATGGCGCCTTTATACCGCAACAATTGTAAAATTATGTACACCGACACAGACAGTCTGATATACTTTCTACAATGCGAGAACGTATATCACGATATGAAACGCGATCTTTCAAAATTTGATACGAGCGATTACTCCGAGGACAACGTTTACAGTATACCGTGTGCGAACAAGAAGATACCAGGTTTGATGAAGGATGAGAACAACGGCGCGATCATGACGGAATTTGTCGGACTGAGGGCGAAAATGTACGCGTTGAGAGTCACCGACCAAAAAGACACCAAAAAGGTCAAAGGTGTAAAAAAGAGTGTAGTCGCCAGAACTATAACGTTCGACAATTATACTCGTTGCCTCAACGATGATATCGAGCTGACGCGGCGTTAATCGTGTATCCGATCAAAGATGCACGAAGTGTACACCGTGTCAAAGTCGAAGCTCGCGCTCAGTCCGTACGATGATAAGCGCTACATCGTATCCGGTTCCACCGATACTCTACCGTGGGGACAATGTAAAATACAATTGTAGTATTAGTATTTATGTATAGTTTATTATTATGTTGTATATAGTTTATACATTATATTATTTATATTGTTTATACACTAGTGTTAATATTTATGTATAATTTATATATTATTTAATAAATAATACCATTGCAGTACATGTATATAATTGTTTATTGTACAATAAATATATTTTATTACACTACATTGTTTTTATTTATCCAAGAGTTGTGCGAGGAATCGAATCCTAACCATTTTACAAACACCTCATCATCCTTTCGACGCAACACCTCCACGAGATAAACGTCGGGTTGAGCGGTCTTGAGCAATTCGTGTTCGTACAATCCTCCGGAGATCGGATTTCCGCGTGAATCTTTAATCAGATATGTCACGGGATTGGTTCGTTGCACTGCGACAATCTTAAATACTTCCGTAGATCAATTTGGCGTGTACCCTTTCTCGAATATAGTCTTGAATTTGCTGATGCGCACCGGATCGCCCACCTTAAATTTCGCTGGCGCAGCAATTTTTATTCTACTGTGGACAAAATTCTTTATTACACCTTTATTACACTTTATTACACCGTGGACAAAAGTCTTTTTGCGATCGTAGGAGTGACATCGATCGGTCGCATGCCAATAGTTCGATGTTTACGATTATTGTATTCCAAGACTAATCGCGGTAAATCATCGATCCATCTATATGATCCATTGAGCGTAAAAACTTTCCACATCTTGTTCTTTAGCGTGCGGTTGAATCGTTCAACGATCGAGGCCTTCATAATTAAGTGTGTCGAGTAATGATTGATGTCATGTTTCTCGACAAGTTTCCGAAAATCTCCGTTGTAAAATTCTTTTCCTCGGTCAGTTTGCAAATTTTTCGGAGTTCTTTTAAAATCTCGAAATATCGTGGAAAACGCCTCCGCTGTTTCGATTCCACCTTTGGTCTTTAGCGGAATGGCCCATGCGTGTTTAAACACATCGATGACGGTTAGAATGTACTTGTAGCCGCTGTTAAATCGCGAGTACGGTCTCATCTCGACTACGTCAGCTTGCCACAAGTTATCGTATCCTTTTACAACAATAGATCTACGTTTAAAGTTTCTTCTCGCTGGTGCGTGGAGTTCATTTACGAGCACCTTTTTCTCCAAACTAATATCGCTTTTCATTTTGATTCTTTTAGTTCGTTCTTTATTATTTCATGAAGATGCATAATATTATTTTTTTAAATACTATGAAGATCTTTAATCTCTTGATTAATTATTTGCTTCATCTGATTCATCAATTCCACATTATCCGCAGCAATTTTTCTGTTGATTTTGGATATATCCTCATTAATGTAAGCCCGCAGATCTGTAATTTGCTTTTGCAACATTTCAAATTTTGTGTGAATGTAATCGTTGCTATCCTTCCTCCAGTTCTGTACAGTAATCTCCAAATTTTGAAGTTTCAAAAGCACTTCCCGTTTGGAATTTTCGCAAAGTAAACGATTTCTATTTATACGATTGTCCATGTCGTTACTAATAGTCTTGAAGCGATGATTCAAGTGTTGCTTGTTCACAGCATCGCTATCGGCTTCGGGGCTGGCGAGACGTCTAATTTTACGTGACTTGGCGTTGAAAACTTCGCCATCCACGCAGAGACAATTTTCACGTATGTAATTTCTAACGACTCCACCGCTCCACCGAGCTTCTCCTCTCTTTGCGTCGTTTTTTACAAGTTGTATTCCAAACTTGTTGATAGACATTCCTGCAGCATTGCACAAGCGATACTGACATTAGTTGAAAGGTGGTGCTCAATTTATAATCAGACCCGCTTTACGCAGTTCCTCGATTATTGATAGAAACTCGTTGTCGTGAGCGTTGTTTCCCGCCTGATGGGAGGCGTCTAATAATCGAAGACGCGAAAGAATCGACCAATTCATTCGGATCATCTCAGTGCACATAATCGACCGCTTTGTTGGTCACGGTCATGGTCTGCGGTGTAACGTTTCGTCTCGTGCTACACTCGGGTAACGCGATATTGTGACGAGTCATCATACCTCCACCTCTCTTGTTGAGACACATTAGAGGTGCAATGATATTTTTATACTTGTATCCTTTATTTCCCAAAACCGGTAAAAGCATGTTATGACCGCGTCTGTGAGCATTGGTCGCCAAAAGTATGCTCTTGTATTTTTGTTTGTCATCCTCCGTATATATCGCATCGTCGGGAATTCTTTCGAATATCAATTCAAACAGACCGGGCGTACCCGCGTATATCACACTGTCCACAATTATGTTATCATTTTTATCGATGTCAAAGCGCTTGTCCCCAAGTTGTGTACCCTCATTGTTAAAGTACACTCCGTAAATTTGATCCGTCTTCTTATCACCGCTCAAGAGCGCTCCGATGTACTCTTGCCCCAGCGGGCCTAATTGACCGTACAACGCTGCTCGGCCATCGGACGTTTGCATCGTCCGTCTCACAGATGTTACGAAAGATGGGTTCGTTGTTTCGAACACGCTTTCAGTCGATAAATTTGTTGGTGATTCAAATGTCAATTTTCGCGGTTGGAGCGGAGTCGAGGTCCGTATTAGTGATGAAATACTCGATCGCATCCGCTTGCTCTTTTTCTCGCTGCTCAACTGCTTTCGTTTGTAGTTGTAGTTCGATTCATCCATAACCTCAATATCGAAACTTGGTGTAACCGTTGCATCCGTTATAACCGAATCATCGTCACCGCCAATGTTTTCAGCGATTTGTTTCAACGGTTCGACGATTGGTTTAAAATGCTTCTCCAAATCCGCTTCCTCCACCATCTTTCCAGTCTTCAACGTCCAATGCTTCTTGTGGATCGATTCGCTTGTACGAGCAATCTCCTTCGCTAAC
This sequence comes from Linepithema humile, assembly GCF_040581485.1. Classification (NCBI taxonomy): domain Eukaryota; kingdom Metazoa; phylum Arthropoda; class Insecta; order Hymenoptera; family Formicidae; genus Linepithema; species Linepithema humile. The sequence continues at coordinate 13,059,746 of NC_090134.1, read as the reverse complement.
CTTTCCCGCTTCTCGACATCTTTCGTGTCGAGCGTCATCATCGACGTTTCGAGAACAACTAATTACTCTGTGGTACTGCGAACTCGTTAAAACCACGTCTGTATCGTCCATCGTCAAGCGCACTATCCTTGTCTATCACAAGGAAGCCGTACTTGTGTTGCCAACATGCGCGACACAATGTACTGAAATCTTCGTACATCATGTCCGTATTTACATGCTCGTTGTAGATATGTTTAAGGTTGTTTAAGGTACCATCCTGCTTGAATAAGATCAACAGGTTCGCGTTGTCGCGTACAAAATGTTTAGGTATCTTCGCGTACGTTTGACACAGATAGAAGCAATCGACTTTGGAATGACGACCCATTGCAAAGTATTCCCGTATCGCATCCTGCTTATCGCAGGCTATGTCATCAAAGATAAATATAGAATTTGATAGCGCCTCGCTCGGAGGTATCACAGTATAATTATCCGAGAATGTAAAGTAACCAATATCATCAATCAGTCCGAACAATCTTTCGAGATACTGATATTTCGGCTAATGTAATGATTTTGAGAACACGTACACGTTTTCAAAGCACACACCGTGCGGACTTTCCAACAGACTCAACATTACGTTTGTTTTATCGCAATTCGAGGGGCCGCAAATGATACCGCGTATTGTATTTGGTAGCATTTGACCGTGTCTGGATGCACAAGCTCCTCCCACCCGCATCTTATCGTCCATGTTTTTTACACGAATCGTGTATGGTTGTCGGACAAACTTCATTTTTACTGGTTGACGTTCGACGGGTACCAGCTATTTATAGGTGCGCGCGGTTTGAATATTCTTCAGTTGGAAAAATGTTTTTCGTACTGGCAGACGATATTTTACTTTTGACGGTCGAGGAGTTGCGATTTATACCGAAAGTGATTCTTCTGCTAGAATTTGGTCGGTACGTGAAGCAACTGTGGCAGAAACTTCCTGAACATTTAACGGAGGATCCAAAAGTGCAAGGTTATCGTCGGTGTCTCAAACATTACAATCAACGAGGCGATCACATCGACGGACCCGCGCCGTATGTTAAAGATTGCGCTTTATGCAATTCATGAATCGTGTGATAAACGCGCTTCCGTTCGAACTGCACATACCCGGGTATCAATTTTGCGGTCCGAGAACTCATCTGCGGAAACGGCTCGAGCGAGGGGATCGAGGAATCAATCCGCTGGACGCGGCGTGCCGCGATCACGACATTGCGTACTCGCGTAGCGACAAACTAGCGGATCGACACGTCGCCGATCACGTTCTCGCTGATAGAGCGTGGAAACGTATCATCGCTAAGGACTCGACTTTCGGAGAGAGAACCGCTGCTACCGCTGTTTGGACGGCGATGAAAGCAAAGACGAAATCGGGCATGGGAAAAATAAAGAAAAAAATGAAAAAGCGACTGCTCCCGGTAGCGAAACGCGGTGGTATCTTGCCATTGTTACCACTTCTTGGAGTTATCGGTTCGCTGGCCGGTGGAGCGGCAGGTGTCGCAAAGGCGGTGAATGACGCCAAAGCTGCGCAGCGACAACTCATAGAAACGCAACGTCATAATCGCGCTATGGAAGGACGCGGACTTTATCTCACTCCATACAAACAAGGCAAAGGAGTCTCACAGAAGAAAAAAAAAACCACCACCACTTTACAGTTGATGCAAATGGCGATACGTATGTGAATACCATATTTCCAAGGCGTCTACATGCGTAACGCTTTACCGCACAAGATATATCGAAACGAGAGTGCTATCGTAAATTTGGACGATGCCGATGGACCGGGCACGCATTGGGTGGCGTACGCCAAGAGAGGCGATCGCGCCATGTACTTTGACAGTTTTGGTAATTTGCAACCACCGAAGGAAATTGTACGCTATCTCGGCACCAATACAACGATAACATACAATCGCACGGCCTATCAGACGTACAATCAAACAATCTGCGGACAATTGTGCCTATTGTTCCTTCGAGAAATGTATTTGAGAATTAACCCATCGTTGATCGACGTCAGTCGTCACTAGAATCATGTCGCTGACACTCACACTTAGCGGCAAGAGCAGCCTCCTCACGGTGGACTATTTTCCACCGATAGATTTGAGCGATGGAGAATACGAACTCGGCTTAATCACGTTGGAGACCTACAACACGATACCCAACGTGACGTTGACAAACAACAAATTTTACTTTGACGACAATGATGAGGAAATTACAATTCCTGAAGGATCGTACGAAATGGACGCCATCGATGCATATCTGAAACGTGCAATTTTACAAAAACGAGAAAAAAGTGATAATGATGATGATTATCCATTGTCACTTCGTCCCAATGTTAATACTATGAAGAGTGAAATCAAGTGCGCTTTTCGGATAAATTTCTTTAAACCAAATACCATCAGATCATTGTTGGGATTTTCGACAGCTCGTATACTGGAACCGAGAAGAAGGTACGAATCAAACTCCTCGGTAAACATTATCAACGTAAACATTATAAGAGTAGAATGCAGCATTACTGCGGGTGCGTACGCCAACGACAAGTCTGTGCACACGATACACGAATTTTCACCGAACGTGCCCCCGGGATATAAAGTCTCGGAAACGCCAGCACAAATCATTTACCTTCCGGTCATTGCAAGGAGCGTTACTGATATTACACTACGTGTGGTGGATCAAGAAGGACGATTGATTGACTTTCGCGGAGAGGAAATTACCATCAGACTGCACTTGCGACGACGTGGTGCGAGGAAATGCTCGTGTTGAACGAGAGAGAACAGCGAGTGATTGAGAAAACAACAAAAATTGAGAAAAAATCACCAATCAAGAAGCTGAATACATCGAGTATAAACTTTTTAAAATCATTGGGATTTACTGTGAGAAACGCTTAAAGAGATGGATATACTCAACATTGCTGACGAGCCTGTTTTCGACGAACGCATCGTGAAATATGAGATGCACACGTACAATCCGTACGCTAACACGACGTTGGAACACAGCGATGAGATACGAATACCTATACAGCAACAGGATTTGTACACGTTGCCGTGTGAGAGTTTTCTTTACATTGAAGGAAAACTCGTTACGAATCCTACTGATGAGCCTAGAGATAACATGTGTATAATGGGAAATAATTGTGTCGCGTTCATGTTTGATGAAATGCGATACGAGCTCGATGGAGTTGAAATTGATTGTAACAGAAACGTTGGAATAACGAGCACGATCAAAAACTATATATCGCTGACGACGGAGAAGAGCAAGACGCTGAAATACGCATCGTGGAATCCGAATGGATATCCGTTGATCGATGGATACTTTAATTTTTGTATTCCGCTCAATACTCTTTTGGGATTCTGCGAGGATTACAAGCGGATTGTAATCAACGCGCGTCACGAACTTGTATTGATACGCTCGCGCAACGATAACAATTGTCTAATCGCACGAGCTGGTACGAATCCAATGATTGAACTACTCAAGATACAGTGGCGAATGCCACACGTAGTTCTGAGCGAAGTCAACAAGCTGTCTCTTCTTTGAACTTTGGAAAGCGGAAGATATTTGAGTATGTGTTTCCGTTCGTGAGATCTGTATGAATTTCCCATGCTGCAAAATACGACCAAGCATTCCTGGGCAGTCAAAGCCGCGACGCAATTGGAAAAACCGCGATACGTAATCTTTGCTCTCCAAACCGGCCGAAAAAATGTGCTCTCTGAAAACACTGCTCAATTTGATGCTTGTAAACTCACCACCCACACAGCACAGAAAGTGTTAGGCACATGCCAGGCACATGAAAATGGAATAAACTCGTAAATTTTTTTATATTCAAAAAATCACCTGCCTCGCACGTGCTTTATGGCACTATGAAGTCATAATCTAAAAATCATGTTCTGGGAACATGGGAGAAAACTAATTACAATATGAAATATTTCTCGTCTCGAACACGTTCCAGGCATAGGCTGAGAACATTTCACATTGACATTTTTTCACCTAACCTCTTATAAAACACTTCGATCGCGTACTTGCATTAGTAACAACAACTATTTTCGTTGTTAACAATCACGTGTAAGTGTGGAAGTTGTGCAACTTATTTTTTGATTGTAAATTATTCTAAAAAGAGCATTGAAAGAGAGGTGTCATTCAACTATCGTGATTGTGAGTATCTAATGAAACTAATAAAATATAAAATATTTATTACAAATTACATAATCTATACTATATTATAAACACGTAGTGTATCACTAATAACAATATTGAGTATACATATATACATAAATATAATATTTTATTTTTTATGTATTGATATTTTGATTGATTTATTGATTGATTTCTAATATATACTGATATAAGTTTATTATTTCTTGTAATTATTTTGTGTATGTCTTTATATAGTTGCTACACAAATAAGATAATAATGAAAAGAATAAGTTTTTCATCCTATTCAAGTAGACATAAAAGGCGTCTTGCAAAGAAAGAAACAGACAGAGATATTGAATTAAGTACGTTGGACTGCAGTTATTTAATAGAAGATACGCCTAACGAAACACTTTCCGTATCCAATAATGAAGTAACAAATTCAAATAACTATCATAAAAATGATATCACAAAAATTGAAAATATGTCAACTAAAATTCCCGTTGTGCGTCATGAAATGAGGGAGCGTTTCAAACCTGATGATGTTACATCAGTATTAGATTCATCGATTGATGATGATAACGACGATCATAATCCTTTGACTGACGAAGAAAATTTTTTAAGTACTGAGAGTATTAGTTCAGGCGGTGAACACGATGATGAAAAAAAAATCATTTATGCATGACTCAAAAGAAAATAAAAATACAGGGTTTATATTTGAGTTGAGAAACTGGACTCTACGTTTTAAAATTTCTCATAATGCGATTGGTGCTCTCCTATTAATATTATTGTCACATTTTCCGATTTTAAGTTCAGTATTGCCAAAAGATCCAAGAACGTTATTAAAAACACCTCGTACAACCAATGAAGATGACATTATACCATTAGCTGGCGGTGAATACTGGCATTATGGTTTATGCAAGGTTTTAAAATTATTCATCGAACAATATTTCAACTTAGGAATTATAACAAAGACAATACATTTGCTCATTAATATAGATGGACTTCCACTTTTTAAATCTTCAACCGCTTGTTTTTGGTATTTTAGTATCCGATAACATTTTGAACCGTGTATTTTTGGTGGAAATATTTCATGGCCGAGAAAAACCGAACAATGCTAATGCATTTTTAAAAATATTTGTTGACAAACTAAAAACTATTATTAGTGATGGATTTAATTTTGATGAACAAGTGACTTTCAGTGTTGAAGTACTGGCAATAATTTGTGATGCTCCAGCGAAATCATTCATTTTATACACGAAGGGTCACACTGGATATTCTAGCTGCTCTAAATGTACAATTTGTGGTAAGTACATAAATACAATATGCTTTCCTTTTAAAAAAAATGCATGTCCACTCAGAACAGACCAAGATTTCATTAATCAAACTGACTCAGAGTATCACAATAAAAATGACGAAACGATTCTTTTAACAATACCCAAGCTTGGGTTAGTGACAAATGTAGCCTTAGATTACATGCATTTAATATGTCTTGGAGTGGTAAAAAAAATGTTACTTCTATGGATGCAAGGACCACTATCTGTTAGATTGAATGCTAACAATATACAAGCAATTTCGAATGCTCTCATAGCTTTGCGAAATACCGTTCCATCAGAATTTTCAAGAAGACCAAGGACTTTGATTGACGTTCGTTATTGGAAAGCCACAGAGTTTAGACAATTTTTATTATATACAGGACTAATCGTTTTAAAGCCGTTTCTGCGAAAACATATTTATGAAAATTTTTTATGTTTGCATGCAGCAGTGACGATATTGATATGCCCATATCTGAGCTCAAAGGAAGAAAATATTCAATATGCAGACAAATTACTTATTCATTTTGTTCAGTCATTTGGAATAATATATGGTGACAAATTTATATCACACAATGTACACAACTTGTTACATATATGTGATGAAGTTAGAAAATTTGGACCATTAGACAATTTTAGTGCATTTCGTTTCGAAAATTTCTTACATTTTTTAAAGTCGTTTTTAAGAAAGGCTGAAAAACCATTACATCAAGTTGCTCGTCGCTATTGTGAGATAGAAAATTGTGGACTAAATACTCGATACGACACCACTTCAACTAATTTATCAAAATTCATTTTGCAAAAACCACATTCTACAAGTCCACTAATTCCAATAATGAAGAATGACACTATTAAGCAGTATCGTATTCTACAAACAACCTCTTTTGTTATTAAATGCAGTAATACGCAAAATGATTCGTATGTTTTGGTAAAAAATAAAAATGCGGTTTTTAAAGTACTTAATATTGTGCAATTGAAGTCTAATGATATTTTCATAATAGGAAGACAATTTCAATTTAGTAATATCTTGTATAAAAGTCCACTTCCATCTGACTTACTTAGCATATGCACATTTATCGAAGGAGCATCGGTTGCTGATGACTTAATAAAGGCCTTGCCTGTTAGTGCCATTGGTGGTAAATTGTGGAAAACAGAATTTAGAAATGAAAATATTGCCGTACCACTTCGCCATTCGCTGTAATACACCGTCTGTCCGGAAAGTTCCGGGACTATCGTTTAAAAAAATAGAAAAAATTGAGTTTTTATTTTTTATTACTTTAAATGTTTTACATAATCTTCTCCAATATCAATACAACGTTTAGAACGTTCGTACAACTATTGAAAACTTCGAAAATGCTTCTTTTGAAATTTTCCTCAATTCACGCGTCACATTAACCTGAATATCCTCAATATTATTATAGCATTTTCTTTTCATGTGCAACTTGAGTTGTGGAAAGAGGAAAAAGTCGCACGGAGCTAGATCAGGTGAATATGGAGGATGCTGGAGTACATGAACTTGTTTTTGTGTCAAAAACTGAGTCACAATTCCAGCCGTGTGGGCGGGCGCGTTGTCGTGCAGCAGGAAAAAATTTTTGTCGGTCCATCGTTCTGATCGAACTCGTCGGATCCTATTGCAAAGCCATTCCAGTACACCCAAGTAGAAACGGGAAGTCACCAGTGATGCGCGGGGGAACAAATTCCTTGTGAATAATGCCTTGAGCGTCGAAAAATATGATGAGCATGATTTTTGTCTTCGATTTTGTCATTCGCACTTTCGTCGGTTTCGACTCACCAACGCTCAACCATTCAGCACTTTGCCGTTTCGTAGTAGGCTCATATTGAAAGCACCATGACTCGTCACCTGTGATTATTTTTTGGAGAAAAGAATTGTCTTCATCTGTCATTTCAATTAAGTTGCGACAGGCGATCACGCGCTGTTCTTTTTGTTCAGGAGTCAAACTGTGCGGAAAGAATTTTGCGCACACCTTTCTCTTCATTAAAACATTCCGGATAATTTCATGAACAATTGTTTTGGCCATGTTGACCTCTTCTGCGATCATTCTGCACGTGAGATGATGGTCAGTGAGCAGGAGATCACGAATCTTTGCAATGTTTGCGTCTGTCGAACTCGTGGTGGGGCGCCCCGTCCTCGCATCATCCTTAAGCGACTCTCGGCCTTCTTTAAATCGTTTGTACCATTCAAATACTTTTGAACGTGATAAACAGTCATCACCGTAAACGATTTTCATGGACTCGTACGTTTCCGTAGCCGTTTTACCGAGTTTAAAATTAAATTTGATGACTGCTCTCTGCTCCATCACGATTTTTTTGACAGGCCAAAAAAACGAAATAAATTCATAAGCTTTTAGTATTAAGCAGAGTGATCGAGGCCGTTTAACCAAACGTATGTTTATGGTTAATTGTTGCTACTAAAAGGTTCTTTAGTTGTGCAACGAGCGGCGCCACTTATTGGCCGGGAAAAAAATCAGTCCCGGAACTTTCTAGACAGACGATGTACATGTGTTAAAGATCGTCTGAAATTATTATTTATCTCAAAGTCAATCGGTTTAGTTAAATAATAACACACAAATAAACGAATAAGAGTCACTTTCGACATTTGTTTATCAGCATCGTAGAGAAGTTTTCGATTAACGCTTTCTGCCCCTCTTTGAAAAATCAAAGAGATAGAAGACGACGTGTGAAGAGTTCTGCGCACAATCAAGAAGTTCTGCTCTCCTCTCTATTGAGAATCTTTTAGGAAAACGAGAGATTATAAAAGGTGCTTCTCCCTAAAAACGCTCTCTCGATTCTTAGAATAAGCGATAAACCAAAGAGTAATTCGAGGAAGTGCATAGAGAGTACGCAGAAATCTCAAAAGGAGGATTCATCAAATTCGTGAGTAATTACATGCGTGAGAAAAACGCTTGATAATAACCGCGTCCTCGCATAGCGCGCTGAAAGCTATCCTTATTCGGTCGATTCGGCGAATTCCGTCAATTAATCTTGTACAACCTATACAGTGCGTTATCCGTGTGTAATAAAACTTGATTATACCAATTGATTATACCAACGAAGACAATAAATCGGATTTTGGGAAATTGGTCGTTAAACGCAACCTGAACTCATTTTTCTGTATTTCTAACAAGGAGATGGCAAGAAATGCTAAATACGAAATGCAATGAACCATAGTACGTTCGAAAGAGGGGATCGAGAGTATAAACATCGTAAAAGGGTTTGGGTGAATGGGCCTTAGTTTCGGAGAAATTTGCATCTAAAGTTAGGCATTCGACCAGCTGCGCGTTAAGTACTATGGATATGTATTAAAAAAAATGAAGCGCGTTGGCTGCACAGCCTAAGGCGCGCGTGTATCATTTTTGTCATTTGATGCGAGGAGGTTCGAAACCTCGCAGTAAGTAACACATTTTTTTTATATATATAACAATTCTATTTATTAATTTAGTAAGTTTTTATTATTTTTTGTAGCAAAATAAGAATAATTAAATAATATTTGTTGTATGTAATACAAAATAATAAGAATTTTTTATATTTATTAATATTTATTTATTTATTTTTAATTATTATAAAATTCAGACATTGACGTGCAATGTTGTAGATGAAAATTAATATAGAAACATTGGAAACATAAGTAATTTATACACCATGAACATTTGATAAAAGAATGATTTGTTTTACACAAACATGTGACATATATATTCGCAGAGAAAAAAAATTATTATAAAATAACGGATATAAAATATTTACCTTTAAAAATATTTAAATAATAATAATAATAATAATAATAATAATAATAATATTTTAATATTTATTTTTTTATTTTTTAATATGCAATGCTATCGGTTAAATCCTCTTTCGAAATATCAAATTTTGTCAAAATCTAGATCTGCTCTATCAAGAATGGATCTATGCTTTTTTCTTCCATTTTTACTGCCAGAAACTTCTGCACTGATCGATATTCGTGAGAATACTGACCAGCAAAACCCTACGTAGCCCTAACGGTTTTTTGAAGTCGTGATCTGTGCGCATGTGCTACAGAGAATAGATATCTATTCTGAAATTCCTTTTCCAAAATGTTCATGGTGTGCAAATTTATATTTCCAATGTTTCTATGTTCATTTTCATCCACAACATTGAAAGGCAATGTCCGAATTTTATAATAATTAAAAATAAATAAATAAATATTAATAAATATAAAAAATTCTTATTATTTGTATTACATACAACAAATATTATTTAATTATTCTTATTTTGCTACAAAAAATAAAAACTTACTAAATTAGTAAATAGAATTGTTATACAGCGTGTGTCAAAAGTTCCGGGACAGCTGGATAATTTAAAAAATACGTATCACAGAGGAAAATGTCCTTGACAAAAGTTGTAGGATTTTTCTCGGGCAATCCGATAGTGACCTTAGATTTGGCCTTGTCCGTGACCTTCAAGGTTATTTCAAGATCAAATCGAATTTTTTTAATAAAAACTTCTATTTTTTATTCCAAAATCTAATAGCTGGTGTCAAGAGCTTTTCAAAACACTATAATGAAGTTATTTTTCATTAAGTACTTTTTGAGTTATGAGGCTTGAAAGTTACAGCATTTTGACATAAAATACAAAATATCTTGTAAAACATTCAATTTTCGGAAATCTTGCCTTAATACTTTTATGCACAAAATAATGAGACGAATCAATTGGTATAAAGAAAACACATTGGTTTAAAAAAAAAGTATGCAGTTGCATGTTGCAAATTACATATTTTTTCTTGCAAGCAACTATGTGTTTTTTTTATACCAATTGATTCGTCTCATTATTTTGTGCATAAAAGTATTAAGGTAAGATTTCCGAAAATTGAATGTTTTACAAGATATTTTGTATTTTATGTCAAAATGCTGTAACTTTCAAGCCTCATAACTCGAAAAGTACTTAATGAAAAATAACTTCATTATAGTGTTTTGAAAAGCTCTTGACACCAGCTATTAGATTTTGGAATAAAAAATAGGAGTTTCTATTTGAAAAATTCGATTTGACTTTGAAATGACCTTAAAGGTCACGGACAAGGCAGAATCTAAGGTCACCATTGGATTGCCCGTGAAAAATCCTACAATTTTTGTCGAGGTCATTTTCCTCTGTGATGCGTATTTTTCAAATTATCCAGCCGTCCCGGAACTTTTGACACACGCTGTATATAAAAAAAAATGTGTTACTTACTGCAAGGTTTCGAACCTCCTCGCTTCAAATGACAAAAATGATACACGTGCGCCTTAGGCTGTGCAGCCAACGCGCTTCATGTTTTTTGATACATATTCATAGTACTTAACGCGCAGCTGGTCGAATGCCTAACTTTAGATGCAAATTTCTCCGAAACTAAGGCCCATTCACCCAAACCCTTTTACGGTGTTTATACTCTCGATCCCCTCTTTCGAACGTACTATGGTTCATTGCATTTCGTATTTAGCATTTCTTGCCATCTCCTTGTAAGCCGCTCTTTCCTCGCACTCACTCATTCGAATTTGTTTTGTTCCTATCGCTCTCGTTCGTCTCGTTCGATAGACCACAACAAGTCTTGTTTTTCTCAATCTATCTCTCTCCATCTGATACCTTTCACTCACTGAGTTATTCCAGTGTCTCCTTCTGATCCGCGATAAAATTTCGGACTCAATCGCGAACAACATCTATGTCTTAGATATGTAATGATATCTAACCTGACTTGGAATTCAATAGTCGGTCATGATTCCATGCCGCTCCATGTAATAAGTATAATAATCGGTGTGAACAAGTGGGAATTATAAATACACATAGTATACTAATCGCCGCATTGTCGCAATGCATGCGTCGATCTACTTGGATGTACACATTTTCTTGTGAAATAAAAATTGAATGAGTTTTTATTTCTGCAGTTACGCAGAGTACAGTCGCACAGTAAAACATAACATCACTCCTTATTTTATATTCTGTACAATTAATTAATATATTACTTATTTTTTTAGAGATGGCGTATTATATTGTTTTATTTGAAGACGGATTATCCGTAGTTCCTAATAATTGGCTTTCGGAAGACCGATCAGTATGTTTTTATCCTTCTGGTATATCAGATAGTCAGATTCAACAAATGGTTAAACGTAAAGAAAAGCCGAACATCAAAAGCGAGAAAACAAAATGGAAATTGTACAACGTTACTCGGATTTTCGCATCAACAGGTATAGTAGTAGATACTATATAAATTTAATAAAAAGCTACAACTATATAATGTTTTTATTAATTGCGCAGATGATTATGAAAAAAGCGTACGTATGCAGACTCTTGCGATAACGACATCGGATATAAATACAGATGATGACAATGATGATACGTTAAAAAGGACCCGTAAGAATAGAGCGAAAAGGTCTTTTTCTTCTGATGAAGAATCAGATTGCAATACTGTTACTAAATTATTGCATCCGCTACCTGATTACCGAAATCTTAAAGTTAGCGCTGATTCTCCATGTCCATTAAGTACATCCTTATCGCTGCAGTCATCCACATTGACTAATAATCATACTGATGCCGAGTCATTACACGTTGAGGAAAATCATGTTTTGGCTACGTTTGAATTGCCAATTTTGCAAGAAGAAATACATTATCAAGTATCGCTGGTAAACAAAGTGATTGGAACAATAGAATTAAACAAAAAGAAGTGGCAGAAATTACATTCCCTTCAAATAAAGAAAATGAGTCTACCGATACAGGTATGAATAAAATTATAAAGTATTTATTTTGTATGTACTATAGAGCTCGTATGGGAAATAAACAATAATTTAAATAAATTTGTTTACATAATTCTTTATTACTCGCCTGAACAGGTTATTCATGTAATGAATAATAAATGCATGTTATTTTCTTAAAACTGGAATGGTTTAAGAATTCTTGGTTAAGAGGATGCTGAAGTCATATTGTTACCGACCGAAACTTCAATTTTCTAAAAAGGGTGGCGTTTTTTATTGCTTTAATAGAATTACAAATCCTTTGGTGTAAATAAAGTACATATGCTAATCTTTCGGCAGTTGGTCAAATATAACCAAAAAATTAAAAAAATTTTTGAAAATTTACCGACAATGTCACCTCAAAGAATTATATCTTTTATATCAAAATTATACTGCTTCAATCTGCAAAACAAGACCATGTGCCGAAGAAGAGCGTATGAAACAATAATGAAAAACCAAAAAAATAGAGCTTAGAGACTTATTTTCAAACCGCCACCCTTTTCCAGATTTATGTAAAGCATGTGTGCAATATAGAAAGAATAAAGTAAAAAAGAGCTATAGATTAGTTCCGAGATTTTGGGATAGAGGCGCTATACAGTTCTCAGTGCTATCTGTCATATACAGAATCTTTTAGGTTAGTTATGTGTGTGTTAGTTGTGCGTGTGTGTGTGTGTGTTTGTGTTATGTGCTACGAAACCCGGCTGAAAAAAATGGATTGAAGGCACTCTGAAGGATAAAAAAGTGTATGTATTGTTGCGCCCGTACTATTTCGCCGCTGATGCTGTGTGTGTTACAGCTGACGGACCGATCGATAATATCGATCGGTCATTAGAGAGTTGAAGCCAAATGGCATTTATTAATAATCTTTCTTATATTCGTTGTCAAGACAACGAATATTGATTAACAGTTTAAAGGGTCTCTATGACAGTTATAAACAAACTGTCATATGTCAGGTCTGAGACAGCTGTTAGCTCGAGCGGACGTTTATGATAGCTCCGGTCTTTAAATCATATTTCCGGTTTCTTATTGTAAAGTTCTGTGTTGTTTATTAAAGTGTTCTCTGTTTATTCGAAGTGTTGTGTTGTGTTGTTTGATTTCGTGAGTTTCGTTGTCGTGCGTGAAATACCGGTTCGCGGACGCAACAGTATTATACATAAATTTTGCAACATTTTTGCAAACATTTATATTATTTAATTACATACATTCATATTCTAATTTCTACAAAATACTTTTATTCATGTGCTTTATGTGTATATATTATGTATATTATGTGCTCCATATTATGTATATTCACATCAAAGTATCTATGTAAAAAGTTAATATCATTTTGTATATTGTAAGCTTTCTGTGCTTTGTCGCTTACGTGGTCAGGAGGGATCACAGGACGAATAGTCTAAGAGCAGTAATTATTAAATGAGAGTCTTTAATTTCTCTTTAGTACAAAAAGGCACGCGGCGTTTATCGAGCAATATCGGATACCGCACAGCGGACAAACGCACAAAAGCCGCGTGTCTAAACAGATGACCGGTAATCGGACCGAATCGCGAAGAGCGATCAGAGAAAGTTCTCTATTACTCTCGGTAGCCGAACACCAAGTGTCGTTTCGCGAGTACGCATTTATTTCCTCTTCTTCATTACATCTTAAACGCGAGACATTTATTTCCGCGAGCTCCGGATACGCGTTGCTCCGACGGCGCTGACGGCGCAGGTAGCGCTCTCAGCTGGAGCCGCACGATGTATCGGGTGGCCAGAAAGTTTACAGCTCGGCCATACTGACTTTCCATTCGTCCTCGAATGGACACTGAAAATTAATACAGTATTATCGATTATGGTTATGATCGGGAAGATTCCGATCCTAATCACACAAAATAACAATGTTTATTGTAGCTGTTTAAGTATAATTCTGAGTCCATAAATCGATCTTATATCTAGCTGAAAATAAACGCATTGCTTATAATATATACTTTTCCCTTTGCGGAACAGGAACAAGTGCATGAGCGCAGCTTAAACTTATCTTACAAGCCTTTTCAACAAACAAGTATAAACTATACCTAATTCCAAAATAAATTTTTTTTTTTTTTTGAACATTATTAATGACTAACTTGGTTACAAAACTTAATTCTAACTCTTATGGTTAACGCTTATGAACAAACCGAACGATTGAACTCACGATGCGTGACTAGTTATTAGTATCCGTATATTTTTCATCGCTTGGTGGTTTAATCCATGGTTTAAGCTTGTCGGGCGACAAGATCGTGTTGTACGGTTTCTGTGTAATATTGAAACCGGGGATGTCTTTCACGACATAACGATTCTTGTCAAGGCATTTGGCAATAACATAGGGGCCTTTGTAACTTGGCTTTAGTTTATTATTCTGACCGACTTTCTTTTGAGCATCACGAACTAAGGCATAATCACCTTCGTGATACACTGTAGGTTTCTTATGATGTTTATCATAATACAATTTATTATATTGCCGCAGCTTGTCATTGGCTTGAATAGCTACATCACGAACTATATCCCTTTGTTCAATTGAAGTGTTATGAGTTTTTGCGAGTTCTTCTATCAACAACTTCAAATCTCTATCGGAATGCTTTCGTTGATCGATACCGAAGAGAATTCTGGAAGGCGATGCTTTAATGGACGAATTAACCGTATTATTTATTACATATTGAACTGATTGTAAATGGTTTTTCCAACCTTCTGGGGACTGAATCAATTTAGCTAGTGAGTTTTTAATAAATCTATTCGATCTTTCAACTATTCCATTCGCCCATGGCGACGCGACGGCAATTTTTCTTAACTTAACTTCTAAATTGTTTAAAAAGGAAGCGAACTCCGCGGAGGCGAAAGCTGTTCCGCGATCGGATACAATTTCGGTGGGAAGACCGATAATATTGAATAACAGTTGCAAACTATGACATACCTCTTTGGTACTGGTGGTTCTGGCCGGGAAAAGCCATGTATACCGAGAAAAAGAATCAACCACTACAAGAATATATTGAGAGCCATCATCAGTTTTTTGTAATGGACCAAAATGGTCGATATGAAGAATTTCAAACGGGGTAGATGACGCATTTGCGAGTTGCGATTCTTCCTCAAATCGATTATTCGAAGAATTTGCGACAAGACATGTTACGCAATTTTCAATATAATCTCGGATGCGCTTGCGCATGGAGGGAAACCAGTAGGCTTCCTGTATACCTTGAAGAACCTTATCAAAACCACAATGCGCTAATTCGTCGTGGTAGGTTTTGATTATTGTATTAACCATAGCATCGGGCACGGCGAAGCGGGCACGATCGGATCCCTTTTTATAAACTAATCCATCAATTAGTTCGAACTTCTTGTTTTCACGAAATTCTAAATTATGCGCGATGTCTTTTAATCGAGTGTCTTGCAACTGACGAAATTCGAGCTCTCGTTCAAGGGGAAGAGACTCTAAAAAGAAAATCTGTCTGCTTAAGGCGTCGACGTGCGACATGTTTTTACCTGGGCGGTGAATAATTTTAAAGGTGTAATTTTAAGAGTGTCCATCTTGCAATTCTTGGATTTAGATTTGCTTTATTGACTGCGTAAACTAACGCATTACAATCAGTGACTATTGTAAATTCCAACCCGTATAAATAAATATGAAAACGTTCTACCGCGCGAACGATAGCGAGCATCTCTAGTTCAAAGCTATGATAGTTTATTTCCGATTTATTAAGCGTTTGGCTAAAATAAGCGATTGGCGCTAAATCATTGTTGCCTTGTCTTTGCAAAAGGATCGCTCCTAAGCCATGAATGCTGGCGTCTGTATAGAGCTCAGTATTTGCTTTGGGATTGTAAAATCTCAGAACTGGATAAGATGAAAGCTCTTTTCTAAGCAAGTCAAAAGCTTGGATACATTGCGTGTCAAAAACGAATTCTGCTGCTTTTTTCAAGAGGTTATAAAGAGGCTTTGCTTTGATGGAATAATCTCTGATAAATTTGCGGAAATAATTTGCAAGTCCTAAAAATTGCTGAAGTTGGTGGACAGATTTCGGAGGCGGAAAATCACGAATCGCTTGTGTATGCCGTTGACTTAACGAAATCTCGTTGTTACCTATAATATATCCTAAATACTCAATTTTCCTTTGGAGAAAGTTACATTTATGATAATTCAGTTCGAAGCCATAACTTTTCAAAGTGTACAGAACGCGTTCGAGAATTTGTAAATTAGTTTCGATGGAAACCGTAGGAATCAGTATGTCATCAATGTAGACTAATAATTGATCTTCTTTAATGAATGGTTGCAAAATTTGCACAATACGCTTCTGGAATTCTGCTGGAGATTCCGAATAACCAAATGGGAGGCGTGTATATTCAAACTGGCCTTCGGGGGTTGCAAACGAGAAATATTTCGTGGAGTCTTTATGGACTTTAATTTGGTGAAAACCATCTTTTAAGTCGAGTAACGTAAAAACGCTCTTGCCGCCCAACCTAGCCAAGCAATCTTCGATTAACGGGAACGGATATTTTTGTTTTTGAACACGAGCGTTGAACGGGCAAAGATCGACGCACAGACGCATATTACCATTTTTCTTTCGGACCGGGACAATTCTAGCGCAATACGACGATACGCTAGGTTTAATAATTTTGCGTGCGAGCAAATCGTCGGTAATTTCTTTAATTTGTTTGCGTTCCTAAAAAGCGAATTTCCTAGGCGCGAAAGCGAACGTCGACTCATCTTTTAGAAAAACTTTAACGCCGTAGTCGTCATCATTAACCGTGAGGTCAGCATTTTCGCATTTCAAAATTATCTCTTTTAAACGCTTTTTAACCGATGCGTCAAAATCTATTTCGCAATCATCTATAGCTGATTCTACGCAGCTGGCCGTATAACAAACGTCTGTTGGCAGAAGTAGATGCATTTGGTTGTCTGTATCCCCTGAATTTGGATTATAAATCAATGTAATTCGTTCATCATCAATGAAATCGCGACCGATGATTATCTCTATATCATTGAATTCCTTTGCTACAACATTTAGCGTGATATTGAAAATTCGACCTGGAAAATTATTTAAACCAATAGAAACTTTGCGTTTTCCCAAAATATTAATGGGGAGATCAGACAAACCATTGAATTTTCTCGTTTCCGATTGTAACGACAAAAGAGAACTACTAATAAAACGATAATAATTGTTTAACGAGATAAATGAAATAGGACTCCCTGTATCAATGAGAGCTTTAATATCGCATCTATTTCCCTCGACAGAAATTATTTGAATTAAAGGCTCACGCAAATGTAACAGATTCTGATGTGGCTCCATGACAGCAGCGACGGTGGACTGCTTCGATGAGGAGGCTCGGTCCGACGGCGGCGTAGAAGACGGCGATGAGGAGAGCTCCTTTTTCTTCTTTAATTTTGGGCACTCCGCTATGCGATGACCCTCGTTTTTGCAGTAGAAGCACAACTGGTCACTGTTTTTATTGTCACATGCTGCGTGTCCTTTTCTATTGTTAAATTTGTGCACGTTGTTGGAAGGTTTTTTAGATTTGCGCGGAAACGCGTTTCTTTTTTCAAGATCACCAATTCCTTGCGTAATTTGGCGCATTTTCTCTAAGAATTGATCCACTGAAACTTCACTAAGAGTCAATGCCGTGGCACGAAGCGAACTTTTCATTATTCCTCCGACAAGGAGATTGATAACATCCTCTGGAGGTAGATTCAAATGATGAGCCAAGGCGAGTTTATCTATCGCATATTCGTCGAACGATTCCTTCATACAATTCCATTTTCTGGCCTCTACACGCTGCATAGCTATGTAGAACGGCACCTTTCGGGCAAACATTTTCGTAATTTCCCGTTTCAGCCCGTCCCACGATTCCAAGACGAGACCTGTTTGAATATCGTACCACCGACGAGCAGCATTAACTAGCTTGCTGGAAGCGGCGAGGAGAATGACGTCGTCCGATACACCATGAACTTGCGCTATTTTTTCCACGCGCTGTACCCATAGTGCTACATTTTCTTCCTCTTGCCCTCCAAACTCAGGTATTTGTCTGGCCAAAAGCGAGACGGCATTCGCCGGTGGAAATGCACTTAATAATGCAGCTGGATGGTTCATCGGACTGTTTAGGTTTCTTGAAATTTCACGACGCGGTGGAAGATCCGTGGACGGCTCATCTTCACTACGTCTATGCCGAGTTTCTCGTTCATTAACGACCGCGGTTAGTTCACTCATCTGCTTCATCATTTGTTGTTGCTGTCGCATACATTGGTGCATGGTATCAGCAATAGTTTCTAGAGAAAAATATCGTTCCGCCGGCAGGTCTAGCGAGGCTCCTCCGGTCGGCTCCTGGCCCGTTAATTCCGGCGACTGAGAATTATTCTCAAAGTACGTGAGCAGTGAGGCTATAAGCTTCCTCCGGTCATTCACGGCCGGTAATTCATACCTTCTGGCATGTTCCTTTAGTTGAATGAGAGTCAGTTCTTCTAACGTGGCTTTGTCCATGTCTGCAACCCACGTACGAGACAAATACCACTTTGATAAACAAATTTGGCTTGGTATTGTTTTTAATAAATCACTCCGACGTAAGTGAACCGGGCACAAACTACTGTGTCTATTGCAACACGGCACAAACGGACGAGAACTCCGAAACTGCTCCTAGGCGGCACGTGGTAGAGAAAGACGGAGAAAAATAATAACTAACGCGGCTATAACCACACGAAACTTTTCTCAGCTTCTCTGTTTATTCACTAATCCCACTTCTGATATTTAACTGTAAGCTTTCTGTGCTTTGTCGCTTACGTGGTCAGGAAGGATCACAGGGCGAATAGTCTAAAAGCAGTAATTATTAAATGAGAGTCTTTAATTTCTCTTTAGTACAAAAAGGCACGCGGCGTTTATCGAGCAATATCGGATACCGCACAGCGGACAAACGCACGAAAGCCGCGTGTCTAAACAGATGACCGGTAATCGTACCGAATCGCGAAGAGCGATCAGAGAAAGTTCTCTATTACTCTCGGTAGCCGAACACCAAGTGTCGTTTCGCGAGTACGCATTTATTTCCTCTTCTTCATTACATCTTAAACGCGAGACATCTATTTCCGCGAGCGCGCGTCGCTCCGGATACGCGTTGCTCCGACGGCGCTGACAGCGCAGGTAGCGCTCTCAGCTGGAGCCGCACGATGTATCGGGTGGCCAGAAAGCTTACAATATTGTATATATTTTTATAATAAATGTATATGTCATATAACTTATTTATAAAGCATGAAATATAAAGGTATTTTTAGTTTCTTGTATGTATCATTTGTAAAAAAATCTTGATAAAAAAAACGTTAATTTTGTGACTTGCAATAATCTGTTTCAATATATGATATACTTCTTTTAAATTCTTACAATTAGCCTTATTTTATGCATTTACTTTGGTATCTAAAATACATATCAAAATATAAAATTAATTTCTAGTTCGATAGAAAAAAAAACATTGTAGTCTTACACCAGAGAGGAATGGTAAAATATCATGTATATCATGTGTTGCGCCTACTATGGTAGCGGTAGGCGCTGCGTATAGATTCGGGATTCGCCGTGCTGGTCAAGGGGGCTTTGACTCGGAGAGTGTAGAATAATTAAGCACTTCTGAATATATATATATAATAGCTTTTATTTGGTATCTTCTTATTACACTTGTCACCTCACTTATTCGGCGACCGTACTACCGTGGTTACGCGTGTACGCGACGTGTCGTGCTTCGTCCGGAACTTTGCTGATAAAAACCCGCGGCGCCTTGTGTGCCGCCTTAATTTATACGGATCAGTATTCGGAACACAATGAGACTTGAACTATATCGATCCATTGTGTTACCAAAATGCTGATCTGTTTAACCTACTTTAGACGCAAGTGACACTCGGGCTTCTAAGAACGAGTGCTCGCGTCAGCGCCTAATTGTTTAATAATTAAATAACTTTTGTCACAGGATTCTCGAGAAGTGGCCTCGATTAATGGCCTTCTAAATGTTTATTATTGTTATTGCCTAATTAACCTATAATTATTACGTTGTGGTCTTTCGACACACAACATCCCTCCCCCGTTAAAAGAAGAAAACGGAGGTACGAAGTTTTCGTTTGTTTAGTGCAGTTGTCTCAGTAGTAGCCTGAGTAGTGCATGTTATAATGATTTACAATTTTACGCATTCCGGGGTTGCGAGAGTTCTCGAGTTTCCCTTTTTCTTTTCGCTAGAACAATTACCATTCCTATTAATAGAGTTAACACAATAACTACGATGGCTACAGAACTAGTGACCATAGGATAAATAAATATCGGCTTTTTGAATTGCACAACATTACTTTCTTCTAATTCCTTGTTAATTTCTTTTATTTCTCTTCCTAAATCCATGAGTTCCTTAGGGCTCTGGATGATTTTCTTTAATTTTATTGGTCTGATTGCCTCCTCTGGCTTATTTATGACCGTCTCTTTTATTAGAGTTAAATTAAATTTCGGCAAAAAGGCTTGAATGCTAGTGTCACTTGTTGACGTTAAAGTCCTGATGGTCATGTCCGTCGTAATTATTTTACAATTATTTACTAATGTAATTCTACCGGTGCGTTCGATTTTGATTCGCATATCCCTTTTATTTTTGCACTGTATAATTATTTCCTGTTCTTTATTAGTCGAATACAGCCATGAGTTTTCTTTGCTTAGAGCTATCCAAATCGTTTGGTTAGATTTAATATATCTAACGTCGCACGCATTTTCTTTCGCTAATCCCGCGTACAACTGTACTTCACAGAGTGCTCTCTGATTTATAGAGTATACTGGACTGTCTGGTTTACAAATATACTGATTTACGATTTTTACACACTTACTTAAATTTTCTACCGTCATGGTTACATAGGAGGGTAATTCCAGATTAACGGCAATTACATGTTGGTTTATTTCCGTAAAGGTAAATAGTTCGCCATGGTTATGGACAGGTAGAGGAATTATCTTTATTAACTTATATTTAGGATAAGATACAAGTGGAAATCTTAATATAGTGTACACAGTGTCGTTCGCATAATATGCGTTAATAGTGGTCAATTTCTCTAGTAACGGCCATCCACTATTTTCGAGGGCAAAGGGGAAGTGCGTCCCTTGAGGCAAGTGTGGCGTTATCGCTCGCAATTCGCTAAAAATTTGCTCTACCGGAACTAACCTAGGGTGTATAATTCCGTGTGTAGCGTAGGACAAGTAGTCATATACGTTCTGTACGTCACGTTGTAAATCGGTTAACATTTTATTAATAATAGTATAATATTCGTTTATTTCTTCGCTTTTGATAATTAACATTGTGCCGCTGTAGATACGCTTATCTAGATCGTATAATCTTTCGTTATTCTGTTCGATGGTTTCTTCTAAATCACTGATATGCGCTATTGTAGTATTTAATACTTTTAATTGGTTATGCGTTACGTGCGTAAGCGTCTTCTGGTTACTTTGTATTAGCATCAGTTGTTCGTTTATTTGTTTTTCATCGTCGGCGTCCATAGTGTCGAATAACGATTTAGCTAGCGAACCTATTCCGTTAATCAGTCCGCGCTTTCTATTTGATGAATCCTTATAGATACTGTTTAATCTGTCTATTAGTGCAGCTAATCTAACTTCATCTTTCTTTATTAATTCTAACAGATTCGCGAATTTGCTTTTCTCTGGACGATTCGGATGTATCGTGTCCCTCGCGCTTTCGGCTCGCTCGACCCATTCTCTGATATGCTCATGACGCTGACCTAACGACGATATTTCGAGTTTGATTACTAGTTTCCAGGTAGAGTCTATAATGTTCAGGTCTCCAATCTCCTCGAAATATAACCCAGGCTCTTGCTGGAATCGGTCCACGGTGACGGGTAGGTTTGTCTCAGGTTGCGTCGCAAGCGCTTCCCGGAGAATTAGATACCTGTTATCAGGTGGTTATAAAGTTACATTGGATATGAATGAGCATTTTTTTTTTTTTTTTTTTTACCGGTGGGTCGTTATAGGGCGAGTGGCGCGTAGTTTAGTACTGTTTCGATTCGCGACGATGAATGAGACCTTCCTCGTTGAGTCTGATACGATCGCGGGAACGCGGCGCGTGTTTCGCCTCCGTCTACCGCGGAAGCCTTTCCCGCTTCGCAAGGATTTAATAGACGTGACGGCGAAGTTCGAGGGAGAGTTGCCCCCAAGTTTTCTCCGGGGGTTTTTTCGGTTTGGCGTGCCGGTAGCGTATATGATAAAGTGCATGGAGAAGCAAGGAGTGGCGGAGAGGTAAGTGTTTATTGTTCCACAAATAATTTTAAACGATTCGCATGAACGACCATGCTTTTCCTCCCCGCTTTTATAGTGTAATTCACGTCGGAATTTTGTTTAATTATTGTATGCGGTCCTCTCCATAAAGATTCTAATTTCTTAGAGCGTCCACGGCGCAGTGTTTCATCGTATAGCAATACCTTGTCGCCTGCTCTAAACGTGCTTATATTAGCCTTTTTGTCGTAGCATTCTTTTGATTTTGCTTTCTCCTCTTGCATGTTCGCTTTCGCTACCTGGTGTGCTGCGCGCAATCTTTCTTTGAACTCGGATACGTAGTCATCATACATATACGTTAATTTCGGAGGACATGTCAGGGCCGTAGGGAGCGTAACCTGGTGTCCGTACAACAGTTCGAATGGCGTATAGCCTGTCGCTGTATGTGGTGTAGTATTGTATGTGAACATCGCGTAGGGCAGCCATTCGTCCCAATCGGTCTGATCTCCGTTTATGTAGTGTCGCAAGTACTCTGCTAGTGTCCTGTGCGATCTTTCGAGCGCGCCGTTACTTTCCGGTTGGTACGCGCTTGTACGAATCTTCTCAATTTTTAACAGTTTGCAAGTGCTCTTAAACACTTCGCTCATAAAATTCGTTCCTTGGTCGGTGAGAATTTTGTCAGGCACTCCGTATTCCAAAATTATTTTTGTAACGAATGCCTTCGCTACTGTACCAGCTTCCTGATTTTCGATGGGCATTGCCTTGCTCAGTTTCGTGAAATGATCTTGGAATGTTAGTACGTATTTGTTTCCGGTTAGAGTTACGGTTAACGGTCCTACTATATCTAGTGCGCATTTTTCGAATGGCCTATCCGGAGTATCGGTAATAATCATTGGCGCTTTACTTCGCCGTTTTAATTTATTCTTTTGGCAATGCTCGCATTTGGCAATGTATCGTTCTACGTTTTTTGTTAACCCTCTCCAATTGTGAGTCAAACGGATTCGATTTATGGTGCGTTGCACGCCTTGATGCCCGCCTATCGGTGCATCATGATACTCATACAATATTTGCTGTTTCTCTTCCTCCGTGTACCTTTTTATCTCTTTTTCGCTATCTCTTTCTTCTTCCTCTTCGTCACTCTCTTTCTCCTTGTCGATTATATGTATATCGTGAGCGACGTTGCGACTTAGTGCGTCAGCATTTGTATTGTACTTTCCGGCTTTGTGTACGATTTCATAGTCGTACTCTTCCAATTTCAGTCTCCATCTAATTAGACGAGATCCTGGATCTGTCACGTTAAACAACCAAATTAGCGGTTTATGGTCGGTGACAATTTTAAATTTGGTCCCGTATAGGTACGGTCGAAAATGTTTGACCGCCCACACAATCGCGAGTAATTCTTTTTCCGTCGTGTTATAATTTTGTTCTGCACGAGAAAGAATTCTACTAGCATAAGCTATTGGTCGGTCTTGTCCTATCACTCCTTGTGACAAGATACCTCCTATCGCGAAATCCGATGCGTCGGTAGTCAGTATAAATTCATCGTTAAAATTTGGATACTGCAAGACGGGAGCGGTAATTAATTTCTCCTTTAGATTGTCAAAAGCTCCTTGCTGCTCTTGTGTCCACTCGAATTTTACTCCCTTTCTAATCAATTTCGTGAGTGGTTTGACTATTTTCGAAAAATTTTCGATAAATCGTCTATAATAGCCCGCCAGTCCTATGAATGATTGCACATCCTTGACTCGTTTTGGCGTAGGGAAATTCTTTACTGCCTGGATTTTTCCAGGGTCAGGCATAATTCCGTGTTCGGTAATTATGTGTCCTAAATATGACACTTCTTTTCTAAGAAATTCACACTTGTCCGGCTGTAATTTCAGATTATTGTCGCGTATTTTTTGTAATACTTCTAATAGTCGCCGGTTGTGGTCTTCTAAACTAGCGCCGTATATCACGATGTCGTCTAAATAGACCAGACACCGTATTCCTTGTATGCCCGCCAGAATAGTATTCATTAATCTTTGAAACGTTGCCGGGGCATTCTTTAGCCCGAACGGCATCCGATTAAATTCATAATGCCCGTAGGGCGTTGAAAAAGCCGTTTTTTGTTTATCTCTGTCTGCCATGGGTATTTGATGATAGCCCGATGCCAGATCTAACGTTGTAAAATATTTCGAATTCCCTAGTTGGTCCAAAATATCTGTTATATTTGGCAGTGGAAAAGAGTCTCCGACTGTTAGGTCGTTTAATTTTCGGAAATCGACCACGACTCGCATTTTAGGTTTTCCCGAAGCGTCTGTTTTCTTCGGTACCACCAAAAGTGATGCGTTCCATTGACTCGAGCTTGGACGTACGATATCGTTTCTTAGCATTTCCTGTACCTGTCTATTTACTTCGGCCTTATGCTTCTCCGGTAATCTATACGGTCGCGTATTCGCGGGTGCCGTACCGGCTCGAGTTACGATCTCGTGTTGCAGTGCCTCGGTGCAGGTCAGGGGTTCTCCGTCCAAATGGAATATGTCACTGTATTTTTCGCAGATTGCCAATATTGCTTTTTCTTCTTCGCAATTCATATGCTCGGTCCTTATTGACTTCTTTATTTTTCCAATACGCGATAAAGGTACTGTATCCTCCTCTTCGCATTTTCCGGTGGTTAAGATTTGTGCTTCCACCCTATTTTCTATGGGCTCAATATCGACGTGTGGGGCTTGTATTTCGATCTCTTCGTCGGTGGTGTTTATTACGCTTACGGGACAGCTATAGTCACTGGCGTTTACTAAACAACCGCCGATGATCACCCCTGGTCGTGTCTCCAATACGTGCACGACTCCTAGAGCGTTTTCGCTTGTCGTGGCCTGCACGACTGTTTCACTTCGTGGTGCCAATGTTATTTTTTTATAAGGAAACAGCTTGAATGTAGTTTCTCCTAAGGTTAATCGCTTAGTGGGGTACTCCCAATACGTCACATGCCGTTTCAAAAAATCTGCGCCCAGAATTCCTTCATGTGTTATGGGGAAATCATCTCCCACTATATGTATCTTGTGTCTTATGCGCTTGTTGCGCATGGGTATATTGGCTTCAATTATCCCCAAAGTTTCCGTTTTTCTCCCGGTGGCGCCAATTAATGTAATTTTTTCGTCATAGATTAGCGTTTCTCCCTTCAGATGTTTTAACTTTATTAATGTTAATGTAGCGCCGGTATCCACTAGCATGGTAGATATTTCTCCTTTTGCTTCTTTAACAGGGATTTTAATCAGATCCAAATCCGTGTTTGTTTGCGCTATTTTATCAGTATGTGCGACTTGTAGAGTTTTTGCTGGTCGAGCTGTTCTCTTGGCAGTGACCTCGCTCTCGTTATCGCTGTCGTCGCCCTTGCCCTTATTACTTTTAGTGTATTTAATGGCTCTTGGGCGTACATTATCGTTTGAGTTGGCCCCCTTTTCGGGTCGGCCGTTTAGCAGCCAACACTCGTCGCGCAAGTGTCCTGTCTTTTTGCAATGCTTGCAATATTTTTCAAGAGCGTTTACTCTTTGTCCGTCCGCCTTGGGTAAGTTGAATCGGTTAGCGAAACGACTTGTGCGGCATTCGCGTCCGTGATGGCCCCATTTGCCACATTTTGCACATTGCGGTGGTTTTTCTCGCGTGGTACCTACCGCTTTGTAATTAGGCTTATTCATTACGTTTGGGCCTCTCATTTTTTCTTCTGAGGCAGCCACTGCTATCGCCTCTTGCAGATTGCTGTAGTTCCGCGATCGGACTATTATTTTTATGTCCTCCTGCAATCCTAATTGAAAATTTTGCAGGGCCTGGCCTTGTATTGTTCCCTTAATCGTGTTCTTTTCGGCCACGGTGTGTCCCTTACCTTCAATCGTTGACTCATAGAGTTTCATTGCGAGCTGATCCACTCGCAGGCCATATGCTTGAGCGCCCTCCCCCTGCTTTTGCTTGAGTGTGTTAAACTCTAACTGCAGGTGAGCAATGCTTTTACGGGTCGTATAGCATACCTCGAGTTCTTGCTTCAGTTCCGCGAACGTTTGTATGTTTCGCGTCTGGAAATCGAGCATGACCTTTCCCTTTAGCTTAGTGCACAATATGGCCTTGAGTAACTGTGACTCTTCTGTAGGATTTATGCTTTCCATTGCATATGTGCTTGCGCTTAAAAATTCTTGAATTTTGTGCTGCGAGGTACCGTCAATTTCCGGTATTATACTCCGCGCCTCTTTTAATTGCATGTAGCTGGTCGCGGGTAGGGACCTACTTCGTATATCGGATGGGCCACGTCCGTATGTCACGTTCGTCTCTGTTACACGTCGTGGTGAAACCTGTGCCCTATTATCAGGCCCGAACGCGACTGGTCGGATCGTATTTCTTATATCGCGTTGCTGTTCTTGTAGATCGACGAACTGCTCTTGTAAGCGTAGTATTTGCGTGTGGAAGTGTTCCTGTATCCCTTGTAGTTGAACTCGCATGTCGCTCATAAATTCGACCATTATTTCCATCTGCTCAGTTTCGCGATTTCTATGCGTTCCAGCCTCTATTACGGTCTCTTCACCCTCGTTACTTAGTTGTTCGCGTAACGATTCTATATCCTCGTCTATCGCGCTGGCAGTTATGTTGCGCGGTGCTTGGGCCATCGTGCTCCGGTATCTTATCTCGCGCGGATCGAATATACTGCTATCGTATGAGGTCAGTTCGGACTCGCTATTTGCTGACGCGCGACTCGGTTCTACTGCCTATTTGTCTGTTTCGACGCGTTTCCCTATCCTCGCTTTCGGGTATTAGACTAGTATCTATTTCCCCGAAAGAGTAGTGTCGATTTACTTCTATATTCTCGTGGACTTCCGGATTCTCGCTCGCGTTTTCGGTACTAGAATTCTGTGTTTCGAGTTCGCGATTTCCGCGTGTCGCACGCTGTGTTCCCTGACTCGGGTTTATAAGTGCGCTTATCGCTCGTTGGCCGTGGCTGCTGAATAGCCAGGATCGATTAAGTTGCACGTTGGGGTTATCGCGTTTCTCGGACATTAACGCCGCTTAACTTTTAGTGTACAATTTTTTGTCAGTAACTTACAGAATTATTATCGCTCGCATGTTGAATCGCTGCTCGTGCCGTTGCGTCGGGCTGTCTTCTGCGTCCGGCTGTCGGCTGTTGAGGCAGGTCGCGGTTCGTCTCTGCGATAAGGCCGCTCTGCTCAGGTTGCGCTGATTCAGCTCCTGCGGCGTTCTGCTAGGCTCACGCTGTCCCTCTGCTGCTTGCTGCTGCGGGTTGCTTCGGCCTTGTCACTTTCTTGGTCACCAGTTTCAACACTTTAACTTTCGTTTTGCGTTGTTTTTAGCTCTGGCGCCTGCGCTTTTAACTCTTCGAGTTAGGCTTCTTGGTCCAGCTGCAGCCGTGCCCAGGTCATCAGGGTATTCAGAACATCCAGGTAAACGGTAAAGATGGCGAATCCCACCGCTGCCACCAATTTGTTGCGCCTACTATGGTAGCGGTAGGCGCTGCGTATAGATTCGGGATTCGCCGTGCTGGTCAAGGGGGCTTTGACTCGGAGAGTGTAGAATAATTAAGCACTTCTGAATATATATATATAATAGCTTTTATTTGGTATCTTCTTATTACACTTGTCACCTCACTTATTCGGCGACCGTACTACCGTGGTTACGCGTGTACGCGACGTGTCGTGCTTCGTCCGGAACTTTGCTGATAAAAACCCGCGGCGCCTTGTGTGCCGCCTTAATTTATACGGATCAGTATTCGGAACACAATGAGACTTGAACTATATCGATCCATTGTGTTACCAAAATGCTGATCTGTTTAACCTACTTTAGACGCAAGTGACACTCGGGCTTCTAAGAACGAGTGCTCGCGTCAGCGCCTAATTGTTTAATAATTAAATAACTTTTGTCACAGGATTCTCGAGAAGTGGCCTCGATTAATGGCCTTCTAAATGTTTATTATTGTTATTGCCTAATTAACCTATAATTATTACGTTGTGGTCTTTCGACACACAACACATGTAATAACAAATAAATCACTTTTCCACTGACATTATACACAACTTTGCAGAAATAAATTTATTCTGTGAATTTTGAATGTGTAGTGCAGTTTAAAACACACAGTCGAAATATGTCTATATTTTTGAAATAATAGTTCTGATTTTTCATGAATCACAATGGTTTTATAAAATGTTCAATTTTAACCGTTTTTATTGGACTGTACTTTAGACAATATTATATTTTGCCATTCCTCTCTGTTGTAAGACAAGAATGTTTCTTTTCTACTGTAATAGAAATACATTTTCGATTTTGATACGTATTTTAAATACCAAGTTAATCACATAAAATAAGGCTAATTGTAAGTATTTAAAAGAAGCATATAATGAAACAAATTATTGCAAGTCGCAAAATTAATGTTGTTTCTTTTATCAAGATTTTTTTACAAATGATAGACACAAAAAAATAAAAATATCTTTATATTTCATGCTTTAGAAATAAAAAATATGGCATATATCATATACATTTATTGTAAAAAGAGTATACAAAATGATGTCAATTTTTTAGAAAGATATTTTGATATAAATATAGATAATATGGAGCATATAATATACATTATATATATATACATAAAGCATATGACGTAATAAAAGTATCTTACAATAAAGAATAAGACAAGCCAGAGGCGGTTTCCTCGTGGACTGGCAATATAGAATAAGACAAGCCAGAGGCGGTTTCCTCGTGGACTGGCAATATAGAATAAGACAAGCCAGAGGCGGTTTTCTCGTGGACTGGCATTAGAAAATTCTTATTCTTGTCTTCAAGCCAGAGGCGGTTTCCTCGTGGACTGGCAATATGGAATAAGACAAGCCAAAGGCGGTTTTCTCGTGGACTGGCAATATAGAATAAGACAAGCCAGAGGCGGTTTTCTCGTGGACTGGCATTAGAAGAAAATTCTTATTCTTGTCTTCAAGCCAGAGGCGGCTTTGTCGTGGACTGGCAATATAGAATAAGACAAGCCAGAGGCGATCTTTCGTAAGCTGACAATTTTAAATAAATATAGTCAGAGGCGATCTAACGTCAGCTGACAGTTTAGAAGAAAGAGAGCTAAAGGCGATTTATTCGTGAACTGGCAAATTGTAAGAAATATTGTCAGAGGCGATCTATCGTGAGCTGACAATTTTTAATAAATATTGTCACAGGCGATCTAACGTCAGCTGACAGTTTAGAAAAAAGAGAGCTAAAGACGATTTATTCGTGAACTGGCAAATTGTAAGAAATATTGTCAGAGGCGATCTATTGTGAGCTGACAATTTTAAATAAATATAGTCAGAGGCGATCTAACGTCAGTTGACAGTTTAGAAAAAAGAGAGCTAAAGACGATTTATTCGTGAACTGGCAAATTGTAAGAAATATTGTCAGAGGCGATCTATCGTGAGCTGACAATTTTAAATAAATATTGTCACAGACGATCTAACGTCAGCTGACAGTTTAGAAAAAAGAGAGCTAAAGACGATTTATTCGTGAACTGGCAAATTGTAAGAAATATTGTCAGAGGCGATCTATCGTGAGCTGACAATTTTTAATAAATATAGTCAGAGGCGATCTAACGTCAGCTGACAGTTTAGAAAAAAGAGAGCTAAAGACGATTTATTCGTGAACTGGTAGATTTTAAGAAATATTGTCATAGGCGATGTAACGTCAGCTGACAGATTTGAAGAAATACGTATTTATTTTAGTTAGCAATTTACTGCACGTGTGGTCTGTTTATATTTTATCAGATAATTTATAAGGTCAGTTAACCTTTTTTCTCGCAATTGAAATTCTATCGTATGGCTGAATGATGTACATACGAGACAAAATAGACTTATACAAGGTGTCTAATAGATATAAGTTAGATATGATAAAATATTTTATTTGAAAAATGTATGTATAATACTATATATCTAATTGGAAAAATATGTTATATGCTTTTCCTATTTTTATTCTTATGTAATAAATACAAAATAAATAAATAAGTTAATTAATTATTGAATACATACATATACATATTGAATATAGTTATCTTTATTTTGTATTTTATATAACTGAAATGATATATACTTTCATTATTTCAGTCATTATCATATAAAATACAAAATAAAGATAACTATTTATTGAATATATGTGTATATGTATATATTAATTAATTGATTAATTAGTTATTTTGTACATAAGGATAAAAGTAAGAAAAGTATGACATTTTTCTTCAATGATATATATAGTATTATATGTATATTTTTCATTTATTATTTTGTCATATTTAGTTTGTATTTATTTGACACCTTGTATACGCCTATGTTTTCTCGGACATTATATTGCAGCCTTGCGACGAAATTTCAGTCGAGGAAACAAGCGCAAGCATTGTTTGTTTACAAACTTCCGATGACACACGTACACAGACCACACGTCAGTGTAGTGAGTCACCACTACAAACAAATGCGTACACACGGACCTACGCGGCATAGGTCCGTAGGCTGCGCCGATAATGTCATTTCATCTTTAGTACCATCGAAATGATGGCGCTTTCGCGTCGGAGTTCGCCCATCACTTCAGCATCCTCTTAACTATTTAAGTTTTAAGAAAATAACACGCATTTATATATTATGAATAACCTGTTCAGGCGAAATAAACAAATTTATTTAAAAATTCAAAATTTAAAGGAGATCCATAGTCGAATTTAGGTTTTGATATAAAATCTTCTTTATTTCTCGTTATTTTGAATAAAGAGGATTTTATTATCCAAAATAACGAGTAAAGAAGATTTTATATCAAAACCTAAATTCGACTCTGGATCTCCTTTGAATTTTGAATTTAAAAATTGGGAGCCTAACATACAAACTTTAAAATTTATTTAAATTATTGTTAAGTAAAGTTGAGTTTAAAGAAAATAAAAATATATTTATCGATATTCAATAGTTAAAAAAAAAATGGTTGAAGGATGGCGAATCGAAACTATCCGAATCGGAATTATATATACATGTAATATTTCAGAAAAGCTGAATATTCTCTTGCGCAAGAGCAACAGAATATTGTTAGAAATAAAAAATATCAAGAATAGATTAGATACTTTGGAAGAAAACTGTAACAATAATAACTATTTATTCCATAATGAGTACCACCAAGAAGCAAAGCAAGCTGGAAATTCAGAAAATCCATATAAGTTTCCAATAAATAACAGTTAGGCATTGGAGGAACTCGACAAAATGCTGGATAACAAGGAATTTTTTACGACCATTGTGAGAATAAAAAAATATTTGTTTATTTCTTTTCCAATTTCCATATTTTTTATATGCAGTGATGCGATAATATATACCCAGACAGCACATATGTCTAAAATCGAGACATAAGACATCATTAAGACGTCTTTTAGATACCGTGTCTGGGTAATCGTTGTCGTTTTTTGTTCAGGAAAGTAGTAGTTATCCAGATTTGGAGGAGTTGATCTTGACGAGGTGACAAAAACAATTCTTAAAAAAATGATTACAAATGATTTGGCGCAAGAATATAGCCTTAAAGGAATGAAGAAGAAAAGAAGCTTCGAAGACTTGACTAATGTTATGAATCTGATTATTAGTAAGTATTAGCTATTATTCATTTTGTGCATATATATGTACTTAGGGTAATATTTATATATTGTAATATTTATATATAGGTGCAGTTCGATGTCACCAACGAAATGCCACGGATACTAATATTATGAAAATAATCGGAAATTGGCTTGTCAACAGTGCTGCAAGATCGAGCATCCTGCAACAGAGCAACATGAGGGGAACGGTCCCCACCATGCGGACACTACACAAGCGAGAACCGCACGTCACGCGTCCGTGTGCGCACGCGTCAGCGTAGCATGCTATTTGTCACTTCCCTAGCCCGCGAAAAATGCTACGTACAAAAAATGCTAAGAAGCCAAGCGTTTTTAATCGAGTAAGGCGAATCGCTTGAATAATAAAGATTCCGTCTTCTAGACCTGTATCTTGCAACTTGTTTTTTTTCTTTTTTCGCATTTCTTTCTAATGCACAATCTAATGCACCATCGAGTAAATAATTAAATAAATTTTTTTTCTAAACAGTATTATTTTATATTTATTAAAAATATACGCATAAGTTAAATTATTAACTGTTGAAAAAGATATTAATTTGCTATAACTTGTCAATAGAAAAATAAAATATAATTTTACAATTTTTCAACAAAATGCAACTTTAACATATGCCAAGATTATTAATAAATATGAAATAATACTTTTTTGTCGAAAACATTATTAAATAATTTGATTGATTACTGTTAGAAACTCATGTGCAAAAAAAGTTGCAAGAAGCAATTTCCAAACACAATATCTTCAACATTTTAGCTAATCGCTTTACCCGTTTAGCCACGCTTGCTAATATGCTCGATATTTTCCTCTTTAAACTTAAAAGAAAGATATATTAATAATTTATTAGTAGCTAATAGTGGCCTTCCACGCCACTCATGAGGTGCCACTAATAGCGCGCTAGATTTTTTTAAAGTGGAGAGATTTTCGCCTGTAGCCCTATTATACCACATATTATTGCAAAATACCACAAAAAATATATTACTATGTAAATATTATATATATTACGATATAAAAACTATATGTATATTATAAACATATACGTATATATTAGTATCATATATTAGTATCATATTCACGTATAAATAATAGATGTGTATGGTACGCGCGCGCGCACATACACGCACATATCTATTACTTATACTTGTGGTCTGACATATATAATGCCAGACATGAGGTTTAAATGTTTAAAATATCATGTCTGTAACAGACATAATTTCCTAAACATTTAAAAGTGCGGTCTGATATACATGATACCAGACATAATGTTTAAATGTTTAAAATATCATGTCTGTAACAGACATGATTTCCTAAACATTTAAAAGTGCGGTCTGATATACATGATACCAGACATGATGTTTAAATGTTTAAAATATCATGTCTGTAATAAACATGATTTCCTAAACATTTAAAAGTGCGGTCTGATATACATGATACCAGACATGATGTTTAAATGTTTAAAATATCATGTCTGTAATAGACATGATTTCCTAAACATTTAAAAGTGTGGTCTGATATACATGATACCAGACATAATGTTCAAATGTATAAGATATCATGCCTGATGTCACAGGCATGATATTCTATACATCTGAAAGTGAACAAAGCAAATATTAGCAATGAGCAATGCAATAATAAATTTTATTTTAAACATTATTATTGCATATTATTAGACGAGGAGGGACCAGCAATTTCATTAATATCTGCAGCATATAGTGTTAGACGACTTTTATCTTTTTTAGGACATGCAGAATACAATTTGTCCGCGGACATTAGAGACAAATGCTTTTCTTTAATTTCTATGTCTACAGCTGTTTCCCCTCTCGCTTTCAATGCTGACTTAAGCACGCATGTAGCATTGACACTGACAAATGAAAGTGGATTTCGTTTTTTCGTTTTTATATCTGGCAGCAAGGAAAAGATTCTTTCTGAATTGGCATTAGAATTTGGTAGCGATCTTATAGCATTCAGAAGACACATTAAATTTGGATATTGATGAGTGTGTTGGAAAATTTGTTTCCACATGTCATCAAAATTCAACATTGATAGAATATCTTTTTCTGCTTCTGTAAAGCTTTGATGTAAAGCAGTGCTCGGAATTAGTCTGAACATTTCAGCCGATTTCCGTGGTATACGCCTCCTTTCCTCTTCTTACCGCGCGCGCCGCAGCCGTTAGGGCCAGCGCCGCCGAGCGTTAGGAGCGACACGATCTGATTATGAGTGGGTTCTTCTCCCTATTTATTAAAATTTAAAAAAATGTATTAAAATTTATTAAAAATATATTTTTTATTTTTAAATTTATTAAGTGGAAATATTTCAATAGATTTCCACGTCACCCATGAGATACTAATGTTGACGCGTTTTTTTTTTAAGTGGTTTCCCCCGTAGACCTATTCCACTAAAGATAAAAAAAATTCTTAATTTAAAAAAAAATATATATAAAAGAGATTTTCTTAATTAGATTTTTTTGGCCTTTTATGAGAATGAACAATTGATGCAATAATGTAGATAAAAACCACTTTTTGAAAAACGTGTCAGTATTAGTACCTCATGGGTGACATAGAAATCTATTGAAATATTTCCACTTAATAAATTTAAAAATAAAAAATTTATTTTTAATAAATTTTAATACATTTTTTTAAATTTTAATAAATAGGGAGAAGAACCCACTCATAATCAGATCGTGTCGCTCCTAACGCTCGGCGGCGCTGGCCCTAACGGCTGCGGCGCGCGCGGTAAGAAGAGGAAAGGAGGCGTATACCACGGAAATCGGCTGAAATGTTCAGACTAATTCCGAGCACTGATGTAAAGCAAACCATTCTTTTCTTAAACCGTTTTCGTTAAACCCGCCAATAGTCTGAGCGACAAAAGAAACATCATTAAATGAAGTTTCTCTATTAATATCACGTAAAGCTGTGTCCGGTTCGAAAATTTTTAATTTTGATAAAAATTTGTCACTTATTGGTAATCTTTTACAAATTTCTTGGGCAGCAGTTATGTAAAATTGCAAACAGTTCTCTCGAACTATTGTAACTACGTTTGCGTGTCCCTCTGTTATCAACTCGTCAAGATATTTTTCACATTCATCGCCTAAATATATTCGTTAAAAGATTTTTGATTTTCTTTGTTGGAAAATTCAAAATTATTACTTATATTTTGTAAAAGTTCTGACTTTAAGAAATGTTTACAAATAATGGTTAGGAACTGAAATGATTTCGGCTGCAATAACTGTATTCTTGTTTCTAGAGCTTGGAAAAATGCATTAAAAGCATTAAAAAAATGTAAAATATGTTTTAAAAATAATAAATATGCTTTTATATCAAGTTTTTGCATTATAGATAATAAATTTTGTCCAGACTTTGTTCTTTCACTCATTACCATTTCTTTTAAAAAATGCTCGACAGTATCCCAATACTCTAGAAGTCTTTCAATACATGAATGCCGAGAAAGCCATCGTGTGTCGGACAACTTTAAAATTTTTCGGTTTGCTTCCTGAAAACATTCACAAAATTCTTCAAAAATAGCTGATCGTTTTGGACTACTGTTAATATAACTTGCTATTTTTTTTACGAATTTCTCGCAATAGTCTGGGATCTTACCACATGCAGTATATGCAACAAGTGCAGCGGAATGACATGGGCATGAAAATGTTAACAAATTTTTACATTTTTTTTCAAGTTTTGTTTTAAATAATGAATATTTACCCATCATGACGGGCGCATTGACAAGGCAACAATATTTAAAAATGGAATTTGCAGTCTATACATTTCTCGTTTAAAAGCATCAAATAATTTTTCCGCACTGCTACCCGAGTTCACAAGTCGATAAAAAATCTGATGAATATCATATTGAAATAAAATTGATATCTTATACAAATCAACAAACAAGTTGATATTTCGAAGATTTCATCACGATATCTGGAAAATATTATGTAGATGTCGACGATCTAATCATTTTTCAACTTATATCATATTGAAGTCAAATCGATTTCTCCATATATCGATTCGACTTGAATATGATGTCTACTAGATATTAAATAAATTACCAATAAGCATTTGATGCTTATACGATATCTTCTATGTATCAAATCGACGCGTACACATCTGTAGATGTCGACTAGATATCAACAAAATACAATATTATGCGGATCAATATTGATCTTTATTTATATATTTCATCAGCGGTGATAATGTTTATTATCGGATATTCTTTATGGAATAAGAATATAAAGAATAAAAATAATAAGTATAGATAATATATGTTTATATTTCTTTTTAATATATTACAAAATTTTACATATTTAAGTAGTTAATTATTACCTTATATTACCTTATATTAGCTTACATATTTCAGAAAATAAAAATCAGTATTTTATTTACAACCAAAGTAAAATTTAAGAACATTACGCATAAAAATTAAATTAAGTTTTTATTTACTTCCTGCAATAAAAATTATACTATTTTGATATATCTTCAATCACTTTCAAAAGTATTAGGAAATTGTGCAATGTAAGATTCAGTGTCGGTACAATTAATCATAATAACTTTCTGGACAATACTCTGTACAGGACGAATTTTTAAACTTCCAAACATGTAAAAAGAACATAATTTTATATGAGAAACTTTACTTCGTGAAAGATATGATGCTATAGTCTCTGCATCCTCCAAAATAATTGTAGTCAAAAGAACAAAAATTGATGGTGGCTGTTTATTTAAAGAACTGACAAAAATTCTTTCAATAGATGCATACGAGTCATCATCCAATTTAACAATATGATCAATTGTTTTGCTTCCTTGTTTGGCATAACATCGGGAATGATATTTGATATGATCTTTTATCATTCTCTCATAACATAAATTTGTTATATGTATTTTTTCCTTAATAAAGGCATTTGTCTCCTCAACAGTAAGAGAAATTTCTACTTCTTTTCCAAGCAATGTAACATTTACAAGTTTTGTTACATGTTTTTGTAAATGGTAGTTGAATATTGTTGAACAATAATTTATTGTTGAATCACTAACATTATATTTGCAAAGTAATCGAGATAGTGATTGAAGATATGTGTATTTACGTGCAATTTGAGTTAATACGCCACGCGTACCTTTTACAAGTTTTACAAGAAATCCATTTCCACTTTCCCATGAAAATGCTGAATAGCACCACAATGGCCCAAACATTAACACCGTTTTACCTAAATGTAACAATAAATGTACATTATATGTCATATTGTGAGGACCGTAGAGCTTTTGGAAATCTATTACATATTGAATCAGATGCCAAGTGGCATTATCAAGATTAGAAATAGAAATCTTATGTTGAAGGAAAGTATAAATGGCAGAAACAAGTACACAATGATGTTTGTAATATTTCAAAGGTAAAATATCTTTCAAACATGGCAGGCTGTAATAAAGAAGCCATGCACGCCATTCATTAGCTTTCCAAAAAGAACGCTCTTTAAGTGATCTGAGAAGTCTTGGAAAACTTGAAGGTGGACGTATTGCAAGAAGTCTATTATCAATATCATTACGCTTTAATTCAATATAATATTTTTCATTATGAGATGTACTATCTAACCACAGGCAAGTGACAAATTTGACTACACCTAAAAGGACGCAATGCATATAATCTAATACGAATCCATTTACAAGGTTAAACTCTAAAAGAACTGCTAAAGGACTAATACCTTTAACTCCACGAACTTCTATACCAGTTTGTTCAACCTGTAACATATCTTTCCTGATACCATCATTGGTTCGATCTTCAACTTCGTATATTTTCGTGATGTTAGTAGCTCTTTCAATTCGCGTCACGGTATAAGTAAGACTATTATCTTGAAGCATATTGATAACAAAATTATCACCTATATTCATAGCATATTTAACTGTAATTGGATTTGTATCAAGATCAACAGATGGCATTAGACCGTAACCAGGATGAGTACAGTAACTACATCCATAAAAACCATTAAATTGCTTTATTTGTTGAACTAGGGGTTTTGCTATAGAATCAAGAACACAGTTTAAAACAATAATTTTACTGTTAATGCGAACTCCAGTTGGAGATGTCCAATTTAGTCCTTCAGAGTGCAATTTTTTGGCTTCACATAAAAAAGGGGAAAGAAATTGAATCATATCTGGATCTTTATCTCCAAACCAAAGTCCACATATCATTGTGTTCTTTAAAGCAAAACGCTCTTTTGGTGGAAATTCATTAAGTCTAAACTGAATTGGCCATAATGTATTTTTGCGAGATTTAAAAACAGGGCACCCATCTGTATAAAAAGTTATGCTTAAGTTATTTCTGTTGCACAAAATTGACCCATTTTTACATAAATCCTTATAGATTGTTCCACTGAACGTATCAAATATATCATTTTCATATAGATATTTATCTCTGTAGCATAGCAATTCCATTATATTTTCGGTTGTCTCCAATAATGTTCTTATTTGTTCTGCCATTGAAAAAGTTATAAAGAAATGTCCATTATTCATTTTGCAAATGTTACAGTCTGTATCACATGTAGGACATTTAATGTTTTGCCTGTATCTTTTTTCTTTGGAAATGGAATGTTTTCCCAAGTAAGTGTTACAATTACTACAGTAAAAATGAAAATCTGACTTTAATTCAGTTTTAAATATACCTCGAAAACAATGTTCAGTTTCAATAATTTTTTTCTCTTGAAAAATAAAGTTTATGAGTCTCAAAAGATCTTGTATAGCTACATCTGTAATTTCATGTCTCAACGCAAAATTAAGGATCATAAGTAGAACTTCAAATTTTGTGGTACTGACTTCCTTGCATAAAGGTATATTTAAGTTTGGACGAATTTTCTGATTAACAGTTTCATGAATGTGAGCAGCATCTTCTTCATCAATAAGTATTTGAGTTTCACAATGATTCTGCAAGAAAAAGATACTGTACTTAAAAATAAATAAATAAATATATATATATATATATATATATATATATATACATAATACAAAATACAAATCAAATAAATTGAAAGATTATATAAAAATAATATGAAATATTCACTTCAGATAACACCTCAGATATATGTACATGTAAATCTATTCAACATTAACTATCAAAAAAATAAACATTATTATATAATTTTATTGTTTTTTTCTGTAATAAAATTTTCACTTATAATTTTATTATTTTATTATATATATTTTCTTCTCTATATTAATAATTCATCTTTATTGAGGAATAGAAATTATATTTTATTTTACTAAGCTTATATAGCTGAGTACTAAGAAGTAAATGTCACTACTTTAGAAGATTTTTTTCGTAATAACAAATGTTTAAGTATTTATTTACCTTGTCCCATGTATTTTCAAGTATAGAACATGGTTGTGGAAAGTCATTAATACTAAATATAGAATCTGTATCAATTTCCTAGAAATAAAAAATAATGTTAAGATATTTCGAAAAACTTTCTTACGATTTATTTTTATATAATATATATTTTAGTAGCTAATAAATATTACATTATTTTATTACAAAATCTATATATGAAAATTTCTATAAATAACTATATATATTACAAAATTTGCGATAATTTTTTTTTAATTTTACCTCATTGAGGATGAGCTCTTCATTATTTTTTGGAGAGTTATCACAAGTAAACGTTTCCTCTAATGAATGTATACTTTCAGCAGAAGTGCAGCCAATATTTACAATGTGAGCTTCTATTTGTGAGCATACAGCTGCATTTTGCCCCTATTAATACAAAATAATAAATACATAAAATTGTGCGTATAACTTTATTTGTATTTAAATAATCATATGTCATAATCACAATCTTATTTGATATTACTATGTATAATATAATAAGTGCCATGTATATAAATCTTATCTGTTTATTAAAGATTTCATAGAAACTGTATGCAACTAAATGATTAAGAAAAATGATAATATACTTAAAATTTCTTAAGGATATAACTTATAGTACTCATAGTTGATATTCAATAAATATTGAAAAAAAGGGGACAAGACAAAATTAACACGTCCTTTAAAAAATCAAAATTTAATTTAAAAATATTTTGATATATGTGTATAATAGTTTTTCAATTATTACAAATAATAAGCAAAGCTTTTGTCAATCTGAAAAAAATCTATAAATTTTTAGATTAGCTATCCCTCTCCAATCTGTTTTAAACTTGGTTTTTTCTATCCATTTGTTATCGCTAAATACGAATCTAGAAGATTTTTTTGTCGGTTGAACATATTCAGGCTACCATCCTAAAAAATATATAAAACAACTTAATTATATGATCCTTCTACATTCGTATTCTTCTATATTCGTATTCAGTGATAAAAAATGTATAGAAAAAATCAATTTTTAAGCAGATCCGAGCTAATTTAAAAGTTTACCAAAAAATCAATCATTATTTTCATCATAAAAATTACGAAAAATTGGCAATCCCCAGCGAGAAATGACCTATCAATCGACATCAAATCGACGTCAAAGTCATCGATATTACATCACATTGATGTCGATTCGATGAGTCATTTCTCACTGGGTCTAACCTAATCTTCGTCATCTTATCCCATTTCCCTAAACAATTAAAATATTTATTGCAGTATTTCATAGTGCACATAACCATACCTGTCCAGCAATTTGCCGTTGACGTTTCTTTCTTGAATGTTTCGTTTGCTTCGGCTCTTTTGGATTGGGATCCTTCATCCATTGCTTATATTCTCTTGGTCTTTTCGGCATTATTTTATTCAAATAATTATCTCGGCACAATATTGTGAGTGTTATTTGTGAATGATCTTGTATCAAACACAATTTCAGAAGAGAGAAGGGACTCGTTTCGTTACTTTCAATATACACTAGTCCACGTCTATATAGCAGCTTGTCACTTGTGTGTAAAGATTATTCTATATTAGTCGCATCGCGGCATCGCAAGCGTCGTAATGCCACATCTACATAAAATGCCGGTCGCAGGTCGCAAGCGTTGCGATGCAATCGACTTAGCTCGACGCTGATTGGATCACGACTTGCGACTGCCAATTAATGTAAAACGACTCTTATAGAACAGTCCAATCACGGCCTGTATGCTTTAGTGTGGTCAATCAGGTCTGTGTTCAAAATGAGCGTATTATGCGATAATGATTGGCAGAAGCACAATTGGCGGTAATCTTACCTAACCTAAGTTAATCAGTGGAATAAGCATATATGCCTTTGTTGTATGCAAAAGTTTTGTGTATTTCGTGCGGATTTAGTTATATATTGGATTAAAAGAATTGATTCTTTTAAAACGTTCAAGTTTATGATATTTAACTCTGACTTCTAACATGAAGTGGGCTCACGTTAAATACGATCTCGACGGATCGTCAGGGGAAGTCCCGTTTTCCTTCATAGAACATTCAACAACGGAAGAAGTTTGTGAGAACTCCCGGCGACATGTTTTTTGGAGTAATAATCCCAATATTACTCCTGAAACTTTGTTAAAAAAGCAAGGAAAAATTGCTTACGTAGACAAAATAAAGAGAAGCACAAATAATCGACGTAATATTTCTGGATATTATTCAGCAATAATTCTACGAATTAAAGGTATGTAATTGTATTATTATACGATTAATTGTATTATATTTATAAATAATTTTGCTGTTATAATTATATACTGATGTTTAATTACGCGTGCACGCATGAGTGAGTGTGTGTGCATTATTAAATTTAAATTATATGTTATTATTTCATGTACTAATTCTGTCTGAAGACTCCCAAGAAGAATTGTATACATCTTTAAAAGCAGAAAGAGTTAAAGTAGCTTCAACTGCCTGTGCTTCATCTTTGGAAACCATCATTTCAGAAGATGTAATATAAATTCTATAAATTCTGTATAGAATTTTTTATAGAATCCCTCTATAAATTTTTCTGCAATACATATAATAATGATATTGTTTGTAACAGGTAAAAGGAATTTCTACAAAGCAAGCATTGAAGTGTAAGCAAAAGAACATTGCTACACTCTTGCAGAAATGTGGTATTGATAATCTAACAGCTATTATACCTGACACTAGTGATAATTGCAATTCTCAGTGCATAGAAACTTCTTGTAATAATGAAAGTTCAAGCACATTTGCTGCTAAGAAAATAGAAAATAATATAAGCAAGAATAAAAAGACAATTAAAACTAATATTACTGAAGCTAGTAATAGTCAAAGTGATGATGACACGAAAGAAGATTATGTTTCATCTGAAATGTACAAAGCGTTAGAAGAAATTACAAAACTGCACGAAAAAAATAAGAATTACATGCAAATTATAGAAGTATTAAAGAAAGATGCATTGCAGAGTGAAGAGCTTTGGAAAAAAAAATATAACGATGTTCAACAACAAAATGAGGAAATAATAAAAAAAAATGAGGAATTAATAAAAAAAATGAAACTTTTATCTGATCTCAATATCGAGCTTCAGGTACAATTAAACAGCTTGAGAAAAGAGAATCCCTCTTTCTCTACTGATGCAATGAATATTACATATAGTAATCTATCAGATATAAACCAAGGCATGGTTAGTATTATATATATAATATATATTTTTATAAAACTATCTCACTACTTGGGATTATTTGGAAAACCATTTTATTAAAAGGAATCTCTTTTATTTTAATTTTTTTGAAAAATTTTAACATTTCTTTCAGATATTATCACCTATTGATGACAATAAGTTGGAAATAATTGAAAGCAGCCAGTCAAATGATTGTTTGATTTCAATTGTTGCACAAGACATTTCTGAAATGCAGCAAGCAGTACCTTCAAACACAGTTGACGGAGACAATGATGACTATCATTCAAAAGCCTTTGCTGAATCCGAGATGTCCTCACCTCCATCGAATAAGGTTACAGATTTGCTATATATATATATATATCTTAATAATCTAAATAAATTCTTAAATTGGTTAATTAACTATTCATTAACTATGAAATTTGCAAAATGTGGTAACTTTTCTGTTCGGTTTAATCTCTTCTATTGTCATACGAATGCGTGGCAGAATAGTTTCAGATATCCTGTAATTTTCATATATATATATATATATATATATATATATACAGGGTGTCTGGCAATAATCGCCCCATCGGTCATGTACAGGTAGAGGAGGTCAAATCGAGTAGAAAAGTCCTTTACCATTTTTTGATTTTTGTAATAAGTACTAAGTAATTAACG
The DNA here is from genome assembly GCF_040581485.1 of Linepithema humile. NCBI lineage: Eukaryota > Metazoa > Arthropoda > Insecta > Hymenoptera > Formicidae > Linepithema > Linepithema humile. The sequence goes on along the minus strand of NC_090134.1, from coordinate 13,016,519 downwards.
AAAAAAGATTGGTGAATCCGTGCAAGTAAAGCGCGCGCAGCGAGAAGGACATCCCACTGCTATGCGATCACTAGGCGCGCGATGAAGCGTTGGGAGGAGCGCTCTACAAATGACAATGGCAACATACGAGCGGCGCGTAACGCTAGATCCTTGTGTCCTAGTGATTGCGTAGCAGTGGGACGTCCTTCTCACCGCGCGCGCTTTACTCGCGCGGATTCGCCGATCTTTTTTCGTTAATTACTCGGTACTTATTATGAAAATTAAAAAATGGTAAAGGACTTTTCTACTCGATTTGACCTCCTCTACCTGTATATGACCGGTGGGGCGATTATTGCCAGACACCCTGTATATCTGCCACGCATTCGTATGACAATAGAAGAGATTAAACCGAACAGAAAAGTTACCACATTTTGCAAATTTCATAGTTAATGAATAGTTAATTAACCAATTTAAGAATTTATTTAGATTATTAAGATTATTAAGAATTTATTTCATTGCTTTTAATTATATGTAGTGTTGAACTAGACGTTATCATACTAAGTATAATAATGAACAATAACTATATATTAGTAAACAGATTGTTATAATTAAAGAAATTGTGATGAATGAGACAAAGATATTTTTATGAGAAAGTAAATCTGTGCTTTTGAGAGATATATTGCATAAATTTTCCATACATTACCTTTTCTATTCTTATAGATAAAATTGATCTCTAAAGAGCAATTTCTGGCAGCTAATAAAAATTTATCAGATGGAAAAAATCATGATTCTCGATTTATAAAAACGCTCAGCGAATTACAGTGGACCAAAAGTGAAATGGAAAAGCGAACTGCTAAACCATCAAAAAACCGTAATGCTTTGCCAATGTGTACTCCTGAGAAGGTGGATTATTTAAAGAGTGCGTTAATTTTTTATTCTTATCTCTATTTTACTACATTCTTTAAATCTCTATATATTATAAATTCTATCTTGACTTATATATAATTTATTTTAATTTAGTTCTCCTTGATAAGAGAATGGATATGGAAAAAGTATCTGATACAAAAGACAGAGATAAAAGGAAATTGGAGGTAGCAAATTATTTATCCGATAAATTTTCAACCGTTCGCAGGGACAAGAAGAAGCGGCAACAAGAAAACAAAGAAAATAATTAATATTTTAATCTTATATATAAGAAGACATTTATAATACATGACCAGCTCGGTTTTTAATAACATTAATTTTTATTTTTTTTAGATATTGTTTATGGTATTGTTTACGATTTAGTTACGGTCAAATGTTAGCAAAAATTATTTTTCTAATGTCTTCTGTATTATATATATATATATATTCTATATTTTACGTATATATATTCGATATATATATACGAATATATATTCTATATTATAATAAATAACATGTGTCAGCAATTAAATTTTAGTTGTGTTTTATATATTACCTACCTACAAAGGAATATCTACTGGATATTATTTATATATCAACTAGATATTGATATGATATCGATATGATATCGATGAAATATTTTGCTGATCTATTATTGATTGTACATCGATGTATCATTGATAAAGTGTCGATTTTCTTTCGAATATCAATAAAGAATCTCATTATTATCTAGTCATTATCTAGTCATTATCAAATCAAACGGTCCGAAAAATCATAATCGATATCGATTTGATCATCGACTTGTGAACACGGGTTGCTCTCTTCTCGCCGTCCCAAGGGCGTTGCACGTTCTTTAGATAAAACGCGCTACGTGGGATTAATTAACGATGGTACTTTTGTGAAATACGCGACAGAAATTTTCACTTCGACACGGTTGATTCTATGTATTCTAATATTTTTCTATTCTACGTAAATATGTACTACACTCTCGAATAACAACTATTGAATAAAAATTAAAAATTCTACTCACCTCTTCTTTCTCGAAAAGGTCAAAAGACGAAGTCCTCGTTGTTCAATAGCTCGCAATAACGCTCGTCGCTTATTAATAACTCTTGTCACTTATCACTGTGCATCTAATACGCTCAACAGGCGGGAATAGACTGGAAGAACCTTTCTCCTCTTCCGAATAAACAAATGACGATATGACAAAAGTGAAGCGGCGTCTCCTGCAGCAGCCCCTACCAGATGCGTATATGTCTGTCGCTTTGCCCCGAACTTTATACTGGCCCAGTGTGGCCTGTGCTTAGAAATTTATTAAATTACTTAAAATCGATTCAATTAATTAAATAAAATATACTATGCAGTATTACCGCTTATAAGCACTGCGTGTAAAATAATTTAATAAATTTCTAAGCATAGGCCACACTGGGTTAGTATAAAGTTCGGGGCAAAGACAGACATATACGCACCTGGTAGGGGCTGCTGCAGGAGACGCCGCTTCACTTTTGTCATATCGTCATTTGTTTATTCGGAAGAGGAGAAAGGTTCTTCCAGTCTATTAATGATCCACGTAACGTCAGTTTGTCATCCATCGAAGCTCCATTAACCTTTTATTAATGATCCACGTAACGTCTAATGGACATCTATGGACATCTATAGTATGTCTAATGGAGGTCCAATAGACGTATGCAAAGCGGAACTATGAACGTATAGTGGCCGTCCACTAGATATCTAATGGACGTCCACTGGAAGTTCCGAATCTCCATGACAGACGTCTAATGTACATCCATTGGAGGTTTTTGTTCTATGTGGGTGTACAGTTTTAGAAATTAAATTATGAATATAAAAATATTATGTATTTTAATATAAATGTTGAAATGTACTCGCAAAATTAGCAGAAAATTTGGAATTAATAATAAAACTGAAATATTAATCTATCAGAAACACTTTATGTATAAATTTATTATACATTGATAATAGTTGTTTAATAGACGTTTATAATGCATTTATAAAATAGAGGTGGGATGGATCTCTAATGGATGTCTATCCGACTTCCACCGTGGAGATAGAATCCCATAGAGCTTTGGAGGTAGGATGGATGTTCAATGGAGATCTCTCTGACTTCCATCATGGATATAAAATCTCATGGAGCTCTGGAGGTAGGATGGATCTGTAATGGACATCTATCTGACTTCCATCGTGGAGATAGAATCCCATGGAGCTTTGGAGGTAGGATGGATGTTCAATGGAGATCTCACCGACTTCCATCATGGAGATAAAATCTCATGGAGCTCTGGAGGTAGGATGGATCTCTAATGGACATCTATCTGACTTCCATCGTGGAGATATAATCCCATGGAGCTCTGGAGGTAGGATGGATTTCTAATGGACGTCTATCTGACTTCCAATGTGAAGATAGAATTCCATGGAGCTCTAAAGGTGAGATGGATCTCTAATGGACGTCTATCTAACTTCCACCATGGAGATAGACGTCCTATGGAGTTCTGGAGGTTTGATGGACATCCACTGGATGTCAATTTCTATGTGGGATTGTACGATAAAAAAAAATGTGATCACTAAATTAAATGTATATTAATAAATAAATTGTATAAAAAAAACATAAATAAAATAAATGTATATAAAACAATAAAAAAACAATATAAAACGATATAAAAAAAAACAATGAAAACAAACATGCGCAAATAAAACAATGTGAATTAATGTATATAAATGTACATAAAAGGTTATTAAATATTGGAAATTAACATGTTAATAGAACCAAATCAAATGTGTCATGCAACATTGATGATGATGACGATGAAGACTCGACTACCACTACCACTACTTGTGAAGATGTGGAACAAAATAGACAGCAAAGTATGTTTTATCTAATATTATATACATATAAATATAATATTACATATTATATATTAAATATACTACATTTTTCCAGAATATAATAGGAAACAAAAAAATACAAATAAAAAAGAAAATCTTGATTCAACACTCGACAGAATTGCTAATGCCTTTTGTGAAAGAAATTTGCAAGCACCGGCTGCTTTGCTTCATCCTCCGCAAGACGATGCCGTGGACGCAGTTGTGTCCGTAGTTGAACAAAGATTAAGAAAACTTCCCTCAAACATGTTGGATGATGCAGCACAGAAAATCTTTGATTTGACGTACAATCTCGTTAAAGAGGCTGAGAATTAAGTTTTTCACTGCATGCAAACATGATCATCGAAATCCGTTCGATTATAATCGTCAATAGAACCTAGAGAGATTAATTTTTATTAATTTTTATTTTTATTTTTATTACCTAGCTTAATTTTTTATTTTAAAATTTTATTTCAATTCTTCGTTTCTAATACAAGCAAATTAAAGTTGAGAAATTGTGTTTAACACTCTACGAATTTCATTTTGTGTGTTTATCTTGCTTTAGTTCAGTGAATATCAAACTAATCTTTAATTGCGCTTTTACAATTCCTCGTAGGTAAAATCAAGCTACAAAACACAGCTAGAATAAATAGATTACATAAACAAAATTGTATTTGTTTACATAATAATTCAATATTTTGAATTACAAAAAAAAAATTCTTAAGTTTTTCATGTTTGTGAATAATATACATGTGATATATATGTGATATATAGTAATACTATTTAAACATGTTACATATAGTCCATACTTACTTTTATAGTCTATATTCTCTTATTTTTATGTAAAATAACAATAAATAATATAAATAACAAGTAAACGTCTTTTTCAATGTCAATTATTATTATTAATATATATTCTTTATATATGTATATATAAAAAATATATGCGAGGTTACATATTTTATATATTTGGCAATACATTTTTAGGCAAAATTATTTTGCCATGGTACAGATCCTTCATTATTGAAATATGTACAAAACTTTTCTCGCATTTCCATACTTGTCGCAGTATTCATATATGATCCTGCTCGTTATATTTCACGATAGGCAGAACTGCTTTCAAGAACTATTCTCCAAGTACCAGGTATAAAGCCATTATGACCATAATGATCGACCATACTTGTAGTCACATATTCACTGTTTTCGTAACCAATTGTGCAAACACACAATGGCTTGCACAATTTTCTCTGCATTTTCTACTTTAGCAATTATTGGCTTCCTCAGTATTCGCCACTGACTGGCAAGAATACCAAATGTATTTTCAACAATTCGCCTGGTGCGGCTCAGCCGATAGTTGAATACATTTTTCTCTTTGGTCAGTCCGCCCCTTCCTGGATATGGTCGAAGCAAATATTCTTTTAAAGGGAATGCTTCATCTCCAACGAGGCAATATGGCAATATGGGACTATTTTCAGAAACTGCATCTGCATCTGGTACATTCATTTTTTTTTGTTCAAATTTTTTACCAAACTGGCATTCTTTGAAAATGCCACCGTCGCTGCGTCTACCATAGGCTCCAATATCGACAAATGTGAATAGGTAGTTAGCATCACAAACTGCCATTAAAACAATACTGTGGCTGTGTTTGTAGTTATAATATGTAGAGCCAGCATTAGCAGGACACTGAAAAATACATTATTATAATAATTGCGTATAAATGTCTATAAATGAATGATAATACTATTGAAATACATACTTGAATAACAATATGTTTTCCATCGATGGCACCAATGCAATGAGGAAAATTGCATCGATTTTCAAAATCTGCTGCAATATGTAGCCAATCTTCTTTCGTTAAAGAAGATGGAAGGACAACTGGACACAACATATTCCAAATTACTTCGCATGTTTCGGATATAATGTTGCTTATTGTTGTACGTCCTAATAAGTATTGATATGACATCGATACCATTGAGTCGCCAGAAGCCAAATATCTATAAATGTAATGTGAAAGACATAAAGTTATAAGTTTTAAACCATCTATATAATCATCTTGTATTGTCTAGTGTGTCACTTTAATATTTTTGTGTACAAGATTTAAAAAATTTAATAAAACAAACCTTAGAGTTAAACACAAACGTTCTTCAGCACTGACAGGCTCTCTGAGAAATGTCTGCTTATTGAGTTTCGGTGCAACAATTTGTAACAAGTTCTCCAGTTGTGTTGATGACATGCGAAAATAATTCAAGATTCTTTCACTTTCTAACCTTATATACGGTAAAGTAGCTTTATAAAATCCATGCTCATCACGATTTTGAAATAATGGTGCAACCCAAAACTTTTTTAGAATAACGTCTTTTTTGTGTTTGACGTGTCAACAGCATCACAGTAACGGCAAAAACGATATTTTGAGATTCGATTTCACGTTCTAAAATCATTCGATTACAATTTAATATCCAATTATATTTTTTTTCCTGGAAGCCATAATGATTCCAAAAAAGAGAAAGTCGCCTAAAAAGAGTCAAAACCCTACAATACTTTTGGGAATAACGTGTGAATAAATAGATATTTTAATTAATAGATGTTCTCTCGCCCTTCATTCCGAAGAAGACACGAGATACGTAAAATCGACGCACTTACGTATCTGTTCTAGACATGAAATTGCGCATAAAGAAACGCAAATGATTTCTTAAATACATTCCATAGCGAAACGTTTAGCACAGGAAGGTGTTAAAGCAGCGCTCGGAATTAGTTGCACATTTCGGGCCGATTTCCGAGACGACGCCTCCTGTTCCCCCACTACCGCCCGGCCGCTGGCGCTCGAGCCGCCGATAGCTCTGGCTCAGGAGCGTTTTATATTAGAAATAGACTGGATTGTTTAGGCATCTTTTAGGAAATCGTAACATTTTCTTCATTACATAAATAATGTTTATTTTTATTATTACATAATATATATATATTTAATTATTAATGAAAATAAACATTATTTATGTAACAAAGAAAATATTACTATTTTCTGAGAGGTACCTTAACAACCCAGTTTATTTCTTATATAAAACGCTCCTGCGCCAGAGCTATCGGCGGCTCGGCCGCCAGCGGCCGGGCGGTAGTGGGAAAACAGGAGGCGTCGTCTCGGAAATCGGCTCGAAATGTGCAACTAATTCCGAGCGCTGTGTTAAAGTATTAATGATTAGCAGTCGTCGAAAGAATCGAATGTCAAGAATGCTGTAAAAAAACTTCGATCCAAACATGGACCTCAACAATTGTCAAACTCTCGCGATGACAACCGCTCTCCACTTTCAACTTTGTCGCTTCTACCCTTTTTCATGTACAAAAGTTAATGCCGTATAGTTCAGCGACAAAAGTCGTCACGTGATCCTTTTTGTCGCTCAAACGATCGGTTTCAGCGGCTCGTTAAAATCATAGAACTTATAGTAAATGGAAGAGGAATACGGGGTGACGAGCTGTGAGCAAGATCTAAAGGACAGAAGTATCTTTTTGTCCTACTCAATGACTATTCTTCTCTATGCGCATGACCAAGTTCCACCAATCAAAATTTCAGATTTTAGAACAACACCCCAAGTAGCAAGGTGACGTCAGAAGACGACATAATGACGTCTATTTTTAGTCATTTTTGGACTATGACGTCGACGACTAATAATGGACGTTTATAAGACGTCATTTCTTAGACCAGCTAAAGACGTCATTTTGAAAACGTCTTAAGGTCGTCCAAATAAATTTATAATATAATTATTTTTACTTCTTAATGGTGTATAATTATAGATTAATTATAAAATAAAATTCACAAAATTAATTGCAATATATTTTTAAAGGCCATCATGCGCACAATGAAAAATTAAATAAGGAATAAGAAATAAGAAATAAGAAACAAGAAATAAAAGCGAGTTGATCAATCATGATTGATTGACTCGCTTATTTCTTATTTCTTATTCTTTATTTTTCCATTGTGTGATAGCTTTAAGTTGTGAAACATGCACTTAAAAAGAATCTGCGCAGAGGTATGCGCAATGCGCATTACTAGTTCGGCGGGTGTACGTTTGCTGTTACACGACGTGTAGCGTGATTGCGTGATGGTTATATCAGGTTATATGTGCGAGCACATGCAGCTTTTCAAGAATATAATTTACAAGTAAGTAATTTAAATAAATTTTATTGTAAAATTTATACGTGTAAAATAATAACTTAAGCTAATGTGAAACTAATTTAAAATAAAATTAACAAATTATATTTGTATGTTACTAAAGTGAGAAAAATTAGATTAGGTTAGAGGATTTAACAATGCCCAGCAAGAAGCAACTTATTGAATTGGCATCTAATCGACGTAGAAATCATTGAAAATACGTGTAATTCGATGTAATTCGATGTGATTTTGATGATTTTGACGTCGATTAGATGTCTATTCAATGAGTTATTTCTCGCTGTATGCGGTCATATATTTCCTTGCATTATACAGTTTGTGGATTTCTTGTAGGATTTCACGATACTTTTATATAGTACCTATAATTAATACGAGGAGTGACAGCATGTCTTATGTTTTAATCGAATTTGATGATGGGGGTGGTAGTGTTGCAGTTGTAAGAAGCACATGGTTAACTCCTAGAAAACGAGAAGTTTTTTGGCCACCTGTAAAAGACCAAAAAACTTTTAATAAAATTTTAGAAAGCGTAGTACATGCACATACTGCAACATGGAAACTGTACCCAGTACAGAGATGTTTATTTGAAACTGGTAAGTGCATAAAAGTAAAGCTTTACTAATTATTATAGAAATAAAGAAATATCAATAATGTTTTATATTTTTTTAATAAATTTAAAATGAAAAGAAAATTTATATAGTAATATATTTGATTAATTGAATTATTTTAGATGATTTACAAAGAGCTCGGCAGAAATGTAAATTATCAGAGGAGACATCCGATTTACAAACAGATAATCAGGAGGCCGATACTTACCGGAAAAGAAAAAGAGTAGTGCCACGTCGATTTTTATCAAGCGATGAGGATGAAAATGATAATGATGACGTTGATGTTCGCCCTCCAAAATTAAAAAATAAATTTTTAACTACTCAAAAAACTCAAGAAAAAAAAAATTTTAGACAAAGTGAGTTTTTTAGTGTAAATTAATATTATAATTTCAGCAGCATATAATTGCATAATATTAATATTTTATTTTTTGAATTATAAATAATATTGTTCAATGTTATAGCATTTTCTCCTGTAACAAATTTGCCCGATGAAGATTCTTCTAATGCAGATTCTCTTAATGTCGATTCTCCTAATGCATCAGATTCTCCTAATAGAGATTTTTATACACAACAAGCTATACAAGAAACTCTGTCTATTTCAAGACATAACACATGTAATACATCAAGCTTTACTACCGATCATACAGACGGAATTACTGAATATCATACTTGCAAGACTGGTGCACTACACATCACACCTACGAATAGTTCAACAGAGTCAACAGGTATGACATTTTCTGTTTAGTTGGTCTAAAGTTTTCCTTTACATTTAATGTCCTTTACATTTAATAATGCGAATTAGTTATACAATAGATATGCAATATATAAGTTTGAAATATTTGAACATTTACAAAATTTAAACGTACGATTGATATTGACATTCGCAGTTAGAATTGGTCTTGTATTGCATTTTGATGTATGTAAAAAAATTAAAACTAAAGAAAAAAACATAAGATACTTAATAATTTATATATTTTTGACTAAATTTGTATAAATCTCTTTAATGTTGTACGATCCAATAATAGTTATAAATTTTTTCCTAAAACATTGTTTCAGTTTTCCAAGAGAAGGTTATTCGTCTTCTAAGTCATCTTAAAGCGCAAAATTCACAGGTCTTAGCTCTTTTACAGAATAAAGAAGTATTGCCTTCACACAAAGACTTTGCTTTTCAATTTCCCATGAAAAGTTTTGATGATGTTAATCATGTAGAAGACATACTTAAAGAAAAGACACAAATAGATATTCTGGTATGTAGAATTTTTATATTTGTATTCATACTACATATATATAATATTATATATAATATTAAAAGTATATATGTGATGTAATTTTAATTTTATAACGTCAGGATGCTACTCTATCTACAATTGGTGGACGAGATGTCTCTTCAAAAGTATCAAGAATTCTGAAATATCTTTTTATAGATACATTAGCAGCAGAATTTAGCTTCTTTGGAAAACGATTAAATAAACGACCCTTTTCAGATTTATATTTAAGAACTATAATTGTGGGTGAGTATATTTATTGATGTGATGCTTTTATATACATATATATACATATATATACGTATATATACATATATATATTTTGTCAACGTGATATTTTTTTATTTGTAAGTGTTTTTGTAATTATGCATGATTTATTAATTTCTTTTAGAATCCATCAAACGTAGTACACCTGGAGTGACCATCAAGGAGATAGAAGATAGTATTAAAATATGGCTGAAGCATGCTCCTGATAGAGAGAAAAATCAAATGAGACGAGCAAGCAGGAATAATAGGGTAGAATAATACAATGATTTTTTTGTGATAAAAGGGAGAAAAAATTAATTAAAAATGGCTGGAAAAATTGAGTACAAAAAGAAAAATATTGTAAGTACTCGTCAATTATATCGACGAATTGCTGTAGATACACAAGATACTTTGAAAGAAATGCAACAGCAGAAACAGGTTAGTCAAAAGACACAGGTAAATTCTAAAAAGAAATATAAACATGGCATTAATAATACTGATACTACTAATTATTTAAATGATGATAATGCAATAAATATTTCTGCTGTTAATTTTAATCACAATTTAACAAATGATCAAACTAATGTTAGTGAAGCTTATGACTGTGTGAGTCGAGATTTTAATAATGAAAACACACTCTTTAATAATTTAGTACACAAGTCTTTAATTGAAGCCACGCCTTTGTATTTATGTCAAGATAATGTCGAGGAAAATTTATTATTTCAATTAAGGTATTGGGCTGTGCAATATAACATTACTCACGCTGCCCTTAATGACCTTTTGAAAATTCTAGTCCCTTTTCATTCAAAATTGCCATTACATAGCCGTACTCTATTAAAGACAACTTTATCTATGCCTAGTCGACAGTTAGAGAAAGGAGAATTATGTTATATAGGTTTATTACAGCCATTGAAACAATTTGTTTCTCGATGTACATCACAGTTACAAAATAATGAAATAGACGTTAGTTTTAATATAGATGGACTTCCCCTTTTTAAAAGTGCAAATACTCAATTATGGCCTATTTTAGGCTTGATAAAAAATTGTCCTGAAGAAAATCCTTTTGTCATTACTTTGTACTGTGGTGATTCTAAACCTTCGCCACTTGATATTTTCTTAGAAGATTTTGTAAATGAATTGTTTCAGTTGCTACATGAAGGATTTTTATTTGAAAATAAATTATATACTGTGAAAGTTCATAGCTTCATTTGCGATGCTCCAGCTAGAGCTTATATAAAACGTACAAAGTCACATGGCGGTTATTCATCTTGTGATAAATGTATAGAAACTGGGGAGTATGTTCAAAATAGAGTTATCTATAAAAGTGTTTTAGCTCCAAGAAGAACAGATTTAGATTTTCAGTTATTTACTGATGAAGATCACCATACAGGTGTTTCTCCTCTTACAAAACTTCCAATTGGTTTAGTCACAAAGTTTCCAATTGATTACATGCACGCCGTATGTTTAGGTGTTATGAAAAAACTTTTAAATACTTGGATGTCTGGTAATTTAAAGATACGCTTGCCTGGTCGATTAGTAAATCTTATATCTGAAAGATTAATTTCTTATAGAAAATTTATACCTGTTGAGTTTAATAGAAAATCTCGTAGTTTGACTGAGCTTGCACGTTGGAAAGCTACAGAATTGAGAATGTTCCTGATTTATTTAGGTCCTTTAGCATTGAAAGACATTCTCCCTATTGCATTGTACGAAAATTTTCTTTTATTTCATTGTGGCATTTTTTTATTGTGCTCTGAGAAACACATTACTAAGTTAGGCACTCAGTTAGCTAATGAGCTTTTAGTTATGTTTATAAAACACTGTGAAAACATTTATGGCCCTCAATTTCTCATTTATAACGTTCATATATTGTGTCATTTAAGTAATGATGTTGAAAAATTTGGACCGTTGGATAATTATTCAGCGTTCCCTTTTGAAAACTATTTGAATAGTCTCAAACATTTAGTTAGACCTCCCAATAAACCTTTACAACAGATTTTTAGACGTTTAAAAGAAATTGATATTTCCAATCAAAACATGCACCATGAAAATCATAATATTCCTTTGCCTTTTAATGAATATAATTCAGGGCCATTCCCTGTTAATGATATTTTTAAATATAAAATGTTTAAGAAATTAAAATATAAAAATTTAATCTTTTATGTTTGGCAATGTCGTAATGCAGATTGCTATTGTTATATAAAAGGGGAAAAAATAATACAAATTCATAACATTTTAGTTAGATCCGATGATACACTTTTTTTTTATGGAAAACAGTTTTTGTCTTATTATCCATATTATGTATATCCCTATAATTCAAAGCTTACAGATATATTTTGTGTAAAACATTTGTCTAATGAATTTGTGATGGTTCAGCTTAAGGACGTCATAGCAAAATGTATAGTTCTTCCTGCTGAAAATAATTTTTGGGTATCATTTCCTTTAATCCATCAAGTTCATTAAACATTGCACAATATTTATTGCATTATTATCATTTCTTTTCTGACTTATTATTTAGTGACTATTTATTAATTAAAAAATATTACTCACACAAATTCAGTTTGGCGTGTATGTAATCAAATTTAAGTTTGCGTTGATTAAATATATAATTAATCTATAATTACATAAATTGATTATAGACTTAAATTTTAAGTCAATAGTTTCTAAAAAAACATTTTATTTTATGAGAATAAAATTATTTTGAAAGAATGTACTTTAATTATAATGTAAATCAAAATATATATATATATATATTTTGATTTATATATATATATATATATACATAAAATGTAGGTCAAATTTTTTGTAAACATTTAATTTTTTTTAGTATCTCGCATACCTACTAAAACAATTTTTATTTTCTCACGTTTTTATAATTATATTATAATTTATGTTTGTTTTATATAAATATTCTAAGATGAGAATAATCTAAATATTGTTTTGTTAGAACAATTATTAAATTATTTATTGAAATGTTATTATTTTAAGAAAGAAAGAATCTTTTTTGTATAAATCTTATATTAAAATAAACTCTGTAAAAAAACCTAAATGCTGTATTATTAACAAAAATATAAACCCTTTACAACAAATTAAAAATTATCAAGAAAGTAATTTAAGGCTATGCATTTGCTTTGAATGCTTACATGCTTTAAGCATTTCTTCTTATCTTTTTAAATAAAAAAGAAGAAGAAACAGCATTTAAAGCATGCGAGTGTTTAAAACGAAGTCTTAGATTACTTTCTTGATAATTGTTTAATGTCAAAGTTTCGTTAATTAAGTATTATACAATTGGTCATATATTGGTCCTATTTTCGCCGTCCATAAGACGTCAAAAAATGACGTCTTGTGGATGTGACATATCGACGTCATTTTCGAGTCTCATGAGACCTAACTTAGGACGTCTAATTGGTCATTTTGCGACCAAAATTTACCGTCATTATGACGTCATTTTGCTACTTGGGACATGATCGTAATATTTTCATCAATTTTCACAGTTTTTTGTGATTTGTTGTTTTCTGTGTACGAGATCGTTAATTTTAAATGTAAAATGGTTCGATATTGTGTTTTATGTGGTAATCGTGACAAAACAGTATAGCCGAGAGCACAAGCTTTTACATAAAGCATAACGCATAAGCATAAGGAAATTGATTGGTCTATATATAAGCATAAGCAAATGCATAAGGAAATGGACCAATCAATTTCCTTATGCTTATGCGTTATGCTTTATGCAAAAGTCTGTGCTCCGGCCATATCTTATCACAAGTAAGTAAATGTATTTCACAGCTTCTAATATTAATAATAACAGCTTCTAATAAATACATGTGTTTTATGCTTGCATGATATTTTAGGTTAAATAAAATTACATTCCAATTTTTGCAGATTTCCAAATAATGTGCAAATAAGACCAGAATGGCTAAAATTTTGTAATTTTGATGAAGTTGTTCTCAAAACTTCCACTTTTTTATGCTCAAATCACTTCACAGAAAAAGATTATCTTCTCACAACAAAAAATAAAGTTTTAAAAAATAGAAGCATACCATCTATTTACTATATCAAAAGTAGAAAAAGATATGTACATGAAAAGACAAACTGTATTATGTAAAACAAATTATTTGATTTAGTTATATATATAAAACATAATTTTAGGAGCCATAATGATAAAGATTGCAAACATGAGGAAATTGATATAAAACGGAACAAAATGGTAAATATCTGTGAAGAGGAAGCATATACTTCAATTCAACATATAGCTGATGAAAATTTGAATGAACTAATTCCAGATGAAGAAGAAATTCATCACAGTGAGTTTTTTAAATGTGTCATGATTTATGAAGTATCACTTTAACATTTCATATTCACAAGTAAAATCTTAAATCTGCATTGGACTATGCATCTTGTTGCAGCAATTCGCAAGTGATTTAGTAAATTACTAAAAATGAACCATACAACACATAAGGTCTGTTTTTTATAGCTAAACTGGCTGCACTAGTTCAGAGTTTATCTTTCTCCTTCCAATGTGGAAGGAAAAAGATAAACTCTGAACTAGTACAGCCAGTTCAGCTATAAAGAACAGACCTATAGTGTATACTAGTAATTTATTAGATCGCTTGTGAATTGCTGCAACAAGTTGCATAATCTGATGCAAGCTTTAATTATTCATTACATGAGAAAATAGTTTCACTAATTATTATTATTTATCAGGTACCATTGATGTAGTTTCATTGATAAATGTAACTCCTCCAAACTCTCCACGTTATAATGAACCACGTTATATTGGTGATATTAAGACACCACATTTAGCTACACCACGAAGAGCTAAGAGAGCTTTTAATTTAGCAAAGCTGGTAGTAAAGAAACAAAGAAGACAAATTTTAACATTACAACAAACTACTGGTAGATTGAAAAAGCGTCTTAAAACTATAAAAGACTTAATAGATCACCTCAAGAAGAAGAATTTCATATCAGATAATGCTGTCGATTGCTTAATGGTACATTTTGGACAGTATTCATAATCCGTTCTTATATTTAAGATTGTTTTAAATATGATCTTAAAATGCTATGAATCGATTAAAAAGTCATATTAGTATCTTAAGACAGTATTTAAGATAATCTAAGAATAAAAATGGACTATGAATACAACCTTTGAAAAAATTGTATATAGTAATAAGATTAATTTTCAGTGCACAAGCGTAATAAAATAATGTAATCACGTATACACGTTGATTTTTTTCAGACACAATTACCTGACCCAATGCGAGAAATCTTTAAACGCAAGCAAACTAAGAAAAAAAAATATTTACCTGAATTAAGAGCATTTACTCTTACGTTAAACTTTTATTCTTCAAAAGCTTACAATTACGTACGAAAGAGTTTCTGTAATCTTTTACCTGAACCCTCTACAATTCGAAAATGGTATTCAGTATTGAATGGACGCCCTGGATTTACTGCAGAAGCATTTGAAGCTCTAAAGTGTCAAGTTGAAAAAAGTGATAATCCGATTATTTGTAATATCGTAATAGACGAAATAGCGATTCGACAACAAGTAACTTATGACGGACAAAGATACTATGGACTTATTGATTTCGGAGTTGATCATAATGACGCTTTTCATGTAGATCATTCACTTAAAGCAACAAACGCCCTAGTTTTCATGCTTGTCGCGATCAACGGCCACTGGAAAATTCCTGTAGGATATTTCTTACTGAACTCGTTAAATGGAGCTGAGAGAGCCAGTTTATTAGAAAAATGCCTGGAGTTGATAGAAATGACAGGAGTAGAAGTGCATTTCGTAACTTTTGATGGAGCTAGCGTTAACATAAATATGTGCAAATATTTAGGTGCAAATTTTGAATTAGGAACTGCTTTTAAGCCATATTTTATCAATCCTGTAACGAAAAAAAAAAATCTTTTGTTTTTTTGATCCATGTTATATGTTAAAATTAGTTCGAAATACTTTGGGTGATCAAAAAATTATGAAAAGTAAAAATGCAGATATCCATTGGCAGGATATTGTGCTCCTGCAAAAGCTGGAGGAAGAAGAAGGGTTGCGTGCTGGTACAAAATTAACAAAAAAACACATTTTCTATCAAAACAATAGAATGAATGTTAAGCTAGCTGCTCAAACACTGAGTGAAAGTGTTTGTTTTGCCCTCAAATATGTGCACACAAGTAATTATAAGCAATTCCATTCTCCAGAAAAAACGGCTGAATTTTGCTCGGTGTTTAATAACGCTTTTGATATCTTGAACGTGCGTAGTCAGTTTTCAAGAGGAACGAGTTATAAAGTACCTTTAACGAATAAAAACTATGACGAGTTAAAAGCTCATGTTGATAAAATTATAGAATATATAAGCGATTTAAAAAATGTACAAAATCAATCTATTCTAAGAAGTAGTAGAAAAACTGGCTTTCTAGGATTTATTATCTGTTTAAAAAATATATTTCAATTGTGGAATGTTTTAAAACAATTAAAATTAAATTATTTATTAACATTTAAACTTAATCAAGATCATTTGGAAACATTTTTTAGCGCTCTGAGAAGTCGGGGAGGGTTCAATAACAATCCTAACGCTCAACAGTTTGAAGCAGCATACAAAAGGTTGATGGTCAGGCATGAAATTAGTGCGTCGGAAAAAGGAAATTGCCTAATTAACGATATTCATATATTGTACGCACCTTCAACAACAAAAAAATACTCTGAAGTTCAGAGTCTGAACCAATATACACCGAATCATATGATTCTGAAACAATTTTTGCTATCGACATGTTTGACCATGATTATTTAGCTTCGTTATGGTCTCTTAGTTCGTACGTAGAAGATGTTGTAAAATATATCAGTGGATTCGTAGTAAAAAAAATGACCCGTGATAAAAAAATATGTGAGACATGTGCCTCTTTTTTAACATCTACAAATAATACCTCAAATTTAATTACATTTAAAAATAGAGGAAAATTGACAATTCCCTCGGAAGATGTAATAAAAATTACAAGCGCGTGCGAAAAAATTATAAGACAGAATAACCATATTATTTTTATTAAAAAAAATATTAAAGATTTTTTAGCGTTAAAAGTCTTTAATGCTGTGATTGATTATAGTTTTACGCACGATGCTATGTTTGAACATATAAGAAATCAAGATATTTTTGATAATCATAAGATACAGTTGATAAAATGTATCATTGAAATATATGTTAAAATACGTCTATATCACGAAGCAAAATTCTCAAGTGATGCTGAAAAAAAACAATACATACGCCACAAGTATTCGAAAATAATACATTTTTATCATCAATAAATTATCTATTATAAGTACTTTTTTATAAGTTTCTTGATAATTCCATTATATATATACATATATCATATATTTCTTTCAACATTATATCTCATATTGTATTTATTTTTATGTATTCTTTGTGTCGTTATCTATTTTTGTTCTTATATCTTATTAAATGGTTTTTCCTTTTTAATATGATAGTTTGCAATTATTTCATATTTTTTAAAGCAGAGGTTACAGAGAACTCGACAATTAAAATACCGCGTCTCGCTTGGCACATGCGCAGAGAGAAGAAAAGTCACTGAGCAGGACAGAAATACATCTTCTGTCTCTTAGATGTTGCTCACACTTTCCACCCATTGTTTAGATACGCTATTCCTCTTCCATTTACTATAAGTTCTATGGTTAAAATGCATCTTGAAAGTCGTGAAGCGACTGCCCCGGCGGCACGCATACCGGATGCACGATGCTAGCGCTTACGCATGCGCCATCTAATAGCGTTTTTGATTATACGGGGTTTGAACGATCCAGGATTGGTTAATCGTAATTCCCTAGAAACACATGTTCGAGCCACAGATGTCTATACTAGTACTAGATCGCTAACTTTAGGCTTTGACGTATGGAAAAACTGAGGCTGGCAGGATTTCCGGTTTCGGCCATGACACCCTACAACAAAATGGCCGCTCAACAACTGCTCAACAACTGCTTAACAACTGTTCAATAACTGCTCAACAACTGCTCGGCATCTTTCAAGAATTTTTACAATATTATCAATTTGTATCACCACGCCGGGTATCACATGTGCATACGCACGTACAGATATACACATACACACGCATTGTCGCCATTTTGTTGTAGGGTGTCATGGCCGAAACCGGAAATCCTGCCGGCCTCAGCTCTTTTGACAAAGTTAGCGATCTAGTACTAGTATAGACATCTGTAGCGTGTGTATGTGTATATTTGTACGTGCGTATGCACATATGATACCCGGCGTGGTGATACAAATTGATAATATTGGGCGGTATTCATAGTCCGTTCTTATATTCAAAATTGTCTTAAGCACGGATTTATATTCGCTCTCTTCGTCACACATAGATTGTGTCTGACGAAGAGAGCGAATATAAGTTCGTGCTTAAGACGATCTTGAATATAAGAACGGACTATGAATACCGGCCATTGTAAAAATTCTTGAAAGATGCCGAACAGTTGTTGAGCAGTTGTTGAGCAGTTGTTGAGCGGCCATTTTGTTGTAGGGTGTCATGGCCGAAACTGGAAATCCTGCCAGCCTCAGTTTTTCCATAAGTCAAAGCCTAAAGTTAGCGATCTAGTACTAGTATAGACATCTGTGGTTCGAGCTAAAATAGGTTCTGATCTAAATTGGGTTCTAGTTACATACATCATATAGCGTAATTCTAAAAAATGTCGCATCAAAAGCAACTTGTGGCTCTTATGGAATTTTTATTTTTATCTGATAGTGATGATGATGTTGAATTAGAAATAAAAGCAAGAACAATATATAAAATAAAACAAAAGCGACGTATGCATCGTGTACAAAACTTTACTAAAATAGTTGATAAATATGATGATAATAAAGTTAGTAGATACATAATCTATACAACACATTTTTAACATAAAAAAAGTATAATATAACAATTAATAATTATGATATATTTTTTTACAGTTTAAAAATCATTTTCGTGTTTCACGTGAAACTTGTAATTTACTCATTAATATGTTCAAAAGAAGTGAATATTATCCATCAGGAAGAAGAGGCATAAAGACAAAAGCAGCTAAAGAACATATTTTATGTTTCTTATGGTATGCAAATATATGTATATTAATGTTTGTAGTATTAAGAATAATAATAAAATATGTAAATGAAATGATGTAATTTATAAAATTATATTATATTAAAAAAATATTATTCATAAAATTATATTATATGAAAATAGTATCAAAATATTTGTTGTTAATCTTAATTTTAGTCTTAATTTGTTTTTAATCTTAATTTTAGATTTGCAAGCAATAAATGTGTTATACGCGATGTTGCAAATTTATTCAATGCTAGTTTTTCTACTACTATGCTTATGATTAATAGAGTCATAGAATTTTTATATAATTTAGCTCCATCATTAATTCAGTTTCCTCAGACTGCTGAAGAAAGAGAGAGACATGCGGAAAAATTTAAGGAGGTAAATTATATATTATTTAAAATTATTTTATTTACATATCAATTTACATATATATATATTGTTGCGTCCGCAGACCGGTATTTCACGCACAACAACGAAACTCACGAAATTAAGCAACACAACACAACACTTCAAATAAACAGAGAACACTTTAATAAGAACAGTAACTCAACAGTAACTCTTAGGCTGACGGCACACAGGACGCGTTGATGCGTTACGCGTGACGGAAGACGATGCGATAGCCAATGAAACTCTTGCTTGCCCGGAAATAATAAATACATAACTTCCGTCTCGCGTAAAATGTTGAACTCAATCCAACTTTTGTCGCGTGGTACAGAAACGGAAGTTGGAAGACACGTAATTCTAGTAAATTTTCAGAACTTGCGCGAGACATTACCGTGTCTCTTGAAGTATATAATTTTATCATTTTGTTTTTATTATTATTTTCCAAAGAAGACATTTGTGCAGTGTACTGTGATCAAATAAGAAAAGATTTATTATAGATTGCTATATAAAATGGATGTAAACGAAATAGTAAGAAAAATAAAATAGTATTTTTAGGTTATTTTATACTCATAAAACATAAACATGTTGTTAATAATTATTGTAGATTCATGTAACAAATAAAACCTGTGTGACAATTTATTTATTATGTACATATAATACTAAACATAATTATTAAAATATTCTAATATGTATTAATAATATTAATATTTTTTCCAATACAATTTTTATTTTTATTATATTATTTAATTTAATTTATGTTTGTAGTGGTGCAATGATTGTAATACCAAAGTGTACAGTGGAGAAGAACATGAATGTTATATAGATAATAACAATAAAGATGATTACATAGAAAGGTTAATCGCAGAAGTCTTTGTAAGAGAGAGTTTGTGGAACTCTACATTGCCTTACAAGCTTAGAGGTCCAGCAAATATGAAAACATTATGGTCTGAAATTGATGCTTGTTTAGGTAAAATTATTATCTATAATTATTATGTGTATCTATCGAAAGTCTACATATCGAAAAATTATTTTTTAATAAATCTAATTTTATAACAAACTGTATGTAGAGACACCTACTGGAAGCAGCCAAATGAAATGGAAAAGTTTAAGAGATCGTTTTGTTAAAGAACATTATTTACAATCAGCTTATATACCAAGTGGCAGTGGAGCTGTGAAAAGAAAAAGCAGTTGGCCATTATATGATACTTTACGTTTTCTGATTCCTACAGTAAATTATAGAAGGTACATATAATTTTTTAATTTATGAGAATGCAATATACACACACACATATATAATAAATATAGGAATATATAATAGATATAGAATTGTTATCTTTTGTATGTGTATGTATATAATTGATATTTCCATACAATTTTTATATTAAAATAATATAAGTCAGTCTCTCTCTTTTTTTCTCTCTCTCTCTCTCAATTAATTTAAAAATTTATTTCAGAACTAAAAGTAATCTTGAAAACATACACCCAGATATACAATTATCACTTCCAAATAAATCTGGTTTTACTACTAATTCTGGTCTTACTAACACAAGAGAAAAAATAAATGTCGCACAACAAACACAATCAAAAACACAGCAAATTAGTTTATTAAAGCCACAATCAACTCAGTCGCAGCAAAATTGTTGTAATTAACATTCATTTATCATTTCTTTACTTTTTTTATTTTATATTTTGCTTTTTCTATATTTTCTTATTCATATTTTTTTTGCAGCTTTTTCTTCTACTACATCAGATTCTGCCTCAAATTCTGATCTGGGCTTGACAATACCAAAAGGTATGTAGACATCTTTAATTATATGTTCGTTTTTCTTATGTGTTTTAAAATACTTTTCTACATAATATGGTATATGTATGTGTTATAGTTAATGAGGAGTTTACACACGTAGCATCAAAACGATCACATCCTTTGCCTCTTCCTCTAAAATGTAAAAGTTAGTATATAAAAAGTAAAGTTTGTCTATTATATTATATTAAACAAGAAATTTTAAATTGATTTTTTGTCTTTAGAGAAATCAAAAACCACCGAAAATATGGATACTCGTTTGGAAGAAGTTATTTTAAAAGAATTACAACAAACGAATGAACACGTGAAGCTCGATAAAATAGAAAGTTTCGTAAAATATATTGAAGCGTGTCTTCGAAGTATGACTGCGGATATTTCAAAACGCGTAATGAAAAAAATTGCAACATTACTTTTTGAAGAAGACATATAACAAGTTTGATTTTTTTAATGACAAATTTATGAGACAAGATATTTAATATATTACTTTTGCTTTTGTTAAAAAAATTTTTAATCTTATAATTTTTAATTTTATTTTTGTAAAATATCTTGAAACGTCTTTGAAATATGATATCAAAACATAATTCATAATTAAAACATAAGAAAATTTTAGTATTATTTCTTAAAAATACATAAAAACGTTTAATTTTAAGTTTATAAAAAAAATTTTTAATATTTTAATTTCGATAAGAAAGTTTTTAATACAAAATTTTAGTAATGTTATTTTGGGAAAAATAAATATAAACATAATTTTATAATTATATGTTTAATTTTAATAAACTTTTATAGATTTACAATAGGTTTATAATATTAATATTGTGATGTGTTTAATTATATTATACTATGTAGTAAAATAATTTAAATGCAATAAAATGTTTTGTAATAAAATGTTATATCTCTGCATATCTTATCTATCATATATATAAAATATTTACATATATCTTATGTTATGCATTCTTCTTGCCAAGAAACTTGGCCTTCATTTGTGAAATAATCCGCAAAGGTATTTCTAATTTGTCCAGCATGCCTCGTATAATTGTTGCTACCACAATTTGTAACGTTTTGTAAATTACATATATTTACATTTCTTCTCCATTCTCCTTCAATTATTTGTCCGTTTATAGATATCCTATCAGCGTAATTTTCACCACAATACTGTGACGTATTCATCAAGAAATTGTGCAAACAAACAGTAGCTTTAATTATGGTATCAACTGTTTCAAGACTGGTATTTATAGCTTTATAATAAATACGCCATCGACTTGCTAGTATACCAAATGCATTTTCAACAACATGTCGAGCTCTGCTTAAGCTATAGTTAAATATTTTTTGTAACTTGGTTAAATTTTTTGATGGATACGGTCGCATAGTAAATTGAGTTAATTGAAAGGCTTCATCAGCTACGATTACATATGGAACTGTGTGCTTTACACTAATGGCAGATGAATCAGGTAAATCTAATGTGTTGTAAAATCGCTGCCCCATTGCAGAATGTTTGAAAATTCCTCCATCGCTATGTCTACCTTGTGCACCGATGTCAACAATTAAAAATTTGTAGGTAGCAGATACAAGTGCCATTAAAACAATACTATGAAAGTTCTTATAATTATAGTACTGACTTCCTGCTTTCGATGGGCACTAAAATAACAATTTAATCTAAAGAGTTTGTTACAAATATTGTATAATTATTAAATTTAAAAAACTTACTATTATTGCAACATGCTTTCCATCTAAAGCACCAATACAATTTGGAAAATCCCATATTTCTTGAAATTCTTGGGCTATTTCTCGCCATCCATTCTGTGTCGGATTAAATAATACTTCTTTGTAGAGATTATTCCATATAGCCTCACAAGTCTCTTTTATTATTTGTGATGTTGTACTTCTACCAGTTCGATAGCTTAATGCAATTGTATGAAGCCCATCTCCACTTGCTAAATAACTGAAACATATATCATATTTTTTATTTAATGTTTATTTTGTAAATGTTTCAATGATATTTATTGTCTAATTAAAAAATATCTAAATTGAATGTGTATACATACCGTATTGTCATTGCTAATCTAGCTGCTGCTGGAATTGGAATTCTCCAGTTTGTTTCCATTTTTGTTATGCTTGGTCCTACTTTTGCTAGTAAAGTGTCAAACATGGTTGATGTCATTCTCATATAACTAAAAAATGTCTCATCTCCTTGTAGTCTCATTTCATATATCAAATTATTCTAATCTCCTTGCTGCTGTTTTAATCTGAGAATAGGATGTACCCAATACTTCCTTTGAGATATATTTAAATTTCTCTTTTCTCTCTTTTTTTTCTTTTTTATATATAATAAGAAAAGCAATAATTTTCTGCGTTTTAATTTATCCATTTCAGCTATATAATTGAGTAGTAAATTATTATTACCTCTAATTGTAACGCACAAAAAATCAAGATAAAATATTAATTAATATGCTTATATAATACTTGCTTTACTTTAAAAGATATTTTTTTTAAGATTAACAATTATTTAATTTTAGGTTAGAACGTTAGGTTAAAACGGACGAGCTCGTATAGTTTGCGCATGTTACTAGATCTTAACGCGTTCTGTGTGGACACTAGAAAAATTAACGCGTTGCAAGAAGCGACGCGTAACGCATCAACGCGTCCTGTGTGCCGGCAGCCTTACAATAAGAAACCGGAAATATGATTTAAAGACCGGAGCTGTCGTATACGTCCGCCCGAGCAGACAGCTATCTCAGATCTGACATATGACAGTTTGTTTATAACTGTCATAGAGACCCTTTAAACCAGTGCTCGGAATTAGTCTGAACATTTCAGCCGATTTCCGTGGTATACGCCTCCTTTCCTCTCCTTACCGCGCGCGCCGCAGCCGCTAGGGCCAGCGCCGCCGAGCGTTAGGAGCGACACTATCTGATTATGAGTGGGTTCTTTTCCCTATTTATTAAAATTTTAAAAAATGTATTAAAATTTATTAAAAATAAATTTTTTATTTTTAAATTTATTAAGTGGAAATATTTCAATAGATTTCCACGTCACCCATGAGATACTAATGCTGACGCGTTTTTTTTTAATGGTTTCCCCCGTAGACCTATTCCACTAAAGATAAAAATAAGTTCTTAATTTAAAAAAAAATATATATGTAAAAGAGATTTTCTTAATTAGATTTTCTTAGCCTTTTATGAGAATGAACAATTGATGCAATAATGTAGATAAAAACCACTTTTTGAAAAACGTGTCAGTATTAGTACCTCATGGGTGACGTAGAAATCTATTGAAATATTTCCACTTAATAAATTTAAAAAAAAATTTATTTTTAATAAATTTTAATAAATTTTTTTAAATTTTAATAAATAGGGAGAAGAACCTACTCATAGAACCTAATCAGATAGTGCCGCTCCTAACGCTCGGCGGCGCTGGCCCTAGCGGCTGCGGCGCGCGCGGTAAGGAGAGGAAAGGAGGCGTATACCACGGAAATCGGCTGAAATGTTCAGACTAATTCCGAGCACTGCTTTAAACTGTTAATTAATATTCGTTGTCTTGACAACGAATATAAGAAAGATTATTAATAAATGCCATATGGCTTCAACTCTCTAATGACCGATCGATATTATCGATCGGTCCGTCAGCTGTAACACACACACAGCATCAGCGGCGAAATAGTACGGGCACAACACTGCCCCTCTTCTTCAAGATTGTCGTCCCGACAATCATTCTTGAATTTTTTCTTTAGGACTGAGATGTTCCTTTGTTCTTCTCTGAGCTGCTGCAACAGATTTTCCGAACGAATATCTCCAATCCTCAAGCTGTCGATTCCAGGGAATGTTTCCTTGCTCTACCTCGCACTTCATGCAAGTTACCGGGCTTGACTTCCCATCGACTTCCCCGGGCTTGACTTCTTAATTTTCAGACAAAGGGGGGGGGGATAACTTCCGTGGACCCAACGTCCCTGAGGACTCCCTAAGTCTTTGCCTCGGCATTTGCCCTCCGTCCCACGGGAAAACCACGGTCAAAAACCGTGGGCGAGGCAATCTTCATTGAGAACAAAGTTCACCGCCATGCTTTTCTGTGTTATTAATCCCTTCCTTCAAGGATGTTCTATGTTCACTGTAACTGAACACAAAATAAAACGAGTATCTCGAAAATAGAAAGAAAATTGTTAACTTTAGACTCAAAATTATAAAAATTTATTTATTCTAAAATTTGTCTTTCATATATATAACAGGGAGCTAATCTATCTAAATGTACCACTTTATTTTTATGTTTATTAGACTTTCTTATACAATAAACTACATCGTTTAATCTCCTTACGACTTCAAAAGGGCCTTCCCATTTACTTTGCAATTTAGGAGACCTTCCTAGAAATCTACGAGGATTGTATAACCAAACCTTTTGTCCTGAATTAAACAAAATCTGACGAGCATTGCGATCATAAAGAGCTTTAATCTTAATAGACCTTAAATTCAAATGCTGCCTAACTTCTTCATGAATAAAATTTAATTTTTTTTTACTCGAGAAACGTAATTATCTCTGGAATAAACAGATTCTTGAGAAGGGCTACCGCGAAGAAGATCTAATGGAAGCTTTAAATCCCTGCCGAAACACATCTCTGCTGGAGAAATTCTAACAGACTCATGTCTCGCCGATCTAAGGGCTAACAAACACATTCCTAACCATTGATCCCAATCACGTTGATTTGTGGAAACAAATTTGGCTAAATAATTTGTTATCGTCTGGTGTTGGCGTTCTACCAAACCATTTGACTGTGGATGGAACGGAGTAGTTCTTGTCTTTTTAATTCCTAATAATTGGGATAATTCAAAGAAAAGTCGCGAATCAAAATTCCTTCCCTGATCAGTATGAAGTTCCGAAGGCACACCGAACCTAGAAATAAATTGATTTACAAAAACTTCAGCGATGGTTTTAGTTCTAAAATTCTTTAAAGGAAAAGCTTCTACCCATTTAGTAAAACAGTCAATAATAACCAACAAATATTTATTGCCTAGAGAAGAAGAAGGAAATGGACCCAGAATGTCCATTTGAAGTCTTTCAAATGGAGAACCGGTGTTATAAATCTGTAACTCAGATTTCCCCTTTTTAAAAGGACCTTTCTTAGCTACACAAGTTTCACAAGTTCTGCACCAATTTTCGACATCATTTTTACATGTCGCCCAATAGAATCGTTTTCGAATTCGATCAAGAGTTTTATTTATTCCAAAATGTCCTCCTGAAAAAGAATCATGAGCTTCTTCCAAAATTTGTTTAATTCTTACTCGTAGAACAATCATTTGTAATATAGAATTTCTTAAATTAGGTGTCTCCCATTTTCTATAAAGAATTCCATTTTTAATAACAAGAGAATCCCATTGAGTCCAGTAAATTCTAGCTGACGAATCTTGTGAAATGATTTCTTGTAAAAGAGGTCGATGTTTTTCCTCTTTTCCACGAAGAATCTTTTCTATAGCAAAATCTTTTAATTGCTCTTCTCTCCAGTTTATTGTAGAATCGAAAACAATTCGTCCAACTTCCTTTTCCTCTTTAATTTCTGTTTTAAAACAATAATTACAATTATTTTTTTCACAAGGTCGTCTGGACAAACCATCAGCATTTCCATGTAAATTTCCTTTTCGATGAATAATCTCAAAATTATATTGTTGAATTTGTTCCAACCATCGTGCCAATTGTCCTTCTAAATTCCAAAATGACATAAGCCAACGTAAGGAAATATGATCAGTCCTGACAATAAACTTTCTTCCATATAAATAATGGTGGAAAGATTTAAGCGAATCTACAGCAAGTAATTCCCTACGCGTAACACAATAATTCCTTTCAGATTTACTCAGAACTTTACTAAAATAGGCAATAACCTTTTCTTTATCATTTTGAATTTAAGACAATACTGCACCAATTTCGTGATTAGAAGAGTCTGTATCAAGAATAAACTGTCCATCTTCTCTTGGAAAAGAAAGAATAGGAGAAGTAACTAAACGTTCCTTTAATTTTTCAAAAGCTAAATTACATTGTTCCGTCCAAATAAATTTTGAAGAATTTTCCGTTAATGAGAACAATGGTTTAGCAATTGAAGAAAAATCTTTAACAAATTTCCTATAATAGGAACAAAATCCAAGAAAGCTTCTAACTTGCCTCTTGGTTTGGGGAATAGGCCAATTCTTAACAGAAGAAATTTTTTCTTCATCAGTAGAAATTCCTTTTTTAGGAACAACATGTCCTAAATATTTAATTTCTTTTTTTAAGAAAGAACATTTTCTGGGATTCAATTTCAAATTAGAAGAACGTAGCTGAAGAAAAACTTTCCTTAATCGTTCAAGTAATCCATCAAAATCCTTACTAAAAATTATTACATCGTCTAAATAAACTAAACAATCCTTATTTAACAACTGACAAAACACCTTTTCCATTAAACGTTCAAAGGTTGCCGGAGCATTGCAAAGTCCAAAAGGCATCACCGTGAATTGCCATAACCCATTTCCTATCGAGAAAGCTGTCTTTTCTTTATCTTCAGATCGTATTTTTATTTGCCAATATCCACTTTTAAGGTCTAAAGTGGAAAACCAAAAATTTCCAGATAATTGATCTAACATGTCGTCTATGCGAGGCAAAGGAAAAGAGTCTTTTACAGTGACTGCATTTAATTTCCTATAATCAACGCAAAACCTAATAGACCCATCTTTTTTTTTAACTAAAACCGCGGGAGAAACCCACGGACTCTGCGATTCTTCTATAACACCTTGTTGTTTCATTTCTTTTATAATTTTATCAACTTCCTTACAAAAATGAAAAGGAATACGTCGAGGAGCCTGTTTAATAGGATTAGAATCTTTAATTTCAATTTTATGTTCAATATCATTACAATTCCCTGCGACAATGTCTTCAGAGAAAACATCTTGAAACTCCACTAAAAATTGAGCAAACTGATCTTTTTGTTTTTCCTCTAACCCTTTTGTTTCATTTTCAAAGAGTTCCTTTAAGAAAGAAGGAATTCCCTCAACAGAACTAATGATATTGGAACAAATAAGAGCCTCCTTTTTACAAGGAGAATTTTCGAAGAATGAATTAAAAATTATGTCAAATTTGACTTCCGAAAGAAAATCAATTCCTAACAAACAATCCTCAACCATATCAACAACATAAGCGGACAATCTCACTAAAAATTTCCCTATTTCAACTAAAATTTCTACTTTATCCTTAACAGGAACTTTTTCTCCTGTAGGATACTTTAGATTCAACGTAGTTTTAACTGAAACCCGCCGTTTAGAAAATTTAACAAAATCACTTTTAATTAGAGTAACATCCGAACCCGTGTCAATCTTAAAATTACAATTTTTCTTATTAACTAAGCCTTTTACATAAAACATTTTTTTCTTTAAATTATTCTTTTTATAATTTAAACAGTTTAATCTTATTAGGGCTCCATGTTCTTCCGCTGAACTTGCCCCAACTAGTTCGACTAATCCTAGTTTTCCTCGGACTTTTGCTTTAATGCGGGACAGTCCGCACGAAAATGTCCTGAACTTCCACATTGCCAGCATTCTTTCTCAGTTCTATCTTTTTGAAATTTATAACTTTTATTTTTATTTTGTATTTCACTGAAATTATTTTTCTCTTTATTTTTATTATGTTTTTCTTCATCCTTATTATTAGAATTAAATTGTTTGTCTTTGTAAAACTTATTTTCATTTAAATTTCGCTTTTGTTTTTCGAAACTATTCTCCTGAATTACCCGAACTATCATAGCTCTTTGAACAGCGATCTTAAGTGATGTGATTCCTTCTAACTGTAATGTTCTTTTTACAAAGCGATCTGATAGAGCCGAAATAAATTGCGCGCATGCAATTTTATCACGTATTTGATGAGTACACTCCGGGTACGCTAATTGTGATAATCGTTCAATATTGGAACCTAATGTTGCTTCGTCTTCACCGAATTTCTGCTTACAATTTGTAAATTGTGAATAATATGACTGTGAAAGATAGCTTTCACCAAAACGAAGTTCTAATTTTGATTTTAATTCACAAAATTCTAAGTTTTCAAAATCAGTCACACATTCCAATACCGCACGAGCTTTTCCGCGTAAACACGAAACGAGTGCAACCGTTTTTGTCGATTCTGACCACTGATTAGCGCGCACGATTAAATCAAATTGGGAAAAGAATTCGCGAAGCGGAACTGTCCCATCGAAATTATCCGGTTTCAATTTAAACCCTAATTCTCTCGCAATCGTATTTCCTTCGTTAAGATCATTCAAACCCGTTGTTCTAACTAAATTCCTATCACTATCTCTAAAATTCAAACGACTTATCTGGTTTTCGTCAATCCGTTGAAGCCGCTCTTCCATTCCTCGTAGCATCTCATCCCGTTATAACAGTTGTTCTTGGAATTGTTCCTGTTGCTGCAAGCGCTCAGCATGAAGCTGCTTAATTTCGCGTAAAGTGATTTGAAGCGCCGTCGCTTCCGTGGATGATGTTTTTCTCTCCAGATGAAGCGGAGTCGTTCCTCGAAGCCGTGGTCTCTTTCGTGACGCTCCTTCAACTATCATATCGTGTTCCGATCTTGTCGTCATGTCGCACAAGATCCCGGACGAGCCCCCAAAATGTTGCGTCCGCAGACCGGTATTTCACGCACAACAACGAAACTCACGAAATTAAGCAACACAACACAACACTTCGAATAAACAGAGAACACTTTAATAAGAACAGTAACTCAACAGTAACTCTTACAATAAGAAACCGGAAATATGATTTAAAGACCAGAGCTGTCGTATACGTCCGCCCGAGCAGACAGCTATCTCAGATCTGACATATGACAGTTTGTTTATAACTGTCATAGAGACCCTTTAAACTGTTAATCAATATTCGTTGTCTTGACAACGAATATAAGAAAGATTATTAATAAATGCCATATAGCTTCAACTCTCTAATGACCAATCGATATTATCGATCGGTCCGTCAGCTGTAACACACACACAGCATCAGCGGCGAAATAGTACGGGCACAACAATATATATTGTGACGTGACGCTTTTCGAGCGCCGTCACAAGGGCGATAGCCCGGCCGAAGGAGCAAAGAGTCCTGGTGTTGCTCCTCGCGTGGAGAGAGCAACCCGCGAGACTCCACAATCTTTGCGCGTTGTTTGTATTGTCATTCCCGTTTTATGTCGTTAATATCGTTTTTTAAGTTGTAAAGCGAGACCCCGTGCGGGCGGCGTTGCGTGTTTTGTGCCTCAGGGCGAAGATGCAGCATCGCCAGGAAGACCGGACGCCGGGGGATCATCGACGGGTGTCACGCGTTAGTGACCCCACAGCAAAAGGTCAGGTACCGCGATTCCGTCGCCTCCGCCATCCAAGCCCTATCTAACTCCGCTCTGGTTTTAGCCAAAATCAAAGAAGCGCAGAGCGCTTCTCGCAGCAGCGGACCTCGCCCGGCTGCAGACGGCTTCGAGGGCCCCGAAGATGCTGCACTCGGAAGGACCGGAGTATGGCCCGGCCAGCCTAACCAGTCTCTTCCGGGAACATCGACTCATCAATATATTATCGGCCAAAGGATTTGAGGAAACCACAGAGAGCGGGGGGGGGGGGGGGACGCCCTGGATGAACTGTGGGCGGTTCTCAGGGGCCCCCCTTTTCGGAAAATCGGCAGGATGCGCAGGAAGGCGACGCGGATTTGGAGAGGACCTACGTGCAGAGCCGAGAAGAGCCACTGTTCGGTGTGCCGCAAGTGCGCGAGGACGACATCCAGGACTCAGCCCGACGACACCGAAGACGCCAAAGACGTCCACTCATTGTAAGCCGCCTCTCGGGTAGCCATAGAGTTCCGTCCGGTGATGGCTGGTAGCGTGAGTTTGTTTTATATGTAGTGTCTCTCACACCATTAACCGTAGTTTTTGATACCGTAAGCGCACAATTACGCTCAATTACCGCATGTCCAGCCGGCTCCGGATATCGCGTAACAGTCTCTCCGTCTTGCGAAAATTAAGCGCCGACAGTCTCTTCTCGTTGCCGTTTCGTTTACCGTTCGTTTAGTTACCGTACCGTCCTACCGTTACCGTCTTTTTGGAAGATACCGATTGCTACCGTCTTTCTTGCGATACCGCTCCGTTACCGTTTTGTCGCGTTATCGCCGTACCGGAAGTATCGTGGGTGAATGTCCGCGGGCGGATTTTGATCCGGGAACGTTCTCCGCGAGATTGCGGTTACCGTAAAGTTAGCGTCTCGGCGAGAAACGGGAAAGCCCGCGAAAAATAGCCGTTCCGCGACATCTCATTTCTGGCCGTTAGGATACCGTCGTTTAAAGTCTACTTATTTGGCCTTCACTGGCCGCGTCGGATGGTCGTAAGATAAGTTATTTGTTTTGCTGGTTATCGTCGGATCAGCTGCGAATTATCGTATTCGCGTTTCCGCGATTTCATGTAGTTAGCGCACGTCATTCTTGCTACCGAATTTACTGGGCGAATGGCCTTACGACCGCATTGAACTGTTTCCGCCTTATCGGCTCCGGCCGAACGATCTACACATCTTTACCCTTGTAACCGAGCCATGGAAATACATTATTGTTAAATATTAATTATTGGGTTGTTCTTGTGTTCGCCTCTCACTCCAGATATCTAACGTTTAATAAAAGAACTGCGCCCCTCTGCCATGTACTGAGCGGGGAGCGGCCAAGATTTTAGAGAACTGTTGAAGTTACCGATACCGCGGTGCGATTACTCGCACCTGGCGCCCCTTTCCGGTTACCGATATCGCGTGAGTTACTTTGCACCCGAATTTTGTGGAGTACCGCGAGTTACCGAATCGTGCAGTTATTGCCGATTTCGCGAGTTACCTTGCTCCCGACGAGCGTGGAGTACCGCGAGTTACCGAATCGTGCAGTTATTGCCGATTTCGCGAGTTACCTTGCTCCCGACGAGCGTGGAGTACCGCGAGTTACCGAATCGAGCATCTATTTCCGATACCGTAAGTTACCGAATCGAGCATTTATTGCCGATACCGCCGAGTTACCGAGTCGTGCATTTACTGCCGACGCCGCGTAAGTTACCTAACTCCCGAAGATCGTGGAGTACCGCGGTTACCGATTTCTATTGGGCGTGCTCCCTCGGATCTGGCGTGATTCCGAGGCTAGTTCACGTCGCAGTCCATAAAAGATTTTATATGCGATTATATCCATAAAGGATTTTTTGTGTGCGGTGTTTAGTGTGTTATTTTTGCTTTGCAAAATTTTTCGTAGGTGTATTTGCGTACGTAT
Source organism: Linepithema humile (assembly GCF_040581485.1). Taxonomy (NCBI): domain Eukaryota; kingdom Metazoa; phylum Arthropoda; class Insecta; order Hymenoptera; family Formicidae; genus Linepithema; species Linepithema humile. Next base: position 12,983,964 of record NC_090134.1, on the reverse strand, counting down.
TAAATTTAATATATAAAAGAAAGATGTCTAATCAATACGGTATAGATAATTTTTACAATAAGTGCATGTATAAAGACTGCACGAGTTCAAGATCTCACGGAAAACGTTTATATAGATTCCCACTACAGACGGATCAAAGACATTATGTATGGATACAGTGGCAACAGTGGTAAGTTTTTATATATCATTTAATTATATATTCTGTTGTATTTTATACTTGTATGTTTTACTTGTGCATTGATCATGTTTTATAATATAATCACTCAATATCAGAAAATTAAGTTATATAGAAAATGTTATATGGAAAATTCTATATGGAGAAGCTTTATATATTTGTTTAATATTTTAATATTTAATTTGATATTTAATATTTCATTTCTTATCATTTTGTAATATTATTATTTCAAGTGCATTTATATATGTGCAAGTCGTAATATTTAATTTTTAAAAAGTTTTGTTCGAAATATTCGACAACATATTGTACTATTGTATTGATAAGTAAATAATGTTATATTATTATATGTGATTTGTATTCAATGTAATAGCAAGATTTATTTTACTTTTTACAATAACGATAATGTATTTATTCACGAATTTTTGCAACTTATGGTATATATCAAGAATTGTTATTATTAACAATAAAAAAATTAATGAGAGCATATACAACTTTCAATAAACTTGATTCTATACATATTTTATACTTTGTGTTTATGTATGTATGTATGTGTGCGTGTGCGCGCATATGTGCAATTTTTATTTATGACATTTGTACAAACATAAATGAAATAGACATTTCATGCACACACATTGTACATAAACATTATACAAAATGAATAAGTAAATATCAATCAACAGTTTGTTACTGAAAATTTTTTTCTAATTTGCCCACAAAATTATGTTTTAAGATAAGTGCGATATAATTTTCAAATATAAATTGATTTTGATGTACTGTGACGTGACATTTTCATGGTCCGTCACAAGGGTGAGCAAGCCCGATCGAGGAGGGAAATTTGAGGTCGGAAACCCCACCGCGGGGGGCGACGACCTCTTCCTCTTAATCCTTTTGAGCTTATAGAGAATTGCGCGAGTCGTAGTGAGTAGCCATAAACTCCCATTTTGTACTTGAGGTGGAGCAGCCTTCGTGGGACGTGCGAGGGACTCTGCGGGCGGGACGACGGAGGCCCGGACAGCGCGTAGACAGATCCGGAACAAGGTCACGTAAGAATACCCTTTCTTATACCATTAGACTCCAGACACAGTCGCTACCGAAGATCAAGTTTCAGATTCGGAGCATATCAAGGCCGGTGGACGCACCGAGAGAAATGACGCCCGAGAGGGAAGCGCGTTCTCACACGCCGGAGACCCGAGGTGGAGTACCCGAAAAAGGAACTGCCGTAACGAGCCAGGAAAGGAGAATCAGGTCGGAACCTGGCCAGTTCCCGGCCGATTCAGAGAAGGTTCGGATCCGGAAACGGAAAAGGCCGCGAAAGGCGTTAGCAGCTGCTGCCAGAAGAGAGAGACGGGGTCATCTCGGAATAGCGCCACCGAGGGCCGATATATCGAGGAGCGACGCGAGAATCGAAATAACTAAGGTAAATGTCCTTATTTGTGACCATGTCTCTATTTGTGACCACTCGTGGATTTTTATTAAAATAATTAGAAGTTTTAAGTAATTCATCCTTGAAAAGAATATTTATTATGTTTGGCGATTAATAAGCTACAATTTGATATGGTTTCGTGATATTTCATCAATAAATATTCGTAAAAATATGAAATAAGGTGCTAGTGTCGCCATCGCAGTGACAATCGAGTGTAAGTTGGTTGACACGTTAGCAGGTGAAGTGCTTGTCACAATACAGCGACAGCTTTGTTTACATCGTTGAAAAGAAATATTGAAGAACAATTTTGTATAAGTATCACAGTGAATAATTAATAAATGTTGTACTATTAGTATATTTCGAAAAAGGTTAGTAGTTTTGAGTATATAAGCGAACATTACAAATAGGAACAATAAAACACGCATGTCTTTTTATTTGTGACCAGACTCAAGAAAACTAATTATAACAGTAGGTTAGGTTAGATTACTTAGGGCCGACTTCTTTTTAGAACATCGGGATATGTTTTATATTGATTTGTAATGACTTACTTATTCAATTACTTAAGTATTAAGTAAATAATTTGTAATGTTTTTTATTTTGTGTGGAAATTATAATGAAATGTTTTTTTTCTATATTCGAATTTTAATGACATTAATGAGATTTTGAGTTTTTATTTTTAGATTGAAGTTTCCATTCAGCATGGGTAAAATTCGAAAAAAATGGTTAGACACACAACTCGAAAAAGCACTCGTTGACGTTCGTTCTGGAAAGTCAATAAATGCTATTAGTAAATCAAGTGGTATCCCTAAATCAACGCTAATAGCAAAATTAAAAGGACATCGACCAATTGGAAAGAGAACAGGTCCTCCAACTGTACTATCTGCTGAAGAAGAGGCAATAATAGTGCGTTGGATGCTTTATCTCAGTAAACGAGGCTTCCCAGTCACAAAAACACAACTGCTTTGTAATGTTGCTTGTTTAATCAAACAATTGGGTCGAGAAACACCGTTTGCTAATGGACAACCAGGACGTCACTGGTACGAAGCGTTTTTACGTCGGCATCAAGAAATTTCTATTCGCATAGCTCAAAACTTGCCTAAAAGTCGAGCGTCAGTAACAGAAGATATTCTGCGCGGTTGGTTCAAAGAAATCGAACAGCATTTAGTTAAGAACCAATTAATAGACATCGATGGAGCTCGGATATTTAATTGCGACGAATCTGCTTTCTATCTTTGTCCGAAAGGGGAACGTGTGCTGGTCAGAAAAGGAGATAAAGCAGTTTACAATTTCACACAAAATGACGAGAAGGAATGCTTGACAGTACTATTTATGACAAACGCTACGGGCGCATTGGTTTCTCCAATGATAGTTTTTCCATATGAGAGAATTCCTTATAGTGTTTCGCAAAGTGTACCAATTGATTGGAGTATTGGGAAGTCGGAAAACGGATGGATGACGGCCGAAACCTTCTATGAATACATAAGTAACATTTTTGAACCATGGTTGACAGCACATAACATCGAGAGACCGGTTATTCTGTATGTCGATGGGCACTCTTCTCACATGACGTTACCGGTTTCTCAGTTTTGTATGGATCATCAAATAGAACTTATTGCATTGTTCCCAAACGCAACACACCTTATTCAGCCGCTTGACATTGCTCTGTTTCGGACGCTTAAATCGAGCTGGAGAGACTGCATAAATGATTGGCGAGTGCAAAATGAAAGGAATTTACGAAGAGAAGACTTTGGCCCACTCCTCAAAATCACTATTGAACGCATAGAACTTCCAAAGGTGATGAGCAATGGTTTCAGGAAGTGTGGCCTTTTCCCGTTTTCAGCCGATGCACTTCAATACAATCAACTGTTGCAGAAAAAAAAGAATGACGCGATAGTAACTTCGACATCAGAACACAATGCTGAAAATCATTTATTATTTATTGAGAGTCACATTGATGAAAATTTATTGGGTATATTCAAATACGCTAATGAAATTGGAATCTATAATGGCACAGATGAAAACCTTGGCCTTTTCTATTTTTGGCAAAAAATTTTGAAATTAACAAGTAATCATTTTTAATTTTTAATTTAACTTTTTTTTTAACTTTTTAAATATACACGTATATTTTACTTTATACATCTTTATATATATTATCTTTACACACACACACACACACACGCGCGCGCGCGCGCGCGCGCAAATTTAGTTAATCGCGTCTATCAGATTTCACTTTGAAATAAATTTATTTTTTAATTGTATTTTGCACTGTATTTTAAATTGCTTTAGAAGGAGGTCATTCTAGTATTCTAAATACTGAAGATTTCAATTCTACGGATGAAATTGGCATTCTTATCATGGGTGACCCAAATCAGAATCTTGATCTCAGCATTAATCATGAAACTTGTGCCTTACAATCTAGTTTCAATGTTGCATCCTATCAAATAGATAATTCAGAGCATCAAAGTCTGAAAGAAAAAGAAAATATTTTACCGCTAAAGAATCCTGAAGATAATTCGACGGACGAAGTACTTTTTCAAGAACATCCCAGGCTGACAGTTGATTTGACTGACAAAGCAAATGCGAGCCCGAACAATCTTCCGCAGATCGTAATGCAAAATGAAACGGTCACTGCAGGATGTTCACAATTCAACATTAATGAAGATACGACAATAAACAAGTAAATTTTATCAACTTTTTAGAACAATTATTTTCAATTGTTACATTCAATTAAAATAAAATCGTTCTATTTTTTCAGAGCAATTAATGCTAATGTTAATACCACTGGAGATATCCAATCAGTTTCAATGTCTGCTGTTGTTCATGACAATGGTACATATAAATACAATTAAGTATAATATTTTATTAAAAAATAGAATAGGAATTGTCTAATCTCTATTATTTTTCAGATTTCTTAGACGTTCCTTCTGATATCCCAGATGTTTTTAAAAAGGCTATATTTTGGCCCCGCAAAAACAATTCAGCAACGAAAAAACGTGTTGTAAAAGTCAAAATACCTTCAGTGGCCACTTCGTTGGCTTGGCAAGAATATCACCGAGAGAAAGAAATGGAGAAATGTCGACGTCAAAATGCAATCGAAGAGAGAAAAAGAAAACGGCAAGAAACAGCTGAGAAGAAAAGACAAGAAACAGAAGAGAAAAAAAGACAAAAAGTGTTGCAACAAGCTGAAAAAGCTGCCAAAAAAAATAATAGCTTAAACAGAAAAAATAAACGTGGGAAATAATGTGTGTGACGGCCGCCTGCGTAAAACAACACCTCCACAATGTGCATTATATTTAATATTAATATTAATATTGTTTTACAACAAATAAAAATAATTTCTTTGATACTTTATTTCATTAATGATGTTCTTCTCCAATTTATCTCTAAATGACGAGAAAATTAATCTGCCAGTCACTAAATGGTTAATAACCGGTACATTCAATTTGACGCACCGGTTAATGACCGGTACATGCGATCTAACGCACCGGTTAATAACCGGTACATTCGATCTGATGCACCGGTTACTAACCGGGACAGATGGCGGTCACTAATAAGGCCAAATTTAAATCATGCGGTCACTAATGCGTACATTTACATAGTCTGCAATTTTTTTTTAATAAGTTTATTAAATTATATTTAGAGTTCGAGTAAAAGATTTTTCGATACAAAAATGATTAATCTTGAGTTCGGTATAATTGTTTTTTATTTAAATTACTCTAGAGTACTTTTCTTTCTTATTAACTCATATGAAAATCTTACATGGTCACAAATAGGGACATTTACCTTAGTTAAAATCGAAGGATCAAGAATCGCTAATCGATAGCGAGGATCTATATGCGCAGGACGATGCGCGGAATGTCGCCGCTGTCCGGCGAGCCTCGCCGTCGTCACTGTTCGGCGAGCCTCGCCGTCGTCACTGTTCGGCGAGTCGGCAATCTGAGCGGAACCTCGAGGACCACAATGGGCGTATTCTGTAAGGCCACCACTTCGACTTCGCGGTAAGAGCGGTATCAGTAGGCGGCCCGAACCTCGCGGAATTAATATCCCGCATAATGCACTTTGAGAGTACCGGCGCACTGAGATTTCTCGCGGTATCGCGTGAGGTTAGATTCAGGCCGGGCCCCGCTGACTACCGCTAATTAGAATAAGATTCCGCCACGCTTTCCCCCTCGGGGCTGCCGAGCCGACAGTCGTCTTTTGCGTTCTATCGTGTATTTATGAGTAATAATTTCGCGTCTATTCATGTATTTACGTACGCTCGGTACGTAATATTATTACGTATATATAAATTATTACGAGCGTAAGAGTATTTCTGAAGTTAGCCTGTCGTGTATTTCTCGCCTCGGCCTTCTGTCGAGCGTTTCAAGTGAGAACTTTTAAGAACCGTACAGAGAATGAACTCGCGTTGTATGCTAACCAGATATTAAGAGAGATTAAGTAGAGTGAATCGTAACGACCGCACTTAATGAGAATCGTAAGACTTGTAAGCCAAACATCTTATACCGAGTGAGACTGAATTACGCGGGTTTCCGCAAGCCGAACATCCGAAATCATAAAGCCTCTCACCGATATCATCATTTATGTCTCCGCACCGCGGGATCATTTAGGCGCCTATCACTCGGTGTCAACCTCGTTTAATCTACTTGTTATAAATACATGTTATTTGTTACCAAAAATTTGATGTATTCTTTATAACCGCCTTATTTCAGACTCCTCTCTCCAAGTCTTTCTTTTGCATCTCTCAAGAACCTCGCCCCTCTGCCATTTGGAGAGCAGGCTAGTCGCGCTTATCACCGTTGCTCATTATTAATGATATTGGTTCTAACGTATTTGTTCGTGCGGCGCGTTAATCCGCGCCTGGCGCCCAATTCTAAGCATTACTGTGTAATTAAGAATTGAATAAATAGAGCAACGAGGTTTTGCACACCTACCGGCGGGTGAGCTTCTGCCCGACAGAAAAGTCGTCGCAGTACATAAAATGTATGACGTTTTATGAAAATAGCATTTTAGTTTATACTATTTACTCATTTATACTATTAATCATTTCTCCTAAAATTTTTTAAATGTAAAATTAAGAACGAGAAAAGTGTTAAAGTCAATGCCGTGTTTATGTTGTGGCCGGTTTATCGGTCGCGATCTTTCGCTCGCGCTTGGATTGTTTACTACGCGTGCGTATTGGGAATATCGCTATGCAGCGTAGCGTGACCACGGACGCTTCAGTTCACTTCAGTCTACGTTGGTCTACGTGAGTCGGTGGAGAAGAGGTAATCGCAGTGGTAAGTACAGCATACATTTAAAAAGTATATTTTTTTGTACAATATTTAAGATTATTCGCGTCGCGTGCTATCATCTAATGTAGTGTAACTTTATCACGTAATATTTTTTATTGTGTCATTATTTATATGACACAATATATCGCTTCACGATTTTTGATTCGAGGATTATTATTGTAATTTATCTCTTTATCTTTTGAGCGAGTGAGCCGAGTCCTGATGGGACTTATGCTTCATTTTGCGTTTTTTTATTGCGAGTAGTGTCTCTAACATTAAAACTTTAGCAATACATTTCGTTCGTGTTTTCTTGATCTCTCTCGTTTTCCGATAACTGGCATTATCCGTATTTTTGAGTAATTTATATATGGTACATGATTTTTTCCTATTTTTTTCAGGAATTATTAAATGTCAAAAATAGAATTGTTGTGTGTCGTAACACACAACGTGTCACTATAAGGTTAATTAAGTTAAATACCAAAATAAAATACTAAGAAAGAATTATTTAGCAAATAAAGAATAACGATAAGGCTGCAGAGAATCAACCTCGGATTCAAGGTGACACGAATCAGCAATCTGAGAAATATCAACAATAACATATCAATAAAATTACAAAACTCTTGATTGCCGATTCGTATAAATACAGTCACGCGCAAGCCGCGACGGATTCAGTTTACGATACGCGAATAAACCGACTTGTTTCCCGTGTCCGTACACGGCTCACGAAAATCTAACACCGTCCTGGCAGTTTGTGAGTGATTAAATAAATTGTTCGAGTCAAGGTTTGCGTCCAGTTATTCCACATCTCTAAGCAGTACGTCCCGTTCCCCAAGCGGATCTCGAACTTACGGTTGCGATCGGAAAGACTCGCAACAGAATCATCACCGATGTCACCGTTAGCGCCGACGGCATCGGCGTCAACGGTGACATCGGCGCTGGCATTGACATTGGCGTCAGCCAGTGCTGCAAGATCGAGCATCCTGCAACAGAGCAACATGAGGGAAACGGTCCCCACCATGCGGGCACTACACAAGCGAGAATCGCACGTCACGCGTCCGTGTGCGCACGCGTCAGCGTAGCATGCTATATTTTGTGTCACTTCCCCAGCCCGCGAAAAATGCTACGTACGAAAAATGCTAAGAAGCCAAGCGTTTTTAATCGAGTAAAACGAATAGCTTGAATAATAGAGATTCCGTTTTCTAGACCTGTTTCTTGCAATTTTTTTTCTTTTTCCCGCATTTCTTTTTAACATAATCTAATGCACAATCGAGTAAATAATTAAATAATTTTTTTTTCTAAACAGTATTATTTTATATTCATTAAAAATATTCGCATAAGTTAAATTAATAACTATTGAAAAAGATATTAATTTGCTATGACTTGTCAATAGAAAAATAAAATATAATTGTGGCGGTTGCTAGATATTTTTGGGTAGGTTGCACAAAGGAGTCTAGGCTTGTAACAATCTCGTTTATTCTATTTAACGTATTTTTGTTTTTACAAGGTTTATGGCGCCCTAAGGCGCGGACTACTCGCAACCGGTGTTGTGGCTGGCGAGAGTCTTGTTAAAATAACATCTTGAATTTCTTGCGACGCGCAAGAAGACGTTCTAGGCTGTGGAAGGCTAGTAGCCGCTCCAGGCTTTTCCCTGGTGTTGGCGGAAGTTGAGAAAGTGTGCTGCCGGGACTCGGCGAGCGGCACCTTAGCTGGACTTCTCGTTCCGTCTGCGTGGTGGCGTCGGCAGTGTGTTCGCCGGTCTGGGTGGCTACGGACTGTGAAGCAGGTGGCCGCTGGTTGCTTGTCCGTGGATCGGAACTTTTTATCGTGAACTCTATAGGTATCAGAGTCCACGGTTAAAATGTCTGCTCTTATGTGACGCCCTGGTCTAGTGACTGCGGTCCTGTCGGTACCTCGGTTATTCCCTCGGAAGGTGGCTGCAGAGGAGGTTCCCTCGGTGGAAGTTGCAGCCGCTAAGGAGGTTCGTCGTGATGCCTCCTTTTCCGTGGTCTCGGCAGTGCCGTTGATTTCTTTTGAGGGCCAAAAATTAATTGGCGCGCCTCAAAGGCAATTTTCGAGGGCCAAGAGGAGTTGGCACACCTCGTGTAATGCCGGGTTACTTTGTCTGTGATCTGAGGCCCACTATGTGTGAGCTCACTCAGATCCGAGGACGTGTCGATTATAGTTTTTCGATGTTCATATATAGGCAGCTCATGGCTTTTTAATTACGAGTTAGTTTTAGCCGGTCATAGCCCTCTAGCGGTGAATATTGTAACTTATGCTTTCTCTCCCTCTAGCGACGGTATTTCTGTTTCTATTTGTGGTTGGCTATTTAGCCGCCACAGAACCCCCTTGGCTGTCTTTAAGTCCGAAACCTCACGGTTGGTTTGATTGGGCGTCCGCTTCTGGTTTTCTGGGGTTCTTGTTTATCTGATGTTTTTAAGCTTTCTTGCTCTTCTGTAGGCTCTTCCATTATGTATGCTGGTTTTAATCGGTCTATGGAGATGTTTGCGGGTTTCCCGTTAATTTGTACCTTTAACATTTTATCGCTTCTTTCTAGGACTTTGTATGGATCGTCGTATGGTGGCTGGAGTGCTTTTGTTGGTGCATCGTGTCTTATGAATACTCTTTCTGCTGCTGCCCGATCTTTGTGTACGAATGTCGCTCGATTTCCATGACGGCGGATCTGAGGCCTGAGCCTGGTCATGGTTTGTTGCAGGTTTCTCACAAATTCGTTTGTTGGCTCTTCTTCTCTCTTTTGTTGCTCTAATAATTGGCCTGGAAGTCTTATTGTTTCTCCATAAACTAATTCAGCCGGGGTAGCTCCTAAGTCTTCTTTTATGGCTGCTCGGATTCCTAAGAGGATTACAGATAGTACTTTGGTCCAAGCTTCGGTTTCATGTGCTTTGATTGCGGCTTTTAGTTGCCTGTGTAGTCTTTCTATCATCCCATTGGCTGCTGGGTGATAGGCTGTTGTGCGTATATGCTGGGATCCTGTGAGTTTTGTTAACTGTTTGAATAGATCGGATTCGAATTGGCGTCCCTGGTCCGTTGTTATTCTTGCTGGTGTCCCGTAGCGTGTAATCTAATGGGTAAAGAGTTGTTTAGCTATCGTCTCTGCTGTGATTGTTGCTATGGGTATGGCTTCTGGCCAGCGTGTAAATCGATCTATTATAGTTAGACAGTATCTTTTTCCTTGTGACATCGGTAACGGTCCCACTATATCCATGTGGATATGCTGGAATATTTTGGTTGGCCCGAGGAAACTTCCTATTGGAGTACTTGTATGCCTGTGTATTTTGGCTTTCTGGCTTGGTATGCATGCCTGTGTCCATTTTTGACAGTCTGCTTTGATGTTTGGCCACACGAAACGCTGTGTTATCATTTTGACTGTTGCCTTTACGCCTGGATGTGCCAAACCGTGCAACATCTTGAAGATCTGTCTTTGGTAAGGCTGTGTTACGAATGGGCGTGGTATTGGCGTTGAAGTGTCACATATGAGGCTCGTTTCCGTTTCTGGTACTATTATTTTTTTTTATTTTAACGCTGTTGGTTTTTTAAAGAATGCGATAAGTTCCGGGTTTTTTTTTGTAATTTGGCTAATTCGGAAAAGTCCGGTTGCTGTTGAATGGCCTCTGTTCTGGACAGTGTGTCTGCTACGATGTTTTCTTTAGCAGAAACGTGTCGTATGTCAGTTGAGAATTGCCCGATGAACTCGAGGTGCCGTGTTTGCCTTGGTGAACTGAGTAACGAGTCTTTTCGAAAAGTGTATACCAAGGGTTTGTGGTCCGTATATATTTTAAACTCTTGGCCTTCTAGCAAATGTCTAAAATGTTTGACTGCTATGTAGATGGCTAACAGTTCTCTGTCATATGGACTGTACTTTTTCTGTGCCTGTGATAGTTTCTTGCTTAGAAACGCTAGTGGTTGTTGTCCGCTCTCTAGATGTTGTTGCACCACCGCTCCTATGGCTACATCCGAGGCGTCTGTCGTTAGTGATAATTCTGCTGTTGGGTTTGGATGTGCTAGGAGCGTCGCTTTTGCTAGGCTGTCTTTGCAGCTAATGAAAGCGTTGTTTTGCTCTGTAGTCCAGTCTATGGATGTTTTCCATTTCTTTTGGCCTTTTAGCATTTAATATTGCTTGTTCTGTTGCTACAGCTTTCAATTTGTCTGGTGCCAATCTGCGCGGACGGCATGCTTCTGGAGAACCTGGAGTGGTTTCTATATAATGCACTGTGGTGTGGCGTACTTCTTTCTTTATCCCTGAAGGATTCGTGAGCTGGGGGAATTCTGCTAGGATCTCATGATACGGTGTTTCTTTTAAGAGTGTTTTGATTGATATTTGCTCAATCTGACTTGTTACGCCGTCCGTGGCCAGTCCTGTTGTGGCGTCTAGTAATTTCCTTTTCTTTACGTCTGGTAGCAGGTGGAAATATCCTAGGAAATTGGATCCCAGGATTGGTTGTGTTACGTCAGCCCCTATAAAACGCAATGTGAATTCTCGGCGTAAGGGCCAAAAATTAATTGGCGCGCCTCAAAGGCAATTTTCGAGGGCCAAGAGGAGTTGGCACACCTCGTGTAATGCCGGGTTACTTTGTCTGTGATCTGAGGCCTATGTGACTATGTGTGAGCTCACTCAGATCCGAGGACGTGTCGATTATAGTTTTTTGATGTTCATATATAGGCAGCTCGTGGCTTTTTAATTACAAGTTAGTTTTAGCCGGTCGTAGCCCTTTTTTTTTTTTTTTTTTGGTAAGGCAGGGGAAATTTTTTATGGATACCCACGGGTTCCGGGGGGAGACCCATGGGTTATGTGGGAGTCTCCTGGGGAAAATCCCCAGGCATACCCACTACAACCCCTGCCGGTAGTCTTCCTGGATCATAGAGAGGGAGGGTGAGGCATCACCAGAGGTATTCATCTCACCCTCCCTCAGGTCTGACCGCAACGCGGTTCCTTCTTGGAGAAGGAGGGGACTAAGTCTCCCCTTCTCAATTACTGTCTTTGTCGGGAAAGGCCGGACTACCGCGACCTTTCCCCGCCCTCCCGTGTTTTTGGTGGGAGGCTGAGGCCAGTCAGGAGCCCCCGCTCCCAACTGACCTCCCGCCGGAGGAGAGATAGAATTCCGATAGTCTACGGTATCTCCCCTCCGGCCATCCAAGTTGGAGGGACCCAGTCTGGATCCCTCCTAGGGGGAATCCTCCCCGGGGGTTAATGGTGACGCGCTTATAGTGCGTGCCACCGCCCGGGGAGGCCCTCTGTTCATCTATTTCCATGGGGGTGGGGGGGTTGTGTTGGCGGCAGTATAAGAGAAGGGTCAATCTCCTCCCCTTACCGCCTTCCCCTCCTCTCTCTCTCCGCCTCCTCCTTCCGTAACATCACATTGTCACAGAAGGAGGAAACGGCCCTCTATTTATCCTCTCCCTCCAACATGGCTTTTACCAATGCTTGTAGGGAGAGGTCTTCGCCGACCACTGCGATCAGGACCCGACGCTCCCCCTCCCATGCTTCACACTCCTCTAGGGTGTGTCGCGCCGAGTCCAGACCGGCCGCACAGTGGTGGCACTCGGTCGTACACTCTCGACCGATCCTGCACAGGTAGTCACCAAAACAACCATGTCCGGTGAGCACCTGTGTCAGGTGGAACCCGATACCGTGTCCCCTCCTGTCCGCCCATTCGGGAAGACAGGGTTGGATGGCCTGGGTGGTCCATCTGCCCGCCGTGGAGCCAGCCAAGGAGGCCTGCCATGCCTCCATGGCTTTCTGGCGGGCGTCCCTCCGGAGTCTGGCCACGACTCGTGGCAATAGGCGAGCGCTCCCGGGCCGGTCTGGGTCCCTCGTACGCCGGTAAAATTCGGCGTACGAGTTCGCCAGGAACTCGGCCGGGAGGAGGCCCGCCAGAGCCGTGGCCGCCGCGTACGACGTCGTGCTGTAGGCCCGGATCAGCCTGATGGCCAGCCGGCGCTGTTGACGATGTAACAACGCCTGTATGCGCCGACTGGCCGCGACCCTTTCGGCCCACACCGGTACCCCGTAGAAGAGCACCGATTGCACGACGTTCGCGTAGAGTCTTCTAACTCTGTTTCTCGGACCACCCAGGTTCGGAAGGAGGCGACCCAATGCCATCGCCATCCTATCCGCTTTGGGGGTTATCCCAGCGAAGTGCTGCTCAAACCCCCAAAGTCCATCCAGGGTGAGGCCCAGGTACTTCATCTGGGTCCCCACCCGGACACGGACCTCCCCCACACAGATTTGGGTGAGGGAGGTCGCCCCGAGTCTCTGCTGTAAAAGTACAGAGCCTCCGTCTTCTGCGGGGCGACCTCAAGTCCCATCGTTCGTATTGAGTGTACGACCGCCCGGGTGGCGGCGTTCGCCGCGTCCCGGGCCTCTCTTTAGCTCCTCTCCCGGGCCACCACCAGGGTGTCGTCTGCATAACACAGCAGACGACAGCCCGGGGGAAGCGCCGTGCGGAGCACTTTGTCGTATGCGAGGTTCCATAATAGGGGTCCTAACACCGACCCCTGAGGAACCCCGCAACAGACTTCTCTTCGGCTTACCCGCTCCAGCTGATCCCTGTACTGGAGCGTCCTGTCACGGAAGTCCCAAAGGACCTCCCTTATGTATGGGGGAAGGCCATGGAACTCCATGGCCTCTCCCACACATTCCCAGGGGAGGGAGTTGAAGGCGATGTCCAGCGACACCGCCAACGCCACATCCCCCCCCCCCCCCTACAACTTGGTCCAAGAGGGCCCGCAGATGCATAATTGCGTCTGTTGTGGATCGGGCCTCTCGGAACCCAAATTGGTCCTCCGATAGATTGGGACCATCCCGCGACAGGTGCTGGACTATTCGGCCGGCAATGATTCTTTCGAACAGCTTGCCGACCTCGTCCAGCAGGCAAATCGGCCTGTAAGCCGAAGGTTGCTCCGCCGGTTTCCCCTCCTTGCAAAGTAGCACAAGGTTCGCTATTTTCCACAAGAAGGGAAAGGTGCCCGTCCTGAGGCATGCGTTGTACAGTCGCTTCAGTCGAGCACCCACCACGCCAAAAGCCAAGGCCCAAACTGGCCGCCTCGGATAGTTCCCTCTCTGATATCCCCAGGTCCTCGGTCCAAGTGGGGGAATCCCCCCTAGGGGGGATGTGGATGTCTCTCAACGGGAAGAGACTCCCCACCACCTGGTCGAGGAACCCAGGGTCCAGCGTCTCCGAGGTTGGGGGCGCCGCCGGTCTCAATCTATTGAGTACCAGACGGTACGGACGCCCTCAAGGGTCCCGGTCGAGCTCAGCGAGCAGCTCCTCCCAGGCCTTGGCTTTGGCCCTGCCGATGGTCGTCCGCAGGGAGCACCTTGCGGCCAGATACTCCCCGCGCGCCTCGGCAGTGCTTTTGTCTTCCCCGCCCACCCGTCGTCGGGCCCTGAGAAGACCGCGTCTGGCGACGTTCACGTTCCTTCGCAGGTCCTCGATCTCCTCGTTCCACCAATACGTGGCCCGACGGGGGGCGGGTTTCGATCGGGGCATGGCCATGTCGCACATGCGTTCGGCCATGTCTCCGATCTCTTCGGTTTCGGCCCCGGTGTCGACGAGGTCGGGGGGATCCGACCACGCCTCCACCAGGGCCGCCGCCATCAGTTTATCCTGGTCTAATTTGGCCAGTGCCCATCTTCTAGGGGGATTTTCACCCCTTTGACGGTGGCGGCGGGCCAGCACCTCCCAGGGGGTGGCGGTTAAGACCATCTCTATGCAGAGATGGTCCGAGAAGGACTCCCGATCCGCCACCCTCCACGTCCTCACCAGGTCCGCGGCCCGGGGAGAAGCCCACGTCAAGTCGACGATGGGCTCTCCCCGGGAGTGAACGCAAGTGCTATTTGACCCCCTGTTCAGTAACAGGAGGCCGAGACCTGCCGCCCAATCCAACACGGCCCCACCCCTGGTGTTGGTGAACCGGGAACCCCACTCCTCAGCCCAGGAGTTGAAGTCCCCGGCCACCAGTACGGGATGGGGGAGGCATCGGCAAATGCCCTCCCCCATTACCCGCAGCTGTTTTCTCAGCTCAGGGTGAGGCCGCTTTGGTGGGGCGTATACCCCCATCACATATAGGGCGCCCCACCGCGCCATGACGAATCCCACCCCCCGTTCCATTAGGGTAAAGGGGGGGAGCGGGGAGAGTTCCTCCTCACAATGGCGACGGAGCCGTTCGAGGCCGAAACCCAGTTGGGATCGGGTTCTCGCACCTGATACGGCTCCGCCACCACTCCCAGTCCCGCGTCACGCCCGTCCAGGTCCGCCATAAAAAGGTCTTAGGCCCGGCGGGCGTGGTTTAGATTGGCCTGGAGGAGTTTCGTGGACATTATTGGTTTTCACTAACCTGTCCCTCTTCCAGGCCACTCGTGCCTGCTGTTACTACGACAGCTGGCGATGGATCCACATCCATGGCCTCCGCGGGGGGATTCGGTTCCCCCCTTTTGGACGATTTCGCCGCTGTCGTCTGCTTCTCCTCCTTGTTTTTGGGAGGGGGGATGGGTGCCGCTATGGCAGCTTCCCCCTTCTTTTTTTTACTTCCCCCCTTGGGAGGTTTACACGCCGACCCCCCCATACGGTGGGAGGCCGGTCGACCCGCATCTCGGCACCGGCGCATTTGGCCTGCGCCGTGCATCCGCGGGCCTCGTGTCCCGTTTCCCCACAGCGGTAACAGATACCGCTGCGGTCTACGTTTGTGTTAGGGCATGTGGCTCTAACGTGGCTCTTCTCCATGCATTTGTAGCATTGGAGGGGGCGCACCTCCAGGAGTTCGACCCGGGCTCGGAAGAACCCGTCAACCACTGCGTGCCCCTCCTAAGCGACCTTATTGGCCGCCCCGAGGGGACATTTTACCCAGGCCGTGTAGAGGCCTCTGGGGATGGGGGAGGGTTTTATGTCCCCCACTTTGACCTCAGCGGGGGAGCATCCTCCCTTCTCTGCCACGGCCTGAGCAACGCTCTCAGCCGTGGTCGACGGTGGCAGATCCCGAATACGGATCTCGCCCATTTTCTGGGGTCGATTGATCCGTATTTCGGGTCTGTCTGCGAACATGTTGCGCATATTTTGCGCTAACTTGTCCGCCTTCTTTTGTCCCTCCGGGCCCGGAATCTGTATGATAAGGGCCCCCGTTTGGCCCGCTTTGACCTTCGTCGGCGGGATCCCCATCTCTTTGAGGGAGATCTCCCCGGTGACCTTTTTCATCACCGCGGCGTATTCCCCCACTGGACATGTGAGGGAAACAGCCGCGGTGTTGGGCACCTTTCTCTTTTTTTTCTTCTTCCCCCTCTCTCCCTGGGGGCCCGGTTTGGGCGGGAAGGGGGGGGAATTTAGGGACGGTTTTGGGCACCGTCTTGGCTGCCCCTTCGGCGCTCTTCGCTGTAGAGGAGGGAGGGGTCTCCTTCCTTTTCTTCTTTCTTTTCACTACCTCTGTGAACAGGGGTGGTGGGTTTTCCTGCTGTTGTTGCTGCTGCCACTGAACTATGGCAGTGCCAGCTACAGCGGATTTCCCTCCAGGGGGAATTGGTTGCCCCGATTTTACGATCGGAGTTTTCTTTTTCCCTGTAGGGGGGGGGGGGGAAGGGCTGGCAGTGGGCTGTCGCACGGCGGCGGACCGCGCCGGCACCTTCCCCCTCCCTTTCTTTTCTTCCTCCCTCTTGGAGTCCCCTGCAGGGGGAGCCACCCTCTTAGCTGAGGGTGGACCCTTATTGCCAGGGGGTTTGGGGGGAGGGGGGTTAGGCAAGGAGGGGGGGGGGGGGTCTGTCCCCCAGAAGTTCCCTCATCATTTAGGGGAGTTCCCTCATTACTTGGGAGAGCGACTCCTTCACCTGTCTTCTCACCTCTCTGGCGATAATTCCGGCCATCACCCGGGAGGAGGGTGATTACCGGGGGGAAACGGTCCTCCAGCTTCTTCGCGATCCCTTGGATGGGGAGTCTCATTGCCGGAAAGTCTTCCAGGTCTTTTCTGGTGACTTTTATGGGAGATGGTTCCGGAAGTAAGTTTTCCATCGTCTCCCCCATCCCTGTTGTCTCTTCCGCCTTCTCCATCTTAGCGGCCGCAGCTCTGGTCCGTGTATTCAGAGGTGAGAGAGGAGGGGAGGTTCTTTCTCTCTCCTCCTTCTCCCTGTGAAGGTCCGCAATCTCTTTTTCCAAGAGGCGATTCGCCTCTAGGATGTCCTCCGTTTGTGTATTTGCGGAGGGGGGGGGGCTCTACCCGCTACGGGGTCGTAATATCACCTCTCCGCTTTTTCCGCCAGTGTTGCGGCTCCTGCTTCGAGGGAGGAAGCCGCTAAGTTAAGGAGTTTGACCAGGTCCCCCTTCAACCCTTTCGATACGGCGGCTACCTCAAGGATAGCATCAGTGCTCTCCTTAAGGTCATCCAGGATGTTCTGGACTTGCGCCGCTTGATATTGTACGACCTTGTTCCTCACTCTTTCCACGTGTTTGTGGTATCTTGCCGTCGTACGATCCGTCTCGTGGTGGGGGTTCATCACCCTCTCCGCCACCTCCCGGTGCATCTTTTCGATACGCACCACAGCTGTTTCCCTCCTTTTGCGGGCAGTGTGTTGCCCCACTTGTGAGGGATCCAGTGCGGGGCGCCCCCTAGGATCCTCCTTCCTAGCTCGCGCCCTCAGGGTCTCCTCATCTTCCTCGTCAGAGGACAAGATGCCTTTCGTCCTTGTCCTCCTCTCCCTCTTCTTTCTCTTTTTCTTCTTTTCGTCGGAGGAGGGAGTCTCCGGGAGGATGGTGGTCTCCTCCCGTGATTTTCTTGGCCGTTTGGCCCCAATCGCCGGTCTGCCGGCTTTGGAGACGGATGAGGTTGTCGTCTCATTTCCGTCATCTTCATTGTCGGAGCGAAGGTCGACGAGGATGGATTGGGCCCCCCGTGAGAGGCTTTTCTCTGACTCCGTTCTCGAAGTTCCCTGTATTCTCTTCGGGGACCCGGCTCTGGATGGATTCCGCGATGGAGCCGGGGTACCCACAGGGATGCCTTTCCGCGACCTTGGACCAGGTCGTTGATGTGGGTGAAGAGAGGGGGGTGGGTTCCTACTCATTTCTCCTCCCATCATCTCATTATCGGAGTCCATGCCCCCCCTCAGTCTCAGAACTGAGTCCTGGGACGGGACACTAGACTCCGGAGACATCTTTGACGTCTCCTCTCCCCCAACATCGAGAGTCGGTGCTTCGACTGAGAAAAAGAATTTTTCGAGTGCGAGACACATCTCCCGATGACCACCATCGTTCTTGTTTTTTATAAAAGGCATCATTTTTGTTTCAATACCTCAACCCACTGCGGCTCCGTTGACCGGGCATGCCCACTAAGTCCCGAGTTCCCCCGGGAGGTCAATATATGGCTCGGGCACCGGGAATAATCATCCGGTGCACTGGCCTCCAGCCCCTTACTCGCCCCTGGTTTTACCCAGGGGTTTTCGGGGGTCCCGCACCTCCGACAATGCGGGCACCGCAGTGGGCGCAGCTACGGGGAGGGCCCCACGGACGGTTGGGGCGGGGAGTGTTGCGACCCACTCCACGCCTTATTCGCCGTGGCGACCAGCGAATCCACTCCTCGACCGAGCACTCCGGAACCGGTGGAACCGGGGACGCACTCCGGAAATGAACGGTCCTCACTGCTCGATCCTGCCTCGGAATAATTCCGAGCGGCCCGAGCAACTACACCTTTGCCATCCGACCCTGCCTCGGAAACGTCCGAGCGGCTCGGAATGGCCCAGCCCGACGAGCCCGGGAATTCCGGGATATCGACGGCCCGTCGCTCTCCTTCACGACCGCGTGCTCGCGGACCACGTCCACGAGCCGTTTGGTCGGAGAGGGAGAGCCACTCTTGTGGGACGCCGCTTCCTCCCCATGCCAGACCGCACCCTTTCCCCTCCCATGATTGGAAGAGGAAGAGTCGGCCCCAGACACAAGGAGGACCGGCACCCACATCCCATCCCTTTAGACGGGGTCACCAAAGTGACCCCACCAGAGACCCGTCTCGCCGGAGCAGCAGCCCCGGCCAGGACAGGCCTCAACCGTGGGGGGAGCACCCCCCTGGCCAGCCGCCACAATGGGCTAACGAGCCTGGCCGCCCGTGCACGAAGGGGAGATAAAAATCTCCCCTTAACGGTGCCGTGCCACCGGGGGTTTGAAGTCGGAGTCCCCGTCTCCTACCGGCGGATGGGAAAAGTCCCTTGGGGAGCCGCCGGACTCCCTGTTCCCCCCCAGCGGAGAAACTGTGCGCTCTTAGCACCGCAGAAACACCTTTTTAGGTATTCCCACGGTGAGCCCCCTCACCACGACAAGGTGGCGCACAACGAGGAGGGTCGTAGCCCTCTAGCGGTGAATATTGTAACTTATGCTTTTTCTCCGTCTAGTGACGGTATTTCTGTTTCTATTTGTGGTTGGCTATTTAGCCGCCACAATAATTTTACAATTTTTCAACAAAATGCAAGTTTAATATGCTTTGATATGCCAAAGATTATTAATAAATATAAAATAATCCTTTTTTGTCGAAAACATTATTTAATAATTTGATTGATTACTGTTAGAAACTCAGGTGCAAAAAAAGTTGCAAGAAGCAATTTCCAAACACAATATCTTTAACATTTTAGCTTGAAACCGTGTGAGCTTCGGCGGACGCGGAGTAGCTCGCCGGAATCCAGGTTCGGTCGGTTGGGGGTATGTCAGTGAAATAAATAAATGCTCGTTTATAACAATATAACGAAACAGCGTTTATTAGAGAAAGATGTTGATATGACTTGCTTCAAATGATCTGCTTCAATGTTCGTGTGTACATGCGAAGCGGGTGCGAAGCGAATTTGAAAGAGTATACAAAATAGAAAAATATCGATGCGATCGGTGTACTAACAACGGTGAAATAATTAGTGAAGCAAACGGCGAAATGATTCGTTAAAGCGGCGGGAAATGATTGTACAAGTATCGGTGAGATTGGTATGAGCAACGGTGAAGCAATTATTTAGACGGACGGCGAAATAATTATCAAAGCGGCGTAAAATAAATCTGGAGTATCGGCAACGGTGTAACAGTTATTTAAACGGACGGCGAAATCTTATTAAAGCGGCGTAAAATAAGTCTGGAGTACCGGCAACGGTGAAACAATTATTTAAGCAAACGGCGAAATAATTCGTTGAAACGGCGTGAAATAAATCTGGAGTATCGGTAACGGTGTAACAGTTATTTAAACGGACGGCGAGATACTTATTAAAGCGGCGTAAAATAAGTCTGGAGTACCGGCAACGGTGAAACAATTATTTAAGCAAACGGCGAAATAATTCGTTGAAGCGGCGTGAAATAAATCTGGAGTATCGGTAACGGTGTAACAGTTATTTAAACGGACGGCGAGATACTTATTAAAGCGGCGTAAAATAAGTCTGGAGTACCGGCAACGGTGAAACAATTATTTAAGCAAACGGCGAAATAATTCGTTGAAGCGGCGGTGAATTGATCATTAGAGTTTGACGTGAGGCGTCTTGGTGCGATCAGAGAGAGCGCAAGCGCGGGCGATCGTGTCGCAACGGTTGGTACAACGCAACGCTCGTCGGTGAATGCGTTCGTGACGGTATCGCGAGTCCGTTCGATCGTGGATCGTGACGGGTCGCTTGACGGCGCGGATTGGTCAACGCAGTTTGCCCGCTGGATTCTGCGGATGAATCCCTGGTGCGCGGCAACGCGAAATTAGGACCATGGCGTCGAGTACGCTCGACGAGAGTACGAGGTTGCTCGTACGAAGGCGGAGTTTAGAACGGCGACCTGGCTAGGTACGCGGGAATGCCCGCAATACGAAGTTCGGTGGCCTAGAGGAGCCGAGTACGCTCGACGGAGTATACGAGTATGCTCGTATCGGAGATAGAAATGGTATCGAGAACGCTCGTGTACCTGGAATAAGGCATAGAATCCGAGTATGCTCGGTCGGACTACGAGAACGCTCGCAGCAGGATTGTTTGCTGCCGAGGCAGCGAACCGGGTCTGGTGAGAAGACGTACAACCGGGCCTCTTTTATACCCGGCTGGCAGCCGAATGGTTTCGAATCGGCAAGCATCGGCGGTTTCGGCGGCGAGTCCCCCATAAAACGGAATTTCGGAACGGTCGGGTGTGGGGGATTTTCGGCGGTTGACCGCCGTTGTTTCGATAAGAAATTTATCGGCGCTCGATGCGCCCTTGGTGGGCTACGGACGATGGACGGTCCGTAGCCGTAACGATGCAGCTTGCGGGCTGCACCGTTACAAGCTACTCGCTTAATCCGTTTAGCCACGCTTGCTACTTGACATTTACCGCTTTAAACTGAAAAGAAAGATATATTACTAATTAATTATTAGTTAATAATAGCCTTCCACGCCACCCATGAGGTTCCACTAATAGCGCGCTAGATTTTTTTAAAGTGAATCTTTGCCTGTAGCCCTATTTTACCACATATTATTGCAAAATACCCACAAAAATATATTACTATATAAATATTATGTATATTACAATATAAATACTATATGTATATTATAAACATATATATATACATATTTATTAGTATCATATTTACGTATAAATAATAGATGTGTTGCGTGTGTGCGTGCGCGCGCGCGCTCGCTCGCAATTAGTCAAATTAATAGATATTGATGCAAGAAATAGCAGTGCGGATAAATTATTTGAGGCTTTTAAACGAGAAATGTATAGACTGCAAATTCCATTTTTAAATATTGTTGCCTCGTTATGCGACAATGCGCCCGTCATGACGGGCAAATATTCATCATTTAAAACAAAACTTGAAAAAAAATGTAAAAATTTGTTAACATTTTCATGCCCACGTCATTCCGCTGCACTTGTTGCACATATTGCATGTGGTAAGATCCCAGACTATTGCGAAAAATTCGTAAAAAAAATAGCAAGTTATATTAACAGTAGTCCAAAACAATCTGCTATTGTTGAAGAATTTTGTGAAAGTTTTCAGGAAGCAAACCGAAAAATTTTAAAGTTGTCCGACACACGATGGCTTTCTCGGCATTCATGTATTGAAAGACTTCTAGAGTATTGGGATATTGTCGAGCATTTTTTAAAAGAAATGGTAATGAGTAAAAGAACAAAGTCTGGACAAAATTTATTATCTGTAATGCAAAAACTTGATATAAAAGCATATTTATTATTTTTAAAACATATTTTATATTTTTTTAATGCTTTTAATGCATTTTTCCAAGCTCTAGAAACAAGAATACAGTTATTGCAGCCGAAATCATTTCAATTCCTAACCATTATTTGTAAACATTTCTTAAAGTCAGAACTTTTACAAAATATAAGTAATAATTTTAAATTTTCCAAAAAAGAAAATCAAAAATCTTTTAATGAAATATATTTAGGAGATAAATGTGAAAAACATCTTGACAAGTTGATAGCAGAGGAACACGCAAACGTAGTTGCAATAGTTCGAGAAAACTGTTTGCAATTTTACATAACTGCTGCCCAAGAAATTTGTAAAAAATTATCAATAAATGACAAATTTTTATCAAAATTAAAAATTTTCGAACCGGGCACAGCTTTATGTAATATTAATAGAAAAACTTCATTTAATGATGTTTCTTTTGTCGCTCAGACTATTGGCAGGTTTAACGAAAACAGTTTAAGAAAAGAATGGTTTGCTTTACATCAAAGCTTTACAGAAGCAGAAA
The DNA here is from genome assembly GCF_040581485.1 of Linepithema humile. Lineage (NCBI taxonomy): Eukaryota > Metazoa > Arthropoda > Insecta > Hymenoptera > Formicidae > Linepithema > Linepithema humile. The sequence goes on along the minus strand of NC_090134.1, from coordinate 12,961,420 downwards.
AAGATATTCTATCAATGTTGAATTTTGATGACATGTGGAAACAAATTTTCAAACGCACTCATCAATATCTAAATTTGATGTCTCTTTTGAATGCTATAAGATCGCTACCAAATTCTAATGCCGATTCAAAAAGAATCTTTTCCTTGCTCCAGATATAAAAACAAAAAAACGAAATCCACTTTCATCTGTCAGTGTCAATGCTACATGCGTGCTTAAGTCAGCATTGAAAGCGAGAGGGGAAACAGCTGTAGACATAGAAATTAAAGAAAAGCATTTGTCTCTAATGTCCGCGGACAAATTCTATTCTCCATGTCCTAAAAAAAAAAAAAACCTTCTAACACTATATGCTGCAGATATTAATGAATTTGCTGGTCCCTCCTCGTCTAATGATATGCAATAATAATGTTTAAAATAAAATTTATTATTGCATTGCTCATTGCTAATATTTGCTTTGTTCACTTTCAGATGTATAGAATATCACGCCTGTGACATCAGGCATGATATCTTATACATTTGAACATCATGTCTGGTATCATGTATATCAAACTACACTTTTAAATGTTTAGGAAATCATGTCTGTTGCAGACATGATATTTTAAACATTTAAACATCATGTCTGGTATCATGTATATCAGACCACACTTTTAAATGTTTAGGAAATCATGTCTGTTACAGGCATGATATTTTAAATATTTAAACATCATGTCTGGCATTTCTATATAATAGACCAGCGCTCGGAATTAGTTGCACATTTCGGGCCGATTCTGGAGACGACGCCTTCTGTTCCTCCACTACCGCCCGGCCGCTGGCGGCCGAGCCGCCGATAGCTCTGGGTCAGGAGCGTTTTACATTAGAAATAGGCTGGATTGTTTGGGCATCTCTCAGGAAATCGTAACATTTTCTTCACTACATAAATAATGTTTATTTTCATTAATACATAATATATATATTTAATTATTAATGAAAATAAACATTATTTATGTAGCAAAGAAAATATTACTATTTTTTGAGAGGTGCCTCAACAACCGAGCCTATTTCTTATATAAAACGCTCCTGCGTCAGAGCTATCGGCGGCTCGACCGCCAGCGGCCGAGTGGTAGTGGGGGAACAGGAGGCGTCGTCTCCAGAATCGGCCCGAAATGTGCAACTAATTTCGAGCGCTGTAATAGACCACACTTTTAAATGTTTAAGAAATCATGTCTGTTACAGACATGATATTTTAAACATTTAAACATTATGTCTCGCATTTCTATATGTCAGACCACACTTTTAAATGTTTAGGAAATCATGTCTATTACAGACATGATATTTTAAACATTTAAACCTCATGTCTGGCATTATACAGGGTGAGTCACCTATCATTAGGATCTGAAATTTCTCCGTTATTTTTGATGATACGAAAAAATGTGTAAGGAAAAACTTATTTGCTTCGAAGGGGCAAATATTATTACAAGTAAAAAATTTTTTTAAAGTTATTATTTTTGAGTTTTTAAGGTCTTCGGCAATTTTTTAAATGGAATAACATATTTTCATTATCACTATGTTGTAGCTAACAAAAAGACAAATTCAACCATGTAAAACATGTTGACCTTCAGACGACCCTTCGAGGTGCTATTATCCTGAAATCGTAATGTAATGTACAGAAGTGATATACGTGTTTTGTTTACAAACAACTTGAGTTTATTGAAGAATGTGTTCGAAATGGTGACCGTTGACATCAAAACATTTTTGTAATTGGGTTGTAACAGAAAATGTTACGTTATTTAAAGTGTCGCCGATAATGTTTTCACATGCTACGACAATACGGTGACGCATATCTTCAGCAATTGTTGGTCTATTGGCATAAACAATATTTTTTATTGTCCCCCATAAAAAGAAGTCGAGTGGGTTCAGGTCAGGTGAACGTGCTGACCATTCAACAGTTCTATCTCGTCCAATCCAGTGACCGGAAAAATTTCTATTCAACACATCTCTTGATACTCTCGCGTAGTGAGCAGAGCAGCCGTCATGTTGGTACCACATATTTAAGCGATTTTGAAGAGGTGTATCTTCCAGTAAACCTGGCAGAATTTCTCTCAAGAATTGTGCATATATTCCTCCTGTCAACGTTCTATTTATAAAGTATGATCCGATTATTTTATTGTTCACAATTCCGCACCAAACATTGATACTCCATTGTCTTTGGTGCTGTACTTCATGAAACCAATGTGGGTTGTCAACAGACCAATAATGTTATTCATTTCTTAAGTTTACTGCACCATAACTTGTAAATGTTGCCTTAGCCGTAAATAAAACATTATTAAAAAATTCAGGATTTTGACGTAGTCCCCATTTACAAAAATTTATTCGATTCTCAAAGTCATTTCCGTGTAATTCTTGATGTAGGGACAAATGAAATGGATTAAATCGATGTCGTTGAAGAATTCGTATCACGCTGCTTTGACTTATGCTTGCTTTGCGGGAAATATTGCGTGTACTAGTATGTGGATCAACAGCTATTGCAGCTAGAACATTGATTTCGTTATTTACATTTGTTACCGGTTTATTCCGTACACGTTTCTTTTTCTCTAGTACTTCCAGTATCTTTAAAAAGTTTGAAGATATTTACAATAGTTTGAGCACTAGGACATCTCCGATTAGGATACTTTCTTGCATACAGCAATTGAGCTTGTACTGAATTTTGTCTACATTGGCAATAGACAATTACCATATCACGTCTTTCAGCAATCGAAAACGACATCGTCACAACGCGATTGAAATGATACTGATATTACATGGATGAATAGGTACGAATGTAAGTTGTTTGTAAACAAAACACGTATATCACTTCTGTACATTACATTACGATTTCAGGATAATAGCATCTCGAAGAGTCGTCTAAAGGTTAACATGTTTTACATGGTTGAATTTGTCTTTTTGTTAGCTACAACATAGTGATAATGAAAATATGTTATTCCATTTAAAAAATTGCAAAAGACCTTGAAAACTCAAAAATAATAACTTTAAAAAAATGTTTTACTTGTAATAATATTTGCCCCTTACCTTTTTTACTTGTAATAATATTTGCGAAGCAAATAAGTTTTTCCTTACACATTTTTTCGTATCATCAAAAATCATGGAGAAATTTCAGGTCCTAATGTTAAGTTACTCACCCTGTATATGTCAGACCACAAGTATAAGTAATAGATATTTATCTTTTAAAAAAATTGTCGTATATATTAAACCTTTCAAAAAAACCTGTCATAGATATTAAAACCTTTCAAAAAAAAACTTGTATATAGTAAAATTTTTAAAAAGGCTATTATATATACTTTCTACAAAAAAATATGATATTAGGAAATGGCACCAAGTGGGACTAAAGAACTATGAAAAAAGTTGTACACTATTTCTATAAAACTCTTGTACATAAAGCTGTCGTATATATAATTAACTATATTATATACTATATATATTATAAAAAAATAAATACATAAATAAGAAAACAAAAAATTAAAATTAAAAAATTTTTTTTAAATATTTAAAAAATAAAAATATTTAACTAAAAAATGAAAAAATATAAAAAATTTAATCAAAATAAAAAAATATTTATTAAAAAACGCAAAAAAACTTGGCGCTGCTACAGTAAACTACATGTTAATTTCATTGCTTTATAATATTAGGTCCTTGAATAAGTTCTCGCTGTTTCTTAAAAGATGGCGTAGCGGCACTCTGTGCATGGAATTTCGTACGGAAACGCATCAGCTAAGTAGTACTATATGTAACCTCAAATTCTAGTAGATACAGTTTACCACAGTGTCAACCACGTGTTTAATTACCTATTGCGAAAATGTCTACTTTTGTGCCAAATAAAGTGTTTTTGCGGGGAATTTTATTGCACTGCTTTATTCAAAAGAAATCTGCAGCTGAAGCACACAGAATTCTTGTTGAAACATATGGTGACAATGCTCTGTCGAATACGACATGCAGAGACTGGTTTAGGCGCTTTAAAAATAATGACTTTGACCTTGAAGATAAAGAACGTTCTGGAGCACCGACAAAGTTTGAAGACGAAGAAACCTAATGAAACTATCACGGGAGCTCGCTATCGACTTCAGATGATGCGTTTGAGTCGAGCTCTAAAAGAAAAGCGGCCACTATACGGGCAGAGACACGACAAAGTCATTTTGTTACATGACAATGCTCGGCCACATGTGGCAAAACCAGTCAAAACTTACCTGGAAACGCTTCAATGGGAAGTTCTACCTCACCCGCCGTATTCACCGGACATAGCCCCCTCGGATTACCACTTGTTTCGGTCGATGGCGCATGGTTTGAGCGAGCAGCGCTTCCATTCTTTCGAAGAAACCGAAAAATGGGTCGATTCATGGATTGCGTCAAAAGATGAATCGTTTTTTCGACGGGGGATTCAATTACTGCCAGAAAGATGGGAGAAAGTGGTCTCTAATGATGGACAATACTTTGAGTAAAGTTATTGTAAGCCTTATATTTTAAATTAATGTTTTTTTTTAACAAAAAAAACAGCGAGAACTTATTCAAGGTCCTAATACTTTGTGGTGTAGCAGCGCGGATCTGGAGATCCTCAACACAGGAAACGAGCCCACCTTCTGCACTATAGCGAGAAGAGAAGTGCTCGACATCACTGTCTGTTCCAGGCAGTTGATACAGGAGGTAGTGGAGTGGAGGGTCTCGACGGAGCCCTCGCTCTCTGACCATAGGCAGATCACCTTCAGGATAGCTAAGGCTAGGGGGAAGGAGGTCAAATTCAGGAACCCGAGGAAAACGAAGTGGGACTCCTATAGGGAAGACCTGGCCAACAGTCTCAAAGGCTTCCCTAAGAGGCACGGGACAGAGGACAAACTGGAGACCTGTGTGGACTACTTGTAAAGGTCTCTGGTAAACTGCTACGAAAGTAACTACCCCGAAAAGGCGGTTACAAATAGTAGAGGAACTTCCTGGTGGACCCCTGGACTGCAGGGTCTCAGAGTGGCGGCTCGTAGGGCCTGGAACAGAGCCAGCAACATGGGCCGCCAATCCGACTGGGAGCTCTCTAGGAGGGCACAGAAGGAATATAGAGACTCTGTGGTTAGGGCGAAACTGGAAAGCTGGAGGAAGTTTTGCGAGGAAGTAGAGGGAATGCCTGAAACGGCAAGAATCTGCAGGATCCTCGCTAGGAATCCGGATGCGACTCTGGAGGCCATCGCACTCCCTGATGGGACGGTGGTGACTGGAGAGCAATGTCTGGAGCATCTACTGGAAGTGAGCTTTCCGGGCTTCCATAGGGAGCAGGGAGAGCTATTTGCATATAAGGAGCCGGGCTCACTCAGACGAGCCCGACAAGCGGACTGGCGAATGGCGGCCAAGATTGTCATGCCCGAGAAGGTCAAGTGGGCAATTAACACCTTTAAGCCCTACAAGTCAGCGGGACCGGATGGTATCTTTCCGGCTCTTCTACAAGAAGGACTGGAACAGATCTTGGGCCCACTGACCCGAACCTTAAGGGCTTGTATCGCGATGGGCTACACACCCAGCGCATGGAAACTGGCTAGGGTAGTTTTTATTCTGAAGGCGGGAAGAACGAGCTACACCAAGGCAAAGGATTTCAGGCCAATTAGCCTAACATTGTTTCTCCTTAAGACATTGGAGAAGCTGGTGGACGCGTATCTGAGGGAGACAACTCTGTGGAGTCACCCTCTCCACAAGAATCAGCACGCGTATCGTTCGGGCTATTCCACCGAGACTGCTCTACATCAGACGGTAGCGTTTATTGAGGAGCAGCTGGAAAGAAAGGGCTACGCAGTGGGTGCTTTCTTGGACATAGAGGGCGCCTTTAACAACACACCGCACGTGGTAGTGTGTGAGGAAGCCGCCAGAAGGGGTGTCCCGATAAAGCTCGTTGAGTGGATCCGGGGCATGCTAGGGAGGCGTGTGATGACTTCGCTGGGAACTGCGAAAGTCTGTGGGTGGGTGGGAAGAGGCTGCCCGCAGGGCGGAGTACTTTCCCCACTTTTATGGTGCCTGGTAGCAGACGGTTTATTAAGGGCACTGGACGATAGAGGCTTCACTGCACAAGGCTACGCGGACGACGTGGCAATACTTGTGCGAGGCCCGTTCCTAGAGACGCTTCTAGAGCTCATGCAGGGGGCACTGGAAGTTGTAGAAGAGTGGTGTCAGAGGACGGGTTTAGCGGTGAATCCACTGAAAACCGGTCTTACTGTCTTCACTCGCAAATACAAAGTGGGCATCATTGTGGGACCCACTCTTGGAGGAGTAAGGTTAGTTCCGACTGAATCGGTGAAATATTTGGGAGTTATCCTGGATAAGAAACTGCTTTGGGAAGAGCACCTTCGTAATCGGTGCAAAAGCTTGTGCCAGTATTTTTGGATGTGTAGAAGGACCTTTGGCCAGACTTCGGGCTTGAAACCGAGTATGATACACTGGATCTACACAGCCATACTTCGCCCCAGACTCACATACGCAGCCGTAGTATGGTGGACTAGGGTGCAAAAGAAAACAGCCAAAGTTGCGCTGGAGCATGTCAAGGCTCTGATTTTGAGAGGGGCCCTGGGTGCTATGGTTACGACACCAGTGGCGGCGATGGGCGTAATGTTCGGCATTGAACCATTTCATCAGGTGGTGGTGGCTGCTGCAGCAATGGCGGCATACCGTCTGAGATGCGAACTAAAATGGAAGAAGGGAGCCCGGCATACGAGGCTGCCGGAAGACGTTCTGCTGGATCCGATATTCGAGATGCGACAGGACAGAGTACTTATTATTCGGGCTTCTGATAGGCGCTTCAAAGTGCATATACCGAGGCCAGAGGAGTGGGAAAAGGTAGGTGGAAACTTAGGGTTGTCCCCAGCAACAAGAGTATCCCTTGGAGGCCGAGTCAGCTGGACACAGAACTCTAGAGGAATTAATTTCCAAGCGAGAATCTGTGGGGATGACGGCGGTGCTGGTGAGTCAGCGGGCCGCTTAGATGAAATGTGCGGCTGAAGCTGGGACTCTGTTTTTCTTTTGCGTGCCTTTCTAGGCACTGTGAGAAAAACGGCGAGGTAATTAGCCTCTGCTTACGCTCTGCTACTGCAGAGATATTATTCAGCTCAAGGACCCTAGTAGAGAGCTCGCCTTGAAGCGAGTGAGTGAAGAAAAGTTTGCGTCGACGCTCTTTTATACTGCGTTGATCGATTGTCGATCGCGAGAGAGCCTTGTGAGCACTAGTCAGGTTCAGGAACGTATCTCGAGGGTTAGGTTACCCTGCGGTTAACGTCCTGGTTAATCCTCTTCAACGTGGAGGCCCACAATAGTTCCAAAAGATCGAAAGGATTTGCGTATTAGGATATAAGCACTATGAGAGACGTGTAGTCTTAGAACATATATAAATGGAAGAAGAATGCCTATTGTTCTCGAAAGAAAAATATGTCCGGAGGAAGTGAGAAAAAAAATCATAGTTGCCTCTCTCTTGTGAGTAACTGCTCAACAGTGCGCATGTGTGGCTTACGTTTGCTTGGCTGGTTTTATCCATTGAAAATAGGTTATGGTCTTAGGTTATAGTCATATGTTAAAATATTTATTCTTTAGTTGGGTTCCAAAGTTGTGAAACGTACTCTTTCGCGAATGTGCAGTGCTGTCAAAATTTAAATAAAAGATGGGCATATATTGCATTTTATGTGGTAGAAAAGACAAATCGGTTTCCTATTTACGGTAAGTAAAAATGTATTTAATTTATTGTAATTTGATGTCAATAATATTAACGATTTAAATATTGAACTGTTTAATTTAATTACTATCAAAAATATTTTTTTTACACTTTAATTATATAAATGTATTTTATTTGTCAACAGATTTCCATCAAATAAGCACATCAGAAAGCAGTGGTTGAATTTCTGTGAGAAAAGCGAGAAAAATTTGTATGATTCACACAGATTGTGTATAGATCACTTCAAACCCGGAGATCTGAAAAAACGTTCAAGGTGTGTCGTTGCGCAGGCAGAAGCTGTGCCTTGTATATATTCGGTGAGGACAAACTTCTCTACTATTAAAAATGTCAGTAAGACTAACGATGGCAATATCTGTTCTACCGAAATCACAAGCAGTAATCTGAAGAATGACAATAATAATGTCATGAGTTCAACAACTGTGTCCAAAATACTAGTAACAGAGAGTGATTTTTCTTGTAATACGCCCATAAAATTTAAGAACTTTTCAAAAGAAGACGACGAAAGTGTCAAAGAGAATAACGATCCTGCTTATTGTACTGGAATAGATAACTGTGAAATTTCTTTGAATAATTGCCTAACTCCCTTGAAAGGGAATCTACGGGATGAAGATATTCATTGTAGCAGCAAGAAAAAACGCTTAAATTTCGATTCTACTAAATTGATTTCTAATGATGGTATTGATTCAACAATTTCTATTCAAGAATTACCAGTAAGTATACTACTTTGTTGAGGTAAATATTTATGCCTTATATGAAACAAATTTTTCACATAATTATTATAATATTGAGGTGTTTTCTATCTTTTTTTTACAATAAAAAAATACACTTTTTACAATAAATATGAGAAAGTTTACACTTTCATAAAAATATAAAATATAAGTATATTATAATTATATATTTAATGTCCATTAATTTATTTTATATTTTATGACCTAAAAATAATAAACCCCCTGCTTTGTATTATATAGATATAAATATATAATAATGTAAATGTCGTATAATCTAGCAGGTCTCTGTTCTTACACCAACTATTCATGATTCTGCTCCACCAATGATACCAAATCCACGTTATGTTGGTGATATCCAGCTTTCTCATCTGGCAACACCAAAACGAGCTACAAGAACCATTAATGTAATACGACGTACCGTTACACAGCAACGAAAAAAATTGAAACATTACAGAAAAAATTTCATAGATGCAAGCGACGTATATCTTCGCTAAAAGATCTGGTCTCCGATTTGAAAGAAAGAAACTATATTTCTGAAGCTGCTGCTGACAGTTTAATGGTACGTTTGAATGGCATTTATCTATCGATGAAGGTTTCAAATTAAATAATGTCTAAATCATTGAAGGCTTCAAAAAGTGTTATACATAATTCTATAGTTCACATGTACAGTTACAGCAACGTTTGTCAGTTCGTTGACTTCTATCATGTTTTTTTTAAATTCAAATCATAATGATAATTTTAGTAAAATATATTTTATAAAGAACTATAATCGGGATTATATGTATGTATATTTGCAGTTCTAATTTACCTCGGTTACAATTGTACATATTTTTTGGAATTATTTTTTATATATTCTTTAAAGGATATATAAAATAAATTAAGGCTGTAGTGCACCAACTTGGAGTAAACTTTACTCTAGTAGTAAATCTCGATTTTAATAACTCATCTTCCAATAGAAATCCCCGAAATCAAGATTTACTACCAGAGTAAGGCTTACTCCGAGTTGATGCACTCCAAGGTAAATATATGTATATGTGCACTAGTTTCATATAGAAGTTGATTCTGTCTAGGATATCCCAGAAGTTTTGCATGAAGTGTTAAAGCGAAAAGGAAAAGCGAGAAAAAAATACTCCGCTGAATTACGAGCCTTTGCATTAACTTTAAATTTTTATTCTAACAAAGCTTACGAATACGTACAAAAAACCTTCAAAAACCTTTTACCGGAATCTTCAACAATTCAAAAATGGTATAGATCAATCAATGGACGTCCTGGATTTACTGACGAAGTTTTTCAAGCTTTGCGATGCAAAGTTCAAAGTAGCGATAAACCAATAATTTGCAATTTAGTTATAGATGAAATAAGCATTCGTCAGCAGATTGATTACGATGGGAATCGATATTATGGTTATGTAGATTTAGGTTTTAATAACTCTACAAATTCAAGTCAGCCAATACAAGCTACAAGTGCCTTAGTTTTCATGATTGTGGCCCTAAACGCCCATTGGAAGGTCCCGATAGGTTACTTTTTAATTCACTCACTAAATGGAAAAGAAAGAGCGAGCATTCTTAGAAACTGTTTAGAATTACTTGCGAAAATTGATGTACACATACATTCCTTGACTTTCGATGGTGCCGCCGTTAATGTGTCTATGTGTAAGGAGTTAGGAGCAAACTTTGAATTAGAAAAAAATTTTAAGCCTTTTTTTATAAACCCTGCGACAAAAGAAAAAGTGTTCTGTTTTCTTGACCCTTGTCACATGATTAAATTAATAAGAAATACGTTAGGAGACTGTTTAATATTGTGGAATAATGGAAAAAAGATATTGTTCGAAGATATAAAACGTCTGCAAAAATTACAGGATGAAGAAGGCTTGAAAGTTGGTACAAAGTTAACTAAAAAACATGTCTTTTTTTTATAATAATAAAATGAACGTTAAATTAGCGGCTCAAACACTTAGCGACAGTGTTAACACTGCTCTAAAATTTGTTGAAAAGTGTGTTCCTGGATATTTACAGTCACCCCAAGAAATTGCTAAGTTCTGTTCTACTTTCAACGATGCCTTCGATATTCTCAATGTCAGATTAAAATTTCCAAAACCAAAAAAATGTAATATGCCTCTTTTTGACAGCACCTTCACTGAATTAAAACAGTATGCTGAGAATATAATTCAATATATAAAAAATATTGAAGATTGTGAGCACCGATCTATTTTAAAAAGCAATAGAAAAACTGGTTTTATTGGTTTAATTATATGCTTACAAAATATTTTTGAATTGTTTCTAGTTTAAAAAAAAAAAGGGATTAGAATATTTACTAACTTATAAACTTAATCAGGACCACTTGGAAACATTTTTTAGTGCGATAAGAAGTCGAGGTGGATTTAATAATAATCCATCGGCCAGACACTTTGAATCTAGCTATAAGAGATTATTAGTACGACATGAGGTGAAAGCTGCTAAAACAGGAAACTGTATGATTAATGATATTCAGATTTTATTTGTTTCGTTGGCAAACAAGAAAGACACTCTTTTTACAGAGGATGAGAATATGCAAATAACGTCATCGGTTGATGTGTTATTTGATCACAACTACTCATCAACATTGTGGAATCTTAGTCCGTATATTGATGAAGTAGTAACATATATCAGCGAATTTGTAATTAAGAAAATATTAAAAAATAAAAGTATGTGCGATATATGTGCATTATATTTGACAGCCAGTAGCCAAGATATGCCAAAATGTACATTAATCACAATGAAAACACGGGGAATGTTAACATATCCTTCGCATGATGTTATTATAATAGCAAGAACGACTGAAAAAATTATACGCGCAAATAACAATATACTTTTTACACATAAAAATATTAAAGAATTCTTAATAATAAAAACATTTCAGGCAGTTAGTATCAATCATGTAATATTTAATGACAATATCATGACAGAGCATATTAAAAATCAAGGAATTATTGATAACCATAAAACACAGTTGATTAAAGCTATTATAAAAACATATGTAGTTCTTCGTTTATTTCATGAAGGAAAACGCGCAACAGAAATGAAAAAAAAAACGAATATATTCGACAAAAATATTCAAAACTAATTTTATTTAAAAATCAATAAAATATTATAATAAAGCGTTTTAATGTTTGTAATAAAATAATTTATCACATATTAAGAGTTTATATACATAGATGTAAAGTTTAGTATAATATATGTAATAAAATAGTTTTACCATATATATAAAAAGTATTTATTGATCTCTTCAACACTAATTTATGTCTTTTTTTATTTTTTAAAATAATATTTATATAAATATATTATACGTTATATATAAATTTATATAAATATTGGATAAATAAATATGGATAAATAAATAAATAAATAAATATATATATATATATATATATATATATATATATATATATATACATACAATATACAAATATATATGTACAACGCATATTTTGGGATATTTGCGTTTTATTGGTTTTATGGGGACTATATCACCTTATAATGCAATATAAAATTTTATTTATACTTTAAGATTTTTTTAACAAAGGCATTGATTGGGACTATCCGCACATTATACGATCGACATACCTCAAATTATGTACGATCGACTGTTCTCAAATTATATGATCGGCATACGACGGAAATGTCCTTAAATTAAACGTTTTATCTCAACTTTTAGAGTATATTTTGTTGTCAAAATAAGTGTCTTATTTCTAAGTTTTTCAAGCATATTTTATGCAATTAAAGTACGAATTTCTTTTGTTAAATATATTTTTTGTATCCGTATTTCTTTTAAAAAAATGAGTGAATATAAGAAGGTAATAGAAAATGAGCAAAATTAATAAATATATAACAAAATTAAATTTTTGATTACGTCATGCCATCGCTCTGCCATTTGCTAAAATATTTTCATTAAATGGGTTATAATTTTGATTAATTAAATTTATTTTGTTCATTATGTAAATTACGTGTAATTGAAATGCAAAATTAATGGCAAAATAACGTGCAATAAAAATCATATAAAGAAATCTCAAAATATCCATAAAAGAATAAAAATGTCCCCAAGGTATCGAAAAGTCCTCAAAGTATACGCACACTTGGAAAAATGTCTCCAATAAATACTCTATGTATATATACAATATACATATATATATGTGTACACCCCATATTTTGGGATATTTCCGTTTTATTGGTTTTATGGGGACTACATCACCTTAAAATGCAATATAAAATTTTATTTATACTTTAAGATTTCTTGAACAAAGGCATTGATCGGAGACTATCCTCACATTACGATCGACATACTCAAATTGTGTACGATCGACTGTCCTCAAATTATATGATCGACATATGACGGAATATATATGAAAGAAAATTAATTAATAGTATATATATTATTTATATACAGGGTGTTTTATAATGTCCGTGCCAACGCTCGTGTGCGAATAGAGTGCGGTAAACTGAATAGAAAAGTCTATTACCGTTTTGCAATTTTTGCAATAGTAATTGAGATATTAATTAAAAGGGATTGACGAATAATTGCGCGTTGCGCGTAGCTAGATCGTGGACTGTACACTCTAAACGTGACAACGACGAGGATCGCATGGCAACGAAAAATAACACGTAGCGAGAGCAGGAGTGATATGCGTTGTTATTTTACGTTGCCATGCAATTCTCATTGCTGTCACGCCTAGAGCGTACAGCCTACGATCTAGCCGCGATCAACGCGCGATTATTCGTCAATCCCTTTTAATTAATATCTCAATTACTATTGCAAAAATTGCAAAACGGTAAAGGACTTTTCTATTCAGTTTACCGCACTCTATCCGTACACGAGCGTTGGCACGGACATTATAAAACACCCTGTATATGTATATGTATATATGTATAAAAGAAAATTAATTAATAATATATATGTAAAAGTAGAGATTGTGCATCTCTCTTTCAAAATGCGCGGTTATCCGAGAAAGGCCGTCCGGCCGTCGATCCGAAAAGGTGGCAGCAGGTGACAAGAGTGAAATTGAGAGATAAGAGAAAAGAGAGAGAGGAGAGAGACGATCCGACAAAATTGAGTGAGGAAGAGTGTAACGCCACGTGTAAGGATTCGAACTATTAAAAACTCCAGAAAGAAACTCGGAATAGGAAAAGCCACAGTACTTTCGATTTCTCATTTTTTTAGGTTAGTAAATTACATTACTAATCAAACGAAAAGCGCGGAGATATACTCTACCGCATTTTAGGTTAAAAGCGAATCTATGTAATTAGTATTATCTGTATGTGATGTTATTGTTACTCAAAAAAAATAAAAAGTCTCATTTTTTTAGAGACATCGAATGGCTTAATTTCCTCGTTCTAAGAACGTTAGCTAAGAGTGCGAATTCCACTCTTACAAATCGAAAGTTGGACTTCAAATTCCAAATGACTACGCACGTGGCATTTCGATTTTATGCAACCATAGAAGAGGCAGCAGACAGAAAATCAAACGTATACAAAATAAAATGGATCCAACCGGACGATACAGATGTGCATTATGAACTGCCGACAGAACTGCAATCCCCGAGTGCTCACCCAGAAATTTGCGCGATACCAAAAGTAAAAACGGTTCTCGCCTCGATGAAAACACGGGGTTCATATCGCACGTTCAAGGTCTCACTGCCACCAGATATCGCATCCCTATACATGGACGAAGACGGTGACGTAAGGTATAAAGGGGTCTATCTACAATCTGTGGAAGCCACACAAGAAAATGGAAAAGCGGCGGATAAGGTAACAAATGAGCATGCAACGACACAGACAAGAACAGAAACATCAAACGCAAGGAAGAACTTGAAGAAAATACGCGAAGATTTCGTGATAGGAAACTTTGATGGAAAGAACTTTCCAATTGAGAATTGGTTTTATATGTTTGAAAAAGAATGCGAAAGATGTCAAATCATATTAGATGAAGATAAAATATTAATTTTGCGTTTGTTTTTAGAAGGTACAGCGAAAGATTGGTATTCCTCAAAAGTTATAGCATTAGGGTTAGACGTAGGTTTTGACGTATGGAAAAGAACAATGTTAGAAAGCTTTCGCGAAACAGGATGGCGAAAATGTAGGGAAGCGTATTCCTTTAGATATGTCGGAGGTAGCTTAGTAGATTATGCACTGCGAAAAGAAAACTTGTTGATAAACTTGCGAAAAAATTTTCCGATAGATATCCTTATTGATTTAATTATAACAGATCTGCCAATCTACATACAAGATAGAATAGATAAAACAAAGGTCACGTCAACCGAAGAGATGTTAGGAGAGCTACGTAAGTTAGAAAGTTTGGTACAAAGAAAAAAAACGTTTAGTCACGCCAACAATTCGGGGACGAATAACCAACGTAGTGTAAAGCAAACAACAATTAATGACACGACATATCCAGGACACATACGAGCTTCACAAACGAGCGAAAAGAAAACGTGCGGGTATTGCGAATCAAAAGGTTTCTCAGGTAGATTCCACCCCGAAACGATATGTAGACTGAAACAAAGAGATGCCAATGGAGACTCGAAAAATATAAGAACGGTAAATAATATCGCAGTCCAAGAACATTTGAATGAAACTATAGTGGATCAAAAAAACTAGTTTGGCTGCCGCTGATAACGGTAGAAGTATTTCTAAATGACACTAAAATGAAAGCAATTTACGATTCAGGTGCAAATGTCACACTACTAAATTCAAAAGTTGTGAAAAAAATGCATTTGCCAATAAAAGAAGATAGAAACACTTTCAAGACGGTCAGTGGCAGAAAAAATGTCTCAGGAAAATTAGACGCGAAACTGAAAATACACAAAATAAAGAAAACGATAAATATGTTCGTAGTAGATGATGAAGATTTTGGATATGACATACTACTAGGCCTCGATTCGATAAAAAATTTTGGTCTAAAACAAGATTACGATCTCAAAATTTATCAAAAAGAAGAGGAAATCTCAAAAGTAGATTCTTCAATAGGAGCTAAAGAATATTTAGTTAATTTCAACGAAGGTATCCCAATTGAACAATTTGATGCAAAATTGGAGCATTTGCCTGAAGAAAAGAGAGAGGAAGTAAAACGTTTAATAGACAAGTATGAATCAATTTTTGCGAAAAATAAATTTGACGTCGGAAAAGTGAAGGATCACGAGGCGCAAATAAAGCTCGTAGAACGAAGATTTATATCAAAAAAATACCGGTGCTCAATAGATGACCAAAAAGAGATAGAATTTCAAATAAAGGAACTAATAAAAGCAGATTTAATTGAAGAATCGTGCTCACCGTTCGCTTCCCCAGTTACACTCGCCTACAAACGAGATGAAGGTACAAAAACAAGAATGTGCATTGATTTTCGAGACTTAAATAAGTTACTCATTTCTGAACCACAACCTTTCCCACTAATAGACGAAATCATTGCAAAGACAAGTGGCTCTGAGTGGTTCTCAACACTAGATATAAATTCGGCCTTTTGGTCAATCCCACTACGTATTAAAGACAAGTATAAAACGGCTTTTGTAACGCAAGACGGTCATTGGCAATGGAAGTGTTTACCATTTGGCTTAAAAAATTCTCCGAGTATTTTCCAACGCATATTAAGTAATATCATTCGAAGGAACAATCTAAACGCATTCTGCATAAACTACATCGATGACATAATCATTTTCTCAAGATCATTCGAAGAACATATAAATCACTTGCAAAAATTACTACAAGCAATATACGAAGAAGGCTTCCGATTAAAATTTGTAAAATGCAGCTTTGCGAAAAACGAGGTAAAATACTTGGGGCATATCATTTCAGAAAATACAGTTCGACCGACCATTGAAAACTTGATATCCATTCAAAATTTTCCGACACCAGACTCAAAAAAAAAATCCGCCAATTTTTGGGAAAAGTAAACTTTAATCATAAATACATCCCGGATACGGCTAGACTTTTGGAACCATTGCACAATTTACTTAGAAAAAACGTAGATTTCTCTTGGACATACGACTGCCAAGATGCATTTGGGAAAATAAAAAAATTATTATGTTCGCAACCGGTACTCGCAATCTATAACGCCGATGCTCCGACAGTCATATACACAGACGCCAGCATAGAAGGACTCGGGGCGGTGTTAAAGCAACAACAACCTGATGGAGAACTGAAACCAGTCGACTACTTCTCAAAAAAATTGAAAAACTACCAAAAAAATAAGAAAGCAATATTCCTGGAGTGCCTTGCTATCAAAGAAGCAATCATCCACTGGCAGTACCGGCTCATAGGAAAAAAATTCACAGTGGTCTGTGACCACAAACCTCTCGAAGGACAAAACATTAAATCCAGAACAGATGAAGAACTAGGAGATATGATGCACTTTCTTTCACAATTTGATTTCGACATTAAATATAAACCGGGAAGAACAAACGTGGAAGCGGATTACCTCTCCCGAAACCCAGTAATCTCAGAATCAGAAGACATAGAAGAGGGTATAAAAACAATAAATTTCGTGGATATGGAAGACGTAAGAGAGGATCAGAAAATGAACAAAGAACAAATAGACACAATGAAAGACAGATGTGAAGAAAACGGAATAGTATACAGGCTCAGAAACGGTAACAAACAAGTAATGATATCGGAAGAATTCGGAAAGAGTCTGGTTGCAAAAGTACATAGAAACTACGGGCATATTTGCAAAAGTAAAGTTATAAATAAGATAAGAAACTTCTACTACTTTAAAAATATGGAAAAAATTACAAAACGGTTCTGCGACAGCTGCGACATTTGCTCAAAAAATAAAACACGAAGCAAACACTATGGACTACTAGCAAAACTAGGACCAGCAGAAAAACCTTTTGACATTGTTTCCCTGGATACGATCGGTGGATTCGCAGGAAACAAATCGTCGAAAAGATACTTACATCTACTAGTCGACCATTTTACACGATACGCCTTTATACTGACATCAAAAAACCAAACGGCAGAAGATTTCATAAAACTACTGAAGAGGATTCAAGATAGACACCAGATACAAACACTCCTTACAGACCAATATAGCGGGATAAATTCAGACGCATTCAAAAATTATCTCAAACAACAGAAAATCAATTTAATCTTTACTGCAGTAAACTGTCCATTCTCAAATGGACTAAACGAAAGATTAAACCAAACTCTCGTGAATAGGATTAGATGTAAAATAAACGAAACAAAATCTAGAGCATGGTCGAAAATAGCCGAAGAGTGCACAGAACAATATAATCGTACGGAACATTCGGTTACCGGATTCAGCCCAGAATATTTGCTGTTCGGAGAAATCGACCCAGTGATTCCAAAAGAACTAAGACCAAAGAGAGATTTAGATAAAGATAGAATATTAGCACTTAGAAATTCTCAAAAAAATCATATCTACAACAAAAGCAAATATGATAAAAATAGATCAAACTATGAGTTTGATGTTGGACAAATGGTCTACGTAGAGAATGGATCAAGACTAAACAGAAAAAAACTAGATGAAGTTAGAATCGGGCCGTTCCCGATAATACAAAAAATTTCTAATACTATTTTTGAGGTAGACTCAGGACATAAAAAGAAGGAATCAAATTACTACCATATATCAAAGCTTATGCCATATATCAAATTCGAAGATGTTGATGATACACAGACTTTACAGGCTCTGCTGTAAATCTTCTGTGGCGGGGGGATGTAAAAGTAGAGATTGTGCATCTCTCTTTCAAAATGCGCGGTTATCCGAGAAAGGCCGTCCGGCCGTCGATCCGAAAAGGTGGCAGCAGGTGACAAGAGTGAAATTGAGAGATAAGAGAAAAGAGAGAGAGGAGAGAGACGATCCGACAAAATTGAGTGAGGAAGAGTGTAACGCCACGTGTAAGGATTCGAACTATTAAAAACTCCAGAAAGAAACTCGGAATAGGAAAAGCCACAGTACTTTCGATTTCTCATTTTTTTAGGTTAGTAAATTACATTACTAATCAAACGAAAAGCGCGGAGATATACTCTACCGCATTTTAGGTTAAAAGCGAATCTATGTAATTAGTATTATCTGTATGTGATGTTATTGTTACTCAAAAAAAATAAAAAGTCTCATTTTTTTAGAGACATCGAATGGCTTAATTTCCTCGTTCTAAGAACGTTAGCTAAGAGTGCGAATTCCACTCTTACATATACATATACAAAATAATCATTTTGGTATTTAAAAATGCGTAAACATACGCATAATACGGGAGCGCGCTCGGGGCACGCGCCTCAGTCACGCGATTCAACTGCCCGGCTGTCCAGCCGACCGTATTGCTCTCTCACTCACTCTACCCTACTCGAGTGTCGAGTGAGTGAGACAGCTATTGGACGGCATTAACGCATAGCACGTCGCATATCGCTTTCTCTCTCCATCGTCCGTCTTGCGCGAGGGATGCAAGATAGAAGCGCGCCCCACTACTATTCCCCCACTACCCTACTACTGTCCCCCTGCCCCACTACTCGGCCCCTCGTGTCTCGCGTGATCGCGTCAAGCGTTGGTCCGTCCTAGGTAGTCCTAGGGATCCCCCGAAATCTAATTACGGACGGCATTAACACGATATTGGCGGTATTAACCGATTCGTGTACACAATTGCAATAGTGTGCCGCGACCCCAAAGAAACGATTCTAAAAAGTGAATCAGTTTAATTGTTAAACTTTTTTTCAGAAAGTGTCTGCACAAGATAACCACAATCTTAATCAAAGAAAGTCGATAATATATACTTGCCAAACATTTCTTGCAGTCATGTATTCATTAATAAAATTTGATAACCAAGAATGCCTTGTAACTCTTTCAAAAAAAGTAAAAATTATTGAAGGAAAAGATTGTCTTGTTAAAGTAAAGGGATCGTCATATGAATGCTGTTTATTAAACACTGATGGTACGTTAATTCTAATAATCTATAAATATAACCTATTAGATAAGTTTTATAGTAAGTATAGTTTAGGGACGGATGACTGTTTATTTTGTATTTTGATTATATTTATTATTATTATTACTATTAGCAAATATTTTACATACATTTTGATATCAAATTTTAATTATTAATTTTTAGATTTATATACAGTTTTACAAAGAAAGCTAGACGATATTAACAACGGTATGAGTAATAGAAAAGATGAATCGAGATCACTGCTATCACCTAATCAAACACGATATTCTAACTTTATAAAAGACACTAATTGTTCGACACCTATTAAAATACCACCAACGACAGAGAATCAATTTGATATGCATTTATCTGCAATTCATCAAAATTCAACCGACATATTTATTGAAAGTAGTTCGCCTAGCGGTGTGTCAGAAATTATGAAAGTTGTCGGAGATGATTGGCTAAAAAATTTGAGTATGGAATCAAATGTCACGGAAAAAAATATTTCCTCCATTACTGAAGAACAAGTTATCGAAAATTCTGATAATATAATCAAAAACGGGGAAAAATCTTGCGATCACATTGTGAATTTTTCATATCAAAATAACATGGAATCTAACATTATTGGAAAGTCTAATTCAAAAGAAGACAATGATACAACGGCAGATAACAAATGTGAAGATAGTTCGAATTATGTACCAAGCAGTAGTATCACTACAATAAATGAAACAAATTCTAACGTAAATGATAAATTAAATTTTTCCATTAATAATAATGCACCTTCAGTTGATATTCGTGACATTTATGTACCTGTTTCTCAAAGCAAAGATCATTTACTTAAACAATATTTTTGCCCTTATTGCAAAAAGCTCCAAACAAAATTTGCTCGGCATTTGGAATTAAAACACAAAAAAGAACTAGATGTTAAAAAATTTATGCATTTTCCAAAAGGCAATCCAGAACGACGCAAAATTATTGAAAAAATTCGGAAATATGGAAATTATCTTCATAACACCGATGCCAATTTAAATACAGGAGTTCTCATAACTTGTCGACGTACTCAAACAAAATTTAAAAATACGGTTGAAAGCTACGTATGTTGCAGTCATTGCAAAGGATTTTTTCCTAAGAAAACTTTAAGAATACATTTCAAGAAATGTAACCCAGCTTATGAGAAAGGTCAAAAAAATCAACTTGTGAAAGGGAAACAGTTAATGGGATATATACATTGTGATGCTAACGATGTAATGCGTCGAAAAATTTTTCCATCATTTCAAGATGATGATGTTTCAAAATCGATTAAATACGATAAGCTTCTGATTTTGTTCGGAAATAAATTATGCAATACATACACACTTTCTCATCAGTACGATATGATCAGAAATTATCTACGTCTTCTTGGTCGTTTTAAATTGGCAATCAAAAGAATTAACAAGGAAATAACTGATTTTGCATCCATTTTTCATCCTCGATACTATGATGACGTTATAAAGGCGGTTAAAGTATGTGCAAATTATGATTCAGAATTACAGATTTTTCAAACACCTTATAATGCCACTACTCTGGGAACAATGTTAAAAAAATGTGCTCGCATACAAGCTACTGAATATATTAAACAAGAAGATTTTGATGGAAAAAAAGCTGTTGATCATTTCATGGGGTATTGTTTGATGATGATTATTCAGTAACAATTAATAAAAAAGTTATAGAGGATCGGACAAATAAACGTCAAGAAAAACAAATTGTCCTTCCATCAAAATCAGATATTCAAAAATTGTATAATTATACGAAAAATATGTGTGAGGAGGCTATGAAAATTCTTGAAAAAGAGTTTGATCTTAGTGCATGGAAAATGTTAACAGAAGGCAGTCTTATTCTCGTCCAAATGTTTAATCGACGAAGAGCCGATGAAATTGAAAGACTCTCCATTGAAAGCTATGAAAATCAAGAGACGATTGACAAAATTTTCAATCTTGACGTATTTGACAACATATCAGAAGAGTCTCAAAGACAAGCCAAACAATTTGTTCGATTAACTATACGAGGCAAGTTAGGAAGAACTGTTCCCGTATTATTGCATACATTTTTAATTTCGTACATCGATGTTTTACTCAAATATCGTTTCGAAGCTGGAGTAAATTCAAAAAATAAATATGTCTTTGCTGTACCTCGAGCAGATTCTCCAAAAAAAGGTTATGTCAGAGCTTGTGCTGTAATGCGAAAGTTTGCTGATGATTGTGGTGCATCAATACCTACCAGTTTGCGAGGAACTATGCTTCGAAAGCATATTGCTACTTACACTGCTATGTTGTGAGTAGAGGAAAATCAAGTTTCCGATTTAGCAAATTTTATGGGACATGACAAACAAATCCACAAGGATGTGTATCGTATCCCTAATGGACTGATTGATATGACTGAAATATCTCGCTTACTGCAAGCTGCAATAGGTGATAATGATGAAAAAGAAGATAGCAATGAAGAAAATGATGAAACTGATTCCAAAGACGATAATGTACAAACAGAAGGTTCGTTGATTATCGATGATCTTTGTAGGAATAATAATGTTAGTATTAATAAAATACAATCAGGATCTTCAAGAAAACGTATTTGCACACGTCAATTAAATTATGATGACGACAGTGACGATGAAATCTTAAATTCCAGTACTCATCTCTCAAGCTGTAAGTTTGTAAAAAAATTTTTTAATATTATTGATTTATTACTTTTTAAATTTATACCTTTACTTTTTATCTAATATAATATTAATTTTTAAAAATTAATAATTTATAATAAAAATTTATAATTTATAATTTAAAATCTTTTATTA
This sequence comes from Linepithema humile, assembly GCF_040581485.1. NCBI lineage: Eukaryota > Metazoa > Arthropoda > Insecta > Hymenoptera > Formicidae > Linepithema > Linepithema humile. The sequence continues at coordinate 12,939,247 of NC_090134.1, read as the reverse complement.
ATATATAATAAATTATATTTTAATTACAGCTTTAAAGCAAAGATCAGTAACACGTATTAGATGGATGGAAAAAGAAAAAGAAGTAATTAAAAAAAAATTTGGTGATATTCATAAGCTGCTTAAATTACCATCATTAAAGGAATGTAGAGCTTTAATTTATCAAAATAATTGCTTGAAAAAGAGGACTCCTGAACAATTAAAATCCTGGATTGACAATCAGCGCAAAGAAAAAGCTAGAAAAAAGAAATACTTAAATAAGAAAAACGCTGAATTTACTACAAAAATATAAAATATTATAAGTTTATTATCATTTCAAGAAGTTTTCTCAATGTTTTCAATTTCATTTTTGTGTCTACAATTAAAATTTTATTTTCTTATTCTTAATAAGTTTAACTATTTAAGAAAAAATAAAACTATCGTTAAAAATTTGTAGGTTATAGTGTTTAAATTATAATATTAGATCTGTGTGTGTTTAAATTATAATATTAGATTAGATCTGGATTTGATTACAATGTTTTTGTTTAATTTTTGCTTAACTACAATGTTTTTGTTTAATTAGATATTGATTGTGTTGAGATCTAAAGCATTTAATCACATGTTTCAGATTTTTAAAAAGTTTATATTTGAGTTTAAAAGTTTACATATATATATTATGTAATACATAATAAAAAATAAGAAAAAACACATTTAAAACCCTTGCGACTAATTTTTTTCTTCTTATTATTTAGTCACCACATGCTACTAAAACAATCTTTCTCATTCCAATTCCTTGCTGCTTCAGCTATTATACTCGTTAATGTTCCTTTCATTAGATTTACTTTGTCCGCTCGAACATGAGCCTACTAATCTTTTTAATACTATACGGGGTGGAACCTTACACAGAATTTTATCGCGGAAAAAGTAATTTGGTTTATTATTGCAGCTAAACTTACATTCAGTAAATAAACAATAAAAAATTTGTTTAAATATATATTATATATTATAGTAATATTTATATATCAAATGTATATTAAATTATACATATTTCAAATTGTTTAAGTATGTCGAAAGTCTTAAAGTAAAAATAAAATTTTACATTGCACCATAAGGTGATATAATCTCTACAAAATCAATAAAAAAGGAACAAAACATGCGTTGTGACACAAAATACTTATACTGAAATATTTTTTCGAGCGTGCGTATACTTTGGAACATTTTAATATTTTTGTTTAACATATACTTTGAGGACTGCAATTTATGATATTGACTAAATGTAGGCGCCAATTAGTATTATTTTATAGCATTTGTACTTAAACTATACACTGACTATCATACAATTATTTAATGAATTTATTAAGTGATTTCTGCTTAACATGAAAGTTAAAAATCATTAGGTAATTATAGTTTTAATGTTATTATAAATTCAGTAATCCGTATAAACGAAAATTTCTTGATAATATAAACAAATATCTTAATTTCTAGTATTTTAAATGGGTAATAATATAAATTAATTAGATTTATTTTGTTTTTTATATAAATTACGTGTAATTGAAAAGCAGAGTTAATGGTAAAATAACGTGCAATGAAAATCATATAAAGAGATCTCAAAATATGCATAAAAAAATAAAAATGTCTCCAAGGTATCGAAAAGTCCTCAAAGTATACGCACGCTCGAAAAAATGTCTCCAATAAATACTCTATGTATTGTATATATATATACAATATACAAATATATATGTACAACGCATATTTTGGGATATTTCCGTGGGATATTTATTGGTTTTATGAGGACTACATCACCTTATAATGCAATATAAAATTTTATTTATACTTTAAGATTTTTTGAACAAAGGCTTTGATTGGATACTATCCTCACATTATGCGATCAACGTACCTCAAATTATGTACGATTGACTGTCCTCAAATTATATGATTGGCATATGACGGAAATGTCCTTAAATTAAACGTTCTATCTCAACATATTTTATACAATTAAAGTACGAATTTCTTTTGTTGAATATTTTTCTTGTGTCTGTATTTCTTAAAGAAAAAAATGTGTGAATATAAGAGGGTAATAGAAAATGAGCAAAATCAATAAATATGTGACAAAATTAAATTTTTGAATACATCACGCTGTCGCTCTGACATTTGCTAAATTATTTTCATTAATTTCTATTCTTTTATATTAATAATTTTGTGTGAAAATTTTAAATTTAAAAAATTTGAACACATATATGTGCCTATTAGTGTCCCTTATTTATAATAATAAAAAAAATTTTATATTTTTTTCGGTCTTACCCTTTAAAAAGTTTGCAATTGGTTTGCAATCTAGAATCTAGAGAGTTAAAATTTTATGTAATACCAATTGCAAACTTTTTAAAGGGTGAGACCGAAAAAAATATAAAATTTTTTTTATTATTATAAATAAGGGACACTAATAGGCACATATATGTGTTCAAATTTTTTAAATTTAAAATTTTCACACAAAATTATTAATATAAAAGAATAGAAATTAATGAAAATAATTTAGCAAATGTCAGAGCGACAGCGTGATGTATTCAAAAATTTAATTTTGTCACATATTTATTGATTTTGCTCATTTTCTATTACCCTCTTATATTCACACATTTTTTTTTTAAGAAATACAGACACAAAAAAAATATTCAACAAAAGAAATTCGTACTTTAATTGTATAAAATATGCTTGAAACACATTGGAATAAAACATTTATTTTAACAATAAAATATACCCTAAAAGTTGAGATAGAACGTTTAATTTAAGGACATTTCCGTCATATGCCGATCATATAATTTGAGGACAGTCGATCGTACATAATTTGAGGTACGTTGATCGCATAATGTGAGGATAGTATCCAATCAAAGCCTTTGTTCAAAAAATCTTAAAGTATAAATAAAATTTTATATTGCATTATCAAGTGATGTAGTCCTCATAAAACCAATAAAACGGAAATATCCCAAATTATGCGTTGTACATATAGATATGTATATTGTATATATAGGTATATAGAGTATTTATTGGAGACATTTTTCGAGCGTGCGTATACTTTGAGGACATTTTGATACTTTTGTCCAACATGTACTTTAAAGACTGCAATTTTCACGGACTTGAAATTCTTGTGATTATTTTTTTTTTATTATTATTTGTCACTGGTACTAAAGCATATAAAGCAGTCTTTCACAACTTATTTCTCGCCAGATTTGTCTATCTCGTTTCTCAATGCTCTTTTCGCTAGATTCGCTTTATTTGCTGGAATATGGATCTACCAATGTTTTAAGTACTATAGGTACATATAGATATTTGGTAAAAATTATAAGCATAGACTATATGGGCACATATATATCCAACAATTTTTTTTAATTTATATTTTTACACAAATTATCAGTATCAAAAAATAAAAGTTAAAAAAATTAAAATTAATAAAAATTATTCCTAGCAATAATCAGAACGACATCAGATTGCATGTTGTATTCAAAGGATTATTTTTATTATATATTTATTAATTCAGCCCCATTCCTTTTACTTTCTTATTCTTTTAAGAAACATAGACTAAAAAACAGATTTAAAAAATACGTTCAACAAAAGAAATTAGTACTTAATATCAGGAGACGCGGTAGTGTCTCCGGCCAAGTTCAAAAAACGACACTACTAAGTCAGGAAAAGAATCTCTGGCAAAGTTCAGAAAATGACACTACTAAGTCTCTTATCCTGCGCGCACAAAGTCGACTTTTCGGGGGTTTGTAGCAACTAAAATATAAAAAATTTTATAAAAACACATAGTATATCCTTAAAGGCGGCATCGCCACGACTAATTTGAGCCAAAAAAAATTTAAATTGGTCCAGCCGTTTCAGAGATACAAGCGGTCAAAGAGTAATGTTGGTAATGCAAAAATTAAGAAACGTCGTCTCCTTATTCTTCTCCTCTGTCCGCAGGGGCGGATAAAGAATTTACGGGGCCCAGAGTATTATCATTATCATTAAAATTTACGGGAATTTCTCGCACCAGGTGCCAAGAGTCGACGATTTCGACTTTCCCGAGTTGCACTACGGGAATTCCTCGCACCAGGTGTCAAGGGTCGACGAATTCGATTTTCGGGAGTTGCGCTACGGGAATTCCTCGCATCAAGTCCCAAGAGTTGACGAACTCGAGTACTCCGAGTTGCGCTACGTTCATTTTTTGCACCAGGTGCCAGGGGTCAATGAATTCGACTTCCCCAAGTTGCACTACGAAAATTTCGCAAACATGAAAAAGAGAGAGAGAGATATGACATATTTTGATGTAAAATCTAAAATTTTTTAAAATATTTAGTTATCAATAATCTTACCGTAATATTTTTATGCGTAGAATAATAAAACGAATCAATACGTGTAAAAAAACCCATTGTTATTTTGAAGAAAAGGTATGTAATTTACAATGTACTTTTTTTAACAATTATGCGTTTTTTTTACTACTTCTCATTATTTTAATCATAAAAGTATTACGGTAAGATTATCCATAACTTAATATTTTCAGAGATATTTTAATTTAAATTTTATATCGAAATATGTCAGATTAAGATATAAAATAACTCGAGGAGTATTAAAAAGAACTTCTGCAAAGTATGAAAAAGAAAATTATTATATCCTTTAATCTTGTTAATATTTTATTAACAAATAAACTGCCATGTAATAGAATTTTATTAGTATTAATGAACGAAACATCTCATCGACGTCGACATCGATCCAGTCGCAAAACTTATAATGTAAAATAATTTAGTTAATATGTTATTAAGTTAACATAAATGTTACATTCGAAATGTAGAAAAATAATTTAAAAATAATTTAAATTTTGTCACATAATTAATTTTGTACATTTCTGTACATTTTTATGTTAACTAAATTACATATTAACTAAAATATTTCACATTATAACACAAGTATTTTATTTATATCACACTTATGTTCTGTTAAACAGATGTTTTATTGGTAATATTACAAAATAACTAATAATAACATAAGTATTGCATTTGATATCACAGTTACGTTAGATGAAACATAATAAGTGTCATTTCGAATGTTTTAACTAAATTATTTTATGTTTAACATGTCTTTGATTTGATATTATAGTTTTATTTCGTATATTATGTAAAAATTTTAACAAAACTGTGATATCAAACCAAAGATATTTTATATCAGCTATCCATGGCTTTATATCAATGGGGCAGTCAAACCGAAGACATGTTACAACAAAAAATAGTTAAGTTTGAATATTCGAAATAAAACATTTGTTTCACAGAATGTAAGTGTGATACAAAATACTTGTGTTAGAATGTAAGATAATTTAGTTAATATACAACTGACTTAATATAAATGTTACATCCGAAATGTGCAAAAATAATTGAAAAATAATCTCAATTCTGTCACATAATTAATTTTGTACATTTATAAAAAAGTAGGTGATATAGCACAAAAATTCATAAATGATAAGGTCTGGCCAAGTTCCAAAAAAGACACTCCAATATGTTTATATTTTAATAATTATCTAAATTTTTAATATATCACCAACATGAAAAGTAACTGATATGTTATTCAAGGTGCAAATTCAAAATAAACATACATAAAATATTTATAAAATGTATAAAATGTATAAATGTATAAATAAAACTGATCAAAATTTGATTTAAAAAAAATTTAATTAAAATAACAAAATATTTATTAAAAAATACAAAAAAACTTGGCGCTGCCAACGGGCTTCACCCATCCCCTCCCCCCTTAGCGCAACCCCTTCACGCCATTTCCCCCTTTCCCCCCCCCCCGTCAAAAGGCTCCACCACCCCTCCAACCCTTTACATCTTTACACCTATAGTATTATGAAACAACGAAAATGAGTAATAATGTAATAATAGCATGATTAATTGACATCATGTAATTAATTGACATTATGTAAGTTAACATGTTGTTCGGTGTGGCAGCGCCAAGTGTTTTTGTATTTCTTAATAAATATTTTGTTGTTTTAATTAAATTTTTTTTAAATCAAATTTTGATCAGTTTTATTTATAATTTGAGGACAGTCTCCAAATAATACCTTTGTTCAAAAAATCTCAAAGTATACGATGATTATAAAATTGCCAATATTTTTTTTGTTATTGCTCTATAAACAAAATTTCAAATTGCCTGTTTGTAAAGTGATGTAGTCCCCATAAAACTAATAAAAAGAAGATGTCCCAAAACATGCGTTGTACATATATATATATATATATATATATATTTATATATGTATATATATTTAAAAAAATATGTATTTTTTATATATGTATTTATATACATATACATATATATATATATATATATATATATATATATAGTCTTGCGCAACGCGCAATTATTCGACAATTCTTCTTAATTAATATCTCAATTATTATTTTGAAAATTACAGAATAGCAAATATAAAAATATAATAATAAATAATCATTTGCTATTCTGTAATTTTAAAAATAATAATTGAGATATTAATTAATGATTGTCGAATAATTGCGCGTTGCGCAAGACTAGATCATTGTGTATTAATCCTGATATTTTTCGTTATTTAACTCAACAGCAAAAAGTAAAAAATCTGTAGTTAAATAAAATGCGTTCAAACATTTGTATTTTTTGATTCTATTATAAATAAATTGCCCGAAAAACAAAGAAAACTCAATATCAATTTATAATTATGCTACTATAAAAATAAATTCTATTTTTTATTAAACAATGTAACATTTTTATTAGTGTGCAATATAAAATTATTCTAAAATATAAATTATATACGTTCGAACAGCAGTATAGCTAGAGAGGCTATCAATTATTTGTGTGCAAGGATATTGATGTGAATTTTAAATTATTAAAATTGTGACTCTAATTAAAAACAGACAAAAAATACAAATGTTTGAACGCATTTTATTTAACTACAGATTTTTCACTTTTTGCTATTGAGTTAATAAAAAAATAGGACATATTAAAAATTTCGGGGGGGGTTTTGACCCCCAACTGGGTGCGCCACTGTTCATTACCATGTCTAGTCGTGTGCGATACGCGATTATTTGTAAATAATAATATATGTAATGTATTTACCTATTTTTTTTTAAGGATTCCAACTCTTCTTCAAGCTTTTTGATTTTTATTTCAGCTGCATCTTGCAGCTGAATGTCTTGTTCCATGTCCATGTCTTTTAAAGGGTCGTTTTCTAATAATTCTTTATCAGGATTTATCCCCAGTTTTGACATTCTGAAAAATAAAGATGTACATAATGTTGTATCCCAAGTAGAACAAAAAGTCATTTAAAAATCTAGATGACATCAAAAAGTAGTCAAAAACTAATCATTTCTAGAAAGTCAAGATAATATCATTTAACATTTTTAATGAAACATAATTTGACTTTTTAATGACTGTATTTTGACTTTTTGATGAGAAAATGCAAATCGTGTTTGTGCAAAATAATCAAAACTCACGGTATATTATTATATTTTACGAATTTGTGAAAATATTTGATTTTTGAAGCATTAATAAATCTTGACTTTTCATTCGTAAAATACAAAATATAAAAGCTCAAGAACACAAATCTCACAAAGTATTGTATATAATGTATATATAAAATTGTGAATAAAAAAGTCGAAATATATATGAATACTTCAAAATATTTTCACATATTCATAAAAAAATACCTGTGAAATATTGTAAACAATGGATTATATATATACAGATTATATACATACAGAAAATATGAAAATATATACTTCCATAATGCTACTATATAGATTTTCGAGAAACTTATTGAGTAATATATATAAATAGGAAGTAAATAACTATAATTAATAAAAATAATAATTAATAATTTATTACTTTTTTTCTTGAATGACAATCTTGAGTACATAAAAAATAAAATTATCTTCTTTAATTTAAAATAAAACATTACCTCATTTCTTTGTATTACTCTTTCGACGCGAGTTTTTGTACAACACGACAAAGCAAAAACGAAAGAACACGAAATCGTATGCAGCTATTCAGTGCTGTGTGTAATTGTGTACACACAATATGTAATCATTATTTATCACAAGAAATAAAAAGATAAAAATAAAAATTTCTTCAAAGAACTGATATTTTGATCTAGACTTATACATATATGATGCGCAGCAGTGAAGTTGATGGCTACGTTGACCTTATATGAGCAAAAAATCAGCAAAAAATAAAAATAAATCCAAATTATAATAAAATTCAAAGGTTTAGAAAATAAGATAATTGCTCTTAGAAAAAAATAAAAAGCAATCTTCACATGTTTATTAAAAAAAATATTTTTAAATCATCCCGAGTCGAAATTTAAAACCTACTATAAACCTCATACATGGTTATTTGTGCCTCTAATAATGTTCCTTGACCTACAAGTTCTATCTTGAAAGTGTTATGTCTTCTTTTGACCTTTCTTTAATCTTGTTGTCCTAGAAAACCCTTATTTTTATTGATGTTAAATATACAATTCCTACTTTTGTTCTTACAACTCCTACCTCTTTTGAATCTCCAAATCTTATCGAAATTTCTAGCAATAAAAATATTAATATTCAATCTATAATTGAGTTCAATTTCTATTGTTTCAGATTAATATAATAAATGTTATAATATAAAATAAATAATAACAAATAAATAGTAAAAAATATTTTTAAAAATTAAGTGCAACTCAGTATTATATTTAGTATTATAAATAACTAAAAATTTATTCGAATAAACAAAAAACAATTGAAATTCAAAATTTTATTTAATATTTTATTACATATTTGACCTATAATTTGAAATTATTTAATATTCTGTTACCACATTTACTTGTATTTAATGCATATCTTAATTTCAATAAGCGCAATACATTAATTATGTAATTTACTTAACTGCAGATAGATGTGTAAGAGATAAGTGAATATTATTTATATAATATTTGCTTATAGTAGCCTATTTACAGTTAAGCAAATTATAATAATTAATATATTGTTTATTGAAATCAAGATCCATACATTAAATGCAAGTAGAGTATATGAGATAATAGATTATTAAGTAATTTTGAATATTTATTTTCTAGAAATACATATTTATAGAACCTGGAGCCTTTTTAGAGGTTCTCAGTAGGTACTCTTTTGAGCTTCCACATGGAAAAAACGGCAATAAGTAACAATTTTTAGTATCAAAGGAGGGCAATAGCCAATGTAATGTTATATCTATATATATGAATTAAAGCTTACATTGGTTCTCCAAATTCGACAAAACTTGTAGGTTTAATCTAGGCTAAAAATTTTGACTCGGGTGGTTACGTGTTTGGAAACGAAAAACTGTATTTCGCGTACTCCTAAGCTGCTCAATTGCAAAATACAGTAACTGCATATAAAGCTTGAAAAGCACATAATACGAAAGTATATTCAATTATTATATTGCGTGAACAACTTCATGGATCTGTATTAACGTGCATGATGTATATGCACATACACTAACTTATTGCGAAATTCAAAGATATTTCTGGAATTTCTTATAAGTATATATCACGTATGATCCTCAAAATATTCCCTCAGCACTTTATAGATTCTATGGCTTTTTTTAAAACATTTGTATGATGATAACGATTGTAAAGCACAGTATTTTCTTTTGCAAATAAATTATTGTTAAATTTTTTGTCATTAATAAATTACACATTTTAAAATTGAGATAAAACATTCATTGTAAGCATTGAACGTTTATGAGCTTAATTTTTCTCATATAATAAATTTTAACTACAACAGAAAATTCTAAAATAACATTTTTAACAAGAAATAATTTTTGCAGCTAGACGCACTTATGAAACGAGGAGGAAAAAATGTAGAAGATTTAACAAACAATATTATGGCCAAAGTTTTCACAAATGAGTTGGCATCAGATTTCAGTATGCGGGGTAAACAAAAGAAAAAGACCTTACTGGATTTTAAAATAGCTTCGTGCATTATTGGCAAGTATCCGTTTTTGATCTATTTGAAATCTTCACTTACGATTCTGTTTAATAATATATGGGAAACATTTTCATTTGTAACATCAATATTGTATTTTACAGAAGCAATAATGGCCAGCGAAAATAGTAAAGAAGATTACATTCATAAACAAATGGGCAAGTGGCTAGCAAATGCATCTGTTCGCTTATCGAGAAACAGGTATTATACAGTTATACATTTTAACGACTGTGAACTGTTAAATGTGTCAAAATTATAACAAGAGTGGTTACTTGACGTGTAATACCACCTATGCATGTGTTTTATACATTTTTGATTCTTTTTTTCTTTTCAGAGCTAAGAAGGAAAAAGCAGAGCTGATCAAAAATAATTAAGTAAAAAATAATAATTTTAAACACATATTTTTATTTTTGTCGTATACGATATATACTATATAATAATATTATGTAATAAGCTATTATGTTTATTAAAGAATTAATAAATAAATATAAAGAAATTGTTTATATTTATTAAATAATTATATATATATTTTGTGCATACATTGCAGCAATATTATTGTGATATTGCGGGAATATTGCAGAGACATGGTAGTAATATCACTGTAATATTATACAAATATTACGGAGACATAGCAACAATATTGTTATGATATTATATAAATATTATGGGGCCATAGCAACAATATTATTATGATATTGCAAAAATATTACAGAGACATTGCAGCATTATTACTGTGATAAATTTTCGCGGACATTATATATTGCATCAATATTAGTGCAATATTACTGCAATATATCTTCGTAATATTATCGCAATATTGCAATATTTTAGCAATATTGCAGCAATATTATGTGCTGTGCGGGTATATACATTTTCCTCTGATAGATCCATAGCATAATAATCATGATTTGGGATATCTACAATTTTGAGTGGTGGAGATAAAATAATTTCTGTACATTTATTTAAATATGGTGTTCTAATAACATTTAACATTTAATCTCTATCTTCACTGCAATTCTGTGCTTCTAAGTATAGTAAAAATTTAACACTGAAAAGTTTTTTAAAAGCACGCTGAAATTGTATAGGTGTCGGATTTAAACAATTGCCACCTTGTTGTCTTACAGTACCAAAGAAATTTTCCAAGCAATCTTAATTAATTCTACGTGTTTGAAGAAAAGGAAAATCATTACACTTTAAAAATTATAATGATATTAGGCTCTGGTAATTGTCAAAATCAAAATTCTTAAAAAGGAGCATAAAGAGCCACATAGCAAGTTGTTCGTGCGAAAATTATAGTGTATTAATTATTTACATTAGCATTAAATAAACGTTTCGGCTTGTCATCAAGCCTTTCAATATTAGTTGTACAAATTCAAATAAGCCGCAACATATTAATTACATAAAAGTGTGATAACATGACAGTTGTTTAAAATAATCCATAGATGAACTGATTAACATTCAAATAATATTCAAATTCATATGACATTAGGACTGTAATCAGAGTAAAAGAAACAAATAAGAATTTGTATTATACTAAAAACGCTGGTCGAAGATAGAAATAAATTTATGTTACATACTTGTAGTAGAACGGGAATACGGACTAGAATTATTACGGGAGTAATTCGGGCTTACGGGAGTTTCGCGAATAATGTAGGTAATAAGATCATCCACTCAATAGTACTCAAGGTAAGAGAGAAACACTTAGGTCCATCTTAAATGATAGTTAAAATCTTAATGTTCATAAAAGAGTAAAACAAATTCAAGTGACGATAGAAAATTGAGAGGTAGGGAGGGGAGAACAAAAAGACAAGGAGTAAGGAAGGGAAGGCATATACAGGGTGTCTGACAATAATCGCCCCACCGCACAGTGGGCCAAGAGACCAGAAAAACTGGCCAAAAGTCCGTCTAAAATTAATTTTGTTTAAAATTGTGAAATTATATACCAATATAAGGTTTTTGGGGTCGCTGATTTCGAATTTAATATTACCATTTTGAAATTCAAAATGGCGAATCCAAAATGGCGAACATAATATGCAAAAACAAGTCAATTTGTACTGAAAATCTTTTTTTAACGGTTTTTGGGGTAACTGTTTACGAATTTGATATTATTATTTTGAAATTCAAAATAACAGATCCAAAAATCTTAATTTTTTATGTTTATTATAAATTATATGTTAAATTATATTTAAAAAGAATTTTCTTTTTTAGTGCTTTGAACTCTTACACCTATCTAATGACGGAGAGTAGTGACCAGATATTATATTATTTTTGTCACTCACTATTTGGGGTGTTTTTTAGGAGTGAAATTTTACAGATCACATGTAATTTATAAATAATAATTTATGTATAGTATAATTTATCTATAAACTAACCATTATATTTTTAAAAAATATTTTTTATATTAATTCTCCGAAATTAATGTTCTTCATCTGATAATTCTACTTCGTCCAAGCAAACATCAATTTCGGAAAGTACGTTATCGTCGAAGTTGCAGTCTTGCAAGTTGCAAGTTTGCTTCTGTTTCTTGTGACGTGCTCTCATGCTCGTCTACACTCGGAATTTGTAATAACTTTCTGGCCTCTTCTGGGAGTATAAAATGTTTTTTATGTTTTAATCGTGATTGTAGACTCAAACTCGATACAATCGGATCTGAAGAATCCATTATTCGATTAAAAATATCTTCGAGATTTGCTTTTCGACTGTGTTTTTGACTATGACGGGATCTAAAGTTCTTATAATCTTTATTTCGTGCCTCAGAGGCCTCCTCTCCGAGCATACCTACGGGAAGTACGCTAGTTTTAATTATTTGTCCACCATGTATTAGAATTTTATGTGTGGTTGATGTCATTGGATACCATGGATAAAGGGAGACATAAAGTTTGGCGGTTGAAATGCAAAATTCTTCGAACAGAATTGGATTAATCGGCAGATGAGAAGATAAAGTAATTAATATAATTTTAAATTTATATAACAGTTGTCGTTCGATTCCGAGACACTCCGCTAAGCAATCGATGTTTTCAAATGCTCTACGAGCAGTATTTCCGTCATTGCTTGTTCCACTACCACCACTTTTTGGTTTATCAACTGACAGCCCAAGTTTCTGAAAAAGCATCGATTGAACTTTTTGCTTTTGTTGATTAAATTTTATTTTTAATTCATCGCCTCTGACTTGCCAAGTTTGAATGGTTAATCTGTAGGAGATGTGCAAAGAACACTCGAATAATCTTATCCACGCATGAAGTGGACTAATTCCATACTGCAATGAGTTTGCTTCCGGTGAAAATTTAGGAGAATTTATATTTGAAAGATCATTAGATTGTTTGGGAGTTGCATGGCAAATAGGGCAAGTTTGCATAGATTTTGTATTAGTAATAATATTTAAAACCTTGCCATCTATTAATGTCATATGTAATGAAAAATTTATACGAATATGGCACTCTTCTAAACTAAGTTCAAAGGTTTGCAATCGATTAATTTGGTCATCAATATTTTGCTTTTGTTTTAAAATAATGTCTCGTGACTCCTTGACGTACTCAAGATGAATCGGTCGACAAAATCTCGAAGACTGAGAAGTTTTGTTAAACCATAAAATGACGTTTTTATCTATTGATAACTGCAATGGAATTAGTGTCGTTGCAAATAAACTTTCATCGCTTACATTTTCTTGCGATTTGACTGCATAAGATTGTTTATATTCCAAATGTCCACTACTGCCATCGAACCCCCAAGAACACATAAGGACTACGTCTATGTTTGTTAACTTATTTTTTCTAACATGTTGAAGAATTACTGGAGCTTGTAGATCAATAAGTCTCTTCGCAGTATGGTTAATAAGTGGTTGGAGTGGAACTGAAGCAGACGTTTCGGAAATTGTCATCAATTCTTGTGATGGCCTTAATTTTGATTTTGCCATTCTGACTTCGTTATAAGACGGCCATATGTCTGCTCCAGATGCAAGTGTCTCTAAGCGCATGTTTATATACAGTTTTTTAGACACATTGTTGTCTAAAATAAAATTTAATGCTTCTTCGGGGGTTTTTTTTCTGATTTGATTTGTTTTTGTAGTTATTAACTTTCGCATTTTTTCTGACTGTTCTGTACTCGATAAATTGGTTAGAACATAATGCAAATCATTATCGCCCGAATGTCTTGCAGCATGACGACCCGCCATTATAAGTTTTTCAACATTATGATCATGTTGGACACTGATCTCTGCCGCTTCGCGTCTTTTGGATCTATTTGATTTTTTATCGAAAGCGAGAGTTGGGCGACCCATATTAGTAGTCTTATTTTTAAATCTAAGATCAGTAGTTTGTAAATTGGGAATTTCAAATTTGGAATCCAACCATCCTGAATTGTTTGATTCATATCTATTTCTGATTCTATGAGCAGCATTAAATCTTGTATTATTTTTCGCTTTTAGAGAGGCTAGTGCAACTCGTAAACGTTTCAGTGCATCATCACTGACATCTGTGATATTTACATTTAGTTTTAAGAAAATATAATCTCTGACTGCATCCAATCCTTGTTCTTTATTTTCTTCTAGTACTTTAAGAATTTCACGTTTCGTGAAATGCATCGTTTCGATTAATGCAAAGCGTAATCTTAATATCAAAATTCTTTTAAATATAAACTGGAAACTAAATCAAACCCTTAAAAGCTATTTAATAAATAATAAATGAGAAACACTTAACTAATTTATGAAACGAAACGCAGAATATAGAAATTAGGATACACAATATTATTAAAGTTACAAATACGTCTGAATAGCTTGATAGCAATCCCAAATCTGACTGCCAATATTTATCAATAACAACGTATCGTCCGTCATAGAGACATGAAAATAATATCCGATCTTATTTACGCAACCAGATCTTCAGTTGTCAGAATGCCGATCAATATTATCAATCAGTTCGTCAGCTGACGAATATCATCGGGCGACAAAATCAAAACGGCGAGAACGTAACAGTCTTAATAATTGTCAATAAAATTATAATCTTATATTAATATAATATGACCACCTTTGCACCAATCAATTGCAAATCTACTATTTTCTTTAGAATTATGTTCGTCTCCAGCACAGCAGTTATTTTGCATTTCATCGCCATTCCAGAGCTATTGCCAGTTTGTATTTTATTTTTTAAATTTTATTTTGTATTCTATATTAATTAATTAAGCGTTTCTCATAATTATTGTATTTAAATTAGCTTTTAACGGTTTGTTCTAATTTCTACTTTTTAGTTTTAAGTTTCATATTTTTCTATTTTTCTTTTAAGGTTTTTCTTAATCCAGAATGACACACATACGCACGCACGCATTCACATCCACCCACACACACACACACACTTTTATACTGATACAAGACGAGCGATCGCGCCGCGCCGCGCTGTGAAGCACTGCGCGCGGCTTTAAATGCGATTTTCTCCATAGAGTATGAATTCGAGCAAAAATGTGCAGATTTTTCTTGAAGTGCACGATATAAATTATTGAATAACATGAAAAAAATTTCGATTGGCCGCGGAACATTTTGGAACATTGAATCACAGAAGTCGACATCATGAAAAATATAAAAATTCACGACTCTTAAGCATCTTATTTTATAAAAATTTGAGTATATTTTTTAACTTTTTAAGTCTTCTGTTGTCTTAATGTTTCTATACAGACATTAAAAATACTTATAAAAATATTTTAAACTGTTAACTAACACAAACGAAGTAATCGCTACTACTGGTATGATATTCATATTTCTAAGTTCGGACTTGCACCAACGAAACAATAATTGATTAATACGCATAAAAATGGTCTCACATGTATATTACCATGTCTCAATGATGATGGCATACACTTTTTCTTTTAATGCCGTAAGTGACTTTTGGCCAGTTTTTCTGGTATCCTGGCCCACTGTGCACCGGTCATATACAGGTAGAGGAGGTCAAATCGAGTAGAAAAGTCCTTTACCATTTTTTAATTTTCATAATAAGTACTGAGTAATTAACGAAAAAAGATCGGCAAATCCGCGCGAGTAAAGCGCGCGCGGTGAGAAGGACATCCCACTGCTATGCGATCACTAGGACACAAGGATCTAGCGTTACGCGCCGCTCGTATGTTGCCATTGTCATTTGTAGAGCGCTCCTCCCAACGCTTCATCGCGCGCCTAGTGATCGCATAGCAGTGGGATGTCCTTCTCACCGCGCGCGCTTTACTCGCGCGGATTCGCCGATCTTTTTTCGTTAATTACTCAGTACTTATTATGAAAATTAAAAAATGATAAAGGACTTTTCTACTCGATTTGATCTCCTCTACCTGTATATGACTGGTGGGGCGATTATTGCCAGACACCCTGTATAGAATGGAGGGGTGAGGATATTAGTGTAGGAGAGGGGAGTAATACAATTATAATGAAGGAAACAGATTAATAATGGGGAGATAAGCATCAGGTAACCTTTCAGTGTCATTCTGATTGTTCAAGCCTGCACATTGTTTCTTAATAAAAACCATTTCCGATATCATTCTTTTTACATAAGAAGGTTCCCCGTCCAATATCCTTACATTCTCGCAGTCAAAATCGTGAGAGGAATCGATCTTGTGTTTAGAAATGACGGAAGGGGAACCACTCTTTTTATTTATGTCGTTCCTATGTTCTTTGATTCTAGTATTGAGTTGTCTTTTTGTCTGTCCAACGAACGTTTTGTCGCAATTACGACACGAAATCATGTAAACCACTTGACAATGAGAATATTTATTCAATATGTCTTTGCCAATCTTGATAATTGAATTTATTATTATAAGTCTGGTCATGAAATAAAACATTTTAGTACGTTAACAATGTCCGACTGTACCACTCATGATGCTACTGCGGTGTATATAATGCAACAAAAACTAATTCCTGAAATCCGCAAAGTTTGTTCTGAATTGAAAAAGGTAAACTATGCTAGTGATGGTGCTAAACAACATTTTAAAAATTGTTTCCAAATGTGTAATTTAATGCACCACAAGAAAGATTTTGGCGTATATGCTGACTGGCATTTCTTTGCAACAGCTCACGGAAAGGGTAGTTGTGATGGAGTTGGAGCGATCGTAAAAAGAGAAGCTGCAAGAGCTAGTTTACAAGCTTCAGTCAATGAAGCTATCTTAAATGTTGAAGCTCTATTTTCATGGGCTACTAGTAAGCGAAACTTTGACATACAATTTTTCTTATATACTAAAGATGATCATAAACGAGCCCACCAATTTCTTTTAAAAAGATTTAATGATTGTCCACGTGTAGCACAAATTCAAATGGGACATGCATTTATCCCACAATCGAATGAAACATTAACTCAAGCGATACTCCAACGCTTCGAAACCATTGAGTGAAGTGTGCTATGAACTCAATGCCACTCATTCATCACCACTGAAAATACCGCGAACAAGAAGTCAAAAGTTATAAAGCTGTAAAAATGATTATTAGCATCAGAACATCGATGGCGAATTTTTTGGACATGGATTAGGTTTTTTACCTCAAAAAAGGAAAAGTTGAGGAACATGTGTGCCATTTTAAATCCGCCATTTTGAATTTTGAAAATCCAATGGCAAATTTGTAATCAGACTTCCTAAGAACCCCAGGCTATTTCCTTTAAGTGATGTAAGTGATCTGTAATCGTTCTTTGCCGCAAAGAAAGATAGTTGGGGTTCCTCGTCCGCCATATTAGTTCCGCCATTTTAAATTTCGAAACTCCAATGGCAAATTTGTTATCAGAGATCCCCAAAACCCCAGGATCCTAACCTTCAAGTGACCTGAAATCGTTATGCTACTGTTATATGGGTTTTATGTTCGACATATTGGATCCGCCATTTTGAATTTTGTATTTCCGATGATAGATTCGTAATCAGCGGACCCAAAAACAGTCTAATATATACATTGGGGATATATTCTCTCACTTTTGAAAATTTTGTCAATGTTTTTTCCTAAATTAACCATGAAGAGTGAACCTTATAGGCGCCATATTTGATCCGCCATAATGAATTTCTCAAAACGCCACTTTTCTTTTGAAAGCCTTTTAACAGACGAACATTTTGAGACCTTATACGTTTACATCGGTCAAATCAATTTCTGTGTAGGTAGGGTGATCGGTTTGATATGAAATGTCCCATATACAGGATGATTCAAAATAACCTGATGTCCTTGCAATGCCATATTCTTGAGCGAATTCTGAGACGATTTTTCCTTTTATAAAATTTTGTCCAAAGCTTAGTTTTTGAGTTATAATTGAAAATAGTTTGCTACTTACGAGTTCGATACAACGGACAGGCAGGAACGGGCAATGCGTCATGAGACGACAGTAAACACTTGACAGTCTCATTATACATTGCGCGTCCCTGCCTGCCCGTTGTACCGAACTCGTAAGTTGCTACCTATTTTCAATTATAACTCGAAAACTAAGCTTCGGACAAAATTTTATAAAAGGAAAAATCGTCTCAGAATTCGCTCACGAATATGGCATTGCAAGGACATCAGGTTATTTTGAATCACCCTGTATATATATATATATATATATATATATATTTATATATGTATATAAAATTTTATTTACCTACTCTACTTGACTCTCCTTCTTCCTTTTTCTCCCTTTTCTATCTTCTATTCTCTATCTCTATCTTTCTCTCTCTCTCTCTCTCTCTCTCTCTCTCTCTCTCTCTCTCTCTCTCTCTCTCTCTCTCTCTCTCTCTCTCTCTCTCTCTCTCTCTCTCTCTCTCTCTCTCTTTCCCTCTCTTTCTCTCTCTCTCTCTCTCTCGCCAATATTCTTTGTCTTCTCCTATATACTCTGTCAGATTATGAAAGAAATAGTATAATAGTTTAAAATAGTATTTTTAGTATTTATTTAAAATATAAGATTTCATTGTATGAAATGTATATATAAATTTTATTTACCTTTTTCACTTGACTCTCCTTCTCCTTCTTTCTCCTTTTTCTGTCTTCTATTCTTTCTCTCTCTCTCTTTCTCTCTCTCTCTCTCTCTCTCTCTCTTTCTCACTAATATTCTTTATTTTCTTCTATATTCTGTCAGATTTTAATAAAAAAATTAAGAAAATGTACATTTTAACATTTTATATTATTTTTTTCTTTAAAATATAAAATTAATTTAAAAATTCTTAAATTATTAAATATATATATACATACATATATTTTATTTACCTTCTTTATTCGACCTTCTCTCTCTTTTTCCCTTTTTTATCTTCATATACTCCAATTACTCCAATAAGTGTCAAATTTGACGTGACAAATGTTGTCAGGGAGCAGAATAAATAATGTCTGCAAAAACAATTTTGTTTATTATCGATTTTTTGTCATAGTAAAATGCAACATTGTTAATCAACATGGAAAGCGCACAAGCCATCAGCTCTAAGATTAATAAGGAAGGAATAAGAAAAAAGTAAGTAAAATATTAGGACCTTGAATAAGTTCTCGCTGTTTTTTTGTTAAAAAAAAACATTAATTTAAAATATAAGGCTTACAATAACTTTACTCAAAGTATTGTCCATCATTAGAGACCACTTTCTCCCATCTTTCTGGCAGTAATTGAATCCCCCGTCGAAAAAACGATTCATCTTTTGACGCAATCCATGAATCGACCCATTTTTCGGTTTCTTCGAAAGAATGGAAGCGCTGCTCGCTCAAACCATGCGCCATCGACCGAAACAAGTGGTAATCCGAGGGGGCTATGTCCGGTGAATACAGCGGGTGAGGTAGAACTTCCCATTGAAGCGTTTCCAGGTAAGTTTTGACTGGTTTTGCCACATGTGGCCGAGCATTGTCATGTAACAAAATGACTTTGTCGTGTCTCTGCCCGTATAGTGGCCGCTTTTCTTTTAGAGCTCGACTCAAACGCATCATCTGAAGTCGATAGCGAGCTCCCGTGATAGTTTCATTAGGTTTAAGCAGCTCATAATAAATTACGCCCTGCTGATCCCACCAAATGCAGAGCAGAAGTTTCGAACCATGAATATTCGGCTTTGCCGACGATGTTGATGCATGGCCGGGCTTACCCCACGATTTTCTACGCTTAGGATTATCGTAGTGTATCCACTTTTCATCTCCAGTGATGATACGGTGCAGAAAACCTTTTCTTTTATGCCGTTGAAGCAGCAATTCACACATGAGAAAACGTCGTTCAACGTCTCTCGGCTTCAACTCATACGGCACCCAATGTCCTTGCTTTTGGATCATTCCTAACGCTTTTAAACGTTTTGAAACTGTTGACGCATCTACTTGCAATGTTTTCCCGAGCTCTACTAGCGTCTGACATGGATCTAGATCAAGCAATGCCTCCAATTCTTCGTCTTCAAACTTTGTCGGTGCTCCAGAACGTTCTTTATCTTCAAGGTCAAAGTAATTATTTTTAAAGCGCCTAAACCAGTCTCTGCATGTCGTATTCGACAGAGCATTGTCACCATATGTTTCAACAAGAATTCTGTGTGCTTCAGCTGCAGATTTCTTTTGAATAAAGCAGTGCAATAAAATTCCCCGCAAAAACACTTTATTTGGCACAAAAGTAGACATTTTCGCAATAGGTAATTAAACACGTGGTTGACACTGTGGTAAACTGTATCTACTAGAATTTGAGGTTACATATAGTACTACTTAGCTGATGCGTTTCCGTACGAAATTCCATGCACAGAGTGCCGCTACGCCATCTTTTAAGAAACAGCGAGAACTTATTCAAGGACCTAATAATAATATTATTTTACAATATTATGTATTATGTATAATCCCAAGGAGAACAGAAAATCACAATACTATCAAAATGACATCATAATGACTATTAAAAGTCATATTTTGATCATGACAGAAAATTGATCAAATTATGATTTTGAAATTTAGCCTCGTATTTGGCTTCGTTCACGATAATTTGAACTTAGATTATTTCCGATATTCATAATTGTATGTTAGGACTTAAATATGATGGTATATGAATATAAAAATTCTTTTTAGCAAAAATGATATTATCATGATAAGAATATGACTTGCATGATGAATTGCGCATGCGCAATGTCTTTCGCGCAATTTATTGTTATTCGTGTCAAAATACGTCGTTTCAGTGTAAATATACGGCTCGAACAACGAAAGTAGCATCTCAAAGTGCCTTAAAAAAGTAAAAAAAAATCTTTATATATCTTGCATCACGATTGTGCGAGTGAATAAACAGTTATGAATAAACCAGTAAGTATAACATTTATGATATTTAACACTTATAAATGATTTATATTTTTAAGGTTAGAATATGTTTACGCTTATAAACCGGCAAAATAAATATATATATTAGCAAAGAAAAATATATATATTTTGCTAATTAATAAATAGATAATTAAAAAATCTATCCTGTAAATACAGAACACATTGTAACAACAAAATTGATTTATATGATTAGCTTAGATATATATTCTAAAGAGCTGAAACAATTAATTTTGTGTGTATTTTATATAGTTTTTTAAATGTTTTGTTCAATATTAATTATCCTCTTGCAGTCATCTTTTTTGAAAAAGAAAGTTTCTCGTAAGTATAAAATCAGGGCAAAAAATAGAATTTATGAAGCTTTTATCCGTTCAAAGGCAAAAAATATTGATGTACATCAAGAGCTTGAGTTTGATGTAAATCAAGGGCTTCAATGTAATGAAACTGGAACGAGCTTTTCAATATGTGATCCTTCCAATGATGGCGTTAATGTCATTCCCCAACAGTATTCTATGAATATCAATGATGAAATGTTTTATAATGATAACATTGAATATGGTAGGAATGTTGACAATAATAATGCATGGATCAATTATGACAACCACGAAAACATTAATTGCAATGAATTTGAAAATGAGATTGTAACTCAAAATGTTTTTCAAAATGAAGAAGAGATAAAGACATATATTTTGACAGGACTCAAAAAATGGGGACTTTATAATGTGTCTAAAAGAAAAGTAGATGAAATTTTGAAATTATTTAAACCTATTTTACATTTTCTTCCCAAATCATATAAAACTCTTCTCAAAACTCCATGTAAAGTTTCTTTGCAAGTTATTGGGACAGGACAGATGTGGTACAAAGGTATCAGACATAACATTGAACAGAGAATAAATCATCAGTATTTAATTAATAATGGCCAGATTATTATGAATGTGAATATAGATGAAATACCCCTTCAAAAAGATTCCAGTAAGCAATTTTGGCCAATACTCGAAGATTTGCACATCAAAAATATCCATTTATTATCGGTGTCTTTTTTGGTACAGGAAAGCCAAATAATTTAGATCTTTATCTCCATAATTACATTGTTGAAGTAGCAGAACTTACAGAAAGTGGTTTTGAATGTAATGGAACAGTATTTCCATTTTGTATTAGAAATTATATTTTGGATGCACAAGCTCGTAGCTTTATAAAGCAATGCGTGCCACATAATTCTCCATTTGCATGTGAGAAATGTATAGTAGAAGGTGAATGGTTTCATAATAGGATTATATTTGAGAATGTAAACTGTGAGTTGCGAACAGATGACAGTTTTAGAAGAAGAGAAAATCCAGGTCATCATAATGGCAATTCTTCTCTGGAAAATATTAATACTGGAATGGTATCTCAGTTTCGATTAGATCCTATGCACCTTGTATATTTAGGAGTTTTTAAACGGTTTTTATCTTATCTAATTGAGAGACGAACCCACTGCAGACTTCCAAGAGATAATGTAATGAGGATTAATAATAATTTAAATGAAATTGCTCAGTATTTTCCTAAAGAATTCAATCGCAAACCTAGAAGTCTGGGGAATCGTGATAGTAGAACAAAGTGGAAAGGTACAGAATTTAGACGGTGTCTACTTTATAATGGTATTAAAGTATTTAAAGACCAGTTTTCTCAAAATATTTATCATATCTTTTTATTGCTTCATTCAGCTATATATATATTATCAAGTTCTATTTTTAATCATAATTTAAATCATGTTGCTGATTATCTATTAAAAGAATTTATCAGTCATGCTGCTCGTACCTTGGGTCGTGATTTTCTTGTTTACAATGTACATTCTATTGGTCATCTTGCTGAAGAATGTAAAAACTATGGTACTCTAGAATCGTTTAGTGCTTTCCCATATGAAAATTATTTGGGTGTCATTAAAGGAGTACTTCGATCAAATTATAAACCATTTCAGCAACTAGCCAATCGTGATTCCAAAACAGGAGGTGTATTAGTTGAAAATATTTTATCCAACTCATATAAACCTGTCTTAAAAGGCCGTTATGAAAAAAGATCAGAAATTTTTGAGGGTGAACAATTCACAGAACTAATATGGAAAGGAATGACCTTCAACAGTAATGAGCCAAATAATTGTTTTACTACTATTTTTGGAGAAGTTGTGTTCTTATCAAATATTATAAGTACCGTGCGAGGTGTAATCTTGGTAGGAAAAAAATTCAAACAGTTAGAAAATTTTTATGATTTTCCCCTGCCATCATCTTCTCTTGGCATATATAAAGTTAAAGAGAAAGAGAGAAGACGTCAATATTGGAATTTATCGCATGTAAAAGCCAAATGTGTGACCATTCCTCTTCTAGAGGGAATTCTGTGTATTCCTATGGTTGATTTTGATTGATGAAAATTAAAATATTTTTTAAATATTGTACTTTTATATTTTTTTGTAAAAACATTTAGAAATTTTTTTTTCATTAAATTTATAAATTTTATTCATTAAATTATTGGAAGCAATTTGTTTATTTTACTAACAATAAATTGCAATAAATTGAAATAAAGAAGCGAATATTATTTTTTACTGAAGAGGTAATAAAATGTTAAAAATATAATTTTATATTTTTCATGTTTTATTCTATTTTTCTGAAATATATAAAATGTTCAATTAATTTTCAGTATGTTGTAAAATTTAATGGAGAAGAAGAAACTGTGGCAGTTGTGCCCTTCTCATGGATTAGTGAAGATAAATTATCGTGCAAATGGCCGCCTAAGAAATTCTCTACTGAAAAAATTACAAGAATTATTATGGCTTTGTCAAAACCTACCTTTAAATTTAATAATTATCCAGTCACAGTTATGTATGCATATGGTATGTCATAGTTTTTAAAAGAGAACAATAATGTTTCGACTAAATTTGGATAAACTCTTCAAGTTATAATCATATTTGTTCTGTCTTTTTAGATAAATATCACAGTGCTCGCAAAGCATGTAAATTAGCTGAAGATAATAGTAATCTTGACACTGCAGCAGGAGAGACTGATTTAGAAGGGTCTAGAAAAAAACATAAGACAAAACGTTTGTACGATTCAGAGGAGTCTGATGAATCTCCACAAGTAATAAAAAAGAAATTAAGCAGAATTACGAATTCTGATAGTAATGAGGATGAAATATCAAACGTACAAAAAATTAAAGAGACAGTTAGGACTCTTGTACAGAAGAAAAAAAAATTACCCTGCCCTTCAGCATCAAACAAGCTTTCTTCTTTTAAAACACTCATCGAAGAACAGAATCATTAAATTAGCAAAGCCGCCTACCCGAGTCGAAATTTAGCACCTATATTAAACCTTAATCTTTTATTTTGAGGTAGGCATAAGAGAGTCAAAGTAGATGTTATGCATTGTATCGTATGTATATAATAGCACCTACTTTGGCGCTACAATATGTCCGAAATTTCCTTTTTTCCTGCTAAAGTTTCAAAGTAGGGTTTAGTTAAAACCCTCCGTTGACCCGCTTTAGACCCTGAAAATATATAGATTCCTTTTTGCCAGCACTACTTTTATGATATTATCAAGAAATTCTAATGATTGCAAATGTTCACAATAAAGAAAAATACTAACTATAATTTTGATTAACGATAATTTTTAATAGCATAAAATTTAAAAATATCATCAATCAATACCATTTAGTTGAATTTTATTATCTTTTGAAAATTTGTAATTATTAGAAATTTCTTGATAATATCAAAATATAATATCAAAATTCAACTATTGAGTATTGATTTCTAATATTTTTAAAAATTCTATGCTATTAAAAATGATCATCAATTAAAATTATACAGTTAGTAATTTTCTTTATTATTGTGAAGATTTTTGCAATCATTAGAATTTTTTGATAATATCATAAAACTAGTGCTGAAAATCCATATACCTTTGTGATTATATTAAAAATATTAAATTATGATATTAAATATAAAATAAGATATTAAAAACATTACATAATATTTATTGAATTAAATATTATTTATTAAGTTGTAACGATGCAGCCCGCTGCATCGTTACGGCTACGGACCGTCCATCGTCCGTAGCCCACCAAGGGCGCATCGCGCGCCGATAAATTTCCTATCAAAAACAGCGGCGGTCAACCGCCGAAAATCCCCCACACCCGACCGTTCCGAAATTCCGTATTGTGGGGGACTCGCCGCCGAAACCGCCGATGCTTGCCGATTCGAAATCATTCGGCCGCCAGCCGGGTATAAAAGAGGCCCGGCTGAACGTCTTCTCACCAGACTCCGTTCGCTGATCGACAGCGAACAAACCTGCTACGAGCGTCCTCGTAGTCCCGACCGAGCATACTCGGACTCTATACCTGTGCCAGCACACGAGTATCCTCGTGTACCGCCGAGCGTCCTCGGTATTCTTTGATTCCAGGATACGAATATATTCGTATACCCGCCAAGCGTACTTGGTTCCTCTAGGCCACCGAACTCTGTATTGCGGGCATTTCCGCATACCTAGCCAGGTCGCTATTCTAAATTCCGTCTTCGTACGAGCATCCTCGTACTCCCGCCGAACGTAATCGGCAGCCTAAGTCCGCATACCGCGTTTATTCGCCGGGATTTCATAATTGTAATCCGTCCGGCAAGCAACACCGCGTCGACCAATCCGCGCCGCCGAATAGTCCGCATCGATCTACGATCGAACAGACTCGCGATACTACGAACGCACTCACCGACAAGCGCTCCGTCTTGTACCAACCGTTGCGACACGATCGCCCGCGCTTGCGCTCTCGCCGACCGCACCAGGATGCCTCACGTCATACTAAATAATTATTCCACCGTCGCCTCAAATAATTATTTCATTATTACGATACTTCGCATTGATTTTCACGTATACTTCGCATTTATTTTACGCCGCCTTAAATAATTATTTCACCGCCGCTCGAATAATTATTTCATTTTGCCGATATCTTGCATTTATTTTCACGTTGCTTTCGCTTCTATTTTGCGCCGCTTTAAAATAATTATTTCACCATTGCTTAAATAATTATTTCGCCTTTGCCGATATCTTGCATTTATTTTCACGTTGCTTTCGCTTCTATTTTGCGCCGCTTTAAAATAATTATTTCACCATTGCTTAAATAATTATTTCGCCTTTGCCGATATCTTGCATTTATTTTCACGTTGCTTTCGCTTTTATTTTGCGCCGCTTTAAAATAATTATTCCACCGTTGCTCAAATAATTATTTTACCAGTAACGATACTCCGCATTTATCTTCACGCTACTCTGTATTCATTTCACGCCGCTTTAAAGAACTATTTCGCTATCACTTGTTAATTACTTCACCGATATTTGGCTAATTTGTATGCTATTTCAAGTTCATCTTGCACACGCTTCGCATGTATGCACGAGCATTGTAGCAGATCATTCGAGGCAAATCGAATCAACATCTTTCTCAATAAACGCTGTTTCATTATTTTGTTATAAACGAGCATTTGGTTTATTTGACATACCCCCAACCGACCGAACCTGGATTCCGGCGAGCTAATCCGCGTCCGCCGAAGCTCACACGGTTTCAAAGTATATGTAATACATATAGTTAAGAGTATATTATTAAGTATAGTTAACATGCGTTAAAACAAGTTCAGACAGAAATATTTATACAGAAAAAGGTCCAAATTAAGACTGAAATGTTTGATAATATTGTATCACTTAATAAAGCAATAATCAAAATACAACCACATTATGCATATTGCTCGTATAGTTTTTCATTCTTATTTGAATTTTAACGAGTACATCTAAAATAGTTAACATTTAATAAAAAAATTAATTTAAAAAAATTTTTTTGCGCTGAATTTTTTTCAGATATCATATCACTATTTTGAAGAAGGGAACGGAAAGGTATCAATATTAATGAAAGTTGGAAATGCAACGAATTAAATATTTTCCTTTATGATTAAACATTATAATAACTTTTATAGGTCGAATTTATCTAGTATATATATATACTAGATAAAAGTTCGAGGTTTAATGGAGGAGTTCTCGCAGTAATACAATCTATTTTGTGAGGCTCTATAGGTTTAAAGTAGTATTTCAACATCAAATTATAGGAGATCAGGTTTTAAAAGAGGAGTTCTAGGTTCTAATTCCGTAAAAATAGGTTCATATAGGCTGTATGAGCATTAAAAGAGACGCTAAATTTCGACTCGGGCAAAAGTAAACATATACAATACAAACGTTTATTATAACGTGATAATCAACTCATTCATATCAAATAAATAAACTCGTTTAAAAAATAAAAATTAATATTTTTTACGTTGTATTAATCATTATTGTCATTACAAAAGTGTAGCCTCTACGTCACATGCCCGTTAATTCAAAATTCTTAATTTTTATCGCGTTTATTGTTTTATAGCATCAAAACTGATTCTCCTTCTAAGTTTAAAATTTGATATTACAAAAGCGTTCAATCGCTTTTATTGTAAATATATATTACAAACGCTTACTATAATAGCACAATCCAAGTTAAATCAAAGTTTATGTAATTCTACATTCTTCTAAATTTTTATCCGTGTAACACATACAATGATGATACAACTGAAGCTAGCAGACAATTTCCAGCAAGCGCAATAGGAATTCTCAACAAAATTTGAATCTGAAATTGATCTTTTAATTTTGTGCGGTATAACACATTTCATTGCATGAAATTTTCTTACGCACTTTTTAAAGCGTTTCCGAGATATTCTGAATAGATTTAAAAAATGTTCAATTGTATAAAAACCTACTGCTTAATTTCCGTTTGCCTGCTATTCCCCTGCTAGTCCCTAGTATTCATTTTATGAAACTTGTTTTACACATTTTTCGAAGTGTCTTCGAGATATCGCGAATAAAATTAAAAAAGATTATTTTGTTTGAAAAATCAAACATTTTTTGCAATTTATACGGAATATCTCATCATCTTTAACTGCAGATATTTATATAACAAGATAATAAAAAATATTTTTTAAAAATTTTCTTGTACATCAAGAGTACTAAAATATATTTAAAAAAGTTTGAAAACGTTAAGTAAGTATTTGTTTTACCAAAAAAAAAATAAAAAAAATAAAAAGAGTAAAAAAAAGCACCAAAAATAGAATCAAATAACTTTAAAAAACCGTACAATGAATGAAATTTATATTTACCATTGCATTCTTGAAATCTTCTGTTTTCAATTGCTCCTCCAGTAAATCTAAGTCATTAGCATCTTTTAAAGAAATGAAGCTATTAATATTGTTGGCGATCTCAAATTGCCTTTTAGCGTTGGGCTCATGTTCATTCTTTTTCTCATCATCACGAATATGTTTCCACATGCGCCCCAAATCAGCTAAAATGGCGTTGTTCTTTTTCATATTTTCTTCGAGTAGTCCTACATGTACATAAATAAATGTTAACATATAAATAAATATTGTTAGATTAATATAATAGAATAATAGAAATGTAATGTATCATTTACTAATAATATAATTAAGTTTTTCGTCCAATGTTGTCCCGTACTGCTTCTTGGCATTCGTACATTTTCCAGTGGAATTTTTCGCCGCAGTTTGTGTGACAACGTGCGTTTCTGTAATAGTTATTATTTCTCAACAGGTAATTTTACGAAACATAAAATATAACAACATTATAAATAAAGAGGAACGTGATTTTTTCAAATTGAAAACGGATAAATCAATCGCGTTACAATAATTACATATTAAAAAGTATCAAATACGAAGATTATATACCAAATTTCATATAAATGTGTAAGAGGCAAAAATAATTGGTCAAAATAGAAGCGTCGAAAATTGTAAATAAGTCTTAATTTTGCGGATAGGCTTTTAGCTAGAATGATTAGCGTGAGTGCGAGACGAACGGAGAGAGTTCTTCGAAATTAGGCAGGGAATTGTGAGAAATCTCGAACCGTTAAGTAATGCAGATTAGATTGCAGATCGCGAGTAAAACATGGAGAGATATTCTAGATTCGAGTAGGAATCGTGTGGAAAAGAAATCTCGTGTTGTAGAAAATATATATATCAGACTAATTCTGTCGCCGCGCTTTTAGCCTAAATAAATTGATATTTTTAAAATTATTTGTTAAATTTTGCCGTCAACATCTTGCGTCAGAGTTTATATCGAATAAAATTAATTCAGAAGATTCAAATTACCTTTATAAACTGTTTTTTGCATATCTATTACTTTTCCATGTTTAGATCTAATGTGAAAATGCGCATCTTTCTATGTCTAACTAATGAGCGGTGCGCAAATAATTGTACGGTGTCCAAGTGAAAGCCACACAAAAATTAATTTGCGGTACTATTAAAATTACTGTAATCTTACAACCTTATTTTATTTGTAACAATTTGGAAATGTTCGAAATTCTTCATTCATGCAAAACTTTGTTTTAGTAATTACAATAAACGTTGACACCAAATTGTATGAAGATCCGATAAAAACTCAGGCACATTAACATTTTTTAACAATTAAAACATAAAAATAAACAATTTTTAGAAAAATTTACTTTTATAAAATGCTGTACATTTATTTCTATGGGAAGTTTATCCTTTAAAATGCGATTTTTCGTAGACAAAAAATTAAAATCACTACGTACTGTTTTTTTCTACTTTTAATAAGATTTAAGATACGTAAAACAATAGTAAAAAGAATCGATTTTTTAATGAAAAATCACTTTGGTTCCCCCTTAATTACATATCAACAATAGTGTTATTTACAAGTAAAGAACAATAAACTTACCAGGATTAAATACTTGTTCAAAAATGGATACATTCTCATTAGTATCTGTATTTTCCATCTTTTCACCCGAAGATTGCACAATACGTGACATGTTTGTAGGTAATTTATTCAACAATTTCTTGTTTGCAGACGGTGCATTTTTTTCATTTACTTCAGTGGTATTATCGTCGTCTTCACTGTTCGATTCTGATGAGACTTTCCTTCGCCTGCTTCTTTCATGTCTGCTTCTTTTTAACATTTCGTCATCGTCGCAATCGGACACGATCAACGCCAGTTTTACCTTTTCTTTCGCACTTGCCAAATCATCTAAAATGAAATATATTAGAGTAAAATTTTATATTTATAAGATGCCACAAGCATTATAAAATTCTTTTTATAATTTTTCTTAATCGCGATGATTTTTATTACTATAGAATTTCCAATGTTCCAACACTTTTTTAATATACGTAATAAATATGTTTATAAAATACAATAATAAATGCTACTTTACCGACTGCTTTTCCAAAACATGCTCGTATTGGCAATTCTAGCCAGCCACGTCCGACGTCCTCGTTATCTCTAATCGCTTCTTCAATTTCATTATTTTTATATGGTGGCCATTTGCAGACGCTTTTTTTAATATCTACCCATTTAGTTGGAACCGCCATTATTCCGTCATCGAATTCCACAACTTTATACATATTGATTTATCTGATACTCTGTAATTATTTCAAATATTTTACATTGAAATATAAAACTCTACAAATGTCGTATTAATGAAATTACAAAATAAAAATAAAAATAACACTGGTCGACAAAATCGAACTGCGAATGCGAATACATTTTTATCGTACTTTTCGTCATTGAATCTAAATCCTGTACGCTAATGTAGCAGAGCTTAATTGAAAAGATACAGTTGTAACTATGGAAGTGCCCGTACATTTTTTATATTTTTTGATTTTTAAAGTTATATTATTTTATATTTCCAATTTATTTTATATTTTATTTTTCATTATTGATTAGTGTAATGAATGGAATGATTCGGATAATAACAATCAGATGCGTAGAAATATGTAAGCATATATGTATAATTTCTAGAATAATTATCTTTTGTGAAGTACTGCACATTCGTACGTACATTGAAAGCACAACTTGTAAAATGTGATTTGTTTTAAAACAAATCAAATTATTTTGAATTTATTCCACATGCTGAAAAATTCAAAAACTATAAAACAAAAAATATTTACTAACGGAATTTATTACGAATAATCACTTCAGTTCCTAATATACAACACTACGCTAAACAAAATTGTTTTCTTCTGCCCTTTTTGTTACACAGGTTTGAATGAGGATTGGGAACAATGACAGAACATGTTCAAAAGGTTTGCCCACTTTTGAGGCTTAAAAATCATAGATATCTTAAATAGACATTTTAAAGGAAAAAAGATTCAATTAAATGGAAAATCTGTTACAATAAAAAACCTTTATTAATGGCACAACTTTTTCTTTACGTTAAAGTTTTTTTATATTGTTAAACTTACACCGCTGTGTGAAGGATCGGAAAAACGATTAATTTATTACGTTGATATGGCAACTTCATTAATTTCAAATAAATCCTATCACATGGCCAAGATTTAATTTGTTCACTTTTTTCAATCATTGTTATGCCGAGCTCTCCTGACTCTGTAGGATCTGAATATATATTACCAATCGGAATTAATTGCAAGCCAATAACGTATGTTACATTGTTAGATACCGCAAAATTGACAGCTTCGATCATGGTTCCATCGTTCAATAGACAGTAGCAGTTCTGTTCATTATCACAATTCAGAGAAAATAAATTTTTATGCATTATTTTGTATTGTTTTGTATAACTTCTAACGTTATCAAAAGGACCATCATGGTGGTGCTTTTCCAAATTATAAAGATTTGACTTTCTTACATCACTGGAAGTTATTGCACCATAAAAGCCTACGAGCAATTTGTTGTAATGGTTTCTCGGACTTTCTAATTAGTTTTGTCAAAACACCAAGGAAATTTTCAAACGGAAAGGCACTGAAGCCATCTACAGATCCGTACTGCCTGACATCAGCTGCGAGATGCAGCAAATTATGTATATTATGACTGACATATTTTTCTCCATATAATATTTCGAAGTTTTCAACAAACTTTTTTAGAAGTTCTTCCGCGTACGTAACATTAGCAACATCAGCACGAGTAAGGATTGGACTGGCTAGGATTGTTATTGCGACATGTAACGTTAAAAAGTGTTCATACAGCTCTTTTCTTAAAACTGTTTTCAGAACTATTGGTCCCAGATACAGTAAGAACTGACGAAACTTCGTAGCTTTCCATAATTTTACAAAGTTTAACGCTCTTGGTTTTCTAGAAAAATCGGACGATATGTTTTTTCTTAAGTTAATTAATTCCTTCGATATTTTTTTAATACTGTTTGTTGATAACCGTACATTCAGTGGTCCGGACATCCACAGACATATTAATTTGCGCATTGCCCCCAAACATACAAGATGCATATAATCGAGTACGACGTTGCTTACTAAGCCTAAATGCGGGATTTGCACAAGATTTGTTTCTCCGATCTGATAATCAAGATTATATGCATAACG
This sequence comes from Linepithema humile, assembly GCF_040581485.1. Taxonomy (NCBI): domain Eukaryota; kingdom Metazoa; phylum Arthropoda; class Insecta; order Hymenoptera; family Formicidae; genus Linepithema; species Linepithema humile. The sequence goes on along the minus strand of NC_090134.1, from coordinate 12,906,705 downwards.
CTTAAACAGCTCGTCAGTTCTTAAAGTTACATTTTTAACTCCGGGAAAACACACAGTATTTTGGACACGTTTGTCTTCTATAACACATTTCGTGCAACTGTCGAATCCAGAGTGGTATTTAACTTGTAAAACGTATGCTTTTGCAGATGCATCGCAAATCAAACCTTTGATTTTAATATTATATAAATTGTGATTGAATACAATGCCATTATCAATTAATTGAGTTGCTTCATTAATAAACATTTCTAAAAATGTATTTGAATTGTCCGGTTTTCCCTCTCCAAAATATATACCTATCACGTAAACTTGTTTAGAAAGCGTATCTGAACATAATATCGGCCACATACTTTTCTCCGAGGATTTTCCTACTGTTGCTCCATCGATATTTATAAACAAATCAATATTCTTATCTGTACAACCTATTTCTTCACGTTTTTTTGCTACAGCTAAAACAACTTTCGCAAGACCATTATGCCAGTATTCTCCTTTACCCATTGAATGCACTTTCGTAATTCTAGGGGTCTTGAGGAGACTCTTGCAATCTGCAGGAAAATTTTCAGACGTGTGCTTTCTGAAAATGCGGAGAAGTGCATTGACGGAGTTGGCCGAGGGCTTAAATTCCTTTATCCATCTAATGAAAGCTGTTAAGAATGTCTCTGTATCTGACTCTTCAGTAATGTTTGATTGAAAGTCCAATAATTCGCTTCTATTAAATTCGATTAATGATTCCTCCGACGATTCGTCGTTACTTATATTAGACGCCGAATAATCATTAATATTAATTGTACTATCGATTGCATCATCAAGGAATCCGTCTGTCGCGGTTAAACATTGGGCGATGGAATCGTTATTACGATTGGAATTTGCATCATAAGGAAGTGCTTCTTGTACAGTCATTAAGTTTTGTCTGATATCTTCATTTTCAAAAAAAGACTCTTGTTTAGATGGAAAATGTTGATCTATGTTTTCGTCATCTCTATGAAATAATGCTTGTTCAAAAATTCTGCGTAAATCAGATGCGGTTTGTTGTTGAATTAAACGGCGTTTGTGCCGATCAGAATATAAACGACTAGGTTTCTGAATGCGATCCATAACCTGCGAAAGAGTGTACTCCTTATTTTATTCAACTTTTTATTTACTTCTTTATTGCAATTATAATGAAAAAACGTTTAAATGTGTGAAACAATTAAAACAATTAAAATTAATGATATTAATCAAAGCAATTGCAAATTACAAAATATTATATTTGAAAGAATAAATGATGCATGAATGCATTGTTGGTTCATTGATTTTCACACTACATTAATTTTTTGGTAACATGAAATTAGTTTTCATACATTTTGAAACCTGTATCTTTTCAATTAAATGTACTTTGATTGCTTTAAAAGAATAATAGCGATATTCAAAATTGTTAATGTATCTTCATTTTTAAGTTCTTGGTATATTGTGGCATGTCTGTAGGGAAAGGGAGAAGAAGAAGTAGTAGTCTAATCATAAACATTTTAGGAAACAGTCAAAAATAAATATTTGTAGTTAACAAAAGATGCCTCGTTGCGATTTTTTCATAATTTTTTCAAACAATTTTCAATATTTTACTGTTTTTTCTAACTGAAGACTACTTCTTCCAAAATCCCGGAAAAAATCAACAAACTTTTTAATTATAATCTTTACAACTAATCAAAATTTTAGCCTCCGAGCAAAATCAACACAATACAAAATCCTCTTAAATAGTTAAAAATTTTTAGAAAAATGTCATTTTAAATAAAAAAAATTTAAAGAAAGATGCTATATATATAATATAGATAGAAATCTAAACAAGTCTATATTCCTGGCGAGTTCTAGTGCTAAAAAACTTACTAAAGATAAATTGAAGACATTCCAAAAGTCATATAAAAAATTATATATCGATTAATCGTGCTTTTATTGTGGCTGCATTATTTCATTATACATTGTCTATATTAACGATTTCTATTTTATTATTTTCTTTGTTGTACTTAATATACTATTGTAAGAGGATATGTTACATAAGTAAAAAATCTAGCAATAACATTGAAATAAAATCATTCCAAAGAACAATGCAGAAAAAACAAGAAATGAATGGAAGAGAAAGTATTTATTTATTAGGTGTTTCTAAAAATTACGATATTCTATCATCTACTGTAATATAAATATATCAATCTACTATATTATCTTGATTAAAAAACAGGTAACTCTTCTAACCTCCATCACCCTTCTAACCTCCTTTAACTTTACATCACTATAATCTTATTCAATTACCTATTTTCTATCTTAACTTACCTCTGTCACTAAAATTCACACGATGAAGGCTCGACCAGAACGACAGGCGCAGCAATACGATTATCTTTTCGTCCGACTTCTTTTCGTCTTATCAGCCTTTGTGACTCTCGTGGTCGATTACCTCTGTCACTAAAATTCGCACAATAAAGACTCGACCAGAACGATAGGCGCAGCAATACGATTGTCTTTTCGTCTGACTTCTTTTTTTATTTCATCAGCCTTTGTGACTCTCGTGATCGAATCACGCACGTAAACACACATACACACACACACACATGGAAGTATTCGCATGCTAGCTTGGTCGATTGCTGCGCAGGCGCGCCCCGCATGGAATATAAGATATATAGTTACCGCGTTCAACAAAACAACTGCTAAATTGTCATCTTGTCGATATAACATGAAGGCGAAAAATATCTAGCAATATCCCTATAAGCGCACAATATTTTTAAAATATATGAATATTGTTGCGAAACGAATAGTACTGCGTCAATTCCCTGATAGCACAGAAGGTTTCGATTATGTTGCAGAGATATAACAAAGATATAACAAAGTCTCTGTTATGTCTCTGCAACATAACGCAACATAACCGAAACCTTCTGTGCTATCAGGGTTGACACTCGTGATCCGCAATAAATAAGAACACAATTTAACAAAGAACACAAACTCAAGCGAATACAAAGAACGTTTAGTCAAATCCGGAAAAATATTGAGCTCTGTTGAAACACGTACAGATTGTGTGTAACGAAGAGAGCGAATATAAGTCATGCTTAAGACAATCTTGAATATTAAGAACGGACTGTGAATACTGCCCTTAATGTTGATTTGTTGGTTCTAAAAATAAGAGCCAATCACATTTGATTGCTACTAAGCGGTTTGTTCTGGGCATCAATCATGTTTTCTAAAAATTACTTTGATTCCCTGTAGAACACTTCCATTGTAATATTGTAGTAATGTTGCAATATTTCAAAAATATATCTTTCTGTAATATTGTTGAAATATCACTATAATATTACGGTATGATATATCTCACTGTAATATTGGAGTGATATTGCAGCAATATTACGATGTGAATATCTCGCTATAATTTTACTGCAATATCGCTATAATATTACAGTGTGATATATCACATTTTAATATTGCTGCAATACCATTACAATATTACGGTATGATATATCTCACTGTAATATTGTTGAAATATCACTATAATATTACATTGTAATACATCAGACTGTAATATTGCTGCAATACCATTACAATATTACAAAATCGTTATAATATTACTGCGATATTACAATATTGCTGTAATATTGCTGCAATATTACGTGCTGTGCGGGTAAATATGTATGCGGATATTTAATTAAAAAATGTACGGAAATTTATTCATGTCAAGCATGTACAACTTATGTAAATAAAAATAAGATTGTATTAGATGATACTACTTTATATTGTTCTTTTAGAGCTTATATAAATGAACAAGACAATGAATTTGGAAATTTGCATGTAGCAAATAATAATTTTTGTTCTTATATACATAAATTGGAAGAAATCTTTGTAACAAATTTTAAAAATAATTGTTTTAAAAAAAATATTGGCGGTTATTTATTTCAACTTGCGCAAGCTGTCTCTTTTGAACCGACATGTCCAAATTTTCCTGTAAACTTTTTGATAAAACTGTTTCTCCGCATGCGTATTTATTATACATTATCTGAACATAATAAATCTTGCAAAAGTACTAATAGAAATATGAAACTTTTGAATATTTTACATCTATAAATTTTGTATAATATTTGATGATTTTTATATTTACTTATTTTATATAGTCTTATTTTTATAGTATGCATTTATGCTTATGCATAAATGCGTTTGTGTGTTAACTTCTCACTTATTTCTATTGCATTCACCTATTGCATTATATATTTCTATTAGATAAGTGTGCGTTTGATTTTGCATGTTGTGTACTGCAATATATATAGTATGTGACGTGACGCTTTTCGAGCGCCGTCACAAGGGCGATAGCCCGGCCGAGGGAGCAAAGAGTCCTGGTGTTGCTCCTCGCGTGGAGAGAGCAACCCGCGAGACTCCACAATCGGTACGCGTTGTTTTTTATGTCATTCCCTTTGTACCGTTAATATCGTTTTTAAGTTGTAAGGCGAGACCCCGTGCGGGTGGCGTTGCGTGTTTTGTGCCTCAGGGCAAAGATGCAGCATCGCCAGGAAGACCGGACGCCGGGGGATCATCCACGGGTGTCACGCGTTAGTGACCCCACAGCAAAAGGTCAGGTACCACGATTCCGTCGCCTCCGCCATCCAAGCCCTATCTAACTCCGTTTTGGTTTTAGCCACAAAATCAAAGAAGCGCAGAGACACGCAGCAGCGGACCTCGCCCGGCTGCAGACGGCTTCGAGGACTCCAAAGATGCTGCACCCGGAAGGACCGGAGTATGGCCCGGCCAGCCTAACCAGTCTCTTCCGGGAACATTGACTCATCAACACATTATCGGCCGAAGGATTTGAGGAAACCACAGAAAGCGGGGGGGGGGGCGCCCTGGATGAACTGTGGGCGGTTCTCAGGGGCCCCCCTTTTTGGAAAATCGACAGGATGCGCAGGAAGGCGACGCGGATTTGGAGGGACCTACGTGCAGCAGAGCCGAGAAGAGCCACTGTTCGGTGTGCCGCAAGTGCGCGAGGACGATCACGAGGACTCAGCCCAACGACGCCGAAAACGCCGAAGACGTCCACTCGATGTAAGCCGCCTCTCGGGTAGCCGTAGAGTTCCGTCTGGTTATGGCTGGTAGCGTGAGTCTGTTTTGTATTTAGTGTCTCTCACAACTAACCGAGGTTTTTGATACCGTGAGCGCGTATTGACGCTCAATTACCGCATGTCCAGCCGGCTCCGGATATTGCGTAAGAGTCTCTCCGTCTTGCGAGAATTAAGCGCCGACAGTCTCTTCTCGTTGCCGTTTCGTATGCCGTCCGTTTTGTTACCGTACCGTCCTACCGTTACCGTTTCTTTTTGAAGATACCGATTGCTACCGTCTTTCTGTCGCGTTACCACCGTACCGGAAGTACCGTGGGTAAATGTCCGCGGGCGGATTTTGGTTCGGGAACGTTCTCCGCGAGATGGCTGTTACCGCAAAGTTAGCGTCTCGGCGAGAAACGTGAAAGCCCGCGAAAAATAGCCGTTCCGCGACATCTCACTTCTGGCCGTTAGGCTACCGTCGTTCAAAGAGTATTTATTTTGCCTTTACCGGCCGTGTCGGATGATCATAATATAAGTCATTTGTTTGCTATATACAGTCGGATCAGCGGCGAATTATCGTGATCGCGTTCCCGAGATTTTATGTAGTTATCAAACTCTATTCTTGCTTCCGAATTTATAGGGCAAATGGTCTCACTACCGTATCAAACTATTTCCGCCGTATCGGCTCCGGCCGAATAATATAAGCATCTTTACCCTTGTAACCAAATCACTGAAATACATCATTGTTAAATTTTAATTATTGAGTTGTCCTTGCGTTCGCCTCTCACTCCAGATATATCTAACGTTAAATAAAAGAACTGCGCCTTTCTGCCATATACTGAGCGGGGAGCGGCCGAGCATTTTAGAGAACTGTTAAAGTTACCGATACCGCGGTGCGATTACTCGCACCTGGCGCCCATTTCCGGTTACCGATATCGCGTGAGTTACCTTGCTCCCGAATTTTGTGGAGTACCGCGAGTTACCGAATCGTGCAGTTATTGCCGATTTCGCGAGTTACCTTGCTCCCGACGAACGTGGAGTACCGCGAGTTACCGAATCGAGCATCCATTTCCGATACCGTGAGTTACCGAATCGAGCATTTATTGCCGATACCGCGAGTTACCGAGTCGTGCATTTACTGCCGACGCCGCGTAAGTTACCTAACTCCCGAAGATCGTGGAGTACCGCGGTTACCGATTTCCATTGGGCGTGCTCCCTCGGATCTAGCGTGATTCCGAGGCTAGTTCACGTCGCAAGTATTATTAAATATGTTTCATATTAATTCTTTAAGATGCTTTGCTTATTTTGCTTATTAATAACATTTTATCTTAATAGCTTATTTCTTTAATTACATTTTGTGAATTTTATAATATTCTTTAATTGCAAAGGTTTATAAGTTAGTGCTTTAATATAATTTTATGTTTTAATTCTTCCTACTGTACTATATTTTTATTAGATAAGTGCACACTATTTTATTTTATTGCATGTGTGTGCTGTAACATATAGTTTATTAAATATACTATAATTGTTATAATTTTAAATTGTTATTTTTCTAGGATTGAACAAGCAAGCGAAATCAAGAATTGAAGAAAACAATTAATTTAATGTAATAGATAAAGATTTTCTTTTTCTCTTTTTCTCTATTTTTTTTATCCATACTGAGGTGGATCGAGTAGCTGAGGTATGGACAATTGATAGAGTTGAAGAAGAAAGAGTTAAAATAATTTATGACTTATATTAAACATTATATATTTCTTATATCTTGTAACTTTGTAAATGTTTGTAAGTTTGTAAGTTTTATAGTTTAAGAAAATATTTAATTAATATTAAATTTTAATATGGATTACTTTTATTTTAATTGCAAATAAAATACTTATTATAAAATGTATATTATTGAAAAATACATTTTTATTTTGCTTAATAAATATTGTATTACAATTAATAAATAAACATATTGTATTATAAATTAATATTGTATTATAATTGTGTTTTCCTTTATTAATAAATTATTAAGTATATAAATATATCTACATTATTATTAATTTATTAATTTTTGTTACTTATATTTATGTATGGCATATAATTCATTATTATTTGCTCTCTCTCTCTAATAATAATAAATATATTTCTCTTTTCCCTTGCGGGGTACAAGAGGACCACCGCTCCTCTTACAAATCTTTCTTTCTCCTCTACCACCATATCCATCCGCACGCCTCTCCGCACCGCTCTCCTTCCGTCACGCTCCGCACCGCTCCTCCTCCCGTCACGCTCCGCACGCCACGCCGCACGCAACAATTCGCACGCCACTCCGCACACCGCACGCCGCGCCTCACGCCTTGCTCGCCTTCCAACCTCTCTTTCCTCTCTCTCTCTTACCTATCATCGCTTCACCATCACACTCTCACACTCTTTCTCTCTCTCTCTCTCTCTCATTCCTCCCACTCCTCCTCTCATTTCTCCTCCTCTCTCTCTCTCATACCTTTATTCCTTCACTCTCCTATCCGTCCAACGTCCGTTCGTCTTCCGTCTCCCCTTTTCCCTCCTCCCTTTTACTCTCTTCCTCCCTTCTTTCTTGTAGTCTTTTTATCCATCTTTCCCCCCTTCCATCCTCCTCCAATATCTCCATTATCCTCTCTCTTCCTCCCCTCTCCCTCTCTCCCATACACACCTCCACCACGTGCTCCCAATTCTCTTTCGTCCATCCACACAATCTGCACCTCCTCTTTTTTTCCTCCTCCCAATATCCCTCCCCCCTCATCTCACACCCCAACCTAAATCTTGCTACCCTTACCATCCTCTCTTTTTTTCCCTTTACCTTGAGATACCTTGGTACTTTCAACGCCCTTATCTCCTTGTACCACCTATTCCATCATGATCTTTCTATCTTCTCAAACCTCTCTTGTTGTTGCATTTCTATATCCCTCATCTCCACAACCCCTCTCCACTCTCTACCTTCCTCCCTCCTCTTTACCCACTCTACTGACACCCCTCTCTCTCTATAGAAGTTTCTCCTCCCATTTAGACTTTCCCCCTTCCCCCTTTCTCTTCACTTCCTCCCAGCACTTCCTTGCCCACTCACTCCCCCCTCCCTCTTCCAACTTTTCTTCATACCTCATCGCCCTCCTTCCTAATTTTGTCCTCATCTTTTCCCTTTTTCCTTCTTCTCTCACCATATATTCCGGCGTCCTCCAATCTACCCCTAGTACCCACCTCATATATTTCTCTTGTAAACATTCCACTTTCCTCCATTCCTGCCACCTCCATATCTCCGCCTCAAACGCCACTACACTCCCCACCAACCAATCAAACATCTTTATTCTTTTCTCCCAATCCCCCCAAACCTTCTCTTCCCTATCCTCCATACTTGTCCTAACACACCCATTGCCTTCCTCACCCTTTCCTCCACCTGCGCCTCCTGTCCTCCACTCCTCCTAAATTTATACCCCAAATACACTATTTCACTCACCTCCTCTATTTCCTTCCCTTTCCACCACCAGCTCATCTTTTTTCTCCTTCCTCCTCCTCCTTTCCCAAACCTAATCACTTTTGTTTTCCCTGCACTCAATACCAATCCTTTCTCGTCTAAATACTTTTCTAACCTTCTCATCAACCACCTCAATCCCTCCTCTTCCTTCGCCAGAATCACCAAATCATCCGCGTACCCCATCATTTTTAACTTTCTCCCCCCAGCTTCACCCCACCTTTTTTTTTCGCAAGGGGAGAAAATCTTCCAAAGACCCCCGCAGCCCGTACTGCGGGGAGTGTGGGATTTCCTCGCAGTGCTTGTCCTGACGAAAGAACAGAGGCACCGCGAGAACCTACCCACTAAAAACTCCCCTTGTTAACCAAACCCTCCTCGCCTATGAGGGGTGAGTGGAAAGCCAGCGGCATACTTCGCCCACTTTCTCTGGCTGCTCGTGAGATCTTCCTGCATTGACGGGTGTGCTTTCCGCGGCTTTGAAAAAGCCGTTAAACATTCTTTCCCATAGATGTGGGTTAAGAGTTTTTCCGTCGATCGTTTGGTTACATGGGGTTTTATCGTTCCCCCGAATATTTTTCCTTATATCAACCTATTGTCCCCTCAACACATGACACACTTTCACTCATTGGTTACCGTGGTCTTGAGTGAAACAAAGGTTTTTTCGGTTCTCAGCTTGGGAAACAACTCAACAACGGAAAGGTTCATTGACTGGGATTCAGGCGATAAGCACCTTCCTCCTCATCTCTCCTATCCGCTCTTCCTCACTTCCTTCCTCCTTTGCCCTCATAACTTGTGCAAAATGCACAGAGGGCCCCCTTTTTTTTGGAGTTTTTCGAGTACTGTCTCGATTACTCCGTCTGGGTTCAGAATTATTACGCTCATAGTCAGCATCACTATGAGCGCAAGTCCAGCTCCATGCTTGTTTCTCCTCCCGTCCCTCGGATGGTGGCGGCAGGAGGCGACATTCGTGTTGCAGGCGGACATGGCGGGCACTTAGAACTGCCTGCCTTGTGGTTGTCCTTCAGTCCTTTGGTTTTACATATCGGGCAGCAGGGCTTCTGCGTGCAGGCACTGACTCGATGATCCGTTCCTCCGCATTTAAAACAGTCTGAAGATCTGTCTCGGTTCTCAGGTGGACATCTACTTCTAGTATGTCCGCGGGCAAGACATCGGTAGCATTGTACCGGTCTGTTCGGTAACAACTCGATTGTCGCCCTTATCCATCCTATATTCAGCTTCCCCTCTTCAGCGAGTTTGATTGTCGCTCGGGCCGGTACATGCATCCATGTTGCGCCCATTCCGCCTTTGAACCTTTTTATCAGGCTACAACGTATGTCAGCTGCACAGCAGTCGCCCTGCCGCGCCACTGTTTGTACAACCTCCTCTTGTGTCACCGAGCCGTCAAATCCGGTTATTTTGACGTTCAGCTTTTGCATAGGTCTACCAATCTTGACGTTTGTGTCCGCAAGTTTGTCTCGTAACTTGCTCGCGAGTTCGTCCGCTCTTTCAGCGGCCCCTTTACCGGGAATCGCGAGCAGGATACCTCCAGTGATTGTGTTCTTTACGGAGGGCTGTTCAATGCCCATCTCGTCTAGGTTTATGGATGCGCGAGCCCTCCTTAACACATCTGCGTATGTATTGCTGTCATTGTCGTCGATGCACGTTATCGTTACAGCCGCTGTTCGCGCGAGTCTTTTCTTCCTAATTTTCAGCGGGGGTGTTTTTCTTTTCTCCTTCTTGCTGTCTCCTCCTTGTGTAGTCTTAACTTTTTTCCCTTTGTTAATATTTCCTCTTTGTGTTTTTTGGGTTCCATTGTCAGACCTTTCTTCTTTGTTCCTCTCGCGTTTCTCTCTTCTGCCTAGGACCTTAGTTCATGGTGTCTTAGAAGAAGAGCTTTCTCCGTCTTTCTTCCTTTCTTGTTTCTTAACTGGTGCGGATGTGACAGTACTTGCAGTGCTTTGTGCGGCAGCGGCTGGAGCAGATACATGCGACTCAGTGGTTCTTGCCATTTTGGGTTTCCCTTTGATGGGTTTTTCTCGTCCTTGATTCCCGCCGCCTATCTTGGCGATATGCGATCCGGCAACCTGTAGTTGCACAAGGTTTTGGACCACGGTTGTCAATCCTTGTATCGCCGAAAATATTTGCTTCAGCGAGTCGTCTTTATAGGGTTCACTTGTCACCAGCGATAGTGGTGGTGATGTCTGCCGAGGGTGTCCATTTCTATCCCCTCCATTGTTTCTTCACCCGTCATATGTTTAGGGTTTTTGGGGATCACCCTGTTCCTCAGTACCTTACCCGGTTCTATCACTTTGGTTACTCCTTGTATCGGAGGTCTGATAGCCGGTGGTACGTAGATTGCTTTCACCATTGGATAGGTCGCTTCATCCTCATAGAAGGAAATCCTTTCTTCTCCCGGTGGAGGGGAGAGGGAGTCTTCTCTATTAGTTGGAGGTAAGTTTTTCTTTTCAGATTTCTCCAACTTTTGTTTCAGCAGATTATTCTCCTGTTTAAGGTGGACCATATCTCTCATCAATTTATCTAGTTTACCTTCTAGATATTTTGAGTCCCCTTGATGAAGCGCTCTTGCCTCAAGTAGTGCAATCGCGTCTATCGCCGCACGGGTTCTAGTTTTCATTGTCTTGCTTAGTGTCCCCTTTATATTGCGCGACTTGGCACGGGATTCATCCACCTCCCATAACCATCCTTTGATCTGTGCGCCAATGTCCGGCGTGGTCACGTCTGCCATGTCTGCAACCATTGATCCTAGTTCCATCCTTTGTTTGTACGTAAGATCGGATCCTCTGAAGTCACCCTCCTCTTCCGAAATTGAGGAGTCTATATTGATTTTGTACTTCCTCTTCTTCGCGGGTTTTATGCGCGTGGACTCTGTCGTGTCAGTTCTTGTCGTTCTTTGCGAGGAGGTTACACTCACGTTGTCGGAACTCGCAAGAATCATGCAATCGTCATAGGGTTCGGCTTTTGCTCTTGCGGGTCCGACCCTCTTCTTTTTACTCATAAGAGATACCAGAGTAATCTCCGGTAATCTACCTGGCAGGGTCTTCATGTTACTGTGCGATCCGTGTGCCCGCATATCGGTTTTCTTATGACCTTGTATGAGTCTCATCAGGTTTTCCCCAGGTTGTTGTCCTCCTATTCCTGCTCTTACAAGTTCGTTTGAGACGATCGTAGATTTGGTTGGACTGCTTGTCACCGACGATTCAACTAGCCCTTTGCTTGATGACGACGCATCGGGAACAGGGAAGGTATTCCCGAATGCGCCGACTGGGGTATCCGAACTCCCCTGCAGTGATACGTCTACTATATCATACTCCATATTTTTCATAAATGTAATTTTTTAACACAGTTGTCTTCTGCGGACTTATTTTCAGAGTTTTCCTTCTCTTAGACTGGCCTGCCAAAGCTATCGAAACCAGCTTTGCCGGATTTTTTTATAGAGGTTTTATCACCCTCGCAGCCCGTGCTTACTATGCAAGCACCGGCCCCCGGCCCCACGGATGGGGTTACGGTGTGAGTCCCCACGCCTCCCCTCGTGCAATGGGAGGCCGACCGTTATGCCGGATTACCGGCGTGCTAACGAGGCTGGTCAGGCCACGGATTTTTTATCGAGGTTTACTCCTCTATCCCGGTGGTGTGAAAAACACACCTATCGGATCCGGGCATCCGGGCGATTGAAGTCAGGGCCGCCAACCCCTACCGGCGAATCGGGACGAGTCTCAGAAGGGTCGCCGGACTCCCGTTCCCTCCGAAGAAGGAACTGTGCGCTCTTGGCACCGTGAGATGACTCCAACGAGCCGCCCCACGGTGAGCCTCCTCACCACGACAAGGTGGCGCACAACGAGGAGGAGCTTCACCCCACCTACCTCATCCTTCCCCAGCCCCTCCTCTATATCTGCTATCATCAGATTGAAGAATAACGAACTCAGAGGACATCCTTGTCTCACTCCTTTCCCCGTCCAGAACTTCCTACCCACTATTCCTCCCACCCTCACTCCACTCCTTGTCTTTTTATAAATCTCCATAATTCTTATTTTTAACCTTTCACTCACTCCTCTCTCTTCTAGACTCCTTGCCAATACCCCTCTGTCCACCGAGTCGAACGCCGCCTTCAAGTCCACTCACATTGCCACTACCTTCTTGCCTCTCTCTATCTCTCTCCACTACGTAATTCAGTGTGTACACATTATCAATAACCCCCCTCCCTTTCCTGAACCCCGCTCATTCCCTCATCAATTCGCTCATTCGCTCATCCCCTGCTCATTTTCATTGCTCTATAATATTTTAAGATGTATAATAATATTTTAAGGCTATTTTATAGCAGCGCCAAGTTTTTTGCGAAATTTTGTAATATTTTTTTATTTTGATTAAGTTTGAAAAATTTTTTTATTTAACTAGGTACAGATATAAAAAAAATAACTAGATACAAATGTAATTATTTTAGAAAGTATACTTAATAAAAATCAACTATGTAATAAGATATATTTTAAAATAACTAAATATAGAAACAAAAGTAACTAGATACAGATGCAATTATTTTAAAATGTATACCTCAAAAAAATTGACTAGATGTAAATAAAAAAATATAATTTTTAAATATACATGCAAAAGTAACTAGATATAGATGCAATTAAGATATAGATGCAATTATTTTAAAATGTTTTGCTTGAAAAAAAATAAACTAAATGTAGATATGAATATAATTTTTATAAATAAATAACTAGATAAAGATGCAAAAATAACTAAATACAGTCTTATCGATGCTTATTGGTTAAATATATATAAATACAACTTTTTCTGAAAGGTTTTATTTAAACTTGGCGTCATTTTCTGATATCACCTCTTTTATAGACAGAATATATAGCAAATTTTAATTTGTTTGGTATATAGAACTTTTTTTAAAAGTACAATTTTTTGGAAAGGTTTTTTATGAAGAAATATTTAAAAAAAAAAATTTTTTTATGAGAACTTTTTTTAAAAAGACTATTTTTTGAAAGGCTTTTTTTATGAGAAAAACTTTTTTTGAAAAGACAATTTCTTTAAAAGGTTTTTTTAATGAGGAAAACTGTTTTTGAAAGATTTTTTTTATAAAAAAAACTTTTTTTAAAAAGACAATTTTTTTAGAAGATTTTTTTAATGAGAAAAACTGTTTTTGAAAGATTTTTTTATGAAAAAAACTTTTTCTGAAGACAATTTTTTTGAAAGGTTTTTTTTAATGAGAAAAATTTTTTTGAAAGGCTTTTTTTATGAGAAAAAGATTTTTTGAAAGGTTTTTTTATGAGAAAAACTTTTTTTGAGAAGACAATTTTTTTGAAAGGTTTTTTATGATAAAAACTTTTTTTTAATACAACAAGGCGTGTACTTGGCGCCCTTTTTTTTACCTTTTTTTAAAAAAAAAAGGTTTATTTTTGTGAGATATCATTTCTTTTTTTTAGTAAAAATAATGGTAATAATAAACTTTATCAATGAGGTCCTACCACCACCCCCGTCATATTTTTTCAATACGACGGTCCTCTTTTTAACTTAATTTATACAAATCTAATAATTTTTTTTATACTTCACAACATGTTTTATAAAGAAAATTATTAGTGATCATAAAAAGGGTATAAAAAACTATTTGCATTTCTAAATTATTGCATTTTATATATATATATATATGTAAGAGTGTTTATCAACTCTCGTCGATTCCAGAATCGTGAAAAGAAATATAGCCGTTTGATGCCTATAAAACAAGATTTTATTAGTAACAGTACTGGATACGATAAACAATCATACAGATTTTCATAACTCCTAACCTATAAAACAAGAATCGAAAGCAATGCTCTTTCCTACACAAGCCTGAATGATTCTACGTGTCTCATCCACTGGTTTCTATTAAATTAGAATTGACTATTAAACAAGAATTAACAATTAAACACAAACAAGTAATAATTATTACATATGAGTTTAACACGACAACGTGGTCCACGCTTACTCCGTTTTCGAGAGCACACGCACATCAGCACTCAAGTCGCTCACGTGAACCGCGCGTGCCGCGGTCTCACCGTATGACGGCGTAACAGTTTGAATGTGTAGCAGAGCTGCACTTAAAAGGAAATTCTACTCCGAATTTTCTTTTACATATATATATATATATATATATAAAAGCAGATTACTTTTACTGATCAATTTTCTGTAAGAAAATAACAAAAACATCTTTAGCACCTCTAGGCCATTGTCTTTTTTTAATTAGCGCATCGTCAGCTTCAATCCAAATGTTAGACATTTCTTCTCTACATATACTTGTGTAATGACCTTTTTCGATAGATGGTCCATGATGAAGTATAGCACTCATTACTTTGTACAATTGCCCAACAATTATTACTTTAGTTGTTGGGACAGCACGCAAAGTAAACTTATCTGTTTTTACTGATTTTACTGATTTACCGTCTTGAATTGGTATTAAATGAATAACAATGATATCTCTGCTTAATGTAAATTCACTTTTAACTAATATTTCATTTTTGGTACAATTTTTGCATGATTCGTTGTTCAATTGACACCAATGGGAAAATGTTAAGTTTAATAACTCATTAAGATCATAACTTTGTTTCTTGCATTTATTTATTGGAATTGAAATAAAAATATTATTATTAACAATAGTTTTTGTATAATTACAACTTTTGCATTGTTTAATGGTAGTAACTTGATGCTCTATTAAACTTTTTATACTATCGTATTTTGTACATAGAGCTGTAAAGAATTCACATGCATCTCGTTTAACACTTTTGGAAAAATACTCTCCTAAAGATTGCCGTATAACGTATGTATTCAAGTTGTGCACTTTATTTTCATAATGACACATTAATACATTTAAATCGTTTAGTTTATCATAATCGGCTATTTGTTTTCTAATAGAATTTAAATGTAACAAACATTGTAATACTGCATTTGCATAACATGAAACTTTATCTACATTTTGGAAACCATACATGTTCCAAGTAATATTTTTTCGCACCTTCTCATGTGACTCTTGAATAGAATTAACTATTTTTGGCACTGCCCATAAAACATCTTTTATTCTACGATATCGCTCTTTTACAAGAGAAATAGTTTTTGTTTCTGCATTGTTTAATCGTTTTAATCGATTATATTCAATAATAGCTTCTTCATTAGCTGTTATAGATAAAGGATTAAAATTAATCAAATGTAACCCATCTAAAGATGTTAGTAGTGACAAAGCAACGTAAATTTGACCATGACTAAATACAGAATTACCTATATCCATAATAGCATTCTGCAAACTCAATCCTTGGCTTTTATGAATAGTAATTCCATAACTCAGAGACAATGGAAATTGATCTCTAATAACATACACTCTATCCATTACCTCAAATTTAACACTTACTCTTTGAATTAAATATTCCGAACCTGATGGTAAAAGAAGTTTAATGCTTTCTACGCGATCGGTAGATATATCTTGTACAATCGAAATCACTTGAGCAATCGTGCCATTTACAAGACCTAAAGTAGCATCTATGTTACGCCTTATCATAACTTTTCCAATTTTTAAAGTAATACGTTTCGAAAGCCCAGCTGTTTTAGAGTTGTCCTCATCATTATTTTCCAATACCTTTAACACTTTCTTTTTTACATATGGACTACACTTGACCGTATCTTCAGCAACTAATACTATTTCTTTCGAAGGAATACGGCTTAACATTGCAGCGTTTAAAACATCACACATGTGACAAGTAGGCAGCAAACAAACAGTATCTGATGTCATATTATTAATAAAATTACACAATTCGTTTAATCTAGACTCGAAGGAATTTCCCTCAAAAGATATCTTTCTCTTTTGTAGAATGTCAGAATCGGATTTTGTTAATAAACCAATACGAACTCTCGATAACAACTCACGGTAAGATCCATCTCCTTTCTGACGCATATTAATTGTTAATTCATCATAATTAAATAATGTTGTCCACAAATTTGCAACTCCTAAGCAACCGAAATATTTATCTATTTTTTCCTTTGAGAAGTTTGCAAAGATAAAATCTTCACGTACAGGAGGTAATTGAAGTAAATCTCCAAGCAAAAGAATATGCTTTTTTCCAAACCAACCATCGTCGCAATCGCTTGTGTCAAATATTTTACACAATCGAAAATGTATGTACATAAAAGTCAAATTAGATATCATTGATACTTCATTAATTATAAAAAGAATAACATTCTTTAGCTCCGTTCGCAGAATTGGTAACACATGGTCAGACAATTTTCTATATTTAAGAGTATGACCATGTTCAACAGGTAATTGAAGCAATCTATGAACTGTCAAGCCGTCTATATTAAACGCTGCTATACCAGTAGGTGCT
This sequence comes from Linepithema humile, assembly GCF_040581485.1. Taxonomy (NCBI): domain Eukaryota; kingdom Metazoa; phylum Arthropoda; class Insecta; order Hymenoptera; family Formicidae; genus Linepithema; species Linepithema humile. Next base: position 12,889,819 of record NC_090134.1, on the reverse strand, counting down.
GATACAGCAGTATCTTTTTCGAGATTTTGTTTAATCCAACATGTAACAGTTTTGATTAAAAAGCTTTTTCCAGTACCACCTTCTCCGCTAACATACAGTCGCAATATTGAATTATCTGACTGTATAGTGGTAATGATTCTGTCAAATACTCTTTTCTGATCCATGTTTAATTGTCCTATCATTTCAGAGACATCGATTTCTTGAATATTATTCTTATCACCGAGATCTTTAAAGTCTTGCATCGCTTCACCCGCTTCTATATTTTCAACACCTATCGGATTATCAGGATCATCCTGTGATTCACGTTTTTGTGCTTTATCTAAACATTCTTGAACCAACTGTTTAGCAGCTTCAAATGCTTCTTGCAATTCTTCTAGCTTTTCGTGATATTTTAATGCTTCCGTTAAATGTAGTTTTACTTTGTGAAATGATTCTGCATAAGTATCACATTCATTTTTAAGATCTTCTAATTTGTTCCACGGTTGAAACATAAGTAATAATGAAGAGAAATAATTTTCCGGTTGTATCTTAATATTATATTTATAATGATTGATAAGATATCCTCGCTGTCGTCGTATAAGATAGTAACCATTGCCCATTTTATAAAATTCACCTTTGTTATTTCGTGGTTTGGCTTTTCTGATATCATACCATTTTGCGAACTCGTAAAGAGACATAAATTCCAGTTCTTCTGGTCTCTGTGGATAGTGATCATCTATCAACGATTCATGAAATAAATCTGTCGATTGACTAGCAAGTGCCTCAATCTCTTTACGAGTTTTTAATTTTCGTGATCTAATTCGATTAACATCTAACCATCTAATAGTTGTATCTGAATCGGTTCCATATAAAGCGATACCTAGTAATGTATCAGCAGCTTCAAGAGCTCCACATTCTCTGTTACTCGTAAATCGTAAAGCAATATTCCAAAGACGGCTGGCCAATGATTTATTTGTATTATTTTTAGCATCAAGAATAATATCAGACAACTCACATTTTGCCGCTTTATTCATATATTTGGTAATGGTACCAGGTAAGCAATGTCGATTTTTTGCCAATAAATTGTATATCCATATTTCCTTCCCAAGCAGTTAAAAGGACAGGATTATAATCATTTATATTGATTTCTTCTTCTGTTCGAGAAATATTGTAAAGCCTACTTTTATGTTTCAATTGTTTTCTACCTGCTATTGCAGTTTTGACCTTAATTATTTTTAAAGACTCAGTAACAGAACGAGGAAATCCAAAACAACATACTCGAACAACTTTACGTCCTACTTTTTTAGAACGAAGACAATAGTCGTTATGTTTGTGTCGTTGATGTGTATTAACACGCCTGTGCAATAGTGGTGAGATATTTTTATTTGGAATTTTACAGCTAACATGTAAAATAAATTTGGAAACTTTTTCCATACTAGATTCACCAATAATTGGGGCATCTTCAATCCAAATTAATAAATGAAAATGTTGTATTCCTCTACCTTGATATTCTCGTCGCCAGAAATAATGCATTACCTCTCCAATTGGATTATCTTCCGAACAAATAAAATCAAGCATTGTCCAAAACATGTTATCGAGAAATCTCGATGTTGACACAGGTTCTTTAGCGATAAGTGCACTGGTGCTTAACGATGTATCACACCATCCATTTACTTCACGAATGTATTCACCTAATTCTTCCCACAACCATTCACCAGGACTTAATGTTAGAAACCATGTTGCGGGTCCATAATGGTGTGTCATACAATTTAAATCACTTCTCGGTCTACGCCAAAATTGTTCCGTATTCCTTAGCGACGCAAATATTGTGCTCAAATCAGATTCTAATAAATCTTTGGACATTGCCTCTAAATATTCTTTAGCCGTATAACGAGCTCGTTGATTAGTAGTATACATTTTATGATAAATTCCACGTTTTAACTGACGTATATTGGTACCGTTTAACAAATAAAATAGATATTGTTGATTTAATCTATACTGCGGATGTTTGGACATTAAGCGACATTTAATGAATTCATGGTCATGAAGCTTGACCTCCCTATCTGCATGCTCTCCATTAATACCGTAAGGATATAAATCAGGAAAACATAACAAATCCAAACATTTTTCACGATTATCCATAGGCATATCCTGAATTTTTAACATTTGATATAAAGCCGTTGCAGTTTTATTTTCCCTTTTTTCATATAATGGATATATAGAATATTGCTCATAGTTATCATTATCATTAATAATCTGAGTTAGTAATGCCTCATGTCGATTCAATGCCTTATCTTCAACGTTTTCCATATATAATTCATGATTAATATTTATCGCATCAGTTTCAGAACATAATTTGTTTAATGTCTCTTGTATTGGAAGTGGTAAATGAAAGGTTCTACCTTTAACTTTTTGTATCATTTGTCTTCCAGGTAATTTTTTATTCATAACAGTTCCCATTTTAACAACAGTTTGAAACGCTTTAGCTCTCTGTATAAGAATCTTTTCGAATGTGTTAAGAGATAATATCACATCCGGCACATGATTTGTACGAAGATTATTCAAGATGCAATATGCAGGCATCGAACCTTCACGAAATTTTCCTTTACAATAAATACATATGTACTGCGAATTAATTTGTTGCTTTTTTACATGTTCCATTAAATCTTTCCAAATTGGAGTATCCATTTTTATTCTAAGACTTGTGATCTCAGAAACGTTTCTTCTATAACAAAGTCTTTCACATGATACACAAGCATGACGCGGTGTATCCATTAAGCGTTTTTTTAATATCTTAAATGCATTCTTATATTTAGAAAATATATCATACTCATTTGCAATTGCATCGCTTTGCTTACGTTTGTACATATCTGTTATTTCTTGTGCTGCAGTCACAATTTCATTTAATACATCTAAATCAGCACAATTTAATGCTTTATCTAACTTAAACATTTGTCCACAAACACTTGTGAGTTGATAAATCAAACGTTTAATATTTCTTATTTTTGAAAAGTGAGGCGATAGCAATACAACTGGTAGAAACATCGCTTTACAAAGAGTTAAATCGATGTAACAACTTTGCGCGTGACCCAATTTTAAATCTGAAGTTTTTACTATACATTTATACATATCTTCTACCAATGTAGGTATATTTTTTAAAGCACATGAATCAACAGTTTCAAGAAATTTTTGATAACGTTTAATCAAAGCTGGATTGTCAATTTTACATAAAGTGGGACAACACGACCATGACTTTTTCGCTCGTGCTGTTGTCAAAGGTAACACATTTATAACTTGACCTTCCATATTCATTGCTAAAGATTCTTATAAAGTTGCTTTACAATACATAGAATCTGCAAAATAATTTTCGGATGAAGCTGTATGTCTAGATACTCCACACAAAGCATTCAATTGTTCATCAATTGTATGACATTCAGCAACAAGAGTCAAACATACTTCTGCTTTCTTTTTAAGTCTATATAATATTTTATTCATGTCGTCAATATAATTATTTCTAACATTATTACACCAACGTACTATTTTCTCAGCTTCTAATTGTTTTTCGATATTACATTCAATATTTAATTTTTTCGAAATATTTTTAATGAATGTTATCAAAGAACCATTTTTTAATTTTATAGAATTTTTGCACCGAACATTTCTATATTTTTTAGTGATGTTATTAGTAACATTGCAATTTTTTATGTTATGTTTATATTTCAATGTTTCATTCTTTTTTTCTCTTTCTTCTTTCTTTTTCTTATAATATTGTTTGTTATAATTCCATTTACGTTCTAATATTTTTTGTCTACTTTCTTCCTTTTGCATCAATTTAGAATAACGTATGCGCTCTTGCGTGCATCGCATTGCAAAATTTTTATCATATTGTTGCCGCTTTTTAGTGCGATTATAATCTAAATTTTCTTTATATCTGCGCTTCTTTTTAGCACGATTATTTTGTACATTTTCTTCATATCTGCGCTTCTTTTTAGCGCGATTATCTTCTAATTTTTTTTTATATGTGCGCTTTTTTTTAACGCAATTATCTTCTAAATTTTCCTTATATTTCTGTATTTTTTTAGCACGATTATATTCTAAATTTTGTTTATATTGATGTCGTTCGTAATGCGCATAATTTTTTAAGTAATCACATATATCTTGATTTTCCTTTTTGCAACTTTCTTTGTTATCAACAAAATTGTTAGTCAATGTAATATCATCTATATTTATTATCTCTTGGTTATCCTTGTTATTAATTTGATCAACAAAATTGTTCTTTAATGTATTTGATTTTTGTTCTATTTTATTTTGTCCTATTGTACGTGAAGGAGCTACTTTCTTTGGTTTTATTATTGCTAACGGAGATATTTTTTGAATAACTCCATATATTAAATCTTGAGGAAAATGCTCTATTACATTAGATTCCAAAATTTTTACTAAATGTGAACGCATTAAGCTATGATCTTACTTTACTGTATCAGGCTTGATATTAAATAGTAATGAAGTTGCAAAAGCTATAGAAAAAACACCACAATCATTACCGTTTGGTTGTTGCTGCACAGTAGGAAATCGGACAGGCCGTTGATCAAAAGAATAAGTCGGAAATAATAGTCTTAAAAATTGTTCATGATTTTTATGCAACTTCTTTTTATTCAATGAATCATAAATAAATAAGTTTTGTGCATCATAATAACTGCATATCCAATGTCCATCTAATGCGCCAGGACGTGACGAACTATATAATATCTGTATATGTTCATTATTGTCAGGTATAGGTTGTATTTCATCAAGACATTGTAATAGCAATGTTTCGACAGGTCTATAATTAGAACATCTTTCTAAAAGATGATTAAAATGTTTTATATGCAAATCTGTTAGCCATTCACCTTGAACAATAATATTTTTTTGTTCGGATAACAAAACTATTTTTGTCTCAGTTTTTATAATCATTTGATCTCGATATCTTTCATTTTGCATATCATTTTCTAAGTACACCTGTATACGTCCTTCATTCTCTTTATAATCTTTTTTATCAACTTGATCAATTCGATTATTATTAATTAATGTTAGATCTGCAATTTTGTCTAAATCTGCTATGTTTTTTTGCATTTTTAACAAATCATTATTTAATTTCTTTAATTTACAAGGACGATTATACTCTTCCAATTGATTTAATTTCTTTTCATTTGTCTTATTTTGATGTATCATACGCTTACGAGTTGTTTCAGCTTCTTTTGCTTTTATTAATGCCAATGAAAGTACTTTTTGAACACCATATTTTGGATCTTGAGGAAAATGTTCGATTACATTAGATTCAAAAATTTTTATCAAATGTGAACGCATTAAGCTATGATCATACTTAACTTTTTCTGGTTTAATATTGAATAGTAACGAAATTGCAAAAGCTATAGCGAAAACACCGCAATCATTACAATTTGGTTGACATTGCACAGCTGGAAATTTGATAGGTCGTTTTTCAAAAGGATAAGTTGGAAATAATCGTCTTTAAAATTGTTCATAATCTCTGTGCAACTTTTTATTATTAAACGAATCATAAATAAATAAATTTTTTTGTCATAATAGCTACATATCCAATGTCCATCTAATGCGTTTAGACCTGACGAACTAAATAATATCTGTATATGTTTTTTATATTCTGATGCACATTGTATTGTATCAAGAGAATACAATTTTTGTGTTTGCACAGGTCTATAATCTGAACAAGTTTTTAAAAGATGTGCAAAATGCTCCGTATGTACATATATCATTTAACCATTCGCCTTGAGCAATAATACGTTTTTGATCAGACGACAGCGTTATTTGTTTTTCCATTTTATAAGTATTTTTGTCTTTTAATTAAATATATATTTTAGATTATTATTTGCAAGAGCACAGCAATTGCTTTTTACAGGTGCACAGCAACTCTTCTTTTTATAACAAGTGTTTAAAGACGCACAGCAGTCACTCTTGAAGGTGCACAGCAACCCTTCTTTCTATAAGCGCACAGCGCAGTAATACTTTTTATAAGGTGCACAGCAACCCTTCTTTTTTGTAAGCGCACAGCAGCTCTTATATAAAAAAAAATATATACTTACTTACACCTAAACTCCTCTGGAATCCAAGAAACAAAAAAACTTCTCTGGAAATCCAAGAAACAAAATAAACATTTAATACAGTAATGATGGCTATACAATCTTTTATTTCAATTTTTAATGTTACAGTAATTATACAATTTTGTATTACCTATTTAATAAGTTATCCTTCTTCCTCGTTTCCTCTAATTGGCTCCTTTTCTCTCTGTCTCTCTCTCTCTCTCTCTCTCTGTCTCTCTGTCTCTCTCTCTCTCTCTCTCTCTCTCTCTCTCTCTCTCTCTCTCTCTCTCTCTCTCTCTCTCTCTCTCTCTCTCTCTCTCTCTCTCTCTCTCTCTCTCTCTCTCTCTCTCTCTCTCTCTCTCTCTCTCTCTCTCTCTCTCTCTCTCTCTCTCTCTCTCTCTCTCTCTCTCTCTCTCTCTCTCTCTCTCTCTCTCTCTCTCTCTCTCTCTCTCTCTCTCTCTCTCTCTCTCTCTCTCTCTCTCTCCCTCTCTTTCTCCCCCTCTCTCTCTCTCTCTCTCTCTCTCTTTCTCTCTCCCTCTCTCTCTCTCTCTCTCTCTCTCTCTCTCTCTCTCTCTCTCTCTCTCTCTCTCTCTCTCTCTCTCTCTCTCTCTCTCTCTCTCTCTCTCTCTCTCTCTCTCTCTGTCTCTCTCTCTCTCTCTGTCTCTCTCTCTCTCTCCCCCTCTCTTTCTCCCCCTCTCTCTCTCTCTCTTTCTCTCCCTCTTCCTCTCTCCCTCTCTCTCCCCCCTCTCTCCCCCTCTCTCCCCCCTCTCTCCCCCCTCTCTCTCTCTCTCTCTCTCTCTCTCTCTAACACCTCTCCTTTTGAAAATTGCACGAGGTTCCGCCCTTGGTAAAAGGAGTTAATTCTCTTGACCAGAAAAAGGAACCACGAACGATTGGTTGAGGCCTCTAACAGCGTAATATCGATCCTTACGATCGTTGACCTGTTCTCAGCCAAGGAAAATCGTTCGGCTCGTGCGGTCGCCTCCTCTCATACCGACCAGCGAGCAAACAACACAAATTCATACTTTTATTGTTGCGTCCGTCCGTATACCTGACTCCGCCCCTTTCCCTCCAGGTTAGGACGTAACAATACTTACCATTGACAATAGACATGTAATGCACTGATTGCAAAAACTGTAAAATAAGTTGATTAACAACATCTCTTCTTAATCTAAAGTGTGTTGCAAATTCTTTTTCGCTGTATTCAGACATGACAGCTTCATAATTTTCTATGCAGTCTATTTTTATCGCTTTCGTCTTCAGAAGATGAAAATGAATCAAAAAGTATTTCCTCGCCGATAGATATCTTTGAATCGGATGATGATGATGAGGATGAAAAAGTCATGATTACTTTATACACCAAATATATAAGTCGAAAAACGAAGTAAAACGAAATCGAGAACACCTTTAAAAATATGCACATGTTATATTCAGATTAGGTTATAAACTGTGTTCTTTTTATAGTGGTTCGAGTTCATTTCAGAGTCGTTCAAAGCACATAAGTAATTAACTTCCTGTTCTACGACCCACTTCCGGAGTTCTTCTATCTTAACCCAAAGATACCCAGGTCTGCTTGGGTCTGTTCCGAGATAGACCCAGAACAGACAAAACGAACAATACTATTAATTTATCCTCCAGATTAATAGCGTTAATCATCATGACGTTTCGGCTCAGGCAGTCGACATGTATCATACGGTCGGACGATTGGTGTATTAAATTATATTTATAACTTTGTAGCTAGCGCTAGCGACCAGCGCGCTATTCTCGGGTTAATATTAATCTTTTTCATCGCAAGAACTAATGAATTACAGTCAGTTACAATGCGAAACGTAATACCTTGTAAATACACATGAAATCTTTCTATTGCTTTAATTATAGCCAGAGTCTCGAGTTCGTAGCTGTGATATTTTTTCTCCGTATTTGTTGTAGCCTTACTAAAATAGGCAATAGGGGCCCATACTTTATTGACTTGCTTCTGCAATAAAATAGCTCCAAGACCTTGATAGCTGGCATCAGTATGCAGTTCGGTTTCAGCGCAAGGATTAAAAATGTGCAACACTGGTGCCGAAGTCAATTCTTTCTTAAGAGATTCAAACGCTTTAATACAATCATTATCAAAATTAAACTCTATATTTTTCCGTGTTAACAATGTAAGTGGTCTCACTTTTAGTGCATAATCTTTAATGAATTTCTGGAAATAATTGAAATCCTAAATAGCTTTAAACTTCTTTTACATTCTTTGGTTGAGGAAAGTCTAGTATTGCCTGAGTATGTCTTTTACTCATGGTAATTCCTTTTGCAGATACAACGTATCCAAGAAATTCGATCTCAGTCTTGAAAAATAAACATTTCGCTAAAAATTTAATTCTAAATTATATTTTTTTAATAACAATAACACTTCTTTTAAGATATTAAAATTTTCATTCAACATTACCGTTAGAATAAGTATATCATCTATATATAAGAGAACTTTTCCATCATATAATAGATCTTTTAATATATATAGCAATCTTTTTTGAAATTTAGGGTGCGTTCCGTTATTCACTGCGAGTACTGACAGTGTGACGTCACACAAGTGTACTGCGGGTATCGTTCCGTTTTAACTTCTTGTATTTTTTTACTGCTATGAGATCATAAAAAGGAACGCACTTGCAGTAACTTCCAACAGTTGATATATGTTTATAACTACTTTCAAGTGTCGTCAAAAATGAGTGAAACATCTAATTCTGAAAAAAGTATTGCATTAATTGTGCGTATAATATTGGATATTATAAATGAATCAAGTGATTCTAGTGACACAAATGATTCGGATGACGAAATTTTATTAAGAGAACTGAATCGACGATCTCCTGTACCTAGAATAAAATGTAAAAATTATGTAGAGAATATCGTGTCATTATATTCAGATATGGAATTTAAAAGCCATTTTCGGTAAGTTATTACTTACATTAATTTTATTATATTAATCTCATCATTATTAGTCGCTTATGAATCGATTGTCACTAAAATTTTTATCAATATTAATGATAATTAACACCTTTAATTTTAATCTTATTATAATCTAATTAATTTTTTCTATATTTTAAAGCAAATAAATAACATAAATTAAGTAAATAAATTAAAATAGGAATTAAAAAATAGGAAAAATTAATATAACATAACCTAAAAAATGTAACATGATTAATGGAATGTTAAAAAATATTTTATTTTTTTATTAATCAGTAAGCTACAAATTAAAAATTATTTGTTTGCTATTTGTAGAATGACACGCAAAACATTTATATTTTTGCTGGCATTATTGACTCCTCATCTTGTAAAAGATTCAAAGTTTGGACGTCACCCATTAAGCAGAAAAACAATTATTATTAGCTATTTGGATGATGGCAACACCTGATTCGTATAGGTAAACATTTCATAATATGAAGCTTAAATATGTTGATACAACTATTAAGTATGTATAATATTTTTCTATCAATTCTTATTTTTATTTCTTCACATATTTTATTTATTGTATTTTACTTACTGTTTTTATATATACTTTATTTTTTAATAAATTTGATATATGATAAGAATTTTTGTGTGCAGAAGTGTAAGTGATAGACTTGGTGTTGGAAAAGCAACAGCTTGGAGAAGCATAAGAAGAATTGTTTCTGCTCTATATACTCACTTGCATACGTTCATAAAATGGTCATCTGCAGAAGAGGCAAAAGATACCTGGACAACTATAAAAAATAAATACGGTTTTCCTAAAGCAATAGGTGCAATTGACGGCACTCACATAAAAATAGTTGCGCCAAAAGTCAATCCAGAGTGCTATATAAACAGGAAGGGATATCATTCAATACAGCTACAGGTCCATAAATATAAAAATACGAAGATAACACACACACACACACGCACACACGCGCGCGCGCGCACGCACGCACGCACGCATGCATGCATAATAATTTTATATTTTTAAATAAAATAAAAAAATCAGAAAAGCTTACTATTTTATAATATATAATCTAATTTGCATGTTTTTTTTAGGTTATATGTGACTGCAGTTTAAAATTTTTGCATTGTTATGCTGGACAAGTTGGTTCCATACATGACATGAGAGTCTATCGCTTATCGGGTTTTCAAAAGATGTGCACAGAAGAAAATTTTCCAGAAGATAGTCATCTGTTAGGAGATGCTGCGTATGGAATCCAAAAATATATAATGGTTCCTTATCGAGATAATGGGCATTTGACAGAAACAGAAGTAACATATAATAAAATACATTCTTCTGCGCGTATGATTGTAGAAAGGTCACTGGGACTCTTAAAAGGAAGATTCAGAAGTATTCTTGATACTTTGCCAATGACCAGGACAGATTTAGTAGCTAAATATGTAGTAGTTTGTTGCATTTTGCATAACATCTGTTTGTTACATAATGACATTATAGAAATACCAATAATAGTAAATGAAACGCAGTTTGAACCGAATCGTGATACTATTGATCCTCAAAATAAAGAACAAGGCATTGAAAAACGCAATCTTATTGCACAATCGTTTATAAATCCTTAATTATTTTCATATATTTTATAAATATCTTGTATATTTGTAGAAGTCAATATATATTTTGTATAATTTTATAAATATTATCATGACATTTCAACGCAAATATATTAATTATATTGAAATTTGTATTGATTGTCTTAAAATTCTTTTCCAATTTTACAAAAAATTTCACATTTTTACTAATATCCCATATCCTGTAAAAGTTAATAATTATAATTATTATTATTAATTAAATTTTTTATAATTTAAAATGTAAATAAATTAAAAGTTAAGTTTAAAGAATTAGTTTTTATTTAGTGTCAGGTTTTATTCAATGCCAGTTTAATCATGTTTTTTCTTATACTTTATTAATACTTTAATTTTAACTTTACTAACTAACTTTATACTTTATACATAAAAATTAGATATGTATCAGTCTTTTAATTTTAATATATATGCTTAATGTATAGTCTTAATGTAATTTTTTTAATGTATTAATTTTATAAAATTCTATAATAAACTAAAATAAAAACTGTAACAAATTATTGCACCATAAATGTATTACAATAAGACTTTAAAAAATATTCTTATATTAATGATAAAAAAAACAAAAAATAATCTTAACAATGTTTTCACAACCACTTTGCAATGAGGCACAGTGAGGATATAAATTTTTTGCGCATATAAGTACGCGCGGCTCACTGCGAGTTGATGATGTCCAGGAACTCATTTTAGAAAAGCTTTATTTAATATCTCTTCAATTTTTTTTAGCTGTTCCATTTTTTCTATATGTCTCTTGTCAGCAGATTCACGTTTAAGAATTTTTTCTTTTAAACATTTTTCCATATACGTTTCCATGTTTAATTTTCTTTTTTTTACTATAAAAGAAAATTATAGATTTGAATGTATTTGAGATTATATTTATAATATAACAGATGCATTTATAATAAACAGATTGTAAAATGTTATTTATACTTACTTTTCTTCAGACTTTCTTCTGTACTACAAGAACTTTCAGAACTTTCATCGCTTGTTTCGATACTTGTTCCAGCAACTGCTAAAGGTTTTATCCAAGGTTTTTTGTTAAATATATTATCCATCAGCTAAAATATTCACATAAGTAATATACTTACACACTAATTATATATATTGTATATATTACGTAATATATAAAGATACCATTATATTTAATCATTTAATATAAAGATATCATTTACTTTTTTTCTTTTCAAATTCGATTTTAAATCATACAAATAATTATTTTTCATGAGATAACTATTTTTTTCTTTACAGAATTGTAGTGAATATTTCTATGTACTACAAAAGTTATTCATAATTATGCATAATTAAATTAAGAAATACTTACATCAAAATATTCCCATTTTCTTTTATCATTTCCTGAACGATTGTTGTGGTCTTTTATATTTTTATAAGTCCTCTTCATTGCTTGAAATTTTATAGCACATTTTGTCCCATTAATATTATATCCTTTTTTTCTCATTTCTTTAAAAACATTTTCCCAGCAACATTTTATTGTGCTCTTTCCATTATAAAAATCTTGTTCTTTAGTAGTATATATGTCAATCAGAAGTAGTGTTTCTTCTCTTGACCAATTATGCTGTTCTAATTATACCAAAAAGTTAATTTAATAATTTTTATTAAAGTAGATCAAAGTTAAGTACTTATTTTAACGTACCTTTACCTTTATCTTCATTTAAGGTAGATGCTGTAGAAATAATGTTCGTGTTTCTATTTTTCAAAATACTACAATCTGAAAATTGAAACATTTATTAAAATATAATTGAATAAAAATCAATTAAAAAATAACAGTTCAACATTTTGAAGCCTAATATTTAATTTTAACATTTTTAAAATAACACTAATTTTTTAATAAATTAATTAATCAGTTTATAAAAGAATTTGTTTAGACATTAAACTTCAAAGTTAAAACTCTTGTTATAAAAAGAATGTTTAATACGATTTTATACATTACCTATGTTGTTAGTTTTTCTTTTTTTGTTATTGTTGTTAATACACAGTTTTGCTTCTTCCAGCAAGGTTGTTGCAAATTGTAAATCTGAAACAAAAACATAAACATTAATAATGGTCCAAATACCTTAAATTTTAAAAATATTTATGAAATATAAAATAATAAAATATAATTTAAAATATTTATATGTTAAAAATGTAATTGTAGTATAATATAAATGTAATTGTAATGTATTTTGTACTATTATTGTACATTTAATTTTAATTAAAGAAAAAAATTCTTACCATTTTGAGCTCTTTCCGCATCTTCGGGACTTACTCTTATATTATATTCCTTATTTTCATCGTTGTCGATCAAGGTTAGATCGGTTAAAACAATATCCATGTCAGACAGCTGCACACCCATGGAAGACGCCATCTTAATTACTGCGAGTGCTTCACCTCGGTGATTGCAGTAGCCGCAACAGGAAATACGTAAAAATCAATGACGTCATGGATTTCTAGCAGTACTTTCGCAGTGCACTATTGGCAATATCGGAACGCTACTGGTAGTACTGTCAGTACTCACAGTTAATAACGGAACGCACCCTTAGCCGGCGCTTCAGAATAACCAAAAGGCATTTTGACATACTCGTATTGTGCCCTATGCGTGGCAAATGCAAAGTATTGAGTATCCTCATTATGTATTTTAATCTGATGGAAACCATTGCGTAAATCTAATTTTGTAAAAAACTGTTTACCGTATAATTGATCAAGTTGATCTTCAACAAGAAGGAAAGGAAATTTTTGAGGATAGATCCGTTGGTTAAGCGGACGTAAATCAATACACATCCTTTTTTTTCCATTTCCTTTTGAGACTAGGACAATGCGTGAATAGTAAGGAGAGATGCTATGCTTTATTATTTTTCTCTTTAATAAATCTTCACATATTGTGTTGTTGTGTGTCGAAAGACCACAACGTAATAATTATAGGTTAATTAGGCAATAACAATAATAAACATTTAGAAGGCCATTAATCGAGGCCACTTCTCGAGAATCCTGTGACAAAAGTTATTTAATTATTAAACAATTAGGCGCTGACGCGAGCACTCGTTCTTAGAAGCCCGAGTGTCACTTGCGTCTAAAGTAGATTAAACAGATCAGCATTTTGGTAACACAATGGATCGATATAGTTCAAGTCTCATTGTGTTCCGAATACTGATCCGTATAAATTAAGGCGGCACACAAGGCGCCGCGGGGTTTTTATCAGCAAAGTTCCGGACGAAGCACGACACGTCGCGTATACGCGTAACCACGGTAGTACGGTCGCCGAATAAGTGAGGTGACAAGTGTAATAAGAAGATACCAAATAAAAGTTATTCTATCTATTCAGAAGTGCTTAATTATTCTAAACTCTCCGAGCCAAAGCCCCCTTGACCAGCACGGCAAATCTCAAATCAATACGCAGCGCCTACCGCTACCGAAGTAGGCGCAACAAATTGGTGGCAGCGGTGGGATTCGCCATCTTTACCGTTTACCTGGATGTTCTGAATACCCTGATGACCTGGGCACGGCTGCAGCTGGACCAAGAAGCCTAACTCAAAGAATTAAAAGCACAGGCGCCAGAGCTAAGAACAACGCAAAACGAAAATTAAAGTGTTGAAACTGGTGACCAAGAAAGTGACAAGGCCGAAGCAACCCGCAGCAACAAGCAGCAGAGGGACAGCGTGAGCCTAGCAGAATGCCACAGGAGCTGAATCAGCGCAACCTAAGCAGAGCAGTGATGCGCTATCGTGGGATTTTTTCTCATACGGAAACCTCCGTGCGCATGCGTAAGCTGACGTCACGGCTAGACGTCGGCTGCTACCACAGATGTATCTAGCTAGGTGTACTATAGGGGATATGATAGTTTTCCCGCGTTTTTAATGACACATGACATGTGTAGTGCATTATAATCTATAATAATTAAAATCAGCTAATATTGTGAAAGAAGATGGATCATCCACAACCATCAACATCAAGTGGCATCGAGAAAAAGAAGAGTAAATCAAAAATGAAAGTATTCCAGTATTCTTGGCTAAGTATTAACATTTTTAAAGATTGGTTAACGCCACATGAAAATAATGAAAAAGCTCTCTGCACGGTTTGTAATAAAGTTCTTTTATGTGGCAAATCAGATTTAATAAAACATTCCAAAACGAACTTGCATGTTAAGAATATAGATAAAAGCCGTAATGTCGCATCATCTGCTTTATTACCTAAACTCAATAACAATATTAAAAATGAGGACCATGTTAATAAAGTTAAAAAAGCCGAAATAAAATTAGCTACTTTTTACGCGGAACACAATATAGCTTTTCAAACAGTAGATCACTTGGTCCCTTTATTGAAAGAAACTTGCTCTAATCCACAGGTAGTTCACGATCTGAAACTGTCAAGGAAAAAATGTGCACAAATAATTAAAAATGTTTTAGGAAAACGCGAAAGTGAAAAACTTGTTACAAATTTAAAAAATCAGAAATTTTCAATTTTAGTTGATGAAAGCACAACTATCAGTAATGATAAGTTGCTTTGTATTTTAGTAAAGTACGTATCATTAGAAAACAAAAAATGTGTTACGCAATTATTTGAATTAGTTTCTTTAAATGCCACAGATTGTTCCGCGGATAAATTATATGCTGCATTTGAAAACTCTTTTAAAAGTAAAGATATACCGTTATCAAATATTGTAGGAATAGCTTGTGATAATGCTTCCGTGATGACAGGAGTTCGACATTCTTTTATAAGTAATTTGAAACAAGAGGTACCGGACCTTGTTGTATTAAGATGTATATGCCATTCTTCAGCTCTTATTGCGAGTAAAGCTTGTACAAAATTGCCAGATTGTTGTGAAAATGTTTTACATGCAGTTGCAACATATTTCTCTGGCAGTGCAAAAAGATCAGCTATCCTGTGCGAATTTCAAAATTTTTTTGGAGTAGAATCACGTAAAATTTTAAAATTATCTGCTACAAGATGGCTCGTCTTGCAAAAGTGTATTACTAGACTTCTCGAAAATTGGGAAGTCTTGAAACACTATTTTCACTTAGAAACTGTAGAGTCTAAAAATAACTCGGCAATAACAATTTTTAATATTTTAAATGATAACAAAATTAAAGCATATATGCTTTTTCTAAAATATACGTTAAATTCTTTTAATGAGTTTAATGCTTTGTTTCAAAGTAGAAAAATTTTAATTCATAAATTAGCTGAGAATAGCGAGTATTTAATAAAGCAGATGGGACAAAACTTTTTGCTACCTAATGCGTTAAAAGAAATTAGTATAGATATTCTAAATCCGCAAAATTTTTTACCTATAACTTCTATATATGTTGGTCCACAATGTGAATTGTTATTAGAATCAGAATCTCCGGAATTTGTAGTTGAAATAAAATCCACGTGTTTATCTTTTTACACAACCGCGTTAGAAGAAATGATACAACGATTGCCTTATAATGATGAATTTTTTCGCGAACTTAAATTTTTAGATCCAAGTATAGCTTTACGCGAGGAAAGTAGACTTACCTTTCCAGACTTGAGAAATTTAGCAAAACGTTTTCAAATTTCCGATATTACGGCCTTAGCTTATGAATGGAGAATGTTACCTATTGTATTGAATGACGCGGATAAAACTCTTTTGGCTAATTTAGAAATTGATGACATGTGGAAGAATATTCTAGAAAAAAAGAAATTTAATGATAAACCGTTTTTTCCAAATTTAGAAAATTTAGTACATATAGTTCTGTCACTTCCACATTCTAATGCCGAAGCAGAGAGAATATTTTCTATTGTTACAGATGTGAAGAATAAAAAGAGGAATCGGATTGATGTTACCTGTTTAGACGCCGTTTGTAAAGTACGATCAAGTTTTCAAGCTAATAATATTGATTGTCGCACTTTCCAAGTAGATTCAACACACTTGAAATTGCACAATTATAAGAATTTATTTTGTTCTGATAAGAATAATGATAAAGTTGATTAAGATTAATATAAAATAGACTTTTTTATATACTCATACTTCTTATTATAACTTTTCTTTGTTATGTGAACAATTTAACTTTATTCCTTCTATATTCTACAACTATTCATTCTATTCATTTTACAACTTCTTTGAAAATCTTTCTTTTGCTTTTATGATTGCTATTTATTTGTTTCGCCATTGCTTTTAATGTTTGAGCATCCGTATTCTCTTTTTATTCTAGTGTTAATTAATAACTAATTTTATTCTATATATTAGTTTCTTCAATATTTATTTTTTTTTTCTGTGATTTTAATTCTGTGATCTTTTGTGCAATTGTTTATTGCAATTTTTTAGTTTTATTTTGTGTGATAAAATCCACATGCAGTGCAATATTTTCGTTTCTTTCTTAAATCTTTCTTTAACATTTCTTTACTTATGTTTGCTTTTCAGTTTTTCTGTGATCTATGATCTGTGATCTCCATGCATAAGTGCATGCATTTTATTTTATTTAAAGTATTTATTAAATATTTATTTTTATTTATTTAAGTATTTATTTAATATTAACATTTTAGATACTTTAATAATTAACGTTATAATTATAATTAAAAACTTGTTTATATGTTTCTATGTTGTGTATATATGTTGTTAAAAAATAATTTTATTCTGTTGCAGTAATCTGGGACCTGCATTTCAAGACGAAACTGCAAAATTTATATATGTATAATATGTTTTGTTTCGAATATTGGTAAGGTTTTTTGCAGTTTCCCTTACCCTCGCAACAAATGTTGATATTCGTGTAATAAATCGGCTGCAGACGTAAAAACATAACAAATAAATAAATTTTCTTATTACTATTTATATTTAATGTATTTTATTTCTTTCGTCTAAACTTTTTTCTTTCCCTGCAATTTCTTTTATATTTATTTTCTCGCTGGGATCTAACGATACCTTATATTTGACTGTCATATATACATTACTGAGGGTTCAAAGCGTTTGCTTAGTGCGCAGACGCAACTTTATTCCCACGATAGCGCATCACTGAAGCAGAGCGGCCTTATCGCAGAGACGAACCGCGACCTGCCTCAACAGCCGACAGCCGGACGCAGAAGACAGCCCGACGCAACGGCACGAGCAGTGATTCAACATGCGAGCGATAATAATTCTGTAAGTTACTGACAAAAATTGTACACTAAAAATTAAGCGGCGTTAATGTCCGAAGATCGCGATAACCCCAACGTGCAACTTAATCGATCCTGGCTATTCAGCAGCCAGGGCCAACGAGCAATAAGCGCACTTATAAACCCGAGTCAGGGAACACAGCGTGCGACACGCAGAAATCGCGAACTCGAAACACAGAGTTCTAGTACCGAAAACGCGAGCGAGAATCCGGAAGTCCACGAGAATATAGAAATAAATCGACACTACTCTTTCGGGGAAATAGATACTAGTCTAATACCCGAAAGCGAGGATAGGGAAACGCGTCAAAACAGACAAATAGGCAGTAGAACACCGAGTCGCGCGTCAGCAAATAGCGAGTCCGAACTGACCTCATACGATAGCAGTATATTCGATCCGCGCGAGATAAGATACGGGAGCGCGATGGCCCAAGCACCGCGTAACTGCCAGCGCGATAGACGAAGATATAAAATCGTTACGCGAACAACTAAGTAACGAAGGCGAAGAGACCGTAATAGAGGCCGGAACGCATAGAAATCGCGAAACTGAGCAGATGGAAATAATGGTCGAATTTATGAGCGACATGCGAGTTCAACTACAAAGGATACAGGAACACTTCCACACGCAAATACTACGCTTACAAGAGCAGTTCGTCGATCTACAAGAACAGCAACGCGATATAAGAAACACGATCCGACCAGTCGCGTTCGGACCTGATAATAGGGCACAGGTTTCACCACGACGTGTAACAGAGACGAACGTGACATACGGACGTGGCCCATCCGATATACGGAGTAGGTCCCTACCCGCGACCAGCTACATGCAATTAAAAAAGGCGCGGAGTATAATACCGGAAATTGACGGTACTTCGCAGCACAAAATTCAAGAATTTTTAAGCGCAAGCACATATGCAATGGAAAGCATAAATCCTACAGAAGAGTCACAGTTACTCAAGGCCATATTGTGCACTAAACTAAAGGGAAAGGTCATGCTCGATTTCCAGACGCGAAACATACAAACGTTCGCAGAACTGAAGCAAGAACTCGAGGTATGCTATACGACCCGTAAAAGCATTGCTCACCTGCAGTTAGAGTTTAACACACTCAAGCAAAAGCAGGGGCCGGGCGCTCAAGCATATGGCCTGCGAGTGGATCAGCTCGCAATGAAACTCTATGAGTCAACGATTGAAGGCAAGGGACACACCGAAAGAACACGCCGAAGAGAACACGATTAAGGGAACAATACAAGGCCAGGCCCTGCAAAATTTTCAATTAGGATTGCAGGAGGACATAAAAATAATAGTCCGATCGCGGAACTACAGCAATCTGCAAGAGGCGATAGCAGTGGCTGCCTCAGAAGAAAAAATGAGAGGCCCAAACGTAATGAATAAGCCTAATTACAAAGCGGTAGGTACCACGCGAGAAAAACCACCGCAATGTGCAAAATGTGGCAAATGGGGCCACCACGGACGCGAATGCCGCACAAGTCGCTTTGCTAACCGATTCAACTTACCCAAAGCGGACGGACAAAGAGTAAACGCTCTTGAAAAATATTGCAAGCATTGCAAAAAGACAGGACACTTGCGCGACGAGTGTTGGCTGCTAAACGGCCGACCCGAAAAGGAGGCCAACTCAAACGATAATGTACGCCCAAGAGCCATTAAATACACTAAAAGTGATAAGGGCAAGGGCGACGATAGCGACAACGAGAGCGAGGTCACTGCTAAGAGAACAGCTCGACCAGCGAAAACTCTACAAGTCGCACATACTGATAAAATAGCGCAAACAAACACGGATTTGGATCTGATTAAAATCCCTGTTAAAGAAGCAAAAGGAGAAATATCTACCATGCTAGTGGATACCGGCGCTACATTAACATTAATAAAGTTAAAGCATCTGAAGGGAGAAACGCTAATCTATGACGAAAAAATTACATTAATCGGCGCCACCGGAAGAAAAACGGAAACTTTGGGGATAATTGAAGGCAATATACCCATGCGCAACAAGCGCATAAGACACAAGATACATGTAGTGGGAGATGATTTCCCCATAACACATGAAGGAATTCTGGGCGCAGATTTTTTGAAACGGCATGTGACGCATTGGGAGTACCCCACTAAGCGATTAACCATAGGAGAAACTACATTCAAGCTGTTTCCTTATAAGAAAATAATATTGGCACCACGAAGTGAAACAGTCGTGTAAGCCACAACAAGCGAAAACGCTCTAGGAGTCGTGCACGTATTGGAGACACGACCAAAGGTGATCATCGGCGTTGTTTAGTAAACGCCAGTGACTATAGCTGTCCCGTAAGCGTAATAAACACCACCGACGAAGAGATCGAAATACAAGCCCCACACGTCGATATTGAGCCCATAGAAAATAAGGTGGAAGCACAAATCTTAACCACCGGAAAATGCGAGAAGGAGAATACAGTACCTTTATCGCGTATTGGAAAAATAAAGAAGTCAATAAGGACCGAGCATATGAATTGCGAAGAAGAAAAAGCAATATTGGCAATCTGCGAAAGATACAGTAACATATTCCATTTGGACGGAGAACCCCTGACCTGCACCGAGGCACTGCAATACAAGATCGTAACTCGAGCCGGTACGGCACCCGCGAATACGCGACCGTATAGATTACCGGAGAAGCATAAGGCCGAAGTAAATAGACAGGTACAGGAAATGCTAAGAAACGATATCGTACGTCCAAGCTCGAGTCAATGGAACGCACCACTTTTGGTGGTACCCAAGAAAACAGACGCTTCGGGAAAACCTAAAATGCGAGTCGTGGTCGATTTCCGAAAATTAAACGACCTAACAGTCGGAGACTCTTTTCCACTGCCAAATATAACAGATATTTTGGACCAACTAGGGAATTCAAAATATTTTACAACGTTAGATCTGGCATCGGGCTATCATCAAATACCCATGGCAGACAGAGATAAGCAAAAAACGGCTTTTTCAACGCCCTACGGGCATTATGAATTTAATCGGATGCCGTTCGGGCTAAAGAATGCCCCGGCAACGTTTCAAAGATTAATGAATACTATTCTGGCGGGCATACAAGGAATACGGTGTCTGGTCTATTTAGACGACATCGTGATATACGGCGCTAGTTTAGAAGACCACAACCGGCGACTATTAGAAGTATTACAAAAAATACGCGACAATAATTTAAAATTACAGCCGGACAAGTGTGAATTTCTTAGAAAAGAAGTGGCATATTTAGGACACATAATTACCGAACACGGAATTATGCCTGACCCTGGAAAAATCCAGGCAGTAAAGAGTTTCCCTACGCCAAAACGAGTCAAGGATGTGCAATCATTCATAGGACTGGCGGGCTATTATAGACGGTTTATCAAAAATTTTTTGAAAATAGTCATACCACTCACAAAATTAGTTAAAAAGGGAGTAAAATTCGAGTGAACACAAGAGCAGCAAAGAGCTTTTGACAATCTAAAAGAGACACTAATTACCGCTCCCGTCTTGCAGTACCCAAATTTCAACGATGAATTTATACTGACTACCGATGTATCGGATTTCGCGATAGAAGGTATCTTGTCACAAGGAATGATAGGACAAGACCGACCAATAGCTTATGCTAGCAGAATTCTTTCTCGTGCAGAACAAAATTATAACACGACGGAAAAAGAATTACTCGCGATTGTGTGGGCGGTCAAACATTTTCGACCGTACCTATACGGGACCAAATTTAAAATTGTCACCGACCATAAACCGCTAATTTGGTTGTTTAACGTGACCGATCCAGGATCTCGTCTAATTAGATAGAGACTGAAATTGGAAGAGTACGATTATGAAATCATACACAAAGCCGGAAAATACAATACAAATGCTGACGCACTAAGTCGCAACATCGCTCACGCTATACATATAATCGACAAGGAGAAAAAGAGTGATGAAGAGAAAGAAGAGAGAGATAGCGAAAAGGAGATAAAAAGGTACACAGAGGAAAAGAAACAACAAATATTATATGAGTATCACGATGCACCTATAGGAGGGCATCAAGGAAAAGAAAGAACAATCAATCGCATACGTTTAAAGCATAACTGGAAGGGACTAACCAAAGTTGTCGAAAATTACATAGCCAAATGTGGCCTATGCCAGAAAAATAAATTATCACGACGAACAAAGGCACCGTTAATAATCACAGATACGCCAAAGAAACCTTTTGAAAAATGCGCTCTTGATATAGTAGGACCACTGACGATTACTGATAACGGAAATAAATACATTCTAACTTTTCAAGATAATCTGACTAAATTAAGTAAAGCTATACCAATTATTAATCAAGAAGCTAACATGATAGCTAAAGAATTCGTAACGAAGATAATATTGGAATACGGAATATCCGAAAAAATTTTAACAGATCAAGGTACCAACTTTGTAAGCGAAATATTCAAAAACATGTGCAAATTGCTAGAAATAGAAAAAATACAAACAACTGCATACCATCCGGAAAGTAACGGAGCACTCGAACGATCACATAGAACGTTAGCAGAATATTTACGACATTATATTAACTTCAATCAAACAGATTCGGATGAGTGGATACCTTACGCGATGTTCACGTATAATACAACACCGCACACCGCGACATCCTATACTCCGTACGAATTAATATACGGACATCAAGCAACGCTTCCAACAGCATTAACCTATCCACCGAAAACTAGCTATACGTACGATAATTACGCAGCGGAACTAAGAGAAAAATTAAGAGCCGCACACCAAGTGGCAAAAGAAAATTTAAAGGTGAAAAAGATTAAAGCTAAAGACTATTATGATAAAAAGACTCAAGTAAGCACATTTAAAGCAGGGGATAAAATATTATTATACGACGAAACACTAAGACGAGGACGCTCGAAAAAACTTGACGCGTTATGGACAGGACCTTACATAGTAATTGAGAAAAAATCAAGCGTTAACTACATCATAAAAAAGGGACGAAAAACAATGCTGGTGCATGCAAACCGCATTAAGCATTTTATCGAAAACTAAATCACACTTACCGTATCATGGAGAATCGGGATAATCCTCATTCTCACTGGCCTCCTCCTGGAGCCAATGCGCCCTGTTCAGGATACAGGTGACTTCAAGAATAGCCATCATCACACGTCGCCACTCCACATTGCTCACACGACGACGACGACGGCTAAAACGCCGAAACTGCCGAACTATAGCACGGTATAATCCTGCTATCAAATCGCGGCAAAGAATCGCCCTTGCCCGACCTTGCGAAGAGACCTACGCTCCTCTAAACCACTAACGATTACTGGAACAATCTCCTCCAGTAATTCGGCCGTTGAAAAGGGTCTTCTAATAACAACTCGATCACCGGTCCGCAACATTATCACTATGTTCTCGAACTCTATTAAAACTGAACAAACGCTGAACGACAACTGACGCACAGTAGCACTCGCGCAAATCACAAGATCCTTTCAAAGGACAAAATGCAGAACACGCACATATAAAAAATTATCGTAACACCCTACACTATTGATATAATATAACACGTAGCATAAAACTTCCAGGTATACTAGAGGATAAACTAATCAAGGTGAGAACTGAAACGATATCCCCAGTCAAGATAGAATACTTCTCACAAGAACCAGGGCTATATTATGAACAAATAGGAGAATTAAATCTCATCGAAACAAAATGGAAACTAGTAATAAAATTAGATATTACGGCAATAAATATAAGATTTAAACGTATTAAGGAAAAAATACAAGATACGGATGAAATTTGTAATGAAATTAATAATAAATCCACAGAACAACCATGCCGAAACATGAAGTTAATAATCGAAAAGAACATTAATCAACGAATGACGGAATCGATAAAACAAATATAAATACCATTTATAAAAAACCTTCCGACAAACGACGCGGATTAATAAACGAGATAGGTAGTATCGCTAAAACTCTATTTGGAACCATGGACGCAGATGACGAGAAAAATATTAATGAACAATTACATTTGATAAAGAATAACGAACAAATAACACAACACGCCGCGAAAACGCAAATAAAAATATTAAACACAACGCTTACACACATAAATAAGCTAGAAGATACACTAGAACATAATAACGAATTATTAAAAAACGCTACAAAAAATATTTACAATCGAATCTCAGATGAAATTAAACGAGAAGACATATTAGAACACTTTCTAATAATAAATGCAATTCTAACTGATCTACAACGAGATATTCAAGATATTATTGACTTTCTGACACAAATACAAAACGGAATATTAAATCCAAAAATAACACCAATAGAAAAAATAATTTCTGAATTAAAAGAAGCATTTGCCTCATTTGCCTCAAGGAACACAATTTCCCTTTGGACTCAAAATAGAAGAATGGAATACCATCAAAAAATTAATTACCACAAGCGCATACTATGACAATACAAATATTTATACTATACTACAATTCCTTTTGATAACATTTCCTAAATACAAAATAATAAAAATAATTCCTTTACCTATACATGACCATGACAACATTTTCGTTTTCACTGAAGTGAATCAACATATAATCGCGATAAGTACAGACGGACCGACATACATGACTTTAACAAAAGAAAACTTAAATAAATGTATCAATGTACGCAATACATACTTATGCGAACCCTATAGTCCTATTTATATTGTAAACACAAATTCTCTTTGCGAAATACAAACGTACTCACACATAACAAAAAATACGGATAATTGCGATAAGCGTTATATTAAGAGTAATCAAACTTTATGGATAGCATTAAGAACACCAAATACATGGTTGTACTCTACACTTAAGGAACAACAAATATATATACATTGTAAAAATAATAATGAAACTGTTGTAGTAATTAAGCGAACAGGAAAAATAACGTTAAAAGAAAACTGTAATTGCAACAGATATGACAATAAAAACAAAAAACGTTGAGCAAATCGCGAATATACAAACTTATTTACCAAATTTTAATTTAACATTTAGCAAAGATCAGAATACACAAAATAAGAAAAGTCCATTGCAAGGACTAAAATTTAAAAAAATTATACAAGATCCGAAAGAATTAATGGATTTCAGTAATAAACTTGAGGAAATAAATAAAGATGTTAACGACAATCTAAAAAATCCATTCGCAGAACAAGCATTTGTCTATCCTATGACAACAAGTAGCATAACTGTTGTAATTGCCATAATACTTGCCATTATATTAGGAATAAAACTATGGAAAGAGCAAAGTCCATTTTAGAATAAATAAATGGAGCCTCAAGGTTACGAAAACTCGTATCTCCTCGTTTTCTTTTCTCAACGGCGGGGGGGGGGGAATGTTGTGGGTCCAAAGAACCACAACCAATTATTAATAATAAAATATATATATATTAATAAAATATAAGAAGATGTCTATTACGTATCAGATTAAGATATCTAATATTCAGTTTCCGGCTCATGCGAGACACCGGATAAATCGCGCAGCAAAAATTAAAACCTAATTCACTTTTTACGCGACAATGCTGACGAACGATCGAATTTCGTCAGCAAGTTAGATCGTTAAAACTGCAATCAAGTGCAGTTTCACGTATATAAAATCGCCGTCGCGAGATCACGACGGCAGGTCTAAAACTATCAGTCACAAGAAACAGACGTATGTCCGTTGGGACCACAAATCTAGAAGAACGCGAATTATAACAATTCGCTAAAAGCGAATAAGAGTAACTTGGGGCTCCGTGATACTACACTAAGGCAAGGATTCCTGACAGAACCTAGTTTATCTAGAAGTAAAGGAATTTGTAATAAAACAAGAAACCAATAAATATACGAGAGACTGTTTTTTATTGAAAAAACGTCAAAGGATTATTCCCGGATTCCCAGCCTAACTCCTCGGCAGATCCCGAATCCGTGCCCTATCACCAAGGGCACAACAAAAATAAGAAAAGTATATATGACATTTTTCTTCAGTGATATATATAGTATTATATGTATATTTTTTATTTATTATTTTGTCATATTTAATTCATATTTATTTGACACCTTGTATACGCCTATGTCTTCTCGGACATTATATTGTAGCCTTGCGACAAAATTTCAGTCGAGAAAACAAGCACAAGCATCGTTTGTTTACAAACTTTCGATGACACACGTACATAGACCACACGTCAGTGTAGTGAGTTACCACTACAAACAAATGCGTACACACGGACCTACGCGGCGTAGGCTATGCCGATAATGTCGTTTCATTTTTAGTACCATCGAAATGATGGCGCTTTTGCGTCGCAGTTCGGCTGCCACTCCAGCATCCTCTTAATGATATTCAATAAAGTTTCTTTTGTCATGGGTTTGGAGAATTCGTAATAGATAGGTTGCTTCCACTTCAAAAAGAGACCACGAACTACTGCAACTTGGCACGTTGTATGCGGTCCGTAAATCTTTTGTTTTTTTCAATCTAAATCTATTTTATTCGCGATATATATTTCATCGAAACTGAATGCACAAAGTTTTTCTATAGTAGTTAGGTGCTGTCTTTTCATCTCCATTATCTTAATTACTTCGTGAAGAATTCCAGACTTCACCTGAAAATCAGCGACCCACTTTCGTAGAGTTGAGACGCAGGGTAATGGTATTTTTATTACTTCTCGACAATAATTGTACGACCTTGCACTCATGCACCGAAGAGCAATAGCCATATTAATATCATCGATCGTCCATGGAATTCGCGATTTCTGCATTATGAGTCGCTTCACCTGTCCAGGTGTAAATATCCTCTCCAGTATACTGCCCGCTATTTCTTTCCCGCATTTATCCATATCTTTTTGCATAATTTTTCGATCATGCTGCATTTTTCTTTCAGCTTGGCTTGAAGTTGCACGGTCGTGGAAACAAGCTGTTCGTTTTTTTCTCGCATTTCCTTCAAAGTGGTCAATATGTTTTCATATTCCTCTAATGTTGGTGGTTATTTCAATCGATGTCTGAAAAATGTAATGCATAAAATGACAGCGACTGAGAAAATAATTAGAGAAAGGAAAAAAAAGAGAGAAAGAGAGAGAGAGAGAGAGAGAGAGAGAGAGAGAGAGAGAGAGAGAGAGAGAGAGAGAGAGAGAGAGAGAGAGAGAGAGAGCGCTATATTTCAAAAACTATTTGTCAGAATGGAATTTTTTTTAATTTTACAGAAAGTTATTGAGGTCTCCGATTTTTTGGACTAATATACGTACTTTTGTTTTGAAATAGAGGCATGTGCCTTCCACGGGTATTTTTTCGGGATGATACTTCGTAGATCCGTGGACGAGGAAATATGTATTTCTTCTTAATTTCAGAATTTATTTGTGCCGAATGTGAGATGTTTCTGAATACAAAATGGGTAGCAACACTTAATTACGTATATAATTGCTCGACAAGATAAGATATCGAGAGCTCGTTGTCTAACGTGACGACGAACGAGACGTACAACGTACGAGTGCATAGGCGCGCACGCTCGCGCGATGGCAGCGACGCGAAGACGCCGAAGGGCGCCCAAAAAAAAAACAGTAACAACCGATACGCACAAAAAAACGCCTTAGCGCGCAGGGCGGTTGTTTTGAATAAATATCTAACACGCCGCTCCCTTTGAAAGGACGTATTTTCAATAAGTGTTAATTAACGGATGTAACATAGGCTATTTGCTTACAGCTAAGAATCTTATAACTAACGCAAGTGATGTAATATAAGAGGCGCTCGCTCGAAAGTTGAAAATAGGTATTATTGCGCCTTGTAAACTAAAAAAGGAAACAAATTGAAATTGGCAAATGATTTTGCAATAAGAAAACGTATTCAAACTTACATGACTAACATTGAACGGAGTCGAAACGCATATTAAGAGTCTAATGGTAGTACCGCGATTTTGGACAAAGTTCTTATGAATAAGCCCTTTGCAGTACGGACGGTGGCCGTTTGGGCGACATTGTCTGCACCCGGGTGAATTTTTTCGATGCGTCCCAGTAACCATTATAGTAGCGCCAGGCCCTGTTGTTTGAGTAATACCAGCTAATCTGGCTTCAGTTGCTCTCCCTTGCTGATTCTCCATTTAAAACGTTCCTGAAGGGAATGAAAATACTCGCAGCTCCACCTGCGCCAAAAATGCTGTCTAATTTGCTCGACTTGCTCCCATTGCACTAATCTATTCTCGTTTACATCTGTTAAATCACTGTAAAGGAAACTATTCAAGGCGGTGCCAACCAGAAAGTGACCGGGACTGAGATAAGCTAAGTCATTAGGGTCATTGCTTAAGGGTGTAAGAGGACGCGAGTTGAGAATGGCCTCTATTTCGCACAACACCGTTTGTAGTTCCTCGTAGGTCAAATGCGCCTTGCCGGCTATACGATACAAGTGATTTTTCGCGGATTTTACGGCCACTTCCCACAAGCCGTCAAAATGCGGAGCATTGGGTGGGATAAATTTCCACGAGGTCTCCTGTTCGCGATGCTTCACATCGAAGCATTTGAACCTGTTCGTTATTGAAAAAGTAAAATTCCTTGAGCCGCCTGTGAGCTCCGACGAAATTGGTTCCATTGTCGGAATACATGCAAGATGGTTTGCCTCTGCGTGAGACAAATCGTTTGAGAGCGCCAATGAAGGCTTCGGAAAAGAGATCGCTGACAAGCTCTATATGCACTCCCTTCGTGGCGAAGCATACAAAAATTGCTATGTACGCCTTGTGATTCCGCGCGTTGTGTCGCTTGGTTTCGCGTAATATTAATGGGCCGGCGTAATCGACGCCGCAGTGAGAAAACGGTTTTGACACGGTTACGCGCCTGGCGGGTAATGAACCCATGATTGCTTCCGAGAGAACGGGCTTGACCTTGAAACATGTTACACAACCCTTTACAATTTTTCGTGTGACGGATCGCAAGGATATTGGCCAAAAACGCTGCCTTACAGCAGCCATGGTGGCTTGAGTGCCTGCATGTGCGTTGCGCACGTGCTCTTGTTCTATTATGCGTTTGGTTAAAATGTGATTGCGCGGTAGCAGAATTGGATGACAGGCATCGAAATTCAAACCTGAGTTGTCTAGTCTACCACCTACACTTTTACCTACACAATTAGCCCGTCCTTGTTTATGAACGGAGAAAGGAACAGCAGATTGCTGCACGCGTTGATAGTGTCGCCCTTGGACAAAGCCTTGTATTCTTCGGGAAAGGCCTGCTCTTGTACAATCCTAGCTATAACGTGTAATGCAAATGATATTTTCTTATAAGAAACGAATATTGTAGGCTCGGCTGGACGGTGAGTTTTACGAATTCTTAGGCAATATGCGAGAATGCGACATGCCTTGTTTAAGTTGGAATTGTTGTTTAGCAACTCATTGACAATTGAGTTTTCAACAATGGCGACGGCTGTGAAACATCCTCTCAATTCTGGGAGATCCTCCTCCCTGTGGTTGAATTTACCGCTGGGCCAACAATCTTCACTCAGCCCTAAGAAAGCGGGTCCATGCCACCAAATAGATGAATCGATTAACTCTTGCGGATAGATACCTTGCGACAAAATATCAGCAGGATTGTTTGCCGAGCTGACATGATGTCAACTAGTAGGTTCGGTTAAACGTTGTATTTCGCCGAGCCGATTGGCCACAAAAATCGACCATTTTCGGGATTGTGAGGATATTCAGGTCAAAACTATTGTAGAATCTGACCAGAGGAAAGTTTGCATGTCGGATAAGTCGAATGACTCCCTGATTTTCTCGATTAATCTGGCTAGCAACAATGCTGCTGATAGCTCGAGACGAGGCAAAGGCACAGCTTTGAGAGGAGCGACGTGAGATTTTGAGCAAAGAAGTTCGGTATAATACTCGTCCCCCTCGAGGGTTGTGCGTATATACACGCACGCTCCGTATGCACGTTGACTTGCATCGCAGAAGCCGTGGATTTGTAGAGAACGCGGCTCCGAACGTAGCTTGACGCAACGCGGGATAGACAACTGATTAATGTCTATTAGTCGTGATTTGAGGTTCGACCATCGTGAATGGAGGTCTTGCGTAACTGATTCATCCCAATGAGTGTCCAGTTGCCAGAGTTCTTGTAAGATTAATTTAGCTAAAACGATTACAGGGCCTAAGAGACCTAACGGATCGAACAGTCTGGACACCTCTAAAAGTATGACTTGTTTGGACACTGTGCCTAGAGTGTCGTCAAATTTGTAAGAGAAATGGAATGTGTCCTTGGACTGATTCCAATGAATCCCTAATATGGATGAATTCGTGCCATCATCAATGGTGACGACGTTAGCATTTTGACCACCGAGATTCGCCAACGACTGCGGGTAATTGGACGCCCATTTGCTGAGCTCGAATGCTCCTAGTCGCAACAGATCAATAGTTTTGTCGCGAATTGATTCTATTTGATTGATCGTGTCAGCTCCCGTGAGCATATTGTCTACGTAAAAATCGCGCTTGACGCAAATAGACCCGATTGGATACTTGTCGGAATGTCGCTCAGCTAAATACTTGAGGCATCTTGTCGCCAGGTAAGAAGCAGAAGACGTGCCATACGTAACAGTAATGAGCTCGAAGGCCTTGACGTTAGATTCCGGGTGGCTTCGCCATAAAATATGCTGAAAACGCGTTTGAGAAGGATGAACCCTTATCTGGCGGTACATTTTTATAATGTCAGACGCAAGAACAAATCGAAATGTGCGAAATCGTAACATAATGGAGATCAAATCCTGTTGCACGGTTGAACCCACTAAAAGAGCATCGTTTAAGGATATGCCGGTCGAACTCTTGCTAGAAGCGTCGAAAACCACGCGGATTTTAGAGGATTGCGGTGTGGACTTGAAGACGCAGTGATGAGGCAAATAGAAATGCCTTGAATTGTCGTCGACTTGCTCGTCTAGCAATCGCATGTGCCCCATTGCTAAATACTCATTTATAAATTGCGAGTAGTGTAATTTTAAGTCAGGATCGCGCCTAAAACGTTTCTCGAGACTGTAAAATCGTTTCAAGGCACCTTCTCTAGAATCTCCTAGTCTATTGAGTACTTGTTCTCTCGTCGGAAGTTTTACGATGAGTCTCCCTTGTGGAGTTTGAGACACGTTTTGCAGGAAGTGCTGCTCGCAATAGGCTTCATCGGAAGTGTAATTGTCTGATCCTCCTACGACATCCTCAATTAGCCAAAAACGAGATAATTGATCCTGTAGTTGTGTATTAGTTATCGATACTTCAAAGAATTGCACGTTTTGTCCTGAATTAGCTGGATTGCCTAATCGTCCCGCTAGAATCCATCCGAAACGAGTTTTATGCAATGTCGGGTGCTTAGGAGACGATTTAATCTGGCCTACGCAAAGTATTCGGTTGGCAACTAAGTAATTGCGGATTTCATTGATAGATGGTATTAGTTGAATTTTTTAATACTTTAACGTTTTCGAAGTGTCAAACTTATATTGTTATTTAACAGTTAATACTTCAATTGTCATTCAGTAAAAAAATTATATCAATCGAATGTTTAGTTTTTGTTTGGCATCTGTTGAAACATGGAAAGTCGAAATGAGCATTTCGCCATATTTTGCTTTTTTGCTTCTGTAAAGGAATGAACGCATCTCAAGCTCATAAGGAGTTATGTGCTGTGTATGGTGATGAAACATTAAAAGAACGGCAGTGTTAAAATTGGTTCGCTAAATTTCGTTCTGGTGATTTTTCACTTAAAGAAGAGCAACGCTCTGGTCGTCCATTGGAGATTGATGACGATCAAATAAAAACAATAATCGATTCCGATCGTCATAGCACAACACGTGAGATTGCAAAAAAGCTCAATGTATCACATACATGTATTGAAAAGCGTTTAAAACAACTTTGCTACGTAAAAAAACTCGATATATGGGTTCCTCATCAACTTAAGGAAATTCACTTAACAAAACGCATCAATAACTGCGATTTGCTTCTGAAACGTAACGAAAACGATCCATTTTGGAAACAATTAATAACTGGCGATGAAAAATGGCTCGTTTACAACAATGTCAATCGAAAAAGATCGTGGAGTAAGCAAGATGAACCAGCTCAAACAACATCCAAAGCTGAAATTCACGAAAAAAAAGTTATGTTATCAATTTGGTGAGATTACAGAGGAATTGTCTACTTTGAAATTTTACCACGCAACCAAACGATTAATTTAGATGTATACATTCAACAACTAACCAAATTAAACAATGCAATTCAAGAAAAGCGACCAGAATTGGCAAATCGTAAAGGTGTCGTGTTCCACCATGATAATGCAAGACCACACACATCTTTGGCCACTCGACAAAAATTATTGCAGCTTGGTTGAGATGTGCTGCCACATCCACCATATAGTCCTGACCTTGCACCATCGGATTACCAATTATTTCAATTTTTGCAAAATTTCTTGAATGGTAAAATTTTCAATAATGATGATGATGTCAAATCGCACTTGGTTCAGTTTTTTGCCGATAAAAACCATAAATTTTATGAACGTGGAATTATGATGCTGCCAGAAAGATGGCAAAAAGTCATCGATAAAAATGGACAATACATTATTGAATAAAGTTATTTTGTTCCATAAAAAAATTGATTTTCATTTTCTTAAAAAAATCCGCAATTACTTAGTTGCCAACCCAACAGCTGCCAGAAATGTTCTGCGCCGATTAAAATGTCAATTTGTGATGAGACATGAAATTGTGGATCGGCGAGCTGGAGATTGCGTGGAATGTCGAAGCTATTTTTTTTTAAAGAAAATGCTGGAAGCCTGTCGGTGACGTGTTCTGTAACAATACAGTCAAGAGATATATTGAAGGAATTTATACGCGACTGCAGTCGCACCTGAACTGATTGAGTTGACCTTGTGGCCGTTTTGTTAATTCCTGAAATGGAAATATCTATTGGACGAAGCTCAAGGTCGAGTATGTCTAGAAAACTCTTTGAAATGAAGCTTGCTTGAGAACCGCAATCCAATAGTATACGACAAGCCTTACATGAGCCATCGGCGTTGAACGCGTAAACAATTGCGGTTGACAGCATAATGTGATTGTGCTCAAAAGAACTTGCACTATGCGTGGCTAAAGCCAAAGCAGAAGTAGCCGTTTTTAATTCCTTTTGATTATCTGCGTCGCGATCACGTAATTCGGTCATGACGGAGCTAATATGAAGCAGTGTATTATGTTTAGCCTTACAAATTTTGCAATTGCCTGAAAAGCATTCCCACATAGCAAAATTTCATCCTACGGATGTCCGTGGGATGTAATGTAAGGGATTTTCTGATATCCCTAGGATGTCTGTACAAAGCCGTAGGATATTCGTAGGGCATCCGTGGGATATCCAAATGTCCGCTTTTCAGATATCCGTAGGACATCCAAAAATAAATCGGGT
The DNA here is from genome assembly GCF_040581485.1 of Linepithema humile. NCBI lineage: Eukaryota > Metazoa > Arthropoda > Insecta > Hymenoptera > Formicidae > Linepithema > Linepithema humile. The sequence goes on along the minus strand of NC_090134.1, from coordinate 12,856,708 downwards.
GACACCCGTTTAGACACGTAACGATTGGACACCGCACGATTGGACACGGAACGATTGGACACCGCACGATTGGAAACCGCACGATTAGACACCGCACGATTGGACACCGCACGATTGGACACCGCACGTTTGGACACCGCACGATTGGAAACGTATATTGTAAGATTGGACACCGCACGATTGGAAGCGCACACTGCATGATTGGACACTGCACGATTGGACACTGCATGATTGGACACCGCATGATTAGACACCGTACAATTAGAAACGCATACTGCACGATTGGAAACCGCACGATTGGAAACGTATATTGTAAGATTGGACACCGCACGATTGGAAGCGCACACTGCATGATTGGACACTGCACGATTGGACACCGCACGATTGGAAGCGCACACTGCATGATTGGACACTGCACGATTGGACACCGCACGATTGGAAACGCATACTGCACGATTGGAAACCGCACGATTGGAAACCGCACGATTGGACACCGCACGATTGGAGACCGCACGATTGCTTGTGGCTAATGCTAAGGACCATTATACATGAAAAAGTTTTAGTTGTATTTGTAAGTCTGTAGGCAAATTAACTACTAATCAAAATTAAGCATTTTCACAACATTTTCATAAGAATATTTGATAATAATTGATTCGTTTGCATGGGATATCCGACTGTGATATACGATGCATTGTAAAACAGGCCTTAACGTCCTAATGACTACGACTAAAATTTTTTACATACATTGATCTTTATGGATCATTTTGCATAAGTATACTTTTAACCGTGATAAGTTGCTTATTTTAATAATTTCAAATAATTTTTTTTTTACACATAAGGTATATCACTGTTATTTATAAGTGTTATTTAATAAAATTAAATAATGATCCAAGATTACAAATTAGCGATATTTTGTGTTCCAATTGTTAATTACTCTCTTTTACTTTCAATAGTACAACTAATTACCACATTACTGCTACAAATTATATATCACTGTGTCAACGTAATAACAGTGCTGTAAGAAATATGTATTTATAGTCTAAAATAATTATTTTTAATCTCTACATTAGTTGATTAATAAACTTTAATAAAATGTACATGCTAATACAACATTTTTAATCAAATTATAACCTGTACATGAAATTTTGCTTTTGAACATAATGCTTTTAATTTAGATCATTAAATGTCAAATTCATTTATCACATCTAAAATTAATCACATTTAAAAAAGTTAAGAGCGACATATCCTTGCATCTGTAGTAATTACAAATGAAATTTTTAACTGATCAAATATCAAGAGAGAATCTATTGACAAGGTATGAAATTCTATTAAGTGAGAGTTCTTTATTATTGTCTCTGTTTTTAAGAATTTTATGGAATGTTATGGAATTATCTGTTGTCACAAATTAAGTTGTGTTTATTAAAGAATCAACGTGCTTCTACAGTTAACGTATGTTCGTATGTAAAGTATTAATGTTCCTATCCAGTAAATGCATGTATGTGTATACTTTAAAATAGTCTGTAGGTTATCCATAGAATGCAGAGTAATATATTATCTACATCACAGTACTTAAAACTCAAACAATATGTGTTGTATCTGCTATATCTATGTATTTTTACAAATACATGTATGTAAGTGAAAATGTAATCAATTTAAGCCTTGAATTATGTGATATATATAGCATATCTACATAAAATATGACAACTGTCATACTTTATTAAATCTACTTGGATTAAGTCATTAGTTAAAGAAGCTTTTATGTGCATGGCATTTTCTTTAATTAGTCATAATGTAAGAATAATCCATAAAATTATAAATTTAAAGCTTTTGGATATGGATTACTAACAAGTAATCCATATCCAATTTTCCTACATTGAAAATTATCAAAATCTCATGTGGAAAGGATTTCTCCATGAAAAGAAATTAATAAGAGAAGTTTTTATTTTCTATTAATTATATCATTTTTTACTTGGGTCAGTTTTTATCTATTTTTTAAGAATTAAATTTATAAATAATTAGCCAAGAAAAGAAAAAAATTATCATGCTTGATCCAAGAAATAATAGTAAAAGAAACTTCAATGTTATTTTTAAATCATGTATTAAATTTTTATCTTTATTTTTCTCAAAATGTTCTTCATGTAGGTTGAATTATTTTTGTAGTCAATTAATAACTCAAAAATTTGTTTATTTATAAAATGGTAAAAGAAATTCTTGTTCAGAAACTCACAAGTATTTGACATCTGTCGTACTTAACAACGAATACACCATGTAATACATAGTATTAGTTTTTGAATGCAACACTTTAAAATACATGCTTTACATTTTAATTCATATATGTATATTACCTCTATAGAAAATAAATGTATGCCATCCTAAAATATTGTAACAATAAAAGAGACTTTAATATTTCAAGGAAATCTTTAAATTATATGGATGAACGCTGATATTTGCACAACATGTCACAAAGATTCTAATAGCGGATAAAATATTAAAAAAACTTTCGCTTAAAAGAATCTCATGTCTTGTTAATGGATTCTCTTCTAATACTTGATAACAGCTAGAGAGCTGCCTTGTAAATTATTTTGGATGCACAGAATATATGACTTGAAGCTCTTTTAAATCTGAAATAGGCATTTAATGATTTTAAATAGCACAATATATTTAAATTTCATATAAGCACAATAATTTTAATAGAACTTTATTAGCACATATCACTATACATACTCTATTAAGATTTAGTATGTAGGAAATCTTAAAACTTCTAAAACAGCAACTTGCATTGTAAATGACTTCTCTCACAGCACTAATGGATATTGCACAATGATATGTTTACCATCATATTGACACCTGTTATATTATCGAAAACAAAAATTAATTATTTATTGAAAGATATTGTTATAAATAAATTAATATAATCTAATAAATCACTAAACTTTTCTTATTAAAAAGTATTTAGATAAACATACAACACTTGCTTAAAATAGTGATATAACTAATTAAAATTCAAAGAATTTGTTACAAATATTAAATATAATTATTTTAACTTCTGATACATGTCTTCCTGATTATTTTATTTCCTCTTTTTACAAAGGCATACAAGCGCAATGTTATTTTGCAGAAATGAGGATATGGAAAGAATTTACACTGAGACGCTCTGAAAACAATAATATAACTTATTACAGGGCAATACAATAAGAAAGGTTAAAAAATATAACAAAATATAACACGTTATGCAAGGAATAGTATAATTTTTAATTATTTGAACATAACATACACACACTATGTAAAAAGTAGAAATATGCTTGCTGAGAAAATTGTTTGCACATATTCTTTAAAGTTACAACACTCCAAATTGTCACTGCGAGCTCCGTAATGATTATGACTATTATGTATCACATTATAAATTATATTGCATATTACGTTCTCGTGAGAGAGAAGAATCGGTTTCGACCGCGGATGACGATTATGTGTTGAGGAAACTGTTCGCCAAATCAAGTAATTAACGTTTAGATTTAATATTGATTTATTTATTAAATCCCATTTATAATTTTTATCTTTATAATACTTTAAGTACAAAAAGAATCAATCCAACTTAGTGGAATGCTTCAATATTAACCGATTTAGCAAAAAAACACACATATTTTATCGATTTAGTATGTAAGCTAATATATAAATTTTATAGTTAATATTTAAAAGTAACAATTTCAATTATAATACATTTATTAAAGTCTATTTTACATATATACGTTCATATACATACATTTTGTATTTTATGTTTCAGCTGTCAGCTCAGCCTTTCAACACGAAGCAGTATTATCGAATGTCCGTCATAATGATGATGATGAAAATACAATGCAATATACTGTTGTACAATAAACATGTATACTATGAAATATTTAAACTTACATATGTAATAACTAATTTTGCACCTTATATCGCAATATGATTATTATTACGTATCACATATCAAATTACAACGCAATATAAAACAAAACGCAACGTGTTTTAATAAGGAAAACTATTGAAAAACTAATGAAACTTAAAAAAATAACATCCAGCAAATTAATATTCCTCTTAAAAATCGTGAAAATAACTAAAAATACTGTTGTACTATAAATATGTTATAAAATATTTGATTGAAACCAACATACGTAATAACTAATTTTGCACTTTATATCGCAGTATGATTAGAACTATTGTGTGTATCACATTACATATTACTACGCAATATGAAACAAAACAACGTGTAATAATAAGAAAAAGCTAAAGAAAAACTTATAAAAATAAAATGTAGCTAATTAACATTTTTTTAAACAAATCTATCATGTTAAAAGTTTCAACAAATAATTAAATCTTTTAGCTTAAAGAACAGGCTTCATAACACTAATACAACTTTATTTTGGAAAGTTTTTGGCTCATGTTGCTTTGATATTAATCCATTTCAGATATTTTTTTATTCCTCTTGTTTTTTTTTTTTTAATTTTCTTGTACATTTTTGATAATTATTTTCAATATTTAATTGATTTAGTTGGAATATTTGAGTTATTAGAACTGAAAAAAAATTTTAGTAATTAAAAAAATTATAGCAATTTTTTTAAATTATAAAAATGGTTCTAATTGTGACTTACTTAATAGTAAATAATGGTTTTCGTTTCTGTTTGCGTTTTGTCTCGGCTTGTATGTCTACTTTTTGAATAATAACTTGGCATTGTTGATATTCCTTTTTAGTATCTAAAATATCAAAATTCTATAATATAAAATATATACAATGTACAATAAAAATATTAATAAAATATTATATATACAGGTTGTTCAAAATGTGTCAAGACAGCTGGATATTTCTAAAAATATACATTTTATAGAAAAATATTTTAAGCAAAAGTTACAGGATAGAAAGTAATATATTTAGTTTTAAACCCTGATAAATATTTAACAGTGTGAAACTTAAATCAAAAATTTAATTGTTAACATCATTAATTACATTACTTTATATTTTGTAACTTTTGTCTAAAACATTTTTGTATAAAATGCTTTTCGAAATATCCAGCTATCCTCATACATTTCGGATATTTTGTATATTAGATTATATACAATTAATGAATCTAAATTTGATTATTGACATTGGATAAATAATTTTCTTGTATATACAGTATCGAGTTTTTTTATCGATATTATCTATAATAAAATAAATTTACATAAAAAATTATTACAACTTGTAATGTTAATCACAATTATATTATAATTGAAAATAATTGATGTTAGTTTATAAGTTACTTATTATAATAATTTAAAATAATAATAATTTTACCTTCCAGTTTGTTTGAATGGTCAAGATTAGTGTTTTGTTCGGAAAAATGAGTCATTTTTGTAAATATATCTTGATTATATATAACTAAAAATAAATAGGTGATAAATTTTTGTTTCTAAAATGCTATCAATATTTTTTAAATACATATTTTATTATTACCTATTTTTTATGATTTTTTTATTTATTTATATTTCTATATAAATAAGAATTATATATATTAAATAAAAATAAAAATTATATATATTACCTTCAGATTCATTCAGATTATTTTCAAATGTAATATTATGTAAATAATCCACAGTTTGATCCATATTTTCAACATCAGTATTTGAAACTATAAATTATATATTACTATATATAATAATTTTACCTTTAAGTTTGTTTGAATTATCAAGACTGATATTTTGTTCGGAAAAATAAATGATTTTTGTAAATATATTTCGATTATATATATGTAATTTAAAAAAATAGACGATAAATTTTTATTAAGTACTAGCTTAAATACTATCAATAATTCTTTAACGTATATTTTATTATTATCTATTTTTAAACAGTTCAAACGATTAACGGATTCGACTATGCACAATTACTATCATCAAAAGCATTTCATAAATTATATTTTATTTGTAAATAAGAAAATAATTGAGTAGTATAGCAATGATGATTCTAACTCTGGGATTTGAGGGGGTGCGCGGGTGAAAAGGGGAAGAGGGGTATCGGATAACAGTGGAGGGGGTAATAACGTCATCGTTTTTGGAGGAGAGGGGGTAAATGTGGAGTGGTAGGGGTATCAGATTACAATAATTCCCGGAAGATAAGGATTGTTAATACAAATTGTAGGCATCGCGAGATAAGGATTCCCAGAAAAGATAAGGATTGTTTATTGGAAAGAGAACTGTTTATTGGTGCAGGTTTTTTTTTTCTACGCATCAAAGTAGAGCGCCATGTTGTCAGAATCATTATGTTTATAGTATGCAGGTTCGTGCAGATTTACGGATTGCGTCATCGCTGTATTTTAGAACAAAGAGGCAGCATTTGAGCGCCGTTTCTTAGAGGGTGTGATAATGATTGTTAATACAAATTGTAGGCATCGCCATGTTGCTAGATGCGTCATCGTGTTTGGAGGAGAGGAGGTAATTTTGGAATGGTGGGGGGTATCAGATCACAATAATTCCCGGAAGAGATAAGATAAGGATTGTTAATGCAAATATGAGCCATCGATAGTTTTAATCAATGTCGTGTGCAACAAGCGGGTATATAAGGTCCATCATGACCAAGTCGAGGTAACAATCGAAATGTTCATCGCGCTATTGGACGAACGTGACATTCTGAGCTTGTCCGCGGAGCAATTAGAAATCGTGCCGAAAGTGATTCTTATAAAAAACTTTGCTCGGTTTGTGGATCACGTGTGGGATAGGCTACCGGATCATTTAAGAACGGATCCGGAAGTGCAAGGTTATCGTCGGTGCTCGTTGCACTACAACCAGTCGTGGCAGCGTGACCACATCGACGGGCCCCCACCGTACAGGAAAGATTGCACTTTGTGCAAACAGAAATAGGTAAAGTACACATTTTTAAAATATCTTTAATACACATTTTTCGAATGTGTAATAACTAATTGGATATTTTTTTATTTTAATAATTTTTATTTATTACAGAGATGGAAGACAGTCTTACCTTACGAGAGGAAAATCTGAGTACTCTCACAGATTGGTTAACAACATGTCGGGAATGTAGAAGGAAATATAAAAACAGTGAGGAAATAATTGAAAAATATACAACATTTCCTGCATTCATTAAACCATATATTCCGGATACTATATTTCGACAACAATTTATCGAATGGACGAGTGAAATTGACGACAGTGTACTAGAATATTCCGAGGAGGAATTTTCGACGTTTTTAATAGAATCTATCCTGCCGATATTGATGGAAAAGTTGTGCCCGTTATGCGCTCAGGATACCCGAGTTCACAAGTCGATAAAAAATCTGATGAATATCATATTGAAATAAAATTGATATCTTATACAAATCAACAAACAAGTTGATATTTCGAAGATTTCATCACGATATCTGGAAAATATTATGTAGATGTCGACGATCTAATCATTTTTCAACTTATATCATATTGAAGTCAAATCGATTTCTCCATATATCGATTCGACTTGAATATGATGTCTACTAGATATTAAATAAATTACCAATAAGCATTTGATGCTTATACGATATCTTCTATGTATCAAATCGACGCGTACACATCTGTAGATGTCGACTAGATATCAACAAAATACAATATTATGCGGATCAATATTGATCTTTATTTATATATTTCATCAGCGGTGATAATGTTTATTATCGGATATTCTTTATGGAATAAGAATATAAAGAATAAAAATAATAAGTATAGATAATATATGTTTATATTTCTTTTTAATATATTACAAAATTTTACATATTTAAGTAGTTAATTATTACCTTATATTACCTTATATTAGCTTACATATTTCAGAAAATAAAAATCAGTATTTTATTTACAACCAAAGTAAAATTTAAGAACATTACGCATAAAAATTAAATTAAGTTTTTATTTACTTCCTGCAATAAAAATTATACTATTTTGATATATCTTCAATCACTTTCAAAAGTATTAGGAAATTGTGCAATGTAAGATTCAGTGTCGGTACAATTAATCATAATAACTTTCTGGACAATACTCTGTACAGGACGAATTTTTAAACTTCCAAACATGTAAAAAGAACATAATTTTATATGAGAAACTTTACTTCGTGAAAGATATGATGCTATAGTCTCTGCATCCTCCAAAATAATTGTAGTCAAAAGAACAAAAATTGATGGTGGCTGTTTATTTAAAGAACTGACAAAAATTCTTTCAATAGATGCATACGAGTCATCATCCAATTTAACAATATGATCAATTGTTTTGCTTCCTTGTTTGGCATAACATCGGGAATGATATTTGATATGATCTTTTATCATTCTCTCATAACATAAATTTGTTATATGTATTTTTTCCTTAATAAAGGCATTTGTCTCCTCAACAGTAAGAGAAATTTCTACTTCTTTTCCAAGCAATGTAACATTTACAAGTTTTGTTACATGTTTTTGTAAATGGTAGTTGAATATTGTTGAACAATAATTTATTGTTGAATCACTAACATTATATTTGCAAAGTAATCGAGATAGTGATTGAAGATATGTGTATTTACGTGCAATTTGAGTTAATACGCCACGCGTACCTTTTACAAGTTTTACAAGAAATCCATTTCCACTTTCCCATGAAAATGCTGAATAGCACCACAATGGCCCAAACATTAACACCGTTTTACCTAAATGTAACAATAAATGTACATTATATGTCATATTGTGAGGACCGTAGAGCTTTTGGAAATCTATTACATATTGAATCAGATGCCAAGTGGCATTATCAAGATTAGAAATAGAAATCTTATGTTGAAGGAAAGTATAAATGGCAGAAACAAGTACACAATGATGTTTGTAATATTTCAAAGGTAAAATATCTTTCAAACATGGCAGGCTGTAATAAAGAAGCCATGCACGCCATTCATTAGCTTTCCAAAAAGAACGCTCTTTAAGTGATCTGAGAAGTCTTGGAAAACTTGAAGGTGGACGTATTGCAAGAAGTCTATTATCAATATCATTACGCTTTAATTCAATATAATATTTTTCATTATGAGATGTACTATCTAACCACAGGCAAGTGACAAATTTGACTACACCTAAAAGGACGCAATGCATATAATCTAATACGAATCCATTTACAAGGTTAAACTCTAAAAGAACTGCTAAAGGACTAATACCTTTAACTCCACGAACTTCTATACCAGTTTGTTCAACCTGTAACATATCTTTCCTGATACCATCATTGGTTCGATCTTCAACTTCGTATATTTTCGTGATGTTAGTAGCTCTTTCAATTCGCGTCACGGTATAAGTAAGACTATTATCTTGAAGCATATTGATAACAAAATTATCACCTATATTCATAGCATATTTAACTGTAATTGGATTTGTATCAAGATCAACAGATGGCATTAGACCGTAACCAGGATGAGTACAGTAACTACATCCATAAAAACCATTAAATTGCTTTATTTGTTGAACTAGGGGTTTTGCTATAGAATCAAGAACACAGTTTAAAACAATAATTTTACTGTTAATGCGAACTCCAGTTGGAGATGTCCAATTTAGTCCTTCAGAGTGCAATTTTTTGGCTTCACATAAAAAAGGGGAAAGAAATTGAATCATATCTGGATCTTTATCTCCAAACCAAAGTCCACATATCATTGTGTTCTTTAAAGCAAAACGCTCTTTTGGTGGAAATTCATTAAGTCTAAACTGAATTGGCCATAATGTATTTTTGCGAGATTTAAAAACAGGGCACCCATCTGTATAAAAAGTTATGCTTAAGTTATTTCTGTTGCACAAAATTGACCCATTTTTACATAAATCCTTATAGATTGTTCCACTGAACGTATCAAATATATCATTTTCATATAGATATTTATCTCTGTAGCATAGCAATTCCATTATATTTTCGGTTGTCTCCAATAATGTTCTTATTTGTTCTGCCATTGAAAAAGTTATAAAGAAATGTCCATTATTCATTTTGCAAATGTTACAGTCTGTATCACATGTAGGACATTTAATGTTTTGCCTGTATCTTTTTTCTTTGGAAATGGAATGTTTTCCCAAGTAAGTGTTACAATTACTACAGTAAAAATGAAAATCTGACTTTAATTCAGTTTTAAATATACCTCGAAAACAATGTTCAGTTTCAATAATTTTTTTCTCTTGAAAAATAAAGTTTATGAGTCTCAAAAGATCTTGTATAGCTACATCTGTAATTTCATGTCTCAACGCAAAATTAAGGATCATAAGTAGAACTTCAAATTTTGTGGTACTGACTTCCTTGCATAAAGGTATATTTAAGTTTGGACGAATTTTCTGATTAACAGTTTCATGAATGTGAGCAGCATCTTCTTCATCAATAAGTATTTGAGTTTCACAATGATTCTGCAAGAAAAAGATACTGTACTTAAAAATAAATAAATAAATATATATATAGATTTATATATTTATTTATATTTATTTTTATTTATATTGCCTGGTTAAAGCGATAAATTAATAAATAATTATCACTCTGCCCGACTGGTCTCGGGCATTATGCATAATTCCTCATTCATCACTTTGTCCATAACATACATAATACAATTAAAATAAAAATTAATAAAATAAAAATGTAACTATTGTAATAAATGTAGATTTTAGTATAACAATAAATACTTCTTTGTTTAAACTTCTTTCATCGTTACGTCGTCGTTCTCTTCGATTGTTACATAGTTTACGTCATCTTTAGCAACATTGCGGATACGATCTTTGCATCTAACTAACCAGGATTTGATGAAACTGATTACTTCTGCTTCAGTTGAATCGGGTGTGCTTTTGCAATATCGAACAGCACCTAATATAACAAAATAGCAAAATAAAAGTATAACACAAACTGTATTAAAAAATATATAATTATTAGTCATATTCTTTAAGATATAGTCTATCACATTTAAAGCAAAAACTTTTTTCTAAAATAGAATGCGTATGCAAAAAAAAGATTACTCAAAATGACCGAAGCTATCGCTAGATTTTTGAAGGATTTCTTTTTTTTAGCCCCTTCCCAAGAATATAGTATTCCAACTTTATTTGTGAAAACTCTGTACATGATTCTTCTCGTAGCATCTTTAACATTTAAGCCCCCGACGCGACTCAATTCCATAATCTAAAACAATTTGAATAATCGTTACAAAAGTATTAATAACTATCAATTATCACTATATACACATTCGACTTTCTAATTATTTAAAGCCACACCAATATTTTTTTATTTTGAGCATTGACATTAAGCCACTGTTCTAGTTCAGCTAATGTTTGTTCTTTTACTGGAAACAGATAGACGATATTTGGAATATTATTGACGGTTATCGTCGGCTCATCTTCAATTTTTTTATTTTTTAATAAAAGGGCCATACTTTCCATCACATCGTTCAATTTCAAGTGTATAGCGTTCAGTTCTTTCAACACTTGTTTCTGAAAGTCTAAAATTTACAAACTGAATTAGTAGTATTTTTAATCATAGCTACGAAAATAGTTGATATAATATTTTTCTACGCCCAACATCGAAAGTTGGCTTTTATAATTGTCAGTTGTTAACAGAAAGTTAACCGCTGAGCGAGCAGAAAAGTCATTGCCACTCGCCAAGCTGAAAGTAAATTTTTCTGATAGGTGACAAAAAACAAAAATTAAGGTAATAAACTGTTACGTCCTGATAGATGTAGAATTTTTTCGTTGGGCTCGGCGATCGACGTAAACGGGCCTGACCGCACGAGCCGAGCGGCACGTTTAGGACTTGCGACAGGTCAGTGACTGAAAGAGTCGTTTTTACTCCGTCAACAAGTCAACCGCTCGTGGTTCCCTTTTTGGGTCAAGGAATTGAATCCCTATTACCCGGGGCGAAACCTTTGTGCGCAATTTGAGAGGAAAGGTGTGAGGGGGTGACAAACGAGGAGGGTGTAATTAAATAAAAAAAAAAAGAACAAAGTTCAATTTACTAAAGACAACATTTTAATTCGATTAAATTTATAATTACGATACAAAACTTAACTCTTATTCACACGTGTTTTATATTTCTATTAGTGTATTCTTTACAAGTGTATGTGTGTGTGTGTGTGTTATTCCTCAGGGGAGAGGACTAAGTTTAGGAAATCAAACCCTGTGAATTCAGGGTTTGGAAGATGGGGAGGAGCCGCGACGTATTCGATGGTAGTGGCTTCGGAGTTGACGGATATGTTGTCGAACTCCGGATCGTTTCGTGGAAATTCCTCCAGTTGAGCCTCTACTGGAGGAGGATAGAAGCGGACAGGCGAAGGGGGTCTGTACTCCAGGAACTCTTCAAGAGACGGAGAGATAGACCTAGGAGAAGGAAGTAGAGGAAAGTCGAACACGGGAAAGGGTTGAGGAGGTGGTTGAGGAAATCCCTGAGGAATCGGTGGTAATGCAGGAGGTTGGTCTGTTTGCGTGTGAGTGCTTGTACGGGCGTTATTAAATGGAGTGTGTCGCCTAATTCTAATGGGTCTTACGGTGACCCTCGCAGCGTATCTAACGTATGGCGGGAGAAATATAGCTAAACAGAGAGCAAATGCCGAGAGATCCGAGCGGTTCCGACGATTGTTGGGTCGCGGCGAATGTTTAGTTCTCACTGACAAATAACACAAAAAAAAATTTTTAACCGAAATAGGGACGGATTACATAAAAAGAAATAAGAGAATACTAAAGAGAGGAGAAAAAAAAAACAAATGAACTAACTTACTCGTTGTAGGATAGTTTCAGGTCGGGTTGACTATGTTCGGTGATTCTGAGCAGGCGCCCCGTTGACCTCTCCCTGCCAGTAGTGGTTAAGGCCATGCTGGAGGGAGAGGAGAAATGGAGGGCCGTCTCCTTCTTCTGCGACAGCGTAATGCTGCAGAAGGAGGAGGCGGAGAGAGAGAGAAGAGGGGAGGCGGCGGGGGGAGGGGGATGATTTCCCCTCCCTTCCGTCAACATGTATCCCCCACCCACCCCCCAAAGGGGTAAATAGGAGCAGAGCCTTCCCAGGGGGGCGGTACTCACCCCACTGGGGAGGACTCTTATTGGAAGGGGCCCATTAGGGGGCCCCTCTACATCGGGCAGCCGGAGGGGAGGGAGAATATAGTCCGGTATATCTGGAATTATACCTCTCCTCCGGAGTTAAAATTGGGCAGTAACAACCGAGGGAGAGGGAAAGCCTCTCCCTCGGAGTTTACATTGAGCAGTGGCCGGGGGGGAGGGAGATTACCTGCAATTGTTGGAATTATACCTCTCCTCCGGCACGTGGAGGACTTAATCCTCCACAGCGAATGGCCGGAGAGGTGGATACCGAGCTTTATCGGAATCACATCCTCTCTCCGGCGGGGGGGGTCAGTAGGGAGCGGGGGCTCCCGGCTGGCCTCAGCCCCCCACCAATTACGGGAGGGCGGGGAAAGGCCGAGATAGCCCGGTCTTTCCCGGTAAGGATGGCGACAATAAAGGGGAAGGGGGACTTGAGAACCCTCCCTTCCCCCGAGATGAGACCGATAAACGGTCAAGATTGAGGAAGGGTGAGATGAATGCCGCTGGCGATGCCTCACCCTTCCTCCTTATGGTCTAGGATGGCTATCGGCAGGGGTTTTAGTGGGTATGCCTGGGACATCTTCCCAGGAGAATCCCACATAACCCACGGGACTCCCCCCGGATCCCGTGGGTATCCATAAAGGATTTCCCCTGCCTTATCAAAAAAAAAAAAAAAAAAAAAAAAAAAAGCAGGCGCCCCGTTGAGGGAAGGTGTTATATGAGCGTCGGACCCCTTTTTTTTGTAAACGCGTGGCCACCCTGCTGCGGGATGGTGTCGTCAGGGTGATGGGCCTTCTACTTGAGATGCACCACGAGATGGTCACGACAAAGTATCAACTGGTTTTACTCTTTGATTCGCGCCCCTGAACTACTCGAAAAACTGTTTGAGCTAAACGGAATAACTGCGCAAAACTGCTTAAAAACTGTGTGTGATTGTGTCCGGAGCCACCAGAACACGGGTTTTTATACTTTTTCTTTGGGGTAGATCCCTTTGGAAAATCTTAGGTTTTTGGAGCGGGGATCGAATAGGAATTAGTCTTGCGAGAAAATTTTTAATGTGGGGGAGGATGGCGTCATTTTTAGCTAATAGGATTGGGTTTAGATGATTAGGTTACTTGAAATGAGATGGGAAAAAAGAGGCCCTAACGAATAAGGAATAGCGTTGTTTCGGGTCCATATATGATGGGGGTAGGTTTTTGAGGTGGCGTAACCCGGTTGGTGTTAATTAGTATAGGTGGGGTGCATCTCAGTGTCTTAAGATCTGGGTGGGCGTAGTCTTTAGACCATACGATGGAATGATGGGTGGTCTATAGAAGTGCTTGCCCCGATTCTCGGCTTTCGGATTGGGTGGTTAAGAATCGGTATATAAGTTCGCAAAGCCTTGGGTCACTGATCTAATAAATTTGACAGTTTACGACTGTCGCGTGCCCTTGGTGTCGCGTGGAGAGTGCGACTAATGCATCTCGGTTTCCCAGACCTACTAAACACGTGCGCCGTATCAGGTGTCGCGCCTTCTCGGCATGCGACTGCGGTCATTCCCCGATCGTTACTCGGTAAAACCCTATCTACTAGCTAGAGTTCTCGTAGGTGGAATCCAAGAATATGACTAGTTGGTGCCAGTTTTTCTTTTTATCTCTTACTCTAACCGTCTGGAGTCGGTTAAGGACTCCAGCTACCGCGAAGTTTTGACTTTTACGGTTTTTCTGGCGACGATAGGCACGCTGAGCGGCCAAGGTATTTTGAAATATCCATGCTATTTTTCTCTGTGAGAAGATTCGAGCTCCTGGTGTCTCATGAGAAAAACAGCTCTGGCGTTATAATATTTTTTAAGAGTTTTTGTTGGTTCCGCGTTTACTAGGTCTGGTATTTAATGAAAAGAAAAGAATCGTGTAGTCTGATCAGGACGTAACAAAACAATTGTAGTTTTTTTTAATCACAAATGTGGTAATAATCTTTTTATTACTCAATTAGTTTAAAAACAATTTGCTCGACATGTTTCGACGTTACAATATGTTATTCTTACGTCATTGTCAAGAGCTGAAAATAAAAAACGAATAAACTTAATCGTAAAAATCTTAAATTA
This sequence comes from Linepithema humile, assembly GCF_040581485.1. NCBI lineage: Eukaryota > Metazoa > Arthropoda > Insecta > Hymenoptera > Formicidae > Linepithema > Linepithema humile. The sequence goes on along the minus strand of NC_090134.1, from coordinate 12,841,600 downwards.
TTAGAAATCTTTTCTAATAATTTAGTTGTTGTTAGGACGCAACGATTTTCAATTACTTCACTTTCAATTTTAATCAATAATATATTCTTAAACCGTATTTATTTTATTATTATTTTAATTTATTGACTATGGAGAAATTTTATCTCTCTGTGCCGGTTGTGACATAAGATTTTTATTTTAGATTAAGTTTATCCGTTTTTTAATTTTAAGCTTTTAACAATGACGTAAGAATGACATATTGTAACGTTGAAACATGTTGAGCAAATTGTTTTTAAACTAATTGAGTAATAAAAAGATCATTACCAACCACATTTGTGAATAAAAAGAACTACAATTGTTTATTACCTTAATTATATTACACAGTCACTACAATAGGATTTAGAAAACCAAAAACAAAAATACCTTGGAAACGGTCTAGCATGGCTAACTTCACACAGAGAATAGACAAAATTGAGTATTTTAATCTTCTTTTTCTCTAAAAAAGTCTATACTTTTGATGACGGGCGTAAAAAAAATTGTACTATTTTTTATACTTCGAGCGTTAAGTGACTTTTGTGCTCGAACACATTTGCAGCGCTCGCCTAAAGTATCACTTTCCGCTCTTAATACAAAATGTACTATTAAAGTGTTAATTTACCTGTATCTATTCTTTGAGGAATTTCACATTCAGTTGTCGATTTAGTTACAATCTCGACTGGCAAATTTTCAACAAAATTATTATCTAGAGGAATAGTGAAATTAATTATGATAAAAACCCAACAATATTATTTTTAGGGAGAATAATGTTTACCATTTGTTATAAAGGCGCTTGGAGAGGGATAAATATTAGTATCTGATTCAGATAGTGTCAAATCAGAAGATTCATTATCGGACAAATGTTTCGCCGATTTGTATTTTCTCTTTCTTTGTCTCTTTGTTTCATCGTTTCTTTTTTCTTTATTATCACTACGTCGCCGTTTGTTTAATTCATCACTTTGCGACGAAAGATCAGACGTATGTTTGGCCTTATTCGCTTTTTGTTGAGCAACAGATAGATTTTCTAAAAACAACATTAAAGATTTTTATGTGTGACCGTGCATAACATATAAAGTATTACAAAATTACTGTCTCTATTTGGAAATTGTTTAACTAGTTGCAAAATAGTCTCTTAATTTTTTATTTATTAATTTTATTTTAGTAAAAAGAATACTCATATTTAGTTATATTAATAAAAAATATTATGCAGGATACACATCTTACCGTAGCTACCTAAAATGGCAACTCTATAACGATTTCAGTTATATTGTGGTGCTTTCCTGAATTTTATATGATCATTAATTTTATTTGAATTCCAATGCGATGGAGGCCAGTTGCATTCTTTTGTATCTTTTGAGTACCAAGTTTTTGGTACCGCTTCAACCGTTTCTTTATCTTCAAACTTGACAACGTACCAACCCATTTGCAAGTGATATTAATAATGTCCGTTTATAATTTATACTTATCATATATCTTCAATAAAAAAATAATTTTATACGATAAAATTATAAAACATAACAGATATATTAGATAAATAAAGTATATGTTGACTAGACAGTATAATATTGTATATTATATTCGGGTCTCGTTCTCGCGATTATACGTGTAGTACCGCCTTTCCCGCTCGTGGCGCCACAATCTTAAGAGTGATTTTTTTTTTTTTTTTTTTTTAACCCATGCATGCTTCCCTACTTCATAACGTTTTTTGTGCTTAAAGGAGCCACATCATAGAGTGATTGTAGAGGAAATTAAGCAGAGATACATATATTTGCATATATAGTATTGAGGATGTCGAAAAGGAAAGTGACCGACGACGATCTAGACGGAATATACAAGCAGATGAGAAGTCTGCGAAAAAAGTTACGGAAGCTTAAGAAGGAAACGATCGAGGAGGTTAAGGAACCTCCGGCAGCCATTGTTGTTAATGCGGCACAAGATCTCGAGAAAGATAAGGAAAATGGTAAGTGCACAAATATACTCGCAAAAAGTCCTAACGATGAGCCTTCACGAGAGGAAGGACAGATCGCATGATTCTCGGCGATGAGCCTTCACGAGAGGAAGGACAGATCGCATGATCCTCGGCGATGAGCCTTCACGAGAGGAAGGACAGATCGCACGTTAGTAAAAATCTCGCGACGATGAGCCCTCACTAGAGGAGGGACATGTCATACATAGGCGAGTCAGCTGTTATACAAAAAAATTTTTCTTTTATGTTAAGCAGCTGCCACAAGTGACCTCGTAGAGGACCTTGTGGAAGAGGACGCGAGTGAAGGGGAGGAAAGATCAAATTCTTCCACGTCAGAGGGAGAATCAGACACGAGTGAGGAGACTAAGTCAACAAAAGAGGAGACACCGGAGGCAGCCAGAAACCTCAGCAATGAGACTAGAGAGAGGTTATGTTTAAAAACAGAACCAGCTCAGTCGGATGACATTGCTCTGCATCCTGTGCTGGTTACAGAATGGATGAGTTGGATGCGTAAAGGACTATACGAAGGAGAAGAAGATGATCACAAGAAGCGAGAAGAAGAAGAGGGGAAAGTACGAGAAGAAGTCATAAAAAAATTCTTTCGAAAAGGAATGTTGTACGTAGAAGCTCCTAAGTTGAATCCTGAAATTCTGGCTTACATGTCAGGAGTAGCGAAGACCAGAGACAAGCATTTTGTGTCTTCTCAAAATGCATTGGGCTCCGCAATGATAGCTATAGCTAAAGGTATCTCCCTACTTTTGGAACTTGAAGAAGGGGACATATCCAGTGCCCTCCTACAAAACTTGGGTAACGCAGGCAAACTATTAGCTGGATTGCATTATCAACAATCCAAAATGAGAAGAGCATTTATTCTACCCGGCATTGAAGAAAAATACAGGGAAGTATTAAAAAAGTCTGAAATAACGGAGGAACTGTTTGGCAATGAATTGTTTAAACAAATTAAGCAGACAAAATCCCTGGGTAAGGTAGTAGAGGATCTTACTCCTCACCAACAGGTCAAGAAACCCCTGAGAACGTCAAACTGGGGAAACAGGAAAAGCCTGTCGCAGAAGTCCAAGGGTCACTCGCAGCAGGCGTGGAAAGGAGGCCCTCAAAAATCTCTACGGTTCAAAGACCGCCAGAGAAACTCGCAGTGGAACAGGAGAACGTCCACAAGGTTGACGAGATCAGATCCCCACAAGCATTAGAGGTGAAAGTGGCTGGTCGTCTAAAATACTTCGTTGAGGAATGGAAATCGATCACTAGCAATAAGTTTGTTATTAATTCTATCAAAGGATACAAAATTCGGTTTACGTCTCAGCCGTTTCAGACACAAGTACCAACGGCGCCATTACTACAGGGCTCGCAGTCTTTAGACAATGTTAGGGAAGCGATAAATAAATTATTAAAGTTAGGAGCTATTAGGCTCTGTATCGCAGAGAAGTCACAGTTTGTTTCATCGTATTTTTTAGTTCCAAAAGCGGACGGATCAGACAGATTTGTGTTAAACCTCAAAAAGCTAAATAAATTTATACAAACAACGCACTTTAAGTTAGAAGACAGTCGCGCAGTAACAAAATTAATCTCAAAAAACGATTTTCTAGCAAAACTAGATTTAGAAAATGCGTATTTTCTGATTCCAATAAATAAAAATTCATCTAAATATCTAAGATTCATTTTCCAAGGCCAGTATTTTGAATTTTTATGCCTACCGTTTGGACTTAACGTAGCCCCATACATATTCACAAAAATTCTGAAACCAATAGTGACTTATCTGCGTAAACAAGGGTATTCTTCGGTTATTTATTTAGACGACATGCTCCTTGTGTCATCATCTAGACAGGAATGTGTTCATAATGTGAAAGCATCAATTGAGGTGTTGGAAAGATTAGGATTCATAATTAATTATGCTAAAAGTAAGTTGGATCCCGAACAAAAGACAGAATTCTTAGGAATTATGTATGACACTATAAAAATGTCATTAGAATTGCCTAAAGACAAAAAACAAAAATTACTTGGTCTTTTGGAAAAATTTAGTCCAGGAAAAATAGTTTCTATTAGACAATGGTCCAGTTTTGTAGGCTCGATTAATGCAGCTTGCCCAGCAGTAAAATATGGCAGATTATATACTAAAAGTCTTGAAAGAGTTAGATATTTAGAATTATTTAAGAATAACGATAATTATGATGCAAAAATGCGTATTCCAAGGAAACTTAAGGCAGTTTTCACTTGGTGGAAAATAAATATTCCAAGATCCTCGAACCCTATTAGACAAGGCAATTATAGACACGAAATTTTCTCGGACGCCTCCACTACGGGATGGGGCGCGTTCTGTGAAGGAAAGATAGCTCGAGGTTTTTGGACGGAGAAAGAAAAAAAGTTACACATTAATAGGTTAGAACTGATGGCAGCCCTATTCGCGATAAAAAGCTTTGCAAAGAATATTAGAAATTGTGAAATTTTTCTGCGTATAGATAACACCACGGCGGTATCATATGTAAATAAAATGGGAGGAGTGCAACATCCTAATTTACATAGGATTGCAGAAGAGATCTGGCAGTGGTGTGAGTCGAGAGATATCTGGTTAGTGGCCTCGTACATAAAATCCGAGGAAAACGTAGAGGCCGACCGAGAATCGCGGGTAAAAAACATAGATACGGAATGGGAATTGGCTGACTACGCGTTTCGGCGGGCGGTAGGAGAGTTCGGAGAACCAAGGATTGACTTATTCGCCACGCGATGTAATACAAAATGCGAAAGATATTTTTCTTGGGAAAACGATCCGGAGGCACTTGCAATTGACGCGTTCACCAAGGATTGGCATTCCCTAGGATTGTTTTGGGCTTTTCCACCATTTGCTCTCATTTTAAGAGTCTTAAAAAAGATTGTGGTAGATAAGGCCACAGGGATAGTAGTAGTTCCCCTCTGGAGTAGCCAGCTATGGTTTCCATTATTTATGAAGTTATTGTTAAAGAAACCTTTAATCTTTCGACCGTCGCCTACATTGCTTATTTCCTCTTGTAGATCCATTCACCATCCACTAGCAAGGAAGTTGTCCCTGATGGTAGGCATATTATCAGGGAGTCTTTTAGAAGAAGAGGATTGCCAGGATCGTCGCTAGATATATTCGAAGCCTCGATAACGAAGTCAACTCATAAACAATACGCAGGGCCGTTAAGACAATGGTGGGCTTTCTGCTTAGACCAGGAGATAGATCCCTATCAACCAGAAGGAGAGGAAGTCATTCGATTTTTCACAAAAAAATTCGAAGAAGGAGCAGCATATGGATCATTAAACTCGATGAGATCGGCGATTTCATTAATTAGCGGGGGCAATATTGGACAGGATAAAAATATTTCGAGATTCTTTAAGGGCGTGTTCATGCTTAGACCAGTAAGGCCAAAATACGATAGAACCTGGGATGTTAGCATAGTATTCCAAACAGTTGAAGAATGGTTTCCCTTAGAAGAACTAACTCTTGATTGCTTGACGGAACGTCTCGTGTTATTACTCGCGATAGGAACAGCGCATCGAGCGCAAACATTAGCTTTAATTAAGCTGTCGAATATGAAGCATAGTGCAGCAGGGTATGAAATTGAAATACCCGATAGAATAAAGACTTCTAGGCCGGGAGCATATCAACCGTTCTTAGTCCTACCTTATTTTTCGGAAAATCCAAAATTATGTATTGCATCGACACTGGACACTTATATCCACAAGACATCGCGATTGAAATAGACAGTCTATTTTTAACAATTAAGAAACCGATTAGGACAGTTTCCGCGACAACAATAGGGAGATGGATAAAGGCAGCTATGTCTCGTTGTGGCATAAGCGAAAAATTTACTGCGCACTCGACGAGACATGCAGCTACATCAGCAGCTTTAAAGAGAGGGCTAGATTTAGAGTCAATCAGAAAAACAGCTAATTGGTCGGAAAACTCCCAAGTTTTTGCAAAACACTATAACAGAGTTATTGTTTCAAACAAAAAATCGTTTGTAGAAACACTAATGCACAGCTAAAAAAAAAAAAAAGAAAAAGGAAAACGAGTTTTACCTTTAAATTTATGTTTTTTCAGTGGCTAGCAAAAGAAATGGTTAAGTTTATTTTATGTTATGTTGAAGCTAGCTTTCGACTTCAGAGTTTATATTACAAGAGAATACAAGATTATCTAGTTAACTGGCAAATAAAAATTATTTCTCTGAACCTCTACACGTATAATCGCGAGAACAAGACCCGAATATAATTGACAGATCAAACGATCTCGTAGAGAGATGTTCGATCGTAATTATATGAAAGGTCTCGTTCGAGCGATTACTCCCATCCAATGGATTTCATTAATTCCCAACCCGTGCTAATAATTTTTATTGAATATAGAGATGCCCTTAGAGCTCTAAACTATATGAAGTAGGGAAGCATTGCATGGGTTAAAAAAAAAAAAAAAAAAAAAATCACTCTTAAGATTGTGGCGCCACGAGCGGGAAAGGCGGTACTACACGTATAATCGCTCGAACGAGACCTTTCATATAATTACGATCGAACATCTCTCTACGAGATCGTTTGATCTGTCAATTATTTGATAAAGTTCCCACTTTAATGTAAACTAAAAAGTTTATTTCTATCTTTAAAATGTATTTTCAGTAATAAAAATTCATTAAAACCAATGGTTTTAAAAAATGCAGTTCATTAAAACTACGATTTAAATTGATGGTTTAAATCACTTAATTTAGATTAAATCAACCCTGGTACTTTGATTTATAGATGTAGCATTGGAAATGAGACATATTGATTATTGTGGATAAGGACTACTAATTTTTTATTGATGTGCGAGGCCACATTTTGTGTGAACTGTCAACTTTTCGAATATATTGTATATCAAAAAGAGCTGACGAACATGGTTTAGTATAAAAGTCTTCATGTCTTTTATACTCGTATCCTAACAACATTTTGAAGTTTTTATAGCAACAAAAATTTTTTACTTCAACGATAGTTCTATCCTTAAGTTCAATAAATCTATCAGCCTCTTTTGAAATGTGTATGCAATAGTTGATAGTTTTATATTTTTTATACTGAGGTGAAGTACAACCCTCGATTAAAGGGCCTTTATTGTGTTCCATAGAAAATTTTATAGGAGTGTTAATTGATTCTGTAACAGATTCTCTAACATTCTTTTCTTCAACAATTCGACGTACTACTTGTTCCAACGCTTGAGAAAATTTTCGAATTTTTTTTTTTCAAATATTGCATATAATTTTCAAATATGAAAGCGCTAAAATTATCGAGCAAACCAAATAATCTAACACAATCACTCAAATGCAAAAAGTTATGAATATTATGTGAAATAAACTCTGGCCCATATAGTTTTTGCGAATTTATGATAAAATGTTTGAATAGATCATGAGCATATGAGATATAATTTTCATAGCTAGAATAATATTGACTGATCAATATTGAACTAGCCAAAGTGAGTACAATAAAATTATTATACATTTTAGAAGATATAATATCTTTTAAGATTATTGGACCAGTATAAAGCAAAAGTAATCGGAATTCACTTGCTTTATATCTTTTGCATTCAGTAATAGGGCGAGTTTTTCGAGAAAACTCACACGGAATATGACTCCTCAATCTTAAAAGACGTTCAGAAATTTTACTAACGTCACGAGCCCGTAATTTATAAGGAGGTCTACCATAAATCCATCCGTACAATTTGTTACAAAAAAATATTTTTGTACCGCCAAGTAAGAGACAATGCATATAATCTATAGGAACATTATCAATAATATTAAAATTCGGAATCTTTAATAAAATACTAGTGCCAATGTGATGTTCAGGTTGAACTTTATTTCGAAATGAATGATCTGATCTTTTATGAAGATTTTCAGTATCGACAAAACACAGTACTTTATTAGCCATGTCTCCTTCTATATCACATTTGGTGCATGAAAAATAACCCGAATGCCCTTTAATAGCTAAAATAAATGATTTTGCAGGTGTATCGCAAATCAACATTGACAACTTGAAATGACATCTTATAGAGTTGATATACAGGGTGATTCAAAATAACCTGATGTCCCTGCAATGCCATATTCTTGAGCGAATTCTGAGACAATTTTTCCTTTTGCAAAATTTTGTCCAAAGCTTAGTTTTCGAGTTATAATTGAAAATAGATAGCAACTTACGAGTTCGGTACAACGGGCAGGCAGGGACGCGCAACGTATAATGAGACTGTCAAGTGTTTACTATCGTCTCATGACACATTACATTGTCCCTGTCTGTCCGTTGTATCGGACTCATAAGTAGCAAACTATTTTCAATTATAACTCGAAAACTAAACTTCGGACAAAATTTTGTAAAAGGAAAAATCGTCTCAGAATTCGCTCAAGAATATGGCAATGCAAGGACATCAGGTTATTTTGAATCACCCTGTATATTCCATTTTTTGATAATTCTATACATTCGTTTACAAAGTCAGTTAAAAACTCATTTGCATTGGGCTTTACATTGTCATGATACAAGGCTATCATAAAAACCTTATTTTTAATTTTGTCAACTGATTTAACAGTACATAATATTGGCCAAAAAAAACTATTCGTACTTTTAGATATAGGTAGGCCGTCAATATTCACTGCTAGTAAAATTTCTTCATTGAGCTTAATTACTATATTTTGTTTATTACATAGGTTACTTAAGGTTTCATTTATTCCAAAATAATAGTATAACCCTGATCCGAGTTTTTTTGCATGTGTATCATTTGGTGTTTTTAAAAGTGTTCTCGCATCTTTAGGCAAATAATTATAGCCGAGTTCTGCTCGTAAAATGTTCAATAAACTATTAAGAGTTGAGTGAGTTACATTTTTGTTAATGGCCCATTTTTGTAACTTAGAGCCAAAAACATGCTCTTTATTTTCAATTATGATAGTATCTGATACGTCGACACTGAACATTTCCACCAGAATTCAAATTTCTTGAATTAATAAATACATCAATGTCATGGTTACTGTCATTATCATTATAAGAAATATTGTCAAAATTAGTATCAGATTTGCAACTAGAGTTACAGTTAGAAATATTCGGTGTATCAGGTTGTGAATAATTAGTTGTCTTTTTGAAAGTATCAAGGTTGAGAGTATTAACTATAGTTAAAGATTGATTTAATCTGTTTCGAAGTTGTCTACAAAATTTACTTTTTTTATTAACATTATTCATAACTAATTTACGTACTTTTAAGTTTTAAGTTAATTGTCATATAACGTGTGTAATTCACTTGCAAAGATAGATTAGTAACACAAAAACTTCAAAACAATTCTGTAAAAAAATTAATATAGGGTAATTAATGGTTCGGTCTCGCCGAGATGAGAATGCAAGGAAACTGAAATTAGTAGCCCGATAGCTAACAGCCGATAATAATTTTATTATAATTCTCCAAAAAATATATATATTCCTGTATTTTAATATCCTAAAATAAAAGCAAAATTAATTGAATTTGTATTGATTGAATTTTACGTTCTGATTACGTTATATCTGTGTTCACAATGCATATTCGTCAATCATTGCCAAGCAATCAATGAACACAACATAGAAATTAATCAATAAAAAATAATAGGTAAATTTTATTATTAAATTTATTAAAATTGTGCAAAGCATCGTCATTTGTAATTGTGACTAAACCGTTATAAATATTCCTTCGCAGTGCATACATTTCTCATATATTTTATTAATTTGAATTACATGATTAAATAAAAGAAAAATATAGATACTTACATAAAGTCTCAAATGTTTTTGAAAATTATAAATTATAATAATAATATCCAATTATAAGCTTTTTTTATTAATAAAAATTCACAATTTATTATTAAAGCTAAAAGATCAGAGCCAAAAGCAGAATCTTTGTGCTCGGACCTAACATTTACAATAGTATAAACTCGAAAACAAACGTTTCGGCCTTGGGTTTAGGCCATCGTCAGTGTGAAAAGATTACATTAAAAACATCAAAAACGAATATAATCAATCTTCAAATTTAACGCTACTTAATTCTAACAATTTCAGGTAATTTTTCTCTTTAAAAAAATAATTTATTTTATATTCATTAAAACGATTATTTATAAAACTTGACTTTATTCAATCATAAAATTTACTATACTCAGTCTTATAATTTTAATAAAATTTACTAGACTTATTTATTCAATTTTACTAATTTTAACTTTAAATTGAGCTTTAGATTTTTAATTTTTACAGTATAGTACAAAAAAAACGACAACCTCTTTTAATTGACTGATTGGAATCTACAAAATACTAAGAACCATGTTGAGACTTCCGTTTCCGGCGCAGTAGCGAGAGGCACGTGGTGATTGAGCGTGAGTGAGTGACGGAAAGGAGAGAGTGTGTGGAAGGAGAGGAAAGGTAGGAGTGTGTGGAGGAGAGAGTGGAGGTGTGAGTGAGAGCGTGTGAATGAGGTGGGCATAGGGAAGGGCAGGATAGAAGGGAAAAAGGGCCCAGAGTATAGAGTGACAGGTGGGCAGGTGGGCTGGCATAGACTACGGCGTGTAAAGAGAGGAAGAGGTGGTGCGAGTGGGCAGGGATGGATGGTAAGGCGCGATCTGGCGGGATAGAAAAGAGGAAGGCAAGGGAAAGATGCATGAGCCTGGGGAATGTTGAGGAAATGTTTAAGAGGAAGAGGGAAAAATCAGGGGAGAGAAGGAAGGAGGAGGAGGAGGAGGGATTTAGGAAGAGTAGGAAAACGCAGAGATCGCCAGGGAAAATGGAGGGGGAAGGAGGGGGAGAGACAGAGGGACAGAGGGAAGGAGGGGCAGAGGGTCTAGAGGAGTTGATCAGGAAGTGGAAAAAGGAAATGGAGGAGGTAATGGAGGAAATGAGAGGGGTAAAGGGATGGAGGGAAGAATTAAGGGCGATGAAGGAGGAGGTGAAAGAAGGGATTAAAGACAATGGAAGGATGGTAAGGGAGGAAATGGAGGAAATGAGAAGAGAATTTAGAGAGAGAGAGAGGAGGTGGAAGGAGGAAAGGGAGGTCATGAAAAAAAGTATAGAAGGACTGGAGGAAAAAGTGGAAAGAATAGAGGGGAGGAAGGCGGAAAAGGGAGAAGAGGGAAGGAGAGAGGGGAGAGAGAGCGAGGGGGAAACAAAGGACAGACTAAAAAAAGTAGAAAGAAGGATAGAGATGAAGGAGAGAGAGGAGAGGAGGAAAAATATATTGATTAAAGGGGTAGAGGTGAAGGAGGGGATGAAGAAAGAGGCGGTGGAGGAGATATTTAGAGCCGTGGGGGTAAAGGTAGAGATCAAAGAAATTAAGGGATTAGGAGGAGAGGGCGGAAAAGGAAGGGAAATGCTTTTGGTTAAGTTGGGGAATGAGGAGCAGAGAAGGGAAGTGTGGGCGAAGAAAGGAATGTTGAAGGGCAGGAGAGAAAGGATATTGGAAGACTGGACATGGGGGGAAAGAAGGATGAGATGGAGGCTGGAGGAAGTAGCACGGAAGGAGGAAAGGGAAGGGAGAAAGGTGTGGATAGGATACGGCAAGGTTAGGATTGATGAACAATGGTGGAGGTGGGACGAGGAGGAGGAAGTGCTGAGAGATGGGAAGGGAAACATAAGACAGGGGGGACAGGGGGAAGACGGAGGAGGAGGAAAGAAGGAGGAGAGGAGGTAGGAGAGGGGGGAGGGAAAAAAGAAAGGGAAGGGCAGAAGGAAGTAAAAAAAGGGTGGAAAGGGTGGAAGGTGGCGTTCTGGAATGTTGCGGGGATGGGAAGGAAGGACATGGATTTTTGGAGGAGCATAGAGGAGTGGGACGTGATGATTCTCTCAGAGACGTGGTTGGATGAGAAGGGATGGAGCAGAATAAAAGAAAAGCTGCCAAAAGGATTTAAGTGGGGGGTACAGTTAGCGAAGAAGAGATGCAAAAAAGGAAGGGGGATGGGGAGAATGGTGATGGGAATCAGAAAGGAATTGTGGGAGAAGGGGTCAAAAATAGAGGTAGAAAAGGATGGGATGGTAGTAGGGAGAGTGAAAGTAGGTAGGGAGAGGTGGAGGATAATAGGGGTATACGCGGGGGATGGAATAGAAAGGACGTTGCAGGGGATGGAAGAATGGGTAGAGGAGAAAGAGGGGGGAGTGAGGGAGATAATAGGGGGGGATTTTAATGCAAGAACGGGAAGAGAGGAGGGAGGGGTGAGAGGGGAAGAAGAGGAGGAGGAGGGGGAGACGGGAAAAAGGCGATCGAAAGACAAGAAGATAAATAGAGAGGGGAGGAAGCTGCTGGAATATATAGAGGAAAGAGGGTGGGAGATCTTTAATGGGAGTATAAGAGGGGACTGGGAGGGGGAGTATACATTCACAGGAGGGAGGGGAAACACAGTAATCGATTATATAATAGGGGAAGGGGAGATAAGGGACAGGTTAGAGGAGATGAGGGTAGGAGACAGGGTGGACTCGGATCACCACCCGGTAGAGTTATGGGTAAGGGGGGAGGTGAAGAGGAAGAAAGGGAGGGAAGAAGGGGGTAGGGGCAGAAGGGGGATATGGGATCGTGAAGGGAGAGAGAAGTTTGCGGAAAAAATGGGAAGGATACGGATAGAAGGGAAGGGGATGGGAGAGGAGTGGGATAGTTTGGAGAGCAGGATAAAGAGGGCGTTGAAGGAGACGGAAGAGGAATTGGGAAAGGGGGAAGAGAGAAGAAAAGGATGGTGGGATGAGGAATGTGTAAGAGAAAAGAAGCGGGTAAGGAAGGAATTAAGAGATTGGAGGAGGAAAGGGGGGGAGGGAGAGAGGTATAAAAGGGAGAAGCGGGAATATGGGAAACTGTGTGAAAGGAAGAAAGAGGAGGAGAACAGAAGATGGGAAAGACGAGCGGAAGAGGCGAGAAGAGAGAGTGAGGTGTGGGAGATTGTAAATAGGGAGAGGAGGAGGAGGAAGAGAGTAAATGAGGGAATAGGGATGCTAGATTGGAAGGAGCATTTTATGAGGATATTAGGGGGAGTGGAAGGGAGGGTGGTTAGAGGGGGGGAGAGGAGTGGACAGGGGGAGGGAAAGGAGGAGGAGGAGATAGATAGGGAGGAGATAAGGAGAGCATTGAGAACGATAAGAGACGGAAAGGCGGCGGGGATTGATGAGATACCAGCGGAGGTATGGAAGTATGGAGGGGAAGAACTGGAGGAGTGGGTATGGGGATTTTGCAATAGGGTTTGGAAAGGGGAGGGATGGCCGGAAAATTGGAAAGAGGGGGTAATAGTGCCGATAATGAAAAAGGGGGAGGGAGAGAAGGTGGAGGAATATAGGGGGGTGACGATGATGCCGACCTTGTATAAGGTGTATGTGATGGTGTTGGCGGAGAGAGTGAGAGAGGAGATAGAGAGTAGGGGAATAATGCCGCACAATCAGACGGGCTTCAGGAGAGGAATGGGGACGATCGACAATATATATGTGTTAAATTATCTGGTAAATAAGCAATTGGGAAAGAAGAAGGGAAGGATGGTGGCAATGTTTGTCGATCTGAAGGCGGCGTTTGACTCAGTGGAGAGGGGAGTTTTGGTGGAGGCGATGAGGGAGCGTGGGATAAGAGAGGGATTGGTAGTGAGAGTGGAGGAGATTATGAGGGAAACGAGGAGTAGGGTAAGGGTAGGAGGGGAAATGGGGGAGGCATTCTGGACGGCAAGAGGGGTGAGACAGGGGTGCCCACTTAGCCCGCTACTTTTTAATGTGGTAACGGCGGATTTGGAGGAGGAGATGGGAAAGATCAGATGGGGAGGGGTGAGGTTGGGGGAAGGGAGAGTACACACCTTAGCTTACGCGGACGACATAGTCATGATAGCGGAGAATGAGGAGGAGATGGGGAGTATGATAGAGAGGCTGGAGGGGTATTTGGAAAGGAAGAGGCTGGAGCTAAATTTAGGTAAGACTAAGATTCTGAGGTTTAGAAAGGGGGGAGGAAGGATGGGGAAGAAAGTATGGAGGTGGAGAGGGAAGGTGATAGAAGAGGTAAAGGAATTCAGATATTTAGGATATACGCTGAAGAGGAACGGAAAACAGGAAGAGCATGTAAGAGAAAGAGTAAAGAGGGCAGCGGCTATAATGGGGCAGGTGTGGGGGATAGGTAAGAGAAGGTTTGGGAAGGATTGGGGGAGGAGAATGTGGCTTTTCGACAGATTGGTATGGACGGTGATGGGATACGGAGCGGAAATATGGGGGTGGAAAGAAAGAAAGAAGATGGAGAAATTGGAGGAGAGATACATGAAGTGGGTGTTGGGGGTAGACGGAAGAACGCCGGGATATATGATAAGGGAGGAGTTGAAGAGGGAAAAATTGAGAGGAAGAGCAGGGAAAAGGGCGTGGGATTTTGAGAGAAGACTGGAAGGGGGGAAGGGGAGTGAGCTGGCGAGAAGGTGCTGGGGGGAGATGAGGGAAAGAGTAGGAAAGGGAAGGGCAAACTCAGAATGGGAGGGAGAGAAGAGAAAGTTCTTCGAGGAAAGGGGAATAGAGACGGAGGAGGAGGAGGGAAGGAGGGAAAAAGAGGATTTAGAATATGGGGAGATTAGAAAAAAGGACAGGGAGATACAGGAGAGAGAAAGAGAGGAAAAGATAGGAGGATCAAGATACAATAGATGGTATGGAAAGGTGATAGGAGAGGGGGTACCGGGTTATCTTAAAAAGGGGTGGGGAGAGAGTAGATGGAGGAGAGTGGCGAGGTTTAGGTTGGGAAGTGAAATGAAAGAGGGAAGGTACTGGGAGACGGAGGAGAAGAGGAAATGCAGGTTATGTGGAACGGAGGAGGAGACATGGGAGCATGCGTGGGAGAGTTGCAGGGAATGGAAGGAGGGAGGAGGAAGTTGGCAGGAACAAGTGGGAAAGATTTTGGGAGAAGAGGGGGAGGGAGAATGGTGGATGAGAGAGATAGAGGAGGAGAGGAAAAGGGAGGAGAGTGGGAGGGAGAGAGGGGGAGAGGAAGAGGGGAAGGGGGGAAGGGAGAGAGAGTGAGAGAGAGAGAGAGGGAGGGAGAGAGAGAGAGAGAGAGAGAGAGAGAGAGAGAGAGAGAGAGAGAGAGAGAGAGAGAGAGAGAGAGAGAGAGAGAGAGAGAGAGAGAGAGAGAGAGAGAGAGAGAGAGAGAGAGAGAGAGAGAGAGAGAGAGAGAGAGAGAGAGAGAGAGAGAGAGAGAGAGAGAGAGAGAGAGAGAGAGAGAGAGAGAGAGAGAGAGAGAGAGAGAGAGAGAGAGAGAGAGAGAGAGAGAGAGAGAGAGAGAGAGAGAGAGAGAGAGAGAGAGAGAGAGAGAGAGAGAGAGAGAGAGAGAGAGAGAGAGAGAGAGAGAGAGAGAGAGAGAGAGAGAGAGAGAGAGAGAGAGAGAGAGAGAGAGAGAGAGAGAGAGAGAGAGAGAGAGAGAGAGAGAGAGAGTCGGGGAAGGAACGGGAATAAAAGATGGAGATAAGAAAGGCGAGAGGAAACGGAAGTCACCTTTGCGAGCGTGTGTGTGTGTGTATAGGTAGAAGGGAAAAGGGAAAGGGCGCAGCCGGATGAAAGCATGTTGGACGGCAGGGCGTCTAGACCCGGATCTCGCAGTCGGGAGGATAAGGGCAGGAGTAGTATAAGATAATTTTAAGGATAGTCTTAAGTAGGTTTAGTAATAAGGTTAGAGTTAAGAATAATTGTAAGGATAGTTATAAGTTAGGTTTAAGTAAATGTGTATTGAGGATTAACCCCAAGGGGAAAATAAAGACACTACTACTACTACTACTACTAAGAACCATGTTATTGCGTTTTTATTAAAATTGTTAGAATCAAGTAGCGTTAAATTTGAAGATTGATTATATTCATTTTTGATGTTTTTAATGTTATCTTTTCACACTGACGATGGCCTAAACCCAAGGCCAAAACGTTTGTTTTCGAGTTTATACTATTGTAAACGTTAGATCCGAGCACAAAGATTCTGCTTTTGGCTCTAGTTTTTTAGCTTTAATAATAAATTGTGAATATTTATTTGAAAATTTTAGAATCCATCAACGCCCAAATACAATTTAGACAAAGTTAATAATGTGAAATGAGGAAAAAAGTATCATAAAATCTATTATATTTCTTTGAAATACAATATATCTATCAACTGTATTTCTACTGTATCTATTCCATCGTATTATATATTGTAAAGGTTTATTAATTTTCGACAGTTTACTTATGTAACCAAAAAATTAACACCATAAGTGCAAATAAATTTTTTAATCCGCATTCCTGTTGTATTTCTTTGAAATACAATAGATTTTATGATAATTCCTTCGTCACTTCACCTTGTGAATTATTTGATTATATTCCACATTTCAGTCCCATAAAATTAACTTGACATTATAAATAATTCAATGTAACATAATTATATAACATAATATAGAAAAAATACCTGAGAATACCTTTCAACGCATTTCCACGTGTATATTTTATACGTTATATTTGACTTACAATTCTAAGATATAAAAGAAGAGAAAAAAATAACTAATAGCTTTTAGTAAAAAAATACACTACTTACTTTTTTAAAACAGAAGTTCAATTCGTTCTGTTCGATAATTGAACTTGATGAACTCTGATCATTTAATTAATTAATTCTTCTTGATTTATTTCTTGGTACTGTCTTCTTTCTTCTAACTAAACATGTGGCACTCTGATCTGCTCTGTCACAAGAGGCCATGACACCAGTGTTCTTAAACGGTTGGGGTTTTCGCGCATGCGCAAATTCGATATCGATGCGATATCGTTCACCGCGGTCCCGGTCCGCTGCCTCACACAACCTCACAGAAGCGTACGTCACGTATCCGTGTGGCACACGGATTCGTGACGTACGCTTCTGTGAGGTTGTGTGAGGCAGCGGACCGGGACCGCGGTGGTCAATATCGCATCAGTGGCCCGGCCGCTGGCAATTGAGCCGCCGATAGCTCTGGCTCAGGAGCGTTTTATATAAGAAATAGGTTGGGTTGTTGAGGCCCTCTCAGAAAATCGTAACATTTTCTTCGCTACATAAATAATGTTTATTTTTATTAATACATTATATATATATATGTATATATATTTAATTATTAATAAAAATAAACATTATTGATGTAGCGAAGAAAATGTTACGATTTCCTGAGAGATGCCTCAACAACTCAGCCTATTTCTTATATAAAACGCTCCTGAGCCAGAGCTATCGGCGGCTCGGTCGCCAGCGGCCGGACGGTAGTGGAGGAACAAGAGGCATCGTCTCGGGAATCGGCCCGAAATGTGCAACTAATTCCAAGCGCTGTTTTAAAGCCAACAAATCAACGTCGAGTGTTGAGAAAACATACACAACAGTTGTGCAATCCGAATTATTATAGAAGAAAGACGAAAGAAATAATTTTATAATTAAATAATTTTATAATTTAATTAATTTATATTTAATGATATGATACAATATGCATGGTTTGCATCGCGTTTAAAAGAAAGTAGAACTATTTTTCAAAATGTTAATGAAGTATGTTTAAATAATTAATAAAACTAATAATGAATAATTAATTAAATTATAAAATTATTTCTTTCGTCTTCCTTCTATAATAATTCAGATTTCCACATATGAAAAAATAATAGCAATAAATAAAAAAATATCGTTTGTATTTATAAAATGTATTTAACACTACAATTCATATAAAAAAAAGGAAAAAAAAATCCGTGAGGTACTCGAGAACCCGAGTCTCCAGCGTGATAATCCAGGCGTTTCCCGTTGAGCTGCTACAAATCACTAAAATTAATTTTAACAGTAAAAGCATTTACACCGCGCGTACATTTGCGTTTAACTTTATGAATTTTTTTCTCTGCAAATTCCGAGAAGTGCATCGAATGGCTTTGCACAGAAACTTTATTGGACGAAAACTACTCGTCAAAATTTTTTTATTAAAATCGGTGACCCAGAGTACGTGGTGTTTCCTTGTAAGTGAGAGGAAACAGGTATCGTATGGGCTCTCGTTAAATTTTTTCTAAATTATCTAAACATCTCAAAATTAATATTTTAGAAATTAATAAATAAATTAATAAAATAAATATTAATACATTTGAAACGGTACGTTGATTTACGCGGAATAACTCGTCGGAGTCAGGAGTTCGGTCGGTTGGGGGCACGTAAAAGAATGCTCGGATAAAATGAGTAAAACGAAAGAATAAAATAAAATAAGATTTATTTCTCAACTGATGAAGTCTATTATATACAAATCCGTGTGAATACGGAGCGTTTAATATGTTTGTTTGAACGCGGGTTATAATTTATCTCGGCGGTGATGAACAATGTGCAACGGTGGTCGTACTGTGACGAGAAAGTGTCAGCGCAAGCGCGGGTGCCGCAGTTGTCTCTAGACGACTGCGAGCGCGTGGATCGATACGTTCGAGCGGCGTCGATGATCGATCGACTGATCGATATGCTCGGGCGCGTGCGCGGTGATTTCGATGTTCGCTGTTGATTCGATTAGTTCGCGATTGCCTGCCGGATTTGAGGACCCGATTTTAAAAGGATGAAGACGGGAGCGAGGACGCGCGTATTGCCCGCGTCCTGCAATGACCGGTGATTTGACGTGGAGCCGAGTATTCCCGGCGGTATACGGGTATGCCCGTATGTAAGAACGAAGTCGAGTGCGCTCGGTAATATACGAGTATGCTCGTATTTAGGTGACGAAACCGAGTATGCTCGGTAATATACGAGTGCGCTCGTATGCGAGGATCGAGGCCGAGTATTCTCGGTAACGTGCGAGTATGCTCGCACGGAGGAACGGAGGACGGTTCCTGGTGGCCGAGTATGCTCGGCAGGAATACGAGTATTCTCGTATCGCGATCTAGAGCCGAGTATGCTCGGCGAGGATACGGGTGTGCCCGTAACAGATGGAAGCGGTTCCCGGGGCCGAGTATGCTCGGTCGGTGCACGAGTATGCTCGTGCTCGTGGGGCTGCTGGTCATAGATTTCGAGTATTCTCGAGGATCACGAGTGCTCTCGCGATAGGATGTTCACTGGCGAGCAGTGAACAGGATCTGGTCAGAAAGCGTACAGCCGGGCCTCTTTTATACCCGGCTGCCGCCCGACTGGCGAAGGATCGGCAAGCATCGGCGGTTTAGCCGGCGGACCCCCACCTCGAAAACGGTCGGGTGTGGGGGGCCGTCTGGCGATTGACCGTCGGTGTTTATGATACTTTTATCGGCGCTCGATGCGCCCTTGTTGGCTACGGACGATGTTCGGTCCGTAGCCGTGACGATGCAAGCTGCATCGTTACACATTTATAAATACTGACAAAGTAATTGATAAATACTACTGAATTTGCAACGAGCAACCACATATTTTTTCTTAAAGACAACTACGTGTTTTCTTTATACCAATTGATTCCTCTCATTATTTTACGCATAAAAGTATTGAGGTTAGATAATTGAAAAATGAATATTTTACGAATATTTCATAGTTTATATAAAATTATGTCAAATTAAAGTATAAAATATCTCGTAAAGTATTCAATTTTTGGCCATCCTACCCTTATAACTTTTTACGCCGAATATTGCGAGGAATCGATTTATATAAAAAAATAAGGGTGGTTCTATTTAAAAAAAATGAAAATAACTTTTCAATCTCTGAAGCGTTTTCATCTAAGGTCAAACTGATAAGATCAGTAAATAAATCTTTTTAAATCCTACAACTTTTATCTGAAACATTCTTTTATACAACTTATATGTTTCAAGATATTCTGGGGTTTTGGTACTTTTTATATACCCTGTACATGAAATGTACACGAGATATATTCTATGTACATACAGGCAGCGATCTCATTCGAATATACATTCTATGTATATCCATATGATATCCTATGTATATCCATAAATGTATCTACATCAGCGTATATCGTATGAATGTACATAATAAATACAGTACGTTTTTTTCATATTATGGACATTTCATGTATATACATAGGATATCGAATGTTTACTGGGGAGATGGTGGAAAAATTGTCCACAAAACGGCGGTACCAGGAAGCCATGCCGAGAAATTGGCGGACTTTTCGGATGGTGGTTGGAGCGGGCCATTGAGCTACGGCGCTTATCTTGGCGGGGTCGGTATGGATACCGTTTTGTGTTATGATATGGCCAAGATAGGCCAGTTCGGTCCGGCAGAAGTGGCATTTTTCCGGATTGAGGCGCAATCTGGCCTCTCTGAGTCGTCGGAATACTTCGGCTAAGTGCTGCAAGTGCTCGGAAAAGGTGGCACTGACGACTATCACGTCGTCCAAATAAACGAACATGTTGGGTTCTAACGCGGGGCCTAATACGGTGTCGAGAAGGCGTTGGAACGTAGCGGGCGCGGAATGCAAACCGAACGGCATGACGCGAAATTGCATCAGCCCCCTCCCTGGAATGGTGAACGCGGTGATGGGTCGGCTTTCGGCGGTCAGTGGTACTTGCCAATACCCGCTTTTTAGATCAAACGTCGACAGTTACTTCGCCCCTCGTAATTTATCCAGCGTGGCGGTTATGTGCGGGAGGGGGTAGGCGTCGCGCTCGGTTACGGCGTTGACTTTCCTAAAGTCGATACAAAACCGTGGCTTTCCGTCTTTCTTCTTGACTATTACCACGGGCGAGCTCCACGCGCTTTGGGACGGTTCTATTACCCCCTCTCGCTCCATTTCGTTAACGGCCTCGTTAATGATTTCTTGCATGGCTGGGTTACGTGGGCGGTATCTCTGCTTTATTGGCCGCGTATCGGTTAGCTGGAGATGGTGTTCTATCTGGTTGGTAGGACCGACGACGTGTTGGAAGAGTGAGAGTTCTCTGTCGAGAAAAGCGCGTAGTTGTTGGGTTTCTGTGTCGGTTCGTGGTGTCAGTCCGTCGGATATTGTGTCGGCATTGTCGGAGGGCGCAAATTACGGTAACGGCGGTGGCGGTAGGGTGATCCCTAAATACGCCCATAGGTCTACCCCTATCAACATTTCGTTGCCTAGCGCCGGAAGTACTTGAAAATTGTGCGAGAAGCTTTCCCCTTCCATTTCGATTTCAAGCTTGAAGCTTTCGGTGATGGAGGCGGAACCGCCGTCAGCTACCGTGACGTGCTCATGTATGGTGCGGGGGCGGTAGCCCTTGTCTAATATATATCCGGCGAGCGCGCTATTGATTAATGACCGGTCGGAGCCCGAGTCGAGAAGAGCGGTGACGATTTTTCCGCAGCACGTGATTTGAATGTGCGGACGCGGCCGAAAAATGATTTCTAATTGGGCCGGTCGGCGGCCGCCGTTGCCCCGGCCCGCGTGGCGTTTCCCGCCGGCGGGTGACAGTCGCGGGAATATACCCCGTCCTTCCCGCACTGAGAGCAGAATTTGCGAGGCGGCCGTTTACAATTTAGCCAGGTATGGCCCCGCTGCTTGCAGCGCCAGCGACATTCGTTCCGTTTGTACTCGGCGGTTGCTTTGAGTTTCGACGGGTTTTCGGCCGCGTTGTTGGCGTTGCGCGGTGAGTTCTTCGTACTCGGCAGCTCGGTCTGAAAGCTCGTCGAAATCAATCGCGTCGTGCGGGCGGATATACAGGCGGTATTCCGGGTCCATGTTCTCGATCAGGAGATCGAGTGTCTCTCGGAAAGTCCCCCGGCGCGGCGCGCGAGCGTGAGCAAAGCGGTCGAAAATTTTGAGAAATCTTCGTTCGGTAGCTGGCGGCGGTTGGTCGCCTCTCTCCGGAGGCGGGCTTGGTAGCGCCGCGGGAGGAATTGCCCGCGAAATTCGGTCAGAAAATCGGGCCAAGTCCTCCAGGCGTGGCGGCGGTTCCGGAACCAGAGCAAAGGCTCGCCTCTCAGGATTTCGGGCAGGCCGAGAAGAAGGTGGTCTCCCGAATATCGGTAAATTTGCCGAAGTTCTTCGATGCGCTCGAGGAAAGCAATCGGGTCTTTGCCATCGAAGTGGCACCCCCATTTTCGGATTTGATCCATAGTCTTCGCTGGTTCAAACGGGCTGGCAATAGGGGTCGGGGGGTCGGGTGCCGAGTAAAAACTGGCCCGGTCGTCGTCGTCGATTGGACTTGCGCGGCTCGAGCTACCCGGAAGTCGTAGCAGCGGTACGTTTAATGTCGCCCGGGCCTCGGTTTCTGTTGGCTCTTCGGCCAGGGGGACGATGTCCCCCGGATTTGCGCGAATGTATTCGCGTAAACGTCGACGGAGATCGTCTAAGTTGCCGTCGCAGCTGATATCGCGGCTCTGTAGAAGTCGCGCTATTTCGGAGCGCGGTAACCGCTGTATCCACGCAGTCATCGTTAGTGGATCTTGTTGACGCACTCCTTTATCTGGTCCCTGTTCGGGCGCCATGAAACCGTGTGAGCTTTTCGGGCGCGGTATAGCTCGCCGGAATCCAGGTTCGGTCGGTTGAGGGTGTGTCAAAGAATGTACGCGTTTGGTTAATAATAAATTAGAAGACGTATTTATTCAATTAATTATGTTTGATGACTGTGTGTGTACATGCGATGTATGATTGCGATGTAGGTAGCGAGATTTGTATAAATGAGCTGTACGATTGTGATGCGAAAGAATATACAAGCAACGGTGAAATAATTATTGAGCAGCGGCTGAATAATTATTTAAGCTGCGTGAAGTGAATATAAGAGTATCGGTGAAATCAGTATAGCAACGGTGAAATAAGTAACAAAGTATCGGTGTGATCGATAGAATAACCACGGTGAAATAATTATTTAGCAACGGCGAAATAATTATTGAAGCGGCGTGAAATAAGTATACAAGTAGCGTGAAATAAATATAAAGGCGACGGTGAAATAATTTGAGAGCGACGGCGAAATAATTATTTAAGCAGCGTGAAATAAATGTAAAGGCGACGGTGAAACAACTATAAGGCGACGGTGAAATAATTGTTTATGCAACGGCGGAATAATTATTTATGCAATATTATAATAGTTTGACGTGAGGCGTCCTAGTGCGATCGGCGAGAGCGCAAGCGCGAGCGATCGTGTCGCAACGGTTGGCACACGACGGAGCTCTGGTCGGTGAGTGCGTTCGTTGAGTATCGCGAGTCCGTTTAATAATAGATCGATGCGGACTATTCGGCGGCGCGGATTGGTCGACGCGGTTTTGCCTGCCGGACGGATTATGATTTGAAATCCCGGCGAATAAACGCGATATAAGGATTAGGATGCCGATTACGCTCGGCGGGAATACGAGAACGCTCGTACGAAGGCGAGAGTAGAATGGCAATCCGGCTTGGTGCACGGGAATGCCCGTTGCACGAAGATCGGTGCCTAGAGAAGCCAAGTACGCTCGGCGGGAGTACGAGGATGCTCGTACGACGGCGGAGTTAGAACGGCGATCCGGCTAGGTACGCGGGAATGCCCGCTATACGAAAATTGGTGCCTAGAGGAGCCAAGTACGCTCGGCGGGTATACGAGTATACTCGTATGCGGGAGCAAGAATACCGAGGACGCTCGGCGGTACACAAGGACACTCGTGTGCTGGAAAAGGCATAGAATCCGAGTACGCTCGGTCGGACTACGAGAACGCTCGTAGAGTGATGTTCGCTGTCTAGCAACGAACGGGATCTGGTGAGAGTAAGACGTACAGCCGGGTCTCTTTTATACCCGGCTGGCAGCCGACTGAACTCGGATCGGCAAGCATCGGCGGTTTCGGCGGCGGGCCCCCACTAACGGAAATTCGGAACGGTCGGGTGTGGGGGTCTTTTCGGCGATTGACCGCCGTTGTTTTCGATAAAAGTTTTATTGGCGCTCTATGCGCCCTTGGTGGACTACGGACGATGGACGGTCCGTAGCCGTAACGATGCAGCTTGCGGGCTGCACCGTTACAAATTATCAGAAGTAATTGTTTCATTTTTTCTTAAATCTGAAAAAAGAAATACATACATACATATATTGTATATATATATATATATATATATGTAGAGGGAGGGAGGGAGAAGGGGTAAGGAGAGAGAGAGAGGGAGAGAGAGAGAGAGAGAGAGAGAGGAAGAGGGAGAGGGAGAGAGAGAGAGGGAGAGGGAGAGAGAGAGAGACGTAAAATTAGTTTTTCGATATAATATGTAATGTTATGTATTTTTTTTTGCAGAGAATCAACAACCTAATAAAAAGAAAATTGCGCACGGCGCAAAAGAAGACAGAAGCAAAATACACTTTATATAACACCTGCGTTGTATCTTGCACCGTGCGCTCCGTCGCATACTCTATCGTATGCTTTATTGCATGCTTCATGTATTCGAGCATACGCTTCACCGTATACTGGAACGTACGGTGTAGCGTATGCTCCAACGTGCCCGCCACCGTGCCCGCCACAGTATCCGCCGGCGTACAATTCATCGTACAGCTATTACTGGTAAAATTTCTTATATACATTGCGACGTGAACTAGCCTCAGAATCACGCCAGATCCGAGGGAGCACGCCCAATGGAAATCGGTAGCCGCGGTACTCCACGATCTTCGGGAGTTAGGTAGCTTACGCGGCGTCGGCAGTAAATGCACGACTCGGTAACTCGCGGTATTGGCAATAAATGCTCGATTCAGTAACTCACGGTATCTGAAATAGATACTCGATTCGGTAACTCGCGGTACTCCACGCTCGTCGGGAGCAAGGTAACTCGCGAAATCGGCAGTAACTGCACGATTCGGTAACTCGCGGTACTCCACAAAATTCGGGAGCAAGGTAACTCACGCGATATCGGTAACCTAAAATGGGCGCCAGGTGCGAGTAATCGCACCGCGGTATCGGTAACTTCAACGATTCTCTAAAATGCTCGGCCGCTCCCCGCTCAGTATATGGCAGAGGGGCGCAGTTCTTTTATTTAACGTTAGATATCTGGAGTGAGAGGCGAACACAAGGACAACTCAATAATTAAAATTTAACAATGATGTATTTCAGTGATTCGGTTACAAGGTTAAAAATGTTTATATAGTTCGGCCGGAGCCGATACGGCGGAAATAGTTTGATACGGTAGTAAGGCCATTCGCCCAATCAATCGGTAACAAGAATAAAGTTCGATAACTACATGAAATCTCGGAAACGCGATCACGATAATTCGCAGCTGATCCGACGATATCCAGCAAAACAAATAACTTATCTTACGACCATCCGACGCGGCCGGTGAAGGCCAAATAAATATACTTTAAACGACGGTAGCCTAACGGCCAGAAATGAGATGTCGCGAAACGGCTATTTTCGCGGGCTTTCACGTTTCTCGCCGAGACGCTAACTTGTGGTAACAGCAATCTCGCGGAGAACGTTCCCGAACCAAAATCCGCCCGCGGACATTCACCCACGGTACTTCCGGTACGGTGATAACGCGACAAAAACGGTAACAAAATGGTATCGCAAGAAAGACGGTAGCAATCGGTATCTTCAAAAAGAAACGGTAACGGAAAAACGGTACGGTAACGAAACGAAACGGCAAACGAAAGAGACTGTCGGCGCTTGATTCACGCAAGGCGGAGAGACTTTTATGCGATATCCGGAGCCGGCTGGACACGCGGTAATTGAGCGTCAATACGCGCTCACGGTATCAAAAATCTCAGTTAGTTGTGTGAGAGACACTAAATACAAAACAGACTCACGCTACCAGTCATAACCGGACGGAACTCTACGGCTACCCGAGAGGCGGCTTACATCGAGTGGACGTCTTCGGCGTCTTCGGCGTCGTTGGGCTGAGTCCTCGTGTTCGTCCTCGCGCACTTGCGGCACACCGAACAGTAACTCATTTGGGCTCTGCCCGTAGGTCCCTCTCATCTCGCGTCGCCTTCCTGCGCATCCTGCGCAGGATTTTCCAAAAAGGGGGGCCCCTGAGAACCGCCCATAGTTCATCCAGGGCGCCCCCCCCCCCCGCCCCCGCTTTCTGTGGTTTCCTCAAATCCTTCGGCCGATAATGTGTTGATGAGTCGATGTTCCCGGAAGAGACTGGTTAGGCTGGCCGGGCCATATTCCGGTCCTTCCGGTCCTTCCGTATGAGCATCTTCGGAGTCCTCGAAGCCGTCTGCAGCCGGGCGAGGTCCGCTGCTGCGTGTCTCTGCGCTTCTTTGATTTTGTGGCTAAAACCAAAGCGGAGTTATATAGGGCTTGGATGGCGGAAGCGACGGAATCGCGGTACCTGATCTTTTGCTGTGGGGTCACTAACGCGTGACACCCGTCGATGATCCCCCGGCGTCCGGTCTCCATGGCGATGCCGAATCTTCGCCCTGAGGCACAAAACACGCAACGCCGCCCGCACGGGGTCTTGCTTTACAACTTAAAAACGATATTAACGATACAACATGGGAATGACATAAAAAAACAACGCGTACAGATTGTGGAGTCTCGCGGGTTGCTCTCTCCACGCGAGGAGCAACACCAGGACTCTTTGCTCCCTCGGCCGGGCTATCGCCCTTGTGACGGCGCTCGAAAAGCGTCACGTCACAACATTTTATTTTTTTTTCTGACACTGCAATGCTTTGTGTTATTCTTGACATTGCAATTCTTTGTGTTTCATTAATTTGATTTGTAATATAGATGTATCATTTTTTACATGTTTTTTTAATAATTTGATACTTTTTTGGTTGTAGTTTGTTTTCGGTTAAATTTGGTAAAACTGTTTTTCGCACCGTGCGCAATTTTTTTTATTATTAATTAGTTGCAAAATAAAATATACTTCCTCCATTCTATATTATGATATACATGTCACTTTTATTTTTGTATTGAAATTTTTATACATAAATAACGACGAAATGTATACTATAATATAGAATGGAGAGAGTATATTTTATTTTGCAACTAAGTAATAATAAAAAAAATGGCGCACAGTGCGAAAAACAGTTTTAGCAATATAAAATTAGACAGTATATGCATTGGATATGGTGCAAAAAAAAGGATAGACCTATAATTTTTATGTAACGATAAATTGCGATAAGTAATAAGCTTATGTTATGCAGTGATATTTAAACAGTGATATTTTATGTTATAAATAATAAACTGCGATAAGTGATAAATAAGAAATAATATATTTTTTTTTATGTTCTAATGTGTTAAAAATTTTATAAGAAAAACGTATTTGATATGGCTGTATGAAAAAATTAATATATAAAAAATATATATTGTTACGTCCTACATCCTACACGGTTCTTCTTTGCGCAACTTTCTTACGATCAGTCGGTAAAACTCAAAGAGATCCCTAATGGAAATTTGTCCGTTACATATCTTATGGAGAAAAAAAAAATATATATATCTTAATGGAAATTTGGTCTTTACAAATAAAAATAAAACCATAAAACTCGCTAAGATTATTTCAGACACGTATCGAGATTTCCGATAAGATAAATTGTCCTTTGAGTCCGGCGACGATCACGTTCGCATCAATAAAATTTTATAGCATCTATACTAAATACCACCACCAGGTACCTCGCCTTATTCCCGCCTATCGCGACATTAATCCTTCAATTTCCTATTGGAAATCTATCTTTATTACTTTCCTCCACCCTAAGATTTCCTCAAGGATCCAAAATCTTAATTCGTTCCCCTCAGAAGGAATACCTCCTTTCCAAAACCAAAAAATCTGGGTATAAAAGGAAGAGATCCAGCAGCAGTTAGTTAAAGTTAGCCAGTTAGATGAGAGAGAATCTTAGTATTATCCGAACAGTTTTACTCCGGTCTTAGTTGAATATTTGAACTTAGAAATAATTCGTAACATATTTAAGTGACTGTAATTAATAAGTGTTTGTAACAATATAGATTCAGTAAAGTGTTTGTTAAAACTATTCGATCTCTTTTCTCGAGTACAACCTACACCCAATCTAACACCTAACCCAGTTATCTCTCTGAATCAGCACTCAGAACCACTTGCTCCGGTGCGGACCACCGCATGTTGTACCTGGTCTCTGTATCCTCGCTAATCGTGGTGCGGTCCACCGCACGCTTTTAGCCTGGAATTTTCAGATTGATGACATTATCCTTCATGCCTAAACTTAAGACACGACGTGGGGGAGTAAAATACTGTGCGCGTCAATTACTTCTCTAGTACACGAGACCGGTTACGGAAGATAACTCGGAATATATCGGTGTTAAAAG
The DNA here is from genome assembly GCF_040581485.1 of Linepithema humile. NCBI lineage: Eukaryota > Metazoa > Arthropoda > Insecta > Hymenoptera > Formicidae > Linepithema > Linepithema humile. The sequence continues at coordinate 12,813,581 of NC_090134.1, read as the reverse complement.
AAACTACTTCGATTGCGAATACGAAGGATTGTGCGACACGTCCGATCAATTTTCGCGACGGGAAGGATATAACGCTCATCGGCCGTGGCCCTTCACTCTCATCCCCCTCAGCTGCAATCAGTCCTCGATCGACCCAGTGCGGATACCACTAACTGACCCCAGGAGAATCAAGTACACCTCAAGGCCGACTACACCTGGACTTTAGAATTGGAGATCTAAATACATTTTGAAGACATCCAAGTAGTAAGTCTAAATTTCATAATCACTTCTCTCTTTCTCTCTCTACCTCTCTTTCTCTCTCTCCCTCCTCCTCTCTTGAAAATTGCACGAGGTTTCGCCCCTGGTAAAAGGAGTTAAGTCTCTTGACCAGAAAAGGGAATCACGAATGATTGGTTGAGGCCTCTAACAGCGTAATATCGATCCTTACGATCGTTGACCTGTTCTCAGCCAAGGAAAATCGTTCGGCTCGCGCGGTCGCCTTCTTTCATGCCGACCAGCGAGCAAACACCACAAATTCATACTTTTATTGTTGCGTCTGTCCGTATGCCTGACTCCGCCCCTTTCGCTCCAGGTTAGAACGTAACAATATATTAATGTAAAAAATGTATTTTGAAGAAAAGTTATACTATAATATAAAAATATATAAAAATGTAAATATAAAGATGTGCAAAAAAGTAAAAAAAAAAAAAAAAAAGCAAATTTTTATAATTTTTTGTAAACTCTCTCTCTCTCTCTCTCTCTCTCTCTCTCTCTCTCTCTCTCTCTCTCTCTCTCTCTCTCTCTCTCTCTCTCTTTCGCTCTCGCTCTCGCTCTCGCTCTCGCTCTCGCACTCTCTGACCATGTGTTTTATGCCACGTATTTCTCTGCGTCACAATTTCGGGCGCTTGAACGGGTTGTCGGGCAGGCACCTCGACGATTTCCTGCATCTGAACGGGCGCCTGAACGGGTTGTTGGGTCGCCGCCTCAACGGGCTGTCGACCAGGCATTTCGATGATGTCCTGGACGGAGAACACGTGCACGTGTGGCAAACCACATGTCGTTCTCGAACGAGAAATCTGACCCTCACTTCTGGTTGTAACAAAAAATTTGTTATATTTAGTAACTTTATTTTTGGACACAATATATATGTAATACATTTATAATGAAAGAATAAAAATACTTACACTTTCGAGTCACGCTTCACTTATCCATCATGGCCGGGCACACGGTCAGAAGTGAGCGGGAAAAAGGCCGGGCCGAGCCGAGCCATATGCATAAGGCCATCATGTACATGGCTGCGCAGAGCCCTTTGCGCAGCATACATAGCGGTTCTGAATTACGTGCGTATAGGGCTTTATCGGCAACAATGCAGACGACAATTGCATAATAATTTTTACACAATAATTTTAACACACACTTTGATATATATTTTTGGTGTACATATTTTTTCACAGACTCACAACACTGATGCTTTAATGCATAAAGCATTTTTAAATTTAAAATTGTAATTATATAAATTTCATGATATAAATTTAATTAATAATAATATTGTACATTGGTTGCTAATTGCAAGTACTTCGTATAAGTGAATAAATTTTAATAGCTTTGCAGTATGCAGAGATTTTTTCCGATTAAAATAAAGACATTATTAAATAAAAAAGTAAAATATATAACATTTTTTGCTCGCTCGCTGCTTCTCATTTTTCTGCTTCTTGCGTATTTCAAATGGAAAAATATTTAAAAAACGTACAGTTAAAACAGAGCACATGATTGCAGTAAAGAAATGTCATGTTCTTTCTTTTATTAAATTACAATTTCTTGATATAAACAGAATAAATAATAGAAATATTGCTAAGCTATAAAATAAAATTTGTTTGTGCTCAATATTTACAATTAACAATCAATGAATAAAATTATATGTATTTTTCTTTTTTATTATTTCATTGTTTTGTAAACTTATTGAACATATTGTTGCACCCGCGGAACGATATTTCGCACATGTCAATGAAACTCGCGGAAATTAAAATAACACAACAACAACACTTTAACAGAACAAGGAACAACTTTAATAAGAACTGTAAAATACAATAAATAGCCGGAAATACGATTTAAAGATCAGAGCCGTCGCACACGTCCGCCCGAGCAGACAGCTCCCGAAAATCTAACGTCTCACAGTTTATTTACAAACTGTCATGGAGACGTCTAAACAATATTACCATGGAGACATTATTTATAACATTTTAAAGTTGCTAAGAAACAGCTTTTCAAACCGTTGAATGACCGATCGATAATATCAATCGGTCTCTCAGCTGACTGCACGCAGCATCAGCGACGAAAAACACTGCCTGGGCGCAACACTGCCCCTCTTCCTTAAAATTGTCGTCCCGACAATTGTCTTGGCTTAATGGGTTGACTGTAGTCTTCATGTCTTCAAGTGTTGACTCCAGGGTGACATTACGACTTCCTGCCCTACCCTGAGCTGCTGCTACAGGTTACCGAGCGTCGAAATTCCCAATCAAACACCTTTATCATGAAAGATTTTGTCGTCGAACCCTTCAGCGTCAATTCCAGGATACCCTCATGGTTTCTTGCTCTACCCTGAGCCACTTTTGCTGCAGGTTACCAAATTCCATCTTCTTGTATCCAATCGACTTTTTTCTCAAATTTTTCTGGCTTCTTCTGCTTTCTAATTTGGACAAGAGAGGGGTATTCACCGTGGACCTATCGCCCTAAAAAGGACTTCTCAAGCCCTCTGCTTCGGCATTTGCCCTTCGGCTCACGGGAAAACCACGGCTCAAAAACCGTGAGCGAAGCAGTCTCCTATGAAAGCTTTAAAATTCTTTAATCTTTTCCATTTTTCTTTCTAACTTTGTCCTAATTCCTTCTTTCAAAATTTCCTTTCCTTCCTTTCTTCAAATATCCTTTCTCCACTTCCTTTCCTCAAATACCCTTTCTACTTCTTTTCTTCAAACCTCTACTTTTTTTCTTCAAATCTTCAAACTCTTTTCTTCAAATATCCTTTCTCCACTTCCTTTCTTCAAACCCTTCCTCTTTTCTTTTCAGGAAACTCGTGGGCGAGACAGTCTTTAATCAATCGTTCTTCACTTCTTTCCATTTCCATTCTTTTAACTGCTTTCCATTTCCAAACAGTTCCATGTTGCTTCATAAAGATAAAATCTTCAGAACACTAAAAAAAACTCAAACAAGTAAATTGATCACAAAAGAAAAATATTAGTTAGGGCTTCGGATGTAATAAACTTTCTGTAATTCCTAAATTTGTCTCTCGTGATAAGAAGCTAATCTATCTAAATGAACTATTTTATTCTTGTGTTTTCTCGATTTCCGAATACAATAAACTACATCATTTAATTTTTTAACGACCTCATATGGTCCTTCCCAATTGCTTTGCAATTTGGGAGTTCTTCCAATAATTCTCCGAGGATTCAACAACCAAACTTTTTATCCAGGCTCAAACCGAATTCAACGAGCTTTCCGATCATAAAGAGCCTTAACTTTTTGAGATCTCATTCTCAACTGTTGTCTGACTTCCTCATGGATTTTATTTAATTTTTCCTTTAACTTTGTTACATAACTTCCTTCTGAATATTCTATTTCTTCAGGGGGACTACCACGAAGAAGATCCAAAGGTAGTTTCAAATCCCGACCAAAATACAATTCAGCAGGGGAAATCTTAGTGGTTTCATGTCTAGAAGACCTATACGCTAATAGACTCATTCCTATCCAACGATCCCAATCTCGTTGATTTTCTGAAACAAATTTGGCCAAATAATTCGTAATTGTTTGATGTTGACGCTCTACTAATCCATTAGATTAGGGATGAAACGGAGTTGTTCTAGTTTTCTTTATCCCTAACAAATGTGACAATTCAAGTAAAAGTCGTGAATCAAAATTCCTTCACAGGATCACCAATTTTCAACATCCTGTTTACAGGTTGCCCAATAAAATCGCTTTTGAACTTCATCCAAAGTTTTGTTGACTCCAAAATGTCTTCCAAAAGAAGAATCGTGAGCCTCTTCCAAAATCTGTTGTACTTTATTCCGTGGAACTATTATCTGAAAAACATAAGTTTGTAAATCAGGGGATTCCCATTTCCTATACAAAACACCATTTCTTATCTCCAATGAATCCCATTGCGTCCAGTAAACTTTAGCTGAAAAATTTTCCGAAACAATTTCCTGCCAATGAGGACGTTGATTTTTCTCTTTTCTTTGAAGAATTTTGATCAACGTCAAATCCTTAATTTGTTCCTCTTTCCAGTCTATTGAATTTTCTGATTTTAAAATTATTTTTCCTATTAATCTTTCTTTCTCTTCCTTAGAATCTAATTTATTACAATAATTATAATTGACCTTTTTACAAGGTCGTCTGGATAAACCATCGGCATTGTTATGTAATTTCCCTTTCCAATGAATAATTTCAAAATTATACTGTTGAATCCGTTCTAGCCAACGTGCTAACTGACCTTCTAAATTCCTAAATGACATTAACCACCGAAGAGAGATATGATCGGTTCTGATCACAAATTTACTTCCATATAAATAATAATGAAAGGACTTGAGTAAATCAACTATAGCAAGCAATTCCCGTCGTGTGACACAATAATTTCTTTCTGATTTATTTAAAACCCGACTAAGATGTGCTATCACTTTTTCTTCTTTATCTTGAATCTGAAATAATACCGCACCAATTCCATGATTGGAAGCATCGGTATCAAGAATGTATTGTCCTTCATCTTTTGGAAAGGACAGAATAGGAGAAGACACTAAACATCTCTTTAATTCCTCAAAAGCCGTCTCACATTGCTCAGACCAAACAAATTTTGTGGAATTTTCCGTTAATGAAAATAACGGCTTCGCTATTAGCGAAAAATCTTTTACGAATTTCCTATAATAAGAACAAAATCCCAAAAAACTACGAATCTGCTTTTTAGTACGAGGAACCGGCCAATTCTTAACAGTTAAAATCTTTTCATCATCCGTAGTTATTCCTTTCTCGGAAACAACATGTCCTAAATATTTTATTTCCCTTTTAAAAAACATTTCTTTGGATTTAATTTTAAATTTGAAGAACGTAACCGTAAGAAGACTTGCCTCAGATGTTCCAACATAACTTCAAAACTCTTAAGCCGAATCTACAATGTGTTCTTTGCTTTCTGTTGCTTGTTTTTTGCCTCTTGCTTTTTGCTTCTCGTATTTTTGTCGCATGGAGCCGAGAGACATCGTCATGTACAATATGTCTTTCTGAATTTCCGAAAGAAAATATTACTTTACATGGACCAATCACAGATCGTTATTTATAGTCTGTTCTAAAAGTCTCAGATGCTAAATACAGCATTCTTATTGGCTATTGATGTTTTAAGGCAAATACTTTAAAGACGAACTTACAATATATTATGAATATCGATCATAAAGTATCATTTGGCGCTGTATTTATATCGGCATAAGAAGGTTACGTAGAAGTCAAATGTTAGTCGAAGTCAAATATTGCCTAAAAATGAACGAACAATTATTAATAAATGTGTTGGTTATTGTCCAATGTTGGAATCTTTTTTTACTGCTTCTGCTTGCAAAAAAAGCAATTAAATAAAAGAAGAACCAGGCGTTGAGTGCGTCCGATTAATTACGATCGAGAAACCCAGGGAATTTATAATAACTTATTTAGAGAAGTAATAACGACAGACCATGAACAATTCTTTGAGTACACACGCATGAATGTACAACAGTTTAATTACATTTGTGATTTAGTAAGACCATTATTAATTAAACGAAGCATTAGAACTCCATTGCCCCTAAAGTTACGCATGGCTATTACTCTTGAGTAAGTACATTTTCTACTTTTACTATTACTAATATTAAATTCTTTATGTTACTGAGCCCTACATTATTTTCTTAAAGAATACTAGCACGAGGTACTTCAATTAAAACGTCTTCATGGAGCTACAGAATTGGACGTTCCACTGCACACAAAGTGTTTAGAGAAACCTGTATTGCTTTATGGAAAGCACTTCAACCAATATATTTAAAGCCATACACAAGAGAGAGTATGATGCAGATATCAGAGGATTTCTTAAATCGATGGCAATTTCCCAACTGTGTCGGAGCTATTGACGGGAAACACATATCAATACAGTGTCCCCCAAAAACTGGTTCTCTGTTTTACAGCGCATACAAAAAGAGATTTTTAATAATTCTCCTTGCTGCATGTGACGCTAATTATCGTTTCACGGAGGTGGATGTTGGCGATTATGGTGAGTACCTGTGCAATAGTTACTGAAATGCTATAGCTTATATTGTATTGACTTATATCATTTTTTTTTAATTCGCCTGCAGGATCTCAAAGTGATGGGGGGGGGGGGGGGGCAAACAGTGCTTTTGGCCAGGCTATTGAAGCAAATGAAATTGACTTTCCTTTTCTAAAAGAGCTTCCTGGCACTGATGTCACTCTCCCCTTCACTTTTGTCGCCGATGAAGCGTTCCCACTTGGCATTCATATGATGCGTCCATATGCCAGATCTTATAGAACTTTTGGTAATGCAGAGAGGATTTTTAATTATCGCCTCAGTCGTGCCAGATTCGTCATCGAAAATATATTTGGAATAATGCCTTCGAGGTGGCGTATTCTGAGAAGGAACCTATGCTGTACACCAGAAACAGCGGAAAATATTGTGAAAGCAATTGTGTGCCTTCATAACTTCCTAATGGTATCAGAAGACGACATAGAACCATCGGAAAGGACCTATTGCCCTATATTTATGGTGGATAGAGAACAAGATGGAAATTTGATCGGAGGTAATTGGAGACAAGAAGTGTACAGGGGACCAATCACTGATGTTGGTCGACTTGGGTCCAATAATCCCACAGTGAGGGCTGATGCTCAGCGGAACATTTTAAAAGATTATTTTTGTTCTGACATTGGCCAGCTGGATTGCCAGTGGGAGGTTGCATTGAGAGCACATAATGTAAATTTCCCTTAATAATACGATGTGATATTACAAAAAGACAATAATATTTAAATGATATCTAGTCTATGCAGTAGTATCTATATGTTATGTAGCTAATAATAATAATAAAATTATTATTATTTGCTACATAACATATAGATACTACTGCGTAGACTAGATATCATTTAAATATTATTCTTTTTTATAAGATATATGGTACATATATTATATTTTTATATAATATATTTCTAACAAATATTTAAAAAGTTGTTATTAGTAGAATTTAATTTTATACTCATGTTTATCGATTTCATACATAAGCGATTACAAAATTATAAAGGATTATAAAAGGATTTTATAAGATTATAAAATGTATAAAAATATATGACATATGAGATAAAGAACATTTGTATACTAATTACATATAAATATATCTTTAAATATTCCAACTACATGCCCGTCCAAGCTTCCACAAAGAATCTTTACAATATTATTAGTTACAATTTATAATCAATCCATTTTTAAAAAAACTAAATTAAAAAATTCTAAGTTAGATATATTTTATGTTATAAGGATAGTATGACAAAATTAACAGGATAGATATTATTTAATAATTTTAGGAGCAATAATAATAATAATTTATAACGTTTATTTAATAATCACATCCATTTATTGTGCTAGAAATGTTAGCCTTAATATAAAAAGCAAAAATACTGACATATAATACTGAATTAGTTCTTTGGCCACAAACTCAATTGCATTTCGAAATAAAAAAACATGACTAAATAAAAAATAGACACTTCACAACTAAAGTAATACATTTTCTTCCAAAACAATATCTCAAACCGATTAAAAATTTACTTCTTTCTTATACTTACTATTATAATAACGTTTTTCTATTAAATATATTTTGTATATATATATTATTTTTTATATACTGAAGTATATATATATATACTTAATAATATGCTTAACAAAAGAAAATATAATTATACATAACATAAAACAATTACATAAAGAGAAGTATTGCATGTAAGAAAATCACAGATTTCGAACTTTTGTTTACTGCTTGTTTTGATATCTATCCAAAACAGATAAACATTCCATATAACATTGCATTTTGTATTTAGAATTTACTTTTTTCAATGCGTAAAGAAATGCCTTTGCAATTGCTGCCTCCTCTCCATCCTCCTTATCATCACTGACAGGCTGTGAGCACTTTTCTGACAAATTATGCACCAGTTTATTTATAGCCTCATTTGTATTGCCTATCATTAGAGACAGCTGTTCCTGTTCTTTATAAGATCTCTTTCGACTTGCAAATTGATCGGGTGGTGGAACAAGTAAATTTTTTTTTGGAATAGATAATCTTGGCTGACTAACTAATGTTGCAGTTGCTGAAGAATCTGAATTTGCTGAATATTCTGAAGGCGTTGATGTCTCTGGTAGTGGAGTTGATGCATTTGAGTCATCATTAAAAAGATTTTCAGTCCACAGATTGCTATACGATGATTCAGATGCTGATTGCGATGCTGACTGTAATGCAGGCTGTGATGTTGACAAAGGCGAAGTAATTATTGCACTCCTTCGTACAAAGTTGCTTGATGATTTGCGATGGGCCACATGTGGTGCCAAAAAGAGAAGGCAGTGATATAAGTACCATGTCTTCCGTGGCCTCTTTGTGTCATTCCCTGTATCCGATGGCTCATACATGGTCTCAAGGCGGTGTTCTCGAGTAAATTGGTTGCGAAGACTTTTCCATTGTTTCTGCACTACGTCCACTGCAAAATAGAATGAAATATAACTTCTCCAATCTAATATAATTAAAAAATCTTTAATTATACGACCAGTATACATAAAATATGTACAAATTATTTAAATTAGTCTATGCTTTTATCTCAAAATGTAAATAATTTTTTGTTCATTTACCTGACATACCGCAGGCATTTGCAATAGAACTCCATGTATCTGTGATAAACTTCTTGTCTTTGTATTCTTTACATTTTTTTTCATATAGACAAGGATTTTTTCGGACGAAATTGGCGAGCAATTCGCCAAAAGCTTCATCTACTTGAATATTTTCTTCTTGAGTATTTTCTTTGTCCGACATTATTTTTTTGGTTATTACACTGTCGCTCTAACCTACGCGTTTGTCCTGTCGTGCGCGATGTTCCTTCGTTTTATGTTGCTCGAGATAAAAGTTGACGAACTTTTCTAAAGACAAGAAACATGTAGCAAAAAACACAACTGTCGATAAAACAGAGCACGAAGAAACAAGAAAACAAGAGGCAAAAAGCAAGAAACAGGAAACAAAAAGCACATTGTAGATTAGACTTTAAAAATTATAATATCATCCAAGTATACCAAGCAAATCTTGCTTATTAATTGTTGTAAAACCTTTTCCATAAGTCGCTCAAAAGTGGCAGGAGCGTTACAAAGCCCAAATGGCATAACAGTAAATTGCCACAGCCCACTTCCAATGGAAAATGCTGTCTTTTCTTTATCCTCTGAACGAATTTTTACTTGCCAATAACCACTTTTCAAATCCAAAGTAGAAAACCAAGAATTACAGGACAATTGATCTAACATATCGTCAATACAAGGAATAGGATAGGAATCTTTTTTAGTAATTGTATTCAACTTCCTATAATCAACACAAAATCTTATTGTTCCATCTTTCTTTTTAACCATAACTGCTGGAGAAACCCAAGGACTATGTGATTCCTCTATTACTCATTGTCGTTTCATATCCTCAATGATTTTATCAACTTTCTCTCGCATACGCAAAGGTATTCGTCGAGGAGTCTGCTTGATAGGATTAAAATTATTTACATTGATGACATGTTCCACGATGTCACAATTTCCAGCTACAATTTCCTCTGAGAACACATCCTCAAAATCCATCAAAAATCGAGCAAAAAGATCCTTTTGATCTTTATTTAAATTTCTTGATTCCCTTTCAAAAAGTTCAGTTAACATTTGTGGAACTTCATCAACACAGTTTTCTATTCGGGAACAAACAAATTCCTCCTCCTCTTTCAGCACAGAATTCCCAAAAATTGGTTCAAAAACATTTTCTAAATTTACTTTAAAAAAAAAATCAGTTCCTAATAAACAATCCTCATCCATATCTACTACAAAAACCGGAAGTTTAATTGAATATTTTCCTAATTCAATTATATATATAATACAATTACCTTGGATTCAATAGAAACTTTTTCTCCTGTAGGATATTTTAAACAATGAGACAAATTTACCAAAGTTTGTTGTTTTGATGTTTTTACTAAACTTTTATTAATTAATGTTACATCCGAGCCCGTATCTATTTTTAAAACACACATTTGTTTATTAACATAACCTTTAAAACAAAACAATTTTCTTTTACTTTTAATATTTTTAAACTTATTACAACAAATCTTATTATATTCATACGGCGTCTTAAGTTCGATAGCCGAACTTGCCCCTACTAGTTCGACTAAACCTAGTTTCCCTTTTCAGGCTTTTGCTTCAATGTTGGATATTCTGCTCGGAAATGACCCGAATTTTCGCATTGCCAACATTTTTTATTATTTTGAATTATTTTATTCTTTTGAAATCTATTTCTTTGAAAAACTTGAGTTTCCTTTTTATTCTGTACTTTTTCTTCTCCATTAATTTTTTTCAAATTATTATTATTCTTATTTTTATTTTTATTAAACTTCTGTATTCTTTCTAAATTTCTCAGAGAAACTGTTTTCACTAACTTTAAAATAATAATACACGCTTATTTTTGAGTTTTAGCCTGTTCTAGGTGCTATTTATTAATATATCTTACATATAATTGTCATTCGAACGTTTCGGCACCTTTTTTTGGGCCTTCTTCAGCGCTATAACGAAAGGAATTACATTCTAATTACTTATAAAACTTACTTATAAACTAATTACTTATAAATTTTAGGGTCTTTTTCCGCCCTATTACTGTTTATTACTTACAATCTAATTCTGTTGCGTCTCTTAGTTAAAAATTTACATTGGTTTTTTTGTTGTTGTTATCTTTTGTCCATTTTTATGAACTTTTTTTCCATCTCTTGCTTTTTTTAGGCTGCGTTCCGTAAAGCGCATATGCGCGCATCTATCTATAGTATACATAACGTATACTATAGATAGATGCACGCATATGCGCTTTACGGAACGCAGCCTTAGTGTGTCAGTCATGGCAACTATTGATTTCTATTTATTGGTTCTATGTTCTTTATTGACTGTAATTATGATTTAAATGTGTTATTAATCTTTATTTATTTAAATTAATTATGCTGTTGGTCGTTCTCACCTCAATTCTTCAGACTGACTGGATTGCTTTTTATTAGGACTTGTTACTCTGTGTGTTGTTCAGTTCGTACTAAGTCGTCTTGTCTTGTATGATCGTTACTGATGGTATGATTATTTATTCTTTGGAGGAAGTCAGTGTAGGAACCTCAGTGTAGGAAGGTAAGCACTTGGTAGGAAGATAGAATTTTAACAGACAGATATGACAGATAGAATTTTAACATTGTCACATCACAAATTTCACAAGATCAATCTTAATAAAGCAATAAACGCATTACTTGAAAACGATTATCCATTAAAATTTATTTTCAATAACATGAGAAATAGGATTAACAAATACAATAACGACAAAAAAAGTACGGGAAACAAAGAAAATAACAAAAAACGGAAGAAAAAGAAAAGAAATATTTTACTTTACCATACATGAAAAATAACACGAAGAAACTAGAAAAGAAAATTAAAGAACACGGATTCTCTCCCGCATATAGTTGCCACAATAAATTAAGTACATACATAAAAAATCATCCCTTAAATTTGAGTTAGGGCCGCTATAAAAAAATACGTGTCTCCTCAAATTGTATGTTTTACAACATATTTCAAGAAGAATCAAATCGGGAGAGGATACTTGTGAACGTTCCTTTGTTAGTGGGGGAGCCCTGAAGCGCAAGGGGGACCGAAGGGCATTTCTCCGACCCCGCCCTGTGAGTCGCTTCCCTCCCCGCCACCACACAGATTAGGCATCGGGCAATGAGCAACAAATCCCAACTCAATTTTTAATCATAGAGTTCTAACTTGCAACACATAAGAGTGAATCTCTCTTGTTCAGACTGTCAGTGACATATTCACTCCTTCTCTTCCACTGCTCAATTAAGGAATTTAATCATCGAATTATTTTTTTGCTACAATTCCGAATTTTATACAAAAAAATGTCTTTGGAAATGTTGGCTTTTTACACAACAGTATGCTCTCATAATTTGAACATAGAACGGATTTGGACAATGAAGATTATAATTTATATTAATTGCGTTTTGTTAATGCGTATCATGTAACTAAAAATTGTGTCACACGAATTGTATTCCGTAATGCGTATCTTGTAATGGAAATTTAAAATTCTTAAATCAGTTTTTCATAATATCAAATTAACATCTAATAACACTGATGAAGGTCTGATCCAGGCAGAAACGTTTGTTTTATATACATTTATACTATTGAAGTAAATATATGTACTTTAACTCTACATCGGCTCGTTTGCCTCTTTATTTTATTCTTTGATTAATATTACTTTCGAGCCTCAGAATATTATTTTATTGTTATTATTTAATATTTTTTCTTTTTATAAATAGAAAAAGATACTGAAAGTGATTCTGATTATGTACAAAGTGAATATTCGTCAGCTGCGAGTGACTCCGAGAAAATAGAAAAATCAGAACAGGAAGATGATATCAAAAAGCACTTTTCTAACATGCAAAATAATGATTCAACGATATCTACAGGCATGGATGTTAGTAATGTTGAGGGATGTGTAACTCGGCAAGATGAACAAACAGTAATACCTACAAAATTTGCTGGCACAAAAAAATATATGTGTGTGTTCTGTCACAAAATGCAAGCAAAAATTGCTCGACATTTCGAATTGGTTCATTCTAAGGAACCTGACGTTCAAAAGTTCAAATATTTACCTAAAGGTTGTAGCAAAAGAAGAAAGATCATTGATACTTTAAGAAAAAGAGGAAATTTCAAATTTAATATTGAAAAACAATACGAAGGACAAGGTTTTATTTCATGTAGACGAGCAAGAGAAAATCAATCTAAGATTTTGAAAAATTATTTGGCATGTGGAAATTGCAAGGGTCATTATTTAAAATCGACATTAAGACATCATTTCAAAAAATGTACAGGTCGGACAGGAGAAAAAGTCGCATTGTTAAAGTAATGGGTCGAAGAATAGAAAGCAAATGTCTCAAAGAAGCTGATGAAAGAGTACGACGATTAGTCTTACCAGTAATGAGAAATGATGACGTAACGCGCAATATTCGTTATGATAGTTTGTTGTTATTGTATGCGAATTCCCAGTGCAAAAAATATAGACACTCATCGCATCATTTACAAATGATTCAATTGCGGCTTGTAAGTCGTCTATTGATAGCGATGAAAAATATTAATAATGATGTAACGTCTTTGACTTCTATTTATGACCCAAAATATTACGATACTTTTTTAGATACGATAAATATTGTTGCACAATATGACAAAGAAAAGGATACCTATGAAAAGCCAGCTGTTGCATCTAATCTTGGTACTTACGTAAAGTATATTGGCAAACTTTTAATAACAAAATGCATAAAAGAACATGACGATAACACGAAAACAAATACAAAAAATTTTTTAAAACTGTTAACGGTTGATTATGGAGCAAGTGTTAACAAAACTGTAGTCGAATCTCAAACTTAATTTAGAAGACAAAAAATTACAAAACTTCCTACAATGGAAGATATACAAAAATTGCGGAATCATCTATTAAAAGTGCAAAAAGAATCATACAATAATTTGAAAAACAAATTTTCATTATTTGATTGGATTTCTCTTGGAGAAGCTACTTTAACATCAATACAATTATTTAATCGCCGCCGGCCAGGAGAAACTGAACGAATATTAATTTCTGATTTTAAAAATTACGAAAGAATTAATGAAAATATCGATACGTTCAGTAAATTATCTAAAGAAAGAAAAGAACAAGCATAAAAATATGTCCGATTTTGTATACGCGGAAAGTTAGGAAGAACTGTTCCTATAATATTAAATAAACTTAATTTGGAATGTGCACAAATGTTTTCACAGTTAAGAAGTAAAGCCAAAGTACACTTAAAAAATCCTTATTTACTTGGTATTCCAGGACATGACAAAATTATTGATAAACATTTACGTGCATATCGAGTTATGTTGCGTTTTGCTAAAGAGAGCAAAACCGAATTTCCTGACACGTTACGTGGCACTACACTTAGAAAACATATAGCCACTATGGGAATAACTCTTAATTTAACGGACAATCAGATTACAGATCTAGCCAATTTTATGGGCCATCATGAAAAAATACACAAGGAAGTGTATAAAAAACCGGTAATAATTAAAGATATTACAGAAGTCTCACAACTTCTAGAAGCTGCCCAAGGTGTGAGAGATGCAGTAAATAATTTAATTGATGAAAGCGACAGCGAAGCTGAAAGTGACAAAAATATAGAAATCAAAGAGAATGAAATATTTGAAGATAGTTTGCAGCAATCGAGTGATAGTAAGTAGAAAATTTATTTCCGAAATATATAGATAGATTACTTTATTATGATATTAATGTTTCTAATGCAGACTCAATGTATAGAAAACGTACAAAAACTGAAATAAGAACGGTACAAAAAAAAACGCAGATCAGAGGGTAAGAAATTTAATTTGTATATTTAACTAATAAATTGGTGATGTCATTTGATATTAAACAACCACAATGTAAAAAGGATATTTATGTATGATTTTTTTAATTTTCTTTATGTACAGATGCATTTGTGACGCCTGTTAAACGAGCAACTTGGCCACAAGAAGAGAAAAGAATTGTATTAGAAACATTTGAAAAACAATTACAAACTGATACACTAATAACTGGAAAAGAAATGCAGAATCTTATATCTAGTACTCCATGTCTAGCTAAACGAACAGTTCCTCAAATGAGAGTATGGTTACACACGCATAAAAAGAAATTAAATTTTTAAAACGGTCACCAAAATCATCATAAAATTTTTTTGATATTTAAAAAATAATTTAATGTGCAATATTAAAGCAATAATTTAAACTTTATTTGATGATTATTTATGTTTAATTTTCATATTGTGATAATTATAGTTTTTTTTGTTTATTGTTTTAAGTTTAAATATTGCACAAAATAAATATTGTAACTTTAACTTGAATTTTAATTAAAAATAGTTACTTAGGTTTGCTTTTCATAATGTGATAGTTATAATCTTCATGTTCATTGTTTTAATGTAAAAGAATATTAAAACTTCTATCATTGAATGTTGTGAATTTAATTCAATATACAATATTTAAAAAATTGCACTACAAGAGATTACAGACTGAAATGTATTTTAAATACAATGCAATAAACCAACGCTCGGAATTAGTTGCACATTTTGAGCCGATTCAGGAGACGACGCCTCCTGTTCCCCCACTACCGCCCGGCCGCTGGCGGCTGAGCCGTCGATAGCTCCTCTGGCTCAGGAGCGTTTTATATTAGAAATAGGCTGAATTGTTTAGGCATCTCTCAGGAAATCGTAACATTTTCTTCACTACATAAATAATGTTTATTTTCATTAATACATAATATATATATATTTAATTATTAATGAAAATAAACATTATTTATGTAGCAAAGAAAATATTACTATTTTCTGAGAGGTGCCTCAACAACCCAGCCTATTTCTTATATAAAACGCTCCTGCGCCAGAGCTATCGGCGGCTCGGCCGCCAGCGGCCGGGCGGTAGTGGGGGAACAGGAGGCGTCGTCTCCTGAATCGGCTCGAAATGTGCAACTATTTCCGAGCGCTGCAATAAACTGTACACTATAAAAAAAATTTTTTTATTTATAATATATTTTTTATATCAGGGAAACGCAAAATTTTTTGGGCCAAATGTGAAATTTGAGATTTATACCGCGGACCGCAGCAGCTAAATTTAAAACATTATTATTATTATATTTTTTGCTTTTTTTGTCACGGTTCGGATTGTAAATCCTTGCGGGCCGGATTCGATCAATTACGTATCCCTATTCTACATTAAATACAATACACGTCTTAATAAAAACTATATGATATAAATACGTTGTATAATATAAACACGAACAATAAAAATAAACATAAAAATCGTTCACGCTACCTGTTTTTTTTTTCTTATTATCTTCTTAATAAAAAATATAATAAATAAAAAATACAGGCACTTATATAATTTAAACTGTATATAATTGTATATAATATGTATATATATTTGGTACAATTCGAGGACATTTTTTGATACATATGGTATATTTTGGGAACTGCTCTTAAAATTAAAAGTTTATAGTTGGTAATATTCAAGGACATAAAATCTATTAAATAAAAAGTCTTCATAGGTTGTTTTCCAGCAAGAGACACAGTAGATACAATATCATTCTGTCTCTGTTCCATATCCAATGAGCAATACTTATGATACTTATATAATACTTTAGTGTCCTTTTGTGTCCTTACTGATAATAAGATATTTAAAAAACATAAGAAATTATGCCAGTCGGAAACGTTTCGACGCATGATGTATGATTGTATGAATATGAAAGGAAAAAAAAACCATTTTTTTATATATTTTTATATTTTGTAACATTTTTAATAAAGACATCAAATCAGAATATAATAAAAAATAAAAATAAACTTAAAAATAGTATACGCATCAACAAAAAAACTTTTAATTTTTAAAACAGAGTTTAAAATATGCTATATGTATCAAAAAATGTTCCCAAATTGTACCAAACGCGCACGCGCTTGGTATATTTCAAGGACATTTAAAAAGACATATACATATACATCCCAGGTAGCACATGTTGTTTCATATACGTTTTCTAAACCATTGGATACGTTTAGGAAACGTACATGAAATGTACATATGAAACAAACATGTGCTACTTAGGATGCGTATATTTAGAAGCAGTAAATATTATTTAGTCAATATAGCTCATTCTCGCATCTATATTCTATATTATTTTTGTCAAAACTATAAATGATTTAACATATACGGTCCATTTTAAGAATGTATAGATATTAACAGCTAATGGATTGATATGAAGACATATATATGTATATGTATATGTTTATGTATGGACTATTATAGGGACATGGATGTATAAAATTGAAATTTTTATACATGTTTCAATTTAAGCCAAGCAATATCACTTTATAACTACAATATAATTGTTATAGCTGTATATTGCTAATTATACTTTATTTATATAATATTTACTGTTTTAAATAAATGGGTATTTTTGAGGACTTTTATTGTATATGTACATACAAATAATTAATGCTTGATCTATATAATGTCTATGACTGCGATCCAGTTGACGTTATAAATGTTTTGAAGTGTTCTTTCTCTCTTTCTTTCTTTATCGAAGGAACGTCTCAAAGTATATTTATAGCGTCAAGTGGACTGCAACCTAAAGGTATATTACACACTGAGTCATTTTTTTAAGTATTAAAACAATTTTATGATGCGATTTTTGTGATAAATAATTTTAAAATTTATTTAATTTTTTTACGTGTATAAACATACTCTTATATATATATTTGTGGAACTGTTCGTTTAATCATACAAGGACTAGATAAAAAATTCTGTATTTCTTTTTCAGTTATTAGTATATCTTGTAATCCCAGTTTGTAATTATTTTCCAAATATTTCTAACACACAATTCTTTTCTCTTCTTGTATCGAAGTTGCATATTTAACAGGCGTCAATGATGCATCTGCACATAAAGAAAATTAAACAAATTATACATAAATATCCTTTTTACGATTATTTAATATTTTGCGATTATTTAATATCAAATAACATTATTAGTTGAATATACATGTACATACCTACATGTATATGTATACATGTACATAAACCAGATCTTTACTTTCTGATCTGCATTTTCTGTACTACTTTTATTTCAGTTTTTGTACGTTTTTTATACATTGCATCTGCTACGACGACTTTTCCTTCTCGTTAGAAGCACATAATCCGGAAGGCGTGCAAAACCTCGTTGCTCTCTTTATTCCATATTAACCACACGGCAATGCTTAGAATTGGGCGCCAGGCGCGGATTGACGCGCCGCACAAATAAATAAGTCAGAACAAATATATCGTTAATAGCGAGCAACGGCGATAAGCGCGACTAGCCCGCTCACACCAAATGGCAGAGGGGCGAGGTTCTTTAAAGATGCAAACAAAAACTTGGAGAGAGGAGTCTGAAACAAGGCTATTATAGAAAACACATCAAATCATATAACAAATAACAAGTATATTTATAACAATGGTATTATCAAGGGGGACACAGAGTGTTGTGTGTATTAAAAGGATTTGCTCCGCGAAGAAACAATTCGTACCGGTGAGAGAGAACTTATTATCTTACGGATGTTCGGTTCGCGTACTGTATTCTCACTCGGTATACAAAGCTTGGTCTGATCTGGCGGTAATCATTGAGTACGGTTACTACGGCTCATTCTATTTCGCTCTTTCTTGATCTTACTAATAACGCACAATATTCTTTCGATCTCGCTATTAAAAGTTCTCAATTAACGCTCTCGGCAGAAGGCCGAGGCGAGCCCTCAAATAATACGGCGACAAGAGACGTGGCATAATTACATTCACCGGACACAAATACGCGGTACGCAGAAAACTATTATAGACGCGAAGATACTCTACAGTTTAACATGACGGAACGCGAAATGGCGACTGTCGGCCCGGCCGTAATCTAACCTCACACGGTATCGCGAGAAGTCTCAATACATACGATATTTCTCAAGTACATTACGCGAGATGTTATTTCCGGGTGGCTCGGGCCGCCTGCTGGTACTCTTACCGCGAAGTCGAAGTGGTGGCCTTACAAAATCGTCGGTACGCCCGTTGTGGTCTTCGAGGTTCCGCTCAGGTTGCTGACTCGCCGAACAGTGACGACAGTGAGGCCCGCCGGACATCGGTGACAATCCGCGCATCTTATTGCGTACGTAGATTTTGCGGTATCGATGAGTTGTTACTCGATCCTTCCTGACGCTCCTCGATCTTTCGGCCCTCTGTGGCGCTTTTCCGTGGCGACCCCGGTCTTATTTGTGGTAGCTGTCTCGAACGTCCTTCGCGGCCTTTTCCATTCCGGATCTGGACCGTCTTTTGAATCGGCCGTGAACTGGCCAGGTTCCGACCTGATTCTTCTCTCCTGGCTCGTTATGGCAGCTCCATTTACTGTGGTACTCCACCCCGGACTTTCGGGAGTGCGAGAGCTCTCTTTCCCTTCGGGCGTCAATCCTCTCGGTGCGTCCACTGGCTCTGATCCGTTTCAAGTCTGAAACGTTATTCTCGGTAGCGACATATTCTGTGGATCTTATTGAACATGATGGAATATTCTTACGTGACCTTATGGATCCGTCCACTCGACGTCCGAACCTCCGTCGTCCCGTCTGCAGAGTCCCTCGCAGGTCCCACGAAGGCTGCTCCTCGTCATTTACACAACATTGGTTTTTGGCCACTCACTCCGCTCCGCAAAATCTTTAAAGTATACACAAAAAGGGAGAGGTCGTCGCCCCCCCGCGGTGGGGTTCACGACCTCAAATTTTCCCCCCTCGACCGGGCCTATGCGCCCTTGTGACGGACATCAAAATGTCACGTCACACTGCATTAAAATTATAATAAAGCAATCTACATATTTAGGAAATAAATTTTCTACTCACTATCATTTAATTGCTGATAAACAATTAATTTTTTTAAATATTTTGTTATTGTCTTTAATTTTTGTGTTTTTATCATTTTCAGCGCTGTCGCTTTCATCAATTAAATTATTCGCTAAATCTTTCATGTCTTGTGCAGCTTCTAAAAATTGTGAGACTTCTCTGTAATATCTTTAATTATTACCAGCTTTCTGTACATTTCTTTGTGTATTTTTTTTATGATGGTCCATGAAATTGAGTAGATATGTAATCTGATTGTCCATTAAATTAAGAGTAATTTCCGTAATGACTATATGTTTTTTGAATGTAGTGCCATATAATGTATCAGGAAATTCTTATAATAATGCAAAAATTATATAGATTGCTGTCTTCTATTAAAGGCCAGAGAGGAAAAATATCCAAGCGGTGTCCAAAATTAAAATTTAAAATCGCTATGTTGATTATTTTTATAATAAGTTATAGTAATAACAAAGATTCTTCCTCAAAAATGAAGCGAAAACCATCCACTTCAACGCACAATGATTGATGATTGATACATAATAGTTTGAAAATAAAATTAGTCAAACAATCTGCTACAATAAATTTCTCAAATAAATGAAATTAGGAAATCAGAGAAACATTATTATTTGTTAGATAGGAAAAGTATTATAGTATTGAATTATACTTACAATTAGAGTTTTTATGTTCTTATTGTTTTAAGTTTAAATATTTCACGATATGAATATTAAAACTTTAATTAAAAATAATTACTAATATTTCATTTTTATGATAATTATTATTGTTTAATAATTACAGTTTTTATATTCGTCGTTATTTTGAACATTACACGAAATTATCGATTAAAATGTATTTTTAAATGTATCTGTAGGATATCTGTCCTTGTGTATTATATTGGATGTCCTTTGGATACCTGGAGGATATTCTACGTTTGGCGATTAATTGATAAAATAAATATATATATGTAATTAAAAAATTAATGTACTATATATAATCTTTTTTCTCATAACAGATGAGACTCCGACTCCGAGTCTCATCTGGATATAGTACACTGCGCGTCAATGATTCGCAGGGTCATGTAGTAGTCCTAACTTATCAGTCTAATGTATTAATACATAGCCAATAAGTTAGGGCCATTGCACAACCCTGCGAATCGTTGACGCGCAGTGTACATCACTAATGTAGCAGAGCAAAAATCAAAAATCGTGGGAAAAGATCGTGAGCTTGCACATGTGCAGTAGCGCAAGCCAGCGCAAACGTCAACAGGCCTCAATAGCATGTCTGCTAAGATCGTCACGTGGGGTAGTACCGGTGGAATGTTTCCCAATCTATCCTCCATAAGCGCGCCATAGTGATTACTGTGATCAGTGTTGCCGGTTATTTCAGGAGCTTGAAATCTTTTTACAATAAGTGGAAGAATATAGGTAAGTGTAATTTCTTTAGCAAATTAATTAATTATTTGTTTTTCAAATTATTCCTTGAGATGAACAATATACAAACGTATAATACATGATATTTTTTTACAGAATAATTTTAGAAAGATTAGGTTAGGTTAGGTTATATTTATTGCTTGCTGTTGTTAAAAATCAGCAATTTAGCAATTATTAATGAATAAATTTTAATTAATAAATGTTTTTAGAACTATCCAAACTTCTAATTAAGCAAACACAAAGAATAACATAACATATTCTTATTCAATGTAATTGTTACAAGGCATGTTTTACGTTATAGTTTGAATGGAAAATTATAATAAATTATTATCATATATTGTTATCGTTACTTTGTGTTTGTTGAGAAATAATCATAACTACTTAATGCAATTCTTTCTACATTATTTTAGGTAGATACGTTAACACCAGTTTTTTATCTTGCGAAACATCAGTTTGAAGGTTTTTGGACATAAGCTGATTTCGATATACGTAAGTTATATATAAATATATTTTTATGTAAATAATGTAATCTTTATTAGATATATATATATTCTTTTGTATTAAGATAAAAAAGGTCAAAAAGTTTTTCTCATCGTATGAAGTATTTATTCGATGAGACTTGATACGACGAGAATTTAGTCTTTATTATACAAAGTAATGTTTAATTGATTAATTTTTTAAATTTTATTATGAAAATTTATTTGTAGGAATATAAAAAATGTCGCGTGAAATTTCTAATAAATACAAAATTAATTAGTTCCTCATATCGAAGAAAAATAGCTAAGTTAGAAACAGAAATGATAATAAAAGGTTTTGATAGCAATTCTTTTGCTTCTACATCTAATCAAAACACACAATCACACATTGAGAATTTACATAATGACAATATGGTACATAATGATAATATAGTACATAATGACAATATGGTACATAATGACAATGTGGTATACAGGGTGATTCAAAATAACCTGATGTCCTTGCAATGTCATATTCTTGAGCGAATTCTGAGACGATTTTTCCTTTTACAAAATTTTGTCCAAAGCTTAGTTTTCGAGTTATAATTAAAAATAGTTTGCTACTTATGAGTCCGATACAACGGACAGCAGGGACGGTACAATGCGTCATGAGACGATAGTAAACATTTGACAGTCTCATTATACGTTGTGCGTCCCTGCCTGTCCGTTGTACCGAACTCGTAAGTTGCTACCTATTTTCAATTATAACTCGAAAACTAAGATTCGGACAAAATTTTGTAAAAGGAAAAATCATCTCAGAATTCGCTTAAGAATATGGCATTGCAAGGACATCAGGTTATTTTGAATCACCCTGTATAATGAAAATATAGTATCAAATGAATGCGCATCAAGTGAGTCATTATCCAATCAGGATATTGTACACGACTTTGATAATAATAATACAGAAATTGATTTAGCTTCAGAAAATAATAGTACATCAAATAATATATTATTAGATGGCAGTTTCAATAGCAAATCAGATAGCGGATCAGATAGAAGATCAGATAAAAAAAAAATATTGATTTTAAAAAGTTTTTAGCTCATTGGGCAGTTACAGAACGCATTCCACAATTATCATTACATTCTTTATTAAAAGGTATAAAACAATATACGTGTAAAGATTGTAGTTTTAAAATTTCATCTGATGCAAGAAGTCTTGTACGTACTCCTCGAAATACTACTAATATAAATGTTTATGCTGGTGGCCAATATTATCACTTTGGATTGTCAAAAACAATATTAAGTATTATATCATCAATTCCACAAAATGTAACTAGTATCAAATTATCTATAAATGTTGATGGACTCCCCTTATCTAAATCATCACAACAACAATTTTGGCCAATCTTGGGATCTATAACTGAGTTATTAAAAACGTATTTATTATTGGTCTTTATTATGGTACACAAAAACCATCTAATCCAAATAATTTTCT
The DNA here is from genome assembly GCF_040581485.1 of Linepithema humile. Classification (NCBI taxonomy): domain Eukaryota; kingdom Metazoa; phylum Arthropoda; class Insecta; order Hymenoptera; family Formicidae; genus Linepithema; species Linepithema humile. The sequence goes on along the minus strand of NC_090134.1, from coordinate 12,790,476 downwards.
TCAACAATTCGTAAACGATACAAAAATATTATGTAAAGATGGAATTATTATTAATAATAAAAATATTCCATGTACCATAGAAGCAATTATATGTGATGCGCCAGCCAAATCATTTATATTACAAACAAAAGGACATAATGGCTATTCGAGTTGCACAAAATGTATTACCAAAGGTAGTTTTATTAACGGTAAAATGTGTTTTCCTGAAATAAATGCTCAACTACGAACAGATAATGATTTTCGTTTAAAAAAAGATGAAAATTATCATATTGGACATTTAGTTATTTCAGAGATTCCAAATTTGGATCTTGTACACAAAATACCTTTGGATTATATGCATCTCGTTTGTTTAGGAGTTACACAGAACCCGGTGGCACGGCACCGTTAGGGGGAGATTTCAATCTCCCCTCCGTGCACGGGCGGCCAGGCTCGTAGCCCAGTGGGGCGGCTGGTCAGGGGGGTGCTCCCCCCACTGTTGAGGCCTGTCCTGGCCGGGGCTGCTGCTCCGGCGGGACGGGTCTCTGGTGGGGTCACTTCGGTGGCCCTGTCTAAAGGGAAGGGATGTGGGTGCCGGTCCTCTTGTGTCTGGGGCCGATCCTTCCTCCTCCGATCAAGGGGGTGGACAGGATGCGGCCTGGCATGGGAGGAAGCGGTGTCCCACAACAGGGGTGGCTCTCCCTCTCCGCTCAAACGGTACGGGGACGTGGTCCCTGTGTACGCGAGCGTGAAGGGGAGCGACGGGCCGTCGATGTCCCGGAATTCACCGGGCTCGTCGGGCCGGGCCGTTCCGAGCCGCTCGGAGGTAATCTGAGGCAGGGTCGGACGGTGGGGGGGGCTGGGGCGGATTCTGGGAGCATAGCTCGCGGTTTCCGGCCTGGCCTGATGGCTGCTCGAGCCGCTCAGAAGTATTCTGAGGTCGGGGTCGAGTAGCGAGGTCCGCACACTCTCGGAGTGCGTCCCGGTAACTCATTACCGGTCCCAGAGTGGGCGGACGAGGAGTGGGCTTGCTGGTTGCCACGGCGGGCAAGGCGGTTGGTTGTGTCGCAACGACCCTCCGCCCCATCCGTCCGTGGGGCCCCCCGCGTGGCGGCGCCCATCACGGTGCCCACAGGTCGGAGATGTGGGACCCCTGAAAACCCCTGGGTTAAACCAGGGGTGTGTAGGGGGCTGGAGGCCCGTGCACCGGATGTTTTTTCCCGGTGCCAGAGCCATATGCCGCCTCCCCGGGGGAACTCGGGGGTAACTGGGCATGCCCGGTCGGCGAAGCCGTGATGGGTTGTGGGTTCGATACCAAGAATGGATCACTTTAATTTTTTGGATTTGGAGGAGGAGTGCGAGCAATCGCAACACACCTGTGTCGTGACGCGGGTGGAAAACGCCAGACACCGGCGTATGGATGTGTCGGAGGCCACCACCTCTTTCTCTCCTGAGGAATTGAGGGGGGGAGGAGCCAAAGACAAGAAGCCTGAAGGGGCTAATGGAGGGGACTCGGAAGAGACAGACAATACCCTTGTCATGTCTAATTCCGAGGGGGACGCGGAGATGACCGACACCTCACACATCTCGGTCGGATCAAGCTCCGATCTTGGGGGGGAGAATGCTCAACCCAGGAGGAGCAAAAGGAAGAGGCAGGTGACCACGAAGACCGCGGGCCTACAGATATCCTCCGAGGACGAAGACGCGGACAGTCCACCTTCCCGACACCTGAGGAAGAAGAAGCAGGGCCGCCCTGCTAACTCACCCAGCCATGTAGGGCAGTACACTGCTGGGAAATTAAGGGAAAGGAAGGAGTTCCTAAAGGTTGAGAGGAATGAGGAGCTTGCCCTCGCCATAGAGGAGGGTACCGAGACCATCGATAAAACGGTGAGAAGGTACAAGACGCACGTGAAGTCGACGGTGACTTGTGCAAAGCAGCTGGCGGACTCATCCGTCCAGGACGTCGTGAACGCCCTGGACAAAGAGGTAAAGGCCATTATGACGGTGGCACAAAAAGGCTGCGGCATGCATGGCCGCTTGCAAAAGCTCCTGTACGACGCGGCCTACAGGATTGAGGCGGGCACCAGGGTCCTGGCGGCCCGCACTGAGACGGGTCACTATGACCTTCAGGCCGGGAGAGCTCCCTCCTCCGTTAGCCCGCAGGTGGAGGATCTAATAGCGGCTAACCGTCGAATGGAGGAGGAAATTCGTAACCTCCGAAAGGAAATGGAGGAATTGAAGAGAACCTCCCCTCCCCCCTCTCCCTTAATACCAGTGGATGGGGAAACGGAGGAGGAGGAAAGGATGGAGGAAGATGAAAGCGGAGGGGGGCTGGGGGGGATTCTCCCCTCCCCGGGGCCCTCTCTCGATGTCCTCCGTTCCATTGAAAAGGAGAAGGCGGCTCACCCCGCCAGAAGGCCCCCGATTAAGGGGGTCAGCAAGATATTGGCTGACACCCCCCTTCCGGCCGTCACAAGTAACGTGCTTCTACACGGTGACGAGTCGGCTACCATTCTAGGGCGGGTACTGATGGGTCAGATGAGGGAGGAGTGGAGAAAGGAGATGAAGGAAATGAGGGAGCTCATTGAGTTGAGACTCCCTCCCCCCTCCTTGCCTGACCCCCTCCCTTCCGAGTCCCCTAGTGGTTCGGGTCCACCCCCCGTTAAGGCGGTGGTTCCCCCCACTGGGGTCTCAAAGAAGAAAGGAGGAAAGAAGGGGAAGAAGAAGGAGCCGGAACAACGGTCCGCCGCTTCGCGACAGCCCAATGCCGGCCCTCCTCCTCCCCCTACGGAGAAGAAGAAAGACCCGAGCAAAAAGCCGGGTCCTCCGACTCCCCCTGGAGGGGACAAGACCGCCCCCGCTGCCCCTTCTGCCGCCGTAACTCGGCGGGAGGAGGAGCAACAATCCTGGGCGACGGTCACGAAAAGGGGGAAAAAGAAAATCCCCCCTAAGGCAGAAGGGATCAAAGCAGTTCCCAAACCTCCCCCCCCTCCCCCCTCCCAAGAGGGTGGAAGGAAGAAGGGGGGAAAGAAGAGGAAGAACCCCCGCACTGCTGCGATCACACTCACCTGCCCGGAGGGTGAGTACTCCGCAACGGTGAGGCAGATGCGGGAGAAGATCTCGCTGAAGAACCTTGGGATCTCTGGGAAAATGACGCTCGGCAATGCCCAGACAGGGGCCATGCTGGTGCAACTGTCGGGTCCCGACAGAAAGGCTGAAGCGGACAGGTTGGCCAAAAGCATGGTCGACCTGTTCGCGGATAATCCCGAAATCCGGATCGCCCGCCCCCAAAAAATGGGTGAGATCCGGATTAGCGGAACAGATCCATCCGTCACGCCCGAGGATATCACTCGAGTAGTGGCGGAATTAGGAGAATGCTCCCCCGCCGATATAAAGGTGGGGGACCTTAAAACATCGGGGAGAGGCATAAGATCCGCCTGGGTCCGTTGTCCCTTGGAGGTGGCTATCAAGGCCACCAAAACGGGCCAGATCGCAATAGGGTGGTTCCCCTTCAAGGTGGAACTGCTCGACGCACGGCCCCTCCAGTGCCATAGATGCCTGGAGATGGGGCACGTGCAGGCTAAATGTCCCTCGGGCAATGCGGACCGCAGAAAATGCTGTTACCGCTGTGGCACCGAGGGGCACGAGGCCAGGACGTGCACGGCACCGGCACATTGTGTCGTGTGCCAGGCAGCAGGAAGACCGGCCTCCCATAGAGCAGGGGGACCGGCATGCAAGGCCCCGAAAAATGGGGAGAAGAAGAAAAAGGGGGGGACGGTCCCGACACCCCCCCCCCAACAAAAAAAGGGGAAGAAACAGGCAGCGGCGATTCTGCCTGCCCTGGAGGGGCCCTGCCCCCCCCAGGCCATGGACTGCGAGCCTACCCCCTCGCAGCACCCCACCAATGAGGGTGCAATGGAGCTCAGCCTGCAGGAGTAACGGGTCTTCGTAGACTCAACAATGTCTACGAGACTCCTGCAGGCGAACCTGAATCACGCCGTTCAGGCCCAGGATCTTTTCCTTCAGGACCTGAACGAGCGTGACGCAGGGCTGGGAGTGGTGGCGGAGCCATACAGGGTACCCGGCTCCAATCCCAATTGGGTCGCGTCCGATGATGGCTTCGCTGCCATCGTAAGAAGGGACTCCCCGCGCTCCCCCCCCGTATCCTTGTTGGAGAAGGGGAGGGGATACGTCATCGCGCGGTGGGGTGCCCTAAGGGTGGTGGGGGTCTATACTTCCCGCAGCATGTCTCACCCCGATTTCCTACATCTCCTGCGGGAGATGGGGGGGGCATTCGCCGATGCCTCCCCCATCCTGTGTTGGTGGCCGGGGACTTCAACGCCTGGAATATGGCATGGGGTTCCCGGTCCACCGATACTAGGGGTGAGTGCGTGATGAGATGGGCGTCGGAGCTGGACCTCGTGCAATTAAACACGGGGTCCGCGAGTACGTGCGTGCATCCCCGTGGGGAGTCCATAGTTGACTTGACGTGGGCCTCCTCACGGGCTGCGCGATTAGTGGAGTCCTGGAGGGTGACGGACACCGAGTCCCTGTCGGACCACCTGATCATAGAGGTGGTCCTGACGGCCACCCCCAGGGACGTGCTGCTCCGGCGCCTGCGGAGGGGAGATAGACCCCCACGCAGATGGGTCCTGGCCAAACTCAGCCAGGACCGGTTGGAGGCGGCGGCCTTGTTGGAGACGTGGGCGGAGTCTCCCGCCCACGTCGATACCGAAGAAGAGGCCGCCGAGATCGTGGGTGTGGTCACGCGTATCTGTGACGCGGCCATGCCCCGATCAAAACCCGCCCCTCGTCGGGCGGCGTACTGGTGGAACGAGGAGATCGCGGAACTCCGTAGAGAGGCCAATTCGGCCCGACGCGATCTCCTCAGGGCCCGACGAAGGGCGGGTGGGGACGATGAAGAGACTGCGATGGCGCGCGGTGTATACCTTGCCGCAAGGGATGCACTGCGGTCGGCCATTCGCAGGGCCAAGGCCAAGGCCTGGGATGAACTGATCGCGGAACTCGACAGGGACCCATGGGGGCGTCCGTACCGGATAGTCCTGAACAGGCTAAGACCGGCGGCGCCCCCCATCTCGGAGACGCTCGATCCGGAGTTTCTCGGCCAGGTGGTGGAGACCCTCTTCCCCGTAAGGGATGCTTGCATCCCCCCGAGGAGGGACCCTCCCCCCTGGTCCGAGGACCTGGAAATCTCAGGAAGAGAGCTCTCCGAGGCAGCTAAAAGACTGGGGGCGGCTGGAAAGGCCCCCGGTCCGGATGGGATCCCTGGTCGAGTTTGGGCCTTGGTCTTTGGTGGAGTAGGGGCCCGCCTGAGGAGGTTGTACAACACCTGCCTCAAGACGGGCTCCTTCCCCTCGGCGTGGAAAACAGCCAATCTGGCTCTCATCCACAAAGAGGGGAAGCCGGCGGAGCAGCCTTCTGCCTACAGGCCGATTTGCCTGCTGGACGAGGTCAGCAAGTTGTTCGAGAGAATAATTGCTGACCGAATCGTCCAGCATCTGTCGCGGATTGGTCCCGACTTAAGTGATGACCAGTTTGGTTTCCGGGAGGGTCGCTCTACTACAGATGCGATTCTGCACCTGAGGGCCCTCTCGGACCAAATTGTAGGGGAGGGAGAGGTGGCACTGGCAGTGTCTCTAGATATTGTCAACGCATTTAACTCCCTCCCCTGGGACTGGGTGGGGGTGGCCATGGACCATCATGGCCTCCCCCACTATTTAAGGGATGTAGTTTGGGACTACTTCCGCGACAGAACGCTCCAGTACAAAGACCAACTGGAGCGTGTAAGCAGAAGGCCAATGCACTGCGGGGTTCCACAGGGGTCAGTTTTAGGCCCCCTGCTGTGGAATCTCGCATATGATAGAGTGCTCCGCACGGCGCTTCCCCTGGGCTGTCGTCTGCTCTGCTATGCAGACGACACACTTATAGTGGCCCGGGGGGAGACATGGGTAGAGGCTCGGGATGCGGCTAATGCCGCAACTCGAGCCGTCGTATGCTCCATCAGAGATATGGGACTGGAGGTCGCCCCGCACAAGACGGAAGCCTTGTTCTTTTACAACAAGGCCATGGGGCGTCCTCCCCCCATCCAAATGTGGGTGGGGGAAGTCCGAGTCCTAGTGGGGACCCAGATGAAATATCTGGGCCTCACTCTGGATGGGCTTTGGGGATTCGAACAGCACTTTAAGCAAATCGTCCCCAAAGCGGACAGGATGGCGGCTGCGCTAGGCCGTCTCCTGCCCAACGTGGGTGGGCCGAACGTCAAAGTTCGGCGCTTATACGCCAATGTCGTGCAGTCGGTGTCCCTGTACGGGGCACCGGTATGGGCCGATAAAGTCCTGGCCAGCCGGCGAATCAAAGCGATGATTCATCGCCAACAACGCCGGTTGGCCGTTAGGATAATTCGGTCCTACTGCACGACGTCGTTCGTGGCGGCCACGGCCCTGGCGGGCCTCCTCCCGGTCGAGTTCCTGGCGAACTCGTACGCCGAGGTTTATCGGCGTACGAGGGACCCAGACCGCACCGGGAGCGCCCGTCTAAGACCAAGGGCCGTGGACAGAATCAGGAAGGAGGCCCGTCGCAGTGCAATATCCGAATGGCAAGAGGCCATGGCGGATTCTGCGACGGGCAGATGGACCACCCACGCCATCCAGCCCTGTCTACCGGAATGGGTAGACAGGAGAGGACGAGGACTTCAGTTCCACCTGACACAGGTACTCACCGGGCACGGCTGCTTCGGTGATTACCTGTGCAGGATCGGTCGGGAGCATACGACGGGTTGCCACCACTGTGCGGCCGGTCGGGACTCGGCGCAACACACTCTTCAAGAGTGCAGCGCATGGGAGGAGGAGCGTCGGGTCCTGACCGCAGTGGTCGGCGGAGACCTCTCCCTTCCGGCATTGATCAAGGCAATGCTGGAAGGGGAGGATAAATGGAAGGCCGCCTCTGACTTCTGCGGCGCCGTAATGTCGCAGAAGGAGGAGGCGGAGCGAATCAGAAGAGGGGAGGTGGAGGTGGCGGACAGTACTCCGCCACCCTCCCCGCCTCCCCCCCCTTCGAGAAGAAGGAGGAGAGGCAGCGGCGACGGGGGTGCTCCCCCGACTGCGGTTTTGCGACGGAGGAGAGCAATTCCCCCTCGTCGCCGTTTACCAGTCTCAATCGGGGACTGACGAGAGTAGGGGGCCTCTCAGATGGTGGCGCTCAAACCACCTTTTAATCTGAGGGACCCCCTGGGGAGCAACGTCCCAATAGGGATCACCCCAAAAACATACACAGGCTGGGAGAGGGGGGTACTTAATCCCTCCTCCCCCAGTGGGGGCCATCCGTGAGCGGGGGCTCACGGTGGTCCCGGCCCCCCACATAAACCAGGGAGGGCGGGGGAGACTGTGGTAGCCCAGTCTTCCCCCCTTAGAGAAGAAACAGTCAGGGTTGGGGGAAGAAGGGAGAAGTTCTCCCTCTTCCCCTTACCAGGAAGAGGCCGATACTCGGCCAAACCCCAAGAGGGGGTGAGATGAATGCCGCTGGCGATGCCTCACCCCCTCTTACTATGGGTTAGGATGGCTACCGGCGGGGGTTTTAGTGGGTATACCTCAGGGACACCTTCCCTGAGGGACTCCCACATAACCCTCGGGCTCTCCCCCGAGTCCCGAGGGTATCCATAAAGGATTTCCCCCGCCTTACCAAAAAAAAAAAAAAAAAAAAAAAAAAGGAGTTACACAGAAATTGTTATATATGTGGTTATTTGGAGAACTTAAAGTTCGTTTACAAAATCGTAAAGTTGAGACAATATCATTGCAGTTGGAACAAGCATTAAAATTATACGTACCATGTGAATTTGTACGTAAGACAAGATCACTTGTTTTTGTGAAATTATGGAAAGCCACCGAATTTAGAAATTTTCTACTATATATTGGTCCTATAGTTTTAAAATCATTTCTGCAAAAAAATTTATATAATCATTTTTTAACTTTACATGTGGCAATTAGAATTCTATGCTGCTTGCAGTTTCAAAATTTCATTGATTATGCTCAAGAACTACTCCAATATTTTGTATTAACATTTGCATTGTTATATGGTACTCATAATATTTCTCATAATGTACATGGTCTTATCCACCTAGCACAAGATGTTAAAAAGTTTGGTCCATTAGATGGTTTTAGTTCCTTCAAATATGAAAATTATTTACAAATGTTGAAAAAGTTATTAAAAAAACATGACAAACCTCTACAACAGGTTGTTCGGAGATACATTGAACATGAACAATGTATTATCAATACAGCAGAAAATTCTCTTGAAACATCATCTTATTTTATAGTAGATTTTAAATCTTCTCATGTAAACGGCCCTTTAATAGAAAATTGTTCTAACCCTGCCGAAAATGTGCGATTAAAACCGATTAAAACGGAATCCTTTTTAATCGATTTTAAGCTGTTTTAATCGATTCAATCCACGAGCGGATTAAAAAGTAATCGGTTTTAATCCCACACGAATCGTAATTAATTTTACTATTGCTTTCGCAAATTATTTTTAATCCGAAATAATTACATTCTAATCCATACTGTTATCAATCCAAATAAATTTGAATAATTAGATGGATATACAGGGTGTCCCAAAAATTTCAGCGCTTGTATGCTGGTAGAGAAGAATAAACTAAATCAAAAAGTCCTCTACAATTTTGCAATTTTCGCAAGGGTTAATGAGATATTAATTATTAAAGATTGCCGAATAAGCGCGTATCCGCTCAGCCCACCGCCGAATGCAAGCGCACGGCGAGATACGACCGCCCAGCGAACGTGATCGCTTGGCGAGCGGTGAGTTGCTTAAAATGCAAGCGACAATGGCTGCGCGCGAGCGGTCAACTTGCAGGATGCTGGCAACATCAAAGTTTAAGCATTTCTACTATATTATATGCAATAATTATGTTATTAGAAATTTTGACGTTGTCATTCTGCAAATTAACCAACGATTAAATTTCAACCACGTTGGTATAAACGGACATAAGTTGTATATTTTTTTTAATAAAAAAAGAGAACTGTTTATTACAATTATATTTATTATTAATAATTTTAAATATATTAAGGTTTGCATAACATTTTCAATTATATTTTTTAAAATAAATCTACAATATTTTTTTAAATAAACAGAATTGTATTTATTACAATGTTATTATTATTGAATCTCATATACATTCGGAAGTTTGCATAAATATCTAGAATATCCTACATTTACATGAATAATTTTGCTTTTTACATCACTTATGGGAACTATTGAGCTATATACATAATCTTCTTATTCTATCTTATCCATGTACGATACATGTACGAACGGTTTGTTGGAACTAATTGTAATTTTTGATATTTGAATGTGACATTTATTATTTAAAAGAATGATGTGTAATATTTGTCCATATTCACCTGAATGCAACTTAACCATTGTGTCGCTCGTCCTTCGTGCTTTACGATATTTCTGACTGTGAAATATAACACCTTTAACGATACATTTTTTATACGCTTTATACATCCTATCATCGCATTTTACTCTATAGCATTTGCCAATTAAGACAACATTGTTGTCATCATACATGCCGGAATTTGATAAATGTTTATATTGAAATAAATTTGTGCAGTATTCACGCACGCCAGATGCATCAGAATAATCTATGTTATTCATTAGAAAGAGCAATATCTCCAAGGACTTTTTTGACATTTGTTGATCAATTCCATTCGGACCATTCATACATTGTTTCAATTTGTATATATTGCTCTCAAAAGGAAATGTTGAAGACGACCACAAAGGACCCGTTTTCTTTACAGATTGTACTATATGCAATAAAGCGTGCACATTAAAAGTCATTTTTTGTTGTCCATAATATAATTCAAAATAACCAACAAACTTCAACAAGTTGTATTCACATTGTTTTAATTCATTTGCAGTTATTTCAGTTTGTAATAATACGTACAAACTATTTATAAGTAAAGAATAGTGCGTGAATGCATCCTGATTTAAAATGCCCTTAAGGCATGGCAAACTGTAATATAACAACCATGATTTTTCCGTTGATGCCTTCCATTTTGCCCGATCATGTAGAGATTCCGGAAGTCTATGAATATCTTGTGTCGGTTTAATTAAACTCAAACGTTGGTTAATAATATTCCGGTCAGCTTTATTTAACTTAAAACACGACTTAGGATCCGAAGTCCACTGACTCCAAATATATTTGCTTACACCACAGAGAATACCATGCATATATTCGTAAGCAAATGACCAAACCATGTCAATTTGTGGAATTTGAGATACTGAGATATCACCTCGTACGCCCATTTCACTGTTTTTCTTTAAATCACGCACAACTTGAACATTCTTGTGGTGACCGCCAGCAGTCCGTAACGGTGGATCATCTTCACGTACGAGATATCTTATTCTGTGTATTTCTGCAATATATTCTCCGGGATGGTAGCACCAACTGCAACCATATCTTCCGTTAAATTGCACTCTATTTTGCATGATTGGACGGCAGACGGAATCAACGGAACACACTAAAGGACAGAATTTCACACGAATCTTTTTATTATTAGAATCACGAACACTAATACCGGTATTATAAAGATAAGAAATTTGATCATTGAATTTAAAAAAATATAAGTCCAATAATTTGCTGTTCGGTTCGTGAGTACATATTAGTAGCCCAGCTAAAATAACATATTTAAATTTATTCTGAGGTGGTAAACAATTTAAAATTATTTGCAATGGCCAAAAACCTCGTTTACCACTTTTGGTTAAAGGGGCGCCATCAGTACTATAATTGAATGTTACTATTAAATTTACATTTTTTGGAATATTTTTATAAATTTCACTGTCATAAATGTCTGTTATAACATTGGAATTATTGGCATTGTTGCGCCTACTTCGGTAGCGGTAGGCGCTGCGTAAAGATTCGGGATTCGCCGTGCTGGTCAAGGGGGCTTTGGCTCGGAGAGTTTAGAATAATTATGCACTTTAAATAGATTGAATAACTTTTATTCGGTATCTTCTTATTATACTTGTCACCTCACTCACTCGGCGACCGTACTACCGTGGTTACGCGTGTACGCGACGTGTCGTGCTTCGTCCGGAACCTTGCAGATTAATAACCCGCGGCGCCTTGTGTGCCGCCTTAATTTATACGGATCAGTATTCGGAACACAATAAGACTTGAACTATATCGATCCATTGTGTTACCAAAATGCTGATCTGTTTAACCTACTTTAGACGCAAGTGACACCCGGGCTTCTAAGAACGAGTGCTCGCGTCAGCGCCTAATTGTTTAATAATTAAATAACTTTTGTCACAGGATTCTCGAGAAGTGGCCTCGATTAATGGCCTTCTAAATGTTTATTATTGTTATTGCCTAATTAACCTATAATTATTACGTTGTGGTCTTTCGACACACAACAGCATGACAATTACTTTTTGATAAAATAAAATCGAATATCCCAGTTTTAGTTGCTTGATAAGAAAAAAGCATTGCTAATTGATATCTTATATCAATTAACATGAAATAATTATTGGATGTCAATAAAATTACATGTTTTTCTCGACAAGAATCACACGTTACAGATTGTTTTGTAAAATTATTTCTTGAAGTTGAATACATAATTTTCATATGACACTTGTCGCAGAAATAGTGATAAATTACTTTGTCGTCTGGTGGATCAAATGCTTTACCTAAAGTATACTTGGAAATATTAATTTTTTCGAATTTTGGCCCGGCAAATAATTTTATCATGTTTATAAGCGCAGATTTTCTAACGTCTGATAGCCTAAATCTAAGTGAAAATGCGACGACTAATGTCATTACGTCTCGTATAGTCAAATTGGATTCTGAAAATAACACGATATCGTCGAATGCGACATCGTCTTCTTCACTCGTTTCTTCTTCGATATATTCATAGTTGTCATCGCTTTCGGTAGTATAATTATCCTCTTCATCTTCATCTTCATCATTATTTATTTCATTTTCATCATCAATGCAATCCATGTCACTGTGAGATTTATCGTCGTTGTTAACTGTGTCGTTATTATCTTCATTTCTTGCTGTCGTTGCCATCAATGGAGAATACCGCATGGTAATATTATTCGCAACATTAGATCGCTCGCTGCAATCCTCAGGTTGTTCGGCAGTATTGTTGCAATCGTCTTTAGTACATGTCTGATGGACTCCAGTATTATCTACATAAGAATTATAGAATTTTAAAAACTGTAATGTAGAATAAACCCAGTTAAAAATAAAGCGATTGTTACAAATAGATTTTTATTTTACATCTTTATGTCTATTAAGCATAAAAAAAAAATAAAAAACAAATAAAATCGTAAAAGAAATGAAATCATATTAATATGCAATTTCTTATGTACAGATTATGACATTTACTTACCATCAGTACTACAATGTCGAGTTATGCCAAGAGCTTCCCATATTGCTGATGTGCGTGAAGATACATTATACTTGTATGATTTTTCGTAGTTCTTGTATAAACCCATTTTATACCGTGTTATCTTTTTACGATTTTCCTGGCATGTTTGTTGGATATTGTCGTTACTGTTTGATGTACTTTCCATTGTCTGTGATGTGCGGTTATAAAATGTTTAATTTAGTATTGTATATGCAGCATGTACAACTTTCTTAGCATAAGATATAATGTACAATTTATTTTTGACACTTACCTGATCTTAATTTTGCATCAGCAAGCAGTAGAATTTATTTATTTTCTACATATAGTTCAAGAACAAAATTCAACCACATGTTTCTTGCACGACAGCCATATTAGCCGGTATGCGTGCGCAGCGGCACTTCGCTCTAAGGCCTGTTCTACAATACAGTGGTAAGTCGTGAGAAATTGACCAATCACAGTCGATTATTCTTCTGTGATTTATCTGTGATTGGTCAATTTCTCACGACTTACGACTTACGACTGTATTGTAGAACAGTCATAATTCGGTACTTGAGTTGTGACAAGCGATCGAGCATGCGCGGCCTTGTACCAGCTAGGCACGGTACTCGGCGATTGGCCATTTCCACCATCATTCCACCGCGTGATTCTCTGCGACTGTGATTACTGTGAGTCGGTGCCGGTGCAGTATGCAATAGCACAACAACGTTGGCAAATTTCTGATTCTGAAATAGAATATCGTTTAATTTTATCTCGCAATATTCAATTGTTACAATACGTTCATACAGTTTTCTTTGTGAGGTTGAATTTTTTTGTAACAAAAGAAATGTATGCGTATGTGTAGGGTTGCCAGAGTGTCTCTTTTAAAGAGAACATGTCCTCTTTTTTTGTCCTGATCTTTTTGTTCACTCTCTTTTTTTTATTCTGATCTTTTTTGTCCTCTTTTTTTCTTTAGTTACTTTTTGTCTAATTTTTTTTTATATTGCAACTTGCAACGTCCTGGTAATTAGATTTGTGACATAAACGGGTATTAATAACAGATAACAGGTAACACTAATAAGTGCTCTTAATGTTAATGGAAATCAACCTTTATAGAAACAAAATTTTACGCCATCTACTAATAGATAAGGTTAAACTTTTCTAACACGGCTACGCGGCGCAAGGCGCAAACGCACAAACGTTCACAATTCACAGTAACAGCCAACTGATATCAGCAGTCAGCAGTCAACAGTGTCAACACGAAATAAATTACAAAAAGATTTTTCTTTACTTTTGTCAACAAGTATTTTTTCGTGTTTATTTCTTATTAGCAGGTAATTATAAAATAGGCAGTAGGCAGTAAAAATTATTTTATTTATTAAAAATTAGCTATTGAGTGAAAGTGAGGTTAAAACACCAAATCTTATCGTATAAAACTTCAAAATAAAATCAAAATTGTTAGATGTCAGAATTTTTTGATCACTAATTGTGATTTAATTTGTCAATATAAAGGCATAATCTCAAAAATAAATATGTTTTAATTCCAACAAAAAAGTATTCAATGTTCAAATGCATTTTTAATTCTTAATTTGCAATTTTATTTCTGTAATTTTTTAAATTAGAGGTTCTAAAATTAATTGTTATCTTCTCTTATTAAATAGGATATTTTAATTTTTTTTTTACAGTTATGAGTAAAAGAAAATGCACATTTTCTTCTGAATTGAAAGCAAAATATACATGTTTTGAAGGTGTTGATGATTCTAAATACGATGCTTTCTGTTCGGTATGTAAGATTAGAGTTTCTGTTGGAAATAAAGGAAAATATGATTTACAACAACATATTGAATCAAAGAAACATCAGTTATATATCCGATCCATGGAAACATCAAGCAAATTAGATTCTTTCGTCTCCAAAAATAAAAAATTGGATGAGAAAGTAGCGGCTGTTGAAGCAACCTTAGGATTCCATATTTTAAAGCATCACATGAGCTTCAACTCATCAAACTGTACAACAGATTTATTGAAACATATGTTCGAAGACTCTGAAACTGCTAAACATCTATCATCTGCTAAAACAAAAACAGCAATGATTAGAAAAAAAGTTATTGCTCCCTATTGCATTAGTAAAATTATTGAATCTATATCTAATATTCCTTTTATATCAATATCTACAGATGCAAGTAACCATAATTCAGAAAAAATGTTTCCGATTTTGATACAGTATTTTACCATTAATGAAGGAATTTGCTCAAAATTGATTAATTTGGAAACTTTATCTAATGAAAAAGCACAAACAATTTGTGATTTATTAATAAAAACTTTAAAGAAATGGAATTTGGTTGATAAATGCATTGCATTTTCAGCAGATAACTGCAATACAAATTTTGGTGGAGTGCGCAGAGCTGGGACAGAAAATGTATATAGCTTATTAAACCGGGAAATGCAAAAAAATTTGATTGGTATTGGCTGTCCAGTACATATAATACACAATGCTGCAAAAAAAGGCTTGGACACAATAAGTATTGATGTCCAATCAATAATTATGAAAATATACAATCATTTTTCGGTATATACTGTACGAACAGAAGGATTGAAGGAATTTTGTGAAAATGTAAACATTGAATATAGGCAGTTGTTATATCATAGTCCAACGCGTTGGTTATCATTGTTTCCTGGTTTAAATCGCGTTTTGCAAATGTATCCCGCCTTAAAGTCCTATTTTTTATCTAACAATAGTTGTCCAAAAATTCTGCAAAACTTTTTTGAATCAAATTTAAGCGAGGCTTCTTTGTGGTTCGCTCACTCAATTATGTATAATTTTCATGAAAAAGCAAAAGAGTTAGAAACAGAAAAAAATTCTATTATAGAAACTATAAATATTTTAAAATATTTAATTACTATGCTTGAACAACGAATTGAACAGTCTTTCCTTCCAATAAAAGTTTCAAGTATTCTGCAAACTATGTCAAAAGATGGTTCTTACTTCCAAGTTACTAATTTTAAGAACGAAACAATTTGTTGCTATAAAACAATGTTAGAGTATATCATTTCCTGGTCTTGTCAATTTCATGACTTGAATGTTTTTGAATGGATATCCCTTACTAATGTACCTGAATGGCAACAAGTTGCCAACGCAATAATATATATTAATTCAAAAATAGAAAGTTATATTTATATTGATGATGTAAAATGCTTCGATCAATATTGTAACTTAAAACTGTATATTGAAAAGAATATTCATAGCGATGAATTTGAAAAAATGTCACTAAATTTAAAATGGATTACATACTTCAAACAATCAAATAATTTAGAATTTTATTCTGAAATATTGAAAATTTGTCAGTATTATTTTGCAATACCAGGACATAATGGAAATGTAGAAAGATTATTTTCGATGATTGGAGCACAATGGACAAAGGAGAGAAATCGTCTCAATATATATTAAATCAATATTGTCAGTCACTTACAATTATAAAAATGTAACATGCAAACAATTTCATAACGAAATAAAAAATGATAGTAAATTGCTATCACAAGTTCTTAGTTCAAAGAAATATGAAACTGATTATGAGACTGAGGAAACTTTACTGTGATATTTTTTTTAAATTATATGATTACTATTATTAGCTATTAGTATTAAATTTAAGTTAAAATTAAGTTATTTTGTTTTTCATTTATAATTTATAAATGTTTTATTTTATTTTTTATTTGAAAAAGTGAATAATATTTTAATAAAAATGTTCTTTTTCAAACAAATTATACTTTTATTTACGTAATAAATATAAACTACTGTTGATAAGTGTAAATAAATGGATATTTGCATATTTTCATACATGTCCTCTTTTTGTCCTCTTTTTTTAGGGGAAAAAGTTCTCTTTATATACTTTTAACTCCTGGCAACCCTACGTATGTGAAACTCCTTGAAGGTCCCAACAGAGGGAAAAAAATAATTGTGCATACTTCAGAAATCCGAAATTTTTCAAAAAACACACATAAAGACAATGTCAAGTATTGTTTGGAGGTGAACAAAAAAATGTACTCAGGAATAATTATGTTATTAGAAGGTACGTAATGCATATTTTGTTTCTATGATATATATATAGCGCCGATAATATATATATATTATAGATACTATAAGATGGATTTAATAAAAAGGTATATTATTTACATATTTTTGAAAGGATAAAAATTATTCCATTTAAGGAATAAAATTATTCCTTTCAAAAATATGTAAATAACATACTTTTTATTAAACCCATCATATAGTAGTATATCACAAGATTGCTACAAAACTTGCAACATCAATCTTTTTTAATTACCTCAAACAGACATTAAAAGTGTGATTTATTATTTTACAGACTCGAAAGATAATATTATAAAGCGACTGGAAAGTTTCAAAAGGTTGTCTACTATTCCGGAACGCTTGATGATAACAGCATCAAGTAGTGACACATCGTCAGATGAAATCATTGATGATTCACTGAATAGTAAGACATCTTCGAAAAATACACAAGAAAAGAATTCTGTAAGTTTATATTTTTTTGCTCAAATTGTATAACGCACAATATATTATTATATAAATAATAATCAGAATTGTTGATAATATCTTATATACATTTATATACATCTTATACACTGACATTCATGTTCCAGGTTTTGCAAAAAATATTAACAGTAAAACTGGATAAGTTATCGACACAATCTACAATCAAAGATATCGATGAAAATGCTAATGAACAGGTATAACGTAAAATGTTTGCAACACAAATTTTAGGTGCATATATTTCAAATTCTTTAAATGAAAAAGTTATTTGATTTATTCTGTATTAATTTGTGCTTCGGATACTGAGCCTTGCTAGTGTTACGTCCTAACCTGGAGGGAAAGGAGTAGGGTCAGGCATATGGGCAGACGCAACCATAAAAGTATTTTATGGTGTTTGCTCGCTGGTCGGTATGAGAAGAGGCGACCGCGCGAGCCGAAACGATTTTCTTTCGCTGAGAACAGGTCAACGATCGTAAAGATCGATATTACCCTGTTAGAGGCCTCAACTAATCGTTCGTGGTTCCGTTTTCTGGTCAAGAGACTTAAGAGGATGCTGAAGTCATATTGTTACCGACCGAAACTTCAATTTTCTAAAAAAGGTGGCGTTTTTTATTGCTTTAATAGAATTACAAATCCTTTGGTGTAAATAAAGTACATATGCTAATCTTTCGGCAGTTGGTCAAATTTAAACCAAAAAATTAAAAAAATTTTTGAAAATTTACCGACAATGTCACCTCAAAGAATTATATCTTTTATATCAAAATTATACTGCTTCAATCTGCAAAACAAGACCATGTGCCGAAGAAGAGAGTATGAAACAATAATGGAAAACCAAAAAAATAGAGCTTAGAGACTTATTTTCAAAACGCCACCCTTTTCCAGATTTATGTAAAGCATGTGTGCAATATAGAAAGAATAAGGTAAAAAAGAGCTATAGATTAGTTCCGGGATTTTGGGATAGAGGCGCTATACAGTTCTCAGTGCTATCTGTCATATACAGAATCTTTTAAGTTAGTTATGTGTGTGTTAGTTGTGCGTGTGAATGTATGTTTGTGTTATGTGCTACGAAACCCGGCTGAAAAAAATGGGTTGAAGGCACTCTGAAGGATAAAAAAGTGTATGTATTATACATAAATTTTGCAACATTTTGCAAACATTTATATTATTTAGTTACATACATTCATATTCTAATTTCTGTAAAATACTTCTATTCATGTGCTTCATGTGTATATATTATGTATATTATGTGCTCCATATGATGTATATTCACATCAAAGTATCTATGTAAAAAGTTAATATTATTTTGTATATTGTATAATAAATGTATATGTCATATAACTTATTTATAAAACATGAAATATAAAGGTATTTTTAGTTTCTTGTATGTATCATTTGTAAAAAAATCTTGATAAAAAAAACATTAATTTTGTGACTTGCAATAATTTGTTTCAATATATACTTCTTTTAAATACTTACAATTAGCCTTATTTTATGCGTTTACCTTGGTATCTAAAATACACATCAAAATATAAAATTAATTTCTAGTTCAGTAGAAAAAAAACATTGTAGTCTTACACCAGAGAGGAATGGTAAAATATCATGTATATGTAATAACAAATAAATCACTTTTCCACTGACATTATACACAACTTTGCAGAAATAAATTTATTCTGTGAATTTTGAATGTGTAGTGCAGTTTAAAACACACAGTCGAAATATGTTTATATTTTTGAAATAATAGTTCTGATTTTTCATGAATCACAGTGGTTTTATAAAATGTTCAATTTTAACAGTTTTTATTGGACTGTACTTTAGACAATATTATATTTTGCCATTTCTTTCTGTTGTAAGACAAGAATGTTTCTTTTCTACTGTAATAGAAATACATTTTCGATTTTGATACGTATTTTAAATACCAAGTTAATCACATAAAATAAGGCTAATTGTAAGTATTTAAAAGAAGCATATAATGAAACAGATTATTGCAAGTCGCAAAATTAATGTTGTTTCTTTTATCAAAATTTTTTTACAAATGATAGACACAAAAAAATAAAAATATCTTTATATTTCATGCTTTAGAAATAAAAAATATGGCATATATTATATATCATATATTGTAAAAAGAGTATACAAAATGATGTCAATTTCTTAGAAAGATATTTTGATATGAATATAGATAATATGGAGCATATAATATACATTATATATATACATAAAAAATATAACGTAATAAAAGTATCTTACAATAAAGAATAACACAAGCCAGAGGCGGTTTCCTCGTGGACTGGCAATATAGAATAAGACAAGCCAGAGGCGGTTTTCTCGTGGACTGGCATTAGAAAACTCTTATTCTTGTCTTCAAGCCAGAGACGGTTTCCTCGTGGACTGGCAATATAGAATAAGACAAGCCAGAGGCGGTTTTCTCGTGGACTGACATTAGAAAACTCTTATTCTTGTCTTCAAGCCAGAGGCGGTTTCCTCGTGGACTGGCATTAGAAAATTCTTATTTTTGTCTTCAAGCCAGAGGCGGTTTCCTCGTGGACTGGCAATATAGAATAAGACAAGCCAGAGGCGGTTTTCTCGTGGACTGGCATTAGAAAATTCTTATTCTTGTCTTCAAGCCAGAGGCGGTTTTCTCGTGGACTGGCAATATAGAATAAGACAAGCCAGAGGCGGTTTTCTCGTGGACTGGCATTAGAAAAAAATTCTTATTCTTGTCTTCAAGCCAGAGGCGGCTTTCTCGTGAACTGGCAATATAGAATAAGACAAGCCAGAGGCGATCTGACGTCAGCTAATAATTTTTAATAAATATAGTCAGAGGCGAACTAACGTCAGCTGACAGTTTAGAAAAAAGAAAGCTAAAGGCGATTTATTTGTGAACTGGCAAATTGTAAGAAATATTGTTAGAGGCGATCTATCGTGAGCTGACAATTTTAAATAAATATAGTCAGAAGCGATCTAACGTCAGCTGACAGTATAGAAGAAAGAGAGCTAAAGGCGATTTGTTCGTGAACTGGCAAATTGTAAGAAATATTGTCAGAGGCGATCTATCGTGAGCTGACAATTTTAAATAAATATAGTCAGAGGCGATCTAACGTCAGCTGACAGTTTAGAAGAAAGAGAACTAAAGGCGATTTATTCGTGAACTGGCAAATTGTAAGAAATATTGTCAGAGGCGATCTATCGTGAGCTGACAATTTTTAATAAATATAGCCAGAGGCGATCTAACGTCAGCTGACAGTTTAGAAAAAAGAGAGCTAAAGGCGATTTATTCGTGAACTGGCAAATTGTAAGAAATATTGTCAGAGGCGATCTATCGTGAGCTGACAATTTTTAATAAATATAGTCAGAGGCGATCTAACGTCAGCTAACAATTTTTAATAAATATTGTCAGAGGCGATCTAATGTCAGCTGACCGTTTAGAAAAAAGAGAGCCAAAGACGATTTATTCGTGAACTGGCAGATTTTAAGAAATATTGTCATAGGCGATCTAACGTCAGCTGACAGATTTGAAAAAATACGTATTTATTTTAGTTAGCAATTTACTGCACGTGTGGTCTGTTTATATTTTATCAGATAATTTATAAGGCCATTTAACCTTTTTTCTCGCAATTGAAATTCTATCGTATGGCTGAATGATGTACATACGAGACAAAATAGACTTATACAAGGTGTCTAATAGATATAAGTTAGATATGATAAAATATTTCATTTGAAAAATGTATGTATAATACTATATATCTAATTGGAAAAATATGTTATATGCTTTTCCTATTTTTATTCTTATGTAATTAATACAAAATAAATAAATAAGTTAATTAATTATTGAATACATACATATACATATTGAATATAGTTATCTTTATTTTGTATTTGATATAACTGAAATGATATATACTTTCATTATTTTAGTCATTATCATATAAAATACAAAATAAAGATAACTATTTATTGAATATATGTGTATATGCATATATTAATTAATTGATTAATTAGTTATTTAGTATTTACTACATAAGGATAAAAATAAGAAAAGTATATGACATTTTTCTTCAGTGATATATATAGTATTATATGTATATTTTTTATTTATTATTTTGTCATATTTAGTTTGTATTTATTTGACACCTTGTATACGCCTATGTTTTCTCGGACATTATATTGCACCCTTGCGACGAAATTTCAGTCGAGGAAACAAGCGTAAGCATCGTTTGTTTACAAACTTCCGATGACACACGTACACAGACCACACGTCAGTGTAGTGAGTCACCACTACAAACAAGTGCGTACACACGGACCTACGCGGCATAGGTCCGTAGGCTGCGGCAATAATGTCATTTCATTTTTAGTACCATCGAAATGATGGCGCTTTCGCGTCGGAGTTTGCCCGTCACTTCAGCATCCTCTTAACTCCTTTTACCAAGGATGGAACCTCGTGTAATTTTCAAAGGGAAGGGGAGGGGTAGAAGAGGAAAGCGAGAGGTCTTACAACTAATAATTATTTAATTATGAAGGTTTTGACTTACTACTTGGATGTCCTGGAAATATATCTGGATCTTCTTGGGTCGTTCAGTGGTCCGTATTCACACCGATGTATAACGAATATTGCTCGGAGGTTGGTTTAATATGTTGGAGAAGCAATTGCCGCGCGCGGTACTTCACTCCTCCGCGACGAGTTTTGAATTTAGGGATAAGGAAGGAATTTTATGTTAGTCCAGAAATTCCAGGCGTAAAGCGTGCGGTGGGCCGCACCACGATACGCGGGGATACAGAAATCGATACCACGTGCGGTGGTCCGCACCGAAAATATCGATACTGAGTGCTGATCTGAAGAAACAATTAGGAATGAGGCGGGGGTAGGTTAAATGTGTGAGAAATGGTTTTAGTCGAAATATTGTTTACAAACACGTTTACTTTAATTATTGATATACAAGCACTTTGAGATACAATCGGTTTTTCTAATATATTAAGGTATGAACTAAGATAATAATTGAGCTGGATTCAGAGATGTTGAGAGAACTATATTAACTGCCTGCTTCACGAGTGGGTGTCTTCCTTTTATACTCGAAATTTTGGGTTTTGGAAGGGAGACATTCCTTCCGAGGGGTTGTTAATAAAAATAAGATAAAAAAGGTTGTTTGAAGATTAATAGATGGATTGCTCGAATGACATGTTTATCGTTCGGTCGGCTTTTCTGTCGGCAAAAATTCAAAGTCTACTATCGCGGTCGCGTGTCTTATCTCGACAAATTTTCGATTGAAGGCCTAAAAGATTATTATAGTACATTCGGGATCTTAAATCATTAAAATAATATTTTCGGAACGTTTCTTTGAATTTTCCCGACTGGTCGTGAGAAACTTGTGCAAGAGAAAGGTCCGTACAGGATGTAGGACGTAACACTTATATTAACTTCCAATTACAATCTTTTTGTGACATTTCTTATTCTAAATTTGTAAAATTCTTTTTTTAATTAAAAAATCTATCTTATAAATAATTTTCTTAATAATCTTTATTTCTTAATAATGAAATGAATATGATATTACATTGATACAAATACAAATGTATGTACCTAAAATATATGTACCTAAATAAATGTGTACCTAAATAAGTATTTGAATAAATATGTATTAATTAATATTGTCAGCAATAAAATAGAACTTTTTAAATTTATAAGAAAGGAAAATTAACTTTATTTTTTGTTTTATTTTTTATTATGAATGTATTTCTGAAAACTCAATGTTCTTTTCATTATTTTTTGTTATATATTTGTTCTAGTTTTTTTGATAGGCACACGTTTTTGATTTTAGGAATTAATTTTGTTTTACTTTCTTATCTTGTTTTAGTTTCATGTATTTTTCTCTTGCTTTTTTTTTATTTTGTTTTCAATTTTAATTAATCTATTGACCTTAATCTGTTTAATTTTTTAAAGATTTATGATAACTTTTACTTTAAAATCATACAAAATTGAGTATCAAAAATGTATAATATTTTGCTGTCAATATTTCAACTGTGTAAATATTTTATATAATTTGAATTGGAAACTGATTGAAGCAATTTCAGCTTATAAGTCCAAACAAGGAGACAGAGCAGATCAATGTACGACGCAAAGCTGACAGAGCAAAATTGAGTGGTTCGGATTGCTGGGAATGTGAAAAAGTAATATTAAAATATTATTATACAAAATATATATACATATAAAGCAAATATTTTATTTATAAACAAATATTAACTTTTCTGATTCTGTATGTGATTTTTTAGTATTACAAGAATTTGTCGCTGTCAAAAGACGAACTGCAGAAGAGAAAGAATAAATGCTCACGGCATCGGCAAAAGTACGAAAGGCCAATAACACCAGAAGGTATATTAATAATGTGTTTCTCATCATTTTTGTGATCATATTTGTAACATTATATAAAATACAATATAATTTTTTTTTAAAGGATTTCGGAATCCCGAATTTCCTGAAACACAGTCGTCGGAATGTATAGAACCAGCATTAGAAAAGGGTTGATAATTCGGAGGTATTGTATACAATATTTTTAAGCATATTACAAATAAATCATTGAAATTTACACTATAACACTATTTATCGTTATAACAATAACTACAATGTATTTGTTGCATGTTCAGATAAATAATAATATCTGAAATGAGCACAAAAGCAAAAACTTAGTTTTCAATATTTATAATTTATTACGAAAATTATAATTGAACATGTTTAACTGAAATATATGTCATGTAATCCTTTTAGATTTCTCAACATCAAGAAAGCTGCATGTTAGATCTCAATCATTCAAAGGTTTGTTTAATTTCTGCTATTAGATCTTAGAATTAGTAAATTAATAAATGTATTATAATTTAAATACGTATTTGTAGAGCAATCAATCGAGAGCATGCAATAATGAAGAGGTACGTTGATTGGATACATTTTTCTCTGCGTACATTGTACCACTATAGTAGTAATACATAATATTGTATTACAATGTACACTTAAAACTTTACTCGTTTTTTGCAGTTAAAAGAAAAAGTATCGTTACTTCATGAACAAAACTTGAAATTACAATCACGGATTAAGGAACTACACGAATATAATAACAAATTAGAGAGTGAACGTAAAGAAATAAAACAAAAGCTGGAGAAAGCAACGTTTGAGTTGACAAATGTAAGAAAGCTAAACGAACGACTGCAAACGGCGTTAATCGATAAAACTAACGAATGCGAAAGTAAGAAATTGTATATACATTATGCTTTTTTACTGTCAGTTTATAAAAATATCTTAAATTCTCTTGAAGTATAATAAATACACTAATAAGTGAATTACATAGCTATTCAAACAGCATAGAAAAAAAAAAGAATAAATCCTAAAGATATATAAAAGATAATAAGGAATCTTTAAGTGATTTTTAATCATCTTGTTTAGATATGTATGTTGTCTGAATAGAGTCGTAATTTTTTAAAAATGTTATGTAGATAAAAATAACAAACATTTTAATTTTTACAGCAACGTTGAAAACTGTATTGACTTCTAATATCAACATGCAGTACGAAAATGATTTTCCACCAATTGGGACAAGACCAGTCTACTAGTGAGATGGTAATGAGTACAACCTTTCCCATTATATTATTTATAAAAATTATTCGTCATGATAATAAACATTTATGCACGCATTACAAATTCACATTAGGCGAAACGAATGGATAAATGAAATCCACTATAACAGAGTGTTAAACTCGTCGAAAACTCCTCGCCAATTTGCAAGTAATGTTATTCTTGCTGTTTTCGACGATGAATTGCTTATGACTAGCACCGTTACAGGATACACTTCTACACGATGCGGTAAAAAAAGGAAATGCAATAAACTGGATGAAAAGAAACTGGGAGCTTGTGAAGGTAAAACATTATGCAACATATAATATCAATATAAACATATAAGAATATAACGTTTATTACTAATAATTTCTGAACAAAATCAATGGAATATTATAATAATGGATATAAATTCAGAAGTATAATCATTTGAGAATATTATTTTATTTTACTATATGTATATATAATATATATTTTATATATATATTATTTTTTATGTTTTGTTTTTAAGACCATAGTACTGAGCTAAAAGTATATATTGTCATTTATATTTTTGTTCAGATGCATACAAGCATTGGATAAACAACTTCTACAAAAAAAATTTGCCAATACTCCTGACGAAGATAATTCTATGAGAGAAATGTCTAAATTTTATTATTATGTGGGAAAAAAACTTGCTGATTTAAAGAAAATATGTGAAAAAGATACCGATGAAAATCTATCGATTGATGAAGAAAGCGAGAACATTGTTGATGATTCACAAATGAATGACGAAAATGCGAAGCCAAAAAATAGTGACAAGAAGAAAAAGAAGTACAGAAACAGAAGAACAAGAAACAGTAAAACTACTCAAGAGACTAGCGAACAAAGCGAAGAAAATGAAAATATTGTTGACGAAGGTGGTCGTTTTGATGATTTTTCACCTGAAATGTTTTAATTGTGAAAATCACAGAAGTTTCATTTATTTTAAGTATCAGTTGTTTTGAATTTTTTGAGTTTTTTGGAAATTTTTAACACCATAGAGGTATATTAAATTAAAAAAAAAAGAAATATATATAGAAATAATATATATGTGGGGCATTCTTTCTCAACTTTACACCCATGCTGCCCATTTTCTATTTAATCTTAAAATTTTTGAAAAAATCTTAAAATTTACAGAAAAATGTAAGCTTTCCAATGCGCGTGGCAAAATTATCAAATTCAATTGGATCATACTTAAAATTTCAGAAAACCGAAAAAAAATAATAAAAACAGTAATTATTCAAGTGTAGCGATTATTCATTCGACGTTTTTCTCTTTCAATAAACACTTTCGAGTACTATGTTTATCTGTGCACTGTCACATGACTCTAAACTAAAATGGCGGATTCAATATGGCCGCCAAAAATTTCAAAAATTTAAGAAATTAACGGATTTTTGTAAAACTTAATACCAAAGAGTTTTTCTGTATGCTGAATACAAATCTCAAATCGGATTTTGAAAATTCAAAATGGTGGATCTAATACGACCACCAAAAATATTGAAAAATTTAAGAAGTTAACGGATTTTTATAAAACTTGGTATCAGGAGTATATTTGGGACGCAGATTTTAAAATTTCATCATTAAATTCGTATTTATCGACCTATTTGGTCTAAAGATTATTGAAAAACTATTAAAATTTATAACAAAATTAGAGTCCTCCATGAGCGGGGGGCAAAATTATCAAATTCAATTGGATCATTATTTTTTTTCTGAGCCTAGTCAAAAAAGTTTCATAAAATAAGATCGTGAAATCCATTTTGTACACATTCGAGAGAGTTTCTCTACCGCGATATTATCGCCATTCATTACAACATTTTAACGTTAAAAAACGTTTCATTGTGATTCCGTAAATTTCTAAACGCTTTAATATTTGGATTTGTATATCCGACTCCCATGGTTCTGGGCTTTTTTGTGCTTTGAGCGTTTCTCTGAGGTTTTCTTCGAACAGTTCTTTTCAGAGCTACTTTTAACCGTTCTTTTAGGACTGCTCTCAGAACAATACTACAGAAAATTCTATTATCTGTACTATTTTTGATCGTGAATCTTAGAATTTGATTTTGAATATGTCCAGTATACACGGTGATAGATGTTGCAATCCCTACAATGTGGAAGATCACAGAGAGAAAGATCTTCGACGCATTTCGAGTGTTATCAAACGATTATTCCCAAAATTTCCAGATAATGCTAAAATTTGTGCAGCATGTAGGAAAATGAAATATCCTCGCATGAATGAAGATACGCACGTCTCATCGAGTCTTGATAAAACGTTTGATAATTGTACTCATGATACTGAACAGAATATTTCTGTATCTTCCGGTGCATCTTCATTATCTTTCAGTGGAATTGAATGCAACATAAAATCACAAAGAGAGATTGAGTTGGAAGATATGTTGAGTGGATTGAAAGAAAAATTTTCCACTCTTGAAATTAATCCTTTGAGATTGACGATTTTGACTGTAGTACCAGATGCATGGAGTCTAAGTCAAATTTCTCGGGAATTCAACTGTTCTAGGTATTTTGCAAAAAAAGCTAGAGAATTGAAAGCATCTAAGGGCATCTAAGTTTTAGCAGAAACAACTGCTAAGAATGGTAAACCATTGCCGGAAAGTACTGTTACACGAATTAAAGATTTTTACAATAGTGACGAAAATAGCAGAATCATGCCAGGTATGAAAGATATGGTTTCAGTAAAAAATGACGAGGGCAGAGATTTGATTCAGAAACGTCTTCTCCTTTCAGACTTAAGAGGTCTTTATGATATTTATAGTAAATGCCATCCTGACTGTCATGTTAGTTTTAGTAAATTTGCCCAACTCCGACCAAAACATTGTATACTTGCTGGTGCGAATGGTACGCATTCGGTCTGTGTCTGTACGATACATCAAAATTGCAAATTGATGATTGACTCTGTCAATTTAAATAATCTTACTAAAGATTCCAATGTGATTTTACATGATTATAAAGATTGCTTACGCCAAATCATGTGCAAAAATCCTGATGAAAATTGTTATATTGGTGAATGCAGTAAATGTCCTGGTATTATTGAACTAAAAAAACATTTGAAAGAACTCTTAGATGAGAAAGGTATTCACCACATACAGTTCAGTGTCTGGACAACAACTGACAGATCAACTCTTCAGACGCAAATTCTTCCGTCGTCGGAATTTGAATGAATTTTGTGACAAATTTATCATTCTAAAACCTCATTCTTTCATTGCAAAAGAACAATCTCGATTCTATCAAGAAAGAAAAGAAAATTTAAAAAAAGGTGAAGTTCTTGCAGTATTAGATTTTTCTGAAAATTACAAGTATGTTGTGCAAGATGCATCGCAGGCGTTCCATTTTAATAATTCACAATGTACTGTCTTTCCTGTCGTGTGTTACTATAAAAAAAGAGAACTTGAACACAAAAGTTTTATTTTTTTGTCGGATAGTACACTTCATGACACAGCTGCTGCATATACTGTACAAAAGATGCTGATTCCTGAATTGAAAATAATAATTCCTGAGCTAAGAAGAGTAATCTACTTTAGCGATGGGGCAAAACAGCATTTTAAAAATAAATATCAGATGATGAATCTAATGCATCACGAAGAGGATTTTGGTGTTGCAGCGGAATGGAACTATCATGCCACTGCACATGGTAAAGGTGCTTCAGACGGTGTAGGTGCTGTGTTCAAAAGGGAAGCTATGCGAGCTAGCCTCCTTAGTAAACCGAACGATGCCATTCTTTCATTCGAGAAACTTGTTGACTGGGCTCAAAAAAGTTCTAAAAGTATTAGTATACTGTCATATAATGACAAAGAGCACCAAAAGACAAAAAGATTTTTGAAAAAACGATTTGATGTAGCTCCACCAGTTCCAGAAATTCTGAGAAATCACTGTTTCGTCCCAATCAACAAAGAAATGGTGATTAAGAGATATTCCAATGCTGATAATAGTTCGACTTTTTCATATCAAGATTTCAAAAAGTAGGGGGTAAGAGCTCAGACGACATCAGAATCAGAGATATCTCTAGTATCAAGTTTTATAAAAATCTGTCAATTTCCTAAATTTTCAATATTTTTGGTCATTATATTAGATCTGACATTTTCAGTTTTCGAAATCCTACTTAAGATTTGTATTTAGCTGGCCGTAAAACTCTCTGTTCAAATTTTATAAAACTCCCTTACTTTTAAAAATTTTTCAAATTCTTAGTTGCCATATTAGATCCGCAATTTTGAATTTTCGAAATGCGACTTCAGATTCGTTATTAGTAACCCGAAAAAGTCCCTGATACCAAGTATTATAAAAATTCGTTAATTTCTAAAAATTTTCAAAATATTTTGGTGGCCATATTGAATCCGCCATTTTGTATTTTTGAAAGATAACTTTAGTCTCGTATACAGTAACCCGAAAAACTCCTTGATACCAAGTTTTATAAAAATCAGTTAATTTCTTAAATTTTTTAAATTTTTGGCGGCCATATTGGATTCGCCATTTTAGTTTAGACTCATGTGACAGTGCACAGATAAACAGAGTACTCGAAAGTATTAATTGGAAGAGAAAAACGTCGAATGAATAATTGCTACACTTGAATAATTACCGTTTTTATTGTTTTTTTTCGGTTTTCTGAAATTTTAAGTATGATCCAATTGAATTTGATAATTTTGCCACGCGCCATTGGAAAGCTTACATTTTTCTGTAAATTTTAAGATTTTTTCAAAAATTTTTAGATTAAATAGAAAATGGACAGCATGGGTGTAAAGTTGAGAAAGAATGCCCCATGTCAAATATATGTAAGATTATATATAAGAATGATATAATAGTACAAAGTACAGTACAAATAGTAACAAAAATTGTTTTTTTTTTGGTTAAAATATTTTAAGGAAGTTTACAATTGAAAATTTTATTTTTCTAATTTTATAAATTGTTTATATTACTATTGTACTTGAAAGTGTAATGCATAATATAAAAATTTTTAAACATTTCAATTCAGTTGCATTAAAACTTTTAATACTCTCTGCGACCACGTTTTGGAATCCTGACATTAGAAACGAGAAATGATACACTGAGACGCTGAGAATTCTTGCGTGCTATTTTTAAATAAAAAGCTATTTTAATAAAATAACATTGTAAATCATGTTAACAAATTTGTAAAATTGTTCGAAAATTATTTTTTTTTCTTGGCGGTTGTTTAAAAAAGCATAGCTTTCAGACAATTTTACAAATTTATTAACATGATTTATAGTGTTATTTCATCAAAATATCTATTTGAAAGTGGCACACAAGAATTTTCAACGTCTTAGCATGTCACATCGCATTAAAATTCGATTTAATTATAATTTATGAAATTCTGTAATTGCGGATTGATATGGATTTATCCCAATATTAATTCGTCCGAATTGTACTAAATCCGATCTTATTTTTAATCGGTTTTAATACCGTATTTTCGGTGCAGAAATCCCGATCGATTCGGATTACTTTTTTTTAAATCGGTTTTAATCGCACATTTTCGGCAGGGAATCCACAGTATAAAATAATAAGATGCTTAAATACAACTATACGCATTGATACATTGGCAGATAATTGTTGTAGTTTGACAGATGGAAGTATTGTGGAAGTAAAAAATATAACTTATTATAAAGAGCTTAATATGAATGTCATTATAGGCAGTCAATTCTGTTGTTACATCCTGATCAGACTTCACGATTCTTTTCTTTTCATTAAATACCAGACCTAGTAAACGCTGGACCAACAAAAACTCTTAAGAAATATTATAACGCCAGAGCTGTTTTTCTCATGAGACACCAGGAGCTCGAATCTTTTCTCACAGAGAAAAATAGCAAGGGCCATGGATATTTCAAAATACCTTGGCCGCTCAGCGTGCCTATCGTCGCCAGAAAAACCGTAAAAGTCAAAAGTTTACGGTAGCTAAAGTCCTTAACCGTCTCCAGACAGTTAGAGTAAAAGATAAAAAGAAAAACTGGCACCAGCTAGTTATATTCTTGGATTCCACCTACGGAAACCCTAGCTAATAGATAGGGTTTTACCGAGTAACGATCGGGGAATGACCGCAGTCGCATGCCGAGAAGGCGCGACACCTGATACGGCGCACGTGTTTAGTAGGTCTGGGAAACCGAGATGCATTAGTCGCACTCTCCACGCGACACCAAGGGCACGCGACAGTCGTAAACTGTCAAATTTATTAGATCAGTGACCCAAGGCTTTGCGAACTTATATACCGATTCTTAACCATCCAATCCGAAAACCGGGAATCGGGGGCAAGCACCTCTATAGACCACCCATCATTCCATCGTATAGTCTAAAGACTACGCCCACCCAGATCTTAAGACACTGAGATGCACCCCACCTATACTAATTAACACCAACCGGGTTACGCCACCTCAAAAACCTACCCCCATCATATATGAACCCGAAACGACGCTATTCCTTATTCGTTAGGGCCCCTTTCTTCCTATCTTATTTCAAGTAACCTAATCATCTAAACCCAATCCTATTAGCTAAAAATGACGCCATCCTCCCCCACATTAAAAATCTCGCAAGACTAATTCCTATTCAATCCCCGCTCCAAAAACCTAAGATTTTCCAAAGGGATCTACCCCAAAGAAAGGGTATAAAAACCCGTGTTCTGGTGGCTCCGGACACAATCACACACAGTTTTTCAAGCAGTTTTGCGCAGTTATTCCGTTTAGCTCAGTTTCTCGAAACAGTTTTTCGAGTAGTTCGGGGGCTTGAATCAAAAAGTAAAACCAGTTGATACTTTGTCGCGACCAAGTGATGCATCTCAAGTAGAGGGCCTATCACCTTGACGACACCATTCCGCAGCAGGGTGCCCACACGTTTACAAAAAAAGGGTCCGACGCCCATACAACACCTTCCCTCAACGGGGCGCCTGCTCAGAACCACCGAACATAGTCAACCCGATCTGAAACTATCCTGCAACGAGTAAGTTAGTTCATTTGTTTTTTTCTCCTCTCATTAATATTCTCTTTATTCTTTTTATGTGCTCCGTCCCTATTTCGGTTAAAATTTTTTGTGTTATTTATCAGTGAGAACTGAACATTTGCCGCGACCCAACAATCGTCGGAACCGTTCGGATCTCTTGGCATTTGCTTTCTGCCTAGCCATATTTCTCCCACCATACGTTAGATACGCTGCGAGGGTCACCGTAAGACCCGTTAGAATTAGGCGACACACCCTATTTAATAACGCCCGTACAAGCACTCACACGCAAACAGACCAACCTTCTGCATTACCACCGATTCCTCAGGAATTTCCTCAACTACCTCCTCAACCCTTTCCCGTGTTCGACCTTCCTCTACTTCCTTCTCCTAGGTCTATCTCTCCGTTTCTTGAAGAGCTCCTGGAGTACAGACCCCCTTCGCCTGTCCGTTTCTATCCTCCTCCAGTAGAGGCTCAACTGGAGGAATTCCCACGTAACGATCCGGAGTTCGACAACATATCCGTCAACTCCGAAGCCACCACCATCGAATACGTCGAGCCTCCTCCCCATCTTTCTAACCCTGAATTCACAGGGTTTGATTTCCTAAACCAAGTCCTCTCCAATGAGGAATAATCCACACACACACACACACACACACACACTTGTAAAGAATACACAAATAAAAATATAAAACACATGCGAATAAGAGTTAAGTTTTGTATCCTAATTATAAATTCAATCAAATTAAAATGTTAAGTCTTTAGTAAATTAAACTTTTGTTCTTTTTCATTTAACCACACCCTCCTCGTTCGTCACCCCCTCACACTTTCCCTCTCAAATTGCGCACAAAGGTTCCGTCCCGGGTAAAAGGGATTCAATTCCTTGACCCAAAAAGAGAACCACGAGCGGTTGACCTGTCGACGGAGAAAACGACATTTTCAGTCGCTGACCCGTCGCAAGTCCTAAACGTGCCGCTCGGCTCGTGCGGTCAGGCCCGTTTACGTTGATTGCCGAGCCCAACGAAAAAAATTCTACATCTATCAGGACGTAACACTGTCATAAAGAAGATTTATATGATAAACCTTGTCCCTCATCTCTTATAGGAATATTTATTGTATATAACTTATCTGCAGAATTGAAGATGTGGCCAATAAAAGATATTAAAACTAAATATGTTAAATTACCATTAGACAGTAATAAATTTGCAGTTTTTCTATTATTGCATTAAATACTTATTATTATTTATTACCATTATTGTATATTATTATGTAATTCCATTATTGCATTAATTACTTATTATTACTTATTACCATTATTGTATATTATTATGTAGTTCAAATTCTATCATGGAGGATTTATATTCTATCGTCGAGTTCGAGGACGGTCTCTAAATGATCCCTAGTTCTTGGCTAACAGAAAATAAAACTGCTGCTCGTTGGCCTCAGTTTATCTCGCATGCAAGATTTACCAAAGCTGTACAAAAACGTATATTATATGATAATAGTTGGTTTTTATATGATGTAAAAAGAATACTAGCTACTGCACGTAAGTAATAAAAGAAATTATTTTTTGTATATGTTGTGTGCACATATATATATATATATATATATATATATATATATATGTATGTGTGTGTGTGTGTGTAAATATATAATACATATATACATGTATATAGGAAGTACCCGTTTGATCACGTTACAATAGACCACAAGCCATTCACAGCAACCATCCAGTGAAAAAACTCTAAGCACCAGTAGCTGTGAATGGCTGTGGTCAATTTCAATGTGGTTAATCGTGTGTCTCTCATATATTTATATACATATATATACATATGTAAAGAAAAAGTATTTTCTTCAATTTAAACGAGCCGCGCTCCTCGGACTCGGCGCACCATGCAAACTGACCCCGCTAGATGGAACGAGCAATACGAGAAATACATCGATTGATTATCGACAGACAGGGAGACAAAGACGAGAGGAAAACATAGACAAAGAGAAACGAGCACACGTATGCAAGGAAGAATTAGGAGAGAAAGATAAAGTAGTTAAAAGATATTGTGAAAGACTAGAGACCAAGTTAGTGTAAATAAAAGGATAATAATAGGCTTTAATTGTCGTTTCTTTGTTTACAGGTAAGAGTGTGAACATTGTAAATAGTTGTGAATAGTGAATAAATTTTAAACTTTGTTTACAGAGAAACATATTGTGTCGATTATTATCCGTGAACGACCTAATAGAGGATAATTGTCTTATAAAACGACAATTTCAGTCAATATGGAAAAACTACAATTTGAGTTTACAGTAGTAGCATCAAACAAGGATGACAAAACAAATATAATTAGTATAACCTCAATTAATACAGAGGAAGGGAAAGGTATGTCCTACCTGCAGAGTTTAGACATATAGGTTATCACAAGGAATTAACAAAAACAGAAAATTATAGTAAATTAAAAAACACTCTAAAAACAAGACACCAAAAAAGAAAAGTGTGGATAAAAATGACAAAAGAGTTAAAAAATATTTACATAGATGAAGACCAGAATTTGCAATTTGAGAACCAATATCTAGAAGAAATAGACGAGGAAAAATCAGAAGATAAAACACAAAATGATAACTTAACAAAAATATTGGAAAAACTTGTGGAGTCATCAAAAAGAAAGGAAGAAGGGAAGAATTTAAAACAAATTTCGGAAAAGTTTATGATTGAAAAATTTACCAGCAAACATTCAAACGCGAAACAATGGATAGAAACATTCGAGAAAGAGTGTACAAGATTCGACATTATAGAAGATGAAACAAAGATAGAAATACTAAGATTGTTTTTAGACAGATCCTGTTCAGACTGGCACTGTGCAACATTAACAAAGTTAACTGTTGAGGCCAGATGGGATGAATGGAAAAATAGATTTTTAGAGACCTTTGCGGATAAAGGATGGAGCACTGTGAAATATGCTTTATCATTTAGATATAAAGAAGGATCACTTACGGATTATGCAATAAAGAAAGAAAGACTTTTGTTAGACATGAATAAAGATATAGATTCAAAAACACTGACAACCCTAATAGCAATTGGATTGCCAGAATTTATTATAAACAAAATAGACAGAGAACAATGCCAAGATTCAACCGCTTTATTTAACGAAGTCAGGAAATATGAAAATCTAATATATAAAAAAGCTTATCTACACAAAAATGAGTTTGGATATAAAAAGAAAGGTGAAGAAAAAAAACCGTGCAGAACATGCGAAAGTTTGAATAAAGGCATTAGATATCACCCTGCAGAAAAATGTTGGTTCAAAACAAAAGACGAAGGAAAATATACCAACACAACAAATTTAGTAAGTAACAACTCAGTTATTGATGTAAAGTTAAACACCGAGAAAAAAAACGAATAAACACACCATTAATCAGGGTCAAGCTATTAATAGAAGATAAGCTAGAAATTCAAGGAACATATGATCCAGGATCTCAGGTATCACTTATAAATTCAAGACTGATTAAAATAAAAGAAAAAAAAAACGATGTAAATAAAATATACTTGAAAACGGTTAATGGTGTGGGAACAACAAAAGGATTAATTACAATTAAGATAAAAATATTTGATACTGAAAAAAAATGGACGTGTACATAGTTGAAGAAGAAAACTTTCAGGACTTCATCATTGGGCTAGATATGATAAAAAACTTTAAATTAATACAGAACGAAGATTTACAAATTTCACAGAAGAAAGAACCAGATTTAAAAATAAAAACAGATAATTACAATAAAAATAAACAATACTTCGTAAATTTTAACGAACACATCAAAGAAGATGATTTTAAAGTTATTCTAGACCATTTAGATAATATAAAGAAAACCAGGATAAAAAAACTAATAGAAGAATATAACCCCATATTTGCAAAAGACAAATATGACATCGGTTCGGTAACAGACTATGAGGCTAGAATAGATCTAATTGTGGATAAATACTGTAGTAAAAGACCATACAGATGTACAATAGAGGATAAAAAAGAAATTGAAGAGCAAGTGGGGAAGTTACTAGAGAAAGGAATAATTGAAGAATCCTACAGCCCTTTCGCTGCGCCAGTGACATTAGCCTATAAAAGAGATGAAGGAAAGAGATCTAGATTATGTATGACTTCAGAGACTTAAATAAGATTATTATACCACAGGCCCAACCATTTCCACTAATAGACGACCTGATAATAAAAACAAGAAACTGCAAATACTATACTACACTAGATATAAATTCTGCTTTTTGGTCGATCCCACTATGCATCGAAGATAGAAAGAAAACAGGATTCGTAACACAGGATGGACACTTTCAATGGACATGCCTACCATTCGGATTAAAGACGTCACCAGCAATTTTCCAAAGAATTTTATCCAACATATTAAGAAAACATAATCTTAAAGAATTCACAGAAAACTATATAGACGACATATTAATTTTTTCAGAATTATTTCAAGAACATGTAGAACATATAAAAAGAGTACTGGATGCAATAATAAATGAAGGTTTCAGGTTAAAACTAAAAAAATGTACATTTGCAGCAAAATCAGTGAAATATCTTGGACACATAATAGAAAACAATACAATGAGACCAGTGAAAGATAATTTAATTTCAATTCAAAATTTTCCAACCCCTAAAACACAAAAAAATATCAGACAATTCTTAGGAAAAGTCAATTTTTATCATGAGTACATACCGAAAAGCTCGATATTGTTAAATCCACTACATAGATTATTGAGGAAAAATGAAAAATTTATATGGGCAGAAGATTGTGAAAGGTCTTTTACAGAAATAAAAAAATTGCTATGCTCTCAACCAGTGCTAGAGATATTCGACAAAGATTTGCCTATACGGATTTACACAGACGCATCACTTGAAAGTATAGGCGCAGTATTAAAACAGGTACAGCACAACGAAATAGAGAAGCCAGTAGCGTACTTCTCAAAGAAATTAAACGAATCCCAAAAAAGAAAAAAAGCGATATATTTGGAAAGCCTGGCTGTCAAAGAAGCGGTAAAATATTGGCAACACTGGTTGATCGGTAGAAGATTTGAAGTGTATTCAGACCATAAACCGCTAGAGAACATGAACATCAAAGCTAGAACGGATGAAGAACTAGGTGACATAAATTATTATTTATCACAATACGACTTTCAAATAAAATATGTCCCAGGAAAAGATAACGCCGAAGCGGATTGCCTAAGCCGAAATCCAGTATTAGAACCAAGCGAGAATACGGAAGAAGTACTGAAATTAGTAAATTTAATGAAGATAGAGGAAATAAAGATAGACCAAAATGAAAATAAATGGATAAAGAAAAGGGAAGCGAAATTAATTAAAAAAAATGGAATATTCTATAGAAAAATCAGAAATAAAGAGAAGATAATTTTATCCGAAGAATCAAGTATAGAGATAATAAAAGAAATACATTATGAATGGTGCCACATAGGGATTAGACAAACAATAAATAAGATATGTCCATATTATACAGCCAGAAATCTAACAGAAAATATAAAAAAAATATGCAAGACATGTGAAATATGTACCAAAAATAAGTCTAGAGGCCAAGAAAAATATGGTCTGATGTCACAGTTAGGACCAGCAACCAGACCGTTTGAAATAATGTCAATAGACACTATTGGAGGCTTTGGAGGACTAAGATCGACAAAAAAATACCTTCACCTACTGGTTGATCATTTTACCAGATACGCAGTTATTACAACTTCGAAGACACAAAATGCTACTGATTTTATCAAGCTAGTAAAAAACGTACTAGAAACAGACAAGATTGAAACAATACTCACAGACCAATACCCAGGCATCAATTCGAAGGAATTTAAAGAATACCTAGAAGAAAACGATGTTAGACTGATTTTCACTGCTGTAAATGCACCATTTTCAAATGGCTTAAACGAAAGATTAAACCAGACGCTAGTCAATAAAATAAGATGTAAAATAAAAGAAGGTAAAAAGGAAAAAGCTTGGACAACGGTTGCTAGGGAATGTGTAGAAAGATACAATGAGACAGAACATACGGTCACTGGTTTTGCACCAAAGTATCTGCTGGATGGCACGGACACAAGTATTTTACCTAAAGAATTAAGAAGAGGACAACACCAGGAGGACTGGATGAAAGATAAGAAATTAGTCCTAGAAAGAACCATTAAGTCACATGATTATAATAAAAAATTATTTAATAAAAATAGGAAACATCACGAGTTTAATACAGGTGACATGGTATATATAGAAAATGGTAATAGATTAAACAGGAAAAAGCTAGACGATTTGAGAATTGGACCATTTAAGATAACGAAAAAAATATCGAACTTGATATACAAAATTAAGACTAATAGAAAAAAATCAGAGACAAGCTTGTTCCACATAACAAAACTGATCCCAATATCGGGAATGGATGAGGACACAGATGAAGAGGATTAAACCGGAAAACCTAAGGTGAGAATGCGCTGCGACGATTCTCATCCTAGGGGGGGAGATGTAAAGAAAAAGTATTTTCTTCAATTTAAACGAGCCGCGCTCCTCGGACTCGGCGCACCATGCAAACTGACCCCGCTAGATGGAACGAGCAATACGAGAAATACATCGATTGATTATCGACAGACAGGGAGACAGAGACGAGAGGAAAACATAGACAAAGAGAAACGAGCACACGTATGCAAGGAAGAATTAGGAGAGAAAGATAAAGTAGTTAAAAGATATTGTGAAAGACTAGAGACCAAGTTAGTGTAAATAAAAGGATAATAATAGGCTTTAATTGTCGTTTCTTTGTTTACAGGTAAGAGTGTGAACATTGTAAATAGTTGTGAATAGTGAATAAATTTTAAACTTTGTTTACAGAGAAACATATTGTGTCGATTATTATCCGTGAACGACCTAATAGAGGATAATTGTCTTATACATATATTTGTAATTTATATAACATTAATTCTTCCTAGATTAAAAATTATTTTAATATACACTAATTAACACACACACGCACACACACACACACACATATGAAGAAAAAAGTTAGTGTTATATAAATTACAAATTATTTTATATTAAATATTTTTTAATTGTATTAAATATTAATAAAATTATTTTGTGTTTTAGAAACATATGAAAAAGGACTAATATAATTAAAGAAAGCAGAATTTGTCTCGGATATTAATTCAGAAAGTGATTCTGAAAAGTTTAAAAACTCGCGAAAAGATAGAGCTAAAAGAATGATATCAAGCAGTGATACTGATGGAGAAGAGATTCTACCACCTCTTCCTACGATTCCACAAACGAAAACTACATGCAATAAAAAGATTAATTATAGTAAACCAAGCCAGGAGTTAACAGGTAAATAAGAACAACAAAATATTATACAGGGTGTATCAGAACTGGCGGAAAAGTTTTTAATGCCAGATTCTTCATGAAATTCTAAGACGAAAAGCTCTTTACAAAAAAATGATCCGATGAATAGAATTTGAATGGTGAGACATTAAAGTTGACGTATGGGAGCGCATGAAACTCGCGCGGTCAGGATCGGCACGACCGAGTTCGGCACACGTTTCACTCATGACTCGTGTATCGTGGCGATGAGTTTTTCTCATTATTCTACATTATTCTGCTATTAGTAATATGAATTAATTATTAATTAATCTTATTAATAATGATATGAGAGGGGTTCAACTGCCTACATTCCCATTTGCCAACAGCTTCGTTTGCCCACAACATTTTGCCGACAGCTTCAATTGCCGACATTCCCGATTGCCTACAGAGCGATTGCCTACAAGCATTATTGCGCACATTTAAAAATTAAAAATACAAACGTACGTTTGCACACAAGACATTATTGCACACATACACATTGCACACATGACATTATTGCGCACATACACATTGCACACATGACATTATTGCGCACATACACATTGCACACATAATATTATTGCGCACATACACATTGCACACATAATATTATTGCGCACATTTGAAAATTAAAAATACAAACGTACGTTTGCACACAAGACATTATTGCACACATACAGATTGCACACATGACATTATTGCGCACATACACATTGCACACATAATATTATTGCACACATTTAAAAATAAAAAATACAAACGTACGTTTGCACACAAGACATTATTGCACACATATAGATTGCACACATGACATTATTGCGCACATACACATTGCACACATAATATTATTGCGCACATTTAATAATTAAAAATACAAACGTACGTTTGCACACAAAACATTATTGCACACATACAGATTGCACACATGACATTATTGTGCACATACACATTGCACACATAATATTATTGCGCACATACAGATTGCACACATAATATTATTGCGCACATTTAATAATTAAAAATACAAACGTACGTTTGCACACAAAACATTATTGCACACATACAGATTGCACACATAATATTATTGCGCACATTTAATAATTAAAAATACAAACGTACGTTTGCACACAAGACATTATATTGCACACATGACTTTATTGCGCACATATACATAGCACACATGATCGTAAGGGACACACAAAATAAAGGAATCATATTAACACTTTGTACACAGGATATTATTGAGCACATACACATTGCGCACATATACATTGCACACATAACCATATAGCACATATACACATTGCACACATGACTTTATTGCGCACATACACATTGCACACACGACCGTAAAGCATACACAAAATAAGAAAATCATATTAACACTTTACACACAGGATATTATTGCGCACATACACATTGCACACATGACCGTAAAAAATACGCAAAATAAGAAAATTATATTAATACTTTGTACACAGGATATTATTGCGCATATGCACATTGCACACATGACCGTATTGCGCACATACACATTGCACACATGACTTTATTGCACACATACACATTGCACACACGACTGTATTGCACGCATACACATCCCAAGGAGAACAGAAAGTCAATATGATGTCGAACTGATATTATTTTGACTTTCTGTTTTCCTTGGGATTGCACGCATGACTTTATTGCACACATACACATTGCACACAAGTATTACTCACATAAAATAGAAAAAATCACAACTTTGACATCAGGAGCGATTTAAATCTACAGAAAGAGAGAGAGAAAGAGAGAGAGGGAGGGAGGGAGGGAGGGAAAGATAGAGAGATCTATGCAACTGTTAATTCGATATCTTCTTTATTTGATTATACACATACACATTGCACAGAAAAAAAAGTAGTGTCAAATCAAATCATATTTTACATCTTAAAATGCTTGAATTTTACATGTAAATGCTTGAATTTTACATGTAAAATTATACAGTATTTATATCGTTATGGCGCGAATACGTTATATACGTTATATACGGCGCGAAAATGCTTGAATTTTACATGTAAATGCTTGAATTTTACATGTAAAATTATACAGTGTTTATATCGTTATGGCGCGAATACGTTATATACGTTATATACGGCGCGAAAATGCTTGAATTTTACATGTAAATGCTTGAATTTTACATGTAAAATTATACAGTGTTTATATCGTTATGGCGCGAATACGTTATATACGTTATATACGGCGCGAAAATGCTTGAATTTTACATGTAAATGCTTGAATTTTACATGTAAAATTATACAGTGTTTATATCGTTATGGCGCGAATACGTTATATACGTTATATACGGCGCGAAAATGCTTGAATTTTACATGTAAATGCTTGAATTTTACATGTAAAATTATACAGTATTTATATCGTTATGGCGCGAATACGTTATATACGTTATATACGGCGCGAAAATGTTTGAATTTTATATGTAAATGCTTGAATTTTACATGTAAAATTATACAGTATTTATATCGTTATGGCGCGAATACAGTAGGAATATTTTTTACGACATAGTGGTCATTTATGATCTTGCAATCGTTTTTGGCACTCACTACAAATACACAAATGTCCACATGGAACAAATATGTACGCGGCAGTAGCATTCAAGCATGTGCAGCATGTACCATTGGAGCGATTGCGCTGGCTTGATGCTATTGTACTAACAGGATGAAAAGGTAAGTGATCCTCTTCTTTATCGCTTAGACCAATCGTTCCAAAATCATCTTCTGGTGTGCGAAAAATATCTTCAAAATCTATAAAATATAAATTAATTAATGATAATAACAGGCGCGTGTTTTTAAAATAAGATCCAGTCCATCGTAAAAAAGCTACAGTTAATTACCCAGCGAGAAATGACCTATCAATCGATGTCAAATCGACATCAAATCGACATCGAAATCATCGATATTACATCATATTGATGTCGATTCGACGTCAATTCGATGAGTCATTTCTCGCTGGGTATAATTATGAAAATCTTTTAATACAAATTAAGAATGCTTTAATATACACTTAATTTTTCTAATCACCGTTTCTAGTCGACCTCGATACACTTTGTACTGTAGCATCAACTTTTTTATAATCTTAAATAATTCTGCCGTCGATAAATTGAATCATTTCATTTTGTAAGTTGAACAAATGTGTGATTATGTGATTTTGAAAACACTGACAAGAAAGTCACTTTTAAGATGTAAAATATGATTATATTTATAGGCGAGATATTAATTGTAGGGAGAAAAGTGTAGGTTAAAAAGTTCACAGTCGAATCTATTCATCCAACTCTATAGAATTGACACTGATTTTCTTTGATTATTCTTCCATACTCTGGATAATCCCACAATGATTATCACATATTTTTACACTTTAAAAGTGTAGCTTTCTTGCTAACGTTTTCAAAATGATATGGTCACACATTTGTTCGACCTTCAAAGTGAAGTGATTCAATTCAGTGACAGCAGAATTGTTTGATACCTGTATAAAAAGGCTAATGCTACGATATACAATACAAGATGCACCGACGTCAATTACGTAGAAAAATTAAATATATGTTAAATTATTTTAGTTTGCAATAAAAGATTTTTATAGCCATTGTCGTATTCTTTATGGCCAATCGGATCTAACTTTAAAAATGTGTACCGTATTATGATCACAAATGGGAATATGTATACTAACCTTCATTATGCACCATCTCATTCTGATCGCTCGAAACTGCTTCTATTTCATTTTCTTCATTATGATCAGATTCGCTCGACAACACTTCTATTTGTTGACTTCCTTGTTCAGTGCTTGTGTGTCCTGAAATAATGACAATATTTATCAACATATTCATTAATAAATATAATTTTTTTAAAATGCTTTATTTTCCATTATGTCAAATTATTACATTTATAAAATCAATAATGTACAAATCTTTATGCTGTATTAATTGTTTAGATATTTATATCGGATAATAGTATATATCATAATAATCAATTCATATTTTTATTATTTTCAAAGTTAATCGTGTTTATTTTTAAAATTATATCGATTCAAATTCTTTACAATGTGATAAAATCCCGAAAAAGATAACATCAAATTGATAAAATACATATATTATTAATTAATATTATCACAGCAATGTAATTATTGTCAGTTTAAGGTAGTACTTTCCGCGACCATACCTGAGAAAATCATATTTCTTAGGAATATTTTTAAATTTTAACTGTATATTAATAAAAATAATACCTACACCTATGCAATGTTAGAAAAAAATTAACCGTACCGAAGCTGAGATATTTAAAGTTAAAGTTAGCACTTTTATGTAATACGTATAAAAAATGCTAACTTTAAATATCTCAACTTCGGTACGGTCAATCTTTTTCTAACTTTACAAATGCGTAGGTAGTATTTCTATTAATATGCAGTTAAAATTTAAAAATATTCCAAAGAAATATGATTTTCTCAGGTATGATCGCGGAAGTACTATACCTTAATATTTATTTCAGTTTACTATACTATATTATATAGCGAAAAATAATATGTTTTACCTGTGATTTCTTCAGTCTGTGAAAGCGTCGTAAATCTGCCGCGTCGTCCACGTCGTTTAGGAGGTCTGCCACGGTTCCTGCTTCTTGTTAGTTCGCCATCCAAAGTAAGTGTGTCCAAATGATGTGAAGTAGCTATGGAAATAATGTAAGTATATAGTCACACACATAATACTCATCATATTCATTTCTAATAAAATAAATCATGTATCCATATCAATAATACATCCGATGTGGATACATTATTGATAATTCTCGATAGACATTTATTTTATTGAAAAATTTCCAAATATGAATTTCCGATATGAATGCTTCATTGAAATATAAACAAATTAAGTATACTAAATCTATCAAAGTTCTTTAAAATATATAAATAAAAACAAATTAACATTGGAAGTAATAAAATTTCGTCTCGGGTACCTACCTTCAATAGAATGAGCTTCTTCGATTTGACTTATGGGTTCGAATGTTTCAGCGGCTGGAAAATAAAAATTATTTTGTATAATTTTCTTCTTTTATATGTTCTAAAATATAACTTATAAGATATATACAAATTACACATTTTTATAAGGTATACATCTATACTGTATAACAACGCTCGGAATTAGTTGCACATTTCGAGCCGATTCAGGAAACGACGCCTCCTGTTCCCCCACTACCGCCCGGCCGCTGGCGGCCGAGCCGTCGATAGCTCCTCTGGCTCAGGAGCGTTTTATATTAGAAATAGGCTGAATTGTTTAGGCATCTCTCAGGAAATCGTAATATTTTCTTCACTACATAAATAATGTTTATTTTCATTAATACATAATATATATATATATTTAATTATTAATGAAAATAAACATTATTTATGTAGCAAAGAAAATATTACTATTTTCTGAGAGGTGCCTCAACAACCCAGCCTATTTCTTATATAAAACGCTCCTGCGCCAGAGCTATCGGCGGCTCGGCCGCCAGCGGCCGGGCGGTAGTGGGGGAACAGGAGGCGTCGTCTCCTAAATCGGCTCGAAATGTGCAACTATTTCCGAGCGCTGCTCTATAAAATACAGATTATTTTACCTCTTTGCAAATTACGACCGCGTCTCGGAGGTCTGCCACGACTGCGTGGAGGTCTGCCACGACTGCGTGGAGGTCTTCCACGATTACATGGAGGTCTTCCACGATTACATGGAGGTCTTCCACGACTCCGTGGAAGATTGGTTCTGGTAATATCCAATTCTGAATCCGGCTCTGAATTAGCAACAACCGATGCTGTCAATTGGAAGAAAATAGTAATAAGTTTTTAATATTGAAAAGATATTATTTTGCAAAATATTCTATATAAAGTCAATAATTAACCGCACATGCAAATAAGTGTCAATTAATAATATAAAATCTGTGATATTTTTTCTCTTATATAATCACTGATACAGTAGATTGCGCATTTGAGTCGTATTTGAGAGTTCGTTATTAATAAACAAAAGATCTTTATCATAAGATAG
This sequence comes from Linepithema humile, assembly GCF_040581485.1. NCBI lineage: Eukaryota > Metazoa > Arthropoda > Insecta > Hymenoptera > Formicidae > Linepithema > Linepithema humile. Next base: position 12,745,562 of record NC_090134.1, on the reverse strand, counting down.
ATAAGCTTTACAATTTCGATTCCATAATTATGTTAACAGAGTGTGCAAGTTGATTCAAAACAAGTGTAACAAATTTAGACAGATTATTCGAGAGATTATTCTGAAAAAAAGTATAAACAAAACCTTATACATACATATATATCAATATCTATGTAATTAAAAGTTTTAAAATTTTGCCGCGTTGTCACAGTAAAATCATATGCTTAATAAAAGTAATCGTTGTAAACTCAAAATAAAACAAGAGGATATGCATCATTTATTTATAATTCACATTTTTATATTTAAAGAAAAAAAAAGAAAAAAAACTTAAAATGTACTCCTTGAGCTGAATGAACGCATTGCACCAACTGTGTAAATATTAAGGATGTCAATTTTAAAAAGAAAAAGAACCTATATGTTTATATGACATTTTTTTACGAAATAATCTTCCAAATAATTTATTGAAACTTTACACTCGTTTTAAATCATCCATCCTGTATGCATGCTTACTATTACGAATAAATAATGACATAAGATAAAATAGAATAATATATCTTTTAAAAATTTTTCAGACAGTAAAATACTCAAGAAAATATTTATCGAAAATTGTCAGTGATACATCCGATATTGAATACGCTTAATTTGAATTTCCAAAATAATAATTTGAATATACTTAGAAGAATTTGCTAAATTTTATCGAAAATTCCTTTTCTTTAAACTCTAAGTAAAAAATTGTTTGTTGTTCGAATTGCCTATTCAAGATACAAAGGGATTTAATTTCTATCTAAATTAAATCTATCGCGCGCGCGCAGTCTTTTAAGAATTTACAAACGTGTGAAAATTTTAATTGAAGATAGAAGCAAAATTTTAACTCAAATTCTTTCAAACGTACCTCGTGATAATCCATGTCTGTCAGATGCAACGTTTGCAATTATTGGCTCTGTTCTATCAACCTCTTGATTTTCAATAACAGTATGTGATATGGACACAGGTTTCTGCACTGTAAACAACGAATATAAATGTTTGCAGAAATTTATAAAACTAAATTATAAATAAAAAAGTAAGGAAGAAAAATTTATTTCTTTTATTTTCATCTTACTGTGAGTATAAAAATATAGAAAAGTTTGTTTTCTACTCTGCCATAAAAGTATACGTAAATATAATAAACTATTAAAATAATTTCTATATCAATATCTTGTAGACACACTATTCACGTATTAAAATGAATCGAAAACAACGAAGCAATATAATTGTCTTTATATATTTTGACGTATTATATACGTCAAAAACAGAACGAAAGTAAAATCGCACTTTAGAAGGAATATGACCGATAAAAATGACAAAGTTAAAATATAAGATATTTATATGTACGATACCTGTATGCGCATCTAATAGATTGTTATCTATTGTTTCCTCATGTCCTGGAGTGTCATCTAAAATATCGTCTTGTAGAGCTACAATAAGAATATATTATTTTCTTTGCCCTCTTCTACAAAGTATATACTACGAAGTATTATATATATATATATATATATATATATATATATATGTATATATCATGAAATTTTAAAACAAACCAAAGTTCTCTTCAGGCATTTGCGACACCCTGCAGAGTGTTTGCAGAAATTCTCTCAGCGAAAAAGCCTACAGTAATAAAAATTACATTAATATATTATTATATATCATATTATATTATGCAAATAGAAAATTACAATAATTTAACATTAAACATATTACATAAAAATGTGATACAACTTTGAAGAACATATGTATTCCTAAATATGTAATAAAACGCTACAAACAGCTAAGGTCGGATCTTGTTTGTTAATAATTTTAATTCAATGAACAGTACAAACGTTTCAACTACGGAATTTGGCCTTTCTCAATGTATATATATATATATTAAAATAAAGAATCACAATTGATTTGAATAATGTTACGCATACATTTTCCGAAAGTATTATATTGTTTTAATGCTTTATTCTGTATTCGTGATTTACATGTTTAGTTTTATTGTTTATTCTCTGTTTTTGCAACTCGATAACGATCCATTTGAACGTTATACTTAAAATTTCTCTTAAATTTAGTCCTTATAATAACTTAATAAATTATTGTCATTGACATCCTATGTTTTGGGTGTATCAAATTCTGTGTGTGCGGTTTTTTTTTCTTTGTTTGTTCGTTTGTTTGTTTGTTTGTAAAACAATGATCTTGCAAGAAAATTCATTGTTTTACAAGACTTGACCACAAAAACACAGAATTTGATAGACACGGAACATAGGACAATGCCAATAATTTATTAACTTGTTTCAAGTACTAAGTTCAAGGAAAATTTTAAGTATGACGTTCAAATCGTTATCGAGTTGCAAAAACAGCGGATAAACAATAGAACTATAAATGTAAATCGAATACAAAAGAAAGCATCAAAACAATATAATACTTCCGGAGAACATGTATGCGTAGCATTATTTAAATCAATTGTGATTGCTTTTTTAAATATATATACACTGAAAATCTCCAAATCCCATGGCTGAAACGTTTGTACTGTTCAATAAATTAAAATTATTAGCAAACAAGATCCAGCTTAAGCTCTTTGTAGCGTTTTAATTACATATTTATTAATTAATAGCAAAAGCTATTCTTCTTTCTTTAATTGATATATATTTTTGTCTCTTCTGTCGCAAAATTTCATTTAGAGATATTGAATTACCTTCCAGAGCTCAAATTGACTTGTGCTTCCGCAATTTGTTTGTCGCGCACTATGTTATGTCGGATGCGTACTCTCTTTACGCTACGCCCTTCCGCTAATCTCTCAATATTTATCTCTTGGTCAATAAGTAATTCACCTAAACTTTCTGTAAGATGAAAAGATTATATTGCAGAAATACAGTTATACAATGTATGTTGAAAAGTTATTGTGATAATAAGAAATACGTACGAAGAAACTGCCAAATATTATGATGTATTCCGTCAAATCTGTGGAAAAGTACGTAATGAAAATCTTCCACAAAATTGTTCGTTCTTATTGGCGTATTAAAAACGCAAACTTTTTCTTTCGCAGGAAGCCATGTACGTCTTAAATAAACTGTGAATTGTAATACAGCGGGATGCTCTGTGGATATGAGATCAGCCTCATCTTGAATTATCTTTAAACCTTCCTCAAATGCATCGACCGGTGCCAATGGCAAAGTCATGGCAAAACCAAGAATCTTTCTAGGGGCTGCCATTAAACCTAAAGCTTTCCAGCGTCTTAATATGGCCTGCGTAATATGTAATATTTAATAGAATATTGAATCATATTTAACAAGCAGATGAATCGTGTAACAATAAAAAAGCTATATAAAGAACGCAAAATTATGAAATTTTGTTTTTGTTTTTAGATACTATATATACTATATACTATACATACTATATACGTACCTGATTAAAATGAAACCAACAACCAGTTATACGTGCTTCTGGAAAAACCTTTCTTGCAACTGTCATCGCTGCACGTTCGTAATCACTCATGATTGTCTGCACTCCTTGCAATGCATTCGGATGGAGCTCCTTCACTCTTTGCCAAATCGCATCATACACATCCATTGTGCGTTTTTCACACAATGCAAAAAGGACAGGTATACCCTAATAGAAAGAAAGCAGAATAGTAAATAATATAAAGCAGTGCTCTAGAGCATTTAATAGGGCATCCGTTGTAAATAATACTGCTCTATAGCCATTGTCTGATAATACCGTGCCTTTATAAATGCGTTCCATCGCACGGTAATTCATTAATTCTATCTCAAGTTCGTCAATGGTTTGTGGTATTTTCGGTCTCTGACGTATTTGTTCTCTATAAAGAAAGCTTCTCATAGTACGATAAGATATCTTCTTCGCAACTGCTGGGTTTCTGTAAGGTAGAAAGAAGCAACGCAAATAAAGATAATCTAAGTTAAAAAGTTTAATATTGAATCTGGCATTGCAAATATTAATAAAATTGCTTATTTATTTTTTCAAATTCTTTTATTTGATTGATTTATTAGAAATAAAAAAAATTGTAGATTTCCTTATTTTGATTATTCAAACATTTTTTTAACTTAAACATTTCATTTGAAACATCAAAATTTTCGTAGTTTTTCATAAACTTACTTTCTTATATTTATATAAATAGAAGATTATGGACATGTTAAGATGATTACACGTGTCGTCGGAAAAACAACTTAAAAAAGCTATTATATATATATATAAATATTTGAAAAATTTTCCGATTCGTTAATGGTTTTTATTAAAATATTCAATCACAAACATACTTGAATATCCGATGCGATCGGAAAGTTTCCGATATTTTGTGCAAGTGGAAGATCAATTCCGATCGAGACATAGTATATATAAAAATTTGTTTAAAGTAGCATATCATAAAATTTTATAAACTTTTGCATTTTAATTAGTTTAATCCCAAATCATTGTACAATTTAATAGCAATAACAATACAACATTTTTTACCCATTATAGAAAAATATCCGAAATTTACTTGTTCTTCGAATGTTAACAAAATATGATAATAGTAATTCCGGAATGCAACTTATGCATATAACATACGAATCGACATAAATAATTGAAATTAAGTTCTTATAAAATCCAAACAAATAAAATAGGCACAAAAAGCATTAAACTTATCGTATTTTCACATAACATCATTCTTTACCACGACTAAACTTAAAATTGTTTTCTTTGTCTTTGCGAAAGTTTATTTCAGAAAATAATTATAGAACCATTATTTCGTTTAATATTGTATAATATTATTGTAATTAAATAATATAAAATTGAAACGTCTTAACAAAAAAAGTTATCAAAATTACTTATTTTTACATAAATCTCATTTTCTTCATTAAATACTATTATACTATTAGATTATTATATTTTTACATACACAGACACATTTATTTTGTATAAATAACAAAAATATTTTAACGTTAACTTACCGTTGACATACCATATCAAAGACATCTTTTGGCTTCATTATTGTTTCTCGACATATTCGCAGCATTTCCTGCTTTATTTCAATTTCTTGCAACATTGTTTCGTTCGCTAGATGATTGTGCGATGTTCTTAAAGTATATGTCTCATCTTGATTCTGCACTAATACTGCGTAACAACCTAAACTTCGTCTTGATGCACACCGATAAATACGATTGCATCGTTTATCAATATGATAAACATGCCCATTATATACGAATATGGCCGTACCATCACGTTTGCCTGTTAATTTTTCCATAGCAACACGTGTCTTTTATAAGAGATAACAAGCTAAAACAGCAATTATAAGTATATTATTAAATCACTAAAATACAGTTATAGAAAAATATTTTCTACTGCCGTTAAAGGAAACCTAAAAAAGAAAATCTAAAATTTAAAGAATAGTACTTTTAACAGTAAGATCTTTTACAATAAGAACGTTCACAAACTACAATCGGAAATCGGAAGCACTGAATATAAGATCACAAGTCTTTGATATAATATTTTTCTTAGATAGCTAAACGAGGGTTATAATGTAATCGCGCATTTATTGGCTCATCATTTCGATTGTCAATTGTTTCAGTTACTGCGAGCCTTAAGTCCCATTTATACATATCCGTACCGTGCACGTACGTGCACATCCGTGCACGTTCGTGCACGGACGTGTACGGACGTGTACGGTACGTGTACGGTACGGATACGGTACGGATATGTAAATATAAATGGACCTTTAAGCTCGTATTGCCGACTAAGATTAGGGTTAAGACCGAAACATAAATACGGCATCAGACTATGTATTAAAGATTGAGATTAAAGATTGAAGATTGAAAACTAACCAATCAGAAAAAAGAAATTTTAATTCCTTTTATTCTGATTGATCAATTTTCAATCTTTAATCTTTAATCTCAATTTTCAATACATAGTCTGATCCGGGCTTTACAATCTATTGGCTAATCGTAAAAAAAGAGAGAGATAGAGTGACCATCTGAAATAAGATGCGGTTGAGTTGCCGTTACAAATGCTTCGAAGCGTTCTTTCTCTCTTTCTTTCTAGTGAAAAAAAGAATGCTTCGAAGCATTTGTAGCGACCGCAGCCATGATGAGTCAATAAATGCGTTCTTTATTGCATGATTACCTTATAATCCTCGTTTTGTTATTTAGGAAAAATATTATACTAAGGACGGTATTCATAGTCATTTCTTATATTTAAGATCGTCTTAAGTCGTCGTCATCGTCATCTTAAGATACTAATATGGCTTTTTGATTGGTTTGTAGCATTTTAAGACAATATTTAAGACAATCTTAAATATAAGAACGGACTATGAATACCGGCCTAAGGCCTTGCGAGCTTACATCAGAGATCAGAGCCACTTCGATCAAATTCTCATTGAAGTAATCGACGATTAACTTACCAACAGCATTTCTGCCGAAATCCATTCGCGACAAGTTATATCAGCAGAAATGTTGTTGGTAACATTGAAAGTTAATCGTCAATTATTTTAATCAGATCTTGGTCGAAGTGGTCCTCGTGATTCCGATTGTTGTTCGCGAACGTTCTTATTGTAAAAGATCTTACTGTTAAAAGTACTATTTTTTAAATTTTAGATTTCTTTTTTTAGGTTTCCTTTGACGGCAGTAGAAAATATTTTTCTATAACTGTATTTTAGTGATTCAATAATATATTTATATAATTGCTGTTTTAGCTTGTTATCTCTTATAAAAGACACGTGCTGCTATGGAGAAAATAACAGGTCAACGTAACAGTACGGCCATATTTCTATATGATGGGCATGTTTATTATATCGATAAACGATGCCATGGTATCTATCGCTGTGCATCGCGACGAAGTCTAAGTTGTTACGCGGTATTAGTGCGGAATCAGGATGAGACATATTTTTTGAGAACGTCACACAATCATCCAACAAACGAAACAATACTTCAAGAGATCGAAATGAAGCAAGAAATGCTGCGAATATGTCGAGAAACTATAATGAAACCAAAAGATATATTTGATATGGTATGCCGACAGTAAGTCAATGTGTTTTAAAATATTTTTGTTATTACAAAACAAATGTGTACGTAAAAATATAATATTCTAATAGCATAATAGTATTTAACCAAGAGAATTTAACCATGAGATTGATGTAAAAAGTAATTTTGATAACCTATTTTTTGTTACAAAATTTCAATTTTATATTATTTAATTACAATAAAATTAATATTAAATGATATAACGGTTCTATAGATATTTTCTAAAATAAATTTTGGTAAAGATAAAAAAACGATCTTAAATTTAGTCTCGGTAAAAAAAAGTCGTTGTGTGAGAATACGACATGTTTAATGTTTTCTGTGCCTATTTTCTTTGTTTGGATTTTATAAGGACTTAATTTTAATTATTTGTGCCCATTCGTGTATTATATGCATAAGACTACATTCCGGAATTATTATCATCATTTTTTGATAATATTCGGCAAACAAGTAAATTTCGGATATTTTTCTACAATGGGTAAAAAACATGGTATTATTATTGTTGCTAATTTGTACAATTATTTGAAAGTAAACATAATTAAAATGCGAAAGTTTATGAAATTTTACGATGTGTTATTTTAAACAAATGGCGCCTTTATATACTATGTTTTGATTGGAATTTGGATCTTCCACTTGCACGTAAAGTATCGGAAACTTTTCGATTGCATCGAATATTATCCGGAATGATAAGATGTTTTAATAAAAATCGAAATAACATTAATCAGAAAATTTTTCGAATATTTATATAATAGCTTTTTTAATTAAGTTGTTTTTTCCGACATATATGTAATCATCTTGGCATGTATCCAACTTTATATTATGTTTATGTAAGTTTTGTGAAAAACTTTAAAAATTTCAAAACGTTTAAGCTGAAAAAAATAATGGAATAATCAAAATAAGAAAATTTAAAATTTTTTTTATTTCTAATTAAACAATCAAATAAAATAATTTGAAAAAATAAACAAATATTAGGCAATTTTATTAATACTTGCAGTATTAGATTTAATATCAAACTTTTCAACATAGATTATCTTTATTTGCGTTGCTTCTTTCTATTTTCTGCTTCTTTCTACCTTACAGGAACCCAGCAGTTGCGAAGAAGATATCTTATCGTACTATGAAAAGCTTTCTTTATAGAGAACTAATGCGTCACAGACCGGAAACACCGCAAACTATTGTTGGACTTGAGATAGCATTAATGAATTATCGGCCGATGGAACACATTTATAAGAGCACAGTATTATCAAATAATGGCTATAGAGCAGTATTATTTACAACCAATGCCTTACTAGATGCTCTAGCAGCAGCCTCAGATATATTCATGGATGGTACATTTTCGGTAAGCAACATTCGAGATTAAAATAAAAGGTTTAAATGAAAGAACAAAGAATGAACAGAAAAGATGAAAATGTATTGAAATATATAATAGAATTCATCCTTTTGAACAGGTCGTTCCTAGAGTGCCATCCTTCATACAAGTATATAGCATTCATATCCGATTTATGGACACGGTACGTTATGCATATAAAACGTCATATATAAATTTAAATTAAATAGCTTTTGATATCCCCTTATAAATATTAATAAAACGTTTTTATATTATTTACTATTCTGCTTTCTTTCTATTAGGGTATACCTGTCCTTTTTGCATTGTGTGAAAAACGCACAATGGATGTGTATGATGCGATTTGGCAAAGAGTGAAGGAGCTCCATCCGAATGCATTGCAAGGAATGCAGACAATCATGAGTGATTACGAACGTGCAGCGATGACAGTTGCAAGAAAGGTTTTTCCAGAAGCACGTATAACTGGTTGTTGGTTTCATTTTAATCAGGTACGTATATAGTATGTATAGTATATAGTATATATAGTATCTAAAAACAAAAACAAAATTTCATAATTTTGCGTTCTTTATATAGCTTTTTTATTGTTACACGATTCATCTGCTTGTTAAATATGATTCAATATTCTATTAAATATTACATATTACGCAGGCCATATTAAGACGCTGGAAAGCTTTAGGTTTAATGGCAGCCCCTAGAAAGATTCTTGGTTTTGCCATGACTTTGCCATTGGCACCGGTCGATGCATTTGAGGAAGGTTTAAAGATAATTCAAGATGAGGCTGATCTCATATCCACAGAGCATCCCGCTGTATTACAATTCACAGTCTATTTAAGACGTACATGGCTTCCTGCGAAAGAAAAAGTTTGCGTTTTTAATACGCCAATAAGAACGAACAATTTTGTGGAAGATTTTCATTACGTACTTTTCCACAGATTTGACGGAATACATCATAATATTTGGCAGTTTCTTCGTACGTATTTCTTATTATCACAATAACTTTTCAACATACATTGTATAACTGTATTTCTGCAATATAATCTTTTCATCTTACAGAAAGTTTAGGTGAATTACTTATTGACCAAGAGATAAATATTGAGAGATTAGCGGAAGGGCGTAGCGTAAAGAGAGTACGCATCCGACATAACATAGTGCGCGACAAACAAATTGCGGAAGCACAAGTCAATTTGAGCTCTGGAAGGTAATTCAATATCTCTAAATGAAATTTTGCGACAGAAGAGACAAAAATATATATCAATTAAAGAAAGAAGAATAGCTTTTGCTATTAATTAATAAATATGTAATTAAAACGCTACAAAGAGCTTAAGCTGGATCTTGTTTGCTAATAATTTTAATTTATTGAACAGTACAAACGTTTCAGCCATGGGATTTGGAGATTTTCAGTGTATATATATTTAAAAAAGCAATCACAATTGATTTAAATAATGCTACGCATACATGTTCTCCGGAAGTATTATATTGTTTTGATGCTTTCTTTTGTATTCGATTTACATTTATAGTTCTATTGTTTATCCGCTGTTTTTGCAACTCGATAACGATTTGAACGTCATACTTAAAATTTTCCTTGAACTTAGTACTTGAAACAAGTTAATAAATTATTGGCATTGTCCTATGTTCCGTGTCTATCAAATTCTGTGTTTTTGTGGTCAAGTCTTGTAAAACAATGAATTTTCTTGCAAGATCATTGTTTTACAAACAAACAAACAAACGAACAAACAAAGAAAAAAAAAACCGCACACACAGAATTTGATACACCCAAAACATAGGATGTCAATGACAATAATTTATTAAGTTATTATAAGGACTAAATTTAAGAGAAATTTTAAGTATAACGTTCAAATGGATCGTTATCGAGTTGCAAAAACAGAGAATAAACAATAAAACTAAACATGTAAATCACGAATACAGAATAAAGCATTAAAACAATATAATACTTTCGGAAAATGTATGCGTAACATTATTCAAATCAATTGTGATTCTTTATTTTAATATATATATATATACATTGAGAAAGGCCAAATTCCGTAGTTGAAACGTTTGTACTGTTCATTGAATTAAAATTATTAACAAACAAGATCCGACCTTAGCTGTTTGTAGCGTTTTATTACATATTTAGGAATACATATGTTCTTCAAAGTTGTATCACATTTTTATGTAATATGTTTAATGTTAAATTATTGTAATTTTCTATTTGCATAATATAATATGATATATAATAATATATTAATGTAATTTTTATTACTGTAGGCTTTTTCGCTGAGAGAATTTCTGCAAACACTCTGCAGGGTGTCGCAAATGCCTGAAGAGAACTTTGGTTTGTTTTAAAATTTCATGATATATACATATATATATATATATATATATATATATATATATATAATACTTCGTAGTATATACTTTGTAGAAGAGGGCAAAGAAAATAATATATTCTTATTGTAGCTCTACAAGACGATATTTTAGATGACACTCCAGGACATGAGGAAACAATAGATAACAATCTATTAGATGCGCATACAGGTATCGTACATATAAATATCTTATATTTTAACTTTGTCATTTTTATCGGTCATATTCCTTCTAAAGTGCGATTTTACTTTCGTTCTGTTTTTGACGTATATAATACGTCAAAATATATAAAGACAATTATATTGCTTCGTTGTTTTCGATTCATTTTAATACGTGAATAGTGTGTCTACAAGATATTGATATAGAAATTATTTTAATAGTTTATTATATTTACGTATACTTTTATGGCAGAGTAGAAAACAAACTTTTCTATATTTTTATACTCACAGTAAGATGAAAATAAAAGAAATAAATTTTTCTTCCTTACTTTTTTATTTATAATTTAGTTTTATAAATTTCTGCAAACATTTATATTCGTTGTTTACAGTGCAGAAACCTGTGTCCATATCACATACTGTTATTGAAAATCAAGAGGTTGATAGAACAGAGCCAATAATTGCAAACGTTGCATCTGACAGACATGGATTATCACGAGGTACGTTTGAAAGAATTTGAGTTAAAATTTTGCTTCTATCTTCAATTAAAATTTTCACACGTTTGTAAATTCTTAAAAGACTGCGCGCGCGCGATAGATTTAATTTAGATAGAAATTAAATCCCTTTGTATCTTGAATAGGCAATTCGAACAACAAACAATTTTTTACTTAGAGTTTAAAGAAAAGGAATTTTCGATAAAATTTAGCAAATTCTTCTAAGTATATTCAAATTATTATTTTGGAAATTCAAATTAAGCGTATTCAATATCGGATGTATCACTGACAATTTTCGATAAATATTTTCTTGAGTATTTTACTGTCTGAAAAATTTTTAAAAGATATATTATTCTATTTTATCTTATGTCATTATTTATTCGTAATAGTAAGCATGCATACAGGATGGATGATTTAAAACGAGTGTAAAGTTTCAATAAATTATTTGGAAGATTATTTCGTAAAAAAATGTCATATAAACATATAGGTTCTTTTTCTTTTTAAAATTGACATCCTTAATATTTACACAGTTGGTGCAATGCGTTCATTCAGCTCAAGGAGTACATTTTAAGTTTTTTTTCTTTTTTTTTCTTTAAATATAAAAATGTGAATTATAAATAAATGATGCATATCCTCTTGTTTTATTTTGAGTTTACAACGATTACTTTTATTAAGCATATGATTTTACTGTGACAACGCGGCAAAATTTTAAAACTTTTAATTACATAGATATTGATATATATGTATGTATAAGGTTTTGTTTATACTTTTTTTCAGAATAATCTCTCGAATAATCTGTCTAAATTTGTTACACTTGTTTTGAATCAACTTGCACACTCTGTTAACATAATTATGGAATCGAAATTGTAAAGCTTATCTATCTTATGATAAAGATCTTTTGTTTATTAATAACGAACTCTCAAATACGACTCAAATGCGCAATCTACTGTATCAGTGATTATATAAGAGAAAAAATATCACAGATTTTATATTATTAATTGACACTTATTTGCATGTGCGGTTAATTATTGACTTTATATAGAATATTTTGCAAAATAATATCTTTTCAATATTAAAAACTTATTACTATTTTCTTCCAATTGACAGCATCGGTTGTTGCTAATTCAGAGCCGGATTCAGAATTGGATATTACCAGAACCAATCTTCCACGGAGTCGTGGAAGACCTCCATGTAATCGTGGAAGACCTCCATGTAATCGTGGAAGACCTCCACGCAGTCGTGGCAGACCTCCACGCAGTCGTGGCAGACCTCCGAGACGCGGTCGTAATTTGCAAAGAGGTAAAATAATCTGTATTTTATAGAGCAGCGCTCGGAAATAGTTGCACATTTCGAGCCGATTTAGGAGACGACGCCTCCTGTTCCCCCACTACCGCCCGGCCGCTGGCGGCCGAGCCGCCGATAGCTCTGGCGCAGGAGCGTTTTATATAAGAAATAGGCTGGGTTGTTGAGGCACCTCTCAGAAAATAGTAATATTTTCTTTGCTACATAAATAATGTTTATTTTCATTAATAATTAAATATATATATATATTATGTATTAATGAAAATAAACATTATTTATGTAGTGAAGAAAATATTACGATTTCCTGAGAGATGCCTAAACAATTCAGCCTATTTCTAATATAAAACGCTCCTGAGCCAGAGGAGCTATCGACGGCTCGGCCGCCAGCGGCCGGGCGGTAGTGGGGGAACAGGAGGCGTCGTTTCCTGAATCGGCTCGAAATGTGCAACTAATTCCGAGCGTTGTTATACAGTATAGATGTATACCTTATAAAAATGTGTAATTTGTATATATCTTATAAGTTATATTTTAGAACATATAAAAGAAGAAAATTATACAAAATAATTTTTATTTTCCAGCCGCTGAAACATTCGAACCCATAAGTCAAATCGAAGAAGCTCATTCTATTGAAGGTAGGTACCCGAGACGAAATTTTATTACTTCCAATGTTAATTTGTTTTTATTTATATATTTTAAAGAACTTTGATAGATTTAGTATACTTAATTTGTTTATATTTCAATGAAGCATTCATATCGGAAATTCATATTTGGAAATTTTTCAATAAAATAAATGTCTATCGAGAATTATCAATAATGTATCCACATCGGATGTATTATTGATATGGATACATGATTTATTTTATTAGAAATGAATATGATGAGTATTATGTGTGTGACTATATACTTACATTATTTCCATAGCTACTTCACATCATTTGGACACACTTACTTTGGATGGCGAACTAACAAGAAGCAGGAACCGTGGCAGACCTCCTAAACGACGTGGACGACGCGGCAGATTTACGACGCTTTCACAGACTGAAGAAATCACAGGTAAAACATATTATTTTTCGCTATATAATATAGTATAGTAAACTGAAATAAATATTAAGGTATAGTACTTCCGCGATCATACCTGAGAAAATCATATTTCTTTGGAATATTTTTAAATTTTAACTGCATATTAATAGAAATACTACCTACGCATTTGTAAAGTTAGAAAAAGATTGACCGTACCGAAGTTGAGATATTTAAAGTTAGCATTTTTTATACGTATTACATAAAAGTGCTAACTTTAACTTTAAATATCTCAGCTTCGGTACGGTTAATTTTTTTCTAACATTGCATAGGTGTAGGTATTATTTTTATTAATATACAGTTAAAATTTAAAAATATTCCTAAGAAATATGATTTTCTCAGGTATGGTCGCGGAAAGTACTACCTTAAACTGACAATAATTACATTGCTGTGATAATATTAATTAATAATATATGTATTTTATCAATTTGATGTTATCTTTTTCGGGATTTTATCACATTGTAAAGAATTTGAATCGATATAATTTTAAAAATAAACACGATTAACTTTGAAAATAATAAAAATATGAATTGATTATTATGATATATACTATTATCCGATATAAATATCTAAACAATTAATACAGCATAAAGATTTGTACATTATTGATTTTATAAATGTAATAATTTGACATAATGGAAAATAAAGCATTTTAAAAAAATTATATTTATTAATGAATATGTTGATAAATATTGTCATTATTTCAGGACACACAAGCACTGAACAAGGAAGTCAACAAATAGAAGTGTTGTCGAGCGAATCTGATCATAATGAAGAAAATGAAATAGAAGCAGTTTCGAGCGATCAGAATGAGATGGTGCATAATGAAGGTTAGTATACATATTCCCATTTGTGATCATAATACGGTACACATTTTTAAAGTTAGATCCGATTGGCCATAAAGAATACGACAATGGCTATAAAAATCTTTTATTGCAAACTAAAATAATTTAACATATATTTAATTTTTCTACGTAATTGACGTCGGTGCATCTTGTATTGTATATCGTAGCATTAGCCTTTTTATACAGGTATCAAACAATTCTGCTGTCACTGAATTGAATCACTTCACTTTGAAGGTCGAACAAATGTGTGACCATATCATTTTGAAAACGTTAGCAAGAAAGCTACACTTTTAAAGTGTAAAAATATGTGATAATCATTGTGGGATTATCCAGAGTATGGAAGAATAATCAAAGAAAATCAGTGTCAATTCTATAGAGTTGGATGAATAGATTCGACTGTGAACTTTTTAACCTACACTTTTCTCCCTACAATTAATATCTCGCCTATAAATATAATCATATTTTACATCTTAAAAGTGACTTTCTTGTCAGTGTTTTCAAAATCACATAATCACACATTTGTTCAACTTACAAAATGAAATGATTCAATTTATCGACGGCAGAATTATTTAAGATTATAAAAAAGTTGATGCTACAGTACAAAGTGTATCGAGGTCGACTAGAAACGGTGATTAGAAAAATTAAGTGTATATTAAAGCATTCTTAATTTGTATTAAAAGATTTTCATAATTATACCCAGCGAGAAATGACTCATCGAATTGACGTCGAATCGACATCAATATGATGTAATATCGATGATTTCGATGTCGATTTGATGTCGATTTGACATCGATTGATAGGTCATTTCTCGCTGGGTAATTAACTGTAGCTTTTTTACGATGGACTGGATCTTATTTTAAAAACACGCGCCTGTTATTATCATTAATTAATTTATATTTTATAGATTTTGAAGATATTTTTCGCACACCAGAAGATGATTTTGGAACGATTGGTCTAAGCGATAAAGAAGAGGATCACTTACCTTTTCATCCTGTTAGTACAATAGCATCAAGCCAGCGCAATCGCTCCAATGGTACATGCTGCACATGCTTGAATGCTACTGCCGCGTACATATTTGTTCCATGTGGACATTTGTGTATTTGTAGTGAGTGCCAAAAACGATTGCAAGATCATAAATGACCACTATGTCGTAAAAAATATTCCTACTGTATTCGCGCCATAACGATATAAATACTGTATAATTTTACATGTAAAATTCAAGCATTTACATATAAAATTCAAACATTTTCGCGCCGTATATAACGTATATAACGTATTCGCGCCATAACGATATAAATACTGTATAATTTTACATGTAAAATTCAAGCATTTACATGTAAAATTCAAGCATTTTCGCGCCGTATATAACGTATATAACGTATTCGCGCCATAACGATATAAACACTGTATAATTTTACATGTAAAATTCAAGCATTTACATGTAAAATTCAAGCATTTTCGCGCCGTATATAACGTATATAACGTATTCGCGCCATAACGATATAAACACTGTATAATTTTACATGTAAAATTCAAGCATTTACATGTAAAATTCAAGCATTTTCGCGCCGTATATAACGTATATAACGTATTCGCGCCATAACGATATAAACACTGTATAATTTTACATGTAAAATTCAAGCATTTACATGTAAAATTCAAGCATTTTCGCGCCGTATATAACGTATATAACGTATTCGCGCCATAACGATATAAATACTGTATAATTTTACATGTAAAATTCAAGCATTTACATGTAAAATTCAAGCATTTTAAGATGTAAAATATGATTTGATTTGACACTACTTTTTTTTCTGTGCAATGTGTATGTGTATAATCAAATAAAGAAGATATCGAATTAACAGTTGCATAGATCTCTCTATCTTTCCCTCCCTCCCTCCCTCCCTCTCTCTCTTTCTCTCTCTCTTTCTGTAGATTTAAATCGCTCCTGATGTCAAAGTTGTGATTTTTTCTATTTTATGTGAGTAATACTTGTGTGCAATGTGTATGTGTGCAATAAAGTCATGCGTGCAATCCCAAGGAAAACAGAAAGTCAAAATAATATCAGTTCGACATCATATTGACTTTCTGTTCTCCTTGGGATGTGTATGCGTGCAATACAGTCGTGTGTGCAATGTGTATGTGTGCAATAAAGTCATGTGTGCAATGTGTATGTGCGCAATACGGTCATGTGTGCAATGTGCATATGCGCAATAATATCCTGTGTACAAAGTATTAATATAATTTTCTTATTTTGCGTATTTTTTACGGTCATGTGTGCAATGTGTATGTGCGCAATAATATCCTGTGTGTAAAGTGTTAATATGATTTTCTTATTTTGTGTATGCTTTACGGTCGTGTGTGCAATGTGTATGTGCGCAATAAAGTCATGTGTGCAATGTGTATATGTGCTATATGGTTATGTGTGCAATGTATATGTGCGCAATGTGTATGTGCTCAATAATATCCTGTGTACAAAGTGTTAATATGATTCCTTTATTTTGTGTGTCCCTTACGATCATGTGTGCTATGTATATGTGCGCAATAAAGTCATGTGTGCAATATAATGTCTTGTGTGCAAACGTACGTTTGTATTTTTAATTATTAAATGTGCGCAATAATATTATGTGTGCAATGTGTATGTGCGCAATAATGTCATGTGTGCAATGTGTATGTGCGCAATAATGTCATGTGTGCAATCTGTATGTGTGCAATAATGTTTTGTGTGCAAACGTACGTTTGTATTTTTAATTATTAAATGTGCGCAATAATATTATGTGTGCAATGTGTATGTGCGCAATAATGTCATGTGTGCAATCTATATGTGTGCAATAATGTCTTGTGTGCAAACGTACGTTTGTATTTTTTATTTTTAAATGTGTGCAATAATATTATGTGTGCAATGTGTATGTGCGCAATAATGTCATGTGTGCAATCTGTATGTGTGCAATAATGTCTTGTGTGCAAACGTACGTTTGTATTTTTAATTTTCAAATGTGCGCAATAATATTATGTGTGCAATGTGTATGTGCGCAATAATATTATGTGTGCAATGTGTATGTGCGCAATAATGTCATGTGTGCAATGTGTATGTGCGCAATAATGTCATGTGTGCAATGTGTATGTGTGCAATAATGTCTTGTGTGCAAACGTACGTTTGTATTTTTAATTTTTAAATGTGCGCAATAATGCTTGTAGGCAATCGCTCTGTAGGCAATCGGGAATGTCGGCAATTGAAGCTGTCGGCAAAATGTTGTGGGCAAACGAAGCTGTTGGCAAATGGGAATGTAGGCAGTTGAGACCCTCCCTAATGATATTTATCTTTATTTATCAATAATTACTTGTGTACTTTGATTACGTACTAGTTGCATAGTTCTTAAACGTAGGATATGCGGGATATTGATTAGATTAACTTAACAAATGACAAATTTTAAATAAATAATTAATAAATAAATTGACCATAATTTTATCAATCAATTAATTAATTAATTACTCAAATAACTGAAATTAGTTTCCCATATTTCCCCATGCTTGAAAACTAAGCAACTAGAACGTAATAGAGAATAAATCAATAATAAATAATTCAATAATTGTGTAGGTAATATCGACTAAGATTTTAGAAGAATGTGAAAAATTTCAAATACGTTATTTTTTATGAAATATCGGGTTTAATGTCTTTCGATTAATTTGAAAAGAATTACAATTGCTCTATGTACATTATAAAATAAACAAATTACAGCAAGTGTTTAAAATGTCCACCACCCTGCAATGTATAGACGTGCACGTTTGATTACATTTTTACACGCTCTTTCGATCATGTCTGCCGTGATGTAGCCTAAAGATGTCAATATATTCTCCTCCAGTTCTGCGTCATTATCAATGAGTTCGAGATATACGAGCTCTTTTATGTGACCCCACAGGAAAAAGTTTAGCGGATTCAAATCTGGTGATCTTGCGGGCCAGTTTATTGGTCCACCACGACCTATCCAAGCAGTTAGATATTGGTTGTTTAAAATTGGTTTTGCTCTAACAGAAGAGTGCGCGGGAGCACCATCATGTTGAAAAAGCATATCTCTTCGAACATGCAATGGAACATCTTCCAATAGTTCAGGCAAATCATTATTCAAAATATTCGCATAAGTTTTCCCATTCAAACGTGGCGGCAACACAAATGGTCCAATCTGAAAAATATTTAGAAGTCATATTACTCCATTATGAACATAAAAATTATAAACAACATGAATTTAACAATTTATTTACGAGCTATTTAGATCGTGTATTAATATGAATAAATAAATAGATAAATAAATGAAAGAATAAATAAATAAATAAATAAATAGTTACCAGAGAGTCTTTGATAATACCAGCTCATAAATTGCGTCTGAATTTGGTTTTGAAACCTCTTCTGCTAATGATGTTAGGATTTTTTTCTCCCCAAAAATGGCAATTGTAAATGTTAAACATTCCTTCTCTTGAAAAATTTAATTCATCCGTGAATAGTATTTTATTTACAAAATTGTTATTATTTTCTTCTTGTTCAAGTAGCCACATACAAAATTCGATTCTAGCAACGTAGTCTCCGGGTAGAAGGTCTTGCACACTTCAATTTTTTTACTTCGATATTGTGATTGGTTAAAATTAAAAAAAAACGTCAAGAAAACGATATGCCTATTTCGAATTTCATACGTGGCTAAATGACAAAATTGTTCTTCAAGCATTTGAAGATAATCCTCAAAAAAGTATACGAGTTGTAGCACGTGAACTTAATTTATCTACAAGTAGCGTTAATAGAATTTTGAAAGACAATAAAATGCACGCTTATCATTACACTCGTGTGCAAGACCTTCTACCCGGAGACTACGTTGCTAGAATCGAATTTTGTACGTGGTTACTTGAACAAGAAGAAAATAATAACAATCTTGTAAATAAAATACTATTCACGGATGAATCTACTTTTTCAAGAGAAGGAATGTTTAACATTCACAATTACCATTTTTGGGGAGAAGAAAATCCTAACATTATTAGCAGAAGAGGTTTCCAAACCAAATTCAGCCGCAATTTATGGGCTGGTATTATCGGAGACTCTCTGGTAACTATTTATTTATTTATTTATTTATTCTTTCATTTATTTATCTATTTATTTATTCATATTAATACACGATCTAAATAGCTCGTAAATAAATTGTTAAATTCATGTTGTTTATAATTTATATGTTCATAATGGAGTAGTATAACTTTTAAATATTTTTCAGATTGGACCATTCGAGTTGCCGCCACGTTTGAATGGAGAAATTTATGAGAATTTTTTGAATAATGATTTGCCTGAACTATTGGAAGATGTTCCATTGCATGTTCGAAAAGATATGCTTTTTCAGCATGATGGTGCTCCCGCGCACTCTTCTGTTAGAGCAAGACAAATTTTAAATAATAAATATCAAAATGCTTGGATAGGTCGTGGTGGACCAATAAACTGGCCCGCAAGATCACCAGATTTGAATCCGCTAGACTTTTTCCTGTGGGGCCACATGAAAGAGCTCGTATATCGCGAACCCATTGATAATGACGCAGAACTGGAGGGGAATATATTGACATCTTTAGGCTACATCACGGCAGACATGATCGAAAGAGCGTGTAAAAATGTAATCAAACGTGCACGTCTATGCATTGCAGTGGGTGGTGGACATTTTGAACACTTGCTATAATTTGTTTATTTTATAATGTGCATAGAGCAATTGTAATTCTTTTCAAATTAATCGAAAGACATTAAACCCGATATTTCATAAAAAATACGTATTTGAAATTTTTCACATTCTTCTGAAATCTTAGTCGATATTACTTACACAATTATTGAAT
Source organism: Linepithema humile (assembly GCF_040581485.1). NCBI lineage: Eukaryota > Metazoa > Arthropoda > Insecta > Hymenoptera > Formicidae > Linepithema > Linepithema humile. Next base: position 12,725,126 of record NC_090134.1, on the reverse strand, counting down.
TATTTATTATTGATTTATTCTCTATTACGTTCTAGTTGCTTAGTTTTTAAACATGGGGAAATATGAGAAACTAATTTCAGTTATTTGAGTAATTAATTAATTAATTAATTGATAAAATTATGGTCAATTTATTTATTAATTATTTATTTAAAATTTGTCATTTGTTAAGTTAATCTAATCAATATCCCGCATATCCTACGTTTAAGAACTATGCAACTAGTACGTAATCAAAGTACACAAGTAATTATTGATAAATAAAGATAAATATCATTATTAATAAGATTAATTAATAATTAATTCATATAACTAATAGCAGAATAATGTAGAATAATGAGAAAAACTCATCGCCACGATACATGAGTCATGAGTGAAACGTGTGCCGAACTCGGTCGTGCCGATCCTGACCGCGCGAGTTTCATGCGCTCCCATACATCAACTTTAATGCCTCACCATTCAAATTCTATTCATCGGATCATTTTTTTGTAAAGAGCTTTTCGTCTTAGAATTTCATGAAGAATCTGGCATTAAAAACTTTTCCGCCAGTTCTGATACACCCTGTATATATATATACAGGGTGTCAATTAAGTCCCGGGACGGCTGAATATTTTCTCATGTAAGGTATTTTTGAAAAAAGTCAAGGTCATTTCTGAAGTAATTTTCAACGAGGAATTCAACGGTGACCTTCAATTTGACCTTGAGCTTGACCTTCAAGGTCATTTCAAGGTTAGGTTAGGTTTTTTAAATAGAAACCCCTATTTTTTATTCCAAAATCTAATAGCTGGTGTCAAGAGCTTTTCAAAACACTATAATGAAGTTATTTTTTATTAAGTACTTTTCAAGTTATGAGGCTTGTAAATTACAGTATTTTGACATAAAATACAAAATATCTTGTAAAACATTCAATTTTTGGGAATCTTACCTTAATACTTTTATGCATAAAATAATGAGACGAATCAATTGGTATAAAGAAAACACATAGTTGCTTTCAAGAAAAAATATGTAGTTTGCAACATGCAACTGCATACTTTTTTTTAAAACCAATGTGTTTTCTTTATACCAATTGATTCGTCTTATTATTTTATGCATAAAAGTATTAAGGTAAGATTCCCAAAAATTGAATGTTTTACAAGATATTTTGTATTTTATGTCAAAATACTGTAACTTACAAGCCTCATAACTCGAAAAGTACTTAATAAAAAATAACTTCATTATAGTGTTTTGAAAAGCTCTTGACACCAGCTATTAGATTTTGGAATAAAAAATAGGGGTTTCTATTTAAAAAACCTAACCTAACCTTGAAATGACCTTGAAGGTCAAGTTCAAGGTCAAATTGAAGGTCACCGTTGAATTTCTCGTTAAAAATTACTTCAGAAATGACCTTGACCTTTTTCAAAAATACTTTACATGAGAAAATATTCAGCCGTCCCGGGACTTAATTGACACTCTGTATATATATATATACAGCGTGTGTCAAAAGTTCCGGGACGGCCCACGACGAAGACGTGAGAAAGACTTTCCGCGGACACGTGTGGATAAAATTGCATGTAGGAAGGCATGTGGGGTGCGTGCTTGCGCAGTAATTTACGACTCCAAACCACCTCTGCTGTGTGTGTGTGGGGGGGGGGTGTGTATGTGTGTGTGTGTGTGTGTGTGTGCAAGACCGAGGATGTAATTAACTAAGGCTGTATAGGAAGGTTTATATCAATTGTTCAAAATGTGCACTGTCAACTGTTTGACAACAGGCTATTCGTCGTGGGCCCTCCGCTACTGCGAAATCTCAATGTTTAAATGATCATAACTCTGCGAAAAAAAATCGTAGAGACTTCGGCGACATCGCGTTGTTCTCATCTCGAGAAGCTCTTTCAAACGAACCCTCACTCGACCCCACATTCCATTTAAAATTTTCTTGCCCTCCCTCTTCCCCGCCACCCGGGGGTGTCAAAATGGGCGTTTTTGGTGTTATGTGATAGATTGTGTGATACCATTGTAACCTTGTAAATTTCAATCCGATATCTCAAACCGTTCAGAAGTTATTTAGGTGTCCCGGTACTTTTTCCTCACCCTGTATATATATATAGCAGTTTCTATAATTTTAAATACATATTTTTGAAAACACAGAAAATATTACTACTATCCACAAGGAGAAAGAATTAGAGAAATTGTCGACACATACTAACATATTTAAAATAAAGAGAAAGGAAATACATCATGATTTAGTTGCTGACAATGATGAAGGTAATTTATACATTAAATTAATCAGATAATCAGATTAATCATATAATTTCTTAAATATGTTTTGTGGCGGCTCACCGCCACATTGCTACACTGACGCGGCATAATACGCCGCGGCCGCGCTACGCGCCGCAGGCCTTATTCCGAGTTATGAGCTTGCGGATACACCGCTAGGTTGCGCAGGCGGTGAAGAGCTTTCTCGCGATCAAGCTTCGATCGAAGCAATATAAAAGAGCTTCTCCGCAGATCTTTCCTCACTCACTCGCTTCAAGGCGAGCTCTCTCCAAGGGCCCTTGATCTGAGTCAGACTCTGCTTTAGCAGAATTTAATCAGAGGCAAATTGTCTCGCAGTTTTTCTCACGCTGCCTCGCCAAGGCACGTAAAAGGAAAACAGAGTCCCAGTATCGGCCGCACATTTCAACCAAGCGGCCCGCTGATACTTCAGTACCACCGTCGCCTCCTCAGACTCTAGCGTGGAAGCTAATTCCACTAGAGTTCTGCGTCCGGCTGACTCGGCCACCAAGGGACACTCTAGTACCAGGCGACAGACGAATTCAGAGACCTCTCTCTCCTCGGTACACGGAGCATTCCGTAATACCGAGAGCCGAGACGGTAGCAGCCAACGGCACGCCGGAAACTCGTTCAGTGGCGGTCCAAACTTCGCCGCCTAGAGCCTGCTCAGAGAGCAGTTGTCAGACGGAAGACCACTTCCCCAACAGAGTTCCACCGACGCCGGGAAAGGGGCTTCAACGAGCAGATTCAATTGAACCGTCCTTTTTAGGACCCGTTCAGTATACCAAGACGCGGCCGGTAATCTCTTACCGCACTCGTCAATTTTTCTTTTAATTCTCGGTCTTACACCTTTACCGAGAAAGCGCCTCTGGCGCAATCAATTAATTGAAACACAATCAATAACTTGTACATATACTCTCATTCTCTGACACGAAAAATAAATTATATTTTTCTAACACAAAATTGGTTTTATAAACTTTCAACTGAGTCGAACAAATCCTTTGGGCAATACGCCCATATGTTTATATTATTTTCTTTTCTACAGAAATTAATGAAAATGAAAATAGTTTGTATAATAGCAAGTCTTTTGGTAAATTTTATAAAAGTAACAATGATGCTAGCTCAAATACTAGTAACTGTAAGTATTGATTTAATTTATGAATTACGTTTTATATATTTTATATTTTAATTATTCTTTTTTTATTTTATATTTTTAGATACCTTTGATTTTCAACGTTACATAATAAGGAAACTTACAGACATGGGATTTAAAATGTCTTCATTAGATGAACAACAAAAACTTATTAATAATAAATTAAATACTATATTACAACGTATTGAAACATTTAATTCTAATGAAAACATTCAGGAAAACGAAATTAGAGAGCATTTAATGGATAATTTTCCAATTGACACTATTGAAGATTTGAGAACAATTCGAAAAATCACTAATAGAAGGCAGTATTAATCGCAAAGAACTGGTGAGTATTTTTTAAAAATAGAAGTCAAATATTTATGTAAAATAAAATATAAAATGTATTTTATTCTCTATAATGATATTAATTTTTATAGATCAAACAGTTATCACAAATTGGTGGAAATGATGTTAGAGGAGTAACATATAATCTCCTATGCAAATTAATGTCTGACAAATTAGCTAGCAAGTTTAATTATGTTGAAGGCAAAAAAAAGCGAGTGTTTTATGACTTACAATTACGAAAGATTATATTCAGTAAGTAAATATTGCAAATATTCTAATTTTATATGCACATTATATGTTCACATAAATTATACACACACACACACACACACACACGCGCGCGCGCACGCACACACATACACACACGCACGCACGCACGCACGCGCGCGCACGCACGCACATAAGTTATATTAATAAATAATTTTTTATGTATTAGATGTTGTACGAAACCAATTTGCGGAAACAACAGATTATTATATTGCTGAACCAATAAAATCATGGTTGCGACATGCAAACGAACGTCATGTAAAGAAAATCGAGTAAGTTTTAAAATATTTCGAAACGCGAATATATATACATATATACATTTACATTTATATTTTATATATACGCATATATATATATATATATATATATACGCCATGTATATATATATATACATATATATATACATGGGAATAATTTTATTTATTATTTCAGAAGTTTTATTCTTCTTTTCCTTTTTTTGAGCTTATTTTCACTCATCTTTATCCCCAGCAATAGAAATCGGACAGTCATGACCCCCTTTAGGAATCATCCCTTTTAACCCCTTTGATACCATGTATCAATACCCCTTGTATACCATGTATGTATATATATATATATATACATATATTGTTGCGCCCGCAGAACGGAATATCACACGCGTCAACGAAACTCGCGGAAAATAAGTAAAACAACACAACACTTTAAGAGAGAACACTTTAATTATAAACACTCAACAAATAGTAACCGAGAATACAATTTAAATATCAGAGCTGTCATAAACGTCCGCCCGAGCAGACAGCTACTGAAGATCTGACATATGACAGCTTGTTTACAAACTGTCATAGAGACCCTTTAAACCGTTAATTGATATCGTCTTGACAACAAATATAAGAAAAACTCTTGTTATTTACAAATGCCATATGGCTTTAACTTTATAGTGACCGATCGATATTATCGATCGGTCCGTCAGCTGTAACACACAGCATCAGCGGTGAAAAGCACAGGCGTAACAATATATATATATAATGATGTAATAAATTTATTTTCATTTGCAGCAAAGAAACTAGAACTGACCTTGGAGTGGAAAATAAAGAATAAAATTAATTCTTTATAATATAAAAAGTACCTATAGCTTCTTAAGTCAGATTTATGATTTCTTTTTAATTATTAATGAATGAAACAACTGTACGTACTTTTTTAATTTTTAATTTTTCCAAAGCTTTTATTTAATTGCTACATATATAGAGCTGGAACATAAAATGTTTACGAATATACTTATTTATAATTATTTTATTTTTAATAGTTTTGTTTTGCAAAAATTAATGAGTGCAATGTTTTACGTACAAACTATAAATTACAATGTATTTTGTTATTATTTTGTAATCTCATTACATTAATAATTTTATGTTATTATTTTTCTTTATTAAGTTTATCTTTCATGTAACATTTTTTAAATTATTATTTTAGTAATAATTTAAAAAATTATTATTTTAGTAATTACTTTGACGTTCTGAATATACAAATTAACATATATATCTATATAAATATAATTTTTATTTACAAGTTTATAGCTTTAGTTATAACTTTTGTGATATAATTATAATAAAAATAAAGCTTCTGTGATCTAATATAAATCTAATTATAAATATGAACGTAATAAAACATTATTTTTCTGAGAAATATCAATTCAAAAACATTATTTTTATGTCCTATAAAAGTCCTTGTAATGTCCTATACAATATCCTTGGGATGTCCTACATAATATCCTTTGGATAATTCAGAGACTAAAAATGAGCGATTATTTGCCCTTCCTCAGGACATCCAGAAGATATCCCGGGATTGAAATAGGATGTCCACAGGAAATCCGTTTTGTCCATACTGGATGTCCTTTGGATTTCCAGAGGACATCCATGTGCTGTCTGGGCTTTGATTTTTTTAAATAAAATTACTCTAATTTTTTTATATAAAAAGATTTAGATTTTTTGTAATATTCTACATAAAAGTTATATAAGTAAAATAGCTAAAAATTGAATGGTATGAGATATTTTTTATTTTAATCTGACATATTTTAATATAAAATACAAAATATCTCGTAAAATATTTAGTTTTCGATAATTTTACCGTAATATTTTTATAGACAAAATAATCAGACAAATCAACTGGTGCAAAGAAAATGCATAGTTGTTCGTAAGAAAATGTATGTATAATTTCCAATATGCAGCTGTATACTTTTTCTTACAAACAATTATGCGTATCAGTTGATTTGTCATTATTCTGTGCATAAAAGTATTACGGTAAAATTAATTATCGAATATTAAATATTTTACGAAATATTTTATATTTTTGAAACCGTGTGAGCTTCGGCGGACGCGGAGTAGCTCGCCGGAATCCAGGTTCGGTCGGTTGGGGGTATGTCAAATAAAAACAAATGCTCGTTTATAATAAAGTAAAGAAACAACATTTATTAAGTAAGATGTTGAAATGACTTGCTTCAAATGATCTGCTTCAATGCTCGTGTGTACATGCGAAGCGGGTGCGAAGCGAATGCGAAAGAGTATACAAGAAGTGTGAGTTAAATAGCAAAGTATTGGTGCGATCGGTATATTGACAACGGTGAAATAATTATTGAAAGCGGTGAAATAATTCTTTAAAGCGGCGTGAAATAATCGTACAAGTATCGGTGAGATTGGTATAAGCGACGGTGAAACAATTAGTAAGCAATAGCGGAATAGTTATTGAAGCGGCGTGAAATAAACACAAAGTAGCGGGAAATAAAGATAAAGTATCGGAAATAGTAAAATAAATTATTTGAACGAACGGTGAACTAATTATTAAAAGCGGCGTGAAATAAATACAAGAGCGACGGTGAAATAAATATGAAGGCGACGGTGAAATAATTATTTAGGCAAACGGTAAAATAATTATTTAAAGCAACGGTGAACGAATTATAAAAGCTCGACGTGAGGCGTCTCGGTGCGATCAGAGAGAGCGCAAGCGCGGGCGATCGTGTCGCAACGGTTGGTGCAACGCAACGCTCGTTGGTGAGTGCGTTCGTGACGGTATCGCGAGTCCGTTCGATCGTAGATAGTGACGGGTCGCTCGACAGCGCGGATTGGTCGACGTAGTTTGCTCGCCGGATGGATTCTGCGGATGAATCCCGGTGCGCGGCAACGCGAAATTAGGAACAGGACGTCGAGTACGCTCGACGGGAGTACGAGGACGCTCGCACTAGAGGCTTTGAGGCCGAAACTGGTCGGCGGACGTACGAGAACGCTCGTACGAAGACGGATTTGAGAGCGGCGACTCGACTAAGTATGAGGGAATGCCCTGCATACGAAGATCGATACCCGGAGGAGCCGAGTACGCTCGACGGGGTATACGGGAATGCTCGTATCGGAGATAGCAACGGTATCGAGAATGCTCGTGTACCTGGAATAAGGCATAGAATCCGAGTACTCTCGGTCGGACTACGAGAACGCTCGCAGCAAGATTGTTCGCTGGTTAGCAGCGAACAGGATCTGGTGAGAAGACGTACAGCCGGGCCTCTTTTATACCCGGCTGGCAGCCGAATGGCTTCGAATCGGCAAGCATCGGCGGTTTCGGCGGCGAGTCCCCCACAAAACGGAAATTTCGGAACGGTCGGGTGTGGGGGGTTTTCGGCGATTGACCGCCGTTGTTTTGATAAGAAGTTTATCGGCGCTCGATGCGCCCTTGGTGGGCTACGGACGATGGACGGTCCGTAGCCGTAACGATGCAGCTTGCGGGCTGCACCGTTACATTTTATATCAAAATATGTCAGATTAAGATATAAAAAATCTCGTAAAACATTCAATTTTTAGCTATTTTACCTTTATAATTTTTTATGCAGAATGTTACAAGGAATCTATATTTATATAAAACAATTAAAATGGTTTTATTTAAAAAATCAAAATTGACCTTTAAATTTCTGAAATGCTTCTATTTCTAAAAAAAATATGTTATTGTATAATGACCTCCTCAATCATACAACTTTTGTCTGAAACATTTTTGTCTATCGAGCTCATTTTTCGAGATATTTGACTGAAGCAATTAAAATGGAACACCCTGTATAAATTTGGTAGAATTCGAGGACATCTTTTGACATATATGGCATATTTTGAGGACTGTCCTTAAAATCGTAAGTTTTTTAGTTGGTGCGCGTACCATTTTTATGTTTATTTTTTTAATGTGATCTTATTAATATCTTTATTAAAAATGTTATAAAATAAAAATAATCTAAAAATGTTTTGTTTTTTTTTTTCTATATTACAATCATACGGTCGTATACTTAAAAAATATACACCACATATATATTGCAAATTGATTTCATATTTTGATAAAAATATATGAAAGTAATGTGTGTATATACAGTTATAAGGATTCCCTACAGTTATTAATAGAATAACAATATTTATATTATATAACTAATTGTAAATTAGTAAAAAAAATATATATTAATATCAAAACGTAGTAAAAGATGCAATGCATTTGTGTGCCATTTTTTAATTTATTTGCTACGTACTTTCGTTGTTAGGCTATTAGCTCACGATTTCTTCTCAAACATTATCCAAATCAAATATGATTGAGAACAATTTCTTTTTATTAATAAAAGATTAATTATTTTTATAAGCATTACATAATGCGTTCGCAATACACAAACTTAAGCGGTTAGACCACCTTGGCGATTTAACAAAAATTGATTTTTTTACTTAAATCGATAGTTTATAGCTTTAAAAATAGAATTCAAATGGTTTTAATTGAAAATTCTGAATCTAACTAGCCTCAACTGCTATAATTTCTGTGCGAAAGCGAATATGCGCCGCGTGCAAGCGGTTGACCGCTCCTTGACAGTCGTCGTTAAAGAGACTCAAAAGACATTAAAAACTATTAGAGAAGAGGCAGATGAGACAAATTAACTATTAGAAGGACAGTTATATAACCCAGGAATAGCAGACTGAAAATAAAATTGAGATTTTATTGTTTTATGAACAAAACAATAACTAAAATTTTAAACGTGTTTTTCTCAAAATAGCATTTTTAAAGTCTTTCACATTTTTTATCCGATTTATTTGAAATTTGGAGTGGATACTTAATAATAATTATAATAATAATATAACGTAACGGGGGGGGGGGGGCGTTCCTCTTTCGAAGCGCCGCCCGCGGCACCCAGACATTGTTCATTGTGCCTCCCCTCATAAACTTACTCATGAGAGACCTGTTTTTCTCCAAAAGAGAATCAGATCCCTCACCGGCAGCTCCCTGATCTGCTCAGGCCCAAGTAGTGCTGAGCCCAGCATCTTGTGTCTCAACCCTGCATGTGCAGGACAGTCGCTGAGTACATGAAGGCTTGTTTCCTCGTCGTCTTCACATGTCCTGCACCTGGATGTATCGCTACGCCCAAACTTGTACGTAGTAGTTTAAGGTGCCATGACCATCAGTAGGTGTACTAACAATTTTGTTTTTTTTTAATTTGCACTTTCACTACTTCTATCACATAAAAAATAAAGTAAAAAAAACGTCTACGATTTAAATAATATAATTATTATTTAATACCAGAAATATTTTATTAATTATAATTTAATTTGGTGTGTAATTTTTCACTCAACTTCGTTGAGTTACTTATTGCTCCAACCATATTTGTATATCTAATGTTCTCACATCAGGTAACTGCTAACAGTTTTTAGCTCCCCTCCAGACTACTTCCCTACTATAATGTATATTCCTACACACCAAATTAAATTATGATTAATAAAATATTTCTGGTATTAAATAATAATTATAATATTACTTAAATCGTAGACGTTTTTTTACTTTATTTTTTATATGATAGAAGTAGTAAAAGTGCAAATTAAAAAAAAAAACAAAAATTGTTAAATAAAATAATTTTATTTTATTATAATAATATAATGAATAAATATTTGCTAGAATAAATAAAATAAATGAGAACAAAAAGTATAATAGGCAGGAATCGAACCCAGGTCGACAGCGTGATAGCCCAGGGCCTAAGTGCCCGAGCTACGCCGTCATCTCGACAATCGATTGAACAGGATCGGAATATAAGAGACGCCATAAACTTCAAATTAATTTTTCTCGAAAACGGCTGAGCGTTGCGCCCTATCCTTTTACTCAAGTACTCTTCTGATAGAGTACTATACCATATAAAAATTTGTTTGAAATCGGTGACCCGAAGTCCGCGTCCTCCCCTTGTCAGATTTTACTCTCCAGTGTCTTAGATGTTCTCTGCGGAGCCATTCTTTGATCCTCCCCCTTCCTAGACAAAAGGGGATTCCCAGAGCCGGCCCTGGTCCTACCATCGTTATTTCTGAACCCGCTTTTGCCAGCTGATCCTGGATGTCTGAGTTACCCGGCACCCAGGTAACGATGACTTCTCTCTCTCTCGCCAATTCGTTCAGAACGCCTCTGCACTCTTGAACCAACCGCGACGTTATTGTCGGAGCCCCCCCTTGATTGCTGCCTGGCTGTCCGTACAAATTCTGATGTGCTCTCCCGCTTCTACCCTACTCCGCACGGTTTGAGCACAGCTTAGGATAGCCACAATCTCCGCTTGGAATACCGTGGCATAACTGTCGAGAGAAATGCTCTCCTTCTATCCCTCTCGACTACCAAAGAAGCCGGCCCCGGAGCCCGTGTCCGTCTTGGAGCCGTCCGTATACCAGACATCCCCTCCACGCACTCGAAACCTTAAGTTTCCACCTTCCTTTTCCCACTTCTCCGACCTCGGTATATGCACTTTGAAGCGCCTATCAGAAGCCCGAATAATAAGTATTCTGTCCTGTCGCATCTCGAATATCGGATCCAATAGAACGTCTTCCGGCAGCCTCGTATGCCGGGCTCCCTTCTTCCATTTTAGTTCGCATCTTAGACGGTATGTCACCATTGCTGCCGCAGCTACCACCACCTGGTGAAACGGTTCGATGCCGAACATTACGCCCATTGCCGCCACTGGTGTCGTAACCATAGCACCCAGGGCCCCTCTCAAAATCAGAGCCCTGACATGCTCCAGCGCAACTTTGGCTGTTTTCTTTCGCACCCTAGTCCACTATACTACGGCTGCGTATGTGAGTCTGGGGCGAAGTATGGCTGTGTAGATCCAGTGTATCATACTCGGTTTCAAACCCCAAGTCTGGCCAAAGGTCCTTCTGCACATCCAAAAATACTGGCACAAGCTTTTGCACCGGTTACGAAGGTGCTCCTCCCAAAGCAGTTTCCTATCCAGGATAACTCCCAAATATTTCACTAATTTGGTCGGAACTAACCTTACTCCTCCAAGAGTGGGTCCCACAATGATGCCCACTTTGTATTTGCGAGTGAAGACAGTAAGACCGGTTTTCAGTGGATTCACCGCTAAACCCGTCCTCTGACACCACTCTTCTACAACTTCCAGTGCCCCCTGCATGAGCTCTAGAAGCGTCTCTAGAAAAGGGCCTCGCACAAGTATTGTCGTCCGCGTAGCCTTGTGCAGTGAAGCCTCTATCGTCCAGTGCCTTTAATAATCTCTCTGCTACCAGGCACCATAAAAGTGGAGAAAGTACTCCGCCCTGCGGGCAGCCTCTTCCCACCCATCCACAGACTTTCGCAGTTCCCAGCAAAGTCATCACACGCCTTCCTAGCATGCCCCGGATCCATTCGACGAGCTTCATCGGGACACCTCTTCTGGCGGCTTCCTCACACATTACCTCGTGCAGTGTGTTGTTAAAGGCGCCCTCTATGTCCAAGAAAGCACCCACTGCGTAGCCCTTCCTTTCCAGCTGCTCCTCAATAAACGCTACCGTCTGATGTAGAGCAGTCTCGGTGAAACAGCCCGAACAATACGCGTGCTGATTTTTGTGGAGAGGGTGCCTCCACAGAGTTGTCTCCCTCAGATACGCGTCCACCAGCTTCTCCAATATCTTAAGGAGAAACGATGTTAGGCTAATTGGCCTGAAATCCTTTGCTTTGGTGTAGCTCGTTCTTTTCGCCTTTGAAATAAAAACTATCCTGGCCAGTTTCTATGCGCTGGGTGTGTAGCCCATCGCGATACAAGCCCTTAAGGTTCGAGTCAGTAGGCCCACGATCTGTTCCAGTCTCTCTTGTAGAAGAGCCGGAAAAACGCCATCCGGTCCCGCTGACTTGTAGGGCTTAAGAGGATGCTGAAGTCATATTGTTACCGACCGAACTTCTAATTTTCTGGAAAGTATGGCATTTTTTATTGCTTTGATAGAATTACAAATCCTTTGGTGTAAGTAAAGTGCACATGCTAATCTTTCGGTGGATAGTGAAATTTAAACCAAAAAATAAAAAAAATTTTTGAAAATTTATCGACAATGTCACCTCAAAGAATTATATCTTTTATATCAAAATTATACTGCTTCAATCTGCAAAACAAGAGTGTGTGCCGAAGAAGAGCGTATGAAACTTTAATGGAAAACCAAAAAAATAGAGCTTAGAGACTTATTTTCAAAATGCCATACTTTTCCAGATTTATGCAAAGCATGCGTGCAATATAGAAGAAAATGGTAGAAAAGAGCTATAGATTAGTTCCGCGATTTTGGGATAGAGGCGCTATACAGTTCTCAGTGCTATCTGTCATATACAGAATCTTTTAGGTTAGTTATGTCTGTTAGTTGTGCGTGTGTGTGTGTTTGTGTTATGTGCTACAAAACCCGGCTGAAAAAAATGGGTTGAAGGCACTCTGAAGGATAAAAAAGTGTATGTATTATACATAAATTTTGCAACATTTTTGCAAATATTTATATTATTTAGTTACATACGTTCATATTCTAACTTCTGTAAAATACTTTTATTCATGTGCTTCATGTGTTTATATTATATATATTATGTGCTCCATATTATGTATATTCACATCAAAGTATCTATGTAAAAAGTTAATATTATTTTGTATATTGTATATATTTTTATAATAAATGTATATGTCATATAACTTATTTATAAAGCATGAAATATAAAGGTATTTTTAGTTTCTTGTATGTATAACTTGTAAAAAAATTTGGATAAAAAAAACATTAATTTTGTGACTTGCAATAATCTGTTTCAATATATACTTCTTTTAAATACTTACAATTAGCCTTATTTTATGCGTTTACCTTGGTATCTAAAATACACATCAAAATGTAAAATTAATTTCTAGTTCAGTAGAAAAAAAAACATTGTAGTCTTACACCAGAGAGGAATGATAAAATATCATGTATATGTAATAACAAATAAATCACTTTTCCACTGACACTATACACAACTTTGCAGAAATAATTTTATTCTGTGAATTTTGAATGTGTGGTGCAGTTTAAAACACACAGTCGAAATATGTTTATATTTTTTAAATAATAGTTCTGATTTTTCATGAATCACAGTGGTTTTATAAAATGTTCAATTTTAACACTTTTTATTAGACTGTACTTTAGACAATATTATATTTTGCCATTTCTCTCTGTTGTAAGACAAGAATGTTTCGTTTCTACTGTAATACAAATACATTTTCGATTTTGATACGTATTTTAAATACCAAGTTAATCACATAAAATAAGGCTAATTGTAAGTATTTAAAAGAAGCATATAATAAAACAGATTATTGCAAGTCGCAAAATTAATGTTGTTTCTTTTATCAAGATTATTTTACAAATAATAGACACAAAAAAATAAAAATATCTTTATATTTCATGCTTTAGAAATAAAAAATATGGCATATATCATACATTTATTGTAAAAAAAGTATACAAAATGATGTCAATTTCTTAGAAAGATATTTTGATATGAATATAGATAATATGGAGCATATAATATACATTATATATATACATAGAGCATATGACGTAATAAAAGTATCTTACAATAAAGAATAAGACAAGCCAGAAGCGGTTTTCTCGTGGACTGGCATTAGAAAATTCTTATTCTTGTCTTCAAGCCAGAGGCGGTTTTCTCGTGGACTGGCATTAGAAAATTCTTATTCTTGTCTTCAAGCCAGAGGCGGCTTTCTTGTAGACTGGCAATATAGAATAAGACAAGCCAGAGGCGATCTAACGTCAACTGACCGTTTAGAAAAAAGACAGCTAAAGGCGATTTATTCGTGAACTGGCAAATTGTAAGAAATATAGTCAGAGGCGATCTATTGTGAGCTGACAATTTTAAATAAATATAGTCAGAGGCGATCTAACGTCAGCTGACAGTTTAGAAGAAAAAAATCTAAAGGTGATTTATTCGTGAACTGGCAAATTGTAAGAAATATTGTCAGAGGCGATCTATCGTGAGCTGACAATTTTTAATAAATATAGCCAGAGGCGATCTAACGTCAGCTGACAGTTTAGAAAAAAGAGAGCTAAAGGCGATTTATTCGTGGACTGGCAAATTGTAAGAAATATTGTCAGAAATGATCTAACGTCAGCTAACAATTTTTAATAAATATTGTCAGAGGCGATCTAACGTCAGCTGACCGTTTAGAAAAAAGAGAGCCAAAGACGATTTATTCGTGAACTGGCAGATTTTAAGAAATATTGTCATAGGCGATCTAACGTCAGCTGACAGATTTGAAGAAATACGTATTTATTTTAGTTAGCAATTTACTGCACGTGTGGTCTGTTTATATTTTATCAGATAATTTATAAGGTCATTTAACCTTTTTTCTTGCAATTAAAATTCTAGCGTATGGCTGAATGATGTACATACGAGACAAAATAGACTTATACAAGGTGTCTAATAGATATAAGTTAGATATGATAAAATATTTTATTTGAAAAATGTATGTATAATACTATATATCTAATTGGAAAAATATGTTATATGCTTTTCCTAAATTTATTCTTATGTAATTAATACAAAATAAATAAATAAGTTAATTAATTATTGAATACATACATATACATATTGAATATAGTTATCTTTATTTTGTATTTTATATAACTGAAATGATATATACTTCCATTATTTCAGTCATTATCATATAAAATACAAAATAAAAATAACTATTTATTGAATATATGTGTATATGTATATATTAATTAATTGATTAATTAGTTATTTAGTATTTACTACATAAAGAAAAAAATAAGAAAAGTATATGACATTTTTCTTCAGTGATATATATAGTATTATATGTATATTTTTCATTTATTATTTTGTCATATTTAGTTTGTATTTATTTGACACCTTGTATACGCTTATGTTTTCTCGGACATTATATTGCAGCCTTGCAACGAAATTTCAGTCGAGGAAATAAGCGCAAGCATCGTTTGTTTACAAACTTCCGATGACACACGTACACAGACCACACGTCAGTGTAGTGAGTCACCACTACAAACAAATGCGTACACACGGACCTACGCGGCATAGGTCCGTAGGCTGCGCCGATAATGTCATTTCATTTTTAGTACCATCGAAATGATGGCGCTTTCGCGTCGGAGTTCGCCCGTCACTTCAGCATCCTCTTAAAGGTGTTAATTGCCCACTTGACCTTCTCGGGCATGACAATCTTGGCCGCCATTCGCCAGTCCGCTTGTCGGGCTCTTCTGTGAACCCGGCTCCTTATATGCAAATAGCTCTCCCGGCTCCCTATGAAAGCCCGGAAAGCTCACTTCCAGTAGATGCTCCAGACATCGCTCTCCAGTCACCACCGTCTCATCAGGGAGTGCGATGGCTTCCAGAGTCGCATCCGGGTTCTTAGCGAGGATCCTGCAGATTCTTGCCGTTTCGGGCATTTCCTCTACTTCCTCGCAAAACTTCCTCCAGCTTTCCAGTTTTGCCCTAACCACAGAGTCTCTATATTCCTTCTGTGCTCTCCTAGAGAGCTCCCAGTTGGATTGGCGACCCGTGTTCCTAGCTCTATTCCAGGCCCTGCGAGCCGCCACTCTGAGACCCTGCAGTCCAGGGGTCCACCAAGAAGTTCCTCTACTATTTGTAACCGCCCTTTCGGGGCAATTATTTTCGTAGCAGTTTACCAGAGACCTCTGCAAGTAGTCCACACAGGTCTCCAGTTCGTCCTCAGTCCCGTGCCTCTTAGGGAAGCCTCTGAGACTGCTGGCCAGGTCTTCCCTATAGGAGTCCCACTTGGTTCTCCTCGGGTTCCTAAATTTGACTTCTTTCCCCCTAGCCTTAGCTATCCTGAAGGTGATCTGCCTATGGTCTGAGAGCGAGGACTCCGTCGAGACTCTCCACTCCACTACCTCCTATATCAACTGCCTGGAACAGACAGTGATGTCGAGCACTTCTCTTCTCGCTATAGTGCAGAAGGTGGGCTCGTCTCCTGTGTTGAGAATCTCCAGATTCGTAGATGCTAGGAACTCCAACACTTTTCTTCCTCTTTCGTTGGTGTCCGAGCTTCTCCACACAGTGTGATGCGCGTTAGCGTCACATCCCATGATCAGGAGAAGCCGTTTCTCTTGGCAGTAGTCTGCCAGTTTTATCACCGGTGCAGGCGGCACCGCCTCCCCCTCGTCATGAGAGAAGTAGGCCGAGCAAATAACCATTTTCTTCCTGTCACTGAAATCATCAGTGAAATCCACTTCTACAGCCGCAACGTCCCTGGAACACAGGTAAGGTATTAGCTGGGCTTCCATACCCTTGACGGCCACGCAGGCCAATCCACTGGGCCAATCCACTGGGCCAATCCACTGATGGGGCCCTAAAGAGCCTACCGCAAGCCGCCAAGCCCCTGATGCAACCCCGGATTACCCAAGGTTCTTGCATCAATGATATGCATGTTTGCCTCCCAGCTTGTTGCCTGGCCAAAACAGCCGAGGCCCTTTTGCTGTGATGCAGATTAATCTGGGTGAAGGCCACCCCTCTCGATCCCGCCATTTAACTACGAGACCGTTTTAGAGGACTCCTCCTTATCCCTCCTCACCCCCCCCCCCCTGCGCCCCACTTACCCGAAAGGCAATCCTGTCGAGCCCAAAGAATAGTTTGAAGTCCAGTATCCTCAATTTGAGAACACTGGACTCCGGGACACCGAGGACCAGGTTTCCACCTTCCCTGGTGGCCCCTACCCCCTCCGCGAACACTTTCCAGCTCCCGGTGACAAGACCTGGGTTCTACTTCTCCAGCCGCTTCAAGACCGTGGCCGCGCCCTCGGGAGGTCCCGGGACCCAAACCACCGCCCTGTGCTGCTTTTGAAGCGCGTCCATGCCCATCACCTTGAGCTTGGCGCCCTCCCACGGAATGATGCCGCCGATCCGCCCCACGAGCGAACCCAGCGACGCCTCATCCGCGCATTTTACCACCACCGCACCGCTCCTTAGAGAGGTGCTGTGGAATCTGGGCACCGGACCTTCTTGGATCTCGTCGATCTCTTTCGAGACCGCACCCTTCAACAGAGTCAACTGCTCTGCAGTGATTTCTGCCTCGGGGTAGCCCTCCGCCACAATCACCCTCGCCAGAGGGTCAGCAGCGTCCGAATAGGCATGGTGCCCATCGTGAGCCCTTTGCCTTTTCAGCGAACGGCCGCCCGATGGAAGGGTTTCATTGGAGCCCTTCCGACGTTTACCATCGGTGTGCCCCTTCACCACCTCCACCGGCGTACAAGGGAGAAGAGCGAGCCCCTTCCAGAGCCCCTGCTCTCAACCGCTTTGCCCTCCTTCTTTCGGCCCCGCACCGGTTTTTCTTCACTGGAGGTGAAGCCTCCTGTCGCGCAGCCGGGCCGGCTTCACTTCCAGAGCCCTTAAGAGTCCCGTCCGTCACTACCGTCCCAGCTCCTTCCCTCGGAGACCCGTCACGCGAGCCCTCCCGATTTCCCACTTCGTCCTCTACGTTTAAATTGTTAGTCAAGATGCATATAATAAAGTCTCAATCAAAAGTTTTTGATCTTTTGTTTTCTCCTCCAAAAATTCCAAACATAGATATCATTTTTAGGCTGCTAAAGCGGTTTAATCTCTTAAGGTTTATTGATATCAATGAGACTAAACAAGCAAAAAAACATAATTAGAAAAATACAGTTTATTAAATTTTGAGGATGTACTAATAAATTGAGACGAAACGTATAATATTTCTTCTTTTTCCTGCAATCTTCTTCCATGAATTTTTTTGTTTATTTGCTTTTTATTATCAATGATTAAATAAATATATATAAAATATTTATATTTTTAGGATACTATTTGTATGTATTTGTAAATATACCATTTGACGATATCTGTATAATAAATTAAAACGTTTACAATAAGTTTTCTTTTTATCTTCCTTTGTTGATTATTTCTAATAAATTTTTTAATAATTTAATACTTATTACTTTTTTAGTAATTTTAGAACGTTTAAAATAAGTAGAAAAATATGCGATTGGGATATTTTTAGGACAGATGCTAATAAATGTTATATAATACAATATTCTCTTAGTTTTCCTACAGTTTTTGTACTTTTGTTAATTATTTTTATTTAATTCTTATATTTGTTTTTCTTAGATTTTTCTAAAGATAATAATAAAGAAATATAAACTGGAAAAAACAGAATATATATTTCGAGGAGACGTACTAATAAATTAATATAGAGATTGCATTATTATATGATTTAGCATTTATTTTCTTTGTTTTAATGCTTATGAGAATGAAAAAACAAGTACACAGCTAAAAATTAAACTCTTTTATGTCCTTAAAATATACAAAACAATGTTCATATGTGTTAGGTCATTTATGAAGACTTTTATACGACAGATTTTGTCCTTAAATATTACCAACTAAAAAGCTGTAATTTTAAGGACAGTCCTCGAAATTGAATTAATACAGAGATTGCATTGTTATAATGATTTAGCATTTATTTTCTTTATTTTAATGCTAGTGAAAATGAAAAAAACAGGTGTAAAGCTAGAAGACATAAAAATAAATAAAAAATAAATGCTAATAAATTGAATTCCTTTATGTCCTAAAAATGTACCCAATACAAAATAATATTCATATGTATTTGGTCTATTATGAAGACTTTTAAGAGGATGCTAAAGTGACGGGCGAACTCCGACGCGAAAGCGCCATCATTTCAATGGTACTAAAAATGAAATGACATTATCGGCGTAGCCTACGCCGCGTAGGTCCGTGTGTACGCACTTGTTTGTAGTGGTGACTCACTACACTGACGTGTGGTCTGTGTACGTGTGTCATCGGAAGTTTGTAAACAAACGATGCTTACGCTTGTTTCCTCGACTGAAATTTCGTCGCAAGGGTGCAATATAATGTCCGAGAAAACATAGGCGTATACAAGGTGTCAAATAAATACAAACTAAATATGACAAAATAATAAATAAAAAATATACATATAATACTATATATATCACTGAAGAAAAATGTCATATACTTTTATTATTTTTATCCTTATGTAGTAAATACAAAATAACTAATTAATCAATTAATATATACATATACACATATATTGAATAAATAATTATTTATTTTGTATTTTATATGATGATAACTGAAATAATGAAAGTATATATCATTTCAGTTATATAAAATACAAAATAAAGATAATTATATTCAATATATATATGTATGTATTAAATAATTAACTTATTTATTTATTTTGTATTAATTACATAAGAATAAAAATAGGG
Organism: Linepithema humile; assembly: GCF_040581485.1. Taxonomy (NCBI): domain Eukaryota; kingdom Metazoa; phylum Arthropoda; class Insecta; order Hymenoptera; family Formicidae; genus Linepithema; species Linepithema humile. The sequence continues at coordinate 12,705,603 of NC_090134.1, read as the reverse complement.
AAAGCATATAACATTTTTTTTCAATTAGATATACAGGGTGATTCAAAATAACCTGATGTCCTTGCAATGCCATATTATTGAGCGAATTCTGAGATGATTTTTCCTTTTACAAAATTTTGTCCGAAACTTAGTTTTCGAGTTATAATTGAAAATAGGTAGCAACTTACGAGTTCGGTACAACGGGCAGGCAGGGACGCGCAATGTATAATGAGACTGTCAAGTGTTTACTGTCGTCTCATGACGCATTGGCCGTCCCTGCCTGTCCGTTGTATCGGACTCGTAAGTAGCAAACTATTTTCAATTATAACTCGAAAACTAAGCTTCGGACAAAATTTTGTAAAAGGAAAAATCGTCTCAGAATTCGCTCAAGAATATGGCATTGCAAGGACATCAGGTTATTTTGAATCACCCTGTATAGTATTAAACATACATTTTTCAAATAAAATATTTTATCATATCTAATTTATATCTATTAGACACCTTGTATGAGTCTATTTTCTCTCGTATGTATGTACATCATACAGCCATACGGTAGAATTTCAATAGTGAAAAAAGGATGAAACAACCTTATAAATTATCCGAAAAAAGAAAAACAGACCACACGTGTAGTAAATTACTAACTAAAAAAAATACGTATTTCTTAAAATCTGCCAGTTCACGAATAAATCGTCCTTAGCTCTCTTTTTTCTAAACTGTCAGCTGACGTTGGATCGCCTCTGGCAATATTTATTAAAAATTGTTAGCTGACGTTAGATCGCCTCTGACAATATTTCTTAAAATCTGTCAGTTCACGAATAAATCGTCTTTAGCTCTCTTTTTTCTAAACGGTCAGTTGACGTTGAATCGCCTCTGACTATATTTATTAAAAATTGTTAGCTGACGTTAGATCGTCTCTGGCTTTTGTAATTCTAAATTGCAAGTCCACGAGAAAACCGCCTCTGGCTTGCAGAGAAGAATTCTCTAATGCCAGTCCACGAGAAAACCGTTTCTGGCTTGTCTTATTTTATATTGCCAGTCCACGAGAAAACCGCCTCTGGCTTGTCTTATTCTGTATTGCCAGTCCACAAGAAAACCGCCTCTGGCTTGTCTTATTCTTTATTGTAAGATATTTTTATTACGTCATATGCTTTATATACAATATATATATGGGGCATTCTTTATCAACTTTACACCCATGCTGCCCATTTTCTATTTGATCTTAAAATTAAAAAAAAAATCTTAAAATTTACAGAAAAATGTAAGCTTTCCAAGGGCGCGTGGCAAAATTATCAAATTCAATTGGATCATACTTAAAATTTCAGAAAACCAAAAAAAAATAATAAAAACGGTAATTATTCAAGTGTAGCGAATATTCATTCGACGTTTTTCTCTTCCAATTAACACTTTCGAGTACTCTGTTTATCTGTGCACTGTCACATAAGTCTAAACTAAAATGGCGGATCCAATATGGCCGCCAAAAATTTAAAAAATTTAAGAAATTAACTGTGTTTATAAAACTTGGTATCAAGGGGTTTTTCGGGTTACTGTATACGAGTAAACTAAAGTTATCTAAAGTTATCTTTCAAAAATACAAAATGGCGGATCCAATATGGCCACCAAAACATTTTGAAAATTTTTAGAAATTAACGAATTTTTATAATACTTGGTATCAGGGGATTTTTCGGATTGCTAATAACGAATCTGAAGTCGTATTTCAAAAATTCAAAATGGCGTATCTAATATGGCAATTAAAAATTTGAAAAATTTTTAAAAGCAAGGGAGTTTTATAAAATTTGAACAGAGAGTTTTACGGCCAGCCAAATACAAATCTTAAGTCGGATTTCGAAAATTGAAAATGTAAGATCTAATATGAAGACCAAAAATATTGAAAATTTAGAAAATTGACAGATTTTTATAAAACTTTATACTAGAGATACCTCTGATTCTGATGTCGCCTGAGCTCTTACCCCCTACTTTTTGAAATCTTGATATGAAAAAGTCGAACTATTATCAGCATTGGAATATCTCTTAATCACCATTTCTTTGTTGATTGGGACGAAACAGTGATTTCTCAGAATTTCTGGAACTGGTGGAGCTACATCAAATCGTTTTTTCAAAAATCTTTTTGTCTTTTGGTGCTCTTTGTCATTATATGACAGTATACTAATACTTTTAGAACTTTTTTGAGCCCAGTCAACAAGTTTCTCGAATGAAAGAATGGCATCGTTCGGTTTACTAAGGAGGCTAGCTCGCATAGCTTCCCTTTTGAACACAGCACCTACACCGTCTGAAGCACCTTTACCATGTGCAGTGGCATGATAGTTCCATTCCGCTGCAACACCAAAATCCTCTTCGTGATGCATTAGATTCATCATCTGATATTTATTTTTAAAATGCTGTTTTGCCCCATCGCTAAAGTAGATTACTCTTCTTAGCTCAGGAATTATTATTTTCAATTCAGGAATCAGCATCTTTTGTACAGTATATGCAGCAGCTGTGTCATGAAGTGTACTATCCGACAAAAAAATAAAACTTTTGTGTTCAAGTTCTCTTTTTTTATAGTAACACACGACAGGAAAGACAGTACATTGTGAATTATTAAAATGGAACGCCTGCGATGCATCTTGCACAACATACTTGTAATTTTCAGAAAAATCTAATACTGCAAGAACTTCACTTTTTTTTAAATTTTCTTTTCTTTCTTGATAGAATCGAGATTGTTCTTTTGCAATGAAAGAATGAGGTTTTAGAATGATAAATTTGTCACAAAATTCATTCAAATTCCGACGACGGAAGAATTTGCGTCTGAAGAGTTGATCTGTCAGTTGTTGTCCAGACACTGAACTGTATGTGGTGAATACCTTTCTCATCTAAGAGTTCTTTCAAATGTTTTTTTAGTTCAATAATACCAGGACATTTACTGCATTCACCAATATAACAATTTTCATCAGGATTTTTGCACATGATTTGGCGTAAGCAATCTTTATAATCATGTAAAATCACATTGGAATCTTTAGTAAGATTATTTAAATTGACAGAGTCAATCATCAATTTGCAATTTTGATGTATCGTACAGACACAGACCGAATGCGTACCATTCGCACCAGCAAGTATACAATGTTTTGGTCGGAGTTGGGCAAATTTACTAAAACTAACATGACAGTCAGGATGGCATTTACTATAAATATCATAAAGACCTCTTAAGTCTGAAAGGAGAAGACGTTTCTGAATCAAATCTCTGCCCTCGTCATTTTTTACTGAAACCATATCTTTCATACCTGGCATGATTCTGCTATTTTCGTCACTATTGTAAAAATCTTTAATTCGTGTAACAGTACTTTCCGGCAATGGTTTACCATTCTTAGCAGTTGTTTCTGCTAAAACGCCCTTAGATGCTTTCAATTCTCTAGCTTTTTTTGCAAAATACCTAGAACAGTTGAATTCCCGAGAAATTTGACTTAGACTCCATGCATCTGGTACTACAGTCAAAATCGTCAATCTCAAAGGATTAATTTCAAGAGTGGAAAATTTTTCTTTCAATCCACTCAACATATCTTCCAACTCAATCTCTCTTTGTGATTTTATGTTGCATTCAATTCCACTGAAAGATAATGAAGATGCACCGGAAGATACAGAAATATTCTGTTCAGTATCATGAGTACAATTATCAAACGTTTTATCAAGACTCGATGAGACGTGCGTATCTTCATTCATGCGAGGATATTTCATTTTCCTACATGCTGCACAAATTTTAGCATTATCTGGAAATTTTGGGAATAATCGTTTGATAACACTCGAAATGCGTCGAAGATCTTTCTCTCTGTGATCTTCCACATTGTAGGGATTGCAACATCTATCTCCGTGTATACTGGACATATTCAGAATCAAATTCTAAGATTCACGATCAAAAATAGTACAGATAATAGAATTTTCTGTAGTATTGTTCTAAGAGCAATCCTAAAAGAACGGTTAAAAGTAGCTCTGAAAAGAACTGTTCGAAGAAAACCTCAGAGAAACGCTCAAAGCACTAAAAAGCCCAGAACCATGGGAGTCGGATATACAAATCCAAATATTAAAGCGTTTAGAAATTTACGGAATCACAATGAAACGTTTTTTAACGTTAAAATGTTGTAATGAACGGCGATAATATCGCGGTAGAGAAACTCTCTCGAATGTGTACAAAATGGATTTCACGATCTTATTTTATGAAACTTTTTTGACTAGGCTCAGAAAAAAAATAATGATCCAATTGAATTTGATAATTTTGCCCCCCCGCCCATGGAGGACTCTAATTTTGTTATAAATTTTAATAGTTTTTCAATAATCTTTAGACCAAATAGGTCGATAAATACGAATTTAATGATAAAATTTTAAAATCTGCGTCCCAAATATACTCCTGATACCAAGTTTTATAAAAATCCGTTAACTTCTTAAATTTTACAATATTTTTGGTGGTCGTATTAGATCCACCATTTTGAATTTTCAAAATCCGATTTGAGATTTGTATTCAGCATACAGAAAAACTCTTTGGTATTAAGTTTTACAAAAATCCGTTAATTTCTTAAATTTTTGAAATTTTTGGCGGCCATATTGGATCTACCATTTTAGTTTAGACTCATGTGACAGTGCACAGATAAACAGAGTACTTGAAAGTATTAATTGGAAGAGAAAAACGTCGAATGAATAATCGCTACATTTGAATAATTACCATTTTTATTGTTTTTTTTCGGTTTTCTGAAATTTTAAGTATGATCCAATTGAATTTGATAATTTTGCCAAGCGCCATTGGAAAGCTTACATTTTTCTGTAAATTTTAAGATTTTTTCAAAAATTTTTAGATTAAATAGAAAATGGGCAGCATGGGTGTAAAGTTGAGAAAGAATACCCCATATATATACATATAATGTATATGTGTTAAATGACATATGTCATACGTCATATAACTAATATATAACATAAGTTATATGACATATACATTTATTATAACAATATATAAAATAATATTAATTTTTTACATAAATACTTTGATGTGAATATGTATCATATGGAGCACATAATATACATAACATATACACATAAAGCACATGAATAAAAGTATTTTACAGAAATTAGAATATGAATGTATGTAACTAAATAATGTAAATGTTTGCAAAAATGTTGCAAAATTTATGTATAATACATACACTTTATCCTTCAGAGTGCCTTCAATCCATTTTTTTCAGCCGGGTTTCGTAGCACATAACACAAACACACACACACACACACACACACACACACACACACACACACACACACACACACACACACACACACACAACTAACATACACATAACTAATTTAAAAGATTCTGTATATGACAGATAGCACTGAGAACTGTATAGCACTTCTATCCCAAAATCCCGGAACTAATCTATAGCTCTTTTTTACCTTATTCTTCTATATTGCACGCATGCTTTGCATAAATCTGGAAAAGTATGGCATTTTGAAAATAAGTCTCTAAGCTTTATTTTTTTGGTTTTCTATTATTGTTTCATACGCTCTTCTTCGGCACACACCCTTGTTTTGCAGATTGAAGCAGTATAATTTTGATATAAAAGATATAATTCTTTGAGGTGATATTGTCGATAAATTTTCAAAAATTTTTTTAATTTTTTGGTTTAAATTTGACCAACTGCCGAAAGATTAGCATGTGTACTTTACTTACACCAAAGAATTTGTAATTCTATCAAAGCAATAAAAAATGCCATACTTTCCAGAAAATTGAAAATACCGGTCGATAAAGTAGGACTTAAGCATCCTCTTAATCAACAGAGCTTATGTCCTCGAATATTACCAACTGAAAACATTGTAATTTTCAGAACAGTCCTCAAAATATACCATAAGGAAAAAAAATAATGAGGACGGTCCTCAAAAGTGCAAAATGTTCTCAAAATATATCATATGTATCAAAAAAGGTCCCCGAATTGTACCAAATCTTTCCTTTATGCTCATAAAAATACTTACATGTCAAATGTCTATATAAAATATTTGAACAAAATATGTATTTTGAAAAAATGTTTCAAAAATTGTTTAGTTTTAAAGGAGTAATAAAAAGTAATAAAACAATATCTTGATAGTGGTGTCATTAAAGCGAGATTGTCGTAATTTTTAAAAATATAAATAATAATTAATATGAAACTTTTCGAGAGAGAAAGAGAGAGACGTTACTTATTAAGATTACTATTTTATTACTTTCTTAACTTAAAACTAAATAATTTCTGTTTAAATCTTTTGAAAAAATATATTTTTTTAAGACATTTTAAATAAATATTTAAAATAGATATTTTTTTGGGTGGTATTTATAGTCCGATTTAGAATCGTCTTATGATTTCATTTAACTAATAAAATAATGTTGCGCAACCATTTTGTTGATTGAATGAGGTTTTAAAATAATTTCGAGTATAAGATCGGATTATGAACACGATCCTATATTCAATGATTTTATTTAGATTTTATCTGGATAAAAAAAGATATCCAGGGAACATTATTGGGATCTAATTTAACCATATGTAGGATATCCCAAGGATTTATTTTTGGATGTCCTACGGATATCTGAAAAGCGGACATTCGGATATCCCACGGATGCCCTACGGATATCCTACGGCTTTGTACAAACATCCCAGGGATATCTGAAAATCCTTTACATTACATCCCACGGACATCCGTAGGATGAAATTTTGCTATGTGGGTATATATACTCGTGATAACTTTGGAAAAAACTTGAACAAAAATATTATTTCTTAACATAAATACAACAATGATAACTGAATATTGTGACGTGACATTTTTGAGGTCCGTCACAAGGGCGAGAAAGCCCGATCGAGGAGGAAAATTTGAGGTCGGAAACCCCACCGCGGGAAGGGGGCGACGACCTCTCCCTCTTAATATTCTTTTTGAGCATTGTAGCGAATTGCGCGAGTCGTGGTGAGTGGCCAAACTCCCATTTTGTGATTGAGGTGGAGCAGCCTTTGTGGGACCTGCGAGGGACTCAGCAGGCAGGACGACGGAGGCCCGGACAGCTCGATGACGGACTCCAGAACAAGGGCAAGTAAAAACACCCCTGCTTGTACAGTTCGATTCCAGACACAGTCGCTACCACAGTTACAGTTTCAGATTCGGAGCATATCGAGGCCGGTGGACGCACCGAGAGAGATGACGCCCGAGAGGGAAGCGCGCTCTCACACGCCGGAGAACCGGGGTGGAGTACCCGAACAAGGAGCTGTCGTAACGAGCCAAGAAAGCAGAATTAGGTCGGAACCTGGCCAGTTCCCGGCCGATTCAAAGAAGGTTCGGATCCGGAAACGGAAAAGGCCACGAAGAGCGTTAACGGCAGCTGCCAGAAGAGAGAGACCGGGGTCACCTCGGAAAAGCGTCACCGAGAGCCGATATATCGAGGAGCGACGCGAGCATCGAGAAATCTAGAAAACATCGAAGGATCAAGAATCGCTAATCGATAGCGAGGATCTACATGCGCAGGACGATGCGCGGAATGTCACCGCTGTCCGGCGAGTCGGCAACCTGAGAGGAGCCTTGAGGACCACAACGGGCGTACCGACAATTTGTAAGGCCACCACTTCGACTTCGCGGTAAGAGCGGTACCAGTAGGCGGCCCGAGCCTTGCGGAAATAAGAACATGCATAGTTTTCGTAAAAGGGTATTGAATGTACCGAAATGTCTCGCGGTATCGTGCGAGGTTAGATTTAGGCCGGGCCCCGCTGACTACCGCTGCTCTAGAATAAAATTTCACCATGCTTTTTCCCCTCGGGGCTGCCGAGTCGACAGTCGTTTTGCGTAGAATAATGTCTTTTTTGTGCGTAATAATTTGGCGTCTCTTCATGTATTTACGTACCAAGCGTAAGAATATTTGTGGAGTTAGCCTGTCGCGTATCTCTCGCCTCGGCCTTCTGTCGAGCGCTTACAATCAGAACCGTAAGAATAAAATCGAGACAGAATTCGTACTGTATGCTAATTTCTATTGAGAACGAATTGCGCTGTGTGCTAACTGTTATTAAGAGAGATTAAAGTAGAGTGAATCGTAACGACCGTACCTAATGAGAATTATAGAACTTGTACATCGAATATATTATACCGCGTGAGACGGAAGTACGCGGATTCCCGCGTACCAAACATCCAAATCATAACGCCTCTCACAGAGAAAAATTATGTCTCCCCTTCGCGCGATGGTTAAGACGTCTATCACCCGGCGTCAATCTCACTTGATCTAATTACTAGAATTAAATGTTATTTGTTACCAAATGAATGTGTTCTCAATAACAACCTTGCTTCGGACTCCTCTCTCCAAATCGGTATTTCGCATCTCTAAAGAACCTCGCCCCTTTGCCATTTGTAGAGCGGGCTAGTCGCGCTTATCGCCGTTGCTTTTTAAGGAAAATATGAATTCTAACGCATTCGTTTGTGCGGCGCGTCAATCCGCGCCTGGCGCCCAACTATAAGCATTGCGGTAATCAAGAAATCAATTAAACAGAGCAACGAAGTTTGGTACGCTTACCGGCGGGTGAACTTCTGCCCGACGAAAAAGTCGTCGCAATATAAAACCAACATAAATACTCACAGTACGAGGTGTGAACAAACTTCTTTTTTCTGATCCTTTTTTATCTCCCCTTAAATTGCAACCTTTGACACAACAGGCCATTACTTCAGAATTTATTGTATTTAAAATAAAAATTTTAAATATTTAAAAATAAAATGCAGTTAAATTATCTTTGTAACGATGCAGCATGCATCGTCACGGCTACGGACCGAACATCGTCCGTAGCCAAAAAGGGCGCATCGAGCGCCGATAAAAGTATCATAAACACCGACGGTCAATCGCCGGACGGCCCCCCACACCCGACCGTTTTCGAAATTTACCAGGTGGGGGTCCGCCGGCTAAACCGCCGATGCTTGCCGATCCTTCGCCAGTCGGGCGGCAGCCGGGTATAAAAGAGGCCCGGCTGTACGCTTTTCCACCAGATCCCGTTCACTGCTCGCCAGTGAACGTCCTGTTGCGAGAGCACTCGTAATCCTTCGAGAATACTCGAAGTCTATGTCCAGCAGCCTCACGAGCACGAGCATACTCGTGCACCAACCGAGCATACTCGGCCCCAGGAACCGCTTCCACGTTACGGGCACACCCGGATCCTCGCCGAGCATACTCGGCTCTAGACCGCGATACGAGAATACTCGTATTCCTGCCGAGCATACTCGGCCGCCAGGAACCGTCCTCCGTTCCTCCGTGCGAGCATACTCGCACGTTACCGAGAATACTCGGTTTCGTTTCCTCGCATACGAGCATACTCGTATATTACCGAGCATACTCGGTGTCGGTTCCTCGCATACGAGCGCACTCGTATAATAACCGAGCATACTCGGTCTCGTTACCTAAATACGAGCATACTCGTATATTACCGAGCGCACTCGGCTTCATTCTTACATACGGGCCTACCCGTATACCACCGGGAATACTCGGCTCCACGTCAGAACACCAGCCATTTCGAGACGCGGGCAATACGCGCGTCCTCGCTCTCGTCTTCATCCTTTTTAAAATCGGGTCCTCAAATCCGGCAGGCAATCGCGAACTAATCGAACCAACGGCGAACATCGACACCACCGCGCACGCGACCGAGCATATCGATCAGTCGATCGATCCTCGCCGCCGCTCAAATGCATCGACCCACGCGCTCGCAGTCGCCTAGGGGCCACTGCAACACCCGCGCTTGCGCTGACGCTTTCTCGTCACAATATATATTGTCCACCACCGCCGAGATAATTTATAACCCGCGTGCAAACCAACATATTAAAACGCTCTGTATCCACACGGATTTGTAAATTGTAGACTTTATCAGTTGAGAAATAAATCTTGTTTTAGTATTTCATTTTATTTATTTCATCCGAGCATTCTTCTGCGTGCCCCCAACCGACCGAACTCCTGACTCCGACGAGTTACTCCGCGTAAAACAACGTACCGTTTCATCTTATAAATAAAAAAATGAAAGTATTAATATATTGCTAAAAATTATTTCATATATATTAATATTTATATTAATACTTAGAAAATATATCTATTTTAAAAGATATCGCTAGGATCGAGCGGCAGGTGGCGCCAGCTGACAGCAGCCTATTTCCAACCAACTCCGAATCGAACGATAATCGATTCTGCGCCGGCGCGCTTTCGTTCTTTAATTTAGGGAAACAAGGAACTTTCTCGAAAAAGCGAGAAGATTCCAAAAAGTCGACGTTATAAGAGAACCAAAAGCGAAAATCACTCTTTATCGTCGAATCATCACAAGCAGTCGCAAATCAAATTAATATAGAGAGACAGTCGGGTCGAAATCGTTATAAGAACTTAGTCGAATTCATGTAATATTCTTTCTTGTTTAATTACACAGTTATCAGTTATATTAAATTCAGTGCTTGATTTCTTAAACCTACATCCTGTCGTATCCTAGTTACAAATCGTGCCGGAAAAACTATCGTTTTTGCAATCTTAAACAAATAAGGTCAAATAAAGAACAACGGTTAAATTAATTTGAAATGACCAACAAATAAACGAATGATTATAGAAAACTTTTATTGAATCTTAATATAATATCGAGTCGTATAAACTGTTATCGAAGTTATTCCGCGAAGAACGGAAGTATCTTGCATTTCAGAAGTGGGATTACGGGCTCCTCAAGCCCGCGTCGAGTCGAGAAAGACGAAAATCGTGGTTGTGTCGTGTCAGACCAGATTACGGTCGCCTCAAGTCCGCGTTTGGTCGAGTTAAATAAAAAATCGTTGTCGAATCGTGTCGGGCAAGAACAATGCCGAAAACTCGATCGATGATGGATCGAGAGGAGCTAGAAAAAGCTACACTGGAGCAATTACTAAAAGAGGCTCGTCGTTATCAACTTCCGTTGATTAACGACAGAGACCTACTAATAGAGTCGATTCTAACTCACCTGGAGAGAACAGGACCGTCGGAGAGGACGTTAGAGACGCAGCAGATTCCTGGCGAAGTCTATGTTCCGGCAGCGTCGTCCTCGAGGCGAGCCGTCGAAGGAGAGCCGTTGACAACGGAGATGTTCCGCCAGGCAATGATGGACATTTCCACGACGATCCTGCGACAGCAGCAGAAGCTACAGCAGCAACAGCAGCAGTTCATACTCCAAGTGATGCAGCAGCTGGTTCCTAAAGCAGGCAACGGTCAGGTTGGCCGAGTCGAAGAAGAGGCAGACCCAGGTAGCCCAGAATCACTAACAAGAACAACAGAAGATAATGTGACAGCAAATTAATTTCCGTGAGTAACGGACAAACGCTATCAAACGCGAGTGCATTACCGGCGGGAAACGCGGTTAGCTGGCTGGTCTCCCAGATACCGGAATTTGGCGGCGGAGAAGATGAAAATGTGTCGGTTTGGGCAAGACGAGTCGACCAAGTGGCGGTTATACACCGTGCGTCGGACGGAATTACGTTACTGGCCGCGTCCAGCAAACTCGTAAAATTCGCCCGCCAGTGGTACGAGATCCAGACGAGCGAAGTAATCGAATCCTGGCGAGGCCTGAAGCAGGAACTATTTAAAATGTTCGTAAAAAAAGTTCCGTTTTATAAAGCAATGCAGAAGGTCGAGGCGCGAAAGTGGAGTCCCCACAAGGAGACTTTTGACAGTACGTGATCGCCAAATTAGCAATGATAAATAACTTGAACCTACCGACAAAAGACGCGATTCACCTGCTAATTGGTGGAATAACGCAGAGCTCGTTGAGGGCCATAGCTCTTTCGCTGGCGGACGACACGGTGGACGGTTTCCTCGGAAAAATGCGCCACGTCGCAGAAGGGGGTGTAGATGTGGAAAGGAAGTCCACCTCAATAGCGAGTGCGCCTAAACAGACAAATAACTCTTGTAGAAATTGCGGTAAAAAGGGCCACTCGCATAAAGAGTGTAAAGGTAACACTACCTGCTTTTATTGTAAAGCAAAGGGTCACCGTCAATACAATTGTCCCGTGCTCAAGAACAAGAACAGCGGGAAGCCGACATCACAGCACCGACGTCTTCTACAGCAGCTGCCGTCTCAACCGAGACATCTAATAACGACGTAGTGGCGGTTGTTACAGAAGCAGTCTGTTCAAAGCTCGAACTGTCCCAGCCTATGGCACAGATTACAAGCATCTGCGGAAAATTATGCGATTTAACGGCGTTAATAGATGCCGGCAGTCCGGTATCGTTCGTGAATTATAAAGTTTTCGTCGAATTTATTAGGCTATGCACTGAGAAAATATTACCCTCGGATAGAACGTTGACGAATTTAAGTAAAGAACCGTTGAAGGTCATAGGAATCGTCCTGACAAAGATAACGCTACGGGACTTAGAAAATAGAATAATTGATATCTCTTTGTATATATTGGATGAATCGTTCGAGGGCGACTTCATACTTGGTCGGGACCTAATTGATAAACAAAAACTCACGTTAATATATCGGTACAGCGAACCATCGAAAGTAAGCTCGACGAGCCGAGTAAGCTTGTTCGAGCAATTGCCGCTTTTCATTTCGAGTAATCCTGCAGATGACCTGCAACAAATTATAGAAAATAACACGAATGATTTAGATTTAGACGTTAAAAAAGATTTAATTAATTTAATTTTAAGTATAGAGTATAAGGAAATAATGCCGATCAAAGACGATTACGAAGTGAAAGTACACTTACGTGATCCTTCCATTTATGCATATGTTTCGCGTATGCGGAGCGCATGCAAATCAGAGATAACCGATGACCTCTTAAAAAGGGGAATTATCCATCCGAGCGTATCACCATATTGCGCGCAGATAATACCTGTAAGAAAAAAAAATGGTCAAGTCAGACTCTGTGTCGATTTAAGGCCGCTTAATAGTCGGATCGAAAAACAAAAGTATCCCTTCCCGGGAATAGAAGATTGTTTATCACGATTATCGGACAAAGCCGTATTCACTCTACTGGATTTAAAAGACGGGTTTCATCAAATAAAAGTTCACGTCGATTTAACCCGTTACTTCTCGTTCGCGACGCCTGACGGCCAGTTTGAGTATACGCGTTTGCCCTTCGGGTACTCGGAACCAGCACCAGCCGAATTTCAAAAACGAATAATACAAATATTAAATCCGCTAATCCGGGCCGATAAAGTACTAATGTATATAGATGACGTGCTAATTCCGACTCAAACCATCGATCAGAATCTCGAAATACTACGAGAAGTGCTTCATATTTTGAAGCAATACAGTTTCGAATTAAATTATAAGAAATGTCTGTTTTTGAAATGCGATATCGAATTTTTAGAGTATATAATCTCGATTAACGGAATCACTTTGAGTCCGAGACACACGGATTCGGTAAAAAGGTTCAAATAGCCGTCTAACGTGCATGAAGTACAGCGGTTCCTCGGGCTTGCAAGCTATTTCAGAAAATTTATAAAAGATTTCGCGCTTAAAGCGAGGCCGCTCACTTTTTGAAGGATATTAAATTCACTTTTGACGAAGAATGTGTAAGAGCTTTCAAGCAACTAAAACAGGAGCTTACCTCCGCACCTGTCCTAGCACTTTATAACCCGACCTTAGACACGGAACTGCACACAGATGCTAGCAGTCAAGGCCTAGGTGCAATCCTGCTCCAGAAGCAAAAAAGCGGAATGTGATATCCGGTTGCATATTACAGCCAGGCCACCAATCAAGCTGAAACAAGATACCACAGTTTCGAACTTGAAATTGCTTGAAATGCTCGCGATCGTAATGGCCATTGAAAGATTCCATCTGTACCTTTTCGGGCTGACCTTTGTAATAGTAACAGATTGTAATGCCCTCGTGCATGCAGTAAATAAAGCGAATCTGAATCCGAGAATAGCGAGATGGACGCTCACCTTACAGAATTACCGCTTCAGGGTGACGCACCGGCCAGGTAAAAGAATGGCTCACGTCGACGCCCTTAGCCGATGCGCCGGCTACGTCAACGAGCTACCGCTTGAAAGGGAGCTCGAGTTCCGTCAACTCGCCGACCCTAAAATTAAAAAAATAAGCGAAGAATTAAAAGTTAAGGATAGCGATAAGTTTCCGTTAATAAATGGTTTAGTTTACTATACCCAAAACGGGAAAATGAATTTCGTCGTACCTGAGTCGATGGAGACCAGCGTTATCAGGGCTCACCACGACGACATGGCCCATTGCGGTCTTGGGAAAACCTTAAAAGGAATTAATTAGAATTATTGGTTTCCATCTATGCGAAAAAAAATATATGATTATATAGAAAATTGTCTTACCTGTATCATGTCGAACGACGCGGCTACACGCTTTGAGAGGGAAACGAGTCTCTACCCCGCGCCGACGTCGCCGTTAGAGGTACTCCACCTCGATCACTTCGGTCCTCTGCAGGAAACTGAGAACAAATTCAAACACATATTTATTGTCGTAAATGCTTTTACACGATTTACGTGGCTGTGCTCCACGAAATCGACGTCCACAGCCGAAGTGGTGGTTTTTATGGAACATTTATGCTCTACTTTTGGTATCCCGCTCGAAGTAGTTTCGGACAGAGGGACCGCGTTCACCTCTAAAGAATTTGCGAAATTTGTAGCTAAGCGCACGATTAAACATCGGAAAGTAGCCGTGGCGACACCATGGGCAAACGGCCTCGTGGAACGGGTGAATCATTTTGTCAAATCATCGTTAACGAAATTGTTAGATAGCGCGGCAAAATGGAAAAGCAAACTTGGAAAAATGCAATATATAATAAATAGAGCCCGGATTTTCCGCCGGCCGACGTACCATTTCGAGTCGACCGTAGCCAGTTCCTCACAACTCGCTTCACTTCGACCCGCTCGACGAGCGCGACATGGTGGGGAGAACTAGCTACGGTTGCTCGATCTGAGAACTTAAATCCGGGCTCTAATAATAAATAATACTCACCATGCCGTAACCAAGTCCTGTCCATCCAAGCTGCTTCTCGGTTACGAGCAGCGCAACCATGCCGACTAAAAATTTATACGTTTCACCAAGGCGCTTGCAGGCGTCGATACAGACCTACAAAACGAACGTAACACGAATTGTGAAACGGCGCGTAAGGCCACCGATTTAATCAGAGAATACAATAAAGATTATCGAGACGCTAACCTAACAGAAACCAACAATATATCACGAAGGCGATTACGTGATGATCCGAAATACTAGGGTTAAACCCGGCGAGAATGCGAAGCTAAGGCCAAAATATGTCGGGCCGTACTTAATCAAAAAAATTCTCGGTAATAACCGATATGTAATCTCAGACATACCTGACTTTAACATTACGGCAAAGCCCCTGGATACGATTCTCTCGTGCGATCGCCTCAGATCTTGGATCAGGTGTGGTCCTCCTGAGGAAAAACCAGAGGAAAATTAATCAGTTTTTTTTGCATTTAATTAATTTTGTTAAGTAATTTTAATTGTTAGTATAAATAGTAGAAATAAGATTTCATAACTGTTTAAGTTTAAAAGCATACTGCAGATGCAGATCGAACACTCACCTCGTACAAGTCCATGTAGACTACACACTTCGAACCACTGACGCACTCATTGAATGAATTACGCAGCGAACTTGTAAAAAGAAACTTCGGGGCGAAGTTCAGCGCCAGGACGGCCGAGCTAAAAGATATTGCTAGGATGGAGCGGCTGGCGGTACCAGCTGACAGCAGCCTATTTCCAACCAACTCCGAGCCGAACGATAATCGATTCTGCGCGGGCGCGCACCCGCTCTTCAATTTAGGAAAGCGAGGTACTTTCTCGAAAAAGCGAGAAGATTCCAAAAAGTCGACGTTATAAGAGAACCAAAAGCGAAAATCACTCTCTATCGCCGAACCATCAGAAGCAGTCGCAAATCGAATCAATATAGTGAGTCGGGTCGAAATCATTATAAAAACTTATTGTTAGTTGAATTCATGTAATATTCTTTTTTGTTCAATTATACAGTTATCAATTATATTAAATTCAGTGCTTGATTTCTTAAAACTACATCCTGTCGTATCCTGTTGCAAGTCGTGAAGAACTATGCCGGAAGAACTATCGTTTTTACAATCTTAAACAAATAAGGTCAAATAAAGAACAACAATTAAATTAATTTGAAATGACCAACGAATAAACGAATGATTATAGGAAACTTTTATTGAATCTTACTATAATATCGAGTCGTATAAACTGTTATCGAAGTTATTCCGCGAAGAATCGGAAGTATCTTGCAATTCTGACTTATTAATAGATAGATAGATGGATAGATTAAAAGATATTGCTTATAGCGAAATATTAATTGATTTAACATGCACGTAACAATTTTAGGTTATAAAAATTAAAAGTTTATACTACAACAAATTCTAATTTTCTGCAAAACATACAATTATAAATAAAATGTAAAATGTTAAACTACATTTACTTTAAAATATATAATCTTGAAATATATACTTTATATAAAATGTTTAATTAAAATTATTTGCATACCACGTTGCATACGAATATTTCTAGTCACAAGCACGAAGTAAGCTCTTGCTTTTACAAGGGAACGTTCACAAGTGTCCCCTCCCGATTTGATTCTCCTTGAAATATGTTGTAAAACATACAATTTGAAGAGACACGTATTTTTTTATAGCGGCCCTAACTCAAATTTAAGGGGTGAAACACCCTTTTGAAAAAAACGGGTTTTTTCTTTGTGTGTAACTATCGCCAAAACCGTAGGAGATACAAAAAAATGTCTCAAATAGAAGTTGTATGGCTTGTAATAGGCTTTATAACTGTGTAGTTGAATTTTCAAAAAATGTAATTTTTTTTAATTTACCTTCACTCCTTGTTATTATTTTTTCGAATTTCAAAATTTTTGTTATGACAAAAGTTGTAGCATTTTTTACGCTGAATTTAACCATATATGATTTTAAGTAGTATAGCAACACGGGTTCTAACTCAGGAGCAATGAGGGGGGTGCGGGTGAAGAGGGGAAGGAGGGGTATCAGGTTACAGTGGAGGGGGTAATGACGTCATCGTTTTAGAGGAGAGGGGGTAAAATTGGAGTGGAGGGGGTGACGAGGGAGGTGCGGGGGAGAGGGGAAGGTATCGGATTACATCAATTCCTGGAAGAGATAAGAATACCTGGAAAAGATAAGATAAGGATTGTTTATACAAACATCAATTCCTGGAAGAGATAAGATAAGGAATGTTTATACAAACATGAGTCATTGGGAGATAAGGATTGTTTATACAAAAATGATTGATAGTTCCGAGAATTGTTTATATCCTTTGCATGCACGTGCAGGTTTTTTCTCCACATCAAAGGGCAGCGCCTGTTTAAATTACATCATCGCTATTTTTAGAACAGACAAGTGAAGGGGGTGATAAGGAATGTTTATACAAATTTTAGACAGCGCCATGTTGCCAGATTTCAATATGTGTGACATCATCGCTATTTTTAGAGCAAAAGCCCATAGCAACAGGCAGCCACGTCAGCATTTTAGGCGCCATGTTGCTAGATTTCAATTTTGTGTGACATCATCGCTATTTTTAATTAGTGTCGTGTGCAACAAGCGGGTATATAAAGCAAGTGAAAAAGAATAGAAACCATCAGTCGTTTGAAATCATTGAGAAAATCACTAGTTTGCTGTGACGTTTACTAGCAACGATGTTTTACACCATGTCAACCGTGAATAATCAGATTAACGAACAGCAGAGTGCGAAGAAGCTGCAATTACCCAACGAGTAAGTCGTTTCTTTAGCTACATCTTTAAACTTAATTGTTATACTTTTAAACTCACAATTTATTTTTTCACAGAAAACAAAAAAGTAATTCGCCAAAGATGGAAAAAGAATCATCTAGGATCTTGGTTAGAAGATACTATTTGACGAAGACTGGGTACAAGTATCTCGACATCGGAATCAACGTCTCAACGTCGAGCTGTGTGGAAATCGCTCTCGGTGACAATCATGGTAAGGAGCTACGTCTATCATACGACGTATGGAGAGAACTCTAGAATCAACGGGGCATCATCGCCAGCTTCTTTAAGAAAGATGTGGACGAAGCACCGTCTCAGACCGTTGGACACTGCACGTTAAGTTTTGGAAAAATTAACAACCTAAAAGTAATGCGCCTGGCAACATCAGCATTATGTTTAATCATGTCAAGCCGAACCGTGTGTAACATGTTTGCACTTGAATATTGTGTAGACTGCATCAATCATTCGTTGAACAACATCACCGGTATGGTTGATGTCAAGTTCGCACACTTTTTAGAAATCGCGAGGAATGCGAAGAACCCCGATCACGTGGCGATTCGCAAAAGCGATTTATTCGATAAGAATAATATAATTGATTGTGAACTGGTGACTCAGGTCTTTGCGGAATTGTAACAATTGTGTATTACATATTAATAAATATTATTTCAACTGTAATTAAAATTTTTTTTATTATTTTTCCGTGTCATCTTATCCACCATACCGACTTATCTTACAACGCGCGCATTAAGTTACCGCTGGAGCAGTCGCTCCTAAGTTCGGTGAATGATTCCTAACGATTTCATTTTATACATCTTTAACTGTCTATAGTATAAACTTATTTTTAACTTAAATATGGGAGAAAGGTAAAAAAGCACTATATTTTATAAAAAAATTTATTTGGAATATATTTTTAAATTGTATATATATGTATAATAGTTAATTATAATACAATGTAAAATATACATAGTTTATTACCATACATCGTCTTTATTAATCCAAGAATTATGCGAATTGTCGAATCCCAACCACTTTACAAACGCTTTTCACGATTACGAGGGGGGACGGGAGGTGCTTGAGTCTCCCTCGGACGAGGCTCGACTACAGCTATCGGCTTGTGGTACACTCTGCAATCCTTACACTTCTCTTATTCGGAAGTTTTTCTATTCTGATCACGCTCCATTTTCTATACTTTTTTTCTCATCCGCGTGCACACTTTGAACTGATAAATTACTCTTATCCGCACACCTTATATACAGCTCGACGCAAAAATGTCAATTTCGCTGACTAATAAACGTTAAAAGACGTTTGATAGATGTTTATAGTGGTTTAAGTAATGTTGAAAAGATGTACAAAAGATGTTAAAAGTTGTACGTAAGACATTCAACAATACGTTAAAAGACGTACAATAGACGTTCAAAGACGTACAACAGACGTTCAATAGACGTTCAAAGACGTTCGATAGATGTTCGATAGACGTTCAAAGACGTTCAATAGACGTTCAAAGACGTACAATAGACGTTCGATAGATGTTCGATAAACGTTCAAAGACGTTCGATAGATGTTCGATAGACATTCAAAGATGTACGATAGATGTTCGACAGACGTTCAAAGACGTACAATAGACGTTCGATAGACGTTGAAAAATGTTCAATAGACGTTCAAAGACGTACGATAGACGTTCGATAGGCGTTCTTACAAATAATAATAATATATTATATCTCATGAGATAGGCGATAGGTCATATTACATGGTGGATTATGTAACGGGTAAAAGGCGGAATAAAAGTCATACGGGTGCAATATACATCATTTTATTAACATAAATCATAGTTGTTTTACATGTTTGTTACGCTCAAACCACCACCACTTGTACAATTTGCAAACATTCTGCATAGCGCAATGTCTCGTGTGATACCCACAACGCAAGGTTCTGATTACATCCAAGTTCGTCAGGCGTGCGATATCTTCGTAATCCACATCGATCGTTTCGATCTCGAAATCATCGTTATCCAAAATTTCACACAACCACTTTTTTTTCTCGAGTCCTTTCACATAAATTAGAGGCGGCTCCGTACCAATAGCCTGTCGTATCAGATTTCTCGCCTGACTGTACGAAACGTGTCCATCTTTCCATTGGAAGCCGTGGTGGTGTATCCGTAACCAACACACCAGCGATTTTTCCGATTTTGTCAACATATACCACGGTACGTGTTCACGAAATACGTAATGAGATAACGTTTCGCCATCTCGAAGTACCGCTGCCTCTTTCACAATAAAAATGTTGTTGAACGCGTAACCTTGCAGATCGACGAAAATTGGTACAAACGACCTCGTCGTCGATCGTCGGAAAACTGACATGTCCGCGTACGCATCTCCAATTTATAAAAAACCATACGAGTCTGCGCACAATGTTATTCAGTGGACTATATTCAACCATTCGATCGTGTATAATGAGACAATAGGCGGTGGTGTTGGCCGGTATATTTTCTTTACAATCAAATTCTATTCGCACGTCAACGGTAGCGCTCTTGACAGAGTCGTTTTGTCGCGAACAATCTATGACTACGAACGGACCGGTTATCAAGAAATCATCGATGTCCAAATACGTATTATCGAATCCGTAATAAGCTTTGCGGAAACGCGCATACATGTTGTACAGTATAGCGTATCGATTTCTGTCGAAATCCAAGTTCATGTCGTCGTACGGATAAAAATCTGAATTCAGATGCAGTCTCACATTGGTGAGTTTACATGCGTCAAATTGCGCAGCGTTTTCAGGCAGTACATTTTTTCGACCGGTTTGTAAAGCAAAGATTACGTATCTCGGTTTTTCCAATTGCGTCGCGGCTTTGACCGCCCAGGAATGCTTCGTTGTATTCTGCAGCAGAGGAAATTCATACAAATCCCACGAACGGAAGCACACGCTTAAATATCTTCCACTTTCCAAAGTTCGAAGAAGAGACAACTTGTTGACTTCGCTCAGAGATACGTGTGGCATTCGCCACTGTATCTTGAGTAGTTCAATCGTTGGATTTGTACCGACTCGTCCAACGAGACAATTGTTATCGTTGCGCGATCGTATCAATACAAGTTCGTGACGAGCGTTGATTACAATCCGTTTGTAGTCCTCGCAGAATCCCAAAAGAGTATTGAGCGGAACGCAAAAATTAAAGTTTCCATCGATCAACGGATATCCATTCGGAATTCACGATGCATGTTTCAACATCTTGCTCTTCTCCGTCGTCAGCGATATATAATTTTTGATCGTGTTCGTTATTCCAACGTTTCTGTTACGATCGATTTTAACTCCGTCGAGCTCGTATCGCATTTCATCAAACATGAACGCGACACAATTATTTCCCATTATACACACGTTATCTCTATTCTCATCGGCAGGAGTAACGAGTTTTCCTTCAATGTAGAGAAAACTCTCACACGGCAACGTGTATAAATCCTGTTGTTGTATAGGTATTCGTATCTCGTCGCTGTGTCCTAACGTTGTGTTAGCGTACGGATTGTACGTGTGCATCTCATATTTCACGATACGCTCGTCGAAGACTGGCTCGTCAGCGATGTCGAGTATATCCATCTCTTTAAACGTTTCTCACAACAAATCCCAATAATTTTAAAAAGTTTACGTTTGTCGTACTGAGCCTCTTGATTGGCGATTTTTTCTCAATTTTCATTGTTTTCTCAATCACTCGCTACTCGTTCAACACGAGCATTTCCTCGCACTACGTCGTCGCAAGTGCAGTCTGATGGTAATTTCCTCTTCGCGAAAGTCAATCAATCGTCTTTCTTGATCCACCACGCGCAAGGTGATATCAGTAACGCTCCTTGCGATGACCGGAAGGTAAATGATTTGCGCCGGTGTTTCTGAGACTTTATATCCCGGAGGCACGTTCGGTGAAAATTCGTGTATCGTGTGCACCGACTTGTCGTTGGCGTACGCATTTACGGTAATGCTGCATTCCACTCTTATAATGTTTACATTGACAATGTTTACCGAAAAGTCTGATTCGTGCCACTTTCTCGGTTCCAGTATACGATCCGTCGAAAATCCCAACAATGATCCGATGGTATTCGGTTTGGCGAAATTTATTCGAAAAGCGCACACGATTTCACTCTTCATGGTATTAACGTTGGGACGAAGTGACAATGGATAATCTTGCTCTTCACTTTTTCCTCGTTTTTGCAGTATCGCGCGTTTCAGATAAGAAGCAATGGCGTCCAATTCGTACGATCCTTCGGGAATTGTAATTTCCTCGTCATTGTCATCGAAATAAAAGTTATTGTTCGCTACTGTCACGTTCGGAATCGTGTTGTAGGTCTCCATCGTGGTTAGGCCGAGCTCGTAGTTCCCATCGCTCAAGTCTATCGGTGGAAAATAATCCACCGTGAGAACGTTGCTTTTACCGCTTAGAGTAAGCGTCAGCGACATTGCCGAGATTCTATCGATGACTGATGTCGATCGATGGCTGATCGATTCTTAAATGTCGGAGGAACAGGAGGCACAATTGTCCGCGGATCGTTTGATCGTACGTCTGGTAGGCTGTGCGATTGTACGTTATCGTTGTATCGGTGCCTCCGAGGTAGCGTGTAATCTCCTTCGGCGGTTGCAAATTGCCAAAGCTGTCAAAGTATACGGCGCGATCGCCTCTCTTGGCGTACGCCACCCAATGCGTGCCCGACCCGTCGACATTGTCCAAATTCACGATACCGCTCTTATTTTTATGTATCTTGTCGGGTAAAGCGTTACGCATGTAGACACCTCGGAAATATGGTATTCGCATACGCCTCGCCAATGCAAACAATTGTAGATTGGTGGTGGCACCCGCGGGCATCTTTATCGTTTTTTCGACGTTTTTTTTTTTTTCTTCAATCCTTTGCCCCGCTTGTACGGAGCGAGATAAATCCCCCGTCCTTCCATAGCTTTATTGTGACGTTTCATCTCTTCGAGTTGTCGTCGCGCGGCCTTAGAGTCATTCACCGCTTTTGCAACACCCGCCGCTCCATCGGCAAGCGAACCGATGACTCCCAAGAGCGGTAACAACGGTAACATACCACCGTGTTTCGAGGCCGGAAGCGTTCTCCTCTTGGTCTTCTTCTTTCTCTTTGTCATACCCATCCCCAATTTCGTCTTTGCTTTCATAGCAGCCCATACGGCGGTAGCAGCGGCCCTCTCACCGAGCCTCGCGTCCGCAGCGGTGATCCGTTCCCGCGCTTTATCGGCGAGAACGCGATCGGCAGCGTGGCGGTCCGCTGATTCGCGGTTTTGCGAGTACGCGATGTCGTGATCGCGGCACGCCGCGTCTAACGAATTGATACCTCGATCCCTTCGCGCGAGTCGTTTCCGCAGACGAGTCCCCGGCCCGCAAAATTGGTAGCCGGGTATATGCAGCTCCAACGGTAGTCGATTTATCACATTGTTTAGTAAACCGGCACCCTTGTATCGTTTCATAGAGCGCGAATTCTAACGTATCGCGTGTAAATCACATTTCCAACTGTGGTGTGTTTCGACAGCGCTCACCTATAAATAGGAGGCGCGTATTGGTCATTAACTAGTAGAATATCAAAGTTTGTCAGACGACGACGTACAATAAATAACCGGGATAATAAGAAGGAACGGAATGAATGTCGCAAACGTGTATTGATAATCGTGTGTTTGAAACAACATTTTTTTTCAGGACAGTGTCCGAATTATGTATGGAAATAAAGATATTTTAGATCTAGGAACAAATATCCGAGCACCGCTTTTTCCAACATCCGATGCTGCGCACTCGTCGCGTAATAACAAGGATGAGAAAGAGTCTGGTAAAAAATGAAATTTGTACAACAACCGTACACGATCCGTGTGAAAAACATGGATGATAAGACGCAAGGGGTTTGTAAGAAGGCGTACAGACATAGTAAAATGTTGCCAAACACGATACGCGGTATCATTTGCGGTCCCTCGAATTGCGGTAAAACCAATGTAATGATTAGTCTGCTGGAAAGTCCGAACGGTGTACGTTTCGAAAACGTGTACGTGTACTCGAAATCGTTGAATCAACCAAAGTATCGATATCTCGAAAGATTGCTCGGATCGATCGATGAAATCGGCTACTTTACATTCTCGGACAACAACACAATTGTACCGCACAGCGAGGCGTTACCGAATTCCGTATTCGTCTTCGACGATATAGCGTGCGACAAGCAGAATGCGATACGCGAGTATTTTGCTATGGGTCGACATTCGAAGGTCGATTGTTTTTATCTATGCCAAACGTATGCAAAAATACCGAAACATCTCGTGCGCGACAACGCGAATTTACTCGTAATATTCAAGCAGGATGGAACAAACCTTAAGCACGTCTACAACGATCATGTGAATACGGACATGACGTACGAAAATTTCGGTACATTGTGTCACGCATGTTGGCAGCACAAGTACGGATTTTTAGTGATCGACAAGGATAGTGCGATTAACGATGGACGTTACAGACGTGGTTTTAACGAGTTTGCGGTACCGCGGAATGGTTAGTTGTTCTCGAGACGTTGACGATGACGCTCGACACGAAAGATATCGACGAGAGGGAGAAGATCGCGAAGGAAATCGCTCGTACGAGCGAGTCGATTCGCAAGAAGCATCGGACGTTGAAGACGGGTAGAGTGGAGCAAGAGGTGCAATTGGAGAAACGGTTGAAACCGATCGTAGAGCCGTTGAAACGAATCGTGGAGAACATCAAGGGTGACGATGATTTGGTTGACGATCTCGAGATTAAAAACGAACCGGACATCAAACGAAAGCGGACAAGCTCTGAGAAGAAGAAAATCAAGCGTACCTCGTTGACGACACTGATACAGACCCCATTGACGCCACCGATACAAGCCTCGACTCCGTTCCAGCCGCAAAAATTGGTGTTTGAAGCGCCGACATATTTACCGACCGAAAACGTGTTCGAAACCACGGACCCGTCTTTCGTAACATCCGTGAGACAGACGATGCAAACGTCCGATGGTCGGGAAGCTCTGTACGGCCAAATGGGTCCGCTGGGTCAAGAGTACATCGGGGAGCTCTTGAGCGGTGATAAGAAGAGAGGGATCGACAACGTGTACGGTGTATACTTCAACGATGCGGGAACGTTTCTCGGAGACAAGGTCTTCGACATTGATAGAGACGACAATGTGATCGTGGACGGTGTGAAATACGCTGGCACACCCGGCTTGTTTGAATTAATATTCAAAAGACTTCCCGACGATACGCTGTGTACGGAGGATGACAAACAAAAGTACAAGAGCATACTACTACTCGCTACTAACGCTCACAGACGCGGTCATAACGCGCATTTACCTATATTGGGAAATAAAGGATACAAATACAAACATATCATCACACCTCTGATATCTAAGAAAGGTGGAGGTGTTGCACATCTCGACAAGAGAGGTGCGGGTCGCACGTTACCCAAATGTAACATACCACAGACCATGATTGTGACCGACAACGCGGTCGATTACGTGCACTGGGATGATCCGAACGAATTGGTGGATCGCTTTCGATTGCTGGACGCCTCCCGTCAGGCGGGAAACAACGCGCACAATAACGAGTTTCTCTCGATTATCGAGGAACTGCGCGAAGCCGGTCTGATTATAAATTGATCGTCGTTGTCACCGCTGTAACCAGTATTGCTCGTGCGATGCTACAGGAATGTCTATCAACAAATTCGGACTACAGCTAGGAGGAGGAAGCGACAGGGTGACGAGACGTGGATCGTGGAGCGGCGGAGTCTCGAAGAATTACGTGCGCGAGCATTGTCTCTGCAAGGATGGTGAGGTTTTCAACGCCAAGTCACGCGTAATCAGACATCTCGCCGACCCTAAAGCGGACACCGACGCCGTCAACAAGCTGCATCTGGATCATCACTTACAGCTTATGAGCGATTGTGCGAATCGAGATCGTATGCTCCATGAAAATTTTAAGCGAGAAGTACTTTCGCGACTCGAAGATTCGGAGAATACCGAGCGGACTTGGGAGAGGGACCACGACGATTACATCGAGACCAGATACGTGACGTTGGAACGACAGATTCACGATCTGAGAGGTCTCCTCGACGAGAGTGTAGCGCGACTCGATGGAAAACTCGTCGATCGCGAGCGAGAGACGAAGAGTCTTGTCGAGCGAGAGATTCTCAATCTTCGTAGAGCTATGAGAAAAAATTTCATTAAATACTACGATGGGGCGATGAAGAAGAAGCAAAACGAATCGCAATGAGCAAGAAGGAAGCGGTGAGCCTGGAGAGGAAATCGCTCGTGGACGAGCTCCACGCACCGGCGAGAAGAAACTTTACGCGTCGGCCAGTCGTCGTGAAAGGATACGATGATTTGTGGCAGGCTGACATTGTCGAGATGAGACCGTACTCGCGATCCAACGGCGGCTACAACTACATTCTAACCGTTATCGATGTGTTGAGCAAGTGCGCGTGGGCCGTGCCCTTAAAGACCAAAGGTGGAATCAAAACGTCCAAAGCATTTTCCGCGATATTTAGGGAGAGAATTCCGAAAAATTCGCAGACCGACCGTGGAAAAGAATTTTACAACAGAGATTTCCAAAATCTTGTCAAGAAACACGGCATCAATCATTATTCGACATACTCGGTCATGAAGGCTTCGGTGGTGGAACGATTGAATCGCACGTTAAAGAACGAAATGTGGAAGTTTTTCACGCTCGCGGGATCGTACAAGTGGATCGACGATTTACCGCGATTGGTCTCGGAATACAACGGTCGTAAACATCGTACGATCGGTATGCGCCCGATCGATGTCACTCCCGAGATCGCAAAGGGACTCTTGAGCACCGTGTACAGTAATATAAAAATGCCGCGCCGGCGAAATTCAGGGTGGGTGATCCGGTGCGCGTGAGCAAATTCAAAACTGTATTCGAGAAAGGATACACGTCGAATTGGTCGACGGAGGTGTTTAAGATCGCCACGGTGCAACGTACCAATCCTGTGACGTATCTGATTAAAGATTATCGCTGAGACCCGGTCGCGGGAGGCTTTTACGAGTACGAATTGCTCAAGACCGCTCAACCCGACGTTTATCTCGTGGAGAAGGTGTTGCGCCGAAAGGACGATAAGGTGTTTGTAAAGTGGTTGGGATTCGATAATTCGGATAATTCTTGGATAAATAAAGACGATGTATTGTAATAAACTATGTATATTTTACATTGCATTATAATAAACTATTATACATTTATATACAATGATGTTCTTTATTACTACAACATGTTACAATATATACATTTAAAACTAATAATGACAATAATACATAAAATATTAAACTATATAAATTACTAAGCATTATTTACAATTGTATCTTGTAATGTCTCCATGGTAGAGTGTCGGTGGAACCGGATACGACGTGCCGCTTATCATCGTACGGACTGAGCGCGAGCTTCGACTCCGACACGGTGTACACCTCGTGCATCTTTGAGCGGATGCACGATTGACGCCGCGTTAGCTCGATTTCGTCGTTGAGACACCGAGTGTAATCGTTGAACGTTATCGTTCTAGCGACTACATTTTTCTTTACGTCGTTAACCTTTTTGGTATCTTTTTGTCCGGTGACTCTCAACGCGTACATCTTCGCTCTCAGTCCGACAAATTCCGTCATGATCGCGCCGTTATTCTCATCTTTCATCAGACCGGGTACTTTCTTGTTGGCGCGCGGTATACCGTAAACGTTGTCCTCGGAGTAGTCGCTCGTGTCGAATTTGGATATATCGCGTTTCATATCGTGATATACGTCCTCGCATTGTAGAAAGTATATCAGACTATCGGTATCGGTATACATAATTTTGCAATTGTCGCGGTAGAGAGGCGCCATGTACTCGTAGTGAAACTCGTACAAGCAGGTCTTGGATATGTCGAGGATACACATACCCACGTAGATTGGCTTGTCAAATTTCACTTCGAGTTTTCGCAACTCTACGGCGACTAGATTCTCCGAGAACACGCTTCGACTATGGAAATTCGGTTTCGCGATCAAAGCCTCCGCTCCGTACCGACCCTCCCACTGTGTAACGAGCCGTACATCCGTGTGATTTCGCACATTCTCCATGGTTTTACCGAAAACCGCGTTGTTCATTAATTTGTATAAATTTTTCTCGAATTCGTTTGTCGCCCGTGTCCGAAATTGTGTATTTAGTTCGATGTATCCTCGAAGCCATGGAGATTGCGCGAATTGCAATACGCGGTGAATCTTTGTAACCTGCAACCCGTGTCGAATACATTGTTGCAGGTTACGGTAGTGAATGACGTATCGCTGCTTATCGCACAGCGTAGCGAGTAACTTGACCTCCCGCTTGCCGGGCGGCTTATCGCGCGTCGGGCAGAACGGCAGGTCGGAATGCGCGTCGTGAAAATTCACCGGATACGTAAGGTTGACTTCCAGTACATAACCTGTAGCCGACTCGGATGCAACGAACATTACATCAAAGCTCGCGACATTTTCGACCCACTGAAAATCGGCATAGGGCAACGGTTGACACATTGCCCAGCCGTACAAGTTGTTTACATCAAAGTACATTAAGTACGATGATGATTTCGATGGATCGTACGATGACATGTATTTGTTGTTGGCGGCGGCGTATTGGTTGGAGCATTGGCTGAGACCACCGCGTATACCGCGCTCGACAAACAGCACTATATCGATGTCTGTGAGCAACTCGAACTTGATGCCCGTGTGCTTCAACATGGCGTCCCACGTGTATCCCGGTAATGTGCAGTGCTGTCAGTCGGGCCGGGTTGTCCCTCCAACGGCTAGGCCGCGCGCACGGTAACCATGGTAACCACAGTAACGTGTTGTGGGTGCAGTTTTGGCACAATCCCAGTGAACAGACAGATACTGGTAAGGTTTTTGGCAGTTTTCCTTACCCTTGCAACAAATGTTGTTATTCTTAATAATTTCTGCCAAATAAAGTATTTCTTTATAATTATACAAGAATGTTTTTTTACAATTATTCTCATCCTATTCCTTTTTTTAAATAATTATTTTTATCCTATCTTATTCTTCATAAATTTAGTCTTCAATCTGTGTTATCAAAAAAATAAAAATTTAGATTTATATTTACTGGGATCCGCACGCTTACAATACGTTACTGGGCATAACCTGGTTTTTGGAAGGGACTGGAGGGGCAACCCGGCCCGACTGGCAGTACTGGTAATGTGTATGAGCGGGATCTAAACCGTAACTTTTAATACACATGTTTCGAAAATTTTGAAAAATATCCGCCAACAAAAGAACGTCTGTTTCACAAATATAAATCGCTGTATTGACCTAGATCTTCGATTCAAAAGGTTTGCCAGACGTTTGTCGCGTGCGCGTAATCGCTTTTGGATACTGTTTCTCCGGTGAGCGAACTGTAAAACGATTCGCGCGATGGTAGGCTTGTGTCCCGAAGCTTGTCGACGCTGTCGATGTACTCGTAGGGAAACACGCCTTTCCGAGTAAGCAAATTGAAATGTTCCGCGGATAAATGATTGAATTCCGATCGTGAAATTTTTAATTCATCTATAGTTAAATATGATGCCAATTTGTCGAGACTTGTACTGAGAAATTCTGAATGAATCGATAAATCGTAATTTTATACACAATTTTGATTTTTGATCCTCGGTATCTTTAACGATTTTTGTGAATGAAATGTAACGTTCTTTCGTCAGCGGTAACAATTCGACGCTGCCTTCGAAAGCATTGGCAACGTCTTTGATTATAAAATGCGCGTCGTAACCGGATAAATTATGAAATATCACCGGGATAACGTGGGAGTCTTTGTAATTTAGATTGCACGACGAGTGCGCGGGACCTCGGTAACACCCGGTAAGATGACAATGATTACGCACCCGCGTATCATCCGGTGTAAACGGTTTCTCGCACACGTGACACGTCGCGGTGCTACGGAATTTTTCCGATTTCTCCGGCGTAAGATCCGCCATGGGGACGATATTGGTGAGGATCGTTTTCACACGGCGCGCCAAATCGTGAAGTTCATTGACGAGCCACGCCACGCAATCCTCACCGCGATACGACTTAAAACTAGATAATGAGTTATCGTATGTACAACTTACATAATATCTTACGCTAAACACATTGTGATGTTGGTAGGCGTATGTGGTACGGTTTTGTCCCTCCTTCTTCTCGAGCGTACATTCGAGATCGGCGTATACAACAAACGGGAGCCGCTCCTTCCGGTTGTAGTTGCGGAACGTCAGCCACTTGTCCTCGCTGGGGAGAACGATGGCGCAGTCGTTTATCTTGCCGCAGTCGACGCTGTGCGCCGATAATTTCTCAATTGTTCGAAAATAGTGTAAACACCTGTAATAATTTGTATGATTAATAAAGTTTTGAATTATTCTATAAATGTGTTTTTACTCACCGATTGCAAATGTATTTTTTACATTTTTCTTTGCTCAGTTGCGAGCTCACTAGCCGAGACAGATCCTTGATGCACACAAAGTGTGCCTCGTTATTTCCAGGCACATAGAGAATGTTGACGTGCTTCTCCATCTTGTCGTCGGCGAGGCGCAAAGGGATGATTTTGGAGTCTTCCATAGTAAAAACGTTGACGGAGATGGTGTTCAGTTTTTCGAATTTTGATATTTGCGGAAGCGTTATGGGGAACTCTATGCCGCACAGGTTGAGCACCGTCGAGTAATGTGGGTATTCTATCGTCCTTTCCGAATTTCTTTTCGTCGGATATAAAGCGGCGACGACTGCCCACGCGAAACACGCATTGTCCGTCGATTGCACGTTGACCACTGCCCTTTTTAGCATAATTTTCCGCGGTAACTGAATGTGGCATCCCGCGCGTAGAGGATTAAATTTGACGTTGATGGTGAGGTCCAAGATACGTGACAACGCCCATCCGCTGTCGCGTTCTTGAAACTCCTCCAGAGACGCCAGGATGACGTCAACCACATGCTTCGTGTACCATTCTTGTACATCGGTTGTTGGCAATAGCTCGCGGTTCTTGGTGGCGATGGTCTTCACGGCAGTCTTGTCGCCTGCGATGAATTCCCCGTTGAACACGGTGTTGATTTTAACGTTTCCATGCTCTGCCATGACGCTCTGGATCCGCTCGATGATCGTATTTCTTATCTCTTCCAAAAATTCACGAGGATCGATGTATTCGTGATTGACAACCGCACCGGTTAGTATTCAATTCCTAAACGCCGTCTCGATCTCCTTCCACGTGTAGTCCTTCTTCTCATATCCACCGTATCCGGCGCCGACGGGTACAAAACGCTCTTGAATGATCTTCCTCACACCCTCTAGACGCACTATTTGCGCCACCAGAGAGTGAATTACTCCAGTTCGTTGCTTCTTGCGACATTTTTTCCTCAGAGAATCGAGGCACTCGTCGCACTCGTAGTCCCATGGGAGGAACTCTCCCAACGTTTTGATATTCGCTGCTCGTACGGTGAGATCACGCTCCATCTCCATTGCGAATGACTTTGAAGACTCATATTTTTTCTCACTTGCTTTATATACCCGCTTGTTGCACACGACACTAATTAAAAATAGCGATTATGTCACACAAAATTGAAATCTGGCAACATGGCGCTTAAAATGCTGACGTGGCTGCCTGTTGCTATGGGCTTTTGCTCTAAAAATAGCGATGATGTCACACATATTGAAATCTGGCAACATGGCGCTGTCTAAAATTTGTATAAACATTCCTTATCACCCTCTCCACTTGTCTGTTCTAAAAATAGCGATGATGTAATTTAAACAGGCGCTGCCCTTTTAAGTGGAGAAAAAACCTGCACGTGCATGCAAAGGATATAAACAATTCTCGGAACTATAAATTATTTTTGTATAAGCAATCCTTATCTCCCAATGACTCATGTTTGTATAAACATTCCTTATCTTATCTCTTCCAGGAATTGATGTTTGTATAAACAATCCTTATCTTATCTTTTCCAGGTATCCTTATCTCTTCCAGGAATTGATGTAATCCGATACCTTCCCCTCTCCCCCGCACCTCCCTCGTCCCCCCTTCACTCCAATTTTACCCCCTCTCCTCCAAAACGATGACGTCATTACCCCCTCCACTGTAACCTGATATCCCTCCTTCCCCTCTTCACCCGCACTCCCCTCATTGCTCCTGAGTTAGAACCCGTGTTGCTATACTACTATTTTATTATGTTCCAAAATCGCATCTTTCAAAAATGAATCATCAGTATCACACTATATGCGTCGCGCTGCATGACGCATCGCTTATACCGCACTTGTGTTGTGCAATAGTCGTTAAATAAAGATAAAAATAACATGTTATCACATATTTGAGGAAGAAAAGTTAACTAAAATTGTTGCTAAAGCATCCCTTCCACATTACACCTTTATAGATAATCGCTGCATTTCGTGCGCAGCGCGTTGTCATATACAAGTTTGCTATCAGCGCATATTACACTTTGAAGTTTCGCTTGTAGTGACTACGGGAAAATAATTTATGAAACGAAGACAGTGAATGAATCAATCTATTCAACATATATCCACCTTGACTCTACCTTCTTGGCCCGACTTTACTGACAATGAATTGAAATATAAAATTCTGTACAGTTTACTCTTTTTCAATAGTTTAAATATACTGCGATATATTCTACATACTATTACATTATTCTCCTCAAATTGTATGTTTTACAACATATTTCAAGGAGAATCAAATCGGGAGGGGACACTTGTGAACGTTCCCTTGTTAGTGCAGTCAGTTCAGTTCACGCTCCTCATGGTTTAGCTAAAAAGAACAGATTTAAGATGGCGACGAAATGTTGCAAGTTATTCCATTCGGCAAACCTCCTCCTTCGTGGAACATTTTTTGTGACCAATTTTTTTCTCTGTACGCTATCTAGTTAAGTCTCTTTACTCTTACTTCGTGGTTCTTTGATCAGAACATTTTTCCGAATACTTCATAACATGCTAATCTTTATATCTAATTTTATTCGTCTTATCGATTACACAAACGCGGCACAAACGATGCGTTATGCATATATATGCATATATTACGACGCATATAGTGCGACATTGACAGCTCATTTCTGAAAAATGCGATTTTGAAACATAATAAAATCATATATAGTTGTATTCAGCGTAAAGAATGCTACAACTTTTGTCATAACAAAAATTTTGAAATTCGTAAAAATAATAAAAAAGAGTGGGGGTAAATTAAAAAATATAAAATTTTTTAAAAATCGAGCTACGCGGTTATAAAGCTCATAAAAGACCATGCAACTTTTATTGAAAACATTTTTTTATATCTTTTACAGTTTTGACGATATTCAGTCAAAACCAAAAAAACCGTTTTAGCTTGTAGGGGTTGTTTCAACCCTAAACGTGCGAGAAAGCACATAAAAAAAATATATGTCTTTTATTTTGAGCTACTTTACAACATATTTAAAGCTCGTCAAAATCGGAGGGGGACACTTGGGTCTCTTTCCTTGTTAGTAGTGTCATTTTTGAACTTGGCCGGAGACACTACCGCGTCTCCTGATCAGTTCGAGGTAAATTAGAAATCTATATACAGTTCTGTAAAGTTAGTTTTTTTAATAAATTATGTTAATATAATTATGTTGATTGACATTAAATTCTCTTTTAATTATTTTATATAAAAATATATTTTATTATATATTAATGTATAGAAATTGTACTTGTACATACACAATATTTTGTTTAAATTTACTATACAAGTAATTCATTAAAAATTAATTTTTAATTGTATATAATGTGATATTATACAGTGTATATTTTTTGTAGTTGTGGTGCAGAACCAGCGAATAAATACGTCAGAGACAGAAATTGATAATGTTATTGGGAAGTGGCTGGTCCAAGCCCCGCTAAGATACAAGAGAGAAGTGTATGTATAATTCCTATCTGTATATATTTTGTAATACTAATAACAAATAAATATGTATATATTTTTTCGAAAGTATGTGTTACGTCCTGATAGAAGATTTTTTGTACTCGGCGATCAATGTAAACGGGCCTGATCGCACGAGCCGAGCGATACGTTTAGGATTTGCGACGGGTCAGCGACTGGAAGAGTCGTTTTACTCCGTCGACAAGTCAACCGCTCGCAGGTTCCCTTTTGGGTCAAGGAATTGAATCCCTTTTACCCGGGACGGAGCCTTCGTGCATAATTTGAGAGGGAAGAGTGATGTAACGAACGAGGAGGATGTAATTAAATGAATAAGATCGAAATTTTAATTTGATAATGGCTTAACATTTAATCTGATATTTGATTTTGATACAAAAAAAACTTAACTCTTAATCGTAGGTAATGTAGTATATACATATGTTTTTTTATTTTTTGTGTATTTTTACAATAGTGTGTGTGTGTGTGTATGAGTGTCATTCTTGGAGACGGGTCGCGGCGAATTCTCGGTCCTCACTGATAACGAAAATTAAATAAATTTGAGGACGGAGCAAATAATAATAACGAAAATACCGGTGAAAGGGAGAGGAATCAGAGAAAATAAATTTAAAAAAAATAAAAAAAAAATAATGAACCAACTTACTTGTTACGGTGAGAGAAAGATAGTCGCTCCGATTTAAGTGCAGAGTAGTTTCGGATCGCTTGAAGTGGGCGCCCTGCTGAGGAATGGTGTTGTGTAGAAGACGGACCCTCTTTTTGTAGATATATAGAATATATAGAATACATAAAATTTCAGTATAGAATTCAGATCTCATCTGGATAAATTAATCATTATTTTACATCTGGTTTTTATGTTGCAGGAAAAGAAAATTTCAACAATTGAAGGAACTACATATGCTAATCAGACGAGAAATATTCTGAAATTTATTTTAGATGATAACGTTTCCAAAAAATAGTCGTGAACAGGAAAAAAACAATCAACACTAACGAAAGACACAACATTTGCTAGCATTATTATAGGTAATTAAAAACAAAAATATTATAAATATAAGTTTAAAAAGTATGTTATAATTAACACAGTAAATTAGTTACTTTTCTTTAAATAAATTTCAATTATGAAAAACAAATCAATATATACAATTAGATCAATCTAACAATTTAAATGTAACAATTGTTGTATCGGACTCGTAAGCAAACTATTTTTAATTATAACTCGAAAGCTTCGGACAAAATTTTGTAAAAGGAAAAATCGTTTCAAAATTTACTCAAGAATATTGCAAGGACATCAGGTT
Organism: Linepithema humile; assembly: GCF_040581485.1. NCBI lineage: Eukaryota > Metazoa > Arthropoda > Insecta > Hymenoptera > Formicidae > Linepithema > Linepithema humile. Next base: position 12,670,662 of record NC_090134.1, on the reverse strand, counting down.
ATTTTGAATCACCCTGTATATTATGTATATTATATGCTCATGCTCCATATTATATACAGGGTGTCCCATTTTAAAAACTCCACGTGAATAACTTTTCAGAGAGACTTTTTCAAGAAAAATGATTTAAACCAAAGTTGTTGGGTTTGGAGGGGGACATCCGATGATGACATTGGTTTAACCTAGAGCGTACATGCCAAGGTCATATAGAGGTCAACTTTGTTTTTTTTAAATAGAACATCAAAGTATCTATGTAAAAAGTTAATATCATTTTGTATATTGTATATATTTTTTTAATAAATGTATATGTTGCGACGTGAACTAGCCTCGGAATCACGCCAGATCCAAGGGAGCACGCCCAATGGAAATCGGTAACCGCGATACTCCACGATCTTCGGGAGTTAGGTAACTTACGCGGCGTCGGCAGTAAATGCACGACTCGGTAACTCGCGGTATCGGCAATAAATGCTCGATTCGGTAACTCACGGTATTGGAAATAGATGCTCGATTCGGTAACTCGCGGTACTCCACGCTCGTCGGGAGCAAGATAACTCGCAAAATCGGCAATAACTGCACGATTCGGTAACTCGCGGTACTCCACAAAAGTCGGGAGCAAGGTAACTCACGCGATATCGGTAACCGGAAATGGGCGTCAGGTGCGAGTAATCGCACCGCGGTATCGGTAACTTCAACAGTTCCCTAAAATGCTCGGCCGCTCCCCGCTTAGTATATGGCAGAGGGGCGCAGTTCTTTTATTTAACGTTAGATATCTGGAGTGAGAGGCGAACACAAGGACAACTCAATAATTGGAACTTAACAATGATGTATTTCAGTGATTCGGTTACAAGGTTAAAGATGCTTATATAGTTCGGCCGGAGCCGATACGGCGGAAATAATTTGATGCGGTAGTAAGGCCATTTGCCCAATCAATCGGTAACAAGAACAAATTTCGATAACTACACGAAATTTCGGAAACGCGATCACGATAATTCGCAGCTAATCCGACGATATCCAGCAAAACAAATGACTTGTATTACGATTATCCGACACGGCCGGTGAAGGCCAAATAAATATACTTTGAACGACGGTAACCTAACGGCCAGAAATGAGATGTCGCGGAACGGCTATTTTCGCGGGCTTTCACGTTTCTCGCCGAGACGCTAACTTGGCGGTAACAGCGGTCTCGCGGAGAACGTTCCCGAGCAAAATCCGTCCGCGGACATTTACCCACGGTACTTCCGGTACGGTGATAACGCGACAAAAACGGTAACAGAACGGTATCGTAAGAAAGATGGTAAAAAATAGTCAGTATCTTCAAAAAGAAACGGTAACGGAAAGACGGTACGGTAACGAAACGAAACGGCAACGAGAAAGAGACTGTCGGTGCTTAATTCACGCAAGACGAAGAGACTTTTACGCGATATCCGAAGCCGGCTGGACATGCGGTAATTGAGCGTCAATACGCGCTCACGGTATCAAAAATCTCGGTTAGTTGTGTGAGAGACACTAAATACAAAACAGACTCACGCTACCAGCCATAACCGGACGGAACTCTACGGCTACCCGAGAGGCAGCTTACATCGAGTTGACGTCTTCGGCGTCTTCGGCGTCGTTGGGGCTGAGTCCTCGTGTTCGTCCTCACGCACTTGCGGCACACCGAACAGTCCTCGGCTTTGCACGTAGGACCCTCTCATCTTGCGTCGCCTTCCTGCGCATCCTGCCAATTTTCCAAAAAGGGGGGCCCCTGAGAACCGCCCACAGTTCATCCAGGGCGCCCCTCCTCTCCTCCGCTTTCTGTGGTTTCCTCAAATCCTTCGGCCGATAATGTGTTGATGAGTCGATGTTCCCGGAAGAGACTGGTTAGGCTGGCCGGGCCATACTCCGGTTCTTCCGGGTGCAGCATCTTCGGAGTCCTCGAAGCCGTCTGCAGCCGGGCGAGGTCCACTGCTGCGTTTCTCTGCGCTTCTTTGAGTTTGTGGCTAAAACCAAAGCGGAGTTAGTCGATAGGGCTTGGATGGCGGAGGCGACGGAATCGCGGTACCTGACCTTTTGCTGTAGGGTCACTAACGCGTGACACCCGTTGATGATCCCCCGGCGTCCGGTCTCCATGGCGATGCTGCATCTTCGCCCTGAGGCACAAAATACGCAACGCCGCCTGCACGGGGTCTCGCCTTACAACTTAAACGATATTAACGATACAAAACGGGAACGACATATAAAACAACGCGTAAAGATTGTGGAGTCTCGCGGGTTGCTCTCTCCACGCGAGGAGCAACACCAGGACTCCTTGCTCCCTCGGCCGGGCTATCGCCTTTGTGACGGCGCTCGAAAAGCGTCACGTCACAATGTCATATAACTTATATTATATATTAGTTATATGACGTATGACATATGTCATATAACTTATTTATAAAGCATGAAATATAAAGGTTTTAGTTTCTTGTATGTATTATTTGTAAAAAAATCTAGAAAAAAAAAACATTAATTTTGTGACTTGCAATAATCTATTTCAATATATACTTTTTTTAAATACTTACAATTAGCCTTATTTTATGCGTTTACCTTGGTATCTAAAATGCACATCAAAATATAAAATTAATTTCTAATTCAGTAAAAAAAAAAACATTGTAGTCTTACACCAGAGAGGAATGGTAAAATATCATGTATATGCAATAACAAAATCATTTTTTCACTGACATTATTCACAACTTTGCAGAAATAAAATTATTCTGTGATTTTTGAATGTGTAGTGCAGTTTAAAACACACAGTTGAAATATGTCTATATTTTTAAAATAATAGTTCTGATTTTTCAAGAATTACATTGGTTTTATAAAATGTTCAATTTTAACAGTTTTTATTGGACTGTACTTTAGACAATATTATATTTTCCCATTTCTCTCTGTTGTAAGGCAAGAATGTTTCTTTTCTACTGTAATAGAAATACATTTTCGATTTTAATACGTATTTTAAATACCAAGTTAATCACGTAAAATAAGGCTAATTGTAAGTATTTAAAAGAAGCATATATTGAAACAGATTATTGCAAGTCGCAAAATTAATGTTGTTTCTTTTATCAAGATTTTTTTACAAATGATAGACACAAGAAAATTAAAAATATCTTTATATTTCATGCTTTAGAAATAAAAAATATGGCATATATCATATACATTTATTTTTAAAAAAGTATACAAAATGATGTCATTTTAAAAGAATATTTTAATATAAATATAGATAATATGGAACATATAATATACATTATATATATATATATATATATATAAAGCATATGACGTAATAAAAATATCTTACAATAAAGAATAAGACAAGCCAGAGGCGGTTTTCTCGTAGACTGGCATTAAAGAATTCTTATTCTTGTCTTCAAGCCAGAGCAGTTTTCTCGTGGACTGGCAATTTAGAATTACAAAAGCCAGAGACGATCTAACGTCAACTAACAATTGAGGGCCTCGAAGAACTCGCCCAGCACTCGAAATTTTGTAAAATTATTGTCCAAACGTCTCAAAGCATGAAAATTTTGAAAGTCGCAAAATTAATTTTTTTTTAAATATAGGCTTGTAGAGAATGACGAGACAGAACATTTTTCTATTTGCAGTTTTTTGTTTAATGCTTATTTTTATTAATAAAAATAAAAACTGAAAAATTTTTATCCTTAAATTCAATAAGATTTTAAGATATCGTCATAATTTGGTAATTTGGTAATCAAATTTTGTTGAAATTGTTTGAAATTTTGTGTACGCATGCAGAATAATCTAGCAATGCGTACAAAACAATAAAGAAGCTGAAAATCGCCTATTGTTTAAAAATAATTAATTGCAAATTGAGGCTAGTCAGTAATCACGTTTTTTTAGTTTCGCCGACAAAAAATATCGAGGGAACTTGAAATTTGAAACAACCTCCAGTGAGACATTTGTTCCTCACTATTGAAGGAAGGTTTCTGGAAATTTTCAGATCGATTCATAGAAAATTTGCGGAAATATGCATTTTATAAGAAAACATGCGACGCCGCCAATGATAGCTCCGTGAGCGCTGAGCACCATCAGGCAGCGTACTCGCCGTTCGGCTTTCCAGGACTTGATTTTATAATGATTTTGTTGAAATTCATTTTGCGACTTTCAAAATTTTCATGCTCTGAGACGTTTGGACAATATTTTTACAGGATTGCGAGCGCTGGGCGAGTTCTTCGATCCGGGCCCTCAATTTTTAATAAATATAGTCAGAGGCGATCTAACGTCAGCTGACAGTTTAGAAGAAAGAGAGCTAAAAACGATTTATTCGTGGGCTGGCAAATTGTAAGAAATATTGTCAGAGGCGATCTAACGTCAGCTAACAATTTTTAATAAATATAATCAGAGGCGATCTAACGTCAGCTGACAATTTAGAAAAAAGAGAGCTAAAAACGATTTATTCGTGAGCTGGCAAATTGTAAGAAATATTGTCAGAGGCGATCTATTGTGAGCTGACAGATTTTAAGAAATACGTATTTCGGTAATTATACAGTATCGCTACCTCCACTCCGATTTTGATCCACTTACGCTTATTCGACGCGTTTTTGCGTTAAATGAATGTGTATTTTTTTTAGTTAGTAATTTACTACACGTGTGGTCTGTTGATGCTTTATCGGATAATTCATAAGGTCATTTAACCTTTTTTTTCACAATTAAAATTTTATCGTATGACTGTATGATGTACATGCGAGACGAAATAGACTTATACAAGGTGTCTAATAGATATAAATTAGATATGATAAAATATTTTATTTGTAAAATGTATGTATAATACCAGAGAGAAACCTGAGAGGGGCCACGCTGCCGTTTTTCGTACGACGCTTTTACTAGGCCGTACACTAGCGGCGCGTACATTCATTTTACAGCCTGCCTGGAACTACATGGCCACATCCATTTTCCGGGATGGTAAAAGAGCTCTGGTTGGTTCATGTCCGTGTTACATCCATTTTCCGGGATGGTAAAAGAGACACGGTTGGTTTATGTCCGTGTTACATCCACTTTCCGAGATGGTAAAAGAGAGATGCGAATTCGAGCTCCGTGCAACAGGCAACGTGAGGGGCAGGGCCCCCAACATACGAGCAGCACACAAGCGAGAACGTCACGCATCCGTGTGTGTTCGGCCGTTCGGTCGACACAGCGTACGATAAATGTTAAGAATCTAGCGTTTCTAATCGAGTAAGGCGAGTCGCGCTAGAATATTAAACATCACGCGTTCGAGATTTGCTTCTTGCAACTTTTTTCCGCATTTCCGCTTTTTTTTCTAACTGTGCACAATCAAATAAATGATTAAATAATGTTTTTTTGCTAAAAAATATTATTTTATATTTATTAAAAATATTTGCATATGTTAAATTAATAACTCTAGAAAGAAATACTGAATACTCGCTATTGTCAATAGAAAAATAAAAAATAATTTTACAATTTTGCAATAAAATGCAAGTTTGACATATACAAATATTATAAATAAATATAAAATAATATTTTTTGGTCGAAAATGTTATTTAATAAAAAATAATAGATGTATCAGGCTCTGATGATTGTTAAAATCAATAAATTTAAAAGGAGCGTAAAGAGCCAACAGCCAGATATTCGTGCGAAGGTTATCGTGTATTAATATATAACCATTAAACAATACATTAAAAAAACAAACGTTTCAGCCTGTCATCAGGCCTTTATCAATGTTATTACAAAATTCAAAAATTACGCAACGCAAAAATTATAAACATAAACCGAAGTAAAATTAACATAATAAACTGAAGAGTAGTTAAAACCACGTTAAACTGTAATAAAAAAGAGCCAAATGAGAAAATTCCGGTTACAAAAAAAGCGCAAACCAAATAAACAGAAAAAAGAAACAATTTTTACATACTTGTGTTAAACATAGTAGAAAGCTCGTCCACACAAGATGGAACGAGGTAGGAGAAAAAACTTAGAACCATATAATGTGATGGTTGAAACCTCAATGTACGTGATAGAATAACGATAAGTTCAAGCGAAGAAAGATTAGTGAGAGGGCGGTGGAGAAGGGGGGGGGGGACAGAAAGAACAAGGAGTATGGAGGGGAGGGTATAAGTACCTAGGAGGGGAAGACAGGAATTCATATATGAAAGGAAAAACGATACAATTATAAAGGGGGAAACAAATTAATAATGGGGAGATAGGAGTCAGGTAACCGTTCTGTGTCATTTTGATTGTTCAAGCCTGCACGTTGTCTTTTTATGAACACCATTTCGGATATCAATCTCTTTCCATAAGAAGGTTCTCCGTCCAGAATTCTCACATTGTCCCAGTCAAAATCGTGAGAAAAATCTAATTTATGTTTGGATATAACAGAGGGGGAACAGCTCTTTTTAATATCATTCTTGTGTTCTTTGATTCTAGTATTAAGCTGTCTTTTAGTCTGACCCACGTAAGTTTTCTCACAATCTCGACATGATATCATGTAAACAACATGACAATGTGAAAACTTATTTAAACTGTCTTTCCCCGTCCGTATGAATTGTGTTAGATTGTTAGGAATAGAACATGATAATTTTAAATTGAAGCTTCTGGCTATGGAGTTAAAATCTTTATAAACCGAAGGAATGTAAGGAATGGTAAAAAAAGTCTTAAAGTCATTATTGTCATAAATATTGTTTGAACAATTGCTAATTAAATTATAGTCACTAGATTTTTTATGAATTAAAAACTTAAGTCTATTGTGTATAGTCGAAAAAATAAAATTGATAGGAAAACAGTTATTAAGTAGGATATTGATTGCAATAGTAAAATTCTTGTTATGAAATTCAGGATGAGAAAGTAAAAAAATTCTGTCCGTTAAACTTATAATGGTCCCTTTTTTGTGCGATATCGGATGGTGGGAATGATAATTTAATAATCTACCCGAAGAAGAAGGTTTCCGGAACCAGTCAAATGTGATAGTGTTATTTTTCACAATCAGAGTTAAATCGAGGAAATTAATTCGATTGTCCACACCAACTTCCACAGTAAACTTTAGTCTCTCATGGTAGGAATTAAAAACGTCACTAATAAAATTTATAGAATTGTTAGGTGCAGCTAAAATGATATCGTCCACATAACGGTAATAAAAGGGTAACCTGAAAGGTAGTCTATTTAACGCACTGATTTCTAGGTCCTGTAGTACTAAGTCAGCAATCAATGGGGATAAAGGAGAGCCCATGGGGGTGCCATAAGTTTGTTTGTAAATTTTGTTGTTAAAATTTAAAAAAGTGGAGCTCAGTATCAAGCGGATGCCCTTCAGAAATTCATTAAGAGGGATGGAAGTATTTGGGGAAATTAAAACCCATCTGTTAGAAATGCTGTCAATAGCTAATTCTATGGGGATGTTCGTGAACATGGATACAACATCTAGGGAAATAATTTGAAAATCGTCCCCAATAACAGATCCCTTCAATTTGTTAACAAAATCGAAACTATTTTCAATGTGGCTATCAGGAAGGGGTAAACTTTTTTGAATAATTTTATGAATATAAACCGAAAGAGCGTATAAAGGGCTATTGATGGAGGAAACTATAATTCTAAGTGGGAATCCAGGTTTGTGGATTTTTGGTAATCCATAGGCTCTAGGAAGGACGCCGTCACTTGTCATTAAGAATCTATAAATATTGTCCTCAATAAAATTGTTTCTCTTCCACCTCATTAATAATTCCCGCAAATTGCGTGTTAAGATTTTGCAAGGATCTTTGCCGTGTAGAGAGTATGTATCTGAATCACCTAACATTATTTCTAAATCTCTGATATATTGATTCTTGTCAAGGGCCACAGTGGTATTTCCTTTGTCTGCTCTGGTGATGATGATGTTGGAGTTAGATCTCAAGAAGCGTTTGGTAGAAGACCACCAAGAGATTAATTTTTTGTCATTAGCATCATAGACAGGTTCCTTTTTATAAAATCTCTCCATTACTTGGATGCATTTATTTCTGATCGCAGAAGAAGTCTCCTCATCAAACTCGTCTAGCTTTTTTTCTATGCTCTTAATCAAGATTGTGGAGGTGTTGTCTTTGTTTGCGGGAGTGATAGGCATTCCAAATCTGTCACCCAGTTGTAACAGAAGTTTGACTTCTTTAGGAAATTCCACAGAAGTTAGGTTAATAAACCATTTTTCGTTAAAATTGTCGATATGAGAAGCCTCTTGAAAGGAGTCCGATTTAATGTCAACATGAAAGTTATTGGTATCCGAGGTGTAGCCAAGGCCAAGTTCACCGTTTGATTTGTTGTAGTATACATCGTTACTGTCCAAATTATAAACATATCTAAGAGGTTGTGTTTTAGCTTTAATAGTTAGGTTCTTTTTATGTGATAACCATTGTATCTTTTTATCAATTCTAACACACTCTCTACACCACAAACGGTGGTATAATTTCTCTTGTTGAGAGAAAAATCCATACTCAATATATGCGGGTAACAAATTTTCTATCCATTTAGACATTCTAAAAAGCTCGTTGACAATATAGCGTACATGGTCATATGTGTCTTGTAATTCTAATTTTATAAGTCTATTGATATGGTTCGAATGTAATCTGTTTAACTTAGACGAATTAGAATATTTAAATAAATTTAACTTGTTTTTGAAAAGGTAACATAAGTGTGGAGGAATTAGTGCGTTATTTATACAAGATTTCAAAAAACGGATACGAATTCTCAAAGATAAACATAATATGAGTGTTTTTTTGAATTTCTTGAGCAAACGGCAGGTAGGTTCCCCGAAATTAAATCTAATGAATTCAAAAAATGAAGAAAAACGCATCATACTGCTTGCGTGAATTAAAAAATAATAGATGTATCAGGCTCTGATGATTGTTAAAATCAATAAATTTAAAAGGAGCGTAAAGAGCCAACAGCCAGATATTCGTGCGAAGGTTATCGTGTATTAATATATAACCATTAAACAATACATTAAAAAAACAAACGTTTCAGCCTGTCATCAGGCCTTTATCAATGTTATTACATATTACATTATGTTATTACTTTATCAATGTTATTCCCGCAATTTGCGGGAATTATTAATGAGGTGGAAGAGAAACAATTTTATTGAGGACAATATTTATAGATTCTTAATGACAAGTGACGGCGTCCTTCCTAGAGCCTATGGATTACCAAAAATCCACAAACCTGGATTCCCACTTAGAATTATAGTTTCCTCCATCAATAGCCCTTTATACGCTCTTTCGGTTTATATTCATAAAATTATTCAAAAAAGTTTACCCCTTCCTGATAGCCACATTGAAAATAGTTTCGATTTTGTTAACAAATTGAAGGGATCTGTTATTGGGGACGATTTTCAAATTATTTCCCTAGATGTTGTATCCATGTTCACGAACATCCCCATAGAATTAGCTATTGACAGCATTTCTAACAGATGGGTTTTAATTTCCCCAAATACTTCCATCCCTCTTAATGAATTTCTGAAGGGCATCCGCTTGATACTGAGCTCCACTTTTTTAAATTTTAACAACAAAATTTACAAACAAACTTATGGCACCCCCATGGGCTCTCCTTTATCCCCATTGATTGCTGACTTAGTACTACAGGACCTAGAAATCAGTGCGTTAAATAGACTACCTTTCAGGTTACCCTTTTATTACCGTTATGTGGACGATATCATTTTAGCTGCACCTAACAATTCTATAAATTTTATTAGTGACGTTTTTAATTCCTACCATGAGAGACTAAAGTTTACTGTGGAAGTTGGTGTGGACAATCGAATTAATTTCCTCGATTTAACTCTGATTGTGAAAAATAACACTATCACATTTGACTGGTTCCGGAAACCTTCTTCTTCGGGTAGATTATTAAATTATCATTCCCACCATCCGATATCGCACAAAAAAGGGACCATTATAAGTTTAACGGACAGAATTTTTTTACTTTCTCATCCTGAATTTCATAACAAGAATTTTACTATTGCAATCAATATCCTACTTAATAACTGTTTTCCTATCAATTTTATTTTTTCGACTATACACAATAGACTTAAGTTTTTAATTCATAAAAAATCTAGTGACTATAATTTAATTAGCAATTGTTCAAACAATATTTATGACAATAATGACTTTAAGACTTTTTTTACCATTCCTTACATTCCTTCGGTTTATAAAGATTTTAACTCCATAGCCAGAAGCTTCAATTTAAAATTATCATGTTCTATTCCTAACAATCTAACACAATTCATACGGACGGGGAAAGACAGTTTAAATAAGTTTTCACATTGTCATGTTGTTTACATGATATCATGTCGAGATTGTGAGAAAACTTACGTGGGTCAGACTAAAAGACAGCTTAATACTAGAATCAAAGAACACAAGAATGATATTAAAAAGAGCTGTTCCCCCTCTGTTATATCCAAACATAAATTAGATTTTTCTCACGATTTTGACTGGGACAATGTGAGAATTCTGGACGGAGAACCTTTTTATGGAAAGAGATTGATATCCGAAATGGTGTTCATAAAAAGACAACGTGCAGGCTTGAACAATCAAAATGACACAGAACGGTTACCTGACTCCTATCTCCCCATTATTAATTTGTTTCCCCCTTTATAATTGTATCGTTTTTCCTTTCATATATGAATTCCTGTCTTCCCCTCCTAGGTACTTATACCCTCCCCTCCATACTCCTTGTTCTTTCTGTCCCCCCCCCCCCTTCTCCACCGCCCTCTCACTAATCTTTCTTCGCTTGAACTTATCGTTATTCTATCACGTACATTGAGGTTTCAACCATCACATTATATGGTTCTAAGTTTTTTCTCCTACCTCGTTCCATCTTGTGTGGACGAGCTTTCTACTATGTTTAACACAAGTATGTAAAAATTGTTTCTTTTTTCTGTTTATTTGGTTTGCGCTTTTTTTGTAACCGGAATTTTCTCATTTGGCTCTTTTTTATTACAGTTTAACGTGGTTTTAACTACTCTTCAGTTTATTATGTTAATTTTACTTCGGTTTATGTTTATAATTTTTGCGTTGCGTAATTTTTGAATTTTGTAATAACATTGATAAAGGCCTGATGACAGGCTGAAACGTTTGTTTTTTTAATGTATTGTTTAATGGTTATATATTAATACACGATAACCTTCGCACGAATATCTGGCTGTTGGCTCTTTACGCTCCTTTTAAATTTATTGTTATTTAATAATTTAATCGATTACTGTTAGAAACTAATGTGTAAAAACGGAAAAAAGTTGTGAGAAGCAATTTTCAAATACGATACCTTCAATATTTTAGCGACTCGCCTTACTTGGCATTTACCTCTATCAACTGAAAAAAGAAAGATTTATGAATAATTAATTAGTAATAACTAATAGTGGTCTTCCACGCTACCTATGAGGTGCCACTACCCTAACAGCACACGATATTCTGCGTATCATCTCATTTTCATACTCATTCTACTGTGATTATCCGTTAAATACTGAGATTAATCCTATAATATCTTTTGCAGTATTATTCGGTTTTCTTTCGCACACGTATAATCTCAGGTTTGACTCAAACGTACGGAAGTGATACATACGCACTTTTATCGCGCGCGTATAATCTCAGGTTTGACGAGACCAGCACTAACCTGCGCCGTTTACATTCATAATTCCTATTTCCGGTCTTTTCCCGCTTGCCCGGCATCAAGTGACACCACGCAACACCACGTATCCGAGGTTTTACTGATATCGAAGGTAATCCTTTTTTCCTTTAAGTTTTATTTCACAAAATAGTGAATAAAGTGTAAGAGCTAGATAGTGTTTGTATATGATTTTTGTAATATTTTTATTATTTTGTATGTACTTGTTAAATTATTTTGCTTAAAATATTTTAAGGTTATGTTCGTAAACTTGCATTATAATTGCCTCTTACCTCTTTGATTCTTGGTTAAATATACAATACATTTTCTTAATTATTTTTTAAACAATGTCTTAAAAAGATGATTTAACATAAAACTGTTTTTAGTTCGCAGTATCGTTCCTTTGAAGTTCTCTAGCTTAGGCTTCTAGAACTTTATTTTATATTGTAAGTTTTATGTAAATATTTTTACGCTTACAGTCGTAATTTTGAAATAAAAATATCAATTAATAAGAAATTGATTGATTAATTAACCTAATCTAAATTATCCTATACAATATATGAACGCGCGCGCGTTTCAGCGCTTGACTGTGTAAATGTGTGCATGTATATGTGCATGATCTACTGCACCATTCCCATTTTTATTCTATCTTGATACTGTCTTTAAACTATAGACCTTCCTGCGAAATTCTATGGAAGATGGTACCGCGGACATACGATGATTCCTAGAACGTATTACGTACATCGCAGTATATTTGAGAATGTTCTGAGAATATTACAATTATACTTTTGCGATATTCTCAGATTGTTCTCATTGTCAGTATCTACATGTGCTGTTAGGGTAATAGCGCGCTAGATTTTTTTAAAGTGGATCTTCGCCTGTAGCCCTATTATACCACATTTTATTATATTCTATGTTTACAAAAGAGAGGTATATAAGATAGATACAAGGTGTAAGGATGAGAAAAAGTCTTATGAACGTGGCTCCGGAAATACTTCCTTTCAAAGTTATACACGCTTTTTATTGAATAAAATTTTTGTTAACATAGAACGCATGTTAAAAATAATTCACAATATTGTACTAACAATTTATATACTTATATACATATTTTAGTTGGTATTTATACGAGCATGACGCAAAGATCGCAATCACAGTTGAAACAATTACATAAATCTCAAACTAGCAGGTCTTATCACGGGAAATCTATATAATAGATATATATATAGATTTTCTATTCATAACTGAAAGAATCAGCTATGTGTATTTTGACATCATTTTTACCAACTTTTATTGTGACGTCTTATTATTTTATAAGTGATTTGTTAGAATCACATTATATTATTTACGGTATTCGTATGTACCTTGCCCTATTTGTATAGAATACCGTGTGCCAACATGAAATGCATATACGATATATTTCAGATCCTGTAACTGTATTTTCTTAAAACTTCGTTATTATTATATATATCTCGTATTCTGTCATTAGTAATAAGAAAATGCATGATTTTATAATTTCTTAGCATGACCGCATTAAAACCCTTTATTTATTCCGTGATTCAACCTGCTAGTTTACGATTTATGCAATTATTTCAACTGTGATTGCAATCTTCTAAGAAATTAAAAAATTCATGCTTTTTTTTATTACAAAAAAATATTCACTGCTAACATGATTTACAAACATATTTTTAATGAGTGCAATATCATGATACAGTGGTATTTCTTTCCACAATGACAAAATTGTGCAAGATACACATAACAATAAAAAGATAAAAGAAAATATTCGTATTCAAATATGTAGTCCTTTTCCAAAATAATTCTTACTGCGTTCCACGTTATTATATTTATTATTATTTACTATTATTTTATTTATTATTATTCCTTATTTTATTTTCCTTGGCTTACCTTTTTGCTTACCTTTATTTTTTTAAATATGTGCTATTATTTTCTGCCTTTCTTCTTACTTTATTTCTTATTCCTCTTATCCTCTTGCTTTATTTTTCATTCCTCTATATCATTTTCTTCTTTTTTGTACTTATATAATGGTGCTCAAGATGATCTATTCACGTATTTTTCTTATTTGTTTATAAATTTCGTCACTTTTCTGTACGATGCTTTAGCTACTTTTGCAGTACGATTGTTATATCTGGTACGAAAATATATTTTTACAGTAATCATATATTTTAATGCTTGCATCCGATGATTGTAACATTCTTTATTTTTATCGAACCATTCAGGATGTATTTTGTTTGTTGCATATACACATTCCGTTACTATCTTATCAAGAATATGTGTGGATGCCCAATAGTTTTGCCATGTATGATTAAATGCCGTTAACTGCGTTTTGACAATATTTGTAAATTCAGTTGCTAGTCGTACTAATTTTGTCACTGTTGGGGGCATCTTCATCTATATTTGGATATTCACAAAATTCTATGTATTTTTCATTTGCTGTAGATTCATCCATTGGTGTTTTCATCATAGCATTGCGGCAGTTGTCACAATTACTTTTAGTAATACTTCGCCGCGCCACAAATCCAGCAAAAAATGCGATAGCATTTTCGTTATAACTGCTATCAATCGGATTAATATTTTCAATTTCTTCTATATTATATTCTTCGAGAAGTTTAGCGTCTTCATCAAGCAATTCGCTTTCATGTTCAACATCATATTCTACAGACGCATTGTTCGTATTCATGACATTTTCTATTGTCTTAACGAGTCAACTTGGTCGATTGATAAGAGTTTCACTTTCTGCACATTGAATGTTGTCCTTGTCGCTGGTTTGAATATATCCCGTGGAAAGTATATGCCTAATAGATAATCGGATCATTCTTGCGGTTGGATTAGGATTAAAACCTCCGCGTTGTCTCAATTTAGAAAATAAATGTTCGACAGAATCCTGATTACACAATCCTGTCGCAAGTTCAAATCCTTCATATTGACTTGCAAGTGTTTTATAAGTTGCAAGAATAGCTCGTATAGTTAGGACAAAACCTTTGAAACAAAGAATTGCAACTATGCTTTCCGCTAATTTTGACCATCTTGAGTTTTGTGTGTTGACCATCTTGAGCTTCTGTTATGTGGGACAATAAATTTGAGCCTCCTTTTGTAGCATTGTCAATAGACCATGTCATCTTAAAATCTGAATATGATGCGATTATTTTTCCATCACAATAAATGTTTCCATGCGTTCTAAGGAAATTAGCCAATCTTTTTACCAAATGAAAAAAATCAAAACATGCGTTATATCTTTTTCCATTATATATAAAAAATGGCCTCTCTGCATTAATCCCGAGTTGAGTATAAGCGCTTTGATTACACATGTGCCTTGATCACACGTTACAAGTTGCACATCAGCACCCGTTGCATTCAATCTATCTAAACATTCTTTCAATAATATAATTATTTCTTCTGCTTTTATGCATTTTCGCGGGAGGAAATATGCTAAAGATTGTCGCCATGGGTGACGCGCATTTAAGTTGTCTAGGCAAAAGACAAATACGCATTTAGATCTCTCCGATTTTCTTCCTAGAGTTCCAAGATCAACAAAGCCTTCTATTTCACCTAGTTTTTGCGAATATTCCTCATAAGGTTTTATGGCCATTTCATCCCATTTTAAGGCACACACTCTTTGATCCATTGGTATATGAAAAATCTTTTCCTTCAATTTTTCAAATATAAAATTACAAAATCCTGTCCGTATATCATATTCTTCCAGCCATCTTTTAATAGTTCGCGGCCCGGGAAAATTACAACCTGCTTTTCTTAAGCGGCAGAAAGCAGCGGCTGAATAATAATATAGTTGCCTTGACAGATTTTTTTCTTCTTCCGTATATACTGCATTGGGTATATGCAGCTGCAAATTTATCATTGCCTTCGCAACGGGATGTAGATCTTGTTCACTGATTAATGTTTTTAATATTTTTTTCTTTTGTTTATCTTTTTTTGGTGTTTTACGTATTTTTGGAATATGACGTAAGCGATATTTCAAATCTCTTATTTATCTTCGCAATCGAACATTTTCAGATGTTAGAGATTGAACTTTTTTATTTAGCTTACGTATTATTATTCTATTATTTTCTGTATTAGGTTCTGTATTATTTTTTGCACTTTTTGTATTTTTATTAGATGAAGAGGCGATGGGACTCTTTCTTGTATTGATGATTGAAGATGCGCCCATTCCATAATATCTTCCTCTTCCATAGAGGTATCAAAATATAAATGTTGCGGCCGGTAACATCGCAGTGAACATTGTTCTATAACCGTATGCTCGTCCGTTATTATATTTTCATTGATAAAAGACGCAGACGATGTTGATGCTGTTACGTATGAGAGCTCTCTATGCGTTGTGCACATATCATATTGTAATAAAGCAATAATAGACAATAAATATAATGGTCGGACGAAATAATGCGTTCACACACATATACACACATACACACACGGATCTTACAAATTCGGTGAAGATCTAAGGGCCGCGCGATGTCTAACGATAACATCAGCGGTATTTTCTGATCTTTTATATCGTGGGCAAGTTTAAAAACAACATATATTGAATAATTCTTTGTCGGCATATTGTTGATGTCGCTTTATGCATATGAACCAATGGAAGTTTAGAGCCAATCAGAAGCCGGATCCAAGAAACCTGGCTTGGAAAGGCTAAACTAATATTCAGTACTGTTCTGCCCGAGCTAGTCGACGGTTCTAGCAGCTAGACCCTTTTTGAAGCGTTCAATACGCATACGATCAAAGTTAATCAAAAATCGATACCGTGTGTGTATGTGCATATTTATATTAATCAATACCGCGACTCAAGACGATATATCTTTAGGCGTTGTCGCGGTTCGTCCGACCACTAGGACTCAGGGCGAAAAACATAACGCCCCTAGGCGAGGTCCATGCGACTCAGGGCGTTTGACGGCCCCTAAGCGTCGTCGCAATATTAGTGCATCACAAACCACAAACAAAACTGTATCATCTCAAAACGTGAATCTCAATAAACTAATTTTTATATGCGGAATCACAGTGTGGATGTAATTTATCCCTGCTGACACATAACAGATGCAATATTCTTCTCCGTTAGTATTTCTGATTGTTTTTCTTCTGTTGGTTTTTGGAAGTGAAGCATTTGCTCCATTTTCATACATTTCCTTCTTTCGTTATCTTGTATATTCTTTTCATTAATATGAGACAAAAAGGAATCAATATATTGTCTTCATTACTTACATTCATATCATGAGACTCGAAAGAAATCGGCACTGCATTACGTTTTAATCCTCTTGCATCACTATTCGTAAACGATTCTTGAGGAAAGTGGTCTTCGCATAATCCCGCACGTCGAAGAGAACTGGCAAACCAGTTTAGTAGTTATACTATGGGGGTTCTAACCCATGGGGCAATGAGGGGGTGCGCGGGTGAAGAGGGGAAGAGGGATATCGGATAACAGTGGAGGGGGTAATGACGTCTTCGTTTTTGGAAGAGAGGGGGTAAATGTGAAGTGGTAGGGGTATCAGATTACAATAATTCCCGGAAGATAAGGATTGTTAATACAAATCGCGAGATAAGGATTCCCGGAAAAGATAAGGATTGTTTATTGGAAAGAGAACTGTTTATTGGTGCAGGTTTTTTTTTCTACGCATCAAAGTAGAGCGCCATGTTGTCAGAATCATTATGTTTATAGTATGCAGGTTCGTGCAGGTTTACGGATTGCGTCATTGCTGTATTTTAGAACAAAGAGGCAGCATTTGAGCGCCGTTTCTTAGAGGGTGTGATAAGGATTGTTAATACAAATATGAACCATCGATAGTTTTAATCAATTTTGTGTGCAACAAGCGGGTATATAAAGCAAGTGAAAAAGAATAGGAACCATCAGTCGTTCGAAATCATTGAGAAAATCACTAGTTCGCTGTGACGTTTACTAGCAACAATGTTTTGCACCATGTCAACCGTGAATAATCAGATCAACGAACAGCAGAGTGCGAAGAAGCTGTAATTACCCAACGAGTATGTTGTTTCTTTAGCCACATCTTTAAACTTAATTGTTATACTTTTAAACTAACAATTTATTTTTTCACAGAAAACAAAAAAGTAATATGTCAAAGATGAAAAAAGAATCATCTAGGATCTTGGTTAGAAGATACCCGTTGACAAAAACCAGTTACAAATATCTCGACATCGGAATCAACGTCTCAACGCCGAGCCGTGTGGAAATCGCTCTCGGTGACAACCATGGCAAGGAGCTACGTCTATCATACGACGTATGGAAAGAACTCATGAATCAACGGAGCTTCATCGCCAGCTTCTTTAAGAATGATGCGGACGTAGCACCGTCTCAGACCGTTGGACACTGCATGTTAAGTTTTGGAAAAATGAACAACCTAAAAGTAATGCGCCTGGCAACATCAGCATTATGTTTAATCATGTCAAGCCGAACCGCGTGTAACATGTTTGCACTTGAATATTGTGTAGACTGCATCAATCATTCGTTGAACAACATCACTGGTACGGTTAATGTCAAGTTCGCACACTTTTCAGAAATCGCGAGGAATGCGAAGGACCCCGATCACGTGGCGATTCGCAAAAGCGATTTATTCGATAAGAATAATATAATTGATTGTGAACTGGTGACTCAGGTCTTTGCGGAGTTGTAACAATACATATTAATAAATATTATTTCAACTGTAATTAAAATTTTTTATTATTTTTCCGTGCCATCTTATCCGCTATACCGACTTATCCTACAACGCGCGCATCAAAGTAGAGCGCATGTTGCTAGATACGTCATCATGTTTGGAGGAGAGGGGGTAAATGTGGAGTGGTAGGGGTATCAGATTACAATAATTCCCGGAAGAGATAAGATAAGAATTGTTAATACAAACATGAGCTATTGTTATGCTTATACTTAGTGTCGTGTGCAACAAACGGGTATATAAAGCGAGTGAGAAAAATATGAATCTTCAAAATCATTCGCAATGGAGAAGGAGCGCAATCTTACCGTACGAGCAGCGAATATCAAAACGACGGGAGAGTTCCTTCCATGGGACTACGAGTGCAACGAGTACCTCGATTCTTTCAAGGAACAATGTCGCAAGAGACAACGCACCGGAGTAGTCAACTCTCTGGTGGCGCAAATTGCGCGTCTGGAGGGTGTGAGGGACACCCTGCACGAGCGTTTTGTGCCCGTCGGTGCCGGATACGGTGGATACGAGAAGAAGGGCTACACGTGAAAGGAGATCGAGACGGCGTTTAAGAACCGTGTGCTGACGGGTGTGGTTGTCAATCGCGAATACATCGATCCTCGTGAATTTTTTGAAAATGTAAAAAATACGGTTATCGAGCGGATCCAGGGCGTCATGGCGGAACACAACAGCGTCAAGATTAACACCGCGTTCAACGGGGAATTCGTCGCGGGCGACAAGACTGCCGTGAAGACCATCGCCACTAAAAATTGCGAGTTGTTTCCCACATCCGATCTCAACGAGTGGTACACGCGGCACGTGGAGGATGATATTCTGGCGGCTTTGGAGGAGTTTCAGGAACGCGATAGCGGATGGGCGTTGTCGCGTATCCTGAATCTCACCGTCAATGTGAACAAGTTCAATCCTCTGCACGCGGGATGCCACATCGAGTTACCGTGGCAAATTATGCTAAAAAGGGCTGTGGTCAACGTGCAATCGACGGACAATGCATGTTTCGCGTGCGCGGTGGTAGCAGCTTTACATCCGGCGGAAAAGTACCCGGAAAGAGTATCGCAGTACCCGCACTATTCAACGGTGTTGAATCTGTGCGGCATCGAGTTCCCCGTGACGCTGTCACAAATATCAAAGTTCGAGAAACTAAACGCCATCTCCGTCAACGTCTTCACCACGGAAGACTCAAAAATCGTCCCTCTGCGGCTCGCCGACGACAAAAAGGAGAAGCACGTCAACCTGCTCTACGTGCGTAAAAACAACGATGCACACTTTGCGTGCATAAAGAACCTGCCGCGGTTGGTGAGCTCACAACTGAGCATGCACAAATGTAAAAAGTACATTTGCGATCGGTAAGTAAAAACACATTTATAGAATAATTCGAAACTTTATTCACAGTATTAATCATACAAATTATTACAGGTGTCTACACTACTTTTATACACAGGAGAAATTATCGGCGCACAGCATCGACTGCGGCAAGATAAACGATTGCGCCGTCGTTCTCCCCAGCGAGGACAAAAAGTGGTTGACGTTTCACCACTATAGTTGGAAGGAGCGGCTCCCGTTCGTAGTGTACGCCGATCTCAAATGTACGCTCGAGAAAAAGGAGGATCAGGACGGTACTACTTACGCCTACCAACATCACAGAGCCTTTAGCGTAGGATTTTATGTAAGTTGCACGTACGATAATTCTTTATCTAGTTTTAAGTCGTATCGCGGTGAGGATTGCGTGACGTGGTTCGTCAACGAACTTCACAATTTGGCGCGCCGTGTGAAAGCGATCTTCACCACCGTCGTCCCCATGGCGGATCTTACGCGGGAAGAATCGGAAAAATTCCGTAGCACCGCAACGTGCCACGTGTGCGAGAAACCGTTTACACCGGACGATACGCGGGTGCGCGATCATTGTCATCTCACCGGGCGTTACCGCGGTGCCGCGCACTCGTCGTGCAATCTAAATTACAAAGACTCCCACGTTATCCCGGTGATATTTCACAATTTATCCGGTTACGACGCGCATTTCATTATTAAAGACGTTGCCAATGCCTTTGAAGGCAACGTCGAATTGTTACCGCTGACGAAAGAGCGATACATTTCTTTTACAAAAAATGTTAAAAATACCATGGATCAAAAATCAAAATTATGTATAAAATTACGGTTTATTGATTCGTTTAAATTTCTCAGTACAAGTCTCGACAAATTGGCATCATATTTAACTGTAGATGAATTAAAAATTTCACGATCGGAATTCAATCATTTATCCGCGGAACATTTCAATTTGCTTACTCGGAAAGGTGTGTTTCCCTACGAGTACGTCGACAGCGTCGACAAGCTCCGGGACACAAGCCTGCCATCGCGCGAATCGTTTTACAGCTCGCTCACCGGAGAAACGGTATCCGAGAGCGATTACGCGCACGCGACAAACGTCTGGCAAACATTTTCAATCGAAGATCTAGGTCAATACAGCGATTTGTATCTAAAAACTGATGTTCTTTTGTTGGCGGATATTTTTCAAAATTTTCGAAACATGTCTATAAAGAGTTACGGTTTAGATCCCGCTCATTACTACACTCTACCGGGATACACGTGGGACGCTATGATGAAGTACACGCGTGTAAAATTCGAGTTGCTCACGGACATCGATATGGTACTGTTTGTCGAGCGCGGTATACGCGGCGGTCTCAGCCAATGCTCCAACCGATACGCCGCCGCCAACAACAAATACATGCCATCCTACAACCCATCGGAACCGTCGTCGTACCTAATGTACTATGATGTAAACAACTTGTACGGGTGGGCAATGTGTCAACCGTTGCCCTACGCCAAATTTCGATGGGTCGATGATGTCAAAAACTTTAACGTAATGTCCGTTGCATCCGATTCGGCTACCGGTTATGTGCTGGAAGTCGATCTCGAGTATCCGGTGAATCTTCACGACGCGCACACTGACCTACCGTTCTGCCCGACGCGCGATAAGCCGCCCGGCAAGCGGGAGATCAAGTTACTCGCCACGCTGTGCGATAAGCAGCGTTATGTCATCCACTACCGTAATCTGCAGCAATGCGTGCGACACGGCCTGCGAATTGCAAAGATTCACCGCGTACTGCAATTCGCGCAATCTCCGTGGCTCCGCGGATACATAGAACTGAATACACAGTTTCGGACACGGGCGAAAAATGATTTCGAAAAAAATTTGTACAAATTGATGAACAACGCGGTTTTCGGCAAAACCATGGAGAATGTGCGAAATCACACGGATGTCCGGCTCGTTACAAAGTGGGATGGTCGGTACGGAGCGAAGGCTATGATCGCGAAACCGAATTTCCACAGCCGAAGCGTGTTCTCGGAGGATCTAGTCGCCGTAGAGTTGCGAAAACTCGAAGTGAAATTCGACAAGCCAATCTACGTGGGTATGTGTATCCTCGACATATCCAAGACCTGCTTGTACGAGTTTCACTACGAGTACATGGCGCCTCTCTACCGCGACAATTGCAAAATTATGTATACCGATACCGATAGTCTGATATACTTTCTACAATGCGAGGACGTATATCACGATATGAAACGCGATATATCCAAATTCGACACGAGCGACTACTCCGAGGACAACGTTTACGGTATACCGCGCGCCAACAAGAAAGTACCCGGTCTGATGAAAGACGAGAACATCGGCGCGATCATGACGGAATTTGTCGGACTGAGAGCGAAGATGTACGCGTTGAGAGTCACCGGACAAAAAGATGTCAAAAAAGTTAAAGGCGTTAAGAAAAACGTAGTCGTGAGAACGATAACGTTCGACGATTACACTCGGTGTCTCAACGACGAAATCGAGCTGACGCGGCGTCAATCGTGCATCCGCTCAAAGTTGCACGAGGTGTACACCGTGTCGGAGTCGAAGCTCGCGCTCAGTCCGTACGACGATAAGCGGCACGTCGTATCCGGTTCCACCGACACTCTACCGTGGGGACATTACAAGATACAATTGTAGTATTATTATGTTGTATATAATTTATACATTATATTATTTATATTGTTTATACACTAGTGTTAATATTTATGTATAGTTTAATATTTTATGTATTATTATCGTTGTTAGTTTTAAATGTATATATTGTAGTAATAAAGAACACCATTGTATATATGTATAATTGTTTATTGTACAATAAATATAGTTTATTACAATACATCGTCTTTATTTATCCAAGAGTTGTGCGAATTGTCGAATCCCAACCACTTTACAAACACTTTGTCGTCCTTTCGGCGCAACACCTTCTCCACGAGATAAACGTCGGGTTGTGCGGTCTTGAGCAATTCGTGCTCGTAAAAGCCTCCCGCGACCGGATCTCCGCGATAATTTTTAATCAGATACGTCACAGGATTGGTACGTTGCACCGTGGCGATCTTAAACACCTCCGTCGACCAATTCGGCGTGTATCCTTTCTCGAATACAGTTTTGAATTTGCTCACGCGCACCGAATCACCCACCCTGAATTTTGCCGGCGCGGCAATTTTTATATTACCGTACACGGTGCTCAAGAGTCCCTTTGCGATCTCGGGAGTGACATCGATCGGGCGCATACCGATCGTACGATGTTTACGACCGTTGTATTCCGAGACCAATCGCGGTAAATCGTCGATCCACCTGTACGATCCCGTGAGCGTGAAAAACTTCCACATTTCGTTCTTCAACGTGCGATTGAATCGTTCCACCACCAAAGCCTTCATAACCGAGTATGTCGAATAATGATTGATGCCGTGTTTCTTGACAAGATTTTGGAAATCTCTGTTGTAAAATTCTTTTCCATGGTCAGTCTGCAAATTTTTCGGAATTCTCTCCCTAAATATCGCGGAAAATGCTTTGGACGTTTCGATTCCACCTTTGGTCTTTAAGGGCATAGCCCACGCGTACTTGCTCAACACATCGATAACGGTTAGAATGTAGTTGCAGCCGCCGTTGGATCGTGAGTACGGTCTCATCTCGACAATGTCAGCCTGCCACAAATCGTCGTATCCTTTCACGACGACTGGCCTACGCGTAAAGTTTCTTCTCGCCGGTGCGTGGAGCTCGTCCACGAGCGATCTCCTCTCCAGGCTCACCGCTTCCTTCTCGCTCATTGCGATTCGTTTTGCTTCTTCTTCATCGCCTCATCGTAGTATTCGATGAAATTTTTTCTCACAGCTCTACGAAGATTGTGAATCTCTCGCTCGACAAGACTCTTCGTCTCTCGCTCGCGATCGACGAGTTTTCCATCGAGTCGCGCTACACTCTCGTCGAGGAGACCTCTCAGATCGTGAATCTGTCGTTCCAACGCCACGTATCTGGTCTTGATGTAATCGTCGTGGTCTCTCTTCCAGGTCCGCTCGGTATTCTCCGAATCTTCGAGTCTCGAAAGTACTTCTCGCTTAAAATTTTCACAGAGCATACCATTTCGATTCTCACGATCGCTCATAAGCTTGAGGTGATGATCCAGATGCAGCTTGTTGACGGCGTCGGTGTCCGCTTTAGGGTCGGCGAGATGTCTGATCACGCGCGACTTGGCGTTTAAAACCTCACCATCCTTGCAGAGACAATTCTCGCGCACGTAATTCTTCGAGACTCCGCCGCTCTGTCTCGTCACCCTGGCGCTTCCTCCTCCTAGCTGTAGTCCAAATTTGTTGATAGACATTCCTGTAGCATCACACGAGCAATACTGGCGATAGTTGAAAAACTGTGATCAATTTATAATCAGACCAGCTTCGCGCAGTTCCTCGATAATCGAGAGAAACTCGTTGTCGTGCGCATTGTTTCCCGCCTGACGGGAGGCGTCCAGCAATCGAAGGCGATCCACCAATTCGTTCGGATCATCCCAGTGCACGTAATCGACCGCGTTGTCGGTCACAGTCATGGTCTGTGGTACATTACACTTGGGTAACGTGCGACCCACACCTCTCCTGTCGAGATGTGCAACACCTCCACCTTTCTTAGATATCAGAGGTGTGATGATATGTTTGTATTTGTATCCTTTGTTTCCCAAAACAGGTAAATGCGCGTTATGACCGCGTCTGTGAGCGTTAGTAGCGAGTAGTATGCTCTTGTATTTTTGTTTGTCATCCTCCGTACACAGCGTATCGTCGGGAAGTCTTTTGAATATTAATTCAAACAGGCCGGGTGTGCCAGCGTATTTCACACCGTCCACGATCACATTGTCGTCTCTATCAATGTCGAAGACCTTGTCTCCGAGAAACGTTCCCGCATCGTTGAAGTATACACCGTACACGTTGTCGATCCCTCTCTTCTTGTCACCGCTCAAGAGCTCCCCGATGTACTCTTGACCCAGCGGACCCATTTGGCCGTACAGAGCTTCCCGACCATCGGACGTTTGCATCGTCTGTCTCACGGATGTTACGAAAGACGGGTCCGTGGTTTCGAACACGTTTTCGGTCGGTAAATATGTCAGCGCTTCAAACACCAATTTTTGCGGCTGGAACGGAGTCGAGGCTTGTATCGGTGGCGTCAATGGGGTCTGTATCGGTGTCGTCAACGAGGTACGCTTGATTTTCTTCTTCTCAGAGCTTGTCCGCTTTCGTTTGATGTCCGGTTCGTTTTTAATCTCGAGATCGTCAACCAAATCATCGTCACCCTTGATGTTCTCCACGATTCGTTTCAACGGCTCTACGATCGGTTTCAACCGTTTCTCCAATTGCACCTCTTGCTCCACTCTACCCGTCTTCAACGTCCGATGCTTCTTGCGAATCGACTCGCTCGTACGAGCGATTTCCTTCGCGATCTTCTCCCTCTCGTCGATATCTTTCGTGTCGAGCGTCATCGTCAACGTCTCGAGAACAACTAACCATTCCGCGGTACCGCAAACTCGTTAAAACCACGTCTGTAACGTCCATCGTTAATCGCACTATCCTTGTCGATCACTAAAAATCCGTACTTGTGCTGCCAACATGCGTGACACAATGTACCGAAATTTTCGTACGTCATGTCCGTATTCACATGATCGTTGTAGACGTGCTTAAGGTTTGTTCCATCCTGCTTGAATATTACGAGTAAATTCGCGTTGTCGCGCACGAGATGTTTCGGTATTTTTGCATACGTTTGGCATAGATAAAAACAATCGACCTTCGAATGTCGACCCATAGCAAAATACTCGCGTATCGCATTCTGCTTGTCGCACGCTATATCGTCGAAGACGAATACGGAATTCGGTAATGCCTCGCTGTGCGGTACAATTGTGTTGTTGTCCGAGAATGTAAAGTAGCCGATTTCATCGATCGATCCGAGCAATCTTTCGAGATATCGATACTTTGGTTGATTCAACGATTTCGAGTACACGTACACGTTTTCGAAACGTACACCGTTCGGACTTTCCAGCAGACTAATCATTACATTGGTTTTACCGCAATTCGAGGGACCGCAAATGATACCGCGTATCGTGTTTGGCAGCATTTTACCGTATCTGCACGCCTTCTCACAAACCCCTTGCGTTTTATCATCCATGTTTTTCACACGGATCGTGTACGGTTGTTGTACAAATTTCATTTTTTTTACCAGACTCTTTCTCATCTTTGTTATTACGCGACGAGTGCGCAGCATCGGTTGTTGGAAAGAGCGGTGCTCGGATATTTGTCGCTAGATCTAAAATATCTCTATTTCCATACATGATTCGGACATTATCCTGAAAAAAAAATATTGTTTTAAACACACGATTAGCGATACACGTTTGCGACATTCACCTCCTTCCGTTCCTTCTTATTATCCCGGTTATTCATTGTACTTTGTCGTCCGACAAACTTTGATATTCTACTGGTTAATGATCGATACGCGCCTCCTATTTATAGGTGAGCGCTGTCGAAACGCACCTCAGTTGGAAATATGATTTACACGCGATACGTTAGAATTCGCGCTCTATGAAACGATACAAGGGTGCCGGTTTACTGAACAGTGTGATAAATCGACTACCGTTGGAGCTGCATATACCCGGCTACCAATTTTGCGGGCCGGGGACTCGTCTGCGGAAACGACTCGCGCGAGGAGATCGAGGTATCAATCCGTTGGACGCGGCGTGTCACGATCACGACATCGCGTACTTGCAAAACCGCGAATCAGCGGACCGCCACGCAGCCGATCGCGTTCTCGCCGATAAAGCGCGGGTGCGGATCACCGCTGCGGACGCGACTCTCGGTGAGAGGGCTGCTGCTACCGCCGTATGGGCTGCTATGAAAGCAAAGACGAAATTGGGGATGGGTATGACAAAGAGAAAGAAGAAGAAGACCAAGAGGAGAACGCTTCCGACGGCGAAACGCGGTGGTATGTTACCGTTGTTACCGCTCTTGGGAGTCATCGGTTCGCTTGCCGGTGGAGCGGCGGGTGTTGCAAAGGCGGTGAACGACTCTAAGGCCGCGCGACGACAACTCGAAGAGACGAAACGTCACAATAAAGCAATGGAAGGACGGGGGATTTATCTCGCTCCGTACAAGCGGGGCAAAGGATTGAAGAGAAAAAAAAACGTCGAAAAAACGATAGAGATGCCCGCGGGTGCCACCACCAATCTACAGTTGTTACAAATAGCGAAGCGTATGCGAATACCGTATTTCCGAGGTGTCTACATGCGTAACGCTTTACCCGACAAGATACATAAAAATGAGAGCGGTATCGTGAATTTGGACGATGTCGACGGGCCGGGCACGCATTGGGTGGCGTACGCCAAGAGAGGCGATCGCGCCGTATACTTTGACAGCTTTGGCAATTTGCAACCGCCGAAGGAGCTTACACGCTACCTCGGAGACACCGATACAACGATAACGTACAATCGCACGGTCTACCAGACGTACGATCAAACGATCTGCGGACAATTGTGCCTCCTGTTCCTCCAGAAAATACATATAAAAATCGATCCGCCATCGATCGACATCAGTCGTCGATGGAATCTCGGCAATGTCGCTGACGCTCACTCTAAGCGATAAAAGCAGCGTTCTCACGGTGGATTATTTTCCACCGATAGACTTGAGCGATGGGGACTACGAGCTCGGCCTAACCACGATGGAGACCTACAACACGATTCCGAACGTGACGGTAGCGAACAATAAATTTTATTTCGACGACAATGACGAAGAAATTACAATTCCCGAAGGATCGTACGAATTGGACGCCATTGCTTCTTATCTGAAACACGCGATACTGCAAAAACGAGGAAAAAGTGAAGAGCAAGATTATCCATTGTCACTTCGTCCCAACGTTAATACCATGAAGAGTGAAATCATGTGCGCTTTTCGAATAAATTTCGCCAAACCGAATACCATCGGACCGCTGTTTGGATTTTCGACGGGTCGTATACTGGAACCGAAAAAGTTGCACGAATCAGATTCCTCGGTAAACATCGTCAACGTAAACATTATTCGAGTGGAATGCAGCATAACCATGGGTGCGTACGCCAACGACAGGTCGGTGCACACGATACATGAATTTTCACCGAACGTACCTCCGGGATATAAAGTCTCGGAAACACCGGCGCAAATCATTTACCTTCCGGTCATCGCGAGGAGCGTTACCGATATCACCTTGCGTGTGGTGGATCAAGACGGACGGTTGATCGATTTTCGCGGAGAGGAGATTACCATCAGACTGCACTTGCGGCGACGTGGTGCGAGGAAATGCTCGTGTTGAACGAACAGCGAGTGATTGAGAGAACAACGAAAATTGGGAAAACATCGCCATTCAAGAGGCTCAGTACGACGAACGTAAACTTTTTAAAATCGTTGGGATTCGTTGTGAGAAACGTTTAAAAAGATGGATATACTCGACATCGCTGACGAGCCTGTCTTCGACGAGCGTATCGTGAAATATGAGATGCACACGTACAATCCGTACGCTAACACGACGTTGGGACACAGCGATGAGATACGAATACCGATACAGCAACAGGATTTGTACACGTTACCGTGTGAGAGTTTTCTCTACGTTGAAGGAAAACTCGTTACTCCTGCCGATGAGAATAGAGATAACGTGTGTATAATGGGAAATAATTGTGTCGCGTTCATGTTTGATGAAATGCGATACGAGCTCGACGGAGTTGAAATCGATCGTAACAGAAATGTTGGAATAACGAGCACGATCAAAAACTATGTATCGCTGACGACGGAGAAGAGCAAGACGCTGAAATACGCATCGTGGAATCCGGATGGAAATCCGTTGCTCGATGGAAACTTTAATTTTTGCGTTCCGCTCAATACTCTTTTAGGATTCTGCGAGGACTACAAACGGATTGTAATCAACGCTCGTCACGAACTTGTATTGATACGATCGCGCAACGATAATAATTCTCTCGTTGGTCGAGTCGGTACGAATCCAACGATCGAACTACTCAAGATACAGTGGCGAATGCCGCATGTATCTCTGAGCGAAGTCAACAAGCTGTCTCTTCTTCGAACTTTGGAAAGCGGAAGATATCTGAGCGTGTGCTTCCGTTCGTGGGATCTGTACGAGTTTCCTCTGCTGCAGAATACAACAAAGCATTCCTGGGCGGTCAAAGCTGCGACGCAAATGGAAAAACCGCGATACGTAATCTTTGCTCTCCAAACCGGTCGAAAAAACGTACTGTCTGAAAACGCTACGCAATTTGACGCTTGTAAACTCACCAATGTAAGACTGCATCTGAATTCAGATTTTTATCCGTACGACGACATGAATTGGGATTTCGACAAGAGTCGATACGCTATACTGTACAATATGTATGCGCGTTTCCGCAAAGCCTATTATGGACAGGACGATACGTATTTGGACATCGATGAATTCTCGAAAGCCGGTCCGTTCGTAGTCATAGATTGTTCGCGACAAAACGACTCTGTCAAGAGCGCCACCGTTGACGTGCGAATAGAATTTGATTGTAAGGAAAATATACCGGCCAACACCACCGCCTATTGTCTCATTATACACGATCGAATGGTCGAATATAATCCACTGAACAACATTGTGCGCAGACTCGTGTGAAAAGTTATAAATTAGACGTGTGCGAATGGGAACGTCAGTTTTCCGACGGTCGACGACGATGTCGAACGTACCAATTTTCGTCGACTTGCAAGGTTACGCGTTCAACAACATTTTTATCGTGAAAGAGGTAGCGGTACTTCGAGATGGCGAAACGCTATCTCATTACGTATTTCGTGAACACGTACCGTGGTATCTGTTGACGAAATCGGAAAAATCGCTGGCGTGTTGGTTACGGATACACCACCACGGCTTCCGATGGGAAGATGGACACGTCTCGTACAGTCAGATGAAAAGTCTTATCAACAATGCCATTGGTACGGAACCGTCTCTGATATACGTGAAAGGACTCGAGAAGAAAAAGTGGTTGTGCGAGATTTTGGAAGATGATGTAGAGATTGAAATAATAGATGCGGATTACGAAGATATCGCACGCCTGACGAACTTGGATGTAATCGGAACCTTGCGCTGCGCGTATCACACGAGACATTGCGCTATGCGGAATGTTTGCAAATTGTACAAGTGGTGGTTTGAGCGTAACAAACGTGTAAAACAACTATGATTTATGCTAATAAAATGATGTGTATCACACTCGTATGACTTTTATTCCACCTTTTACCCATCACATAATCCACCATATAATATGGTCTATCGCTTATCTCGCAGTAAAATAGGACGTTGAATAGGATGTGGAAAGAGTCTGGTAAAAAAAAATGAAAAATTATTTATTTAATATAAATAATATTTATTAAAAAACTAAAAAAAATATATGTACATTTGAGCGAACAGAATTTTTTCAATTGCATAAAAATGTTCTTCCGACGCCTTTCCACCACCGCCGCATCGATATCCCTCCGCTTGCCTCGTTTCCTCCGTTCTTTCCTCGCGAGGAATCGACTGGCGAAACCGACGACTTCGAAAGCGCGCCGCAGGAACCTCGCCCGACCAAGTTTTCCTCCGACTCTTCTTCTCCACCACCATCTGTTTGAACTGCAAAAAGTCAAAATTAAAAATTAATAAATTAATTAAAAAAAAAAAAAAAATTTGAATATGAAAATATAAAATCGAAAAATTTGTAGTGTTAAATCAACTCACCTCTCGATTTTCTTCTTTTTACTTTACTCCCCCGTTTGATAATTGTAATCGGGAGAGTAAGAAATCACAGGGGGGCTGTATCCTGTGAAAATTTTATTGTTTAAAAAAATAAAATTCGAGCATAAAAGTAACTGTAAAAATTTTCAATCTTTCTTACCTCTGTCACCCATTCCCCATCCGTCTTGCGCGTAGCCTTCCTCATCCCCTCCTTCATAATACCTCTCCTCTTCCTCAGTCTGTAATTCCTCTTCCTCAGTCTGTAATTCCTCTTCCTCAGTCTGTAATTCTTCTTCCTGCTCTTTTTCCTCCTCGCAAAGTGAGCTCGTCGATTCGTCGCTCGCGAGATCGACGAGCTCAGGCGTTAGAACAATTCGAGCGCGAGCTGAAACATTAAATTTTTTTTGTAAAATTTTCTAATATAAAATCGATGCTGTTATTTTATTTTATATAAATAATGTATGCAGCGACTTACACGAGGGTCTGGCTTCGTCGCTCGCGAGATCGACGAGCTCAGGCGTTAGAACAATTCGAGCGCGAGCTAAAACATTAAATTTTTTTTTTGTAAAATTTCCTAATATAAAATCGATGCTGTTATTTCATATAAATAATGTATACAGCGACTTACACGAGGGTCCGGCCTCAGGCGAGGTATCTGCTCGACGTCTTACCCCGAGACGTCGAGTAGCTCGCTCGTCACGGTTTTGACGCGTACCACGCACCACACCCTCCACCACCATGGTTTTTTTAGGTGTTGAATGTTGTAGCGTTCCTAAAAAAAAAAAAATGATTTTAATTTTTTAAAACTTTGTTTTAATATTCATAATACAAAAAATAGAAACTTACCATTTTTTACCGCACCATGATAGCAATTCGACAGCCTGATGATATAGCCTCCCGCATCCTCTTCCTCGTTGTCGTTGAACGCTCGCCTTGTCTCGATTATTTCGCCAGCAATAATCAAGAGCTGCAGATAAATCGAAAAATGTCCCAAACGGAATAAAACCGCGAGCACCGCACTAGGGCACGCACCCGCAAACTTTGCGAATACCACATAATTATTATCGTCGTTGTCGGATAACGATGATAAATAATTATCGATGCATAGCCCGTTTAAGTTACACGCCAATCGCAAACACGAATCAATAATTTTCCGCAAACTAGACATTTTTAAAACGAATAACCAGCTCCCGAATGATTTCCTACGTTCCACTCGAGCCTTGAGAAGTTAATACGTCGATGCGATAGTTAATCCCGGCTTATATACCCTTACATCAAAGATGCCGCTAAATCTTATTATAATTTAATTATGTTCACAGATAGCTAACATTCGTATCGATATCCACTATAGTTTACAATAATATGTCGAAGACGAGATAACTCGCTCGACAGTAGCATTTCCTTTTCGAGGAACAGTAATCGTGGATCTAAGGTTTTGCTAGGACGATAGGTGCTAAGCTATTCGTCGCTAACTAACATTCGTATCGATATCCACTATAGTTTACAATAATATGTCGAAGACGAGATAACTCGCTCGACAGTAGCATTTCCTTTTCGAGGAACAGTAATCGTGGATCTAAGGTTTCGCTAGGACGATAGGCGATAGGCCAGCGTATCATATTTCCATTTATTCAACGTCTATCGTACGTCTTTGAACCTCTATCGAACGTCTATCATACATCTTTTAACGTATTGTTGAACGTCTTACGTACAACTTTTAACATCTTTTGTACATCTTTTCAACATTACTTAAACCACTTTTAACATCTATCAAACGTCTTTTAACGTTTATTACTACAGCGAAATTGACGTTTTTGCGTCGAGCTGTATATAAGGTGTGCGGAAGAGAGAAATTTATCAGTTCAAAGTGTGCACGCGGTGGAGAAAAAAGTATAGAAAATGGAGCGTGATCAGAATAGAAAAACTTCCGAATACGAGAAGTGTAAAGATTGCGGAGTGTACCACAAGCCGATAGCTGTGGTCGAGCCTCGTCCGAGGACGACTCAAGCGCCTCCCATCCCTCCTCGTAATCGTGAAAGGCGTTAAAGGCTCGGTTGAAACAATTTTTTTTTTTTGTAAAAAATGTTGTATAGATGAAAAAAAAATATGAATAAAATTTGTTAATACTAATCTTATTGCGATTTTTTTTCTCCTTTCACCTACCATCCTTAAATTACATATTAAGTTTAGATTAGAGTTCCTATTAAATTTATATTTTACCGCGGATAATTTGTATTAAGAAGAAAACATAAGTATATTATTGGTGTTTAGAATAAATGCATAACTTAAATAATTCACTTTATATTATTCGTCACAATTAAAAGAAAAAAAATGATAGTCACTGGTTCGCTCGTTTCTTTCTATCGTGTAGTGTAACATGACGCGCACGTTTATCTCGCAGTAGGATAGGTCAGTGAATAAGATGAGGCACAGGAATAATAATTCAAATTATTTTACTGATAAATAATATTTATTAAAAATAATTAGTTCCGCATACATGGTTCAGTGTTGTATACTCCGTTATCCCGGTTCTGCAAAAACATTGTTCATTCTTTTCTTGCACTGAGGTGTTGCGCACTCCGTTCTCCCGGTTCTGCAAAATGTGTACGATCGATGTTTGATGTTGAGGAGTTGTGTGTACTTTGTGCAAATGTATCGATGTCGGCACCTTCTCTGGATGCATTTTTCTAATTTTTTCCAGTATCGCTGATCTATACTGCTTCGGTATCATATAATATATGTAGTCATAATAGTGTGAAGAGATTCTTGATATTAGACTATCCTGAGCGCATAACGAGCACAACTTTTCCATCAATATCGGCAGGATAGATTCTATTAAAAACGTCGAAAATTCCTCCTCGGAATATTCTAGTACACTGTCGTCAATTTCACTCGTCCATTCGATAAATTGTTGTCGAAATATAGTATCCGGAATATATGGTTTAATGAATGCAGGAAATGTTGTATACTTTTCAATTATTTCCTCACTGTTTTTATATTTCCTTCTACATTCCCGACATGTTGTTAACCAATCTGTGAGAGTACTCAGATTTTTCTCTCGTAAGATGAGACTGTCTTCCATCTCTGTAATAAATAAAAATTATTAAAATAAAAAAATATCCAATTAGTTATTACGCATTCGAAAAATGTGTATTAAAGATATTTTAAAAATGTGTACTTTACCTATTTCAGTTTGCACAGAGTGCAATCTTTCCTGTACGGTGGGGGCCCGTCGATGTGGTCACGCTGCCACGACTGGTTGTAGTGCAACGAGCACCGACGATAACCTTGCACTTCCGGATCCGCTCTTAAATGATCCGGTAGCCTATCCCACACGTGATCCACAAACCGAGCAAACTTGCTTAATAAAATCACCTTCGGCACAAATTCTAACTCCACTGCTGTTAAATTGAGAATATCGCGTTCATCCGAGAGTGCGATGAACATTTCGACTGTTATACCACTCGTTCTTCGCGGGCCTTATATACCCGCTTGTTGCACACGACATTGATTAAAACTATCGATGGTTCATATTTGCATTAACAATCCTTATCTTATCTCTTCCGGGAATTATTGTGATCTGATACCCCCCACCATTCCAAAATTACCTCCTCTCCTCCAAACACGATGACGCATCTAGCAACATGGCGATGCCTACAATTTGTATTAACAATCATTATCACACCCTCTAAGAAACGGCGCTCAAATGCTGCCTCTTTGTTCTAAAATACAGCGATGACGCAATCCGTAAATCTGCACGAACCTGCATACTATAAACATAATGATTCTGACAACATGGCGCTCTACTTTGATGCGTAGAAAAAAAAAACCTGCACCAGTAAACAGTTCTCTTTCCAATAAACAATCCTTATCTTTTCCAGGAATCCTTATCTCGCGATTTGTATTAACAATCCTTATCTTCCGGGAATTATTGTAATCTGATACCCCTACCACTCCACATTTACCCCCTCTCCTCCAAAAACGAAGACGTCATTACCCCCTCCACTGTTATCCGATACCCCTCTTCCCCTCTTTACCCTCATTGCCCCATGGGTTAGAACCCCCATAGTATAACTACTCAGTTTTCTAATTTTGTATTTTCTGTAAGAAAAACAAAAAAGAAAATTTGAAAATCATAGTTACACACTTGCTCGAATATACTACTCTACGTATGCAATAGTATAAAAAATTTATTTTATTAAAATTTAACTTTTTAAGATCAAAAAAGATGATCAATATTACAAGCAAAATCAACATGGAATATTACAAAACATTTATTTTTCAGATTTAGTTTTTATTTAAATAACAGATAATAAATATATGTGCATATATGATTTTTAGATATAATATAAAAAGATAAGAGAAAAAAAAATTATATATATATGTAAAGAAAGAATACTTTCTTCATTCGAATCTGCCGCGCTAGAAGTCTAGTTGTCTCCCGAAACGATAGAGTTCTCAGCTACAGTCCTGAGAGACTTGGAGTGGGGAGAAACAATAGAAAGTGAGACAAAAGCGTGAGAAACACGTATGAGATTCTTTGTGATATTTTTGCATATAGAAACTAACAAATAGCTTTAATAGAGAGCGAAAGAATAAACTTCAATTGTCGTTTCTCTTATTACAGGTAAAGTTGTAAATATTATATTTGTTGTTGCAATAGCGAATAAAGTTTAAAACTCTTATTACAGAGCAACACTTGAGTCTTAATCACAAAACCCCACCATACCATAGTTGGTAAAAATTGTCTTACATATATATATATATATATATATATATATATATATATATATATATATATATATATATATATCAGATAACGTATAAACTCTAGGATTTACCAAACTTCGTATTTTTACAGTAATATATATACAATACAGAGTCGTTCACTTAAAATGTTACAAATTGTTATTACTGAAAGTGCGCATTATAGTAAAAAATGTTTTAAATAAAAGTTATTTGATTCTAAGAAAGAAAAAAGATAGGAATCTTAGTTGGACCTTGGATGTAGATGTCAAGGTCACTTAAAAATCAACTTGAAATTTTTAAATGGAAACTTCCATTTTTTTATTGCATATTCTTATAACTTATCTCGAGAACTTTTCAAAACACTACAATTAAGTATTTTTTTATTAAGTACTTTCCGAGTTAATTTTTATCTTAATCTGACATATTTTGATACAAAATCTTAAACATCTCATAAAATATTTAGTTTTCGATAATTTTACCGTAATATTTTTATGTACAGAATAATGGGACATTAATTGATGTAAAAAAACGCATTATTATTTGTAAGAAAAAGTATGTTATTTATAATGTACTATTTTTTAACAATTATGCGTTTTCTTTACCACTCGATTCTTTTAGATGAAATTTTTTTCGATAAAGATGCGTTACATTGTATTCATTGTAAACAGTTTAGTTCGATACAGAAAATGCAATAAGTATATCGTAATGTTCATGTATAATTTCCCATCATGCTCAACATGATTATTATAACATATGGTGTAATACAGTGCTCGGAATTACTTCAGCTTTTCAGCCGATTCTCGCGGCACATGCCTCCTTTCCGCTCCTTACCGCGCGCGCCGCAGCCACTAAGGCCAGCGCCGCCGAGCGTTAGGAGCGGCGCTATCCGATTAATCCACTATCCACTTTTAAAAAAATGTGTCAGCAATAGTACCTCATGGGTGACGTGGAAATCTATTGAAATGTTTCCACATAATAAATTTTAAAATAAAAAAAATATTTTTAATAAATTTTTTTAACTTTTAATGATCAAGGGAGAAGAACCCAACATTAATCGGATAGCGCCGTTCCTAACGCTCGGCGATGCTGGCCCTAGTGGCTGTGGCGCGCGCGGTAAGGAGAGGAAAGGAGGCGTGTGTCGCGAGAATTGGCTGACAAGCTGAAGTAATTCCGAGCACTGGTATATGTTAAAATAAAAATATTTTCTTTATAATTATTGAAATTATGTTTTGCATTGACACGTACATGTAGAATATTATTCTCGCGCGCACGCGAGAGAGAAAAAAAGAAAGAGAGAGAGAGAGAGAGAGAGAGAGAGAGAGAGAGAGAGAGAGAGAGAGAGAGAGAGAGAGAAAAAGAAGGGAGAAGAGGAGTGTAGAAAGGTTATGCAATAATTTTCAAATTTTTAATATAAGTTATGTTTTTTAAATTATATGTTTATTATATTATTAATGTTATAAAAATATGTTATAATGTGTGGCGGCATACCGCTACACCGCTGCACTGAAGCGGCGTAGTACGCCGCGGCGCCGCTACGCGCCGCAGGCCCTCAGTCAAATTCTGAGCCTACAGATACAATACCAGGTTGCGCAGGCGGTGTAAGGCTGTAGGCTATGCCGATTACAGCGCTTTCGACGTTACCAACTAAGACTAGAGAGAGTCTAGAGATTCACGTGCGTTGTGCGAGTAAAGAAGTACGGCCTGATCCTTTGTAAAGACAAGACGTAATACATAGTTTTCTGATATCTATACTACACGTCTCTCATAGTGCTTATATCCTAATACACAAATCCTTTCAACCTTTTGGAACTATTGTGGATCGAAGAGGATTAACCAGGACGTTAACCACAGGGTAACCTAACCCTCCAGATACGTTCCTGAACCTGACTAGTGCCCACATTTGGTGACCCCGACGATTCAGACGAGCGCTATTGAGAAGATCTTATCTACAAATCCTGCCGTAAGAAGTGCTAAAAATCACTTGAGTATCGAGACAAAGTATTCCGTCTCGTATACACCCAACGCGCATCCCGCCATTTTTTCGCCGTACCGGCACCACGCTTTGCGTAGCTTATTTCCCGAGCCGCCTTCTCAACACTCGATCGTCACGAGGAGACGAGTCAGCTCGAGTGTCGGCCAGAAATTCATCACCTGTAACAAAAACGGATTTTTGCCGGCGTGCAATTGCATCTCAACGAGTCCATTGTGAGCCGCCGCCTTTTCGAGAAGGGTCCAGTTCGCCGCGCTCAACGCCCATTCGTGGATCCTAAGGAAAGCAGCCAATTGCAGCAGGAGAAACAAGAAGACGACTCAACGAGCGATAAAAACACGCGCAGTTGCTATACAGATAAATTTATTTAATCAACGCCATGTCAAACTCAGACAATTCGGATAACGGTAGATCCGACTCGCAAATTAATTCATACCGCGTGCCTAAAATTCCGCCCTTTTGGCGCGACGATCCCGAAACTTGGTTCTTGCGAGTAGAAGCGACTTTTCGTAATGCGAATATTAGAACCGATAGCACCAAAGTAGATTTTCTCGTTGGCGCGTTAGAAGGAGAAGTCATTAGACATATTAGAGACGTCATTTCTTTAGAGCCGCCCCCGGTTGAATTGTACCAAGCTCTTAAAGATCGTATTTTGTCAACTTTTTCGACTTCACCGGAGACACGTTTACGTCAATTATTAAAAGGTCAATCCCTTGGAGACCAAAAACCTTCTCATCTATTAAATCATATGCGCCAACTGAACGGTGGTCAGTGTAGTTCCTCAAATCTCTATTCATCGAGCAGCTACCCGAGACTCAAAGAGCGATCCTTGTAGCAATCAACGAACTTGACCTTCAAAAATTGGCTGAAATAGCCGATAAAATCGCTGATATGAGCGGTCATGATCTGTCACTAATCCCTATTCAGACACACACTAAAAAAAGTAAATCTCATTCTTCTAGTGATTCGAATAATCAGTCAGACCTTAAAACTAAACTATCAGAACTCACAAAACGAATCGCTAATCTGGAGAGTAAATTTTTAAAATTTAAACGAAAGCGTTCCACTTTGCGATCCCGCGGTGCATCAAAAGCGGACGCAAAATCCGGCCTTTACTATATACATCAAAAATACGGTAAAAAAGCAACGTCCTGCCGCAAGCCTTGTTCTTGGAAAGACGACGATACAGCGGAAAACTGAGTTCTCCTCCCCGTTGCGAGACGGTCGGTGAGAGGGAACCCACTCAAAATCGTCTCTATATCTGTGATCGTATTTCCGGTCACCGTTTTTTAATCGATACTGGCGCTGAAATCTCAGTCTTAACTGCATCTGCTTCGCAGAAAAAAGCAGCAACACAGCTTAAATTATACGCCGCTAATAATACGTGTATCGACACCTTTGGCGAACGCCGCCTCACTTTAGACCTCAGTTTGCGTCGCGCTTTTGCTTGGAACTTTTGTTTAGCCGCTGTTCTTTTTTCAATTATCGGTGCTGACCTCTTGAAACATTACAGGTTAGATGTTAGTCTACGTAAGCGTCGTCTTATCGATATCACTACCAAGTTATTCACCACGTGCAGCATTGACACCACCCCAAATTTCGGTCTGTCAACAGTAGATCGTTTAAACGTTTTTGCTAAGATCTTCGCAGAATTTCCGGGAATAACAGGCATCAACGAATTCCATTAAAACATCGCGAGGTCGAACATCATATACTAACGAATGGTCCTCCGATCTCTGAACGTCCCAGACGCCTAGCTCCGGATAAGCTAAAAGCCGCTAAGGTAGAATTTAAACGTCTCATGGACTTAGGTATTTGCCGTCCCTCGAGCAGTTCGTGGGCTAGTCCGATACATCTAGTGCGTAAAAAAACAGGCGAATGGCGTATCTGTGGTGACTATCGCCGATTAAATGCGGTAACTATCCCGGATAAATATCCAGTACCTCATTTACACGATTTTTCTACGAATCTTAATAACAAAAAAGTATTTTCTTTGCTCGACCTCTTCAAAGCATACCATCAAATCCCAGTAGCAAACGACGACATTCAAAAAACGGCAGTAATTACTCCGTTCGGCCTCTTTGAATTTGTCACTATGACATTTGGCCTCCGGAATGCCGCTCAATCGTTTCAACGGTATATTCACCGCGCTCTCAGGGATCTTGATTTTATTTTCGTGTATATAGATGATATCCTTATAGCATCCTCATCTATAGAGGAGCACAAGGAACATTTCTGCTTAGTTTGTCGTAGACTTAAGAAATTCGGATTACTCGTTAACCCATCCAAATGCGTTTTAGGCGTCGAAGAAATAACCTTTCTAGGGCATCACATTAATAGCCAGGGTTTTAAACCTACTACAGAAAAAGTCGCAGCTATTCTCGACTTTCCTAAACCACGCACAATAATCGAATTGCGACAGTTTTTAGGCGCGTTAAATTTTTATCGACGCAGATTTCCGCACGCTGCAAGCGTTCAATCTTCTCTTCACGCGTATCTTACGGATTCGCGCAAAAATGATAAACGCGAAATAGCGTGGAACCCAAAAGCGGAAACTGCGTTTCTCAAGGCCAAGCAAGACCTAGCAAATGCAGCGCTTTTAATTTATCCTTCTGACACCGCAGAAACGCGCATTGTTACAAACGCTTCGGATATTGCAATGGGAGCTTCCTTAGAACAATACATATCAAACGCTTGGAAACCTCTCACTTTTTTCTCGCGCAAATTCACTGCGTCTCAACAAAAATACAGCGCATACGATCGTGAACTAACAGCGATATACGAAGCTTTGAAGTTCTTCAGACATTTTGTCGAAAGTCGCGTGTTTAAAGTATCTACAGATCACAAACCGCTGATTTATGCTTTTAAACAACGTTCAGATAAAGCCTCTCCAAAGCAACTACGACAGCTATCTTTTATAGCTCAATTCACTACTAATTTCGATTACCTCTCGGGAACGGACAATGTAGTAGCTGATAGCTTATTGCGAATAGAAGCTCTACGTCTCCCTGTCGAATTCGAACTAGTCGATTTAGCAGAACGTCAATCTCAGAACGCAGAACTTAAACACCTGCTAACGTCGCCCAATTGCTCACTCAAACTTAAAAGATTTACTTGGGGATCTCTTTCCACAGAGTTATACTGTGAATTGTCGGGTGAATCTATACGTCCCTACATTCCAGCCTCTCTTAGAAGACAAGTCTTCGACATGTTTCACGGCCCTGCTCATCCTAGCGCTAAAGTCACTAACCGAATAATCCGCCAACAATACATATGGCCTAATTTACACTCTCGCAGCCTGGTCGCGAGAGTGTATTGATTGTCAACAATCAAAAACCACACGACATGTCAAGCAACTACCCGCATCTTTTACCGCGCCGGACGGCCGTTTCGACCACGTTCATATGGACATTATTGATCCGTTACCTCCTTGCAACAATTTCAAATATTGTCTAACGATTATAGACCGTTTTTTGCGCTGGCCAGAAGCCATTCTCCTTTGCGATATTACGGCGCGTACAGTGACACAAGCTTTTTATGATAACTGGATCGCACGATTCGGCACACCTCGGATCTTCACAACCGACCAAGGCGCTCAATTTGAGTCTCAGCTTTTCTCTGCTCTATTATCTCTCACGGGTTGCAAGCGAATTCGTACTACCGCATATCACCCCGCCGCAAATGGCTTGATAAAGAGATGGCACCATACCTTAAAAGCGGCCTTAATGTGTCATAATTCTCCAGATTGGGTAAGCGTACTATCAACTGTTCTACTCGGGTTACGCACTCATGTGCGCTTAGATACCGGCGCTTCCCCAGCAGAATTTCTTTATGGCACAACCTTGCGTGTACCGGGCGAATTCTTCATTCAAGAAGACTTTACACCGGATCCACAGATTTTTATCGAGGATTTCCGCCAATACATGCGTCAGATAAAACCTATTCCAGTATCGCATCACAACAAAAAAAGCCCATTTCGTTATAAAGACCTTTAGTCATGCTCACACATATTTCTACGCTCCGATGCAGTTAAAAAACCTCTTGAGCGACCATACTCCGGTCCGTTTAAAGTTCTACAACGTGTTTCCGACCGAGTTTTTACGGTTGAAATTAATGGCAAACCTCAAAATGTATCCGTCGAAAGACTTAAATCGGCGCATTTTATAGCCGATAGTATCGACGCGCCTCAACTCGCGGATATTTATAAATCGAGCGACTCTCATACGTCACTTAAAACTTATTCTGGTCCTAAAAAACATGTAAATTTTAAGTTACCTTAAGCATTATTCTTTGCATTGTATTCTTTTAATTTAAGGCTCTAGTTAATAAGTGCGTTTAAAATTATCTTAACTTTTAAGAAAAAGCATTATACTCCCGTAAGTACCCTGTAAACATTGTGCAATAATTATGTTTTGTTTATATCGTTTACACTCGGGGGGGGGGGGGGAGTATGTAGGCTATGCCGATTACAGCGCTCTCGACGTTACCAACTAAGACTAGAGAAAGTCTAGAGACTCACGTGCGTTGTGCGAGTAAAGAAATACGGCCTGATCCTTTGTAAAGACAAGACTTAATACATAGTTTTCTGATATCTATACTACACGCTTAGAACATATATAAATGGAAGTAGAATAGCAGACTAAAATGTGTCCGGAAGAAATAAGAAAGAAAATTATAGTTGCCTCTCTCTTGTGAGTAACTGCTCGAAAATGCGCATGCGCGCCAATTGACGCATACAAGCATCGTATCTGTAGCAGAGCTGCCAGTTTTCCCCGGAGAGCTCCACACGCACACAACCGAGACTCGCTGACGTCACGTGTCCGTGTGCGCTCGGCTGTCGACTGGTAGAAGTGGGCGGACCTATGTCTTGTATCTCTTTCCCACCAAGCCTAGCATAAAAACCGATTTTAACGCTCGCACCGTTTCTTCTGCCAAGCGTTGGCAGCAAAAATGCTTTCCCGAATTTCGCTCCACGCGACTAAGTCGACTAGCGGCGTGTTGCTTTCGCTCGACGCGATATTTTTTCTGAGATTTACAGTCTTTTATGAAACATATATCATATTCATATTAATAAAATATTTTAACATTATGTATTTGCAGAATATGATTTTTACGTTAATGTATAAAATAAGAATAAAGTAATAAAAATTATATATCGCAATATATAAACAAAACAAGTAACATTTAATATATTATTAATTTATTTATATGTTCCAATTTTACACATTAACGTGAAAAATCACATTATAAATGCATAATATCTTTTATAAATAGCAAGATACATTGAGAAGTAAAGGAAAGAATTGATTGAAAATAAAAGAAACATGTTTTTACTTAAAAAATATTTATGACTATCTTATTTAACACAAAAGTAATCTGGACAAAGCATACCAATGTGATTATACATCGGATAGTTTAGTATTTTAACTTTATTTTAACCATTTTAATATAGTGGTCTTCCGCACCACCCAAGAGGTTCCACTAATGGTGCGTTAGATTTTTTCAAGTAGATCTTCGCCAGGAGTCCTATTGTACCACTTTTCATTTTTCTTTATACATTACCTTTATATAGATATGATGTCGTTTGCAGACAAGATACTTATCATACACTTGTCGGTCATAAATATGGTGTCATTTACAGACAAGATACTTGTTACATATCGTTTACAAGTGTGTCATTTGCAGACAAAATACTTGTTACATTCCTGTCGTTTATAAATGTGGTGTCATTTGCAGACAAGATACTTATCATACATTTGTCGATCATAAATGTGGTGTCATTTGCGGACAAGATACTTGTTACATTCTTGTCGTTTATAAATGTGGTGTCATTTGCAGACAAGATACTTATCATACACTTGTCGATCATAAATGTGGTGTCATTTGCAGACAAAATACTTGTTACATTCCTGTCGTTTATAAATGTGGTGTCATTTGCAGACAAGATACTTATCATACACTTGTCGATCATAAATGTGGTGTCATTTGCAGACAAGGTACTTGTTACATTCCTGTTGTTTATAAATGTGGTGTCATTTGCAGACAAGATACTTGTTATACCTCTGTAATAAAAGTAGCACACAATTACTTTTCTTGTATCATATAAAAAATATTAAATTTATTTTAAACATTATTATTGCGTATTAGATGTCGAGAGACTAACTATATCATTAACATCTGCAGCATATAGATTAAGAAGACTTTTCTGTTTCTTAGGACAATGTGTATATAAGTTGTCTGTCGACATGAGAGATAAGTGCTTTTCATTAATCTCCATGTCTAAAACAGTTTCTTTTCTAGCTTTTAAAGCTGATTTCAAAACGCAAGTGGCATTTACAGAGACGGACGAAAGGCTATTTCGTTTTTTCGTTTTTAAGTCTGATAAAATTGAAAACATTCTTTCTGGGTCGGCATTAGAATTTGGAAGTGATCTAACAGCATTCATAAGAGATTTGAGTTTGGGATATCTATCA
This sequence comes from Linepithema humile, assembly GCF_040581485.1. Taxonomy (NCBI): domain Eukaryota; kingdom Metazoa; phylum Arthropoda; class Insecta; order Hymenoptera; family Formicidae; genus Linepithema; species Linepithema humile. The sequence goes on along the minus strand of NC_090134.1, from coordinate 12,627,108 downwards.
GTATTTCTGGAGTTTTTACTTTGTAAAATCTGTTTCCACATGTCATCAAAATTTAATTCTTTTAAATTTGTTTTTTCTGTTATTGTAAAATCTAGATGTACAATAAGCCATTCTTTCTTTAAACCGTTTTCGTCAAAACTTCCGAGAGTTTGAGCGATAAAAGAAACATCATTGAATGATGTTTCTCTGTCAAAATCAAATAAAACAATATCTGCATCAAAAACTTTTAATTTTGACAAAAATTTGTCATTAATTGGTAATCTTTTACTAATTTCCTCGGCAGCTGTTACGTAAAATTGCAAACAATTTTCTCGGACATTCGCAACTAGGTCTGCATGTCCGTTTTTTGTCAATTCGTCTAGGTATTCTTCACATTCTAATCCTAAATTTATTTTGCTTAAAGATTTTTGATTATTTTTTTCAGAAAATTGGATATTATTGCATACGTTTTTTAAGCACTTGGATTTTAAAAAGTGTTTACAGACTGTAGTCAAAAACTCTACTGCTTTTGGTTGTAATAAATGGATTCTTGTTTCCACTGCTTGAAAGAATGCATTAAATAAATTAAAGAAATATAAAATATGTTTCAAAAATAAGAAATATGCTTTGATATCTAACTTTTGCATTATGGTTAATAAATGTTCTCCAGATATTGTTTTTTCATCTACAACTCTTTCGATCAAAAAATGTTTAATAGCACCCCAAGACTCAAGAAGTCTTTCCACACACGTATGGTGAGAAAGCCAGCGTGTATCAGCCAATCTTAAAATTTTGCGGTTTGTTTCCTGAAAATATTCCGTAAATTCTTGAAAAATAGCTAAACACTTGGGACTACCGTTAATGTAACTTGCGATTTTTTTTAGAAATTCCTCGCAATATTTGGGTATTTTTGTACATGCATTATGCGCAATTAATGCAGCGGAATGGCACGGACATGGAAATGTTAATAAATTTTTACAAATTTTTGCTAGCTTTGTTTTAAATGATGAATTTTTTCCTATCATGACAGATGCATTGTCGCATGACAAGGCAATAATATTTAAAAATGGAATGTTAAGACTATACATTTCTGATTTAAATGCATTAAATAATTTTTCTGCGCTACTATTTTTCGCATCAATATTAATTAATTTTATTAACTGTGAGCGAATGTCTAATTTTTCTGGATCAACATACCGCACAAGAAACGTCATCCATTTTTCATTACAAATATCAGACGTTTCGTCAATAAAAATAGAAAATTAGTCAAAAGTATTTTGAATTATGTTTACCACACGGTTCGTTTCAACCGGACACAACACATTTGAAATTATACTTTTACATTTTGTTCGACCCATAGTCATACTTTTTAATATGTTATAATCTTTTCCTATTTGTTGAAAAAAACTAAGAATATCTGTTGCCGTTTGATGCGAAATATTTTTATCAGCGATCAATGCGGCAAATGGAATTTCTGCTGATTTTTTTCGCTCTTCAAATGTTAAAAGTGATTCATGATTTGTGACGTTAGTTTCATTTGTTTTCTTGGTTTCTGTATTATTTTTTTCAGATATCCTCTTGTGCGCTTTGGATTCTGAGTGATCATATATGTGCGATAAGTCACCAATCATAGTTTTTTTACAAAAGGAGCAAAAAAATTAATTTTCATTATGTGACACCTCGCATAGCCATGGCTTAAATTGCTCAATATCTAACTATTGTTGTCGAAATGGATTTTTTTTACGTTTTTTTGTATTTGAACTTACATCGTTATTATTGAATAATGACGTATTTTTTATATGACATGCAGAATTCGCATGACTTGAAACACGAGTATTGCATGAAGAATCTTTATTGCACATAATACAATGAAAAAGACTATCATCATTGGATACTTTACGTATCCAAGATGTGTATTTATTATCACTAAGCCAAGCTTCTAAAAAGCTTCTCTTTGGTTTTTTTCTTAATTGTTCACACATTTTTATGTATAAATAAAACAAAAAATAAAAACAAAAAATATATAATATATAAAAAAAAAAATATATAAAAAAATATTTAAGAAAATATATTTTATCACGTGTAAACAAAACAAAGCCAAAAATTATAAAATAAAAAGAATAAAAAACAAGAAAAAAAAAATATATATATAAATAAAAAAATATTTAAGCAAATATACTAAAATAAACTAAATATACTAAAATAAACTAAAATATAATAAAATATATATTATTAAATATATGTTATTAAAACTGTGTTAAATCATTTTTTCAAAAATTGAGTTATTGTTATTACAAGACTCTACTCTCCAATTTTTACCCAATGGCAAATGTTTTAAATAAATATTTTAATTTTAATAGATATGTGAATTAATAAGATTAATGCCCGATTCCACCAACGTAGTTTAACTTTAACCTCGGTTCAACTTACTCTTCACCTTTTTCTAATTCTTAGAACTAGAAAAAGATAAAGAGTAAGTTGAACCGAGATTAAAGTTAATCTACGTTGGTGGAATCGGGCATAAATCACATTCGCCGATAAAGTGTTGATATATATATATATTATATACATGCATATATAAATAGTATATAAATAGATGTAAATGTAAGAATTTTATAACCTCAAACTGCTTTTCCTTTTGAACATCAAATTTTTCCGAGGCACGTGTATAATAAACATGTTGGCACGTATTAATGATATAATATTATATGGCGACGAGCTTAACCAAGTCGCTAAGTCGTATTCATTACTTTCTCGTTTAATTAATTAATTAATTACTGGTCTAAAGTAAGTCGTTTTCACGAAACTATATCATTGACGTGGTTTGCACAATGGTCTACGTTACATACTGAAGTGAGCTTTGGAGAAGTGGGGGTGGGTTTTTTCCCCTGTGGTAAGAATTAAGGAGGCAACTGGGGAGGGAGATTAAATTCTTGTGACCGTAGTCAGCCATTGCAGTATACAGGGTGTATAAAAATGGTGGAAACTCCAGAATATCTCAAAAAATATAACTTTTGTAAAAAAATGTTTCAGATAAAAGTTGTAGGGTTTAAAAAGATCTATTTACCGATCTTATCAGTTTGATCTTGGGTGAAGGCGTTTCAGAGATTTAAAGATCATCTTCACTTTTTCAAATGAAACTACTCTAATTTTTTTATATAAATCGATTTCTCGCAATATTTGACGTAAAAAGTTATAGAGGTAAGATGGCCAAAAATTGAATAGTTTACGAGATATTTTATACTTAAATTTGACATAATTTTATATAGACTATGAAATATCTCGTTAAATATTCATTTTTCAATTATCTTACCTCAACACTTTTATGCACAAAATAATGAGAGGAATCAATGTGTGTAGAAAAAACACATAGTTGTCTTGAAGAAAAAATATAATATGATATAATTTTAGCTACGTTTTTTCTTTGAGACAACTATGTGTTTTTTCTACACTAATTGATTTCTCTCATTGTTTTGTGCATAAAAATGTGCATAAAAATGTTGAGGTAAGATAATTGAAAAATAAATATTTAACGAAATATTTCATAGTTCATGTAAAATTATTTAATTTATATTAATTATATATCAAATTAAAGTATAAAGTATCTCGTGAATTATTCCCACCTTTTTTATACATTTTGTATACTATATTCTATCAGATCTTTCATATTTTAATGGTATACTTTAATCACAGATAATAATTACTGATTGCCCACACAATTATTGTGTCGGTGTGCTAAATGCGCCCAACTAAAATAATCGCTTACAGAAAGCGCTCTGTACATACATACATACATACACACATACATACATACATACACACATACACACACACACACACATACACACGCACGCACGCACGCACGCACGCACGCACGCACGCACGCACGCACGCACGCACGCACGCACGCACGCACGCACGCACGCACGCACGCACGCACGCACGCACGCACGCACGCACGCACGCACGCACGCACGCACGCACGCACGCACGCACGCACGCACGCACGCACGCACGCACGCACGCACGCACGCACGCACGCACGCACGCACGCACGCACGCACGCACGCACGCACGCACGCACGCACGCACGCACGCACGCACGCACGCACGCACGCACGCACGCACGCACGCACGCACGCACGCACGCACGCACGCACGCACGCACGCACGCACGCACGCACGCACGCACGCACATACATACATACACACACAGTTCTTGTGTATCTGGCCAATGTTTATAAACGTACAGACTAGTTGCTTCTTCCTTTCCGTGAGCACATACATTTTAGTTTCAAGAACACGCTGCTTAGAAGAATATCTCGAAACATGAATCGTAAGTAATAAATTAAATTATTATGCTCTTAAATCATATTATATTTGAAAATTATTATTCATAAATTGAATAAAATTTTTCAATTTTTAAATATAATAATATGAAAAATAGCACAAGAGCTATGACTAGAATTATGTGTTAATGTTTCTTATATTTACAAAATTGTCTTTAAGGATATAAACGTTTCAATCGATTATTCGTCCAATATACATTACATTAAAAGAATCAATAATTTTAACATTGGAAATACATAAAATCAAAAGTTTAAACTGTAAAACATTTGATGTCTATTTTTTTTTAAAGCTATGTCACTTGAGAAACTTTAAACATGAAAATAGAGCAAAATTAACAGTTATTGGAGTAATGTTACATTATACAAAGGTTCTCAGTTATCTGTACTTGTTGACATCGCAAGTAATGAAAATCTTTTGTGGTTAAAATTTTAAATTTAATGTATTTTAAATATTAAACTGATTCTTTTATTGTAACATATATTGAGGATAATCGACCGAAGCGTTTATATCTTAAAAGATAATTTTGTTAATATAAGAAAAATTGACACATATTATTAAATCGTAGCTTGTAACTCTTATACCGTTTTTTATTTTATTGAATTTATCTGTTAGCAAATAGTTAGAAAATATTTAATCATTAGTTTCTTTCTTCTCTCTTATATATATATATATATATAATTTAATAAATATGTATTAATTTTTGCAGAGGAAAATATAATGGACGTGAGAAATTTGTCTCTAGAAGACACGACAAATGTGCAGCAAATGATGCAACTCATGTTGCATCAACAACAAGAAATAAAAAAAATGCAACAACTAAATTTAATAACAAAAAAATTAAAAGAAAAAGAAGTGGAGAGAGAACCAGAACCAAGAGACGAGCAGCAGCAACAGCAGCAGCAGTCGGAACAAGCCGGCGATAATGGTACATTATTTATTAATTTAAACACAATATCAGAGAATTTTCCATATGAGGAATAGGCTAGTGTGATAATATCATATTAATATATATGAAAGAGGCTAATGAAGCCATCGCTGGTTGTTAGTGCGAATTTTTTTATCTCTTATATTTTTTTTCTTGTCTTCCTTCCTTTCAAATAACTTCCTTACTTTCATACATTCTGATTCTTGAATAATAAGATCGATGTATGCAATTCTCGTACACTTTAATGTCTCGAATCTGAGATCAGTGTACATTTTAATGTCTCAATGCAGACGAATCAAGTTTCTATAAGAAACATAAAAAATTTCGCACTAACAATCAGCGGTGGCTCCATTAGCCTCTTTCATATATATTGATATTTATTTATTTTTTTGTAACTAAATGATTTATTTATATGCATAATTGTTTTAAATTATTAATCTATAAATGTGTTTATTTTTCAGAAAAAAAAAAGAGGAGGTGGTTGGTCGCGTGCACGGTGGTACGCTCGACGAAATGTACAACACAAAAACCATATAAGACCAGGTCCTTCTGGAGTAATAAGAAGAGGAGGTGGCCGGGGAAACAGAAGAGGCAGTCGGGGAAGAGTAAACCAAACCATAATAAAAAACTATTATTTATCATAACAAATTATATAAATTTTATTTTCTTTTATTTTATTTTTTTTTATTGACTTTTATTTAACTTGACCTCACAAATATTGAATAATTTTAATTAATTTTATTATTTTATTTTATTTTAATCAACTTTTTTTATTAAATTTTTGACAAATTTTTAATTTTTAATTTTTTTCTTCTATCTTTTATTTGTAAACCCGACGAACTTTTATTTGTAAAACCGACGAGCTAATATTGATTATATCAATGTTAAAACTAACTTTTTTCATTAATTTTACAACAAATCTTGCGTTTAAATTATATTTGTTTTAACTCAGATCTTAATGTAAATCAGCGTGCGTTTTTTATTTCACACTAAGGATAGCCTGATGACAGGTTATGAAATGTCTGTTTATACTAATGTTATTATAACTCAATATAAGTTCGTTCACACTAAAATCTAGCGTTTTGATTCCTATTGCTCCTTTCCTTTTATAATTTTATTATTTGTTGACCCTTATCATTTTTAATTGAGATAAATAAAATTTCATTAATATGTCTACAAAGGACACCACACTTATAAACGATAGGCATGTAACAAGTATTTTGTCTGTAAATGACACCATATTTATGACCGACAAGTGTATGATAAGTATCTTGTTTGCAAACGACACCATATCTATATAAAGGTAATGTATAAAGAAAAATGAAAAGTGGTACAATAGGGCTCCTGGCGAAGATCCACTTGAAAAAATCTAACGCACCATTAGTGGAACCTCTTGGGTGGTGCGGAAGACCACTATATTAAAATGGTTAAAATAAAGTTAAAATACTAAACTATCCGATGTATAATCACATTGGTATGCTTTGTCTAGATTACTTTTGTGTTAAATAAGATAATCATAAATATTTTTTAAGTAAAAACATGTTTCTTTTATTTTCAATCAATTCTTTCCTTTACTTCTCAATTATCTTGCTATTTACAAAAGATATTATGCATTTATAATGTGATTTTTCACGTTAATGTGTAAAATTGGAACATATAAATAAATTAATAATATATTAAATGTTACTTGTTTTGTTTATATATTGCGATATATAATTTTTATTACTTTATTCTTATTTTATACATTAACGTAAAAAATCATATTCTGCAAATACATAATGTTAAAATATTTTATTAATATGAATATGATATATGTTTCATAAAAGACTGTAAATCTCAGAAAAAATATCGCGTCGAGCGAAAGCAACACGCCGCTAGTCGACTTAGTCGCGTGGAGCGAAATTCGGGAAAGCATTTTTGTTGCCAACGCTTGGCAGAAGAAACGGTGCGAGCGTCAAAATCGGTTTTTATGCTAGGCTTGGTGGGAAAGAGATACAAGACATAGGTCCGCCCACTTCTACCAGTCGACAGCCGAGCGCACACAGACACGTGACGTCAGCGGGTCTCGGTTGTGTGCGTGTGGAGCTCTCCGGGGAAAACTGGCAGCTCTGATCTGTAGATGTAGATATATGTAGATACTTTTGCAAGTCAATTATGTATGCTTTTTTTTAATAAATAAATCATGAAAATATATCAAAAAATAAATATTGCATATATAAATAAACATTTATATATATATATATATATATATATATATATATATATATATATATATATATATATATATATATATATTGTGTTGGTTAATGTATGTATATAATTCAGAAATACTCACAATCCTCACAATGATATGTGCCGGCCTGGTGGCTTTCAAAAGTGGCCCTTGTGTCGCTGGAGAACGCAAGTATTGCAAATCACCAATTGTTATCTGGATAATAAAGATTTAATATAACAATGTTAATATTTATTATATCTAATGCCCGTATATTAATATTTCATTTAATTTATATAATATTCCATTTAAAATTTAATTAAAAATACATACATAAATAATTTCATTTAAAATTTAATTCTAGTTTTTTGTTTTGTAATTATTATATAATAATTTTTAGAACAGATTCTTCAATGAAGAGTTTAAAAAATTTTTAAATATATATAAATATAAAAAGAAATCCATGTACTAATAATGTCTAATGGTCATTAAAAGTTGTATTAAGAATAAACATTTTCATGATTCATGATCAAAAAATCTATTGCCAAAACAGTGTTAGCAAAAGTTATTTTTTACGATGATATTTATTTATATAAAATAAAAGTTGAATACTTTAGAAATAAATTGATAAAAAATTAAAATTTTGCATATCTTACACATATAAGTTTTTAACTTGTCATTGCATGATATTTCTAGGTTACAAGTCTATTAACAGAAAGTGTTTATTTGTGAAATTGCGATGTAATGTGTCTAATTGCTTTGTCAACTTTTGGCTAATAAAAGTACAGCTATTCATTTCTGACTATATTTCATTATATGTATTTACTCTGTTTGATTACAAATTGGAAATTCGCTATTCAGGAGGTTTTTACCGCACTATTGTAAAATTATTTATTTATGTGATATCATAAAGATTTACGTTAAGTAACACGTACTTTAGATAATTACTGTACTCGAAAACAACTCGTGATATAAATAAGGAGCATTTCCTTACAACCAACCAAGAAACACATTGGCACGCTACACTGACTACAAAGTTACATTTAGGTATCTTGTCGTTCGTCTTATATGATATGTAGATACAGGCAACCACGACTGACCACGACCGCGAAAAAGCAAATGCAACACTTTTGCAAACTTTTCTATAAAAATACAATATAAAAATGTGAGGTTATAACAAAGATTTCATGTGACAATATTAATATTTATTATATCTAATGCGTACTTACCAAAAACAGCGAATTAATCGTCAGTCCAATGCCACGGTGTCACAAATATTTTGTACAAATCAATCAAAGCAGCAATAACTATTAAGTACACCAGGCACAAAACGGCACACTTATGAATTAAGCGGAAATGAGAATGACGCGATAAAATGAATTCTCGGCATATAGCACTCACGTCGTGAGAGGAGGCACAGTCGCGCATGGCGTAAACTGCATAGTGCGATTTATTGCTCCCGCACGCATGTCCCTATCACGTCGTGCAGGCAAAGTGATAGCACTGTGCAGATATGGTGTGATACTCACATCGTGCAGGTAATATGAGCCCGCACGATTTGTTATCTGGGTTGCAAATTACACTTCATCATCTTCAACTATATCCCCATCAACTTCTCAAGCTTTTTTAAGCGATCCTGAGAGTCCTACTTCCGCATCCGGTATAAGGGGAAAGAAACGCACAGAAGATGAAGCACTTTATGTAAAAAGAACATCCAAAAAGCAAAAAAGTGAATCAGCTATGGATGAAGCTGTTGAAGCGATAAAACAGATAGCCACACAGCCAATGCATTTTCCCCAATCTGATCGGCAGGATGCTATTAACTATTTTACAGCTTACATTGGGGCTAAGTTGAGAGAAATGTCCCCTGAGACTAGAAAGCGTTTGGAGAAAGAAATTATGAAACTACTATTTACTACTAATTAAGACAAAAAAAAAGTTATATAATTTTTTCTGTCTAAAATTTATACAATGTCTTGTTAGCACATCTTTGTAGCGCATATTATCTATATAATGTATGCTTACGTGTGCAGGTGTGCACAAGAGGTTGTCTTTCTAAAAAACTAAAGATTTTTGTGAAAAAGAGATCACGCATGCATGTGTGTGTTTTATACACACATAATATACACTTTTGTGATATGCGCTAACAAAACTCTTTTTAATTAACCACGCATTGAAAATTAAAACTTACGAATTAAAGATTAGAATTTAATCATAACAAAGATTAAAATTATTTAATTGACAGTGTTTAACAAAACGTTTTGTTGGAAGTTTTCTTCACTGAAATAAAGTTATTTTTCTAGATATAAAATACAATCCAATTAACTCGAACAAAACTTTCAAGTTGCAAAATAAGCATTCTGTACATTAATTGGATTTATTTTACAATTCGCAATTTTTAATTTTTAATGTATTATGCGATTTTATTAAGTTTTATTTTGCTTTTATTTTTTTGTTTTATATTTTGCGTCAAAGCATTTTATTAAATATTGTATTACACAAATATGTTAAAGTAAAATAATTTCATATTTGAAAGGTCTGTGATCGTAACGTAAACTGTTTAAAATATTAATTTTAAATTTGTTATAAATGTTATATTCAGATAAATAATAACTTTGTATAACGTAAAGATTCCTATAGTAAAAATATTATTCTCGAAGTTTAATGTAGAATTTTCTTTTATTCATATTTGACTAATTATGAAAAACTGTGATAATAAGATAATTTTTTTTCTAATAAATGTATGGGCTTACTACTAGTAATCGACACCAAATAATGAAATAATATTTTATTTAGTAACATATGCATATTTAATTATTCATTATGTATTATGCGCACACACACAAAGACTAATAAAAGAATCAAATATTTATTTTTAATATTTTATTACTGATAATATAATGTTTATTTTACTCTTTATAAGATTTAATACATAAGATATACTTTTTGACTTTATATACTAAGTTAAGAAAATTATTTTTAAGTATAAAATGAGTAATAATAAAAAATATGTAAAGCGAACAATTTATTTTTCTTTATTAAAATCTCTTTTTTCAGTTTTGATATATTTGAATTATTTTTTTCTTGCAAATCATTATATGTTCATGTATTTTGGCCAAGTACTACTCTCTCTTGCCATGATACAGCTCCAGGTCCGTTAAAATATATAGTCCACCTGTCTCGAAGGATGCGAGCATCAGTTGCATGGTGATTTCCACCTTGATGACACAATTGTGCTAAACCATTAGCTGCTTCTTGTCTCCATTCACCAGGTCTTATATAACCTGTTAATTCATTTTCTTCATCAAGAAAATCTGATGGAGTATACATAGCACGACCTATATTTAGACTACGCAACATATTATGGAAACAGCAGTAAGCCATTGTGATTCGAGTTGCTTCATCAGGGTCGTATCTCATAGCTGTTCGAAAAATCTGAAATCTTGCACCCAGTATACCGAATGCATTTTCTGAACAGCGTCTGGCACGTGATAACCTATCAAAATAATGCAACACATAATTCCATTTCTTTAATTAACATTAATATTCATAATTGATTAATTGTCATGTTATTTCATAATTTTGATTAAAAGATCATACAGATTTACATTTATACCTGTAGTTAAAAATTCTTCTATCTAACCGATTACGACACTGATCTTTTGGAAATGGAATGAGCAAGTATTTTGTGAGAGGGAAAATCTCATCACCAACCAGTACATAAGGAAAATTATCGACACATCCAGCAATTGGAGATGGTTGAGGCAAAGGAATATTATTGTTACTCAAATGAGATTTGAGACTACATTTGTTCCATATGTGAGAATCACTCATTCTTCCATTGGTACCTATATCTATGTATATAAATCTTAACTGTGCATCAACAACAGCCATTAAAACAATGCTGTAAAAATCTTTATAGTTGTAATAGGCTGATCCTGATGAAAGAGGAGGATCTATTCGCACATGCTTCCCATCTATTGCACCAATGCAATGATGAAAATTCCATCTTTGTCCATAATCATTAGCAACAATATCCCATTCTTATGCAGATGATGGTATTCGCAAAAATTCATCTTTTAAAACATTGATAAGCGCTGCAGATACTTCTCTTATTATGTTTGATATTGTGCTCTGACCAATTCTGAACTGCAGGCTAAGTGATTCTTGTGATTCTCCTGTAAACACAATTATTTCAAGAAAAAAGTAATATCAAAGCAATTAAAAAACGGCAAGTAAGAATCAAGCGCGGAAGATAGTGTGCAATTTATACTTTATAAAGTATATTGTGAAGTATAAATTACGTATTGTTTTTATTGTGTTGATTTTTAGTTGATTTGATTTTCAATTTTAAAAAATATAAATTTTAATTTTTTAAGTATTATTGTTTTGTGTTTATATATTTTACCAGTAGCTAGATGACGCAAGGTGACGGAGAGTCTCTCAGAAAGAGGTATACTTTCTCTTAAATGCGTTGTTTTCTTTTGAATAAGAGGTGTAACTTTTTCAACAAGATATTGAAAGACATCACTGTTCATACGCAGACATCTGCAAATATTATTCAAATTGTTACTACTTTTATTCATTAAAAACAGTCCTTATTTATTGTTTACAGTTTTTTAATGTATTTAATATATTAATTGATTGATAAAAAGTGTACAGTACCTACGAAATCGATTTGGATCTTCAAACGCAAGTTCCAGAAATAGGTTATGATGCATACTTTTACATTTTCTTCGTAATAAGTATGGCTTGGTCCACATAGAACGTTTTACTTTACGTTTTTCTTGATCAACTGCTAGACACAATATTAGACACGCAGATAAAAATCTACGTTTTCGCTCTTTTAAAATTATTTCTCTTATATTTGACATAATGACTGGCATTACCGGCTTGGTTAATCAACAATAACCACACTGGTATTGCCAACCTATAGTGTGATTGATCAACCTGAAACTGTTAATTGTAACCTCAATCGCAATCGAGCTCGCAACCTATAGTGTGATTACGCCTTTAGTAGTGTCGTTTTTTGAACTTGGCCGGAGACACTACCGCGTCTCCTGATACACTTATACACCTATTTCACTTAATACGAAATTCTAACAAATTTAATCACTCGCACTACACTGCTCTGGATAAGTACTCTTAAGTATGCATAGTGCAAATGGCCAAATTTGTTAGACCGAATTCACTATTATTACTTTTTTTTTATTTTAACACTTTCTGAACAGAAAGGTTATGTAAATGCCAAACGTAAGCGAGCGCCGCGCGGTTTCTCAGCGCCATCAGCGCACCTAACGTCAGAAACTTGCAGATTCCACCATCTGCACAAAGTACACTTTCTGTTCTGTCTGTCCACTAATAACTAACTACAGAATACTGAGAGTGTACACTTCTGCACTTTAAGATCGAAAAAAATTTTTTTTATGAAGAATACTATTATTTTTTATATACACTATCTTTATTTGTCTCCACAACACGTTATATATACATTTTACGACTGATACTAATATATAAATGTAATTAATATATACATTAAAGCTGCGAGTTGACAGGTCTGAGCGCCGCCATGTTAGAAAATGTTGATGATGATGCTAGAATGTTGATGACGCTGACAATAAGACACGAGCGACATACATCTCAACGCGACATACATCCTAGCGAGATGATTTTTTAGATTTCTCGACTTTGAATGCATATATTTATTTTTATAAAGCACACAGAGCAAAAACAAGCAGACTTTCGTTATGTATTTTAGGTACGCGCTTTCGATTGAGCCTATTGCCAACTCAATCGGCCCAGCCGTTATTGAGATCCGATAATCTCGGCTCATTTGAACCTTCCGTCTCGCGTAAAGATACACGGTCGGTCTTGCGCTACGCGTGAACTTGGCGCGAGACAGTATCGTGTCTCTTGATCTCTTTGCCATGGTAGTCACCGAAAGCGATTTCTATGTAGCTCGGCGTAGAAACATTGATTCCGATATCCAGATATTTATACCCGGTTTTCGTCAACGGGTATCTTCTAGCCAAAGTTCTGGGAAGTGTGATCATGCTTCTATCGATACTTGGTGAATTACTTTTATTTCTGTGGATAAAAGCTTGTGTAAGTTCAAAGTGTAACAATAGCAGTGAGTTTAAAAGTGTAAATAGTAAGAGAGTCAACTTACACGTTGGGCGAGTATTTCCGCTTCTTCGCAAAGGTCTCCAAACCTTGCTGTTTGTTGGCCAGATTACTCACAGTTGTCTGTTGTACGGTAGAAAACATCGTTGCTATAATTCAGATGAAGCGTTGCAGCGATGTAGTGATTGTTCAAATGATTTCGGATAACTGTAATAATTTGTATTTTTTGCGAGTTTTTTATACCCGCTTGTTGCACATGACACTAATTAAAAAATGCTAACAATGTCATTTAAAATATTGAAATCTGGCAACAATGGCGCCCAAAATGCTGACGTGGCTGCCTGTTGCTATGAGCATTTGCACACGGTGCTATTAAAAGTGCTGATTAAATATAAAGAAATCTGACAACAATTCCAGTAAGCAAAATGTTCGGGATTTGCCATCAAATTGTTAACAAAGTTGAACAAAAATATTAAGCAAATTGGCGTCAACTATGTCCGCATTAAGCTTGGGTTTTGTCGCCAAAGCTTGCTGACAAAATGCGACAGCAAATTGCTGACAAAAACCGAGCAAAGCTTGGTAACATAACTTGACGCCAAATTGATACCAAATACGACGCAAAGTCTGCGCATTACAATCTGGCAGCAAAATGAGAACAAAAACTGTGCAAGGCTTGTATTTCAATCATATTGATATTTAAAAAGCATTTAAAAGGCATGTGGAATTTAAATTGAGATTTAATAATATTATTTTAATTTATTTATTAATATATATATGTGTGTTTACATTTATTAATTGTAGATAAAAAATTATTTGTATACATAATACTAATTACATAAATATACATAATAATAACTACATTAATTATATTACTATTTGTCGTCCTGATGGCAGATGATTCCTCCAGTTGATAAACGTTTCCTTCTAAACAGACAAATAACAAGCGATTAGATATGACATGTACCAAAAAAAGTAACATATAACAAAAAGACTTTGATGGATAATATTATAATTGTACAACAGAAAAGTGCTTTGTTATACAATGATAAAACATCCATGCAGACAGGTATTACGTGTCCCCAAATGGATAATAGCACTGACAAGTGCCGTTTAATATTATGTAACGTGAATTGAGAGACAATTCAAGTTCAACATTTAAAAGATAGGCATTGAAAAGTGCAGTTTAATATTGTAGAACGTGAATTGAAAGACAATCCAAGTTCAACGTTTAAAAAATGGGCACTGAAAAGTGCCATTTGTCTCCTCTCCTCTTCGGAGAGAAGATTCCTGCTAGCATCTTCTTTTTCTTCTTTCAACTGGCTCCGGGAGAAAATCGACTTAGATGTTCCGTGGCAGCGTCCCAATCCTCCAGTCCTATGCCCATTGAACCAGTGTACCTAAAACTGACAATGTAAGAATTTGTTACTTTATAACTAAATCGCAAGAAAATCACGGAAGTAGAAAGAAAATAAAAGTTGATTTTTCCAGCTTATAACAAAAGTCAACATAAGTATCATTCTATTTTTGTTTTGCACACAGTAATTGAGTTTCGATATTTACTACTAGTAGTGATAAATCTACAATATACAAAATGTAAACAAGATTATCAGTATTGATAGTATAGTAAATAACGACATAGTTAACAAGTAAGCAACAAAACAAATGATTTTGTATCGACTTTTGTCAATAACTGGAAGAAAATCAAAATTGCATGTGTGCTATTTGTATAATTATTAATTAATTAATATCATAATATAATATTTATAATTACATGTTTTATAATGTTTTATTCCATCATTTCATCTGTTTCCTCAGTTTCCTATTGCTCGTCATTCCACAAATCGCGGTGAATTCTTCTCCTGTTGGCCGTCGATTGTGTTCGTGGACCTCGTCGTTTGTGTCGTAACCTCTCCTTGGCCGTCCGAAGAATCTCTTTCATCTGTGCTTGGAACTCAGAGCGCGTTGGCTTTTGAAAGTGGCGATTATTACATACACCATCTCGAACAGAAATACAAATGATATTAAGACACATTAATAGGAAGAAACACATAATAAAGATAAAACATATAGAAGGATGAAATAATTGTGGTAAATATTTACTTTCCATCACAATGTCTATAATTATATACAATTATATACAATTATAAACAATTTCCCATACAAAATGAAATTTGTTTCTATCAAAACTTGTGCGAAGGCGAATTGTACTGTTTTGTTAATTTTGTTAGATTTGTAATTCTTTATATAAAACGTAGGATAATTTACGTTGAAAGTTATGTACCCATATACCCGTGTGAAATGATACAATTATAAACTTCACCTTGCATATGAAACAGGAACAAAACTCGCATTACACAAAACTTTGAAAATTTAAGCGAGATTCAATATAGCTGTAAATTTTACTATGCACAGAAAGTGTTAAGAATAACATATGTAATAATAAGAATAGACTTAACTTTTTCTGAAAAAATTAAAAATTTATGTGAAATCATGCAATTGTGACTTATATGCTTAATACTAATTATTTATTTATACTCTAAAATAAATTCAGACAATTTATGCATCCAACATTGTATATTTTGATCAATTACAACAATATTACTTATTTTGATGCGTAACAAGAAATGTGAAAATTGTCTGATTCCATTTTATAGTATACATAAATGATTGGTGTGAAGCATCTTTATTATAATTATATGATTTTACACAGATTTTTAATTTTTAGAATTTTTAATTTTTTTATAAAAAGTAAAGTCTATTCTTATTATTTCATATCTTCTGTGCATAGCGAAATTTATAACATATTGAGCCTCACTTAAATTTTCAAGCTTTTGTGTAATGCAAGTAAAGAGTAAATTTATCAAAACACGTACCATAGATTGCCATAACAAGACAAGTGTTATATAAGGCCCTCTGCTCTTCTTCGCGATCCCACCAAGTGAACGATGGCGTCAAGGAATCTTTCATCGCTTCTTTAAAACAAAGGTTGATGGCTTCCTTCAGATTGAAGCCACCGATATAGCGGAAATAATTCACCTAAAAAGAATTAGAAATTTTAAAAATGTGTATAGAAACCTACATTATTTAGATTTAAATTATGAAGAGCATACTTACGACATTGGAGTAATCATTGTCGTCGATATCTTCAAAGGCATCCATCTCTGTTAAAGATGAAATTGGAAGAATGTCTGGTTTTCCTGATACACGCTGTTTATCTTGCACGCCTTTCAATATATTTTCACACAGTGTATGTATCTTTCTGTAAGTGAAAGATGCGATAAGAAAAAAAATTAATATGTATTATAGAAATATCATGTATCAAAACAAATACGGTATATCTGAAACTTACTTCATCCCTGTCTCCAAACGATCTAAACGTTCGTGTATTCTTTTGCAAGAAATAATTAATATTTAGTAAGAAGTTATGCTCTCTTATACTGCTCTGATAAGTATATTTTTAATTGTTAATAATTTTATATTATCAATATTGAAGCGACACCTCCGATCTTTATCGTTCCATTCAAACTATTTATTTTTCACCGGCGCGGGCGTTAGGAATGTACGCGTGTTATGATGCAAAATGGTTTTAAGCAATGACTCAATATTTAAATTACAAAAAAACCAACAATATATTTAATCAAGTTTCACTATGGTTTACAAGATAATAATTAATCCGTCGTTAGCTCTCGGGAGCGTTATACAATAGTTACATTCGGATGCGACAATGCGAAAGATTACATCCGTTCTCACAGTGATCTATAAACGGACTGACTTTCCTTCGAGACAGTCACGATAACGCTCGCTGCGAAGAGTCGCGATCTGCGTATGCGCGGATCGAACAATAGATCACGAATCGACTCATGAGCCTCGAAAATGTGAAGGCCATACCGGTGTTTAGATTTTGAATTTATGAATTTGGCATACAAGCCGTAACAAATATAGCATTTCTTATCAAAAAACTTACATGTAAACTTACCGAATGTCTATCTTCTCTAGTTGCGCTTCTGAATATCTATCGATCGGTCGCCCTTCTTCAGCTGGGTGATGGACATTTGACTCATTGGAAGATCTTGAAGAAACATTGAAACTCATTGCCAGTATTCAAATTAGTATTGGTGTATGTTTTATTTCTTGTCTGTGGTGTGTAATGAATATGTGTAGGAGGAGTACGCGTAGGCAATGCATGCGATATATTAGTAGCAGAAATGTTAGTAGATGTATATGATTGAAAGTTATTTTGTGCGGGAATACTTGTGTATGGTTGAATATTTTTGTAAGTCTGAAGAAGATTAGTATATGGTTCCGAAGTGTTAGTATATGTTAGAAGATTTGTGTGTTCGTCACTATCTCTATATGATTGAATGTTTGCTTGCGATTGTATATTTGGGTGTGGTTGGATGTTGATGTGTAATTGTGTATCTGCGTGTGTTATGTGAGTGTTTGTACATGATGGTACATGTGATGTATGTGAGAGAGATCGGGGTGATGTATAATTATTATTGTTATTGAAAAAAGTTGGATTCTCATTGTAATTGTCCTCCCTGTGTAGAATATCTCTGAGGTCGTCAATGTCATCCTGGATATCTCCAATGGTTGTTTCAATGGCTGCTCCAATGACTGTCTTCTTTCGTTTCGAAGCCTCATCCGATGAAGTGGTCGCATAGCGCGACGGCTTTGTAATCATCCGTTTTGGTCAGTCCTCCTTTTGTCAGTGTGACGTGACATTTTCGAGGTCCGTCACACGGGCGAGAAAGCCAGATCGAGGAAGGAAATTTGAGGTCGGAAACCCCACCGCGGGAGGGCAACGACCTCTCCCTCTTAATTCTTTTTTTGAGCGTTGTAGCGGATTGCGCGAGTCGTAGTGAGTGGCCAAACTCCCATTTTGTAATTGAGGTGGAGCAGCCTTCGTGGGACCTGCAAGGGACTCTGCAGGTGGAACGACGGAGGCCCGAACAGCGCGTAGACAGATCCGGAACAAGGTCAAGTAAGGATACCCTTTCTTATACTATTAGACTCCAGACACAGTCGCTACCGCCGATCAAGTTTCAGATTTGGAGCATATCGAGGCCGGTGGACGCACCGAGAGGGAAACGCGCTCTCACACGCCGAAGACCCGGGGTGGAGTACCCGAAAAAGGAGCTGCCGTGACGAGCCAGGAAAACAGAATCAGGTCATAACCTGGCCAGTTCCCGGCCGATTCAGAGAAGGTTCGGATCCGGAAACGGAAAAGGCCGCGAAGGGCGTTAACGGTAGCTGCCAGAAGAGAGAGACCAGTGTCACCTCGGAAAAGCGCCACCGAGGGCCGATGTATCGAGGAGCGACGCGAGGATCGAGATAACTAGTAAACATCGAAGGATCAAGAATCGCTAATCGATAGCGAGGATCTACATGCGCAGGACAATGCGCGGAATGTCGCCGCTGTCCAGCGAGCCTCGCTGTCGTCACTGTTCGGCGAGTCGGCAACCTGAGCGGAACCTCGAGGACCACAACGGGCGTACTGACGAATCTGTAAGGCCACCACTTCGACTTCGCGGTAAGAGCGGTATCAGTAGGCGGCCCGAGCCTCGCGGAATTAATATCCCGCATAATGCACTTTGAGAGTACCGGCGTACTGAGATTTTTCGCGGTATCGCGTGAGGTTAGATTTAGGCCGGGCCCCGCTGACTACCGCTAATTAGAGTAAGATTCCGCCACGCTTTTCCCCCCTCGGGGCTGCCGAGCCGACAGTCGTCCTTTTGCGCTCTATCGAATAATTATGAGTAATAATTTCGCGTCTATTCATGTATCTACGTACCGAGCGTAAGAATATTTCTGAAATTAGCCTGTCGCGTATCTCTCGCCTCGGCCTTCTGTCGAGCGTTTCAAGTAAGAACTGTTAAGAACCGTATAGAGAAAGAATTCGCGTTGTATGCTAACCAGATATTGAGAGAGATTACAGTAGAGTGAATCGTAACGACCGTACCTAATGAGAATTGTAAGACTTGTACGCCAAGCATCTTATACCGAGTAAGACTGAATTATGCGGGTTTCCGCGAGCCGAACATCCAAAATTATAACGCCTCTCGCAGATATAATTTATGTATTCGCACCGCGAGATCGTTTAGACGCCTATCACCCGGTGTCAACATCGCTCATCTACTTGTTACAAATACATGTTGATTGTTACCAAAATTTACTGTGTTCTCTATAATAGCCTTATTTCAGACTCCTCTCTCCAAGTTTTTCGTTTGCCTCTCTCAAGGACCTCACCCCTCTGCCATTCGGAGAGCGGGCTAGCCGCGCTTATCGCCGTTGCTCGTCAGTAAAGAGATAGTGGTTCTAACGTCTTCGTTTGTGCGGCGCGTCAATCTGCGCCTGGCGCCCAATTATAAGTATTGCCGTGTGATTAAAATAAAAGACAAAAGAGCAACGAGGTTTTGCACATTTATCGGCGGGTGAGCTTCTATTCGACGGAAAAGTCGCACCATTTCTGCTGAGACTACATGTTAAAATGTAAGTTTATACAATGCGGTGCACAATGAATAACATTATGTTCATCACTTTTTAGAAACAAACATGCAGGGAAATGTAGAAGTGGAACAATAAGTAGAGAAAGCAAATGAGAAAAAAGTTTGGAAATACAAGAAAAGCTGAACAAGAAGAAGTACAAAATTTAAGTCTTGTAAAGATGCAAGTAAAAAAATTGAAAAACACAACAAATTAAAAAAATTTAATAACACAAATTCTACTTCTCACTGTGTATGTATGATAGCAAAGACTACGTAGTAAGACATTTCTAAATCAGTTTCTTCATCATTGCTGCTATCTTTCATTGAAATACAAGTCCAAAAAGACATTTTATAACATTTCGCACGAACTTCTTTTAAGTGAATACGGAAAGTCTCATGTCCTAACATGGAACACTTATATACTTGAACACTAGAGGATGAAATGCCAATCTTATAAAAATCACCGATTTCTAAAAATTTCTTAACCACCAGAAAATATGAATTATTGTCCATAATAATATCCAAGACTATGCAAACCGATCCATCACGCAAGAGGCAGCAATTATCACGCGTATCTACACTTAACAATATTCTCTTGAACATAATCTTACGATATTGAGGACGCTTATCATTTCTGCATTGTGCTGTAAGGAGACGCAAATAGAAGAATTAATATCACACTTATCATTTGTTCCATGAAATTCTAACTCTCTCATTCTATTAGCAAACTGTTGAAGAGGTAGGCCCGGTTTTCTACAATACTTTCTAAAAATTGACATGTTGCTTTCATATGGGAAAGCAGAAAAAGAATCAAGATTACCAAGAAGTCTCACATCGTTGGTAACATGAAGAAGACCATGGACATTGTAGTACTGAAATTAGAGCCGTAAATACTTTCACACCTTTGAACAAATTTTTGGAGTGCAACCTCTGCCAAGTTTAATTGCAGTCTTGATGGAGAATCTGAAATCAAAATTCTTACAGCTGCATGTAAAAATAAAAAATGCTTGTATACTTGCTCATTAAGTATACCATATACTACAACTGGGCCTGTGTAAAGAAGAAATTGACGAAATTCTGTTGCTTTATACTTGGAACATGCATCGAGTGACCTAAGACGTCTGGCAAAATCTGAAGGACAATATTTTTTAAGAATATCTAATCTTGCACATATAATAGAAATAGATCTACCTGATAATTTTGTTAATCATGAATATTTTCCAAACACCCATGCAACCAATAGCTTTTTCATTACCCCCAAACATATGAGATGCATATATTCAAATGGAACTTGCGAAACCATACCTATCGGAAGACCTGACAATAGGATTCTACCTTCTTTGTGATGATCTTGATCGAGACATGCAATATATTCTTGATCAGTTCGAAGAGGATGATTAATACCATTGAAAACATAACGACCTTCGCTTCATGTACCAGAAACTTTGCATTTCGAACAAGGTTGATTGGATGTATGACCGCGATGATTAAGAATAAAGGCGCGAGCTGGTGCATCAGCTATGAAATTTCGCAAATGTATTGGAACCTTCCTGCCATGAAAATTTATACCTTCATTGGATATCAAACTCTTAATATCTGTAATGAATTTTTCAAAGAATGCGTTAGGATTATGTGGCTTTTGAGTACCTTTATAAATTCCTACAACTATTGGTCTTGTATGCTGAATGTTTGCAATCCTGATTTGAATGGGCAATAATTGAATACTACCTGATTTATCTAAGGCGCACCCATCAGTACTGATGTCTATTTCCAATTGATTTACATTAACTACAGATGAAACACTCGTGAGACATTGAATAATCCTTGCTTCAAGATCAAAATGAACGTATTCCCCTGGTTTTACATTGGAGACAACAACACGATTTCGTGGCGTATCCAAAAGTGTTCTGACATCCTTTGGTAAGATAGACAAACAAGGATGTGTTCGAAAAACGGCTAATATATTATTACCTTGAACATGTGTTACATTATTATCTACAAAGCAAGATGCCAAACGTTCGCAAAAAAATTCTATCGAGGTTGTATCAAAAAATAAAGCTGCATCATCGATGTTATTAATAGATGAGGAAAAAGAAGAAGAAGAAAAACAAACCCTATCATCATTTTGTATATTATTATCATTTAAGCAATTAATATCAGAACGATCATATTCTGTAGTTGCCAAATCGGGAATATGTGGCACATTACAAATATTAGCTTTTTCTAACGTTTCATTAGTGGTTTTACATTTGCAACAATTTTTAAAACGCAAATTGTCTCTGATTTCAGACATAACCCTACTTCTTTGCCTAACGGATAATAAGGACAACGATTTTCGCGAAGTACATAATTTAAATTTAATAGATTTCATATTTACGTATCTGTGGTATCTGTGGCACTGGAACTGATGTTACAGATCGATGTATCTTCTCAGGAATCGTCACAGAATTAATTAAGATTTCTTTATTCACTTTCCTCACTTTGATATTGATATGGTTTAACACAGTGCTCGGAATTAGTCTGAACATTGCAGCCGATTTCTGTGGTATACGCCTCCTTTCCTCTCCTTACCGCGCGCGCCGCAGCCGCTAGGGCCAACGCCGCCGAGCGTTAGGAGCGGCACTATCTGATTAGGTTCTGTGAGTAGGTTCTTCTCCCTATTTATTAAAATTTAAAAAAATTTATTAAAATTTATTAAAAATAAATTTTTATTTTTAAATTTATTAAGTGGAAATATTTCAATAGATTTCTACGTCACCCATGAGGTACTAATACTGACACGTTTTTCAAAAAGTGGTTTCTATCTACATTATTGCATAAATTGTTCATTCTCATAAAAGGCCAAAAAAATCTAATTAAAAAAATCTCTTTTATATATATTGTTACGTCCTGATAGATGTAGAATTTTTTCGTTGGGCTCGGCGATCGACGTAAACGGGCCTGACCGCACGAGCCGAGCGGCACGTTTAGGACTTGAGACGGGTCAGCGACTCAAGAGCGGAAGAGTCGTTTTTACTCCGTCAACAAGTCAACCGCTCGTGGTTCCCTTTTTGGGTCAAGGAATTGAATCCCTATTACCCGGGACGGAACCTTTGTGCGCAATTTGAGAGGAAAGGTGTGAGGGGGTGACGAACGAGGAGGGTTAAATGAAAAAGAACAAAAGTTTAATTTACTAAAGACAACATTTTAATTTGATTGAATTTATAATTAAGATACAAAAACTTAATTCTTAATCGCATGTGTTATAATTTTATTTGTATATTCTTTACAAATATGTGTGTGTGTGTGTGTGTTTCATTTTTCCGGAGGTAGGACACAAGAAATAATAAAATAAAGAGGAATGAACTGACTTACTCGTTGCAGGGTAGTTTCGGATCGGGTTGAATATGTTCGGTGGTTTTGAGTAGGCGCCCCGTTGAGGGATGGTGTTGTGTAGGCGTCGGACCCTTTTATAAACGTGTGGGCACCCTGCTGCGGGATGGTGTCGTCAGGGTGATGGACCCTCTACTTGAGATGCACCACTTGGTCGCGACAAAGTATCGATTTTTTTTATTTCGCGGCCCGAACTACTCGAAAAACTGTCTAAAGGACTTGGCAAAATTTGCTTGATGAACTGAATGACTAATTGTGTATAATTGCGTTTGGAGCCACCAAAACACGGGTTTTTATACCCTTTCCTTGGGATGGATCCATTTGGAAAATCTTAGGTTTTTGAAGCGAGGATTGAATAGGAATTAGTCTTGTGAGAAGATTTTTAATGTGGGGGAGGGTGGCGTCATTTTTAGCTAATAGAATTAGGTTTAGGTAATTAAGTTACTTGGAATGGGGGTAGGAAGAAAGGGGCCCTAACAAATAAGGAATAGCGTCGTTTCGGGTCCATATGCGATGGGGGTAGGTTTTTGAGGTGGCGTAATCCGGTTGGTGTTAATTAGTATAGGTGGGGTGCATCTCAGTGTCTTAAGATCTAGGTGGGCGTAGTCTTTAGACCGTACGACGGAATAAAGGGTGGTCTAAAGAGGTGTTTGCCCCGATTTCCGGCTTTCGGATTGGAGGGTTGAGAATCGGTATATGAGTTTGCGAGGCCTTGGGTCACTGATCTAATAAATTTGACAGTTTACGACTGTCGCGTGGCCTTGGGGTCGCGTGGAGAGTGCGATTAATGCATCTCGGTTTCCCAGACCTACTGAACACGTGCACCGTATCAGGTGTCATGCCTTCTAGGCGTGCGACTGTGGTCATTGCCCGATCGTCACTCGGTAAAACCCTATCTACTAGGGTTCCCGTAGGCGGAATCGAAGTATATGGCTAGCTGGTACCAGTTTTTATTTCTTACTTTAAACATCTGGAGTCGACTAAAGACTCCGGTTACCGCAAGTTTTGACTTTTATGATTTTTCTGACGACGATAGACACGCTGACCGACCAAGGTATTTTCAAATATCTATCCCCCTTGCTATTTTTCTCTGTGAGAAAGTTCGAGCTCATGGTGTCTCGTGAGAAAAACAGCTCTGGCGTTATAATATTCTTTAAGAGTTTTTTGTTGGTCCCGTGTTTACTAGGTCTGGTATTTAATAAAAAGAAAAGAATCGTGAAGTTTGATCAGGACGTAACAATATTTTTTTTTTTAAATTAAGAATTTATTTTTATTTTTAGTGGAATAGGTCTACGGGGGAAACCACTAAAAAAAAACGCGTTAGCATTAGTATCTCATGGGTGACGTGGAAATCTATTAAAATATTTCCACTTAATAAATTTAAAAATAAAAAATTTATTTTTAATAAATTTTAATACATTTTTTAAAATTTTAATAAATAGGGAGAAGAACCCACTCATAATCAGATAGTGTCGCTCCTAACGCTTGGCGGCGCTGGCCCTAGCGGCTGCGGGCCGCGCGGTAAGGAGAGGAAAGGAAGCGTATACCACGGAAATCGGCTGAAATGTTCAGACTAATTCCGAGCACTGGTTTAACAAACAACGAAACGCGCGGACCAAGCGCGACCAATCATAGACATTTTTCTTTTTCTCATAGCTGTGATTGGTCGCGCTTGGTCCGCGCGTTTTGTTGTTTGTTAAACCATATCGGTTAAGATCAATTCAGAATATAAGATGGATAGAACAACATTTGACTTAGTTAACTAAAACTATTGAATAAATAAGAAATTATAAATAATATGAATTACGAGTCATAATTTAACCAAAATTGTATTTGTTTAATTTGGGTTTCTATGTCTCAACATTGTGTAAGTGAGGAGGTTGGTAGCAACAGTAACGAATTGTCCATTTGTGTTAATCAGACTAAATAATATTTTTCTAAGATAGAAAATCTTGTAGAGAAATCTTAAAAAATCTTAGATTTTCTATCTTAGAAAAATATTATTTAGTCTGGTTAACACAAACGGACAGTTCGTTACTGTTGCTACCAACCTCCTCACTTACACATTGAGATACACAAATCCAAAATTACAAATACAATTTAGATTAAATTATGACTCATCATATAATTCATTCATATATTTATAATTTCTTATTCAACATTTTAGTTAACTAAGATATGTCTTGTTCCATCTATCTCATATTCTGAATTGGTCTTAACCATTAATCATGAAGTTATATTTATATTGATTCTTTATCGCTTTTATTATCACTGCAAATATGACATTTTTGATAAACGAAATAATTGAATTAATGTATTATTTGTACGGCAATTCCATTGAAAATATTTATACTGAAGAAGGCCACAATCAATACGTTGAAACGCTTAAGTTGCGAATATTTGATGTAATAAACGCTAAAAAAATCCAAACGAGAGGCTCTATGAGCGTTTTTCTTCTTATCTTTTTAATATACAGCGTGTGTCAAATGTTCCGGGACGGCTGAATAATTTGAAAAATACGCATCACAGAGGAAAATGACCTGGACAAAAGTTGTAGGATTTTTCTCGGGCAATCCGATGGTGACCTTAGATTTGGCCTTGCCCGTGACCTTTAATGTCATTTCAAGGTCAAATCAAATTTTTTAAATAGAAACCCCTATTTTTGATTCCAAAATCTAATAGCTGGTGTCAAGAGCTTTTCAAAACACTATAATAAAGTTATTTTTTATTAAGTACTTTTTGAGTTATAAAGCTTGAAAATTATAGCATTTTGACATAAAATACAAAATATCTTGTAAAACATTCAATTTTTGGAAATCTTACCTTAATACTTTTATGCACAAAATAATGAGACGAATCAATTGGTATAAAAAAAACAACCAGAGATCGACATTCCATGAATCTGTGTTGTGAATGGTACAAGCAACTTGATCTGTTCGTTAATGTCATTCACTTCCTTGACAGTCGACTCAACATTTTCATGCATAAATTGCAGTCTTATTGGCCTACAAAATCGAGGAGACGATGGTCTTGGATTTTTCCACACAACGATTACTGTGTTCAATGTTTCATTTATGCCCGTGAGTTGTAATGGCACAAATGAAGTGAAAAAGACACTTTCATCAGATTTTCCATCTTCCGTAAACTTCTGTTTATATAAACTTTGTCAGG
Organism: Linepithema humile; assembly: GCF_040581485.1. Classification (NCBI taxonomy): domain Eukaryota; kingdom Metazoa; phylum Arthropoda; class Insecta; order Hymenoptera; family Formicidae; genus Linepithema; species Linepithema humile. The sequence continues at coordinate 12,600,488 of NC_090134.1, read as the reverse complement.
AGCTTCCACCACAACCCCACTTACAATATAGTCTTAAATTTCTGACATTATCAGGAATCAATGTAGCAATAACATCCCGAAGGAACAAAATGCGGTCCACCGTGTGATCCAATAAAGCCTGCAATTTTACTGCAGCACTACTCTCAGTTATAGTAATACTGGAATGTTGTAGATAACAACGTTTTTTTGCTTTTGTCACATTATTGTACGATGGATACAATTTGCATTTATTTTCTTTGGCGACATTTCTTATTCTTTGATAAGTTTGTTTTGAGAACTTATTTTCCACCATAACTGAAAGTGCTTCATCGGCAGATAATATTTTTTCACTTTCTGACTTATAAGCACTAATGTACTTAGAAGCTCTTGATGGGCTCGTCAATATAACATCTCTGACAACTTGTGCAGCGTGTACTTTTTCTGATGAACAAAGACTCATTTGAGTAGCATATGCCAACTCCTCTGAACTAATCGAATCGCGTAATTCTTTGGTCTTTCTACATTTAGATCTTTCACTGGAAGATATAAAAGTTTGTGAAGGGCAACCTGATTTCTTATCTTCCTTTTTTGGTGTCGATGTTGCGCATTCAGTACTTGATGCAATCGGAAAATATATCAGACCATTAAGCCATTCTTCGTTATTTCTGAAAAATGTCAGTTGTGTCCTGTTTACCGCCGCCCATTTTGTTCTTATGTTAGAAAATAACAACGATAAGCTATGCTGCATATCGTCTCGTATTTCCACAAAACGTCCACTCTTCTCTGCAAGAGCTTTTTGCAAAATATTAATAATGATTTGATAATCATCCTTCATATTTTTTTTAATTATTAAGAAAACTTCTGTTGCCGTCGTGTGACTATGGGCTGGTGCCCTCCACGAATGTACCACGGTAAAAATGCTTCGGGGTTTCGTGGCCGAAGAAAATGATTTCCTCTGCGTTTCTTAATACAGCGTTTATTGCTTGAGACACAAAACTTGATACAATGTTCGATATATGTTCTCGAGACGACTAGCTGAGACGAAGTCGCTCGCTGTGCTACGATCGTAGCCGAAAACGGTCGAAGGCGGTCGAAGGCGGTCGATAGACGAACGTGCGCTGACGGAGATCGCGCTTACACCGCGCAATACAAAAAAGCAGAATGAATTAGAAATTAAGTTCCTAACAACCTGCTCCCCTTGAAAGGTATGCTTTCAATTAAAAGAATAATGAACAATGTGTGTCGCCGATTTAAAGGAAAAATAATGCTAAATTGCACAAACATAAAATCAGCTATATTAATTCGCTTACTCTAATAAAATATTAACTTAATGTGGCGGTAATCAAATTGTGAGAATCTTACATGCTAGTACTAAACGTAAATAAACATATTTCGCATAAAAAACAATGAACTATTTACTAATTATCGGTTGGTAATATTGCAATCTTGGTTAATGGTCTAGTGAATGAGCCGGAGGCCGTTTTAACAGTAGCTGTTTGCACATTTTTATCCGGACCTGCGTGAATCTTTTCCACGCGCCCCTGCAGCCACTGCATTAGAGCCAGACCTTGTTGTTTTAACAGGACGAGTTGATTGACTTTTAGTTGTTGTCCTTTATTCGCCTTCCATTTGTTTCGCTCCTGTAAGGATTGGAGGTATTCGGAGCTCCATTTTTTCTAAATTTGCTACCTAATTTGCTCCACTCAGTGCCATCGAATAAGGCGATTTTCGTTTACATCGTCGAGTTCTTCGTAAGGGAAACTATTCAGATGGGTGCCAACCAAGAAGTGACCCGGTGTCAAGCACGCCGAGTCGTTCGGATCTTCACTTAGAGGTGTGAGCGGTCGCGAATTTAAAATTGCTTCTATTTCATACAGTACGGTTGTCATTTCCTCGTATGTCAAATGCGCCTTATCGACGATCCGATTTAAATAATATTTTGCGGACTTAACCGCTGCCTCCCAAAGTCCTCCGAAGTGAGGGGCATTGGGAGGCCCTTAAAATAAAACTCCAAGAAGTTTTTTGATCGCGTAAGAAATGATCGATTTCGAACTGTGTTTTGTCATTTTTTAGTAATTCAAAAAATTGTTTTAATTGTCCCTAGGCCCCTACAAAGTTGGTTCCATTATCTGAGTACATACATGCGGGTTTTCCTCTACGAGCTGAAAATCTTTTGAGAGCGGCAATGAATGCGTTCGCCGTGAGATCGCTGACTAGTTCCATGTGAATGGCTTTGGTTGCGAAACAGACGAAAACTGACACGTACGCCTTAATGAGTCGCGCGTTTCGCCGCTTGTCCTCTCGTAGCATGAGTGGGCCGGCATAGTCGACGCCGCAGTGGTAAAATGGTCGAGAGACTTACGCGACCCGGGGGTAAAGAACCCATTATAACCTCAGAAATGGCAGGCTTGGCCTTGAAACAGGGTATACAGCTTTGGACGATTTTACGTGCGGTCGAACGCAATGACAACGGCCAGAAGCGCTGTCTTACGGCCGCCATCGTGGCTTGTACTCCTGCATGAGCGTTACGTGCATGTTCCTGTTTTATTATTTGTTTTGTTAGCTTGTGCCCTCGCGGCAACAATACTGGATGACAAGCATTAAAGTTTAGATCTGAATTCTGTAACCTGCCCCCTACTCGCAATAATCTATCCGGGGACAAGAATGGTGCTAAAGAAAGCAAAGACTAGATGCGCTGATAGCCAGGCCATTAGATAACGCCTTATATTCATTAGAAAACGATTGTTTTTGCACAGATCTGCATATAACATCTAGCGCTCCGAGGCACTCTGAAGGCGAAACATAAAAAAAGGTGGGTTTGCTCGGTCGGTGCGTCTTAAGAAATCTCAGACAGTAAGCCACTATTCGGCAGGTTTTGTCCAGATTTGAGAATTTGCCTAACACTTCTTCGATAATTGATGGCTCAGTGTTGGCGAGAGCGACGATAGGGCGTCTTAGGTCAGGAAAGTTCTCCGAGTATTTGAAACTGTTGCGAGGCCAATCGTCCTCGGTTGATGCCAAAAATGCTGGCCCGTGCCACCAGAAAGTTGAGTTTGCTAGATTGCAAGGCTCAACTCCTCTTGAGAGTAGATCAGCTGGATTGTTGGCAGAGGAGATATGACGCCAGCAATTAATATTCGTGGTGCCTTGTATTTCACTGACCCTGTTGGCTACGAAGACTGCCCATTTACGCGAAGGTGAGGAAATCCAGTTGAGAGTTATCATGGAATCTGACCATAAGAATATTTGAACATTAGATAAATCAATTGCTGTGCTAATCTTAGTAACTAATCGTGCCAATAATACCGCTGCTGATAGCTCAAGTCTCGGGAGAGATACGGTTTTTATTGGGGCAACTCGAGATTTCGAGCACAGAAGTTCAACGCGGAATTCATTGTTTCTGATTCGAGAGCGTATGTAAACACACGCGCCGTAGGCCCGCTGACTCGCGTCGCAAAACCCGTGGAGCTGCGTACATTGCGGTTGTGTGCTGGATTTGACGCAGCGTGGAACGCTGAATTGCTCTATGTTATGCAATTAATCCTTTAGCCTTCGCCAACGGCAGTCGATGTCCGGGGAAATAGATTCGTCCCAATGGAGATTCAATTGCCAAAGTTCTTGAATGATGAGCTTTGCCAGTACGATGCTTGGTCCTAGCAAGCCAAGAGAATCAAAGAGACTGGATATTTCGGATAAGATGCTGCGCTTGGACACGGAGCCTCCAGACTACGTTTTTATATAAAAAATAAAATGTGTCCTCAGATTGATTCCAGCGGATTCCAAGAACAGAGAAGGCCCTTTTGTCACTTATTGTGACTATTTCTCCTAATCCGTTGTCCAAATTATTTAGCAAGGCGGAGCAATTTGACGACCATTTGCTCAACTTAATCCTCCTCTTTGTAACAACTCAATGATCTCATCGCGTAATGATTCCACTTCGCTTATCGTATCCGCGCCTATGAGCAAGTCGTCTACATAAAAATCTCTTTTAATGCGAACAGAACCAATCGGAAATTCATCTTGATATTGATCTGCTAAATGATTGAGACATCTTGTTGCTAGAAATGAGGCAGATGAAGTATCGTAAGTGACAGTGGTAAGCTCGTAAGTCTCCATCTTGGCTGTAGGAGCTTCGCGCCAAAATATGCGTTGATAACGCATTTGCGATGGATGAATAAGTATTTGGCGATACATCTTGATTATATCCGCCGAGAGGGCGTAAATGAATGTTCGAAATCTAATTAATATGGACATGAGATCCTGCTGTATGATTGGCCCGGTCAATAATGTGTCGTTTAGTGAGATCCCGGTGCTACTCTTGCAGGATGCGTCGAAGACTACGCGAATTTTTGGAAGGTTTGCCGTCTTTTTGAATACGGCGTGGTGTGGCAGATAGAAAGATCCTTGTTCGTCATCGTTTTTGCCGGTTAACCGCCGCATGTGTCCCAATGTGAAATATTCGTTCAAGACTGTGTATATTGAGTCCTCAAATTGGAATCGCGTGTCAGCCTCTTTTCTAAGCCGTACAGTTGTTTCAGGGCTGTGTCCTTTGTCTCACCAAGCCGAGCAAGAGTTTGATCCTTGAATGGGAGTTTTACAACATATCTACCCTGCTCGTTTCGCGTTATATTGTCTACAAAATGTTGCTCGCAGGCTGTTTCGTCTGAGGTGTAATCGTTTGAAGATTCAAAGCATTCTAATTGCCAAAAGCGAGTTAGCTCTTCGTTTAATTGATCGTTGCTTACCGAAATGTGAAATGATTGAATGCGTCTTGCGGCGTTCGGTGATGGGCTGAAGCGCTCGGCGAGTATCCACCCAAACTGGGTTTTGTGTAAGGTCGGGTGTTCCAGGGAAGCCTTGATTTATCCCACGCAAAGAATTTGCCAAAATATTTCGGCACCGATTAATATGTCGATCTCAGACGATGTGTAAAAATGTGGATCCGCTAACTTAAGGTTGCGGGGAATCTCGAATGTGGATCGCCTTAGTGTGAAAGCGGGTAATTTTTCTGTGACTCGGCGACAATGCAATCAATGGAAGTGGCGAATGCGCTTGTGCGAGATTGCAATCGTATTTGTGCCATTTGAGAAGATCTGGTGACCATGTTATTTACGCCTGAAATGGAAATGTTTGAAGACCATGGTTTAATTCCTAGCTTGTTTAAAAAGGCTCTTGAGATGAAATTGGCCTGAGATCCGCAATCGAGCAATATTCTGCATGATCTGGCTGATCCCTTGCCATCGTATGCGTGAACAACTGCAGTGGCTAGCATGACGCGGTCACAATCGCGCGAATCAGATGCATGTGTGACTATTGTGGCGGGAGGAGTGGCAGCAGTGAGTTCTTCATGAACTTTTTTGCTGCTGGTTTGTGAATCCGTTTTTGGAGAAGTGTGTTGTGCTTTATTTTGCACAATTTGCAACATCCGGAAGTACATTTGCTCGCAACATGCTCCGTTGATCGCAGACAATTCACGCAGACCTTAGCCTTACGAATTTCGGCTATCCTCTGCGTGACCTTGAGGGCCAAGAACTTTGGACAATAATAAATTGAATGCTCCTCACTGCAATATATGCACCTTGATTTGACCGCCGCTGCGCAAGCAGATTGCCGTTTATTTGAATTAACGCGTGAATCGTGTTTGTAATTTGGAAGAGTTAATTTGCCGGTTGACTCTAACATTTGACTGCGATAAGTCGCAAAATCTAAAAATCGCTTGAATGTCGGCAATTCGACAGTAGTCAACGAATTTTGTCACTCTTGCATTGAAAAGGCATCAAGTTTGTTGCTAAGAATATGGACTAAAAGATCGTCCCAATGATTCGTGGGACGCCCCAATGCTTGAAGAGCATGTATGTGCCTTGCCGCACCGTCTGCAATTTGCCTTAATTCTTGTGAGTTCTCTTTAGTCATGGAAGGTAATTTCCATTATAGCTCTAATATGATTTTGCGCGATAACGCGTTTGTTATCGTAACGTTCCTTAAGCAAATTCCATGCTACGTCGTAATTTACCGCTGAGATTTCGAGCGCGCTGACTACATTTTTAGCATCTCCCGCGAGCGACGATCGCAGATAATGAAGCTTCTGTATATTATCTATTGAATCATTAGTGTGTATGATTGAATGAAAAGTATCTGTTATTAAATAAAACTGAGTGCGTTAGGTTTAACAAACCACTTTATTTTCACAAATAAAAATGATTGTTAACTGTGCAATGTCTGTCGCCATATCTGCCAGTAACCTTCCTCCTTCGCGACTAGCGCGCTGCTGGCGGCTTTCTTATCAAACTTTAATTTATGAACTTTACTTGTCGATAAGCTATATTCAACAGTATCAAAGATGGAAACCACTCTTCGTAGTTGCTCGAGAAGGTGGAAAGGTTCAATTTGGGTAACCTTACTTGCGACAAAGCTTCGGTTATGCCTGACATTCTAGATGTTGTGGGCGAAGGCGCGGATATATTTTGCGTTATGTTCGTATAATTTACCATATCTCGGATCCACGCTTGTAACGCATAAACAGCTTCTTCAAAGCCCGGCCAATGATTTACCTCGTTCTCATCTTGCAGCTCAATTTTCGTTTGAATAGATTCGTATTCTGCCCAATACTGATTTAATTTAATTTTTCGTTCCTCGAGCTGAGCGATTATTAATGGCGTAATGGACGCGGACGCGAGGGAATCGACGAACGTTTTAATGCGCGTGCACGACCCTTGTGTTATACTTCGCCGTTTTTTGAGCGCGACTAGGTTATCCTCGTTACTCATAATTGTGATTGGTTGGCACCGTTCCTTGAGTAATTGCCCTTACCTTACAAATATACGGTGGAATGTGTGCCAATGCTGTCGCAGCTTGCTTCCTCAATGCCGTTTCGGGATGACAGGATATCCCTCACGGATGACTGGATGCCCCTCGCCTGGTCGCTCGAAGGACGAAAAAATGGCCGACGCTCGTGTCCTGGCTTTTCGAAGGAATGCGCCGACGTGGCGGAAAGTTTCGATGCCGTCGCCGCTCTTGCTTTGTCTCTTAATCTTTGTCAAAATAGTTTTCTTGTGGTCGCACTGACCTTGTGCTTGCACTAATAGTTTGCTCAAGCGATCACGCGTGGCCCTTAATGGCGGCCACTCGCACACGATCCGGCTCGAAGGACCAAAATGTTGCCGTCGTGTGACTATGGGCTGGTGCTCTCCACGAATGTACCACGGTAAAAATGCTTCGGGGTTTCGTGGCCGAAGAAAATGATTTCCTCTGCGTTTCTTAATACAGCGTTTATTGCTTGAGACACAAAACTTGATACAATGCTCGATATATGTTCTCGAGACGATTAGCTGAGACGAAGTCGCTCGCTGTGCTACGATCGTAGCCGAAAACGGTCGAAGACGGTCGATAGACGAACGTGCGCTGACGGAGATCGCGCTTACACCGCGCAATACAAAAAAACAGAATGAATTAGAAATTAAGTTCCTAACAACTTCCTTCCTCGAACAAACCAATTCTTTATTAGCATATCTTGTAATCAAATTACGTATAATAAAAATTAATTGAGCTTATTTAATGATTAAATTTTTATTTCAATATAACTGAAAAATAAATTTTTTCAGTAAAATCAAATTAATTGTTTATTAATCTGTTATTTAATTTAGAAGTAATTAATTTGTAGTTATTCATAATAAACATATATTAATTTAATTTTACTGAAAAAATTATTTATTGCTTATATTTGAAACCGTGTGAGCTTTTTCGGACGCGGTATAGCTCGCCGGAATCCGGGTTTGTTCGGTTGGGGATACGTCAAGAAAGAATGCACGTGAATGTTAATAATAAATAAGAAAATGTGTTTATTCAAATAATGAGTCTGATGACTGTGTGTACATGCGATGTATGATTGCGATAAATGTACTTAGTGAGATTTGTATAAATGAGATGTATGATTGCGATGCGAGAAGAATATAAAGGTACGGCGAAATGAATATAAAAGCAACGGCAAAATAAGTATAAAAGCAACGGTGAAATAAGTATAAAAGCAACGGTAAGATAAGTATAAAAGCAACGGCGAAATATGATTGGCTTTGACGTGAGGCGTCTTAGTGTGATCGGCGGAACGATCGGCGCAAGCGCCGTATGATCGAGTCGTAACAGTTGGCACACGACGGAGCGCCTGTCGGTGAGTGCGTTTGTAGAGTGTCGCGAGTCCGTTCGATAATAGATCGATGCGGACTGCTCGGCGGCGCGGATTGGTCAACGCGGTTTTGCCTGCCGGACGGATTACGATTTGAAGTCCCGGCGAAGAAACGCGATATTTGGATCAGGAAGCCGATTCCGCTCAGCGGGAGTACGAGAACGCTCGTACGCAAGCGGAAGTAGAACGGCAATCCGGCTAGGTACACGAAAATGCCCGTTGCACGAAGATCGGTGCCTAGAGGGGCCGAGTACGCTCGGCGGGAGTACGAGGACGCTCGTACGAAGGCGGAATTAGAACGGCGATCCGGCTAGGTACACGGGAATGCCCGCTGCACGAAAATCGGTGCCTAGAGGAGCCGAGTACGCTCGGCGGGTATACGAGAACACTCGTATGCTGAGGCAAGAATACCGAGGACGCTCGGCGGTACACGAGAACGCTCGTGTGCTGGAAAAAGGCATAGGAGCCGAGTACGCTCGGCAGACTACGAGAACGCTCGTAGAGTGATGTTCGCTGTCTAGCAGCGAACAGGATCTGATGAAAAGACGTACAGCCGGGCCTCTTTTATACCCGGCTGGCGGCCGACTGACTTCGGATCGGCAAGCATCGGCGGTTACGGCGGCGGGCCCCCACTAACGGAATTTCGGAACGGTCGGATGTGGGGGTCCGTGCGGCGCTTGACCGCCGTTGTTTTTGATGAAGCTTTATCGGCGCTCGATGCGCCTTTGGTGGGCTATGGACGATGGACGGTCCGTAGCCGTAACAATGCAGCTTGCAGGCTGCACCGTTACATATTAAAATAAATATTATTAATTATAAATAAAATTATTTATTATAATATGATACATTTAAATCATTGGAATCCTTAAATAATGTACATTGAGAGAGAATGAAAAAGAAAGCGAATGACGAAATCTCGTAAGAGTAAGGTATCTAAGCGGCTGGTGAGGGGAAAGCAGGTATAAATGAACGACATAAAACCGGTAACAAATAAAGGGACATGATTCCCCTCTGGACGTGTTTCCTCTCTTTTGGGTTTGTCGGTTACAAAGAAATAAAATAGCATTTACAAATTCTGTAAGTAAATGAATTAAAATACATTTGATGTTGCAGAAAAATGCTTTTAACATAAAATAATTAAAAATTAAATTTTTTTTTAAACAATAAAATTTAAAAATTATTTTATAATTTAAAACGCACATAATATATAAATGGTTAGTAAAAGTCAAAACAAAAACTGCAATACACAATAACACAATTTGTGTTTAACCGCGTGATCGCACTAAAACTCATACTACAATTCACAAGGCAGTCTACGGCAGCTAGCCTTTGAATATATGGTAAATGATAACATAATCTACAAATCCCAAGTTGAAAGAAAGCAGGATCTAGTAAAAGTTTTTTTGAAAGTACTTTACAAAATCAAGATTCTGTTAAATACGGCCTTTTCGTTACAGCTTTATAAATATTGTTTTATAAAAACATAAACATAAAATTAAGGTTTATATTACATAGAAACATATCTCTTTAGTACATACCTCTTTAGTACATACCTCCTGGAAGAGCTTCCATCTCGAAATATTGAAATCGGACACTTTCCAAAGTTACAGAAGATGTAACGAAACGGAATTTCCTTAAGTTTTATCCGCGTTGCGTGCGCTCGCCACAAGGATCAACTATAGACTGCTCTACAGACGTAATCGGAGTAGGTAATGACCTGCCCTTTTCAGAATGAGAGCTCAGACTATCCCCCTATCCAATTCTATCATTCAAAGTACAGAATTAAAAAGTTTATTTTTGACATTTTGGCCAGCTTTTTGGGATTCTGTCCCACTGTGCGTCGCCCGAATCATACGAGCTTTATTAAAGGGTTACATCACTTTAAATCTGAAAAATTAACGCCATTTTTGGCAATTTTTTTTAGGAAAAATTATTTAATAAATATCAAATTGTTATAAGTTTACTATTTATACACATCTTAAAGTATACAGAATTTTTTTTTTTTTTTTATAAAATGGCGATACTGGAGCGGTGTTTATGATAGTCGGTTTTGAGAAACCGCTTAATCGGCGTGCAGGATAACTGCAATATGGTTCGACTTAGAACAAAAAACAAAATGTTTATATTCTACATGATATTTACTAAAGAAGTACATAGGGATATTTAGAAATATTGATTTTTGTAAAAATGGTAAACGTTAGAAAAAAAAATATTGTTTTTATCCAACAATTTTTGATTAAAAATGATTATAGTAAAAAAAGTTTTTAATATATCGTAAAATCTGTATGTACTTCTTTAGATTATGCAAAAAAAAAGATTATCCTAAAATTTCATGTGAATCAGATCAAAATTGTAAAAGATATCTTGCACGCCGATTTGAAAAATGTTATTTCGAAAAAAACGCGTTTAAAGTTTCGTTTAACGATATTTTGTGTATAAAATTCAAAAATGATGAATAAATGATACATAAAATTATATTTTTAAGACTCTAAACTAACATTTAAAAAAAAAAAACAAAATTGATTTTTTTTAATTTTAAAGTGGTATGACCCCTTAATAAAAATAAAATTTTTATAAATAATATATATTAAATATTTTATATAATAGTTACCTAATACTTTAGAATAAGATTATAATTAAAAAAAAACTTATGTAATGAAATAAAATAAAATAAATAAATATAATTGAAACATTATATGTATTTATTTAATTTTATTTTATTACATAAGTTTTTTTTAATAATAATCTTATTCTAAAGTATTAAGTAACTATTATATAAAATATTTAATATATATTATTTATAAAAATTTTATTTTTATTATTAATATTAATAATATATATTAAATATTCTATATAATAGTCTCTCTCTCTCTCTCTCTCTCTCTCTCTCTCTCTCTCTCTCTCTCTCTCTCTCTCTCTCTCTCTCTCTCTCTCTCTCTCTCTCTCTCTCTCTCTCTCTCTCTCTCTCTCTCTCTCTCTCTCTCTCTCTCTCTCTCTCTCTCTCTCTCTCTCTCTCTCTCTCTCTCTCTCTCTCTCTCTCTCTCTCTCTCTCTCTCTCTCTCTCTCTCTCTCTCTCTCTCTCTCTCTCTCTCTCTCTCTCTCTCTCTCTCTCTCTCTCTCTCTCTCTCTCTCTCTCTCTCTCTCTCTCTCTCTCTCTCTCTCTCTCTCTCTCTCTCTCTCTCTCTCTCTCTCTCTCTCTCTCTCTCTCTCTCTCTCTCTCTCTCTCTCTCTCTCTCTCTCTCTCTCTCCCTCTCTCCCTTCCTCCCTCCCTCCCTCTTTTTCTCCCTCCCTCCCTTTCCCCCCTCCCTCCCCCCCTCTCTCTCTCCCTCTCTCCCTCTCCCTCCCTCTCTCCCTCCCTCTCTCTCTCCCTCCCTCTCTCTCTCTCTCTCTCTCTCTCTCTCTCTCTCTCTCTCTCTCTCTCTCTCTCTCTCTCCCTCCCTCCCCTCCCCCTTCCTCTCCCTCTCCCCCTTCCCCTCTCCCCCTTCCCCTCTCCCCCTTCCTCTCTTTCTCCCTTCCTCTCACCCTCTCTCCCTCTCTCTCTCATAGTTTATTATTATATTTCATCTGTATGGCTTTATTCTGTTCTCGTATTATCCCACATAAAAATAAATTAAAATGCGCTATATTTTATATAGCATATATGAAATATACAATAAATTACTTTCTCTTTCTATTTTACTATTTTAAATATATTTATGTTGTTGCGCCTACTATGGTAGCGGTAGGCGCTGCGTATAGATTCGGGATTCGCCGTGCTGGTCAAGCGGGCTTTGGCTCGGAGAGTGTAGAATAATTAAGCACTTCTGAATATATATATATAATAGCTTTTATTTGGTATCTTCTTATTACACTTGTCACCTCACTTATTCGGCGACCGTACTACCGTGGTTACGCGTGTACGCGACGTGTCGTGCTTCGTCCGGAACTTTGCTGATAAAAACCCGCGGCGCCTTGTGTGCCGCCTTAATTTATACGGATCAGTATTCGGAACACAATGAGACTTGAACTATATCGATCCATTGTGTTACCAAAATGCTGATCTGTTTAACCTACTTTAGACGCAAGTGACACTCGGGCTTCTAAGAACGAGTGCTCGCGTCAGCGCCTAATTGTTTAATAATTAAATAACTTTTGTCACAGAATTCTCGAGAAGTGGCCTCGATTAATGGCCTTCTAAATGTTTATTATTGTTATTGCCTAATTAACCTATAATTATTACGTTGTGGTCTTTCGACACACAACAATGTAATAAAATCTACATATATTTCTGACATTGCAATAAAAATAATAATAATTATGACATAATTATAGCAATGTAAAAAATATATGTAGATTTTATTATATTAATTACATTTTATTTGTTTATATTTAGCATGAATATAAAAAGTAAAATAGAAAAGATTAATAACTTATTGCATATTTTATGTATGCTATAAAACAAAAGCTTATTTTTGTGTAGGGAAATAGGAAGAATAAAAATTATATAGATAAAATATAATGATGCAAATGAGAGAGAGAGAGAGAGAGAGAGAGAGAGAGAGAGAGAGAGAGAGAGAGAGAGAGAGAGAGAGAGAGAGAGAGAGAGAGAGAGAGAGAGAGAGAGAGAGAGAGAGAGAGAGAGAGAGAGAGAGAGAGAGAGAGAGAGAGAGAGAGAGAGAGAGAGAGAGAGAGAGAGAGAGAGAGAGAGAGAGAGAAAGAGAGAGAGGCGCGAGTAAATATGTAAACGAATATGAGTGGAGAATAAAGCTGAACGATACATAGTGAGCGAGCAGTCGTGAAAAAACAGAATGAATGTATCAGTAAGAAATCGAAAATACAAAAGCGAAATAATATTTATGCATACATATATATAGTTCTCAGAGGCAAAGATAGTACAATTGTCTGGCTTTGTCAAGTCAGCAGATTGCAGCTCTATCTATCTCGATGTCCAGCAATTAATCTACCGCTGCGTCTTACTCACGTATATAGAACCGCACACACACATCTATACTAAATAATTAAAACTAAATATCTTTTACATTAGGCTTCTAAACTTATTTCTGAAAGCTTCATATTCTTTCATGTAATCCCTACTACGGATGCAGCTTGTTTTGTATGTGCAAACTACATAACTTTTATATTAAGCAAATATTATTACGAGCTGACGTCAGAAGCCGGTAATAAAATTGTAATTTTGAGTTTTTTTTATTTTTTCATATAAAATTGCTGCTTCCGTAGTGTCTTACTGTTTGTACTTTAATTGTAGAGAAGGATTTATCAATCTGTACAGTAAAAAAAAAGTTAAAATGATCCTTCTAAGTTTCACGTTAGGTCGGTAATACAGACCCTTTTAGGATCCCCTTAAAAGGATGCTAAAGTGACGGACGAATTCCGACGCGAAAGCGCCATCATTTCGATGGTACTAAAAATGAAATGACATTATCGGCGTAGCCTACGCCGCGTAGGTCCGTGTGTACGCATTTGTTTGTAGTGGTAACTCACTACACTGACGTGTGATCTGTGTACGTGTGTCATCGGAAGTTTGTAAACAAACCATGCTTGCGCTTGTTTCCTCGACTGAAATTTTGTCGCAAAGCTGCAATATAATGTCCGAGAAGACATAGGCGTATACAAGGTGTCAAATAAATATAAACTAAATATGACAAAATAATAAATAAAAATATACATATAATACTATATTGTTACGTCCTGATAGATGTAGAATTTTTTTCGTTGGGCTCGGCGATCGACGTAAACGGACCTGACCGCACGAGCCGAGCGGCACGTTTAGGACTTGCGACGGGTCAGCGACTGGAAGAGTCGTTTTTACTCCGTCAACAAGTCAACCGCTCGTGGTTCCCTTTTTGGGTCAAGGAATTGAATCCCTATTACCCGGGGCGGAACCTTTGTGCTCAATTTGAGAGGGAAGGTGTGAGGGGGGTGACGAACGAGGAGGGTGTGGTTAAATGAAAAAGAACAAAAGTTTAATTTATTAAAGACAACATTTTAATTTGATTGAATTTATAATTAGGATACAAAACTTAATTCTTAATTGCAGGTGCTAATAATTTTATTTTGTGTATTCTTTACAAATGTGTGTGTGTGTGTGTGTGTATGTGGATTATTCCTCAGGGGAAAGGACTAGATTTAAGAAATCAAACCCTGTAAATTCAGGGTTAGGAAGATGCGGAGGAGGCTCGACGTATTCAATGGTGGTGGCTTCGGAGTTGACGGATATGTTGTCAAACTCCGGATCGTTATGTGGGAGTTCCTCCAGTTGAGCCTCTGCTGGAGGAGGGTGGAAACGGACAGGCGAAGGGGGTCTGTAGTCCAGGAGCTCTTCAAGGATCGGAGAGATGGACCTGGGGGTAGGAAGTGGTGAAAGGTCAAGAAAGGGTTGAGGAGATTGTTGATGAGATTGTTGAGGAGATTGTTGAGGAGATTGTTGAGGAGATTGTTGAGGAGATTGTTGAGGAGATTCCTGAGGAATCGATGGTGATACGGGAGGCGGGTCGGTTTGAGTGTGTGTGGTTATACGAGAGTTACTACGTGGGGTGTGTCGCCTAACTCTAACGGGTCTTACGGTGACCCTCGCCGCGTATCTAAGGTATGGTGGGAGGAATATAGCTATGCAGAGAGCGAATGCCGAAAGGTCCGAGCGATTCCGCCGATTGTTGAGTCGCGGCAAATTTTTAGTTCTCACTGATAAATAGCACAACAAAGTTTATAGGGACGGAGCACAAAATAATAATAAAGAGAGGAAAAATAAAACAAATGAACTAACTTACTCGTTACAGGATACTTTCGGATTGAGTTGAATGTGTACGGTGGTTTTGAGCAGGCGCCCCGTTGAGGGATGGTGTGTAGGCGTCGGACCCTTTTGTCAACGTGTGGGCACCCTGCTGCTGGATGGTGTCGTCAGGGTGATGAACCCTCTACTTGGTCGTGACAAAGTATCGACCTTTTTTATTTCGCGGCCAGAACTACTCGGAAAACTGTCTTAAGGACTTGGCAAAACTTGGTTGATAACTGAGTGACTAATTGGGTATAATCGCGCTTGGAGCCACCAAAACACGGGTTTTTATACCCTTTCCTTGGGGTGGATCCATTTGGAAAATCTTAGGTTTTTGAAGCGGGGATCGAATAGGAATTAGTCTTGTGAGAAGATTTTTAATGTGGGGGAGGATGGCGTCATTTTTAACTAATAGGATTAGGTTTAGGTAATTAAGTTACTTGGAATGGGGGTAGGAAGAAAGGGGCCCTAACGAATAAGGAATAGCGTCGTTTCGGGTCCATATGCGATGGGGGTAGGTTTTTGAGGTGGCGTAACCCGGTTGGTGTTAATTAGTATAGGTGGGGTGCATCTCAGTGTAAGATCTAGGTGGGCGTAGTCTTTAGACCGTACGACGGAATGAAGGGTGGTCTATAGAGGTGCTTGCCCCGATTCCCGGCTTTCGGATTGGAGGGTTGAGAATCGGTATATGAGTTCGCGAGGCCTTGGGTCACTGATCTAATAAATTTGACAGTTTACGACTGTCGCGTGGCCCTGGGGTCGCGTGGAGAGTGCGATTAATGCATCTCGGTTTCCCAGACCTACTGAACACGTGCACCGTATCAGGTGTCATGCCTTCTAGGCGTGCGACTGTGGTCATTACCCGATCGTCACTCGGTAAAATCCTATCTATTAGGGTTCCCGTAGGCAGAATCCAAGTATATGGCTAGCTAGTGCCAGTTTTTATTTCTTACTTTAAACATCTGGAGTCGACTAAAGACTCCGGTTACCGCAAGTTTTGACTTTTATGATTTTTCTGACGACGATAGGCACGCTGACCGACCAAGGTATTTTCAAATATCTATCCCCCTTGCTATTTTTCTCTGTGAGAAAGTTCGAGCTCATGGTGTCTCGTGAGAAAAACAGCTCTGGCGTTATAATATTCTTTAAAAGTTTTTTGTTGGTCCCGTGTTTACTAGGTCTGGTATTTAATAAAAAGAAAAGAATCGTGAAGTCTGATCAGGACGTAACACCCCCCACCTTAGACAAATGTTGGGGGTATGCAACATTTGCAATTAAATTAAAGATAGATTCTTTTCCCCTTTTTTTTTTTTCGGTTAACATTCCCATTTAAGATGCCGAATCGTTCTTACACTGTTTGTTTGTTAAAGAGAAGGAAAGGAAAGGCGACCTCCAAAACCCCTTCCTTATTCCTTTCGTTCTTTTTTTTTTTTTTTGCTGTCGCTTACATACTATATATATATATATTTTTCTTTCGACTTTATTTCTAATAATAAAAATCTACTATAAAGGATTTGGTGAAGCCTTCTTCCGTGGAATCCCTTTAAATGTTTGATAGAACATGGTAAAATGAGTATAGAAAAGAAAAGATGGAGTTTTATTTACGTGATAATCGTGTCCCAAAATGTCACGTACGAAGGCCCGCAGGTCAGTCCAACCACATGTTCCCTTTTATTGCTTTTCTGGATAGTCACTTATCTTCTCCATCCCTTGGCCCCAGCTCGGCTTTCATCTTCACACAGGAACTTCTCTGTACAGTCTTCTTATCTTCATTGTTATTAATAAAGTTTCCGCAACCTTCACATGGGTTGATCTCATGGATCAGGTAGGGTGATGTGGTAGGTGCGTACTCAGGTTTGTCCTTAGTCACCGGATTATGACAACACTGGTGACGGGAATTGTGGTAGTCTACCACAATTAACGTATTTTCCCAATCAGGGCAGTCGTACATTAAGTTCCGTGAGCAGCGAGCAGACTCCAGGGTGATCTTTCAGTGTAGCGTCAAATGGATTAGTGGCACATTACTCCTCGATGTATGTATAGATATTTCTTCTTCTTTCTCTCTCTTTTTTGTATTTGTAAAAGTTGGTACTCTGACATTCTATACTGTGACTGATCATCAAGTAATTCTCCCTATAGCAAATTGTTAATGAAAAGGATTCCACTTTATCTAAGATTTACTTATGAGAGGATTACGGATATATGAAAATCCCTTAAGTATACGATATTATTTATTTGTGTATGTATTAAGTAGAATATTTACTAGAAGTTAAGCCTACGTCTAAGTTAATTATTTTGCTTATTTACTTAGATATATATATATATATGCTTTTAGAAGTATGTATCTATATATATGTATATATGTATATAAGATTATATATGTTTGATTATTTATTGAGGTAGATAGTAAAACCTTCTTTTTTTTTCTTTCTTTTTTTTTTTGTACTATATATATGTTTGATATATAGAGATATATGTATATATAGATATTTCTTAACATTATTTTAAACGTGTATATATGTGTATATATATATATATATATGTATGTATGTGTGTGTATAATATTATGGTTATTACTTATACTATTGAATATATATATGTATATATATTTATGTATTTTCTTTCTTATAGAAGATAATTTAAAGATAATTTTTTATAAAAGTGAGTTATATAAATTTTTTTTTTCCCTTTTTTTTTTTTATAAAAAACTTTTCTTTTGCCTAATAACAAACATATTATATATATATACATATGTATATTTTTTTGTTATTTTTATTAGTTATTATTTGTGATTATAGCACTAATTATGTGTATATTCTTATGCGTTTTAACTCAACGCGGATGGTACGGTGTGTGTGGCTATATTCGCTATTTCTTGCGCAACTCCTAATTCTATTAATAAGTCTCTGAGGTTGTGGTAAACGTTGTTAGTTTCATTCTTGATATCTAATTTGATGAGTGCACCTTCGTCCCGAATTGGTTTGATTATCTGCATAATTCCGGTTTGCTGTTCTGCGATGCTTCGAGTGACATTTATGGCCCTACGAGACCATGTGGGTCCTGTAGTGGCGGGGGCTGTGTAGGCTAAGCTACATGGCACAGCTTGCCAGTAATGTTCTCTGAACCTCTCCTCGAGATGGTAGAGTTCAGCTGTTGCATGGCGAATATACACGCCCCAGTCTCGGAGGCCTATCTGCACTGTCTCATCTCCGTTCATCTTCGTAACGATGCCGCGTTGCCATCCTCCTTTTGTTTCAAGAGCAACAATGTCACCTAGTTTTGTATTCGAGTGGAAAAATCGGCGTTTGTTCATCCGCTGGTTGAAGTCCTCCATCATTTTTTGGAAGGATTCTTTACTATTTTCCAAGTGAATCCAAATTAGCATAGGCGAAAACACCCTTACTATTTTAACAGCAAACGGCGAGCGGCTCAGTTTTTGAGTATCGAGGTGTTCGATCTCCATGTTTCTATAAACAAAAAGGTGGTGTTGGGGTTAGGTGCGAATTTCGAGTCGCAACTGCGAGACCTCATGATAAGGAGCGAAACAGATTAAAATAGATAAAACAATAAAATGCGTAAAATCAAAGTTGGCGCTTGTGTAAAGTTGATAGGGAAACTGTTGTTTATGTATTTCTCTTCTTTTCTTCCTGTCTTTCTTTCCGTCTCCCCCCCTTTTTTTTTTTTTTTTATTATTTTTTTTTCTTTAAGGGAAAGAGAAATCAAGCGGTCAATCCTTCAGTGCGAATGTATAAGTGGATGCGTCCTTTGCAGGTAGTAGGGGGTAGGTTCCCCTCTGTGAAGAGTCTTCTATCTGGTTTCGTTCTGCGGGTGGTTGTGTAGCTTCTCGGTTTTCATCGCGTGGTTTTTTCAGTTTTAAGTGTAATAGGAGCTGAGTTAACGAGTCCCAGATGGCTCCAAGCAAATATATGGACCATCCGTATACTGTGTGTAGAGCATAGCCATGCACAATGGTATCCAGTATTAGTTTTACTGCTCTTACTGCCAAGTAAATTCCTAAAAATCCAGCGCTTATATTGCCGAAAATTAGGAATCGATTCCAAAATTTCTGCCATGCCGAGATAGCTATTTTTTCAACTGATGCCTCATCTAGGAAGTTTGCAAAAGATCCTCCATCGTGCATAATCGTAGAGTGGCCCATCATTCCTCTGGCCAAGGTGTTTAACATTGCGGGTCTCTCAGCAGGAAACATAATATGATCCCTGAGATCGCTTAAATCTCTTTCAGTATATATGCCGCTGGTAGCAAGTGATCCGGGGCTAATGTATTTCCAGCTCGGTGTTGTCATCGGTTTCATGGTCATCGGCGGTACTGTATGTATTGGTTTAGGAGTGAGTCTATACCATGCATCTCCCAGAAGATACATGGGTGGTGCGAATAAATTGCACGTAATCTGCGTTCCTTGTCGTAACAGTATATGGGTTTGCGGTGTTAAAAATTGTGTTCTGTTTTCTCGCGTCACAGGCAATTGATCATAGCATTCTTCGGTGTGTGCTACTCTTACTTCGACAGGCACACATTTTACTATGTGTATTACTTCGCCAGCTAGTAAGGCCATGTATCCTGGTCCCTTCATGAAGTGATAAGCGAAGACATCCGGCGATTGGGTGGCTATGGCTAATGAATTGTGTAATATTTTTTGTTCGAGCTGACATTGTTGCAGTAAAATATTCTTGTATAGTTCACTAAATTGAGTCCGCACATGTTTCTCTACATATACAAATTTAGAGTTCATATAGGTGAAGATGTCCAAATTAGCTATGCGTGATTCTTTTTTAAAAATTGCTACGCCTGGTGAAGTTTCGAAAATTACTAATTTTGGATGTTCCGTGTGGAAAAGAGTGTATCCACAAGTCGAATAGGAGTCTCTGCTTGCCAATGCAAAAACTGTGTCTTCTGTAGTCATGGAATAAACAATTTGCTGTTGTTTGTTGACGACGTCTATTATTCTGTGTGCATATCCTTCATATAATACTCCATAAGTGCCGAACCTGCAGGTATCCGTGGGCATGGATGCCCAGTAGGTATCCCCACCCTCGATGTCAGTGCAATGTGTTGCGCTCAACGCGCAGGTCACTCCAGACCTCAGTTGGACTCGGTTCGTGTTTATCTTCACGTCAGCTATATAATCCTGTAGTGTAATTTTTATGGTTGCGAGTACCACGGCTTTTTCCCATGTGCCAAATGGATCGCTATACGTTGTTCCGGAACAGGTGCCATCATTGTTCACGTGTCCGGCCAGTGTTACCGGTCGTGTTGCAGTTTGATTGGATTTCAATCCTGTTATTCGAGTATTCCCGATTTCGTAAGTACCATACTGTTACATAGTTACACGTCCTTTTGAATTAGGCGCGTAAGCATGATAGCGCGATTAGGACAGGAGAGCAGGTAGGATGGCGCTGGGGTGATAACGTGCGAGACATACACGCGTATCGGCAGATCCGGGCTCTCTTCCTCTCCGGACAGCGTAAGGAACACATGTATACGAAGGGTAGTGAATAAAACGATTGCGAAGACTTAATCAGTGCGTGGCAGATAAATTACTCATCGAACCTTTTTCCTCTGCGGGGATACGACAGTTTGGCGACGAGGATGGGATACCGCACAAAAGTTTAAGAGAAAAGTACAAATTTTTGCAAAGAAGAACTCCGGATTCTGCCATGGCTGAGGCAATCGTACATGGAAGTTTCGCAATAGAAGCTTTCGATCCTGCCGTTACAAATTGGAAGCGTTGGCTAAAACGTTTCGAGGGTGCCGTTACAGTGTTCAAAATTCCTGAACCGCAGAAAGTGGCGTACCTACTACATTTCATCGGAAGTAAATCTTTCGATATACTGTGCGACAAGTTAGCACCTCTCGACCCGTACACGCAGACGTACAATACAGTTGCATTACATTTGGAGGATTTCTACGCCCCTGCACCGCTTGAAATAGCGGAAAATTATCGTTTCCACCAGAGGAAGCAGTCCGACGGGGAGAGCATACACCAGTACGTGGCGGCTTTACATAAGATGAGCATAAACTGTAATTTTGGAAACTATTTAAAAACGGCGCTACGGAATCAATTCGTTTTCGGGCTTACAAGCCGACGTACCCAAGCGAGGCTATTGGAAACAAAGGATTTGACCTTCGATAAGGCGGTCGAAATTGCTCTTTCAATGGAATTGACAGAGAAAGACGTAAACCAAATTCAGGCAGCGGGGGTATCATCCGTGGACTACGTGGGCCAGAAAGAAGCGGCAAGAGGGAAGAAGGACAAACGGTCACAGCATAAGAAGCCGGCAGTAAATAGACCAGCGGCATACCAGAAAACAAAGCGTGCCATACAGGACGTTCCAAACCATAACAATACAGACGGTACAAATAACGTTACATGTTATAGATGCGGAGGTAAGCATTTAGCTTCAAAATGTACATTGAATAGAGAAATCGTATGTTCAAACTGCGGCATTAAAGGTCATTTAGCAAAGGTATGCATGAGAAGGAATAAAGCAACGGCGCATCAGTTAAGCGACATTTTATGGATGAATACGGAACATATCAAGCATAGAGATAGGTATTTTGTTTCCGTCGAGATTAACGGGAAAGATGTGCGTTTCGAAATAGACAGCGGAGCGGCTGTTACAATTGTTAGTAAATATTTTCTTAAGCGTTGGTTTCCAGATGCACAAATAGAGAATACAGATTTAAAATTATTTACATTTTGCAAAACAACAATTACGGTTATCGGTTACGTAAAAGTACAAGTACGTTACAAAGGGATTACTAAGTCATTAAATATGTACATTACAGTCATGGATAGAGAACCACTCATGGGGCGGGAGTGGATTCGTCAGTTAGGCGTACAATTGACCAGTACAGTTTTTACGTTAAACTCAAATACAGAAATTGAATTACATAAAATTTTACGCGATTACGAAAATGATTTGGATCCTTCAAGTACAAAAATCAAGCAAATACAAGCGCGGCTTATTCTAAAAGAGAACGCGAAACCAGTTTTTCTAAAAGCAAGGAAAGTACCATTCAAAATAATACCGTTAGTAGATCGGGAGATAGACAGACTCGTCAAAGAAGGAATCTTACAAGAAACGAGCGCGGCAGAATGGGCGACGCCGGTCGTGCCCGTTTTAAAGAAAGATAATTCGGTAAGGCTCTGCGGAGATTTTAGCGTAACAGTAAACAAACAATTACTAGTAGACGAATATCCGTTACCTACAGTGGACGAACTTTTTAGTACCTTATCAGGAGGTCAAAAGTTTTCAAAAATAGATCTTAAGCAGGCCTATTTACAAATGGAAATTCATCCCGCGGATAGAGAGTTATTAACCCTCAATACACACCGGGGATTATACAAATGTACACGTCTATTATACGGGATCGCGTCGGCGCCAGCAATCTGGCAGAGAGAAATAGAAACTGTACTGAAAGGTATCCCAGGCGTTTCTGTTTTCTTAGACGATATCAAAATTACAGGTCCGAACGACCAAGTGCATCTGGAACGACTTAGGGAAGTACTAACACGTTTAGCGAAATCTAATATACAAATTAATAAGGAGAAAAGCGAATTTTTGAAAGAAGGTATACATTATTGCGGCTATTACATTGATAAAAACGGTATTCATAAAGAGAAAAGAAAAATGGAGGCCATTGAAAAAATGCCACGCCCGAAAAACATTTCTGAATTACGTGCGTTTTTAGGATTAATTAATTATTACGGACGGTTCATTCAAAATTTAAGTAAAATACTTACGCCATTACATACGTTGTTACAAAAAGAAAGCGGAAAAGCTGTGAGTTTCAAATGGACACGGGAGTGCGAAGCGGCTTTCTTAGCGGCGAAAAGAGAGTTTACGAGTAATAAAGTTTTGGCTCATTACAATCCAAAACATCCAACGATCGTGGCTTGTGATGCAAGCATGTACGGCGTAGGAGCGGTCCTTTCGCAAAAGTATCCAGATGGATCAGAGCGAGTAATCCAGTATGCTTCGCAATCCTTGTCCCGAACACAGCAGAAGTATGCACAGATTGATAAGGAGGCGTATGCGATTATTTTTGCGATAAAAAAGTTTTATCAGTTTCTATACGGAAATCGTTTTACACTCTATACAGACCACCGTCCACTTACACAAATATTAGCAGCAAACAAGACGTTGCCGGTACATAGCGCGATGCGCATGCAACATTACAAAATTTTCTTACAAGCTTTCAATTACGATATCAAGTATAAAAATACGAAATTACATAGCAATGCAGATGGATTGTCGCGATTACCAATTCAGTCAGAGGACGATTTCGAATACGATGTAGTAGATGAATACGAAATTAAATTAATAGAATCCCTTCCAGTCACTTTTACAGAGTTAGCCGCGGAAACCGAAAAAGATACAGAATTACAAAATTTAGCGCGTGCGTTACAATCAGGCAAAGAGATAAAGCCGAGGGAAAGATTCAATGTTCCGCTTGCTGAATTTAGTTGTCAACGTGGCGCGATTTTACGGGACGGTAGAGTCCTAGTGCCGCGGAAATTACGAAAGAAAGTTTTGCAAGAGTTGCATGAGGAGCATTTCGGCATTATTAAAATGAAGGAAATGGCTAGGAGATATTGTTGGTGGCCGGGTATCGACAACGATTTAGAAAATTTAGCTAGGAACTGCGAAAATTGTAATTTAATTCGAAACAATCCGCCAAAAACACAAACACTTACGTGGAAGCCAGCAGACAGAGCGTTCCAAAGAGTACATATTGATTACGCAGGCCCCTTTATGGGACATTACTTTTTTGTGTTGGTGGACGCTTTTTCAAAGTGGCCAGAGGTACTCATTACGAAGAATATTACAAGTAGTACAACGATTAAATGCTGTAGACAAATTTTTTCAACGTTTGGCATACCTGAGGTGGTAGTGTCAGACAACGGTCGACATTTTGTATCGAGTGAATTCAAAAACTTTCTCAAATGTAATGGTGTGATACATAAAACTACGGCGCCATTTCACCCAGCGACAAATGGGCAAGCGGAGAGATTTGTCCAAACCTTCAAACAGATGTTAAGAAAAAAATTCAATAGTGTTTTAGTAAGTACGGAAGATTTACAGATAGCTTTGTACCAAATTCTATTACAGTACAGAAATCTGCCTCATGTGTCGTTGGGTGAATCACCAGCAGAGAAAATGTTAAAGCGTAAATTGCGTACACGATTAGATTTATTGTTGCCAACGCAAATTGATATAAGCAAGGATAGCGAGACTAAGCCGTACGATAAGATTCGCGAAGTGCATATCGGCGAACGAGTAGAATGTCGGAATTATTACGGGAAACAAAAATGGGTTTTTGGTTGTGTACAGCAAAGACTTGGTCGTGTACATTATATTATTCGCTTAGATAATGGTAAATGTTGGAAGAGACACATTGATCAAATCCAAAGAATAGGCGAGTGCCCAATTAGAGACACGTATAACGCGAACGATGAGATGTTTGACTACGAACCCCCAAATGTAAGTCAAACACCTGGTATCATTTCGAGGAATGTAAATGTAGACAAGAATGCGAGAATTGTAAAAGAAACCCCAGTGAAAACAAAGGTGGATAATACACCACGGAGATCAGTGCGAGAAAAGAAAGTTCCAACACGTTATGGGGAACCGATTTCATTTGAAAAACAGAGTCATTAATACACATATATATATATTTTTTTTTTCTCTCAAGAGAGGGAAGAGTGTTACATAGTTACACGTCCTTTTGAATTAGGCGCGTAAGCATGATAGCGCGATTAGGACAGGAGAGCAGGTAGGATGGCGCTGGGGTGATAACGTGCGAGACATACACGCGTATCGGCAGATCCGGGCTCTCTTCCTCTCCGGACAGCGTAAGGAACACATGTATACGAAGGGTAGTGAATAAAACGATTGCGAAGACTTAATCAGTGCGTGGCAGATAAATTACTCATCGAACCTTTTTCCTCTGCGGGGATACGACACATACATATGCATTCGTTGGCAGGCGTCTCTTGATACCTCTTCTATATACGCGTGCTTTCCGTTGTACACGTCCATGGAGTGAGAGAACATTCCGCATCTCCTGATTAATCTGTCTATTTCTATTTTGCATTGTATAACTCTCGCGGAGGTAAATTCGTTAATTTGTAGCAATTGTATATAAATCTTTTGAGCTGCTACTTCTGGCTGTGGTATATCACATTCCTCTATCCCCAGTAATGATAGAGTCGTAATGTTCGTCGATGCAGATCCGCAGTCATATCCTATTATGCCTTTAGTGCCGCGTAACCAAAAATTTAGCACGGCGATTATTAAAAATCCTCGGAGATCCATCTGAAATTTAGCACGTCTAAGGTATATTAATATAGCGCACCTTTAATTGTCAAGCTTGTTGTTATTACTTATTTCCTTATTTGCTAATCAATTTATCATTTATTTATTTATAAAATTTTTTTTTTTGTGTAAAATATATTTATATATATTTTTTTTTTATAGTTACTTATTTTAATTAATAATAATAAAATTACTTAATTATTAGGAGTTGGTTTGATGTGTGAGATTCGTAGGCGATTAGGGTGTACAACGCGACTGTTCTTTTTTATTTTAATTCTTACGTTATTTCTATTCAATATTTCTAAGACCTCATGGGGTCCTGTGTATTGATCTCCAAATTTGCCAGGTTTAGGGCCTTTTAATAAAAAGACTTGATCACCAAGTTTGAATGTTTGTGGGTTTATCTTTTTATCATAGTGTCTTTTCGATTTAATTTTTGCTTCGACAACGTTTTCTCGGGCATTTTTCTGAATTGCGTGGAGTTGACTAACTAGATTTACAAGATATTCGTTGTAAGTTGCTAATTTATCGCCAGATGCTAAAGGTTCATTTGACGGAATTCGTGCTATTTTGCCGAAGATTAATTCGTAAGGCGTGTGTTTAGTTGCTTCATGTACACTAGTGTTATAATTATACATCGCGAGACTTATCCATCTATCCCACTGTTTTTGTTCTCTTGCATATTGCTTTAAATATTCTCCTAATGCGTGATGTGATCTTTCTAATGAGCCGTTTGATTGAGGATGGAATGCGGTTGTACGGAATTTACGAATTTTAAATATTTTAGCTACCTTTTTCATTAAGTCACTGATAAAATTTCTACCCTGGTCTGTTAAAATTGCTTTCGGAGAACCGAATACACAAATAAATCGATCGACGAAAGCTTCGGCTACCGTTTCGGCAGTTTGGTCGGATAACGGTATTCCCATGCTAAATTTAGTGAGTTGGTCTTGTAGAGTTAAGATATATTCATTGCCACGTTCGGTTTTAGGCAAAGGTCCTACGATATCCATGGCGACCTTATCGAAAGATGATCCGGGTGTATCGGTAATTATCATAGGTTGTTTGGTTTTTACGCGAACTAGTTTCTTTAATTGGCAATGTAAACATTGTTGGATAAAACGCTGTACATCTGTTTTTAAATTTTCCCAGTAATAATTATGTTTGATTCTATTATACGTTTTAGTTACTCCGCGATGTCCCCCAGTGGGTAAACAGTGCGTTTCTCCTATTATTATTGGTCGTAGATCTCTAGGTGGATATTTAACTAATCCATTGCAAATAATTAATTTAATTGGTGCGTCAAGGAATATTAATTGTAGCTGATTTTTGACATTGTTCCACGGTACATTGTTAATAAAATCCGTTTTAGCAATACTAAGTGTTTCAATTTTTAAATTTTCAACAGTTTCTTTTAAGTTATTTAAAGCGGTTATGATTCGAGATAAAGTTAATGTTGGGCCTTCTCGTTGTTCTTCGCTTATCGGCAATATTATATGATAATAATTTTTTATTTTAATGGTTTTAGGTTGATTTAACATAAGATTATTTAAATTTGGAAGTTTGTTTCGTTCGAATAACTTTTGCGAACCGGAATCTAAAGGTTTACCGTTTGTATCAACAAAATATGCTATGTTGTCTTTACGTAAGAATAATAGATCGCGAGATTCAATTATATTATTTTTTATTATTTGCTGATTATTAATAGTGGGTTTACTATAATTTTTGATATTGATCTCTTGGTTATTGTCTATATTTTCTTGTTCCTCGTCTTCATCACTGTTTTCTTTATCAGGCGGATCATTTCTATCGTCTAACAATATAATGTTATCGTCTATTTGCTCTTTTATTAAATTATCTTGATCGGTAATTCGACGTCGTGCTGTCCGACTTCTTGTTAGTATTTTGTCATGTGTAGGTGGACTGTGAATTAATGCTCTCTCTATTATTTGTTGATTTGGTTCATCTAATTCTTCTTGGGTAAATGGTATCGAGTCTGTATTATTTTTAATTGCATTTTCGTTTTCTTCGGTGTCGGAAAAATGTAATTCGTAATTTTCTTCCTCGCTATCAGAAAGATGTGATTTGTAATTATCATTTTCTTCAGTGTCAGAAAGGCGTAGTTCGTAATTATCATCTTCCTCTGAAGAATCGGAGAGATACAATTTATAATTATCTTCTTCTTCGTCAAATTCTCTTTGCGTTTTTAAGGTTGTTTTAGCATTTTTAAAGATTTTTCGTTTCTGTCTGCCCTTTCTAACTGGTTTACAATCGACTTCTTCAAGGTTTATAGGATTTCGTGATAATGCATCTGCGTTTATATTTATTTTACCTGCTTTATATTCCACTTCATAATCGTATTCCGCTAATTTTAGTCTCCATCGTAATATTCTCATGTTCGCATCTTGAGCATTCTTAAACCACATTAAAGGCTTGTGATCGGTTACCAGTGTAAATTTTCGTCCATATAAGTATGGTCGAAAATGTTTAACGCAATAAACTATTGCTAATGCTTCCTTTTCGTATGTATCGTATTTCAGTTCGTTATCTGTTAAAGTACGAGATGCATAAGCCACTGGACGATCCTTATTTATTTCTCCTTGCGATAATATTCCTCCTACTGCTATCCCAGAAGCATCCGTTGTTAAAATAAATGGTTTTGAAAAATCAGGATATTGCAATACGGGCTCTTTACATAATAATTGTTTCAATATTTCGAAAGATTCTTCTTGAGTAATCGTCCATTCAAATCGTGTATCGTTTTTTAACAAATTAGTTAACGGTTTTGCCAGTTTTGAAAAATTCGGTATAAATCGTCTATAATATCCAGCGAGTCCTAAAAATTGTTTAATGTTTTTTGGTGTTTTGGGCCTAGGAAATAATTTTACTGCTTCTAACTTCTTAGGATCAGGTTTAACTCCATTTTTACTAATTATGTGCCCTAGATAAGTTACTTCTGTTTTTAAGAATTCACATTTGTCCGGTTGTAATTTTAAATTGGCCTTTCGAAGCCTTTCAATTAATAAATTGTATTTCCTTTCGTGTTCTTCCAATGAGGCGGCGTAAATAACGATGTCGTCCATATAAACAAATAATTCCTGGCCTTGTAGTCCTGATAATACTAGATCCATTAAACGTTGAAAAGTAGCAGGTGCATTTTTTAATCCAAAAGGCATTCTATCGAATTCATAATGTCCAAAAGGAGTGGTGAAAGCAGTTTTATGGCCATCTGCAGGATCCATTTTTATTTGATGAAATCCGGAAGCTAAATCACATACGGAGAAGTATTGCGCTCCTCCTAATTGATCAAGAATATCGACAATATTCGGTAATGGATAAGCATCTCCGATTGTTTTATCGTTTAAAGCTCGAAAATCTAAAACCATTCTCCAGCGTTTATTTCCTTTCGAGTCTTCCTTTTTGGGTACTATCCATATGGGTGTATTATACGGTGATTGCGAAGGTTTAACTATACCTCCTGTCAGCAGTTCTTCTACTTGTTTATTTATCTCTTCCTTATGAGATTGCGGAAATCTATATTGCCTCGTGTTTATCGGTCGATCATCCGTTGTTGAAATTTGATGTTGTAATATTTGAGTGGCAGTTAAATTTTCTCCAGGTATGTGAAATCGGTCTTGACTCTGTGTAATAAGCCTTATTATGCCTTCTTTTTCTCGTGCGTTTAAGTGTTCCAAACGTAGTAGGTCGACGATTTCTGTAAGACGATCCTTTCCAGATTTTTCTGCTACTACTAGACACTTGCTACGGACTGGAGTGTTAACAGCGTCTTGACTTAGATTTTCATGCGGAGTTAACTTCTCCATGCAATCTTTTACTAATTTTTTCACATTTTCATGTTTATGTTTAGATTTCCTCCTGCGCATAAATTTATCTATCATTTCCTGGGTCCTAATTTTCGATAACGTCAAAATTTTCGAAGATGGTTTATTTTTACTCTTAATACTGTCATTAATCGTTATTTTTGGATTAAAATGTTGGATTTTATCCAGTAGCTCTTCAATTGTTACATATGTATCCTGATTTTCTTTTCCATTATTTTTCGAGAGTGATCCAACCTTTGGAAATTTTATATCTTTTAGGGAGGATAGAAAACTTCTCCCTTTTAAATTTTTAAAAGAAGATTGTGCCGAATTGCGTAGCGAGGTTTGGTAACTTCCCTCCTCGCAACCGACGGGGTCTGGAGAGGTTTGGTAACTTCCCTCTCCGGGAATGATTTGATGATTCGGAAAAGTATGGAAACTTTTCCCTTCAAAGGATATAGAATCACTCATTTCTTTTGACGAGGTTCGACGGCTTTCCTCCCCGTTTTTGGAATTGTTTAATAATTTTGGAGGGGTTTGACAACTTCCCTCTCTACCTTCAGGATCATTCTTTTTTTCGGCGTTATTTTTATCTTTACCTTTGATTTTATCTTTATTTTTAATTTCTTTTTTAATTTTATTATTTGACACGTTATCATTTTTGTTCACTTTGATCTTAGCTTTATTTTTATTACCATCTTCGAATTTTTCATTATTATTAATAATGTTAACGTTATTAATGTTTCTATCGTCGAATTCATCGTTGTTAAATTCATTTTGCATCTTAAGAGTTTCGTCGCTTTCAGGTTGTATTGTTGTCTCTCGCGTTTTCCTTAAACTATCCTGGTTAAGATCAATTTTATGGTCGTCGAGCAGTTCACTCAGGGGCCTGAGTCGAAGGGTAGGTACTCGAATTTCAACCTCTTCGTCCAAAGTGCTTATGACATTCAAGTAAGCTTTTCCCGACACGTTTTCCACGATAGTATCTCCCAAATATATTCCGTGCGCTAATTTGATTTTTGGTAAATAACCTATTTTTATTTCTGGATTTTCTATTCTTACGTAAAACAAGGATTCTGATCTGGGTGATGCTACGATAGTTTCCGGAGAAGAAAATGTCACGCAATTTCCAAAAACATTTAGGCGTTCGTGTGCGTAATCGATAGTTGAAGCTGTTTGTTTAAAGAAATCGTTTCCTAATATTCCTGATTGCGTAATCGGAAAGTCATCGGCTACTATGTGGAATTTTACTGACTCGCCAAAAAGAGTAAAAGCGATTTCTCCGAGTGTATAAACGGGGTAATTGTTTATACCATTTAACTGTAAAACGTTATTATAATTAATATTTAAATTTTGGGGCACAAAATTTTCCTTAATTATGTTAGGACCGGAACCGGTGTCTAGCATAAAAGTTATGGGCAAAATCATTTCGTTAATTTTTATTTGGACAGTAGGTACGCGACTCTGTTTGTTAAGATTTACAGTTACGGGCCGAATTTCCGAAGGGTCACTTTTTACGCATTTTTCTGTGAGGTCGACGGGCGTGAAGTCTGGTCGGACCCCTGCGGTACGCCCGATTTCGAGGGGCCGTTCCCGTTTCCCGTGTTTCCTTCTCCTTTACGATTATTGCTTGCAATGCGTAATTGACAATTTTCGATTAGGTGCCCGTTTTCTTTACAATAACGACAAAACGTTCCGTCAGCAGAATTTGCCCGTTGATTAGAATTTGAACGGCAGTTTTTAGCTGTATGGCCCAAGTTATTACAAATTTGGCAGATGATTCTGTTTTGATTATTAAGATTTGTTTGCTCGTTTTGTTTTTTCCAACAATTATTGGCAGAATGGCCCGGTCGGTCGCACCACTGGCAAATTATGGAGATCTTATTGTTAAAATTACTTATTTGGTTATTAGAATTATTTAGGCGGCAATTTTTTGCATTATGACCCGGTTTAAAACATAATTGACATTTTATGGTATTTTCCTGCACCATATTTATTGATCGTTGAGCTTGAGGATCACGTAATCGACACTTTTCTGCACTATGTCCGCGTTTTTTACAAATCTGGCAAATTAGGATTTCAGTGCCTAAATTATTTTGTTTAAAAGAGTCTGCCATTTGCATAAGTTTCCTACAATTAGCTGCTGAGTGGCCAATTTTAAAGCAAATTTGACAAATTCTGGAACGATTTTCCTGTACATTATTTCGGTCGGAGTTAGCAGGTCCATGTCGTAAATCTGTAATAGCACGAAGCTCTCTTTCTATGCGTAGGGCATCTGTTACAGTCGCCTGTACGTCTAAGTTTCGAGCGATCCTCTGCTCGATTTCGGGTTTTAGGCCTCGGATGAAACATTTACACATGTCTTTTTCTAAAGATGCTCGCACGTCGTGATCTGTTAACGCGTGTTCTGAACTACGATAGGCTTCTCGTATCTGTTTTCCTAAGAGTTTTACACGATTAGCATAAGTGACGACATCCTCGTCATTCTTTTGATATACGTTTCCTAATTCTCCCTGTAACTGATACACATTTTTAGATCCGCCGTAAATTTGTTTTAGATATTTAGTTAACTGAGCTACTGTTTCGAAATCTTGATCTCTAATTGTTCGTCGCGCCTCGCCTACTATTCGCGTTCGTAAAATTTTAGTAAATTGAGGCTCTGCTTCATGGGGCAACATAGACTTTGCCTCTTCGCATCCTTCGATAAAATAATTTAATGGGATATTTTTTCCGTCGAAAAATGGAACGGCTTCGACCGCGTATTTTAGGGTAGCAAACGGATTACCTTGCGCCATATTTTTCACCCTTTTACTGTCACTTGGACTTAGTTTAAAATTTAAGTGTTCGTTCTCACCACACGGTCTAATAGTCTCGTCACCAGAATCGTCGGAATCGTACTCGGGAGCACTAGGTTCCACTAAAAACGCTTCAATTTCAGGTTCGTTAGCGTTGAATTTAATTTGTTTAGAGACGCGAGCGGAGGAGGCTGCTGGAGTGGATGTGTAAAGTGTATCTAATGTGTCTGATTTAGTTTTCTTTTTGCTTTTTATTGCGGCATTAAATTGTTCTTCTATTTTATCTTTATCGGAGTTAGACCTCGTTGTCATTCCTACCTCTCAAAAATTGCACTTTTCATCCCGGACGAGCCCCCAATTTTTATTCTTTCTATCAAGTCTGTTACGTCCTGATAGATGTAGAATTTTTTTCGTTGGGCTCGGCGATCGACGTA
Organism: Linepithema humile; assembly: GCF_040581485.1. Taxonomy (NCBI): domain Eukaryota; kingdom Metazoa; phylum Arthropoda; class Insecta; order Hymenoptera; family Formicidae; genus Linepithema; species Linepithema humile. The sequence goes on along the minus strand of NC_090134.1, from coordinate 12,568,165 downwards.
AACGGACCTGACCGCACGAGCCGAGCGGCACGTTTAGGACTTGCGACGGGTCAGCGACTGGAAGAGTCGTTTTTACTCCGTCAACAAGTCAACCGCTCGTGGTTCCCTTTTTGGGTCAAGGAATTGAATCCCTATTACCCGGGGCGGAACCTTTGTGCGCAATTTGAGAGGGAAGGTGTGAGGGGGGTGACGAACGAGGAGGGTGTGGTTAAATGAAAAAGAACAAAAGTTTAATTTATTAAAGACAACATTTTAATTTGATTGAATTTATAATTAGGATACAAAACTTAATTCTTAATTGCAGGTGCTAATAATTTTATTTTGTGTATTCTTTACAAATGTGTGTGTGTGTGTGTGTGTATGTGGATTATTCCTCAGGGGAAAGGACTAGATTTAAGAAATCAAACCCTGTAAATTCAGGGTTAGGAAGATGCGGAGGAGGCTCGACGTATTCAATGGTGGTGGCTTCGGAGTTGACGGATATGTTGTCAAACTCCGGATCGTTATGTGGGAGTTCCTCCAGTTGAGCCTCTGCTGGAGGAGGGTGGAAACGGACAGGCGAAGGGGGTCTGTAGTCCAGGAGCTCTTCAAGGATCGGAGAGATGGACCTGGGGGTAGGAAGTGGTGAAAGGTCAAGAAAGGGTTGAGGAGATTGTTGATGAGATTGTTGAGGAGATTGTTGAGGAGATTGTTGAGGAGATTGTTGAGGAGATTGTTGAGGAGATTCCTGAGGAATCGATGGTGATACGGGAGGCGGGTCGGTTTGAGTGTGTGTGGTTATACGAGAGTTACTACGTGGGGTGTGTCGCCTAACTCTAACGGGTCTTACGGTGACCCTCGCCGCGTATCTAAGGTATGGTGGGAGGAATATAGCTATGCAGAGAGCGAATGCCGAAAGGTCCGAGCGATTCCGCCGATTGTTGAGTCGCGGCAAATTTTTAGTTCTCACTGATAAATAGCACAACAAAGTTTATAGGGACGAAGCACAAAATAATAATAAAGAGAGGAAAAATAAAACAAATGAACTAACTTACTCGTTACAGGATACTTTCGGATTGAGTTGAATGTGTACGGTGGTTTTGAGCAGGCGCCCCGTTGAGGGATGGTGTGTAGGCGTCGGACCCTTTTGTCAACGTGTGGGCACCCTGCTGCTGGATGGTGTCGTCAGGGTGATGAACCCTCTACTTGGTCGTGACAAAGTATCGACCTTTTTTATTTCGCGGCCAGAACTACTCGGAAAACTGTCTTAAGGACTTGGCAAAACTTGGTTGATAACTGAGTGACTAATTGGGTATAATCGCGCTTGGAGCCACCAAAACACGGGTTTTTATACCCTTTCCTTGGGGTGGATCCATTTGGAAAATCTTAGGTTTTTGAAGCGGGGATCGAATAGGAATTAGTCTTGTGAGAAGATTTTTAATGTGGGGGAGGATGGCGTCATTTTTAACTAATAGGATTAGGTTTAGGTAATTAAGTTACTTGGAATGGGGGTAGGAAGAAAGGGGCCCTAACGAATAAGGAATAGCGTCGTTTCGGGTCCATATGCGATGGGGGTAGGTTTTTGAGGTGGCGTAACCCGGTTGGTGTTAATTAGTATAGGTGGGGTGCATCTCAGTGTCTTAAGATCTAGGTGGGCGTAGTCTTTAGACCGTACGACGGAATGAAGGGTGGTCTATAGAGGTGCTTGCCCCGATTCCCGGCTTTCGGATTGGAGGGTTGAGAATCGGTATATGAGTTCGCGAGGCCTTGGGTCACTGATCTAATAAATTTGACAGTTTACGACTGTCGCGTGGCCCTGGGGTCGCGTGGAGAGTGCGATTAATGCATCTCGGTTTCCCAGACCTACTGAACACGTGCACCGTATCAGGTGTCATGCCTTCTAGGCGTGCGACTGTGGTCATTACCCGATCGTCACTCGGTAAAATCCTATCTATTAGGGTTCCCGTAGGCAGAATCCAAGTATATGGCTAGCTAGTGCCAGTTTTTATTTCTTACTTTAAACATCTGGAGTCGACTAAAGACTCCGGTTACCGCAAGTTTTGACTTTTATGATTTTTCTGACGACGATAGGCACGCTGACCGACCAAGGTATTTTCAAATATCTATCCCCCTTGCTATTTTTCTCTGTGAGAAAGTTCGAGCTCATGGTGTCTCGTGAGAAAAACAGCTCTGGCGTTATAATATTCTTTAAAAGTTTTTTGTTGGTCCCGTGTTTACTAGGTCTGGTATTTAATAAAAAGAAAAGAATCGTGAAGTCTGATCAGGACGTAACAATATATATCACTGAAGAAAAATGTCATATACTTTTCTTATTTTTATCCTTATGTAGTAAATACAAAATAACTAATTAATTAATTAATTAATTAATACATATACACATATATTGAATAAATAGTTATCTTTATTTTGTATTTTATATGATAATGACTGAAATAATGAGAGTATATATCATTTCAGTTATATAAAATACAAAATAAAGATAACTATATTCAATATATATATATATATATATATATATATATATATATATATATATGTTTTTGGTATATTTCAAGGACATTTAAAAAGACCTATATACACCCACATAGCAAAATTTCATCCTACGGATGTCCGTGGGATGTAATGTAAAAGATTTTCAGATATCCCTGGGATGTCTGTACAAAGCCGTAGGATATCCGTAGGGCATCCGTGGGATATCCGAATGTCCGCTTTTCAGATATCCGTAGGACATCCAAAAATAAATCCCTGGGATATCCCTGGGATATCCTACATATGATTAAATTAGATCCCAACAATGTCCCATGGATATTTTTTTTTATCCAGATAAAATCCAAATAAAATTATTGAATATAGGATGGTGTTAATAATCCGATCTTATATTCGAAATCATTTTAAAACCTCATTCAATCAACAAAATGGTTGCGCAACATTATTTCATTAGTTGAATGAAATCATAAGACGATTCTAAATATAAAATTGGACTATAAATATCACCCAGAAAAATATCTATTTTAAATGTTTATTTAAAATGCCTTTAAAAAATATATTTTTTTTAAAGATTTAAACAGAAATTGTTTAGTTTTAAGTTAAGGAAGCAATAAAACAGTAATCTTAATAAGTAACGTCACTCTCTTTCTCTCTCGAAAAGTTTCATATTAATTATTATTTATATTTTACGATTTAAAATTTACGACAATCTCGCTTTAATGACACCACTATCAAGATATTGTTTTATTACTATTTTTTATTACTCCTTTAAAACTAAAGAATTTTTGAAACATTTTTTCAAAATACATATTTTTTTCAAATATTTTATATAGACATTTGACATGTAAGTATCTTTATGAGCATAAAGGAAAGATTATTAGCAAAATTTCTAAAAATAAAAGCTTCTAATATATTACATTATTTTAAGAATAGACACATTTCAAAAAAGGTAAAGTACGTATAAGTAATATAAATAATAGTACATTTGAAGCACATTTTATTATAAAATATGTAATTTTTTTTTAATTTTTTATTTACTATATAATGTAAAAATAGTCACAATAAAAATAAAATTTGTATATATAAAAACGAAAACTAAAGATACGTCTTGTACATTTCAAAATTGCACTAGTCACAGTGTTAGATATAAATTAATAAACTTGATATTACTAAATATTATAACTTAATATGAATAATATTACATACATAATATTTTATACATAAAATTGCTAATATTATGTATAATTTATACACATGAACAAAATATAAAAAAAAAGTATTAAATATTTTATTGTGCAGCATTCAGTTTTTTTATTTTTTCAATTGCATGACGAAGTCATGATTTAATTGGTTCCGAAATTTCGTGCTCAGTAGCTTGCGGGTATTTTAATTGAACTGTACCTACAAATACGTATAAACATTTATATAACATAAATATAAACATATACCTCTCAATATATTTTTAATTTTTTTAAACCAGATGTTTAATGAATTAGATGGAAAGTTAATCTAATTTTTATAATTTAATAACTAAATCTAATGTATGTATTATATGTATATGCATTATGTATAGATTTATTAGTGTAAATATCTATGTGTTTAAGTGTTTGTTTATGTATTTGTATGGGTGGGTATATATATATATAATTGTGCTATAAATATATATATAGCACAAAAATTAATATAAAATATATAAATAAAAATTGTAGTAGCGGTGTTCTACTAACCAACATCTCTCAAACATAACCTTATTTATGATATATATAGAAAGATGACCTGCATATGATATAATAATTTTAGATTTTAATAATTATCTGTCAATTTAATAGTTCCTGACGCCTTATATTATCGCTTATGCGCCTTTTTCCGTTTTTTAAGGGAGAATCATAGCACAAAACTCACACTTCACTGTCTGCGTTAATCTCAATGTTCACCGATCTACGACACTAGAATTTGATTCGAGTTGTCGATTCGAGAAAGGTTAGGTAATCAAAAAGCGGTAATCTTATACAGTGATGGGAGAAAGTTCCGTAACGGTCAAATATCTTGGAAATTAATGATTATGGAAGAAAATGTTTAATACAAAAGTTTTAATATATTAAGTGGTCTATTATATGGTTATATTGAAATGACCTTCATGTGACCTTGAAGGACACCGCAAAGGTCAACTTTGAAATCTTAAATGGAAACTCCTATTTTCTATTACATATTCTTAAAGCTGGTGTCAAGACGTTTCCGAAACACTATAATGAAGTTATTTTTTATTAAATACTTTTCGAGTTATGAGGCTTGAAAGTTACAGCATTTTGACATAAAATACAAAATATCTTGTAAAACATTCAATTTTCAGGAATCTTACCTTAATACTTTTATGCATAAAATAATGAGACGAATCAATTGATATAAAGAAAACACATTGTTGCTTTTAAAAAAAAATATGCAGCTGCATGTTGCAAATTACATATTTTTTCTTCTGAAAGATTTCTGAAAATTGAATGTTTTACAAGATATTTTGTATTTTATGTCAAAATGCTGTAACTTTCAAGCCTCATAACTCGAAAAGTACTTAATAAAAAATAATTTTATTATATTGTTTCGGAAACGTCTTAACACCAGCTTTAAGAATATGTAATAGAAAATAAGAGATTCTATTTAAGATTTCAAAGTTGACCTTCGCGGTGTCTTTCAAGGTCACATGAAGGTCATTTCAATATAACCATATAATAGACCATTTGATATACTAAAACTTTTGTATTGAACATTTTCTTCCATAATCATTATTTTCCAAGATATTTGACCATTACGGAACTTTCTTCCATCACTGTATATACTGGCTTCTCGAACCAAGAACTCGATGACCAAGTTCTAGTATCGTCATATAATAGAAATAAATATTTTCTCTATATATACTTGTACTTTGCTCTTAACAAATGGACGGATTAAAATTATATTTGTATGTTATATGTGTGTTTACGCATGCACACAAAATTAAATTTGTTCTCTGTTCAAATTAAGCAAAAAAATGTCTTACTAAAAAATATTTATGTAAGAAATCTTTTGCTAAATTTGAAGAAACAGCAATTTTAATGTACGTATATTTTTTGTGCTAGAAATATCTTTAGGAAATCCTACGAATAACTATTTATTATCGATCTGTATCATTCGAATCATTTTGATCAAAATGGGATGTCCTGCGGAGATCGTACATAAGATATCCACAGGACATGCTACACAGGATATCCTTAGGTAATCCTACGGATAACGTTTTGTTCTGGATCAAACTGGGACTATTTCGATCAAATTGGGATGTCCTGGGGAGATCTTTGCTATGTGGGCATTTATATATTTAGAAGCAGTAAACATTATTTAGTTAATATAGCTGCTTTTCGCAATCATCTATATCTTTTTTCTCAAAACTATAAATGATTTAATATGTACGGTCTATTTTAAGGACATAAAAATATTAACAGACAATGGATTAATATGAGGACATATATATGTTTATATATGGACTATTATGGGAACATGGATGTATAAAATTGAAATTGTTATATGTTTTAATACGATTTGAACTCAGCAATATCACCTTATAGCTATAATTGCGAACTATACTGTATTTTGCATAATATTAACTGTTTTATATGGATGGGTATTTTCGAGGACTTTTTTATAGTATGTACGTACTATAAAAGTCCTCAAAAATATCCATGTTCCCATAATAGTCCATATGTAAACATATATATGTTTTTATATCAATCTAATTGCCTGTTAACATTGCCTTTAACATTTATATGTTAAATCATTTATTATTTTGAAAAGAAAGATATTAATTGCTGAAAAATAGAAAGTGCAAATATGTACCATATGATCTATAAAACACTTGAATGATGTGTCGTGTGATTTATATATATCTATTAGTATCTGAGAAATTAATAATGGCATTCACATTTTTTACACAAAAGTAGCTATAGACATAATAACATAGATAGATTGAGCATGATGTGCGAGACCTAGTCGGCATGCGTAGGAAAGAGGGAACACAATAACTCATTCTTATTCTCTTTTCTCTCTCTAACAAAAGTTGTTCTCTGTCTATTAGAAAGAGATGAGAGACTGAGATGTTTCATCTCTTTCGCACGCCAACTATGAACAAATATATATAGTGTATATTATTGGCAAACGTAGTAAGTATAGACTACTCATTCCCTATCTCTATGCCTGAACGGCGAGCGTAGCAGTTTAGAAAGAGAGCACGAAAAATCGGCAGAGTTGCTATCTCTGTTCAATTTAATTAGAAGAAGTATATTATGTAGTGGAAAGAATAGAGCTGAGTGGGGAATAGTAAAGCCGCAATAAATGCTCTTCTTATGTATGATAGAGAAAAAAAACTGCTTATTTTCTCTCTTTTTCTAAATCTCGACACTCTGCGAACGTCGATGAACAATCTATGCTTACTACATCTATGGCAGGCACATGGTACGCTCTATATACTACTATGGGTGCGTTCCACTTAACGCCCGCAACGCTCCTAGGATCATTTTATCCTTGTTTTTCATCGAAAGTTAAACGAGGATAAAATGATTCTAGGAGCGTTGCGGGCGTTATAAGATTTTAAGAGATATCTTAAAATATCTTGTAATGGATGGAACAAAATTTTCCTCATTAAGACATTTCGCAGATTTGAAGGTCAACTTTGATTTTTTTAAATAAAATTACTCTAATTTTTTTATATAAAAAGATTTAGATTTTTTGTAATATTCTACATAAAAGTTATATGAGTAAAATAGCTAAAAATTGAACGGTATGAGATATTTTTTATTTTAATCTAAAATATTTTAATATAAAATACAAAATATCTCGTAAAATATTTAGTTTTCGATAATTTTACCGTAATACTTTTATAGACAAAATAATCAGACAAATCAACTGGTGCAAAGAAAATGCATAGTTGTTCGTAAGAAAATGTATGTATAATTTCCAATATGCAGCTGTATACTTCTTCTTACAAACAATTATACGTATCAGTTGATTTGTCATTATTCTGTGCATAAAAGTATTACGGTAAAATTAATTATCGAAAATTAAATATTTTATATCAAAATATGTCAGATTAAGATATAAAAAATCTCGTAGAACGTTCAATTTTTAGCTGTTTTACCCTTATAATTTTTTATGCAATGTTACAAGGAATCTATATTTATGTAAGACAATTAAAATGGTTCCATTTAAAAAATCAAAATTGACCTTCAAATTTCTGAAATGCTTCTATTTCTGAAAAAATATGTTATTGTATAATGATCTCCTCGAAATCATACAACTTTTGTCTGAAGCATTTTTGTCTATCGAGCTCATTTTTCGAGATATTTGACTGAAGCAATTAAAATGGAACACCCTGTATATATTTAGAATTCGAGGACATCTTTTGACATATATGGCATATTTTGAGGACTGTCCTTAAAATCGTAAGTTTTTTAGTTGGTGCGCGTACCATTTTTATGTTTATTTTTTTAATGTGATCTTATTAATATCTTTATTAAAAATGTTATAAAATAAAAATAATCTAAAAATGTTTTGTTTTTTTCTTTCTATATTACAATCATACGTGCGTATACTTAAAAAATATACACCACATATATATTGCAAATTGATTTCATATTTTGATAAAAATAAATGAAAGTAATGTGTGTATATACAGTTATAAGGATTCCCTTTACAGTTATTAATAGAATAACAATATTTATATTATATAACTAATTGTAAATTGGTAAAAAAAATATATATTAATATCAAAAACGTAGTAAAAGATGCAATGCATTTGTGTGCCATTTTTTAATTTATTTGCTACGTACTTTTGTTGTTAGGCTATTAGCTCACGATTTCTTCTCAAACATTGTCCAAATCAAATATGATTGAGAACAATTTCTTTTTGTTAATAAAAGATTGATTATTTTTATAAGCATTACATAAGGCGTTCGCAATACACAAACTTAAGCGGTTAGACCACCTTGGCGATTTAACAAAAATTGATTTTTTTACCTAAATCGATAGTTTATAGCTTTAAAAATAGAATTCAAATGGTTTTAATTGAAAATTCTGAATCTAACTAGCCTCAACTGCTATAATTTCTGTGCGAAAGCGAACATGCGCCGCGTGCAAGCGGTTGACCGCTCCTTGACAGTCGCCGTTAAAGAAACTCAAAAGACATTAATAACTATTAGAAAAGAGGCAGATGAGACAAATTAACTATTAGAAGGACAGTTATATAACCCAAGAATAGCAGACTGAAAATAAAATTGAGATTTTATTGTTTTATGAACAAAACAATAACTGAAATTTTAAACGTGTTTTTCTCAAAATAGCATTTTTAAAGTTTTTCACATTTTTTATCCGATTTATTTGAAATTTGGAGTGGATACTTACTCTTATAAAACTTTTTTTGTAATTGACATTTTTATAAAATTTTAGGCAAAAAATGCATTTCTTTTGTTCATCATTTTGCTAAAAATCAATATTTTTAAAAAATCCTACCTTTTTAGTATTTGATACGCAGATGACGAAAATTTTTTGTATTTTGTCCCATGTTAAATGGTATAGAAGTTATGAATACTATTGTGGAGAGATCCATCTAAAAACGATGGCTAGCGATACGGCTATAGCGCCGTCATTTTGTTAAAAATAAAAATTACAAAATTATTAGAAAAAATATCGGGGCCACTCGCGCCCTGATATTTTTTCTTATTCCTCTTTCTTCCTTTTTGTAATTTCTTATTTCGTACAACATGTGTTCTCCGAATATGGAGATCTTTGTACTTTATTTCACATTATGTATCTCGAACTGAGATCAGTGTACAATTTAAAAGTCTTTTGTAGACAAATCAATTTCTCTATATGACATCCGAAAAATTTTTACATTCCATTTTTACCATCCAGTGACGGCTCGATATGCCTCTTATTTGATATATTTAAAAAATTATTTTTATATTTTTAAAGATGCATATAATAAAGTCTCAATCAAAAGTTTTTGATCTTTTGTTTTCTTCTCCAAATATTCCAAACATAGATATCATTTTTAGGCTGCTAAGGCGGTTTAATCTCTTAAGGTTTATTGATATCGATAAGACTAAACAAGCAAAAAAAATAATTAGAAAAATACAGTTTATTAAATTTTGGGGATGTACTAATAAATTGAGACGGAACGTATAATATTTCTTCTTTTTCCTGCAATCTTCTTCCATAAATTTTTTTGTTTATTTGCTCTTTATTATCAATGATTAAATAAATATATATAAAATATTTATATTTTTAGGATACTTTTGTATGTATTTGTAAATATACCATTTGACGATATCTGTATAATAAATTAAAACGTTTACAATAAGTTTTCTTTTTATCTTCCTTTGTTGATTATTTCTAATAAATTTTTTAATAATTTAATACTTATTACTTTTTTAGTAATTTTAGAACGTTTAAAATGAGTAGAAAGTCAGAAAAACACGCGATTGGGATATTTTTAGGACAGATGCTAATAAATGTTATATAATACAATAATCTCTTAGTTTTCCTACAGTTTATGTACTTTTATTAATTATTTTTAATATTTAATTCTTATATTTGTTTTTTTTTACTTTTTCTAAAGATAATAATAAAGAAATATAAACTGAAAAAAACAGAATATATATTTCGAGGACACGTACTAATAAATTAATATAGAGATTGCATTATTATATGATTTAGCATTCATTTTCTTTGTTTTAATGCTTATAAAAATGAAAAAACAAGTACACAGCTAAAAATTAAACTTTTATGTCCTTAAAATATACAAAACAATATTCATATGTGTTTGGTCATTTATGAAGACTTTTATACGACAGATTTTGTCCTTAAATATTACCAACTAAAAAGCTGTAATTTTAAGGACAGTCCTCGAAATTGAATTAATACAGAGGTTGTATTATTATAATGATTTAGCATTCATTTTCCTTATTTTAATGCTAGTAAAAATGAAAAAACAGGTGTAAAGCTAGAAGACATGAAAATAAATGAAAAATAAATGCTAATAAATTGAATTTTTTATGTCTTAAAAATGTACCAAATACAAAATAATATTCATATGTATTTGGTCTATAATGAAGACTTTTAATCAACAGAGCTTATGTCCTCGAATATTACCAACTGGAAACATTGTAATTTTCAGGACAGTTCTCAAAATATACCATAAGAAAAAAAAATAATGAGGACGGTCCTCAAAAGTGCAAAATGTTCTCAAAATATACTATATGTATCAAAAAAAGTCCCCGAATTGTACCAAAGATATATATATATGTATATATTAAATAATTAACTTATTAATTTATTTTGTATTAATTACATAAGAATAAAAATAGGAAAAGCATATAACATTTTTTTCCAATTAGATATATAGTATTATACATACATTTTTCAAATAAAATATTTTATTATATCTAATTTATATCTATTAGACACCTTGTATAAGTCTATTTCGTCTCGTATGTACATCATACAGCCATACGATAGAATTTCAATAGCGAGAAAAAAGATGAAATAACCTTATAAATTATCCGATAAAACAAAAACAGACCACACGTGTAGTAAATTACTAACTAAAAGAAATACGTATTTCTTAAAATCTGCCAGTTCACGAATAAATCGTCTTTAGCTCTCTTTTTTCTAAATTGTCAGCTGACGTTAGATCGCCTCTGATTATATTTATTAAAAATTGTTAGCTGACGTTAGATCGCCTCTGACAATATTTCTTACAATTTGCCAGCTCACGAATAAATCGTTTTTAGCTCTCTTTTTTCTAAACTGTCAGCTGACGTTGGATCGCCTCTGACAATATTTATTAAAAAGTGTTAGCTGACGTTAGATCGCCTCTGACAATATTTCTTAAAATCTGCCAGTTCACGAATAAATCGTCTTTAGCTCTTTTTTTTAAACGGTCAGCTGACGTTAGATCGCCTCTGACTATATTTATTAAAAATTGTTAGCTGACATTAGATCGTCTCTGGCTTTTGTAATTTTAAATTGCCAGTCCACGAGAAAATCGCCTCTGGCTTGAAGAGAAGAATAAGAATTCTCTAATGCCAGTCCACGAGAAAACCGCCTCTGGCTTGTCTTATTCTGTATTGCCAGTCCACGAGAAAACCGCCTCTGGCTTGAAGAGAAGAATAAGAATTCTCTAATGCTAATCCACGAGAAAACCGCCTCTGGCTTATCTTATTCTTTATTGTAATATATATATAATGTATATGTGTTAAATGACATATGTCATACGTCATATAACTAATATATAATATAAGTTATATGACATATACATTTATTATAAAAATATATACAATATACAAAATGATATTAACTTTTTACATAGATACTTTGATGTGAATTTGTATAATATGGAGTAGAGATGTAACGAATATTCGGCATTATTCGGTATTCGGCTTATTCGGTCGCTTTTTTTGAATATTTGGTTTGGCCGAATACCAGCAACTATTTGGCCGAATAGTGATTTTTTAAATTAATTGTTCAAGTTCTTAAGGAATAGAATGAAAATAAAATGTAAATATGAATAATTTTAACAGCATTTATTATTAATAAAAAAATAAACATGTATTACCTAAATAAACAATAGAAGACAATAAAATAATGTATTTTTGTTTCAGTAAAATAAATTCTGAGAAAATTAAAAATGAAATAAAATTCTTCAATATTAATAAATAAAAATCAGTCATTGCGACAAATTTGGATTATTAGTGTCAGTCATATTACACTAATATTGATAATTTAATAATGGTAAATTATGATGCAAAAATAGTTTTATTAGTTTAGTTTAATTAGTTTAATTTAGTTTAATTAGTTTTTCGCCGTTATCTGGAAGCAATCTATTCCTTTTTTTCTCATAAACTATTCCAGCTTCGGAAAAGAGACGTTCACTATATACACTGCTCGCAGGAATACACAAATATTTTTCTGCTAATTTAAATAAAATTGGCAGTATTTTTCTGTTGTCATGCCACTGTTACGTCCTGATCAGACTACACGATTCTTTTCTTTTCATTAAATACCAGACCTAGTAAACGCGAAACCAACAAAAACTCTTAAAAAATATTATAACGCCAGAGCTGTTTTTCTCATGGGACACCAGGAGCTCGAATCTTCTCACAGAGAAAAATAGCATGGATATTTCAAAATACCTTGGCCGCTCAGCGTGCCTATCGTCGCCAGAAAAACCGTAAAAGTCAAAACTTCGCGGTAGCTGGAGTCTTTAACCGACTCCAGACGGTTAGAGTAAGAGATAAAAAGAAAAACTGGCACCAGCTAGTCATATTCTTGGATTCCTCTTACGGGAACCCTAGCTAATAGATAGGGTTTTACCGAGTAACGATCGGGGAATGACTGCCGTCGCATGCCGAGAAGGCGCGACACCTGATACGGCGCACGTGTTTAGTAGGTCTGGGAAACCGAGATGCATTAGTCGCACTCTCCATGCGACACCAAGGGCACGCGACAGTCGTAAACTGTCAAATTTATTAGATCAGTGACCCAAGGCTTTGCGAACTTATATACCGATTCTTAACCATCCAATCCGAAAGCCGAGAATCGGGGCAAGCACCTCTATAGACCACCTATCATTCCATCGTATGGTCTAAAGACTACGCCCACCCAGATCTTAAGACACTGAGATGCACCCCACCTATACTAATTAACACCAACCGGGTTACGCCACCTCAAAAACCTACCTCGATCATATATGGACCCGAAACGACGCTATTCCTTATTCGTTAAGGCCCCTTTCTTCCTATCTCATTTCAAGTAACCTAATCATCTAAACCCAATCCTATTAGCTAAAAATGACGCCATCCTCCCCAACATTAAAAATCTTCTCGCAAGACTAATTCCTATTCGATCCCCGCTCCAAAAACCTAAGATTTTCCAAAGGGATCTACCCCAAAGAAAGGGTACAAAAACCCGTGTTCTGGTGGCTCCGGACACAATTACGCACAATTTTTCAAGCAGTTTTGCGCAGTTATTCCGTTTAGCTCAAACAGTTTTTCGAGTAATTTGGGGGCGCGAATCAAAGAGTAAAACCAGTTGATACTTTGTCGCGACCAAGTGGTGCATCTCAAGTAGAGGGCCCATCACCCTGACGACACCATCCCGCAGCAGAGTGCCCACACGTTTACAAAAAAGGGGTCCGACGCTCATATAACACCTTCCCTCAACGGGGCGCCTGCTCAGAACCACCGAACATAGTCAACCCGATCTGAAACTATCCTACAACGAGTAAGTTAGTTCATTTGTTTTTTTTCTCCTCTCTTTAGTATTCTCTTTATTCCTTTTATGTGATCCGTTCCTATTTCGGTTAAAAATTTTTTTTGTGTTATTTGTCAGTGAGAACTAAACATTCGCCGCGACCCAACAATCGTCGGAACCGCTCGGATCTCTCGGCATTTGCTCTCTGCCTAGCTATATTTCTCCCACCATACGTTAGATACGCTGCGAGGGTCACCGTAAGACCCATTAGAATTAGGCGACACATTTAATAACGCCCGTACAAGCACTTACACGCAAACAGACCAACCTCCTGCATTACTACCGATTCCTCAGGAATTCCCTCAACCACCTCCTCAACCCTTTCCCGAGTTCGACTTTCCTCTACTTCCTTCTCCTTGGTCTATCTCTCCGTCTCTTGAAGAGTTCCTGGAGTACAGACCCCCTTCGCCTGTCCGCTTCTATCCTCCTCCAGTAGAGGCTCAACTGGAGGAATTCCCACGTAACGATCCGGAGTTCGACAACATATCCGTCAACTCCGAAGCCACCACCATCGAATACGTCGAGGCTCCTCCCCATCTTCCTAACCCTGAATTCACAGGGTTTGATTTCCTAAACTTAGTCCTCTCCCCTGAGGAATAATCCACACACACACACACACTTGTAAAGAATACACTAATAGAAATATAAAACACGTGTGAATAAGAGTTAAGTTTTGTATCCTAATTATAAATTCATTCAAATTAAAATGTTAAGTCTTTGGTAAATTAAACTTTTGTTTTTTTTTTTCATTTAACCACACCCTCCTCGTTTGTCACCCCCTCACCCCTTCCCTCTCAAATTGCGCACAAAGGTTCCGTCCCGGGTAAAAGGGATTCAATTCCTTGACCCAAAAAGGGAACCACAAGCGGTTGACCTGTCGACGGAGTAAAAACGACTCTTCCAGTCGCTGACCCGTTGCAAGTCCAAAACGCGCCGCTCGGCTCGTGCGGTCAGACCCGTTTACGTCGATCGCCGAGCCCAACGAAAAAATTCTACATCTATCAGGACGTAACACCACCATAAAAATGGCGATTCAATCCGCTCTATCAATTTCATGGATAAATAAGTATCAATTTCACAGGACTTAGTATTACTCTCGGTATTACTACTATTCCTATTAGAAAATGGATTCCCACATGCAGAAGTTGATGCATCACTTGCGTTTGCTATTTCGGAAAAGCATGTCCAAATGGTCTCTTTTCTTCTAAATGTAGTCAATGGTTCATCATCAATATTGTCATTATTGCTCTCGCTATTATTCAAATCATCACTTTCCAATATTTCGTGTTCCTGTGAAATTTCTTGCATTTTATAGTAAATTTCAATTTTAATCTTAGACGACATGTCCTTATCGAAAAACGTTGTTTTAAAACGAGGATCAAGGAAAGTTGCATGTGTATAATTTATATTTAATAATATATTATTAAAACAATTATTAACATTTTGTATTAATGAATCTTTCATCGTACCCACGCCAAAAAATAAAATTTCTTTTAAAAGATATTTCTTGAGAGAAGCTACAATAGGAATAACTTCAGATATGATTGATTCAGAGGAACTAATTTCTTTGGTTATCTCTTCAAAGGGCTGTAATAGTTTTAAACAATTTTCTAATAGTGACAACTGATGTGATGATAGGTTGACTATAGCTTCAGTTTCTATAGTAAAAATACTAATAGCTTTTTTTAATTCAAATAACCTTTGCAACATATAAAATGTCGAATTCCATCGTGTCTACACGTCTTGGACTAGTTTCAATGTTGGCATATTCAGTTCTCTTTGTATTGCTTTCAACTTATAGCAAGCTGCTGGTGAGTGATTAAAATGAGTCACAATTTTGCGACTTACAGCTATTAAATCAATGACGGTGCGTTGTGACTTTAAAGCCTCAGTCACAACTAATTGAAGCGTATGAATGAAGCATGATTTATTCTGGATATCTAAATTTTTGGTAGCTTTTTTAATATTTGCGCCACTATCTCTGATTATTATATTATTTTTATCATTTAAATGCCATTCTTCTATCATCTCTGTGATTATTTTCGCTATATTTTCCCCTGTATGGCTGCCCGGAAAATGTTTTACGTTTAATACTGCATGCTTCAATTGAAAATCTTCATTTATGTAATTAATAGTGAAGCTTATATAACTCTCATTAGAAATATTACAAGTCCATATATCAGAAGTGAAGGCACAATTGCTTATATTCTCAATATCTTTTAAAATTTTAATTCTACATTTCTCATAAATATCTGGTATCACAGTTTCAGAAAAATATGTTTTAGATGGAATCTTATAACGTGGTTCAGCACATTTCATTAAATAAATTAATGAAAATAAGCTACAGAGCCCAAGCTGGATTTACGTGCTTAGTTTATTTACTTCTTATAACAATCAATGTTTTTTTGGTTAATTATAACAAATTATAAGGATCTAAACGTTTCGACCATTTGGTTGTGGTCATCTTCAGTAGTTATACTAATTTTAAATTCGGAGCATATTACAATAAATCTTCTTACATTCGTTACTTATAAAACTAAATTTCGGAATATGTTACAATAATCTTCTTATTTGTTACTTTTAAAATTGTTTAGATGGAAAACATCTCTTGAAAGTCATGCCCCTTCAAATAAACAGCAATCCTTAACTTATCAGGAAGAAAACAATGTCGTGTTTTACATTATTATACGCGATGTACTTTTATTTGAGACATTGTGGTTGATTGCAATAATTCTCAATGTATAGCAGTAACATCCTGTTGTGTTTTCGTGTATTTAACTTTCTTATTTTAAAATATTAAAAAACTAAAACCAATTTCAGTGTACAGAGTCAGTTGCTTTAAAAGAATTTGGTGGTCTGTATCGTTTGAGTGGACATGGCAAACTTACTTATAGTTTAATACGACTATAAATAAGTTTGCCATGTCCACTCAAACGATACAGACCACCAAATTCTTTTAAAGCAACTGACTCTGTACACTGAAATTGGTTTTAGTTTTTTAATATTTTAAAATAAGAAAATTAAATACACGAAAACACAACAGGATGTTACTGCTATACATTGAGAATTATTGCAATCAACCACAATGTCTCAAATAAAAGTACATCGCGTATAATAATGTAAAACACGACATCGTTTTCTTCCTGATAAGTTAAGAATTGCTGTTTATTTGAAGGGGCATGACTTTCAAGAGATGTTTTCCATCTAAACAATTTTAAAAGTAACGAATAAGAAGATTATTGTAACATATTCCGAAATTTTAAAATTTAAAAGTAACGAATAAAAAGATTATTGTAACATATTCCGAAATTTAGTTTTATAAGTAACGAATGTAAGAAGATTTATTGTAATATGCTCCGAATTTAAAATTAGTATAACTACTGAAGATGACCACAACCAAATGGTCGAAACGTTTAGATCCTTATAATTTGTTATAATTGACCAAAAAAACATTGATTGTTATAAGAAGTAAATAAACTAAGCACGTAAATCCAGCTTGGGCTCTGTAGCTTATTTTTATTAATTTATTTGAATAATTTGAGCCAAAATTCGCAATTTTTAAGTTACATTCCATTAACTTTTGAAAACCTGCGAAGTTACAAACTTATAGGTATATCTACCTAACCTAAATATAAATAAATTGTAAATCATTATTAAATAAATTGTATTATTAAGTCTTACCAATATCTGTTACAATTGAAAATGGTTGATGGTCTAGTGCAATCATTTCTCCAATTGCCTTGTGCAAATTTATTGATTTCTTATCATTTATATTCCACTTTTGAGTTTTTACGTAATCTGCAATATTTGATTGTTTTTTATTTTCTGCAGACTGACTTTGAAAGTTTTCATTGTATTCTGTTACGTGTTTGTTTTGCAAATGCTTGATCATTGCCGATGTAGTAGCACGTTTTCCAATACCACCCCGTAATATTGGAATTTTACATAGTAAACATATTGCTTTTGTATTGTCATCACTATGTATTTCAAAGAAGTCCTAGATTTTGCTTCTTTTATTCATATTGCACAGTTATTTTAAGACTACTTATTTTGAGGTTACAAACTAAAAACAACATAACATGTGAGTGAACAGTTGAATACTATAAACTATAATCTTATACGTAATGATTCAACAGTTCCGCGTTAGATGGCTCTTTCGTCACTATTCGGCCGCCGAATATTCGGTATTCGGTCATGTAACATCACCGAATATTCAATATTCGGTTTTTTCAAAAATCAGTATTTGTTTCATCTTTAATATGGAGTACATAATATACATAATATATACACATAAAGCACATGAATAAAAGTATTGTTACAGAAATTAGAATATGAATGTATGTAACTAAATAATGTGAATGTTTGCAAAAATGTTGCAAAATTTATGTGTAATACATACACTTTATCCTTCAGAGTGCCTTCAACCCATTTTTTTCAGCCGGGTTTCGTAGCACATACACAAACATACACACACACACACACACACACACACACACACACACACACACCCCCCCCCCCCCCAACTAACACACACATACCCTAACAGCACACAATATCCTGCGTATCATCCCATTTTCATACTCATTCTACTGTGATTATCCGTTAAATACTGAGATCAATCCTATAATATCTTTTGCAGTATTATTCGGTTTTCTTTCGCACACGTATAATCTCAGGTTTGACTCAAACGTACGGAAGTGATACGTACGCACTTCTATCGCGCGCGTATAATTTCAGGTTTGACGAGACCAGCACTAACCTGCGTCATTTACATACGTAATTCCTATTTCCAATCTTTTCCCGCTTGCCCGGCATCAAGTGACACCACGCAACACCACATATCCGAGGTTTTACTGATATCGAAGGCAATCCTTTTTCCCTTTAAGTTTTATTTCACAAAATAGTAAATAAAGTGTAAGAGCTAGATAGCGTTTGTATATATTTGTAATATTTTTATTATTTTTTATGTACTTGTTAAATTATTTTGCTTAAAATATTTTAAGGTTATGTTCGTAATAATAATAATAATAATAATAATAATAATAATAATAATATAACGTAACGGGGGGGGGGGGCGTTCCTCTTTCAAAGCGCCGCCCGCGGCACCCAGACATTGTCCATTGTGCCTCCCCTAATAAACTTACTCATGAGAGACCTGTTTTTCTCCAAAAGAGAATCAGATCCTTCACCGGCAGCTCCCTGATCTGCTCGGGCCCAAGTAGTGCTGAGCCTAGCATCTTGTGTCTCAACCCTGCATGTGCAGGACAGTCGCTGAGTACATAAAGGCTTGTTTCCTCGTCTTCTCCACATGCCCTGCACCTGGATGTATCGCTACGCCCAAGCTTGTACATGTGGTAGTTTAAGGTGCCATGACCCGTCAGTATGTGTACCGCTGTCCTGGCATCTCTCCTACTCAGAGCCCTTATGCTCCAAGCCAGTTCCCTATTAGGAGTATCTCCCATCAGAGCTCTAGCTTGTCTGCATTTGGACTCAGATTCCACTCTCTAGTGTCTTAGATGTTTTCTGCGGAGCCATTCTTTGATCCTCCCCCTTCGTAGACAAAAGGGGATTCCCAGAGCCGGCCCCGGTCCTACCATCGTTATTTCTGAACCCGCTTTTGCCAGCTGGTCCGCACATTCATTAATCTGGATGCCTAAGTGACCCGGCACCCAGGTAACGGTGACTTCTCTCTCTCTCGCCAATTCGTTCAGAACGCCTCTGCACTTCTGAACCAACCGCGACGTTATTGTCGGAGCCCCCAGCGCCTTGATGGCTGCCTGGCTGTCCGTACAAATTCTGATGTGCTCTCCCGCTTCTACCCTACTCCGCACGGTCTGAGCACAGCTTAGGATAGCCACAATCTCCACTTGGAATACCGTGGCATAACTGTCGAGAGAAATGCTCTCCTTCCATCCCTCTCGACTGCCAAAAAAGCCGGCCCCGGAGCCCGTGTCCGTCTTGGAGCCGTCCGTATACCAGACATCCCCTCCACGCACTCGAGCCCCTAAGTTTCCACCTTCCTTTTCCCACTCCTCCGGCCTCGGTATATGCACTTTGAAGTGCCTATCAGAAGCCCGAATAATAGGTATTCTGTCCTGTCGCATCTCGAATATCGGATCCAACAAAACGTCTTCCGGCAGCCTCGTATGCCGGGCTCCCTTCTTCCATTTTAGTTCGCATCTTAGACGGTATGTCGCCATTGCTGCCGCCGCCACCACCACCTGGTGAAACGGTTCGATGCCGAACATTACGCCCATCGCCGCCACTGGTGTAACCATAGCACCTAAGGCACCTATCAAAATCAGAGCCCTGACATGCTCCAGCGCAACTTTGGCTGTTTTCTTTCGCACCCTAGTCCACCATACTACGGCTGCGTATGTGAGTCTGGGGCGAAGTATGGCTGTGTAGATCCAGTGTATCATACTCGGTTTCAAACCCCAAGTCTGACCAAAGGTCCTTCTGCACATCCAAAAATACTGGCACAAGCTTTTGCACCGGTTACGAAGGTGCTTCTCCCAAAGCAGTTTCCTATCCAGGATAACTTCCAAATATTTCACTAATTCGGTCGGAACTAACCTTACTCCTCCAAGAGTGGGTCCCACAATGATGCCCACCTTGTATTTGCGGGTGAAGACAGTAAGACCGGTTTTCAGTGGATTCACCGCAAGACCCGTCCTCTGACACCACTCTTCTACAACTTTCAGTGCCCTCTGCATGAGCTCTAGAAGCGTTTCTAGAAAAAGACCTCGCACAAGTATTGCCACGTCGTCCGCGTAGCCTTGTGCAGTGAAGCCTCTATCGTCCAGTGCCTTTAATAATCCGTCTACTACCAGGCACCATAAAAGTGGGAAAAGTATTCCGCCCTGCGGGCAGTCTCTTCCCACCCACCCACAGACTTTTGCAGTTTCCAGCGAAGTCATCACACGCCTTCCTAGCATGCCCCGGATCCACTCGACGAGCTTCATCGGGACACCTCTTTTGGCGGCTTCCTCACACACTACCCCGTGCGGTGTGTTGTTAAAGGCGCTCTCTATGTCCAAGAAAGCACCCACTGCGTAGCCCTTCCTTTCCAGCTGCTCCTCAATAAATGCTACCGTCTGATGTAGAGCAGTCTCGGTGGAATAGCCCGAATGATACGCGTGCTGATTTTTGTGGAGAAGGTGCCTCCAGAGTTGTCTCCCTCAGATACGCGTCCACCAGCTTCTCCAATGTTTTAAGGAGAAACGATGTTAGGCTAATTGGCCTGAAATCCTTTGCCTTGGTGTAGCTCGTTCTTTCCGCCTTTGGGATGAAAACTACCCTGGCCAGTTTCCATGCGCTGGGTGTGTAGCCCATCGCGATACAAGCCCTTAAGGTTCGGGTCAGTGAGCCCACAATCTGTTCCAGTCCCTCTTGTAGAAGAGCCGGAAAGACGCCATCCGGTTCCGCTGACTTATAGAGCTTAAAGGTGTTAATTGCCGACTTGACCTTCTCGGGCATGACAATCTTGGCCGCCATTCGCCAGTCTGCTTGTCGGGCTCTTTCGAGTTAGCCCGGCTCCTTATATGCAAATAACTCTCCCGGCTCCCTACAGAAGCCCGGAAAGCTCACTTCCAGTAGATGCTCCAGACATCGCTCTCCAGTCACCACCGTCCCTTCATGGAGTGCGATGGCTTCCAGAGTCGCATCCGGGTTCCTAGCGAAGATCCTGCAGATTCTTGCCGTTTCGGGCATTTCCTCTACTTCCTCGCCAAACTTCCTCCAGCTTTCCAGTTTCGCCTTAACCACAGAGTCTCTATATTCCTTCTGTGCCCTCCCAGTCGGATTGGCGGCCCGTGTTCCTAGCTCTATTCCAGGCCCTGCGAGCCGCCACTCTGAGACCCTGCAGTCCAGGGGTCCACCAGGAAGTTCCTCTACTATTTGTAACCGCCCATTCGGGGCAATTATTTTTGTAGCAGTTTACTAGAGACTTCTGCAAGTAGTCCACACAGGTCTCCAGTTCGTCCTCTGTCCCGTGCCTCTTAGGGAAGCCTCTGAGACTGCTGGCCAGGTCTTCCCTATAGAAGTCCCACTTGGTTCTCCTCGGGTTTCTGAATTTGACCTCCTTTCCCCTAGCCTTAGCTATCCTGAAGGTGATCTGCCTATGGTCTGAGAGCGAGGGCTCCGTCGAGACCCTCCACTCCACTACCTTCTGTATTAACTGCCTGGAACAGACAGTGATGTCGAGCACTTCTTTTCTCGCTATAGTGCAGAAGATGGGCTCGTCTCTTGTGTTGAGAATTTCTAGATCCGTAGATGCTAGGAACTCCAACACTTTTCTTCCTCTTTCGTTGGTGTCCGAGCTTCCCCACACAGTGTGATGCGCGTTAGCGTCACATCCCATGATCAGGGGAAGCCGTTTCTCCTGGCAGTATTCTGCCAGTTTTATCATCGGTGCAGGCGGCACCGCCTCTCCCTCGTCATGAGAGAAGTAAGCCGAGCAAATAACCATTTTCTTCCTGTCACCGGAGTCATCAGTGAGATCCACTTCTACAGCCGCAACGTCCCTGGAACACAGGTGAGGATTAGCTGGACTTCCATACCCTTGACGGCCACACAGGCCCTGAGCCGATCCACTGATGGGGCCCTAAAGAGCCTACCGCAGGCCGCCAAGCCCCTGATGCAACCCCGGATTACCCAGAGTTCTTGCATCAGTGATATACATGTTTGCCTCCCAGCTTGTTGCCTGGCCAAAACAGCCGAGGCCTTTTTGCTGTAATGCAGATTAATCTGGGTGAAGGCCACCCCTCTCGATCCCGCCATTTAACTACGAGACCGTTTTAGGGGGCTTCTCTTTATCCCCCCTCACCCTCTCCCCCTGGGCCACACTTACCCGAAAGGCAATCTTGTCGAGCCTAAAGAATGGTTTGAAGTCCAGAGTCCTCAATTTGAGGACACTGGACTCCGGGACACCGAGGACCAGGTTCCCACCTTCCCTGGTGGCCCCTACCCCCTCCGCGAACACTTTCCAGCTCCCGGTGACAAGACCTAGATTCTGCTTCTCCAGCCGCTTCAAGACCGTGGCCGCGCCCTCGGGAGGTCCCGGGACCCAAACCACCGCCCTGTGCTGCCTTTGAAGCGCGTCCATGCCCATCACCTTGAGCTTGGCGCCCTCCCACGGAATGATGCCGCCGATCCGCCCCACGAGCCAACCCAGCGACGCCTCATCCGCGCATCTTACCACCGCCGCACCGCTCCTTAGAGAGGTGCCGTGGAACGTGGAATCTTCTTAAGAGGATGTTGAAGTCATATTGTTACCGACCGAACTTCAATTTTCTGGAAAACATGGCATTTTTTTTATTGCTTTGATAAAATTACAAATTCTTTGGTGTAAGTAAAGTACACATACTAATCTTTCGGCAGTTAGTGAAATTTAAACCAAAAAATAAAAAAAATAAAATTTTTGAAAATTTACCGACAATGTCACCTCAAAGAATTATATCTTTTATATCAAAATTATATTGCTTCAATCTGCAAAACAAGGGTATGTGCCGAAGAAGAGCGTATTAAGCAATAATGGAAAACCAAAAAAAATAGAGCTTAAAGACTTATTTTCAAAATGCCATACTTTTCCAGATTTATGCAAAGCATGCGTGAAATATAGAAGAATAAGGTAAAAAAAGAGTTATAGATTAGTTTCGAGATTTTGGGATAGAGGTGCTATACAGTTCTCAGTGCTAGAGTCCCTATAACTAAGAGTCTGGCCACCTCCGAGAATCCGAACCAAAATGCCGGCAATAGCTGTTTCGAAATTCGCTCACAGATGGTGTTGGCCGACTTATGCGTTGGCTCAACATACCCAAACAATCCTCTTTGCCTCAAACTAGTAACCTAGTTTGTCTTTCGCGTCGTGTTGTGAGTGACATTGTGAAAACCGTTCGACTTCAGAGTTCGGGATTATTGTGTTACAATTACAGGTAAGCTAAGAACTTACGAAATATTCAATTTAATGCTGCATATTTTTAGCTTGTGTCTCATATTCTGATATTTTACTAACATACACAACACAATACAGTTTTTTTCAATGCAGATTGTCTACAGCTCGCCGTCAGGGGACTTACTAGAGTTTGCCAAATCAACCAAAACGCAAGTATGCACATACAGAAAAGTAAAATAGAATACAGAAAAGTAATTTTATTTCGCTAGACTATGTACTCGTACCACTCTTTGTATGTTGAGTTACTTAATTTTGAGCAATTATCCTCCGCTTCTTTCTCTCCTTGAAATGCTTCTCCGATTCTCCGTTTTTATGCATATTTTATATTTATATTTAATTGATATACATCTATTTATTTTGCAGAAATGACTCGCTGTTGTATAGTTAGCTGCCATAATGATTCTTGCGTAGAAATATCAATGAGGCGTTTTCCAACGAATGCAGGGCGCCGAGCAATTTGGATTCAACACATTGGAAAGGAAAATTCGCCTCGATCACCAAATCTTCGTATTTGTGACGTACGTTAACCTATACTTTGCAATAGAACCGATTTTTAAATTTAAAACTCTGAATATGAAAAAATTAGATGAATCAAATATGTGATTGTTAATCGAGTTATAATCATCATATAATCATATAATCATTCCAATTCGACGTCATGAAAAATAACTTTTTAGGCTCACTTTGCGGAGGAAATGTGGAAAAAAACACGGGTAGATGGGAAGAGGAAACTAAAACATAATGCCGTCCCAACAATTTTTCCCTCTCAAAACGAAAATTGCGGGGTAAATATTTTTTACTTTTTTCATAAATTTTAAAAGAATGTTTGTACTGAAATTTAACAAAAATATTACTCCTTAACAGGCACATAATGATCAGAAAGGGATTTCTGTAGAGAAAGAAACATCCATATCTACGGAGCAGCTATCGATTCCAACGCCAAACTATGTAGACATAAGGAGCACCCACTCTGATGCCAATAATCATACATCACAGCCAGTTATCAATCAATTAGAAGCTCGTTCACCATTTTCAATAATCAATAATTTAGAAGCTCGGTCGCCATTATCAGATAAAGATATACATAATAATAAACTTAAAGTTGCTAACTTAATTGTTTCGAAAGTAGACCGAAAAAATAAAAAATTAATGCAACAAAATAAAAAATTAAAAAAGCGAGTAGCAGAATTACAGAAAGTTGGAAAATTGGGAAATTCAATCCATTGCGTTCATATTTGAATGATGATCAAATACAATGGCTTACCAAAGATATTTCTACACGTAGATTTATTAGATGGTCTAACGATACCATTAAAAAAGCACTTCGAATAAAATTTGCTTGTACTGCACGTGGCTATAAATAGTTGATAAAACAGAATATTCCTCTTCCGTCAGAAGGAACTCTTTGTTGAAATATTGAAACCCTTAATTTTCAACCAGGAATATGTAACGATATTTTTGAAGCATTAAAGGTTAAAATATCACAATTTGAAGACGATAGAGACAGAGATTGCATGCTAGCTCTTGATGAGATGAGTATCGCATCTGGGGAACAACTTGATGCATCGTCTAATGGTCTGATGGGATATCCCACATAGCAAAGATCTCCCCAGGACATCCCAATTTGATCGAAATAGTCCCAGTTTGATCCAGAACAAAACGTTATCCGTAGGATTACCTGAGGATATCCCGTGTAGCATGTCCTGTGGATATCTTATGTACGATCTCCGCAGGACATCCCATTTTGATCAAAATGATTCGAATGATACAGATCGATAATAAATAGTTATTCGTAGGATTTCCTAAAGATATTTCTAGCACAAAAAATATACGTACATTAAAATTGCTGTTTCTTCAAATTTAGCAAAAGATTTCTTACATAAATATTTTTTAGTAAGACATTTTTTTGCTTAATTTGAACAGAGAACAAATTTAATTTTGTGTGCATGCGTAAACACACATATAACATACAAATATAATTTTAATCCGTCCATTTGTTAAGAGCAAAGTACAAGTATATATAGAGAAAATATTTATTTCTATTATATGACGATACTAGAACTTGGTCATCGAGTTCTTGGTTCGAGAAGCCAGTATATACAGTGATGGAAGAAAGTTCCGTAATGGTCAAATATCTTGGAAAATAATGATTATGGAAGAAAATGTTCAATACAAAAGTTTTAGTATATCAAATGGTCTATTATATGGTTATATTGAAATGACCTTCATGTGACCTTGAAAGACACCGCGAAGGTCAACTTTGAAATCTTAAATAGAATCTCTTATTTTCTATTACATATTCTTAAAGCTGGTGTTAAGACGTTTCCGAAACAATATAATAAAATTATTTTTTATTAAGTACTTTTCGAGTTATGAGGCTTGAAAGTTACAGCATTTTGACATAAAATACAAAATATCTTGTAAAACATTCAATTTTCAGAAATCTTTCAGAAGAAAAAATATGTAATTTGCAACATGCAGCTGCATATTTTTTTTAAAAGCAACAATGTGTTTTCTTTATATCAATTGATTCGTCTCATTATTTTATGCATAAAAGTATTAAGGTAAGATTCCTGAAAATTGAATGTTTTACAAGATATTTTGTATTTTATGTCAAAATGCTGTAACTTTCAAGCCTCATAACTCGAAAAGTATTTAATAAAAAATAACTTCATTATAGTGTTTCGGAAACGTCTTGACACCAGCTTTAAGAATATGTAATAGAAAATAGGAGTTTCCATTTAAGATTTCAAAGTTGACCTTTGCGGTGTCCTTCAAGGTCACATGAAGGTCATTTCAATATAACCATATAATAGACCACTTAATATATTAAAACTTTTGTATTAAACATTTTCTTCCATAATCATTAATTTCCAAGATATTTGACCGTTACGGAACTTTCTCCCATCACTGTATAAGATTACCGCTTTTTGATTACCTAACCTTTCTCGAATCGACAACTCGAATCAAATTCTAGTGTCGTAGATCGGTGAACATTGAGATTAACGCAGACAGTGAAGTGTGAGTTTTGTGCTATGATTCTCCCTTAAAAAACGGAAAAAGGCGCATAAGCGATAATATAAGGCGTCAGGAACTATTAAATTGACAGATAATTATTAAAATCTAAAATTATTATATCATATGCAGGTCATCTTTCTATATATATCATAAATAAGGTTATGTTTGAGAGATGTTGGTTAGTAGAACACCGCTACTACAATTTTTATTTATATATTTTATATTAATTTTTGTGCTATATATATATTTATAGCACAATTATATATATATATATACCCACCCATACAAATACATAAACAAACACTTAAACACATAGATATTTACACTAATAAATCTATACATAATGCATATACATATAATACATACATTAGATTTAGTTATTAAATTATAAAAATTAGATTAACTTTCCATCTAATTCATTAAACATCTGGTTTAAAAAAATTAAAAATATATTGAGAGGTATATGTTTATATTTATGTTATATAAATGTTTATACGTATTTGTAGGTACAGTTCAATTAAAATACCCGCAAGCTACTGAGCACGAAATTTCGGAACCAATTAAATCATGACTTCGTCATGCAATTGAAAAAATAAAAAAACTGAATGCTGCACAATAAAATATTTAATACTTTTTTTTTATATTTTGTTCATGTGTATAAATTATACATAATATTAGCAATTTTATGTATAAAATATTATGTATGTAATATTATTCATATTAAGTTATAATATTTAGTAATATCAAGTTTATTAATTTATATCTAACACTGTGACTAGTGCAATTTTGAAATGTACAAGACGTATCTTTAGTTTTCGTTTTTATATATACAAATTTTATTTTTATTGTGACTATTTTTACATTATATAGTAAATAAAAAATTAAAAAAAAAATTACATATTTTATAATAAAATGTGCTTCAAATGTACTATTATTTATATTACTTATACGTACTTTACCTTTTTTGAAATGTGTCTATTCTTAAAATAATGTAATATATTAGAAGCTTTTATTTTTAGAAATTTTGCTAATAATCTTTCCTTTATGCTCATAAAGATACTTACATGTCAAATGTCTATATAAAATATTTGAAAAAAATATGTATTTTGAAAAAATGTTTCAAAAATTCTTTAGTTTTAAAGGAGTAATAAAAAATAGTAATAAAACAATATCTTGATAGTGGTGTCATTAAAGCGAGATTGTCGTAAATTTTAAATCGTAAAATATAAATAATAATTAATATGAAACTTTTCGAGAGAGAAAGAGAGTGACGTTACTTATTAAGATTACTGTTTTATTGCTTCCTTAACTTAAAACTAAACAATTTCTGTTTAAATCTTTAAAAAAAATATATTTTTTAAAGGCATTTTAAATAAACATTTAAAATAGATATTTTTCTGGGTGATATTTATAGTCCAATTTTATATTTAGAATCGTCTTATGATTTCATTCAACTAATGAAATAATGTTGCGCAACCATTTTGTTGATTGAATGAGGTTTTAAAATGATTTCGAATATAAGATCGGATTATTAACACCATCCTATATTCAATAATTTTATTTGGATTTTATCTGGATAAAAAAAAATATCCATGGGACATTGTTGGGATCTAATTTAATCATATGTAGGATATCCCAGGGATATCCCAGGGATTTATTTTTGGATGTCCTACGGATATCTGAAAAGCGGACATTCGGATATCCCACGGATGCCCTACGGATATCCTACGGCTTTGTACAGACATCCCAGGGATATCTGAAAATCTTTTACATTACATCCCACGGACATCCGTAGGATGAAATTTTGCTATGTGGGATACTACCATTCCTGATAGTCGCGGTATGTATCAAGCGGAGATTTAGGTACTAAATGAATTGTATATAAATGAAAAATAATGCTATTGTGAATAAACAGAAGAATCACGCTGCATTTCGCTGCGTCCTCGTATACCATGATTCATCTCATTGACAAATTTTTCTTATATTTTTTTACCTAGGAAATTGTACGGTAGCAACGCATGGATTGGTTTTTCTTTTGGGTGGTATTTTTAGACGTTGGAAGCAAATTGTAGCTTACTATTATACACCCGATGGATACAACGGTGCAATATTAAAACCTCTTATAGAAGAGATAATTTTCAAGGCTGAAGCTATTAACTTGCATGCGCATAGCGTCACATCGGATATGGGCTTCATAAACAGAGCAATGTGGAAATCATTTTCAAATATTACAGCGGGAAAATATTCTAAAATTTAAAATTATGTTCCTCATCCAACTGATTCTCAACGTAAATTATTTTTTTTCGCCGATGCTGCACATATTATAAAAAATCTTAAAAGTACGTTAATAAATAATAAAGTTATTACGCTGCCAGAACATTTAAAAAAATGTTATAGACTATCTTCATGTGCTGTTCTTTTATCACACCTTTCAGAACTGGTAGATATTCAAGAAAAATTACATTTTAAATTAGCACCGACATTGAACAGAGAAATTCTTACGGTGAACAGATTTAACAAAATGAAAGTAAATAAAGCTGTTAATTTGATAAATCGTGACGTAAGCAGTGCTTTAAAACTTTTAGGATCCGATATCAATAAAAATGAATATCAAACGACTGCCATATTCATAGAAATTGTTTCAAAATGGTCTGCATTAATCGCGTCAAGAAATCCAGCCATGGCATTAGGGAAGTCAAATAACGGGGAATCAAAGAAAAAATTTATTGAAGTGTTACGTCCTGATCAGACTTCACAATTCTTTTCTTTTCATTAAATACCAGACCTAGTAAACGCGGGACCAACAAAAACTCTTAAGAAATATTATAACGCCAGAGCTGTTTTTCTCATGAGACACCAGGAGCTCGAATCTTCTCTCACAGAGAAAAATAGCAAGGGCCATGGATATTTCAAAATACCTTGGCCGCTCAGCGTGCCTATCGTCGCCAGAAAAACCGTAAAAGTCAAAAGTTTGCGGTAGCTAAAGTCTTTAACCGACTCCAGACAGTTAGAGTAAGAGATAAAAAGAAAAACTGGCACCAGCTAGTCATATTCTTGGATTCCACCTACGGGAACCCTAGCTAATAGATAGGGTTTTACCGAGTAACGATCGGGGAATGACCGCAGTCGCATGCCGAGAAGGCGCGACACCTGATATGGCGCATGTGTTTAGTAGGTCTGGGAAACCGAGATGCGTTAGTCGCACTCTCCACGCGACACCAAGGGCACGCGACAGTCGTAAACTGTCAAATTTATTAGATTAGTGACCCAAGGATTTGCAAACTTATATACCGATTCTTAACCATCCAATCCGAAAGCCGAGAATCGAGGCATGCACCTCTATAGACCACCTATCATTCCATCGTATGGTCTAAAGACTACGCCCACCCAGATCTTAAGACACTGAGATGCACCCCACCTATACTAATTAACACCAACTGGGTTACGCCACCTCAAAAACTTACCCCCATCATATATGGACCCAAAACGACGCTATTCTTTATTCGTTAGGGCCTCTTTCTTCTTATCTCATTTCAAGTAACTTAATCATCTAAACCCAATCCTATTAGCTAAAAATGACGCCATCCTCCCCCACATTAAAAATCTTCTCGCAAGACTAATTCCTATTCGATCCCCGCTCCAAAAACCTAAGATTTTCCAAAGGAATCTACCCCAAAGAAAGGGTATAAAACCCGTGTTCTGGTGGCTCCGGACACAATCACACACAGTTTTTCAAGCAGTTTTGCGCAGTTATTCCGTTTAGCTCAAACAGTTTTTCGAGTAATTTGGGGGCGCGAATCAAAGAGTAAAACCAGTTGATACTTTGTCGCGACCAAGTGGTGCATCTCAAGTAGAGGGCCCACCACCCTGACGACACCATCCCACAGCAGGGTGCCCACACGTTTACAAAAAAAAGGGTCCGACGCCCATACACCTTCCCTCAACGGGGCGCCTGCTCAGAACCACCGAACATAGTCAACCCGATCTGAAACTATCCTGCAACGAGTAAGCTAGTTCATTTGTTTTTTTCTCCTTTCATTAGTATTCTCTTTATTCCTTTTATGTGCTCTGTCTCTATTTCGGTTAAAATTTTTTGTGTTATTTATCAGTGAGAACTAAATATTCGCCGCGACCCAACAATCGTCGGAACCGTTCGGATCTCTCGGCATTTGCTCTCTGCCTAGCCATATTTCTCTCACCGTACGTTAGATACGCTGCGAGGGTCACCGTAAGACCCGTTAGAATTAGGCGACACACCCCATTTAATAACGCCCGTATAAACACTCACACGCAAACAGACCAACCTCCTGCATTACCACCGATTCCTCAGGAATTTCCTCAACCACCTCTTCAACCCTTTCCCGTGTTCGACCTTTCTCTACTTCTTTCTCCTAGGTCTATCTCTCCGTTTCTTGAAGAGCTCCTGGAGTATAGACCCCCTTCGCCTGTCTGTTTCTATCCTTCTCCAGTAGAAGCTCAACTGGAGGAATTCCCACGTAACGATCCGGAGTTCGACAACATATCCGTCAACTCCGAAGCCACCACCATCGAATAGTCGAGCCTCCTCCCCATCTTCCTAACCCTGAATTCACAGGGTTTGATTTCCTAAACCTAGTCCTTTCCCCTGAGGAATAATACACACACGCACGCACGCACGCACGCACGCACGCACGCACGCACGCACGCACGCACGCACGCACGCACGCACGCACGCACGCACGCACGCACGCACGCACGCACGCACGCACGCACGCACGCACGCACGCACGCACGCACGCACGCACGCACGCACGCACGCACACACACACTTGTAAAGAATACACAAATAAAAATATAAAACACATGCGAATAAGAGTTAAGTTTTGTGTCCTAATTATAAATTCAATCAAATTAAAATGTTAAGTCTTTAGTAAATTAAACTTATGTTCTTTTTCATTTAACCACATCCTCCTCGTTTGTCACCCCCTCACACTTTCCCTCTCAAATTGCGCACAAAGGTTCCGTCTCGGGTAAAAGGGATTCAATTCCTTGACCCAAAAAGAGAACCACGAGCGATTGACCTGTCGACGGAGTAAAAACGACTCTTTCAGTCGCTGATCCGTCGCAAGTCCTAAACGTGCCGCTCGGCTCGTGCGGTCAGGCCCGTTTACGTTGATCGCCGAGCCCAACGAAAAAAAATCTACATCTATCAGGACGTAACAGAAGCAATAGCGTTTTTAAAATCAGTTCGTGATTTATTCCGCAAAATAGACATAGGTGGAAAAAAAACTTTAAACCAGTGCAAACAGGTGTCATGATTACCACTCAATCTTACATTGACCTTTCTGAATATTTGATATATAAGCCGGGTTACACATATGTATTGGGCAGTCAATTCACACAAGATTGTGTTGAAAACACATTTTTAAATATCAGGAAAAAGTTTCCAGTGCCAAACGCGTTACAATTCAAACAGAGCTTAAAGATATTGAGTTTATCTCAATATTTCCAAGAGTTAAAAAATACAAATTATGACCATGATGAAGGCAGCATGATTGCAGAACTGTTTGAACGTACCAACAAGAAAAAGAATAAAATCGAAACATTGCAAAACGTCCCTTTAATTCCTCATGAAGCAAGAAGTAAAATAATAATTCTAAATAATTTGGAATGAATGCCTTATACAATATCGGTGGTATCGAGAATTTGCAAAATTTATAGAGTATGCGATGCTTGCATAAATTCAGCTGGTTCCAAAAATTTTAACGCTCAAACCAAATAATCTCTATTTGTTCATTTAAGATCATTTAGAGCAAAAACTCTATTTTATATAAATAAAAATACATTTAATTTTTTTTTGGAGATGGAAACAATTTTTTGCAAATATTTGTCCTATGTAAAAGAAACGGATTGCAACTTGGTGCAATTTTTCTTGCAGGAAATGAGCCATATTTGGTGTGACACACTAAATAACTGCCATGCTTTGCAGCATAAATTAATGTTTTATTTTGTGCGATTTCGGATTCGAATTGCCACCAAAAATTTCGCGAACGAAATACACAAAAACGTATTTTTAGCAGCAAAACAATGGCGATGCATTACAGTATTCGATAATTATAAAGATCTATTGCATGTCTGCATGAATATCTTCTTCAGTATTTCATATTTTATTACCCCTGTTTAAAAGACCATTTATTTATATTTTATTGAATTTTTAATTAAGTTATATTTGAATGATATTTTATGTAATATTTATATTAATAAAAAAAGCATGTGTGATAAAAGATGTGTATGTGTGATATGTAAGTGGTTATATGTATGATAGCATGTGATATATACCTACATAGCACATAATATTAAAGAAATATCACAATAATATTGCAATATATCAGTAATATTATGTAGCATCATATAATATGAACTTGATATCCATATTTCTGTATGAATTTAAATTACATTAGGTTCTTAAAAACAATAAAAATTTACATTCCGGTGATTTTAGTGTTAATTTATTAATTTATAATCATGAATTAGGCAAAATAAATTGAATTATGAATTATTCACCTCCAACAAAATCATGACTTTTTTTTATTTTAATTTAAGATTTGATCTGCTCAATAATATTTTAAATAACTGCGGTAAATTGACCGTACAGAGGTAGTATAATAAATAGTTTTTTTAAATTAAAAGCTGGAATGAATGATTTGATAAAATAAAAACTTAATTGGGACCATTTCAAAAATTTCATAAACTTAATTAAATAAATATTTAAATATTCATTTATTTTTTCTTCTATTATTCCTTTCTTTGATTCATTTTGATTGTTTCAGAGAACAAGCTATGTGAACGAATATTGGAATAGTTTCAATTTTGATGCGTCTAATTCCTAAACTCCTATTGATGTCGCCATTTTGGTTCGGACCAATAAGAAATGACACGGAGGTGGCCAGACTCTTAGTTATAGGGACTCTACTCAGTGCTATCTGTCATATACAGAATCTTTTAGCAGAAAGAAAACTGAGAGTGGACATGCCCGCATTTTACGTGTTTCCGTGGGTTAGCGCCTCTATGTGCACAAAACGTGCACATTGAACTACGTAGCCAATGTCCACGAATCCCGTAGGCAATGTCCACGATCTTTTGGGTCTTTTCCGTGCTACGTCCACGACTTTTTGGTTCCGATATGTGCTATATCTACAAAGTGTCGGT
Organism: Linepithema humile; assembly: GCF_040581485.1. NCBI lineage: Eukaryota > Metazoa > Arthropoda > Insecta > Hymenoptera > Formicidae > Linepithema > Linepithema humile. Next base: position 12,534,186 of record NC_090134.1, on the reverse strand, counting down.
AATGCATACTTGTAAAACATGATTATGGCCGGTATTCATAGTCCGTTCTTATATTTAAGATTGTCTTAAGCACGGACTTATATTCGCTCTCTTCGTCAGACACAATCTATGTGTGACGAAGAGAGCGAATATAAGTTCGTGCTTAAGACGATCTTGAATATAAGAACGGACTATGAATACCGCCCTATGTATATCAATCAGATTTGAAATATAAATACACACGTATTGTAAATACATGTATTGTAGCATTTACTTTTGCATTTACAGTTCATTTAACAAAAGATCAGTTATTTTCAATAACGTGTAATTTGAAAATGTACATTTAAATTATTTTAATAAATTACTTCTATAATTTTGTGTGTGTGCGTGCGCGCGCGCGCGTGCAAGCAAGTGTGCAAATTGTGTACCGCACAAAGTTTCATTTAACAATTAAGTTTTAAAATTTAATTCTATATTCTTAACACTACACATACACAAAATTTTGTATGCTTGTTCTAGAAGACTTTAATTTCTTCTAAAACAAATATTGTATATCAATTGAAAAAAACCGTGTCATAAAACTTGAAACTATATTAGTCGGATCAAATACTTGTTTATTTTTTAAAATATGATTGCCCTTAAAATTGCCCTTTTTGAAAATTGTGTATTTACCAATCCTTTATAAATCAGATATTGTCAAAAATTATTTTAAGAATATCTTATTTATAAAAGATTGGTAAATAAAAATATGCAACCAAAATGAATGAAATAATGAGACAACAAAGGACTTTTTGAAATTTTTTAATTTGGAAATACATAATTTACAGTTCAATATAACAGAATCGTAAAAAAAATTTGAAAAATTGTGGTTTATAATTACAGAAAAACAGGTCATAACAATTCTTTACACGTTTTCACGTCATAAAATTATTCGCTTACGCTACGAACCGACTAAAACAAATACAGTCTACAAACTTCGATGGGTATTTGTTTCTGATTGTTGCTTAAGATAGTCAGTATAACATAGCTAGATTCTCCATAAACAACAAAAAAAGAGTTGAAGATGAGCTGGCTGGTTTGGAACTCGAGCATGCCTCGAAAATTAACTTAAAAATCAGAGACATGGCTGATGAAATAGAGAGCATCAGAAGGAGGTCAACTAATATCAAGGGTTCATTCAGTGGACAGATAAAAGTTTTTCTCGAGGTGATTAGGAGGGCCAGCTCTCTATTGTCGATAAAGGCGACCTCTAACGATGACCCCGATTTTTGGAAAACAAATTATTACAGAATGGAGAAAGAGTCGAATGAGAATAGGTGCAGGATAGATGCTCTGGAAGCAAGACTACGAGAATACGAAAAGAAAGAGTTTCTCAAAAATGCATATGAAAATAACGCAAGTGAAAAAGAATATGTGGATAGAGCAACCTCGGCCCCTTCTGTTAGTGAGTCGGAAGATAGAACGGTAAAAGGAAAAAAGGAAAATTGGTACAATAAGAAAGTGAATAAGGACGTGGACAAAATTTCGGTAGTGAGTGAAAACATGATGTGTGGATCAATGGAGAGAATTAACTTGGACAGGGCCATGATTAATTCTCTGGATAGACTGGGGGAAGGAATGACCCAATTAATCAAAGAAACTAGACAGATGAGGGAAGCACTGGACTCTGCTGGCCAAGGTACTAATATTGCAGGAAAAGGTAAGCAAAGAAAGGTGAGTGACTCTTACGAGGATTCTACTCGAAGGGAAAACTTACATAGACATAGTATTGACAATTTTGTGGTTTTTAAGAGTGATAATATGAACAATACAAACAGTAATAGTAGAAAAAAAAAGAAGAATAAGAAAACCAAAAGTAATAAAATACCTGTATATCCGGATAATGATGATTTGTCCGTTTCGCCGGGTAAACCTGAAATAAAAAAGAAAAAAAACATTAATTTTACACAGACGATTGAAGGGGATCTGGATTTCGCAGACTCCCAATTAAATTTCAGTGATAACGAGAGGTTTTCTAATTCTCCTACTATCAAAAATAATAATGATAAACTTGATTGGGTTACGGTGTGCAAAAAACAAAAAAAAGGAAAGACGAATGGAGAAAAAGTGGGGGGGGGGAATCTATCCCGTACATGAGAAAATCTGCGGCTAATAATAATATTTCTCTGACACCAGCAAATATGAATAAAGGTAAGAAAGCATATGATACAAACAAAGAACTGCTCCCTAATCTGAAGAAAAAGATCCCTAACACATCCGCGGTATCAATTCTACTGGATGGGTGTGAATATTCTTACTCGGACATCCTGAGCACGGCGAGAGAAAAAATCTCTCTCTCAGAGCTGGGGATTACAGATACTCGTATTAAACGTGCGGCAAACGGGGGTGTACTAATAGAGATTCCCGGCATGGATCTGAAATTAAAGCAGACAAATTATGTAGTAAGCTAAGAGAGCTGTTTTTTAATGTAAAAGGGGTGAGCCTACGTAGGCCTATGAAGAGAATCCAACTTAGACTCTCGGGCTTGGATGACTCTATCACTACTCAAGAGATTAAAAATACAATTGCAAAAGAGGGTACTTGTGATGTACTTAACGTTACATGCGGTATGATCCGACACGTCCGTGGAGGTATGGGGGTGGTTTTCGCCCAATGTCCGATTGCTGCGGCAGTTAGAATCCTTGAGCGTGGAAAGCTGGTCATCGGGTGGTCAACGATCGGAGTAGAGGCCCTGAAAGCACGTCCACTGCAGTGCTTTAGATGCCTGGCCGTGGGCCACGCGGTTCAGAGATGCCCGAGTACGGAGGTTCGCCGTTTTAATTGCTATAAATGCGGTCAAGTAGATCATAAGGCCATAGATTGCAAAAACAAGATTACCTGCCCTGTCTGTATGGAGAGAGGATTGAACGCGGATCACCTGGTTGGAAGCGCCTCTTGCAAGCCGGTGCCGCCCGTCAGGATTCTGTCTGTAAACAGCAGTAAAAATGTTAAGAATAATATTAATGTTAATAAAAATGTAAATAAAAACAATGCTGAAAATGTTTATGTTCATATTGAAAACACTGAGATTCGGAGTTCTCAGTGTACAGCGGGACCTTCCGCTGCAATGGATTGCGATATTTTTATCTAAATCATGTATATTCTGCAATGTAATGTAAATTTATCCAAACAGGCGCAAGATAACTTAATTCACCTGATGGATGAAAGAGACGCTGCTCTAGCGGTGATAAGCAAGCCACATTCGGTGCCGGAGGATGACAGGTGGGTGACAGAACTAAATACTCCACCCAAGTCTGCCATTCTTTGGCGAAAGGTCAAGGACAAATTCTCCCCTATGTCAAAATTGCACCAGGGCAGAGGTTTTTGCGCGGTTAAATGGAATGATGCAGTAATTCTCAGCTGCTATTTTTCTCCGAATGCGCCACTTCCGATGTTTAATGATTTTTTAGACGATATATACGCGTTCTTAGTGGAATATAGAAATTCCCCTATCTTTGTTCTTGGGGACTTTAACTCCAGACACCTGGATTGGGATAGGAAAAGAGGCAACAGTAAGGGGAACTTACTGAAGCACTGGCTTGATAATTTAGATCTTGTAATTATGAACAAATATGTTCCAACATGTATAAGACCACGGGGTGAATCCGTCATTGACCTGGTTATTTGTAACAAAAAAGCGGAAAAAATAGTCATTAATTGCCTAGTTGATATAGATGCGATTACGATTTCAGACCATAAACTAGTCGTTATACAGATTGACTCTAAATTAGCTGGGGAGTAAAGTCACTAGATAACAAAGTACCGCCAGAGAGAAACCTGAGAGAGGCCACGCTGCCGTTTTCCGTACGACGCTTTCTCTAGGCCGTACGCTAGTGACGTACGTCCATTTCCGGCCGGCTTAGGAACTAAATAGCCACGTCCATTTTCCGCATCGGTCAAAAAGTCACGTCTATTTTCTGAGATGGTTCATGTCCATGTTATATCCACAAGCGAAGCTATTTACGTCACGCGTCCTTGCCGTGCGTTAGACTGTTTGATCAACAGCAGCGTACAACAAAGAATCAAGCGTTTTTTAATCGAGTAAGGCGAATCGCTTGAATATTAAAGATCCCATATTCGAGACCTACTTTTTGCAACTTTTTTTTCCTTTTTTTGCATTTTTTTCAACTGTATATAATCAAATTAATAAATTAAAATAAAGTTTAATAATAAAATAATGTTAAAATAATGTTAATATAAAAATAATATTTAATAAGCTTTTATTGCAAAATTGTAAAATTATTTTTAATTTTTTTATTAACAATAACAAATCAGTTTTTATTAAATAATTATAAAAAATTTTTTATATTAAAAAATGCTTTTTATAATGTTTTTGTAATATTTAGTACATGCCATGTACAATAAAATATACATATTTTTATATAACTAACATATGATCTGTATTAAAAAATGTTTTCTCTTTCTCGATTCTTCAAAAAAAAAAAGTATTAATCGTAAAGAGTGATTCAAATAATAATTTCAATGTAGAAAGAAATTCAGTCTCTTATGCAAATGTAATACAAGTAACGATAGCATCGATCTCATTCTTAATAATGTGCAGTGGCTTAACGGAAAATAGTTGGTCTATCACAACGCAGATCAGGTTTCGAGACTGAGTGGTGTCCGATTTTTTTCAAGTTTATGGTACATCTTATATAGATCACATTTAGATTTGATAATTTAACACAGGCTTCGGAATTATTTTATCTTTTCAGTACGATTCTCGTGGTACACGCCTCCTTTCCTCTCTTCACCGCGCGCGCGGCAAACGCTAGGGCCAGCGCCGCCGAGCGTTAGGAGCGGCGCTATCCGATTAATGTTAAAAAAATTTATTAAAAATATTTTTTTCCTCAATAGCAATAGTACCTCATGGGTGACGTGGAAATCTATTGAAATATTTTCACATAATAAATTTAAAAATGCTAAAAAAATATTTTTAATAAATTTTTTTAACTTTTAATGATCAAGGAAGAAGAACTCAACATTTATCGGATAGCGCCGTTCAAAACGCTCGGCGGCGCTGTGTCGCTAGCGGCTGCCGCGCGCGCGGTGAAGAGAGGAAAGGAGGCATATACCACGAGAATCGGCTGAAAAGATGAAATAATTCCGAGGCCTGATTTAACAAGAAATAAGTCAAAGAGATTTATGTAGATTTTTTTACTTTTTTTTACTATTTGTTTATTCATGATACATAATGATACATATATTTATTAATGTGATTATATTTAACAGAAATATGAATATATTTAAAGAAGAACACGTAAAATTTATAAATAACTGAAAAAAAGATATATAAATAATTATTTAGTAATAATAATTAATAGTGGTCTTCCACGCTACCCATGAGGTGCCACTAATAGCGCGTTAGATTTTTTTTAAAGTGGATCTTCGCCTGTAGTCCTATTATACCACTTTTTATTACATTATATATTTACAAAAGATATACATATATATACAGGGTGGGCCATTTTAATACATCCACGCAAATTTTTCCGTAAGTAAGCCAAATACAGAAAAATGGTTCAGACAAAAGTTGTTCAAGACAATGGGGGTCACCTATTTGTGTTAGTGACTTTGACCTTGAAGTCAATTTTCAAGGTCATTTGACGGTCAGAGTTATTTTTTTAAATAAAAACCCCTATTTTTGATTCCAAAATCTAATAGCTGGTGTCAAGAGCTTTTCAAAACACTATAATAAAGTTATTTTTTATTAAGTGCTTTTCGAGTTAGGAGGCTTGTAAATTACAGTATTTTGACATAAAATACAAAATATCTTGTAAAACATTCAATTTTTGGGATTCTTACTTTAATACTTTTATGCATAAAATAATGAGACAAATCAATTGGTATAAAGAAAACACATTGGTTTCAAAAAAAAGTATGCAGTTGCATGTTGCAAATTACATATTTATTCTTGAAAGCAACTATGTGTTTTCTTTATATCAATTGATTCGTCTCATTATTTTATGCATAAAAGTATTAAGGTAAGATTCCCAAAAATTGAATGTTTTACAAGATATTTTGTATTTTATGTCAAAATACTGTAATTTACAAGCCTCATAACTCAAGAAGTTCTTAATGAAAAATAACTTCATTATAGTGTTTTGAAAAGCTCTTGACACCAGCTATTAAATTTTGGAATCAAAAATAGGGGGTTTATTTAAAAAAATAACTCTGACCTTCAAATGACCTTGAAAATTGACTTTGAGGTCAAAGTCACTAACACAAATAGGTGACCCTTATTGTCCTGAACAACTTTTGTCTGAACCATTTTTCTGTATTTGGCTTACTTACGGAGAAATTTACGTGGATGGATTAAAATAGCCCACCCGGTATATATATATATATATATATATATATATATATATATATATATATATATATATATATATCTTTTGTAAATATATAATGTAATAAAAAGTGGTATAATAGGGCTACAGGCGAAGATCCACTTTAAAAAAAATCTAACGCGCTATTAGTGGCACCTCATGGGTAGCGTGGAAGACCACTATTAATTATTATTACTAAATAATTATTTATATATCTTTTTTCAGTTATTTATAAATTTCACGTGTTCTTCTTTAAATATATTTATATTTCTGTTAAATATAATCACATTAATAAATATATGTATCATTATGTATCATGAATAAACAAACAGTAAAAAAAAAAGTAAAAAAATCTACATAAATCTCTTTGACTTATTTCTTGTTAAATCAGGCCTCGGAATTATTTCATCTTTTCAGCCGATTCTCGTGGTATATGCCTCCTTTCCTCTCTTCACCGCGCGCGCGGCAGCCGCTAGGTCCAGCGCCGCCGAGCGTTAGGAGCAGCGCTATCCGATAAATGTTGAGTTCTTCTTCCTTGATCATTAAAAGTTAAAAAAATTTATTAAAAATATTTTTTTTTATTTTTAAATTTATTATGTGAAAATATTTCAATAGATTTCCACGTCACCCATGAGGTACTATTGCTATTGAGGAAAAAAATATTTTTAATAAATTTTTTTAACATTAATCGGATAGCGCCGCTCCTAACGCTCGGCGGCGCTGGCCCTAGCGTTTGTCGCGCGCGCGGTGAAGAGAGGAAAGGAGGCGTGTACCACGAGAATCGGCTGAAAAGATAAAATAATTCCGAAGCCTGTGTTAAATTATCAAATCTAAATGTGATCTATATAAGATGTACCATAAACTTGAAAAAAATCGGACACCACTCAGTCTCGAAACCTGATCTGCGTTGTGATAGACCAACTATTTTCCGTTAAGCCACTGCACATTATTAAGAATGAGATCGATGCTATCGTTACTTGTATTACATTTGCATAAGAGACTGAATTTCTTTCTACATTGAAATTATTATTTGAATCACTCTTTACGATTAATACTTTTTTTTTTGAAGAATCGAGAAAGAGAAAACATTTTTTAATACAGATCATATGTTAGTTATATAAAAATATGTATATTTTATTGTACATGGCATGTACTAAATATTACAAAAACATTATAAAAAGCATTTTTTAATATAAAAAATTTTTTATAATTATTTAATAAAAACTGATTTGTTATTGTTAATAAAAAAATTAAAAATAATTTTACAATTTTGCAATAAAAGCTTATTAAATATTATTTTTATATTAACATTATTTTAACATTATTTTATTATTAAACTTTATTTTAATTTATTAATTTGATTATATACAGTTGAAAAAAATGCAAAAAAAGGAAAAAAAAGTTGCAAAAAGTAGGTCTCGAATATGGGATCTTTAATATTCAAGCGATTCGCCTTACTCGATTAAAAAACGCTTGATTCTTTGTTGTACGCTGCTGTTGATCAAACAGTCTAACGCACGGCAAGGACGCGTAACGTAAATAGCTTCGCTTGTGGATATAACATGGACATGAACCATCTCAGAAAATAGACGTGACTTTTTGACCGATGCGGAAAATGGACGTGGCTATTTAGTTCCTAAGCCGGCCGGAAATGGACGTGCGTCACTAGCGTACGGCCTAGAGAAAGCGTCGTACGGAAAACGGCAGCGTGGCCTCTCTCAGGTTTCTCTCTGGTACCGCAATCCATAAGATACATTGGAGCCAAAATGGCAGCAAAAAGTGTAGATAGTGCATACATAATGTAAGTCATATATACTTTAAATGCAGTCTAGCCTTCTGTTGTGCATCATTTTTGCTTTAAAAAAATGTAAAAGAACGAAATGCCAGGTTGCTGTGTAAAAGGCTGCTATAATTGCAGCGAAAGAGGGTTTAGATTATTTCGTATGCCAACCGGAATGAAAAATATTGAAAGAAGACAAGAATGGCTTCGATTAATTGGAAGAAACACATAACCACAAAGAGCTCTAATTTGTGAGGTATAATTAATGAATTATAATTATGTAAAACATTATGTATTATAATAATAATTATTCCTTCAATTTTACAGGTGCATTTTGACGAAAATCAATTCAAGAACAATCGAGCAGATGGAAGGAAATTGCTCCGTTCATTTGCAATACCCAACTTATTACACGCAATAGAAAATAACTCTAATAAGGACTCTGAAGTAGAAAATAATTCCAAAAAAGTAAAATATAGTACCGATAATGGTAAGAATATAAATAATTTTCATGAATTTTACATAATTCAATAACACTTAGATATACAAATAAAACGAGTATAACCCAGGTATAATTATCTGAATTATTTCTTTTTATGAACACATATTATTGTAATGTAATTGATAATGTTATTTGAAATCATTTGCAGATGAATATGAGAACAATGCAAATAATTTGAATAAAAATTCCTGCAGTAATATCAATAACGGTGACGTTATTGTAAACCTAGAAATTGTTTCTGCAAATTATAGTACTAATGAATCAGGATATGAAACAACCGATGTGACAATGAGAGATACTACATCAAATGAAAAACTCAATGAAAAAATAAAAAGTTATGAAGAACATATTAAAAAATTAAAGAAATCTTTGAATAAGACTGTGGTGGAACGTAATATCTTAAAAAGAAAATTACAAAAAAGAAATGCAAGATTTAACCAGATATTTAACGAAGATCAAAGGGATTTTATCACACGTAACACACAAAGAGGAGCATTATGGTCTGCAGAAACAATTACAAAAGCATTAAGACTTTATGCAGCATGTGGACAAAAAGGCTATGAAGAGGTGCGCCGACAGAACTTACCGTATCCAAGTATTCGCACTCTGCAAAATCGAATACAAGGCTTAAAATTTAATCCAGGTATATTAGAAGATATCTTCAATATATTAAAAATAAAAGTTAGTATTTGTAATGTTTAATCAATGTTGTAGAATATTTTCAGACAGCACAAAACATTCGCAGAATATTCTATAATATTCTGTAAATATTGTAGTGTCCAAATATTTTACAATATTTTGCGAATATTCTGTGCTAATTGAGTATTGTTTTTTTGCAAATATTTTTTATTTATATTTATATGTAATAAACATTAACAATTTACTATTTACTTATGATTTTATAATTTAATTTTAGATACAATCATTCGTACCTGAAGAAAAACATGTTGTGCTATTAATTGATGAGATGTCCATAAAACCAGGTTTGCAATATGATAATTCAATCATGTCAGTTGTTGGTCGACCTACCATAAAATTAGCAGGAGGATTAAATAGCTCTGATAAATTAGCAACGCATAGTCTTGTTTTCATGTTGTGCGGTATTTCCACAAAATGGAAACAAACTGTTGCTTACGAATTGACAGGAAATTCATTCTGTTCAGAAGAAATGTATAATAAAATTATATCAATTGTTCAAAAAGCACATAATATCGGATTAGTAATAAAAGTTATAATTTCTGATATGGGACCACAAAATAGGAGTTGGTGAAATATTATGAACATAATTGTTGGTAAATCTTGTAAGCTTCATAATTATGTTAAACATCCATATAATAGTCAAGATAAATTGTTTATTATGCCAGATTCTGTACACGTGTACAAAAATGTTGCATGTTCATTAACATCGGGAAACAAATTTTATTTAAACGAAACTCTAGTAAAAAAATATGATCTACCATCCAATGAAATTTCTATGACACCTATTCGAGAAGTATTTAATTTAGATAAAAATGATACATTAAAACTGTGTCCCCATCTTAAGGAAAACGCTATAATCCCATCTCATTTTGATAGAATGAATGTAGGTTTAAGTGTAGGCTTATTAAATAAAAGTGTTGCGTCTGCTATATTGTTTCATATAGCCAATAATAATATAGCTAGTAAGCATAAAACCACTGCTTGGTTTGTCAATAGTATGTACAAATGGTTTAAAATCATGACAGGGCGTTATCAAAAGCTTGCACTATCCTATTATCAAGTAGATGTGTACAAAGAGAGTATTGATTTTTTGCGAGATTTTATGGAGATTGTCCGAGGAATCACGGTCTCAAACGGAGGATGGAAACCTTTTCAAAGTGGCTTACTACTTTGCACACAAACTGCTTTAGATGTGCAAGCTGAATATTTAGAAAAACATAATTTTAAATATTTATTACTAGGGAGGTTTACACAAGATGCTCTGGAAAATCTATTTTCACAAATTCGAGGGAGAAAATCTGTGCCAGATGCACGTGAGTTTAAACAGGCGTTAAGACTTATTTGCTTGGCACAGTTTCAAGCTAATATTAATCGTAGTAATTATTCTGTTATTGACTCTCAAGACCTTATTTATTATTGCAACGAAATAAAGCAATTAGATTCTAGAAATACTTCTGTAGAAGAGAGAAGCCTGCAGAGCAATGAAGATTTATGGGATGTAAACATTTATCAATCATTATTGGGAGATGAAGCAAATTTAAATGATACAACGCAAGCTGCGTTGTATCATTTAATAGGTGCTTTATTGTTTACAATAAAAAAAATTGTACACATTGTAATAATTGTTTTAATGCCCTTATTGTCACTACGAATGATTGTAATAATTCCATTAACAATAATCTTACTTTTTATACTAAATTAAGAGAATATAAGGAAAATATTTTGATTTTTACAAATATAGAGGTATATAATTTAATATATAAATGCGAATTAATATTTCGAAAAAATGAGACTAACTTACTTTCAAATAAGTTAAAAGTTACAGATTTTATAAATATGTTTTTAAAAGAATATTCCATATGTTTTATTCCTTCGTGTCACAATATTGGCTACAAACTTATAAAAAAATTTATTATTACAAGAATTCATTTTTCACTAAAAAAAGTAAGCAGTGACATTAAACAAGCAGTTAGTTATAGCAGCAAAAGTGTTGCTATGAAAAAATCTAGCTAAAACATAAATAAAATAGTCTTTTATTATTTTATTAATATACATTTATATTTATATAAATAAGTATTATTTATATTTTATTTATTATATGTATTATATATATTTTATTTACATATAAAATTTATATATATATACATTTATATATATATATATATAATTATAAATAAAATACTTATTTAAAATTTAGGGTTTTATTTTTTTCTCATTCTTACCTTGCAAAATATTCATACAATTGAAATGGCCGCGTAGTGTGGAGCCAAAATGGCGGCTTTTTTCCCCTAATTGCGGTACTTTGTTATCTAGTGACTGGGGAGAAAGCTAGAGCTATCGGTCGCAATTTTCCTAAATGGAACGCCAGAAAAGTGGACCTAGATGCGTTTAAGTCTGCAGCTATCGTCAAATCATGGGGATATGCAGAGACTAATTTTGATTCGGTAAATAAATTAGCTGGATGGATTAACGCGACGTTAAAACAAATTTGTAATCACTCAATGCCTAAGAATAGCGGCAGAAACAAAAGATCGGCTTACTGGTAGAATAAAGATCTTGCAAATCTGAGGCGAATTGTGATCGATTCCAGAAGAGCTCTCTCGAGGGCCAGAAAGAAGCGGTGCGAGGAAATCACTAGAAAGAGATATAGGGAGTATCGATCCTCTCTTCTCAAATATAGAAAAGGTATTAAAACTGCCAAATTTAGAGCTTGGAACGACTTAATTAAAGAGCTAGACGAAGACCCCTGGGATCTTCCGTATAAAATTGTCCTAAATAAGTTGAGGCCTGTTTCACAGCCTATGGGTGTTTTTCAACTAGAACACGCTAAATTGTACTGTGTTACACCGTGTGGAACTTTTGTTGGAACGATAAAGTGTAAATCTAATTTCTGAAAATCTCAGTAGAGGGCATTATAGTTCTCCATTTTTATTACTAGGAGGGATTGACATTATTGTAATTATTGTAACAACGAAATTAGAAGAGATTGACATTATTGTAATAACAAAAAATTATTGTAATTAATTTTTATAGTTAACCAAATTTTGAATGAGGATATATTTTGATTAAATTTTGTTTTAATTTTACTTTTATGTGAATTGCAGATGATGAATCGTAAGATTATATTTACTTTGACTAAAACTGCTGAGATAAATAGTGATAGTGATATTTCAATAAGCAGTAATGTGTTAGCAAAATGATCCAATGAAGCAATTGCGTTGTTACAATGTTTGCACGTAAATTCTGAAAAATATAATAAAATATGTAACAAATGTTTTATTGATAATAATAAGTAATAAAATTTGTATGGCATATTTTTTATTGTATTTTTTAATGTTTTATTTTACCATTAACTTCCAAAATATGATTGAGATTAAATTTATAGAGATAGAGCTTCACAATTTTCAATCTTGTACTCTCGCTCTCTCGTATCGTTGTATTATTACATTTATAGATTATGATCAAAAGTATTACCATCATTTAAAATTATAAGATTTCTTAAAATGTTGGTAACACTGGGACATTTTACACGCTTGTACTTAGCTTTTTATTGTGTCGAGCAGTGTAACATGGTGTCACTGTTGGAATAGTTCGTGTTGGACACAGTGTCACACTGTGTCATCTGTGTAACTTGTTGGAAAACACCCTATATGTGAGACACTACCGCATAAAGATATATTGCATATTGTAGATGCACTTTTTCCGAGAAGAGAGGATACGAGTATAGATAATCATCCGAGGCTCTTGGACTGGAATGATAAATTGTTAGTTTCTGAAAAGCGACTAAGGGAGGCAGCGAGTAAGATTAGAGGTTGCAAAAAAGCTCCTGGCCCAAATGGTATTCTGGGGGCTGTACTGAATGGTAGTATGGGGGATCTTATGGGGGTGTGGCTCTCGTGCTTTAACAGATGCTTCAGGGAGGGTAGATTTTTTCGAGCGTGGAAGAGAGCTAGATTGGTCCTGTTGAGGAAGAGGGAAGGTCAATTGACTGACCCCCGAATCTACAGACCGATCTGCCTTCTTAATGAATCTGCAAAATTTCTGGAGAGGATCATCGTATCGAGAATACATGATCATCTGGAGTCGACTGGCTCCCTCTCTGTTAACCAATTTAGTTTCAGGAGGGGGAGGTCGACTCTAGACGCGATTTTGAAACTAAGGGAAGTAGTCAGGGGGGAGTTAAGCGGGGGGAAAATGGTATTCGAAATTAGTTTCGATATTGAGAATGCCTTCAACTCCATACCGTGGGGGGTAATCAGGGGAGCCATGATTACTATGAGATTCCCTGAGTATTTGTATAAAATTATTTGCGCTTACTTGTCCGATAGGAGTCTCTCCTATGTCGACTGCGATGGTGTCATCCGGGTATCTCGGATGTCATGTGGAGTTCCGCAAGGTTCGGTTCTTGGACCCACCCTGTGGAACATAGGATATAATAGGATATTTGATCTTTCTCTACCAGAGGGTTGTTGGACGCTGGGATACGCGGATGACACCATCCTGTTGGTTTCGGGGACGGATTTCGCGGAAACGAAGGATAGGACGATGTTATCAGCGGGTATAGTGGTGAGGGAGATCAAGAGGTTAGGCCTTAAAATCTCCCTACATAAAACGGAAATCATGGGTTTCCCGGCTTCTTTATTTGGGCGTGGACCCCCCAGAAGCTTCTTTATCAAAGATAGGGACATTAAAATCGCAAAAAGTATCAAATACCTTGGAATAGTTTTAGACGGGGATTGGTGCTACACGCAGCATTTCCGATATGTGTCTGCAAAGGTAGACAAAATTATTGGGGCTTTATGGGGGATTATGCCCAACTGTAGGGGCCCGGGGGAGAGGAAACGAAGGCTCTATCTCAATGTAGTAACCTCAATTATTTTATACGGAGCACCGTTATGGTGCGATATGTACTGTACTAACAAGGCCGCAAAGTCCCTGATAGAAAAACTGCTTAGAAGAATAACGCAGAGGGTATGTTGCACCTATCGCACCGTTTCTTTCACGGCATCTATGGTTCTGTCGGGTACCTCGCCTATCGAGTATTCTGCCAGGAGACTGGCGGATGTATTCTTTAGGATAAGGGAGGCTAGATCTCTGGGAGAGGAAATTTCCCTCAGATCTAGGGAAAGTATAAGTCTTGCGGCGAAGAGAGAGGCTATGTTGGCCTAGAAAAAAGACCTGGAGATGTTGGGCGACGGTCGATCGGGGGATCGAGTGAGAAGGGCTATAGTCCCCGTACTCATCGAATGGGTTAATAGGAGCATGATTGGGTCACATTCCATATGGCCCAAATTCTTACAGACCATGGGTGTTTGAACGAGTTCCTGTATAGAATTAACAGAACTGACTTACCGCTGTGTCAGCAATGTTTTGCGGGCTACGACAACGCCCAGCATACCCTGGGGGCTTGCGAAGCGTGAACCGCGGAGCGCGAAAAACTAATAGAAGCGTTGGGCGTGGATTTAGATTTACCTTTGGTGGTGGAGGCCATACTGGGGGATCCGGAGAAGTGGAGAGTCTTCTCGGGATTCTGCAGTAGGGTCATGTCCAGTAAGGAAGCGGACGAGCGTTCTCGTCAGGCCACTGAAAGGAGTAGAAAAAAAAGGGGGCTGGTCACTTAGACTCCGAAGCCTTAGAGTAGAACTTCGATGTATAATTATAGTTGAATTCTTGTTTCTTTATTATTCATTATATACCTGAGATAGGTAGCTCTCCTCCTAGTATTGGTTTGACTTATATATATATATATATATATATAGTTAAATTATAATTAAGTTAGGCCTAAGTTAAGTAAGTTAGTATCAGTAAGTTATTATTATAGATTATGTGGTTTCATAACCAAATTTAGAAGAATCCATATACAAATATTAAGAATAGGGCTTAATGTAAGCACGGTCAAGGGATAGATGGAGTAATGCTCCTGATCAGTGATGCGATATTTCCCACAGCGGTCCCGGCTCCGCTGCCTCACACAATCTTACAGAAGCGCTACGTCACGTATCCATGTGAGCTCAGCCGTTCAACCAATGGAAGAAAGCGAACGTCTCCCTTCCACCGAGCCGACACAACAGACGATAAATGCATGCTACTTGCATGTTAAAAGCAAGCGTTTCTGATTCAGAAAAGAAATTCTGAGGCGAGTGGCTGGAATATTAGAGATCACCTGTTCGAGACCTGCTTCGTGCAACTTTTTTTTCTTTTTTCCACATTTGTTTCTAGCATAGTAAATTATTAGATAATATTTTTTTGCCCAAAAAAATAATATTTTCTATTTATTATTAATATTTGCATATATTAAACTAACAATTTTAGAAATAATACAGATCTGCTATTGTTAATAGAAAAATGAAATTATTTTACAATGTTGCAACAAAGTGCTAATTTAACATATGTGAATATTTTTAATAAAGATAAAATAATTTCTTTTAGCCAAAAACATTATCTAATAATTTGCTTAAAATAAATATCGAAAAAGGAAAAAAAGTTACAAAATCACAGTTTTCAAACACGAGATTTTTAATATTCTTGCCATTCGCCTTACTCGTTTAGCCATGCTTGTTATTTTACATTTATCAACATGAAAGATTACACGCCTGCAAAGTTTTTAATTATTTATTTTAAACTACTGCATATTAGCAAGAGTTACTGCAGTAACTACATATACATGTACTGTGGAGATTAGTGGAGGAACACAGTAGCATATTAAAAATGCAGTCAAATAGATGTAGATTGGTAATTTTATTAGTACTATTAATAAGTAGTGGTCTTCCGCACCACCTTTGAGGTCCCACTTATGGCGCGTTCGATTTTTTTTTAAGTGGATCGTCGCCTGGAGCCCTATTGTACCACTTTTTTTTACACCTGTTATTTACAGGTTAAAATAATTTACAGTAGTTGACACTGTATTTTTGTATCTATATACTTACTGTACTTTGTATACTCACTGTACTTGTACTTTTGCGCGTTGCGCGTATATTGACGAGTTGGGAAAATCACTTACTTTATAATTTTTTATAAATACAAAATATATTTTGTATTTATTATGCCGGCAATGCTATCAAGAGTAATGATAAATACAAGGTGTCCCATTTTAAACAATCCACTCAAATATCTCAGAAACACCGAGTTGAATAAAAAATTTTTTTAAATAAAAGTTGTAGGATTTGGAAAAGTACAAGTACAGTGAGTATACAAAGTACAGTAAGTATATAGATACAAAAATACAGTGTCAACTACTGTAAATTATTTTAACCTGTAAATAACAGGTGTAAAAAAAAGTGGTACAATAGAGCTCCAGGCAACGATCCACTTAAAAAAAAATCGAACGCGCCATAAGTGGGACCTCAAAGGTGGTGCGGAAGACCACTACTTATTAATAGTACTAATAAAATTACCAATCTACATCTATTTGACTGCATTTTTAATATGCTACTGTGTTCCTCCACTAATCTCCACAGTACATGTATATGTAGTTACTGCAGTAACTCTTGCTAATATGCAGTAGTTTAAAATAAATAATTAAAAACTTTGCAGGCGTGTAATCTTTCATGTTGATAAATGTAAAATAACAAGCATGGCTAAACGAGTAAGGCGAATGGCAAGAATATTAAAAATCTCGTGTTTGAAAACTGTGATTTTGTAACTTTTTTTCCTTTTTCGATATTTATTTTAAGCAAATTATTAGATAATGTTTTTGGCTAAAAGAAATTATTTTATCTTTATTAAAAATATTCACATATGTTAAATTAGCACTTTGTTGCAACATTGTAAAATAATTTCATTTTTCTATTAACAATAGCAGATCTGTATTATTTCTAAAATTGTTAGTTTAATATATGCAAATATTAATAATAAATAGAAAATATTATTTTTTTGGGCAAAAAAATATTATCTAATAATTTACTATGCTAGAAACAAATGTGGAAAAAAGAAAAAAAAGTTGCACGAAGCAGGTCTCGAACAGGTGATCTCTAATATTCCAGCCACTCGCCTCAGAATTTCTTTTCTGAATCAGAAACGCTTGCTTTTAACATGCAAGTAGCATGCATTTATCGTCTGTTGTGTCGGCTCGGTGGAAGGGAGACGTTCGCTCTCTTCCATTGGTTGAACGGCTGAGCTCACACGGATACGTGACGTAGCGCTTCTGTAAGATTGTGTGAGGCAGCGGAGCCGGGACCGCTGTGGGAAATATCGCATCACTGCTCCCGATAGTAATCCCAGCTATTTCCTGTATGGCCTAAGGAAGGCGTCGAGGTGAGTTGTTTAGCTGGCAGGCGGTCGAGATGGTCATCGGGATTCGGTGAATGCGGGGATGCGCACCCCGTCCTGTCTGGGCATCTGACTATTCCTTCACCCGCATGGAATGTCGGATCCTGGTCAGGATGAGGGATGGTTATCATCTTGTCTAGGTTTTGCCGTAATCCTCGATGCGAGTCTCGATCGAATCCAGCACTATCCTGGAGTACGGGCTCCAGGATGTCTTTAGAAGATTTTTCTCATCTCCCGAAACAAAAAAAAAAAAAAAAAAGTCAGTATAACATAAAGCATTTAGTAAGCATCGATTTCCATTTATAACTTCTCGTTTCAATAAATCAGTGCTCGGAATTAGTCTGAACATTTCTGCCGATTTCCGTGGTATACGCTTTCTTTCCTCTCCTTACCGCGCACGCGGCAACCGCTAGGGCCAGCGCCGCCGAGCGTTAGGAGCGACACTATCTGATTATGAATGGGTTCTTCTCCCTATTTATTAAAATTTTAAAAAATGTATTAAAATTTATTAAAAATAAATTTTTTATTTTTAAATTTATTAAGTGGAAATATTTCAATAGATTTCTACGTTACCCATGAGATACTAATGCTGACGCGTTTTTTTTAAAGTGGTTTTCCCCGTAGACCTATTCCACTAAAGATAAAAATAAATTCTTAATTTAAAAAAAAATATATATAAAAGAAATTTTCTTAATTAGATTTTCTTGGCCTTTTATAAAAATGAACAATTGATGCAATAATGTAGATAGAAACCACTTTTTGAAAAACGTGTCAGTATTAGTACCTCATGGGTGACGTAGAAATCTATTGAAATATTTCCACTTAATAAATTTAAAAAAAAATTTATTTTTAATAAATTTTAATAAATTTTTTAAATTTTTAATAAATAGGGAGAAGAACCTACTCATAGAACCTAATCAGATAGTGCCGCTCCTAACGCTCGGCGGCGTTGGCCCTAGCGGCTGCGGCGCGCGCGGTAAGGAGAGGAAAGGAGGCGTATACCACGGAAATCGGCTGAAATGTTCAGACTAATTCCGAGCACTGCAATAAATCATTAGCGTTAGCGTTAGCGTTATAGTTAGCGTTAACGTTAGCGTTAGCGTTAGCGTTAGCGTTAACGTTAGCGTTATTATACGTTAGCGTTAGCGTTACTGTTAGCGTTAGCGTTATTATACATAACGCTAACTTTAACGCTAACTTTAACGCTAACGCTAACACTAAAGCTAACGCTAACGCTAACTCTAAAGGTAACGATAACGTTAACGCTAACGCTAACGCTAACATTAACGCTAACGTGAACGCTAACGCTAACGCTAATGATTTATTGAAACGAAAAGTTATAAATGGAAATCGATGCTTACTGAATGCTTTTCTATGTTATACCGATTATTTTACGCAACAATCAGAAACAAATACCCATCGAAGTTTGTAGACTGCATTTGTTTTAGTCGGTTTGTAGCGTGAGCGAATAATTTTGTGACGTGAAAACGTGTAAAGAATTGTTATGACCTGATTTTCTGTAATTATAAACCACAATGTTTCAAATTTTTTTTACGATTCTGTTATATTGGACTGTAAATTATGTATTTCCAAATTAAAAAATTTCAAGAAGTCTTTTGTCGTCTCATTATTTCATTCATTTTGGTTGCATATTTTTATTTACCAATCTTTTATAAATAAGATATTCTTAAAATAATTTTTGACAATATCTGATTTATAAAGGATTGGTAAATACACAATTTTTAAAAAGGGCAATTTTTAGGGCAGTCATATTTTAAAAAATAAACAAGTATTCGATCCGACCAATATAGTTTCAAGTTTTATGACACGGTTTTTTTCAATTGATATACAATATTTGTTTTAGAAGAAATTAAAGTCTTCCAGAACAAGCATTCAAAATTTTGTGTATGTGTAGTGTTAAGAATATAGAATTAAATTTTAAAACTTAATTGTTAAATAAAACTTTGTGCGGTACACAATTTGCACAGTTGCTTGCACGCGCGCGCGCGCACGCACACACACAAAATTATAGAAGTAATTTATTAAAATAATTTAAATGTACATTTTCAAATTACAGGTTATTGAAAATAACTGATCTTTTGCTAAATAAACTGTAAATGCAAAAGTAAATGCTACAATACGTGTGTATTTATATTTCAAATTTGATTGATATACATAATCATGTTTTACAAGTATGCATTACCGACACTTTGTAGATATAGCACATATCGGAACCAGTGATGCGATATCTACTACCGGGCTCGCGGCTCTCGAGCCCCAACACAAGTAAGAAGCGCTTACGTCACGCGTCTGTGTGCGCTCGGCCGTTCGGCTATAGAGAGAGAGCGGACGTCTCTGTCTTGCTACCATCGAGCCGACGTAAACACATTGCGGACGGCAAATGCTCACAAACAAGCGCTTTTAATCGAGTAAGGCGAGTAAGGCCTAGCAAATTCGAAATCCCGTATTCGAGACTTGATTTTTGCAACTTTTTTTTTTCTTTTGTCCACATTTGTTTCTAACAATGTAAGTTAGTTAATAATGTTTTTTTGGCTAAAAAATATTATTTCGTATATTAATAATATATTTGCATATGTTAAATTAATAACTAATTATTTTAAAAAGAATACTAATTTGCTATTATAAATAGAAAAATGAAGTCATTTTACAACATACATATTGCAACAAAGTGCAATTTAACATGTGCAATTATTGTTAATAAATATAAAATAATATTTTTTAGCCAAAAGCATTATCTAATGATTCACTTGATGGTACAGTGCTAAAAACAAATATCAAAAAAGAAAAAAAATGTTACAAAAGCAGTTTTCAAACACAAGATTTTCAATATTCCTGCCACTCGCCTTAATCGATTAGCCACGCTTCTTAACATTTATCTCTATCGAAAGATTACACACCTGGAAAATTTTTAACTATTTATTTTAAATTACTGCATATTAGCAAGAGTTACTGTACTGTGGAGATTAGTGGAGAAACGGTAACATACAATGCAGTCAAATACATCTTACAAATGCAGTCAAATAGATCAAAGATTTATTGCACTCTTGTTAGCATGTTAAAGTATGTGTAGCGTATTATTAGTTCATTAGTAATTTTAAGTGTTTATAATAGTGGTCTTCCACACCATCTTTGAGGTTCCACTAACTAGGCACGTTCGATTTTTTTTAAGTGAATCGTCGCCTGGAGCCCTATCGTACCACTTTTTTAAAATTATAATTTAAGGTAAAAGTAATTTTTATTGTTTTGATGTTGATGGACCATATCTTGTGCAAAAATAAAATAAATAATTAAAGTTAAAATAAAAGTAAATTTCTCTAAATTCTCGACCGTCTATTAAAAAATTCTTTTATGGTTTGAAGATTGTTATAGAGTAGTATAAAGTACATATAGAGAAATAAAATATATAAAGAAATTATTGAAAATAAATGTATGAAAGTTTAGTGTTATATGTAATTTAATTTTCAACAATTTCTGTATATATTTTATTTTTCTATTAAAACAGCTGAATACAACAACAGCTGAATACGAAAACAGCAATCTTAACACACTTCTTCCGTCTTCGTCTGTTTCAAGATTTTGCATTTATTCACTCGCACGTCTCGCGGTCAATTCTGTATACATCTATAAAATATAATTCCTAATATCAAAACACAATGCTCACTTTCTTGGTTGTTACCGTCGGTTACAGTCCAGTGAAAATCTTTGAAAATCTTTGTTGAATACGTATATTTATTTTCCCAGTGCTATAATTATTATAATAATTATAATTTAATATTTTACGAGACATTGTTTCGCTGCGTGTTGCTGTTTGAAGGAGATACTATAGCCGTAACTAGTGAGATATAAATTATATTTCTTTTTTCTTTTATTATATTTTTTTTAATGTTTTATTATTGTATAGTTTTTTAATTATTGGCGCATTGGCAAACGAAACTGGAGTCTTAAAGTCCTGTCACTTTATACTTGCAAGTAAATATTTTATTTATATTTTATATTTTATATGCATTTGTAATATTTTCGTGTTCAGACAGTTAACTCGTATCGCAGGGATTCCGACTGCGATCGTGCATTTCGAATTACTCCATATATTATTCTCTGACTTCTATTTTTTACTTTAAAAATGAGTGACAAGGCAAAAAATACACGTGAACAAAGTTTTTCGGAATCTTGGCTTCAAGATGATCGTTTCAAACCTTGGATTCGTAAAGTATCATTGGACGAAAGTCTTTTTTATTGTATTATATGCAATAAAGAAATGTCTTGCTATTCATCGCATGTTGCAAGACATGCAAATTCTGCGAGTCATAAGGACAAGATGAAACAAAATATATCAGATGACGATATAAGTCCAAGAACCAAAATTTCAAAATATAACATTAAATTTCAAAAAAAATGGTTGGATATAGCATTATTTAAGCCATGGTTACGCGAAGTGTCAAATGACAAGCGTGCATTTTTTTGCACATTTTGCAACAAATCGTTTATTGGAGATTTATCAAACGTATATCGTCACGCATTTTCTAAAAAACACGTGGAACAAAACAAACAACAAGAAACAGACGAAGATGTCGATATGATAGAGGAATCGATTTCATTTAAAGAGCGAAGGAAATTGGCAGAAATTCGATATGCAGCGTTGATCGCAGATAGAAATATTCCTTTCCAAACTGCGAAAGATATTCTCAATTTTTTCCAAGAGATAGGAAAGGATTCGGACGTATTACAAAAAATGAGTATGAGCCGAAAGAAATGTACAAACATTATTTCAAATGTACTATGCCCAATAGAAACAGATCGTGTGGTTGAAAGCATTCGAAATACCAAATTTTCTATTTTTATAGACAAAACGTCTGATATTTCTAATGAAAAGTGGATGACGTTTCTTGTTCGATTTGTTGATTCTGAAACATTAGATATTCGCACGCAATTAGTAAAATTAATTAATATTGACGCAAAAAGTAGCAGTGCGGACAAAATATTTCATGCATTTCAAAATGAGATGTGGAGATTGCAGATTCCATTTACAAATATTATTGCTTTATCATGTGACAATGCGCCTGTCATGATAGAAAAATATACGTCATTTAAAAGAAAATTAAAAGAAACTTGTAAACATTTACTAACATTTGCGTGTCCATGCCATTTCGCTGCATTGATTGCACATTCTGCATGTGCAAAAATACCAGAGTATTGCGAAGAATTTTTGAAAGAAATTTTAAATTATATTAATAGTAGTCCTAAGCGTTCAGCTATTTATAGAGACTTTAGTGATTGCTTTTTGGAAACAAGTCACAACATTTTAAAATTGTCTCATACGCGATGGCTTTCTCGCCATTCATGTATTGAAAGAATTCTTGAGTCTTGGGATGCTATCAAGCTTTTTCTGACTGATATGGCGTTGGCAGACAAATCAAAGTCTGCAAAAGATTTAATGTCTGTAATGGGAAGTTACGATGTAAAAGCATATTTTTTATTTTTAGAGCATATTTTAGATTATTTTAATTTATTTAATGCATTTTTCCAAGCAACAGAAACAAGAATTCATTTATTGCAACCAAAGTCAGTAAAATTTTTAACAACAATATGCAAATACTTCTTGAAGCCAGAATTATTGAAAACCGTATGTAATAATATTGAATTTTCTCAAAAAGAAAATCAAAAATCTTTACAAGAAATAAATTTGGGATCCGAATGCGAGGAATATCTCGATGAATTTATAAAAGAAGGACCTACAGACACGATGTACAATTACAAATGTAACATAATTACAAATATACGAGAAAATTGTTTACAATTTTACGTCACCGCTGCTGAAGAAATTAGTAAAAGATTACCAATTAATGACAAGTTTTTGTCCACATTAACAGTTTTAGAAGTAAATGTAGCTTTATCAGATAATGATAAAGAAATATCATTTAACGATGTTTCTTTTATTGCCAAAACTATAGGCGGATTTGACGAAAACGGTTTGCGGGAAGAATGGTTAAAATTATATGAAGATTTTACTGAGACAGACAAAATAAATTTTTCTAATTTAAATTTTGATGATATGTGAAAAAAAATTTTACGAAGTAACAACACTATAAAATATCCTAATATGAAATCTTTGATGAATGCTATTCAAACACTGCCTAATTCTAATGCAGATCCTGAAAGGATGTTTTCAGTTTTATCTGATTTAAAAACCAAAAAACGCAACAAACTTTCGGTCACTAATGTTAACGCTCTTTGTGTTTTAAAATCAGTATTAAAATCGCGTAAGGAAACAGTGCTAAATATGAACATTAATGAGAGGCATTTGTCTTTGATGTCGGCAAAGACACTGTACGCCAGTAGTCCTGGGAAAATAAAAAGGAATACAACGTTACATATTGCAGATGATGGTCCATCACAAGAGTGCAATGAATCTTTGATCTATTTGACTGCATTTGTAAGATGTATTTGACTGCATTGTATGTTACCATTTCTCCACTAATCTCCACAGTACAGTAACTCTTGCTAATATGCAGTAATTTAAAATAAATAGTTAAAAATTTTCCAGGTGTGTAATCTTTCGATAGAGATAAATGTTAAGAAGCGTGGCTAATCGATTAAGGCGAGTGGCAGGAATATTGAAAATCTTGTGTTTGAAAACTGATTTGTAACATTTTTTTTCTTTTTTGATATTTGTTTTTAGCACTGTACCATCAAGTGAATCATTAGATAATGCTTTTGGCTAAAAAATATTATTTTATATTTATTAACAATAATTGCACATATTAAATTGCACTTTGTTGCAATATGTATGTTGTAAAATGACTTCATTTTTCTATTTATAATAGCAAATCAGTATTCTTTTTAAAATAATTAGTTATTAATTTAACATATGCAAATATATTATTAATATACGAAATAATATTTTTTAGCCAAAAAAACATTATTAACTAACTTACATTGTTAGAAACAAATGTGGAAAAAAGAAAAAAAAAAGTTGCAAAAATCAAGTCTCGAATACGGGATTTCGAATTTGCTAGGCCTTACTCGCCTTACTCGATTAAAAGCGCTTGTTTCTGAGCATTTGCCGTCCGCAATGTGTTTACGTCGGCTCGATGGTAGCAAGACAGAGATGTCCGCTCTCTCTCTATAGCGGAACGGCCGAGCGCACACAGACGCGTGACGTAAGCGCTTCTTACTTGTGTTGGGGCTCGAGAGTCGCGAGCCCGGTCAGTGATGCGATATTTCCCACAGCGGTCCCGGCTCCGCTGCCTCACACAACCTTACAGAAGCGCTACGTCACGTATCCGTGTGAGCTCGGCCGTTCAACCAATGGAAGAGAGCGAACGCTCCCTTCCACCGAGCCGACACAACAGACGATAAATGCATGCTACTTGCATGTTAAAAGCAAGCGTTTCTGATTCAGAAAAGAAATTCTGAGGCGAGTGGCTGGAATATTAGAGATCACCTGTTCGAAACCTGCTTCGTGCAACTTTTTTTTCTTTTTTCCACATTTGTTTCTAACATAGTAAATTATTAGATAATATTTTTTTGCCCAAAAAAATAATATTTTCTATTTATTATTAATATTCGCATATATTAAACTAACAATTTTAGAAATAATACAGATCTGCTATTGTTAATAGAAAAATGAAGTTATTTTACAATGTTGCAACAAAGTGCTAATTTAACATATGCGAATATTTTTAATAAAGATAAAATAATTTTTTTTAGCCAAAAACATTATCTAATAATTTACTTAAAATAAATATCAAAAAAGAAAAAAAAGTTACAAAATCACAGTTTTCAAACACGAGATTTTTAATATTCTTGCCATTCGCCTTACTCGTTTAGCCATGCTTGTTATTTTACATTTATCAACATAAAAGATTACACGCCTGCAAAGCTTTTAATTATTTATTTTAAACTACTGCATATTAGCAAGAGTTACTGCAGTAACTACATATACATGTACTGTGGAGATTAGTGGAAGAACACAGTAGCATATTAAAACTGCAGTCAAATAGATGTAGATTGGTAATTTTATTAATACTATTAATAAGTAGTGGTCTTCCGCACCACCTTTGAGGTTCCACTTATGGCGCGTTCGATTTTTTTTAAGTGGATCGTCGCCTGGAGCCCTATTGTACCACTTTTTTTTACACCTGTTATTTACAGGTTAAAATAATTTACAGTAGTTGACACTGTATTTTTGTATCTATATACTTACTGTACTTTGTATACTCACTGTACTTGTACTTTTGCGCGTTGCGCGTATATTGGCGAGTTGGGAAAATTACTTACTTTATAATTTTTTATAAATACAAACTATATTTTGTATTTATTATGCCTGCAATGCTATCAAGAGTAATGAGAAATACAAGGTGTCCCATTTTAAACAATCCACTCAAATATCTCAGAAACACCGAGTTAAATAATAAAATTTTTTAAATAAAAGTTGTAGGATTTGGAGAGGGAAAAAATATAGGGATATTTGTTTGACCTTGGATGGAAGCGCTTCTGAGATTTGAAGGTCATTTTTATTTTTTTAAATGGAACCACTTTAATTTTTTTATATAAATCAATTTCTCATAATATTTGTCGTAAAAAGTTATAAAACTAGAATGGCCAAAAATTGAATGGTTTACAAGATATTTTATACTTTAATTTGACATAATTTTACATAAACTATAAAATATCTCGTTAAATATTCATTTTTCAATTATCTTACTTCAACACTTTTATGCACAAAATAATGAGAGGAATCAATTGGTGTAAAAAAATACATAGTTGACTTTAAGAAAAAAGTA
This sequence comes from Linepithema humile, assembly GCF_040581485.1. Lineage (NCBI taxonomy): Eukaryota > Metazoa > Arthropoda > Insecta > Hymenoptera > Formicidae > Linepithema > Linepithema humile. Next base: position 12,507,786 of record NC_090134.1, on the reverse strand, counting down.
TATATATTTAAGAAGAAAGTATATTATATCATATCTGCTAAATATAGCTTAAATATAGCTCTGCTAGATTTTTTCTTAAAGACAACTATGTGTTTTTTTTATACCAATTGATTCCTCTCATTATTTTGTGCATAAAAGTGTTGATGTAAGATAATTGAAAAATGAATATTTAACGAGATATTTTATAGTTTATGTAAAATTATGTCAAATTAAAGTATAAAATATCTTGTAAACCATTCAATTTTTGGCCATCCTAGTCTTATAGCTTTTTACGACAAATATTACGAGAAATCGATTTATATAAAAAAAATTAGTGTCCTTCCATTTGAAAAAATAAAGATGACCTTTAAATATTAGAAACGCTTCCATTCAAGATCAAACTAATATCCCTATCTTCTTTCCCCCTCCAAATCCTACAACTTTTATTTAAAAAATTTTTTGTTTTAACGCGGTATTTCAGAGATATTTAAGTGGATTATTTAAAATGGGACATCTTGTATAAAAATAAAAACATAATTTGCAAAAATTATTTTTTATTTTTTAATAAAAAGTACAATTTTTATAAATATTTTTATAAATAATGTTTCCTAGGCCTTCTCGGCCACCTCGGCCTCCTCGGCCCCCTCGGCCTCCTCGGCCTCCTCGGTCTCCTCTACCCCCTCGACCTCCTCTATCCCCTCGACCTTCTCGACCCCCTCGGCCCCTTCGGCCCCCTCGGCCCCTTCGGCCCCCTCGACCTCCACGGTCACTTTGGCCACCACGGTCCCTTCGGCCACCTCGGCTGTCCTGGCCACCTCGGTCACCTCGGCCACCCTGGTCAGCGGTCCGCTCGTCCTGTTCTTCGTTTGTATCTGAAAAATAAACATAAGTAATTAAAAAGTGCAAAATTGTATTATTTATTGCCGGTTATTATTACACTATAAATTATTGTTCAAATTATTATTATAAGACAGAAATATTAATTTTAACGAATCTAATCTAAATATAAAACACTTTTAGTATAAATAGACAAATACCGTTTTCATTCAATTGTTCTTGCAACTCTTTTTGATGTTGCTGCTGCTGCTGCTGCTGCTGCAAGTACATTAGGTGGTACTGCAGCTGCTGTTGGTTTGCCATCATTCGATCTAATTGTTGCTGCTGTGCAGCGATTTTTTGCTCCAAATCTTCTGCAAAAATAAAAAGAATAAATATATAAATAAAATATAAAATTAAAATAAAATTAAAATAAAAATAAAAGTCAAGTTAAATTATATAAATATAGTTAAGTTATATAAATTAAGTTAAGTTAATAAAGTTAAGTTATATAAATTTTTGACCGTATATAGAGAATATAGACCGAATATAGAGAAATTACTGAAAATAAATGTATAAAATATTTAATGTTATAAGTAATTAAATTTTTAATAATTTCTCTACATATTTTATTTCTCTATCTAAATAGCTAACAATCTTAACACACTTCTTCCGTCTGTTTCAAGTCCGTCTGTTTTGCGTTTACTCACTCGCGTTTACGTCTCGCGGTCGACTCTGTACACATCAATAATATATAATGCCTAATATCATAACACATTGTTCACTTTTTAATAGTTACCGTCGGTTACGGTCGATTGAAAATCTTGGTTCTTATATATAAACACATATATAAAATATTTTTCTAATACGAATAATTATAATTTTATTCTCTACTTACGGGACATTGTTCCACTGCGTGCTGCTGTTGAAACAAAACTGGCGTCTTGAAGAATTAATTCTGTCACCTTATACTGGCAAGTAAACATATTATATATGTGTTTGTCACATTTTCGTATTCAGACAGTTGACTCGCGTTGCAAGGATCCCGACTGTAAGTCTTTCGAATTATTATTTATTTTCTCTATTGTTCTCGAATTTACTGTTTTTATCTATTTTTCACTTAATTGAAAAATGGGTGATAAATCAAAAAATACACGTAAGCGAAGCTTTTCGGAATCTTGGCTTCATGATGATCGTTTTAAATCTTGGATACGCAAAGTATCATCAGATGAAAACCTTTTTTATTGTACTATATGCGATAAAAATATGTCATGCTCCACATCGCATGTTGCAAGACATGCGGATTCTACGTGTCATAAAAATAAAATTAAAGAAAATTTATCATCGTTATCAGATAATGATGTAAGTCCGAGAACAAAAATATCACGACAATCCAGCAACTTTAAATTTCAGCAACAATGGTTAGATATAGAGCTATTTAAGCCATGGTTACGCAAAGTGTCACATGACGAGCGTTTATTTTTTTGCACATTTTGTAATAAATCTTATATGGGTGATATATCGCACGTCTATCGTCATGAAAATTCCAAAGGACACAACGAACAATGTAAATTACAAAGAAAAATATCAAATGAAGATGTCGACATGAGAGACGAATCGCTTTTATCTTTTGAAGATTTATCTTTTGAAGAGCAAAGAAAATCAGCAGAAATTCGATATGCTGCGTTAATCGCTGATAGAAATATTCCATTTCAAACTGCGAAAGATATTCTTAATTTTTTCCAAGAAATAGGAAAAGATTCTTGCATATTACAAAAAATGTGTATGAGTCGAAAGAAATGTACAAATATTATTTCTAACGTTTTATGTCCGATTGAAACGGACCGTGTGGTGAACAGCATTCAAAATACTAAATTTTCCATTTTTATAGATGAAACGTCTGATATTTGTAATGAAAAATGGATGACGTTTCTTGTCCGATTTGTTGATCCTAAAACATTAGATATTAGCACGCAATTAGTAAAATTAATTAATATCGACGCAAAAAGTAGCAGTGCGGACAAAATATTTAATGCATTTAAAACTGAGATGTTGAAATTAATGATCCCATTTTCAAATGTTATTGCTTTGTCATGCGACAATGCGCCTGTTATGACAGGAAAATATATATCATTTAAAAGAAAGTTGGAAGAAACTTGTAAACATTTATTAACTATTTCATGTCCATGTCATTCCGCTGCATTGGTTGCACATTCTGCATGTGCTAAAATACCAGATTATTGCGAAGAATTTGTAAAAAAGATTTCAAGTTATATTAACAGTAGTCCCAAGCGTTTGGCTATTTATAGAGAATTTAGTGATTGCTTTTTGGAAACAAGTCGCAAAATTTTACGATTGTCCGATACACGGTGGCTTTCTCACCATTCATGTATTGAAAGAATTCTTGAATCTTGGGATTCTCTCAAGCTTTTTCTTACTGATATGGTGTTGACAGAAAAATCAAAGTCTGCAGAAAATTTAATGCTTATAATGCAACGTCATGATGTAAAAGCATATTTTTTATTTTTAGAACATATTTTAAATACTTTTAATTCATTTAATGCATTTTTTCAAGCAGCGGAAACTAGAGTTCATTTATTGCAACCAAAATCAGTAAAATTTCTAACCACAATCTGTGAATACTTTTTGAAACCAGAATTGTTAAAAAATGTATGTAATAATATTCAATTTTCTCAACAAGAGAATCAAAAATCTCTAAATGAAGTAAATTTAGGATTCGAATGTGAGGAATATCTCGATAAATTAATGAAAGAAGGACACACAGACATAGTTGCACATGTCCGAAAGAATTGTTTGCAATTTTGCGTCACTGCTGCAGAAGAAATTAGTAAAAGATTACCAATTAATGACAAATTTTTGTCTAAATTGAAAGTTTTAGAAGCAAACGTAGCTTTATCGGATAGTGACAGAGAAATATCATTCAATGATGTCTCTTTTATCGCTCAAACTTTTGGTGGTTTTGACGAAGATGGTTTAAAGAAAGAATGGTATCTTTTATATCATGATTTTACACAAGTAAAAAAAGAAAATCTTTCAAAATTAAATTTTGATGACATGTGGAAAGAAATTTTACAAAGTCAGAACTCTATTAACATTGCAAAATATCCCAATTTAAAATCTTTTTTGAATGCTGTTAGATCACTTCCAAATTCGAATGCTGATTCAGAAAGAGTGTTTTCTGTTTTATCAGATATAAAAACAAAAAAACGCAATAAACTTTCGGTTACCAATGTAAATGCTCTTTGTGTTCTAAAATCGGCTTTAAAGTCTAGAAAAGAAACGGTTCTAAACATGGTAATTGATGAAAACCATTTGTCTCTCATGTCGGCAAAGACATTATATGCTAGTAGCCCCATGAAAAAAAAAAGTAATATAACGCTACATGCTGCAGATATTGATGATGTTGCTGGACCGTCAATATCAAAATAACATATAATAATTTTTAAATAAAATAATAAAACATTTTACAAGCATTGCAGGCATAATAAATACAAAATATAGTTTGTATTTATAAAAAATTATAAAGTAAGTAATTTTCCCAACTCGCCAATATACGCGCAACGCGCAAAAGTACAAGTACAGTGAGTATACAAAGTACAGTAAGTATATAGATACAAAAATACAGTGTCAACTACTGTAAATTATTTTAACCTGTAAATAACAGGTGTAAAAAAAAGTGGTACAATAGGGCTCCAGGCGACGATCCACTTAAAAAAAAATCGAACGCGCCATAAGTGGAACCTCAAAGGTGGTGCGGAAAACCACTACTTATTAATAGTATTAATAAAATTACCAATCTACATCTATTTGACTGCAGTTTTAATATGCTACTGTGTTCTTCCACTAATCTCCACAGTACATGTATATGTAGTTACTGCAGTAACTCTTGCTAATATGCAGTAGTTTAAAATAAATAATTAAAAGCTTTGCAGGCGTGTAATCTTTTATGTTGATAAATGTAAAATAACAAGCATGGCTAAACGAGTAAGGCGAATGGCAAGAATATTAAAAATCTCGTGTTTGAAAACTGTGATTTTGTAACTTTTTTTTCTTTTTTGATATTTATTTTAAGTAAATTATTAGATAATGTTTTTGGCTAAAAAAAATTATTTTATCTTTATTAAAAATATTCGCATATGTTAAATTAGCACTTTGTTGCAACATTGTAAAATAACTTCATTTTTCTATTAACAATAGCAGATCTGTATTATTTCTAAAATTGTTAGTTTAATATATGCGAATATTAATAATAAATAGAAAATATTATTTTTTTGGGCAAAAAAATATTATCTAATAATTTACTATGTTAGAAACAAATGTGGAAAAAAGAAAAAAAAGTTGCACGAAGCAGGTTTCGAACAGGTGATCTCTAATATTCCAGCCACTCGCCTCAGAATTTCTTTTCTGAATCAGAAACGCTTGCTTTTAACATGCAAGTAGCATGCATTTATCGTCTGTTGTGTCGGCTCGGTGGAAGGGAGCGTTCGCTCTCTTCCATTGGTTGAACGGCCGAGCTCACACGGATACGTGACGTAGCACTTCTGGAAGGTTGTGTGAGGCAGCGGAGCCGGGACCGCTGTGGGAAATATCGCATCACTGAGCCCGGTAGTAGATATCGCATCACTGATCGGAACCAAAAAGTCATGGACGTAGCACGGAAGAGACCCAAAAAATCGTGGACATTGCCTACGGGATTCGTGGACATTGGCTACGTAGTTCAATGTGCACGTTTTGTGCACATAGAGGCGCTAACCCACGGAAACACGTAAAATGCGGGCATGTCCACTCTCAGTCTTCTCTCTGCTTTTAGGTTAGTTGTGTGTGTGTGTGTGTGTGTGTGTTGTGTGTGTGTTTGTGTTATGTGCTACGAAACCCGGCTGAAAAAAATGGGTTGAAGGCATTCTGAAGGATAAAAAAGTGTACGTATTATACATAAATTTTGCAACATTTTTGCAAACATTTATATTATTTAGTTACATACATTCATATTCTAATTTCTGTAAAATACTTTTATTCATGTGCTTCATGTGTATATATTATGTATATTATGCTCCATATTAAGTATATTCACATCAAAGTATCTATGTAAAAAGTTAATATCATTTTGTATATTGTATATATTTTTATAATAAATGTATATGTCATATAACTTATTTATAAAGCATGAAATATAAAGGTATTTTTAGTTTCTTGTATGTATCATTTGTAAAAAAATCTTGATAAAAAAAACATTAATTTTGTGACTTGCAATAATCTGTTTCAATATATACTTTTTTTAAATACTTACAACTTTAAATACTTAGCCTTATTTTATGCGTTTAGAAGGGAAGAGAGAAAAAATATCAGGGCGCGAGTGGCTAAGCCGAGAAATAAACCCGGATCTTCCGCTTGCCGAGCGAATGTTCTGACCACTAAACTACTCAGACCCCACGCTTCTAACATTTATTTCTCTTAGATTAGGAAATCAACAAATCTGTAGGACGTAAACGCGTCATAATGCGTCATAATCATTTCCCGGCTTAGCCACTCGCGCCCTGATATTTTTTCTATCTTCCCTTCTTTCTAATAATTCCTATCAGTACATACTGATTCTCCATATGTGAGAACAATGTACTAAAATTTTCGTACACTTTAAGTATCTCGAACCAGAGATCGGTGTGCAAATTTAACTGTCTCACGTAAACTAACAAATTAATTTCTTTAAGAAAAATTATAATTTTGCACTAACATCCCGCGACGGCTCTCTATGCCTTTCTTATATTAATTGATATTTAAGTTTTGTTGCAAAGTTATTAACCAGAGTACTAAACTAAAGAAATAAAAGAGAAGAGAAGACTGTAATGAGATAGAACAATATATTTATTATATTACATTTTTTATATATGTATAATAATATTGTAATTTTGTTGTTATATAATCTAAAGTATAAAATAAACTATTTCTACAAATTTTTTATTTACTTTTTAATTTGTTGTCTTATAAAATAAATTGTACAATATTACATATAATGTATTATTTATATTAAAATATTTCATAGATCATCATAATGCAGTCCTCTTCTAACGTAGTCATACTGCCATAAAACTTCACCAGGTTGTGTCACGAAATAATCAGCCAATTTGTCTCTCTGCTTATATGCAATTGTAGTTGCATGATGCATCGAAGTAGGTGGAATGTCTTTAAATGCATTTCCAACATCTCGCCGCCACTCTCCAAGAATGATATTGCCTGCTGCATCTTCCGAATCTATAAAATTCGGAGGGCAATACACTCTATTCTCTACTTGTGCAAAGTCTTTCTCAAATTTTATAAAATTATGCAAACATATTGTTGACATAACGACCGTGTCCACATATTTAGGATGCATATGAATTGGCTTTCGATAAATTCTCCACCTTGATGATAAAATTCCAAAGATATTTTCGACAGTGCGTCTTGCTCTAGACAATCTAAAATTAATAAAATACATAAGAGAGAGATTAAAATAGATAGAAGTAATACACATGTTATTATTACATTATATATAATTATTATTATATTACAAGTATATAAAAAAATTACTAACCTGTAATTAAATATTTTTTTTTTTTTTTTATTAAGTAATTTTCCACAGTAAGGTCTCATCTGATTAGTACTAATTGGAAAACCACGGTCACCAAGAAAAACATATGGTAATTTAATGTTGCTTCCAGGAAGATTTATTAAATTTTTAGGAATATTTAATGTTCCTTCTTGTAGTGCTGAATAAATATCAGAAGACGTAAAAATGCTACCATCGCTATTGCCACCGTATGAGCCAACATCGACCAATGTAAACATGTATCTATAATCACATGCAGCCATCAACACAATACTATATGTCTTTTTATAATTGTAGAATAAACTCCCAGAATTAGGTGGCGCTTGTATTTCTATGTGTTTTCCATCGAAGGATCCAACACAATTAGGAAAATTCCAATTTTCCAAGTAACCAGCGCTAATAGTTTTCCATTCTTCTTTGGTAGGCAAACGGAGATATATAGGTTGAAATATTTTTACTATAATTGAACATGTTTTGTGGATAATTTTCCGCACAGTTGATTCTCCATATCTAAAAGCCAGTGCAATGGACAGTATTTGATCACCAGTTGCTAAATATCTGCAAAAAAAAATGATTGATATATATGAATAGAACAAAATACTATACACACACACACAACATTTGTAAAATAATTATACTACACATGTTTGCATTTTTTTTTCATTTAACAAAACACAAAATAAAAAAAATTAATAACTAAGTACCTTAAAGTTATGATCAACCGTTGCTCTGGATTAAAAGCTCGTTTGCTCACTTTGATCAAAAAAGGTTTTGTCATCTGTAGTAGTTGATAAAAAGTTTCTTTCCTCATCCTCACATATCGAAAAAAGATATCAGCATCATTATTTTTTAATTCATAAAAAAGATGCTCATAATCCCTAAATATGGGACGTGCGATATTGATAGGTCTAACCCACCACCTCCGATTTGACCACCTTTTTCTTCGTTTTTTTTTCTCGTAACAAGGCCAATAAACATAATTGCAACACAGACAAAATGAGAAATTCATCATCCTCCATCATCTATACTTTGCTGTTCTGTGCTATTCTGTCCAATTATATATAGGAATTCAACACTTAAAAATATATAAATATATTGGTAACAAAAAATTATTCTTATATTCTTAATATATCATATTATTTTTACATCTACGTATAACAAACTATTAGTATTTGTTTAATTTGTATTAAAAATTGTAAATGCCAACTTATATGCATGAATTAAATAAACTAAAAAAATTAACTAACATTTTACTTTAAAAAATCCAGACATGTAATTTATACAAAAAGTCTTTAATTAAATTAGATAAATATATAAATTTAATAGAATAAAATTCTAAAAAATATTTACCTTCACATATGTAGTATTATATTTTTGAAATCCAAGAGTCTCCTTGCAAATAAAATAAATTGCAAAGTTAGTTAGAACGTGTGAAAGATCATTGGCCGATGCGTGGCGCTCGCAGCAACTCACGCGTATATGCATAAAGTTTGTGCGTTGCTGTTAGTTATGTTATGCGCTATGTCTTATGCATTACGCATTATGTAAAAGCTTGTGCTCTCGGCTATATTATGTATGAAGGCATAGCACAGACTCTGAAATCTCGACTTAACGTCCCTAATCGTTTGCAAATTATCGTCCAAGAATTCAATCTTCCTCAACTGAGAGCACCATTCTTTGGAGTCGAGTATGCATCACTCGATAATGAAGAAAATAATCGACTCATTGGATTTCCTGAACTTTCGATGGATGATCTGTACTACTTGAGTCTCGGACCTTATCAAATACGCAATGCAATTTCATACTATGAACAGTATCAGAAAGAAGGAATATTCTTGATGCAGAAGTTTAATCCAAGACCGAAGCACCCGTCAGCAGCTTTGAACTATGAGAAGTATGGTATCTCAGTTGAAGAACCTACATTGATTAAGGCGCATATGAAATCTCGTTACCGTGGTGGTCAGTATCACTACATTTTTGTTTTGATAGATAAAGCAAAAACTGGACGGGATTCTATTCGTGAGTACTATTGTACTTATCAAAGTGGTGCTCGGACTACTCGGATTGCAATCATGTAATGACAATTGTATGGTTCCTTGGATTTGCTCAATACCATCGGATACAAATACCCAATCCTGAAATATGCAATGTATCTATCACGATTCACAAAACAACCCTGCATAGTAAGAGGCAAGGGGACTCACCTTAAAAAAGCACCCCAATCTGTGAGAGGCAAGGGAACTCATTTTAAAAAAGCACCCCAATCTGTGAGAGGCAAGGGGACTTACCTTAAGAAAGCACCCCAATCTGTGAGAAGCAAAGGGACTCACCTTAAAAAAGCATCCCAATCTGTGAGAGGCAAGGAGACTCACCTTAAAAAAGCACCCCAATCTGTGAGAGGCAAGGGGACTCACCTTAAAAAAGCACCCCAATCTGTAAGAGGCAAGGGGACTCTCAGCAGAAAAGCATCTCAATCCGTGAAAGGCGATGTCACGTGTAGCGGTTGAAATAAGAACTACTACATAGAATAAAGAAAAGATCGAATTGTGTTTTTAGATAACTATATTTTAGCTTGATGTTGACGATACAATGTACAGATGAAGAGAGAGAATAAATAAAACTGATTAACAAAATACAAATGTTGTTAAGATAAATATATTATTTCTATGGCAATAAATCAATAACTTGTTACATAGTTGCTAATCACAACTCAACGTCGGTAACTAAGATTATCTCTTTATTGGTAAAGTCAGTCTGTTCTTTTTTTGACTCGACGATTGCCACACACGTGTCACTTCAACTCCATCTATTTCGGGGAATTTTCATGCTAGATGAAAACTAAGGTCATATTTCAATCCGGCATAAAAATCCATAAGAAATGGTATGTTTCACTTCGTTATATATATTTTATTCCTTGGTATGGATACTTAAAGAGTTTTGTGTACTTTTATGGATTATGAGAAATCATCACTTTCAACCCTTTATATCTCCGGAACCGCGCTTATGCTCATCTTACAATTTCTCTGGGAATAATGTTCCATCATACAGTACTATTTGGCATAAAAAAAAGTTTGAAATTCGAGGTCCAAAAAATGGGCTAAAAAACAGGTCTTTTTGCCATCACTCTTTAAAAAATTTTTTTATTTTTGAATTAAATACTTTTATTTAAAAAAAAATTTTTATTTAACTAGATACAGATATAAAAAAAAATAACTAGATACAGATGCAATTATTTTAAAAAGTATACTTATGTTCGCGATCGAAATGAGACTCCGATCGGAACAGAGAGGTGCCGGGTGCGCTCAGAGAGAGCGGAGGGTCAGATTGGCGGCGAGGAAAGAACGGAGCGAGCAACAAAAGGAGCGAGAAGGAGAGAGAACGCTGGCGGTTGCACAAAACGGCAACCGAGCGAGAGAGAGAGAGCCAAATAGAATTAAGTGAGCGAAAAGTGAGGACCCGCAGACGCGGCGAAAACGGATCAAATCGAATGAGCGCGATAAATGTTTGTAGAGCGATGATATTTGCAGAATAATGCACTTTATTGTCAACAATTAATTAAACGAATTAACAAAAGGTTCGCTGGCGATTAAGCCCGTCGAATAAGTTCACGCGACAAGCGTCTAAATCTCACAATAAGAAAAGACTCGAGAGACAGTTGATATCGAGGCCCGAAATTAAGTTTTCGTACGCTTGAAACAAAAATGAGAAACTAATTAATAGCACTCAGCGACTTGAAGCGTCTTCTCACTCGGAATTGAAGAAGGCTTCTGGATTTGCAAAAATGACCGAGTGAGGCGACTGTCCAGTTGATCTGCTTGCGACCGCCTTTTTCACAGCGGAGAGAGGGCCGGATGGTCTATGATGATTCGTGCAGACCTAAATTCGAGCGCCACACAGTGGACCGAAACTCTACTGTGCCATTCAAAATTCGTTCTCTGCCTCAATTTTTATCGGATCTTAATAATTTTTTTTTTTAAATGCTCAGAAAACATAGAGCTTTAAGATAAGATTGCGCGTTTTTTGATATTAAAGCTTTGAGATAGAAAATTTGGCAGTAAAGTATTGAATAATGAGAAAATGTGCAATGTTTGAAAAATTACTCTCTGTATGTGACTTTTTTTTGCATGTGTTTATGTGTTTATAAGTGATTGTCTATGTGTGTGTGTGTGTGTGTGTGTGTGTGTGTGTGTGTGTGTGTGTGTGTGTGTGTGTGTGTATTTAATAAAAGAAAATTAAAAAAATTAAAAATGTATTTAAAATATAATTAATCAAATATTAATTATAATCAGAGTAATAATTTGTAATATCTTATATAATAAGAAGTTTAATTTCTAATAAAGGACGCGTCCTTATCCCAATCACTGAATTATGAATACACCAATACGCTAAAAAAATAATCATTTTTAAAGTCTTTTACATTCTTCGAAGATTTTATGTTAAATTTTATTAGAAATTAAACTTCTTATTATATAAGATATTACAAATTATTACTCTGATTATAATTAATATTTGATTAATTATATTTTAAATACATTTTTAATTTTTTTAATTTTCTTTTATCAAATACACACACACACACACACACACACACATACACACATAGACAATCACTTATAAACACATAAACACATGCAAAAAAAAGTCACATACAGAGAGTAATTTTTCAAGCATTGCACATTTTCTCATTATTCAATACTTTACTGCCAAATTTTCTATCTCAAAGCTTCAATATCAAAAAACGCGCAATCTTATCTTAAAGCTCTATGTTTCCTGAGCATTTAAAAAAAAAAATTATTAAGATCCGATAAAAATTGAGGCAGAGAACGAATTTTGAATGGCACAGTAGAGTTTCGGTCCACTGTGCGCCAGAGAGGGGAACGCTATCTCTGATGGTTTTGAAAGTTTCGACTTTTCAACGCTTCTCTTGTGGCCTTCGCTGTTAGAAGGAAAAATAAAAACAATAGCAGCGGCTCGCTCGAGATTGTTTACCGAAGCATGTTTTTCCGCTGTGAACGCTAAACATAGTCATATTCTGCCCGTTACTATGAATTTATTACAATGTGTACGATAATAAATTATAAAGACGAAATTATAGAAATATATGACGAAAAATTATAAAAACGACATAACGCACGCAGCGCGAAGTTTGATCGTTAACAACTTAAGAAAAATTAACTAGATATAAACACAAATATCATTTTTAAATTTAAATAACTAGATATAGAAGCAAAAGTAACTAGATACAGATGCAATTATTTTAAAATGTATACTTGAAAAAAAATTAACTAAATGTAGATATGAATATAATTTTTAAATAAATAACTAGATAAAGATGCAAAAATAACTAAATACAATCTTATCGATGCTTATTGGTTAAAAAGCTATAAGCGCAATAAATAATCCTTTTTCGTAATATATATACAACTTTTTTCGAAAGGTTTTTTATTTAAACTTGGCGTCATTTTCTGATATCACCTCTTTTATAGGCAGAATATATAGCGAATTTTTATTTGGTATATACAACTTTTTTTAAAAGTACAATTTTTTTGGAAAGGTTTTTTTATAATAAATATATACAATTTTTTTAAAAAGATTTTTTTATAATATATTTTTAAAAATATAATTTTTGGAAAGATTTTTATAATATATACAACTTTTTTTGGAAAGGTTTTTTGAGAGAAAAACTTTTTTTTAATATAATATATTTTTAAAAAAGTTTTTTATGAGGAAAACTTTTTTTGAAAAAAATTTTTTGGAAAGGTTTTTTTATAAGGAAAACTTTTTTTGAAAAGGCAGCTTTTTTTGAAAGGTTTTTTATGAGGAAAACATTTTTAATATAACAAGGCGTGTACTTGGCGCCCTTTTTTTACCTTTTTTTAAAAAAAAGGTTTTTTTTAGGAGATATTATTTCTTTTTTTTAGTAAAAATAATTTTAATAGATATAATTCTTTTTTTTTAGTAAAAATAATGGTAATAATATCCCACCACCACCCCCGTCATATTTTCAATACGACAATCCTCTTTTTGATTATAAAAATCTTAATTTATACAAACCTAATAATTTTTTTTAATACTTTGCAACATGTTTTATAAGAAAATTATTAGTGATCATAAAAAGGGTATAAAAAAACCATCTGTATTTCTAAGTTATTGCGTTTTTTCATATAAAAACATTACTTTTGATCAAATTTCTGTAAGAAAATGACAAAAACATCTTTAGCACCTCTAGGCCATTGTCTTTTTTTAATTAGCGTGTCGTCAGCTTCAATCCAAGTGTTAGACATTTCTTCTCTACATATACTTGTGTAATGACCTTTTTCGATAGATGGTCCGTGATGAAGTATAGCACTCATTACTTTGTACAATTGTCCAACAATCATTATTTTAGTTGTTGGAACAGCACGCAAAGTAAACTTATCTGTTTTTGCTGATTTACCGTCTTGAATTGGTATTAAATAAATGACAATTATATCTCTGCTTAATGTAAATTCACTTTTATTTAATATGTCCTGTACAATTTTCGCATGATTTGTTGTGTAATTGACACCAATGGGAAAATGTTAAGTTTAATAATTCATTAAGAACATAACTTTGTTTCTTGCATTTATTTATTGGAATTGAAATAAAAATATTATTATTAACAATAGTCTTTGTATAATCACAATTTTTGCATTTTTTAATGGTAGTAACTTGATGCTCCATTAAATTTTTTATACTATCGTATTTTATACATAGAGCAGTAAAGAATTCACATGCATCTCGTTTAACACTTTTGGAAAAATACTCTCCTAAAGATTGCCGTATAACATATATATTCAAGTTATACACTTTATTTTCATAATGACACATTAATACATTTAAATCGTTTAGTTTATCATAATAGATATTTGTTTTCTAATGGAATTTAAATGTAACAAACATTGTAATACTGCATTTGCATAACATGAAACTTCATCTACATTTTGGAAACCATACATGTTCCAAGTAATATTTTTTCGAACCTTCTCATGTGACTCTTGAATAGAATTAACTACTTTTGGTACTGCCCATAAAACATCTTTTATTCTACAATATTGCTCTTTTGCAAGAAAAATGGTTTTTGTTTCTACATTGTTTAATCGTTTTAATCGATTATATTCAATAATAGCTTCTTCACTAACTGTTATAGATGAAGGATCAAAATTAATCAAATGTAACCCATCTGAAGATGTTAGTCGTGACAAAGCAACGTAAATTTGACCATGACTAAATACAGAATTACCTATATTCATAATAGCATTCTGCAAACTCAATCCTTGGCTTTTATGAATAGTAATTCCATAACTCAGAGACAATGGAAATTGTTCTCTAATAACATACACTCTATCCATTACCTCAAATTTAACACTTACTCTTTCAATTAAATATTCCGAACCTGATGGTAAAAGAAGTTTAATTTTTTCTACGTGATCGGTAGACATATCTTGTACAATCGAAATCACTTGAGCAATCGTGCCGTTTACAAGACCTAAAGTAGCATCTATGTTACGTCTCATAACATTTGCTCCAACTTTTATAACAATACGTTTCGAAAGCTCAGCTGTTTTAAAGTTATCCTCATCATTATTTTCCAATACTTTTAACACTTTCTTTCTTACATATGAGTTACACTTGACCGTATCTTCAGCAACTAATACTATTTCTTTCGAAGAAATACGACTTAACATTGCAGTCTTTAAAACATCACACATGTGACAAGTAGGCAGTAAACAAACAGTATCTGATGTCATATCATTAATAAAATTACACAATTCGTTTAATCTAGACTCGAAGGAATCTCCCTCAAAAGATATTTTTCTCTTTTGTAGAATGTCAGAATCGGATTTTGTTAGTAAACCAATACGAGCTCTCGATAATAACTCACGATAAGATCCATCTCCTTTCTGACTCATATTAATTGTCAATTCATCATAATTAAATAATGTCGTCCACAAATTTGCAGCTCCTTAGCAACCGAAATATTTATCTATCTTTTCCTTTGAGAAGTTTGCAAAGATAAAATCTTCACGTACAGGAGGTAATTGAAGCAAATCTCCAAACAGAAGAATATGCTTTTTTCCAAACCAACTATCATCGCAATCGCTTGTGTCAAATATTTCACACAATCGAAGATGTATGTACATAAAAGTCAAATTAAATATCATTGATACTTCATCAATTATAAAAAGAATAACATCCTTTAGTTCCGCTCGCAGAATTGGTAACACATGGTCAGACAATTTTCTATATTTAGAAGTATAACCATGTTCAACAGGTAATTGAAGCAATCTATGAACTGTCAAGCCGTCTATATTAAACGCTGCTATGCCAGTAGATGTTGATACAGCAGTATCTTTTTTGAGATTTTGTTTGATTCAACATATAACAAATTTTAATTAAAAAGCTTTTTCCAGTACCACCTTCTCCACTAACATACAGTCGCAATGTTGAATTATCTGACTGTATAATGCTAATGATTCTGTCAAATACTCTTTTCTGATCTATATTTAATTGTCCTATCATTTCAGAAACATCAATGTCTTGAATATTCTTATCACCGAGAGTAGTATGGCTATGGGAGTTCTAACCCAGGAGCAATGAGGGGGGTGCGGGTGAAGAGGGGAAGGAGGGGTATCAGGTTACAGTGGAGGGGGTAATGACGTCATCGTTTTGGAGGAGAGGGGGTAAATTTGGAGTGGAGGGGGAGACGAGGGAGGTGCGGGGGAGGGGAAGGTATCGGATTACATCAATTCCTGGAAGAGATAACGATTCCTGGAAAAGATAAGATAAGGATTGTTTATACAAACATGAGTTATTGAGAGATAAGGATTGTTTATACAAAAATGATTCATAGTTCCGAGAATTGTTTATATCCTTTGCATGCACGTGCAGGTTTTTTCTACACAAGTAGAGCGCCTGTTTAAATTACATCATCGCTATTTTTAGAACAGACAATGGAGGAGGTGATAAGCGGGTATATATGGTCCATTAAGAACAAGTCACGGTATCAGTCGAAATGTTCATCGTGATTTCGGACGAACGCGACTTCCTGAGCCTGTCGGCGGAGGCATTAGAATTCGTGCCAAAGGTGCTTCTTGTGAACAAGTTTGCTCACTTTGTGGACCAAGTGTGGGAGTAACTTCCGGAACATATAAGAGCGGATCCGGAAGTGCAGGGATATCGTCGGTGCAACGAGCATCACAATCAACCGTGGCAGCGCGACTACATCGACGGACCCGCGCCATATGTTAAAGATTGCACTCTGTGCAAATTAAAATAGGTAAATAAAAAAATATTTTCTCTAAATTATAATTTTTTAATTTTTATATTATTTTAATAATTTTTAATAATTTTAATAATTTTTTAAATAATGATTTCATAGTGTTTAGAAACGTTTATAAACGGGTATTTAAATCTAAAGAAACTATCATAATATATACATCATTACAACTTTATAAATTGTTTTAGGTTCACAATGAACAAGCATCAACCGAAAAGTCTCACCGAGCTTGCACGCAAAGCTATAAACAATAACATCAAATCTGTACCGCATCTCATGGACCTCGCGCTTCCACCGAGGCTCATTTTTGACCTGGAGGAAACGTTTGCAGAGGATCGTCATGATTATGAACAACTATTATCAGGACATACTACCCAAGGCGATTTGTACAAGATTCTAAAAAGAAATCTATTCTTCGAATGTTGGCCTCAGACTGTCTCACCGGGGCAAATGGCAGCTCTAAGGAGGTATACGGAAGAAGATGTACCCTTTGGTTATCACTCTCAGACACTAATCAGTGAGTGGTACACCTACAACTACGCCGGTCGGGCATATAAATTATGCCATCAATGTTGTGATAAATCATTCGAGAAAGACTGAACTGAGTTTTGTTACGTATGGAAATAAAACTATCTGCAATAGTCACCAGTTACTAGCACATGTGAAAAATCTAGACAATTGATGTCACCTGTGTTTCCATGTATCACTCTTTTCGATAAATGATTGGATTCATACAAGAGGTATTAACGAGCAAATTGAATTTGTGTGGGAATTAAAATATGATAATTATTGTTATTGCAAAGGCGATGATGATGATGATGATGATGATGATGATGATGATGATGAAATTTGTAATCGTTACCATACATGTGAGCATTGTAGAAATTATGTGCAACCCACTGGATATCTTTTTACATGGCGAACAGAGTTTGATGAAAAGATTTTCAATAGGCTATGATTTTGGAGTCTTCGGTGGCTAAATCACATGTAGTGAGATGTAGATGTGACTTTTGCGAATTACTCTTAATGTACGAAGAAAGATCATACCCGATAAACAAGAATGAACCATGTATGCGGACCTAATCATTTTTTTAATAAATATAATTTAGCATTAAATTAATTTTTATTATTATTCCATCTTTCCCGTGCCTCATCTTATTCACTGACCTATCCTACTGCGAGATAAGCGCGCGTCATGTTACACTACATGATAGAAGGAAACGAGTGAACCAGTGACTATCATTTTTTCTCTTTTAATTGCGGCGAATAATATAGAGTGAATTATTTCAGTAGTTTATAATTGGTAAATAATATCATTGATATATTCTCTATTCTTCCAGCTTGTCAAAGATCATGTAGGTTAAACGTTAAAACTTTAGTTGAGTCTTTATTATATATAGAGTAAGCGTTCAAATCAGACAATATCATCTTCATATTTTTAATGTATTTAAAACAGTAATTTAGAAAATAAATACCTATTATCCGCGGTAAAATATAAATGTATAAATTCAATAGGAACTCTAATTTAAATCTAAACTTAATATGTAATTTAAGGATAGAAGGAGAAAGGAAAAAAATAATAATAATATAATTTAAATTAACAGTTTATAGTATAAACTTATTTCTAACTTAAATATGGGAGAAAGGTAAAAAAGCGCTATATTTTATAACAAAAATTATTTGGAATATATTTTTAAATTAGATGTGATAAAAGCATTAATTTTTAGGATAAGAGAAAAAATAAGGAGGAAAAAATAATAATATAATTTAAATTAACTGTCTATAGTATAAACTTATTTGTAATAATATTTTTAGGATAAAAGGAAAAATAAGGAGGAAAAAAAATAATAATATAATTTAAAATATAAAATTTATTTAAAAAAAAATGTGTACTATACATATGTGTGTGTGTGTGTGTGTGTGTGTGTGTGTGTGTGTGTGTTAAAATGTGATAAAAGATATAATATAATACAAATAATAATCCGCGGGTTCATCATCTGAAACAAAAAAAATTCTATTAATAATCCGAAAATATTAAATATGATACTTATTGAATGTGATACTTACGGTTGCACATCATCCGCAGAAAGCGCTTCCGCCGCCGCCTGCAATACTACCGCGGTGCGCGCCGCATCATTTTCCATCTGCTGGAACTGTGTAGTTAAAATTTCCAGCAGCCTTACAGCCGTCATCATGTTTCCCCGTATATCCTGCCTACAAGCAAAATAAAAAATAGTATAAGATTAAGAATAGTATAAGATTAAGAATAAATCTTTCATACGTAATATCAGTTAGCAATACTTACATCGATGTCAGTATTACCCCGTTTTCACACCCGTGTACATCGTAATCTACTCGGAAAGAGTGCAGCACGTGTTGCTGCTGCACAAGCCTCGTTGCCTCTTCAAATTGATGTACTGCACTGTGCAGGACGGCGATCCGGTCCGTCAGAGCCCTCAACAACTGCTCGATCTCGTTGATTTCCAAAGTATACAGTGCAGCCATTTTTTCAAACTCTCGCGAACTGCAGGAGACTTGTGACGATCCCAGCCTCCGACACATTTTTATAGTACATCCCTTAGATGTGGTGCAAATCTATGTGACCGCTCTACGGGGGTTATCTTTTCAAACATACTCCAAATTTATAATTGTGAAACATAATTCTTCTCCCGAGTAACCGAATATCGGTCGATAGGTGTTTGATAGATCTAGTATAAACTACTGCAGGATAAACAAATCTCATAAGAGATATCATAGCGACTCCATATAATGAGTTTGACACCCATGAAATTCTTCTCCCGAGTAACCGTATATCGGTCGATAGGTGTTTGATAGATCTAGTATAAACTACTGCGGGATAAACAATTCTCGTAACAGATATCATAGCGATTCCATAAGATAAAATCTTCGTAAATACTCGAGGGTATCTTACACTCATTTACAAACTACTGTGGGTTAAACAAATCTCATAAGAGATATCATAGCGACTCCATATAATGAGTTTGACACCCATGAAATTCTTCTCTCACGAGGCTGTTTTACACTTATGAAAAGTAAAAGTTAAAAGATGTATGATAAAGACGTTAAAAAACGTTGCATAGATGTTAAATTAATGTATGATATATGTTAAAAAATTGTTTCAACTGAATTTAGAACCTTTAACGCCTTTCACGATTACGAGGGGGGACGGGAGGCGCTTGAGTCGCCCTCGAACGAGGCTCGACTACAGCTATCGGCTTGTGGTACACTCCGCAATCCTTACACTTCTCGTATTCGGAAGTTTTTCTATTCTGATCAAGCTCCATTTTTTATACTTTTTTTCTCCACCGCGTGCACACTTTGAACTGATAAATTACTCTCTTCCGCACACCTTATATATAGCTCGACGCAAAAACGTCAATTTCGCTATAGTAATAAACGTTAAAAGACGTTTGATAGATGTTAAAAGTGGTTTAAGTAATGTTGAAAAAATGTAGAAAAGATGTTAAAAGTTGTACGTAAGACGGTCAACAATACGTTAAAAGATGTTACATAGATGTTAAAAGTAGTACGATAGACGTTCGATTGACGTTCAAAGACGTACAATAGACGTTCGATAGGTGTTCGATAGGTGTTCGATAGACGTTCTTACAAATAATAATTTATTATATTTCATGAGATAAGTGATAGGTCATATTGCATGGTGGATTATGAGTAGTATGTTGGCAGGTATGGGGCGTCACAACAAACCTCCACCACCTACCCCGTCTAGGCCCCCCGCAGTGGGTCTGGCGCCAAAACATTCCCCTACCCTTCTCTGACGGGATGGGAAAAAAAGATGGCGGCTACGGGCAAACAAGATGGCGGATGTTGACAAGATGGCGGAAATTTTTATTTTTCCGAATTGAGAAAATCCAAACGGGGTTCGAACCTGGATCGCTGGATTTCTAGTCCTGGTCCTAGTCTGCTGGGCTACCTATAGATCTGATGAAGTAAGTCGTAGGGTCGTATTTATGGCAGGCGTGGGATGACGCAAATTTTTATTTTTTTCCGAATTGAGAAAATTCAAACCGGGTTCGAACCTGGATCGCCGGGTTTCTAGTCCTGGTCCTAGTCTGCATGGCTACCTATAGATCTAATGAAGTAAGTCGTAGGGTCGTATTTATAGCTATGGGGCCTGGCACCCGCCCCATACCCATGGGGCCTGGCAGGTATGGGGCATCGAAACAAACGACGTCACACAGTCGCCTCACAAAGGGCCGTATTTATGATGGGGCCGCGTCTATATGAGGTACCCCGGACTCTCTGGCAGGTATGGGGCATCAAAACAAAGACGTCACACAGTCGCTTCTAGTCCGTGAAGGGAAGGGACGTATTTATGGTGGAGCCGCGTCTACATGAAGTACCCCGGACTCTCTGGCAGGTATGGGACATCAAAACAAACGACGTCACACAGTCGCCTCTAGTCCGTGAAGGGAAGGGACGTATTTATGGTGGAGCCGCGTCTACATGAGGTACCCCGGACTCTCTGGCAGGTATGGGAGAACGAAAAAACAACGTTACGGAGTCAAACGGTGGATTCTGCTAGACCGATATTCGACGAGATAGAGTGACGACTAAGGGGGCTCCTGTGCAAACGGTATAGAACGTGCGCCGGTATAGCAAACAAAAGAACGCAACGACGAATGATCGGACGACTTTTAGTCTGATATTCGGCATGCTGGTTAAGGTGGCAGCGATATCGCGTGAACAGGGTGAGCCACCCCTTTTCGCGGATTGAGCGTGCTGTATGGATTGGGGATGGCGAGTGCAGGAACATGCGAAAAGAGGAAGGAAACAAACACGAGAAATGGAATACAAAATTGTTTATTTGGAATTTTTCTTAATACATAATTGAACATTACAGTCAAAATATAAAAATATTTTATTTGACTTACTGAATACTTCTAAAAATATTATTTCAAAGCATGCATCGAAAAATGTTAAATATGTAACGGTCCGTAGCCCACCAAGGGCGCATCGAGCGCCGATAAAACTTTACCGAAAACATCGGCGGTCAATCGCCGAACGGACCCCCACATCCGACCGTTCCGAAATTCCGTTAGTGGGGACCCGCCGCCGAAACCGCCGATGCTTGCCGATCCGATGTCAGTCGGCCGCCAGCCGGGTATAAAAGAGGCCCGGCTGTACGTTTTCTCACCAGATCCTGTTCGCTGCTAGACAGCGAACATCACTCTACGAGCGTTTTCGTAGTCCGACCGAGCGTACTCGGCTTCTATGCCTTTTCCAGCACACGAGTGTTCTCGTGTAAGAGTGTACCGCCGAGCGTCCTCGGTATTCTTGCCTCAGCATACGAGTGTACTCGTATACCCGCCGAGCGTACTTGGCTCCTCTAGGCACCGATCTTCGTACAGCAGGCATTCCCGCGTACCTAGCTGGATCGCCGTTCTAATTCCGCCTTCGTACGAGCGTCCTCGTACTCCACCGAGCGCACTCGGCTTCTATAGGCACCGATCTTCGTGCAACGGGCATTCCCGTGCACCTAGCCGGATTGCCATTCTATTTCCGCCTTCGTACCAGCGTTCTCGTACTCCCGCCGAGCGTAATCGGCTTCTTGATCCATATATCGCGTCTCTTCGCCGGGATTTCAAATCATAATCCGTCCGGCAGACTAAACCTCGTCGACCAATCCGCGCCGCCGAGCAGTCCACATCGATCTATTATCGAACGGACTCGCGACACTCTACGAACGCACTCACCGACAGGCGCTCCGTCGTGTGCCAACTGTTACGACTCGATCACACAGCGCTTGCGCCGATCGTCCCGACGATCGCACTAAGACGCCTCACGTCAAACTTTATCATATTTCACCGTCGCTTTTATAATTATTTTACCGTTGCTTTTATACTTATTTCACGCTGCTTTAATAATTATTTCACCGTTGCTTTATAATTATTTCACCGTTGCTTTCATACTTATTTCACGCCGCTTTTATACTTATGTCGCCAATACTTTTATACTTGCCGATCCGAAGTCAGTCGGCCGCCAGCCGGGTATAAAAGAGGCCCGGCTGTACGTTTTCTCACCAGATCCTGTTCGCTGCTAGACAGCGAACATCACTCTACGAGCGTTCTCGTAGTCCGACCGAGCATACTCGGTCGTTGCTTTTATATTCCATTCGCCGCATCTTTATGCAAATCTTGCTACACTTATTGCAAACATACATTGCATGTACACACAGTCATCAGACTCATTATTTAAATAAACACATCTTATTTATTATTAATATTCACGTGCATTCTTTCTGACGTACCCCAACCGAACGAACCCGGATTCCGGCAAGCTATACCGCGTCCGAAAAAGCTCACACGGTTTCAAATATATAAAATAAAATGTTTTATTTGAAATTTTTTAAAATACATCGTTGAATATTACAACAAGTACTTGTACGTACTTTCGTTCGCTCATTTTTTTTACAATGAAAAATTTTGCGATATAAGCATACTATCAGTCTGTCGTTTTGGTTATAATCATCGGTGAAAAGACGAAGAAATTGCTCAAGGTTGTAACCAAGAGACAAATAGTAAAGAAACACGCAACAATATTGGCCGCATGTTTGCGAAAAAAATCCTTGTAGCTGCACGGTGTTCCATCGATACGTGGTGGAATTTCGTCGAAGTCGCGGATGAAATCGTTGATCCGAGTGTGGCGGGATTCCGTAACTATCGAAATATGTGCCGGTACCGTGCTCGTCGATGTAAAAGGCGACCCAGTGTCTTCCGGGGCGATCATGCTCGTCTGTATTAGCGACAATGGCTGTCGACCTCGTCCACACCCTCGGTAGTCTGTCGGCAGGATAGACTCCTGCATATCTGACATTGAGACGACGCAACGCATGTAAGATTTCCAGTGAATTCATTTGTCGCGTAACAAGACGGTGCTCGTGCGCGAGGAATTATTTGTATAGTAGAGTCGCAGAGGTTTATCTCCTTTCGCGTAGAGTAGACGTTCTCGAATGATTGTGCGAAGATGGTTTGTTGAGCGTTGCTATTGGTAGGATATTCTTCTTTCTTTACACACGGTATATCTTTTGCAATGTAATTACGTGATTGATTCTTGTCTTCTTCTTCTTCTTCTTCTTTTTTTTCCGTAGCGTTACGCCACGCCTCAATATTGCGAATTATATCGAGATTTTTATTCTTTTTCATAAAAACGCCGCTGTCAGCTTTTTCGCTTATGCTCCAATTTTTATGAGAAAGATCATCGCAGCTCGAAACGATGTTACACTCACTGCTGGTGTTTTGAGCGCCTATCCATCATTTCAATTTGCCGGCGTTGCGTAACGCGCAAAGAAATTTGTCTGTACAGCAAAATCGAAAACCGTGGTGAGAGCACCGATGTCCGCTCTCTTTGTCTTCCGAAAAATTTTTAAACGCCGAAGAAAGTTTTTCTAGATTATATACGTTTCTGGAAAGTAAACGCCTCAGATAGCGGGCCTTTTCTTGCCCCCTGCTATAAATGTAGCGCACTCAACGTGTTATTTCTCGCAATTGTATTACGAAACATTTAAGGTCGGTTTCGCCATCGAACCACTCGATTCCGTGATAATTTCGCGAAAGCCAGTTGTTTTCTCGTCTCGATTTTTCAGGTAAATCGTCAAAGAGATAGGGAGGCGTCATAATCCAGTGTCCGATGATTGCGGAGTTAAGCGCGACAACAGCCACTTCTTTCGGAATAAACTTCTCGTCGGCATCGCGTAAACCCTGTATATCGATGACTATATCCATGGTTATATCCAAGTACTCGCTCTTTCTTTTCAAACGAAGCGACGCCGTTCGTGTCTCGAACAAAACTGAATCTTTTTCCGCTGCTTTACACGTCATTTAAGAAAACAGACGTTAGGGAAAAATGTACGTAGTAGTAGTAGTGGTAGTAGTAGTAGAGGTGGGGGGTTTGACGTTATAAAAACCTAACCGCCAAAATTGACGATAACTTGTCGAGAGGAGTTTATTTCTAGAATATTATCGAACTCTACATAAACGATACAATTAACGGTCGTGGTAAGCGCTTTATCAAATTTCACTTCTAATCGCAAACTACTATGTTTCGCGAGATTCCAATGTCCGGCGCAATGAGCGGACAAATCGGGGGTAAGATCAAAAGCGAAAAGAGTGTAGTTCCACCCCGTTGATTAAGAATTTATCCTGATTGAAAACGTCTCAGTGAAGATGACCTATGAGATCTAGCGCCTGTCCGTCTCGCATGTAACGCGAGCGTCTCACGAGAGCCTGATTCGTGGCTTGCGACTCTAGGAGAGCGTCCATTAAGCCCGGGGTATCCGCGTCCCACAGGCAGGAGGTCAGATGAGAGTTTTTTGCGGGTGAAGAATAATTTAATAACGCCTCAATGTAAGCCCGATACGCGTAAGCGTTGTTTGGGGGTGACACGAGTTTTTGATTGAAGTATATGTCGATTTGGTTGAACATGGAATGCAGTAAATGATTTACAGGGCCTACTTTGAACTCGAGGGTGCCAGCGGCGGTACCGCCTCCTGCTAGGGGGGAAGATTCTACGCGTACGCGAAGACTCAACATGGTGTGTGTGAGATCTAGATAATCTTCCCCAGGGCCGGGTATGACGAATTCTATAGGCGCGTCGTCCGCGAGCGACGTTACGGGTTTGTAATAAATCCATTGCAATCTCTCGATGCTGGTTTGTGTAGGCGGTAAAGAAAAGAGATCGAGTTCACTCTTTAAGCACTCGTTTGAATGTGTATGAAGAAAGGACATGCTCCGTAAATTCCTAATTCACACGTCGATTAAGAGAATATGTTGGCTACACTGCGTTTCTTGATTCGACGACAGCGTTCTGTGGATGGCTTTTTTTTGTTGTTGGTCTTTCTACCTGCCGTGCGTATTTTCTTCGTTGCCCTTTTTTTGTTCGTGATTTTTCTTCGCGCGATGCTATTCTTCGACGATTTCTTTTTGTTCGTCTGACGATGAGGACGACGACGGCGCTTAGAAACAGCGTTGCGTCTTACGTGACTGAAGAAAGGAAACTGAAGCGCAGCTGTTTTCGCGGATACTTTTTAACCTGTTCCCTTCATCAAACTAGTTATTTTTTCTTTGGCTTTTCTGTTGAGATTTCCGCTCGATTCCTTGAGACGAGATTTGACCGCTTCCTTGAACAGCGTATTATTTTCGACATCCTCCATCACGTTAACGCCGGCTCGTAAAGCTTCTTTACCAACCGCTCGTACACCTTTACTCAGATAAGGAAGCACCCTCCTGAATAATCCTCCGAGAAAACTACCGATTCCGTGTCCTCGTTGATAGGGTGCTCCGACGAAAACCCTCGTGATTTCTCCGCTCCTACCTCCGCTATCGTAATATTCGTGGTCCTCCGGTCTAGCCATAACGAGCGGCTTTTCCGACAAATTTTTTCTTACTGGAAACGTCTAAAGTGCAACGTCACTGTTAGTGTTCCCGATTGGAATGGTATTCTTTTTCCGAATTGATCTCTTATATCTATTTCAATTCTGCGGAAATACGTTTGTCGTAATGGGATATAATGCGGGACGGAGAAATGTTTCACTTGATTTGCGCCGTACGCGTAATAATGTCCGTAATGTTGCAGCTCGACCGGTACTATTCGAAGAAGTGGAGTTTGCACATCGCCGGTTATATAAGGTTCGCAAATATCGCAATAAACAAAGAGTTTATCGGGAATACCGCGCAGCAATCCGTGCGATTCGACGGTATAGAAACTTCCAGCGCGCACTCCTTGTTCCGTTTTAAACCCGAGTTTAATAAAAGGTGCTGTAAAAATATCTTTGGAATTAGGTTTAGTCGCAGTGAGCGTGGTATAATATGCGATTTCTAGGCGATTGCTAGGCGTTGGTATAGCCCCGCCGCAGCCGAGTATTCGTAGAAGATTATCGGAAACGTTCATATGATGAATCAGATTGCATTTATTTTCATCGCATGTAATGTCGAACAAGATTTTACCGCCGCTAGCGTCTTCTAGTTTCAAATTAATATGCAAATTTGCATCTTTGCAAGCCGAATTAATAGCGGAGATAAGTTCCTCGATATTTTTGTAAATACCATTCGGAATTACGCCTTCCGTCGACGTTAACGGCGCCCCGTTTTTCCTCGTCTCGTGTCCATTTTCAATATCGACGAATCTAATAAAATTTTCAACGTGGTTTATGTGTAAAAAAGTAGTGGGAAATTGGATCTCGTTAAGCGCGACTTCCCATTCGCCGTGTAAGTGTATAGGTTAAGGTAATTCTGTGGTGAAGGAAGTGGTTGCATTGTGCGGAAAATAACGCATGCTGCTATTGCTGGGAAGAATCAAGAGAAATTGATCCGTCCTCATTTTGAACAAGCGGGGTTAAACTCGAAGCAGGGATCCAAGAATCAAACTTACTGGGATAACCACGCCAGCTAACCAGCACCTGCTTATTATTACCGCGACCCCGGCTTCTTATCACACGGTCGACGATAAACTCCTCCTCCTGCAAGTTTTTTTCAACCCGAGCCAATTCTTGTTCGCAAAAAATGCCGTCTATGACTTCTCCCGCTAAATCGCTCAGCTCGTACACACGTGGTTTTCGCCAATCGAGTATGCAATGAATTCGAAATATCTCCTCACTCCACCGCGCCTCGATCCTTTCTCGAAGACGACTTTTGCTCTACTGATACGAACGTGATCACCGACGTGGTATTTAGCCTTTCGGCGTTTTTCGTTCGCTTCGCCGTTGCTCCTCCATCGGCGCGTTATATTTTCACGCGCGATACGCGCATTTTCTCTCGTAACAGTATACGGTTGCATTCTGATGCTCGAATGACGGGTGTGATTATAGGCGTTTACGATATTCTGCAAAACATCGATGTAGCGTCGTGTATTTTTATGCGTAAAATAACGCATTCGTTCTTTCAACGTTCTGTTGAAGCGCTCGACGATGGCGGCTTTGACATCCGGATTGCGGGCTACGCGAAAACGAATGTCATTTTCTTCCAAAAACTTTTGTAGCGATCGCCCGACAAATTTTTTACCCTTGTCCGTTTGTAGGTATATGGGCGCGCGACCGTTACTTCTCGAGAGCACGTTCTGAAAAGCTCTCATTACGGAATTACGAAATACGACATTACGGACAAAACTCGTTTTGTCGCGCAATGGTTCTACCCAGACGTATTTACTAAGTACATCGATAATCACGAGTAAATACGAATATCCCTTGTTGTAACTTTTGAGATTTCGGAGTTCGATCAAATCTGCCTCCCACAGATCGTCGATATTCGTTACGTTGTAATGCATTCGCGGAAATTTCTGTCGCAATGGACGATGCAGCGTGTAGGCGTCTTGCGCTTTGAGCCATCGCTCGACATTGTTACGGGGTAAATTCGCCGCGCGAAACAGATTATCGACAGC
The DNA here is from genome assembly GCF_040581485.1 of Linepithema humile. Taxonomy (NCBI): domain Eukaryota; kingdom Metazoa; phylum Arthropoda; class Insecta; order Hymenoptera; family Formicidae; genus Linepithema; species Linepithema humile. The sequence goes on along the minus strand of NC_090134.1, from coordinate 12,479,677 downwards.
CAAATAGCCAGCATAATGCGCGGGATCGTAGTACAATTTTGAAAGGCCGTCATTCCAATTTACTCCATTCGAACAGGCGTCTCGCTGGTGGAGAATCCGTGTTTCTCTGAGGAGTGGAACTCGCCGCAGGACCGGTAAGTTTCGCGATATTTTGCGAAGAACCGACTGTTAATAATTTTTTATTTCTCACTAGTGCGGAGGGAATGTTCAAGTCGTGAAGTAATCGCGCGAACTGAACTCTTCCCGCGGCTTTCACGGTTTTTCTATCGCGCATCGCCTCGTTTATCAGGTTTGAGATATTTGAATCTTTTACGACGTTACCGTCTATAGTCACGACACCGTACTCATCCCAGTTAATTCTAGTCGACGATGCTTTATCGAGCAAGCGTTTCGTCAGTAAGTGAGCTTTGGCATGGTAAGATTTCGGTACGCTTTCCACTATTCTTTCGACGCTTTTCAGCACCCCGAGACTTGCGTCGTGTTCTTTCGGGAGGCTTCTCGTACGACTAGAGCCCGGAGCGAATGAGTCCGTGAGATCGCTCGGCGGTACTTCTTCGCGAGTGTCCATCGCGTCTTCTTCCTCTTCTTCTTCCTCGGCGTTACGGGCGTCTTGATTTCGTCGTCCGCGTGCTACTCGTACAAAGTGAAGGTATCGCCAAAGAACCTCTTTGTACATCTTCCATCTCTCGGCTTCGTCGTTCGGATAGGGCGAATTAAGAATTCGACTCATCTCCGCATCAAGTCTGGATAGAGCGGTTCCGGGTGTTCGTACGGAATTATAATTATTATTATTATTAGCGCTTTCGTCCGGTGTGTTTTCCACGAGCGGTGCGCCGTAGTCGGTAGTCGGTTGATGCAATTGACGCTGCATTCTCTCGAGATTTTCCGTAGAAATTAAAACCATTTTTTTCGCCCTTTCCATAACACTCGATATTATTTTCTCTCTTGTGTTTTAAGCCGTCACCTTGTCTATGATTCGCGAAAATAACGCCTCTAATAGAGAAATGATAATATAGGATAAGAATCCACCTCGTTGTACCAATAGCTTTCTTTTATTCTTCCAATTTCCACGCTTTGACGCGATACGACGTAGCGTCGTTTTGTATTTGCTCAGACAATTTTTTTCGCGCCGTTCGAGCGCAACGTTACCATTGAGCGTGTTGAAAACGCATTCGCAAATACAGCGAATAAATTTTTCGTCCGCGGTTCGCAGGAAGGAGCTGCGTTGATTTTTGTTCAGATGACACAGCGCCTCTAGAAGACAAACGTTTCTTTTTCCGATCGAACGTCTAACGGTTTTCGTTGCACCGTCCGACGCAGCTTCTTTCATCGTGAGAAAGTCTCTCGCAACTGTCGTCTCGCGAGCGATGGTGCATACTTTTTATACGCTGGAGAACGATCTGCGCGGTACGTAGACGTAACGCAACGCATCGTCGGGAAAGATGCTTGTCCAAAATCGATATTTGTCCGGAGTCGATTGTTTCAGATCGAGTAATAAATATCCCTGGGGGCGCGAGGTTGTGTCAAAGTATGCTTCTTCTAGAAACTTTGGGTCATCGGGGTACACCTGTCGCGCGAGATGGCGAATTTGAGCGCGATCGCGCGGGTTCTTGAAGACGACGATGTAATTGGTATTAAGCGATATGTCGCGCTGACAGCGTCCCTGGTGAAATAGATTTTGCGTGATAAGTATAACGCTGAGATTCTTATGGTGACTATCCTTTGTAAAAAAATCCACGATGACGTCACACGAGGATGATTCTCTCATAAGATCGTCGATTATCACCAACTTTGGTGTGAGAGGATCGTGGGAATAATCATGCGCTTGTGGCAATCCCTCGCGAAACTCGATTGCATTTTTCTTTATTTCTCCTGCAGCGTTCCTTTCTTTTTTCTCAAACGCGTATTGAAGTTGTCCATAAGCATCCTGCCATTCGGCGTAATAAAATAAAACTCTTTGGAAAGAAACATCGGCCATTTCGGATAGATATTTGAGAAAAGTTTTTACAAAGACCGTTTTACCGCATCCAGTGGGACCGCTGACGATAGACGTCCAAGGATGTTTCCAGCGTATGTCTATCTTGCGAAATGAACCCTTCGCCGTTCGCTCGCGCCTTCATAAACGAAAAAAATCAGCGAAACACTATGACGCGATAAACTTACTGCCCACTGATGGCGGCGGCGGCGGCGGCGGCGGTGGCGACCGCTTGCTCGCGCTACCGTACAACTCGCGGACTCGAACAAGCTGATTCGGTCCGCGGAGACGCTGGACAAGCGCAACCACCGAAATTGCTTGCGCCAGCGTCCAAGAGTGGAAACGCTACTTCGCGCGATAAAACACTTTTTTTTCTCGGAAAAAACAAAAATGAGGGTTTTATACGAAATACGGGAAAGTATTAGGAGGAAGAATGGGAAAAATCTTTAAGAAAAATTATGCGAGAAAACATTTATTTTTACGAATAAAAGTACATGATTTGAGAAAATTAAAAATATTCGTTTTTATTTCTTAAATTTTTCAGTTTTTACATAGTTTTTATACAATTATACATTTTACATTTTACATTTGAAACTAACAATATTTTCTTAAATTAAATGAAAAAATTTTTTATTTATACTTTTTACAAAAATTTATAAATCTACTTAAAGCTATTTATATAAAGTCGGAAAACACGCGCTAACCATCGACAGCGAAAGAGCGAAAGAACAGTTCTGTAAAAATTATCGAATCGCGTAACCGTAAGGAACGGAACAACGACTATTGAGAAATCTACGTTTCAATAGCACAGGAGTACAAGCTTTCACTTCGTCGCAAGTTATTAACTCGTGAAAAGCCGTACGCCGAATTGCTCTGAAACGTAGATTTATCGATGTGACTTTCCTTCTTCTTCTTCACTTTCCTTTTCTCGTTCCTCTCGCTCTTTTTGCAATATTAATTCTCTTATACTATTAAAATTAACTAAACATGAGTTTGCAAAGTTTAGGGTTATACCCTTTACTTTGCAAACTTCGTGCGTGAGTCCTTCCGGTGTGCGAACAACGTAAGCATAAAATTTCGGGCCACCGGATACAAACGCCTCGATGTAACTACCGGACCCATAGCTTTCGAGTTCGTTCGTCATATCGCCCAAAAAATTACCCGTACGCGGCTCGTATTCGGAAGGATCACCGCTGCTCACATAAATGCAAGAATCGGTATCATAATATAAAACGCGTCGATCTAAGCGTTCTAAATATTTATACAACACTAATCGCGCTAGCGCCGTCGTGTACGCCGCTAAAACGACGTTGGTAAGAGGCGAGGGAACGTCGGCCTCTTCCCGCAGTCGCCATGAAACATACATCACATCTTCGTTTACCGGCAGTATTTCGGTTATTTTGTGTTTGGGGCTTGTGAGCAAACTCGCTAATCGTTGCTGAGTTTTTACGATTTCGGTATTCGTTAGGTTGAGTTGTTGGCAGAATTTCCCCCAAAAAGAATTTAAACACAACTTCGCGACCGAACATAATCCCGAATTTTTCGCGATATTGTTACTTTCGAGAACGATACCTTCGGTTTCCTCGTAATCGCGAAGATATCGTTCTTTAACCTCGTCATCGGTACATTCACTCGGCCACCCGCTGGCTTCTTGTTTCAATTTTAAAAATGTATTAATATATTCGGCGAATAACCCATCCTGCCGCGTACCGTGATCGTAGCGTGTTGCGTTGTACTGCCAAATCTCGCTAACCTCCGACACGAAATAACCTTTTTCAAGCGCTTTGCGCAATTCGCACGATACCCATGTACCTGTAAATTCACGTTCGGAAAGCACGTGTGTACAATTTTTGCGTGAAGATGTTTCGCAGCAACTGCGGCACAACGCGAATAACAATTTTCCGCGTACGCGATACGGTAACACGGGGTGAAAGAGATCGCGCGGTGCGAGTACTTTGTAACGTACGAGGCCTTCGACGGAGTCGAAATTATAATTCGGGCCTTCTCCGATTAGTACCGAACATTCCTCCCCGACATACACCGTGGGATGTCCGATCGGAAAAGTACCCGTTTTTAAAACATACGGATACAGAGAACATATATCGATGTATCGTATCTTCTCTGTACCCGTAATTTCATATCGAGTCGCGACATTCCCCGTACGGCCGCCGTAAAACGCATCGCGCGGATTGAGCGGTTCGTTTTCAACCATTTGATGGTGCTATAACTATTCCCGCATTACGCTATTTACAGCCATCGCACGATCGAAATCGCACTCCCATTTCTCCGTCACCGTGTATCCGCGTTTTCGAAGACGATATATCGTTGCGACGGTATGCTCATAACGCAAATCGATCGTATCCCTACGTTTGCTGTTTACAAAGAGGTTACTGTCGCGGTTGATTCTAAAGCATGACGGGCAACCGTGCCAAAAGCATCCGTGAAATTGAAACACGTGATGTCGCGTTACGCCGTTTTCTAACGATTCGTAATATCCGTCGACGAGTGTGCCGTCGAGTACGCGATATTCGCTGGTACGCCCTGCGTGAATGAGATGATCGAGCTCTCGCTCCATCCACACCAACCAACGCAGTGCTTTGCGCGATTGCGTATTCGCGTGTCTGTACCCACCCGATGGAATTATACCAATCTCGCTTTCACGCAGAAAGTTTTTTCTAAAAACCCTCATACACGTGGAAGCGATTGTTGTACATTCCTCGAATGGGCACACTTTTCCGCGCCTCAGGAAAATTTTCCTAAAAGCCATGCACGCTCATCTAAGAATATCCACGTCGTTGCGACAATAGCGCAATATCTCGAGTTGAAAATCAAAAATATAATTTGCCTGGGTTAACTCGTCGTGCCATGCTAAAAACTGTTCGCGTTCTTTCGTATTCATAGTTTCCGGAGAGTAATACTCGACGCCCGGCAACGGTCCTAGATAGAATTGATTATCGAGTGTGTTAAATAAATGCGGAAAGACGCCTTTATCCAAAGTATTCGCCAGCCCGAAAGCCTTTCGTAATTCGGATAACCGCATCGGCAATTAACACTGTCGATAAATTTTGTATTTCCTACCGTTAGTACTATGATTTTAGTACCGCTCAAAATTACACGAAGTTCTGTCGAAATACCGCTTTCTACTAAATATCGGAGGATAAATTGCGTGTCGAACGATTTTGCGTTATGAGCAATACAAATTATTTTTTTTAAATATGTCGTCGGACGCGTCGCGAAATTTACAAATTCTTTAATCACGGGATCGTGACGAAATGTAAATTCGCGGATACCGCACCAACGACACCGCATCGACATATCTTCTATTTCCGCGCACGATTCGCAAATCTGCTGCGCGACGCAGAGAGTAGGCACGTGAATTTTTACATTAGCGGTACCTCGAAGCGTTTCATCCTGTCGTGTTTTGAAATCGTAAAACACGAATGCGGAGCGATTTTCTGTTTTTGACACGTGTTTATCCTCATTTTGATCTTCGAATTGCTCTTCCGAAGAGCGACCCGCGATGCTACTCGAAGCTCGATTGATCGGCATCATGCAGCAATAATGATTTAGCGGTTGGTGAGAACGACACGTGAAACAGAAAGCCGCGCCGCATTCGTGCTGTTTCTTTCGTTCGATTACACGACCGCACTCGCTGCAAAATCGTATAACGCTACAAACGCTTTGGAGCGAATGCCCGTCGTACGATTTTTGCGCGCGATGACGCTCGAGGCACGCGCGATTAAAAAATTCGCGATTACATTCCGTGCAGCGTATTCGCTCATGTTCAAATCTCTCGCAAGTTGGAACCATGTTACAACGCGGACATTTATTAGAGCATCGATGCCCTTTCGCGTCACTGCGATAAGCTACGTTGCACGGAATGCAATACCCTCTACTTCCAGCAGTGGCTCTTAAATTTAACGCTATAATAACGCGATTCGGCGACAAATAAAATATTTAATCGAGATATAGGTTCTTGATGTAGAGAGGCTAGCACCGCTGTTCCGTCGAATAACGGTTTAAAGTTTTTCCCGCGACCAAAAGTGTCGGAATTGTAAACTATTATCGCGACATTTTCCGCGGCTAAATATTGTTGGAAATGTTCGATTTCCCTAATTCCGCAGCCGACTTCCGGAATCGCGATACCTACTTTTTTCGTCAACTCGCGGGCAAGTTCGCGTTGCAACGACGAATTTCGTGTTCTCACCGCCATCTCGCATGCAACTTGCCCGTACGCACATTTCCACGCTCGTTATAAATCTGCGCCGTCACGAGCGCGCGAGGAAAACACAGATTATCGCTGTTGTTTATTGTTAAAATCGAACGTTTACCAACAATATCTAGAGCGTTATATCCACGTCCCGCGGGAGGGGTGATACGAAAAATGCGGATATTAAACTCTTGCGCTACGTTTAACCCCCCTGAACTTTGAGTTAATAAACTCACGAGATTCCAAATGTTCTCGGGAGTCAAATCGTTCGCCGGACGGAACGATATTCCAGCGGGGCCGTGAGAAAGAGCCGGAGAGTCGAAAGACAATCCAACATAATCTCCCGGTACGCATGAAAATATCGCGTAAGAGTGAATTACGCGAAACGCGTTTTCCAATCGTGTGTAAACCTCCCCTCCTCCCTCGGGAAACGGAAGTATACGGAATCTAGCCTCTCTACCCTCTATCCCGAAATTTCTAAACCTACGCGTGTTTTCCGATACCAATTCTATATAATTAAAATTATTGCCGACCTGATTATTATTCCGACGCCTTTCCGCCGACAATGCTGCATCGATATCCTCCGCTCGCCTCGTTTCCTCCTCCGTTCTTTCCTCTTCCTGCGGCGCTCTTTCGAAGTCATCGGTTTCGCTAGTCGATTCCACGCCCGACCGAGTTTCCTCCGGCTCTTCTTCTCTACCACCACCTGTTTGAACTGCAAAAGTCAAAATTAAAAAATTAGCGAATTAATTAAAAAATTTGATAAAATATTATATTTTATATCTTCATGCTCGAATTTTATTTGCAATAAAAATCGAAAAATTTGTAGTGTTAAATCAGCTCACCTCTAGATTTTCTTCTTTTTTATTTTACACCCTCGTTTGATAATTGTAATCGGGAGAGTAAGAAATCACAGGGGGTCTGTATCCTGTGAAAATTTTAATGTTTAAAAAATAAAATTTGAGCATAAAAGCAACTGTAAAAATTTTCAATCTTTCTTACCTCTGTCATCCATTCCCCATCCGTCTTGCTCGTGGCTTTGTTCATCCCCTCCTTCATAATTCCTCTCCTCAGCCTGTAATTCCTCTTCCTGCTCTTCCTCCTCCTGCTCTTCTTCTTCTTCGTCTTCCTGCTCTTGCTCTTCCTCCTGCTCTTCCACTTTGTCGTCTTCGTCAGCCCCGGGTAATATTACACTCTGTTGATGGTCGTTATCTAAAAATTTACGTTATTAATTTTTCAAATTTTTTAATTATTTTATGCTTCTGCTAAGATAACTTTTCTTATTACTTACTGTACAAAGGACTGAATATTTCCTTCTCATCGAACGAGCTCACTTCGCGAGGAGGCGGCTGACTCGTCGATTCGTTGCCCACAAGATCGACAAGCTCCGGCGTAAGAATAATTTGCGCGCGAGCTAAAACATTAAATTTTTTGAAAAATTTCCTAATATTAAATCGATGCTGTTATTTTATTTCATATAAATAACGTATACAAAGACTTACACGAAGATCCAGCCTCAGGCGAGGTATCAGCTCGACGTCTTACCCCGCGGCGTTGAGTAGCTCGCTCTTCGACATAATTTTGACGCACGCCACGCGCCACATCCTCCACCGCCATGATTTTTTTCGGCTCGTGACATTGTAGCGTTCCTAAAAAATAATGATTTTAATTTTTTTTTAAATATTCATAATAAAAAATAGAAACTTACCATTTTTTACCGCACCACGATAGTAATTCAGTAGGCCGGCGATATAGCCTCCCGTATCCTCTTCTTCGTTGTCGTTAAACATACGCCTCATCTCGATTATTTCGCCAGCAATAATCAAAAGCTGGAGGTAAATCGAGAAATGCCCCAAACGGAATAAAACCACGAGCACCGCGCTAGGGCACGCAAACTTTGCGAATACAACATAATTATTATCGTCGTTGTCGGATAATGACGATAAATAATTATTGATGCAGAGCCCGTTTAAACTACGCGTCAATCGCAAACACGATTCGATAATTTCCCGCAAACTAGACATTTTTAATTCAACGTGGCTTCGATACGCAGTGAAATCACACGAAGACGGAAATACAGATCGCTATGATCCCGAATGCGCGAGAAAATGTGAAACTGTGTGATTTTTCAGCGTCTTCCCGTTTTATACCAGTTTTCCCCCCACCTTGAGAAAATTTAGGAAAAAAGCATTGTTTTCAAATATTTTTATTACACTTCCTTTGAAATTGGACAACTGTCCAGGTCCTTTCGTCGTACAACGTTTCGGTCGTACTTTTCACGATAATCCTATTATTTAACGAACGATACTTCAAGATAGGAGAGCAAGCTGCTTCGGAAAAAATAAAATATCAAGTTGATTGATTCAGGGTAAGAATAATCCTATAGTATTGAACACGTAATAAAAATTCCGACGATTAACTTGTTAAGAAATACTACGCGACGGGTAGAAATTCTATTGATTGAATAAGAATAATCCTCTATATATCGATCACGTAGTAAAAACCACAATAGGGTAGCAAAAATTTTTCCGTTGTAAGATCATAAAAATTTATTCCGTAACATGTTGCGACACAAAATCAAAACTTTCTTTATCTAGTAGAATTTTCGTGGGAATTCGGAAAAGTAATATTTGTTAATGTGTCGCCTTTGCGACTAATCATAGTGCCTAAAAGTTTATATGTGTTCAAATTTCCCCCATCATTTTCCGATTTTCTGTTACGTGGAAGATTGTAACATTTTTCTCATTCGTCTCCTAGCATTCGAACCTACAAGTTCAACAGCGAACAAGTTTCAGTTTTCGTATTTTTGTTTTGCGTCTGCGTATAAAAATCAGTGTCATGGATAAACGCCAGGAAATTGTAAAATCCGAAAAGCCGACAAAGTGCAGCGACACTTCCGAAGCAAGATGCGACATCTCCGAAAAAATTGTGCAGAATTGCATGCTATTATCTACAACAAATGGATTGAATTTTTCCTATACGAAGAAAATTCATGTTGGGCTGCAAACTTCAATCAACGGCGACGAGTTTGATTTTCAACCTTTCGTTAAATTTTCATCCAAGGGAGCCGATGGTATTTGCTTCAACATGGCGGAATGGCAAAAATTTCAAGAAAATATGAAGCAAATGTCAGATTACTTAAATGGAAATAGTATTACGGCGAACTCGATTATTATCAACAAGATAATTATAAATTTCACCACTGCTTATGGAGCAAGAGCTTTGTTATTGACATATCGAGAAAACGGACAAGAAGTTCAACCTTTGGAAAATACCACGACTAAAAAAGAAATTCATGTTCCGAAGAAACGCCGGACTTATTCGCTCGCTATAGCAATGCAGAGAGCTAGTTTTCTGGGACTAGAAAATATACTCGAATGTGTAAACGCTAATTTGAATCGACTGAATATAATCACCACTAGTGCCAATGATTGCGCTAAATATCTTATTAATGAAATACAAATAAGACTACCTATCGTGGGCTATATCGAAAACGATATTATAAAACTCGCGTTCAAATCTAATTGTCACGAAATACAAACTAATGTACGTACGCAACTAAAAGATTTAACATTTCTCGATGATCAATTTGAAATTGTATTTTAGAATTAATCGCTCTTTATTTCGATCAAATTGTACATATAATTAGATTTCAGCGAAAATTGTAATTCATACATTAATGTATACTTTTATCATTTATAATTATATTTGATTCTATTGAAAATCATAAAATGTATGAACTTTATTTTGTCAATTCAATTATGTATTCTTAAGAAAAATTCCAAATAAACAATTTTGTATTCCATTTCTCGTGTATGTTTCCTTCCTCTTTTCGTATGTTCCTGTACTCGCCATCCCCAATCCATACAGCGCTCTCAATCGGCGAAAACGGGTGGCTGACTCCGTTCACGCGATATCGCTGCCACCTTAACCAGCATGCCAAATATCAGACTAAAAGGCGTCCGATCATTCGTCGTTGCGTCCTTTTGTTCGCTATACCGGCGCACGCTTTATACCGTTTGCACAGGAGCCCCCTTAGTCGTCACTCTATCTCGTCGAATATCGGTCTAGCAGATTAGAATCCACCGTTTGACTCCGTGATGTCGTTCTTTTGTTCTCCCATACTTGCCCGCTCACAGGTCTCTTGGCCGTAGTTCTATCATCCCCCGCCCGATACCTTGGCGATGTTTGTTTATATTTCCCATACCTGCCAGAGAGTCCAGGGTACCTCATATAGACGCGGCCTCACCATAAATACGACCCTTCGCGAGGCGACTGTGTGACGTCATTTGTTTTGATGCCCCATACCTGCCAGAGAGTCCGGGGTACCTCATATAGACGCAACCCCACCATAAATACGACCCCTTCGCGAGGCGACTACGTGACGTCGCTTGTTTTGATGCCCCATACCTGCCAGGCCCCATAGCTATAAATACGACCCTACGACTTACTTCATTAGATCTATAGGTAGACATGCGGACTAGGACCAAGACTAGAAACCCAGCGATCCAGGTTCGAACCCGGTTTGGATTTTCTCAATTCGGAAAAAAAAAAAAATTTGCGTCATCCCGCGACTGCCATAAATACGACCCTATGACTTACTTCATTAGATCTATAGGTAGCCCAGCAGACTAGGACCAGGACTAGAAATCCAGCGATCCAGGTTCGAACCCCGTTTGGATTTTCTCAATTCGGAAAAATAAAAATTTCCGCCATCTTGTCAACATCCGCCATCTTGTTTGCCCGCCATCTTTTCCATCCGGATTCCACAATGCGTATTTCAACGTCTTGCTCTTCTCCGTCGTCAGCGATACATAGTTTTTGATCGTGCTCGTTATTCCAACGTTTCTGTTACGATCGATTTCAACTCCGTCGAGCTCGTATCGCATTTCATCAAACATGAACGCGACACAATTATTTCCCATTATACACACGTTATCTCTATTCTCATCGGCAGGAGTAACGAGTTTTCCTTCAATGTAGAGAAAACTCTCACACAGCAACGTGTATAAATCCTGTTGTTGTATAGGTATTCGTATCTCGTCGCTGTGTCCCAACGTTGTGTTAGCGTACGGATTGTACGTGTGCATCTCATATTTTACGATACGCTCGTCGAAGACGAGCTCGTCAGCGATGTCGAGTATATCCATCTTTTTAAACGTTTCTCACAACAAATCCCAATGATTGTAAAAAGTTTACGTTCGTCGTACTGAGCCTCTTGATTGGCGATTTTTTCTCAATTTTCGTTGTTTTCTCAATCACTCGCTGCTTGTTCAACACGAGCATTTCCTCGCACCACGTCGTCGCAAGTGCAGTCTGATGGTAATTTCCTCTCCGCAAAAGTCAATCAATCGTCCTTCTTGATCCACCACGCGCAAGGTGATATCAGTAACGCTCCTTGCGATGACCGGAAGGTAAATGATTTGCGCCGGTGTTTCCGAGACTTTATATCCCGGATGCACGTTCGGTGAAAATTCGTGTTTCATGTGCACCGACTTGTCGTTGGCGTACGCACCCGCGGTAATGCTGCATTCTACTCTTATAATGTTTACGTTGACAATGTTTACCGAGGAGTCTGATTTGTGCCACTTTCTCGGTTCCAGTATACGACCCGTCGAAAATCCAAACAATAGTCCGATGGTATTCGATTTGGCGAAATTTATACGGAAAGCGCACATGATTTCACTCTTCATGGTATTAACGTTGGGATGAATTGACAATGGATAATCTTGCTCTTCACTTTTTCCTCGTTTTTGTATCGCGCGTTTCAGATAAGAAGCAATGGCGTCCAATTTGTACGATCCTTCGGGAATTGTAATTTCTTCGTCATTGTCATCGAAATAAAATTTATTGTTCGCTACTGTCACTTTTGGAATCGTGTTGTAGGTCTCCATCGTGGTTAGGCCGAGCTCGTAGTCCCCATCGCTCAAGTCTATCGGTGGAAAATAATCCACCGTGAGAACGCTGCTTTTACCGCTTAAGCCTCATCTACAATCAGTCGGAAGACGGTGTCGTATGTCGTACGCATGCGTATTTAAGTGTCGGTTGTCGTAAAGTTCTTGTCGAAAGCCGGACGTCGTTGTCGCTCGGAAGATGGTCAAGTCTCATCTTTTCGACAACGACACGACAATATCAACAACAATGGCGGGAGAAATAACGGTGGATGAAATTATTATAAATATCGTTCAGGACAATAAGTGCATTTATGATAAAACGGATGTTAATTATAAAAATTCTAATAAAAAAAAGGATATATGGAAACTTATTTCTTTTCAATTAAAAAATGTCTATGATGTGGATATGTCAGGTAAATATATAATATATACATATAATCAATATAAATTAATTTATTATATAAATCTATTAAATATATTTTTCTGTAATATAATAATATCATTTACGTGTCTATTTATATAAGCTGAAAGTGTTGAGAAACGATGGTCAACACTTCGAGACATGTTTAGCCGCAAAGAAAGAAGAAAAAAATTGGCACCATCAGGATCAAGTAGTAATGAAAGTAAAGAGTGGTACCTGTACCGGCCATTACTCTTCTTATCATCGCATATTGCTCACAGAAAGTAAGTAATTAAAATATTTCTTTTTGTATTACACTTATAATATAAATGATTTCATATTATTCTTAGGACAAAAAAATCTTTCATAAAAAAACCGAAAGAAACATCAAGCTCTCAGCTGACATATTTACAAGAATCCTGTTCTCAGCAAGTTGAACAATTAAAAGAGTGTGCTATCCTGGAAGAAACATCGCAGGAACTGTTTTCTTCACAAATTGATAACACTTATGGTAAATCAGCAATCATTGTTAAAGTAATTTGTAAATCAAATTTATAAAATTGGTATTTAAAAGCTTAGTGTAGAAAGTATGATTTTATGTATGATTGTTTTTATGATAAAATGTAATTTTTTATCATTGTTTACAATTTAAAACGTATTATTGATTATTATATGTTAATAACTTTAAAGGATATTGTCGACTAAATCAAATTCAGTCATTATTCAGTCATTATTCATTGTTCATTGCTTAGTTGATAATGTCTTTTGAAGATATAATGATCAATAATACATATATTTTAATAACAATCATACATAAGACATTCTACATTAAGCTTTTAGATACAAATAGATTATATTATTAAATAGATTAATAAATTAAATAATAATTGCAATGGATGAGACAAAAAACTAAAAAATTGTAATATTTAAGATTAAGATATACAGGAATAACATTTAAGATTAAAATATAGAGGAACAATTATGAGACACTTAAAATAATTTTTTAAATTAGTTATTCGTACAACAAAAAAATATTATCTAAATTTTTTAAACATTTCAGACTGTACTGTTCAACCTCGTCCTGAGTCTGTGGCCAGTCTGACTCCAGTATACAGTTACAGTAGTTCCAGCTCACTTCCTTCAACTCCTAAAAATTGTAGAGCATTGACGACTTCATGTACTTCAATACAAAAAAAAGTTGTGCCTCCATTAGATGATTTCGCGAAGCGGAAAAAAATGAAAAATGCCCATTTAGATGAGCAACTTGCTGAAGCAGGTGTTGCAATATCTGATGCAATGAATACCGTATCAACATTGATTACTAATGTAACAAATAAAAAAAAAGATGGATATATGCTTGCAATAGAAGAAAGTTTAAAACATGTTCCCGGAAAAAATAAAACTCAATGTATCATCGAGGTTTTACAAGTCATTAAAAAATATGAAGTAAGAGATGAAATAAGAGATTAATATAAAATTATAAGATTATTATTAAAGCGTATATTAATATATTATTAAAATGTATTTAAAAAGTATATTATTATATGTATAAAATGTATAAAATTAGTCAATAAGTTTTTTTCACAAAATTAGAGAGTTTAGTTCTTTATAAGTTTTATAAAATTAGAGAATAAGTTTTTCACCAAATAAGTTAGATTGTTAAGAAAATAATCCAAAAAGTATAAAATTGTCAAAAAAATAAATAAAAGAGTACAAAATTAATAAAGTAATATTGATTATAATTTTATTTATTTTTTTCTCATACAATAATTTATTAACACAATTTTTTTAAAGATATTATGTACCATTTTTAAATGCATAGTCATAATTACGTTTGATGTTATTTGCACTGTGTTTTAAGAGTTATCAAAAGTAGTTCTCAAGCAAAGATGCAATGAGAGTTAAAATTGTTAATTTGTTTATATCATTTCCCACTGCCATGGGATGCTACCTTCAGAAACAAAGTATTGGGCTAAAGTGTCACGCTGTCTCATTGCTGTAATTGAACCAATATTTGCACCAATTCGTCCCATTCGATTAAGTGCAGAGTGCTGTGATATCAAACTTCGCCAACCGCCTTCGATAAGTTCGCCATTGGGACCTTCCCGATCTACAAAATCTTCTTGTATGTAACAGTTATTTGAAGATTTTGTGCTTATAATAAAATTATGAAGACAACATGTCGCTTGTACAATTGCTTCCGCATTTTCTAGTTTTAAAGAAATTGATCCTTGGAAAATTCGCCATCTTGCAACAAGAATGCCAAAGGCATTTTCAATTATTCGTCGTGCTCTTGATAATCGATAATTAAATATGCGCTGTTCATTATCAACTAAATTTCTTCTGGCGTATGGTCGCATTAAGTATGTTTTTAAGGGAAACCCTTCATTACCAACAAGAGCAAAGGGTACAGCAACGTTAGTGTGTGGCAAATAAACTTCTCGTGGTAAAGCCACAGTATTATTCTCCAATGCGATACTCATTTCAGTTTTAGACCAGATACCAGCATCGTTCAGTGAACCTAAAAGACAAGTGCATATGTAATTAATAAATGTAATATATAATTAATATAATATATAATTAAATTAAATATAAAATTTTAATTAATTTTAAATAGTTTAATTAATTTACCGTAATCGCCAATATCCACCCATGTGAAACGATAGTGACTATCACAAATAGCCATTAATACTAAACTAAAGCTGCCTTTATAATTATAAAAAGTACTGCCTGACCTCGGAGGAGCTTTAATTTTTATGTGCTTGCCGTCAATAGCACCTATGCAATTTGGAAAATTCCAAAGAGAATTAAAATCATTTGCTATTTTTATCCACTCATTTTCTTCATTTGAGTATCTCAGATACAGTGGTTGTAAAATGTCCCATATTGCTTTACATACTTCAGGAATGATACTGTAAGTAGTTGATCTTTCTACACGAAAATGCCATGCTGTGGTTACAGCACTATCTCCGTGCGCAAGATAACTAAAAGTAAAAAATAATTATTAAATTAAATGTTCTTTATTTACCAAAAAAGGAAATTGTAAATTTTAATAAATATTATAAATTCTAATTAACCTCAATATAAGAGCAAGACGAAGTTCTGTCGCCAAAGGAGTTCTATGACTTCTTTTTTAAGTTTTGGTTCCAATAAACTATGCAACATGTCAAATTGTTCAACAGACATCCTTGTAAATTTGAAAAATTCTTTATGATCACTTGTTTTGAAGTATTGCAATAATTTCTGGTGAGCTCCAAAATTCTGTCTTATTTGCATGGAAAGATGAGGTTTTACCCACCATCTTCGAGAGATTTTACGTTTCTCCTTTAAAATTCTTCGTATTTTTTGAATTTGTGTGTAACTGATAAATAAATTATGATAAATTGCGACCAATTCTGTAATATCCATTTTATCCACAACTTATATTTACAACTTTAACCTCTAAATCTTCTAAGATTGATTTCTCATCGTAACGACACACAACTTGATTGTAGATTAGTACGTTGAGCAAACAGTTGCGACATACGACTAGCGACATCCGACAAGCGTCTTCCGACTTGATTGTAGATGAGGCTTTAGAGTGAGCGTCAGCGACATTGCCGAGATTCTATCGATGACTGATGTCGATCGATGGCGGATCGATTCTTAAATGTCGGAGGAACAGGAGGCACAAATGTCCGCAGATCGTTTGATCGTACGTCTGGTAGGCTATGCGATTGTACGTTATCGTTGTATCGGTGCCTCCGAGGTAGCGTGTAATCTCCTTCGGCGGTTGCAAATTGCCAAAGCTGTGAAAGTATACGGCGCGATCGCCTCTCTTGGCGTACGCCACCCAATGCGTGCCCGACCCGTCGACATCGTCCAAATTCACGATACCGCTCTCATTTTTATGTATCTTGTCGGGTAAAGCGTTACGCATGTAGACACCTCGGAAATAAGGTATTCGCATACGCCTCGCTAATGCAAACAATTGTAGATTAGTGGGTGCACCCGCGGGCATCTCTATCATTTTTTCGACGTTTTTTTTTTCTTCAATCCTTTGCCCCGCTTGTACGAAGCGAGATAAATCCCCCGTCCTTCCATAGCTTTATTGTGACGTTTCATCTCTTCGAGTTGTCGTCGCGCAGCCTTAGAGTCATTCACCACCTTTGCAACACCCGCCGCTCCACCGGCAAGCGAACCGATGACTCCCAAGAGCGGTAAGAACGGTAACATACCACCGCGTTTCGCCGCCGGAAGCGTTCTCCTCTTGGTCTTCTTCTTTCTCTTTGTCATACCCATCCCCAATTTCGTCTTTGCTTTCATAGCAGCCCATACGGCGGTAGCAGCGGCCCTCTCACCGAGAGTCGCGTTCGCAGCGGTGATCCGTTCCCGCGCTTTATCGGCGAGAACGCGATCGGCAGCGTGGCGGTCCGCTGATTCGCTGTTTTGCGAGTACGCGATGTCGTGATCGCGGCACGCCGCGTCTAACGGATTGATACCTCGATCCCCTTGCGCGAGTCGTTTCCACAGACGAGTCCCCGGCCCGCAAAATTGGTAGCCGGGTATATGCAGCTCCAACGGTAGTCGATTTATCACACTTTTTAGTAAACCGGCACCCTTGTATCGTTTCATAGAGCGTGAATTCTAACGTATCGCGTGTAAATCATATTTCCAACTGAGGTGTGTTTCGATAGTGCTCACCTATGAATAGGAGGCGCGTATCGATCATTAACTAGTAGAATATCAAAGTTTGTCAGACGACGACGTACAATGAATAACCGGGATAATAAGAAGGAACGGAAGGAGGTGAATGTCGCAAACGTGTATTGATAATCGTGTGTTTGAAACAATATTTTTTTTTCAGGATAATGTTCGAATCATGTATGGAAATAGAGATATTTTAGATCTAGAAACAAATATCCGAGCACCGCTCTTTCCAACTTCCGATGCTGCGCACTCGTCGCGTAATAACAAGGATGAGAAAGAGTCTGGTAAAAAATGAAATTTGTACAACAACCGTACACGATCCGTGTGAAAAACATAGATGATAAGACGCAAGGGGTTTGTGAGAAGGCGTGCAGACATGGTAAAATGTTGCCAAACACGATACGCGGTATCATTTACGGTCCCTCGAATTGCGGTAAAACCAATGTAATGATTAGTCTGCTGGAAAGTCCGAACGGTGTACGTTTCGAAAACGTGTACGTGTACTCGAAATCATTGAATCAACCAAAGTATCGATATCTCGAAAGATTGCTCGGATCGATCGATGAAATCAGCTACTTTACATTCTCAGACAACAATACAATTGTACCGCACAGCGAGGCATTACCGAATTCCGTATTCGTCTTTGACGATATAGCGTGCGACAAGCAGAATGTGATATGCGAGTACTTTGCTATGGGTCGACATTCGAAAGTCGATTGTTTCTATCTGTGCCAAACATATGCAAAAATACCGAAACATCTCGTGCGCGACAACGTGAATTTACTCGTAATATTCAAGCAGGATGGAACAAACCTTAAGCATGTCTACAACGATCATGTGAATACGAACATGACGTATGAAGATTTCAGTACATTGTGTCACGCATGTTGGCAGCACAAGTACGGTTTTTTAGTGATAGACAAGGATAGTACGATTAACGATGGACGATACAGACGTGGTTTTAACGAGTTTGCGGTACCGCAGAATGGTTAGTTGTTCTCGAGACGTTGACGATGACGTTCGACACAAAAGATATCGACGAGAGGGAGAAGATCGCGAAGGAAATCGTTCGTACGAGCGAGTCGATTCGCAAGAAGCATTGGACGTTGAAGACGGGTAGAGTGGA
The DNA here is from genome assembly GCF_040581485.1 of Linepithema humile. Taxonomy (NCBI): domain Eukaryota; kingdom Metazoa; phylum Arthropoda; class Insecta; order Hymenoptera; family Formicidae; genus Linepithema; species Linepithema humile. The sequence continues at coordinate 12,461,383 of NC_090134.1, read as the reverse complement.
GCAAGAGGCGCAATTGGAGAAACGGTTGAAACCGATCGTAGAGCCGTTGAAACAAATCGTTCAGAATACCGGAAACGATGATCCTATCGAAGAGCCATCTACACCGGAGTTGAAGAAGAAGAATCGAAAGCGATGGAGCACAGTGCTGCACAGCACCATACCAATGGGTAAACGAATAAAGCCGGATACCTCGCTCCAACCGCAAAAATTAGCGTTTGAAAGCCCGATGAGGTCGAATGAAACCGACAGCGCGGATCCGTCTCTCGTGACATCCTTACGAGAGACGATGCAAACGTTCGAAAACCAGGAAGCTCTGTATGGTCAAATGGGTCCGCTAGGCCAAGAGTACATCGGGGAGCTCTTGAGCGGTGACAAGAAGAGAGGGATCGACAACGTGTACGGCGTATACTTCAACGATGCGGAAACGTTTCTCGGAGACAAGGCCTTCGACATTGATAGAGACGACAATTTGATTGTGGACGGTGTGAAATACGCGGGCACGCCCGGCCTGTTTGAATTAATATTTAAAAGACTTCCCGACGATACACTGTGTACGGAGGATGACAAACAAAAGTACAAGAGCATACTACTCGCTACTAACGCTCACAGACGCGGTCATAACGCGCATTTACCTATTTTGGGAAACAAAGGATACAAATACAAACATATCATCACACCTCTGATATCTAAGAAAGGTGGAGGTGTTGCACATTTCGACAAGAGAGGTGCGGGTCGCACGTTACCCAAGTGTAACATACCACAGACCATGACTGTGACCGACAACGCGGTCGATTACGTGCACTGGGATGATCCGAACGAATTGGTGGATCGTCTTCGATTGCTGGACGCCTTCCGTCAGGCGGGAAACAACGCGCACGACAACGAGTTTCTCTCGATTATCGAGGAACTGCGCGAAGCTGGTCTGATTATAAATTGATCGTCGTTGTCACCGCTGTAACCAGTATCGCTCGTGCGATGCTACAGGAATGTCTATCAACAAATTTGGACTACAGCTAGAAGGAAGCGACAGGGTGACGAGACGTGGATCGTGGAGCGGCGGAGTCTCGAAGAATTACGTGCGCGAGAATTGTCTCTGCAAGGATGGTGAGGTTTCAACGCCAAGTCATGCGTAATCAGACATCTCGCCGACCCTGAAGCGGACACCGACGCCGTCAACAAGCTGCATCTGGATCATCACTTCCAGCTTATGAGCGATCGTGCGAATCGAGATCGTATGCTCCATGAAAATTTTAAGCGAGAAGTACTTTCGCGACTCAAAGATTCGGAGAATACCGAGCGGACCTGGAAGAGGTACCACGACGATTACATCGAGACCAGATACGTGACGTTGGAACGACAGATTCATGATCTGAGAGATCTCCTCGACGAGAGTGTAGCGCGACTCGATGGAAAACTCGTCGATTACGAGCGAGAGACGAAGAGTCTTGTCGAGCGAGAGATTCTCAATCTTCGTAAGGCTATGAGAAAAAATTTCATCAAATACTACGATAAGGCAATGAAGAAGCAAAACGAATCGCAATAAGCAAGAAGGAAGCGGTGAGCCTGGAGAGAAGATTGCTCGTGGACGAGCTCCACGCACCGGCGAGAAGAAACTTTACGCGTAGGCCAGTCGTCGTGAAAAGATACGATGATTTGTGGCAGGCTGACATTGTCGAGATGAGGTCATACTCGCGATCCAACGGCGGCTATAACTACATTCTAACCTTTATCGATGTGTTGAGCAAGTACGCGTGGGCCATGCCCTTAAAGATCAAAGGTGGAATTGAAACGTCCAAAGCATTTTCCGCGATATTTAGGGAGAGAATTCCGAAAAATTTGCAGACCGACCATGGAAAAGAATTTTACAACAGAGATTTCCAAAATCTTGTCAAGAAACACGGCATCAATCATTGTTCGACATACTCGGTCATAAAGGCTTCGGTGGTGGAACGATTCAATCGCACGTTAAAGAACGAAATGTGGAAGTTTTTTACGCTCACGGGATCGCGTACAAGTGGATCGACGATTTACCGCGATTGGTCTCGGAATACAACGGTCGTAAACATCGTACAATCGGTATGCGCCCGATCAATATCACTCCCGAGATCGCAAAGGGACTCTTGAGCACCGTGTACAGTAATATAAAAATTGCCGCGCCGGCGAAATTCAGGATGGGTAATCCGGTGCGCCTGAGCAAATTCAAAACTGTATTCGAGAAAGGATACACGCCGAATTGGTCGACGGAGGTGTTTAAGATCGCCACGGTGCAACGTACCAATCCTGTGACGTATCTGATTAAAGATTATCGCGGAGATCCGGTCACGGGAGGCTTTTACGAGTACGAATTGCTCAAGACCGCTCAACCCGACGTTTATCTCGTGGAGAAGGTGTTGCGCCGAAGGACGATAAGGTGTTTGTAAAGTGGTTGGGATTCGACAATTCGCGTAATTCTTGGATAAATAAAGACGATGTATTGTAATAAACTATGTATATTTCACATTGCATTATAATAAACTATTATACATTTATATACAATGATGTTCTTTATTACTACAACATGTTACAATACATACATTTAAAACTAATAATGACAATAATACATAAAATATTAAACTATATAAATTACTAAGTATTATTTACAATTGTATCTTGTAATGTCCCCATGGTAGAGTGTCGGTGGAATCGGATACGACGTGCCGCTTATCATCGTACGGACTGAGCGCGAGCTTCGACTCCGACACGGTGTACACCTCGTGCATCTTTGAGCGGATGCACGATTGACGCCGCGTTAGCTCGATTTTGTCGTTGATACACCGAGTGTAATCGTCGAACGTTATCGTTCTAGCGACTACATTTTTCTTTACACCTTTAACCTTTTTGGTATCTTTTTGTCCGGTGACTCTCAACGCGTACATTTTCGCCCTCAGTCCGACAAATTCCGTTATGATCGCGCCGTTGTTCTCATCCTTCATCAGATCCGGTATCTTCTTGTTCGCACGCGGTATACCGTAAACGTTGTCCTCGGAATAATCGCTCGTGTCGAATTTGGATATATCGCGTTTCATATCGTGATATACGTTCTCGCATTGTAGAAAGTATATTAGACTGTCGGTATCGGTATACATAATTTTGCAATTGTCGCAGTAAAGAGACGCCATGTACTCGTAGTGAAACTCGTACAAGCAGGTCTTGGATATGTCGAGGATACACATACCCACGTAGATTGGCTTGTCAAATTTCACTTCGAGTTTTCGCAACTCTACGGCGACTAGATTCTCCGAGAACACGCTTCGACTGTGAAAGTTTGGTTTGGCGATCATAGCCTCCGCTCCGTACCGACCCTCCCACTGTGTAACGAGTCGTACATCCGTATGATTTCGCACATTTTCCATAGTTTTGCCGAAAACCGTGTTGTTCATCAATTTGTATAAATTTTTCTCGAATTCATTTGACGCCTGTGTCCGAAATTGTGTATTTAGTTCGATGTATCCTCGAAGCCATGGAGATTGCGCGAATTGCAGTACGCGGTGAATCTTTGTAACCTGCAACCCGTGTCGAATACATTGTTGCAGGTTACGGTAGTGAATGACGTATCGCTGCTTATCGCACAGCGTAGCGAGTAACTTAACCTCCCGCTTGCCGGGCGGCTTATCGCGCGTCGGGCAGAACGGTAAGTCAGTGTACGCGTCGTGAAGATTCATCGGATACGCAAGATCGACTTCCAACACATAACCGGTAGCCGAATCGGATGCAACGAACATTACGTCAAAGTTTTCGACATTTTCAACCCATCAAAATTCGGCGTAGGGCAGCGGTTGACACATTGCCCACCCATACAAGTTATTAACATCAAAGTACATAAGATACGATGATGGTTTCGATGGATCGTAGGATGGCATGTATTTGTTGTTGGCGACGGCGATCGGTTGGAGCATTGGCTGAGACCACCGCGTATACCGCGCTCGACAAACAGCTCCATATCGATGTCCGTGAGCAACTCAAATTTTACGCGCGTGTACTTCATCATAGCGTCCCACGTGTATCCCGGTAAAGTGTAATAATGAGCGGGATCTAAACCGTAACTTTTAATACACATGATTCGAAAATTTTCAAAAATATTCGCCAACAAAAAAACGTCTGTTTTCAAATACAAATCGCTGTATTGACCTAGATCTTCGATTGAAAAGGTTTGCCAGACGTTTGTCGCGTGCGCGTAATCGCTCTCGGATACTGTTTCTCCGGTGAGCGAGCTGTAAAACGATTCGCGCGATGGTAGGCTTGTGTTCCGGAGCTTGTCGACGCTGTCGATGTACTCGTAGGGAAACACGCCTTTCCGAGTAAGCAAATTGAAATGTTCCGCGGATAAATGATTGAATTCCGATTGTGTAATCTTTAATTTATCTATAGTTAAATATTGTTGTGCCCGTACTATTTCGCCGCTGATGCTGTGTGTGTGTTACAGCTGACGGACCGATCGATAATATCGATCGGTCATTAGAGAGTTGAAGCCATATGGCATTTATTAATAATCTTTCTTATATTCGTTGTCAAGACAACGAATATTGATTAACAGTTTAAAGGGTCTCTATGACAGTTATAAACAAACTGTCATATGTCAGATCTTTGATAGCTGTCTGCTCGGGCGGACGTTTATGACAGCTCCGATCTTAGTATTGTATTCCCGGTTACTAATTATTGAGTTCTGTGTTATTAATTAAAATGTTCTCTTTTATAAAAAGTGTTCATTTATTTGTGCGAACTGCGCGACGCGTTTCGGAAACGTAACAATATGATGCCAATTTATTGAGACTTGTACTGAGAAATCTGAATGAATCGATAAATCGTAATTTTATACACAATTTTGATTTTTGATCCTCTTTAACGATTTTTGTAAATGAAATGTAACGTTCTTTCGTCAGCGGTAACAATTCGACGCTGCCTTCGAAAGCATTGGCAACGTCTTTGATTATAAAATACGCGTCGTAACCGGATAAATTGTGAAATATCACCGGGATAACGTGGGAGTCTTTGTAATTTAAATTGCACGACGAGTGCGCGGCACCGCGGTAACGCCCGGTAAAATGACAATGATCGCGAACCCGCGTATCGTCCGGTGTAAACGGTTTTTCGCACACGTGGCACGTCGCGGTGCTACGAAATTTTTCCGATTCCTCCGGCGTAAGATCCGCCATGGGGACGATATTGGTGAGGATCATTTTCACACGGCGCGCCAAATCGTATAGTTCATTGACGAGCCACGCCACGCAATCCTCACCGCGATACGACTTATACCCGGATAAAGAATTATCGTACGTGCAACTTACATAATATCCTACGCTAAACACATTGTGATGCTGATAGGCGTATGTGGTACCGTCTTGTCCCTCCTTCTTGAGCGTACATTCGAGATCGGCGTACACAACAAACGGGAGCCGCTTCTTCCGACTATAGTGGTGAAACTTTAGCCACGTTTTGTCTTGGCTGGAGAGAACGACGGCGCAATCGTTCATCTTGCCGCAGTCGACGCTGTGCGCCGATAATTTCTCAATTACCCGAAAATAGTGTAAACATCTGTAATAATTTATATGATTAATAAAGTTTTAATTTATTTTATACGTGTCTTTTTACTTACCGATCGCAAATGTATTTTTTACATTTTTCTTTGCTCAGTTGCGAGCTCACCAACCGCGACATATTCTTTATGCACACAAAATGTGCATCGTTGTTTCCGTGCACGTACAACAAATTGACGTGCTTCTCCATCTTGTTGCTGGTGAGACGCAGAGGAAAGATTTTTTCTTTCATAGTGAAAACGTTGACGGAGATGGTGTTCAGTTTTTCAAACTTTGAAATTTGCGGCAGCGTCATGGGGATTTCTATGCCGCACAGGTTGAGTACCGTCGAGTAATGTGGATACTGCGATACTCTGTCTGAATTTTTTTCCACAGGATACAAGGCTGCTACCACCGCCCACGCAAAGCACGCATTATTGTTTGATTTCACATTGACCACCGCTTTTTTGTTCACAATATCCAACGGTAACTCGATGTGGCATCCTGCGCGCAGAGGATTGAACTTGTTGACGTTCATTGTTAGGTTAGGTTCAGGATACGTGACAACGCCCATCCGCTGTCGCGTTCCTGAAACTCCTCCAGAGATGCCTGAATGATGTCTATCACTTGTCTCGTGTACCACTCTTGTAAATCATATGTTGGATATCTCTTGATTCTTCGTGGCGATGGTCTTCACGGCAGTCTTGTCACCCGCGATAAATTCTCCGTTGAACGCAGCATTGATTTTAACGTTCCCATGCTCCGCCATGACGCTCTGGATCCGCTCAATAACCGTATTTTTTATATTTTCCAAAAATTTACGAGGATCGATATATTCGTGATTGACAACCGCACCCGTCAGCACACGGTTCCTAAACGACGTCTCGATCTCCTTCTACGTGTAGCCCTTCTTCTCGTATCCGCCGTATCCGGCGCCGACGGGCACAAAACGCTCGTACAGGGCGTCCCTCACACCCTCCAGACGCACAATTTGCGCCACCAGAGAATTGACTACTCCGGTGCGTTGGCTCTTGCGACATTGTTCCTTAAGAGATTCTAGGTACTCCTCGCACTTGTACCACGGGAGAAAGTCTCCCAATCTCTCGATACTCACCGCACGCACCGTAAGATCGCGCTCCATTGTGATCGATTTTTGATGATCCACATTTTTGCGGGCTTTATATACCCGCTTGTTGCACACGACACTAATTAAAAATAGCGATGATGTCACACAAAATTAAAATCTGGCAACATGGCGCCTAAAATGCTGACGTGGCTGCCTGTTGCTATGGGCTTTTGTTTTAAAAATAGCGATGATGTCACACAAATTGAAATCTGGCAACATGGCGCTGCCTAATATTTGTATAAACATTCCTTATCACCTCTCCATTGTCTGTTCTAAAAATAGCGCTGCTTAAAATAGCGCTGCCTAATATTTGTATAAACATTCCTTATCACCTCCTCCATTGTCTGTTCTAAAAATAGCGATAATGTAATTTAAACAGGCGCTCTACTTGTGTAGAAAAAACCTGCACGTGCATGCAAAGGATATAAACAATTCTCGGAACTATGAATCATTTTTGTATAAACAATCCTTATCTCTCAATAACTCATGTTTGTATAAACAATCTTTATCTCTTCCAGAAATTCTTATCTCCCAATGATTCATGTTTGTATAAACAATCCTTATCTTATCTTTTCCAGGAATCGTTATCTCTTCCAGGAATTGATGTAATCCGATACCTTCCCCTCTCTCCCGCACCTCCCTCGTCACCCCTTCCACTACAAATTTACCCCCTCTCCTCCAAAACGATGACGTCATTACCCCCTCCACTGTAACCTGATACCCCCTTCCCCTTTTCACCCGCACCCCCCTCATTGCTCCTGGGTTAGAACTCTCATAGCTATACTACTACCGAGATCTTTAAAGTCTTGCATCGCTTCACCCGCTTCTATATTTTCAACACCTATCGGATTATCAGGATCATCCTGTGATTCACGTTGTTTTTGTGCTTCACATTGTTGAACATTGCTAAACATTGTTGAACCAACTGTTTAGCAGCTTCAAATGCTTCTTGTAATTCTTCTAGTTTTTCGTGATATTTTAATGCTTCCGTTAAATGTAGTTTTACTTTGTGAAATGATTCTGCATAAGTGTCACATTCATTTTTAAGATCTTCTAATTTATTCCACGGTTGAAACATAAGTAATAATGAAAAGAAATAATTTTCCGGTTGTATATTAACATTATATTTATAATGGTTGATAAGATATCTTCGCTGTCGTCGTATAAGATAGAAACCATTACCCATTTTATAAAGTTCACCTTTGTTATTTCGTGGTTTAATTCTTTTGATATCATACCATTTTGCGAACTCGTAAAGAGACATAAATTCCAGTTCTTCTGGTCTCTGTGGATAGTGATCATCTATCAACGATTCATGAAATAAATCTGTCGATTGACTAGCAAGTGCTTCTTTTTACTTCTTAATTTTCGTGATCTTATTCGATTAACATCTAACCATCTAATAGTTGTATCCGAATTGGTTCCATATAAAGCAATACCCAGTAATGTATCAGCAGCTTCAAGAGCTCCACATTCTCTGTTACTCGTGAATCGCAAAGCAATATTCCAAAGACGGCTGGCCAATGACTTATTTGTATTATTTTTAGCATCAAGAATAGTATCAGATTTTCCTCACATTTTCCCGCTTTATTCATATATTTGGTAATGTACCAGGTAAGCAATGTCGACTTTTCGCCAATAAATTGTATATCCATATTTCCTTCCCAAGCAGTAAGAAGGACAGGATTATAATCATTTATATTGATTTCTTCTTCTGTTCGAGGAATATTGTAAAGCCTACTTTTATGTTTCAGTTGTTTTCTACCTGCTATTGCAGTTTTGACCTCAATTATTTTTAACGTCTCAGTGACAGAACGAAGAAATCCAAAACGACATACTCGAATAACTTTACGTCCTACTTTTTTAGAACGAGGACAATAGTCGTTATGTTTGTGTCGTTGATGTGTATTAACACGTCTGTGCAATAGTGGTGAAATATTTTTATTTGGAATTTTACAGCTTACATGTTGTAAAATGAATTCAGAAACTTCTTCCATACTAAATTCACCAAGAATTGGGGCATCTTCAATCCAAATCAATAAATGGAAATGTTGTATTCCTCTACCTTGATATTCTCGTTGCCAGAAAAAATGCATTACTTCTCCAATTGGATTATCTTCAGAACAAATAAAATCAAGTATTGCCCAAAACATGTTATCAAAAAATCTCGATGCTGACACAGGATCTTTAGCGATAAGTGCACTGGTGCTTAACGACGTATCACACCATTCATTTACTTCACGAATGTATTCACCTAATTCTTCCCACAATCATTCACCAGGACTTAATGTTAGAAACCATGTTGCGGGTCCATAATGGTGTGTCATACAATTTAACTCATTTCTCGGTCTACGCCAGAATTGTTCCGTATTTTTTAGCGACAAAAATATTGTGCTCAAATCAGATTCTAACAATTCTTTGGACATTGCCTCTAAATATTCCTTAGCCGTATAACGAGCTCGTTGATTAGTAATATTCATTTTATGAAAAATTCCACGTCTTAACTGACGTATATTGGTATCGTTTAACAAATAAAATAGATATTGTTGATTTAATCTGTACTGCGGATGTTTAGACATTAAGCGACATTTAATGAATTCATGATTATGAAGCTTGACCTCCCTATCTGCATGCTGTCCATTAATACCGAAAGGATATAAATCTGGAAAACATAACAGATCCAAACATTTTTCACGATTATCCATAGGCATATCCTGAACTTTTAACATTTGATACAGCGCCGTTGCAGTTTTATTTTCCCTTTTTTCATATAATGGATATATAGTATATTGCTCATAATTATCATTATCATTAATAATCTGAGTTAGTAATGCCTCATGTTGATTCAATGCCCCATCTTCAACGCTCTTCATTCCCTGCATTTTGGATTTTGAATTACTTAATAATTCATGTTCCTCATCTAATATATCTTGTTCAACATTTTCATCCTCTTGCATTTGGAATTCCATATTATTCAATTGTAAAACTAAATCATCGTGTGAATTCGGTATCATTATTCCAGAATATAAAAGATTGTTATTCTTTAACCACATCAATGCATCAAATACTTTTGTAACATTTACCATTTCTTCCCAGATAACTTTAGATTTTGTGGGAATACCTCTAACTAAGATATGGGGCATTCTGTATGAAGTGATCCAACTAAATTTTCAAAGTTTTATCATTTGGTTCGTCACGTCCAACGTTAAACATCGATAAATTTTAGTAAATTGCTCCGATTTTAAGAAGTAAATAGTGGTTTTAAAAGATCTTTTTACGCCCTTTAAGTTTATAAAGTCAGCTTTTTAAAAAAGTTAAAATTTATTTAAAATTTTTGAAGAACAAAATAAAAATCGTTTCTTCTCAAATTTCGACATCTTCGGTTTTTTTCAAAATATCTTTAAAAAAAAGTAGAAATCTTTCCCTTTAAAACGAGACCAAGTTCAAAATGGGCAGATTTTTTGTTCTTAAGATATAATCCGTTTTAGGACCAAGCGCGTTATCCATGGTGCAGCTCACGCGCTGTTGCAACTTTCGTAACTAAGGAGCGCAATATTATTTATTTTTTCTATTTTATTTGTTTATAATAAAATGTCGTGCTCCTTAGTTTTTATAAAAGTTGCAACTAAATGATAGCACTGCTATAAAAATGAATACTGCATTAAATTAGTGGAATATCATATTATAATTATTAGTGACTGATTTTCTGATTTGATTTATGTGATCTCTTTGAGTATTATATTAGGAGTTTTTTGATTACATTTGTAACGGTGCAGCCCGCAAGCTGCATCGTTACGGCTACGGACCGACCATCGTTCGTAGCCCACCAAGGGCGCATCGAGCGCCTTCTTGTCATAACAACGGCGGTCAATCGCCGAAAACCCCCCACATCCGACCGTTCCGAAAATCCGTTTTGTGGGGGGCTCGCCGCCGAAATCGCCGATGCTTGCCGATCCGAAGTCAGTCGGCCGCCAGCCGGGTATAAAAGAGGCCCGGCTGTACGCTGCGACGACTTTTTCGTCGGACAGAAGTTCACCCGCCGATAAGCGTGTCAAACCTCGTTGCTCTGTTTAATGGATTTATTAATTACTGCAATACTTATAGTTGGGCGCCAGGCGCGGATTGACGCGCCGCACAAACGAATACGTTAAAGTTCATATTTTTATTAATGAGCAACGGCGATAAGCGCAACTAGCCCGCTCTACAAATGGCAGAGGGGCGAGGTTCTTTAAAGATGCTAAATACCGATTTGGAGAAAGGAGTCTGAAATAGAAGGTTATTAAGAACACATTAATTGGCAACAAATAACATTTAATTTTAGTAATTAGATCAAATGAGATTGACGCCGGGTGATAGACGTCTTAACCATCCCGCGAAAGGGAGATATCAGTTTTCTCTGTGAGAGGTGTTATGATTTGGATGTTTGGTACGCGGAAATCCGCGTACTTCTGTCTCACGCGGTATAATATATTCGACGTACAAGTTCTATAATTCTCATTAGGTACGGTCGTTACGATTCACTCTACTTTAATCTCTCTTAATAACAGTTAGCACACATTTCTCTTAATAACAGTTAGCACCCAGGGCAATTCGTTCTCAATAGAAATTAGCATACAGTACGAATTCTGTCTTGATTTTATTCTTACGGCTCTAATTGTAAGCGCTCGACAGAAGGCCGAGGCGAGAGATACGCGACAGGCTAACTTCACAAATTTTCTTACGCTCGATACGTAAATACAGGAAGAGACGCAAAATTGTTACGCACAAAAAAAAAGACATTATCCTACGCAAAACGACTGTCGGCTCGGCAGCCTCGAGGGGAAAAGCATGGTGAAACCTTTTTCTAAAGCAGCGGTAGTCAGCGGGGCCCGGCCTAAATCTAACCTCGCACGATACCGCAAGACATTTCGGTACATTTAATACTCTTTTACGAAAACTATGCGGGTTCTTATTTCCGCGAGGCTCGGGCCGCCTACTGATACCGCTCTTACCGCGAAGTCGAAGTGGTGGCCTTACAAATCGTCGGTACGCCCGTTGTGGTCCTCAAGGCTCCTCTCAGGTTGCCGACTCGCCGAACAGTGACGACAGCGAGGCTCGCCGGACAGCGGTGACATTCCGCGCATCGTCCTGCGCATGTAGATCCTCGCTATCGATTAGCGATTCTTGATCCTTCGATGTTTCCCAGATTTCTCGATGCTCGTGTCGCTCCTCGATATATCGGCCCTCGGTGACGCTTTTCCAAGGTGACCCCGGTCTCTCTCTTCTGGCAGCTGCCGTTAACGCCCTTCGCGGCCTTTTCCGTTTCCGGATCCGAACCTTCTTTGAATCGGCCGAGAACTGGCCAGGTTCCGACCTGATTCTACTTTCCTGGCTCGTTATGACAGCTCCTTGTTCGGGTACTCCACCCCGGTTCTCCGGCGTGTGAGAGCGCGCTTCCCTCTCGGGCGTCATCTCTATCGGTGCGTCCACCGGCCTCGATATGCTCCGAATCTGAAACGGTAACTACGGTAGCGACTGTGTCTGAAATCGAATTATACCAGCAAGGGTATTTCTACTTGCCCTTATTATGGATCTGCCTGCACGCCGTCCGGGCCTCCGTCGTCCTGCCTGCTGAATCCCCCGCAGGTCCCACGAAAGCTGCTCCACCTCAATCACAATATTGGAGTTTGGCCACTTACCACGACTCGCGTAGATCGCTACAACGCTCAAAAAGAGAATTAAGAGGGAGAGGTCGTTGCCCCCCGCGGTGGGGTTTCCGACCTCAAATTTCCCTCCTCGATCGGGCTTACTCGCCCTTGTGACGGACCACGAAAATGTCACGTCACAACGCCTAATCACCAGATCTTGTTCGCTGCTAGACAGCAAACAATCCTGCTGCGAGCGTTCTCGTAGTCCACCGAGCGTACTCGTCTTCTATGCCTTCTTTTAGGTACACGAGCGTCCTTGGTACCGTTTCTATCTCCGATGCGAGCGTTCTCGTATACCCGTCGAGCGTACTCGGCTCCTCCAGGTACCGATCTTCGTATACAGGGCATTCCCTTGTACTTAGTCAGATCGCCGCTCTAAATCCGCCCTCGTACGAGCGTTCTCGTACGTCCGCCGAACATATTCGGCCTCAAAGCCTCTAGTGCGAGCGTTCTCGTACTCTCATCGAGCGTACTCGACGCCCTGGTCCTAATCTCGCGTTACCGCGCACCGGGATCCAATCGCAGAATCCATCCGGCGGGCAAACTGCGTCGACCAATCCGCGCCGTTGAGCGACCAGTCACGATCTACGATCGAACGGACTCGCGGTACCATCACGAACGCACTCACCGACGAGCGTTGCGTTGTACCAACCGCTACGACATGATCGCACGCGCTTGCGCTCTCGCCGATCGCACCAAGACGCTTCACGTCACGCGTAGACCAAGTATCATTCACCGCTGCTAATTGTCATTTACCGCTGCTAATTACCATTTACCGCTGCCGATTATATTCTCCGCGTATTACTCTTGAAACCGTGTGAGCTTTTCGAGCGCGGTATAGCTCGTCGGAATCCAGGTTCGGACGGTTGGGGGTGTGTCAAAGAAGATATGCGTTTGGTTAATGATAAATCAGAAAACGTGTTTATTCAATTAAGTATGTTTGATGACTGTGTGTGTACATGCGATGTGAAAGAATATACAAGCAATGGCGAAATGATTATTAAGCAACGGCTGAATAATTATTTGAGCAGCGTGGAATAGATATAAAAGTATAGCGATGGTGAAATAAGTAACAAAATATTGATGCGATCGGTAGAGTAGCCACGGTGAAATAATTATTTGGCAATGGTGAAATAATTCTTGAAGCGGCGTGAAATAAGTTCTACAAGTAGCGTGAAAATAAATATAAAGACGATGGTAAATAAGTTGATAGTAAAATAATTATTGGAGCGTCGGTGAAATAATTATTTAAGGCGGCGTAAAATAAATGCGAAAGCAACGTGAAAATAAATGCGAGGTATCGGCAATAGCGAAATAATTATTTGATCAACGGTGAAATAATTATTTTAAAGCGGCGCAAAATAAATGCAAAAGCAACGTGAGAATAAATGCGAAACTATAAAGTATGACGTGAGGCGTCCTGGTGCGGTCGGCGAGAGCGCAAGCGCGGGCGATCGTGTCGCAACGGTTGGTACAAGACGGAGCGCTAGTCGGTGAGTGCGTTCGTGACGGTATCGCGAGTCCGTTCGATCGTAGATCGATGCGGACTATTCGGCGGCGCGGATTGGTCGACGCGGTTTTGCCTGTCGGACGGATTATGGTTTGAAATCCCGGCGAATAAACGCGATATAAGGACTTTAGGCTGCCGATTACGCTCGGCGGGAGTACGAGGATGCTCGTACGAAGGCGGAATTTTAGAACGGTGACTTAGCTAGGTACGTGGAAATGTCCGCAATACGAAGTTCGGTGGCCTAGAGGAGCCAAGTACGCTCGGCGGGTATACGAATATATTCGTATGCAGGAGTCAAGAATACCGAGGACGCTCGGCGGTACACGAGGATACTCGTGTGTTGGCACAGGCATAGAATCCGAGTATGCTCGGTTTGGACTACGAGGACACTCGTAGCAGGATTGTTCGCTATCAGCGAACGGGATCTGGTGAGAAGACGTACAGCCGGGCGTCTTTTATACCCGGCTGGCAGCCGAACGGCTTTGAATCGGCAAGCATCGGCGGTTTCGGCGGCGAGTCCCCCCACAAAACGGAATTTCGGAACAGTCGGGTGTGGGGGATTTTCGGCGGTTGACCGCCGCTGTTTTGACAAAAAGCTTATCGGCGCTCGATGCGCCCTTGGTGGGCTACGGACGATGGACGGTCCGTAGCCGTAACGATGCAACTTGCGGGCTGCACCGTTACACTCTGTATTCAACACGCTCCACTTTTCTACTTTTGTACATTTTTCCGCACGCAACTCAGTTGTACCGAATTCGCTTCACACACGCTTCGCATGTACACACGATCATTTAAGCAGGTCATTTGAAGCAAGTCATTTCAACATACTAGTTTAATAAACGTTGTTTCTTTATTTTGTTACAACCGAGCATTTATTTTATCGACGTACCCCCAACCGAACGAACCCGGATTCCGGCGAGCTATACCGCGTCCGCCGAAGCTCACACGGTTTCACATTGTAAGTTTAGCATTTACTTTCGGTTCCACTCCACTTTGAATTTCGACTTGAATTAATTTGATTTTTATTTTAGCACGACCTTGGATTCTGAGTTTTATACATTTTTGTTAAATAAGTCATAGTGCAATTATGGCAACACAGATAATAGCCTGGGCTGATCGATGCTTTAATCCTTTAAAAAAATAAAGGTCATGGAAAAGGATCTGATTTAAGAAACATTTCTAAAGCTTTTCTCTTAAAGCTTCCAGGCAATGTTCCAATGACTGCAAAATTGTGCACATCTTGTAGAAAAGAATTACAGACGTTTCAAAAACTCCCTGTCTTACAATCAGTGAATCATACACAAGCTGTGAACATTGATATTGACAACCACGATATTTTGCATAAAGATTTCGATTTCATTGATAATACAGAAGATGTAAAAGATTTTGATTTAGATTTTTCGTTACCTCCAGCATTAAAAAAACCAAATTTGCAATGTGACAACGAGTATCATATAACAGCTGTTCAAATCCTGGAGCAACTTAAGAATAAGTTTCGGAAATCCGCAAGTAGTTCAGAGAAACTGTTACTTCTCACTCTCGCACCCACATCATAAAGCCGAAAGAAATTAGCAATCGAATTTGGCACTTCTGAACGTCAGGCTCGAAAAGCGAGAGAATTAGTATCTAAACATGGAATTTTAACTTTACCAAATCCAAAAATAGGAGGAACAAAACTATCTGTTGAAACAGAATCTATTGTTAAAGCATTTTATGAAGACGATGAAAACAGTAGGCTACTGCCTGGAATGAAAGATTTCGTTTCAGTGAAGAAAGAAGACGGATCCCGTGAACGCATTCAAAAAAGACTAGTGCTATGCAATATTTCTGAATTATATGCAAAATTTAAGATGCAATATTCTGATATAAAAATTGGCTTCTCAAAATTCGCTGAACTTAGGCCACGTCAGTGTGTACTTGCTGGAAGCAGCGGAACACATACTGTTTGTGTGTATGTGTGTGCACCATGAGAACGTTAATCTCATGTTGGATGCGATCAAACTAGAGAAAATAACTGAAAATACCAAACTACCTTTAAAAACTTATTACGACTGTCTAAAATGTAATATGTGCAATGTTCCTTCTTCTTCATGCCATTTTGGAGAATGTGAATTATGTCCTAATGAAGAAAATATTAGAAATCATTTGAAAATAGTGTTAGAAAACCATTTCATTGAAAAAGAGCTGGTTGAAGTTTGGAACGTTCCTGGAACGATTTTTTTTTAATAATTTGTCGCTCTTGTCCTTTTGCAGGGAGGAAGTTTTGAGACCCACAAACAAAGTACAAAAGAAACCGATCCGATACGTCGGAGGACACCCTTTTGGGGTGGTTTTTCGGGTATAAGGGTGTCTTCCGACGCATGTATCAAATCGGTCTCTTTTGCATGTCGTGTGAGGGCCTCGGAACTTTCTCCGTGCAGAAGGAAAAGAGCGACAAATCATTTTTAGCTTGTTTAGAATTGTTTAAATGATTTTGGGGATGGTTTTTCAAGTATAAGAGTGTCTTCCGACGCATGTATCAAATCGGTCTCTTTTGCATGTCGTGTGAGGGCCTTGGAACTTTCTCCGTGCAGAAGGAAAAGAGCGACAAATCATTTTTAGCTTGTCTAGAATTGTTTAAATGATTTTGGGGATGGTTTTTCGAGTAAAAGGGTGTCTTCCGACGCATGTATCAGTTCGGTCTCTTTTGCATGTCGTGTGAGGGCCTCAGATCTTCCTCTATATGAAAGTAGAAGAGCGACAAATCATTTTTAGTTTGAGGAGAATCGTTTAATTGATTTTGGGGGTGGTTTTTCGAGTATAAGGGTGTCTTTCGACGCATGTATCAAATCGGTCTCTTTTGCATGTCGTGTGAGGGTCTCGGAACTTTCTCCGTGCAGAAGGAAAAGAGCGACAAATCATTTTTAGCTTGGCTAGAATTGTTTAAGTGATTTTTGGGGTGGTTTTTCGGGTATAAGGGTGTCTTCCGACGCATGTATCAAATCGGTCTCTTTTGCATGTTGTGTGAGGGCCTCGGAACTTTCTCCGTGCAGAAGGAAATGAGCGACAAATCATTTTTAGCTTGGCTAGAATTGTTTAAGTGATTTTGGGGGTGGTTTTTCGGGTATAAGGGTGTCTTCCGACGCATGTATCGGATCGGTCTTTTTTGTACTTTGTTTGTGGGTCTCAAAACTTCCTCCCTGCAAAAGGACAAGAGCGACAAATTATTTTTAAAAAACTGTTCCAGGAACGTTCCAGCTTGAAAAAGTGGAGTTTCAAGTTTGGCAGCAAACGGACAGAAGTACTTTGAAAACTGAAGTAGTTGACATTGAAGATTTTCTTGAACAATTCTGTAATCTTTT
The DNA here is from genome assembly GCF_040581485.1 of Linepithema humile. Lineage (NCBI taxonomy): Eukaryota > Metazoa > Arthropoda > Insecta > Hymenoptera > Formicidae > Linepithema > Linepithema humile. Next base: position 12,444,167 of record NC_090134.1, on the reverse strand, counting down.
GATAAAACTTAAACCGCATGATTTTGTGACAAAAGCACAGTCATCATTTCTAACTGAATTAAAAAAAAATTTAATAGAAAATCAGTTTATAGTGCAGTTTGACTTTGCGGAAAATTATGCATTTGTCGTTCAGAATGCAGCGCAATCATTTCACTTTAACAACAATCAGTGCTCAATTTTCACCGTAGTCTTGTATTATAAAGAACAGAAAGAGCTAAAACACCGCAGTATTGCCATTTTGTCCGACAGTTTAAAGCACGACACGACCGCTGTCTATGAGTTTCAAAAAATAATTATTACTTATTTAAAAGAAAACTTTACTCCAACAAAAATATTTTACAAATATAATAGAAGGGGCATCCAGAGCCATCGCAGGATGTTAGTGCAACATTTTTAATTTAATTTCTTAAAGAATTATTATAATAAATTAATCTACAAGAGACAGTTAAATTGTACACCAATCTCACATCGAGATACGTATATGTACGAAATTATAAGTATATTGTTCTCATATCGAGAAACATTTACTTACATATGGGAATTATTGAAGAGAAAGGAAGAGAGAAAAAATATCAGGTCGCGAGTGGCTAAAAAGATTTTACTTTACAGACGGTGTTGCTCAACATTTTAAAAACAAGTACAATTTCATTAATCTACTTTCACACAAAAACGATTTTGATATTGCTGCAGAATGGCACTTTCATGCCACAGCTCACGGCAAAGGTCCATGTGATGGAATAGGTGAAAACTTAAAAAAATTTGCCGCACGAGCTAGTCTACAAGTATCAGCAAAAAATCCTATTTTAACTCCTGAAGCTTTATATCAATGGGCAAAAAACAATTTGGATAAAACTATCATTTTTTTTTCAGTTCTAAAGCAGATCAATTGGTGACAGCTGAAGTGCTGAAAAATAGATTTACGAAAGCAATGACAGTGCCATAGACACAAAAATATCACAGTGTTATTCCTGCTGATGACAAAACGCTCAAATTTAAAAGATATTCCTCAGCAACAGAGAATGATGTTTTTCCTAAAATAAAGGCAAAAAAAATGTAAAAATTAAAAGCAAATATAAGTTAATTAATAAGTAGTATAAGATAATTTTAAGGATAGTCTTAAGTAGGTTTAGTAATAAGGTTAGAGTTAAGAATAATTGTAAGGATAGTTATAAGTTAGGTTTAAGTAAATGTGTATTGAGGATTAACCCTAAGGGGAAATAAAGACACTACTACTACTACTACTACTACTATAAGTTAATTAATATAATTCTTGTTTTTTAAATTCCACCTTGTTTTTATTAACGATTTATTTTGATTCTTTTTTTTTTGGTTAGTAAATGACTTATACTATGACTATGACTAAGACTATGACTATGACTATGACTTTGACTTATTTAACAAAAATGTATAAAACTCAGAATCCAAGGACGTGCTAAAATAAAAATCAAATTAATTCAAGTCGAAATTTAAAGTGGAGTGGAACCGAAAGTAAATGCTAAACTTACAATGTAAGAAAGAACTCCTAATATAATACTCAGAGATCACATAAATCAAATCAGAAAATTAGTCACTAATAATTATAATATAATATTTCACTAATTTAATGCAGTATTCATTTTTATAGCAGTGCTATCATTTAGTTGCAACTTTTGTAAAAACTAAGGAGCACGACATTTTATTATAAACAAATGAAATAGAAAAAATAAATAATATTGCGCTCCTTAGTTACGAAAGTTGCAACAGCGCGTGAGCTGCACCATGGATGACGCGCTTGGTCCTAAAACGGATTATATCTTAAGAACAAAAAATCTGCCCATTTTGAACTTGGTCTTGTTTTAAAGGGGAAGATTTCTACTTTTTTTAAAAGATATTTTGAAAAAAATTGAAGATGTCGAAATTTGAGAAGAAACGATTTTTATTTTGTTCTTCAAAAATTTTAAATAAATTTTAACTTTTTTAAAAAGCTGACTTTATAAACTTAAAGGGCGTAAAAAGATCTTTTAAAACCACTATTTACTTCTTAAAATCGGAGCAATTTACTAAAATTTATCGATGTTTAAAGTTGGACGTGACGAACCAAATGATAAAACTTTGAAAATTTAGTTGAATCACTTCATACAGAATGCCCCATATATAACTCATGATTAATATTTATCGCATCAGTTTCAGAACATAATTTGTTTAATGTCTCTTGTATTGGAAGTGGTAAATGAAAAGTTCTACCTTTAACTTTTTGTATCATTTGTCTTCCAGGTAATTTTTTATTCATAACAGTTCCCATTTTAACAACAGTTTGAAACGCTTTTGCTCTCTGTATAAGAGTCTTTTCGAATGTGTTAAGAGATGATATCACATCCGGCACATGATTTGTACAAAGATTATTCAAGATGCAATATGCAGGCATCGAACCTTCACGAAATTTTCCTTTACAATAAATACATATGTACTGCGAATTAATTTGTTGCTTTTTTACATGTTCCATTAAATCTTTCCAAATTGGAGTATCTATTTTTATTCTAAGACTTGTGATCTCAGAAACGTTTCTTCTATAACAAAGTCTTTCACATAATACACAAGCATGACGCGCTATATCCATTAAGCGTTTTTTCAATATCTTAAATGCATTCTTATATTTAGAAAATATATCATCCTCATTTGCAATTGCATCGCTTTGCTTACGTTTGTACATATCTGTTATTTCTTGTGCTGCAGTCACAATTTCATTTAATACATCCAAATCAGCACAATTTAATGCTTTATCTAACTTAAACATTTGTCCACAAACACTTGTGAGTTGATAAATCAAACGTTTAATATTTCTTACTTTTGGAAAGTGAGGCGATAACAATACAACTGGTAGAAGCATCGCTTTACAAAGAGTTAAATCGATGTAACAACTTTGCGCGTGACCCAATTTTAAATCTGAAGTTTTTACTGTACATTTATATATATTTTTTACCAATGTAGGTATATTTTTTAAAGCACATGTATCAACAGTTTTAAGAAATTTTTGATAACGTTTAATCAAAGCTGGATTGTCAATTTTACATAAAGTGGGACAACACGACCATAACTTTTTCGCTCGTGTTGTTGTCAAAGGTAACACATTTATAACTTGACCTTCTATATTCATTGCTAAAGATTCTTGTAAAGTTGCTTTACGATACATAGAATCTGCAAAATAATTTTCGGATGAAGCTGTATGTCTAGATACTCCACACAAAGCATTCAATTGTTCATCAATTGTATGACATTCAGCAACAAGAGTCAAACATACTTCTGCTTTCTTTTTAAGTCTATATAATATTTTATTCATGTCGTCAATATAATTATTTCTAACATTATTACACCAACGTACTATTTTCTCAGCTTTTAATTGTTTTTCGATATTACATTCAATATTTAATTTTTTCGAAATATTTTTAATGAATGTTATCAAAGAATTTTTTTTAATTTTAATTTTATAGAATTTTTTAATTTTATAGAATTTTTGCATTTTTTAATTTTATAGAATTTTTGCACCGAACATTTCTATATTTTTTAGTGATGTTATTAATAACATTGCAATTTTTTATGTTATGTTTATATTTCAATGTTTCATTCTTTTTTTCTCTTTCTTTTTTCTTTTCCTTATAATATTGTTTGTTATAATTCCATTTACGTTCTAATATGTTTTGTCTACTTTCTTCCTTTTGCATCAATTTAGAATAACGTATGCGCTCTTGCGTGCATCGCATTGCAAAATTTTTCTCATATTGTTGCCGCTTTTTAGCGCGATTATAATCTAAATTTTCTTTATATTTGCGCTTCTTTTTAGCACGATTATCTTCTACATTTTCTTCATATCTGTGCTTCTTTTTAGCGCAATTATTTTCTAATTTTTTTTATATGTGCGCTTTTTTTTAACGCGATTATCTTCTAAATTTTCCTTATATTTCTGTATCTTTTTAGCACGATTATATTCTAAATTTTGTTTATATCGATGTCGTTCGTAATGCGCATGATTTTTTAAGTAATCACATATATCTTGATTTTCCTTTTTGCAACTTTCTTTGTTATCAACAAAATTGTTAGTCAATGTAATATTATCATCTATACTTATTATCTCTTGGTTATCCTTGTTATTAATTTGATCAACAAAATTGTTCTTTAATGTATTTGATTTTTGTTCTATTTTATTTTGTCCTATTGTACGTGGAGGAGCTACTTTCTTTGGTTTTATTATTGCTAACGGAGATACTTTTTGAATAACTCCATATATTAAATCTTAAGGAAAATGCTCTATTACATTAGATTCCAAAATTTTTACTAAATGTGAACGCATTAAGCTATGATCATACTTTACTGTATCAGGCTTGATATTAAATTGTAATGAAGTTGCAAAAGCTATTGAAAAAACACCACAATCATTACCGTTTGGTTGTTACTGCACAGTAGGAAATCGGACAGGCCGTTGGTCAAAAGAATAAGTCGGAAATAATCGTCTTAAAAATTGTTCATGATTTTTATGCAACTTCTTTTTATTCAATGAATCATAAATAAATAAGTTTTGTGCATCATAATAACTGCATACCCAATGTCCATCTAATGCGCCAGGACCGGACGAACTATATAATATCTGTATATGTTCATTATTGTCAGGTATAGGTTGTATTTCATCAAGACATTGTAATAGCAATGTTTTGGTCTAGGTCTATAATTAGAACATCTTTCTAAAAGATGATTAATGTTTTATATGCAAATCTGTTAGCCATTCACCTTGAACAATAATATTTTTTTGTTTGGATAACAAAACTATTTTTGTCTCAGTTTTTATAATCATTTGATCTCGATATCTTTTATTTTGCATATCAATTTCTAAGTACACCTGTATACGTCCTTCATTCTCTTTATGATCTTTTTTATCAACTTGATCAATACGATTATTATTAATTAATGTTAGATCTGCAATTTTGTCTAAATCTGCTATGTTTTTTTGCATTTTTAACAAATCATTATTTAATTTCTTTAATTTACAAGGACGATTATACTCTTCCAATTGATTTAATTTCTTTTCATTTGTCTTATTTTGATATATCATACGCTTACGAGTTGTTTCAGCTTCTTTTGCTTTTATTAATGCCAATGAAAGCACTTTTTGAACACCATATTTTGGATCTTGAGGAAAATGTTCGATTACATTAGATTCAAAAATTTTTATCAAATGTGAACGCATTAAGCTATGGTTGTACTTAACTTTTTCTGGTTTAATATTGAATAGTAAGGAAATTGCAAAAGCTATTGCGAAAACACCGCAATCGTTACTATTTGGTTGACATTGCACAGTTGGAAATTTGATAGGTCGTTTTTCAAAAGGATAAGTTGGAAATAATTGTCTTAAAAATTGTTCATAATCTCCGTGCAACTTTTTATTATTTAGCGAATCATAAATAAATTTTTACTGTCGTAATAGCTACATACCCAATGTCCATCTAATGCGTTTAAACCTGACGAACTAAATAATATCTGTATATGTTTCTTATATTCTGTGCACATTGTATTGTATCAAGAGAATACAATTTTTGTGTTTGCACGGGTCTATAATCTGAACAAGTTCTTAAAAGATATGCAAAATGCTCCAAATGTATATCATTTAACCATTCGTCTTGAGCAATAATACGTTTCTGATAATATGACAGCGCTATTTGTTTTTCCATTTTTAGGTATTTTTGCTTTATAATAAAATATTATATTATTATTTGCATGAGCACAGCAATTGTTTTTTACAGGTGCACAGCAATCCTTCTTTTTATATCAAGTGTTTAAAGACGCACTGCAGTCTTTCTTGAAGGTGCACAGCAACCCTTCTTTTTATATCAAGTGTTTAAAGACGCACAGCAGTCTTTCTTGAAGATGCACAGCAACCCTTCTTTTTTATAAGTGCACAGTATTATTATTATTATTATTATAACGTAACGGGGAGGCGTTCCTCTTTCGAAGCGCCGCCCGCGGCACCCAGACATTGTCCATTGTGCCTCCCCTCATAAACTTACTCATGAGAGACCTGTTTTTCTCCAAAAGAGAATCAGATTCCTCACCGGCAGCTCCCTGATCTGCTCGGGCCCAAGTAGTGCTGAGCCCAGCATCCTGTGTCTCAACCCTGCATATGCGGGACAGTCGCTGAGTACGTGAAGGCTTGTTTCCTTGTCGTCTCCACATGCCCTGCACCTGGATGTATCGCTACGCCCAAGCTTGTACATGTGGTAGTTTAAGGTGCCATGACCCGTCAGTATGTGTACCACTGTCCTGGCATCTCTCCTACTCAAAGCCCTTATGATCCAAGCCAGTTCCCTATTAGGAGTATCTCCCATCAGAGCTCTAGCCTGTCTGCATTTGGACTCAGATTCCACTCTCTAGTGTCTTAGACGTTCTCTGCGGAGCCATTCTTTGATCCTCCCCCTTCCTAGACAAAAGGGGATTCCCAGAGCCGGCCCCGGTCCTACCATCGTTGTCTCTGAACCCGCTTTTGCCAGCTGGTCCGCACATTCATTACCCTGGATGCCTGAGTGACCAGGCACCCATGTAACGGTAACTTCTCTCTCTTTCTCGCCAATTCGTTCAGAACGCCTCTGCACTTCTGAACCAACCGCGACGTTATTGTCGGAGCCCCCAGCGCCTTGATGGCTGCCTGGCTGTCCGTACAAATTCTGATGTGCTCTCCCGCTTCTACCCTACTCCGTACGGTCTGAGCACAGCTTAGGATAGTCACAATCTCCGCTTGGAATACCGTGGCATAACTGTCGAGAGAAATGCTCTACTTCCATCCCTCTCGACTGCCAAAGAAGCCGGCCCCGGAGCCCGTGTCCGTCTTGGAGCCGTCCGTATACCAGACATCCCCTCCACGCACTCGAGCCCCTAGGTTTCCACCTTCCTTTTCCCACTCCTCCGGCCTCGGTATATGCACTTTAAAGTGCCTATCAGAAGCCCGAATAATAGGTATTCTGTCCTGTCGCATCTCGAATATCGGATCCAACAGAACGTCTTCCGGCAGCCTCGTATGCCGGGCTCCTTTCTTCCATTTTTGTTTGCATCTTAGACGGTATTTCGCCACTGCTTTCGCAGCCACCACCACCTGATGAAACGGTTCGATGCCGAACATTACGCCCATCGCCGCCACTGGTGTCGTAACCATAGCACTTAGGGCTCCTCTCAAAATCAGAGCCCTGACATGCTCCAGCGCAACTTTGGCTGCTCTCTTTTGCACCCTAGTCCACCATACTACGGCTGCGTATGTGAGTCTGGGGCGAAGTATGGCTGTGTAGATCCAGTGTATCATACTCAGTTTCAAACCCCAAGTCTGGCCAAAGGTCCTTCTACACATCCAAAAATACTGGCACAAGCTTTTGCACCGGTTACGAAGGTGCTCCTCCCAAAGCAGTTTCCTATCCGGGATAACTCCCAAATATTTCACTGATTCGGTCGGAACTAACCTTACTCCTCCAAGAGTGGGTCCCACAATGGTGCCCACCTTGTATTTGCGAGTGAAGACAATAAGACCAGTTTTTAATGGATTCACCGCCAAACCCGTCCTCTGACACCACTCTTCTACAACTTCCAGTGCCCCCTGCATGAGCTTTAGAAGCGTCTCTAGAAAAGGGTTTCGCACAAGTATTGCCACGTCGTCCGCGTAGCCTTGTGCAGTGAAGCCCCTATCGTCCAGTGCCTTTAATAATCTGTCTGCTACCAGGCACCATAAAAGTGGGGAAAGTACTCCGCCCTGCGGGCAGCCTCTTCCCACCCACCCACAGACTTTCGCAGTTCCTAGCGAAGTCATCACACGCCTCCCTAGCATGCCCCGGATCCACTCGACGAGCTTCATCGGGACACCTCTTCTGGCGGCTTCCTCACACACTACCTCATGCGGTGTGTTGTTAAAGGCGCCCTCTATGTCCAAAAAAGCACCCACTGCGTAGCCCTTCCTTTCCAGCTGCTCCTCAATAAACGCTACCGTCTGATGTAGAGCAGTCTTGGTGGAATAGCCTGAACGATACGCGTGCTGATTTTTGTGGAGAGGGTGCCTCCACAGAGTTGTCTCCCTCAGATACGCGTCCACCAGCTTCTCCAATGTCTTAAGGAGAAACGATGTTAGGCTAATTGGCCTGAAAGCCTTTGCCTTGGTGTAGCTCGTTCTTCCCGCCTTCGGGATGAAAACTACCCTGGCCAGTTTCCATGCGCTGGGTGTGTAGCCCATCGCGATACAAGTCCTTAAGGTTCGAGTCAGTGGGCCCACGATCTGTTCCAGTCCCTTTTGTAGAAGAGCCGGAAAAACGCCATCCGGTCCCGCTGACTTGTAGGGCTTAAAGGTGTTAATTGTCCACTTGACCTTCTCGGGCATGACAATCTTGGTCGCCATTCGGCAGTCCGCTTGTCGGGCTCTTCTGAGTGAGCCCGGCTCCTTATATGCAAATAGCTCTCCCGGCTCCCTATGGAGGCCCGGAAAGCTCACTTCCAGTAGATGCTCCAGACATCGCTCTCCAGTCACCACCGTCCCATCAGGGAGTGCGATGGCTTCCAGAGTCGCATCCGGGTTCCTAGCGAGGATCCTGCAAATTCTTGCCGTTTCGGGCATTCCCACTACTTCCTCGCAAAACTTCCTCCAGCTTTTCAGTTTTGCCTTAACCACAGAGTCTCTATATTCCTTCTGTGCCTTCCTAGAGAGCTCCCAGTCGGATTGGCGGCCCGTGTTCCTAGCTCTGATCCAGGCCCTACGAGCCGCCACTCTAAGACCCTGCAGTCCAGGGGTCCACCAGGAAGTTCCTCTACTATTTGTAACCGCCCTTTCGGGGCAGTTACTTTCGTAGCAGTTTACCAGAGACCTCTGCAAGTAGTCCACACAAGTCTCCAGTTCGTCCTCTGTCCCGTGCCTCTTAGGGAAGCCTCTGAGACTGCTGGCCAGGTCTTCCCTATAGGAGTCCCACTTGGTTTTCCTCAGGTTCCTGAATTTGACCTCTTTCCCCCTAGCCTTAGCTATCCTGAAGGTGATCTGCCTATGGTCTGAGAGCGAGGGATCTGTCGAGACCCTCCACTCCACTACCTCCTGTATCAACTGCCTGGAACAGACAGTGATGTCGAGCACTTCTCTTCTCGCTATAGTGCAGAAGGTTGGCTCGTCTCCTGTGTTGAGAATCTCCAGATCCGTAGATGCTAGGAACTCCAACACTTTTCTTCCTCTTTCGTTGGTGTCCGAGCTTCCCCACACAGTGTGATGCGCGTTAGTGTCACATCCCATGATTAGGGGAAGCCGTTTCTCCTGGCAGTATTCTGCCAGTTTTATCACCGGTGCAGGCGGCACCGCCTCCCCCTCGTCATGAGAGAAGTAGGCTGAGCAAATAACCATTTTCTTCCTGTCACCGGAGTCATCAGTGAAATCCACTTCTACAGCCGCAACGTCCCTGGAACACAGGTAAGGTATTAGCTGGGCTTCCATACCCTTGACGGCCACGCAGGTCCTGGGCCGATCCACTGATGGGGCCCTAAAGAGCCTACCGCAGGCCGCCAAGCCCCTGATGCAACCCTGGATTACCCAGGGTTCTTGCATCAGTGATATGCATGTTTGCCTCCCAGCTTGTTGCCTGGCCAAAACAGCCAATGCCCCTTTGCTGTGATGCAGATTAATCTGGGTGAAGGCCACCCCTCTCGATCCCGCCATTCAACTACGAGACCGTTTTAGGAGGCTCCTCCTTATTGCCCCTTACCTCCCCCTGGGCCCCACTTACCCGAAAGGCAACCCTGTCGAGCCCAAAGAATGGTTTGAAGTCCAGTGTCCTCAATTTGAGGACACCGAACTCCTGGACACCGAGGACCAGGTTCCCACCCTCCCTGGTGGCCCCTACCCTCTCCGCGAACACTTTTCAGCTCCCGGTAACGAGATCTGGGTTCTGCTTCTCCAGCCGCTTTAGGACCGTGGCCGCGCCCTCGGGAGGTCCCGGGACCCAAACCACCGCCCTGTGCTGCTTTTGAAGTGCGTCCATGCCCATTACCTTGAGCCTGGCGCCCTCCCACGGAATGATGTCGCCGACCCGCTCCACGAGCCAACCCAGCGACGCCTTATCCGCGCATTTTACCACCGCCGCACCACTCCTTAGAGAGGTGCCGTGGAATCTGGGCACCGGACCCTCCTGGATCCCGTTGATCTCCTTCGAGACCGCACCCCTCAACAGAGTCAACTGCTCAGCAGTGATCTCTGTCTCGGGGTAGCCCTCCGCCACAATCACCCTTGCCAGAGGGTCAGCAGCGTCCGAGTTGGCATGGTGCCTGTCGTGAGCCCTTTGCCTCTTCAGCGGACGGCCGCCCGATGGAGGGGTTTCATTGGAGCCCTTCCGACGTTTACCATCGGTGTGCCCCTTCACCACCTCCACCGGCGTACAAGGGGGAGCCACTGGAAGAGAACGAGCCCCTTCCAGAGCCGCTGCTCTTATTCGCTTTGCCCTCCTTCTTTCGGCCCCGCGCCGATTTTTCTTCGCTGGAGGTGAAGCCTCCTGCCGCGCAGCCGGGCCGGCGTCACTTCCGGAGCCCTTAAGGGTCCCGTCCGTCACCACCGTCCCATCTCTTTCCCTCGGAGACCCGTCACGCGAGCCCTCCCGATTTCCCACTTCGTTCTCTAAGTTTAAGTTTAAGTTTAAATCCATAGTGGTCCCACGAGTAGCTAGGGAACTACACGGTCCGTCCACGCAGAGCCCCGCATGCGTGGGTAAGGCTGGATACTCTGGGGTTTTGCCAGGTTCCCCAGAGGTATCGTTTGCGACACTGCTCCCCCAGTGACATGCAGCCATCGCCATGATGGCTTACAACTTGGCTTGGGGAACTGGTCCGCGGCAACGGTCTTCCCTTACCCTCCACAGGGTTTTACTTCCGTGGGGCCAGATTATAACCGCCACTACCCAGCAGCACTGAGTCCCCTCAGAAAACTCACACCTACTGGGCGTCCTCCTATCCGCCACCTTGGAGACGCTCCCGGTGGGTAGCTCAACCCCCGGGAAGTGCACAGTAACTCTTATATATAAAAAGAAATATACCTACTTAAACCTAAACTCCTCCTCTGGAACGTTCTGATTTGGAAATCTAAAAATCTACAAAATAAACATATAATGATGATTACACAATCTTTTATTTCAATTTTCAACGTTACAGTAATATGAAAAAAAATTAACAAATTGAATTATTTTCTATTTTTTGAATTTTAAGTACCTTAATAATAATTAAAAGTTCTATTTCTTTTTCCTTTTGTTCGTTCTCTTCTCCTGTGTCTGGCTCTCTCTCAATCTTTCTCTCTCGCTTTTTTTTCTTTCTCTCTCTCTTTCTTCAATAATCAGTATCTGTAATAAAAATTAATTTAAGCCACAAATAGTAAAATGAACATATATTGTTGTATTTAATACAATAAATTTTAAAATTTTAACAAAGGCAGGAAATTAGGTAACACGTTTCAGCTCTTTATATTAAGCCATCTTTAATGTACAGTTTAGTTGTTCAATTTAGTCATGATGTTGCTTCACATGGGAGTCCGGCGGCTCCCCAAGGGACTTTTCCCATCCGCCGGTAGGAGACGGGGACTCTGACTTCAAACCCCCGGTGGCACGGCACCGTTAGGGGGAGATTTCTATCTCCCCTCCGTGCACGGGCGGCCAGGCATGTTAGCCCAGTGGGGCGGCTGGCCAGGGGGGTGCTCCCCCCACGGTTGAGGCCTGTCTTGGCCGGGGCTGCTGCTCCGGCGGGACGGGTCTCTGGTGGGGTCACTTCGGTGGCCCTGTCTAAAGGGGTGGATGTGGGTGCCGGTCCTCTCGTGTCTGGGGCCGATCCTTCTTCTCCCAATTGGGGGGGGACAGGATGCGGTCTGGCATGGGGGGAAGCGGTGTCCCACAAGGGTGGCCCTCCCTCTCCGTCCAAACGACTCGTGGACGTGGTCCACGAGCACGCGGGCGTGAAAGGGGGCGTCAGGGACGAACACCCCGGCATTATCGCCGGAGTGCAGACCGTAACCCCAATTTATTGGGGCCGGGGGCCGGTGCTCGCATGGTGCTTGCACGGGCCGCGAGGGTGGTACAACCTCTATAAAAAGACCCGGGCAGGACGGGCTCGTTAGCCTTGGTAGACAACCGTCCTAGTGGAAGGAAAACCACGATAAAAAACCCGGAGAAGACAACTCTGTCAATAAATAACAATCATGGAAATACAATGACGACGAAGAGGACGACTTTACCGCCTCAGGGGATTCGGACCCCCAGGGGCCGGCGTGGAGGGTATCCGGTTCCGGTGCCCCCCTCGTCGTCATCGTGCGACGGGCCACCCAGGGCGTGCCACGCGGACGCCCTGGGCGAACTGGCTACCGCGGAAAGAGACTTGTGGGCCGAGGCCCACAAAATACTTAGGATCCTCCTGGTCCTCCTACAGGAGATCCGCGGAGGACGCGGGCAGGAGCCTGCGACAGGAGGGGGTGAACGCCCCGGAGGGAGGGACCCCGAATCCCTTCCCTCCAAGAATGAGAAGCGGCAGACTTCCGGTGTACGCAACGCCGGTACGCAGACCGGGGAGAGGGTGAGGCTTCAGTCCGCCCGAACTGAGGAAAAAGGGGGGTTGGGTGTTACCGCCCTCCCCCCTCGTTGTTTTAAGTGCCTCGTAAGAGGGCACGAGAGGTGGCGGTGTCCCTCGCAGGTGGACCGCAGCAAATGCTGCCTCCACTGCGGGGGCGCCGACCACCTGGCCGGGGCATGCTCGCGCAGGAGGGCGAGCTGCCCTGTGTGTAAGGAGGCGGGTAGAGCCTCGACCCACCGCATTGGTGGCCGAGTCTGCCCGATCGTCCCCCCTAAGGGGAGACGAAGGAAGAGGAGAAGGAGGGAAAGGGGGGGCGATACCCCTCAATTACCTCCTCAGGAGAAGGAGGGGGACCACCCCCCCTCCACCCCAATTATGGAAGTGAAGGAAGTGGTGGAATCCTCGGGGGAGGGGGGAGTGTGCGGGGGGGGGAGAAGTTTCTCTCATCCCCATCATCACACTCTCTCCCGACCCTGAGGTTATGGAGGTAGAGACGGAGAAGGAGGGGGGGAATCCCTTCTCCCTAAATCCGTCGCCCATAGAGGAGGAGGAGGAGAGGCCCCTCGCTAAAAAAGCAAGGGTGTCCTCGCCTCCCCCTTCCAAAAAAGAAAGGGAGGAGGAAAGGATTGAGTGTGAGGAGGAGGAACCCCCCCCACCCCAATGGAGGAAGGGAAGAAGGGTGCCATAGACACCCCCCTTAAAAGGAGGACACCATCAGGGAACAGGGAGAATATATACTCCCCTCCCTCGGAGGTTGTCCTCCAATGGAAGAAGCTTGGTCCACACATCGTGGAATCATTTGAACCGATGAAAAGTAGGCCAAGCCAAGATGACATACGGGATGAAATTATGGACTGGTGGAATTCCATTCAGGACAGACACCAGGACATAGACATTGGCACGCTGGGTGCGTGGAAAAAAAGGAGGAGGGTAAAAATCCCCTGGGTGAGACTTCGATGCTGGCCTGGTGATGGTCTCTATCACCAGACCGGGGTCGAGATTCTCGAAAAAATACTCAGGAGGATAAACCGAAGGTACCCTCTATGGGAACTAAAGGCAGAGTACAAGCCTCTCCCGGCAACGGTACCAAAAGAACCAAAGGTGCCAGAGGAGGAGAAATCCTGGGAGGTGAGTAGTGAGGAGGAGGAGGAGGAATCCTGGGATGAGAGTAGTGAGGGGGAGGAGGCTTCACAAAGCCTCCCTCTTTCCCCCACTGTGGAAAGGAAGGAAAGTGAGGAGGGGAAGGCCCCTAGGGGCCTTCCTCTTCCCCCCACTGGAAGTGGGAAGGAGGATGTGGAGGGGGAGGGGAGGGCTATCAAAAGCCCTCCTCTTCTCCCCATAAAGGAAAAGGGGAGGAAGGCAGACGGGGGTTTCCCCCCCTCTGCCCCATTACCTTCCCCACTTTTGGAGCAGGGGAGCACAAAGCTCCCACAATGCCCGAAGGTGGGGGAGGGGGTACCGAAGGCGAGAGAGAAATCACTCGCCAAGGCGAAGATTTCTCCGTCCCCTATCCCTATTAAAGGAGGGGAGGAGGTGAGAGGAGAAGGGAGGGAAATATCTCTCCCCACCTCAAAGAAAGGGACGATGAAGGGGGAGGTTACCGACACCTCCCCCTTCGGGAGGACGGCTCCGTCGGGGGATGGGATACGCCTCTCCCCCCCCTTGGAGGTCGTTCTCCGTTGGAAGCTGTGTGGCCCCACTGTCTTCCCCCACAGGGATTCGATCTCTGAGGAAAAGGGACGATGGATGCGGAGCATACCACCGAATGGGAGGACGATGGCCGGTTACGTCGAGGAGAGATGGAATGCCCTTCAACGACGTGACCTAGGCCAAATCAGGTTTGGGAAGATGGGGGAAAACCTCCGTAAGGACCAAGCCTGGATGGTTGTACAGTACCGGGACGTGATTGGTCGCAGTCACGTTTCCGGTACAAAACAACTAAGGAAGTTGGCGGCGGACATCGCCCGGGAATTCCCATACTGGGAGGTTGTGTCCGAAATCCGGCAATTAGCCGCAGGAAGGACCAACCCGACGATGTTCAACAAGGCCGTCAAACCTCCTCCACCACCGGAGGAGATGAACAAGTTCTTCCTGGCCGGCCTGAAAGGAGATGTGGATCTGGATGGATTGGATCCATCCCGGTCCCCCTCCCAGGGGGCCGTGCCGGGGAAGAAAAAAGGAGAGAAGGGGGGGCAGAAATAAAGAGGGGAGGGCTTTGCTCCTTTCCCCTCCCTGCTCTTTCCTCTCTGGATCCTTCCCCTCTCCAATCAGGAGAGAAGGGGGGAACCGTAGCTGAGGGGGGTCGGTCAGGGGCGGGAGCCCCTGATCGACACTAACAACCCTCAACAGATACGGGAAGACGGGGAAAGGTCGTGGTAGTCCGACCTTTCCCCTATGGAAAGGATTAATCCTTTCCAGGGATAGAGGCCGAACAACAACGGTCAAACCCGAGGGGGGGTGAGATGAATGCCGCTGGCGATGCCTCACCCCCTCTCAATACGGGTTAGGATGGCTACATCCGGGGGTTTTAGTGGGTATACCACAGGGACACCTTCCCTGAGGGACTCCCACATAACCCTCGGGTTCTCCCCCGATACCCGAGGGTATCCATAAAGGATTTCCCCCGCCTTACCAAAAAAAAACAAAAAAAAACAAAAAAAATGTTGCTTCACATACCTGTCGCGGACTGGTCCCGACCTTAGTGAGGAGCAATTTGGATTCCGAGAGGGTCGCTCTACCACAGATGCAATTCTGCACCTGAGGGCCCTCTCGGACCAAATTGTAGGGGAGGGAGAGGTGGCACTAGCTGTGTCATTAGACATAGTGAACGCGTTTAACTCCCTCCCCTGGGACTGGGTGGGGGTGACCATGAAACATCATGGCCTCCCCCAATATCTAAGGGACGTAGTCTGGGACTACTTCCGCGGCAGGACGCTCCAGTACAAAGACCAACTGGAGCGGATAAGCAGAAGGCCTATGCACTGCGGGGTTCCACAGGGGTCAGTTTTAGGCCCCCTTCTGTGGAACCTCGCGTATGACAGAGTGCTCCGCACGGCGCTTCCCCTGGGCTGTCGTCTGCTATGTTACGCAGACGACACTCTGGTGGTGGCCCGGGGGAAGACCTGGGTAAAGGCTCGGGACGCGGCCAATGCCGCAACCCGAGCAGTCGTATGCTCCATTCGTACCATGGGACTGGAGGTCGCCCCACACAAGACGGAGGCCCTGTTCTTTTACGACAGGGCCAAGGGGCGTCCTCCCCCCATCCAAATATGGGTGGGGGAGGTCCGAGTCCTGGTGGGAACCCAGATGAGATATCTGGGCCTCATCCTGGATGGGCTTTGGGGATTCGTACAGCACTTTGTGCAAATCATCCCCAAAGCGGACAGGATGGCGGCCGCGCTAGGCCGTCTCCTGCCCAACGTGGGTGGGCCGAACATTAGGGTTCGGCGTCTGTACGCCAATGTCGTGCAGTTGGTGTCCCTCTACGGGGCACCGGTATGGGCCGATAAAGTCCTGGTCAGTCGGCGTATTCAAGCGATTTTGCATCGCCAACAGCGTCGACTGGCCTCGAGGATCATTCGGTCCTACTGCACGACGTCGTTCGTGGCGGCCACGGCCCTGGCGGGCCTCCTCCCGGTCGAGTTTTTGGCGAACTCGTACGCCGAAGTTTATCGGCGTACGAAGGACCCTGACCGCACCGGGAGCGCCCGTCTAAGACCAGGGGCCGTGGAGAAAATCAGGAGGAATGCCCGTCGCAGAGCCATATCCGAATGGCAGGAGGCCATGGCGGATTCTGCGACGGGTAGATGGACCACCCACGCCATCCAGCCATGTCTGCCCGAATGGGTAGACAGGCGAGGACGAGGACTCGAGTTCCACCTGACACAGGTACTCACCGGGCACGGTTGCTTCGGTGACTACCTGTGCAGGATTGGTAGGGAGCATACGACGGGATGCCACCACTGTGCGGCCGGTCGGGACTCGGCGCAACACACTCTCCAGGAGTGTAGTGCTTGGGACGAGGAGCGTCGGGCTCTGACCGCAGTGGTCGGCGGAGACCTCTCCCTTCCGGCATTGATTAAGGCAATGTTGGAAGAGGAGAAAAAATGGAAGGCCGCCTCTGACTTCTGCGGCGCTGTAATGTCGCAGAAGGAGGAGGCGGAACGAATTAGAAGGGGGGAGGCAGAGATGGCGGATAGCACTCCACCATCCTCTCCACCTCCCCCCCCTTCAAGAAGAAGAAGGAGAAGCAACGGCGACGGGAGCACTCCCCCGATCGCGGTGTTGCGGCGGAGGAGAATAATCCCCCGTCGCCGTTTACTAGCCCCACGTAGGGACTGATGGGAGTAGGGGTCTCCCAGAAGGTGGTGGGGAAAATTGCCTCACCACTATCACAATCTGGGAGACCCTGGGGGAATCAACCTCCCCCATATAAAAAGAGAGACTGGGGGTAAGGGGAATTCTCCCCTTTCTCCCCAGTGGGGGCCTACCGTGAGCGGGGGCTCACGGCGGTCCCGGCCCCCCACATGAACCAGGGAGGGCGGGGGGAGACTGTGGTAGCCCAGTCTTCCCCAGTAAGAGAAGAAACAGTCAGGGTGGGGGAGAGGGAGAAGCTCTCTCTTCCCTCACCGGGAAGAGGCCGACATTCGGTCAAACCCAAGAGGGGGTGAGAAGAATGCCGCTGGCGATGCTTCACCCCCTCTTACTATGGGTTAGGAAGGCTACCGGCGGGGGTTTTAGTGGGTATACCTCAGGGACACCTTCCCTAAGGGACTCCCACATAACCCTCGGGCTCTCCCCCGAGACCCGAGGGTATCCATAAAGGATTTCCCCCGCCTTACCAAAAAAAAAAAAAAAAAAAAAATGTTGCTTCACATATTATATTGCTTTACATATTAGACCATATCGTCACTATCATGATCATATTCTAATATTTAAAGCAATATTATGACTGAATTGAACAACTAAACTGTATACTGAAGATGACCTAATATGAAGAACCGAAACATATGTTAACCAAGAATAATAAACTTAAATTACAAATAAACAACTAAAACATACCTTAGGTAATATACTGATGCAGTTTTTTTTCTTCTTTCTATAAAAACGCCGCAAAAATCCACTCCTTCACCGTAAATACAAAATAATACGGCAGACATTTTATATCAACTGTCAGTCGACAGCCATAATCACATTTATAAATAACTTACAAACTGTGTTACGCCTCCAAAGGATTCAATTCGTGTTTTCCGCAAACCAATCTCGTTTATAATGGCAGTTGACAAATCGCAATGCAGCATTTCCATTTCTTACTATGACAGTGATGCAAATCTTAGGTTACTAGCACAATCGGTGCTCTTAATGGTGGGGATCGCAGTGAAAATTACAAAAGTGAACAAACTTACTAGTTATTGACCAATAAGATCATGAATATTTTAGTAAATTTGTTCACTTTTGTAATTGTCACTTTATTTCATGCTACACAATCGACCCCTTGAATACATCAATTATCTTTTTCGAACTTCCAAGCAGCGGCGAGAAACATGGTCATGACCCCCACCACCAATGGCGCTAGTGGACACGACCCCTACCTCCAATGGCACTAGCGACTTAAAACTTGCATTTTGTCACTACTGACAATGATAAACGCCATAAGAGGGCGTGGCTAACAACAATTAAGTAGAGATCCTATAATAGCTGCGTTCGGCATTGCAAATCAGAAACATCTGTTTGCTCTTTCACCTCGAAAATCGTTCGGCAATTCACATCTTTCTGCTAGATGTCATTTCATCTGCGTTCGGTATTAACATTTTTAGAGCGAATCAAGCTCCTCGATTTACTTCGGATTCAAAGACCGAGCTCGCAGAGATAATATAATGTTACGCGCCAAATTAAAATTTATAACCTACAGTAGCTGCTTTTCAGGGTAGAATAACATTTGTGTAGAGAGTGTAAAGTATCCGCTGTAATTCGAAAATGCATTTGAAATGTCTTATCTGAAAACCGAGGAACAATTTCTTCTGCATATTGATAAACTATAGCAATATTTAACTTTTTATCTTTATCATCACTGTCATCAAAAAATATGTCTTGAGCAAAATTAATAATAAAAACCATTTCATCCATTTTTTATTTTTTTATATTTTATTAAAAAATAAATATCCAATTTTAATTTTTCTTCAAGTCTCAATCTTGTAACCTTAAATCTTTTATAATCTTGTAATCTTTAATGTCAAAAAACCAGAAAAATATATGGTTGACGATATGTTAAACATTCACATAAAAAGATCTTGTAATCTTATAACCTTAAATAACAGTTTTACATAACTCTGACATTTCTATGCTCTGTATCGTTCGGAATTAATATCGGTGCTCGGATTGCTCAAAGATCATGTGATTCAACTCGCCATTTGCTAGCTTGCATCTCAGATTTATAATGCCGAACGCAGTAAATAAGAGTCTGGACATCTGGTCGCACGTTTTTGATTGGCCGCCGCCATTAATGGTTTAAATGAAGTAGGGGCGTGCGACGCATAACCTGTAAGTGACGCTTACCCGTAATTTCCTGTGATTTTCTGCGTGCAGTGGTGCAGTGTAATTGTTATATTTGTATATTTAGTGAGTGAGAACAACAGCCAAAACAAAAATTTTTAGATCAAAGTAAGTTTTTAGTTTCATTATAATTGTAATTATTTGTAATTTACATTGAATTAAGCTATTGATTTCTCTGAAGAGGATTTTAACCAGAGTTCCTGGACTGTAGCCTTAGCCATGCCGACTGTTCGGCTCCGAATTGCTCCAATTCGACAGCAAAAGGATATTTAATGAAAATATTTCCACAAGATGCACAGCGTCGAGCAATATGGATAACAAACGTTTGGGGAGAAAATAGGATTCTGCAAAAAGAATATCGCTTATGTGAAGTATGTTAGCAATATTGTCTTTAGTAATATAATTGTCTAATTGTATTATACATGAAATAGGTTCATTTCGCACCAGAGATGTGGGAAACCAAACGGCTAGATGGAAAGCGTAAATTATGCATAACGCAGTGCCAACGTTATTTTGGCAGTACGTAAAGAATGCGACTGTCACTGGTGGAATTGAGAAAGTGCTTGTTGACATTCAACCAGTAGAAGTCATAGATGAGAGCATTGTCAAACCGCAGAATGTACAAGTTGTAATTATTTTTTACAAACGTCTACAATAGTAAAAAAATAAAAATTAATAAAAATAATAAAATAAAATAATAATAATGATAATAATCTAATTAAAATCTCATATTTTTCATTGGTATAGTTACATCCTGGTACATCCCAAATAAATACATATATTAATTAATACATTTCAAATTTGTCGCGCTTTCTATCCCCTCCAATTTTATTAGACCATTAATGGACGCTCCATCCTCAGATGTCCAGACTCTTATTATAGGGTCTCTACAATTAAGTGAAACCAAAACGCCATAAGAGGGCATGGCTAACAATTAAGTGAAACCAATATGTCGCCGCAGCAAGTAAAGCGAAGAGTACGCAAAGAGAAAAAAAAGTAAGTACGAGAAAAAAATTATTTAGTATAATAATTATTTAGTATATGATAAAAAATATTAATTTTTATAGAAATAAGCGAGAAAAAGAAAAATACTTCTCCCAATGCAGCGACTTCTGCTGAAAATGCAGAAATCGCTGCATTGAAGGAAGAATTGAGAAAGCTGAAGGAAAAATATGGCGATAGCCAAGGTCAATTAGCGGAATCAATGCCATCCCTGCCACCGGGGTCACCGCCGCCGTCATCATTGGAACCACCGTCGTTATCGGGGCCACCGCCGCCATCGGGGCCACCGCCGTCATCGGGGCCATCGCCGTTATCGGGGCCACTGCCGCAAGCACTTTTACAGTTGCCAACACTATTGCAGCAGCCGCCGCCGCCGCCGCTGCCACAAACATCAGCATCACCTTCACCAGTGGTAGATATATCGTATCTACCACCATATATCTCGAAAGGTAATTAACAAATTTTTATATAAAAATATCTGTTTAAAAAAATTAACTAATATTTTAATATTCTTTTCAGAGATCAAGAATTGATAGCGGCAGCAGCAGCAACAATGGCAGCAGCAACAATGGCAGTGGCAGAAGTGGGGACAAAATTACATGCCAGTTCTACGTAAGTTTTATTTTTTATTTTTTACCTCTGAAAACTAAAGAATTATATTTTTATATTTGTTTTTTGTTGTTACAGCACCACGGTGGAGTAGAGGAACAGGAGGAGGTCGCGGTAGAAATCGTGGTGGAGGACACCGGCCGATCCACTTCCATTTTTAAAACTATCCACTTCCATTATTTCTTTGTAGTAAAAAATAAAATTTTTTATGAACATATTTATATTTTTATTCTTGAACATAAACAATATTTTTCCCTCTTAAAAATTTGAATTTATTTATAAAATTTCATATTAATGAGAATATTACAAAACTTTTATTTACTTTTCTTCACAAACTCCAATTGATTTCGGTAGCTGACTTGGGAGACTCTCCGAAAAAAGATTTTTATTTGATGGTAGACCAAATGGCAATGTCAATAACATGATCTTGAGTTTTGCCAGTTGATCAAGAACTGACTCCTGTCTTGCCTCCAATGTACTATAGTCTCGTAAAGGCTTCTAAAATAAATAGATATTAATTATAATCATATGACATTAATATTTACTTACCATTGTAATATCTTATTAAATTTAAATAATTTTGTTAAACTTAATATCTTACCTTCTTGTCTAAGGTCCTTTTTTTGACATATTCAAGCAAACTTAGTGTTTTAACATGATTCTTGAGTTTCGCCAGTTAGTCAAGAACTTTCTCCTGTCTTGCCTCCAATGCACTGTAGTCTCGTAAAGGCTTCTAAAATAAATAGATATTAATTATAATCATGTGACATTAATATTTACTTACCATTGTAATAACGTATTAAATTTAAATATTTTGGTTAAACTTAATATCTTATGTTTCAAAAAATTACTTAGTGTCTTAATATGATCTATCATATGTCACTTTACTGCATATTTATCAGCATAATATACCACACTGCAAATTTGTTGTTTCTTTCTGCTGAACGCATCCATTAAATGTATTATATGTTTATATATCTTATTATAATATTTTTAACGTTTTAACGTTTTATTATAAAATGTCAGGATATCAGGATACAAACATTACATACCTGCACCAATGTGCACAAAATGTCCACTTATCTGTTCCACTAACCACAGAATATACCAAATAAGAGTGTTGTCAGCATGCTTGCTACACTTCTGCACTTTAAGACCGAGAAAAATTTATTTTATAAAAAATAGTATTATTTTTTTTTATATACATTATTTCTATTCGTCTTCACAACACGTTACATATACATTTTAGAACCGACATTAATTATATCAATATGATTAATATTATCAAAGCTGCGAGCTGACAGGTCTGATGAGTGCCGCCATATTGAAATATTGGAAAAGGACAAATATCTTATTAGAAAAAGAAAGGAAAGAAAAAGGACGCTCTTATGCGGGAATCGACATTTTGCGGGCTGTAGAAAAGGACAATCATGTCGCATTTTGATGCTTCTAGTTGACTGTTACGTCCTGACAGATGTAGAATTTTTTTCGTTGGGCTCGGCGATCGACGTAAACGGGCCTGACCGCACGAGCCGAGCGGCACGTTTAGGACTTGCGACGGATCAGCGACTGGAAGAGTCGTTTTTACTCCTTCAACAAGTCAACCGCTCGTGGTTCCCTTTTTGGGTCAAGGAATTGAATCCCTATTACCCGGGACGGAACCTTTGTGCGCAATTTGAGAGGGAAGGGTGTGAGGGGGTGACGAACGAGGAGGGTGTGGTCAAATGAAAAAGAACAAAGTTTAATTTACTAAAAACAACATTTTAATTTGATTAAATTTATAATTACAATACAAAACTTAATTCTTAATTGCAGGTGTTAATAATTTTATTTGTGTATTCTTTACAAGTGTGTGTGTGTGTGTGTGTGCGTGTGCGTGTGTGTGTGTGTGTGTGTGTGTGTGGATTATTCCTCAGGGGAGAAGACTAGATTTAAGAAGTCGAACCCTGTGAATACAGGGTGAGGAAGATGCGGAGGAGGCTCGACGTATTCAATGGTGGTGGCTTCCGAGTTGACGGATATGTTGTTAAACTCCGGATCGTTATGTGGGAGTTCCTCTAGTTGAGCCTCTACTGGAGGAGGGTGGAAACGGACGGGCGAAGGGGGTCTGTAGTCCAGGAGCTCTTCTAGGATCGGAGAAATGGACCTGGGGGTAGGAAGTGGTGAAAGGTCAAGAAAGGGTTCAGGAGATTGCTGAGGAGATTCCTGAGGAATCGAAGGTGATACCGGAGGTGGGTCGGTTTGAGTGTTTGTGGTTATACGAGAGTTACTACGTGGGGTGTGTCTCCTAATTCTAACGGGTCTTACGGTGACCCTCGCCGCGTATCTAATGTATGGTGGGAGAAATATAGCTATGCAGAGAGCGAATGCCGAAAAGTCCGAGCGGTTTCGACGATTGTCGGGTCGCGGCGAATGTTCAGTTCTCACTGATAAATAACACAAAAAATTTTAAACGAAATAGGGACGGAGCACATAATAAAAATAAAGAGAATACTACTGAGAAGAAAATAAAAACAAATGAACTAACTTACTCGTTACAGGATAGTTTCGGATTGGGTTGAGTGTGTACGGTGGTTTTGAGCAGGCGCCCCGTTGAGGGATGGTGTGTAGGCGTCGGACCCTTTGTAAACGTGTGGGCACCCTGCTGCGGGATGGTGTCGTCAGGGTGATGGACCCTCTATTTGAGATGCACCACTTGGTCGCGACAAAGTATCGACTTTTTTTTTATTTCGCGGCCCGAACTACTCGAAAAACTGTCTTAAGGACTTGGCAAAACTTGCTTGATGAACTGAGTGACTAATTGTGTATAATTGCGTTTGGAGCCACCAAAACACGGGTTTTTATACCCTTTTCTTGGGGTGGATCCATTGGGAAAATCTTAGGTTTTGAAGCAAGGATCGAATAGGAATTAGTCGTGTGAGAAGATTTTTAATGTGAGGGAGGGTGGCATCATTTTTAGCTAATAGGATTAGGTTTAGGTAATTAAGTTACTTGGAATGGGGGTAGGAAGAAAGGGGCCCTAACGAATAAGGAATAGCGTCGTTTCGGGTCCATATGCGATGGGGGTAGGTTTTTGAGGTGGCGTAACCCGGTTGGTGTTAATTAGTATAGGTGGGGTGCATCTCAGTGTCTTAAGATCTAGGTGGGCGTAGTCTTTAGATCGTACGACGGAACGAAGGGTGGTCTATAGAGGTGCTTGCCCCGATTCCCGGGGCTTTCGGATTGGAGGGTTGAGAATCGGTATATGAGTTCGCGAGGCCTTGGGTCACTGATCTAATAAATTTGACAGTTTACGACTGTCGCGTGGCCCTGGAGTCGCGTGGAGAGTGCGATTAATGCATCTCGGTTTCCCAGACCTACTGAACACGTGCACCGTATTAGGTGTCATGCCTTCTAGGCGTGCGACTGTGGTCATTGCCCGATCGTCACTCGGTAAAACCCTATCTACTAGGGTTCCCGTAGGCGGAATCCAAATATATGGCTAGCTGGTGCCAGTTTTTATTTCTTACTTTAAACATTTGGAGTCGACTAAAGACTCCGGTTACCGCGAGTTTTGACTTTTATGATTTTTCTGACGACGATAGGCACGCTGACCGACTAAAGTTTTTTCAAATATCTATCCCCCTTGCTATTTTTCTCTGTGAGAAAGTTCGAGCTCATGGTGTCTCGTGAGAAAAACAGCTCTGGCGTTATAATATTCTTTAAGAGTTTTTGTTGGTCCCGTGTTTACTAGGTCTGGTATTTAATAAAAAGAAAAGAATCGTGAAGTCTGATCAGGACGTAACATGACAAAGGACAAACTTATATATTAGAGAAGGATGACGAACAGACGACGAAGACGACCAAGACTTACATAGATTTCGGCATATTTCGAACTTTGGCAATTTTGGCAATTAATATATTTTTTTAGAAAGCATGTACAAAAAAAGTAAAGATACTTTTATTATGTAAATCGCATGTGCTCTATCGATTGAGCCTATTATAAATTCGATCGGTCCACGCATTATTGAGATATGAAAATCTCGATTCCTGTCAGCTCATGTGTTCGCGTATGATAAAAATAAATAATATACATGGTCGGCCTCTTGCGCGTCACGCGTGAACTTGGCGCGAGACACGACCATGTCTCTTGATAACAAATAAATCACTTTTCCACTGACATTATACACAACTTTGCAGAAATAAATTTATTCTGTGAATTTTGAATGTGTAGTGCAGTTTAAAACACAGTCGAAATATGTCTATATTTTAGAAATAATAGTTCTGATTTTTCATGAATCACAGTGGTTTTATAAAATATTCAATTTTAACAGTTTTTATTGGACTGTACTTTAGACAATATTATATTTTGCCATTTCTCTCTGTTGTAAGACAAAAATGTTTCTTTTCTACTGTAATAGAAATACATTTTCGATTTTGATACGTATTTTAAATACCAAGTTAATCACATAAAATAAGGCTAATTGTAAGTATTTAAAAGAAGCATATGATGAAATAGATTATTGCAAGTCACAAAATTAATGTTGTTTTCTTTATCAAGATTTTTTTACAAATAATAGACACAAAAAATTTAAAATATCTTTATATTTCATGCTTTAGAAAAAAAAATATGGCATATATCATGTACATTTATTGTAAAAAGAGTATACAAAATAATGTCAATTTTTTAGAAAGATATTTTGATATGAATATAGATAATATGGAGCATATAATATACATTATATATATACATAGAGCATATGACGTAATAAAAATATCTTACAATAAAGAATAAGACAAGCCAGAGGCGGTTTCCTCGTGGACTGGCAATATAGAATAAGACAAGCCAGAGGCGGTTTTCTCGTAGACTGGCATTAGAAAATTCTTATTCTTGTCTTCAAGCCAGAGGCGGTTTCCTCGTGGACTGGCAATATAGAATAAGACAAGCCAGAGGCGGTTTTCTCGTGGACTGGCATTAGAAAATTATTATTCTTGTCTTTAAGCCAGAGGCAGTTTCCTCGTGGACTGGCAATATAGAGTAAGACAAGCCAGAGGTGGTTTTCTCGTGGACTGGCATTAGAAAATTCTTATTCTTCTCTTCAAGCCAGAGGCGGTTTTCTCGTGGACTGGCAATATAGAATAAGACAAGCCAGAGGCGACTTAACGTCAGCTAACAATTTTTAATAAATATTGTCACAGGCGATCTAACGTCAACTGACAGTTTTGAAAAAAGAGAACTAAAGATGATTTATTCGTGAACTGGCAAATTGTAAAAAATATTGTCAGAGGCGATCTATCGTGAACTGACAATTTTTAATAAATATAGTCAGAGGCGATCTAACGTCAGCTGACAGTTTAGAAAAAAGAGAGCTAAAGGCGATTTATTCGTGAACTGGCAAATTGTAAGAAATATTGTCAGAGGCGATCTATCGTGAGCTGACAATTTTTAATAAATATGGTTAAAGACAATCTAACATCAGCTGACAGTTTAGAAAAAAGAGAGCTAAAGGCGATTTATTCGTGAACTGGCAAATTGTAAGAAATATTGTCAGAGGCGATCTATCGTGAACTGACAATTTTTAATAAATATAGTCAGAGGCGATCTAACGTCAGCTGACAGTTTAGAAAAAAGAGAGCTAAAGGCGATTTATTCGTGAACTCGCAGATTTTAAGAAATATTGTCAGAGGCGATCTATCGTGAGCTGACAATTTTTAATAAATATAGTCAGAGGCGATCTAACGTCAGCTGATAGTTTAGAAAAAAGAGAGCTAAAGGCGATTTATTCGTGAACTGGCAAATTGTAAGAATTATTGTCAGAGGCGATCTATCGTGAGCTGACAATTTTTAATAAATATAGTCAGAGACGATCTAACGTCAGCTGACAGTTTAGAAAAAAGGAAGCTAAAAAATAAAGATTTATTCGTGAACTGGCAGATTTTAAGAAATACGTATTTCTTTTAGTTCGTAATTTACTACACGTGTGGTCTGTTTGTTTTATCGGATAATTTGTAAGATCATTCAACCTTTTTTCTCGCAATTGAAATTCTATTGTATGGCTGTATGATGTACATACGAGACGAAATAAACTTATACAAGGTGTCTAATAGATATAAATTAGATATGATAAAATATTTGATTTGAAAAATGTATGTATAATACTATATATCTAATTGGAAAAATATGTTATATGCTTTCCCTATTTTTATTCTTATGTGAATAATACAAAATAAATAAATAAGTTAATTAATTATTCAATACATACATATACATATTGAATATAGTTATCTTTATTTTGTATTTTATGTAACTGAAATGATATATACTCTCATTATTTCAGTCATTATCACATAAAATACAAAATAAAGATAACTATTTATTCAATATATGTGTATATATATATTAATTAATTGATTAATTAGTTATTTAGTATTTACTACATAAGGATAAAAATAAGAAAAGTATACGACATTTTTCTTCAGTGATATACAGGGTGTCCCGTAAAGACCGTAACAACGCTTAGGGGTATATTTCTGAGATAATTCTGAACAAAAAATCTTAATACCAAAATACTCAGAGTATAATGATTTTTGAATTAGAAGCATTTAAAGTTAGCGAATAAGATAGCCTAAAATTTGCGCGCTCAGGTGTGTACAACGTACAGTGATAAAAGCGTAATTGATTATCGCTCCCCTGTTGTCAGTATTAATATTTGGAAAATAAATTTGCTAATACATATTAACATAAATATTGTTTACTCTGTAAAAATATTAGATAGTCGACTGGTGTCAAGGCCGCGCTAATAGAAAGACTCACTACGCACTTTGACCGCGCTGGCTGGCCGAGCCAAATGCGCGCGACGGCTCCGAGCCATTCTCAGGAAGAGACCACAGCATCGGTAGACGGGCGGGGCCCCCCCCCCGTTTTTTGGAATCGCAGGAGGGTCAAGCGGGACAGGTAATGCGGGGCCGGAGTTGGCGTCAATGAGGGACGGCGCCGCAGCATCGAGAGTGAGAGACGGGATGGAAATCCAGGAGATCGTGCGAGCGACTATTCAATCATATGAGGAGGCTAGACGAGCGAGAGAAATACCCGGGAACGATATCTCGAGGCATAATTCGGAACAAGTAACGGTCGCTTCGCGCGATTCCTTGTCAAGTTCGATACACGACTGGAAGCAGGTAAAATTTGCTAGAAATGCGATTCCTTCCTTTGCAGGAAATGAAGACGAAAACGTAAGAAAGTGGACGGAGCGGGTTGCATCGATTGCGAGACTGTATAACATTGCCGACGAGTCTTTAGTTATTGCTGCGGGGGGACAATTGAAGGACAGAGCTCTGAACTGGTATCATCGACAGTCTATTGATACGGTTTCGACGTGGGAGGATTTCAGAAGGAAGATATGCCGCTATTTTGATCGACGCGAGTCGTACACGGTAACACTTGCGCGCATTAACAGACGGTTTTGGAGGTCACATTCCGAGCGTTTTGTAGATTATGCAGAGGATAAGTTGCGTTTGATGCAATTATTAGCTTTGTCAGAAAGAGAGCAGATCGAATTGCTAACCGATGGAATTCGCGAATCTGTTTTGAGACGTCAAGTGCTAGGCACGTGGATAAGATCGGTGCCTGACTTTATCGACCATGTCAGAACAATCACGGAGGATAGTATTGTACAAAGACAATTTTCGGGCTATGGTTTGAGAGGTGCTCCTTCAGGCAGAGTTGCATCGGATGCGTCCATAAGGTCGTGCAACGTATGTAGAAGAACTGGACACGAAGCGAGGGACTGTCGCCAGGCCAGACTTACGTGTTTTAAATGTGGTCAGCCGGGCCATATTAGTGTAGCGTACCCGAGACAGACTGCGGGTCGGGCCGCTATCTTGAATCACGTAACGCAAGAGGAAGCGCAGACTTTACAACAAATAAATATGGTCGATAGATCTGTAAATAAGATTAGTCAATGTGCGAGTATACGTAGAGATGAGCTTTGTGTGATGCTTCGCAGTATTGTCAATGGTCAAGTGTCGTTTTGGGCACTGGTCGATACGGGAAGCCCGGTTAATTTAATAAAAAAATCCGTCTATCGAGATTTCTGTCGAAGCAAAGTCTTATTTAAGGTAAAAGACAGTCTACAGTTTAGCGCAGTTAATGGATCAATAATTTCGGTATATGGTAAAATTTTTACGCAAGTCATGTTGGAAAAACTTCCGGGTCATTATTTTGATATGGTGCTGTATGTAGTAGACGACAGCACTATGGTTCATGATATCCTAATCGGACGTGAATTCTGGATTCAGTCGAATATTAAAGTTATTTATGAAAGAGGAAACCATGAGTTTAGTTATACGCCAGAAACAAACGAGCAGCTGAGTTCAATCTTACCTATTAATGCTATAGAAAAAAAAGAACCTTTTGACGAAGTTTTAGAGAATTTAGAAGCAGATTTATTAATGACAAAAAGAATTTACTAAACGTTCTGGAAGAAGTGAGTGGATTGGCAGTCGAACCAATAAATGATGATTATTGTGTTAGAGTACATATGAAGGACGAGTCGCTCTTTAGGTATGCGCCAAGGAGAATGTCATTTAATGAAAAAAAAGAAGTCGATGAGATCACGGAAGATCTCTTGAAGCGTGATATTATTCAGCCCAGCGTCTCGCCTTATTGCTCGTGAGTTGTTTTGGTAACAAAAAAAAATGGTAATAAGCGTATGTGCGTGGATTTGCGCCCGTTAAATCAGCGTATATTTCCTCAAAAGTTTCCATTTCCGTTAATAGACGATCAATTGGATCAGTTGCACGATAAATACATCTTTACGAAATTGGATCTGCGTAACGGTTTTCACCAGATCAAAATACATCCGGAGGATACTAAATTTTTGCGTTCGCAACACATAATGCGCAATATGAATATAAAAGATTGCCTTTTGGTTATTCGGAAGCTCCCGCAGAGTTTCAGAAGAGGCTTTTCTTTATATTAAAAGATTTATTAAAATCGGGTAAAATTTTATTGTATATCGACAACATTTTGATTCCGACTAGAACGGTTGATGAAAATTTAGTGATAATAAAAGAGGTGCTAACAATTTTGAAAAAATATAGTTTAAAATTGAATTGGGCAAAATGTTTATTTTTGAGGAAGGAAATTGAGTTTTTGGGATATTCTGTGTCGGCTGGGGGAATTACTATGTGCAGACGCCACATTCAAGCTATTGTGGATTTTCCTCAACCGATTAATATAAGACAAGTGCGAGGTTTTCTTGGGCTTACGAGTTTTTTAGACGATTCATAAAAGATTATGCGATTAAAGCCAAGCCTCTTATTCAATTGACTAAAAAAAATGCTGACTTTGTATTTAACAGTGAATGTATACAGGGTGATTCAGAACAACCCAGGTGTCCTTGCACAGACGTATTCCTGAGTTAATTCTGAGACGATTTTTCCTTTACAAAAATTTTGTCCGCGGCTTATTTTTCAAGTTATAAAAGAAAAAAATTATCAAATCACGGGACGAATACAGAAGATAGGCAGGAGCGGCGCAACTGGGCGCAACTCCATTCGACACGGGTGATTACGAGACGCACGCTGCGATCAAACACACGTGATGAAACACGCGCCACACACCACGCACACACACACACACACACACACACACACAACTCTCTCTCTCTCTCTCTCTCTCTCTCTCTCTCTCTCTCTCTCTCTCTCACTCTCTCTCTCTCTCTCTCTTTCTCTCGCTCGCTCACTTACTTTTACAAATTCGACGTCTTCATTCTGTTTGACGGATGAATAATTTTACCGGGTATAAACAATAAAAATTTACACAGCATTTGACATGCAATAAATCTATACCGAGATTTATAAGACATACATTTTTTTTCGTATCACGTATCAAATTTACTCACGTAAATGAATGATTTATAAATCGATTTATTACTATTAATCACTGCCGAATAATCATATTCCGCTTACTCTTATTAAGAAAAAAGTACACACTACATGCAATTACAGTAATCAATACTTTTACAGATTTACACACACTCACACACGAATCTATCGGTTTGTTATTACTACCAATTAATTATTCGGTGACTAAAAATTATTCGAAGGATACGCCTAACGTTTACACAACGCACGTAGCTCGATGCGGAGACAGTACTCGATGTAAACAATGAACCAGATTATGTTTTTATTGAAAAGTATTGTTACGCCTGTGCTTTTCGCCGCTGATGCTGTGTGTTACAGCTGACGGACCGATCGATAATATCGATCGGTCACTATAAGTTCAAGCCGTATGGCATTTGTAAATAAACAAGTTGTTGCTAAGAGAATGTAAACAATCGATATTATCGATCGGTCCGCCAGCTGTAACACACAGCATCAGCGGCGAAAAGCACAGGCGTAACAATACTTTTCAATAAAAACATAATCTGGTTCATTGTTTACATCAAGTACTGTCTCCGCATCGAGCTACGTGCATTGTGTAAACGTTAGGCGTATCCTTCGAATAATTTTCAGTCACCGAATAATTAATTGGTAGTAATAACAAACCGATAGATTCGTGTGTGTGTGTGTGTGTGTAAATCTGTGAAAGTATTGATTACTGTAATTGCATGTAGTGTGTACTTTTTTCTTAATAAGAGTAAGCGGAATATGATTATTCGGCAGTGATTAATAGTAATAAATCGATTTATAAATCATTCATTTACGTGAGTAAATTCGATACGTGATACGAAAAAAAATGTATGTCTTATAAATCTCGGTATGGATTTATTGCATGTCAAGTGCTGTGTAAATTTGTATTGCTTATACCCGGTAAAATTATTCATCCGTCAAACAGAATAAAGACGTCGAATTTGTAAAAGTAAGTGAGCGAGCGAGAGAAAGAGAGAGAGAGAAAGAGAGAGAGAGTTGTGTGTGTGTGTGTGTGTGCGTGTGTGTGTGGCGCGTGTTTCATCACGTGTGTTTGATCGCAACGTGCGTCTCGTAATCACCCGTGTCGAATGGAGTTGCGCCCAGTTGCGCCACTCCTGCCTATCTTCTGTATTCGTCCCGTGATTTGATAACTTTTTTCTTTTATAACTTGAAAAATAAGCCGCGGACAAAATTTTTGTAAAGGAAAAATCGTCTCAGAATTAACTCAGGAATACGTCTGTGCAAGGACACCTGGGTTGTTCTGAATCACCCTGTAGATTCATTTTAATTGTTGAAGGGAGAATTACCATCGGCGCTGGTATTGCATATTTATAATCCTTCGGCTGAAACAGTTGCATACAGACGCGAGCGCTCTGGGATTTGGAGCTATATTACTTCAAAAGCAAAAATCTGG
The DNA here is from genome assembly GCF_040581485.1 of Linepithema humile. NCBI lineage: Eukaryota > Metazoa > Arthropoda > Insecta > Hymenoptera > Formicidae > Linepithema > Linepithema humile. The sequence continues at coordinate 12,412,126 of NC_090134.1, read as the reverse complement.
CATTTGGGCACCTATTGCATACTTTAGCAGAGCAACAGTAGACGCGGAAAAACGTTATCATAGCTATGAGTTAGAAACATTGGCTATTGTAAAAGCGGTAGAAAGATTTCACGTATACTTGCAGGGTATCACCTTCCGTGTGGTGACAGATTGTAACTCTTTAGTTCTAGCAATGAAAAAGATAAATATAAACCCAAAGATAGCGAGATGGACGTTGCTGTTACAGAACTATAGATTTGAATTAATTCATCGAATTTCGGAGAAAATGACGCATGTGGACTGTTTGAGTCGCAACATAATGTTAATAAATGTAATTTCTCTGGAGGACGAGTTTTTATATAAACAGCTGTCCGATGAAAAACTTAAACAAATTGCAGAAAGTGTTGAATTTAAGGGTAATAAATATTTTACATTGATTGACGGATTGCTGTTTAGAATTTATAAGGATAAAAAATTGTTCGTGGTTCCAGAGAATATGATTAGTAATGTAATACGTATCTACCATGATGACCTCGGTCATGTGGGTTTCGATAAACAATTTTTGGCATTCTGTCTTATTACTGGTTTCCGTGTCTAAAATTGAGGGTGCGTCAATATTTGGACAATTGCGTTAAATGTTTGACTTTTTCGGCAAAGGCGGGTAAGCCTGAGGGGGAAATGGAGGTATTCGAGAGAGATCAAGTCCCCTTACAAACACTGCATATTGATCATTTTGGGCCCTTAGAGAAAACGATGGATGGGTTCAAACATATCCTGGTCATAATTGACGCATTTTCGCGTTTTGTTTGATTATTCGCAACAAAAACTACTAATACTAATTAATCAATTGGACATTTAAGCACAGTGTTCAATATGTTTGGCTACCCGAAGCGTATAATTAGTGACAGGGGGACTGCTTTCACCTCGAATGACTTCACGCAGTTCATGGAAGTTAACAACATTAAGCATGTTAAAATCGCAGTTGCTTCTCCGTGGGCGAATGGTTTAGTTGAGCGGGTTAATCGCTTTTTAAGTCTACTTTGGCTAAGCTTTCGGATGACCTAACGGATTGGAAAAATGTTTTGGGTAAAGCACAATACGTTATTAATAACACTTTAAATAAAGCGGTCGGATCGACACCGAGTAAAATTTTTTTGGGTTTCGAACAGAATCGAATGACTGATGAGCAGCTACGCGATTTTATTGATAAATTACGTGATATAGATCGCGATGTTGAAGCTGAAAGGCGAGAGTCTCAAGATCTTGCACGAATAGTGGATCAACAATTGCAGGCATATAATAAAAAGAAATACGATGAACGGCATCGGAAGTGTACTAAGTACAATGTCGAAGATTTGGTTTTAATTCGGTCTTTACAACATAAGCCGGGAATAAATCAAAAGCTTGCGCCGAAGTATAAAGGACCTTATAAAATCAAAGCAATTCTTAAAAAGAATAGGTTTGTTGTTACAGATATTCCGGGATATAATTTAACATCTAAACCATTCAACACGATCCTTTCGGCGGATAAAATAAAACCGTGGATTAGAGTAAAAAAAGAAGACAATAAAGAAGCCAGTATTGACTCAAATATCGCATCGAATGACTTTTCGAATGAGTAAATAAAACAATGTATATACACTGCCGGCCAAAAGTTTGGATACACCATTGAAAAACCAGATATTATTGAAACAAAAACTTTTATTAATATAATTTTTGCTTAAATAATTAAATAATAATACAAAAACTATAGATAATTAAAAAAAAAAAAAAAAAAATAAGTTGAATTTAAAGAATTTCTGAGACAAAATTTTTAAACTGTCTTTTCATCAAAAAAAACACCTTTCTTTTTTATGACTGCTTCCACAAGTCGAGGCATCCTTTTTACTAATTTATTTATTGTATCTCGTTCTATGAAAGACCAAGCATTTTGTAATTGTCGCCATAGCTCCCCAGCAGATGATGGACAGGAGATTCTAATTTTTCTGTCAAGCTCTTCCCATAGAAGTTCTATTGGGTTCAGATCGGGCGATTAAGGTGGCCAGACCATATTAACGATAACGCCATTAGCTTCTTTATTCTCTAAATACTTTCGGCAGAGGCGGGAACTGTGCTTAGGATCATTGTCTTGTTGTAAAATAAAGCCACGGCCAATTAGTCTGACACCGGAAGGTATTGCATTTCGAATGAGAATATTTTTATAGTTCTCTTTCCTCATAATACCATCAACTTTTATAAAATCTCCAATGCCATAGTCACAAAAGCAACCCCATACCTTTATAGAACCACTCCCCATGTTTTACCGTAGGCACAATGCACTGCGGCGTCATTTTTTCAGAAGTGTTTCTTCTTACAAAAATTCGTCTACAAGATTTCAAAGATTTCAAACTTGGATTTGTCAGTCCAAAGTACCTGTTTCCACTGCTCTATCGTCCAGTTTCGATGTTGGAGAGCCCATTCAAGTCGTTTCTTCTTATTTATTGGACGGAGCAAAGGTTTTTTTATTGCAACACATCCTTTTAGACCGGCAATTCTTAAACGTCTCTTCACAGTTGTAAGCGATACTGGATTTTTTCGAGTTCTATTGATGTCTGCGCGGATTTCCGGTGCTGTTAAGCGTCTATTTCTCTTGCTAATAACTACTATCAGACAAATTGATTTTTTTCATATAAATTAAGATTTAACTAACTAATAAAAAACAAAAAAGTTTATTAGAAAGCGGTGGAATCTTGCTAAATAAAAATGAATGGTGTACAGGCAAGTGTATCCAAACTTTTGGCCGGCAGTGTATATATATAGTATTACGCTAGGAGAGTTTATATTAAAAGAAGATTTGTAATTATTAATTGGATACTCAGTTTTAAGCCAGTTCGAGGACGAACTGTATTGTCAGAATGGCCGAAACTGTAAGAAACTCACGAGATAATATTATAATAAACTCACGAGATAAATAGGTCTCGGTCGATATTGATAATAGCGAGTAATGCTTATTGTATAAGAGGGCACTAATCCTTGTAAAAATTGCTGGCGAGAGCTGATTGGTCGGATAGCGCGAGAGAGCCCTTTGGAGGGAAGAGAGGAGAGGACAACAAAAGAGCTGGACAACGGTTTCTCGCGGCAGTTTGCCTTCCGAAAGTTGAAAGAGAAAAGAGCACATTTGTAAAGGAAAAGAAAGGGACGAAGACGAGGAGAGAAAGAATTCCAGGAAAAGTGAGAAGGATTAGCTAAACGATTAAAGAGACGTAGACACGGAAAATTGGGAAAGAGGAACCATAAAAATATAATCGCAAGGAAAGGAGCCGGTTACTGCCCGACTGTGAGCTAAGTGTGATCTTCTATTATATTACGATATTCCTTGAATATACGAATTATTCGCGAGATCAACTTTCGTCAGACTTTTGAGTGAAAAGAAATAAAGAAAAAGATTTGAACAGTTAATTATAATATTCAAGGGCATTATTTGATTCTAATTACAGCCAGCTCTTCTATCCTTAATTTCTTTCAAGAATCTAATTCTAACGACCTCTCTGACGTGATTTTTATAACATTAAAGATACGCAAAGCTTACAAATGTGAAAAGAATTCCAGACATAACATTGGTGTGACCAAAAACAAAAATCACATTATCAGGAGACGCGGTAGTGTCTCCGGCCAAGTTTAAAAAACGACGCTACTAAGTCAGGAAAAGAGTCTCTGGCAAAGTTCAGAAAATGACACTACTTAATCTCTTATCCTGCGCGCACAAAGTCGACTTTTCGGGGGTTTGTAGCAACTAAAATATAAAAAATTTTATAAAAACACATAGTATATCTTTAAAGGCGGCATCGCCAGGACTAATTTGAACAAAAAAAATTAAAATTGGTCCAGCCGTTCCAGAGATACAAACGGTCAAAAAGTGATGTTGGTAATGCAAAAATTAAGAAACGTCGTCTCCTTATTCTTCTCCTCTGTCCGCAGGGGCAGATGAAGAATTTACGGGGCCCAGGGTATCATCATTATCATCAAAATTTACGAGAATTTTTCGCACCAGGTGCCAAGAGTCGACGATTTCGACTTCCCCGAGTTGTGCTACGGGAATTCCTCGCACCAGGTATCAAGGGTCGACGAATTCGACTTTCGCGAGTTGCGCTACGAGAACTTTTCGCACCTGGTGCCAAGGGTCGTCGAATTCGATTTCCCCGAGTTGCGCTACGGGAATTCCTCACACCAGGTGTCAAAGGTCAACGAATTCGACTTTTGCGAGTTGCGCTACAGGAATTTTTCGCACTAGGTGCAAAGGGTCGACGAATTCGACTTCCCCGATTTGCGCTACGGGAATTCCTCGCACCAGGTGTCAAGGGTCGACAAATTCGACTTTCGCGAGTTGCGCTACGGAAATTTTTTGCACCAGGTGCCAAGGGTCGACAAATTTGATTTTCGGGAGTTGCGCTATGGGAATTCCTCGCACCAGGTCCCAAGAGTCGACGAATTCGAGTACCCCGAGTTGCGCTACGTGCATTTCTTGCACCAGAGTAGTTATACTATGGGAGATCTGACTCTGGCATCTGAGGGGGTGCGCGGGTGAAGGGGGAAGAAGTTGAGGGGGAGGGGGTAATTTTGGAGGAGAGGGGGTAATGACGTCACCGTTCTGGAGGAGAGGGGGTAATTTTGGAGTGGAGGGAGTGACGAGGGAGGTGCGGGGGAGAAAGGAAGGTATCAGATTACATCAATTCCCGGAAGAGATAAGATAAAGATTGTTTATATAAGATAAGGATTGTTTATACAAACATGAGTCATTGAGAGATCAGAATTTTATATATAAGATAAGGACTGTTTATATAATAATGTTTATGTTAAAATGTTTATATAAAAATGATTTATAGTTCTAAGAACTATTTACAAAGGCGTCATTGTTTAAATTTTTTAGAATTTTCATGCAGGTTTACCTAAGAGACGCCATTTTGCATCAAATAATGATGTCATTGCTATTTTTAGGCTGCCCTTTAGAGCGCCAGATTTCAGATAAGGATTGTTTATATAAAAATGATTTATAGTTCTAAGAATAATTATAATGGCGTTATAGCTATTTTTAGGCCGCTCTTAGAGCGCCAGATTTAAGATAAGGACTGTTTATATAATAATGTTTATGTTAAAATGTTTATATAAAAGTGATTTATAGTTCTAAGAACTATTATAATGACGTCATCGCTATTTTTAGAACCTTTGCAGGCATTTGCAGGTTCGTGCAGGTTTATAGATTACGTCATTGCAATGTTTATACAATAAGGGTATATAAGGCCCGCGGAAAAATTACGAGTTTTCAAAGTCATTCGCAGGTTCGTGCAGGTTTTTTCTCCACATCAAAGGGCAGCGCTATTTTAGGCAGCGCTATTTTTAAAACAGACAAGTGGAGGGGATAATAAGGAATGTATATACAAATATTAGGCAGCGCTATTTTATACAGCGCTATTTTTAGAATAGACAAGTGGAGGGGGTGTTAAGGATTGTTTATACAATAAGGTTATATAAGGCTCGCGAAGAACGAGTGGTATAACAGTCGAAATGTTCATCGCACTCTCAGATGAACGCGATATTCTCAATTTAACAGCTGCGGAGTTAGAATTTGTGCCGAAGGTAATTTTATTAAACAAGTTTGCTCGGTTCGTGGACCAAGTGTGGGAGAAACTTCCGGAACACGTAAGAGTGGACCCAGAAGTGCAGGGGTACCGTCGGTGCAAGAAACATCACAATCAGCCGTGGCAGCGCGACCACATCGACGGGCCCGCGCCATATATTAAAGATTGCACTCTGTGCGAATTAGGTAAGAAAAATATCTCTAAAAATAGAAAGTGAGAAATATTCAGCGAGTAGATATTTAGATGTATTGTAAAATGTTTCAGAATCTCCACGATGCGACAGCCGAGGAGTCTCGTTGAACTCACAAGAAAGGTCATAAACCAGAACGTTGCAAGCAGATACCTATTGAGCGATCTACCGCTTCCGGAGAAGTATATTCGGCAATTGTATCAGACGTATGGTCGGGATCGCTTCGAAAAATTGTTACCAAAGTGTAAGACGCAAGCCGAGTACTTAGGTATCATACAGTTGATGTGTTGTGTCAATGCCGACGAAATGTCGGAAATGCTTGTATGCGAATATTGAAATAAAAAAATTTTATATTTAAAATGTAAGTTTTTTTATCATTATCATCCCGCTGTAGAATATAAGAGAACGCGTCGATTGTACCGATTTATCGCGCGTCAAGTTACAGCGATCACATCTAACACTCTTTACAATTCATTTAAACAAATGTTTTCGGTATATAATTTCTTAACTATTCTTTTTTATTATGTTTTTTAAATCTGAATCTGTATTCTGTCTATAGTATAAACTTATTTCTAATGATATTTTTAGGATGAGAGGAAAAATAAGGAGGAAAAAAATAATAAAATTTAAATTAACTGTCTATAGTATAAACTTATTTCTAACTTAAATATGGGAGAAAGATTAAAAAGCGCTATATTTTATAACAAAATTTATTTGGAATATATTGTTAAATTAACTGTCTATAGTATTTTGGGATATCTATGGGAATGGTGGTGAGTGATCGTACACTAAATAAATTGAAATCGAGTGCGTGAACTGTCTGTTTAATATAAAACTTATCAGCAAACTGCCCGAGTTACAAGTATATACGCGACTCTATCTTTTCCTCTTACTCGGCCGAAGCGCGAGATCGTTCTGCCTCGCCTTATATCTTTCGTTCGACCGTGGGGGGCCCGTGTCCTTCGTGAAATTTGAAAACATGTTTATTCGTTACTTCTCTGTTACCTGTGTACGTACGTACATATTTGTCTCTTTCTCCGTCTTCTTGTTATTATTCTCGCGTTTTCAGTTGGGCATGTGGCGAACGGTCGCCACAGGACCCCCCTGCCAGTGATGTACATCCCGATATTATGCTATTATCTCGCAATCGCGCTAAGAGTATTCGAAGAAATACCTCATGAATTATACTTATAAATAATATGCAGTCCGCCATAAATGAATAAATAATAACGAGTACTAATACATTGATTAAACCAGCTCGCTGCGTTTGCGCCAGGCTATTACCGAAAAAGAAAAAAATCGTCTAATTAAAGAGAAGTAAATTAAAATAAAATACGGAAATTATATACACAGTGTAGCGATAATTATTTACGGTGCTACTACGCGTCTCGGGTCTTATATCTTTATATATTTAACATTTGTCACATAGAAAAGATATCCATTACATAAAATTTAAAAAAAAATCTTGCTATCTGAGGCCTGCCTGGAAACGATCCGGGAAACGAACCCTTCTGCCGGCTCTCGTCACCGCTCCCGCTCGTTCCACAGGAATTGGCGCGCTCTCGCCTTGCCGTCGGTCACGGTCCCGTGCGTTATTGTCTCGGCCGCTCGGTTGTGTTTCTGCTGGATTTGTTTCCCCAGCATCTGTTAACATTTCTGAAAGCAAATATGCTGGTTTAATACGATCTATCGAGACCGTTACATTTTTTTCCTGTACGCGTATGACAAAATCCTTGTCACCGCGTCTCACAACCGTGAACGGGCCGTCGTAAGGCGGCTGCAACATCGCTCTTGGACCATCATGCCGTACAAATACATGACTGGTTGTCTCCAGATCTTGGAACACGAATGGGCGCCGTTCTCCATGGCGCGTCCCCTTGACTGGTCGTAGATCGTCAAGGCAGCGGCGCAATTCCTTCACGAAATTCGCGCCGCCTTCCGCGTCCTCTGTTGGCCTTGGAGTTAGGAATTGTCCCGGAAGACGAAGAGTCTCTCCGTATACAATCTCCGCTGCCGTTGCTTGCAGATCTTCCCTCCAGGCCGCTCGCACACCCAGCAGAACGGTCGGCAGCACTCGGGTCCAACGGCTACCTCCGTGACATTTCACTGCCGCCTTGAGCTGACGGTGAAACCTCTCCACCATACCATTCGCTTGCGGATGGTATGCTGCCGTTCTCAGGTGCGTTGTTCCCGTCAACTCGCTCAGTTGACGGAAGAGATGCGACTCGAATTGACGACCCTGATCGGTGGTGACTCGCAGAGGTGTTCCGAATCTGCAGATCCATCCCTCGTAGAAGGCCCTGGCAACCGTCTCCGCCTCCTGGTTTTCTAGCGGAAACGCCTCCGGCCATCGTGTGAAACGGTCAACACACGTGAGGCAATATCTCTTTCCTTCAGAGATAGGCATCAAAATGATATCGAGATGGACATGTTCAAATCTCCTAGATGGTGCAGAGAATTTTCCCACGGGTGCCACGACGTGCCGCGTGACCTTGGATTGTTGGCACGGCACACATGCTCGCGCCCAATTCCGGCAATCTATGTTCATTGACGGCCAAACATATCTCTGGGATATGAGTTTGGTCGTCGCTCTTATACCTGGATGTGCCAGGTTGTGAATGCTCTCGAATGCTATTCGGCGAAAGGCCTTCGTCAGAAATGGTCTCGGCGTTGCCGTTGTTGTATCACAATATACAGTCACCCCTGCTCCAGGGACCTCTACTTCCTTCAGTCGTAGACTCGCTTCCTGGCTCAACAACGTTCTGAGCTCCTCGTCCGATCTCTGTGACTCCGCTAGAGCTATGTAATCCATGGGTGACTGCATCTCGTCAATCCTGGAAAACGCGTCGGCAACAACATTGTCGGAACCGGCAATATATCGAATATCTGTCGTAAACTGTCCTATAAAATCTAAGTGTCTAAATTGGCGCGGCGAGCACTTATCAGGTTTCTGTCGAAACGCGAAGGTCAACGGTTTGTGATCCGTATACACCGCGAAAGTTCGCGCCTCTAGCATATGTCGAAAATGCTTGATTGCGAGATATATCGCGAACAGCTCTCTATCGAATGCGCTATATTTTTCTTCGGCTGGACTTAGCTTCTTCGAGAAGAATGCCAACGGCTCCCAACCGTTGTCTCCCCTTTGTTGCAGTGCGGCTCCGACGCTGTGATCCGAGGCGTCCGCAAACACAGCCAACTCCGCGCTCATCCTTGGATGTGCTAACAAAGCGGCCCGTGCCAAGCTCTCCCTCGATAACTCAAACGCTTGCCGTGCCTGCGGCGTCCAAGGTACCGGCTCCTTTCCTTTTGCGTTATCTCGCAGTAGGTCATTAAGCGGTGCTTGCACCTCGGCAGCTCTCGGCAGGAACCTTCTATAAAAGTTCAATACTCCCAGATATCGCCGAAGATCCCTGGCTGTCGCTGGCAATTGATACTGCTGAACAGCCCGCACTCGCCCAGGCAATGGCTGAGTTCCTTCTCCGGTCACCAGGTACCCGAGGAACTCTACTTGTGGCCGCCCGAATACGCACTTAGCCGGGTTGATTACAACCCCATATTTTTTCAATCGCTTGAACAGCGCTCTCAGGTGCGTCTCGTGTTCTTCCTCCGATGACGACGCGACCAATATATCGTCAATATAAGCGAAACAAAACTCCAAGCCCTGAAGAACCTCGTCCACAAAGCGCTGAAAAGTCTGCGTGGCATTTCGCAGCCCGAATGACATGCACGGAAACTCGTACATGCCGAACGGCGTTGTTATTGCCGTCTTTGGTATGTCCTCTTCAGCTACCGGGATCTGATGATACGCCCGGGCAATGTCGTGAAGATTTTTTTTCCTTGCAGGTTCTGTGCGTAATCCTGAATGTGACGCACCGGATAGCAATCAGGGATCGTTCGAGCGTTAAGTGCCCTGTAATCTCCGCAAGGTCTCCATTCTTCGCCCTTTTTAGGTACCATGTGCAAAGGCGAGGACCAACAACTCCTGGACGGTCGCACGATTCCGAGCTCCATCATTCTCCGGAATTCCTTCTTCGCGGCCGCCAAACGCTCCGGCGCAAGCCTCCGCGGCCGACTCACCACCGGCGGACCCGGCGTTGTTTTAATAAAATGACGCGTATCGTGCTTAGTTTCGCCCGGTCGTCCTTCCGGTCTTGTCACCTCAGGATATTGCATTAATAATTCGTGGTACGGAGTTGCACCTGTCACCGTTTTAATACTCGGAGTCTCGCATCGCGAACAGCGTCCCTGCACTGTCAGGCTCGTCGTGCCGTCCACTAGTCGACCATTTCTCAAATCCACTAGCAGCCCGTAAAATGATAAAAAATCGGCTCCGATAATTGGCTTGGAGACGTCCGCCACGACAAAACGCCACGCAAAAACTCGCCGCAATCCAAAATTTAATGTCAAGGACTCCGCTCCATATGTATAAATTGCAGTTCCGTTCGCGGCCGAAAGCTCGTAGCTCGATTTCTGTCGCGGACCCCGTATCAGCCTCCTCGGATAGACGCACAGGTCGGCCCCCGTGTCAATCAAAAAATCGATTCTCGTTTCGCGATCGGTTACGAAGAGGCGGCGCGTCAGATGGCCCGAATCGCTCGTCGCCATTAACGACGGGCCCCTGCATTTCCCGCCTGCTGTTGCGCGGAGCACGGCGTCTCACAGCGTCTCGCGTCTGGTCCGAATCTCCAATGGAACCAGCACAGGCCATTTGATGTATGACCGTGACTTCGCGGTCGAGAACGCGAACGCGAACGCGAATTCGGATGCGAGCGCGAGTGCGAGCGCGAATGCCGTCGCCCGCCGCCGCGGCCCTGGTCGGGCTCACCGATTGCCTCGATGGACCTTCGTATGGCCGTCAGCTGCTCCGCCATCTCCTGCTGCAACGCCAAACGCATCTGTGCCAATTGTAGATTAAGTCTCGCCTCCAATGCCGACCCGTCGTCCTGCCCCGCGCCGCGCGAAACTGAAGGTCGCGCGGCTTCCGCGATCTGTAGCGACGGGGCACGCGTCGCCTCCACGATGGTGTCCGCTATGTCCGCCACCTGATCCAGCGAATCCTCCGCTCGCGTCACGAGATGCGGCTGAATATGAGCGGGTAGACGGCTCAGCCAAATCGTCCGCAACACCCTATCGCCGACGACGTTACCGGCAAGGCTACGAAGATGACGTAAAAATTGTGACGGCTTGCGGTCGCCGATCTCCTCGTGCTCTAGCAAGCGACGCGTCTTGTGCTCCTGCGATGAGCTGAGGCGTTTGGTTAATTCCGCTTTTAATGTCTCGTACGCGCGCTCCTCCGGCGGATTCAATATAATATCTCGAACCTCGGTGGTATAACGCGGACCGATAGCCGTCAACGCGTACCCGAATTTCGTCGAGTCGGTCGTTATCCCGGCGGCGTGGAAACTACGGTCCACGATGCTGAACCACAGCTCCGGATCCGCGGGCAAAAACTCTGGCATTCGCATGCCCACTCGACTCACCTCGGGTCCAGGCATAAAATGCCCCGGCGGCCCCAACACCGCCGGTTGCAACGCAGGCTGCCCCGCCGGCTGCGCCAGCGGCGGCACAGGCGGCTGCTCCCCGTCGTCTCGGAGGACAGGCATATCGTTGCACTCTCGAAATCACTCACCGAACACACGCCAATTCAGCGAAAAATCTTTTCTCCAAACAAAAAAAAAATATTAAAAGTCCGAAGAAAACGAATAATCGATAAAAAAAAAATAATGATCACGTCGGGGTCACCACTTTGGGATATCTATGGGAATGGTGGTGAGTGATCGTACACTAAATAAATTGAAATCGAGTGCGTGAACTGTCTGTTTAATATAAAACTTATCAGCAAACTGCCCGAGTTACAAGTATATACGCGACTCTATCTTTTCCTCTTACTCGGCCGAAGCGCGAGATCGTTCTGCCTCGCCTTATATCTTTCGTTCGACCGTGGGGGGCCCGTGTCCTTCGTGAAATTTGAAAACATGTTTATTCGTTACTTCTCTGTTACCTGTTACGTACGTACATATTTGTCTCTTTCTCCGTCTTCTTGTTATTATTCTCGCGTTTTTAGTTGGGCATGTGGCGAACGGTCGCCACAGTATAAACTTATTTCTAATGATATTTTTAGGATGAGAGGAAAAATAAGGAGGAAAAAACAAAAATAATATAATTAAAATATAAAATTTATTAATATTTTTTGGAATACAAAGAGTGTGTGTGTGTGTGTGTGTATGTGTGTAAAATAATATAGAGAAAAGATATAATAATCCGCGAGTCCATCATCTAAAACAGAAAAATTTTATTAATAATCCGAAAATATTAAGTATGATACTTATTGAATGTAATACTTACGGTTGCACATCATCGTCCGCAGAAAGCGCTTCCGCCGCCGCCTGTAATACTACCGCGGTGCGCGCCGCATCACATTCCATCTGCTGGAACTGTGTATTTAAAATTTCCAGCAGCCTTACTGCCGTCATCATGTTACCCCTTATATCCTGCCTACAAGCAAAAAAAAATAGTATAAGAATAAGAATAGTATAAGATGAAGATTAAATCTTTCATATGTAATAACAGACAGTAATACTTACATCGATGCTAGTATCACCCCGTTTCCATTTCCGTGTACATCGTAATGTACTTGGAAAGAGTACAGCACGTGTTGCTGCTGCACAAGCCTCGTCGCCTCTTCGAATTGGTGGATCGCACCGTGCAGGACGGCGATCCGGTCCGTCAGGGCCCTCATCAACTGCTCGATCTCATGTATTTCCAAACTGTATAATGCAGCCATTGCTAACGTAACACTTCCGTTAAATATCTTGCGTGAACTTGTGACCGTCCCAGCCTCCGACGCATTTTTATAGTACATCCCTTAGATGTGGTGCAAATCTATGTGACCGCTCTACGGGGGTTATCTTTTCAAACATACTCCAAATTTATAATTGTGAAACATAATTCTTCTCCCGAGTAACCGAATATCGGTCGATAGATGTTTGATAGATTTAGTATAAACTACTGCGGGATAAACAAATCTCATAAGAGATATCATAGCGACTTCATATAATGAGTTTGACACCCATGAAATTCTTCTTTCACAAGGTTGTTTTACACTCATGAAAAGTAAAAGTTAAAAGATGTATGATAAAGACGTTAAAAGACGTTGCATAGATGTTAAATTAATGTATAATATATGTTTAAAAATTGTTTCAACTGAGCCTCTAACGCCTTTCACGATTACGAGGGGGGACGGGAGGTGCTTGAGTCCGCCTTAGACGAGGCTCGACCACAGCTATCGGCTTGTGGTACACTCCGCAATCCTTACACTTCTTGTATTCGGAATTTTTTCTATTCTGATCACGCTCCATTTTCTATACTATTTTTCTCTACCGCGTGCACACTTTGAACTGATAAATTACTCTCTTCCGCACACCTTATATACAACTCGACGCAAAAACGTCAATTTCGCTGTAGTAATAAACGTTAAAATACGTTCGAGAGATGTTAAAAGTGGTTCAAGTAATGTTGAAAAGATGTACAAAAGATGTACGTAAGATGTTCAACAATACGTTAAAAGACGTTCGATTGACGTTCAAAAACGTACAATAAACGTTCAAAGACGTACAGTAGACGTTCGATAGACGTACGAGAGACGTTCGATAGATGTTCCATAGATGTTCAATAGACGTTCAAAGACGTTCGATAGGTGTTCGATAGGTGTTCGATAGACGTTCTTACAAATAATAATATATTATATCTCATGAGATAGGCGATAGGTCATATTACATGGTGGATTATGTAGCGGGTAAAAGGTGGAATAAAAGTCATACGAGTGTGATATACATCATTTTATTAGCATAAATTATAGTTGTTTTACACGTTTGTTACGCTCAAACCACCACTTGTACAATTTGCAAACATTCCGCATAGCGCAATGTCTCGTGTGATACCCACAACGCAAGGTTCCGATTACATCCAAGTTCGTCAGGCGTGCGATATCTTTGTAATCCACATCGATCGTTTCGATCTCGAAATCATCTTCCAAAATCTCGCACAGCCACTTTTTCTTTTCGAGTCCTTTTACGTATATTGGAGGCGGTTCCGTACCAATAGCATTGTTGATAAGACTTTTCATCTGACTGTACGAGATGTGTCCATCTTCCCATCGGAAGCCGTGGTGGTGTATCCGTAACCAACACACCAGCGATTTTTCCGATTTTGTCAACAAATACCACGGTACGTGTTCACGAAATACGTAATGAGATAACGTTTCGCCATCTCGAAGTACCGCTACCTCTTTCACAATAAAAATGTTGAACGCGTAACCTTGCAGATCGACGAAAATTGGTACGTCAGACATCGTCGTCGATCGTCGGAAAACTGACATGTCCGCGTACGCATCTCCAATTTATAAAAAAAATCATACGAATCTGCGCACAATGTTGTTCAGCGGTTTATATTCAACCATTCGATCGTGTATAAGGAGACAATAGGCGGTGGTGTTGGCCGGTATATTTTTCTTACAATCAAATTCTATTCGCACGTCAACGGTGGCGCTCTTGACAGAGTCGTTTTGTCGCGAACAATCTATGACTACGAACGGACCGGCTTTCGAGAATTCATCGATGTCCAAATACGTATTATCGAATCCGTAATAAGCTTTGCGGAAACGCGCATACATGTTGTACAGTATAGCGTATCGATTTCTGTCAAAATCCAAGTTCATGTCGTCGTACGGATAAAAATCTGAATTCAGATGCAGTCTCACATTGGTGAGTTTACAAGCGTCAAATTGCGTAGCGTTTTCAGACAGTACGTTTTTTCGACCGGTTTGGAGAGCAAAGATTACGTATCGCGATTTTTCCAATTGCGTCGCGGCTTTGACCGCCCAGGAATGCTTCGTTGTATTCTGCAGCAGAGGAAATTTGTACAGATCCCACGAACGGAAGCACACGCTCAGATATCTTCCGCTTTCCAAAGTTCGAAGAAGAGACAGCTTGTTGACTTCGCTCAGAGATACGTGCGGCATTCGCCACTGTATCTTGAGTAGTTCGATCGTTGGATTCGTACCGACTCGTCCAACGAGACAATTGTTATCGTTGCGCGATCGTATCAATACAAGTTCGTGACGAGCGTTGATTACAATCTGTTTGTAGTCCTCGCAGAATCCTAAAAGAGTATTGAGCGGAACCCAAAAATTAAAGTTTCCATCGAGCAATGGATTTCCATCCGGATTCCACGATGCGTATTTCAGCGTCTTGCTCTTCTCCGTCGTCAGCGATACATAGTTTTTGATCGTGCTCGTTATTCCAACGTTTCTGTTACGATCGATTTCAACTCCGTCGAGCTCGTATCGCATTTCATCAAACATGAACGCGACACAATTATTTCTCATTATACATACGTCATCTCTATTCTCATCGGCAGGAGTAACGAGTTTTCCTTCAATGTAGAGAAAACTCTCACACGGCAACGTGTACAAATCCTGTTGCTGTATAGGTATTCGTATCTCGTCGCTGTGTCCCAACGTCGTGTTAGCGTACGAATTGTACGTGTGCATCACATATTTCACGATACGCTCGTCGAAGACGGGCTCGTCAGCGATGTCGAGTATATCTATCTCTTTAATCGTTTTTCACAACGAATTCCAATGATTTTAAAAAGTTTACGTTCGTCGTACTGAGCCTCTTGAATAGCGATGTTTTCTCAATTTTCGTTGTTCTCTCAATCACTCGCTGTTCGTTCAACACGAGCATTTCCTCGCACCACGTCGCCGCAAGTGCAATCTGATGGTAATCTCCTTTCCGCGAAAATCAATCAATCGTCCGTCTTGATCCACGACGACTGATGTCGATTGATGGCGGATCGATTTTTATATCTATTTTCTGGAGGAACAGGAGGCACAATTGTCCGCAGATCGTTTGATCGTACGTCTGGTAGACTGTGCGATTGTACGTTATCGTTGTATCGGTGTCTCCGAGGTAGCGTGTAAGCTCCTTCGGCGGTTGCAAATTGCCAAAGCTGTCAAAGTATACGGCACGATCGCCTCTCTTGGCGTACGCCACCCAATGCGTACCCGGCCCGTCGACATCGTCCAAATTCACGATACCGCTCTCATTTTTATGTATCTTGTCGAGTAAAGCGTTACGCATGTAGACACCTCGGAAATACGGTATTCGCATACGCTTCGCTATTTGTAACAACTGTAGATTTGTGGTGGCACCCACGGGCATCTCTATCGTTTTTTCGACGTTTTTTTTTTTCTCTTCAATCCTTTGCCCCGCTTGTACGGAGCGAGATAAATCCCCCGTCCTTCCATAGCTTTATTGTGATGTTTCGTTTCTTCGAGTTGTCGTCGCGCGGCCTTAGAGTCATTCACCGCCTTTGCAACATTCGCTGCTCCACCGGTAAGCGAACCGATGACTCTCAAGAGCGGTAACAACGGTAACATACCACCGCGTTTCGCCACCGGAAGCGTTCTCCTCTTGGTCTTCTTCTTCTTTCTCTTTGTCATACTCATCCCCAATTTCGTCTTTGCTTTCATAGCAGCCCATACGGCGGTAGCAGCGGCCCTCTCACCGAGAGTAGCGTCTACAGCGGTGATCCGTTCCCGCGCTTTATCGGCGAGAACGCGATCGGCTGCGTGGCGGTCCGCTGATTCGCGGTTTTGCGAGTACGCGATGTCGTGATCGCGGCACGCCGCGTCCAACGGATTGATACCTCGATCCCCTCGCGCGAGTCGTTTCCGCAGACAAGTCCCCGGCCCGCAAAATTGGTAGCCGGGTATATGCAGCTCCAACGGTAGTCGATTTATCACACTGTTTAGTAAACCGGCACCCTTGTATCGTTTCATAGAGCGCGAATTCTAACGTATCGCGTGTAAATCATATTTCCAACTGAGGTGTGTTTCGACAGCGCTCACCTATAAATAGGAGGCGCGTATCGATCATTAACTAGTAGAATATCAAAGTTTGTCGGACGACGAAGTACAATGAATAACCGGGATAATAAGAAGGAACGGAAGGAGGTAAATGTCGCAAACGTGTATTGCTAATCGTGTGTTTGAAACAATATTTTTTTTTCAGGATAATGTCCGAATCATGTATGGAAATAGAGATATTTTAGATCTAGCAACAAATATCCGAGCACCGCTCTTTCCAACATCCGATGCTGTGCACTCGTCGCGTAATAACAAGGATGAGAAAGAGTCTGGTAAAAAATGAAATTTGTACAACAACCATACACGATCCGTGTGAAAAACATGGATGATAAGACGCAAGGGGTTTGTGAAAAGGCGTGCAGACGTGGTAAAATGCTGCCAAACACGATACGCGGTATCATTTGCGATCCCTCGAATTGCGGTAAAACCAATGTAATGATTAGTCTGCTGGAAAGTCCGAACGGTGTACGTTTCGAAAACGTGTACGTGTACTCGAAATCGTTGAATCAACCAAAGTATCGATATCTCGAAAAGTTGCTTGGATCGATCGATGAAATCGGCTACTTTACATTCTCGGACAACAACACAATTGTACCGCACAGCGAGGCATTACCGAATTCCGTATTCGTCTTTGACGATATAGCGTGCGACAAGCAGAATGCGATACGCGAGTACTTTGCTATGGGTCGACATTCGAAAGTCGATTGTTTCTATCTGTGCCAAACATATGCAAAAATACCGAAACATCTCGTGCGCGACAACGCGAATTTACTCGTAATATTCAAGCAGGATGGAACAAACCTTAAGCATGTCTACAACGATCATGTGAATACGAACATGACGTATGAAGATTTCAGTACATTGTGTCACGCATGTTGGCAGCACAAGTACGGTTTTTTAGTGATAGACAAGGATAGTACAATTAACGATGGACGATACAGACGTGGTTTTAACGAGTTTGCGGTACCGCAGAATGGTTAGTTGTTCTCGAGACGTTGACGATGACGCTCGACACAAAAGATATCGACGAGAGGGAGAAGATCGCGAAGGAAATCGCTCGTACGAGCGAGTCGATTCGCAAGAAGCATCGGACGTTGAAGACGGGTAGAGTAGACAGGGCCGGATTAAACATGTTTGGGGCCCCCGGCCATCTCTTGTAATGAGGCCCCTTAGTACCATGTCCAATAATACTGGCTATTTGGCTTTATTAAATATTGGGTTTCTCTTGGTCAGAAATCTTATTCCTAAGCTCCATTACCACGTCAAGGTGGAGACCCGTCAATGGAGTTTTTTCTTCTTGTTTTTTTGTGTTTTTATAGTTTTTATGATTTTTATGATTTTTTTAAATTATTTTTTTGAGATTTTTGTTTTTTTTTACTTTTTAATGAACAATAAAAAATTTTTATTTGTCTTTCTTTTAATATATATCTTAGTGTTAATATTAGTATATATATATATATATATATATATATATATATAATTTTCAAATAAATCACATTAATGTACCAAACGTCTTCTTAACTTTTTATTCGCGAAATCTTGAATAACATCATTGAAATTTAATGCTTTAAAAAACTCGTTTTCAATGCTAATAATATTCAAATTGTTCAATCTTCCTTCTATCATTGTATTTCTTAAAACATTCTTAATTAATTTCAATTTTGAAAATGATCTCTCCCCTGTAGCATTACTGATCATCATACAGAGATGAATGCGCAATGCTATTTCTACATTTGGAAAAGCTTCAAAGAGGTGATTTTCATATAAATAGTAATACAAACTTTTTAAATTTAATTTTTGTATTGAGGCATTTTCAGATTTTTCTTCATTAAGATCTGCTTCTTGATCACTGTCACTTTCTCTAACGGTAGTTCTTTCCGATTCACTCATTTCTTCCTCCTGCTTTTTTATTTTTTCCTGACCTTCTATATCTTTTGTCCCATCTTTAAATTCCTCCTTCTCTGTAGAAAATTTTTCTTTTTGCAATAAGTGTGAATTAATTTTTAATTCATTTTTCAAATATACTCTTAAATGAAAACATTCTGATATCAATTCTGTTTCATTTACGTCCCTATTGTAAATAGAAGCAAAATGTGTACATGAATTTGTCAACGTTTGCTCATTTACATCAGTCAAAATTTCCAAAAATCCAAATACTTCAAAAATGTTTTCATAAGCTTTAGAGCGTTTAGTCAAATTATTTAAAAGTGTGTCAATAACAGGCAAGAAAGTTTCAATTTTAAATTTTTTACTTCCTTCTAGAATCACATCTGGATCTAGTGTATCCGTATTATAGAAATAAGTCAAACGAGTACTACGTTTTTTGATGCGTTTGTTAATATCTTTGTAAACAGAATTTGGCGCAATCTCATTTGCACGCTTTTCGTACCAATCAAATTTATTTCTCTTTTCGCTAATATATAACGTCAAAGATTTCAAAATTTTGACAGCAACAGACAAGGTCAACGTTGTTTTCTGTAACATCTTATTCGTTTTATTAAGTCTCATTAATACATCGTTCCAAAAAATAGTTAGAAAAACCGTTTCCAATCTTTCCATATTTTTCTTCAAACCAGTAGCTCGGGTTTTAGTTTCTTCGGATTCATTTTCAGCAGTAATGAGTGTTTCTAAAGCTGTTTTGATAGTTTTATATCCATTATTTAATGCGAAAACAGCATCAGCACGAGCTGACCAGCGCGTATCAGACAAATTTTTAACTACTTTTTGTCTTGGACCTAAAGTAGCTAATGCTCTTATTAATACAGCCCATCGGTGCGTTGACGCAGAAAAGAAAGTATATAGGTTTTGAACGAAATCAAAATATTTACAAACTTCTTCTGTTGATTGTGCGGCTTGAACGCCAACAAGATTTAGAGAATGTGCACTACAGGGAATAAAAAATGCTAAAGAATTAATGTCATTAATTCTGGCCTGCAATCCATTATATCGTCCAGCCATATTTGCGGCATTATCATACGACTGGCCTCGGCAATTTGAAATGGATATATCATTTTCATTTAGAAACTTGATGACAACTTCACACAGATTCTCTGCGTCGTGCCCATAAATCGGTATAAACATTAAGAATCGTTCAACTGATTTACCGTTTTTACAATATCGGATAATGAAAGTCAACTGATCTACATGACTTACATCAGGCGTTGAATCTATTGAAATAGAATAATATTTCGCTTGTCGTATCTCGGCTATAATTCCCATAAATACTTTTTTCCCCATAATCTCGATTAATTCTTCACATATTGTTGAGGAAAGAAAAGAAGTTTTTCCTCGTCCACTATTCCCAAACTTTTTTATATGTTCGCGCAAAAATGGATCAAATTCGCTTATTAGTTCTAACATTCCTAAGTAATTACCATTTCTGTTAAAACCGAAAATTTCATTACTACCTCTAAAAGGCAAACCTCTTGATGCTAGAAATTTTATCACAGCAACTATTCTTCGAAATACTTCGATCCAGTAATTACGTTCTTCGTTAAGTTGAAGTTGTAGTTCAGTATCTATTCTTCCGACTACTTTTGTGCGCCTGATATAAGTATATAAATTTTTTCTATGCTCAGAGCTATTTTCATGATCTGAAATGGATTTTAATCCATGTTTCCAATCATTAAAGCCAGTTGTAAATGAAGTATCCGACTCATTGAGCAATTTACAAGGAAAGCAAAAAATTTTGCCTTGAGACGGCGAATATAAAACCCACTCGCGTTTAACCTTTTCTCCATTTTGAAGTTTCCGGTAAAAATAGGAATTTTGTAATTTTCTGGGTCGATTGATTTTTTTGTTTCCTTCAATACTTTCATAGTTTCGAACTGACGCCTTATAATCCGCATGTACATCGAAATTTTGGCATTTTGTAAATCCATTTTTAATCCAGTATTCCTGTAATGCGTTTCGACTTCCTCGAAAAAGCTCCCATAAAGCTGGATCTGAACTTGGTTCATTTAATTGACTATCAGAAATATGAGGAATAGCACTTTGTCCATTATCATTTATCCGATCATCAGTATAATTTGATTCAATATAGTTGGGAGTATTAGATGTAGATGGACCGATTTCCAAAACGTGTGGTTCCAATGGTGGATCTGTACTCTGTTCTTTAGATCCGTTGTCATTGTCAGAATAAGAAATGACAGTTTCAGTATTATCATTTTGATCGACAGGTAAAATGGAAGAAGAATTAGACACAGAGGAATCTAAATTAACAGACAGAGTAGTGACATCTGTACTATTTTCAGTGCTAGTATTTGTTGTTTGAAAATACGAATTTATATTTTTTAGATTTTTAATGAATAATTCTTCTTTTTTAACTTTTTTCCTTTTTTGAGCTCCACTTTCAAAATTTCGTTTTATTTTGCTATAAATGTGCCGTAAAAAATAGCAAAAGACAAGGAAATAGAAAGACACAAAGCAACAAAAAAGACACTAATTAATTTCCTGGCTTCTCTTTTTTTAGTATTTCTTATTACAAGCGTTTGAAATAAATTACTTTATTCTCAATCAAAACTTAAAAGTTTTATTAACTCTGAGCGCTAAAAAACTAAATTATCTCTTGGAAAATATACGAAACTGTTCCTTGATCTAGAGTTACATTTCTCTAGCGAGTGCAAGAAGTAGTAGCGGACGAATGGAGCCTATTGCCGACTTGTCGAATAGAGTCGAAGCGCCGCGCGCCGCTGCCGCCGCTATCAGCTATCAGTGATTTCGGATTTCTGGACGCTACGCTAGCTGCCTACTGCCGGAGCGCGTGGTGGGGGCGCATACAAGAAATGAAAATCGTAGCTCGGTGCTCGGCGGCTCGGCGCTCGGCGGCTAGACGGCTTGACGGCTCGACGCTGTCGGCATCGTCGGCGCATCACTGAGCGTCAAGCACCAAGCGCTACGAGAATTTTCACAAATTAAAAAAAAGTTTTCATTTGCTAATTTGCTGTTAAATGGTTTTTTTTTCTTTTTTTTTGAAAAATATTTCAACAAACTTGAGGCCCCCTTAATTGCGAGGCCCCCGGCAAAAGCCGGGTTGGCCATTACGTTAATCCGGCCCTGAGAGTGGAGCATGAGGCGCAATTGGACGGTTGAAACCGATCGTAGAGCCGTTGAAACGAATCGTTGAGAACATCAAGGGTGACGATGATTCAGTTGACGATCTCGAGATTAAAAACAAACCGGACATCAAACGAAAGCGGACAAGCTCTGAGAAGAAGAAAATCAAGCGTACCTCGTTGACGACACCGATACAGACCCCATTGACGTCACCGATACAAGCCTCGACTCCGTTCCAGTTGCAAAAATTGGTGTTTGAAGCGCCGACATATTTACCGACCGAAAACGTGTTCGAAACCACGGACCCGTCTTTCGTAACATCCGTGAGACAGACGATGCAAACGTCCGATGGTCGGGAAGCTCTGTATGGTCAAATGGGTCCGCTGGGTCAAGAGTACATCGGGGAGCTCTTGAGCGGTGACAAGAAGAGAGGGATCGACAACGTGTACGGTGTATACTTCAACGATGCGGAAACGTTTCTCGGAGACAAGGCCTTCGACATTGATAGAGACGACAATGTGATTGTGGACGGTGTGAAATACGCGGGCACGCCCGGTCTGTTTGAATTAATATTTAAAAGACTTCCCGACGATACGCTGTGTACGGAGGATGACAAACAAAAGTACAAGAGCATATTACTCGCTACTAACGCTCACAGACGCGGTCATAACGCGCATTTACCTATTTTGGGAAACAAAGGATATAAATACAAACATATCATCACACCTCTGATATCTAAGAAAGGTGGAGGTGTTGCACATCTCGACATGAGAGGTGCGGGTCACACGTTACCCAAGTGTAACATACCACAGACCATGACTGTGACCGACAACGCGGTCGATTACGTGCACTGGGATGATCCGAACGAATTGGTGGATCGCCTTCGATTGCTGGACGCTTTCCGTCAGGCGGGAAACAACGCGCACGACAACGAGTTTCTCTCGATTATCGAGGAACTGCGCGAAGCTGGTCTGATTATAAATTGATCACAGCTTTTCAACTATCGCCAGTATTGCTCGTGCGATGCTACAGGAATGTCTATCAATAAATTCGGACTACAGCTAGGTGAAAGAAGCGACAGGGTGACGAGACAGAGCGGCGGAGTCTCGAAGAATTACGTGCGCGAGCATTGTCTCTGCAAGGATGGTGAGATTTTCAACGCCAAGTCACGCGTAATCAGACATCTCGTCGACCCTGAAGCGGACACCGACGTCGTCAACAAACTGCATCTGGATCATCGCCTCAAGCTTATGAGCGATCGTGAGAATCGAGATCGTATGCTCTGTGAAAATTTTAAGCGAGAAGTACTTTCGAGACTCGAAGATTCGGAGAATACCAAGCGGACCTGGAAGAGAGACCACGACGATTACATCGAAACCAGATACGTGGCGTTGGAACGACAGATTCACGTTCTGAGAGGTCTCCTCGACGAGAGTGTAGCGCGACTCGATGGAAAACTCGTCGATCACGAGCGAGAGACGAAGAGTTTTGTCGAGCAAGAGATTCACAATTTTCGTAGAGCTGTGAGAAAAAATTTCATTGAATACTACTATGAGGCAATGAAGAAGAAGCAGAACGAATCGCAATGAGCAAGAAGGAAGCGGTGAGCCTAGAGAGGAGATCGCTTGTGGACGAGCTCCACGCACCGGCGAGAAGAAACTTTACCCGTAGGCCAGTCGTCGTGAAAGGATACGACGATTTGTGGCAGGCTGACATTGTCGAGATGAGACCGTACTCGCGATCCAACGGCGGCTGCAACTACATTCTAACCGTTATCGATGTGTTGAGCAAGTACGCGTGGGCCATGCCCTTAAAGACCAAAGGTGGAATTGAAACATCCAAAGCATTTTCCGCGATATTTAGGAAGAGAATTCCGAAAAACTTGCAGACCGACCATGGAAAAGAATTTTACAACAGAGATTTCCAAAATCTTGTCAAGAAACACGGCATCAATCATTATTCGACATACTCGGTTATGAAGGTTTCGGTGGTGGAACGATTCAATCGCACGTTAAAGAATGAAATGTGGAAGTTTTTTACGCTCACGGAATCGTACAGGTGGATCGACGATTTACCGCGATTGGTCTCGGAATACAACGGTCGTAAACATCGTACGATCGGTATGCGCCCGATCGATGTCACTCCCGAGATCGCAAAGGAACTCTTGAGCACCGTGTACAGTAATATAAAAATTGCCGCGCCGGCGAAATTCAGGGTGGGTGATTCGGTGCGCGTGAGCAAATTCAAAACTGTATTCGAGAAAGGATACACGCCGAATTAGTCGACGGAGGTGTTTAAGATCGCCACGGTGCAACGTACCAATCCTGTGACGTATCTGATTAAAGATTATCGCGGAGATCCGGTCACGGGAGGCTTTTACGAGTACGAATTGCTCAAGACCGCTCAACCCGACGTTTAACTCGTGGAGAAGGTGTTGCGCCGAAAGGACAATAAGGTGTTTGTAAAGTGGTTGGGATTCGACAATTCGCATAATTCTTGGATAAATAAAGACGATGTATTGTAATAAAATAAAACGTTATAAACAAGCTACAAAGCCAGAGCTAGTTGGACATGCTCAGTTTATTATTTTATATCATATTAACAATACAGACGTTTCGATCATTTAGGTGTGGTCATCTTCAGTACAATTGTTGACAGAAATATTTTCTAGATTATATTAACATAAATTGATTCTATAAACGTTTCGCTTGAAATTTTTAAAAACGGTAGTTGAACCATATCATCAAAGTCATACTCAAAAACAATAACATTAAACATTCAGGTCAATTGAGCGCAGAATTCTCATTATTAAGAGGATGCTTAAGTCCTACTTTATCGACCGGTATTTTCAATTTTCTGGAAAGTATGGCATTTTTTATTGCTTTGATAGAATTACAAATCCTTTGTGTAAGTAAGTAAGTAAAGGTGTAATTAAAGTGCACATGCTAATCTTTCGGTAGATAGTGAAATTTAAACCCAAAAGTAAAAAAAATTTTGGAAAATTTATCGACAATGTCACCTCAAAGAATTATATCTTTTGTATCAAAATTATACTGCTTCAATCTGCAAAACAAGGGTGTGTGCCGAAGAAGAGCGTATGAAACAATAATGGAAAACCAAAAAAATAGAGCTTACAGACTTATTTTCAAAATGCCTTACTTTTCCAGATTTATGCAAAGCATGCGTGCAATATAGAAGAAAATGGTAAAAAAGAGCTATAGATTAGTTCCGCGATTTTGGGATAGAGGCGCCGTAAAGTCAGTGTTATGACATATACAATCTTGTAGGTTAAATGTTATGTTACATAAAAATAGGTTGTTAAAAAAATAACAATATATTCATTACATCGATAATCTTTCTATAAAGCACATGAAAGAATTTTATTTATATTATAAACATATACACATGCAGCACATGTATAATATATGCAATGAAGCATAATGTTGCATTGGTAGCCTGCGAACTAAAATTATAAAAATACATTTATTTATTATGAATAATATTGTTAACATTTAACCTACAATATTTCATTTGACTCAACTTGCAAACTGCTCACTTCAATATATATATATATATATATATATATATATATATATATATATATATATATATATATATATATGTATATATATATATATGTAGAGGGAGGGAGGGAGAAGGGGGGAGAGAGAGAGAGAAATGTGGATAAAGTGTGACACAAGGAAACTTTTCTATTGCTGAAAATTATAATATATAGGTAAATTATAGGGATCAAAAATAATCATTTACAAAAAATTCAAAAAATTCGCTTTATTTTTACACTTTTATATATATTTATATTATATAACTTCTTTGAATGTTTCGCAAAATACATTTTCACAAAATACATTTGAATGTTTCGCAAAATACATTTTCGCAAAATACATTTGAATGTTTCGCAAAATACATTTTTATAGAATATATTTTTATATTATAACTTTTCGAAATACATTAGAACATAAAAAAAATTATATTATTCCTTATTATTAATCAGACTTATCGCTGTTTATTATTTATAACAAAATATTACTGTTTATCACTGCAATAATTATTGCAATTTATCATTACATAAAAATTATAGGTCTATCCTTTTTTTTCAACATATTTAATGCATACTGTAATTTTATATTGGTAAAACTGTTTTTCGCACTGTGCGTCATTGTTTTTATTATTAGTTGCAAAATAAAATATACTTCCTCCATTCTATATTATAGTATACATTTCGTCTTTATTTATGTATAGAAATTTCAATACAAAAATAAAGGTGACATGTATATCATAATATAGAATGGAGAAAGTATATTTTCTTTTGCAACTAATTAATAATAAAAAAAATGGCACACGGTGCAAAAAACAATTTTACCAAAATTAACCGAAAATAAACTACAACCAAAAAGGTACCAAATTGTTAAAAATTATGCAAAAAAATGATAGACCTATATTACAAATAAAAAATGAAACACAAATTGCAGTGCCAAAAATAACACAAGAATAACACAAAGCATTGCAGTGTCAGAAAAAAAAACTGTTTATCGCATCGTGAGCAACTTTTTTTATTATTAATTAGTTGCAAAATAAAATATACTTCCTTCATTCTATATTATAGTATACATTTACTCTTTATGTATAGAAATTTCAATACAAAAATAAAGGTGACATGTATATCATAATATAGAATGGAGAAAGTATATTTTATTTTGCAACTAATGAATAATTAAAAAAATGGCACACGGTGCGAAAAACAGTTTTACCAAAATTAACCGAAAATAAATTACAACCAAATAGGTACCAAATTATTAAAAAACATGTAAAAAATGATACACCTATATTAGAAACCAAATTAATGAAACACAAAGAATTGCAGTGTCAAGAATAACACAAGAATAACACAAAGCATTGCAGTGTCAAAAAAAAAAAAAAAAAATAAAATCTTTATAAGAAAATTCTTTTAGTAATAGTAATGACTGTTTTACCAGTAACTGTATGGATTGTATGGATTGTATGATGTATTATACGCCGGTGGCAGATACTGTGGCGGATACTGTGGCGGATACTGTGGGGGCACGGTGGGGGGCACGGTGGCGGGCACGGTGGAGCATACGCTACACCGTACGGTCCAGTGTACGGTGGAGCGTATGCTCGAATACATGGAGTATACGACGGAGCGCACGGTGCAAGATACCACGTTGGTGTTGGAATCTGCTTCTGTGCTTTCTTCTGCGCCGTGCGCAATTTTTTCCGTATTAAGTTGTTGATTCTCTGCAAAAGATACATAACATTACATATATAGAAAAATTAATTTCACGTCTCTCTCTCTCTCTCTCTCTCTCTCTCTCTCTCTCTCTCTCTCTCTCTCTCTCTCTCTCTCTCTCTCTCTCTCTCTCTCTCTCTCTCTCTCTCTCTCTCTCTCTCTCTCTCTCTCTCTCTCTCTCTCTCTCTCTCTCTCTCTCTCTCTCTCTCTCTCTCTCTCTCTCTCTCTCTCTCTCTCTCTCTCTCTCTCTCTCTCTCTCTCTCTCTCTCTCTCTCTCTCTCTCTCTCTCTCTCTCTCTCTCTCTCTCTCTCTCTCTCTCTCTCTCTCTCTCTCTCTCTCTCTCTCTCTCTCTCTCTCTCTCTCTCTCTCTCTCTCTCTCTCTCTCTCTCTCTCTCTCTCTCTCTCTCTCTCTCTCTCTCTCTCTCTCTCTCTCTCTCTCTCTCTCTCTCTCTCTCTCTCTCTCTCTCTCTCTCTCTCTCTCTCTCTCTCTCTCTCTCTCTCTCTCTCTCTCTCTCTCTCTCTCTCTCTCTCTCTCTCTCTCTCTCTCTCTCTCTCTCTCTCTCTCTCTCTCTCTCTCTCTCTCTCTCTCTCTCTCTCTCTCTCTCTCTCTTTCTCTCTCTCTCCTCCCTCCCTTCCTCCCTCTCTCCCTCCCCCTCCCTCTCCCCCTCCCCCCTCCCTTCCTCCCTCCCTCCCTCCCTCCCTCCCTCTCTCTCTCTCTTTCTCCTTCCTTCCTCTCTTTCTCTCTCTCTCTCTCTCTCTCTTTCTCCTCCCTCCCTCCCTCTCTCTCTCTCTCTCCCTCTTATTCTATCTATCTATCTATCTATTTATCTATATATCTATCTATCTTGCATGTACATGTGTACACGCACACATATTGTACATGCACACATGTATACGCACACGTGCATACTCAATAAATAAAAATATGAAATAATTACCTTATCAAAAATATTTTGCTTTGCTCTCTGACCATGTGTTGTGTTGTGCCACCTCTGTGGCACAATTTCGGGCGCCTGAACGGGTTGTCGAGTAGGCGCCTGAACGGGTTGTCGTGTAGACGCCTGAACGAGTTGTCGGGTAGGCGCCTGAACGGGTTGTCGGGCAGGCACCTCGATGACTTCCTGCACCTGAACGGGTGTCTGAACGGGTTGTTGGGCAGCAGTGATCACAGATCATATAAGTAAATAGATAACCAACTCCCACAGTTTGCTTTGGAATAGTATTTTGAACGCCACCTAGGCGAATATACATGAACAAACTAATATTCAATATGGACGACCTCTAATACAATATATTTATTAACAATAGTAAAATTTAAAAAATAAAAACAAAAGTTGCAACTATAAAGTTATAAACTGAAAAATAAATTATTACATTAGTCATATCATTAGTTTAATTACGATATGATGAAAGCATTATAGTTATTATTAAATTACAAACTTAATAATTGCAACTTTAATAAGAATATATAAATAGAATAAATTTTGAAAAGTATTAATATTAATATTAAATAATATATTGTCAAAAATGTTACAATTAGTATTGTCAAAGTATTGTCAAAAGTATTACAATTAGTATTGTCAAAGTATTGTCAAAAGATTTACAATTTTTTTATAAACCGCTTTTTCTTTTTTTTATAATGTTCAATAGCTTGCTGAAATATAATATTTGTAGAATTATATCGAGTATCACGACCAGATAAAATTCTATTAACTATTTTACAAAATGTGTATAGAAACAGTTTATGATTTTTTGTATCACAACATGTTTTAATTCTTCCTTATGTTCATCACAACGTATAAAATCTAAATTTAGTTTTTCGTTTAAAAGTGTATGTAACAAGGCAGAAACATTTCTACGAAATAATAAAGGAATATTTTTATTTAAAATAGAATCTGCTTCAATAAATACGTGTTTGAAAAAAGACATTGATGGATAAGTTAATGATGGTTTCTCTCGTACATATTCTCTATGAACTAGTTGCACATATTCTTCAGATGTTATATCTGTTGTTAGAAGACTCTGTTTACACGCTAAACAATTTTTAAATTGTTTCAAAGATAAAATCTTTTTTGCAATCCAACCAGCAACATACATTTGGCTATTATTTTTATGCGATGAGATTTTATGCATTGCTGTTTTATTTTGAGATGATACAGAGTCTTCTTCAACTATTTGTTCTGATGTACTGTTTACGTGAGAAACATTTTTCACAAATTGTTTTAAATTAAATAGTAAATCACCGTCATTTTTGTCTTTGCAGTTAGAATTCATAGACCGTTTCGAAGTTAAATTATTGATTAATAATGTTTTATATGATCCACAAAATTGACTACATGAAGGATTAATATTTCTACGTCCGTGACTACGAATCATACCAAAAAAATTTTCTAATGGATCTTGATTAATATTCCTCGTCTTTAAAAATTGTATATCTGCATTATTAACTATTTTCCATATGTTTTGAAATCCACGTAGAGTAAAAATCCAATTTTTTAATGATGGTATGCACTTAACTAGTTGCTTACTTTTTGGATCAACATATCGCATATCGGACAATAATTTAATAGCATGTGGCCAAAAATCATGATGTTTGCTATTTCTTGTTACCGCAACACGTAAAGAAGTTTCTGGATGCAAAGTATGTGCGTTCACGGAATTAAAAACTTTATTAAAAAAATCTAATACTATTGCTGTATTATATCCTGCCTTTGATATTTGTAGTGGACCAATCTGTGTCTCCACAAATCCTCCTGCAAAGTAAATAAATAAATAAACATATATATATATATAATGCAAAATTAGAGAAAGTAATAATAACTATTACTTATTATCAAATTACCTTTGATTTTGCTGTTGTATTCAATATATGCTGATAATCTTGCACTAAAAATTTGAGCAGCACATTTAACTTTCATTTTTTAAATTTTTGATCTAATAACATGTTCATCAGTTAATTTTGGCAATTGACGATTCAATGTATTTGTGTAAATATCCATTTTATATGCCTGTTCAATGATATCCCATGATGCAAACTGTTGTTCCTTTGTTCCTGAATTAGTAGCATTAATTTCCAAATTTTTAAATAATAAATTATTACGGATTCCTTTTAAAAGATGTGGTGGATCATAGATAGGTACAATATTTTGCCCAAAAAGTTCAATAAAACCTCCTTAAAGAAAATTAAAAATCAGTTTATTCATATTTTTATTATATATATTATTTCTAATATATATTAATTAAAACAGAATACACTTACGATATTCTTGGCCTATTTGTATACATTTACTTCTTGAATCCTCGAGAAGTTTCTTAATGGATGTCATATTTGGCCCTCCTTGATCACATACAGTTGCAATAATTGTCAAACCAGCTTGAGTTAATTCTTTTATAATTTCTTTAATGCATCTTATTAACTGTGCAGATTTCGTTTGACTTTTGCAAAAGTTGTAAGATAATGGAATTTTCCATCCTTTAAAAATTCCTCTTACCATAAAAACCAAAACATGATCGGCTATCAATGATGTACGTCTATGTCCCCAATCTTCAAAACCAATTATTCTGTCATTCAATTGGTCATATTGCAAATTGGCTTCTAATGACATCTCGTCCCACATTAATATGCATAGTTTATCTCTTTCATCGTTAATTTGTGCAATATGCTGCCGAAGATGCTCAAAAATAAATTTATTAATTCCTGGTTGTAAAGAAATTGTTCGTAATAAACATTTAAGAGTTGTAGCACTTGGTAAAACAAATAATTTTGATAATAGTTTATAACAAGATCCAGATTGTTTATACAGTGATAGTGCTAAAATTTTTTCATTAAGTGTAAATCTTCTTCCCTATATATAAATAATAATAAAATAGTAATAATAATAATGTAATATAATATAAAAAAATATTTACAAATCATACTATTTACAATTACAAATTTACATTATTGTATATTTTTTAATCAAAAGATATATTACTCAAATATTGTGAACTACGTTCAGGACATGTTGATTGTAACGAGGATTTTAATTCATTAAATAATGTTTTGAAATGTACCTTTGGAGCATACTTTGTGTTTCGTAATTGCATATTAAAAAATAATTGTTGAGTTGAAGTTAAACTATTAAAATTTTTACAAAATTGAGTAGTTGACAACTTTTTTGCATCTTTTAGGCGTGTTTTATAATCTATTATTTGTCTTTTCATTCGGTTTCTTTCCTTCGCTAATGTTACAGCTTTCTTATATATTTTCTGTGCTTTTGGTGTTAAATGACATTGTCTTGTAACAGATCCAAGTATATTTTTTGAGATTCTTGGTGGACTATTAACCTTATTTGTGATATTATTTTGATCGTTTTGCATATTTGCTTGTACACATATAAAATTACTTGTAGAAGGTTCAAATTCATTACTGGTTTGAAATTGTAAATGTAATTCAGTATTTGTTTTAGATTGTAAATGCTGCTGTATGTCAGTTGTATCACTTGTATCATTTATTTCTGTATTTGCATTATTTATTTCTGTATTTGCATCATTTATTTCTGTATTTGCATCATTTATTTCTGTATTTGCATTATTTATTTCTGTATTTGCATTATTTATTTCTGTACCTACCTTTTCTACAATTTGATTACTACCTGTAACTATCTGCATATTACATATATTTACACTAGGTACTGCATTATGTTTCAGTCTTCGACGATTTTGAGTATAAATATAATCTTCAGGCAAAAAATGCAAGTGACATACTCTGTATTTTCTTGATCCTTCTGATGAGACATTTAAAATTGTACTATTATTTACAGCTTCTTTCCACTTTTCTGATAATATTGGACTCTTGGGGAAAAAATGACCAGGAGTCCTTGAATTTGATTTACAGCCTGGTACAATGCAGATCCATTCAACTTTTACCATCATTAAAATTAAAAACTGCAAAGTAAAAGTAAAAAAAAACTTAAAAATATGAATGCATTTTGTTGTTAGTATGATGCATCATGCATAAAATGGAGTACACCCTTTGTGTATTTTTATTATCTCTAACAATTAATGTAATGTGTGCAGAGTATATAATCCTACATATTCTCATTATATAGGATATAAAATCCTGTATAATGTTATTTACATAAATTAATAAGTTACTCGTAAAATTAATATTAAATGTATAGGTTCTTGTTTTATAAAATTGTAGGTAAATATTCAAGCTAAAGAACCTGAATTGGAAGTCAATTGTTCAATTGTTTATTATTCTCATAACACAATACAAACGTTTCGACCTTTGGTTTAGGTCTTTTTCAATGTAATAACATTTAAAAAACGTCATTATTCGCAAATATAATATTCATTATAACAAGAGTTTTTTTTATTTAATAATTGAGCGGTGTAAACTTATTATCTGACTATATTCTCATTCGGGCATGGCAGGAAATTGAATTATATAAGATTTGAACACATATGAAATTAGAAGTTAAATTAATAAATTAAAAATTAGATAAAAGAGAAAAATTAATTAACATACCATATCGATGGTCAATGATTAAAGTTACTTGAGTTATAAGACGGAAACGATTGCATCACGAAAGACTTTTTCCTGTTCCGAGACGCATGAGAAAGTTTTTTTCTACAATTTGATGTTATTATATTATTCCTAATTTCATATGAGAATAATAAACAATTGAGCAATTGACTTCCAGCTCAGGTTCTTTAGCTTGAAAAGTTACTCTTAATTGTTAACTAATTAACTAGTAATTTATTAATTATTATTATATATATATATATATAAAAGTCTAATTTACCAGTAATTTCACAGTCGATGTCTTTAATGCAGCTACGGTGCATTCGCTGACGAACGGATTGAACTTAATCTAGTGAGAATTTTCTTTTATAATAGAGATAATACAACTTTATAACAGATACGTAGTATACGTAGGACGTAACCGTTAATTGTGACAGAATAGGTTATCTAAGATGGCTGTTAACGATATAACTGCCACCTGGGCGAATATACGAAAATGAACTAACGTAGTCTGAAACCTCATATAGGAGTTGACCACGCATGGCAGTGATGCGATATTTCCCACAGCGGTCCCGGCTCCGCTGCCTCACACAATCTTACAGAAGCGCAACGTCACGTATCCGTGTGAGCTCGGCCGTTCAACCAATGGAAGAGAGCGAACGTCTCCCTTCCACCGAGCCGACACAACAGACGATAAATGCATGCTACTTGCATGTTAAAAGCAAGCGTTTCTGATTCAGAAAAGAAATTCTGAGGCGAGTGGCTGGAATGTTAGAGATCACCTGTTCGAGACCTGCTTCGTGCAACTTTTTTTTCTTTTTTCCACATTTGTTTCTAGCATAGTAAATTATTAGATAATATTTTCTTGTCCAAAAAAATAATATTTTCTATTTATTATTAATATTCGCATATATTAAACTAACAATTTTAGAAATAATAAAGATCTGCTATTGTTAATAGAAAAATGAAATTATTTTACAATGTTGCAACAAAGTGCTAATTTAACATATGTGAATATTTTTAATAAAAATAAAATAATTTCTTTTAGCCAAAAACATTATCTAATAATTTGCTTAAAATAAATATCGAAAAAGGAAAAAAAGTTACAAAATCACAGTTTTCAAACACGAGATTTTTAATATTCTTGCCATTTGCCTTACTCGTTTAGCCATGCTTGTTATTTTACATTTATTAACATAAAAGATTACACGCCTGCAAAGCTTTTAATTATTTATTTTAAACTACTGCATATTAGCAAGAGTTACTGCAGTAACTACATATACATGTACTGTGGAGATTAGTGGAGGAACACAGTAGCATATTAAAACTGCAGTCAAATAGATGTAGATTGGTAATTTTATTAGTACTATTAATAAGTAGTGGTCTTCCGCACCACCTTTGAGGTTCCACTTATGGCGCGTTCGATTTTTTTTTAAGTGGATCGTCGCCTGGAGCCCTATTGTACCACTTTTTTTTACACCTGTTATTTACAGGTTAAAATAATTTACAGTAGTTGACACTGTATTTTTGTATTTATATACTTACTGTACTTTGTATACTCACTGTACTTGTACTTTTGCGCGTTGCGCGTATATTGACAAGTTGGGAAAATTACTTACTTTATAATTTTTTATAAATACAAAATATATTTTGTATTTATTATGCCGGCAATGCTATCAAGAGTAATGAGAAATACAAGGTGTCCCATTTTAAACAATCCACTCAAATATCTCAGAAACACCGAGTTAAATAAAAAAATTTTTTAAATAAAAGTTGTAGGATTTGGAAAAGTACAAGTACAGTGAGTATACAAAATACAGTAAGTATATAGATACAAAAATACAGTGTCAACTACTGTAAATTATTTTAACCTGTAAATAACAGGTGTAAAAAAAAGTGGTACAATAGGGTTCCAGGCGACGATCCACTTAAAAAAAAATCAAACGCGCCATAAGTGGAACTTCAAAGGTGGTGCGGAAGACCACTACTTATTAATAGTACTAATAAAATTACCAATCTACATCTATTTGACTGCATTTTTAATATGCTACTCTGTTCCTCCACTAATCTCCACAGTACATGTATATGTAGTTACTGCAGTAACTCTTGCTAATATGCAGTAGTTTAAAATAAATAATTAAAAGCTTTGCAGGCGTGTAATCTTTCATGTTGATAAATGTAAAATAACAAGCATGGCTAAACGAGTAAGGCGAATGGCAAGAATATTAAAAATCTCGTGTTTGAAAACTGTGATTTTGTAACTTTTTTTCCTTTTTCGATATTTATTTTAAGTAAATTATTAGATGATGTTTTTGGCTAAAAGAAATTATTTTATCTTTATTAAAAATATTCACATATGTTAAATTAGCACTTTGTTGCAACATTGTAAAATAACTTCATTTTTCTATTAACAATAGCAGATCAGTATTATTTCTAAAATTGTTAGTTTAATATATGCGAATATTAATAATAAATAGAAAATATTATTTTTTTGGGCAAAAAAATATTATCTAATAATTTACTATGTTAGAAACAAATGTGGAAAAAAGAAAAAAAAGTTGCATGAAGCAGGTCTCGAACAGGTGATCTCTAATATTCCAGCCACTCGCCTCAGAATTTCTTTTCTGAATCAGAAACGCTTGCTTTTAACATGCAAGTAGCATGCATTTATTGTCTGTTGTGTCGGCTCGGTGGAAGGGAGACGTTCGCTCTTTTCCATTGGTTGAACGGCTGAGCTCACACGGATACGTGACGTAGCGCTTCTGTAAGATTGTGTGAGGCAGCGGAGCCGGGACCGCTGTGGGAAATATCGCATCACTGTTGGGCAGCCACCTCAACGGACTGTCGGCCAGGCATCTCCTGGACGGGAGACACGTGCACGTGTGGCGAACCACGTGTTCCCTGTACAGGAGATGCCTGGCCGACAGTCTCGTTCTCGCACGAGAGATTTGACCCTCACTTCTGGCTGTAACAGAAAAATTTGTATATTAAATAACTTTATTTTTGCACACAATATATATGTAATACGTTAATAATGAAACAATAAAAGTACTTACACTTTCGAGTCACGCTTCGCCTATCCATTATGGTAGCGGCAGGGCACACGGTCGGGAAGTGAGCGGGAAGAATGCCGGGCCGAGCCAAGCCCATCGTGCACATGGCTGCGCAGAGCCCTTTGCGCAGCATACATAGCGGTTCTCAATTACGTGCGTATAGGGCTTTACCGGCAACAATGCAGACGACAATTGCATAATCATTTTTACACAATAATTTTAACACACACTTTGGTATATATTTCTTCGTGTACATATTTTTTCACAGATTCACAACACTGATGCTTATATGCATAAGGCATATTTAAATTTAATATTGTAATTATATAAATTTCATGATATTAATTAAATTAATAATAATATTGTACATTGGTTGCTAATTGCAAGTACTTCGTATAAGTGAATAAATTTTAATAGCTTTGCAGTATGCAGATTTTTTCTGATTAAAATAGACATTATTAGATAAAAAAGTTATATATATAACATTTTTTGCTCGCTCGCTGCTTCTCATTCTTCTGCTTCTTGCGTATTACAAATAGAAAAATATGAAAAAATGTAAAGTTACAACAGAGCACATGATTGCAGTAAAGAAATGTCATGTTCTTTCTTTTTTCAAATTACAATTTCTTGATATAAACAGATTAAATAATAGAAATATTGCTAAGCTATAAAATGAAATTTGTTTGTGCTCAATATTTGCAATTAACAATCAATGTATAAAATTATATGTATTTTTCTTTTTTATTATTTCATTGTTTTGTAAATCTATTGGACATATTATTCTGGACACTTTTAAAGTCCGTGTATAATTTTTTTTGTGCAAAAAGTTAAAGTAACATTCGAGTTTTAGGCACCGTACAATACTATGTCCGCTACTGCATTTAAAAACAGTAGAACACACATGTGTTGTGCCTGCACATGCCGTGAGCCTTTATTTATTATCAAAACGCTATTAGAAGTGTACCGTGTTCATATTTTATCTGTGATTTTTTGTGAGTTTTGTGAATTAGTGACTTATTAGTGATTATTGGATTAGTGATTATTAGACAATTAGACAATTCATTATTAGACAGACAATTATACGTTATTATTAGTGATTAATTATTATACAATTTTATTGGAAATGGGAAGATACTTGAAGAGAGGCAGACTAAATCTTACTGCTCGCAGACTTTCTCTAAGAAAAGGATTTAAAAACAGGTGAGTTATTGATCATGATTTAAAGGAATTGCTTCAACATCGATTAATATTTGTATTTTCTAGTTACAATAAAACAATTCAATAGCTTGATTATGAAAGTCTCCATAATGATAAAACGATTGTGAAGCAATTTATAAATAAATATTAAAATACTGATTTATTTTTAATTGCAATATATGAAAAAAAGCTTTAGAGTCAAAACTTCATTTTTGGTTTTAAATTTTATATAACATTCCATAAATATTAATTTTCTTTTCTGTTATATTCAGAATATTTTGACTAATAAGCATCGCTCTATACATATTTCAATTACAATTAAAACTGAGATGACAACATTTCATAATAAACTAGTTACAAGTAACAAGAAATGTTATTACATTTCATTAAAGTCAAGTAATTGAGCTTTGCGTAACCATTTTTCAGTTCAATTATATTTCACTTTTGCTAAACGACATATGACAATTATGTATGTTTGATATGTATTAATTGTAATTGAAGACGCGGATCAAACAACTCGCTCTGCGCTCGAAATCGTGTAAAAACATTGTTCAAACGTCTCAGAGCATGAAAATTTTGAAAGTCGCAAAATTAATTTTTTTAAATATAGGCTTGTAGAGAATGACGAGACGGAACTTTTTTCTATTTACAGTTTTTTGGTTTAATGCTTATTTTTAATAATAAAAATTGAAAACTGAAAAATTTTTATCCCCAAATTCAATAAGATTTTAAGATGTAAATCGTCGTAATTTGGCCATATCTTGTTGAAATTGTTTGAAATTTGGTATATGCATGCAGTATAGTGTAGCGATGCCTACAAAACAATAAAGAAGCTGAAAATCGCCTATTATTTAATAATAATTAATTGGAAATTGAGGCCAATCGGTAACCACGTTTTTTTAGTTTCGCCGACAAAAAGTATCGAGGGAACTTGAAGTTTGAAACAACTTCCAGTGAGACATTTGTTCCTCACTATTGAAGGAAGATTTCTGGAAATTTTCAGATCGATTCATTGAAAATGTGCGGAAATATGCATTTTGTAAGAAAACATGCGACGCCGCCAATGATAGCTCCGTGACCGCTGAGCACCATCAGGCAGCGTACTCGCCGTTCGGTTTTGCAGGACTCGATTTTATAATGATTTTTTAATGGTTATACATTTGAACAATCGCTCACTCCCCACGAAATATTGAAATGACGAACTATTATTTATATGGTTCCTTAATTAAATACTTTTATTATTGTTATTTTGAAATATTTCACACACACTCCAGAGACGCGGTCTGTAGAACAATAGTAATTTAACAAATAACAATAGTTAAAATTGTAAAAAATCATTATAAAATCGAGTCCTGGAAAGCCGAACGGCGAGTACGCTGTCTGATGGTGCTCAGCGGTCACGGAGCTATCATTGGCGGCGTCGCATGTTTTCTTACAAAATGCATATTTCCGCACATTTTCAATGAATCGATCTGAAAATTTTCAGAAATCTTCCTTCAATAGTGAGGAACAAATGTCTCACTGGAAGTTGTTTCAAACTTCAAGTTCCCTCGATACTTTTTGTCGGCGAAACTAAAAAAACGTGGTTACCGATTGGCCTCAATTTCCAATTAATTATTATTAAATAATAGGCGATTTTCAGCTTCTTTATTGTTTTGTAGGCATCGCTAGACTATACTGCATGCATATACTAAATTTCAAACAATTTCAACATGATATGGCCAAATTACGACGATTTATATCTTAAAATCTTATTGAATTTGGGGATAAAAATTTTTCAGTTTTCAATTTTTATTATTAAAAATAAGCATCGAACCAAGAAACTGCAAATAGAAAAGTTCCGTCTCGTTATTTTCTACAAGCCTATATTATTAGAAAATTTAATTTTGCGACTTTCAAAATTTTCATGCTCTGAGAGGTTTGGACAATGTTTTTACACGATTTCGAGCGCAGAGCGAGTTGTTTGATCCGCGCCCTCAATTGAAATATGTATAGAGCGATGGTTATTATTAGTCAATTGATTTTCTCTTCATTTGTTAACATTGTAATATCTTTATTTCTTAAAATTGTAGTTTGCTTTTGTACTTGCTGCTGTACTTTCAGTATAAAATAGAAAATGAAGACTTTTGACTCTGAAGCTTTGATATTGTTACGCCTGTGCTTTTCGCCGCTGATGCTGTGTGTTACAGCTGACGGACCGATCGATATTATCAATATTATTGATCGGTCCGTCAGCCGTAACACAACATCAGCGGCGAAAAGCACAGGCGTAACAATATACTGTCATTTTATTAATAATATTTTTTGCAATTACCAGTTTTATGTGTAATTTGCATGTTTTTATAACAGATGTTGAACAAATTTGGAAATTTTATTATACAATTAAAATTATTTACGTAACCTTTCCTCAATATAAAGCATTTTATTATATTTTATGTCATAACAAGTATAAGTATAAACGTGCAAAAACTAAAGAAAATTTAATTATTTAAAACTTTTTTATATTAAAAGTTTAATGAATTTTTACATATTAAATATTACAAGATATAATAAAATAAAAAATAATTTTATAACAGCTCTGTCAACATGTTAAACGTCAGTTATAAGAACATATAGTAATATTTTTTTAAATGTTTCAGAAAGTAATATAAAAAATAGTCAAAATCAGCGCTCGGAATTAGTTGTACATTTCGAGCCGATTCCCGAGACGATGCCTCCTGTTCCCCTACTACCGCCCGGCTGCTGGCGGCCGAGCCGCCGATAGCTCTGGCTCCGGAGCATTTTATATAAGAAACAGACTGGGTTGTTGAGACATCTCTCAGGAAATCGTAACATTTTCTTCGCTACATAAATAATGTTTATTTTTATTAATATATATATATATATATATATATATATATATATATATATATATATATATATATACATTCAAAATAACCAGATGTCCTTGCAATGCCATATTCTTGAGCGAATGATCTCTCTGAGACGATTTTTCCTTTTACAAAATTTTGTCCGAAGCTTAGTTTTCGAGTTATAATTGGAAAATAGGTAGCAATTTACGAGTTCGGTACAATGGGCAGGCAGGGACGCGCAACGTATAAAGACTGTCAAGTGTTTACTATCGTCTCATGACGCATTGCACCGTCCCTGTCTGTCCGTTGTATCGGACTCGTAAGTAGTAAACTATTTTCAATTATAAGTCGAAAACTAAACTTCGGAAAAAATTTTGTAAAAGGAAAAATCGTCTCAGAATTCGCTCAAGAATATGGCATTGCAAGGACATCTGGATATTTTGAATGTATATATATATGTATATATATATATATATATATATATATATATATATATATATATATATATATATATATTAATAAAAATAAACATTATTTATGTAGCGAAGAAAATGTTACGATTTCCTGAGAGATGTCTCAACAACCCAGCCTGTTTCTTATATAAAATGCTCCTGAGTCAGAGCTATCGGTGGCTCGGCCGCCAGCGGCCGGGCGGTAGTGGAGGAACAGGAGGCATCGTCTCGAGAATCGGCCCAAAATGTGCTACTAATTCCGAGCGCTGATTTAAATAAACTTGGATATTTACATTTATTGTACGAATTTTGTACTATTTTTTACAAGAGAGATTAGTCTTCTATATTAAAATAAAATTAATATTTTTAATTAAGTTTTAATATATAAAAAAATTTAGTTTGTAGTCTTCATACTTTTTGGAAAAAAATAGTAGTTTCGAAATATCAAAGTTTATTTTAATAATTTTGTTTTTTATGTATTTTTTGTGCAATACTTTTTAATGCAACTACAAAAAATAAGCAATCCTTTCATTTTCATTTTATGAAATTATAACAGGATGTTCAAAAATCTCGGCACAGCAAAATATTTCGACAAATACACAAGATATGAAAAAATCTTTTGGACAAAAATTGTAAGGCTGAATAGAATGTATTTACTTTGTTTTTTTTACTTTGACTTTGGGTGAAGACATTTCAAAGTTTTCTGTCATCTTTAGTTTTTTTAATGAAATCAGCCTAATTTTGTTAATATTAATAAATTTATCGCAATATTCGATGTAAAAAGTTATAAGAGTATAAGTATATATTGGTCAAAAACGGAATACTCTACGAAATAGTTTATACCTATAAATTTGATTTAAAAAACGATATATTTAGTAAAATATTTAGTCTTTCTTAATCTTACCGTAATAATTACATGCATAGAAAAATGTTATGTTATTTGGTGCAAAAAATGCGTAGTTAATTTTAAACCAAAATTAGCATTTATATATTGCATACTTTAATATACTTTTCTTACAATGCGTTTTCTTAGCATCAATTGTCGTAAACGTTACTTCGTATTTTGCATATTTTTCGAAATATTTACCTGAGACAATGGGACATCCTGCATATAGTATATTTATTAATGTTATGTATGTTATATAATACTTGTAAAAGTAAATTTAAAGCCAGAGGCGGTTTTCTCGTGGGCTGGCTATAAAAAATAAGCCAGAGGCGGTTTTCTCGTGTGCTGGCTATACAAAATTGCCAGAGGCGGTTTTCTCGTGGGCTGGCTATACAAAATTGCCAGAGGCGGTTTTCTCGTGTGCTGGCTATACAAAATTGCCAGAGACGGTTTTCTCGTGGGCTGGCTATAGAAAATAAGCCAGAGGCGGTTTTCTCGTGTGCTGGCTATACAAAATTGCCAGAGGCGGTTTTCTCGTGGGCTGGCTATACAAAATTGCCAGAGGCGGTTTTCTCGTGTGCTGGCTATACAAAATTGCCAGAGGCGGTTTTCTCGTGGGCTGGCTATAGAAAATAAGCCAGAGGCGGTTTTCTCGTGTGCTGGCTATACAAAATTGTTAGAGGCGGTTTTCTCGTGTGCTGGCTATACAAAATTGCCAGAGGCGGTTTTCTCGTGTGCTGGTTATAGAAAATAAGCCAGAGGCGGTTTTCTCGTGTGCTGGCTATACAAAATTGCCAGAGGCGGTTTTCTCGTGGGCTGGTTATTATAAATACCATACATTATATATTATATAATGTATGATATATTATATATATCATAAAATTACAGACCTATCTGACTAGGTATATAAATAAGTACTAAATATGGAATTATTATTTAAAACAAATATAAGAAAGGATTGCTTTTTCATTACTGACGATTTTATTCATTGTGTTAGTTTCTTTACATTTTTTTTTTAACAGTAATATAACAAAGTTTGAGTTTTTTTGAGTATGTGTGTGTAGTATAAGATACATCTATTTCAAATTTGTTTTGCATATATTAATGATTGATTTGATTTTGCAGGCGTCAACAGTTGAAGCAGTTAAAAGAGGTAAGTAACGCACACAAAAAAGAAGGCACGCTTACTAATGGTATTGACAATGAATCTTTGCGTGCGGAATTGCACGACGTAACAGATTCCAAAGTCACAACGGAAGTAATGCAGTGTCTAAAACAAGAAGAAAATACGTCAGATCCAAATATCGACGTAGATAACGACAAAGATAACGATAGTTTTGTTATTGATAACACGGGCCTTTTGGATGCAAATGCAATCCAAGAAAGTATGCCCGTAGGTCGTAGTATTGTCGACACTACTTTTATGTTAAATGAAATACATAGAGTTTTTGACAATCATGCGCGAGGAATTGAGTGCCAATTTAAAGATTGGAAACTCATTAATACTCGTCGTCGTGGATTACTGACTCAATTTTTCTTCAAGTGCCAAATGTGTCATTATACAGACAACATATGGTCAGAACGCATAGAACCTAAGCAGATGGATATCAATAAAGCTGCTATAAGTGCAAATATAACAGTTGGAAATGGTTATGCCCAACTGGAAGAGTTCTGTGCGGGTATAAATATACCTTGCATGTCTGAACCCACTTACATTAAATATCGAGAAGATTTAGTCGATGATTTTACAAAAACAGCTATGGAAAGTATGAAAATAGCTGGCAAACTTGAAAAAGAACTCGCCCTGGAAAGGAATGACACCATAAATGGTATTCCGTATATAACCGTTGTAGCGGATGGTAGTTGGATGAAGAGATCATATGGCACTGCCTATGATTCACTTTCTGGTGTCGGTGCCATAATTGGATACCGCACAAAGAAAGTCCTCTTTGTTGGCATCCGCAACAAATTTTGTACGGTGTGTGACATGGCGGAGCGAAATGGTTGCGAGCCACGTAGTCATAAATGCTACAAAAATTTTGACCGTAATGCTAGCTCGACACGTATGGCAAGCGACGCCATTGTAGAAGGTTTTAAAAATAGCCTTGAAATACATGGATTGATATATAGAACAGTTATTGCTGATGGCGACAGCAGTGTATATCAATCCATAAAAAATAATGCACCGTATCGCGAACAAATGGTATATGTACACAAAATTGAGTGCACTAATCATTTGTTTCGCAATTTCTGCAAAAAACTGAAAGCTATTTCGGAGATAATTCAGCCAAAGCAAAAGAGAAAACGTGGCTTTGTACAAATACGAAATGTTATAAAAAGCAATATTTTAAAAATACGGCAAGAAGTACTACAGTCAGCCACCCAACGAAGGGAAGAAAAACTACCTCATCATAGCAAAGCTACGGAATTACAAAAAGATATTTTGAACATTCCTAGCCATATTTTTGGTGAGCATAAAAGATGTAAAGAACGTGGCCGTATGTGTGAGG
The DNA here is from genome assembly GCF_040581485.1 of Linepithema humile. Lineage (NCBI taxonomy): Eukaryota > Metazoa > Arthropoda > Insecta > Hymenoptera > Formicidae > Linepithema > Linepithema humile. The sequence goes on along the minus strand of NC_090134.1, from coordinate 12,368,629 downwards.
AAAACTCTGAGAAAATAGAAAATTATGTTCCGTATTTAAAATTATACGGTTTATATCACCAAATTGAGAATGTTGTTATGCACTTGAGCTGCTTTTCCGATAGTTTGTTATTAAATGTAACAAACAATCCTGCAGAATGGTTTAATTCCATAATCTGCAAAGAAATAGGTGGAAAACGTATAAATTACGGCCTACGAGGTTCCTACAATGCTAGAATTGCAGGAGCTGTTGTGCAGTATAATACACAACAAGTGCTTACGCAAGTATGAAGGAATGGGTAAAGATGTTCCTCTGGTTGTTGAAAATCTAGAAAAACGACGACAAATAAAAATATCGAGAACTAAAGAATCTCGAAAAGTGCATGGCAGGCAAAAAAACTTCCAACGAGAGGCAGGAACAGATTGTTATTATGGCCCACAATCACAAAAGCCAGATCTTCCACCTAACGTATACCAACAACTAGAACAAAATCATATAGAAAAGTTGGTGGAATATGCAGAAAACAGGCAAGAAATAGAGCAGGAGACAAGAAACCAAAGTGAATGTGAACTATGGCATTCATTGAGACGTGAAATGTTAACGGCATCTAATTTTGGAACCGTTTGTCGCATGAGGCCAACAACGTCTTGTGCAGCGACTGTAAAAAACATTTTGTATCCTCCACACATAGACACTGCGGCTATGAAATATGGTCGTGACATGGAGGAAGTCGCTAGAAAGGAATTGGCTGCAAAGGTGAACAAAAAAATAACACCATGCGGGTTGTTCATTGATTATGAAAATCCATGCTTGGGTGCTTCTCCCGACGGACTTATTGATGAAGATGGTCTAGTGGAGATTAAATGTCCTCAATCAGCAGAGAATTTAACAGCTGAAGAGGCTATACAAAAATTGCCTCAATTAAAAAGCATATTTGACAAAAAAAATACTGATAAAATGAATCTGAATCACCGATTCTTTTATCAAGTTCAAGGGCAGTTGAACATAACACAGCGAAAGTATTGCATATTCGCAATATGGACTCCCAAAAGTTTAAAAATGTTAACAATTAACAGAGACGAAGACTTTTGGAAAAGTAAAATGCTGCCTTTCCTAATACGTTTCTATTATGACTGTATGCTTCCAGAAATCTTGGATAGCCATCATAATAGACATATGCCTATTAGGAATGCACAATATATTATTGACGCTCAAGAGAAAGTGTCTCAAAAGAAATTGAGCCACGAACGACAAAGTGAGCAACAAAAAAAAAAAAAAGCAAAGATATTGTAGAAAATAAACAGTGCAAACCAAACGTTTTCCCAACAAACGTAACAGACATTGCTGTTTCTGCAACTGTCGATACAGAAGAAGATAGCGATTGCATCATAGTTAGCTATTCAAAGTGTAAACGAAATCTGACAAATGATGAAATAGCAAAGCGTAAAAAAATTTTAGATAAAACAATTATACCTCTTACTGTTGTGAGAAAGAATGTTTTGCCTGCACAGAGCCTATTAAACGATGAATCATTAGATACATTCTTGCGCATTGTTAGAGAAACATCTTGTTTCGAAACGCAAAGCGTTCAGTACTTGCAGTTTCCTCAACTAATAACAGCCAGTGATAGCGATAAGAGCCTACAAATAATTGGAGGCAATTGTACTAATCACTGGCGATGCATTTTCTTTGATGGCTCCAAATTGCATGTGTATGACAGTTTACCTAACTGTACATACAAAAAATTGGCAAAAAAAGAGAAAGATTATATCCTATAAGATATGAAGAGAAGAGAAAGATTATATATTATAAGATATTCGCAAACGTTATCCAATAATAAACGTAAGCGATATAATATTCCAAAAAGTTCAATCACAACCGGACAATACATCTTGCGGAATTTATGCAGCTGCTTTCGCTACAAGCGTAGTATTAGGAAAAAATCCTTGTGAGGAAAAATATTCAAATGACGTTGAGCACATGAGACGTCATTTAATGAATATTATAGAAAATAATAAGCTATCACTTTTTCCCTCACAATAAGTTTTTTCGTAATATAACAAAAAGAATTGGGTTAATAAAATAGCATTTTTTTATATTATTACAAATAATATCAATGTGTATTTACACTAAAAAAAAAATTGCTTTATTATTCACACAGTTGTGAAAGAGAACATTTTGTCAGCACAGAGCATACTGAACAGTGAATCATTAGATTCTTGCGCGTTGTTAGAGAAACATCTTGTTTCTAAACGCAAAACGTTCAGTATTTGCAGTTCATATACAAAATTGGAGGGACGAAAAGTAATTATGGTTGCGTCTCACAAGAATGGGCGGCGGATGGGGCCCATTCTATTTTCTGTTTTTCATATTTTAAAATATTTTAATAGTCTATCTAAAGATAGCATTTTGTAAAAAATATGTCAGAGATGTATGTACTGACGTTATCAATAAATTAAGCCAGAGGTGACTTCCTGGTTATTTATTATAAATATGCATTTTTCGTTCTTTGTCTTTACAAAGAGAACATGACGATTGATCTGCAACATGTCATGAAATTATTAATAAAAACAATAATATTTTCCTTTTAAAATTTTATTGCAAGGCAATAATGTAATTATGCAACATAGGCATAAGTAAAATGTCTAAAAAATGTGAGCTAAACACAATAAAATATTTTATTTGACAAATATATTTCTCATTCTATACATTGAACTGGAGAAAATATTCATATGCTTTCCTTGTTTTTATTTGTGATAAATACAAAATAAATAATTTAATTAATAAATTTATAGAAACATATATACTAATATTGAATATATATTTTTCTTAATTTTTTTATTTTGTACAATGATTGAAAAAATATATGCTCATTATTTCAATCATAAGTATAAAAAATACAAAATAAAGATTACCATATTCAACATGTATATATCTATATTTATTAATTTATTATGTATTACGTATTTATTACATAAAAATCAAGTAACGAAAGCATATTACATTTTTCCTCTGTAAAATGTATAATATTATATATTTTTCAAATCATATTTCGTCAAATTTAGTTCATGTTTATTTGACACCTGCATATGCTATGTCGTCTTATACATTATATTACAGCCTTGTATCGGAATTACGGACGAGAAAAGAAGCGTGAGCGTCGTTTGTTTACAAACAATCCGACGACGCGGTGAGACGCAGATCAGACGTCAGCGTGTGTGTGTGTGTGTGTGTGTGTGTATGTGTCACCACACACAAATACGACAAAACGGTCGGTAATACATTTCCATTTTTAGTACCATCGAAATGATGGCGCTTTCGCGTTGGAGTTCGCCCGTCACTTTAGCATCCTCTTAAAAATATTGAACATTATTGCGGTTCCTCAACGATTGTGCCATTCTTAACTGATTACCATTAATCTAAAAATGACAGGAAAAAACGACCGTCAACCTTGAAAAATTACCCGTCTCATTGTAAAAATTAATTAGAAATTATTCTTACCTCAATGCACAACGGTACAACTAACAAATTGTGTCTCCTCAATTAAGAAAATTTGAAAACAGTTGATAAAATTATGTATAGTCCACTGATTTAAAAAACTTGTTATAAGTCAGTTCGCCTCAAGAGTTATTTAGAAGTCCATTCTCTCCGAGAGGACATGGTGAACTAGTAGAAAGCATTGCTAACAATAAGTTGAGATGTGAGGAAGAAACGTGGTGGGAGAATAACATTTAGGAAGGAAACAGATTGAGAACTGGTAAATACATGTTTGGTAACAATTCAGTGTCACTCTGCTTATTAAGACCACTTTTTTGTCGTTTAATGTGTAACATTTCAGAAATTAATCTTTTACTGATGACATTTCTTTATCTAATATTTCAATATTGTCTCAATCCATTTCATGGTCGTGTTCTAATCTGTGGCAGGATATAACTGACGGGGACCCTGTTCTTTTTCTTATATCAGATATATGTTCTTTTATTCTGGTTTTTAATTTTCGCTTTGTTTGTCCCACATAACTAGCATCGCAATCATGACAAGTTATTTTATAAACCACATCACATTGATTCATAGAGTCTATGATGTCTTTTCCTGTTTTTATAAATCTATTGAGTTTATTGTTACATGAAAAGGCTAAATTAAGATTGTGTTTCTTCATTTTACTTGTAAGTTTATCAGAAGTTTCTTTAATGTAAGGTATCGTGAAATAACCTGCTTTTTCATCCTTTTTTTGTAAGACATTGTTGTTATACTTTTTTATTCTTTCATTGATAATATTAAAAATCAAATCAATAGGATAGCCATTCGTCAATAGTAGGGAAATCGTTTCATCAATGTTTTTACTCCAAAATTGTGGGTGTGTTAAATTTAAAATTCTGTCCAATAAACCAATTATAACACCCTTTTTGTGTGTGATTGGATGATGTAAATAAAAGCTTAGATATCTTCCCGAAAATGTAGGTTTGTGGAACAAATCAAATTTAATAAAGTTATTTTCTAAAATTAACGTCAAATTTAAAAAATTAATAAAATTGTCAATTCCTATTTCTAATGTAAACTGTAACCTGTTATGCATTGAGTTGAATATCGCCACAACATCTTCCAAGCGATTTTTAGGAGCCGCAATTAATATGTCGTCAACATATCTAAAATAAATAGGCAAATTAAAAGGCAGACGTTCGATAGCCAGATTTTCAAGATCTTGCAAGACTATATCCGCTATTATGGGGGAGAGAGGAGAACCCATAGGAGTGCTAAAAATTTGTTTATAAATGACATTGTTAAAACAAAAATAAGTCGAATTCAAAACCAAACTAATTCCAATTAGAATTTCGTCAAGTGGTATGGAATTGTTCTTTTTAATCCATTCCCATCTGTTTTTTATGCTCTCTATTGCCCTTTCAATCGGAATATTTGTGAACAAGGAAACCACATCTAAAGAAGCTAGACAGTAATCCGGTTCCAGTTTGAAACCATTCAAATTCTTAACAAGATCGTAACTATTTTTAATGTTTCTATTGGAATTAGGAATATTTTTTGTAATCACTTTGTGTGAAAAATTGGCGATCCTATATAAAGGGCTGTTAATAGAGGAGACAATGACTCTAAGAGGATATCCTTCTTTATGTATCTTTGGCAAACCATAGGCTCTAGGAATGATTCCATCTGTCACCATTAAACATTTATATTTCTTATCGTCTATATAACCTCTCCCCCTCCATCTGGAAAGCAAAGACCTCAAGCTGTCAGTTAAAATCCTAGTTGGGTCTTTTTTAACAATTTGATATGTGTTAATGTCAGAAAGATTGCTCACCATTTTTTCCGTGTATTTTATTTTACTAAGGGCAACAGTGCTGTTGCCTTTATCAGCTCTCGTAAATAACACATCCGGATTTTCTTTGATAAATCTTTTTGTTTGTTTAACCCAATTGAGCAACATTCTGTCATTCACACTATTGTAGGGATTTCCTTTGCAAAAACTATTGATAACTGAAATGGTATCATTTCTTACAGAACATTTATAATCCTCATTCTTTTTTTCTATGTTTCTTTCTATGTTTTTTACAAATTCAATTGAAGTTAGTCTTTTATCAGTTATAGGCATATTGAACCGTTCTCCCAATTGCATTAGTAATTCTACCTCTTTGGGAATGAAAACCTCTGATAAATTAATAAACCATTTTTCATGTTTTTCCTCTAAGTTCGACTGAAAGTTAAACTTGTCTGGATAAATTACTACTTTAAAATCCCTGTCTGTGTCACTGTTTTCGCTTAAGTTACATTGTGCATTTCTATTGATAATAGCATTATGGGTATGAACCACAATTGGTTTGATTTTTGTCTTGTTATCAATGTTCTGTTTAGAAATCAACCACTCAATTTTTTTGTTTATCTTATTTAGTCTTATAACCCATAATTTTTGAGAGCGTCTCTCTTGTCCCCTAAAAAACGTGTTGTGTAGATTAAACGGTAATCTTCTGGTTACATATTGATATATGTTTTAATAAACTATGTATATTTTACATTGCATTATAATAAACTATTATACATTTATATACAATGATGTTCTTTATTACTACAACATGTTACAATATATACATTAGAACTAATAATGATAATAATACATAAAATATTAAACTATATAAATTACTACACATTATTTACAATTGTATTTTATAATGTCCCCACGGTAGAGTATCGGTGGAACCGGATACGACGTGCCGCTTATCGTCGTACGGACTGAGCGCGAGCTTCGACTCCGACATGGTGTACACCTCGTGCATCTTTGAGCGGATGCACGATTGACGCCGCGTCAGCTCGATTTCGTCGTTGAGACACCGAGTGTAATCGTCGAACGTTATCGTTCTAGCGACTATATTTTTCTTTACGCCTTTCACCTTTTTTGTATCTTTTTGTCCGGTGACTCTCAACGCGTACATTTTCGCCCTCAGTCCGACAAATTCCGTCATGATCGCGCCGTTGTTCTCATCCTTCATCAGATCCGGTATCTTCTTGTTCGCACGCGGTATACCGTAAACGTTGTCCTCGGAATAATCGCTCGTGTCGAATTTGGATATATCGTGTTTCATATCGTGATATACGTTCTCGCATTGTAGAAAGTATATCAGACTGTCGGTATCGGTATACATAATTTTACAATTGTTGCCATAGAGAGGCGCCATGTACTCGTAGTGAAACTCGTACAAGCAGGTCTTGGATATCACTTCGAGTTTTCGCAACTCTACGGCGACTAGATTCTCCGAGAACACGCTTCGACTGTGGAAATTTGGTCTGGTGATCGTAGCCTCCGCTCCGTACCGACCCTCCCACTGTGTAACGAGCCATACATCCGTGTGATTTCACACATTCTCCATGGTTTTGCCAAAAACCGCGTTGTTCATCAATTTGTATAAATTTTTCTCGAAATCGTTTGTCGCCCGTGTCCAAAACTGCGTATTTAATTCTATGTATCCTCGAAGCCATGGAGATTGCGCGAATTGCAGTATGCGGTGAATCTTTGCAATTCGCAGACCATGTCGCACGCATTGCTGCAGATTACGATAGTAGATGATATAACGCTGCTTATCGTACAGCGTTGCGAGTAACTTGAGCTCCCGCTTGCCGGGCGGCTTATCGCGCGTCAGGCAGAATGGCAGGTCGGCGTGCGCGTCGTGAAGATTCACCGGATACTCGAGATCGACTTCCAGCACATAACCGGTAGCCGAATCGGATGCAACGGACATTACGTCAAAGTTTTCGACATTTTCGACCCATCGAAATTTGGCGTAGGACAACGGTTGACACATTGCCCAGCCGTACAAGTTGTTTACATCAAAGTACATTAAGTACGATGACGGTTCCGATGGATCGTACGATGACATGTATTTGTTGTTGGCGGCGGCGTATCGGTTGGAGCATTGGCTGAGACCGCCGCGTAAACCGCGCTCGACAAACAGCACCATATCGATGTCCGTGAGCAACTCGAATTTTACGCGCGTGTACTTCAACATAGCGTCCCACGTGTATCCCGGTAATGTGTAATACTGAGCGGGATCTAAACCGTAACTCTTTATACACGTGTTTCGGACATTTTCGAAAATATCCGCCAACAAAAGAACGTCTGTTTTCAAATACAAATCGCTGTATTGACCTAGATCTTCGATCGAAAAAGTTTGCCAGACGTTTGTCGCGTGCGCGTTATCGCTCTCGGATACCGTTTCTCCGGTGAGCGAGCTGTAAAACGATTCGCGCGATGGTAGGCTTTTGTCCCGGAGCTTGTCGACGCTGTCGATGTACTCGTAGAGAAACACGCCTTTCCGAGTAAGCAGATTGAAATTTTCCGCGGATAAATGACTAAATTCGGAACGTGTAATTTTTAATTCGTCCGTTGTCAGATAAAATGCCAATTTTTCAAGACTTGTACTGAGAAATCTAAACGAATCTATAAACCGCAATTTTATACACAATTTTGATTTTTCATTCTCGGTTTCTTTAACATTTTTAGTGAATGAAATGTAACGTTCTTTCGTCAGCAGTAATAAATCAATGTTGCCTTCGAAAGCATTGGCAACGTTTTTAATAATGAAATGCGCGTCGTAACCGGATAAATTGTGAAATATCATCGGGATAACGTGGGAGTCTTTGTAATTTAAATTGCACGACGAGTGCGCGGCACCGCGGTAACGCTCGGTAAGATGACAATGATCGCGCAACCGCGTATCATCCGGTGTAAACGGTTTCTCGCACACGTGGCACGTCGCGGTGCTACGGAATTCCGCCGATTCCTCCCGCGTAAGATCCGCCATGGGGACGACGGTGGTGAGGATCGTTTTCACACGGCGCGCCAAATCGTGGAGTTCATTGACGAACCACGCCACGCAATCCTCACCGCGATAAGACTTAAAACTAGATAAAGAATTATCGTACGTACAACTTACATAATATCCTACACTAAACGCCTTGTGATGTTGATAGGCGTATGTGGTGCCGTCTTGTCCATCCTTCTTCTCGAGCGTACATTCGAGATTAGCGTACACTACAAACGGGAGCCGCTCCTTCCGGTTATAGTTGCTGAACGTCAGCCACTTTTTGTCCTCGCTGGGGAGAACGACGGCGCAATCGTTCATCTTGCCGCAATCGACGCTGTGCGCCGATAATTTCTCCTGTGTATAAAAGTAATGTAGGCACCTGTAATAATTTGTGTGATTAAAACTGTAAATAAAGTTTCAAATTATTTTATACGTATATTTTTACTTACCGATCGCAAATGTACTTTTTGCCATTTCGCTTGCTCAATTGCGAGCTCACCAACCGCGACATATTCTTTATGCATGCAAAATGTGCATTGTTGTTTCTGTGCACGTACAACAAATTGACGTGCTTCTCCTTCTTGTTGCTGGTGAAACGCAGGGAAAGATTTTTTCTTCCATAGTGAAAATATTGACGGAGATGGTGTTCAGTTTCTCAAACTTTGAAATTTGCGACAGCGTCATGGGGAACTCTATGCCGCACAGGTTGAGCACCGTCGAGTAATGTGGATATTCGATTGTTCTTTCCGGATTTTTTTTCGCAGGATACAAGGCTGCTACCACTGTTCACGCAAAGCACGCATTATCGTTTGATTTCACGTTGACCACCGCCTTTTTTAACATAATTTTCCGCGGTAACTCGATGTGGCATCCCGCGCGTAGAAAATTCAACTTGTTGACGTTGATTGTTAGGTTCAGGATACGTGACAACGCCCATCCGCTGTTGCGTTCCTGAAACTCCTCCAGAGATGCCTGTATGACGTCAACCACATGCTTCGTGTACCACTCTTGTAAATCAGATGTTGGATATATCTCTTGATTCTTCGTGGCGATGGTCTTCACGGCTGTCTTGTTACCCGCGATAAATTTCCCGTTGAATGCGGTGTTGATTTTAACGTTCCCATGCTCCGCCATGACGCTCTGGATCCGTTCAATGACCGTATATCTTATATTTTCCAAAAATTCACGAGGATCGATGAAGTCGGAATTGACAACCGCACCCGTCAGCACACGGTTCCTAAACGCCGTCTCGATCTCCTTCCACGTGTAGCCCTTCTTCTCGTATCCGCCATATCCAGCACCGATGGGCACAAAACGCTCATGCAGGGTGTTCCTCACACCCTCCAGACGCACAATTTGCGCCACCAGAGAGTTGACTACTCCGGTTCGTTGCTTCTTGCGACATTTTTCCCTGAGAGATTCCAGGTACTCGTCGCACTCGCTGTACCACGGGAGAAAGTCTTCGAGTCTCTCGATACTCGCTGCTCGTACGGTAAGATCGCGCTCCTTCTCCATTGCGAATGACTTTGAAAACTCGTAATTTTTCCGCGGGCCTTATATACCCTTATTGTATAAACATTGCGATGACGTAATCTATAAACCTGCACGAACCTGCAAATGCCTGCAAAGGTTCTAAAAATAGCGATGACGTCATTATAATAGTTCTTAGAACTATAAATCACTTTTATATAAACATTTTAACATAAACATTATTATATAAACAGTCCTTATTTTAAATCTGGCGCTCTAAGAGCGGCCTAAAAATAGCTATAACGCCATTATAATTATTCTTAGAACTATAAATCATTTTTATATAAACAATCCTTATCTGAAATCTGGCGCTCTAAAGGGCAGCCTAAAAATAGCGATGACATCATTATTTAATGCAAAATGGCGTCTTTTAGGTAAACCTGCATGAAAATTCTAAGAAATTTGAACAATGACGCCTTTGTAAATAGTTCTTAGAACTATAAATTATTTTTATATAAACATTTTAACATAAACATTATTATATAAACAGTCCTTATCTTATATATACAATCCTTATCTCTCAATGACTCATGTTTGTATAAACAATCCTTATCTTATATAAACAATCCTTATCTTATCTCTTTCAGGAATTTATGTAATCCGATACCTTCCCCTCTCCCCCGCACCTTCCTCGTCACCCCCTCCACTCCAAAATTACCCCCTCTCCTCCAAAACGGTGACGTCATTACCTCCTCTCCTCCAGAATTACTCCCTCCCCCTCAACCTCTTCCCCCCTTCACCCACGCACCCCCTCAGATGCCTGAGTCAGATCTCCCATAGTATAACTACTCACCAGGTGCCAAGGGTCAATGAATTCGACTTCCTCAAGTGCACTACGAAAATTTTGCAAACACGAAAGAGAGAGAGGGATATGACATATTTTGATAGAAAATCTAAAATCTCTTAAAATATTTAGTTATCGATAATCTTACCGTAGTATTTTTATGCGCAGAATAATAAAACGAATCAATACGTGTAAAAAAAATCCATTATTATTTTGAAGAAAAAGTATGTAATTTACAATGTACTTTTTTAAATAATTATGCGTTTTCTTTATACCACTTGATTCTCATTATTCTAATCGTAAAAGTATTACGGTAAGATTATCCATAATTTAATATTTTCAGAGATATTTTAATTTAAATTTTTATATCGAAATATGTCAGATTAAGATATAAAATAACTCGAAAAGTATTAAAAAAAACTTCTGAAAAGTATGAAAAAAAAATTATATCCTTTAATCTTGTTAATATTTTATTAACAAATAAACTGCCATGTAATAGAATTTTTTTAGTATTAATGAACGAAGAACATCTCATCGACGTCGACGTCGATCCAGTCGCAAAACTTATAATGTAAAATAATTTAGTTAATATGTTATTAAGTTAATATAAATGTTACATTCGAAATGTAGAAAAATAATTGAAAAATAATTAAAATTTTGTTACATAATTTTGTACATTTCTGTACATTTTTATATTAACTTAATTACATATTAACTAAACTATTTTACATGGTATTATGTATGTTTGTCTCGAGTAAGTACATTGGAAGGCCTACATTTGATAAACTTCAATCCGGCATCAGTTCAAGCACACTCAGGAGCCATTTCGGAATATAATCGACTGAGATCTTTGTTCAAATCTCAGCTACCACAAATCGATTTATCCAAGAAAAAGGTTATAAAAGTTTACGATCGTCGATGGACCATACCTAATATCATTGATAATGTACAGAATCATGGTTGTGAGGAATCAAAAAGTGTAATTACGTAGAAAATATACGGCCTTCTTAATGACGATAATGTTTCCTGTTACGCTAATGTAATATTGCAGTGTGTATTTCATTGCGTGCGTATCAGGCAACAAATACTGAAATATAAAGCATCAAACGCATTGACTGATGCTATATGCGCGTATACTGAGCGCATAAATGTTGCAACGTTCAAGCGGTTAGAAGATCTGTTGGAGAATGTTTCGAAGAACGAATACAACAAGATGCTTCGCAATTTTTCATGGCTCTAATGTCGACGTATTGTGAAATCAATGATATATTGGAACACAAATTGAAACACGTAACATGTTTCTCAAATGCCAAATGTAATTACACGGTAACTACGTTGGAAAAAAGTTGTTTGCTAATATTACCTATACAGTCGACATTAAAAAAAAAAAGAGGTGTCACGCTATAAACTTTGATTGATTCGGAATATTCCAAATGGGAAACGATAGACGGCAGTTGTAACGCATGTAAAGGTTCCGTTCTGAAAAAGAAAACCGTAATCGAATCGATTTTATTCATCTTAGTGATACAGTTCAATTTATACACTTTTGTGAACAGTGTTTGCAAAAAAATTATCAACAATCGGATTAACGCCGTACCGACAAATAATATCACGATAGATAAAAAGAAGTACAAGGTAATAAGCGCTATATTTCACGAAGGCGAAGAAATGAATCGTGGTCACTACACGTGTATGTTGAGAGCAGAAAAAAAATCAGAATGGTATTGCTCTAATGACATGAAAGTCATTAAGAAAAACTGGTCCAAAGGAGCACAAGGGGCGTACATACTGTTCTTGGTGAGCAGAGTAAGTGATTTTGGAAATAACTGCATTTAATGACACTTTCCTCGAATGTAAGTGTCGGAATTTCTTTGTAGTAAATTTACGTGAATTTTTCAGATCCGGAAAATTATAACAATTAATCGGCTGCTCTGGTGCTTCATAAAAACTGCCGTAGGCGCTGAATTAAAACATCGGCTGCTCTGGCGCTGTACACAGGCTGCCGTAAGCGCTGAACTAAAACATCGGTTGCCATAACGCTGAGTTTAGACTTGTCCTAGGTGCCAAATTAGAAAAATTATTTTTGGGTCTATTATGCCTCCAAACAAAAATTATTTTCGCAATTATAGCGTTTACGGCTGCAATAGCGTTGAATTCAGGCTTGCCCTAGGCGGCCAATTAGAAAAATCTGGGGTAGAATTCTGTGCACTAAAAGTAAAAAAGTAGGTAATATAGCACAAAAATTCATAAATGATAAGGTCTGGCCAAGTTCTAAAAAAGACACTCCAATATGTTTATATTTTAATAATAATCTAAACTTTTAATATATTACCAACATGAAAAGTAACTGATACATTATTCAAGGTGCAAATTTAAAATAAACATACATAAAATATACATAAAATGTATAAATAAAACTGATCAAAATTTGATTCTAGAAAGTAAGTGATATGTTATTTTTAGTGCAAATACAAAATTAAAAAAAAATTTAATTAAAATAACAAAATATTTATTTAAAAATACAAAAACACTTGGCGCTGCCAACGGGCTTCATCCATCTTATTCTAGCCCCCCCCCCCCCCCCCCAGTGAAACTCCTTCGTGCCATTTCCCCCTTCCCCCCCGTCGAGAGGCTCCGCCACCCCTCCACCCATCTTTACACCTACAGTATTATGAAACGATGAAAATGAGTAGTAATATAATAATTAGCATGATTAATTGACATCATGTAATTAATTGACATTATGTAAGTTAACATGTTGTTCGGTGTGGCAGCGCCAAGTGTTTTTGTATTTTTTAATAAATATTTTGTTATTTTAATTAAATTTTTTAAAATTTTGTATGTGCACTAAGAATAACATATCACTTACTTTCTAGAATCAAATTTTGATCAGTTTTATTTATACTTTTTATGTATATTTTATGTATGTTTATTTTGAATTTGCACCTTGAATAATGTATCAGTTACTTTTCATGTTGGTAATATATTAAAAATTTCGATTATTATTAAAATATAAACATATTGGAGTGTCTTTTTTGAAACTTGGCCAGATCTTATCATTTATGAATTTTTGTGCTATAAAGACATATGAAATTATTTAAACATAATAAATTGTAGAAGTCGTATTTTAATACTTCATATCTTAACACTTTCACGCATAGAATAATAAGAAAGAAATCAATTGACATAGAGAAAATTTATTTTTGCTTTTAAGAAAGAAGATTACAAAATATAATTTTTTTAATCAACAATTTTTATTACATTATCTTTTATTATCTTGTGCATAATAGTATTAAGGTACACTTGCCAAAACATGAATAATTTTCAAAATATTTTCTACTTTATGTCGAAATATGTCAAAAATATAAAATAGCTCGTGTAATATCATTTTTTGAAATCTGTACCTTAATACTTTTATGTGCAGAATAATCAAGGGAATTATATTCCACAAAAGAAATTATATAATTTTATTTTAAAAAATGGCAATTATCTTCAAAATTGTATGACCTTCAAAAATTGATTTTTTTTTAAATTTAATTTTACTATCACATGGTCCCCTTCAGACCATATAATTTTTATCTAAAATGTTTCTTGCGTAACTTCCATAATTTTCAAAATATAAGGGTGATTACAGACTATAAACACTCTGTATATACAGGGTGGGCCATTTTAATCTATGCACCCAAATTTCTCGGTAAGTAAGCCAAATACAGAAAAATGGTTCAGACAAAAGTTGTTCAGGACAATGGAGGTCACCTATTTGTGCTAGTGACTTTGACCTTGAAGTTAATTTTCAAGGTCATTTAAAGGTCAGAGTTATTTTTTTAAATAGAAACCCCTATTTTTGATTCCAAAATCTAATAGCTGGTGTCAAGAGCTTTTCAAAACACTATAATGAAGTTATTTTTCATTAAGTGTTTTTCGAGTTATGAGGCTTGTAAATTACAGTATTTTGACATAAAATACAAAATATCTTGTTAAACATTCAATTTTTAGGAATCTTACCTTAATACTTTTATGCATAAAATAATGAGACGAATCAATTGGTATAAAGAAAACACATAGTTGCTTTCAAGAAAAAATATATAGTTTGCAACATGTAACTGCATACTTTTTTTTAAAACCAATGTGTTTTCTTTATACCAATTGATTTGTCTCATTATTTTATGCATAAAAGTATTAAGGTAAGATTCCCAAAAATTGAATGTTTTACAAGATATTTTGTATTTTATGTCAAAATACTGTAATTTACAAGTCTCATAACTCAAAAAGTACTTAATAAAAAATAATTTCATTATAGTGTTTTGAAAAGCTCTTGACACCAGCTATTAGATTTTGGAATCAAAAATAGGGGTTTCTATTTAAAAAAATAACTCTGACCTTTAAATAACCTTGAAAATTGACCTCAAGGTCAAAGTTACTAGCATAAATAGGTGACCCCCATTATCCTGAACAACTTTTGTCTGAACCATTTTTCTGTATTTGGCTTACTTACCGAGAAATTTGGGTGCATAGATTAAAATGGCACACCCTGTATATCATTTTAAGCTTTTATACATTCAAACTTTCGTCATTTAACTTCTTATATTATGTTAATTGCACTGTTTTGCATTGTGAAATGCATGTTTGTGAAAATTGATTTTTTTTGTGATTTCCTTTCTTTCTAAATAAAAATTTTCCAAATACAATTGAAATCAACGCCTTTACGGCCATAGCGGATCTTAATGCCTAATACTTATTTCAGAATTAAATATACATTTCTAGCTTTCGTGAACTGCGCGCCAATAATTTTATTGGAAAAAATCTCTCTGTATATTTGCTAATGCTATTCTTTAAGTCTGAAATCAATTTTTCATATCTGAATATAATATGAGGGAAACATTCTCTTTAAATAAAATAATATATTAAATCAAAATTTATTATTAACTTAAAGAGCTTTTTCTTCATGCTCAAGTCTTCATTTTTCTCTTTGTAACTAAAAATTTGGATTTGCTTATTCACTTATGCTACAATCTCTTAATGGTGGCTTCTGGTATATAAGTGTGTTCTTTGATCATATCGATAGGTGACATACATGTGGAATTTATTGTGAATGAAAATATTGGTCTATATTGTTGAAAGTTTTAATTTTTGCATGCAATGTCTATCACATTGTGTTTGTCACACACTTTTTGCATAATGCTCTGGATGACACTATTTTTACCTACTTCGACAAATAAGTGGCAATTTTTAAATCGTTACACTTAACAGCAACACCTACAGAATAAGTCTAGTTTCTAGGCTCATGAACGTCGTCATTTGGTTCATTTTTAATATTGTAGCAGAAGTATTTCTACGGTAAGATTCTTTGGATTACAATTATTTACATTTTGGATTACCTGAAAAATAATTCTTTTATCAGTAAACTGGCATATTGTTTTACATTATAACGAATTGTTATTATATTATAGGAATATGCCGAAACGTAAAAGGTACTCCGAATTGTCAAAACGGCAGGTTTTTTGTCGACTTGAAGTCGATCAAAAGCAGATCTAAGTCTTCATGATTTATCTTCAGAATTTGAAAATGATTTACAAATTTCGGAAGATACTTGTAATATGACGCAGGGCCAATCTGAGAAAAAAAATTACCCTGAATCCAGAATTGACAATGAATTAGAAGGGACACATGATTTCATAGAAAATATGATTGATATTCAAAATATTCAGCTGGATCACGAGAATCAAATTATACAGAATATTGTGTCAAACGGTACACGGTATGAGAGTGATTCAGAAAAGGAAGATGATTCTCAATTTGTTGAGAATGATGCTTTTAATTTTATTGAAGAATTGAGATTATTTGCGATAAATAGTCAAATAAAGCATATCCATTTTAATCGACTTTTATAACTGCTTAAAAAGGCAGGAATAAATAATTTGCTCAAAGATTGTTGAACTTTATTAAAAACACCTCGAACTTCTAATGTCGAAATTAGTTATTGTCCGCCTGGAGAATATCTTCATTATGGATTAAAGAAAGCTATCCAAAATAAATTATATGGTTTAATTCATATCAATGAAACAAAATTGATGTTTGATTTAAATATTGATGGTCTACCCATAGCGAAATCTTCTGGAACATATTTACGGCCTATTTTAGGAAAACTTGTCCATAGTTTTTTGAAGACGCCGTTTATTATTGGGATTTATCACGGTAATAAAAAACCGTCTTCAGTTTACAACTACCTAGCACCGTTTATCAATGAATATAAACAGTTGCAAAATGAAGGAATAGTCATAGATGGAAAACGATACAATGTAACTTTATGATGTACAATTTGCGACAGTCCTGCACGGTCTTATGTTAAATGTACCAAACAGTTTAATGGATACTTCAGCTGCGACAAATGTACTGTGACGTGACGCTTTTCGAGCGCCGTCACAAGGGCGATAGCCCGGCCGAGGGAGCAAAGAGTCCTGGTGTTGCTCCTCGCGTGGAGAGAGCAACCCGCGAGACTCCACAATCGATACGCGTTACTTTTTTATGTCATTCCCTTTGTACCGTTAATATCGTTTTTTAAGTTGTAAGGCGAGACCCCGTGCGGGCGGCGTTGCGTGTTTTGTGCCTCAGGGCGAAGATGCAGCATCGCCATGGAGACCGGACGCCGGGGGATCATCGACGGGTGTCACGCGTTAGTGACCTCACAGCAAAAGGTCAGGTACCGCGATTCCGTCGCCTCCGCCATCCAAGCCCTATCTAACTCCGCTTTGGTTTTAGCCACAAAATCAAAGAAGCGCAGAGACACGCAGCAGCGGACCTCGCCCGGCTGCAGACGGCTTCGAGGACTCCGAAGATGCTGCACCCGGAAGGACCGGAGTATGGCCCGGCCAGCCTGACCAGTCTCTTCCGGGAACATCGACTCATCAACACAGTATCGGCCGAAGGATTTGAGGAAACCACAGAAAGCGGGGGGGGGGGGCGCCCTGGATGAGCTGTGGGCGGTTCTCAGGGGTCCCCCTTTTTGAAAAATCGGCAGGATGCGCAGGAAGGCGACGCGGATTTGGAAGGACCTATGTGCAGAGCCGAAAAGAGCGACTGTTCGATGTGCCGCAAGTGCGTGAGGACGTACACGAGGACTCAGCCCAACGACGCCGAAGACGCCGAAGACGTCCACTCGATGTAAGCCGCCTCTCGGGTAGCCGTAGAGTTCCGTCCGGTTATGGCTGGTAGCGTGAGTCTGTTCTGTATTTAGTGTCTCTCACAACTAACCAAGATTCTTGATACCGTGAGCGCGTATTGACGCTCAATTACCGCATGTCCAGCCGGCCCCGGATATCGCGTAAGAGTCTCTCCGTCTTGCAAGAATTAAGCGCCGACAGTTTCTTCTCGTTGCCGTTTCGTTTGCCGTCCGTTTATTACCGTACCGCCCTACCGTTACCGTTTCTTTTTGAAGATACCGATTGCTACCGTCTTTCCGTTACTGTTTCTTTTTGAAAATACCGATTGTTACCGTCTTTCTTGCGATACCGTTTTGTTACCGTTTTTTGCCGCGTTATCACCGTACCGGAAGTACCGTGGGTGAAGGTCCGCGGGCGGATTTTGGTTCGGGAACGTTCTCCGCGAGATTGCTGTTACCGCAAAGTTAGCGTCTCGGCGAGAAACGTGAAAGCCCGCGAAAAATAGCCGTTCCGCGACATCTCACTTCTGGCCGTTAGGCTACCGTCGTTCAAAGCATATTTATTTGGCCTTCACCGGTCGTGTCGGATGGTCATAAAATAAGTCATTTGTTTGCTGTATATAGTCGGATCAGCGGCGAATTATCGTGATCGCGTTCCCGAGATTTTATGTAGTTATCGAACTCTATTTTTGCTACCGAATTTATAGGGCGAATGGCCTTACTACCGTATCAACTTATTTCCGCCGTATCGGCTCCGGCCGAATAATATAAGCATCTTTACCCTTGTAACCAAATCACTGAAATACATCATTGTTAAATTTTAATTATTGAGTTGTCCTTGCGTTCGCCTCTCACTTCAGATATCTAACGTTAAATAAAAGAACTGCGCCCCTCTGCCATATACTGAGCGGGGAGCAGCCGAGCATTTTAGAGAACTGTTGAAGTTACCGATACCGCGGTGCGATTACTCGCACTTGGCGCCCATTTCCGGTTACCGATATCGCGTGAGTTACCTTGCTCCCGAATTTTGTGGAGTACCGCGAGTTACCGAATCGTGCAGTTATTGCCGATTTCGCAAGTTATCTTGCTCCCGACGAGCGTGGAGTATCGCGAGTTACCGAATCGAGCATTTATTGCCGATACCGCGAGTTACCGAGTCGTGCATTTATTGCCGACGCCGCGTAAGTTACCTAACTCCTGAAGATCGTGGAGTACCGCGGTTACCGATTCCCATTGGGCGTGCTCCCTCGGATCTGGCGTGATTCCGAGGCTAGTTCACGTCGCAGTACTGCAGAAGGCGTAACTTTCGAGATGAAATGGTTTTTCTTTCTGAATCAGCACCACTACGAACTGATGCTAATTTTAGAAGTAGAATGAACGAAGAATATCATATTGGAGTTTCACTGTTTGAATCTTTACCTTTTGATATGGTAAAACAACTTTCACTTGACTCCCTGCACGTGGTATATTTGGGTGTAATGAAATCCTTCTTAATGAGTTGGTTAGATAATCGTCGACATCCAAGATTTAGTTCTGAAGCTGTACAAAAATTATCAGATTCAATTGTTATCGTGGCGCAATGAGTGTCTAAGGAGTTCAACAAAAAACGAGGTTTGCAGGAATTATGTCGTTAGAAAGGTACTGAATTCCGTTTGTTTTTGTTGTATCTTAGACCGATTATTTTGCAACATTTTCTTTCTCAAAATTATTTAATTTATTTCAACACTCTAAATTGTGCCATGCGAATATTGTGCCACTCTCGAGATTGTTACGAAAACAACGCTTATGCTAAAGAACTACTGATTTATATAGACTATAGACGTCTATTAGACGTTTCTTAGACCTGTTGTTCTCCCTGGGGTATGTTACAAGTAACTTTCATTACCTTATTCATTTAAACGAAGATGTAAAGATGTATGGACCATTAGATTTATATAGTACTCTTGATTTTGAAAATCATATGATCAAATTTTGAAGCAAATGATACGGAAACATGCAAATTCCTTACAACAAATTTATCGACGACTATTTGAAAAGCATCTCAATCAACATCTCCAGAACAAGAATTTGAACATTTTGCAGTACCCTCTACTTAAATATCCAGTTGTGTCACAATTTTCTTTGGGTTGTCATAGTGAACATCGAATTCTATAATTCCGCATGTTTCAATTATCGACTAAGAGGCCGGACAGCTGTTGTTTCATGACTGATGAAACTATCGTGATAATCAAGCATATTGGATTAATAGAAAATATGATTGTAGTTCTTGGAAGACAATTTCTGAATAAATGCGACATTTCTAATTATCCGTGTCCTTCAAGTTACTTAAAGATATATAAAGTCGATAATCTGTTACCTTTACGATTGTGGCCCGCACAATGCATAAACTGTAAAGGATTTGTAATAACACATAAAAATAATATCTATGCTATGCCTCTTTTGCAAGAATAATAAGAGGTGATTTGGATATAAAATTTCCAGATGCAGTACTTTGTAATATTTTTTAACGACTTTTGTAATCTTGTACCAGTAAATTGGGTGAATTTAGAATCGAAGAAAGTTTTTTGGCCTCTAAAGCACGTAAAATTTAATAAACATAAAATGCATTTGCTACAGCCAAATGATGATTAGCCTACATACGAATATCATAAATGTTTAGGACCTTTCGGTGCGTTTTTCTTAATGTTACATATTTGTCAAGTATTACCTTACTATACAATTCAAATTAAAAGAATATATTTTTTAGAGTCTCTTAAAATAGCTAATTAAGTTGAAGAATACTGCATTAACACCTCTACAAATGAAGATACTGATGACATGTGTACAAAAGCTCTTATTGGAAACAATGCAGAAAAAAAACGAAAGAGGAAAAAACCAAGATATCCCACACAACACGCATGTCTTAACGACGTTCTGTAGTCGTCTTTTTCATTACGTCTTTGAGACATTACCTAAAGACGATGTACAGACGTCTGACGGATCTTTTGTAAGATATCACTAAGGGTGCGTTCCACTTAACGCCCGCAACGCTCACGATGCCTGCAATCCCGTTCCATATAAAGACCGTGATCGTTGCAGTCGCGTTCAAAACGTCATAGCTGATGTCATTACTTGCGACCGCGTCGAGCTCGCGACGCTCATGGTTCGCACATGGGTCGGCGCGATCGTATTGGCATCGTGAGCGTTGCGGGCGTTAAGTGGAACGCACCTAATGTATTTTTTTATGTTGTCACAATCTCAGTGTTAAAATTTTCAACAAAGATGGAAAAAGTTTCTTTATATGATCCGGAAAAAGACATAGTGATTGATATTAATCTTTCTTCGGAAGATGTTTTACGTGCGCAGCAAGGTAAATAATATATTTTTAAATATTGTAAAACTTTTTTTAATGAACATATTTAACCTTACTTTTTGTAGTACAAAATACTTTTATAGGTAAATTCTATATTAAGGTAGTCAGCTCCGATTTGGTTGAAAATTTACATAGAGCTTTCTTTTAGCCTACAATTAAGAGTTATAATATTTAAAAACATGACAAACTATGGGAACCTCGCTTTGTTGGAAATTTCACGCGTAGGCGGCGGAGGACTTCGCCCCTATGGGCGAAAGGACGAAGTTCTCCGCCGCGTAAAACAAATAGCAAATCCTACTCAGGTTATACCTAACAAAGTAAACCTAACAAGGTTAACCAAGGTTCACAAAGTTGTAACGTTTTTAAGAGTTATGATATTTAAAAGTATGGGAAATTATCGTATTTAAAGAAATTCAAAGTGGCTGCTTCAAACGGACACACGATGGTTGCAATTGGACACATGATAATCGGACACAACAGGAAGCAGACACACGGTAGTTGCAATCGGACACATGCTCCGTGACAGTTTTCCTAACCCTAAAAACGTTACAACTTTGTGAACCTTGGTTAACCTTGTTAGGTTTACCTTGTTAGGTATAACCTGAGTAGGATTTGTTATTTGTTTTACGCGGGGGAGAGACTTCGCCCCGTAAAAGCAAAGTCCTCCGCCGTCTACGCGTGAAATTTCCAACAAAGCGAGGTTCAACATGGGTTTACGAGTTTCTACACAAAGCGAGGTTTAATACAAATACAATGTTCAAATTTAGCGCAGAGTAACGTTTTATATACAATTTTATATACTTTTATTATAAAATTCCTTTCATAATTTTTTCAAGAACGGCATATAGTTTGCCATGTTTTTAAATATTATAACTCTTAATTGTAGGCTAAAAGAAAGCTCTATGTAAATTTTCAACCAAATCGGAGCTGACTACCTTAATATAGAAATTTACCCTTTTATACTTTAATGTAGCGTTCTCTAATTTTAGACATGACCTTTGCAACATCTTTATTAAACGCAGCCTTAAAAAAGAGAGAATCAACCAAAAATGTGGAAAGTTCTATCGAATCAGACCTAACTCAAAAAATTAGTAAAACAAATGTCGAAGATTTTCAAAATGATACTGATGACAGTGGTACGTTAATTAAAGTATTTGTTTATTCAGTTTTCAATTAACGTTGAATAAAACAGTTGATCTGATGTTTAATGCTCATTTCAGGTTCTATGTATAGGTGGTCAACAACTGCTGTATTATTACTGTTAGATACATATAAAACATTTCAAGACAAATTTTCCAGTGGAAAATATTCACATAAAAAGATCTGGGATGAAATTAGTATAACTCTTGTGGAAAAAGGACATTTGACCACAGGACCGCAATGTGCGGCAAAACTGAGAAGCTTGAAGAAAACTTACAAAAGTGTGAAAGATCGTAACAATCTATCAGGCAATGATAGGCGGACTTGGCAGTTTTATGAGGTACAGGAAAAATTAGATTAAAAATATAGTTAAAAATGTTTATTATACATTTTCTTCATTGTGTTGCGCCTATTTCGGTAGCGGTAGGCGCTGCGTAAAGATTCGGGATTCGCCGTGCTGTTCAAGGGGGCTTTGGCTCGGAGAGTTTAGAATAATTAAGCACTTCTGAATAGATAGAATAACTTTTATTTGGTATCTTCTTATTACACTTGTCACCTCACTTATTCGGCGACCGTACTACCGTGGTTACGCGTGTACGCGACGTGTCGTGCTTCGTCCGGAACTTTGCTGATAAAAATCCGCGGCGCCTTGTGTGCCGCCTTAATTTATACGGATCAGTATTCGGAACACAATGAGACTTGAACTATATCGATCCATTGTGTTACCAAAATGCTGATCTGTTTAACCTACTTGAAACCGTGTGAGCTTCGGCGGACGCGGAGTAGCTCGCCGGAATCCAGGTTCGGTCGGTTGGGGGTATGTCAGTGAAATAAATAAATGCTCGTTTGTAATAAAGTAATGAAACAGCGTTTATTAAGCAAGATGTTGATATGATTTGTTTCGAATGATCTGCTTCAATGCTCGTGTGTACATGCGAAGCGTGTGCGAAATGAATTTGAAAGAGTATACAAAATAGAAAAAATATCGGTGCGATCGGTATATTAACGGTGAAATAATTAATAAGTGACAGAGAAATAATTCTTTAAAGCGGCGGGAAATAAATACAAAGCAGCGTGGAGATAAATGCGAAGTATCGTCGATAGTGAAATAATTATTGGAGCGTCGGTGAAATAATTATTTAAGGCGGCGTAAAATAAATGCGAAAGCAACGTGAAAATAAATGCGAGGTATCGGCAATAGCAAAATAATTATTTGATCAACGGTGAAATAATTATTTTAAAGCGGCGCAAAATAAATGCAAAAGCAACGTGAAGTATCGGAACTAGTGACATAGAAGAGCGACGGTGAAATAATCCTTTAGGCAACGGTGGAATAATTATTTATGCGGAACTATAAAATATGACGCGAGGCGTCCTGGTGCGGTCGGCGAGAGCGCAAGCGCGGGCGATCGTGTCGCAACGGTTGGTACAACGCAACGCTCGTCGGTGAGTGCGTTCGTAGAGTATCCCGAGTCTGTTCGATCGTAGATCGATGCGGACTATTCGGCGGCGTGGATTGGTCGACGCGGTTTTGCCTGCCGGACGGATTACGGATTTGAAATCCCGGTGAATAAACGCAATATAAGAACTTAGGCTGCCGATTACGCTCGGCGGGAGTACGAGGACGCTCGTACGAAGGCAGAATTTAGAACGGCGACCTGGCTAGGTACGCGGAAATGCCCGCAATACGAAGTTCGGTGGCCTAGGAGCCAAGTACGCTTGGCGGGTATACGAATATTCTCGTATGCGGGAGTCAAGAATACCGAGGACGCTCGGCGGTACACGAGGATACTCGTGTGTTGGAACAAGTATAAAATCCGAGTATGCTCGGTTTGGACTACGAGGACACTCGTAGAGGGATGTTCGCTGTCTATCAGCGAACGGGATCTGGTGAGAAGACGTACAGCCGGGCCTCTTTTATACCCGGCTGGCAGCCGAATGGTTTCGAATCGGCAAGCATCGGCGGTTTCGGCGGCGAGTCCCCCACAAAACGGAATTTCGGAACGGTCGGGTGTGGGGGATTTTCGGCGGTTGACCGCCGTTGTTACGATAAGAAATTTATCGGCGCTCGATGCGCCCTTGGTGGGCTACGGACGATAAACGGTCCGTAGCCGTAACGATGCAGCTTGCGGGCTGCACCGTTACATACTTTAGACGCAAGTGACACTCGGGCTTCTAAGAACGACTGCTCGCGTCAGCGCCTAATTGTTTAATAATTAAATAACTTTTGTCACAGGATTCTCGAGAAGTGGCCTCGATTAATGGCCTTCTAAATGTTTATTATTGTTATTGCCTAATTAACCTATAATTATTACATTGTGGTCTTTCGACACACAGCAATTGCTTTAATACACATGTCTTTTGCAGATTATGGATGAAATCTTTTCAAAAAGAGCTTGGTGTTCACCAGTCGCCGTTGCATCATCAACAGGACTTTCTATTAAGCAGGACAAAGACTCAGGATTTATAGAAACTATATCTGATAAGTTATATATAATCCATGTTGTGCTTGTCTTTTTTTATATATTAGTTGAGGAAATTACGAAACTTTTTATTTTATCATCATATCATTTTCATAATTGTCATTGCATTTTAATTCTAATGATAAATATCTGAAATGTAAAAATTTTATTCAAGTATTTAATAAATATTTTCATAGATTCGTCAGAAGGCAAGGTATGCAGTCCTAAAACAAGAGAATCGTCAAAAGAAAACGTGTGCAGTCTCCTTAAAAGAAAGTTACTTCAAAAAACTGAACAAGAGGAAGCAAAAGCCAAAAGACATAAAGAAAGAATGGAAATAGATGAGAAATTCCTTTCAGTTTTAACAAAATTGGTTGAAAAGTAGTTAATGTTTAACGTGATAAACTGCAACATTTTGATTTCTGTAATGTTTAATGATGTTATATTTGATTATGCATAGAATTTTATTTTTTTTGTTATTGTTTTGTGCAATAAGAAAAAATGTTATTTTTATTTTATTTTTGAACAAAAGACTGATGTTTGATGTAACTGTGATGTAATAGTCGCTGCATTTAAGTTTACTTTATACTCATTAATATATTAAAATTTAATAGAACAGTTCATATAATAGTATTTTTTATATTTTATAATATTATATTCATATGTAAGCTATAAAGAATAAGTAAAGAATAATAAAATAAAGAATAAAATATTTATTTGAAAAATTCAAGTAATGTTTTATTATTTTACGATATTCTTATGTTACGTCCTGTTCAGACTTCACGATTCTTTTCTTTTTATTAAATACCAGACCTAGTAAACACGGGACCAACAAAAAACTCTTAAAGAATATTATAACGCCAGAGCTGTTTTTCTCACGAGACACCATGAGCTCGAACTTTCTCACAAAGAAAAATAACAAGGGGGATAGATAATTGAAAATACCTTGGTCGGTCAGCGTGCCTATCGTCGTCAGAAAAATCATAAAAGTCAAAACTCGCGGTAACCGGAGTCTTTAGTCGACTCCAGATGTTTAAAGTAAGAAATAAAAACTGGCACCAGCTAGCCATATACTTGGATTCCGCCTACGGAAACCCTAGTAGATAGGGTTTTACCGAGTGACGATCGGGCAATGACCACAGTCGCACGCCTAGAAGGCATGACACCTGATACGATGCACGTGTTCAGTAGGTCTGGGAAACCGAGATGCATTAATCGCACTCTCCACGCGACTCCAGGGCCACGCGACAGTCGTAAACTGTCAAATTTATTAGATCAGTGACCCAAGGCCTCGCGAACCCATATACCGATTCTCAACCCTCCAATCCGAAAGCCGGGAATCGGGGCAAACACCTCTATAGACCACCCTTCGTTCCGTCGTACGATCTAAAGACTACGCCCACCTAGATCTTAAGACACTGAGATGCACCCCACCTATACTAATTAACACCAACCGGGTTACGCCACCTCAAAAACCTACCCCCATCGCATATGGACCCGAAACGACGCTATTCCTTATTCGTTAGGGCCCCTTTCTTCCTACCCCCATTCCAAGTAACTTAATTACCTAAACCTAATCCTATTAGCTAAAAATGATGCCACCCTCCCTCACATTAAAAATCTTCTCACACGACTAATTCCTATTCGATCCTTGCTTCAAAACCTAAGATTTTCCCAATGGATCCACCCCAAGAAAAGGGTATAAAAACCCGTGTTTTGGTGGCTCCAAACGCAATTATACACAATTAGTCACTCAGTTCATCAAGCAAGTTTTGCCAAGTCCTTAAGACAGTTTTTCGAGTAGTTCGGGCCGCGAAATAAAAAAAAAGTCGATACTTTGTCGCGACCAAGTGGTGCATCTCAAATAGAGGGTCCATCACCCTGACGACACCATCCCGCAGCAGGGTGCCCACACGTTTACAAAGGGTCCGACGCCTACACACCATCCCTCAACGGGGCGCCTGCTCAAAACCACCGTACACACTCAACCCAATCCGAAACTATCCTGTAACGAGTAAGTTAGTTCATTTGTTTTTATTTTCTTCTCAGTAGTATTCTCTTTATTTTTATTATGTGCTCCGTCCCTATTTCGTTTAAAATTTTTTGTGTTATTTATCAGTGAGAACTGAACATTCGCCGCGACCCGACAATCGTCGAAACCGCTCGGACTTTTCGGCATTCGCTCTCTGCATAGCTATATTTCTCCCACCATACATTAGATACGCGGCGAGGGTCACCGTAAGACCCGTTAGAATTAGGAGACACACCCCACGTAGTAACTCTCGTATAACCACAAACACTCAAACCGACCCACCTCCTGTATCACCATCGATTCCTCAGGAATCTCCTCAACAATCTCCTCAACCCTTTCTTGACCTTTCACCACTTCCTACTCCCAGGTCCATCTCTCCGATCCTGGAAGAGCTCCTGGAGTACAGACCCCCTTCGCCTGTCCGTTTCCACCCTCCTCCAGTAGAGGCTCAACTAGAGGAACTCCCACATAACGATCCGGAGTTTGACAACATATCCGTCAACTCCGAAGCCACCACCATTGAATACGTCGAGCCTCCTCCGCATCTTCCTCACCCTGTATTCACAGGGTTTGACTTCTTAAACCTAGTCCTCTCCCCTGAGGAATAATCCACACACACACACACACACGCACGCACGCACGCACGCACGCACGCACGCACGCACGCACGCACGCACGCACGCACGCACGCACGCACGCACGCACGCACGCACGCACGCACGCACGCACGCACGCACGCACGCACGCACGCACGCACGCACGCACGCACGCACGCACGCACGCACGCACGCACGCACGCACGCACGCACGCACGCACGCACGCACGCACGCACGCACGCACGCACGCACACACTTGTAAAGAATACATAACCACGTGCGGTTGACCTGTCGACGGAGTAAAAACGACTCTTCCAGTCGCTGACCCGTCGCAAGTCCTAAACACGCCGCTCGGCTCGTGCGGTCAGACCCGTTTACGTCGATCGCCGAGCCCAACGAAAAAATTCTACATCTATCAGGACGTAACAGTTTATATTTTATGTTAATAATTTTTTAACCTATATATGTCTCTTATGCTGTGTTTGACGTTTATAGATTAGAATAACCACTTCACTCAACCGGGTCAAAAATAACATTCTTAATCCAAGGTAATCATTGTTTATTTTATTAATTATTATTTTAATATATAAAATATTTGAAATTATAAATAAGGATAAATTGAATTTATACTCTATAATGGTAATTTTGTAATCTATTAGGTACCGCGGAAAGTTCGTGTCGTTTTTCTAAGAGATGTCGTTCATCGGAAAAAACGACACGAACTTTCCGCGGTACCTAATATAATTTTATTGCAGTATGCTTGAACCCAGTGAGCTAAATATTATGAATATGCTAGTAGTGTGGCAGCAAAAACGCAGCGAACAAGCAGAAACGAAATCGAGCATGATCTGTCGTCACGATGTGAAAAAATTTGTACCACGAAAATGCTATAAACCTGATAAGTATTTGATTCTTAATATATATCTGTGGCTTGGTGAAAGAAGTGCCAATGTCAATATTCATCAACTTGAGATATGTCCAATTAAAAATTTTTTTAGTTTATGATTAAATAACTTGATGTATAAGTGGAAGCTGTTATCTTCATTTTTTAGATTTTGACATTATTATTTCTTGCACACAATATATAAGAGTTTTCAAACACATTTCTAGTTTTGGTTCATTTCAGCAGAAATTTGATATTAGCACTTTTTGTACCAAGTCATAGATATACAGGGTGATTCAAAATAACCTGATGTCCTTGCAATGCCATATTCGTGAGCGAATTCTAAGACGATATTTCCTTTTACAAAATTTTGTCCGAAGCTTAGTTTTCGAGTTATAATTGAAAATAGGTAGCAACTTACGAGTTCGGTACAACGGGCAGACAGGGACGCGCAATGTATAATGAGACTGTCAAGTGTTTACTGTCGTCTCATGACGCATTGCCCGTCCCTGCCTATCCGTTGTATCGGACTCGTAAGTAGCAAACTATTTTCAATTATAACTCAAAAACTAAGCTTTGGACAAAATTTTGTAAAAGGAAAAATCGTCTCAGAATTCGCTCAAGAATATGGCATTGCAAGGACATCAAGTTATTTTGAATCATCCTGTATATTATTTATGTAAGAATATTATGAACTACTGTACTTATATGATACGTATAATATAATTCATTAAATAGATGTATTTAATGATATTATTACGTATAATTTAATACTATTATTATGTGTAATTACATATACTTATTTATCAGGATATTGCATGTGAGAGTACTCTTAAATGTGACACAAAAAAATTATTACCTCCTTTACCTCTAATAGCCATAGAAGATTATTACAAATTTGAAGAGAAGTTTCAACAAGACAGGGAAATCAGAAAATAGTTTGTAAGTTTTTTATTCAATGTTGCTTTAAAACTGAACTATCACGGCGCATTTCAATATAGAATTTCAGTATAGAATTCAGTGTTTCATCTGGATAAATTAATCACTATTTTACATCTGGTTTTTATGTTGCAGGAAAAGAAAATTTCAACAATTGAAGGAACTACTAATCAGACGAGAAATATTCTGAAATTCATTTTAGATTATAACGTTTCCAAAAAATAGTCGTAAACAGGAAAAAAACAATCAACACCCACGAAAGACACAACATTTGCTAGCATTATTACAGGTAATTAAAAACAAAAATATTATAAACATAAGTTTAAAAATGTTGTATGTTATAATTAACACAGTAAATTAGTTACTTTTCTTTAAATAAATTTCAATTATGAAAAACAAATCAATATATGCAATTGTTAGATCAATCTGATAATTTAAATGCAACAATTGTTACATTTAACTCTTTACATTTTAACAACAGTTTTCAATATTAAAATATAAATAAATTGTAATTTAAACATAATTTTGTAATAATTTTAGATTACATTTCTACGGTAGAAAATTGCAGTCTTCATCAGATGCAGAAAGTTATCTAAGAATGGTTGCAGCACGCAGGAGATCGCCTCCATTATTTATTAAAAGAGATGGCATAATATAAAGTGACATATAAGTAGTGATATAAATATATATTTTTATAAGTGCAAAATGTATTTTTATAAGTGTTACAAATATACATATGTATATTTAGATTTTATATTTTAACATGTCTTAATATAGTTTAAGTAGTATAGCTAGGAGATATATATATAAGTAGTATAGCCACAGTTATATATTCTAACTCAGGCATGTGAGAGGGGGTGCGAGAAAGAGGGGATATCGGATTACGCTGCGTCAGCACTTTTGGAGGGGAGGAGGGTATCGGATTACAGCACTTTGGAGGGGAGGGGTATTAGGTCACACACGTTTACAGTTGTAAAAGCGCAGCATCAGCACTTTTGCGATGTTGAGTATCAGGTTACAAGCGATTGGAGGGGACCGCATATTTTACGGATAATGTCATTACTTTTTAAAATTTGCAGGCACCATTTTGCGTCGTCAGCACTTTCGACACCATTTTCCGTTGTTATAAGAATGGTATCATCACTATTTTTAGCAACGTCAACATTTTGGGCACCATTGTTGCCAGATTTCTATATATTTAATCGGCACTTTTAATAGCGCCGTGTGCAAAAACCCATAGCAACAGGCAGCCGCGTCAACATTTTGGGCGCCATTGTTGCCAGATTTCAATGTTTTAATCAGCATTGTCAGCATTTTTTTAATTAGTATCGTGTGCAACAAGCGTAAATTGTATAAAAAGCTCGCGAAAAAATACAAATTATCACAGTTATCCGAAATCATTTGGACAATCACCATATCGCTGCAACGCTTCATCTGAATTATAGCAACGATGTTTTCTACCGTACAACAGACAATTGTGAGTAATCCGGCTGACAAACAGCAAGGTGTGGAAACCTTTGCGAAGAAGCGGAAATTCTCACCCAACGTGTAAGTTGACTCTCTTACTATTTACACTTTTAAACTCACTGCTATTGTTACACTTTGAACTTACACAAGCTTTTATCCACAGAAATAAAAGTAATTCACCAAATCGATAGAAACATGATCACGCCTCCCAGAATTTTAGCTAGAAGATACCCGTTGACAAAAACCGGCTATTAATATCTGGATATCGAAATCAATGTTTCTATGCTGAGCCACATAGAAATCGCTTTCGGTGACAACCATGGCAAAGAGATACATTTTACATACAACATGTGGAAGATCCTCCTGGACCAACGACACGCGATCACATTGGAATCTTTAGTAAGATTATTTAAATTGATAGAGTCAATCATTAATTTGCAATTTTGATGTATCGTACAAACACAGACCGAATGCATATCATTTGCACCAGCAAGTATACAATGTTTTGGTCAGAGTTGAGCAAATTTACTAAAACTAACATGACAGTCAGGATGGCATTTACTATAAATATCATAAAGACCTCTTAAGTTCAAATTGTTCAAATTTGGTTAAATTTTATAAAACTGCCTTACTTTAAAAAATTTTTCAAATTCTTAGTTGCCATATTAGATCCGCCATTTTAAATTTTCGAAATGCGACTTCAGATTCGTTATTAGCAACCCGAAAAAGTCCCTGATACCAAGTATTATAAAAATTCATTAATTTCTAAAAATTTTGAAAATGTTTTGGTGGCCATATTAGATCCGCCATTTTGTATTTTTGAAAGATAACTTTAGACTCGTATACAGTAACCTGAAAAACCTCTTGATACCAAGTTTTATAAAAATCAGTTAATTTCTTAAATTTTTTAAATTTTTGGCAGCCATATTAGATCCGCCATTTTAGTTTAGACTCATGTGACAGTGCACAGATAAACAGAGTACTCGAAAGTGTTAATTGGAAGAGAAAAACGTCGAATGAATAATCGCTACACTTGAATAATTACCGTTTTTATTATTTTTTTTCGGTTTTCTGAAATTTTAAGTATGATCCAATTGAATTTGATAATTTTGCCACGCGCCATTGGAAAGCTTACATTATTCTGTAAATTTTAAGATTTTTTAAAAATTTTTAGATCAAATAGAAAATGGGCAGCATGGGTGTAAAGTTGAGAAAGAATGTCCCTTATATATAATTTTCTTATTTTTTTTGAAATTATTATAATTACTTTTTGAAATAAACAACATTTAAAAATGATTACAATATTTTAGACCTAATTCAATTCAAAGAAAATATTCAATCTAGTACAATACTTAATGAATGTATCAATACTAACGAAATAAATATTTGCGGAAGCAAATGCACAGATCAGTCTGAAAGTGAATTCTGCTCTTTGTCAAAAGGTGAAAATATTTTTTATTAATATTAGTTTTTAAAATATTTCATATTTTCTTAGCTAAATAATTATTTTCATTAAAATATATTTTTTTCTATAGATGCTGTTCAGAATATGGATTTTATTTCAAAAAATGATGCCATGTCCATTTCCGAAGAATCTTTGCCTATACAGCATCAAAATAACGGTGTTCTATTTAAGGCGATGCTGGAGTAGTACTGTTTTACCGACGAAAAATTAATTTCGTAGTTTAAGAAAATTTTTTTATTGCATGTATAGAATTACAAATCCTTTTAGGTGATTAAAGTATACATGCTAAAGAATCGGCTGGTATAACATTTAAAACAAAAAACAGAAAAAAATTTGGAAATTTTACCGACAAGCTGTCGGTGCATACAAATATTTGTTTAATATAAAAATTATACAGCTTGCAGGTGCAAAATTAACATTCCGGTCAAAAGAGAATATATCAAAAATTAATAGAGAACTGTTAGAATTGAGTTCAGAGATGTAGTCTAAAAATGTTTCCTGAATTAGAATTTATGCAAAGCATGCGTGCAATATAGACGATAATGAGGTAAAAAAGGGCAATAGATTAGTTCCGGGATTTTGGGATAGAGGCGCTATACAGTTCTCAGTGCTATCTGTCATATACAGAATCTTTTAGGTTAGTTATGTGTGTGTGTGTGTGTTTGTGTTATGTGCTACGAAACCCGGCTGAAAAAAATGAGTTGAAGGCACTCTGAAGGATAAAAAAGTGTATGTATTATACATAAATTTTGCAACATTTTTGCAAACATTTACATTATTTAGTTACATACATTAATATTCTAATTTCTGTGAAATACTTTTATTCAAGTGTTTTATGTGTATATATTATGTATATTATGTGCTCCATATTATGTATATTCACATCAAAGTATCTATGTAAAAAGTTAATATCATTTTATATATTGTATATATTTTTATAATAAATGTATATGTCATATAAATTATTTATAAAGCATAAAATATAAAGGTATTTTTAGCTTCTTGTATTTATCATTTGTAAAAAATCTTGATTAAAAAAGCATTAATTTTGTGACTTGCAATAATCTGTTTCAATATATACTTCTTTTAAATACTTACAATTAGCCTTATTTTACCTTGGTATTTAAAATACACATCAAAATATAAAATTAATTTCTAATTTAGTAGAAAGAAAACATTGTAGTCTTACACCAGAGAGGAATGGTAAAATATCATGTATATGTAATAACAAATAAATCACTTTTCCACTGACATTATACACAACTTTGCAGAAATAAATTTATTCTGTGAATTTTGAATGTGTAGTGCAGTTTAAAACACACAGTTGAAATATGTCTATATTTTTGAAATAATAGTTCTGATTTTTCATGAATCACAGTGGTTTTATAAGATGTTCAATTTTAACAGTTTTTATTGGACTGTACTTTAGACAATATTATATTTTACCATTTCTTTTTGTTGTAAGACAAGAATGTTTCTTTTCTACTGTAATAGAAATACATTTTCGATTTTGATACGTATTTTAAATACCAAGTTAATCACATAAAATAAGGCTAATTGTAAGTATTTAAAAGAAGCATATAATAAAACGGATTATTGCAAGTCGCAAAATTAATGTTGTTTCTTTTATCAAGATTTTTTTACAAATGATAAACACAAAAAATTAAAAATATCTTTATATTTCATGCTTTAAAAATAAAAAATATGGCATATATCATATACATTTATTGTAAAAAGAGTATACAAAATGATGTCAATTTTTTAGAAAGATATTTTGATATGAATATAGATAATATGGAGCATATAATATACATTATATATATATACATAGAGCATATGACGTAATAAAAGTATCTTACAATAAAGAATAAGACAAGCCAGAGGCGGTTTTCTCGTGGACTGGCATTAGTGTTGGAAAGACTTGCGAAAAGATTTTTATTTGTTTTTCCTGCGCCGTAGCCTAATAGTAAGCAAACGCCTATCCGATGGCGCTTTTGTATGTTTTCCGTTTCCGACAATAAAGCTCTCTCTTAGATTGACCGCAAGTGAGTGCACACGTTTTCTTTGTACCTTCAATAAATCATAACAGGTTATGGGCCCAGTACACTCATTGTCAGTTATATTCAGTATTAATTAAAATCGAGTTTTTCAAAGTCGAGCTTCTAGAACACAACAAAAAGAAAAAAAAAAGAAGGAAAAGCGTGTGTTAAGCAACAAACGCGAGAGACAGGTTAACCTGAACCTGAACACGTAGCAAACATGGCAGAAGCAAGCACACAAAATTTAGGTCTAATTGAAAAGTTAATAGGCCGAGAAAATTACAGTACGTGGAAGTTTGCTATGCGAGCGTGCCTAGAAGCCGAAGATCTCTGGGGCTGTATACTCGGTGAAGAAGCGTACACAACGGACACAAAGAAAATGTCTAAGGCAAGAGCGAAAATCGTCCTATCGGTACAAAAGCAAAACTATGGCCACATACAGAACGCGGAAACCCCAAGACAAGCGTGGGAAAATCTGAAAAACGCATTCGAAGATAAGGGACTTACGCGAAAGGTAGGCTTATTACGTACCTTAACCTCAACTAAACTACAAGATTGTAATACTATAGAAGAATACGTTAATATAATAACGACGACAGCTCATACCCTAAAAGAGCTTGATTTTGAGGTTAAAGAAAAAATGATAGGCGCATTATTATTATCCGGATTACCCGATGAGTATAGGCCAATGATTATGGGTCTAGAGAGCTCTGGCACAGCCATTACGTCGGACGCAATAAAAGTAAAGTTGCTTCAAGAGGTAAAATACAGCGAAAAACATACAGGAGAAACGGAAGCGGCATTATACTCGAAGACAAAGGCAATACGTAAAAAGGGGTAAAAAAAGACAAAAAGCAAGTGTTACTCATGCGGCAAGATCGGACACTATGCAGCCAAGTGTCGTAATAAAACAAAAGATGAACCCAAGAAGAAGGATAGTTCGACACACAAGGTATTCACAACATTTGAAGCTCAAGCAAGCACGAAATGTGACGAGTGGCATCTAGACTCCGGGGCATCTACCCACATGACGGGATGGGCCAGCTGTTTGAAAGAAATGAAGTGCGATAAAATTATAACAGCAGCCAACCAAGGACAACTAAAGGCAGTAGCTCGTAGAACAGCAGAAGTCAAAGTCACGGTAAACGAAAACAAAAAAGTTATTTGCGTTGAAAATGTATTATATGTTCCAGGTCTAGCTGCAAACTTGCTCTCAGTAGATACTATAGTACAAAAAGATTACAAAATTCACATTACCAAGAGCGGATGCACCATACATGACGCAAACGGAGAACTGGTTGCAACGGCCAAACCAAACGGAGGAGTGTATGTATTCTATAAGGCATCAGAAACTGCCTTGACTACAATGGAAACAGAATCTCATGGAGGCCTATAGCATAGGCGCATGGGGCACCTAAGCAGAGGAGGAATGCACCAACTAATCAAGGGTCCCGCCAAAACAATAAGAGGTTTCGAAACGACTAAAGAAGAATGTAATGTATGTATTCGAGGCAAGCAAAGTAGGAAACCTTTTAAGTATAGCGATAAGCGAGCGCGCGTTCCTTTAGAGCTAATACATTTGGACGTGTGCGGACCAATGTCCACCGAATCGTTAGGCG
The DNA here is from genome assembly GCF_040581485.1 of Linepithema humile. Classification (NCBI taxonomy): domain Eukaryota; kingdom Metazoa; phylum Arthropoda; class Insecta; order Hymenoptera; family Formicidae; genus Linepithema; species Linepithema humile. The sequence goes on along the minus strand of NC_090134.1, from coordinate 12,332,873 downwards.
GCGCCAAATATTTTTTAACCTTTATAGACAATTTTAGCCGTAAAAAGTTCGTTTACTTTCTAAAACATAAAAGCGAAGCAATCGAAACATTCAAAAGGTTTAAGGTATACACGAAAAATAAACTAGATAAAAAAATAAAAACGATTCAAACAGATAACGGTCGCGAGTATATAAATAAAGAATTTAAAGAATTATTACAATTCTCAGGAATAGCCCATCAGACAACGGTTCCGTATAGTCCGCAGCAAAACGGTTTAGCCGAACGCGCAAACCGTTCTATAGTAGAGCGAGCCAGATGCATGCTGATAGACGCAAATTTGCCAAAAGGGTACTGGGCTGAAGCGACGTCCACGGCGGTCTATTTATTAAACAGAAGCCCTGCTAGTGCACTACAAGGAAAATCGCCGGAAGAACTCTGGAGCAAAAGAGAACCCAGCATAAGGCACCTACGAGTTTTTGGAAGCAAGGCTCTGGTATATGTACCACAAGAAAAAAGAGATAAATGGGATCCGAAGGCGCAAGAACTGATATTTATCGGATACGACGAGAATATCAAAGGATATTGACTAATTAATCCAAAAACAAAGAAAATAATCGTGAGCAGAGACGTTATATTTCGAGAAGATGGTCACAACGAAACTGCTAAAGAGGATAAAAGGACACAAGAAGAAACAGTCTATCAATTAGAAAGAAATTTGCAAGAAGAGCGCGAACGAGACAAAAATCTTAGTTTAGATTTCTTAGACGAAGAAAACACCGATGAGAGCCAAAGTGACGTTTTCTTAGAAGCAAATGAAGACGCGAAAGAACCTGAAGAACCCGCACGGGAAGGCCAAGCCGATCAAACACGCGAACGCCGAAGGCAACAAGGCAAAGCTACACCTAGAAGATCCAAACGAAAATGGAAGCCAGTAACCAGACCAGGATACGTAACATATATGGCAACGGAAGAACCTGCGGAAGACCCAAATACAATGGAGGAAGCATTGGCAAGCCCAGAAAATCAGAACTGGAAAAGGGCAATGCAAGAAGAAATTTACTCGTTGCAAAAAAACGACACATGGGAAGAGGTGGACCGACCACACAAAATAAAACCATTAGCGGTTAGATGGGTCTACAAAAGAAAACAAACGGAATCAGGAGAAATGCGGTATAAAGCGAGATTGGTGGCAAAGGGCTGTGCACAAATAGAAGGAAGAGACTACAATGAAGTTTTTTCGCCAGTGATAAGGTACGAGACAATAAGGTACCTCTTAGCCCTCGCAGCAAAACGTGGATGGACGGTAAGTCACACAGACGTAGTGACAGCCTACTTGAATAGCGAATTGAAAGAGGAAATCTACATCACACCACCAAAAGGCATTCCTGAAACAGATAATACAAAAAGAGTCTGGAAACTAAAGAAAGCAATATATGGATTAAAACAGAGCAGACGAGCTTGGAACGATACAATTGACAAGAGACTAAAAGAATATGGAATGCATAGACTAAAAGCAGACCCATGTGTGATGACCTAAAAAGAGAAGAGAACAAAATTCTAATAATCGCCATATACGTAAATGACTTACTGATCCTGAGTAATTACAAAGGCGAACAAAGAAAATTAAATAATTTCTTGAACCAATTTTTCGAAATAAAAGATTTGGGAGAAGCCAAATATTTCCTAGGTTTGGAAATATGCCAAGATAGACCGAAAGGTGAAATAAGAGTTAAACAAGAAAAGTATATACAACGGACGCTCAAGAAACACGGCATGGACAATTGTAAGCCAATCGGTACACCAGCTGATCCAAATGTCAAACTAACAGAAAGCAACGAAGAATGCGATGAACCGAGTGACGACGACGACTTCAAATCCCAGTACCTCGAGGCAATAGGCTCATTACTATATATAAGTCAAATCAGTCGTCCGGACATAGCACAAGCTGCAAACGCGGTTAGCAGCTTCTGTCAGAATCCTAAGAAAATTTATTGGACAGCCGTAAAACGAATTTTTAGATACCTAAAGAGTACTGCGAGTTGTTATCTTAAATACAGTAAAGAAAATAACGACAATGTTATAGGCTATAGCGATGCCGATTGGGGCAACGACAAACGGGATAGAAAGTCTATAAGCGGTTGTGTATTTACGTTGAATGGAGGAGCTATCATATGGCATAGTAAAAAACAACGCACGGTAGCTCTATCCACGGTAGAGGCCGAGTACATTGCACTTGCATTTACTAGCCAAGAAGCTATATGGTTAAGAAACCTTATGTACGAAGTTACAGGAATCGCTAACGAAGCAATAGAAATTAAGTGCGATAACAGCGGAGCTATAAGCTTATCAAAGAACAACTGTAATCATCAGCGAACCAAACACATAGATATCCGCCATCACTTCATACGGGAAATACTTACCCAAAAATACATAAAGATATCTCACATACCCAGCGATGAGATGACGGCCGATATCTTAACTAAGCCTTTGCCGAAACCGCAGCACATAAGATTAGTGAGTAAGTTAGGTTTAAGTGATTTATAAACGAAAAATAAAATACTTTCGAGAGGAGGTGTTGGAAAGACTTGCGAAAAGATTTTTATTTGTTTTTCCCGCGCCGTAGCCTAATAGTAAGCAAACGCCTATCCGATGGCGCTTTTGTATGTTTTCCGTTTCCGACAATAAAGCTCTCTCTTAGATTGACCGCAAGTGAGTGCACACGTTTTCTTTGTACCTTCGATAAATCATAACAATTAGAAAATTCTTATTCTTCTCTTCAAGCCAGAGGCGGTTTTCTCGTGGACTGGCAATACAGAATAAGACAAGCCAGAGGCGGTTTTCTCGTGGACTGGCATTAGAGAATTCTTATTCTTCTCTTCAAGCCAGAGGCGGTTTTCTCGTGGACTGGCATTAGAGAATTCTTATTCTTCTCTTTAAGTCAGAGGCGGTTTTCTCGTGGACTGGCAATATAAAATAAGACAAGCTAGAGGCGGTTTTCTCGTGGACGTGGCAATCAAGAGACACGGTAGTGTCTCGCGCCAAGTTCACGCGCAGCGCAAGACCGAACGTGTATCTTTACGCGAGCCCGAAGAGCCCAGAGAGCCGAGATTATCGGAACTCAATAATGCCCGGGCCGATCGAGTTGATAATGGTCTCAATCAATAGCGCATACCTAAAATATATAATAAGTATGCTTGTTTTTGCTCTACGTGCTTTATAAATAAATATATAAAAGTCCAAAGTCGAAATGTCAAAAATATTATCTCAATTTCTAGGATGTACAGTCAACATTTTTCACACTAGATGGCTATAGTGATGTTAGTAGTTGGGTTTGTGTTGGTGGCGCTAAAGAAAATAGCCGCGCATACCAAATAACCTTACAGAAGATGTGTCAAAAGAATAATATTGAATTCAGCAACTCGCACTACATTGCACTGGTGCACACTCAAGGCTGCTTAATGTTCACCAGTTTTTTATTCGTGTTCATCAGAGTAGTGTAGTGCAGTGTAGTGCGAGTGATCAAATTTAATATAAATGTATCAAGTAAAATAAGTGTATATGTATATAGGTTATAAGTATTGTGTTTTAATTTTACCATACATTTTGTCAAAAAGCTTTAGTGTATGATCTGTCTAAAATAAATAAAATTAAATATCTCAAAGTTTAATATTTTAATTCTACGTATCTTAAACTAGTTCCAACAATATTTATAATTTCTAGTCAATTTTATATATAAAAAAATATAGCATAAGTCACTTTTTGTGATTATCCTAAATTAGTTCCAATATTTATAATTTCCAGTCAATTTTATATCCATAGAAAATTGGAAACAAAAATTATAAACATAAACTCGACAAGAAATCTTGTAATTAAAATTAAAATTAAAATTGACCAAAAATTATAAATATTGTTGGAAATAATTTAGGATACATAGAACAGAAATATTAAGCTTTGATATTTAATTTTATTTATTTTAGACAAATCATACACTAAAGTTTCTAAACAATGGTCCTATAAAACATAGTGATGATTGGTATGATTGTATAAATTAATTTTACAATACATTCTGTCAAAAAAGCACATCATTCTAAACTTTAGTGTATGATTTGTCCAAAATAAATAAAATTAAATATCTCAAAGTTTAATATTTCTGTTCTATGTATTTTAAATTAGTTCCAACAATATTTATAATTTCCAGTCAATTTTATATTTTATATATAAAATTTATTTTATATATAAAAAAATATAGCATAAGATACTTTTTGTAGTTATCCTAAGTTAGTTCTAATATTTATGATTTCCAGTCAATTTTATGTCCATAGAAAATAAAAAACAAAAATTATAAACAAACTCGATTATAAACAAACTCGACAAGAAATCTTGTAATACACAAAATAAAATTGACTGAAAATTATAAATATTGTTGGAACTAATTTAGGATACATAGAACAGAAATATTAAACTTTGACATTTAATTTTATTTATTTTAGATAAATCATACTAAAATCTTGAAACGTGTGCTTTCTTGACTGATTAAAATTGACTGGAAATTATAAATATTGTTGGAATTAATTTAGGATACATAAAACAGAAATATTAAACTTTGGTATTTAATTTTATTTATTTTAGACAAATCATACAAAATTTCTGAAACGTGTGCTTTTTTGACAGATCCTAAATTAGTTTCAACATTTATAATTTTCAGTCAATTTTATCAGAATCAAAACAAAACAGTATTGTTTTACCTTTCAAAAAATTGTCGTGCCTATATATTAAATCAAAAAAAGCTGTCGTATATATATTACAAAAAAAGAAATATCTATCAAAAAATTACCTTTTTTAAAAAAAGGTAAAAAAAGGCGCCAAGTACACGCTCTTGTCACAACTAAAACAAAACCATATTGTTTTATCTTTTAAAAAAATTGTCGTATATATTAAACCTTTCAAAAAAACCTGTCATAGATATTAAAATCTTTCAAAAAAAGCTTGTATATAGTAAAATTTTTAAAAAAGCTATTATATATACTTTCTACAAAAAAATATGATATCAGGAAATGGCACCAAGTGGGACTAAAGAACTATGAAAAAAGTTGTACACTATTTCTATAAAACTCTTCTATAAAACTCTTGTACATAAAGCTGTCGTATATATAATTAACTATATTATATACTATATATATTATAAAAAAATAAATACATAAATAAGAAAACAAAAAATTAAAATTAAAAAATTTTTTTTAAATATTTAAAAAATAAAAATATTTAATTAAAAAATGAAAAAATATAAAAAATTTAATCAAAATAAAAAGATATTTATTCAAAAACGCAAAAAAACTTGGCGCTGCTACACCACAAAGTATTATAAAGCAATGAAATTAACATGTAGTTTACTGTAGCAGCGCCAAGTTTTTTTACGTTTTTTAATAAATATCTTTTTATTTTGATCAATTTTTTTATATTTTTTCATTTTTTAATTAAATATTTTTATTTTTTAAATATTTTTACAAAATTTTTTAATTTTAAATTTTTGTTTTCTTATTTATGTATTTATTTTTTTATAATATATATAGTATATAATATAGTTAATTATATATACGACAGCTTTATGTACAAGAGTTTTATAGAAGAGTTTTATAGAAATAGTGTACAACTTTTTTCATAGTTCTTTAGTCCCACTTGGTGCCATTTCCTGATATCATATTTTTTTGTAAAAAGTATATATAATAACTTTTTTTAAAATTTTACTATATACAAGTTTTTTTTGAAAGGTTTTAATATCTATGACAGGTTTTTTTGGAAAGTTTAGAATTACAAAAGCCAGAGATGATCTATCGTCAGCTAACAATTTTTAATAAATATATTCAGAGGCAATCTAACGTCAGCTAACAATTTTTAATAAATATATTCAGAGGCGATCTAACGTCAGCTGACCGTTTAGAAAAAAGAGAGCTAAAGACGATTTATTCGTAAACTGGCAGATTTTAAGAAATACGTATTTCTTTTAGTTAGTAATTTACTACACGTGTGGTTTGTTTATGTTTTATCGGATAATTTCTAAGATCATTTAACCTTTTTTCTCGCAATTGAAATTCTATCGTATGGCTGTATGATGTACATACGAGACGAAATAGGCCTATACAAGGTGTCTAATAGATATAAATTAGATATGATAAAATATTTGATTTGAAAAATGTATGTATAATACTATATACCTAATTGGAAAAATATGTTATATGCTTTCCCTATTTTTATTCTTATGTAATTAATACAAAATAAATAAGTTAATTAATTATTCAATACATACATATACATATTGAATATAGTTATCTTTATTTTGTATTTTATGTAACTGAAATGATATATACTCTCATTATTTCAGTCATTATCACATAAAATACAAAATAAAGATAACTATTTATTCAATATATGTGTGTGTATATATATATATATATGTATATATATATATATATATATGTATATATATATATATATATATATATGTATATATATATATGTTTGTAAAAGGGCAGATTTCAGGACATTTTCAAACCTTATGTTTTTTTCTTCGTATTTTGTAGTACTTTCTTTAATAATACATATCCAACTTGAATTTTTTTGATATTGCTGATAGTATCGAAAATATACTTATTGATATATTTTATCGCACTTTTCAGGACTTTTGGATTGAATGGTATTTTTCAAGACTTTTGATATGTATATAGGCAGTTTTCGGGACTATATGAAAGGTCTTGAAAAACACCATTAATCCAAAAGGGTTATTGATATATATATAAGCAGTTTTCAGGACACAATGTATTCCATTAGTCCTGAGAACTGCCTATATTAATAGTCTTGAAAAACACCATAAGTTCAAAAATCCTAAAAATTGCCAGGAAATACACCCAGAAATGTATTAATTATTGTCATAGAGTAACAGCTATTATATGATGATAATTTACATAAAAAATGAAAAACTGTGTTGATCAATTAAAACAAAGGTTTGTATATCAAGCTTGGTTGCATTTAGTACATAAAGTATACTCATACTGCTTCAATTATTTAACAGACGTAGAGCTAATCGTAAATCGAGACGTAAATCGAGTGAGTTCTTATTGAAGATTTTCAATCTCATACAGGCATTAAGATAAGAAAAGACTCAGTGTTCGGACATGTCCTAATGTTCGGACAGTCAGTGAAATATTAATAATTTCTACAATATAAACAATAAAAATAAATCTGTCCGAACACTGGGTCTTTTACCTTAATAAAAATATGCACAAAGAACTATATAAATTATTATAATCAGCTCTGCAAAAGGTAATAAAAGTTATAATTCTATTGCAGAAATTGAAAAAAATTTATTTATTTAATACTTAGTTACAAATAGATTATTTGCTTAAGAAACATATATTGCAAAATATCTGATAAATTTTAAAGAATTTTATTTGTATACAAATTTATTAACTAAAGAAGAAAATGAGAATATTAATGTTGACAGTGATAATAATGATGAAAATACTGAAAATTCTAACGCTGAATTTAATGTCAAAAATGAAGAAAAAAACAAATAACACTTACTTTCAAAGTGACATATCACAGGAAAATATAACACATACATGCTATCTTTTAACATCATCAACATCCAAACTATTTGGCATACATTATAAAATTAAGAAATTTTTCAACTAATAAATTTACAAAAAATTATGCTTGAAGACAGAAACGTACATATTTTCATCATTATATTCATGTATGCTTACTGTATGTTGATTATTATTACTTTTATTTTGTTTATCATTCTTTTCTTCAATGTTATAATTTGTTATATCACTATCGGAACTTGGATAACAATGACTATTATCCTTTTTATATTCTTTCTAGATCGGTAATATTACAGTCAACATAGTAAATTATCAGTACTAATATTATCACAATTAAAATTTGCTAATTGAGTTAATTAAATAAAATTTTTTTATTACATTTTGTTGTGTAAAAAACAAATTAAAAATATTATATATTCTTAAAAATAATTTACTTAAGTTTAAAATTTAATTAAGATTTAATTCATTAATTCTGTGAGATCTTACATATAGTGATAAAAAATAATTTTTAAAATATTTATTCAAATTTTTTCAATATCTTTAATATTTTATTCAAAAACATTGTTTTAATTTTTTTTTAAATTTATAATTATGAATATATAAAGAAACTCCATGTTTTACATTTTTAATATTTGTCATTTCTTATAATATCAGAATTTCTCTCAATATCACTGCTGCTGTTATCTTTTTATATGTGCATTTGATATTATCAAGAAGTAATAACCTAAATATTTTGTTTATCTACAAAATAATAATTCTTAAAAAAACTATTTTTAAACTTATTTTCGTTATCAATATCATCCATAAACTAAAATTATTCTTGGTCATTTTTTAACTCTTATTCCTTTTCATACTTTTATTTGTACGCTTATTTTTATTTGCATTGTCCTCTTTACCAATAGAATTTTTTGTGATATTATAAATTAGATCAAAGGTTTGACCGAATATAACTGGAATCTTATTATAATAGATTTATATATAGAATCTTATAATAATAAACTTATAGACTTAATAGACTTATAAACTTATAGACTTATAGACTTAATAGACTTATAATAGAATCTTATAATAAACTTATAATAGACTTATAATAGAATCTTATAATTATAATAGACTTATATCAATAGAATTAATTTTTCCATCAAAAATAGGTACATCACATAAAATTGTATCATTATTATCATTTTTAGCATATGTATTATTTCTATTAGCAATTTTGTCAGTGCAAGATGTATCACAAATGCAGGTTAATTCCTGTCTATAACTAAATAATTGCTTGTAACACAGCACTTTCTTACATCTGGAGAATCATTAAATGTAACATCAGTTATTATATTATTATTTTGCTCATTATATATACTCTCCTTTATGATAGCAAAATTTAACATGGCATATTCATCATTATTCTCTATATGACTTGGATTCTCCGCATTATCAGTTTTCGACATTGTTCGTTGAATAATTGTTATCTCAAAGTATATTTTTTTCAGCAATATTGTTTATCATCGTACATAGAGCTGTAAAAAAATTATTAGATAATTATGAAAAATAAACATTATTATATAATACTAAAAAAAAGTTCAAGATCTAAAAACTTATTCTCAATTTTGAAATAGAGTAAATATGTAACATTGCATCGAGTATATTATTAAAACATATATTTATTTGTGCATACTTTACCTTCATTACTATTGTTGTTCATTATATTATAAGAATTATGTATTAAATTTGTTTATTCATCATCAGTATTATTTTTTTCTTCAGTATCACATCTATTTAACTTGTTTTAATCATTGCAGGATTGCTATTTAAACACATCTTAGACACTATTACCTATTAAACTTTTCACCTCTGCTATCTTTTTCAAATATATTAAATAATATCTCATAATTATTATTATTATTATTATTCATATGTATACCCATACAACAATTCGACGTTCGATGGATGTCTATAGGACGTCCCACTCGACATGGACGTCCAGATGACGTACCAGACATGTTCCGAGAACGTTCAGTAGATGTCATTTGTACGTACAATGTACCGCCCTTAGACGTCCTCTGTACGTCCTTAGTACATCCTTTGTACATCTTTAGAACGCCGTCGTATGTCGTTGGTACGTCGTTAGTACGTCATTATCGTGACGTTACTACGTCTTCTATACGTCCTTAGTACGTTATTGTTGTATTTTATTTAGTAAAATATATTTTCATGTCAGTAAAAATAGTGTAATTAAAAGTAAACAAATATTTTATAATAATGACAAAAACAAAATTAAAACGCGCATATTTGTTTACATTTTATACTATTTTTACTGACATAAATTATTTTTCAAAAAAAAACGTCCGTAAGAAATCCATTATGTTACGTTACAACGATGCACTAATGCCGTACTACGAAAATATGTTGTTTAAGTATGGGTATATACTTGTACTTAAATGCATACAAGTATAAATAACGAACACCAATGCAATTAAACTATAAAATACTTTTTTTATTTTAATTGAAACACAATATTTAAATAAAATTTAAATTTTTTATTATGAAACGCATTACACATTCTTCTCCTGTTTTTTTAGGCGATCTGTCGCTCGCCGGAACCAATCAATTATTGTTGTTTCGATCGCACGATCGTCGATCTTTTTGTATCGGTGTTTCACAGCCTCTGTAAAAGGAATAGTGACTATATTACAATTACGTACAATTATGTACCCGGGCATAATAATATTGCACGTTATACATTATATATATATATACACATATATATATATTTTTATTTTATGAATATATTTAATAATCATATATACATATATTTTGTAATTGCATGTAAATTAAATTATGATTAGTCAAAAATTAATTCTGATTATAAAAAATAAAAAATTTTAAAAAATCTGAATTTTTATTTATTTTATTTAATTTAATTTTTATAAATTTCACTTACATCTATTTGTTAAAATGTATTAATTTTTGATTGTTTATTTAAAAAAAACAAATTGTTAATAAATTCAACATTTTTGTATAATGCATTTAATTTTTACGGAATGAATTGTAAAGTATTGTAAAATATTAATAAATTATTACTAAAAATGTTTTTATACAATAAATTTTCATGTATTTAAATAAAATATATGATATATTTATTACTTAATTAAAAATGTACAGTTTATTTTTAAATTATAATGTAATCAATGTAATTTGTTATTATTTTAATTTATTTAATTATTTACTATTTACAAAATTTTAATTTATTTGAATAAATTATATTATATTTTTATTACATGATTTAAAACGTACAATTTATTTTTTATTGACATATTTTTAATAAATCCAATTAAAAATCGATTTAATTTTTATAAAAATAATTTCTATTTCTTCAATTTTCTTAAATAAAATATATAATATTTAAATAGCTGATTTTTAAACCTCAATAAAACATAAATAAAAGTTCTTATATAATTAATTAAATTCAGTTTATTTTTATATAATTAATTTCAATTTATTTAAATAAAATTTATGACATTTATAATTGATTATTATTGTTATGTATTTAATTTTTATTAAAATAAATTTGCAATTTTTAAGTAATCCAATTTTTGTATTTTTAATTGATTATTTTAAAATGTTAAAAATATTATATTAAAAATTTTTTGTATTATTAAATTTTTTTATTTTCAACTTTTTATTAAGTATATATATATATTAAATATTTTTATTATATATGATTATATATATGTATAATACACTAATAATATAATATAGTATATATAATATAAATATGTGTAAGTTCGTACGAATTACATTATTCTCTGGGAACGGATGTCTTTTGAGACATTATTATGGATGTCTTTGGGTCATACCACAGATGTCCTCGGGCCGTACCAATGACATCCTGGGGACATTTTATGGATGTTCCCAGGACATCTTCAAAACATCTTATCTCTCATAAAGATGTAGACAATATTTTGGAACGTCCATAAAACGTTCTCTGGACGTTCTTTCGACGTCCAAAAACTGACGTCATAAAATGGACATCTGAGGACATATGTGGTACGTCCCGAAGACGTCCATGTGTTGTGTGGGTATTACCTTCTGCAATATATCAACATAAAAAAATATATAACATCGTTAATGTATGTCATAAATCATGTAACTATTTATTCATCCATAATTTTTTGATGTGCTCAATATACCTAGAAGTATGCTTAACTGTATAGCCAGCTGACATAATTTTAATTGCAAATCTACATCACAATACTACATATACAAAAAATTTTGTTTATTACTATAATATTTTACCCAAATAAATATTCTTTAATTTTACTTGAGATACGGTATTTAATTTGCTGCAACATCCAAAAGACATTTTTTGTCATCTGAAAATTAATAAACATTGTAAAATCTTACATACAGTTTATTATTAACCTTCCGTTAGTCGCAATAGATATATGTTGAAATTATTTTTGTGTTTATTTATTTTAAGTCACAGTAACATTTTTTTAATCCATTCTAATACTTGTTAATTTGTTCTCCATGTACTATTTCTTTATGCACTTTAGACTATAGTCTATTAACCCAAGTGCAAATGAAAGAAAAATTGTTTCAAGAAGCAGTGGAAAATTATAGAAAAATTATATCTGTGAGAAGCATTGCGATCATTCATAGATAAAAAATATTGCGACTAACAAAGGGTTTAATATTGCTTACGTAAAAATTACGTAAAAAGCTAAAATCTTCTTTCAAAATAAATAAAAGAATTAAAGAATTATTTGGGATGTAAAAATCAAATGTTCAAAGAAAATCTTTGCCTTCTTATATTTTTATATAAAAATAAGACTCGCACAAACCGGATTATTTCCTGGTATAAATGACAAGGTTAGATGTACATAAATATATTGTACATATATATAAATATTTAACGGACACATAATATCGATTATATATAAAAGTGTGTTAATGATGTAAATATGTATATTAATAATGTCAATAAATATATACACAAACATTGAAATTAAAAAGGTGTCACCAAAGTATACAATAAAAATGGTGCCGAAAAGCTTTGTGATTTTAATTGTTTAATCGATAGCTCTTCAATATTATTTACTTATTGCTACGAACTATTAGACGGCCTCCTCGTTTGGCACAAATGTTTTTCACATAAAATTTACCATTACCATACAACAATAGTGCAAACATCTTTATATTAATATAATATTGCACAATATCACAATTTGCGCACTATTGCCGCAAGATTGAAGTAAACAAAAATTCGTTTCCAAGGTAGATGACATCAAGAGTTCGAAGTCCTTTTCCAAAAGTAAAACGTTCACCGTTTTCACCGAACAGAAAGAATCTCTAATTCTTATGGAAAATTAGAGGTTAACGGACACGTTTCTTGCCACGTGTCAGTGCGTTAAGATTGGTTTATAATAGCCGTCACCATTAACTTAGGCCGGTGCCGTAAAAGTTGAAAGATAGGAAACCCGCACTACCGTTTATAATCAAATTATAAACGATCAAATTATAAACGATAGTACGGGTTTCCTATCTTTCAACTTTTACGACACCAGTCTAAGTTAATGGTTACAGCTATTATAAATCAACTTTTACCCGCATCCTATATAAACAACAGGCTTAAGGCTGGTATTACATTTACGAGATAAAAAGACATAAGATTGCAGCATTATACATATCCACAGATATAAGCTATGCACATGAGTATATATTTATGTTTGCATCAAATTGAACGCATTGAAGAAATTTAACTAATTAGAACAAAAGAGTCGAAAAATTATTTTCATTATCTACATACGTATACATATTACCTTCTACATTAAATTTCCATTTTCAATCTCAATATACAACGCATAGTCTGATATGAACTTTATTCACTCTATACGCAGCAAGTATAGAAATGCACTCTATACGCGTGCATTTGTACTTTATCCGTAAATAATATAATTATATATATGATTCAGCTATATAGCGTACACTTTAATTGATAATGTTGATGTGAATCGAGATCAAAATTGTTATTTTCCTTCAATATTTGCAACAATATAATTTGCAAAACAAATATATGTGCGCTGAAATGGATCTGACAAAAGTATCAAATTATAACAGCATAAAAATCGCTCGTACTTCATAAATAATCATTTTAATGCTAATTGCGTAAATTTTGTAAATTACAATATATTCTCGAAATAGCGCGCAATGTCTCTTTTATATAGATTAAATTACTGTCAAAAGTAACGTGAGTGAAGGTAATTATTCAATCAAGCAACAACGCGTAGATATCTTTGCGCACAATGTTTTCTCCCGACAGCACACGCACATACTTAAAATAACATGTTAATGCAAGTTCCCGCGTGACACGGTCAAAGCAGTGAATTTGACGAAGATAGAGATAACCTTGTTAAAGTATGTCAGAGCTTCGCACAGTGCGCTATTTCGAGGTTCCACTGTACATTATTTTTTTTTTTTTTAACAGTATTGCTTACTATCACATTGTATTTTTTATTATAAAGCTACGAATATAAAAAACGAAAAAATGTCACACACACACACACACGCGCGCGCGCGCGCGCTTATATCTGTGGATATGTATAATGTTGCAATCTTATGTCTTTTTATCTCGTAAATGTAATACTAGCCTTAAGCTTGTTGTTTATATAGGATGCGGGTAAAAGTTAATTTATAAAAGTATATTTATAGCTGTAACCATTAACTTAGACTGGTGTCGTAAAAGTTGAAAGATAGGAAACCCGTACTATCGTTTATAATTTGATCGTTTATAATTTGATTATAAACGGTAGTGCGGGTTTCCTATCTTTCAACTTTTACGGCACCGGCCTAAGTTAATGGTGACGGCTATTATAAACCAATCTTAACGCACTGACACGTGGCAAGAAACGTGTCCGTTAACCTCTAATTTTCCATAAGAATTAGAGATTCTTTCTGTTCGGTGAAAACGGTGAACGTTTTACTTTTGGAAAAGGACTTCAAACTCTTGATGTCATCTACCTTGGAAACGAATTTCTGTTTACTTCAATCTTGCGGCAATAGTGCGTAAATTGTAATATTGTGCAATATTACATTAATATAAAGATGTTTGCTCTATTGTTGTATGGTAATGGTAATTTTTATGTGAAAAACATTCGTGCCAAACGTGGAGGCCGTCTAATAGTTCGTAGCAGTAAGTAAATAACATTGAAGAGTTATCGATTAAACAATTAAAATCACAAAGCTTGTCGACACTATTTTTATTGTATTCTTTGCTGACACCTTTTTAATCTCAATGTTTGTGTATGTATTCATCAACATTATTAATATACATATTTACATCATTAATACACTTTTATATATAATCGATATTATGTGTCCGTTAAATATTTATATATATGTACAATATATTTATGTACATCTAACCTTGTCATTTATACCAGGAAATAATCCGGTTTGTGCGAGTTTTATTTTTATATAAAAATATAAGGAGGCCAAGATTTCCTTTGAATATTTGATTTATACATTCCAATCATTCTATAATTTTTTTATTTATTTCGGAAAGGGATTTTAGCCTTTTTTTAATTTTTACGTAAAGCAGTTAATCCTTCGTCAATTGCAATATTTTTCATCTATGAATAGTCGCAATGTTTCTCAGATATAATTTTCCCATATTTTTCTACTGCTTCTTGAAACAATTTTTCTTTTATTTATACCTGGGTTAATAGATTAGATACATAAAGATACATAAATCTGAAGTAATATGAACATAAAGAAACAGTGAAAAACAAATTGACAAGTATTAGGATGGATAAAAAATTTTAGTAATATGATTAAAAATAAATAAACACAAAAATAATTTCGTATATTTATTGGATATTATGATTAATGAAAGGTTAATATGTACTTAAACTATGTAAGATTTCACAAGATTTATTAATTTTCAGATAATAAGAAATGTCTTTTGGATGTTGCGACAAATTTAAATTCCAATGTACCTCAAGTTAAATTAAAGAACATTAATTTGGGTAAGTTATTATAATAATAAGTCAAGTTTTTTGTATATATGATGTAGATTTAATTAAAATTAGGTCGATTAATACTTCTAAGTATTGAGCGCATCGAAAAGTTACGATGAATAGTTTTATGATCTATATTTATGACATACATTAATATTATATATTGTTTGATATTGTTGATATATTGTTTACAGAGAATAATATTCATAGTAATAATAATAGTAATAATAGTAATAATAATAATGAAATATCTAATATATTTGAAAAAGATGTTCTCGATAGCAGAGGTGAAAAGTTCAATGAAGCAATAGTGTCTAGGAAATATTTAAATAGCAATCCTAATTGCAACAAGTTAAATAGATGTGATACTAAAGAAAAGAATAACGCTGATGACGAACAAACAAATTTAATATATAATTCTCATAACACAATGAACAACAGTAATAACGAAGGTAAAACATGCAATATTGATAATATTAATAAATATATATATATATATATGTTTTAATTGCAATGTTACTTATTTATCCGATTTCAAAAGAGATAATATATTGATGATATATTGAGATTATATATTGATGTTCATTTTTCACAATTATCTAATTATTTTTTACAGCTCTATGTACAGCGATAAACAATATTGTTAAAAAAAATATGCTTAAGGATAAAAATTGTTCAACGAGCAATGTCGAAAACTGTGATAATACTGAGAATCCTAGTCTAGAGAGTAATGATGAATATAACATATTAAATTTTGCTATTATAAAAGATACTACACATAATGAACAAAATAGTAATACAATAACCGATATTACATTTAATGATTCTTCAGATATAAGGAACTGCTGTACTACAAGCAATGATTTTAGTCATAGTACCTGCATTTGTGATACATCTTGCACTGACAAGATTGCCAATGAAAATAATACATATACTAAAAATGAAAATAACGATAAAACTTTATATGATACATTTATTTTCAATGAAACTTACACGATTAATAATAAGTTTCCAGTTAAACTCAATCAAACCTTGGATTTAATTTGTGATATCACAGAAAATTCTATTGATCTCAATAAAGAAAACAATACAAATGAAAATAAAAATACAAATAAAAATATGAGAGAGAATGAAAATAAAAAAATAACCAAAAATTATTTTAATTTCATGGACGATATTGATAATGAAAGTAAGTTTATTATAGTAATATCATTTTTGTAGGATATGTGTTATTGAAGCAGTTTTTAAGAATTATTATATTGTAGATAAGCAAAAGATTTAATTATTACTGATAATATCAATTATGTATATAAAAGAAAGGAAAGCCAAAATAATATTGGGAAAAATTCTGCTACTATAAGAAAGATTCATTGAAAAGATTGATAATCTTGTTTCTTTTTATTAATTATATTATATTAATTTGAAAATATTACATTCACAGATTTAAATAATGTTATTCTCATATGTGATAATAATAATATCTGTGACAACTCGACTAATATCTGTGATATAAATGATAGTGGTATCGACTATGGTGATATCAATGGTGATATTACTTGTATTGTAAATGACGTTGAATGTACTGAAGAACATAATGTTGAAAATACTGCTAATATTAATACTAATTTGAAAAGCAATATTAATGATACTATTGATGGTAAGTGGAATATTATTTTTAAGAATGTCTAATATTTAATTTTTCTACACAGCAAAATATTAATAAGAAAATTGTTTATTTAATTAGCTCAATTAGCAAATTTTAATTGCAATAATATTAGTACTGATAATTGTGATAATACTGACCCAGAATACGAAAAGGATGATAACGATAGTAATTATGAACCAAGTTCAGATAGTGATATAACAAATTATAACATTGAAGAAAAGAGTGATAAACAAAATGAAAGTAATAATAATAGAAATGAAACAAGGGATAGTATTAATATATCAGCAGTAAGCGTACGTGGAAGTGATGATGAAAATATGTATGTTTCTGTTTCCAAACCTAAAGGAGCACAAAAAAAGAATTTTTGCTTTTTTTGTAAAAAATTTCAAAGTAAAATTGCTAGACATTTAGAGATAGTTCATCGTAATGAAGAAGAAGTACAAAAATTTTCTGTATTATCAAAAGGTAAAAAAAGAAAATATAATTTACATAATAATTTTGTTGTAAATGTTCCTTATATTATCTGATATTTTATATTAATTTTATTATTTGTATTATTTTATTAATCATGTATACATACATATAAAATGTTATCATTCTTTAATTCTGTTGATATAAGCATGAGAGATGTATTTGAATATATTTTTTATTATATATAGGTACTTTAGAACGGAAAAAGATTATAGAGACTATCCGAAGAAATGGCAATTTCTTATTCAATACTGATCCATTATTAAATAATGGTGAACTTATCGTTTGCAGAAGACCACAAAACAAACTAAACCGTAAAGCAGCTGATTTTACATGTTGTATTAAATGCAAAGGATTTTTTACAAAAAATAATATTAGACATCACTTTGCACAATGCAGTGGCAAGAAAGCATTTAGAGCAGTACAAGTTTTGGGCAGAAAAATTACTGGTCGAATTCATAATAATGCAAGCCATGTGTTAAAAAACATCATATTTCCTGTACTTCGAGATGATTTGGTTACACGCTCAATAAGATATGATCAATTATTAATAACATATGGAAATAAATTAGCGGTAAAATATAAACATTTACATCAACATGATATGATTCGTTCGCGTCTTCGATTACTTGGAAGATTTTGGCTTACAATGAAAAAGTTTAACAAAGATCTAGAGCAGTTTAGTTCTATTTATGATCCATTACATTACGATGACTGTATTAAATCTGTTCAAGAAATTGCACAATTAGATAAAGATTGCAACATCTACAAAGCACCGGCAACAGCCTCTTTTTTAGGCACGTTATTAAAACAAGTTGGTAATTTATTTATTACAGAATGTATAAAAATTCATGATTACAAACGAAAAAAAAATGCTGAGAATTTTTTAAAAATTCTACAAGAAGACTATGGTACAACTATCAATAAAGTAGTTGAGGAAACTCAGGCACAGAAAAGAAGACAAAAGAAAATTATATTGCCAAGCATAAGTGATATTAAAAAATTATATAATTATTTACATCAAAAGCGAAAAACAGCATATGATCAATTAAAACAAGAATTTGTATATCAAGCTTGGTTGAATTTAGCACAAAGTATGCTTATATTGCTTCAATTATTTAACAGACGTAGAGCTGGTGAAATCGAGCGAGTTCTTATTGAAGATTTTCAATCTCATACAGGCATTAATGAAAATACGCACAGAGAATTATATAAATCATTATCATCAGCCTCGCAAAAGGTAATAAATGTTATAATCCTATTATAAAAATTTAAAAAAAATTGATACTTAGCTACAAATAGATTCTTTGTTTAAAAAATATATATAAAATCTCTGATGAGTTTTAAAGAATTTCATTTATACAGACTATTTACAAAATTATGTATAAAGATTTTTTTATATATTTTTTATATTTTTGTTTGTATTTATAATTTACATTACACACTTTAAATTTTATGATAATTTTTTTTATTTACTATTTTAGAGTGACTTATTTTATAATAATAATAATCACTATAGAATATATGTGTATATAAATGTGTATTTAAGAGACAATGTCAATTTTTTCAGCTTGTAAAAAAATATGTAATATTTTCAATTCGTGGTAAACTAATGCGTACTGTACCAGTGATTTTACATTCTCAATTACTGGAATGTTTACAAATGATCCTGAAACATCGAGATGACGCCAAAGTACCACCGCAAAATCCATTTTTGTTTGGCATTCCAAGTGATAATAAGAAGCGCTTTAAGTATTTACGAGCATGTGTTTTATTACGTACATTTTCTGAAGATTGTGGTGCAAAATTACCTAGTTCTTTGAGAGGTACGCAACTGCGTAAACATATTGCCACATGTTGTATAACTTTGAATTTATCTGAAGATCAAGTCACTGATTTGGCAAATTTTATGGGGCATGATAAAAATATACACAAAAGTCATTACCGGCAACCAATACCTGAACTAGAGATAATACGCATCACACAATTCTTAGAAGCAGCACAAGGAGGCACTGAAGAAGAAAATGAGAATTTTAATGATGATAGTGATGATAATAATGATGATAGATATGAAAATAATGAAGTTAATGTCGAAAGTGAGGAAAGAAATATAGATAATACTTCCTTACAAAATAACATATTATCACGGAATAATATAATACACACATGCGATCTTCTGCCATCGTCGACACCTCAAACTATTTGCCATAACGTTATAAAATTAAGAAATTTTTCAACTAATAAATTTACAAAAAAACATAAAAATTTAAAAGCAGATTTTTCTTCTACAGAAGAAGACATGTCAATAAATGAGAATAGGAAACGACGTAGTAGTAAGTACAATAATTTATGAAACAATATATTTATTATGCAGATAACATATAAAAAAATCTCACTGTATTTTTCAGCGTCACCTTATGGTCGAACAAAAAGGACAAGATGGACCATAAATGAACGTGATATTGTCTATAAAGAATTTAATACTTTTTTATCTAATTCAAAACTGCCATCTTCAAAAGATATTCTGCGCGTTAAATTAAACAATCCAGTTTTACAAAATAGGAGTGTTGCTCAAATTCGAACATGGATACATAATCATATATCTGGAAAAACTAAAAAACATACATTATAATATTATTTTATTATTTTTCTTTCTTTCTTGTATTTTTCCAATATTTTTATGAGATATATATTTGTATTATGAAGAAAAGGTCAATATATATACAGGGTGTCCCAGACTTACCGAATAACCGGTTCAGGGTAGACTCCTGACGTTGTTCTGAGACGAAAGTTCCTTTGGCAAAATGTCGAGGGTGTCATAATTTCGGCGTTATAAAGGGTGAAAGTTCTCCAATCGATACGCTGAATTTTCCCGCGCTCAGGGACATCGCACATCAAAAGAGCCCCGTGCATCGCGCAACGATTGACTTGATCGAACGCGTTCTTCGCGATTGTTCACGCATTCACTATTCACTATTCACTGTTCCACAGGAAGAATGGAATTAGATCCGCCGGAGACCTCGCCGACCAGTGCACGGGCGCACTCCGCGTACGATTTATCTAACCGCGTATTTCGCGTTAAACGCGCGACGCGTTTTCGCGTACGTGTGTGGCGAGGCTATCGTCGCATCACTTTTCGACACTTTTTCTTCGCGACATTGACATACGTATGACCGACGAAAAAGGACGGACCGATCGCTCACCGAATTGCACGAAATCACGACACGCGCGCGGAACTGTCAAGCACTAGCGTGAAGCGTCGCGCGCTCCCGCGATAGAGAATCGATATGAGCGCTGCGAGGTATGATCTACCGCGTCTAACGTCAATACGGAGCAATCAATGTAAGATACGATATTTTGGAAACATGGAGTATACCGCAGCGGAATATTGCGATATGCTAATTATTTACGGCGAGTGCGGTCAAAACGCTTTCCGTGCCGCGCGAGAGTACAACGCTCGTTTTCCGGAACGCAGACAAATTGTTTACGGCATCATTCTGCGACTGTTGTACCGCGCGCGAGAAACGGACCGTCTGATACCAGATAGACATCTCAATGTCGTCGTGGAACGTCGTGCTCGTACGGTGCACAACGAGGAGGTGATCTTACGTACGATGAACGACAATCCAGAAATGAGTGTACGCGAAGTGAGTCGCGAAGTCGCGATCTCGCGTAGTACTGTCCACCGCGTACTACGTGATAACAGATTTCACGCGTATCATTTCACGCGAGTGCAACATCTGCTGCCAACTGATTACGCTGCGAGACTACGCTTCTGCACATGGATACTAAATCGTGAGATTGATCGACCCGGTTTTGCGCGTGAAATTTTATTCACTGACGAATCGCATTTCACGCGCGATGGTATGTTCAACGTGCGAAATACCCATTTATGGTCGGATGAAAATCCTAAGGAATATAGGATTAGGAATTTTCAACATCGGTTCAGCGTAAATTTGTGGGCTGATGTGCTGAACGACACGATCGTAAGTACACTCTCATCGGTCGAGCAAAGTTTAGAGAATTCACCTTCTCACCCTTTCAGATCGGTCCGTTCGAAATGCCCGCGCGACTAACGGGTCAGTCGTATGTGCAGTTTTTGCAAAATGACTTGCCGATACTGTTGGAAGACGTGCCGCTGGAACAACGTAGACGTATGTTGTTTCAGCAGGACGGAGCCCCGCCGCATACATGTAGAGAGGCGCGTCTTACTTTAACAGAAAAATTTGAAAACCGATGGATCGGACGCGGAGGTCCCGTGCATTGGCCAGCAAGATCTCCGGACCTCACTCCGCTTGATTTTTTTCTTTGGAGTACTATCAAAAGTTACGTATATCGTAAGCGCGTCAACAGTCGCGAAGAACTAAAGGAAAAAATTGTTGAGGCATTCGCGAACGTGACTCCGGAAATAGAAATAGAAATAGTCATAAAAATGGAATATAAATGTATTAAAACAAAAAAAATAAGTATGTATAATGTATAACAGTATAATGTATTAAAACAGAAATAAATCTATATTTTCACCTTTATCATGTTGAATAGATAATTCTGATAACAAATCGCCGCAAATGTCATCTACTTCATTGTTATGCATTACAGATGAGGAAGTTGCATCAATAAGATATTGTTGAGTCTCGGTAAATTGATGAAAAGATTTTAAAAATTCCGTCAGAGCAATCCTGAAAAAAAAGAATAAATTTTTTTATTACAATTAAACAATATCTAAAAATTTTTAAAGTTTACATACTTATATTTCTAACAATGTATGATAAGATATATTGTATAATAGATAATACCTATTTTGTCTCAGATCTTCTTGTTTTTGGAGTATAAAATCATTTCTTTTTTTGCTAATTTTAAGATTAGAGCGTCGTACTTGAAGATTATTTTTTGCGCGATCAAAATCAATTTGCTGAGTAATGATCAGTTTCTTCAAATTATCTATATAAAAATAAATCTGCCTTTTAACGTTCTCTTAAAAAGTATAAATGTTATTAATAAATAATTAATTCTCTAATAAAAATATTAATCTATCATTGATGATTGTTAAAGACCTGTCGCTCTATATATTACATTATTTATTATTATATAAATACATATTAAATTATTTATTATTATGATATATTATTTATTCATTTATTTATAAAATACTTATATATAATTACTGTATAAATTTGTTCTTTATAACTAAATTGTTTTGCACTGAAAATGAAACAAATATGTTTTTAAAGAAAAAAAGATAAATTTATACAGTAATTATATATAAGTATTTTATAAATAAATGAATAAATAATATATCATAATAATAAATAATTTAATATGTATTTATATAATAATAAATAATGTAATATATAGAGCGACAGGTCTTTAACAATCATCAATGATAGATTAATATTTTTATTAGAGAATTAATTATTTATTAATAACATTTATACTTTTTAAGAGAACGTTAAAAGGCAGATTTATTTTTATATAGATAATTTGAAGAAACTGATCATTACTCAGCAAATTGATTTTGATCGCGCAAAAAATAATCTTCAAGTACGACGCTCTAATCTTAAAATTAGCAAAAAAAGAAATGATTTTATACTCCAAAAACAAGAAGATCTGAGACAAAATAGGTATTATCTATTATACAATATATCTTATCATACATTGTTAGAAATATAAGTATGTAAACTTTAAAAATTTTTAGATATTGTTTAATTGTAATAAAAAAATTTATTCTTTTTTTTCAGGATTGCTCTGACGGAATTTTTAAAATCTTTTCATCAATTTACCGAGACTCAACAATATCTTATTGATGCAACTTCTTCATCTGTAATGCATAACAATGAAGTAGATGACATTTGCGGCGATTTGTTATCAGAATTATCTATTCAACATGATAAAGGTGAAAATATAGATTTATTTCTGTTTTAATACATTATACTGTTATACATTATACATACTTATTTTTTTTGTTTTAATACATTTATATTCCATTTTTATGACTCTATTTTCTTTGATTTCTTTCTCTTTTTCTCTATCTAGAATTTAACAAAAGTGATAATACTGATTCAAGCAATACACATAAAAATACACATCGTCGACCACGGCGAAGAAGGACGCGTTTTCCACCAGAAAACAGTACATCAGTTGAAACTGGGTCTAAAGGGGATCATAATCCCACGATTCGTAAGACTTCAATGCCTGAAAGTGAAGGCATGCCAACAAAAGTGACAGAATGTCATTTACACGGTAAATAGATGAAAATTTTTTGTTTTAAAATATATTTCGTATAAAATTAGATGATACAGTTGATAAATATTAATTATGATCATTTTTCAAAGTTATTATTATTTTTTAAATAAAATTAGTTTATTTTATATAATATTTTTAATATTTCCCAAAAGAGCACCGATACTTTATGTACTCCCTCCTGTGTGTACATTTTTACATAAATTATATATATATATATATATATATATATATATATGCGCGCGCGTATATATATATGTATGTCACGTATAGCACGTATTATTTTGTGTGTATATATTTTATGTATTATATATTTCAGATGTCGCCGAAAATATACTCATAGTTCCGGAGGATGATAACGGATTTTGGAATATGACAAATGATTTAGATAATATTGTACAATATTACTCTATAGAGCAGCCTTCATCAAATTTCAACGATGATCACACAGCTTTAAGAAATGAAGTACCGCAGGGAATTTGCATTATATGCTTTGATTCGAAAGCAAATCAAGTAATCGTACCATGCGGTCACATGTGTATGTGTGCCCGTTGTATTAATACTTTAACAAATATGCATGAAAAAAAATGTCCAATTTGCAAGAAACAAATTGCAAGTGTCGTTAAAGTCATTTTGTCATAAATATTTTTTTTATTTACTTAAGAGCTAACCTAGCTCTTAAGTAAATGTCGCACACGCATTTCTTCTCAACTTTGTTATAAGTAACAAATTACTTTTTTTTGTGCAATTTTCATATTCTTTAATATGGAAAAAAAGATAATATATAAAGAATATTTTGTTTGGATTATATATTATATGATGTACGTTATACTCTGTATTGCAATAAAATAAGATGTAAGCTAAAATTGTGTTTCCACTGATTATTTTATGCATGTAGTTCCAATTATTCTTAATATTATATAAGCTATTGTAATATATAATATTAAATAAAATACTAGTGTGTAAGCGTTTTATCTTGCAGTTACACTTTCTTTTCTTTATGTGGATAATTGATGTTCAATTCAGGCTGGATTATATTAATGTTATTTTGGCTTTAAGCTAAACTCAAATATGTCTATCTTTTTTTTATTTTGACAGAAAGGTAGAGATAAAGGAACATGGAAGATAAAGATATTTAGCCACACTTAAATCCAAGATAATGCAACTTGGTATTAATTCATAAACAAGTACAGCTAAAGGTTGTGCTTTTTTATACATTTTTATGCAATTTTTATACATTTTATTATCAATAAAAATTTATACATACTATATTCATAATTATATTTTTACTTTATCATATTCTGAACTAATAGTTTGAAACATTGTCATGTGAACTTTATGTTCACTAACAGATTGGGAACAAGATCTATTTTGACCAAATTATTTCATACAGTGCTGTGGTACGTGCTTCGCATAAAATTAACATTACCGCTATAACCTACAAAATATATAAATGTTTTAATCGTTTAGTTTTTTAATTAGAATTATTCTTACTCTTTAGAAAATACTTACTCTGTCCATATGATGACCATGTAGACAAGCCTTTATAGCATACCATTATACCAATATAATCATTTATACTATTATTTTAGTTCTGTCAATCAGTTCCAGGTCAGGACGGTCAGGTCAGCCTGTGTCCGATTGCGCCTGTGTCTGATTGCAACTGTGTCCGATTGCATCTGTGTCTGATTGCAACTGTGTCCGATTGCATCTGTGTCAGATTGCAACTGTGTCCGTTCTAACTTGTGTCCAATTGCCACTGTGTCCGATTGGGAAAAATTCCGGTGTCCGTTCGCTTATGTGCGCAAACGAGACTCACTCACGCGGCGTAGGCTACGCCGATAATGTCGTTTCATTTTTAGTACCATCGAAATGATGGCGCTTTCACGTCGGAGTTCGGCTGCCACTCCAGCATCCCCTTAATACCAATGGTATTTTATTTTATGCTAAAATTATTTATTTATAATACAGATAATAAAATGTAATAATTGGATTATCAATTTCTTATTTATATTTTGATAAAGGCGCTAAATTTTCATATTAACATCCATAGATTCAAACTCAGAAGATATGAATTTAACAATTCGAAAAAGTCAAATTGTGAATCATGATCATGAATACGAAAACTCTTTATCAACATTACGAAAAAAACTTCTTGAGTGTAAAAGAGTTTTGAAGAAAAAACAAAATGTTATAAATTTACAAAGACGACAACTTAAACGTTTGCAAACTCGAGTGACATCTTTAAAAAAAATAATAAGCGAACTTCGATGCAAGCGTATGATTTCCGAAAATGGTCTTAAATATTTGGATTTTATATTTGATCAAGGTGTCAAAGAACTTTTATAGCGAACTATCAAGAATGGTTAGTGTATAAAAAAGCATCAATATCCGCCAGCTCTCCGTTTCGCTTCCGCCAGCGCTTCGTTTTAACTCTACATTTTTACTCCCCAAAAGTATATTATTATGTGCACGAAAAAATGAATTTTGTTTTGCCTGCACCAAGTGTTTTAAGAGCATGTTACAATTCCATTGATGGTGAACCAGGGTTTACTTCAGAAAGTTTTAAGGCTCTACAATGTAAAGTTGAAGAAGTTGAAGAATAATAAAAATTGTTTAGTTCTTTGCTCATTAATGCTGGATGAAATGGGCATAAAGAAAGGAACACAGCGAGGTAGAGATAATAAAGTTTATGGACACATCAATTTTGGAACTGAATTTCAAATAAACAATGATTTACAAAAAGCAAAAAATGCTTTAGTTTTTATGGTCGTAGCTCTTGATAGTAGTTGGAAGTTACCTATTGCTTATTTTCTCATCAATGGAATTGATTCTGAAACTTCTGCGGAATTAGTAAATAATGCATCGATACAATTGCATGACATTGGCGTGAAAGTTGTTTCTTTGACTTTAGACGGCACTAATGAACATCTATGATTAATAAATTAGGAGCAAAATGTGATAGTTTAAATATGCATCCATATTTTTTTCATCCTATAACTAGGGAATATATTTATGTAATCTTTAATGCATGTCATATGCTAAAATTAATTAGGAACGTTCTTGGTGACTGGAAGGTCCTCATTGATGATAATGGAGACACAATTGAGTGGCGATACATCAATTCTTTAGCACATTTACAAGAACGTGAAGGATTACGTGCAGGAAATAAATTACGATTAAATCATATTCGATATTTTAAAATGAAAATAAAAGTTTCTTTAGCAGCTCAAACTTTGAGTCAAAGTGTTGCAGATACTCTTGAGTTTTGTATGAATAAACTTCAATTACCAGAATTTCATAACTGCACAGCAACCATTCGATTTATTCGTTCAATAGATATTTTATTTGATTTTTTGAACTCACGCGTATATATATATAATCCTTACGGTCAAAAATACAAAGCACTTCTAAAACCAGAGAATAAATATGTATGGCGACCTCGAATTGAATCATTAATGACTTACATTTCTATGTTAACAAATATACAAGGCGAACAATTGTTTAATACGCGACAAAAGATGGGATTTATAGGAATGTATTCTGCTGCTTTAGCAGTTATCAAAATTTATGAAAAATATGTAAAATCTCAAGGTTCTCAACTTCGATATTTGTTAACATACAAATTAAGTCAGGATCATCTAGAGTTATTCTTTTGCGCTATTAGAGCTCATGAAGGTTGGTGTTCTAATCCTACTTGTATGCAATTCACATCTGCATATAAAAGACTTAATTCATCATGAAATTGTTGCTAATAATAATGGCAATGTAACTGTGCAAGATAAAACTCAAATACTCACAGTAAGTTCAAGTAAAAAAAAAACTGAATTAGATATGTATGATGTATCAATTTATGACGAAATGGCAAACTTACGCATCCGCAAGAAGTATCATTTAAATCAGTGCTCGGAATTAGTCTAGACATTTCAGCCGATTTCCGTGGTATACGCCTCCTTTCCTCTCCTTACCGCGCGCGCCGCAGCCGCTAGGGCCAGCGCCGCCGAGCGTTAGGAGCGGCACTATCCGATTATGAGTGGGTTCTTCTCCCTATTTATTAAAATTTAAAAAAATTTATTAAAATTTATTAAAAATAAATTAAAAATAAAGGAAGGAGGCGTATATCACGGAAATCGGCTGAAATGTTCAGACTAATTCCGAGCACTGATTTAAATGATGATTCTAGTGAAAGTATTAATAATGTACAATTTTTAGATTTGATGGAAATAAGCGATTTTTCGAAAAATTTTGTTGCCTAAGCGTGGGGTCTGAGTAGTTTAGTGGTCAGAACATTCGCCCGGCAAGCGGAAGACCCGGGTTCAATTCCCGGCTTAGCCACTCGCGCCCTGATATTTTTTCTCTCTTCCCTTCTTTCTAATAATTCCTATCAGTACATACTGATTCTCCATATGTGAGAACAATGTATTAAAATTTTCGTACACTTTAAGTATCTCGAACCAGAGATCGGTGTACAAATTTAACTGTCTCACGTAGACTAACAAATTAATTTCTTTAAGAAAAATTATAATTTCGCACTAACATCCCGCG
This sequence comes from Linepithema humile, assembly GCF_040581485.1. Taxonomy (NCBI): domain Eukaryota; kingdom Metazoa; phylum Arthropoda; class Insecta; order Hymenoptera; family Formicidae; genus Linepithema; species Linepithema humile. The sequence continues at coordinate 12,304,352 of NC_090134.1, read as the reverse complement.
ACGGCTCTCTATGCCTTTCTATTATATTAATTGATTGTTATCATTTGAGCCTTTCCTTTATATGTGTTAGATTGTCTGTTGCCTATATTTGTGGTTATATTATTCGTAAATTATGGATGCGAATCAAATGTGAATCTTGTAGAAATGTTCTCATATGCTTGGATTTTGATTATGTAACAAATACACACAAAGAAAGATGTATTGATGATGCTACAGACTATATATCTCATCATAAAGCTCTTCAATTGATATTTTTAAAAAGTCGTGGTAATTTAATATTACCAAGTCAAAGCGTTTATAAAATTGCATTACTGACCGAGCGGTTGTTTCAACGTGCAATTAATTATAATAACAACGCTGTACCAAACGAAGTTCAATTCTGTGCAATTCTTCGCTCAAAAATATTACAAGAATTATTATCAAATGCACGGACAATTAATGATATATTCCCTGCTTTAAATAATCACATATTTGATGATGCTGTAGAAGATCTCTCGGGACATATGTATACATTAGTTAAGTTATTTATTCGAGAATATATTGAATTACGAATGTTCTCATTATCTAAAATTTGTACTCTTCGTCAAACAAGACTTAATGTCAGACATTACACAAATCGACAATTAATATGATTGCATCAATAACATATTTTTATTATTTTATCGGTTGCATGATAAAATTTGATTGTGTGTATTATTAATAATACATTTTCCCTGCATTCTTTTCTGCATTCAGCTTGTTTTTTAGTTTTAATATTTCGGTTTGTGCATTGAAGAAAATTAAGCTTGATGATTAATGGCTGTAAGTTATTTTCTTCTATTTTATTAACTTTACTTTTATTTGTATATGTTAATTAATTTGCATGCTAAAGTTTAATGAGAAAATGTTATTAATAATACATTTTTTTCTGCACTCTATGTTTATGTATTGATTTTATGTATGTTCTGTACTCTATGTTTGTTGTATTGATTTAATATTTTTTTATATTGAAGTTTTGTGAATTATTATTAATGGCTGTGATAATAGTGATTAACATAATGAGCAATATGTATTCTTCTATTTTAATAATAAATAAATTAATTATGTTGCTTTATCTCTATTTTCTTTTTCTTTTCTTTTCTTGAATCTTTTTATTTATTCACATAAAATTACACGCAATCACATATAATTTTCAGTTATTACGAACTGAAGCAGTTGGAACTTTATTTGATTAAAAGAGGATATGTATGTGTGTGTGTGTGGACATGGAATTACAATCACACATCATATATGTATATTATCAGATTTTTATTAATTATTATCTTATGCATTTGTATATTTTTTTAAGCATCAGTTTTTATATGTATCATTTTTATAAATTTTATACTGACTTGAGTAACTTCAAATAAAATTGTATTATATATTAAAATATTTACAAGAAATTTATTAAAATTTTAATTTTAATTCAACAGAAATTTGAATTAAATTTTATAAATAAAACAAATAAGTGAAATAATTATGGCATTTAATTAATAATAAGTATAATACAAGATATATATATACACTCACCCGAAAAAAAAGCGGTACACTGAAAATGTGGGAAAAATTCATCAAATTTCAACTGACAATAACTTCGTAAATAATAAAGATAGAAAGTTCTATAAAATATGAAAATAAAGCTTAGAATCTCTACTTTAAGAATCGATTTATTTCAATGTTGCAAATAAATTTATTGAAAATGGCGGATGACAAAGCAAGAGCATGCAAAATTGAAAAATAATGGTTTGAGTTTGCAACGGTGCACGGTATAAACAAAAAATTGTAGCTTATTGGGATCAAAAGCGTATGAAAGTACAGAGTCTCCTCTTTAAAATGCTTTTTTATGCATCTCGATACGATGATTTTTCGCTGAGAGATTCGCATTTGAAGTAAGAACCTTTTTCTTAACGTTGCCTCGAAAGGCACGTAAAAGAAAAACAGAGTCCCGGCTTCAGCCGCACAATTCAACCAAGCGGCCCGCTGACTCACCAGCACCGTCGTCACCTTCTCAGACTCTAGCGTGGAAATTAATTCCCCTAGAGTTCTGCGTCCGGTTGACTCGGCCACCAAGGGATACTCTCGTTGCTGGCGACATACAAATTCGGAGACCCCTCTCTCCTCGGTTCACAGAACATTCTGTTGCACCGAGAGCCGAGACAGTTGCATCTTCAGGCACACCGGAGACTCGATCCGTGGCTATCCAGACCTCGCCGCCTAGGGCGTGCTCAGAGAGTAGCTGCCAGACGGAAGACCACTTTCCAAACGGAGTTCCTCCAACATCGGGAGGGGCTGCAACAAGCCGATTCTATCGAACCGTCCTTTTTAGGACCCGTTCAATATACCAAGACGCGGCCGGTAATTTCTTACCGCGCCCGTCAATTTTTCTTTTAAAACTTCTCGGTCTTACACTCTTACCGAGAAAGCGCCTCTGGCGCAATAAAACATTCAAACACAATACAGCACACAACTTGTACATATTCACTTCTCTGACGAAGAAAATAAAATATATTTTCTAACAAATTGGTTCTCTCAATCTCTAACCAGTTCGAACGCATCCTTAAGGCATTACGCTCATAAACTGGTGACCCCGACGACTGGTTGAGAAAAATGAGCCAATCAGAGAAGGCTGGCGAAATGCCAAGCGCCGACGCAGCTCAGATCGACAGAGTATCGATGCGGGTACCACCCACGGACTAAGGAATAGAGGGACCGAGTCTAAAGTCCTAGTTTAGGCGAGAGAGGATGGTAATTTAAGCGTGCGGGGGGGACTGCTTTCCGCCATATTGATGTAGCGATTCTCACACAGAGATTCTGTGTCTGTGACATGGTTACACTCGTGTAGTGGTGCCACTAGACATAACGAGTGGCAAGCGTAAAGAGGTTAGGCGGTTTTATTATTGTTGTACTATAAATTTTATAAAATACTTTAACTTTTATTACTCTGAGGCTCTGCATACAGTAGACAAAATATTAGAAATAGCAATAAACATTTAATATTAAAAAGAGAAATTATTTTACATCTAACAAGAGAATAAAATATATTAATTAGTTTCAATTCTTATTTCTTAATTCATGCATTAATTTTTTCTATTCTTTTTATTTTTAAAATAAATAATTCCAATTTCTTATTTCTAATATTTAATAATTATTCCTATTTCTATTTCCTATTTTGTTTATTGTGCGCAGGATCTGACTTTCATTTCTCACACATACGCAAATAGTGAGTTCTATGTGTGGTGATTACTAAACGAATATGGCGGCCCCCCTCCCCCCCCGCCGCAAACGTGCTCACCCGGTAAGATCTATAGAGAGAAGGTTACCTCAGGCAAACCGGTTGTGAGCGAGGGACGATGAAGTAAGGGGGGAGCTAGAAACAGCTTGGCGGCGAGGGGCGATGAAGGAAGGGGAGAGCATGATGATCTCATCGACAAACAGTAGCTGTCTCTCTCTTTCAAAGTTCTTCCTTTTCTAACTGTTTCTAACTCTGTCACTCGCTCTCATTATTGACTTTTATGTATCAGTTTAAGAGGTTATATAGTAAAAATCGAAGGTACGTATATTAATTATTTTGTCTGTTATTTCCCCTAACATATTTAAATGAACAAAACCGAAGAAATAATTTAACCTACATTTATGAATTTCAGTTACAATTTCTTGACAATTTTTGAGATTTTCACAATTAAATATAAAAAATAAATTTCTTTATAGTATTTCTTTTGTAAATAATGCATATAAACAGTAAATATTATTTTAAAAATAATTTTTAAATATGTACTATTTTTTCTTTTATTTTACTACTTTACAAATGATGTTTTTTGTGTATATCCCCAAATTATATTTTATTTTCATTAATATTACAGTCTAAATACGAGTACAAAGCAATTTGTATCACAAATGCATCTGTTGCAGCAATATTTAACATTATAAACGTTAAATATCTAGCGCTATAATTTGCAATATATGTAATTTATAGCGCCTTTCTAATTTACTTTTCAATTTTTATTACGCAATTTCCAGTGCTATCAATATTTTACAAAATAAAAGTATTTTTTCGATAAAAACTCAAAGCATTTCTATATTAAAGGAGCGAGAGAGAAAACACTAAAGCGTGCGAGAGAGACAGCTACTGTTTGACGATGAGATCATCATTGCTCCCCTCTTGCCGCTCGCCCAGCATGTGCCTCTCTTGCCGCTCGTCCCTCTTTGCGCGTGAGGTAACTTTCTCTCTATAGATCTTGCTCCCCCGGTACAGCTTGTGCTCCGTCCCTCTATTTCTTAGTCTGTGGTACCATTCTGGCCGGAGGAACCAGAATTATGGTTCGCCCAATTAGAGAGCCAGTTCCTGCTAAGCGCCGTCACGTCCGATTCAACCAGATATGCGTACGCAATCTCACAGATTGAAACCAAATACATCAAGGAGATCAAGAACGTCATATTTTCTATCCACCGGCATGCGGGAAATACGAGGCGGTCAAGAGAGCACTAATCCAACGGTTGAGCGACTCGCAGGAGCACCGCATTCGCTAATTATTAGAGCGCGAGGAACTAGGCGACAGAAAGCCGTCGCAATTCCTGCGCCACCTACGGACGCTCGCGGGCAACGCAGTACCCGATCAACTCCTGCGCACGCTATGGTTCGGACGACTGCCAGCCCAAATGCAAATAATACTAGCAATACGAGCCGACGATCTCCTCGAAGACGTAGCGTAACAGGCAGACCGCTTTTATGAGGTCACATGCCGAACCGTCGCAGTATTGGATAAGCCGAAAGGCACCAAAACCTACTGGCTCGCTTGAAGAACAGATCCAGTCATTGGTGAAACAGGTCGCGGCACTCAACACGCGATTGGGCCTGCAGGAGCTGCGCCACAAACAGCAGTGCCGCAGATCGCGCAGTCGCAGCAGGACGAGATCAACGTCGGAAGACGAGAGCGATCTTTGCTTTTTCTACCGGCGATTCGGCAGCAAGGCCAGGAAATGTACCGACCCATGCACATACAAAGATAAAAAAAAGGAAAAAGCGGAAAACTAAAAGAACCGGAATCAATGGCGGCAGACGGCCCGGACCCGAACCCATGCCGCCTACTTATAACAGATCGACAAACGAAAGTTCGGTACCTCATCGACACGGGATCAGACATAAGTGTCTACCCGCGGTCGATGGTACGCGGACGGATGTTCGGAGCAACACAGGCCCTATTCGCAGCTAACGGTACACTCATCCACACGTACGGATGGATCGCGCTTCAACTTAACATCGGATTAAGGCGCGCCTTCCAATGGAAGTTCATAGTGGCTGACGTCACGCAGCCAATCATAGGATCCGATTTCCTTGGCTACTTCCATCTTCTGCCGGATGTAAGAAAAGGCAAGCTACTGGACGCAACAACCGGATTAGCCACAAACAGCCTTCAAAGCAGAACCGGACAAACATCAGTTAAAACATTGGCTGCGTTCAGCAAGCGTAACAGTTGTACAACCGTTGATTAAAAAGCTGCTGAACGCATCGTGATACTCAACATGTTTACTAAGCAAACGCCATTTTTTCCATCATATTTTAAATCCGCTACCTGAACTCAACGTGTTGTAAGAGTCTGGCGCTGCATGTTAAAGTGTTAACACGCGAATATGTAGTTCTCTTAAATAAACTGCGTATTATTAAATTCACGAAATATTATCGGGCAGTAAAGATTGTTTTTAGATTTTTAGATTTTCAGCTATTCAAAGCTACTGATTAAGAGGCCAGGCTTTGATCAATAGCAGAGGAACCTGCGGTACTTTGGTGAGAAGGGGGGTAACCTCCTTAACCTTTCCCCACGTGTCCGACATGCCTCGCTCTCGCTCTCGGTCACGTTCCCGCCTTAAAAGCAACAAAGGTAACTCGAAGCTAAATGTAAATGCCGGGGTAAGCGATAAGAAGGAAACTACTTCTAATCCCTTAAATATAAGTGATTTTAGTGATTCAGATACGGACATGAACGTCGATAATGACGTAACCTCCTCCAAGATAAATAATATTTTAATTTCTAACATCACCACAGATCCTGAAACTATCTCAGACATTATCGGGGTTAACACCTCTAAATAATTGTAACTTTCTAAATTACGCTACTACCTCTTCTATCCCTGCAATGACAGGAATTAAAAGATCTGTTGTTGAAGACACAAATTCGACTTTAGAAATTAAAAAATCCAATAAAGATAACAAAGCAAAGGATGCTTCTAGTCAGATAGGTGAACCAAAGAATGTATTCGATACCTTGATTACTAATAGATATGCGAACTCTAATCAGGATCCCTTCTTTGTTTATATTCAGTCTTCTGCTTCTCCTCCCTCGCCCATTCATCCTCTTTATATCGGGCGCTTCCTAACCAAGTGGGGCAAGAATGAATTTACTGAAGTAAAGAAATTAGGTTTCGCTAAAATCTCAATAAAACTCAAAACCAAAGCAGCGGCTAATCTGTTAGTTTCTCAGCAACCCTTTAAAGATCGTAACATGACATGTTTCATTCCAAATTACAGAGTATTTCGTCAGGGTATAATTCGCAATATCCCTACAGACATGGATCTAGAAGAACTCAAATCGGGAATTGACTGCCCATTTGAGATAACTTCATTAAGAAGACTTAATAGAAGAATTACAGTTGAAGACGAATCCGGTGCAAAATCTACTCAATTTGCTCCTGCCAAGACGATTGTGATATCTTTTTTAAATCAAATTCTCCCCAAATATATATATATATTTGGAGTTAGATATGAAGTCTCTCCTTTTATTCCAAAGACCACAATCTGCTATTCTTGCTACAGATTTGGCCATTCGGCTACCCAATGCAGGGGCAAACCTCGTTGCTCTCATTGTGGTCGCTCAGACCACGACAAGTCAAATCCTTGCCCCAACTCTGCATCTCCTCCATCGTGTGCAAATTGTAGAGGAGAACATTCTCCTATGGACCCCCTCTGTCCTGAGTTTGCCATCCAAAAAAACGTTCAGCTTCTCGCAGCCGATAGAAACATCCCTCTTAAAGAGGCCAGGGATATGCTTTCAGATACAAATTCCAACTCAAGCTCTAATTTGAGAAACGATATTTTTAATTTCCCCCCTCTTAATGGAAACTCTTCTCCCGCCTCACCACCCAGCTCTGCTCAATTTTTTTCACCTCTGTTTAGTTCTTCTCCTTATAATTACTCTCCGACCAGTAATAATGGTGCTTCTTATGCGCAGGTGACGGATAACTCTAACCTCCGCAATAATAAAACTAAAAAACATATGTTCTCTTCTACTAAAGGATTTCCTACCCCTCATGTCCCCACTCATCCTAATCAGGATGGCCGAAATTCAGGACATGACTATTTATTGGAACCTAATGGGCGAGCTCTATTCAGACCTCCAGATGGATGCGCTATCCCTTCTGAAGGACTCAATACTAATCTCCCCCTCTTCTCCTTCTAGCTCTCAAGAAAGCCAGTTCAATTTTATTCTTCAGCTATTCACACAACTGATAGCTGCATTCTCTAATATAAACCCGTCATTGTACAATCATCTCGTTAATAGACCCTCTCAGCCTTATCCTTTTAGTCAAAACGAAAATTTTTTCAATTTCTACAGCAACTCTTACAATGGATAAGTCCTCTTATAACACTATAAAAATCTTCCAATGGAATGCTAGAGGATTGATTTCTAAAAAGGGCGAACTTCTTAAGATTATCAATAAATACGATGTTATTGCCATCTCTGAGTCCTGATTAAATAATAACTACCATCTCTATATTCCAGGATTTACGATTTACAGAAAAGACTCATCTCGACTTAAGTCAAGTGGGCTATGTCTTATAATCCGTGATGACATCCAATCTACTGTTAACAAGGAGATTACACATTATGAAGGAACTTTAGACACTCTAGGCGTTTCTCTTTCAACCACACAAGGTCAGTTACTCATTGTGTCTCTTTACAAGCATCCAGAAATTCGTATGGGATACGATCAATGGAATACGCTCTTTTCTTCTCTTACAAACTTTAAGAATGTTATAGTTCTGGGTGATTTCAATTCACATCATCTCTCTTGGGGTTGTGCTTTTACCTCCGCAACCGGCAGATCGCTGGAGGAAGCAGCATTTGATCATAACCTTGCCATCCTTAACAATGGATCGGCTACCAGATTGACATCTCCATTTCAAAACAAAAGTGCTGTTGACCTCACCTTTGTTAATCCGGATCTTATTCCAGTTTGCTCTTGGCAGGTTTTGGAAGACTCTATGAATAGTGATCATTTCCCTATTATTATTACTGTCAACATTACAATCCCTTATTCTAAAAGATTCTGTCATAAAATAGATAACAACTCCACTGATTGGAAAACTTTTAAAGGATACTTTGTTCACAAGGAAGATGAAATTTCAACTAGACTTCAATGTGAGGAATTTGATGTCTCTGAACAAATACATTACCTCTCTTCTTGCTTTAAGGAGGCAATCAGTTCAGCTAACGGCAAACCTCTTCATACTAATTCACAAGTAACTTATCGCTCAGTTAGGCCCCCCACCAACTCCCTGGTGGAACTTAGATTGTAAAACAGCCGCCCTGGAAAGGAAGACAGTCTTGCAAAACTTCAAAAAGTTTCCCTTCTTCTCAAACTACATCGTTCTCAAAAAGAAAAAAGCTTTAGCCAAAAAAGTATTTCGTAAGGCTAAAAGCGAATCCTGGAGGAAATTCTGTAGTGAAATCGAATTTAAAACAGCTCCTGGAAAAATTTGGAAGGCTATTAAATGTTTTAAAAATCGTAATCTCTCCGACATAAACTATTATCCTAACTCTAGCCAAAAAAATGAGGAACTTAGGGCATTATCCACTCTCTCTGCCCAGACTCCTGTGCTCTTCCTTCTCCCTTCGAAAATTCAAACTTCTCTCCAGGAGAATGTATACTATCTCGACCAATTTCAACCTCTGAGGTTTCGAATGTTATATCTAGGCTCAATTTACGTTCTTCCCCGGGTATAGACGGCATCAGCTATTGCATGATTTATCATTTACCTAACTTCATGTAACGGTGCGTTTTTATCTCGCGATTCTATTGCTAAGCGCGGAATAGCTCGCCGGTGCCAGGATTCGGTATAAGCGGTCAGACGGGGAGACTCCAATAAACTTAGACCAGATTAGGAGGTAAAAATAAATATATTTTTATGCAAAGAGTTAGTAATACATTTCACACAGTAATTATTATGTAGAGCAAGCGTAGTTATAAAGCAAGCGAGTGCGGCGTGTAAGCGAGAGCGGTGCGCAAGCGAGAGCGGCGTGCAAGCGTAACGCCAGAGTGAGAACAGAATTTACCGCGAAAGAATATAAACTATTTAATACAAGCTAGAAAGAATACATGCTAGCGGAAAATAAACTAGTGAAGGAAAACCTAAATGAATACAAACTAGAAAATCTAAATTAAGAAGCGCGAACTAAATAATACTTAAACCTACGGAGGAACGGACGGTGTGTACGGGATGTCGAGTGCTCCCGACGAAGACAGAGTGCTCCCTGCCTTGAGAGGGACGGTGAACGGTATACGGATGCCGAGTGCGCCCGGCGGAGACAGAGTGCTCCCTGCTCCTTTTAGAAAAGGAAGAGCCAAGTCAGAGTGCGCCCTGATGGCTCGGAAGGTCTGCAGCGTGCTCACTGCAGACCGGGTAAGGTCTCTACTGGCCGGAGCGACGGCCTTATATACCGCTCGCCCCACTCGGCGGCCGCATTCCAATGACGTGTTGCGGCCGGCGGCCCGATGCGCGGACGATCGTTGCGGCCGATCGCGCGATTAGTAACATGGGTTTAACCCATGTTACATCATGCATGACCTAATCTGTAATCTTTTTAATCAAATTTTATCCTCAGGATCTTTTCCTCATGACTGGTAGAAAACTTTGGTCTTCTTAATCCCTAAAGCAACACCGGGTAAATATCGCCCTATTTCACTGACCTCATGTCTTCTTAAAATCATGGAAAAAACCATCGCCTCAAGACTTCACTGGTGGTGTGAGTACAATAAAATTTTCTCTAAATCTCAATTCGGATTTCGTAAGGGTAAGTCATGTTATGATAACTTATCACTTCTTTCAACTGAAATTTCTACAGGTCTTGCTCTGACACAATATACGCCATGTCTTTTCCTCGATATCAAAGGAGCGTTTGATAACCTTCTTCCTAACATCCTAATTCACATCTTAAGGGAGCTAAAAATTCCGGAGAAACTCTGTAAATTTATTTATAATCTCACCTCCTTTCGCACTCTCTTCTTCAATTTGAACGGAGAATTATCTCAACCATTCTATACATACAAAGGAGTGCCCCAAGGATCTGTATTAAGCCCTCTTCTCTTTAATCTCTATATTAATAATTTACGTAAACAACTTTCTAACAACTGTTGCATTCTTCAATTTGCAGATGACACGGCCATCTATATAAGAGAAAATAATATTGAAGAAATACTCCTCAACCTGTCTTTATCTGCAACTAAAATTGTTAGATACCTTGAAGAAATTGGACTGGAAATCTCCCCTTCTAAATCATCTCTAGTTATCTTCACTAGGAAAAGGATTGACCCTTTCTCTTGCACTATTGATGTTAATGGAAGCCTTATTGACTCGACGGATAGAGCAAAATTTTTGGGTATTCTTTTTGATTACAGATTCACGGGACATTTACATGTAAACTATCTCCATTCTAAAGGTATTAAATTGTTAAACATTCTCAAAATGCTTAGAGGAGTATGGTGGGGAGCTCACCCCTCTGCTTTGTTAAATATCTATAAAATAGTTATACGTGCCTCCTTAGAATATGGAAACTTTGTCTTTTCCGGCGTCCCTTATAACCTATTTCAAAAACTTGAACGCATTCAATTTCAGGCTCTAAGACTTTCACTTGGATTTAGGAAAACCACTCCCACTAATATTCTTCTGGTTGAGGCATGTGTACTACCTCTATCTACGAGATTCCTGCTTCTTACTAGGAGATACCTCATAAGGGTCTTCTCGCTGAACAAACATCCCTTAATCAACAATTTGGAAAATCTTTCTAATATAACTTCTATTCACTCCAGACACAACATTTCTAACTCTTTTCTTCTACTCAAGGCTTTTTATTACTGCCGTACTTTTAAGAATCGTGTTCAATCGGAATCTATGGCTCCTGCTCATTCAATACCTTTTGACGCCTTGCTTTGGAAACCTAACATCAGGACCACTGATAAATCTAACTTCAGTGAAAACTCTGATTCTAATCAGATCTTTAAAATGATATATGACAATATAATCAGAAGGAAAAACATCTTTTATACCGATGGATCTAAAAAATCCGACGGCCTCTATGTAAGGCTGGCCGTTTATGCCCCCTCCCTAGAACACTCACCTTTTTATAGAATAACATCTTATGCCTCCATATTCACTGCCGAAAGCATGGCAATTGATATCGCTATCGATCATATTATTTCCAACCAATTCAAGAGTTCTGTTATTTTTACTGACTCGCAAAGTATTGTCCGCTCCGTTGCTAATTGTTCACCACTACACTGCAAAAATGAACTCATCATCCGTCTTAAAAATAAACTTTACTCTGCACACGAAAAAAGGCTGAATATTGAGCTTATTTGGATTCCCGCTTATATAGGGATAGCAGGCAATGAAATGGCTGATCGCCTTGCAAATCTAGCCATAAGATATGGCAACAATTTAAATGCGCCTATTCCTTATTCTGATTTTTATTATCATTTCAAAGAAAAAGCATACTCAAGGTTCTTCTCCTTCATTGATCGTTGGAAAAATATAAAAGGTACTCATTACTTTAATAGATATTTTTTCAGAGCCAAAAAACCTTGGTTCCACTCTTTTCAATCTTTTGATCGTAAACTGATCTTTTCCATATCTTGCATAAGAAGTAACCATTATAACTTAAATGCATCTCTAGCCAGATGTAATATTGTCAACTCTCCGAGATGTCAATGTGGTTATCAGTCTGAAAATATTGAACATGTTCTTTGGAACTGTCCACTTTATAATCCTGCTTGAGCGGCTTTTCAATTAAAATTAATAAAAGCTGGAATTAATCCGCCCTTTTCAACAACTACTCTACTAAAAAACCCAACTATCGAAACCTTATAGGCATTTGAAATTTTCCTTAAAATGTCTAACCTCCACTTTTGAATCTCCCGCTTCCTTTATCACCCCCTTCCACCGAACCAGATGGTCGTAAGAGGGGAGACCCCTCGGAGCCACGCCATATTAAATTAATTAAATTAACGTGTTGTAAGACGTAAGCAATATAACCTAAAATATAAGTACATCGATAGCACAAATGCGATTATATGGTTATAAAATAGAAAATTCGTATTATATATGGTAAGGAAAGCTTTAAGAAAAAAGTATATTAATAGTGCGAAATAGATTATGGATATCAAACAGAAAATTTCCTCATATTACATGTATGATACAAAAATAAATAGCGTTAAGGATAGTTGAGTAGTGTTGGATAGTGGTATACTGGTTTATAATGAAGAGTAAAATTACTCTTTAAATCTTCTTTGTAAGCTGATACACCACCTAATATCACCCTTAACACTTGTTTTTATTACCATATACGTAATACTTCTATACTTTTATAATTTTATATCCATAATCGTATTTCATACTATTAATATACTTTTTTCTTAAAGCTTTATATTTTTTCTTTTTATTGAGATACAGGTTTAAAATAGAAATTTGTTTTTGACCAGATCATAGTCGAGAATTTTCACAGACCTGTTATCTTGCCAGTCTTTGGATCTTGGCTGTTCTTATCTTGTCAATCTTTGGATCTTGGCTGTTCTTATCTTGCCAGTCTTTGGATCTTGACTGTTCTTATTTTGCCAGTTTTTTTTTAAATGGATAAAGGCAATGAATTTGAAAAGCAGTATAATTTTAATAATATTATATATAGTGTTGTTACAACAGAAGATGTGCACTATAAATTACAAAATAATACGTAAAATATTATTATATCTTTTGCTTGTAAAATGTATATGATAATCTGTAATTTATATATAATGCTTTATTGTCTAGATCCAAACTTTTTTACGACATATTTTTTGGAAAATATGCCCTTGCAAAAAGCAATATGCGTTGCAGAAGAAGAAAAAGGTATGATACACTTTTTACTAAATTACTATTATAAAAAGGTTTTTAAATATTGCACACATATTTATTTATCAAATATTAGTATAATAGTTTTAATAAATTCTAAAATATTTTATTTATTTTTATTTCTAGCTTCAACTTTTACATGGACAAAGCAAGCAACAAAGTTATTTTTAACAATTATATTATTATTATTTTTACAATCATATTTAGAAAGGAAACAACAGTTCCGCGATCCTAAAATACGAAAGAAAAGCTTATGGGCCCAAATTTCTAATACAATGTTAGAACAAGGTTATAATGTAAATAAAGATATATTGGACAGAAAGATGCGCAATATGAAAAAATCATATCGCACAATAAAAGATAATAATAAAAAAAGCAGCACTGGAAGAGGCCGCGTGCATTGAGAATATTATGATATCTTTGAAGATATATTCAGAAATGATGCAACTATTAATCATGGATCAACATTATCTTCAATAACACTTCCATCCACATCAAAAGATCAAAATTCTGTGGTTAATGCAATTCCATCTACTTCAAATGAAAATTCTGCATTAGCCACATCAAAAGATAAAAATCTTATGCCATCCACACACACATCAGTTGAACAAACTATGTCTTTTAAAAATAACTTATATATAGATAAGGTAACTTTTTACTATTTTCATTGTGTATCCTTTCGAAATCAGTAACAAAGTTAATAAAAAATTTTTTTTGTTCCAGCCAATGAGTCCAATGCAAAATCAAATATCTACTACACTATCATCGTCAAAATCACAATCACCAAGTTCTAAAAAGAAAAATAAAAGGAATAGGATGAAGATGTTATCAGCTGCACGAAACAAACAACTGGATATAGAAAACAATAAAGTTCAAGAAATAAAGAAGTTACAAGACGCGATAATGCATAGTAATATCTATGGTCACAGACCATACCGGTCTGGACCCAGGGGTCCTTGGGGGGGGGGGGGAGAAGCTCTTCTCATCCCCCCAAACATAAATAAATACAGGGAGGGGTATTATTATTATTATTACTACCCCTCCCTGGGGGGGCTGGTCAAGGGCGGGGGCCCTTGATCATCCCCGGCCCCCCACCAACATCAGGGAAGGCAGGGGAAGGTCGCGGTGACCCGACCTTTCCCTCTAGGCAGGACACTGGGGCAGGGCGACAAAAAAAACTCTGCTCCGCGAAGAGGCTGGATATATGGCCACGCCTGAGGGGGAGCTGTGACGAATGCCCAAGGCGATACCCGGCTCTCCCTCATATGGCAAGGAAGGTCACCGGCGGAGGTTTTAGTGGGTATACCAGGGATTTCTTCCCTGGGAACTCCCACATAACACACGGGTTTCCCCCCGAGACCCGTGGGTATCCATAAAGGATTTCCCCCGCCTTACAAAAAAAAACCCATCAATAGCACCCACTACACCTGGGATACCATGAGAGCGTCTCTTAAATATCTGTGATAATTTCAAATAATTTAATATATTGAAAAGATGTTGTATGTATATGACGCGCAGGTAGTATGCAAAGAACTTACTGTTGATGTTATCTCACACATCTTGCATCTGGCTATCTTATATAATTTGGTAATATACTGACTAATACATTTGTAATTTCTTTCACTATATCATGAGCAGTACTTTTTGCCAAATTAAACCTATCTCCAGCAGCCAAATAACTTTCTGGTTTCGCTAAAATCCATATGGTAAACATTACTTTTTTTCTTAATTCTACAGGATTATCATGATTTGCAGGCATTGCATGTCCAATTATGTTTACCAAAATCTACAAAAGCAAAGCGAAAATTAATATGTCGTTCTTTTTAACTAATAGTACATGATAAAGTTATAATATTTGGATTTGTATACCTCAAACGTAATTCTGGACATTCTAAAATGTTCTTTGAATAAATTGTTGGTGTATCGTGGTACAATTACTTCATAATAATTTTCATTTTTTGATCGTATTCTGCGTTCATTTTGTAATAGATTATTCTGCAATGGTTCATTCAATTCGTTTGCTATAAAGTGTATGATATTTCTATGTATTTCTATACATCTCATATCCGCATCGTCGGTGGCAATTAATAATACTAATTGTAATAAATCCATCGCCGAACAAGCAACACGATAAAAATATAATTATTTTGTTTTCCTGTAAGGATCCCATAATTAACCTCAAATCCATAAGAACACAACAGATGATATAAGTCACGTGATTTAAGGAGCTTAGCCGTTCAGCAATTGGTAACCGCTTACTCAACTCTTACTGCAACATGTTGGAACTAGTTATGACTTGCTGAACGCAGCCATTATTGCAGGAAACAGCTTTCCACGCCTTATTGGCTGAATTCCCACAGCTCACTAGCCCGACCGGAAGAACGGAATCCGCGTCGCACTCAACCTTTGACTATATAAGTATTGAAAGTTCTCCGACTAGTTCCTATTGACGACAAACGGCACGAAACGGCTGGACAAAAATCCGTCTAGTCCTTCGAGAATATCTTGTAAAGCCTTGTGTCCACGATGCTAGAACTCAATCCGAGATCTCGGTCCGAGTCCTCGAACAATAATATTTATACTTGGCTGAATATAGTTAGCGTTGTAATCGAGTTACGATTCTTTACGATGATTTTCTGATCTATGTTATATTGCCAAGTTGGTTTATAGATATCATCAAGTAATGCACTGCTTGATTTCGAATGTTTTATTTTATTTAGATGGTCCAGATATTGTGATCTTAAATTATTAATTTTTTTTTTGCAATTTCAGTTGTTAGTGGTTGTCCTGTTAATTCTTTGTACTGATTACAGATTATCTGTAAAGCTTGATCTTGTTTCATACGATTATGATAATCAACACTTTTTGTAACATATAAACAAGAATGTTGTTGATATAACATTAATAAAATTTTAACATTTTCCTTATTATCCATTTTTTATTATAAAAGAAGTTTTTTCTGAAAATCAATTTTATATATTATTATACTTTTCTTGAAAAATAATATGTATAAATAGGTTATAATATATTTTTAATGTCTAATTTAATCTGCATTAAAACTAATAATAACTACTTATGTAAATCTTATTAATTATTAATTTTATTAATTTATTTTATTTAAGAATTATATTTCTCTTATTTTTTCAATTCTATAATTACTTACTAAAATATTATTTATATTGTTCACAGTATCTCGTATTACTATAAGTATCTTATATTTTGTCTTGACAGATAGTAAAAGAAACTAGTAAAATCTAATAACTCGCAATAACTCGTACCGAAAAATGGGACGCAACGCATTTTTTCGTTTGAGCTTCTTATTCGAGTTTTGCATCCAAATTCAGTGTGTACATGATCCGAGTTCTAGTAACTTTCCCTCAGTCCGAGATCTCGGACCGAGTTCTAGTATCGTGGACACAAGGCTTAACGGTCGGGGCACCGCGTACGCTAGTTCAAAATGTCCGTTAAGCGTAATTATTTAAACCACGTGCTCCGATTGGCTACCGACTGCAATATTAATGTAATCGAGGTGTATGAATAAATCACTTCTTTAATAGGATGATAAATGGCCTTTATTTCTAAGCCGTAATACACGAGATACTGGTTGATCGCTCGATTGACTAGATCTAAAATCACGACTAATTCGACGACTCTAATACGACTGATCTTAATGCCGGTTCCGAACAGAGTGTCTCTTTGGTTTTCGCTCCAGATAATCCTGCGGATTCTGAAGATTCCGGAACGTTCTCGAATCTTCGGTGGATCCGGTGGCGCGCGCATAGATCGATTTGTTATATCGATATATCGAGAGTCGATGTCTTGCGATTCGAGGTATCGCCTGGTGCCTTATTGGCGCCGCCTGTCGGTCGACCGTAGAAATATCGTACAGTTCGACCATTCTGCACATGTACTACGGCCCGTATTCATAGTCCAAACTTATTTTTAAGATCGCTTTAAGTTCGGTCTTAAGACGCCCTCTAGATTCATAGTTGCGACTTAAGGTAATCTTAAGATCGCGCCTTAAGTGTTACCTTTGTGAAGACTGTCTTCAAATAAGACAATCTTAAATGACGTAAAAAAGTAAAAATAAGACCGTCTTTGTGAAGTCCAGTCAAATGAGCTCTTAAGAGGATGCTGAAGTGATGGGCCACGGACTAAGGAATAGAGGGACTGAGTCTAAAGTCCTAGTTTAGGCGAGAGGGGATGGCAACTCAAGCGTGCGGGGGGGACTGCTTTCCGCCATATTGATGTAGCGATTCTCACACAGAGATTCTGTGTCTGTGACATGGTTACACTCGTGTAGTGGTGCCACTAGACATAACAAGTGACAAGCATAAAGAGATTAGGCGATTTTATTATTGTTGTATTATAAATTTTATAAAATACTTTAACTTTTATTACTCTGAGGCTCTGCATACAGTAGACAAAATATTAGAAATAGCAATAAACATTTAATATTAAAAAGAGAAATTATTTTACATCTAACAAGAGAATAAAATATATTAATTAGTTCCAATTCTTATTTCTTAATTTATGCATTAATTTTTTCTATTCTTTTTATTTTTAAAATAAATAATTCCAATTCCTTATTTCTAATATTTAATAATTATTTCTATTTCTATTTCCTATTTTGTTTATTGTGCGCAGGATCTGACTTTCATTTCTCACATATACGCAAATAGTGAGTTCTATGTGTGGTGATTACTAAACGAATATGGCGGCCGCCCCGCCGCAAACGTGCTCCCCCGGTACAGCTTGTGCACCGTCCCTCTATTCCTTAGTCCGTGTGATGGGCGAACTCCGACGTGAAAGCGCCATCATTTCAATGGTACTAAAAATGAAATGACATTATCGGCGCAGCCTACGGACCTATGCCGCGTAGGTCCGTGTGTACGCATTTGTTTGTAGTGGTGACTCACTACACTGACGTGTGGTCTGTGTACGTGTGTCATCGGAAGTTTGTAAACAAACGATGCTTGCGCTTGTTTCCTCGACTGAAATTTTGTCGCAAGGCTGCAATATAATGTCCGAGAAAACAGGCGTATACAAGGTGTCAAATAAATACAAACTAAATATGACAAAATAATAAATGAAAAATATACATATAATACTATATATATCATTAAAGAAAAATGTCATACTTTTCTTATTTTTATCCTTATGTAGTAAATACTAAATAACTAATTAATTAATTAATTAATATATACATATATGTATCAATAAATAGTTATCTCAATATATCAATAAATAGTTATCTTTATTTAATATGTATATGTATGTATTCAATAATTAATTAACTTATTTATTTATTTTGTATTAATTACATAAGAATAAAAATAGGAAAAACATATAACATATTTTTCCAATTAGATATATAGTATTATACATACATTTTTCAAATAAAATATTTTATCATATCTAACTTATATTTATTAGACACCTTGTATAAGTCTATTTTGTCTCGTATGTACATCATTCAGCCATACGATAGAATTTCAATTGCGAGAAAAAAGGTTAAATAACCTTATAAATTATCTGATAAAATATAAACAGACCACACGTGCAGTAAATTGTTAACTAAAATAAATACGTATTTCTTCAAATCTGTCAGCTGACGTTAGATCGCCTATGACAATATTTCTTAAAATCTGCCAGTTCACGAATAAATCGTCTTTGGCTCACTTTCTTCTAAACTGTCAGCTGACGTTAGATCGCCTCTGACTATATTTATTTAAAATTGTCAAATCACAATAGATCGCCTCTGACAATATTTCTTACAATTTGCCAGTTCACGAATAAATCGCCTTTAGCTCTCCTTTTTCTAAACTGTCAGCTAACGTTAGATCACCTCTGACTATATTTATTTAAAATTGTCAGATCACAATAGATCGCCTCTGACAATATTTCTTACAATTTGCCAGTTCACGAATAAATCGCCTTTAGCTCTCTTTCTTTTAAACTGTCAGCTGACATTAGATCGCCTCTGACTATATTTATTTAAAATTGTCAGATCACAATAGATCGCCTCTGACAATATTTCTTACAATTAGCCAGTTCACGAATAAATCGCCTTTAGCTCTCTTTCTTGTAAACTGTCAGCTAACGTTAGATCGCCTCTGACTATATTTATTTAAAATTGTCAGCTCACAATAGATCGCCTCTGACAATATTTCTTACAATTTGCCAGTTCACAAAAAAATCGCCTTTAGCTCTCTTTCTTCTAAACTGTCAGCTGACGTTAGATCGCCTCTGACTATATTTATTAAAAATTGTCAGCTCACGATAGATCGCCTCTGACAATATTTCTTACAATTTGCCAGTTCACAAAAAAATCGCCTTTAGCTCTCTTTCTTCTAAACTGTCAGCTGACGTTAGATCGCATCTGACTATATTTATTAAAAATTGTCAGCTCACGATAGATCGCCTCTAACAATATTTCTTACAATTTGCCAGTTCACGAATAAATCGTCTTTAGCTTTCTTTTTTCTAAACTGTCATCTGACGTTAGATCGCCTGTGACAATATTTATTTAAAATTGTCAACTCACGATAGATCGCCTCTGACAATATTTCTTACAATTTGCCAGTTCACGAATAAATCGTCTTTATCTTTCTTTTTTCTAAACTGTCATCTGACGTTAGATCGCCTGTGACAATATTTATTTAAAATTGTCAACTCACGATAGATCGCTTCTGACAATATTTCTTACAATTTGCCAGTTCACGAATAAATCGCCTTTAGCTCTCTTTCTTCTAAACTGTCAGCTGACGTTAGATCGCCTCTGACTATATTTATTTAAAATTGTCAACTCACGATAGATCGCCTCTGACAATATTTCTTACAATTTGCCAGTTCACGAATAAATCGTCTTTAGCTCTCTTTTTTCGAAACTGTCAGCTGACGTTAGATCGCCTCTGACTATATTTATTAAAAATTGTCAGCTGACGTTAGATCGCCTCTGGCTTGTCTTATTCTATATTGCCAGTCCACGAGGAAACTGCCTCTGGCTTGAAGACAAGAATAAGAATTTTCTAATGCCAGTCCACGAGAAAACTGCCTCTGGCTTGTCTTATTCTATATTGCCAGTCCACGACGAAACCGCCTCTGGCTTGAAGACAAGAATAAGAATTTTCTAATGCCAGTCCACGAAAAAACCGCCTCTGGCTTGTCTTATTCTATTTTGCCAGTCCACGACGAAACCGCCTCTGGCTTGAAGACAAGAATAAGAATTTTCTAATGCCAGTCCACGAGAAAACCGCCTCTGGCTTGTCTTATTCTATATTGCCAGTCCACGAGAAAACCGCCTCTGGCTTGTCTTATTCTATATTACCAGTCCACGAAGAAACCGCCTCTGGCTTGAAGACAAGAATAAGAATTTTCTAATACCAGTCCACGAGAAAACCGACTCTGGCTTGTCTTATTCTTTATTGTAAGATACTTTTATTACGTCATATGCTCTATGTATATATATAATGTATATTATATGCTCCATATTATCTATATTCATATCAAAATATCTTTTTAAGAAATTGACATCATTTTGTATACTTTTTTTACAATAAATGTATATGATATATGCCATATTTTTTATTTCTGAAGCATGAAATATAAAGATATTTTTATTTTTTTATGTCTATCATTTGTAAAAAAATCTTGATAAAAGAAACAACATTAATTTTGCGACATGCAATAATCTGTTTTATTATATGCTTTTTTTAAATATTTACAATTGGCCTTATTTTATGTGATTAACTTGGTATTTAAAATACGTATCAAAATCGAAAATGTATTTCTATTACAGTAGAAACGAAACATTCTTGTCTTACAACAGAGAGAAATGGCAAAATATAATATTGTCTAAAGTACAGTCCAATAAAAACTGTTAAAATTGAACATTTTATAAAACCACTGTGATTCATGAAAAATCAGAACTATTATTTCAAAAATATAGACATATTTCGACTGTGTGTTTTAAACTGCACTACACATTCAAAATTCACAGAATAAATTTATTTCTGCAAAGTTGTGTATAATGTCAGTGGAAAAGTGATTTATTTGTTGTTACATATACATGATATTTTACCATTCCTCTCTGGTGTAAAACTACAATGTTTTCTTTCTACTAAATTAGAAATTAATTTTATATTTTGATGTGTATTTTAGATATCAAGGTAAACGCATAAAATAAGGCTAATTGTAAGTATTTAAAAGAAGTATATATTGAAACAGATTATTGCAAGTCACAAAATTAATATTTATTTTATCAAGATTTTTTTACAAGTGATACATACAAAAAACTAAAAATACCTTTATATTTCATGCTTTATAAATAAGTTATATGACATATACATTTATTATAAAAATATATACAATATACAAAATGATATTAACTTTTTACATAGATACTTTGATGTGAATATACATAATATTGAGCACATAATATACATAATATAAACACATGAAGCACATGAATAAAAGTATTTTACAGAAATTAGAATATGAATGTATGTAACTAAATAATATAAATGTTTGCACAAATGTTGCAAAATTTATGTATAATACATACACTTTTTTATCCTTCAGAGTGCCTTTAACCCATTTTTTTTAGCCGGGTTTCGTAGCACATAACACAAACACACACACACACACACGCACAACTAACACCATGGAGGTAAAGGAGAGAGCATTAGGTTGTACCTTTGACTATAGAAACATGGACTGCTAGTGTTCCCCCCCTTTTCCCATTGAAGCAATGTTAAACAGATGTAATCACGGACTTAGGAATATAGGGACAGAGCACCAGGCCAGTTTGTAGGCCGATTTGGTGTTGCGGGAAACGGAAGAGGGGAGTATAAGTTCAGCGCCTCCTACTGTGCACGCAAACTAACAAACCCGCCAACCTTCAAATTGATAAGGACATCGCACACAAAATGACATAACTGCATATGCATAGCATAAAATCGTTTCAACCAAGCATCTAGTATAGCATCTAGTATAAAGGCGTCATAGATCACTCACTTGAATGCTCATTGGTCAAGACGGTGTTATGCTATGCATATGCAGTTGTCATTTTATGTGCGATGGCCTATATAATTGAACAGTTTTATTTGTATCGTGTATGTACGTTGATAGATACTTCTTAATATTGAAATTGTATAAGGGAAATAGAAATTTAGGAAATAATATTAGTATTCGAAAAAATAATAACAATAAATAAATACATATGAATTTTTTATAAGATATTTATTATAATTTGTCATATTTAAAATACATTTTTTACATGCCTTTGAAAAGAACAAGTTTATTTAATTTGTGTCTTTCGCTTTTCGCTGAATCATTTGACTTTAATCCTACATAAAATAATCTTATTTTTATATATTTTTGGGCCACCGCTTTGCACAGCTGTATCCTGTGATTTTCAAATGGAGATTGATCATTTGAATGATGTACTAAATTATCAAAAATAGTACGATTATCTTTGATATGAAATAGTACAGCAGTCAAAAGCTAATCCCCATTAAAACGTTTAAACATAAATTTACCTCCTGATTCATATAATGCTTGTTTAATAACATTTTCAGCCAATCGACAAATCTTAAATGTATCTTGGGATGGATATATTAATACACCACGAGTTTTTTGCTTAATTAAACCGTTCCGCAAACAATCATGATCTCCGTATAATGCTGCAATACATATTTCACAATAAATTGATGCCTTCAATTTTCTAATGACAAATCCTGCAATGTACGCAATGATTTGCTCAGAAAATTCGGAAACTACTCTAATGTCTGGATAATAGCTGTGATCGTTAATTATAGTCGATTTGTTGGTTGTATAATTCAGCATTTACTGTCGGAGTTGAACAATTAATGATTTGCGATGGGCTTTTTTTGACTGTTACATGTAGAATAGAGATTGTTTCTAATTCGATGCAATTTCCATTACTTGATCTCAATTCGGAATGAATTAAAGTTTTTTTGAAAGCGCTCTTAAATTGTCTAGCGGTAGGGTTGTTATTGCTCCCTCCACATAAACGAATGCATCCAAAATACATGTATAAAATCTTTGTTAAATATAATTTCAAAATACAGAAACAACGAATAATCTTGAAGGGAAACTCATTTATACATATCTCAAAGAAAAGACTGTAACAATTTATTCACTCATTGAGTTGACTAAGTAATATTCTTAAGACACAACATATATATTAACATAATAGAATACGTTAAATCATATAAATGCAAGTACATATAAAATACAATATAATCAACGCACGATCAACAAAAGCGCATAAATGAAATATTCACATTAGTGTGTATTGCATAATGTAATCAAATCAAATTCACTCACCAAACTGGAAGAATTGATATGGTATCTTAGAATTAATTAAGAGACAATTTTTGATATTTCCTTGACGGTATAGAGACTCAGCAACTGAATAATAAGCATGAACTCTTTTTGCGTATATCAATATGTAGAACTGAAAATAAGGATGCTATTACGGCTATATGGTGATTCCTGAAAATAAAGAGAAGTAAAGAAAGCCGCACAGAGCGTGTTCAAATTATAACTGTTAAACCCGTTAAATAAGAAAACAACTATATTATCAAATATGCCACCTTGGCAATGAACTAATGCAATTGTCATTTAGACAATACCAGATAATACGAGAGGTGCAAGGTCACCTAAACAATTCAAAATTATACGAATGATACGGCTTGACGCCGTGACTATGCAATTTTATAATTAGTGCAACTTGCCAATTTGGCAATGCAATCAATACAAATAGTGCAGCTTATCCCTTTGGCAATGCAATTAATACAAATAGTGCAGCTTACCCCTTTGGCAATGCAAGTCTTACTAGCAAGATCTTAGCAATAAACCGTAAGTGTCACGAGGGCCGATCCAATATGGCCGCAGAATTTTAGCATCACGTTTACACTGATCTGTAATGCCCGAACAAGCATGCAATGAAGATTGCGTGATACAAGGCCACTTTGGCTGTTACGATATCGAAATGATATCGCTGTGCCTCTGATTCCATCAAACGGTCTCGTTGTCAGTAAGAATGACAACGAGATGAGGGTGGGACTGGTGTCCGATGGAATGGATTCCCACGCCTTACAGGCCTATTACCACAGAGCGCACAACAACGATTGTGATACGGACCCTTTGCCCGTAAATCTCTTAGAGATACCGAATCAAACTATTTCACGACGCAATAATCGTGATACTATCAATGCACTGTAAAGATCTATATACTAAAGCTAAATAATCATCCAAAAACCACTCGATACACGAGCGCGAAAAGCAGGCTCCCACGCCACTTCCCGTTACCAATTGTCTTTTTTAGACTTCCGGCCTCACGGAAGTCCGCGCCGCTCTCGCTCGCGCCGCTGCAGCGGGCGCCGCCTATACACCTTTTTTTGTTTCCAAACATTCCGCCCGCCTTCGTTAACAACCGCTAACGAACTAATGAGTGTTATGAGAGTCGATTGAAAGAATACAAAGTTTTGCAATTGGTCTTTTTAACTCAGATGTTTGAGTTTTGACCGTGACAACTCGTACGAGACCGTCCGCACCAGGATGAACTTGTATAACTCGTCCCAATGGCCACTTCGCTGGTGGAAAACGCTCATCTATCACCAGCACCATGTTGCCTTCAGCTATCGATGGGCTTGACTGATTCCACTTATAGATAGATTGATAACGCTGAAGATACTCTGATGACCATCGTGTCCAAAAGGAGTCCAGCATCTTTCTTAACAGTTGCCATCGAGATAGGCGTGATGTGTTTTCATTATTTAGAGAAGGTTCAGGTAGAACGGTTGGAGTGCAGCCCAACAGAAAATGACCAGGTGTCAAAACTGTGAGATCGTCAGGATCGTCCGTTAGAGGACATAACGGCCTTGAATTAAGAACTGCTTCGATCTGTATTAGAAGCGTGTTCAGTTCTTCGTATGTGAGCAACGTGTCTCCAATGATCCTTTTAAAATGAAATTTCATGGATTTGACTCCCGCCTCCCATTTACCTCCAAAGTGAGGAGCGGATGGAGGATTAAACTTCCAATGAGTACCGTCTTTCGCCAGTAAGGTTGCCAAATGTTGAGCCTCCTTGGTTGCGGCGTTAAAGAGCCGTTGAAGCTCTGCGTCTGCTCCCTTGAGGTTTGTACCGCAATCACTAGTAAGGGTAGCGCAGACTCCTCTTCTACCTGTAAACCTTTTGTATGCTGCTATGAAACCATCGGTAGAGTAATCGGTGACCAATTCTAGATGTACCGCAGAGGTAGCAAAGCATACAAAAAGAGCAACATACGCTTTGTAAGTGCGTGCATTCTTTCCTTTCCAAGTCTTGATAATAAGGGGACCTGCATAGTCTACCCCAGAATGCAAGAACGGCCGTGAAGGCGTGACTCTTTCAGGAGGCAATTGTCCCATCAGTTGTTGTGCTCTTTGTTGTCTGAACCTAGCACACTTGACGCACTTGATAATGTGACGTCGCACCGAAGCTCGACCACCAATGATCCAGAATTCTTCTCTAATGAAGGAGGTTGTAATTTGAGTTCCTCCATGAAGCGATCTAAGATGAGCTTCATTTACTACCAGTGAAGAGAAGCTTGAATCCTTCGGCAATATTGCAGGATGCTTAGTAGCGTAGGATAACCTCGATGATCGAAGGCGTCCGCCCACTCGTAGGATGCCCATTGCATCTATGAATGGTGTAAGCCGTATAAGTGAGTTGGATTTAGGCAATACTTGGTTTTCTGATAAAAGATACAATTCACGTTGAAATGCAGAGCGTTGAACTTCTTTGATCCAGAATTGTTTCGCCAGATTTAACTCTGTTGGAGTAATAGAAATTGAACCGATCGGGTCGGGAATTCGTTTAAACTTCGATAACGCTCTTTGACACGTGACAGTAATACGTAACAATCTGTTGAGGCTTGAATATCGATCAAGTAGCTCCCAAGGTTGTGATGAATTTGCCTGGGTACTATGGACCTTGAGAGGTCGCTCTTCTAGTTGATCTCCTGTGAGCTCTTGTTGTGAAGCAGAAGGCCAATGATGTGGTGATTGCAAAAGCCATGTCGGGCCATGCCACCAAGTTCTCATTTCGGCGAGTTGAATGGGAGTAATCCCACGTGTGGCGAGGTCAGCAGGATTTTCTGTACCAGGAACAAGGTTCCACTTGGCAGAAGGTAGTGTATCTTGAATGAAGTACACCCTATTTTGTACGAATTCCTTCCATCTTGATGGATGACTTGTGACCCAAGTGAGAGTAATAGCGGAGTCTGTCCATAAATAAACCTTTGTGTCTATCCTACCAAGGATACGTAATACTTGACACATCAATTTCACTAGGAGAACCGCTCCTGAAAGTTCTAAACGAGGTATAGTTTGTCTTTTCAGAGGAGCAACCTTCGTTTTTGAACATACAAACTGAATGACAACTTGTCCTTCAGTAGAAATACTTCGGCTATAGACAACTGCAGCTATGGCGTCGGAGGACGCGTCGCAAAATCCGTGAATTTCCAGAGAGAATGCAGAGGTAGTACCAATCCATCTTGGAAACTTGAGTTTATTCATATCTTGACAGCTATTGACGAACTTGGTCCATTTATTGCCTACTCGGGGAGGTAATGGTTGATCCCACTCGATCTTCATCGTCCATAGTTCTTGGATTAATATTTTTGCTGCTACTGTAACAGGTGACAGAAAGCCGAGTGGATCGAATATCTTTGCTATAGTAGAAAGCATAATCCTTTTAGTGATGATTTCCGTTGCAACTGGACCCAGTTGGAAATCAAAGACATCCTTATTTGGATTCCACAGTAAACCGAGGGAGTGTATCACAAGATCGTCGCTGATCTTAACATTGCGTGAACTAAGACAATTCTCCGGTGGAATAAAGCTCAAAATGTTAGCGTCATTACTAACCCACTTTTGCAGCGGAAAACCGCCCGCCATGCAGAGACGGTTTACCTGAATAACACGTTCTTGAGCTTCTGTTATTGTATCAGCACCTCCGAAAATGTCGTCTACATAACGACCTTGTGTCATTGTAGAGACAGCTTGAGGAAATCTATGTCCTTCATCTTCAGTGAGTTGTTGAATGACTCGTAGGGCCTGAAAAGGCGCACACACCAGACCGTATGTAACCGTTGTAAGTTCATAAGGAACAATTTCTTGATTCTGATTATTCCAGAAGATGCGTTGATGCCTCCAGTGATTAGGATGCACCTTTATTTGTCTGAACATCTTTTCGATGTCAGCAGAAAAGACGTAACGAAACTGTCTAAACCAAAGCAGTACATTGAATAAATCCACTTGTAACTTGGCTCCTAAATGGAGAAGATCATTCAAAGAATAACCTGAGGTGGTTGGACTCGATCCATTAAAGACAACTCTCAACTTAGTTGTAAGACTATTCTCTTTCCAGATACCGTGATGAGGAAGGTAATAGGCATATGAAGGTTCTGCTAATGAATCAGGCACCTGTCTCATATGTCCCAATCTTTGATACTCAGACATGAACTCCGTATAAGTCTGTGCATACTTTTGATCTTTTGCACAACGTCGTATCAATTTGTTGTGGAGAAGGGCTGCCTTGTGTCTTGAGTCGCCTAATCTCTCAACTGATTTCTTGAAGGGCAGTTTAACAACATATCTCCCTCGTGAGTCCCTTGAATGTGTGTCTTGGAAGTGTTTTTCACACTCCTGTTCCTCTGGTGTCAAGGACGAGCGATGTGCTGTTGGAACCGATTCTAGTTCCCAAAATCTTTGCATAAGAAGACAGAGTTCCTTATCACATGAGATATGATAACTCTGCAATCGTCGATGAGAAACCTCTTTGCCTGTTGGACCTGAGATAATCCAGCCTAACGTTGTGGATTGAGCAATAGGTGAGTTCACTTGACCTTTGACGACTCCCTCATTTAAAATCTGTCCGTATACATCAGCCCCCAACAGGAGATCTATTGGACCTGGCGTTGAGAACAGAGGGTCTGCTAGCTGTAGCCCTTTCAGATGAAGCCATGAATTTTGACAAATTTCCCTTGCAGGTATTGTTGTAGTAAGACTAGGCAGAACGTGTGCTGAGATAACCGCCTCAAATCTTGAATCAAAATGTGGCTTTATTTTGAAACGAACAATTCCTTTAGTTGTGTTAGAGGGTTGAGCACCAATTCCAACCAAAGGTACTGAAGAACGTTGACGTGACAGTCTGAGTCGTTGAGCCAGTCTTTCTGTTATTAATGAGATTTCAGAGCCTTGGTCTAGGAGCAGTCTTGCCTTTGTAGTATTTCCTTCAAGGCTACTAACTTGAACTTGAGCCGTTGCTAAAAGCGTTTGAACTTGGAATGTGCTATGATGGGCATTTGAATATAGCACTTGAGCCTCAGTTGGTTTAGCCATAGAGTTGTCTAAGGACTTGGTAGCCTTTTCTCCGTCTACCTTGCTTGTGGCAACTTGAGCTATATCCGTGTGTATTGAAGTGTGATGCCTTTTCCCACACTTCTTACACCTTCTTGTAGTAGGACAATTTAAAACCCGATGAGATCCTAAACAGTTGTAACACAGTTTGTGTTTGGCAATTATCGAGAGCTTTTGTGTACGTGTCTTAGTAGAGTATTGCTTGCACAAAGCGGTGTAGTGATTACCATTGCAAATGGCACAATTGTTATCACTATGGATCTTATCCTCTTTAGACTTTCCCTGAAAGTGAGCCTTGACAGCGTTGAAATGAGGATCCGATTTTCCAATCCTTGATCTTTCATAAGCTTGAAGTGTCCGCAATCGAGTTATAAGGAACCCAATGTGTGTGTGTGTGTGTGTGTGTGTGTGTGTGTGTGTGTGTGTGTGAATTGAGTCCATGTAGGTGGATCCGTCGAGCTTCCCAGAAAGAGCTCCCATGCTTTGACTGATTCAGAATGAAGTCGTTGTGTTGCCACAAATACCAAGAAATCATCCCACTGTGAAACCGGTCGGTCTAAGGCTTCCAAGGAACGATATATTTGTAGTAAGTTTGTATATAATTGCTCCAACTCGCGTGCCGATTCCTTAGATATTCGTTTCAGGTTCAGGAGCGAATGTAGCGCTGCATTCACTAGCAAGCGTTTGTTCTCATAGAATGAACTCAGAGTTGTCCAAGCTCCTTCAAAATTGTCACCACTGAGCGTTGTGTTTTTGAGGTGATGAGCAGCAGAACCAACTAAGCTTGTTTTTAGATACTGTAGTTTTTCAACAGCCGTCAGCGTTGATTGATTCAGGACCAAGGATTTAAACAAGTCCTTAAATGATAGCCAGTCAGAAGGCGTACCATTAAACTTCGGAAGATCTATCCGAGGTAACCTTGCTGGATATGAAAAGGTCGGAATGCTTGATGACGTCGGGTTTGACGATTGAGTAGATGTACTTCCGTTCCCAATTCCTTGTTCAGAATCCAATAAGGATTGTATTCTTCCACTGTTGACTGTATAATTTTTAAGTGTAGTAGCGAAGAGATCTTCAGTGAAGTAAATATGTTCCTTAATCTGACCTCTTTCCTCTTTATCCAATTGCGCTATTGCTATATTGATAGCATCATGTGTGACCGTAAACCTATGCCAGTCCTTATCGAGTACATTAAGTCTCAATTGTATTTCGTGATAGGAAATATGTGTTAAACCATGTTCAATCAATTCATCATAAGCATTGAATATAAACTTTGTCAACTCAACCTGATATTCTAAGCGACGTTCGATATGAGAGAGCCTCATCTTTATATCTGTGTTCCGTATCCGGCTCGAAGGACCAAAAAATGTATAAAATCTTTGTTAAATATAATTTCAAAATACAGAAACAACGAATAATCTTGAAGGGAAACTCATTTATACATATCTCAAAGAAAAGACTGTAACAATTTATTCACTCATTGAGTTGACTAAGTAATATTCTTAAGACACAACATATATATTAACATAATAGAATACGTTAAATCATATAAATGCAAGTACATATAAAATACAATATAATCAACGCACGATCAACAAAAGCGCATAAATGAAATATTCACATTAGTGTGTATTGCATAATGTAATCAAATCAAATTCACTCACCAAACTGGAAGAATTGATATGGTATCTTAGAATTAATTAAGAGACAATTTTTGATATTTCCTTGACGGTATAGAGACTCAGCAACTGAATAATAAGCATGAACTCTTTTTGCGTATATCAATATGTAGAACTGAAAATAAGGATGCTATTACGGCTATATGGTGATTCCTGAAAATAAAGAGAAGTAAAGAAAGCCGCACAGAGCGTGTTCAAATTATAACTGTTAAACCCGTTAAATAAGAAAACAACTATATTATCAAATATGCCACCTTGGCAATGAACTAATGCAATTGTCATTTAGACAATACCAGATAATACGAGAGGTGCAAGGTCACCTAAACAATTCAAAATTATACGAATGATACGGCTTGACGCCGTGACCATGCAATTTTATAATTAGTGCAACTTGCCAATTTGGCAATGCAATCAATACAAATAGTGCAGCTTACCCCTTTGGCAATGCAATTAATACAAATAGTGCAGCTTACCCCTTTGGCAATGCAAGTCTTACTAGCAAGATCTTAGCAATAAACCGTAAGTGTCACGAGGGCCGATCCAATATGGCCGCAGAATTTTAGCATCACGTTTACACTGATCTGTAATGCCCGAACAAGCATGCAATGAAGATTGCGTGATACAAGGCCACTTTGGCTGTTACGATATCGAAATGATATCGCTGTGCCTCTGATTCCATCAAACGGTCTCGTTGTCAGTAAGAATGACAACGAGATGAGGGTGGGACTGGTGTCCGATGGAATGGATTCCCACGCCTTACAGGCCTATTACCACAGAGCGCACAACAACGATTGTGATACGGACCCTTTGCCCGTAAATCTCTTAGAGATACCGAATCAAACTATTTCACGACGCAATAATCGTGATACTATCAATGCACTGTAAAGATCTATATACTAAAGCTAAATAATCATCCAAAAACCACTCGATACACGAAGAGCGCGAAAAGCAGGCTCCCACGCCACTTCCCGTTACCAATTGTCTTTTTAGACTTCCGGCCTCACGGAAGTCCGCGCCGCTGCAGCGGGCGCCGCCTATACACCTTTTTTTGTTTCCAAACAATACAATTCGATATGGTCCTGAGATATTTTATAAGTCGGAATGTATTTAAATTCGGTACTATCTCTGCACACATCCTGAAATAAACCTTTTAAACTTTCAATGCATAATATAAATCCTAAAAAGCCCATTTTACGCCTACTCTGAACTACCAATTTTTCATCCGTGGTTCTTAAACCAAAAATGTACGCTTTACATTCATTTAATTTTTGTATAATAGCTGTACTGTTTTCTAAATTAATTGCTTTTTTGAATCCGACTGATCTAAGATTTTTTGAATTGAATATATCAAAGAGATCGTTGAAAATATTTATAAATTCCGAAGTTGCCGCAGAATTTTGAAATTCATGTAATTGTAGGTCTTTTTCGCATACTTTCAATGCATCAGCTACAGATTTACTGAAAACCTGAGCAGCAAATCGTACTTTCATTTTTTGTAAATGATAATTGATGTGCGTTTGTCTAAGTTTATTACCTAAATGTAATCCTTCCTTTTCTTGAAATTCGTGTAATAGCTGAATGAATTTCCACGAAATGTGTTCCCCGCGTTCATTTAAAAACCATTTCATATCGCCAAAAGCGTTACGAATTAATTTTATTGCATGACAAGGATCAAGAAAGATAAACACTTTCTCTTTGGTCACGGGATGAGAAAACCATGTCTGTAACATATCAAAATTTAGTAGATTTTTCTGTAACAATTTAGCCATAGCAATATTAATAGGTGCTCCATCAAATGTTAAGCATTTTACTTTTATAGAAGCTTCATGCAACATTGTTAAGGCTTGTAAAACGAGATTTCGCTTCTGTTCTGCATTTATACCATTTATAAAAAAGTACCCAATAGGTATTTTCCATGCACCATTCATGCAAACAAATAAAAAAACCAAAGCGTCTTTCGCTAGGCATTCTTTATCACTTTCAATATTTGTACCCATATCAGTATAACCGCAAAACTGTTTCCCATCATACTCAATATGCTGTCTAATAGACATTTCATCAAACATTAATGTGCCTATTAAAGCGTAAGGAGTATTTTTAGCACGTTCCCTTATACTTTCAAAAGCTTTAAAACAAAAACCAGGATTGCCATCGATACATTGGTACCATCGAGAAAGTGTTTTTACATGAGGTAGGCAAGAATTAAAATAGTTACGAACATAATTATAAGCCTTAGGTGAGTAATAATGCAATGTCAAT
Organism: Linepithema humile; assembly: GCF_040581485.1. Taxonomy (NCBI): domain Eukaryota; kingdom Metazoa; phylum Arthropoda; class Insecta; order Hymenoptera; family Formicidae; genus Linepithema; species Linepithema humile. The sequence continues at coordinate 12,271,805 of NC_090134.1, read as the reverse complement.
GCAAACAATCTCAATTCAGGTGAATAAATTTGCGGAACTGTCTCTTTCTTACCTTTTTTAATGGCTCGTTTTAAGAAATGGGCATTAGAAGAACTGATATCTTTCAAGATATCCACTTGATGTTCATCCAAATACTTTTCTTGCAAAGTATGTAGTATCTCTACTATTGAAGCAATTTTTTTCTCTTGTCGCTGAACTTTTTGCTTTAATGCTGATACTGTCTTCGAATGTTGTTGTGCCTGCTCTTTCAACATCTCCCGCAACGTAGTTTTGCATGGTGAGTTAAAATGAAAATTAGGCGAAACAGCTGTTGCTTTGTCCACTTTAAATCGGTTAGGTGATATCGATGTTGATTTTGTTTGACAATGTTGTATATCTGACTCAGTCTCTGCAATAATAAGTTCAATATTAGTTTATATTATATTTCAATATTTTACATCACTCATTCCTACTTAACTTACACTCGCTTAAACATGACATTTATATTTAACATTTTATTTATATACTCACTTATTTCTTCCTCATCAAATCGGCATCGTTTTGGTGAAAATGTTTCTTCACTGACATTAACTGTGATTTCCTGTTGGTCCACCTTATAAGGATATGATAAATTAGAAGATACAGTAACTTCTTCACTAAACTCTTTGGATGCATTTTCGATTTCGATTTCAGTCTCATTATTGTTATCACTTACTTCCATTAAAGTAGTATGTGGCTGTAAATGAATTATTTGATTTGCAATAATAAACTGAACAGCATTGTTCGGTATAACGCCTCAATTGTATACTTACAAATGGAATACTGTTTGGTTTAAGGTGAACTCTATTTACCGATCTTCTGTCAAACGCTTCTTTTTCAAAATGTTCTGAACATAAAACTGGTATACTTGATAACATTGCTTCGGTTAATCCAATATTAGTGAGCCATATTTTCCGCGTGGCTTCACATTTTGGAAATCTAAAATACATGCATATAAAAAATAAAGTTGAGTGTTTACAAAAATTTGGAAAATATAACTGAAGAGTATAAAACACAATTATTATATTTTATTTTTTTTATTGTTAACTGATTTTTAATTTATAAGAAAGGTACCTATTATTTATTTTTCTACATTTTTTACTCACCTATGAAATGTTACCTTATTGCTACATGCTTTTCTTCCTGATTTGTTGGAACAGTTTTTTATTGCACATTTTACCATTGTGCTTGCACAATATATAGTTATTTCCAAAAAACTGAAAATTTCGTTTTTCGCTGATGTTATCGTTCACAATATAACGTAACAATGTACATAAATATGTCGAGGCTAGGTTAGCGCGTGAAAATGTAGTTACAGAAAAAATACGGTACACAGTAGGTGGCGTTGTTACTAATCATTCCCCTTTCGTCTTTCCCAACACCCCGCAACTTTTGTGCTCTGTCCCTATATTCCTAAGTCCGTGGATGTAATGGACATCTCTAACGATATTAGCTCCGCCTTTTGCCCAAAAAGCGGGAAATTCAAATGTAAAATATCTGAGAATAAGTAAAGGTTAAATATAAAAACAATATCATTATTATTACAGACTTAATAATTTTATTATAAAGAAAGAAATAATGTTATAACGTTATTATAAAAATAAAATAAACGTAAATGCATCGTAACGTTATAATATAAAATAATAAAATAATAAAATAATAAAGATGTGTTTACTTTGTTGGTGTTAAGTTATTTTTAGATTTGTTCATTCTTTTTGGATCAAGATCTTGACTACTTGGAGACATTTCTGTCGTTATTTCTCTGGCTTCGATATATTCCGATTCAATTAGGCATTGATCATCATTGATCACATCTGTACTTAGCAATGGAATTTCTGGCGTTGCTGGTAATATTTCTATTCTGTAATTTACAATAATTATACTAATAGATTTACTAAATAATATATGTTATAAATGTTCACTGTAATTGTAATTATATTAATTGTATTACGTTTGTTCTTGGGCACGTGGAAAAATAGATGGAATAGAATTTGATTTTAATCGAAATTGTTCATAACCGAAACGTTCTATACACTCTGATGTAAAGTGTAAAATGTAGATACGACTACTTTTCGGTACATTTCGTGCACTTTCTTGTTTATTTAAAGTTACTAATGCTTCGATCCACTTCTCCTTAAAACTTGGATTGCTCGGAAATCTATTATTTATATGTATGTAATTATTCTCTCGAATTATATAAACATCACGTTATTTTATTAAGATATTTAATATGTTTATTATAATATGCGACAAGACAAAATAAAAACACTAAAATAGTATGTAAATGAATAATAATAACTTAAATTATTAATACTTTGACATTAAAAGTTAAAATTTCAGTGAGAATGTTTCGACAAAATAATGTAATAAAATTATAGTTAATAATATTCTTTGTTAAATTTTCTTAAATTCATCGAGAACGGTCGTTGTGAAAAGTCGAATCACTAGCAAGCATTATTTGTAAATGTTATCGCGCTAAATTCTATAAACACCGTTCTCCGCGTACTTATTTGCGCGCTTTTTTTGTTGTTATCGCGCCGACTTCGAGTTCGCATTACAAAGGACTCATATGTCCTCTATATTTATATGTATACTCTCGCTTTATCGGTACTTTAGATATCATAAATCTATCGAAACTGTTCCCCCTCCTTATGTCTGTTTGTCAAAATTCACGGCTTGCCGTCTGCAGACGGCAGCAGTCGTCTCTCAGCGTTCGAAAGAAATAAATCGATTTACACGACAAGTTCTCCTCTAATCACCTTCCTATCTCGAGATATTTCGACGGCGCCAGTGCCGGAATCTCGCGTATCTCTCAACAGAGATAGATACTGATTTCTTCATTGATTTAAGCAGATAAATATTTTTACTTCGTAAACTACACATTTTAGAAAGTATTCTAGTATTATACAGATTAGAATCACACAAACTATAATATACCCAAAAAATCGCAAACTGGTATCATTATCGTCATGTTGACGTTTATATTTTGAACTATTGCACCTTTCCACAAAACAATAACAACCCATTTTTTAATTGTATAAAATAAATAAACTGATGAGGACTCCGGCTGTTGATCGTTTTCGATCATGCTTTGTATTGTGTGACGCATGTGACGTCATGATATTTTAGTTCTTGGGTAAGGGCCATGGTGGCGTTGTTCATTACACTCTTATTTCACTACTAGCAGTCCATGTTTCTATAGTCAAAGGGTTGTACTATGGGCAAAGGGAATTTTTAGTGGGGAAGAGAGATAAGCCTTCAGCCATCTTGATAGGCGACATTAGTGCTGCCATCTATCATTACTTTGACGTATTACATATCAGTTTTATATGTTAAAATACAGAAATATAGAATATATATATATTGTTTATAGTTTATATATTATTTATTCTCCTGCAAATAATATTAATTTATTATAATAATGTCTTTTACTTATAGTAATATCTGTTGTTTTTCCAATATAAAAATAACGAGTTTTAACATGTTTTAATATTACACTTTTTACTAATTGCACTCTACGACAAGTTAAAGCATTTTGATCATTTAAGTGAGTGATCAACTCTGTAAATATATTATTTATATTTAAATTACTTAACACGCAATATGCTATATAATTGGCGTTATATGTATTAGAGATAATAGTACGCTGTTCTTTAGTATAAAAACGGATAACTTTTTCTGTTTCTTTACAAATATTTACAACACTTTGTGAGAGATAAAATAATGAACTTCTATCTTTTAAACGGATTAAAGTGCCCGTTTTGCTATTATCTGTTAAAGATTGAACGCATATTTCACAAATAATATGCTTTGTTAAATATTTAACAATAAAACCTGCTATATAAATTATAATTTCTTGGGAATATTCGGATAATGAAAGATTGTTAACAGATAACGTATATGGATGATCAATCTCAAGCACTGTATTATTTGTATTTATATATTTATTATACTCGTACTCATAATCAATCATACGACTAACAGATGACGTTATGTTTATTACTTCCTCTGGTTTTGATGCTGTTAAGATTGGTACATGTGCAAGTTCAATGCAATTTCCTGTTGTTGCACTTTTAATTTGCGCTCTTACAAGTACTCTTTTAAATGCCGTTTTAAATAATCTAGCACTTGGATTATTATTTTGCCTTCCAAATGCTCTAATGCATCCAAAAAATAGCTCAAGATGATCTTGACTTAGTTGATATAGTGGTGTATACGGAAGAAGTGATTTGCTTTGGCAAACATCCTGATACAACACTTTCAAATTTTCTATATTAATCAAAAACCCTAAAAAACCTGTTTTTCTATTGGAATTTACTAACAACTGTCCATCTTTCAATCTTAAAGTTAATAAATATTGCTTACACTCTTCTAGTTTATTAAAAATAACGTGACTATTATCTGGATTTATCGGACATTCATAAAATTTTTGTCTCAAGTTTTTAGAATTAAATATATCAAATAAGTCGTTTATCATATTAAGATATTCTTCTGTTGCTTCGGAATCTCTAAACTTATCTAACTGTAATACAGTCCTGCACATTTTAAGAGCGTTTGCAACAGATGCACTGCACACCTGAGCAGCGAAACGTACATTCATTTTCTTCTTGTGGTATTGTATATGTTGTTGCCGCAATTTATTGCCAAGATGTAAACCTTCATTTTGTTGAAGTTTGTGCAAGGCAACAATGTGATCCCATTTAATCATCTGCCCTTTGCTGTTAACAATACATTTATAATCACCCAAAGTATTCCTCAATAATTTTAACATATGACATGCATCTAAGAATATATGGACTTTATCACTTAAAACTGGATGCTCAAAATATCCTTGCATGCACTTAGGATTAGTAATATTGCACTTTAAGAGACGTATCATGCTAAAATTATTTGCAGCGCCGTCGCATGTTAGTGATTTTATGCATATTCCGGTATTATGTAAAAGTGATAAACATTGCATAACTAAATTTGTCTTTTGTTCTCCAGTTATACTATTAATTAAAAAATATCCTACTGGTATCTTCCACATTTCGTTTACACCTACAACTAAAAATACTAATGCCTCTTTTGCAATACTGTGCTCTTCACTAGCAATATTATCACCCATATCACATTTTCCACAAAATTTTTGACCATCAAACTCGATTTGTTGTCGTATTGCCATTTCATCCATTATTAAAGCACCAAATAACAAGTGATTTGTTTTGCTCACTCGTTCTTTGATAAATGCTAAAGCTTCTTTATTAAAGCCTGGTTCTCCATTAACACAACAATACCATTTATATAATGTTTTCGGATGTGGCAGACACGAGTTGAAAGATTCTCTAACAAAGGAATATGCTCGAGGTGAATAATAGTGTAATGTCAGAGCAAATGTACGTAATTCAGGCGAATACTTTTGACTTAGTGATTTTCTCTTTGATTTATACACTACACGTTTTAATAAATGTACATTCCCAATATTGATACCTCTTAAATTGTAGAGTTGCTCTTCTTCTAAGAATTTTTTTTGCTTTATAGCTTCCAATATATTTTTCAGTGACGCTATCTTTTTTTTCATGCGTCTTGTTTTTTGTGTAAGAATTTTTATCCGTAGATTGTACTTTTCTTTCGTTCTTTTTAATTCTTCTCTTAACTGTTTTTTGCTGAGTGAATTATAAATTTTACATGGAGATACCGAAGTAGCTCTTGATATTTTCGGAGATAACTGTGCATCAGTTTCTTGCGTAAAATGTTGCGCATCAGGAGCTATAAAAAAATTCACAATACATATTTTTTTAAGTCATATAACAACAATAAGATTCTCTCTCTTACAAAATATAAATATTTCAAGAAATATAATTATTTTATACAATATATTACTTTTAAATTATAACATCTTACCAATGACATTACTGCTTCTCTTTTTTTTATTAGTTGTTTCTTCGCATACAAGCATTTCCATCTGTAAACATCAAATCAAAATTAATAATGTATGCATAATAAGAATTCTATTTCTCATTTTTCTACTTTGTTGTTAAGTAAACAGAAACAATTAAATGTTTCATACATTTCAAATATGTAATATCCACTTACATTAAAAGCATCAATATTTTGTATTGTATCCATTTGTTCCGTAAATATATTTTCTGCTTGCAAGTCTAGAATACTTTGTGTGTGATACTCATTATCAGATAATGACTTTTCTGATGTAACTGTACATTTTTTTATATATATTTGTTCTATACATTTTATTGGAGATATCCTCTGCATTGATGATGATATCATTATTAGTAAGAATAATTACTAATTAATTTATAAATTAATATTAGTAATATATTACTAATAACAGAACAATGTAGAGTAATGAGAAACACTCATCGCCACGATACACGAATCATGAGTGGAACGTGTGCCAAACTCGGTCGTGCCGATCCTGACCGCGCGAATTTCATGCGCTCCCATACATCAACTTCAATGCCTCATCATTCAAATTCTATTCATCAGATCACTTTTTTTGTAAAGAGCTTTTTGTCTTAGAATTTCATGAAGAATCTGGCATTAAAAACTTTTCCGAAAATATCTCTACAAAAATCTGGCATTAAAAACTTTTCAGAAATATCTCTACAAAAATCATCTGAGCAGTGACAGATAGTGACAAGACAAACACATAGATAATGGTACAGTTTCAATATATCTTACATATGGGTTGGTAACAGCTTTTAATCTAATATAACGTTATGACGATTTATCGAAACTTTCTTCATGAAAATGCATTGAGCATATTATTGAATTTGATTTTATAGTATTTCCAGGCAACTGTAATATTTCACAACACTGTTTTCGCCTGCACGTATTTTTTGGGAATCTATTAAATATATTAAGAATTCAAATTTTACTTTTAATATTTTCTAATATATATTACATCTTTAAACAATTATTTATTGTAATAAGTCTATGTTTAATTTGATAAGATTTGGTAAATTCTATTATGCAAAGATCTTACATTATTGTTGTACTTACGTGTGAAAAGTTATCTTCTGCTTTTTTTCGAGTTCTTCTTGTTTATATGATTTTCGGTAGGTTCTATTAGAACAAGTTTCCAAAATACACGATGGCATTTTTCTAATACTTTATTCGTATACTTCTTTAATTTTATTTGACATTTCTTTACACTATGAAGAAATTTTACTGCTATGCATTAGATAGCAGCACTAATGTCGCCTATCAAGATGGCTGACGGCTTACCCCTCTTCCCTACCTTGGCTTCAACCCCTCGGCACTATTCTCTTTCCTTTACCTCCATGACTAACACATACATAACTAACCTAAAAGATTCTGTATATGACAGATAGCACTGAGAACTGTATAGCGCCTCTATCCCAAAATCCCGGAACTAATCTATAGCTCTTTTTTACCTTATTCTTTCTATATTGCGCACATGCTTTACATAAATTTGGAAAAGGGTGGCTTTTTGAAAATAAGTCTCTAAGCTCTATTTTTTTGGTTTTCCATTATTGTTTCATACGCTCTTCTTCAGCACATGGTCTTGTTTTGCAGATTGAAGCAGTTTAATTTTGATATAAAAGGTATAATTTTTTGAGGTGACATTGTCAGTAAACTTTCAAAAATTTTTTTTATTTTTTGGTTTAAATTTGACCAACAGCCGAAAGATTAGCATATGTACTTTATTTACACCAAAGGATTTGTAATTCTATTAAAGCAATAAAAAACGCCACCCTTTTTAGAAAATTGAAGTTTCGGTAACAATATGACTTCAGCATCCTCTTAAGGTGATCTTATTTAAAATTGCTAGTGAACAAAGTGTGGTTACAACGTGGTATTGTGTCCTAAAAGCTAAAGCTAAGCAAGAAAAATGGATATTCAAGCAATAAATATTAAAGAAATTGAAGACATCGAAGATGTTAGAGTGATACGAATTCCGAAACGATATATCCGTGATGCAAATAACCCATTCAAATTTTACGAAGAATCGGAATTTAAAAGACGCTTTAGATTCTCTAAAGAATTGATTTTATATGGAATATTACCTAAAATAGAACAGTATTTGACAAAGATCAATAATCGTGGTTTACCTGTTTCTCCTGCTATACAATTGTTAGTTTGTCTACGGTTTTACACAAGTTCAAGTTTTCAGGTTTGTTGTGTGTCGAAAGACCACAACGTAATAATTATAGGTTAATTAGGCAATAACAATAATAAACATTTAGGAGGCCATTAATCGAGGTCATTTCTCGAGAATTCTGTGACAAAAGTTATTTAATTATTAAACAATCAGGCGCTGACGCGAGCACTCGTTCTTAGAAGCCCGAGTGTCACTTGCGTCTAAGGTAGGTTAAACAGATCAGCATTTTGGTAACACAATGGATCGATATAGTTCAAGTCTTATTGTGTTCCGAATACTGATCCGTATAAATTAAGGCGACACACAAGGCGCCGCGGGTTTTTATCAGCCAAGTTCCGGACGAAGCACGACACGTCGCGTACACGCGTAATCGCAGTAGTACGGTCGCCGAGTGAGTGAGGTGACAAGTGTAGTAACAAGATATCGAATAAAAGTTATTCTATCTATTCAGAAGTGCATAATTAATTCTAAACTCTCCGAGCCAAAGCCCCCTTGAACAGCACGGCGAATCCCGAATCTTTACGCAGCGCCTACCGCTACCGAAGTAGGCGCAATAAATTGGTGGCAGCGGTGGGATTCGCCATCTTTACCGTTTATCTGGATGTTCTGGATACCCTGATGACCTGGGCACAACTGCAGCTGAACCAAGAAGTCTAACTCGAAGAGTTAGAAGCACAGGCGCCAGAGCTAAAAACAACGCAAAACAAAAGTTAAAGTGTTGAAACTGGTGACCAAGAAAGTGACAAGGCCGAAGCAACCCGTAGCAGCAATCAGCAGAGGGACAGCGTGAACCTAGCAGAACGCCGTAGGAGCTGAATCAGCGCAACCTAAACAGAGCAGCCTTATCGCAGAGACGAACCGCGACCTGCCTCAACAGCCGACAACCGGACGCAGAAGACAGCCCGACGCAACGGCACGAGCAGCGATTTAACATGCGAGCGATAATAATTCTGTAAGTTACTGACAAAAATTGTACACTAAAAGTTAAGCGGCGTTAATGTCCGAAGAACGCGATAACCCCAACGTGCAACTTAATCGATCCTGGCTATTCAGCAGCCAGGGCCAACGAGCGATAAGCGCACTTATAAACCCGAATCAGGGAACACAGCGTGCGACACGCGGAAATCGCGAACTCGAAACACAGAGTTCTAGTACTGAAAACGCGAGCGAGAATCCGAAAGTCCACGAGAATATAGAAATAAATCGACACTACTCTTTCGGGGAAATAGATACTAGTCTAATACCCGAAAGTGAGGATAGGGAAACGCGTCGAAACAGACAAATAGGCAGTAGAACACCGAGTCGCGCGTCAACAAATAGCGAGTCCGAACTGACCTCATACGATAGCAGTATATTCGATCCATGCGAGATAAGATACGAGAGCACGATGGCCCAAGCACCGCGCAACATAACTGCCAGCGCGATAGACGAAGATATAGAATCGTTACGCGAACAACTAAGTAACGAAGGCGAAGAGACCGTAATAGCGACCGGAACGCAGAGAAATCGCGAAACTGAGCAGATGGAAATAATGGTCGAATTTATGAGCGACATGCGAGTCCAACTACAAGGGATACAGAAACACTTCCACACGCAAATACTACGCTTACAAGAGCAGTTCGTCGATCTACAAGAACAGCAACGCGATATAAGAAACACGATCCGACCAGTCGCGTTCGGGCCTGATAATAGGGCACAGGTTTCACCACGACGTGTAACAGAGACGAACGTGACATACGGACGTGGCCCATCCGATATACGGAGTAGGTCCCTACCCGCAACCAGCTACATGCAATTAAGGGGGTTATCGCAATTTTTCAACAATTTAAGAATATTTTGAAAAAATTACCATGTGTAAATAACATTATTATGTACAACATGTCAAAATTTCAGAGGACTTAGCTTCACCGAAATCGAGATATAAATTCTCAAAGTTGTAAGTTTTAATATTGAATCTTATGGAGGGATCGTTGTGAAAAGCATATTTTAAACAATAGCGTCGAAACAAAATTTAGGAAAATTTTTAAAAACTAATATGTTATTAAGGATTGTAGTCACTATACTATAGTTGAATTTCAGGAAGCTTAGCTTCACGGTTTCCAAAATATTGCGTTTTAAAGTTCAAAACACAGAAAATTAGACGTTACATGCTATCAAGACGTGGCAACGTTGCGACTGCTGGCCGACGACACGTGAAATTTCCGCGGCAGAAAACATGTAGGATATTTAAATAATCACACATGAAGACATTTATTTATTTAATATAGGCATAAGTATAGAGTAGATCAGAAAAAAAAATAAAAAAATATATTATAAAATAATATAAAAATCTTAAAAATGATTAAAATATTTTAAAATACATACATATACAGATATATATATATATATATATGTGTCAAAGGGTTTGTTCCGGGACACTTAAAAATCTCGTGTTTTTTTACTGCATTTCAATAAAGGATTATGATTCAAACACATTCCGATCACAAAAAATTCAATATTTTTTTCCGTTTTTGAGATATTACGTTTTTAAAGTTTTCCAAGACACTTGCATAATGGCAACTTCCAGGACAATGTTGATTTTCAGGACTGTCCTGGAAAAATTCTATGTATAATGGTATGTTCCAGGACAAACATACAATATATAGAATTTTTTTCAAATACACCAACAAAGGATAAAATTATTAATTTTTATATCAAATAAATAAGCTATATATAGTTTTAAACAATATTTATTTACATGTTTGGCAGCATTTAATTAAAAAAAAAAAATCCTGCAAGTAAAAGAAATTTGTAAGTAAGAGAAGTTTGTAAGAAGTAAGAGAAAAAATTTGAAAGTAAGAGAAGTTTGTATATGTAGCAATTAATAATAATTAAATTTCGCCATTCTTATTTATCTTGTATTCATAATTTATTTTTATTTATTTATGTAAAAAATTTTTTGTAGGACATCAATTTTTGAAAAAAAATTATCAATCAAATATATGTTATATGCGATGTTTTTATTCATTAAAATACTTTTATTTTTTTTAAGTAAATAATATAAAAATGGATAATATAAAAAGGCATAGAGCCACAGCAAGTTATCTTTGCCAAAAAATTCTTTATTTTTAACAAAAATATCTAACGTTTTGATTTTCTGATATTAAACCATCTTCAATGACAATCTTACAAATAAATTTACAATGGAACGCCGATTGTAATAACGCACATATTATCATAATCTGTCGCGTACGTGACGTAAAGTATAGATTTTCAATACTGGCAGTAAATCGGAACACAGCCAAAATGTATTGTAGAGTCTTATTGTACTAACTCTTGTACTAACTTATTGTACTAACTCTTATTGTCAAAATTTTGCTATTACCCATAGACGTAGTAAGTATAGATTGCTCGTTCCCTATCTCTACGCCTAAGCGAAGCGTGTATAGAGAACGCACAATTTCAATAGAATCGCTATTTCTTTTCAACTCGGTTAGGAAGAGTATGTGTGACAGAGAAAAGGATTCTATTCAAATTCTTCTTATTCTTTCTAAACTCTCGACACTCTGCGAACGTCATGAGCAGTCTATACTTATTACGTCTATGCTATTACCGGACACGATACATGCTGCAAACGTACTTCAGGTTATGTAATCTTAAATTGCACGGTAATTAGTAGCTTTGATGTAAATACATACTGTACATTGTTTTTCATACTTCTAGCTTTAATCATGTTTTCCTTACTTAAAATTAAACATACTAAACAAATGATTGTTGTAAAATCAAGTAATGTAAGTCGTAAAAGGAAAAAAGATTATTGGATAAAACTAGAAAATGGAAAACGATGCGTTGGAATATTCTTTTGTAAGTCGGGTAAGTAGAATATTATTTCAAGTCTTTGGGCATTTAGAAAGTTACAGTGAAATAAGTAAAAATATAATACAAATTACAATTGCATCAAACTGATTACGAAACAAATATAATAAATTAATTTTAATTATTTTCAGATGAAAGACACACTCTTTTAGAAATAAAAAAGAGCTTAGATACTAGTTCACCAAAGGTTATAATAAAGGACATTAACAAATTATCAGATATCCAGTGTGCAAATAGTGAAACTACGTGCAATAAAAATAAAGTCATATCCAGTCCACATTCAAAGATAACTGAATCAGTATTAAAAAGTAACCCTGATACCAATATTAAAAAACTAATATATGATCAGTTAGGTAAGTGATATAATAAATATCTACTAAATATGTTACCAAGGAAATTTAGGTTATACTTTTTATATAGTTTATAAAATAAAAACTCAATAAAATTTAATCTTATTTTTAGATAAAGAAAATGATGAAAACGTAAATCCTCATTTGATAAAAACTGTGTTAAAGTGCAATGCCAAAATATTAAGATCTCAGTGTTTAAATAGTAAAACTAAGGGTAAGAATATTAAAGAATTTGATCTTTTTAATATAGTTAGTACAGTGATACAAGATAACAATTACTACTAATCATAAAAAAACCAGTATATAATCAATTTGATAAGTATTACTACACATTAAATATTGACTGAATAAAAATGAATGCTGTCTTACTTCACATATAAATCAAGATGAAGTACAAGTATATAAATAATTATTATATAAGTTATATATTTTAATTATTTTTAATACTTATAACTTATATTTAATAATTATTATATATAATTACCCAGTGAACACAGAACACTGCAGCAATATTGCGGCAATGTTGCAACATTGTAGCAACATTACAGCAATATTGCAAACATTGCCGCAATGTTGCTGCAATGTTCTGTGTTTACTGGGTATACACACTTATATAAAATAATTATTATATATAATTATTATATAAGTTATTGTATTATATAAGTAATTAGTAATATTATATAAATTATTACCAGAAAATAATATAAATAAAACTACATTTTTTTAGAAATGAAGGAAAGAATGCAGAATCATTCACCGAAAATTGTATTGAACGAAGATTGTAAGCGCAAAGCCAAATTATCAATTGTTCAATATATTAATACTAAACCTGAGTGCAACACCAATAAAGAATCTAATTTTTCAAAGACAGTTGATGCAGAAATACAAAATAATACTGACACTAATACTAAAGAACTAAATTATGATTTACTAGGTATGTATATTGTGAAAAATTGTTTAGTAAAAAATGTAATAAATGTAATAGAATTACATCTTAAGACCAATTTTACAATGCTAATTTTACAATGTTAATGTTAATTATATTAAAAATCTTCATGGATAAAAATAATAAAACAACAATATATATATATATACATATATATATCTATGCGATATAAAATAGATCAGAGATGCGATATGCATAACAGTCCCGAGCCCCACATAAGCGAGAACCACTATGCGCAATATTGCATCATTGGCTTAGACATATATTTATAAAACATTTATATATGTTATATAAATTTGTCATATATATGTCATGTATATTTATATATGTTATATAAAGTATATATTTTAAAAATATTTACATGCTTTAAAAATATTTAAAAACTTTTTCTAATCTTCTTAAAAGATCTTTCAACAAAATGTGTGATACACTAAAAATTTTTAAATTATTTTCAGGTTATGAGCAGATTAATATAATAAATGATAACACATTTGATTCAAATATAGAAATGATAAATCAAGTCCAAAATTAACATAAAGATCCAAATAATATAACAAACTCATATTTAGATTTGGATGTGGAGTCTGATTTTTACTACAATGATAAATTTCAGGCTGATATTACAACTAATAAAAATTTGAAAAGTTCTGTATTAGATCAAACTAAATCTTCTAGAAACTACCCTCGAATTATAGAAAACAAAAAGTGCAAAATAAATATGCTCGTTTTACCAAAAAGTATGGACTCGACAGCAGATAGTTCATTCAATACATCAATTTTAGAGAAATCTTTAGAGCTTTCCGATATAAATATCTCTGATATCAATATTTCTGATATAAATATTTTTGACACAAATGTAACAGACACAAATAATAGTAAAAAAACGAATCACGAAATACTAGCTCAAAATAAATCCATGTTTACATCTGTCTATGGAGAGACTGATCTGGATACTACTTTGATAACACTTTGTGGCTTAAATGAAGTTAAGTCTTCCATAGTAAACAACAATGGTGAATTATGTTACAATAACCCACAAGTTGCAAATGTCTCGTTAAATACAGGTATATATACATATATATAATATTCTTATTGACTTATTCTTTTAAAAAGTAATTAAATTATGTTCAGTATTAGTTTTGCTGACAAAAGTTACTGTATATTTACAAAAAGGATTACGAAAGTTAATAATATTAAACTTAGATATATTAATAAGCTTATGTGTGAAATAATTCTTAGTAATTAGAACTTTTACAAATATGCTGTTCCTATCTCATCAAATTGTACTATAATGTAAATTAATACTTATTTTTGTTTTAATATCTTTCTTTGCTGTTATACGAAAATAACAGTTGTCATATTATTTATGAATTCTTTTAAATTAAGCTAACAAAAAATAATTAAGATATAATTTTTTAATATAATTTAATTTTTATTGTGTTATTTTTCTAAGGTTAATATTTATTTGTTACTAATTTATCAATTTGCATGTAAATAAGATTTATCAATTACTCAACTATTTTCTTTTATTTAGCACTTCTATAATTTGATAAAATAAAATAGGATATTTTAACATGCATGTATTTTTTTAAATAGAATATTTGAAAATAAATATTTATTTCAGATTTTAAAGAAGATAAAATTTCAACTAGCATAAACGATGAAGATCCGGATTAAGAACCATCTATTCATAGTCAGAGTTTAAATGATACGAATATTAATATTGGAAACGGAGAAATTTGTAAAATTGATGATTCGAAATTGCAAATGAATCTGACATATCAGAGAATTGCTTAGAAAATGAAATCATAAATAAAAAAGACGATATGTTAGTAGAAGAAATAAGAACATGCAATAATGATGAATTATTTGTAGAATTGTCTCGAGAGCCGAAAGAGGATAAAAAATCTAATTTTTGCTTTTACTGCAATACTATGCAAACTAAAATTGCTCGGCACTTAGAATTAAAACACAAAAATGAAGAAGAAGTAAAAAAGTTTTTATTGTTTCCAAAAAAATCTGGGGAACGCAGAAAAGTAATAAGTCAAATAAGAAAAAAGGGTAACTTTAAATTTAATACACAAGCAAATCTAAATAGTGGTTCTATGATTGTTGTAAGAAGACCTACTGAAAAAGAAAAACAATATGGTTCTTATTTCTTACCATGTTTCAATTGTAAAGGACATTATGCAATACATAACCTCAGGCACCATTATCGCATTTGCGCTGAGAAGAAAGATACAGTTTGAAATATATTAAAATTAGGACGAAGCGCTGCACAATCTGTTCATAATCGAGCAAGCCTTAAATTAAGGAAAGACATTCTTCCAGTAATGCGAAATGATAACATTTACAACTTAATAAAATACGATTTACTTATTATACTATATGGAAATTACCTCTGTCAAATTCATAGATTACAGCATTTAGGAGATCACATACGACAACAGTTGCGACTTCTTGGACGATATTTAGAAGCATTGAGATCAATTGAACCAAAAATAGAAGAATTACAAATGCTATTTGATCCAAAATATTATGATATTGCCATAAAAGCAGTAAATATAGTTGCTAAATATAATGAAGACACAGAATCATATGAAGTACCATATAATGCTACAGCTCTAGGCACATGTTTAAAAAAATTATCTAAAATTTTAATCAACGAATTTATTAAACAACATAAATATGAAAAACAAAAATTAGCAAAAAATTTTCTGAAGATCTTAGAAATTGAATATGGTAGTACTGTTAATAAAACAGTTACAGAAACGCAAACTAGAAACAGTCGAAAAAAGATAGTAAATCTTCCAAAAACATCAGATATCAAAAAGTTAAATAACTATTTAGAAGAAAAAAGAATATCTAGGATGCGAGAAATAAAAAATAAATTCACGTTTCATGCTTGGAAATCACTCGCTGAAGCAATATTGATAATAATCCAAATCTTCAATCGGCGTCGTGCAGGAGAAATAGAGAGAGCTTATATTATTGATTATAAAAATTTCATGAAAATTACAAAAGAAAATGAATTATATAAGAGATTACCAGAAAAAGAAAAAAAATCTGCTTTAAAGTACGTTCGTTTCATCATTCGTGGCAAACTAAATCGCAATGTTCCAGTCCTCTTGAATGCAAAAATGAAGGAGACCATAGAAATAATTTTAAAATATCGAAAATTGGCAGGAGTAAGCTCTAAAAATCCATATATATTCGGATTACCAGGTATAGATAAAAATCGATTTAGGTATTTAAGGGCGAGTAAATTGATGCGGGAATTTTCTAATATATGTGGGGCAGAGAACAAGAAAAGCTTAAGAGGAACTATTTTACGTAAAGATATGGCTACAAAATGTGCACATTTACCGGATACTGAAATTTCTCTTATTGCTGATTTTATGGGTCATCATAAAGATATACATAAAAACGTTTACAGACAACCTGTGGCAGAATCAGATATCTTAAATATAGCAAAAATTTTAGAGAAAACTCAAAATACATCTGCACATAACAGTACAAATACTACAAACACTACTAATACTACAAACAATTCGATAATATCTAACACTACAATGGAAACTAATACTTCAGAGAGTAGTATTAATGAAATTCAAAACACAGGTATTTTAATAATAGCTTATATAGTTAATAGTAGCTTAGTTTTAGAGTAATTATGAAGTATCTTTAAAATATTATATTTAGCATTTATTTGGTTATACCATATGGAAATACCGATATTCGATATGTTTGATAATTTGTTTCTTATTTTTGTTTCTAAAAATCCAAAATTTTTTCAAAATGGAATATACAATTTGGTATTATGTTGGCAGAAAACTATTAATGTTAATAGTACATGTTTTGATTACATAAAATTTATTTTCTTGAAAATACAGCATTTTTATTTTGACATATAGGAACGGCAATTTCATCATATGATACAACCTAATTTATCATATTTACCTAATTTATCATATATTATAAATGAGAAAATAAAACTTTTATTATATATTTTATTAATTCATTCTTAAAATTCATTCTTAATAATACAATTGAAGACGAAACATTAGAAAGTGACACATTGCTACATGTTAAAGATTTAAAGAAAACTTCGCTAAAACGAAAGATTACAAATAAACGCGCTATAAAAAATGAATGTAATTCAGACCAAGAGTGTGTCAACAAAAAAAAACGGTTCAGTAAGTATTTTAATATTGCAGCTACCATCAATAAAATCATTAAAGAATTGTATAATTTTTCTTTTTATATTAAAATTTATTACTTATCTTAATTTCTCTGACAATATATTTATAGATTTATACATATATAATAATTTATTTTTAGCACCTCCATACGGAAAGACCAGAAGAATACGTTGGACAGAAGAAGAAATACAAACAGCTTTATTTCTGTTCGACAAGTATATTAACAATTCAATTTTACCTTCTTTTAAAGAAATAACGTCTAAAACGCGCAATAATATTTTAAAAAATCGTCAACCAGCAACAATAAAGACTTGGCTACACAATCAAATTCGCAATACAAAACGCGATAAATGCTAAAAAATTAATTATCATAAACGTATCTTTTTCCATTATTAATCATAAGTAATAATCTCAAATTTTTATATTTTATAATATTGCAGTAGATTATCTATATATCTAACATAATAATAATTGAACTTGTATCAATCTTCTTCAGTTAGTCTCTTTCATTTCAATTATTCAGTTTTGTTATTGGCGGTACCAAAGTATAGATACATATTCAGGTGGAATATCGGTATAAAAATGATAAAGTTCAAAAAAATTATTTTTATTACAGAAATGTTTATTTTTTATTCATTATTAAAAGAAATTTATTTACTTTATTGATGGATTTTGAGAGAAATTTTATAAAAATATTTGTGTTTACACTTAAAAACATATCTTAATTTTAGTTTTTATAATCCACATGTGAGAAAATACAATATTTTATATCGGTATAAAAATGTTAAAGTGTAAAAGAATTATTTCTATTATAGAAATGCTTATTTTTTTCATTATTAAAAAAAATTTATTTAGTTTATTAATGGATTTGAGAGAAATTTCATAAAAATATTTGTGTTTACGCTTAAGACATATAATAATTTTAGTTTTTATAATCCGCATGTGATAAAATACTATATTATATTATATTTTAATTAGTTACTTTAATTAATTACTATATTTTAATTAAATCATTAAAAAACAAAACTGAATAATTGAAATGAAAGAGATAAATTAAAGAAAACTAATACAAGTTCAATTATTATTATGTTAGAAACATAGATAATCTACTGCAATATAATAAAATATAAAAATTTGAGATTATTACTTATGATTAATACAATATATACTTTATATATATATACATATATATATATATATATATATATATATATATATATATATATATATATTAATATACTAATATATATTATTAGAAAAAGATACATTTATGATAATTAAGACTCTATGTATTTTGCATGTATTATTATGATAATAAAATAAAATAAGAAAAAGTATACTACATAGTTAAATATAAATTTATTTATTTCTTACTTGTCATTAAATTTTATATTACATATAAATAACAAAGATATTGTTCGTATGTATTTTTTACATGTACAGGGTGTCATTTTAATTTACTCCTTCAAAATACTTTTTTATTTTTGATTGTAGAAAAAAATGCTTTAGACAAAAGTTGTAGAGTTTGGAGGATAAAAAAAGATAAGAATATTAGTTTGACTTTGGATAGAAACGGAGATGTGAAGGTCATTCATCTTTTTAAATGAAACGCTTGTGTCCTGGAAACGAACGTTAGGTTACAAAATAATATTTTTATTTTTTTTAGGAATTTAACGCATTTAAGAACACGGTCGGAAAAATTGGTTTATGTCATTTTGCAAAGATGTGTTTTTCATAAGAATGTTGACAACAAGTAACGCAAAAATGTATAACTTATACACTCGAAACTACTTATACCTTAACACACAGATACTATAAATTCAAATAGGAAAAAACAAACATAAGTTGTGTTTAAATTTATATTTATAGTATTTAACTATTCTTTTTAAAAAAGTATGATAATAATTAATAAAAATACAAGTTTGATATGTGTAATATTATATAATATAGTATATTATTATTGTACCAACAGAATCTTTTATTAAAAAGTATTAATAAAATATACAATGTCCCTGAAATGTTAAAATTTAGTGTAACATCAAGTGTTAATAAATAGTTTCGAGTGTATAAGTTATACATTTTTGCATTACTTGTTGTCAACATTCTAATGAAACCCACCTTTGCGAAATAACGTAAGCTGATATTTTCCGAACGTGTTCTCAAATGATTGTATGCACGTTAAATGCGTTATATTCCTAAGAAAAGTGAAAATATCATTTTGTGGCCTAACGTTCGTTTCCAGGACACAAGCGTATTTTCGTAAATAACGTATATTAAACACTTAAATGAACAACTCACCTCGGAATACATTTATCTTAAATCAATTTCAAATAATTTCTGATTTTCGTTTGAGATGTCCCGTCTAATTTTACCAAAAAGCAATCAAAGCGTTGGCTTAAAAACACACATTCCTATTATATATGAGTTGCGTCTTTTACGTTATTTGTTGTCAATATTTTTATTAAATTGCACACCTTTGCGAAAGACGTGAACCGATATTCCTTAACCGCGTTTCCAAATGTTTGTATGTACGTTAAATGCGTTAAATTTCTAAGAAAAGTGAAAATATTATTTTGTGGCCTAACGTTCGTTTCCAGGACACAAGCGTATTTTCGTAAATAACGTATATTAGACACTTAAATAAACAACTCACCTCGGAATACATTTATCTTAAATCAATTTCAAATAATTTCTGATTTTCGTTTGAGATGTCCCGTCTAATTTTCCAAAAAGCAATCAAAGCGTTGGCTTAAAAACACACATTCCTATTATATATGAGTTGCGTCTTTTACGTTATTTGTTGTCAATATTTTTATTAAATTGCACACCTTTGCGAAAGACGTGAACCGATATTCCTTAACCGCGTTTCCAAATGTTTGTATGTACGTTAAATGCGTTAAATTTCTGAGAAAAGTGAAAATATTATTTTGTGGCCTAACGTTCGTTTCCAGGACACAAGCGTATTTTCGTAAATAACGTATATTAGACACTTAAATAAACAACTCACCTCGGAATACATTTATCTTAAGTCACTTTCAAATAATTTCTGATTTTCGTTTGAGATGTCCCGTCTAATTTTACCAAAAAGCAATCAAAGCGTTGGCTTAAAAACACACATTCCTATTATATATGAGTTGCGTCTTTTACGTTGTTTGTTGTCAATATTTTTATTAAATTGCACACCTTTGCGAAAGACGTGAACCGATATTCCTTAACCGCGTTTCCAAATGTTTGTATGTACGTTAAATGCGATAAATTTCTGAGAAAAGTGAAAATATTATTTTATGGCCTAACGTTCGTTTCCAGGACACAAGTGTATTTTCGTAAATAATATATATTAGACATTTGATTAAACAACTCGCCTCGGAATACATTCATCCTAAGTCACTTTCAAGTAATTTTTTATTTTTTATCTAAATGTCCCGTATAATTTTTTAAAAAGTAATCAAGGTGTTGATGTAAAAACTTGCTTTTTTGTTATATATAAATATACGTCTTTTTACGTTATTTGATGTCAACATTATAAATAACATATTTTTTGTGGAATGAAATTACCTGACCGTGTTTTTTAACATTTGTACGTATGTATGTTGAATGCGTTTTACAAGAATATTTGAATTTATGTATTTAAAAAAATCATTGTTTTTCAATTTTATCTCTTTTATATTATTATGCACTATTTTACGCGATTTTCTTAATTATATAAGTAAATTGATGATTTTGATGTATGAAGATCAATAATACACTGTTTATACTTTATTTGGCATTGTTGGATAACATTTGTATACATTTTTTTTTGTATATACATTTGGATGTACAGTTCTCATATGTACATACATTAGTTTTCCAGGACTGTCCTGGAAACAGCCATTTGACATAGGATTCTTCCAGGTCAGGCCTGGAACAAGACAAATGTCTCGGAATGTGCCAATAAATATCGGAAAGTATCTCGGAACAGACCATTTGACACACACATATATATATATGTATATATATATATATTGTTACGCCTGTGCTTTTCGCCGTTGATGCTGTGTGTTACAGCTGACGGACCGATCGATAATATCGATCGGTCACTATAAAGTTAAAGCCATATGACATTTGTAAATAACAAGAGTTTTTCTTATATTTGTTGTCAAGACGATATCGATTAACGGTTTAAAGGGTCTCTATGACAGTTTGTAAACAAGCTGTCATATGTCAGATCTTCGGTAGCTGTCTGCTCGGGCGGACGTTTATGACAGCTCTGATATTTAAATTGTATTCTCGGTTACTATTTGTTGAGTGTTTATAATTAAAGTGTTCTCTCTTATAAAGTGTTGTGTTGTTTTACTTATTTTCCGCGAGTTCCGTTGATATATACATTTTTTTTTTTAAATATTTTAATCATTTTTTTAAGATTTTTATATTATTTTATATTTTTTTTATTTATATATATATATATAATATATATATTATATATATATAATATATACGTACGTAAACAATTTAATTAAAAATAAATCATCTTAATATATAAATCTTTCTTTGAAACATTTTATTATAAATAACATATTTTATTATAAATATTTTAACTTATTTTATAAATTTTGCAAAAATAAAATAATTTTATTTAAAACTTTTTTATTTTTTGTAACTATTGGCTTATTAGTAACATCACATTTTTTTGATAATAATTTTATAATTTCTTGTTCTCCACCTCCATTTTTAAAAGTTTCGTTTAAATTTTTTAATGTGATATTTGCAATAGCAATCTTTTGCAATATATCTCTTGACACTATTTTTTTTAAATCGCCACATTCTGCGATTGCGCTATTAATTTTTTTATTATTTAAAGTATGCAGTATTGCGTCTTTAAAAATCGTTTTTATAGTAAATAATTTTTCTTTTTTACCTATAAAATTTACTATTTCCTGTAAAACAGTCACATCAAATAATGCTTCATGAAATTGAGCGTTTCTCTCTGTACCCAAAAGATCATGTGCTAAAGTTGATAATCTAAATGAACCCGGGCCTTTTCGATCTGGCAGTTCTTTTTTAAAAAACTGCAGAGTGTCAGAAAAACCAATAACTCCAGAAAATTTATCATTTAATTTGTTTCTGGTAATCGCTTGGATAATTCGTGGGATGTCAAAGCGAGCATTATGCGCGACAAGTAAACATGATGTAGATACTACGTTTAAAAACTGCGAGAATGATAATAACGCATCGAATAAAGTTAATGCATCGACTTTTTTATTCTGGAAATATAATTCATCTGCAACATAATATAAACCATTAATTTTTGAAGCATTACACGAAATTGATTGAGTAGGAAGAATATAAACACTAAATTTATAGTTTTCTGAAACCGCAGCAATTTGCAGAATCTCGCTAGTCATTTCTAGGCCTGAAGTTTCAATATCAAAATAAATTATTTTATAATCATTCTGTAAAGTTATTTGACATTTGACATTATGATCAAAGTTTTGTTCTTTATTTATTGAATTTATTCCGCAATTGCTCTCATAGGTAATACCCTCTAATCTTTCTTTTTTTTTGCGCAAATTTTGTCTCATAGCAGTTAGCTGAAGCCTTCTTAATTTTTCTTTCCTAGTATTTTTTTTATTGATTTGTTTTTTCTTAATTTATCAGCGTTATTACAATATGTAGTTGTATATTTTCCAGAGATTAAACCAAGTTTTTCTTTAACAATTAATAATCCCCTATCACCTTCATTTTTTGATAGAACAGCGCTAGCGACTCTAAAATCAGCTGACTCGGTTCTGCTGTAGCATTTTGCTTTCGGAGCTCTACTGGCTATAACGCTATTCAAGCTCTCATTTGCTTGACTCGATGCTGCAATACTGAATTTTGAAGCATTATTAGAGTATTTAATAAAAATTTGTCGAAGGCTATCATACAACAATTCATCTTTTAATATTATTGCTTGTGATATGCTTTTATCATCACCTCGTGTGCACCAATTACCACAATTTTCGTGTTGGTTGTAAACGTGATCGGGGATGCTCTTTATTGCACTGGCGAGATCAAAGGTTTTCCATTTGTTTTGAGAAATCGTATAACAAAAACATTTTTTTAAATGGCTTATTACACCTGTTTTTTTCAATTCTTTAAATCTATTCGCTAAATCATATAATTCGCTACTAAAATGTTTAATAAGGTGATTTTTATCAGCTAACTTATAAATAACATTGTCATGTCCCTTTCTTACTGCAGAAATTGTGCTGCTGTCTTCATCACCGATTAAAACTCCAACATTCAACATGGCGTCTTGGAGAACTTTGCTCTTGTTCACTAAGTGCGCTCCTGCATCAGCTTCCATTGCCTTCGCACTACCTTTAAAATTTTCTCGGCAGTCATGGTCATCCTTCGAATGTCCTCTATCACATTTTGCGCACTTACGATTTCGAGTAGTATAGTCCAAGACTTTATTACTCATAAATCCAATAATCGCTGCATATCCATTCAAACTATCATAACTGCGACCATTCTCATGCTTACTCCAACCCATATCATAAGAAACAATTATATTTATGATTGATCCACAAGCTGCGTTAAATGCATTAATCGATTGTTCATTTGACAATAAATTATTGAAGAGATCGGAAGTTTCAAGGATTTGAAGTTGAGGATAAAGGTTATTAACAATATCATAAGGCCTATTAGAGAGAAAGAGAAAGAGAAAAAAAAATTTCAAAATTTATCTTATAAATTATTTATATTTATTTAAAAAAAAGTAAGATAAAATTATATTTTTTTTAAATAATAGCTTTCTAATACTTATAAATATATAAAAAATTTTAAGTATTATTACATTTTTATTTATACTAAATAAAGTCTCAGTTACAAATAATAATAATAATAATAATAATAATAATAAGAGTAATAATAATAATTATAATAATAATAATAGTGTTTATAATTCTTTGATTAGAATCTTAATTTGTAAATATGTACAATTAATTATGAATATACAATTAAAAATTATGATATTGGAAGAAAAAATGATGTTAAAAAATTGTGTATAATTTTTTAATTATTAATAATTTTAAAAAAAGCAATCTAAAAATATATAAAAAAATATTAAAAATATAATAAAACTTTTGTATCTTGAGTAAAATTACATTTATGTAAGGTATCACCACTTCTTTCTTATTCACTCTTAATTTTTTAAATTTACATATATGACTTACAATAAATTTTCATTATTAATACACAGTAAGAATATTAATCGTTTTAAAAGTTAATTAAACTGCATTTGTTATTTATTATCTTCATTACAAAAGATAAAAAATTGATGTTACCTTACTAAAAGTAAATTATCTGACTTTGCAACGTTAATCAGTCCATAACATATCATGTGCAACTGTAACTCTATTTGAATAAATAAAAAAGTAAGCTGTTGAAGATAAAATCAAATATAATCTTACAAATTTTTGCAAAGCTCTTAAATTTTGTATTACTAGCTGCCTTTCTTCTGTCACCGCTTTCTTGCGCTTTCAATTGCAGCTTTCTCAATTGCTGATCCCACCTCTCGTTCATACCGCTTGTACAAATTCATTGTAATTACTGGCATGTCCAAACAGGCAAAAATTTTGTTCAAACTAGTACAACCAATACCAGAATATACAGAACCTATAATCAATTAAAGAAAACATTATTGTAGAAAATTGATAAATTTTGCTTTAGCATACTTAGTAACCTTTTTAAAATAATAATAAATATATTTCATGTACTAGAAGTTTCAATATTATCCATCAGAAAGTAGAGATTTCACATTTTTAGTCATGAAATTACTTTTTACACATTATATATTTTCATGTCTTAATCGTAAAGTATTTTATTCATTTTATAAAAAAATATTTCTTATAAAAATCAAATCAGATACGACTATTGCTGTAACTTTAATGTATAATTTATTGATTCTTTAAAGTTTTTTTTTTAATTTAAGTTATTTTAAAAATAAGTAATAATTGAATTACTTTATTTTATAAAAAAAAAGAAAAAAAACTTACCAAGAACTGCTGTAAGATTAACGTCTGAAAAAGTGTGACCATTGGATTGAATTTTTTTTCCTGTAAAAACTGCATTTTTTGTTTCACATTTTGAGCAGTCTATTTTTAATATGGAGTGAAGCCCTTCTCGTGTTTCATCAGTTATTTTCTCCAAACTTAGAACTTCTTGGCATTTGCAACATTTTAAATTTTTTCCTAATTCTTGGAGGTTAACTATGCGATTTTCCTCACAAACATAACTTTTACTTTCACTCTCCTCTTTTTTCTTTCTTCTTGCTGCTAACATAGCAGCTGCAGCTTTTTTTCTTTTTTCGATTACTTTCAACTTGGCTAATCTGCCATTCTTCATCCGAACTCTTCCTGTCATTTCGACATTGAACAACTAAAAGTGCGTTGTTGCCGGATCACTATTTTCTTACGCAATTGATAGTGTGTGTATACACAGACGAAACACTAGCGCTTTTGCACAGACAGTCAGTTACAAAAACTAAGCTTCGGAAGAAGAGTGAGAAGTTCGCAATGGGAACTAGGCGCGCACAGCTCGCGGCACTGTATTTTTGATGCGCATTGTACCACAATAACCCCCTTAAAAGAGGCGCGGAGTATAATACCGGAAATTGACGGTACCTCGCAGCAAAATCCAAGAATTTTTAAGCGCAAGCACATATGCAATGGAAAGCATAAATCCTACAGAAGAGTCACAGTTACTCAAGGCCATATTGTGCACTAAACTAAAGGGAAAGGTCATGCTCGATTTTCAGACGCGAAACATACAAACGTTCGCAGAACTGAAGCAAGAACTCGAGGCATGCTATACGACCCGTAAAAGCATTGCTCACCTGCAGTTAGAGTTTAACACACTCAAGCAAAAGCAGGGGGAGGGTGCTCAAGCATATGAGTCAACGATTGAAGGCAAGGGACACACCGTGGCCGAAAAGAACACGATTAAGGGAACAATACAAGGCCAGGCCCTGCAAAATTTTCAATTAGGATTGCAGGAGGACATAAAAATAATAGTCCGATCGCGGAACTACAGCAATCTGCAAGAGGCGATAGCAGTGGCTACCTCAGAAGAAAAAATGAAAGGCCCAAACGTAATGAATAAGCCTAATTACAAAGCGGTAGGTACCACGCAAGAAAAACCACTGCAATGTGCAAAATGTGGTAAATGGGGCCACCACGGACGCGAATGCCGCACAAGTCGCTTCGCTAACTGATTTAACTTACCCAAGGCGGACGGACAAAGAGTAAACGCTCTAGAAAAATATTGCAAGCATTGCAAAAAGACAGGACACTTGCGCGACGAGTGTTGGCTGCTAAACGGCCGACCCGAAAAAGGGGCCAACTCAAACGACAATGTACGTCCAAGAGCCATTAAATACACTAAAAGTGATAAGGGCAAGGGCGACGATAGCGACAACGAGAGCGAGGTCACTGCCAAGAGAACAGCTCGACCAGCGAAAACTCTACAAGTCGCACATACCGATAAAATAGCGCAAACAAACACGGCTTTGGATCTGATTAAAATCTCTGTTAAAGAAGCAAAAGGAGAAATATCTACCATGCTGGTGGATACCGGCGCTACATTAACATTAATAAAGTTAAAGCATCTGAAGAGAGAAACGCTAATCTATGACGAAAAAATTACATTAATCGGCGCCACCGGAAGAAAAACGGAAACTTTGGGGATAATTGAAGGCAATATACCCATGCGCAACAAGCGCATAAGACACAAGATACATGTGGGAGATGATTTCCCCATAACACATGAAGGAATTCTGGGCGCAGATTTTTTGAAACGGCATGTGACGCATTGGGAGTACCCCATTAAACGATTAACCATAAGAGAAACTACATTCAGCTGTTTCCTTATAAAAAAATAACATTGGCAGCACGAAGTAAAACAGTCGTGCAAGCCACGACAAGCGAAAACGCTCTAGGAGTCGTGCACGTGTTGGAGACATGACCAGGGGTGATCATCGGCGGTTGTTTAGTAAACGCCAGTGACTATAGCTGTCCCGTAAACGTAATAAACACCACCGACGAAGAGATCGAAATACAAGCCCCACACGTCGATATTGAGCCTATAGAAAATAAGGTGGAACAAATCTTAACCACCGGAAAATGCGAGGAGGAGGATACAGTACCTTTATCGCACATTGGAAAAATAAAGAAGTCAATAAGGACCGAGCACATGAATTGCGAAAAAGAAAAAGCAATATTGGCAATCTGCGAAGAATACAATGACATATTCCATTTGGACGGAGAACCCCTGACCTGCACCTAGGCACTGCAACACGAGATCGTAACTCGAGCCGGTACGGCACCCGCGAATACGCGACCGTATAGATTACCGGAGAAGCATAAGGCCGAAGTAAATAGACAGGTACAGGAAATGTTAAGAAACGATATCGTACGTCCAAGCTCGAGTCAATGGAACGCACCACTTTTGGTGGTACCAAAGAAAATAGACGCTTCGGGAAAACTTAAAATGCGAGTCGTGGTCGATTTCCGAAAATTAAACGACTTAACAGTCAGAGACTCTTTTCCACTGCCAAATATAACAGATATTTTGGACCAATTAGGGAATTCGAAATATTTTACAACGTTAGATCTGCCATCGGGTTATCATCAAATACCCATGGCAGACAGAGATAAGCAAAAAACGGCTTTTTCAACGCCTTACGGGCATTATGAATTTAATCGGATGCCGTTCGGGCTAAAGAATACCCCGGCAACGTTTCAAAGATTATTGAATACTATTCTGGCGGGCATACAAGGAATACGGTGTCTGGTCTATTTAGACGACATCGTGATATACGGCGCTAGTTTAGAAGACCACAACCGGCGACTATTAGAAGTATTACAAAAAATACGCGACAATAATCTGAAATTACAGCCGGACAAGTGTGAATTTCTTAGAAAAGAAGTGGCATATTTAGAACACATAATTACCGAACACGGAATTATGCCTGACCCTGGAAAGATCCAGGCAGTAAAGAATTTCCCTACGCCAAAACGAGTCAAGGATGTGCAATCATTCATAGGACTGGCGGGCTATTATAGACGGTTTATCGAAAATTTTTCGAAAATAGTCAAACCACTCACGAAATTGATTAAAAAAGAAGTAAAATTTGAGTGGACACAAGAGCAGCAAGGAGCTTTTGACAATCTAAAAGAGAAACTAATTACCGCTCCCGTCTTGCAGTATCCAAATTTCAACGATGAATTTATACTGACTACCGACGCATCGGATTTCGCGATAGGAGGTATCTTGTCACAAGGAGTGATAGGACAAGACCGACCAATAGCTTATGCTAGCAGAATTCTTTCTCGTGCAGAACAAAATTATAACACGACGGAAAAAGAATTGCTTGCGATTGTGTGGGCGGTCAAACATTTTCGACCGTACCTATACGGGACCAAATTTAAAATTGTCACCGACCATAAACCGCTAATTTGGTTGTTCAACGTGACCGATCCAGGATCTCGTCTAATTAGATGGAGACTGAAATTGGAAGAATACGACTATGAAATCGTACACAAAGCCGGAAAATACAATATAAATGCTGACGCACTAAGTCGCAACGTCGCTCACGATATACATATAATCGACAAAGAGAAAGAGAGTAACGAAGAGGAAGAAGAAAGAGATAGCGAAAAAGAGATAAAAAAATACACGGAGGAAGAGAAACAGCAAATATTATATAAGTATCATGATGCACCGATAGGCGGGCATCAAGGCGTGCAACGCACCATAAATCGAATCCGTTTAACTCACAATTGGAAAGGGTTAACAAAAGACGTAGAACGATACATTGCCAAATGCGAGCATTGCCAAAAGAATAAATTAAAACGGCGAAGTAAAGCGCCAATGATTATTACCGATACTCCGGATAGGCCATTCAAAAAATGCGCACTAGATATAGTAGGACCGTTAACCGTAACTCTAACCGGAAACAAATACGTATTAACATTCCAAGATCATTTCACGAAACTGAGCAAGGCAATGCCCATCGAAAATCAGGAAGCTGGTACAGTAGCGAAGGCATTCGTTACAAAAATAATTTTGGAATACGGAGTGCCTGATAAAATTCTCACCGACCAGGGAACAAATTTTATGAGCAAAGTGTTTAAGAGCACTTGCAAACTATTAAAAATTGAGAAGATTCGTACAAGCGCGTACCACCCGGAAAGTAACGGCGCGCTCGAAAGATCGCACAGGACACTAGCAGAGTACTTGCGACACTACATAAACGGAGATCAGACCGATTGGGACGAATGGCTGCCCTACGCGATGTTCACATACAATACTACACCACATACAGCGACAGGTTATACGCCATTTGAACTGTTGTACGGACACCAGGTTACGCTCCCTACGGCCCTGACATGTCCTCCGAAATTAATGTATACGTATAATGACTACGTATCCGAGTTCAAAGAAAGATTGCGTGCAGCACACCAGGTAGCGAAAGCGAACATGCAAGAGGAGAAAGCAAAGTCAAAAGAATGCTACGACAAAAAGGCTAATGTAAGCACGTTTAGAGCAGGCGACAAGGTATTGCTATACGATGAAACACTGCGCCGCGGATGCTCTAAGAAATTAGAATCTTTATGGAGAGGGCCGCATACAATAGTTAAACAAAATTCCGACGTAAACACTATAAAAGCGGGGAGGAAAAGCATGGTCGTTCATGCGAATCGTTTAAAATTATTTGTGGAACAATAAACACCTACCTCTCCGCGTCTCCTTGTTTCTCCATGCACTTTATCATGCGCTACCGGCACGCCGAACCGAAAAAACCCCCTGAGAAAACTTGGGGGCAACTCCCCCTCAAACTTCGCCGTCACGTCTACCAGGTCTTTGCGGAGCGGGAAAGGCTTCCGCGGTAGACGGAGGCGAAACACACGCCGCGTTCCCGCGATCGAATCAGACTCGACAAGGAAGGTCTCGTTCATCTTCGCGAGTCGAAACAGTATTAAACAACGCGCCACTCGCTCTCTAACGACCCACCGGTAAAAATGCTCATTCATACCTAATGTAACTTTATAACCACCTGATAACAGGTATCTAATTCTCCGGGAAGCGCTTGCGACGCAACCTGAAACAGACTTACCCGTCACCTTGGACCGATTCCAGCAAGAGCCTGGGTTATATTTCGAGGAGATTGGAGACCTGAACATTATAGACTCTACCTGGAAACTAGTGATCAAACTCGAAATATCGTCGTTAGGTCAGCGCCATGAGCATATCAGAGAATGGGTCGAGCGAGCCGAAAGCGCGCGGGACACGATACATCCTACTCGTCCAGAGAAAAGCAAATTCGCGAATCTGTTAGAATTAATAAAGAAAGATGAAGTTAGATTAGCTGCACTAATAGACAGATTAAACAGTATCTATAAACATTCATCAAATAGAAAGCGCGGACTGATTAACGGAATAGGTTCGCTAGCTAAATCGTTATTCGGCACTATGGACGCCGACGATGAAAAACAAATAAACGAACAACTGATGCTAATACAAAGTAACCAGAAGACGCTTACGCACGTAACGCATAACCAATTAAAAATATTAAATACTACAATAACGCATATCAGTGATTTAGAAGAAACTATCGAACAGAATAACGGAAGATTATACGATCTAGATAAGCGTATCTACAACGGCACATTATTAATTATCAAAAGCGAAGAAATAAACGAATATTCCACTATTATTAACAAAATGTTAACCGATTTACAGCGTGACGTACAGAACGTATATGACTACTTGTCTTACGCTACACACGGAATTATACACCCTAGGTTAGTTGCGGTAGAGCAAATTTTTAGCGAATTGCGAGCGATAACGCCACACTTGCCTCAAAGGACGCACTTCCCTTTTGCCCTCGAAAATAATGGATGGCCGTTACTAGAAAAATTGACCACTGTTAATGCGTATTATGCGAACGACACTGTGTATACTATATTATATTAAGATTTCCACTTGTATCTTATCCTAAGTATAAGTTAATAAAGATAATTCCTCTACCTGTCCATAACCATGGCGAACTATTTACCTTTACGGAAATAAACCAACATGTAATTGCCGTTAATCTGGAATTACCCTCCTATGTAACCATGACGGTAGAAAATTTAAGTGTGTAAAAATCGTAAATCAGTATATTTGTAAACCAGACAGTCCAGTATACTCTATAAATCCGAGAGCACTCTGTGAAGTACAGTTATACGCGGGACTAGCGAAAGAAAATGCGTGCGACGTTAGATATATTAAATCTAACCAAACGATTTGGATAGCTCTAAGCAAAGAAAATTCGTGACTGTATTCGACTAATAAAGAACAGGAAATAATTATACAGTGCAAAAATAAAAGGGATATGCAAATCAAAATCGAACACACAGGTAGAATTACATTAGTAAATAATTGTAAAATAATTACGACGGACATGACCATCAGGACTTTAACGTCAACAAGCGACACTAGCATTCAAGCCTTTTTGCCGAAATTTAATTTAACTCTAATAAAAGAGACGGCCATAAATAAGCCCGAGGAGGCAATCAGACCAATAAAATTAAAGAAAATCATTCAGAGCCCTAAGGAACTCATGGACTTAGGAAGAGAAATAAAAGAAATTAATAAGGAATTAGAAGAAAGTAATGTTGTGCAATTCAAAAAGCCAACATTTATTTATCCTATGGTCACTAGTTCTGTAGCCATCGTAGTTATTGTGTTAACCATATTAATAGGAATGGTAATTGTTTTAGCGAAAAGAAAAAAGGAAAACTCGAGAACTCTCGCAACCCCGGAATGCGTAAAATTGTAAATTATTATAACATGCACTACTCAGGTTACTACTGGGACAACTGCACTAAACAAACGAAAACTTCGTACCTCCGTTTTCTTCTTTTAACGGGGGAGGGATGTTGTGTGTCGAAAAACCACAACGTAATAATTATAGGTTAATTAGACAATAACAATAATAAACATTTAGGAGGCCATTAATCGAGGTCACTTCTCGAGAATCCTGTGACAAAAGTTATTTAATTATTAAACAATCAGGCGCTGACGCAAGCACTGTTACGAGCGTATAGCTACGTAATAGATTATTTAGAATAAGTCGGGACACGTTTGTGGAAAAAGTCTTTATTCGGTGTTGCTGGTTTGAGCTTTGATCGAGAACTGAATTGGCGAGAATGATCTTCGTTTAAGGTGCTGTAGAAAAATCGTAGCGGCGGAATATTTATTGGAAGGAGGCGGTTTTGTCAAAGGGAAAATATGCGTTAGGCATAGGGACAGCGTTTATGTTTATTGCAGTTATCGAAGGGTCATGTGTTTAGGATCAAGAAGGAGTAAAAGTAAAAAAAGGTTTGAAGGTTTGAATAAAAAGAGTAATCTAAGAAACTATAAGTTGAGGCACGTAACATCTCCCCCCTTAGAAATGAAGATCTTTCTCGAAGTAGAAAAATACATTTAAGATCTTATTTCTAAATTAACGCAGTAACTTAATTTAGTATTACAATGATCAGAAAAATTAATATTCAACGATGTTCTAACAATGAGGTATAACGTAGTCTTATACTCTAACATACACATATATAGGTTCTTATACTATGACATTAATTCGCAATGTTAAATTTCCTTAAAACGATACAATAGTTGTGTTTTGTCTTACACGCGTTCAAGTCTTGACAATCGATTATTACGAGAGCGAGAGCGTCGGATCTCGTTATTTGTTCCATGTCCCTCTCTTTCGATACGAAGGGATTCTTCGCTGTCGGTCGGTACCGATATAAAGGTAACTTCGCGTTGCGTAGCTGTCGGATGAGCACTACGAGTGGTTATATTATTATTAAAACAGTTGTTAAAATATTGAACGCAGCCTTCTTTAGGTATACAGCAATTTAGCATTTAATTTAAAAATATGAACGAACTTACTAATCAATGAACATTTTACCGTTATATAGATAATAACTAATCCTATCATAGTATATAATATATAATAAAACCAACTCAAGGTCTTTTCATATAAGGTTTTAGTTCGGTGATGTTTGCCTATCTCATTTACTTCTTTATATAATTCGTCCAAACTAGAACTAGCTGTTTTTAACAAATTAATATCTAAGTGAGGTATTTTACCAATGTTTAACAATTGAAGCTCTGAAATATTAACATTACTTTCCTTGATATCTTTGCATAGTTTGTTTGTACTAAGATTAACGTTAGGAATAAAATCTTTGTCAATGGTATCGATTATGCTTATAGTTTGGGTATGTAATAAAACATTATCCGAAATGGCATCACATTCCGGGGATAGTTTAACTAAACCAGTTAAAAGTAGTTGTGTTTGACGCGGCTTGTTGTCTTTACATAAAATGTGAAGCGTCTCCTCACGCGGCGCATTATAAAGCCACGAGTTCGCAGATTGTAGTTGATATCAGACAGTATTATGAATTTTCATTACACGGATATCGCATTCTTTCAATATGTTTTCTAATCTAGCGGATTTCAGTAGTTCCGATTCGCAAGTATGGATGATCGAAATCTAGTATAATAAGTCCGTTTGCTTGCAAATCATTGCGTCGTTAATCTTTTTACATTTTGTGATATCTCGATCGGTTAAGTGTGTATACAATTGTTTGTCAGTTCTGAGTCCTATGTACGAGTGTAACGGGTTTATGAATGCGTAAACGTTTTCTTCGTTCTGTTTGATCGGTTATGGAATTATATGGTATAATATGAAATCATTTTGTTCGATTAATGGAATTACGAAAATGTAAACTAACCTATGATTTTTATAGAATATACTTAAATCGCTAGCATCGATTAGGTTATTAAGTTGACTAGGGTCTAGGGTTACAGGTAATCTTTTGTTGTTCGTCATATAATGTGAATCTTTTAAATTATTAAATAATTCTCTAGGAGTAAGTATTTTCGGATGGAGTAATCCTCGGCGCGCTAGTAATATAGCATCGGTAAGTATTGTTAAATCTAGTTTATATTCTAACATCAATTCGGCACATTCTAACAAATATGAATTCGTTTCGGTGTTCAATTGTAATGCGTTTAATTTTCCTGTGTTTTTGTAAATTTTGTCGTTAAGTTTATACAAATTAAAATCGATTTCCTCAAATTTTTGTTTATTTTCTGCAAAGGCAAGACTAAACTGATTAATCGTGGATCGCATAATGCTGATTTGTTTTTTGTATAATTCTGTTAGCTGTTTTGAATTGTTATAGACGAGATCTATTTGTTCGTTATAGTAATTAGCATCGGATGAATCTAATGTGCCAAATAAAATTTTCAAAATTTGTCCTACAAAGTCAAATACACCACGTTTGACTCTCGCTCCGCGGTTGTTGAAACGGATTTCGTCATCGAATCGTCCTACCATGTCGTTGATAGTTTCTCGCTCTGTTTTTAATGTTATTAATCTTCGTTTAATACGTTCTAATTCTTGTAGTCCTGAACATGTTATATTGTTTCCGTACATATGGTATCTGCTGTAACATAAGATTTCGATTTTCTCCGCGTAAAATTTCAATATCTTTTCTTTTTCTTCTAATGGTGCAAGATTTACGTAGCTAATAAATTTCCATGGTCTCGAAAAATGAGAAGGTCGTTTAAGTTTTCAAAATAGACTCCTGCCAGTCTCGTTAATGGTTGATTAGTAAAGGCTTCGAAAGACTCTGAACTAGTCATCATCGACATCAACATTCTGTAAAGGAAAATATGCGCGTTTTAATTTATTGACATGCAAGATTTGATTGCGTTTGCCTCTTTTGATTTCATAATTTACGTCGTTCAATCTACGTGTAATTTGGAATGGTCCGTCGTATTGATCAGACAATTTTTCACTACCTGTTCTGACCGTTTCGTGTAATACATAAACGTATTCTCCCGGATCTAAAACTAATGGTTTCATTTTCTTATCGTAATATTTTTTCGCTGACTCTTTAGCCTTTTGTAAATTATTCTTAGCGTTTCTTCTTAGGTAATTCAATTCATTCGTCAAATCTACGAAAAATTCCTCATGAGTGCTTCCTTGTCTCGGTTCTACAAGTACGGAAGGAAGTCGCGGTTTTCGTCCAAATACTAGTTTGTACGGAGATATTTTTGTTCCTTCGTGATAAGCGGTATTATAAGAGAACATAGCGGCATCTAGAAATGAATCCCAATTATTTTGATTTTGATTAATATATGGTTTTAGATATTCAGCTAATACATGATGTGAGCGCTCTAATGCTCCATTTGACTAAGGGTGGCAAACGCTTGTTTTTACCTGTTTGATTTTAAAGATCTTTGCAATTCCTTTCATTAACTTTCCTGAAATGTTACTACCTTGATCGGACAACAATTCTTTAGGTAAACCATAGGTATAAATATATTTATTGACAATTTTATCAGCTATAGTTGTACTGTTTGTGTCTAGCAATGGATAAGCCGTGCAGAATTTCGTTAATTGATCCTGTGTGGTTAAGATGTATTTATGTCCTTCCTCTGTTTCCGGCAAAGGACCCACAATATCGATCACTACCTTTTCAAATGCCTCGCTTGGAGTGTCAGTAATTAACATGGCTCTTGTTTTTACTCTAACTAATTTTCGTTTTTGACAATCATGGCAAGCTTTTATATAATTTTTTACGTCTTGTTTCATACCATCCCATGAGTAGTATTGTTGTATTCGTTTTAAAGTTTTTGTTACGCCTTTGTGACCTCCGATCGCTGAATTATGTAGTTCTGTTAAAATATTTTGTTTTATTATTGGATCAACAACTTCTTGTGTTAATGATTCTAATAGATATACTTTGATTGGTGTATCTATTAGAATCGTTAACACAAGAAGTTGTTGATCCAATAATAAAACAAAATATTTTAACAGAACTACATAATTCAGCGATCGGAGGTCACAACGAATATCTTTAAATATATATTTTATTATTTGAGTTATTTTTATTTTATTGTTAGCGTCTCCTATAGGTGCTATCGAAATTATCGTTTGATTATGTGCAATTACATATTTTTTTAATTTAATTAAGCAATTAAATATATCTTCTATATTTATTGGGGTATTTTTATTTTCGCGTGTAACAAATTTATTTCGGTTAGATGCTTTTTTTCTTAATTTTAATATTTCCCGGTGCGAGCGTTATGTCTTCTGCTTTATTACCGTTTTTAGAAAGAGAAATTTTAATTTTAGGAGAAGAGTTTATTTCTTTCACTAAAAGACCTTTTATTTTACCTGAAGTTTGAGGGATTATATTATCTGTTTCCCACAATGAATCATTTAGTGCATGTTGTAAAAATAGGCTATAGCTCAAATTCGCATCGCTACTACCTGAAGCTTGTATCTGAAAGGTCATTATTTGCGGATTTCTAGAGAGTGCATCTGCGTTTGTATTTAGTTTTCCTTCTTTGTATACGACTTTATAATTATATTCTTCTAATTTCAATCGCCAGCGCATTAGTCGGGATGATGGATCTTTAACATTAAAGAGCCAAGTTAACGGCTTGTGATAATTTTGAATGGTTTACCGTACAAATAAGGTCGAAAATGTTTCACTGCCCAGACAATAGCTAAAAGTTCTTTTTCCGTTGTGTCGTAATTTCTTTCTGTTTTATTTAATGTTCGTGAAGCGTAACCAATGGGAAGATCGCTGCCTATTTCACCTTGTGATAAGATTGCACCGATTCCTTCATCGCTTGCATCAGTAGTTAATAAAAATTCTTTATCAAAATCTGGATATTGTAAAATAGGTTCTCTCGATAGTAACTGTTTTAGTTTTTCGTAATTAATTTGTTGCCTTATTTCCTATTTAAATGGTACATTTTTTTTGAGGAGCGAAGTAAATGATTCTGTAATTTCGCTGAAATTTTTAATAAACCTACGATAGTACCCTACAAGTCCTAAAAATTGTTTTATTTGTTTATGATTTTTAGGAACGAAATATTGCTCGATTGCTTTTATCTTTTCTGGGTTAGGTTTAACTCCCTTATCTGATATGATATGGCCTAAATATGTTAATTCGCGCTTAAAAAATTCACACTTGTCTGGCTGTAAGCTAAGACCAGCTTTTTTGATTCGTTCGAAAATTTGGTGTAATTTTTGTTTATGTTCTTCTAAAGTTTGTGCGTATATAACGATATCGTCTAAATAAACAAAGCAAACATTTCCTTGTAGTCCAGTTAAAACGTTATCCATCAGGCGTTGAAACGTCGCGGGGGCGTTCTTTAAACCGAATGGCATTTTTTTATACTCGAAATGACCGTTAGGCGTGTTAAAGGCTGTTTTTACGGTGTCTTGCGGTTCTATGGGAATTTGATGAAAGCCTGAGGCTAAATCGAAACACGAAAAATACCTGGCTTTGCTTAATTGATCTAAGATATCTGATATGTTAGGTAAAGGGTATGCATCTCCGATTGTTTTTTCATTTAGTTTACGGAAGTCTATTACTAACCGCCATCGTTTGTTGCCATCAGCATCGGGTTTTTTTGGCACTACCCATAACGGTGAGTTATACGGTGAAACAGACGGTTGAATAATATCCTGATCTAATAATTTATTTACCTGATTTTTAATTTCGTTTTTATGGATCGGTGGATATCTATATTGTTTTACGTTTATAGGGATGTTATCTGTCGTATTTATAGAGTGTGTAATTTTATTAGTACCTATGGATGTATAGCCCAAAGGATGTGTTCGAACTGGTGAGAAGTGAGATAGAGTCACTTGTGTAGAAATGTGTTTATTTCTTTGTCAGAGAGAAGTATGTATGTACAGTTGTGTTTGTAGCTTGAGTGCGCCAGCGGCGCATTCGCGGCAAAGTGTAAGGCCGCGAGTTTAGAATGAAAGGTGACGGCGCGGTAATATATTACCGGCCGCGTCTGCGTGATTGGAATCGGGTCCCCAAAAGGACGATTCATGCGAGGGTGCATGTTGCATCCCTTTCTCATGTGTCGGAAGTATTCCGTGCGGGAAGCGGTCCTCTGCATGGTAGTTGCTCTGTGAGCAAGCCCTAGGAGGCAAGGTTTGCGTTGCGGTGGAGTATGTCTCCGTTGTGCCATGCGCTGCGACCGTCCGGCTCTCGGTGGCGCGAGTCTGCGAACCGAGGCGGGAGAGGCCTTCGCATTCGAATGTCCCCTGGAACGTGTGTGTCCCGTGGGGGCCGAGTCAACCGGGCACAGAACTCTAAGGGAATTGTTTTCCGCTGTAGAGTCTGTGGTGGCGACGGCGATGCTGGTGCGTCAGCTGACCGTAGATGCACATCCTACGTGAGGTGTGCGGTCAAAGCTGAGACTGAGTCTCTCGCTTTCGTGCCTTCCCAGGCACTGTGAAAAGTCGAAAAGACTTGCTGGTTGCGCTCTTCGAAGCAGAGCTGTGACTCCGTTTAAGGGCCCTTAGTAAGAGCTCGCCTTGAAGCGAGTGAGTGAAAAAAATCTGCGGAGAAGCTCTTTTATACCGCTTCGATCGATGCTTGATCGCGAGAAAGCTTTGTGGGGACTAGTGACTAAATTCCGTGTCCCACTTACTATAGACGTGTCGAGATAGAGATCGAATCACTCATGGTTAAGAACAACTTATTTATTTTGTTGATTGTACAAGACGAGAGTCAAGATCACAGTGTTGGTGATTGTATGCTTGCTCGCTTGGTAGAGCTGCGCTTCAAGCGTACCAATATGGCGGATATAAATTCCCCACATACTCTCCCTCGAGTGTCAACGAGTTTTACAAAAATTATGTTAATACGTGTTTGATATTTTTATAGCTATGGTTACATATGTTTTTCTTAATACTAGGTTTACATAAATTTTTAACGAAATAGCCTTATAACTGACTTATAGTAATGACATACTTAAATACTAAGAATTTTCTTTGGTTTAATGTTATAAAGCAAAAGTGACTTTTTTTGGTCGCGCATAGGTTTTTAACGTTGCATGAGTATCTTTGGACGGAGTAGACGCTGAGGTTTTATCCGCTAATAGATCACTGAAGTTATCAGGTACAAAGTATGCTGGTTTTAAATTTTCTACGGATACACTTCGTTTGGTGCCGTTTACATCTATATCAAAAATGCGGTCGGAAACGCGCTCAATGACACGATGCGAACCAGTGTGGGGGCGTTCAAGCAATTTTTTTGTACCTCCTACACGCAGGAATACATGCGTACACGTGTGCATGTTTTTCAAAAAGAATGCACGCTTTTTGTGTTTGTGCTGTACTGGTACAGGTTTTACTTTGCGCATATGTTTGCGAAATTCTTCAATGAATACATGAGGGTCAGGGGTGAAATCGACGGGAAGAACAAATTCCCCCGGAACACGTAGGGTTGTCCCGTAAATGTATTCCGCCGGGGATGCGCCAGTATCAAGACGGACTTGAGTGCGTAGACCTAATAATACAGTCGAAAGCATTCGTGACCAATCTGCGTCCGTGTGACACATTATTGCGGCTTTAAGGCTTCGATGCCATCGTTCGATCATGCCATTAAAGGCAGGGTGGTAGGCAGTAGTGCGAATTCGCTGACAGCCAATAAGCTGGAGAAGTGCTGTGAAGAGTTGCGATTCAAATTGGCTCCCTTGATCGATAGTTAAGGTTTTTGGAGCTCCGAAATTTGTGATCCAATTATCGTAAAACGCTCGCGCGACTGATATGGCGTCGATTTCTTTCAACGGAATTGCTACGGGCCAACGCGAAAATCGATCGATGAGAGTTAAGCAATATTTGTAGCCGTTTGAGATTGGTAGCGGACCTATGATGTCCATATGGACATGTTCAAAGCAGCCGTCTGGCGTGACAAATTGTTCAGGATTGAGTTGAACGTGACGCGAGATTTTCGATTGTTGACAATCTAACCACTTTTTGCACCATTTTGCGATGTCACGATGCATGTTAGGCCATACGTAGCGTTGGCGTATAACACGATCTGTAACTTTAGCACTCGGATGAGCCGCGTTGTGAAACATGTGAAAAACGCGTTCGCGTAAGGATACGGGAATGTAAGGACGGATTGTCTCTCCGGTTATTTCGCAATGAAGGGTGGTGTGCGTAGGGCCCCATTGGATGCATTTTAAAGTAAGTGGATAATTTGGAGTTTCACGTATGGTTTGAAGTTCGTCGTCGCGCTCTTGCTGTTCTGCAAGTTCATTTAACTCGATTTCTACGGGCAAACGGATGGTTTCGGCGCGGGACAGTGAGTCGGCTACCACATTCTCGTTTCCCGAAAGATGTGCGATACATGTTGTGAATTGCGAGATGAATGAGAGTTGCCTTTGCTGACGAAGCGAAGCTTTCTCAGAGCGCTGCATGCACGCATAAATAAGCGATTTATGATCCGTCATGATTTTAAAGCTGCGGCCATCCAGAAAATATCGAAAATATTTTATCGCTACCATATTAAAGCGCGGTTAGTTCCCGATCATAAGCGCTGTAATTGCGTTGTGACGGGCTAAATTTGCGTGAAAAGAACGCGAGGGGTTTCCAGGCATTATCGAGATACTGTTCGAGAGCTGTTCCCATAGCAAAATCAGAAGCATCAGTGACTAGGCGTGTTTCAGCCGTGTCATCTGGATGGGAAAGCATGGTCGCCTTGGCGAGATCTTTTTTGCATCTTTGGAATGCCTCTTCGGCGATTGGTGTCCATGTGATAACACGTTTATCGTTTTTGCGCGACTCGTGGAGATATTCGTTGAGTGGTGCTTGCACGCTGGCTGCCTCACGCAGACTTTTACGATAGAAATTAACGAGACCCAAGAAACAGCGCAATTCAATGACTGTACGCGGTCGGGGAAATGCGGAAATGGCTTTGATCTTGTCAGAATCAGATTGGCATCCTTCGCTATTAATTGTATGACCGAGGAATTGCAGTTCCGATTTGCCAAAAAGACACTTGTCGATATTGAGGCATAAATAAAATTCCTTCAGTCGCTGAAATACTGTACGTAGATGTCTTTCGTGCTCTTTTAATGTTGTCGACGCGATGAGAATGTCGTCGATAAACGCGAACACAAATTCTAGATCGCCCAGTGCGCGAAAAATCTGTCGTTGAAAGGTTTGACTGGCATTCTGAGGCCAAAGGTCATGAATTTATACTCAAAGAGTCCGAATGGCGTAATGACAGCCGTTTTAAAGATATCTTCGGGCGCAACTAGAATTTGATGGTAAGCTTGATGAAGATCAAGCTTAGAGAAGATAGTTTTTCCACGAAGGTTGGAAGCGCAATCGTGTACGTGTGGTACGGGAAAACTTGTCTGGAATCGTTACCGCGTTTAGTCGACGATAATCGCCGCAAATTCTCCACGATCCATCTTTTTTAGGAACCATGTGGATTGGACTCGCCCACGGACTGCTGGATGGCCTGCAAATACCGAGTTCAACTAATCGCTTAAATTCGGCTTTGGCCGCTTTTAGTTTGTCGAGCGCTAATCTTCTGGGACGCTCTGCTACCGGTGGGCCTGTTGTGCTGATGTGATGATACACATCGCTTTTACCAATCGGGACCGTTTGTTCAAGACCTGTGATTTCTGGGAATTTGGTTAAAATATGCGCGAATTTTGTGACAGGTTTGATTATGCTAACAGCGAATACTGGAACTGGTTTGACGGTTCCTGCGGCGAAGGTGTTAAATTGTGGATCGATAAGTCTCTGATTTTTAAGATCGGGTAAGAGACCATAATGTTTGATCAGATCGGCCCCGATGATTGGGTACGGAACTGACGCTACGCAAAAATTCCACGTAAGTGGACGAATGCCGAGGTGCAGCGTTCGG
This sequence comes from Linepithema humile, assembly GCF_040581485.1. Lineage (NCBI taxonomy): Eukaryota > Metazoa > Arthropoda > Insecta > Hymenoptera > Formicidae > Linepithema > Linepithema humile. The sequence goes on along the minus strand of NC_090134.1, from coordinate 12,229,524 downwards.
AATGATTCACCGTAAGTATTAATTTGCGTGTCATTTGCCGCGTAGAGTTTTAGATTACTGGGTGACTTGTTTGCTGCGTTGCCTATTGGCAGTAATGAAATGTCCGCACCGGTGTCAACGAGAAACGTTTCCGCCGTGACGCGATCACGAACGTGGAGACGAACGCTTGATTGTCGACCTGCTATACTCGCCTCCTTGGTAGCAGATTGCTCTCCCCCCCCCCCCCCCTGAGCTGGCATTGGTTTTAGGCCACGAACAGAGAGACTTATCGGTGCCTCTGCATGCTCGCGCCTTATCGCCGAAAGTTCGATGCGACCAACACACATTCGGACGCCTATTCTTAGAGCGCTTACGGCTCCTGTCCGGTGATTCTCTATCTCGCGATCTACTTGATCGTTTAACCTGGGTCGAGAGAGCTGCGAGCTCTGTAGCGAGGCGGTCGATTTTGCTCTCAAGGTCAGAGGAATGCGATTTTTTAGTGGTGGCGACGGCTAAGCATCTCGAAGAATCATCTACTGTCTCGGCTACCTTGTCGACCATTTTAGCAAGCTTGTTTAAGTCCGTAATCTCTGAAGTCGCGAGGATGCTTCTAGTCTGCTGCGGTAGATATTCGAAAAAGATTGCTTTTAAAACTGAGTCATCGCAGCGTTTATTGAGATCTAGATTGCGTAATCTACTGAGAATTTGCGAGGGTTTCCCGGATGCCAAAACTTGTCCTTTTAGTAATTTATGAAGTTGGCTCTCGGCCAATGCTGAAAAATTCTCGATTATTCTCTCCTTGAACTTCGTGTATGGTTCGGCCGGGTCGGGTTCTGTAATGAGATCACGGCAACACGCTATCGCTTCCGCATCCAATGACATAATTACATAATGTGCTTTTGTTTTTTCATCCGTTATGCGCGCGGTTGCGAAAGTCGCTTCGACTTGAATGAACCATATCATAGGATCGCTAATGAGAAATGGCGGAATTTTCGGAACCCGGTATGAATCTACATGCGCGACGTTTGCCCTGGCCTGGCCTTGCACTCTTTGCAATTCCGTCTGTAAATTAACTAGTTGCTCTTGCAACTGCTCTACCGTAGGAGGTTCCATGTTACCTTAATTTTAACACCGTAACAGTGGCGCACGCACGCGGATGTTAACACTGTGTCGATTCTTACTTAAGCCGCGTTCGTATGAGGCGAGTGCGCGCTGACTGCGGACGAGCCTTAATGCCGTATGACTGCACTTTCTTTACTACGCGATGGCGGGACACAAACGATTTCAAAATGGCGTTACTGCGCAAAAATGTCCAGCAAACGATCTGTTCGCTGCCGATCGGTGTACCTGAAACGCTCTTCGCCGATGCCCCCGCGACGATGCTGTAAGCACCGGTGGCGTGGAGTGCTTGTATCACTGTCCTTGGCTCTGCGTGCTGGACGCCTCTTCCAGGCAGTGTTCCGATTAGGGACCGGTTTGTTTGCGCATGTGCGGCCATACGGCGTCAGTAAAGTGTCTTGTACATATAAAAAGAGGCACCGTTACCCAGCTTCATTTAAAGTAATAAAAATTTTTTTAATGTATTAAAAAATAAAATATATATATGGTATACATATATATATATATATTAACTGATGTTTTCGAGGACATTTTTTATGAAAAAACACATTTTTTGAGGACATTTGTATTTATTGAGGACCGTCCTCGTTCGTGTATCTATATATTGATGTTTTCGAGGACTGTCCTCGTTAGTAATTATAACGATACATCGCCATTTTTGAGGACACCAAAATGTCCTCAATAACATATTTAATAGCACATGTATTTGAGGACAATCCTCAGTGATGATGTTATAAGGATATTGAAAATGTTGTAAAAATATGTTATAAGGACATTTATAATAATCGAGTGATTCAGATGCGAAGTGATACAAATCTAAAAAACAAAAATTTGACAAACACTTTTGTGTTATATAATTATTTTTTATTTTTTTATTGACAATGACAAATCAGTATTTTTTTCCAGAGTTATTGACATATGCGAATATTTTTCACAAACATAAAATGTTTTTTAACCTAAAACATCTAATAATTTACTTGATTGTACATTGTTAAAAACAAATGAGGAAAAAAATGGAAAAAAATGTTGCAAAAAGTAGGTGTTAAACATGAGACCACCAGCACTCTAGTCACTCGCCTTATTCACTTGGCCACGCTTGCTATTTGGCATTCATTTTCGACTTTCGACTCAGAAGATTACTCACATGTAAAATTTTTTCCATTTAAAAAATTAAAAGTGACCTTCATGTGACCTTCAAACGACTATCAAATTAACCGTACCGTCTTATGTCCCTCGAAGTCATGAAACTCTTGTCTAAAACGTTTCTTCGTATCTCGCGCATTTTTCGAGATATTTGCCTGGGACAATTAAAATCGGACATCCTTTATATGATATATTAAAGATCTGATGGAATACTCCAACGGCAGTGTGCGCTCACACAACTGTTGTGTCGGCTGAATGCACCAATTAGATAAATGGAAGATTCAGGCCGGTATTTATAATCTGTGTTTATATTTAAGATAATCTATTCATTAATCATATACAGCTGATATTGTTGTATTTTGATACGACAGATTTTTTAATCTTTAAAAGCATAATTTTTAAGAACATATTATTTTTTTAATAGTGCCGAGTAACGATTTTTACTTTTCTACCACTTGTTTTTATACGAAAAGACATTAAATGACTTTTAACAAAATCTGGGATTAACGGGACAAACTAAACATTATTAATAAATTTTTTTGATATGTAAGGTTAGGAAATCTGTCAACAAAATATAACCATCCATAAAAAACGCTTATGACAAGAATTTTAGAAAAACGTAAGAAATTAAGAAGAACGTTTTCGACGCTCAATTATTTCATAATATTTAATTTTTCTACAATATATTTTTTATGTATTTTCAAGGATGCTTGATGCTAGTAAGATGAGAGACATAAGGATAAAAAAAGGTACACAGTTCTGTTTTCCTGAAAAAAGTGTATCGTTGTGTTTTGTATGATTCAAGATGTTTGTTTGCATGGCTTTTTTTGTAATCATAATTATTATTTATTAAAATCGAGATAATGATGATAATGATATATTGATAATGATATGTAATAAATCTGTTATTAGGTAACGTATGCTTGTATTACTTGACGAATGTACAAATATTATATCTATAGTTTATTAAGAAAAGAACTGTGGCTGAAAATATATAAGGTTTTCAATAAACGTAAATGATCCTAAATCTATTGCGTTTAGTTCTATGGAGAATTGTTTATAATAGTGAGTCGACAGATAACAGAAGAAGTATAGCATATTTTTTATAGTAACGTATTATACATTCACATACTGAAGGAAAAAAAAATAGAAGATTAATTCAAATTTCATATATAATTCAGTTTCGACATATTATTTGACAAACATACAAATATTATAGGTATTTTATTAAAAATATAACTCTGTTTACAATTTGTAATAATTTTAATAAAGAAAAGTGATCATAAATCTGTTTCTTCGAGTTTTACAAAGTATGATTTACAATAGTGAAGTGGATAGTAGATAGCCAAAAAATTATATATTAAATAAAAATAAAATTATATATAATAATAATAAAATAATTGTGTAATAATATACTACACACATTCACATTTGCATACTTGATACTTCAAGAGGAAAAAGTACATTTGACTTTGTAAGAGAAACAAAATAGTATAAGAATACCAATATATGGAATATATTAATTCAAGTTTGATATATTAAAATTTTGACATATTTGACAAACATAAAAATATACTTGTTTCTTTAAGAAAATAACTATGCTTATAATATATTATAAATTTGATATAACTTAATATAACTCGTTATAAATCTTATGCTTTTACCTTTTCAAAGTATTGTTTAGAATATAGTGAACAGACACATAGCAGAAAATCCGAAGGCATTAAAAATACATTTGACATTTGATTCAGAGAAGAAAATACAAAGAAATATAGCAGAACAAATAGAAAATTAATTTTATTTTGGTTACTTAATTTTTTTAAGTTGATTATGCAACCATGTTTTTATTTGCGGAGATGATCTATGGCCGGTATTCATAGTCCGTTCTTATATTTAAGATTGTCTTAAGTTTTGTCTTAAAATGCTACGAACCAATCAAAAAGCCATATTAGTATCTTAAGACGACGATGACGACGACTTAAGACGATCTTAAATATAAGAAATAACTATGAATACCGGCCTATGTCTTAAGCAAGAGTTTTGTTTTATGACTTCATGAATTGCCTGTAACGAAGGTAACTTGCCATTTCTTATGATTTCATCGAATGCTGTTAGCACCACTGTTTTTTCACATTCACTCCATCGTTTTCGCTTTATGTGACCATGTGGAGAACCTATAAAAATGTTGGCCATTTGTACAATGTTACTATATGGAGAACCAAAAAAATGACCATTTGTGCAGTGTTAGAATTTTCGTACCAACTGTATAAGTTGGTATAGTATAATTAGAAGTTTTGTATGAACTGTATAAGTTATATAAAGTAAGTACTTATAGAATCAATTTATAAATTATAATTTTATTAAATATTATGCTACATATAATTTACTCGATCGACCTATATCATACTTTATATCATACTTTTTATTTTAAATTTTAACAACTGAATAATCAATGAAAACATTGTCAGTTGAATAGATTTGCTGTAGCGTAATGTAAATTTTTAAATTAAGATTATTTCTCATTAAGAGATTACATTTTAACTTATTTAAATTTTAATAGTTGACGAAATAAGTCGAGTAAATTTAATGTGACACAATGTAAATATGTAGGTGTAAATTGAAAATTATGCCATTGACCAATCAATTGTTAAATTATAAGTTTTGCCTTTATATTTTGACACAATAATCATTGACACGTGATTGTCTCTAGTATCATAATATATTTGTTCGCATCGTATGCTCCAACATGCTCCTACTCGCTCCAATACTATAGCTCCAATCTATAGTATTACGTTACGTATATTATAGATTGGAGTGTATTGGAGCGAGTAGGAGCATGTTGGGGTATTGCGACACGAGCAAACCTAATATAGTTTGCAACTTTCTCACACGTGTGCGCGTATTTATTATGATAATAAATTCAAAATAAAACATTATAATATACTTACTAGACCGTCTTTTAATTTTTGGTACATTTGCAATTCCTGATTTAGATGTATTATCAAATGAGCTATTATCATTTGTTTCTGTAATTAGAATATATATCGTATTGGTAGATGTCACGTAGTTAATAAGGATATTTTGATAGAGATTTATGTAAATGACACAATGTTCTCATGACTCACATAAAATTAACATCATTAGTATAATTAATTATTTATGATAATTTGTACCTTCATTTATAGCTGCTTCTATATTTTCTCCCCTAATATCTTGTTCATCATTGTTGCTACTATCTTCACTGAAACTTTCCTCTGTACTTTGAGAATCACATCCATGAGCCGCTTCTAAATGTTGTGTAATATTCAAAATATCACGACTAATAATGGGTTGCCTGTACACTTCCCTGTGTATTTTTTCAGCATGTCCCATGAAGTTTGCAAGATCAGATATTTCTGTGTCAGCAAGCTCCATACTTGCACAAAATGTAGCAATGTGCTTTCTTAGCTTAGTGCCGCGTAATAAATGTGCAACTTTTGCATTACAATCTTCAGAAAATTTTCTCATAAGAACACAAGCTCTTAAATATTTAAAACGTTTTCGATTATAGCTTGGAAGACCAAAGATGTATGGATTTTCTGCAGAAACTTTCGCGTTTTCGCGAAATTGTAGTATTAATTTTATACATTCTAATAAACTGCAATTTAATATCACAGGTACTGTGCGACCAAGTTTGCCTCTAATCACAAAGCGTACATATTTCTTTGCTGCTTCTTGTGCTTTTAATGAAATTTTTTTAAAGAGATCAGTTGTGTCTAGATCAATACCTTTATACTGTTCAAAATCTGCTATAAGCATGCGTTCAATTTCACCAGCTCGTTTACGATTGAATAATTGAACTGAGGTTAACGTACATTCTGTCAATGTCAACCAAGTTTCATATGTGTATTCGTTCGTTAAATCGTCACATGCTTTCTGTCGTTTACATTTTAAGTACATATACAATTTAGCTATGTCATCCAATGATGGAAGATCATCATTTTTTTGTCTTTGATGTTGTAAGCGTGTTTCCATAACTGTTTTGTTAACACTGGTACCATAATCTTCTGTTAATAATTCTAAAAAGTCTTTGACTAAAACTTTTCTCTCATTATCTTGACGTTTTATGCATTCCGTAATGAGTAGGTGACCAACTTTTTTTATTAATGTTCCCAACATGGCTGCTGTAGTAGGTTTAGAATAAATTCCTACTTCATCATCTAAACCCGCTACTTTGTTAACTGTACTAATAACGTCTTCATAAAATTTTGGATAATATATAGATTCCAAATCAATTATATCTTTATTACTCTCTTTAATAGTTAACAGAAAACGGCCTAACAGTCTTAGGTGTGCGCGGATCATGTCATGCTGGTGTTGAAGTTTATATTTAATAGACAACTTGTTACCATATAAAATAACGAGTTTATCATATCTTATTACACGACACACATCATCCTCTCTTATCACAGGTAATATTACAGATCGTAATTTTCTGTTAGCCGCGCTATGTACTCTACCTAAAATTGAACGTCCCAAAACTGTTACAGCTTTAGTGTGCTTGCTATTACGACCAGTACATCGATAAAAATGTTGGCGAAGTGAAATTTTGGAGAAAAAGCCATGACATTTAGCGCAAGGTAAATAATCTTTAACTTCCTTATTTTTTGAAGCTTGTGGTCTTCGACAGACAATTAAATCACCTTTCCCGATATTACTGTCAGTGTTGTACTGAAAATTTCCTTTGCGTCTAATTGTATCTATTATTTTCAATCTTTCTCTACATTTTTTAGGCAGTAAACTGAATTTTTTAACTTCATCTTCATTGGAATGAATGGTCTCCAAATGACGTGCTATCTTCGTATGTAACTTTTTACAAAAGAAGCAACAATTTTTTTTTTATCTTTAGTACTGCTAGATGAAGTTGGAATGTATAAATCTTTATCATCAAGTACTCCTACTGCTGGTACTTCTACTGATTTGTTGATTTCCAGAGACGTATTTGATTTATTAGATCGCTCTTTGCATTTGTCGTTTTCATCCTCCTCGTCCTTATCATCGTCATCATTACAAGATTCTAAATAAGATTCATTTGATGGATAATATTCAGAATCATCATTGGATTCGCTCTCCACTATATCTCCATTGCTGTAAAAGTGTATTATAATAAAAAATTCTTAAATATAACAGGAATAAGGAAATAACATTTTAATTATTCACACCGCATAATTAAAAAATCGCACGTGCTTCTTGATTTTCTTTAAATTATTATTTAATGCATTAATCACTTTTTTAACCAAATTTTTTATCATTTTTGCAATTATTAGCGTTGCAGGTTAAATGTTTGTAAATATTAACATACTACTATTGACAATCATGGGTGTCCAAAACAATAAACAACGATTTAAATATCGATTCAATCAATGCGAACATTTTCTGTCAGTAAAATGTTGCAAATAAAATCTTTGTTCAATAGAAACCGTAAATTTTATGCGTTGAAACGTTAAGTAGAGATCCAATATACTACGAAACAATAATTTTATGTAAAAAGTGAATAAATAAACTCCAAAGTAAATAAATAAGCCATATTAATATCAGTAATTATAAATTAATGAGCTAAATATATATATTCCTTATACGTTACTTGGGATAATCTTACCTGCGTTTGATAACACAGCCGCTGCAATGTTAGTATCGTCTTTTTTATTGTTATTTATAGTATCATCTTTTTTATTATTATTTATAGTATCATCTTTTTCATTATTATTTATAGTATCATCTTTCTCATTATTATTTATAGTATCATCTTTTTCATTATTATTTTTAGTATCATCTTTTTCATTATCTTTATCTAAAACGAGAAATTATTGTAGTTTTCCAAATTAACCAATATTTATAAAATGTGCTTGTATCAATTATGATAATGTCTTGAAAAAATTCTAATGTAGTACATATATATGTATATACATTAATGTTATCTATGTTTGATGCAATATTAATATCATTATTCAGGTTTTTGCTATTTTCTTTATCTGAAACGAGTAATTTAACAAGTTTATAAATTAAGACCCCTGAACCCGGCACCATGTTTGAAATTGTGACGTCAGAGGCGAGAAATGACACACGAGAATTCTTGCGTGCCATTTTTTAATAAAAAGATATTTTGATGAAATAATATTATAGATCGCTTTAGCACACTTGTAAAATTGTCCGAAAACTATCCTTTTCCGTTGACAGTTAATAAACAACCGTATGAATGTGATATGAAGCTTATCATGCGAGGAAATACGCGGTTTGACAACAATTTTACGAGTGTACTAAAGCGATCTATAGTGTTATTTGATCAAAATATATTTTTATTTAAAAAGGCACGCAAAAATTCTCAGCGTGTCATTTCTCGTCTCTGACGTCACGATTCCAACATAGCCGCGGCGAGTACCCAGGAGCCTTTATGAATATTTGTATAATTTGCATTACATTAAACGTACAATACTTTGAAAAATTCTAAATCTGCATACACATATTGGTTCTTACCTATATCTGATGACACAACAAAAATATTTTCAACATTGTTATATGTTTTACTACTATCTTTATCTAGAATAAAAAATTATAAATTTAAGAATGTAATTTTATAAATTTTCACTCATAGTATGCTTATATTATAAATTATACACGTAATATTTTTAGGCTTTCCAGTTGGTATATTTACATTTTTAATGTGTATTTTTGTAATTAATATATGTTATAACCCAATATATAAAATAAAGTTTTTAATATAGAGATATAGATTTGTTTGTTTTGTTGCATGTTTTTTTAGACACGTTTTACTAGTTGCTGTTTCTTTTCTCCAATGCCTGAATATATACGTTCTGCTATTTTTAAGTATGAAAAGTATATAAAGTACAAGTAAAACGAACAAACTTTATGAGAGGTGAACTCATAGTTTATATGAGGTGTATACCACACTTACATTATGAGAGGTGTTATTAATACTATATTTGAAAATGTGAGTAAAAAATTTGTTCTATTCAAACAACAGGCATATCTTAAAGATATCTAATAAAAGTGAGGTCTGTCAGATGTCTTTAAGACATGCTTGTTGTTGGTTACTTACTTCTATTGATATTATGCAAACTTATTTTTGGGATTCCTCTTTCCAAATTTTTTTTAAGTATATTTAAATACTCAACATTTGCTGGAATAAAAGAAATATATATAATGTTTTTTATTACAATATGAATAGGACCTATCCAGGTGCATTTTCAATATTTTTGTGAAAATGTATTGTGTGTGTGCGTGCGTATTCGTGCGTGCGTATGCGTGCGTATGCGTGTGTGCGTGCTTGTGCGTGCGTGTGCATGCTTGTACGTGCTTGTGTGTGCGTGTGCGTGCGTGTATGAGCGTGTGTGCGCGTGTGTAATTGACACGTAATCTGTAAAATTTTTCAAAAGATTTTTACAAAAAAAGTGACTTACGATGCCGCACTACAACTTCTACTTTACAATGTATTCCATTAATTTTTACTTTCTTAGCACGTAAACTGCGTATACGCGAGGGAAGTCGCGAGATTTTACAAATATAATACGTTTTGTCGGAAAATTTAATTAATGCGAACATGTTTTCCGCAAGCTTTAACACAACAATATGTAACAATTGAGACTGCTAAATAATAAAAGGCGAAAACAAATGACAAGAAACAAAAAGGTTTATGCTCAACAATCGCTTCTTAAGCCTTGTGTTCACGATGCTAGATCTCGGACTCAGGCTGCGTTCTGAAATTCACCGCCAGTATTGAAAATCTACAATATACGTGACATAAACTATAGATTTTCAGTACTGTTAAATTCGGAACACAGCCACAGTCCGAGATCTTGGTCCGAGAAATGTGTAGCCAATTAACTTGCAATCAACTTATTGGTTACATTTCTCGGACCGAGATTTCGGACCGAGTTTTAGCATCGTGTACACAAGGCTTAAGAAGCGATTGTTGAGCATAAACCTTTTTGTTTCTTGTCATTTGTTTTCGCCTTTTATTATTTAGCAGTCTCAATTGTTACATATTGTTGTGTTAAAGCTTGCGGAAAACATGTTCGCATTAATTAAATTTTCCGACAAAACGTATTATATTTGTAAAATCTCGCGACTTCCCTCGCGTATACGCAGTTTACGTGCTAAGAAAGTAAAAATTAATGGAATACATTGTAAAGTAGAAGTTGTAGTGCGGCATCGTAAGTCACTTTTTTTGTAAAAATCTTTTGAAAAATTTTACAGATTACGTGTCAATTACACACGCGCACACACGCTCATACACGCACGCACACGCACACACAAGCACGTACAAGCATGCACACGCACGCACCAGCACGCACACACGCATACGCACGCATACGCACGCACGAATACGCACGCACACACACAATACATTTTCACAAAAATATTGAAAATGCACCTGGATAGGTCCTATTCATATTGTAATAAAAAACATTATATATATTTCTTTTATTCCAGCAAATGTTGAGTATTTAAATATACTTAAAAAAAATTTGGAAAGAGGAATCCCAAAAATAAGTTTGCATAATATCAATAGAAGTAAGTAACCAACAACAAGCATGTCTTAAAGACATCTGACAGACCTCACTTTTATTAGATATCTTTAAGATATGCCTGTTGTTTGAATAGAACAAATTTTTTACTCACATTTTCAAATATAGTATTAATAACACCTCTCATAATGTAAGTGTGGTATACACCTCATATAAACTATGAGTTCACCTCTCATAAAGTTTGTTCGTTTTACTTGTACTTTATATACTTTTCATACTTAAAAATAGCAGAACGTATATATTCAGGCATTGGAGAAAAGAAACAGCAACTAGTAAAACGTGTCTAAAAAAACATGCAACAAAACAAACAAATCTATATCTCTATATTAAAAACTTTATTTTATATATTGGGTTATAACATATATTAATTACAAAAATACACATTAAAAATGTAAATATACCAACTGGAAAGCCTAAAAATATTACGTGTATAATTTATAATATAAGCATACTATGAGTGAAAATTTATAAAATTACATTCTTAAATTTATAATTTTTTATTCTAGATAAAGATAGTAGTAAAACATATAACAATGTTGAAAATATTTTTGTTGTGTCATCAGATATAGGTAAGAACCAATATGTGTATGCAGATTTAGAATTTTTCAAAGTATTGTACGTTTAATGTAATGCAAATTATACAAATATTCATAAAGGCTCCTGGGTACTCGCCGCGGCTATGTTGGAATCGTGACGTCAGAGACGAGAAATGACACGCTGAGAATTTTTGCGTGCCTTTTTAAATAAAAATATATTTTGATCAAATAACACTATAGATCGCTTTAGTACACTCGTAAAATTGTTGTCAAACCGCGTATTTCCTCGCATGATAAGCTTCATATCACATTCATACGGTTGTTTATTAACTGTCAACGGAAAAGGATAGTTTTCGGACAATTTTACAAGTGTGCTAAAGCGATCTATAATATTATTTCATCAAAATATCTTTTTATTAAAAAATGGCACGCAAGAATTCTCGTGTGTCATTTCTCGCCTCTGACGTCACAATTTCAAACATGGTGCCGGGTTCAGGGGTCTTAATTTATAAACTTGTTAAATTACTCGTTTCAGATAAAGAAAATAGCAAAAACCTGAATAATGATATTAATATTGCATCAAACATAGATAACATTAATGTATATACATATATATGTACTACATTAGAATTTTTTCAAGACATTATCATAATTGATACAAGCACATTTTATAAATATTGGTTAATTTGGAAAACTACAATAATTTCTCGTTTTAGATAAAGATAATGAAAAAGATGATACTAAAAATAATAATGAAAAAGATGATACTATAAATAATAATGAGAAAGATGATACTATAAATAATAATGAAAAAGATGATACTATAAATAATAATAAAAAAGATGATACTATAAATAACAATAAAAAAGACGATACTAACATTGCAGCGGCTGTGTTATCAAACGCAGGTAAGATTATCCCAAGTAACGTATAAGGAATATATATATTTAGCTCATTAATTTATAATTACTGATATTAATATGGCTTATTTATTTACTTTGGAGTTTATTTATTCACTTTTTACATAAAATTATTGTTTCGTAGTATATTGGATCTCTACTTAACGTTTCAACGCATAAAATTTACGGTTTCTATTGAACAAAGATTTTATTTGCAACATTTTACTGACAGAAAATGTTCGCATTGATTGAATCGATATTTAAATCGTTGTTTATTGTTTTGGACACCCATGATTGTCAATAGTAGTATGTTAATATTTACAAACATTTAACCTGCAACGCTAATAATTGCAAAAATGATAAAAAATTTGGTTAAAAAAGTGATTAATGCATTAAATAATAATTTAAAGAAAATCAAGAAGCACGTGCGATTTTTTAATTATGCGGTGTGAATAATTAAAATGTTATTTCCTTATTCCTGTTATATTTAAGAATTTTTTATTATAATACACTTTTACAGCAATGGAGATATAGTGGAGAGCGAATCCAATGATGATTCTGAATATTATCCATCAAATGAATCTTATTTAGAATCTTGTAATGATGACGATGATAAGGACGAGGAGGATGAAAACGACAAATGCAAAGAGCGATCTAATAAATCAAATACGTCTCTGGAAATCAACAAATCAGTAGAAGTACCAGCAGTAGGAGTACTTGATGATAAAGATTTATACATTCCAACTTCATCTAGCAGTACTAAAGATAAAAAAAAATTGTTGCTTCTTTTGTAAAAAGTTACATACGAAGATAGCACGTCATTTGGAGACCATTCATTCCAATGAAGATGAAGTTAAAAAATTCAGTTTACTGCCTAAAAAATGTAGAGAAAGATTGAAAATAATAGATACAATTAGACGCAAAGGAAATTTTCAGTACAACACTGACAGTAATATCGGGAAAGGTGATTTAATTGTCTGTCGAAGACCACAAGCTTCAAAAAATAAGGAAGTTAAAGATTATTTACCTTGCGCTAAATGTCATGGCTTTTTCTCCAAAATTTCACTTCGCCAACATTTTTATCGATGTACTGGTCGTAATAGCAAGCACACTAAAGCTGTAACAGTTTTGGGACGTTCAATTTTAGGTAGAGTACATAGCGCGGCTAACAGAAAATTACGATCTGTAATATTACCTGTGATAAGAGAGGATGATGTGTGTCGTGTAATAAGATATGATAAACTCGTTATTTTATATGGTAACAAGTTGTCTATTAAATATAAACTTCAACACCAGCATGACATGATCCGCGCACACCTAAGACTGTTAGGCCGTTTTCTGTTAACTATTAAAGAGAGTAATAAAGATATAATTGATTTGGAATCTATATATTATCCAAAATTTTATGAAGACGTTATTAGTACAGTTAACAAAGTAGCGGGTTTAGATGATGAAGTAGGAATTTATTCTAAACCTACTACAGCAGCCATGTTGGGAACATTAATAAAAAAAGTTGGTCACCTACTCATTACGGAATGCATAAAACGTCAAGATAATGAGAGAAAAGTTTTAGTCAAAGACTTTTTAGAATTATTAACAGAAGATTATGGTACCAGTGTTAACAAAACAGTTATGGAAACACGCTTACAACATCAAAGACAAAAAAATGATGATCTTCCATCATTGGATGACATAGCTAAATTGTATATGTACTTAAAATGTAAACGACAGAAAGCATGTGACGATTTAACGAACGAATACACATATGAAACTTGGTTGACATTGACAGAATGTACGTTAACCTCAGTTCAATTATTCAATCGTAAACGAGCTGGTGAAATTGAACGCATGCTTATAGCAGATTTTGAACAGTATAAAGGTATTGATCTAGACACAACTGATCTCTTTAAAAAAATTTCATTAAAAGCACAAGAAGCAGCAAAGAAATATGTACGCTTTGTGATTAGAGGCAAACTTGGTCGCACAGTACCTGTGATATTAAATTGCAGTTTATTAGAATGTATAAAATTAATACTACAATTTCGCGAAAACGCGAAAGTTTCTGCAGAAAATCCATACATCTTTGGTCTTCCAAGCTATAATCGAAAACGTTTTAAATATTTAAGAGCTTGTGTTCTTATGAGAAAATTTTCTGAAGATTGTAATGCAAAAGTTGCACATTTATTACGCGGCACTAAGCTAAGAAAGCACATTGCTACATTTTGTGCAAGTATGGAGCTTGCTGACACAGAAATATCTGATCTTGCAAACTTCATGGGACATGCTGAAAAAATACACAGGGAAGTGTACAGGCAACCCATTATTAGTCGTGATATTTTGAATATTACACAACATTTAGAAGCGGCTCATGGATGTGATTCTCAAAGTACAGAGGAAAGTTTCAGTGAAGATAGTAGCAACAATGATGAACAAGATATTAGGGGAGAAAATATAGAAGCAGCTATAAATGAAGGTACAAATTATCATAAATAATTAATTATACTAATGATGTTAATTTTATGTGAGTCATGAGAACATTGTGTCATTTACATAAATCTCTATCAAAATATCCTTATTAACTACGTGACATCTACCAATACGATATATATTCTAATTACAGAAACAAATGATAATAGCTCATTTGATAATACATCTAAATCAGGAATTGCAAATGTACCAAAAATTAAAAGACGGTCTAGTAAGTATATTATAATGTTTTATTTTGAATTTATTATCATAATAAATACGCGCACACGTGTGAGAAAGTTGCAAACTATATTAGGTTTGCTCGTGTCGCAATACCCCAACATGCTCCTACTCGCTCCAATACACTCCAATCTATAATATACGTAACGTAATACTATAGATTGGAGCTATAGTATTGGAGCGAGTAGGAGCATGTTGGAGCATACGATGCGAACAAATATATTATGATACTAGAGACAATCACGTGTCAATGATTATTGTGTCAAAATATAAAGGCAAAACTTATAATTTAACAATTGATTGGTCAATGGCATAATTTTCAATTTACACCTACATATTTACATTGTGTCACATTAAATTTACTCGACTTATTTCGTCAACTATTAAAATTTAAATAAGTTAAAATGTAATCTCTTAATGAGAAATAATCTTAATTTAAAAATTTACATTACGCTACAGCAAATCTATTCAACTGACAATGTTTTCATTGATTATTCAGTTGTTAAAATTTAAAATAAAAAGTATGATATAAAGTATGATATAGGTCGATCGAGTAAATTATATGTAGCATAATATTTAATAAAATTATAATTTATAAATTGATTCTATAAGTACTTACTTTATATAACTTATACAGTTCATACAAAACTTCTAATTATACTATACCAACTTATACAGTTGGTACGAAAATTCTAACACTGCACAAATGGTCATTTTTTTGGTTCTCCATATAGTAACATTGTACAAATGGCCAACATTTTTATAGGTTCTCCACATGGTCACATAAAGCGAAAACGATGGAGTGAATGTGAAAAAACAGTGGTGCTAACAGCATTCGATGAAATCATAAGAAATGGCAAGTTACCTTCGTTACAGGCAATTCATGAAGTCATAAAACAAAACTCTTGCTTAAGACATAGGCCGGTATTCATAGTTATTTCTTATATTTAAGATCGTCTTAAGTCGTCGTCATCGTCGTCTTAAGATACTAATATGGCTTTTTGATTGGTTCGTAGCATTTTAAGACAAAACTTAAGACAATCTTAAATATAAGAACGGACTATGAATACCGGCCATAGATCATCTCCGCAAATAAAAACATGGTTGCATAATCAACTTAAAAAAATTAAGTAACCAAAATAAAATTAATTTTCTATTTGTTCTGCTATATTTCTTTGTATTTTCTTCTCTGAATCAAATGTCAAATGTATTTTTAATGCCTTCGGATTTTCTGCTATGTGTCTGTTCACTATATTCTAAACAATACTTTGAAAAGGTAAAAGCATAAGATTTATAACGAGTTATATTAAGTTATATCAAATTTATAATATATTATAAGCATAGTTATTTTCTTAAAGAAACAAGTATATTTTTATGTTTGTCAAATATGTCAAAATTTTAATATATCAAACTTGAATTAATATATTCCATATATTGGTATTCTTATACTATTTTGTTTCTCTTACAAAGTCAAATGTACTTTTTCCTCTTGAAGTATCAAGTATGCAAATGTGAATGTGTGTAGTATATTATTACACAATTATTTTATTATTATTATATATAATTTTATTTTTATTTAATATATAATTTTTTGGCTATCTACTATCCACTTCACTATTGTAAATCATACTTTGTAAAACTCGAAGAAACAGATTTATGATCACTTTTCTTTATTAAAATTATTACAAATTGTAAACAGAGTTATATTTTTAATAAAATACCTATAATATTTGTATGTTTGTCAAATAATATGTCGAAACTGAATTATATATGAAATTTGAATTAATCTTCTATTTTTTTTTCCTTCAGTATGTGAATGTATAATACGTTACTATAAAAAATATGCTATACTTCTTCTGTTATCTGTCGACTCACTATTATAAACAATTCTCCATAGAACTAAACGCAATAGATTTAGGATCATTTACGTTTATTGAAAACCTTATATATTTTCAGCCACAGTTCTTTTCTTAATAAACTATAGATATAATATTTGTACATTCGTCAAGTAATACAAGCATACGTTACCTAATAACAGATTTATTACATATCATTATCAATATATCATTATCATCATTATCTCGATTTTAATAAATAATAATTATGATTACAAAAAAAGCCATGCAAACAAACATCTTGAATCATACAAAACACAACGATACACTTTTTTCAGGAAAACAGAACTGTGTACCTTTTTTTATCCTTATGTCTCTCATCTTACTAGCATCAAGCATCCTTGAAAATACATAAAAAATATATTGTAGAAAAATTAAATATTATGAAATAATTGAGCGTCGAAAACGTTCTTCTTAATTTCTTACGTTTTTCTAAAATTCTTGTCATAAGCGTTTTTTATGGATGGTTATATTTTGTTGACAGATTTCCTAACCTTACATATCAAAAAAATTTATTAATAATGTTTAGTTTGTCCCGTTAATCCCAGATTTTGTTAAAAGTCATTTAATGTCTTTTCGTATAAAAACAAGTGGTAGAAAAGTAAAAATCGTTACTCGGCACTATTAAAAAAATAATATGTTCTTAAAAATTATGCTTTTAAAGATTAAAAAATCTGTCGTATCAAAATACAACAATATCAGCTGTATATGATTAATGAATAGATTATCTTAAATATAAACACAGATTATAAATACCGGCCTGAATCTTCCATTTATCTAATTGGTGCATTCAGCCGACACAACAGTTGTGTGAGCGCACACTGCCGTTGGAGTATTCCATCAGATCTTTAATATATCATATAAAGGATGTCCGATTTTAATTGTCCCAGGCAAATATCTCGAAAAATGCGCGAGATACGAAGAAACGTTTTAGACAAGAGTTTCATGACTTCGAGGGGGACATAAGACGGTACGGTTAATTTGATAGTCGTTTGAAGGTCACATGAAGGTCACTTTTAATTTTTTAAATGGAAATCCCCATTTTTTATTGCATATTCTTGTAACTAACCTCGAGAGCCTTTCAAAACACTATAATAAAGTTCTTTTCAATTAAGTACTTTCTGAGTTATTTTATATCTTAATTTGACACGTTTTGATATAAAATCTAAAATATCTCTTTCATATTTTGTTTCCGATTTACCGTAATACTTTTATGTACAAAATAATGAGACAAATTAATTGGGGTTAATAAAAACGCACTTTTGTACTTTTTTAAAACAATTATGCGTTTTCTTTACAACATTTCATTCGAATTAATTCCTCTCATTATTTTGTGCATAAAAGTGTTAAGGTCAGATAATTGAAAAATGAATATTTAATGAGATATTTCATAGTTAGTGTAAACCCACATAGCAAAATTTCATCCTACGGATGTCCGTGGGATGTAATGTAAAAAATTTTCAAATATCCCTGGGATGTCTGTACAAAGCCGTAGGATATCCGTAGGGCATCCGTGGGATATCCAAATGTCCGCTTTTCAGATATCCGTAGGACATCAAAAAATAAATCCCTGGGATATCCCTGGGATATCCTACATATGATTAAATTAGATCCCAACAATGTCCCCTGGATATCTTTTTTTATTCAGATAAAGTCCAAATAAAATTATTGAATATAGGATAGTGTAAATAATCCGATCTTATATTCGAAATCATTTTAAAACCTCATTCAATCAACAAAATGGTTGCGCAACATTATTTCATTGTTGAATGAAATCATAAGACGATTCTAAATATAAAATCGGACTATAAATACCACCCAGAAAAATATCTATTTTAAATATTTATTTAAAATGTCTTTAAAAAATATATTTTTTTAAAAGATTTAAACAGAAATTGTTTAGTTTTAAGTTAAGGAAGCAATAAAACAGTAATCTTAATAAGTAACGTTTCTCTCTTTCTCTCTCGAAAAGTTTTATATTAATTATTATTTATATTTTAAAAAATTACGACAATCTCGCTTTAATGACATCACTATCAAGATATTGTTTTATTACTATTTTTTATTACTCCTTTAAAACTAAACAATTTTTGAAACATTTTTTCAAAATACATATTTTTTTCAAATATTTTATATAGACATTTGACATGTAAGTATCTTTATGAGCATAAAGGAAAGATTATTAGAAAAATTTCTTCAAAATAAAAGCTTCTATTATATTACATTATTTTAAGAAATAGACATATTTCAAAAAAGGTAAAGTACGTATAAGTAATATAAATAATAGTACATTTGAAGCACATTTTATTATAAAATATGTAATTTTTTTTAAAATTTTTTATTTACTATATAATGTAAAAATAGTCACAATAAAAATAAAATTTGTATATATAAAAACAAAAACTAAAGATACGTCTTGTACATTTCAAAATTGCACAATTGCTAGTCACAGTGTTAGATATAAATTAATAAACTTAATATTACTAAATATTATAACTTAATATGAATAATATTACATACATAATATTTTATACATAAAATTGCTAATATTATGTATAAATTATACACATGAACAAAATATAATAAAAAAGTATTGAATATTTTATTGTGCAGCATTCAGTTTTTTTATTTTTTCAGTTGCATGACGAAGCCATGATTTAATTGGTTCCGAAATTTCGTGCTCGGTAGCTTGCGGGTATTTTAATTGAACTGCACCTACAAATACGTATAAACATTTATATAACATAAATATAAACATATATCTCTCAATATATTTTTAATTTTTTTAAACTAGATGTTTAATGAATTAGATGGAAAGTTAATCTAATTTTTATAATTTAATAACTAAATATAATGACGTTTCCGAAACACTATAATGAAGTTATTTTTCATTAAATACTTTTCGAGTTATGAGGCTTGAAAGTTACAGCATTTTGACACAAAATACAAAATATCTTGTAAAACATTCAATTTTCGGGAATCTTACCTTAATACTTTTATGCATAAAATAATGAGACAAATCAATTGATATAAAGAAAACACATTGTTGCTTTTAAGAAAAAATATGTAATTTGCAACATGCAGCTGCATATTTTTTTTTACTTGTACAAAAAATACTTGTACTTTGATACTTGAATACTTGTACTTTACTTGTACTTTAATCTTAACAAATGGACGGATTAAAATTATATTTGTATGTTATATGTGTGTCTACGCATGCACACAAAATTAAATTTGTTCTCTGTTCAAATTAAGCAAAAAAATGTCTTACTAGAAAATATTTATGTAAGAAATCTTTTGCTAAATTTGAAGAAACAGCAATTTTAATGTACGTATATTTTTTTGTGCTAGAAATATCTTCAGGAAATCCTACGAATAACTATTTATTATCGATCTGTATCGTTCGGATCATTTTGATCAAAATGGGATGTCCTGCGGAGATCGTACATAAGATATCCACAGGACATGCTACACGGGATACCCTCAGGTAATCCTACGGATAACGTTTTGCTCTGGATCAAACTGGGACCATTTTGATCAAATTGGGATGTCCTGGGGAGATCTTTGCTATGTGGGAAAGTATGTCAAATTAAAGTATAAAATATTTAGAAAACTATTCAATTTTTGCCATTCTACCCTTACAATTTTTGACGACAAATATTGGGAGAAATTGATTTATATAAAAAAATTAGTGTGGTCCCATTAAAAAAATAAAGATGACCTTCAAATCTCCAGAGTCTCCATCTAAAGTAAAACTGATAAGCTCAGTAAAATAGATCAATTTAAATCCTACAACTTTTATCTGAAACATTTTTTTATAAAACTTATATTTTTCGTGATATTCTGGGATTCCCACCTTTTTTTATACTCTCTGTATAAGTGTCCTCATAAACATTGTTATATATAAATTAATTGTATATCATTTACGAAGTCCTCGAAAACAATAATTTGTTATATATTGGGTGACAATCCAGATAATGAAAAACAAACTATAATGTATACGTCAGAAATTGATGTTACTTGCATGTATGCAGTTCTCAAAAACACTGTTATATATAAATTATTTGTATATTATTTACGAAGTCCTCAAAAACAATAATTCGTTATACATTGGGTAAAAATCGAGATAACAAAAAACAAATTGTAATGTATACATCAGAAATCGATGCTACTTGTATGTATACAGAGAAATCATTAGGTTTTTCAATGTCCTCAAAAACGTCAATTGACAAATATATATATATATATATATATATATATATATATATATATATATTTATCCCGAATAATAAAATATCCGTTAATTTCTAAGTTCTTAATTCGGAACTCAAAGTAACATACAGGGTGTTGCATATACATATTAGGCAGTACAACGGGTTGCGCGGCAGACTTTGCAGGGATAGGCGCGGCTCACTGAGTAATGACAGCATATACTATCATAACTTATTGATCGAGTAGATCGCTCGCATTTTTACTAATTTTGAATTTACAGCGTTTCAATTATGACGGACTTGAATAATTGTTGCGATTATTACTAAAGAAGCTAAAACACATTAAAGATAAAAAATTAAATTTTAGAAAGTTAACACGTTAAAAGAAACAAATATGATACAACAAAATTTCTTTCGTTACCGCTTTACTTTTCGCGCGTGTTAGCGTTGTAAATTTCGATAGAATTTTTAAATTCAGAAGAAATGAAAAAGAAAAGACATGTTGACTGCAACTCCGTACTGTATTGCACTCTGGAATCAGTTTTTGAAAAAGTTGAGTCAATCTGAAACGCAGCATAGTAATCGTAATTTATTCGCAACAGCCGATGAATGATACGAACGACATTTTCGAAATAGAATAATATAAAAAATCGCTAGCAAAACTAATTCAGATCCTGATCTCGAAAGTTTGGAATGTTTTAAGAGTATTAATCACAAACGTTAATTGATGTAGACAGAAGATGACATTGTTTATTTCAAAAGTGCGGAATAAAAATATTAAGGAAGTATTTCAGTCAAAAACTTTTTATATTTGTATAAAAATTATTTATTGAAAATTATTTTTTATAAAAGATGTTCGAAATATCCGCCAGACTCTTCTAAACACAATGCGACTTTTCGCGTAAAACTTTGTCGCACTGTATTTAAAATGGCAGGTGTAATGTTGCGATTTGCTGCTTTAATTTTTTCTATTAATTTTTTTCGATTGCGTGGTAGTGTCTGATACACCTGATCTCATATGTAGCCCCATGCAAAAAATCCATGGGTGTGAGATCAGGTGATCGCGGTGGCCACTCGTGAAAATCGCTGTGGATGCCTATCCATCTGTGTGCAAATCGCTGATTTAAAATACCATGAACGAGAATGGAAGTGTGAGCTGGATGACTGTCTTGCTGAGAGATAATTTGGTCTGGCGAGATATTTAGTTGGACATCATTTAATAAATTTGGCAGTGTTTCTACCAGAAATTGTAAATATACTTCTGCTGTAACATTCACATTTTGGGGAAAAAAATGTGGCCCAATAATTTGATTGTCCACAATCTCCATCCAAACATTGATACTAAACTCAAAATTAGTAAAAATGCGCGCGATCAACTCGATCAATAAGTTATGATGGTATTTATATGCTGTCATTACCTACTGAGCCGCGCCTATCCCTGCAAAGTCTGCCGCGCAACCCGTCGTACTGCCCAATATGTATATGCAACACTCTATACGTCCGTACTGTTTCAGAGATTTGTTACGACCCGCCGTCGTGGTTTCACGACGGCGTTTTTAT
Source organism: Linepithema humile (assembly GCF_040581485.1). Lineage (NCBI taxonomy): Eukaryota > Metazoa > Arthropoda > Insecta > Hymenoptera > Formicidae > Linepithema > Linepithema humile. Next base: position 12,206,891 of record NC_090134.1, on the reverse strand, counting down.
ACTCGTTAAAATTTGGATTAGAGGAAATGTCTTAGCAACAGCCCTGATTCCGCAAAACTGCAACTAGTTGCAGTTTTTGAAGGTCTTTTTGACCAGACGTCTCTCAACTAGACACTGACGGGTCTCTGATATCTCACGTAAGCCGGAAATTCACTGTACCATCAGCGTTTTCGCGTTAGGTTTCAGATCATTTAAGAAATTTATTTAAAATATATAAAAAAACTTTTGGGTTGTAATTGGGCCACAACAGGATCTATAATATTTTAGCTGCTCGGCCCACTCGCCTTAGAAACGCTTGCTTTTTAACGTTTATCGTACGTTGTCGGCTTATGTTTGGAAGTGTCGGTGGAAGCGAGACAAAAGATGTATTTGCTAGCTTCTACACTGCGGTCGGCCTCGCGCACACGGACGCGTGACGTCTGCATGACTTGTGTGTGCCCCCTCCACTATGGTACCAGCGTGCCCGAGTTAGCATCTCTGTCCCGAACTCAGTGCTGCAAGATCGAACATCCTGCAACAAAGCAACACAGTGACGCAAAATCGAGCATTCTGCTATTCTGCATCATGCGCAACATGAGGGAAAATCCCAACCATGGCGGCACCACACAAGTGAGCATCGCTGACGTCACGCGTCCGTGTGCGCTCGCCGTTCCAACTACGTACGATAAATGCTAATCGAGTAGAGCGAGTCGTTAGAATATTAGATTTTTTTTTTTTTTTTTTTTTGGTAAGGCAGGGAAAATTCTTTATGGATACCCACGGGTCTCGGGGGTTATGTGAGAGTCTCCCAAGAAAGTTCCCGGGCATACCCACTAAAACCCCTGCCGGTAGCCTTCCTAGACCATCGAGAGGGGGGGTGAGGCATCACCAGTGGTATTCTTCTTACCCCCCCCCCCCCTCAGGTCTGGCCGATCTACGGCCTCTTCTCGGAAGAGGGACCTTGTAACAACAGGTCCCCCATCATTCCCTTCTCTACTGGGGAAAGCCGGGCTACCACGGCCTTCCCCCGCCCTCCCGTGTTATGTGGAGGGCTGAGGCCAGTCAGGAGCCCCCGCTCTCGACTGACCCCCCGCCGGAAAGGGGATAGAATCCCCCTCCTGGCCTGTCCTTTTTGGGAGGGCCCTATTTGAGACCTCCCCGGGATCCTCCCAGGCTTGGTATGAGTGGTGGACATAGTGAGCACCACCGCCTAAGGGGATCCCGTTAATTTACTTAGGCCTTTAAGTGGGCCAACGTGTGGCGGCGGGGAACAACTCCCCTCCTGCGCCGAATTGCAGGAGGGGGAGGAGCGCCGCCGCTTCCGCCGCCGTTTTCTCTTCGTCTGCTCCTTGGGGGGTGGGGGGGCTGTGTTGGAGGAGGAGCGTTATCCTCCTCCACAGCCCTCCCTCTCCTCACTCTTTCCGCCTCTTCCTTCTGCAACATGATTTTGTCGCAGAAATCGGAGGCAGCCTTCCATTGTTCCTCTCCCTCCAGCATTGCTCTCACCAATGCCGGTAGGGAAAGGTCCTTGCCGACCACTGCGGTCAGGACCCGACGCTCGACTTCCCATGAGAATATTAGATCCCGTGTTCGAGACCTGCTTCTTGCAACTTTTTTCCGCATTTGTTCTAAATATTACAATCAAAAAAATTATTAGATAACTTTTTTTTTTCTTTTTGTTAAAAAATATTTTATATTTATTAAACCCGTGTGGGGTTGCCGGTCCCCCATCGGGCGCCTCTCCAGGTGGCGGATTGGAGAATGCTCGGCGGTTCGCCGAAGGATACCAGGGAAATTAAATACCTGAGGTGGACCAAAACCGGCAATAGAACAATGAATAAAACGTGTACTGAAGTAAATACCCCAGGTGGTATGCCAGGCACTGACCTGGGCAATCTATCCTCTAAGGAGGCAGGCCCCAAGGATTCTGGAGGGGGAGGGCCAACCATTACCATTGTTAACTAAAGAATATAAATATGTAGGTGAGAACAAAGGGAAAAATGAGGGTGGAAAGGAGGCTTTTGGGAGAAGCTTCATGACGCCAAAATCTCCTCAGGCAGTACTTAAAACTGTTATATCCAGGATGGGAATTAAGTCTCATGCCTCTTCAGCTAGAATTAGGTCATCTTCGTTTAGTGGGACCTCCACTACTTCTTATAGGGACATCAACTCGTCGTATGCATCGAATATTACCAACGAAATAGAAAAAGAAAATAAAATTGAATCCACTGGAGATGACGGTAACGAGTGGAAAAAAACACAGAAAAAAAAGAGACCACGTAACAGCCTTTTTTTTTTTGCGCGAGATAGGGGAAATGCGTTTACGCATCCCGCCGGGCCGTCCTGACGGGAGTGTGGGACTCTGGTCATCCTGACACCAATTAAGGAGATTGCAAGACGACCAACTACCCATTAAAACCGCCACCCCGTTCACAAGGCTTAACCTCCTCTGCCCTGTTGCGATAGCATCATCGGGAACGCTCGAGAACATAACTTCCGATAATCCATCGGACCACGCCCGGATAGAAGGGCGCCACGTACCTATTCTGGTCCATCTGTTGTTGTGGACCAGCCTGCATTGCGCGTCTTGTCCCCTCGTTACGGCGTTGAGGGGGGAGAGTGTTTATGACGCATCCACTGCTGTTAGGACGATGAGGATGACGCCGAAGGGGCGTAATCCCCATCGTCGCTATCAAAGTCGGATCCGAGAAGCCGTCGTGCCGCAGCCTCCTCGCACTGTCTCCTCTTTTCCTCCTCCTCTTTGGCTTGCATCACTGCCTCCGCAAAGGAGTGCAGCGCAGCCCATGCCTCTTCGGATTCGGTAATCTTTAGAATTACCGTTCCGAGTGAGAGATCGATTCCGATCGATCTCTCGAGGACTTCCCGCTGTTCGGTCGAGGCCCTGCACCTCTCCAAAATATGCTGGGCGGTATCTGGACCCTCCCCACAGTGGAAACACGCGTCTATGTTTAGTTTTCCCATCCTATTGAGGTACTCGCTGAAGCACCCGTGTCCGGAGATCAGCTGGGTCATCCGGAAGGTCAGGAGACCGTGGGAACGGTCCAACCAATCCCCGAACACGGGCGTGATAGCTTCCCGAGTCCTCCATCCTGACTCGGACTCTGGTCCGGAGACGTTTCGAAACCATTCTTCGCGGAGCCACGCCTCTCCGTCGCGTCGGACGTCTCGTTCGGCCTCTGGGATTAAACCTCCCCTCCTCGCGAGATCTCTCAATTGCCGGAAGAGGCGGCTTTGTTTCACCGCCAGCAGGTGTATGGGCGGAATTCTAGCTAGTAGCGTGGCGGCCGCGTACGATACGGTCCGATATGAGGCGATCACCCTCTGCGCCACTATACGCTGCGTTCTCCGCAATAGCATCTGCGCGTGGAGACACCATGAGCGTTTTCCCCCAAACCGGTGCTCCGTACAGCATTACGGAATTTAACACGTGTGCGTAGAGCCTCCGTTTGCCCTCGCCGGGACCACGAAGGTTTGGCATCAGTCAAGACAGCGATCTGGCCACTCGACCCGCCTTCTCCTCCACGTACCGGAAGTGTGGCTGGAAGGACTACTTGCTGTCCAGCTTGACTTCCAGATACGTCATCGACGTTGTGGTCCTGATGGTGCTGTCTCCCACCCGGATGTCCGGTAGGGCGGCTGGAGCTTGTCCCGGCCGATGGAAGAAAACCGCTTCCGTTTTGGGAACCGCGTGACAGCCTAGATATGTCGTCAAAAATGTTGAAACAAGCGAAACTTAACAGTTATTGTCTGAGTGCTCCGGTCTCAACTTCTAACAGATTCTCTGCTCTTGACAACTCAACGCAGATGAAAGAAGAAAATACAAAAGAAAAAAATATAAATAATACAACTAATTCTAGAATTAGAAATATTAAGCCACCACCAATATTTGTGGATAAGGTTACTAACTTACAACCATTAAGAACACTTCTCAATGAAATAGTTAAAGATGAGTATGAGATAAAAATATTAAGGGCAGATAAAGTCAAAATTCAGCCAAAAACAACTGAGGCCTATACATTGATTATTAAGGAACTACATAAAAAAGGAACGGAATTCCATACATACAAATTAAAACAAGAAAGAAGTTACCGTGTTGTGTTAAAAAATATCCATCCTTCCACAGACCTAGAAGAAATTAAATCAGCAATCGAAACCATTGGACATGAGGTAACCAATGTCTGAAACTTAAAGGATAGAACAACAAAAAAAACTTTTATCTATGTATTTTATCGATTTTAAACTGAGTAAGGATAACAAAAATATTTACAACGTAAAACACCTTCTGAACTGTTGTATAACATTTTAAGCGCCGAGATCTAAAAGACAAATTCCTCAGTGCGTAAATTGTCAGAGGTACAAGCACACAAAAGCTTTTTGTTATCGAAGATCTAGATGTGTAAAGTGTGCTGGAGATCATACTACAATAAACTGCCCAAGAAAGGGCCGTTCAGAGCACGTCAGGTGTGTCTTGTGTGATGGGAATCACCCGGTGAATTATAAAGGCTGTACTATTTTTAAGGAATTACAGAAAAATAAGTTTCCATCTCTTAGACCTAGAGAATTCCCGACTACTCAAAATACACCCCATCTGGCATCTTATGCTGATATAACAAAAAATCTCAACTCTAATGATCCTAATTTTAAACCTAATCTTAATCCTAATAATAACTCTAACAAACCTCTCAATCCTGAGAGTGAGAAGAACCCTACACACCTTAATGAACTAAATGACTTAAAGGAAGTTAAGAACTTACTACAATCAATGATAAATCAAATGATAGATATCACCAACATGATAGCGGACCTCATGTCAAAGATCAAAATTCACTAATATTAAGCTTGCCCTCTGGAATGCTAATAGGCTGTCACACCATATTGAGAAACTAAAGGTCTTCCTTAATACTCAAGACATTGACATCATGCTTATGTCGGAAACTCATTCTACAGAAAGGAGCCATGTTAAGATCCCTAACTATAGTATTTACCACACTACTCATCCTGATGGAACAGCGCACGGAGGTACAGCGGTAATTCTTAAGACTAAAATTAAGCACCATGTTATGAATCACTATCGTGACGAACAGATCCAAGCAACTAATGGAGGACTTATAGTGGAGGAATGGCTAAGTCCTATCACTGTGTCGGCGGTATACTGCCCCCCAAAACATAGCATAAAAAATGAGCATTTTACAAAATTGTTCAAAACTTTTGGAATACGGTTCATTGCCGGTGGTGATTTTAATGCTAAGCATGTTCAATGGAGTTTTTGACTAATTCTTCCTAGAGGACGTGAATTGCTTAGGACCACCGAGACTCTTGGGCTAAATACTGTATCCTTAGGACATCCGTCATATTGGCCCACGGACAGAAGTAAAATACCTGATCTTATTGATTTTTTCATAACAAAGGCTTCTCTGATAATTATATCGAATGCAAAACATGTCTTGAACTTTCCTCTGATCACACCTCAGTTATAATGTATTTAACCAGTAAAGTATTGCTGAAATCTCAGAAATGTACCTTACATAAAAATAAGACTGATTGGATAATGTTTCGTAAGCTCTTTAACGCCTCCTTGGACACAAAAGTAAGACTAAAAACCGAAAAAGATATAATCTATGCGGTCGAACATTTCAATGCATCGGTACAGTATGCTGCCTGGAAAGCAACTCCGACTAATGAACATAAAGATAGCAAACTAATATTTTCTAAAAATATCCTGAATGAAATCAGGCAAAAGAGAAAATTACGTAAACTTTGGTAACAAAATAGATGTCCTCTCTTAAAAGCCCAACTTAACAGGGCTATTAAGGAGCTTAAGTGCACTCACACTAAGGAAAAAAACAATAGTGTACAATGGTACTTGCAGCACCTTGACTCTATCGCTACTAGCGATTATTCGTTGTGGAAGGCCTGTAGAAAGCTAAAACACCCAATATTAGCATTTCCGCCACTCCGAAATGGAAACGGTGACTGGGGTCGATCTGATATCGAGAAGGCCATCACCTTCGCTAACCATCTATAAAATGTTTTTACACCTCACCCTTATATGGGAACTCCAGAACATGAGAAAAAGATATTGGACACTATAAATGCTCCTTACTCTGAGGAAGTACAATTCAATAAAATTAATAAATCGGAAGTATTGAGTATAGTTAAAAAATTAAAAAACAAGAAAGCTCCTGGGTATGAACTTATAACTGGCCTGACTCTCAAAGAATTTTCTGATAAAGGAATTGTTTATCTAACACAACTTTTTAATGCCGTGCTGAGCTTAAACTTTATTCCTCCTCAATGGAAAACTGCTCTAATCAAAATGATTCCTAAACCTGGTAAAGATCTTGACGACCTTAAGTCTTATAGACCTATAAGCCTGCTCCCGATTACGGCGAAAGTCTTTGAATCATTACTTACAGAATGATACCTATTATAAATGAGAAGCAAATGATACCAGCTCACCAATTTGGTTTCCGTTTTAAGCATGGAACTATAGATCAAGTACATAGACTGTATAATAGGATACATCAATCTTTTTAAAATAAGCAGTATTGTTCTGCGGCCTTCTTGGACATTTCCCAGGCTTTTGATAGAGTCTGGCACGAGGGACTATTATATAAAGTCAAAATGAACCTTCCTACTTGTTTCTTTAACATCTTAAAATCTTATCTTGAAGACCGATATTTTTTAATCAGTCATGGGGAAGCATCAACTGGAATCTATCCTATATGCGCGGAGTGCCCCAGGGTAGCGTACTGGGACCACTTCTATATCTATTGTATACATATGACCTGCCTACTGATCAGGCTGTCATCACTGGAACATTTGCTGATGACACAGCAGTTCTAGCATCATATGCAGACTCCAAAATGGCCTCTCAGATATTACAAAATAGTCGTAACAAAGTAACCTTATAGATGACTGACTGGAGAATTAAAGCTAACGAAGCCAAATCGGTGCATGTCACCTTCACAACGAGACACAAAACCTGTCTACCCATCAAACTAAATAACGTCAAAGTACCTCAATCAGACCATGTTAGATATCTCGGCTTATACTTGGACAGACGACTAGTCTGGAAGAAACATATATTTACTAAAAGGAAGCAACTTGGTATCAAACTGCAAAAAATGTATTGGATGTTAAACCGAAACTCTAAACTAAGTCTTGACAATAAGCTATTACTGTATAAAGCTATCTTAAAATCGATCTGGACATACGGTATACAGCTCTGGGGTACTGCATCCCATTTTAATATTGAAATCATACAGAGATTTCAATCAAAAATACTGCGTATCATAACTGATGCCCCATGGTTCATCTCTAACAAAATAATACACCAGGACTTATAGGAAGTATACCCTTCGTTAAAGAGGAAATATCCGCATGTATTAAAGTCTATAGAAACAGACTGAGTAACCATCCTAATATATTGGCAAATCGTCTTATGATTAGAGGACATCCAAACCGAAGACTCAAAAGAAAAACCCCTAACGACTTAATAACTCGTAACTAATACTATTGTCTAATAGTTGTTGGAAGTGTGTCATTGGACGCACTTCACTCAGGTTTTTATATATTTGTTAATCGTATTACTGAATGTCAAGTGTGTATATATGCTGTATACATATGTATGTATGAGAAGACAGATTGTAATAATAATAGAGTTAAAAAAAAAAAAATTTTTTTAAGTACTCGCATATGTTAAATTAATTAATAGATTTGCTATTCTTAATAAAAAAATAAAAAATAATTTTACAATTTAGCAACAAAATGCAAGTTTAACATATGCCAATATTGAATAATAAATATAAAATAATATTTTTTGGTCGAAAACATTATTTGGTAAACATTCACATAAGGTCAGCACCTTCAAAAGTCAATAACCTTGACATATGTTGTCAAGAACATGTCCCCAAGTAACAATCAAAAAGTTTTGGCCGTCGCTCGCTGTTTATTAAAAAGTTATTAACAAAAAAAGTTTATTGAATACATCATCATTTCTCAAGTTCCACATGGGTTTAGAACTTTCCACGCAAAGCGAGATTCAATCCAGATCCTTGTGTATAGTTTTTTGATGGTGGAGCCCTCCCGTAGGGGGAGGGCGAAACACTGCCTCCACGCATACATTTTCCACGCGAAGCGAGATTTACGTTTTTAAATTAGTTTACGTCTAATTTGAAAAAAAACGTAAAAAAACATAAACGTAAACGTAATGTAATTAGAAAAAAAAACGTAAAAAAGAACATAATGTAAACCAGAGATGGGAATTAGTTGCAACTTTTGGCTCGATTTTCTGATTGACGCCTACTGTTCCCTCTTTGCCGTTTGCATGCTAGCAATGAGTCGCCAAACGCGCTAACAACGTAACTAAGATGCGTGATACTCAGCCTCAGGAATGTCCATATCACAAATGCAACAAGATAATAAATATGGGATAAATATAGATTTCCACATCACCTGTGAGGTACTATAATATTATTGACGCGTTCTTCAACAATAGTACCTCACAGGTGATGTGGAAATCTATATTTATCCCATATTTATTATCTTGTTGCATTTGTGATATGGACATTCCTGAGGTTGAATATCGCGCATCTTAGTTACATGCGTTGTTTAATAAAATGTATTTATTTTTATTATTTTATAATATTAACTTTTTATATTTAATTAAACAGTCGTTTTTTTAATAAATTACACAAAGTACGACATAATACGACAAAATCAGAGACACAATTCCTAACAATAAACTTATTAACACAATATTTTGAATATGAGATAAAATATTTAATTATAAAATAGAATAAATTATTGTAAAAATATAATATTTTTACAATAATTATATTACATACATAAACATTAACATTGGAAGTGTGTCAGTCTGTCTTATTTTATTCGTATGTATTGGAATAAATAAATTGGGATAACTATCAATATGTATTTTCTTATAAAATCTTGAATTTTGAAAAAATGTACATATTTGAGTAAATGAATTTAATCAAAATTCAAAGTTCAAAGTGTGTGCCGTTTTCGTGTAAACATCATTGGAATCTATGGATTATTGCAACTTGTACATTATGCAGTTCTTCTGCATTAATTAAGGAACAAGCGTCAATAATTCTTTGATGCATATCCTTTTGTGTGGTGGGAGCTGTGGCGTAGACTAAATCCTTTATCCTGCCTCAAAGAAAGAAATCTAACGGCGTTAAATCTGGCGATCTTGCTGGTCATGCAATTGGTCCGCCTAATCCTATCCATGCACGCGGAAAATTTTGATTTAATATATTTACACAATTTCTAACTCGATGAGCTGGTGCGCCATCCTATTGATACCACATATGTACCACGTACATTAAGAGGAACATCTTCCAGCAGGATTGGTAAGATGTTCGTCAAGAAATTTGCATATACAAGTCCATTCAAAATAGTGTCAAAAAAATACGGACCAATTACATGGTTACCAACAATTCCACACCACACCACACATTTAACTTTCACTGGTACTGAAAAAAAATTTTGCAAAGCCAATGAGGAATTTCTGCAGACCAATATCGATAATTATGTTTATTCATCCCGCTTGTATTCGAGAATGTCGCTTCGTCTGTGAATAATATTCGTCGAAAAAAGTCTGGATTTTCTATTAATTTTTGTACGGCCCATAAATATTATAAAATATTCTGTATAAAATATTCTGCGGTTTTCAAAATCTCTTAAAGATAATTGCTGATGTTCTTCTACATGATATGGATGCAGTCGCAGACTTTGTAGTATTCTATGTGCCGAGGATTTTGATGTTTCTATTTTAAAAGAAAATCATACATATGTACAGTAAATTGCAATAATGAATAATTTAATTAAAGATTTAAACAATATTAATTTAATTTCTTGCTTAATTCACCTAATTGTAGAACTATTCGTCGTACACTCAAATGAGGATTTTCTTGAATAAGGAACCTAACAGGTTCTATCAATTCATTGATGCGACGATAACGTTCTACATTATGTCGACGTCCTGCGGCATTACTCTTGTGTTCTAATCTTTCGGCCAACCTGCGTGTAAAAAATTGAGCTAATTATGTTGTTAAAAATCAAACTTAGTAAATTACTACTCGGTTACATGGAAAGAGAAGGAACCACAAATTAAAAGGCCAAACCACTTAAATGTTTATAATTATAATATATTTAGATTAGTACATTGAGTTGAGGAAGTTGAATTTTAGAATCTTGACACATAAATACTATAAATATATTAATACATACATATGTGTCTCACTGGTCACAATCTGCACAAATAAATGCCACTTTGTCAATACAAAGAAGAAGTGCCACTTTGGCAGTGTAGAAATGAAATACCACTTTGACAGTATAGAAATGAAATGCCACTTTGGCAGTATAAGAAATGAAATGCCACTTTGGCAGTATAAATGAAATGAAATGCCATTTTGGCAATACAAATGAAATAAACGAATGCTTCTGTGTTGTCGGATCGTCCTGATATCGTTTGAGACAGCGGGATGCGGTGGGACTCGGATCCGAGGAACAGATTCCCGTGTAGACAGCCTGCAGAAGCACTTACTTACTTTTATGTTGTCTCCCTTGACAACCTGGACACATTGTCCGTGATGGTTATTTAAGAAGTGACTCTAAGTCACTTGGAATACAATTTGTTCTAACCAATATAATTAGAGTTTGGTCGATAAGTATAAATTCGGTATAAGTATAAGTTCGGTCGATAAAATAACAAGAATGACTAAACAATTTCGCTCTACTCGAGCCGAAACGACCGAAGGAATATAACTTGTAAAGACGGTCTCAAATTTGATTTTTGCGTAACAAAAAAGAAACTTGCTAATCGTCGCGACACACAAAAAGATATTTTTATCCACTTATATATGTCAGAATCCAAAAAACTCTAAGCCAGCGTTGAAAGTGGCGCCGCCTATATCCTCTTATGTTTTTAAACATTCCGCTCGCCTTCGTTAATTCTTGTTAACGAACGAATGAGACATGTCTTCATCGGTCGGAAGAAGACAGAGCTTTGCAATGAGTCTCTTTAACTCAGAAGTTTAAGTCTTTACTGTGACAACCCTTACTAAACCGTCTGAACCAGGATGGACCTTGATGACCTGACCCATGGGCCATTTCGCTGGTGGAAATCTCTCATCAATAACCAGAACCATAGATCCTTCGCTGATTGGAGAAGTTGATTGGTTCCATTTGTAGATCAAATGATATCGTTGAAGATACTCAGATGACCACCTTGACTATAGTGAATCTAACATCTTCCTTAAAAATTGCCATCTGGATAATCGAGATGACTTCTCATATTCAAGTGACGGTTCAGGTATCACGGTTGGGGTGCATCCTATTAAAGAATGGCCAGGTGTCAGAGTTGTGAGATCATCCGGATCGTCAGTCAAAAGACTCAGCGGTCTTGAATTTAGAACGGCTGTTTAATGCTTAGATTAATTTAGTTGCGGTTAATGCAAGCGTATATTCATATTTAGTTTTATTTATTATATCATAAGTCCGCCATCTATGAGAAACGCGCAAATTGTTTTATTATTCATTTGTTTTAGTTCCCTCGCGACTGCCGCGAGAAGTTTTGTTTGTGAGTCTGGTGTAAGACGGCGAGCTTTCAAGACGCTCGTCACAAGAGTGCAATAAACAGAACATTCGAGCATTTATAACAACAAAAAAGTGTAATAATTCGAACCAGCTTATATTTCCCATCATACGGAACAATGGCTTTAATTTGTATCAGAAGGGTAATCATTTCTTCATAAGTGAGTAAAGTGTCTCCAATGATCCTTTTAAGATAATACTTCATTGATTTAACTCCCACTTCCCATTTATCTCCAAAATGGGAAGCTGATTGAGGGTTAAATTTCCAAAGAGTTCCGTCCTTCGCTAATAAAGACGTCAATTGTTGAGCTTCTTTGGAAGCGGCAGCAAAAAGCCATTGAAGTTCTACATCTGCACCCTTTAGGTTAGTGCCATAGTCACTGGTAAGTGTAGCACAGACTCCTCGCCTACTTGTGAACCTTTTGTATACTGCTAAAAAGGCATCAGCGGTATAATCTGTAACCAGCTCTATGTGTACCGCAGATATGGCGAAACAAACAAAAAGGGCTGCATAGACTTTGTAAGTGCGAGCGTTTTTTCCTTTCCATGTCTTAATGATGAAAGGACCAGCATAGTCCACTCCAGCGTGTAGAAAAGATAGTGAGGGCGTGACTCTCTCGGGAGGCATTGTCCCATCATTTGCTGTGCTCTCTTTTGTCGAAATCTGGTGCATGTCACACATTTGATAATATGACGTCTAACAGAGGCTCGACCACCGATAATCTAAAACTCCTCTCTTATGAATAAAGTCGTAATCTGAGTTCCTCCATGAAGTGATCTAACAAGGAAAGGACGCGGACTTCGGGTCACCGATTTCAAAGAAATTTTTATATGGTATAGTACTCTATCAGAAGAGTACTTTAGTAAAAGGATAGGGCGCAACGCTCAGCCGTTTTCGAGAAAAATCGATTTGAAGTTCATGGCGTCCCTTATATTCCGGTCCTGTTGGATCGATTGTCGAGATGGCGGCGTAGCTCGGGCACTTAGGCCCTGAACTATCACGCTGTCGACCTGGGTTCGATCTCTGCCTATTATACTTTTTTTTCATTTATCTTATTTATTCTAGCGAATATTTATTTATTATATTAATATAATTAAATAAAATTATTTTAATTAACAATTTTGTTTTTTTTTAATTTGCACTTTCACTACTATCATATAAAAAATAAAGTAAAAAAAAACGTCTACGATTTAAATAATATTATAATTATTATTTAACACCAGAAATATTTTATTAATCATAATTTAATTTGGTGTGTAGGAATATACGTTACAGAAGGGAAGTAGTCTGAAGGGGAGCTAAAAACTGTTAGCAGTTACCTGATGTGAGAACATTAGGTATACAAATGTTATGGTTGGAGCAATAAGTAACTCAACGAAGTTGAGTGAAAAATTACATACCAAATTAAATTATGATTAATAAAGTATTTCTGGTATTAAATAATAATTATAATATTATTTAAATCGTAGACGTTTTTTTTACTTTATTTTTTATATGATAGAAGTAGTGAAAGTGCAAATTAAAAAAAAACAAAATTGTTAATTAAAATAAATTTATTTCATTATAATAATATAATGAATAAATATTCGCTAGAATAAATAAAATAAATAAATGAAAAAAAAAGTATAATAGGCAGGGATCGAACCCAAGTCGACAGCGTGATAGCCCAGAGCCTAAGTGCCCGAGCTACGCCGCCATCTCGACAATCGATCCAACAGGACCGGAATATAAGGGACGCCATAAACTTCAAATCGATTTTTCTCGAAAACGGCTGAGCGTTGCGCCCTATCCTTTTACTAAAGTACTCTTCTGATAGAGTACTATACTATATAAAAATTTCTTTGAAATCGGTGACCCGAAGTCCGCGTCCTCCCCTTGTAAGATGAGCTTCGGTTATTATGTAACCGGACGAAGCAACTTCGCGGGTAAATACCACTCCATCACTCACTGGTGTAGAATAACGCTTCTCATTTCAACGGTCGCCAGCTGATGTCGCCTCCAATCGGCAAGGATGACGATGACCTTGGTCCGGATGCCTGCCTCTCGATCAGCATTCAAAGACTCGTTCCCGCTTGCGTCGACATCCATCCTTCGCGGCTTTCGGTCCTCCAGACGGCATGATGAGGGAAGTCGGTCGCTGAAGACAGTTCTTTCCGCTATCCTTAGCCGGAATTATGCGTTAGCGTACACTGCATCCATTTTGGTTTACCACTAATTATGTTTTTATTTTCAGGTTCAACAGACACATTCAGGCATGGATTCTGCTGCTGCTTCCCTGGTAAGTATCTTTAATATTTATTATTCTCGACTATCTTTATTTTCAGGTTCACTGTGTTTATCTCGAAATATGTTTCAAGGAAGTGTTTATGGATAGGAGAAATAATAACAGACACTTCACTCATTTTTTAAATTAAAATAAAAAAATAAATTTATTAAAATAAATTAAATCAATTATTGTTATTGATTTCACAACACTTATAGTTTGTGCTGAGCACGCGTTACACAGTTTGGTTTTTACAGCGCGCACTTAAAATAACTTATTATTATTCGCGATAATCCTTTCGGATTATTCTTGCGTTCGGAATCCGTCCGATCCGACATACTAACTCACTACTTGCTATATCCTAAGTTTAGATAGACGTGCTTCTCTTGGCGGAACACGAAGGAAGCTTTCACGCTACAGCGGACTGCCGCTTATATAGTGGGGACCTCGCTGATATCCCCTCTCTTGGCTCTCTGGCTAATCATCGGTTTTTTGTTAATATAAATTTTATTTAATAATTTTTCTTAATTCTAGCTTATGGTCTACGTTAATTACGTTCTACTACGTGTTATAGACTATTGCAAATAAAATTTATATTGTTTAAATGATTTTCTGGTATTTTGCTAATCAGCTTTATTGTTGGAGATTTGTAAAACTTAAATACTTTATTAATTATGCATGGACTGCTTACAGATCATGGTGGAAAGAATATAAGGTGAGTCATTCCTATGAATGCGCAGTAGACAGCCAATCAAATTTGGCCCATTTTATGACAATCCAATATGGCTGACGGCATGCTTATGTAAAAATGGGCCAAATATGATTGGTTGACATTTCATGTCCCCTACCTGTTATGCGCAATGACTCACCTTGTATTCTTTCCACCATGTTACAGATAGTGTTACGGAATGCAGTTCATGCTTTAGAACTTAAATTTTACTCTCGTTGAGTTTATTGCTTGTTTAATGTTTTGTCAATTCTTGACAGGTTTTGGATAATTAAAATAACAGTTTGTTTATGCGATAATTACGTTATTTCTAGGTAAGTAAGAGTATTTCTTAGGTTTTAATTATGTGTTATACGGTAAGTATTTCTAATGTTATTTTAATTATAGGTTTCCTTATTCTAAGGTAAGTGAAATATTATATTATTGTATACGTGTCTTTATTCTTACACTAATATGGTTGTAGTTACATTACTAGAATATATATATGTTTATTGAATAATAAGATTAAGGTGTATATTTGGTTACATATTTCCTTGTGACTATCTTAATTCTATATACAGGGTGTCCCATTTAACTTGAGACAACTAAATATTTCAAAAAATAAGCATTGTACGAAAAAATGTCCCAAATAAACTTTTAATATTATCAAGGGGGACGTCTGCCTGTGTAAAAATTAACCCACCCCCACCGCCCCTTGGGGGTGAGGCGGGTGGCAATTTTGAAATTTCAAATGGGAACCCCCATTTTTTATTGCAGATTCGGATTTCTTGGAAAAAAATACGTAAGTTTTGTCCGAGACATTTTTTCGAATCGTGATATATGGCGCTGTAATCAGTGAAAATTAGTTTTTGCCATTTTCTCTCACCATCGGGGTGCTTTATTTCGGTAAGTCCCCTCGCCTCTCACTATTCAATTACAATAAATGCTCGAAATGATGACCTTCCATTTCGATGCATTTATTAACTCAAGCTTGGAATGCTTGTACACATGTAGAAAGGGGGGCGGTGCACTTGGACACGGTTCAATTAGACACGTTGCATTTGGACACGGTTCATTTGGACACAGAAAGTTGCGCACGGTTCAATTGGACACAGTACAATTGCGCACCGTTTACTTGCGCACTGTTCATTTGGACACAGAAAGTTGCGCGCCGTTCATTTGGACACCGTTCGTTTGGACACCGTTCGTTTGGACACCGTTCGTTTGGACACCGTTCGTTTGGACACCGTTCGTTTGGACACCGTTTGTTTGGACACCGTTCGTTTGGACACCGTTTATTTGCGCACTGTTCGTTTGGACACAGAAAGTTGCGCACTGTTCGTTTGGACACAGAAAGTTGCGCACCGTTCGTTTGGACACCGTTCGTTTGGACACCGTTCGTTTGGACACCGTTTATTTGCGCACTGTTCAGTTGTGCATCGCTCAATTGTGCGTTCGCTTGGACACGAAAAGATACATATACCATTCGTTTTGATATGTAATATATGGAAATAAATTAAGAATAATTTGTGAAAAATATAATTATACAATGTTTTTATTGAATTTTATACCGGTAAATAAACGTGAAGTGTGAAATTGTAAATATACATGTGACATTAAAGATTATTAAAGGTTACTTCCCAGAAAGTGAAATAAGACGCATGCGATATATGTGCCATTCGTTTTGATATGTAATATATGGTGAGAAATAAAGAACAATTTGTAAAAAATGTAACTAAGTGTGTTCATTTAGTGTTATACCGGTTAATAAACGTAAAGTGCGTGAAATCAAAGAAAAATGACATTGAAAGGTTAGGTTAGGTTAGATCTGTCAATGTAAAATGTAAGAAAAATTTATCGAGACATGAAAAAAAAATGTTTTATTATTTAGGTAGAAAAATGTTTTATTTTTAACAATTTCTGAACTTTTTAGCTTATAACTGCGTCAGGCATAAGCAGCATTCATATAAAATATTTATTTACATGTTACAAGAAATAAATGTTTTACAATATTTATACTTTTGAAAAAAAATACAGCACGAAATTACAGAGCAATTTACATTATTAAAAAAAGTAATAAAAGTATCTCGACATTTTGTACATTTGTACAATGTAAAATCTCTATATGTTAACTTGTATGTTAATCGTAATTACTTAGAGTAATTATATGAGCAAATTTTTATAACAGTACGTTTCTGAGAAAATATGAACGGTTTTCTCTAATAAGACGTAATGAAGAAATGAATGCGAAATTGTGTGTTGCCAATCAACTTGTAGCTAAATATTCGCAACGATCGGATATAATAAATAGTAATCATCCCAGCTATGACAGTCAGATATAACGGTACATTTCATCGATTACATATGAATTAATTTGTGCAAATGTGTGAGATACCAAACGTTCTCTACTTATATTCAAATGAAAACGAAGCACTGATACTAAATATATAAAATGCGGCACACTATATTTTAAATATTTATTTAAACAATAGTTTAAAGTGAAAAATAAGAATTGAAATATCTTTGGCTCAAGAAACATACATTTGCAGAAATTAAATCTGTATCTTCATATAAATGACCTATATTACTTAGAAGTATAAAACTATCACAACACTTAGTACATATTCGTAACAGTATTACAGAAAAAAGTAAAAGTATCTTTGGCATCTTATAGCTTTGCACAAATTGGAATCTCTAATTACGTTATATGCGAAAGATACATTTTTCTTAGAATATAAAATGCTGCCATTTCTATAATGATACGTCTTTTGAAAGATATAACTCATAGTCATTCTTACTCATAGTTATAAACAGGAAAAAAATTAAAAAATTTGACGTCATCCATCAATTTGTAGCTAAATGTTCAATGCGATTGGATAAAATAAATTGTACGTACCATTATAGCAAAGACATTCCGGTACATTTAATTGATATCAACTTCTCAACTCTACTTATATTTAGGTAATAATCTCTGGTATTATATATAAAATACATACAATAAGTCAGGTACTTTGCCTTATTTGGTTAAGGCTGTATAATAGTATAAAATAAAATCACAGTTTCATACTATATGTAACAAAAAAAGAATAAAAACATTCATATATCTTTGACGCAAGAAACATACATTTACAGAAATTGAATGTCTGTATCTGATTATAAATTATACCTATATTTTGACTTAAAATAAATCTGAAAAAAGCTGAAATTTCTATAATCTATACATCTTTCAAAATATACAAACTATTATTCTGAGGGTGATCCTACAACGCAAATTGTCGCCTGATTGTCAGTCAATACAAAGTATTTTTCAGTTAAAGCCATTATTAAGTTGTCATTCTTCGCGATAAAAACCGAAATTTTCAATGCACTGTAGAACCACTCTGTAGACAAATAGAAAAAAGTGTAACGTGTTTAGCACTTATTATCGGAGAAAAGAATCGAACTTTTATCTATCTTATTAAAGTAAGTTATTAACTCCGCTTGCAACAATGTATAATCAATCTATAGATGTGTATATATGTATATATATATATATATATATATATATATATATATATATATATATATATATATATCTTTCCAAAGTAAAATTACACAAACATCTATCTCTATCACAGAATCTTTTTGTCATCAATATTGATATCATTCGAGTAATATTGATATCAGTGTTTTTGAAACTTAAATTCTCGAAACTCATCAAGTAATATTAATATCAGCAATTTTGAAGTTTAAATTTTTTACGTGGATAGATATAAATGTTTTATGTAGATAGATATGAATGTTTTATGGTTTTCTAATTCTTACGTAATTATCATATGTTACGTTACATATCGGACATCGATCGGCTTCTAAATGTTCGATGCATAAAAAGCAACAAGCCAAATGACCGCAAGGTATAAAAGCATGTGTACGCTCGTTTACAAGACACACAGTACATATGTTTTTCGTACATTCTTCTTCTGATGCAGTTTAATATCGTCCTTCAGTTTCTAATCCAAAGAATAAATATGATTTACTTAATTTAAATATAAATATTCATCTTCCAGTACTTTCTATATATTTTATTTTTATTAGAAAAAGAAAATGTTAATATTAAGTATATGAATATTTGTCGGAGTTAACAAATCTTATTTTATTTTAATTCTGCATCAGTAGAATGCTGTGAAATAATTACCTTGCTGCAATTAAATTAAATTCTTATTCTGCGACGTTTTTTTGATGATTCTTTTGATGATATTTTTATTTCTTCCTTTGATACTTTATCTATCCTTTGTAAAATCACCTTTAACTCTGGTAATTTTAAGATATCTTGTTTTTGTGTGTTTTCGTGTTCTCTATTAAAGTTTTCTGTTAACAAATATGATACTATAGTAATATATTTATTATAATAATATGATAGCGATATATATTTTTTAAAAACATAAAATCCCGCATAGAAAAATTTGGTTATATATGTCCAAATTTTTCTATGTAGGATCTGAAATTTGTGTTACTGTAATTGCAAAATTTATTTTTAATATAAACAAATATATACATCTTAGATGTACAAAAAAGATTGTATTATAATTTGTGTTTGTAAGGGAATATAAATAATGATATGTTTAATATGAATATATATACAATAACTTATTATATATCCGTTATCAATTTTGATGTATAAAAACATTAATTTTATAAGATCAATAACAGTCAAATACTAAATCCAAAAAAAAAACAAAATTGTTATCTAGTAGAATTGTTATAAATTTATATAATATATGTTATGTTATTCAGTTGTAAAAGTAATAAAAATAAATTTAATGGAGTATATTATTTCATTTTATTCAAACCACTGTATTTCACTTTTTTAAAAAGTATGATGCTTGCAAATGTAATATTAAAATTTACATGTTTACCTTTATCAGTGTTTAACACATTATTTTGTCTTCTTTTGTGATATTTTGTACGTGAATGATTCATTTCCTCATAATTTAATGTTTGTAATGGTGTTTTCCTTTTTGTATTAATTTTTGTGTCATCTTCTATATTATGCAGTGTATTTGATTTTGTTTCTAAATACACATGATCATATTCTTCATCAAATGTTGAATTAGGTATGTTATCTTTTGTAAAAATATAATTTTTATATTAAATTTAAATATATATCCATACAATCAAGATATTTAACATTTTTATTTCGTATATATTAAATATTTTAAGAATATAATATCTTTACAAGATAAAGTTTTTTTTGTATATATTTATTTAGATGAATTTAAATCAGAGGGTAGTATTTTTCCACTTTGCAAAAGCTTCAAATATCAAATTTTATTAATTACTAATAATAGACATACCATTAGAAAGTAATTTATCCTTTATCATATTTTCATATTTGTCGTTGAAAAAACGTAAGAAATTGTTGAGATCCAACCTAAAAAGAATAAAAAAATACTTTTACTATGTATTGCATATATACTACTATGTATTACATATGTAGAAATAAAAAAGAAACATATAAAAATATTAAATTTACAATATAAATGCAGGATGCTGAAAATGGAAATTAATATCTTCATTTTATGTTCAGTCGCAAATTTAGTCGTTTTTAATGAAAATTATTTAACACAAAATTGAAAATATTGATATTCATTTTTAATTAATCTTTACGAAAAATCAATCTAAAAGTAATCTTATAAATAGAATCACACATTTATCTGTTCTTTTAGATACATCAATTTTTCTTGTAATTATCTGATGTAAAAAAATGTAAGATTACGTAAATTGTTATTTTTTAAATAGCTGTTTTTTTCAAAGCTTTTATTTAAAAAATGATAGGAATCAATAGATATAAATAGTACACAATAGGTTTTCAAAAATATACTGCTTATATACAAAAAAGTAATTGAAAAAACGACAATAAATTAAATTTTTTTATAAATAAAGCTATTCTGTGTGCTTTTATAAGTCGACTTTCTTCTCATTTAAAAAATTTATATTATATCGATTCTCAAAAGTCTCGAATCTCGATGCGGATTATTTCTCGCTGTCAAGTCAATTTCATATCTAACAGCTTTTGATTATCGCGTCAATTTATGAATTGTTAAAATTAAAGTCTGTTTTAGTCTTTGCATAATACATTATATAATGTATAATCAATTCGCTATTAATGTGTTATGCAAAGATTAAAAATTGCGAAAGAAAACGTTGATGAAAGATTATGTGTTATAGAATTTTATATAAACTAACCTGCCTGTTGCAAAATAGTTTTGCATTTTTAATATTTTATTATCTCGGTTTCTGTTTTTAATAGTTGTATAATGCCCAGTAGTTTCGGTTGTTTTTAAACGTTTCAGTTTTATTTCTTCGTCAGTTATTGATATTCGCAGATTATCTGTAAGCATATTATTTTGTCAAAGTTTGTTTACTTTATATATAAAATGGAAAAAAAATATTAATAAGAACATTACCTAAGAAACTCCAGACGTTTTCATGAGATTTACTGAATTTTCTTCCTGCTATGTTATGGAAAGTTTCTGTTATATTATTTGTCCTTACAGGACAATCATAAACGCTGACTTTTGATGCTAGTGGTAACCAAGTTTTGCGTACATATGTTAAAAAATCATTAACAGCAGGATATTCATGAGAAATTTGATCGACTTCAAATTGTATAAAGGAAAGTGCTTCCTCAAAACAATCAGAAGGAACCAATGCCATACTCATAGTCATTGATAAAATGTTTCTTGGTGCATCCATTAAGCCTAATCGCCGCCAATGACGCAAAAGTGCCTGTAAGTGAATATTTATGTATTATAATAACTGGTTTATGTAAATAATATAGAATAAACATAAAAAATAAATTATGTAAAATTATAATGCACACTTGATTATAGTGAAACCAACACCCATGTGCTGCTGCTGCTGGAAATTGTTCATTTATCACTTTCATGGCTGCTGTCTCATAGTCGCTCATTATAAATTTTACATTATGTTGAAGCATTGGCACTAACTCTAGAATTTTGTTCCAAATAGCTCTGTACATATTACTAGAACGACTTTCACACAGGATAAAGATCATAGCAATACCCTGCAAAATAAACAAATTACAGTATTCCTATTATAATTAAACAATGAATAAGAGTATGGGATAAAGCATCAATTGATATTGTTCAAATCATGATTTTATTGTTTTTTAAAGAAAAAACATATTTAAAAGGCTCATAGATTTATTATAAAGAATAAGAGGAATCATATACTTTTATATAATTTATAACTTCATAATATACATATAAAATAAATATTAAATTATATTTTTTTAAAACTACTTTTTTTAAACTTGACATTTTCTATGTCTATATTATAAAAGAATAAAATTAGTATTTATTAATAAAATAAATTAACTTATATTACAACTTTTTTATACTATTTTTTTTTATGATTTATTGAGTAATATTATACATATGCAATATTTTAACTAGTGATAATTCATGTTATAATATATTTTTATTACTTACTACATTCATATATCGAGTATGTAGTGTATACATTTGATTCATTAATGGTACACGTGGAACAATCTGCAAGGTTAACATTATTTAAATGTATTACTTTTAACCTCTTAAATAGTAGACTTGTGTGTATTAATAATGATACTCGGTATAAACTGTGAGGATGACGAGTCAGTAGTTGGATATTCTTTTATAATAATTAATTTGTTAAAACTTTATGATCACTCATCCATACATGACTTTTATATACAACTAATTTTATTGCATTGATAATGGTTGCGTACTTGACCGAAACATCTACAGTTTTTAACATCAAAAATTTAATAAATGAACATTAAGAGTTTTAACAAATTAATTATTACAAAAGAACATCCAATTCTGGCTCGTTATCCTCACAGTTTACACCGAGTATCGTTATATATTATTTTTATTGTATACATATACATATACATATACATATATAGAAACAATATACTGTGTGTGTATTATAAGATATACAAACTTACATTAAATGTGCCATCGACATAAAGTTCTGTTGATTTTTGTAATTCTTGCAATAGCTCATTACTTGTAAATATTAATGCTTTTTTTCCATCGCTGCAAGTTACATTTCCTTTGTAAAATTTTTCAAGAGGTTGGTGAGTTGATAAATTCGTAGCAAGAGTCTCCATATCTTTTGGTAAAGTTGGGCGAAGTTTGATTCTTTCACGGTACAATGTAGTTTTCAATGTTGCATATGATAATGTTGTGGCTGCTTCAGGATATCTATATTACAAACAAATATCTGTATTACAACAAATATAAGTTACAAGCAACAATAATAAATTCTTATATTAATTACAGAATTAAAATTGATATCTCAAGAAAGAGTGTATGTAATATCTATGATTCATGTTTTAACAAATCTATGATTCATATTTAAAGTCAAATGAAAGCGTACAAAATTCAGAAATAAATTGAACAAGTAGGTAGTATAGACATTATATGGTATGTACAATATTTCTTCAAATGTTCTCTAATTTGTTCTCATTAACTAGTATTTGTGAGAAATGATCTTATTTAGAGCAAAATTATTTGTAAACAAATTATTCGTTTTTCTGCAAAAAATTCGTATATTTGATCCTTAATTTTATTTAATTTTGTTTAACTTCTTTGTAGAATATACACATATATTTATATAAGACATAAAATGTCATTATTTAATCGTACTAAATTTACCAAAAAAAGAAACAATAGCAGAAAACATTACACAAATAACAATCAATAAAATCATTATATTAATCAATTCTTAAAAACTTCTGTTTCCTACTTTAATATGTAAATAAAAATTGTCAATCTTCATGACTATTCAAATAAAATAATAAAAAATGAATATTATAATCATCTTTGTAGTATTTATAATATTAATGTTAATAAAATTTAAAAACTTACATTACAAATCAACAAATAAATTATTTATACTATATATTTTATAAAAATATTTTAAATTGTAAGAAGCCAATATAAAATAGATATACTGTATTTAAAACTTTAAGCTCATAAAAATATGTTGAGCATTTGAAAAAAAAAACTTAGGTTTGTTAAAACATGAATTGAATGAAAGTAACCATACATAGGGTGTTCGTCTAATTATTCGGACAAATATCTCATAACTGATTGAAGTAACGAAAATAAAGGAAATATGGTTTTTAGTCCCCAATAAAATGTACATAAAATTTTTTTTAACTTGTGACCTTTTTGAGTTTTAAAGGTCACCATTGTTTTTTTTAAGTTGAATCATCATAATTTTCTTATATAAATCGATTTCTTATCACATTCTGTATAAAAAGTTATAAGGGTATAATAGAAAAAAAAAAAAAATAGTTTACAAGATATTTTATATCTTAGTTTGATCTATTTTGTCATAAAATACAAAATACCTAAAAAAAACATTTAATTTTTGAGAAGCTTAATACTTTTATGCACTAAATAATGAGACAAATCAATTGGTGCAAAAAATACAGTTGCTTTAAAAAAAATATGTAATTTGCAACATGCAGTTGCATACTTTTTTTAAAAACAACTGTTTTTTTTTACACAATTAATTGATTCCTCATTATTCTGTGCATTAAGGTATTAAGATAAGATTACCGAAAATTAAATATTTTTCGAGATATTTTATATTTTATAAAAAATATGTCAAACTAAGATATAAAATATCTCGTAAATTATTCATTTTTTGTTCATTACATCCGCATCCTTATAATTTTTTACACAGAATGTGAATGGATTTATATAAAAAAAATTAATTTATAAAAAAAATTGGTGGTTTAATTTAAAAAAACAATAAGACCTTTACACACACACACACACACACACACACACACACACAATATAATAAGAGAAGTAAGAGTTATTTCTTTATAGGATATTAATAGGGCATACATTGTGGAACAAAGAAAAGCATTAAATAATAGCAGAAATGTAAAATTTAGATACATTTAAAAAAGCTTAAAAACTTGTTAAAAAAAAGTACAATAAATAAATCTCTTTTAAAAAGTTCAAGATGAAGGTAATGAATAGGAAGATGCAGAAAAAACAACAGAAATTAAAAAAGAAAAACCAGTCAAAGAAAATTGGGGAACAAATTTAAAAAGATCTAAAAGAATATGTAATACACCAGATTGACATATAGATTGTATACTTATACAATATTACTATAATCTTTAATTTAGAAAAAGAAAAATGTAATCAAACAAGAAAAAATCTCCAAAAAAAAATATTTAGAGTACATATAAAATTGAAGATATTAATGAATTAAAAGAAAAAAATATCATTACACAAGTGGATTTTCAGGATTAAAAATGAATGATAGGAAATGCAAGGGAGATACTTGTAGTAAAAAGTTAAACAACATAAATAGATCAATAAAAAATTTTTAGTCCTGTGATTGAAACGAGGAGTCAACCACTGTAGCAATCATTGTACATTTTTTAAATGTACAGTAATATATATATATATATATATATATATATATATATATATAAACATATAGACAATCACAATGCAATAGCATTAAAAATAGAGTGCTAGTCAAACATCTAAAATAGATGTTAAATTCAGATTCATATATAAATTTATTAAAAATAAAGTAATAAAACTAAAATATTGTTCAAGAAATGTTAGCAGATATTTTAATTAATCCATTAAATTCTGCAAAATTTGTTAAATTAAAAAAAAAATTATTATGCAAATAACACAAAATTAAGAAAGAGTGTTAAAATAAGAATCAAGTTAAAGTAATTTTGTGCAAATTTTATAAACAAAGTAGTGCGCGCGCGTGCATACACACACACACACACACACACACACGCGCGCGCGCGCACGCACTCGCGCACGCACGCACGCACACGCACACACACTATTTATATATATATATATATAATGTTCTGAAAAATATACTAAAACTTGAAAAATACTTACTTTCTGCAGACACTATCAAATATTTCTTTCAATGGTAAAGATGTATCTCGACAAAGTTGCAGCATTTCTTGTTTCATGATAAAATGCCTTACTTTCCATTTTATTGGAACATGAGTATGATCTTGAACTAAATGTATTTTGCCATCTTTATCAACTTTAAGGGTACCAAAACAATTCGTAGATCGACGAGTATTACATCTCAAAATATTTGGATTACGAGAATCCTTGTTATAAGTATAATCATCATAAACGTAAATTATTGTACCAGATTTCCTCCCATTTATTTCCTCCATCTAAAAAATAATTAAAAAACGTTAAAATTAATAATATAATTTAAAAAAGTAGAATTAGAAATTGCTGGATAATAATGTTATATTAAAATTACTAACAGTTTTGCTATACATAAGCATTTCTCACAAATTTTTAGAATGTCACAGAATTCATTTATGGCATACATATCTGTACTACTATTAATAAGCATCTCCTTAAATGCACTCATAGATATAAACAATACTTCACTCACACTATATACAGATGCTCTGTACTCAATTAATATGTATTTTTTAAATGCAAAAACTATTAAGTGTTACTATTTATTTTCAAAATTAACACATAGTTTTTTCATTAAAATTACAAAATAAGCTATTTTCTTTTAAAAGTATAGTACAATACATAAAATATAATAAAATTTGGAATAGCATAACTTCTTTCCACATAAGCTGAATTTACATTACAGTATATAGAATAATATTCGACTATTATCGAATATTATCTATAATATTTTGCAATTTATTCAGAATCTGTTTTATGCTTAGCAAGCTATATTAAACTGAAATTAGCCATATGCTGATTAAATATTTCATATAAATAAATATATATAACGGCAAAACTAATTTCTTAAGAAAAAGTTATTGTTTATGAATATGTACGTGATACTTCAAACTAGAATTGAATACATTAATACATAGCAAGTAAAAAATTTTTCCTTTAAGTACTATTTTACTTACATTTGTAACGGAATGTTGACAACAGGCAAAAATACGCTTGGATAAGAACAATGTAAAAAAATATTTCGGTATATTTGATATTCTTCTGTAACTTAGAGTTACAACACGAGCACGGTAATTATAACAAAAGCGGTATTACGACAAGAGCATCTCAAGCACATATAACGACATACGCGAGCATAATATATATATAATATATAATATAGATTTAAGGTTATGTACCGCAGAAAAACATCGCAAGAAACATGCACGCATACGCTGCATTTATCAGATACAACGTTGGCACGTTATAACAAAAGCGATTTTACGACAAAAGCACATCAGACATGTAACAACACGAGCTCGTGGAAGATTGGCCGCGTTCAGCAGAACAACTGCTGAATTGTCGTCTAGTCATCACTTAACGTTGATTTGTTGGTTCTAAAAGTAAGAGCCAATCACGTTCGATTGCTACCAAGCGATTTGGGTTGCGTTCCGTTTTGCGCATAGCACGCATCGTTCGCATCGCTAATGCTTAGCGCATTGGCTGCGTTTCGTTTCATTATGCGCATGATACATGCTTTGAAACGGAACGATATTGAACGCATTAGAAGCGGAAAATCAAAATGGATTCCACAATAAATGTAATGATACTCTGCGTTTCTTCAATGAAGACTGGGAATTCGATCAATGACTCTTCCATTATGACTCTTCCTATTTTGACACTTTTTATAATATCGCTATCAATCGCCATATGCAATTACGCAATCGCATGGAACGCATAAACTGCTGCAACTCAAACTTGAAGTAGCTGATGCGTGTATTATGCGCTGCAGGTGGTGGGAATCTAGGGAATTCTAAGCGCTGTTCATGCGCGCATTGAGTGAAACGGAACGTTTTCTATGTAATTCGTGCGCATAATGTGCGAAACGGAACGCAACCATGTTCTGCTGAACGCGCCCATTGTACATGGCATGGCAAAAAGCGCACAAATATGGCGTGGCTCCGAAGGTTCTCCCCTCTTGCGGCTTGCGCACAAAAAAAAGTGGGAAATTAGCGTGCATGCTCATATACGCATTTATTACATGCAGTGATGCCAATTCGAGCTCGCTGGTACCATTGGTACCGTAGTGGAGGGGATACCCATGGTACCAGCGAGCTCGAATTGGCATCATGATTACATGCTTAGACCGATATTCATTTTTCAATATTATTAGTCACATTTAGCAGATATAACAGTTGTATATCAAATAGTATATTGCAATCACAAATAATATTTACTGATTACTGTGTTTCAACTGTTGACTCTGCTAAATGCGACCAATGTACTGCAAAGCTAGTCCTACATTGGTTGTTAAATTATTGTAACATCGAGATGCCGGCTCATTTTTTTTGTTATATATACGCCCAAAAGAATTTCGAAAAAGCTATGCAGATAATGCGTTTTTAAGTCAGTCTTATAGATACGGTATGTTTTTACTAACTTTTTCCCTTAATAAGAAATAATTTTTAATATTTGATTAAATGCGTTATATACCAAATATAAAAGTAAATATAAATATTTCCATCTTTTCTTCTATGTTTAAATTGTTCCTTCTGTTCCATCTGTAAACATATTTTATCTTTATTAGAATATATAAATTTATACTTTTTAAAATAGATTTTCTTAAATAAAATAATAAAAATAAAATTAAATGTGTTGCTTTTAACATAATCTATTTAAAAAATGTTAAAAATGAATATTTTTTTTAAAATTGAAATACTCTTTGGCAATGTACAGAACATAAGTACAAGTTTAACATTTTTTTAACATATGATGAATATATATAGCAAAAAAAATTTTTTCAAGATATACAAAAAGCATAAGCTTCCAATTCCATTTTCATATATCGCTCATTTGCTGCAACAATGACATAATTCAAAATTTGCTAACTTTGAGTCACTCATATAGAAAAGAACAGATTTTGCTTGTTACTAGTAGAACAAAAGTGAAATATTAAATATCTCTATGAGAAAGTTGCTTCACTGTAATATAAAAATTATAATAAATTGTAACATTGAAACTTATTTTCTGGAAAATCATTACTTCTTAATTATATCACTGTTGTGACAAATTGTTGAGTCACTGTTGTTGCAAATTAGCGATACGTTGTTAAAAATAGAGATAAAGAGAAATTTATTTTCTTCATACTTACATAACGTGATAAACATTTCCCACATATGACATTTTACGCAATTATATGCTGGCAAGGCACCATCTATGCGAAATTGCAGTCGTTCCATGCAATACTTGCAATATACATGGCCACAATTCAATGCTTCTATATCCCCATTTAATATTATGTAACATTTGCTACATACTGGGGGAGTATTTACTGAAATTAAAAATACGTTTAATTTATCATAATAATTTAAATTAATAATTAAAATTTTTAAACAGTTAAAGAAGACTTACTGTTGTTGGAAATTGTTCCGCATGATAAGCACGGCCACATACACTCTCCCAGCATATATAATGAGCAGGTGTGTACTCTTAATTCTGTAGGATAAGATTCTCTTAAAATGAAAGCTAAACGTTTCATTTCATTGTACACCGTTTCACGAAACGGTCGTATATTATTATTAATTTCAATTATTTCATCTTCCATTAGATGTACAAATTTGCACACTCTATTGCCGTTGCATGATTCGTTATTACAGGCTATGATTTTATGATACATTTTACAAGGCTTTCTATAACACACGCGTATCATATAATCACGACAAATCATTTTTGCAATTAAAACTTATATTTTTGGAATAAAAGAACGACAATAGCAAAAATAATAATAGACAGAAAATAACGACAATAGCGAAATGTACGACACAAGCAAATATAACCTATACCAAAGTTGCATGCCGATAGTACTATGAACATTATAATATATAGACCACGCGTTGCATGGTCGATTTCATAAAGCCCGTATCAGACTAAAGATTAGAAGATTGAAATTGCGAATTAGAAATTGTAATTTAGCCAATTAGTATAAAGAAATAATAAGAGCTGAGTGAAGTAAATAAAACGTATTGAATAAAGTGTTGTGCAAGGGTTCTTTCGAGATGCGATGTCCCTGAGCGCGCGAAATTCTGACAAGCTGATTGGTAAACTTTAAGCCTTTCCCATTCAAATACTATAGTAGCCTCGACATTTTGGTATTAAGATTTTCGTCTCCAAATGATCTCAGGAATCTGCCATTAACGGGTGATACGGTAAGTCTGGGACACCCTGTATAACAGTATTAGGTTGCTTTATACTAATTAATCAAATTACAATCTCCAATTCATAATCACAATTTTTTAATCTTTAGTCTGACATGCACTTAAAGTCTGTTCCTTTGGCAGAACTGGTTGTATTAATACACAGTTTATACTTTTTTCTCCCTTTGCTAAGAAATCATTATATTTGAGTTATGTCAATGTTATAGGAAACTGCTAAGTTTCACTATAGTAGCAAATAAATGATATTTTATTGAAAGCAGAAATATAGCTTCTGCACACAGGACGCAGTAAAGGCCTATCCAGACAAACTTGCATAGTCGCATAAACATATACATAAGGAAATTGATTGGTCCATAAGCAAATGCATAAGGAAATGGACCAATCAATTTTCTTATGCATATGTTTATGCGACAATGTAAGTTTGTCTGGATAAGCTCTAACGCTTGCTGTGCAGCAAGAAGCGACGTGATAACCGAACCGTGATAATCGCTCTTATGGAAATATTGTAAATTGATTAGCTATCGCTTTGTCTTTTGTCGCGCGGCAAGCGTTGCCGTTTTGTGTGCAAAAGTCAATAAATATTGTTTGTTCGTATCGCGTGCCCCAACATGTTTTTACTCGCTCAAATGCGCTTTAATTTGTTTGTTCAATCAATTGGAACGCGTTAACCAATTGGAAGCGGGTAAGAGCGTGTTAGAGCATGTAAAAACATTGCGATGCGAACAAACCTAAAAGATGGCTCTTTGTAGTTTGCTGCAACAATAATATAACGCAAAAATGATGATTTCTCAAAGGTTATTGCACACAAAAAAGGTTTTAGTATTAATCGTAAAAAATAAGCAAATCAACCAATCACACTGAGCAATTAAGATTGCGCTCGCGTTATTGCTCACTATGATTGGTCGATTCGTTTATTTCTTACGGATAATGCTAAAATTTTTTTACGTGCAATGGCCTTTAGCAAGAAGAGAAAAAAATTATTAACTGTGTACTAATGCAGCCAATTCAGTCAAAAAGAACAAACTTATAAAATTGGCCATGCAACGCGTGGTCTATATTACATCTATGGTGCTACCGGAATATGACATATTGTAGCGTATGTTGCATATTGTTGATATAACATTTTCGCTCTTGTCGTTTTCGCTTTTGTTGTTTTCGCTTTTATTGTTTTCGTTATTAATTATTGTCGTTTTTTTGCTTTTGTGCAAATATTGTGAGAATATTTCGGAAATATATTTTATTTTTATTTTGTTTTATATATTAGGTGTTAGATATGTCATTTTATGGCTTAAAACAAGGTAATTATAGCTTTTATATTATTCATAAAATTTTATATTTTATAACACATTATATAGTGATTTATGTTACTTCATAAAATAATACACCAAAAATTTTTCAGAAAATGTCTTGCAGAAAGCTTTCTGTCCAAAACCGAATTGCGCTGATTTGAATTGTGGCTTTGTTCACTCATATAAATACTGTTATGAATACCAAAATACAAAGTGTCCCAGACAGAATTGCCCGTACCTACATTGCACTAGCATTGAGCAATTTCGATACACAGTGACGGGTAAAGCGACAGACAATCTAAAAAAAGAAGTTGGCCGAACGTTACAAAGTGTGAACATATGCGGCGATTTCAAAAAAAATTTATGTAAACGAGCGATTTGTAATCGTCGACATATTCGTCATGATACACAGCCGCTTGAGTGTCCGATATGTCAAGAAACAATTGTAACAAAAACTTTTGGTGCGGCGACTTGCGGACATATATTTTGTTATAACTGTGCCTTACAATTTATAAGTCCTGATGAGGAAGGAATTAGCATAAAATGTCGAATATGTGAGCTACACGTAAAGTACAAAAAATTTATATGAACTTCAAGTATAATCTTTTATCAATACTATTTTTGTCCTTTTTTTGCGTTTATGTACTTTGTATATACTGTTTATGTAAGAAACAGTTATTTGCACAAATTAAATATTCAAAAGAAATATATAATATTGAGAATATATGTTCTACATATCATATCTAAACTATTTTTTTCTTATTGTATTATTTTCTTTGTATTATTTAATATAAAAATTAAGAATACAATACAGTAATATATATTATATCTATTCAAAAGATGTTTTGTATATTCAAAGCATAAGTTTTTTGATACTGCACAAATCTTATAAAAACTTTACGTCTAAATCTTTGTATTCAAATTTAATATTTACGAAACAAGATATTTGAAATATGCAAAAAGCATCTTATTGTTATGGTTCTAGATAAAGAAATACAGAATTAGATAACAATAAAGAATAATTTCTTCAATGTTTAGTTAAATGCATAACATAAGAGTTAAAGTTACATTATGTAAGTATGAAAAAAATAATAAAATTTCATCGTATAAAGAAATAAAAAACTTCCAGAGTTATCGCAAGGTTACTTTTGCTTTTTGTTCACTTCCTAATCTGTGTATCAATATAATCTGTTTCAGATTAATTTTTATTCTTCTTCAGTGTACATAGAACACATTCTTATGTCTTACCTTTGATTTTCGCCTAAATTTCATAGTCAGTCTCTTACTTGGTTTGAAGTGATGAGTTAGATAAGGTAAAGGGAAAGATTCTAAATAGGCTAAAATGGAAAGAAAAAGAAAAAAAGGAAAAATTAAAGACAAAACAATAGAATTAGGATAAGAAGAGGATAAGAAGAGGAATTTTAAGAAAGAGAAAGAGTAAGGGTAACATACAGAATAGAAGTAGAAGGAAATAGGAGTGCAATAAGAAACAAAGAGCCAATTTAAGTATTTAGATAGTGAAAAATTTAATATGAAATAAATATTATATAAGAACTAGTCGATTAAATGCAATAGATGAATACATGTAAATAATAGGTATAATTGGTAAAATAAGATAAAGATTGTAAAGTAAAAGAAAGAAAATGTAATAAAAATACAAACAAGTAAAGTAAGTAAATAGTAGAAGTAAACAAAAATGTTAATAGTAAATAGTAAGAAAATAATAGCAATAAAAGAATGTACTTAAAGTTTATATAAATTCTCTGTACGTTACATGTAACCTACACATTGGACATTGTATAATTATTTTTTCGTCATTACTTATAAATTGTAAGGCACAGTTGTAACAAAATATGTCCGCACGTCGCAGCACCAAAAGTTTTCATTGTAATTGTTTCTCGACATATCGGACACTCAAGCGGCTGTGTATCAGGACGAATATGTCGACGATTACAAATCGCTCGTTTACATACATTTTTTTAAAAATCGCCGCATATGTTCACGCTTTGTAACGTTCGGCCAACTTCTCTTTTTAAATTGTCTGTTGCTTTACCCGTCACTGTGTATCGAAATTGCTCGACGCTGGTGCAATGTAGGTACGGGCAATTCTGTCTAGAACACTTTGTATTTTGGTATTCATAACAATATTTATATGAGTGAACAAAGCCACAATCCAAATCATCGCAATTGGGTTTTCGACAAGCTTTCTGCACATTTTCTGAAACATTTTTGGTGTATTATTTTATGAAATAATATTAATCAATATACTATATAATGTGTTATAAAATATAAAATTTTATGAATAATATAAAGTACCTACGTTGTTTTAAGCGATAAAATGACATATCTGACAACCAATATATAAAACAAAATGAAAATTAAACAACAAAAGCGAAAACGACGAGCGAAAATACTACAGAAGCGAAAATACTACAGAAGCAATATACAACACATGCTACAACAATGTCATATTCTGGATTCTGGACTCGGGAATACGTAACCCATAGACGTAATAATATATAGACCATGCGTTGCATGGCCAATTTCATAAGGTCTGTTCTTTTTGGCTGAATTGGCTGCATTAGTAAATAGTTTATACTTTATTCTCCCCTTGCTAAGAAATCATCATTTTTGCGTTATATTATTGTTGTAGCAAACCACAAAGCCACATCTTTTAGGTTTGTTTGCGTCGGAATGTTCTTACATGCTTTAACACGCTCTTACCCGCTTCTAATTGATTAACGCGTTTCAATTGATTGAACAAATAAATTGAAGCGCATTTAAGCAAGTAGGAACATGTTGGGGCACGCGATACGAACAAACCATATTTATTGACTCTTGCACACAAAACGACAACGCTTGCCGCGCGGCAAAAGACAACGCGGTCGCTAATCAATTTACAATACTTCCATAAAGCCCGTATCAGACGACGCATTGAAGATTGAGATTGAAGATTGAAGATTGGGAATTGACCAATTAGGAAGAAGCAATATTTGTTTGCGATATATGTGCTTGAAATGTTCTAGTCGTAATACCGCTTTTCTTATAACTACCGTGCTCGCCTTGTATGTGATAAATGCAGTACATACAATGTGCTCGATTTTCGCGATTTTTCCGCGGTACGTAACTTCTAATCTTGTCACAACTAAAACAAAACCGTATTGTTTTATCTTTCAAAAAATTGTCGTATATATTAAACCTTTCA
The DNA here is from genome assembly GCF_040581485.1 of Linepithema humile. Lineage (NCBI taxonomy): Eukaryota > Metazoa > Arthropoda > Insecta > Hymenoptera > Formicidae > Linepithema > Linepithema humile. The sequence goes on along the minus strand of NC_090134.1, from coordinate 12,172,612 downwards.
AAAAAACCTGTCATATATATTATCAAGAGATATATTAAAACCTTTAAAAAAAAACTTGTATATATTAAAATTTTCAAAAAAGCTATTATATATACTTTCTACAAAAAAATATGATATCAGGAAATGGCACCAAGTGGGACTAAAATATTTAAAAAATAAAAATATTTAATTAAAAAATAAAAAAATATAAAAAATTTAATCAAAATAAAAAGATATTTATTAAAAAACGCAAAAAAACTTGGCGCTGCTACAGTAAACTACATGTTAATTTCATTGCTTTATAATACTTTGTGGTCACGCTTGAAACGTCATAGATGACGTCATTGCGACCGCGTCGAGCTCACGACGTCCGTGGTTCAAACGTGGGTCGTCGTAATCTTAGCTATTTTCGCGCGTGTTTTTAAACTAGAATGTTCGTGGTGTTTGACAGTGTTTGACAATGTCGTCGCAAATAATTCTTTTTTACAATACTGAAAGCGACACAGTTATAGAAGTAAATTTATCAGAAGATGCCGTGGTCGTCTAATGCGTTCCACTAAAATTTTCGCTTGCGACATTTGCGAGCTATTGGCTTAGTTTACACCGATTATTTAGTACGCGGACCAAGCACTAAATCAGTTTCTTTGATTGGTGTAAATTTTACACTAAACGATTTATACCTATCGGAGAAGCAGATTTAGTATTTGATACGCGTACTAAACAATCGGTGTAAACTAGGCCAGTGGAACGCGCAATTTTGCAGTCGTGGTCGCGGTCGTTGCGGGCGTTAAGTGGAACGCACCCGTAATAAACCGTGCATGCGCATACACGTTCCCGCGCTTCTTCTCACCCTGTCTACAGTTTTCTACCTGTGCGCGTGTCGTTAAGTGTTTGATGTGCTTTTTCTCCAAGTAGCAATTAAAATATAAAATATACTAAAATATTTTTTGCAAGGAGAGTATCGTTTTTATCTAACATATTTTGCCTGTTTGCCTGTTTGCCTGTTTGATTATCATAGTAAGTAATAGAGTATCCGTAGCATGAAGAACTTTATATTTGATGCATATCAATATGTTTAAAGTAGACATGTACATATTCACAGACACAGTATGTTTCTTTTATGCAATTTTCTCTTGTTGATTAAATTCATCAACTATTCATCAACATGAAATATTTTATTAACCTGTTACTTATTGCTTTTGTTAACATGGTTAATTAAATATAAAAAAATTAAAAATAATGTGATTCTGTAATTACTCAATAGTACTCAATATTACTCAATATAAATTTCACTTATAAAGAATTTGTATGTGCAAAAATTATAATTAATATTTTGCTGCATCTTTAAAGAAATATTGTTTATTTTTTATTTTCATTATTCATTTTTAATGGAAGGTTTATATATTTAAAACTTTAATAAGTTACTTTATAATAATTTAATTTAAAAGTACATATTAATTGAGAACTGAGAATATTGACATTATTTCTGCGATATGAAAGATTTAACTGATATATTTTTTTCACTGTAGATGCAAACTGTTCCTGGAAAAAAGAAGGGGACACTTCTTTACGTATATGATGATTATTTGTACTATATAGACAGTCGCTACAACAATGTCTTTCGATGCAATACACGGAGGACAACCAAATGTCCTGGCTCAGTTGCTTTTCAAGATAATATTGTAACTGTTTTAAAAAAACATAATCATCCTAAGAAACCATTTATCAAAGCACAAATTGAAATGAAAGAAGAAATGTTAAAGCGCTCTCGTGAGACTCATACTGCACTAAAAGAAATCTTTGATTCAATATGCAGAAGGTTTAATTATTTTCTTTTTTTCAATATATTTCATCGAAATTTTTATGATTTATAATATAATAAAATTGAAACTTTGTAATTTCATTATTTTTAGATATCTTTTACATCAAAATGTTGTAATTTATAGGAATATCTCTGATATTTCTGATATTTTGAAATTTTTTTGATATTTTTATTTTGAAACTTGACATCTTTAGCATCTTGAGTTTTAATTTTTGATGTGCTTAGATTTTTTGATTTTATGTATTTTGTACAAAAGAATAATTACTGTATTGGAATTATTTGTATTAGATGAATCGAATAACATAGGCGTTCAGGTAGAAATGATTGAGTCCAAATTAATTGTTTTAAATGGTAAATGATAATAATTAACATTTAAAGTTTAAATAATTTACTACAATTTTTTTACATAATACATTTAAAATAGAGTCTGATATGCATCTATGTATATTATATAAATATTATTATATATAAAACAATTTATAAAAATTATAAAAATAATTTTTTGGACTTAGCAATTTTTTTTATATTAGAACCCACAATAATTTTGTAATATCTTGAACAATTATATCTTATACCTTTGATTTTCAATATTTTGATTTTGATTTAAATGTTTCAGACTTTTAGCAGTTTTCTTATTAATAGAAAGATAAAATATAAAAATCCATTTGTTGACTTGTAAATTTTGTTGTTGACTTATAAGTCCCTAGTGAACAATTGTTTGAAAAAATAAATAGCTACAGTTTTTAATTGACTCTTTTAGAAAACTTCTTTAATACAGTTTTGTATTAAATTATTGTTTACAACTTTTGCATCTTCTTTAATTATATTATTGAATACATTTACTGTTTTCTCAATCATAATTTTGCTGGAATAAGTACAATTTCATGTTCCATATTTTTCAACTCAAATGATGATTTTGAATGTTTACTAATATGTACAATCTAACAATATATTTTTTCATGTTATCTTTTTGCTTTAACATATTAGATATATTGTTTTTTTATGTGTTTTATTTGCATTTTTATTGTTAATACAATACAAGAAATTTTATAAGGAAAAATTAATATTGTATAACAAACAGTTGATACTGTATTAAGATATATATTATTATGAAAATACAATTATATAAATTGAATGATTTTTTTCATAATTGTTTAATAAATTTATTCTATTATGACTGATGCGCTAATAAAATAAAATAGAAAAATTTGTATTTATATAAATTTTAATAAAATTGTTAAATTAATATAAATTGAAAAGCAACATTTGAAATTAGTAAAAAAAACGTAATTAAAGTATATTAGCAAAATAATGTTTCTAATAATATTAACAGAAGTATTCAAACAATTAAAATAAACAATCTAAGTTAAAATAAGAAATTAAAAACTTCAACTAAATTTTTTAATTTCTTATGTTAACTTAAATTGTTTATTTTAATTGTTTGAATACTTCTGTTAATATTATTAGAAACATTATTTTGCTAATATACTTTAATTACGTTTTTTTTACTAATTTCAAATGTTGCTTCTCAATTTATATTAATTTAACAATTTTATTAAAATTTATATAAATACAAATTTTTCTATTTTACTTTATCAGCGCATCAGTCATAATAGAATAAATTTATTAAACAATTATGAAAAAAATCAATCAATTTATATAATTGTATTTTTACAAAAGTTTTTCTATCAATATTATATTATATTTACAATATCTCTCTTCTTTTCAGCAACCCAGATGCAGCACAATATTTGAGTTTTGCAGCTATAAGATGCAGTATGCATCGTGAACGAACAAAAAATCAGCCATCCGTACCTAATACATTGGCATCATTATATGACATTTTACAAAATTCTAATATCATACAAAATATCTATAAAGAAAACGTAATTACAAGTGATGGAAAAAGTGCAATAATTTTATCAACCAATTATTTATTACAAGCATTATCTTCTGCTACTGAAATCTACGTCGATGGAACTTTTTCTGTAAGTATATGACTATCTTTTTCTGTAATAAAGAAATTTTATATAAATTTTTATAAGTGTTATAAAATTATATAAGTGTATATAAGTTTTATAAGTGTTTATAAAATCGTGACAGTAACCAAGTTATTATAACATATAGAGCAATATAGAGTCTAATTACCTTTTATTTACTATTTAATTTTATTTAATAATTAACTTTTATTTTGCATATTTTGCCTAAGGTTCTCCCATGTAAACCTCACATTGCGCAGCTTTACTCTGTACATATGCGATATATGGATACGGTAAGATACTAAAATTAAAATTAAAATTTTAATTATTTAATTTTTCCAAGTATCAGGAATAGATGACAAAAATAAGTAACATGACTTTTTCAGGGTATTGCAACATTATTTATATTATATGATGTACGTACAATAACTATGTATGACGCTTTATGGGATAAAATTACACAACTGATACCACAACTTGAACAAAATATCAAGTTTATCATGAGCGACTTTGAAATGGCTGCAGTAAAATCGTTGAACAAAAAGTTTCCTAGAGCTAAGTTAACTGGATGTTGGTTCCATTTCAATCAGGTATATATAAATTTTTACATATAATCATTAGTAGTATATAAAACACATAAATGTCTCTCTCTCTCTCTCTCTCTCTCTCTCTCTCTCTCTCTCTCTCTCTCTCTCTCTCTCTCTCTCTCTCTCTCTCTCTCTCTCTCTCTCTCTCTCTCTCTCTCTCTCTCTCTCTCTCTCTCTCTCTCTCTCTCTCTCTCTCTCTCTCTCTCTCTCTCTCTCTCTCTCTCTCTCTCTCTCTCTCTCTCTCTCTCTCTCTCTCTCTCTCTCTCTCTCTCTCTCTCTCTCTCTCTCTCTCTCTCTCTCTCTCTCTCTCTCTCTCTCTCTCTCTCTCTCTCTCTCTCTCTCTCTCTCTCTCTCTCTCTCTCTCTCTCTCTCTCTCTCTCTCTCTCTCTCTCTCTCTCTCTCTCTCTCTCTCTCTCTCTCTCTCTCTCTCTCTCTCTCTCTCTCTCTCTCTCTCTCTCTCTCTCTCTCTCTCTCTCTCTCTCTCTCTCTCTCTCTCTCTCTCTCTCTCTCTCTCTCTCTCTCTCTCTCTCTCTCTCTCTCTCTCTCTCTCTCTCTCTCTCTCTCTCTCTCTCTCTCTCTCTCTCTCTCTCTCTCTCTCTCTCTCTCTCTCTCTCTCTCTCTCTCTCTCTCTCTCTCTCTCTCTCTCTCTCTCTCTCTCTCTCTCTCTCTCTCTCTCTCTCTCTCTCTCTCTCTCTCTCTCTCTCTCTCTCTCTCTCTCTCTCTCTCTCTCTCTCTCTCTCTCTCTCTCTCTCTCTCTCTCTCTCTCTCTCTCTCTCTCTCTCTCTCTCTCTCTTTGTCTGTGTGTGCATACGTACGTGCGTGCGTGCATGCACGCAGTAAATATAATATATTATTAATAAATTTAAAGTGTTTATATATATATATATATATATATATATACAGGGTGTCAATTAAGTCCCGGGACGGCTGAATATTTTCTCATGTAAGGTATTTTTGAAAAAGGTCAAGGTCATTTCTGAAGTAATTTTTAACGAGGAATTCAACGGTGACCTTCAATTTGACCTTGAGCTTGACCTTCAAGGTCATTTCAAGGTTAGGTTAGGTTTTTTAAATAGAAACCCCTATTTTTGATTCCAAAATCTAATAGCTGGTGTCAAGAGCTTTTCAAAACACTATAATGAAGTTATTTTTCATTAAGTACTTTTCGAGTTATGAGGCTTGTAAATTACAGTATTTTGACATAAAATACAAAATATCTTGTAAAACATTCAATTTTTGGGAATCTTACCTTAATACTTTTATGCATAAAATAATGAGACAAATCAATTGGTATAAAGAAAACACATAGTTGCTTTCAAGAAAAAATATGTAGTTTGCAACATGCAACTGCATACTTTTTCTTGAAAGCAACTATGTGTTTTCTTTATACCAATTGATTCGTCTCATTATTTTATGCATAAAAGTATAAGGTAAGATTCCCAAAAATTGAATGTTTTACAAGATATTTTGTATTTTATGTCAAAATACTGTAATTTACAAGCCTCATAACTCGAAAAGTACTTAATGAAAAATAACTTCATTATAGTGTTTTGAAAAGCTCTTGACACCAGCTATTAGATTTTGGAATCAAAAATAGGGGTTTCTATTTAAAAAACCTAACCTAACCTTGAAATGACCTTGAAGGTCAAGCTCAAGGTCAAATTAAAGGTCACCATTGAATTTCTCGTTGAAAATTACTTCAGAAATGACCTTGACCTTTTTCAAAAATACCTTACATGAGAAAATATTCAGCCGTCCCGGGACTTAATTGACACCCTGTATATATATTTGCTATTAATAAATAATTATATAAAGAAAATTTTAGAAATTAATCTTTAGAAAAGGGGCAGATTTTTTCATAACTTTCACAGAGTTTAGAACATATGAAATTTCCATAAAACAATCAATACTTTTGTAAATATTGATAAAATTATTGCTGTTCGCGAGAGGACAATTAGCGAGAGAGTGAGGGACTGTTAGGATCGGAACTTCGAGACAAGACAAGCTCTGGCGACTGCCCGACAAAGAATAGAAGGCAAAAGTCACTTTAATATAATGAGGTTTATTTAAACAACGAATAGTTACCACTCGTGAAAATTCTTAACGGCTAACGCAATTTAACAACGTCCGACAATTTTATCGAGAAAACCCCGACGCCTATCGAGAGCAAACAGTTCAAAAAAAGGTCCAAAGCGAAGTCCGTTATAAGAAGCCGTTCCGATATTTCCGTATTCAATTCTATGTAGAGAAAGCCGTGTCGTTAAATAGTTCGCGTATTCTAGTCTTTAATTTCCTCGAGATTCGTAAGAGCGACTACTGAGGCGCGCTCCGTTCGCGCGCCTTATAAGCCTTGGCCCTTCCCGAAAAGATCTAGGTGGGAAACTGAGAGTGTCAACAGGTTTTCCGTCTTCGAGAGGAATCTGTTAATTAAACAGAAGATAGCAATAACAGCGAGTATTGTTCTCGCTGTTTGCTCCAACTCGAGCATGTTTACGCTCGCCGCTGTGTTATCGCAAGGCGAAGGCCGGCTCTAGTTCTCATCTCGCGCGCGTCGGTTCGCAACGAGAGCGGGAAAGAGAGACACGGCCTCGCGCTCTATCTCCGTCGCTCGCTTTATCCCGAACATCCCGCCCGCCTCGCCCGAGTCGTTCCTTGGGCGACATGCTCATTCAACCGCTAACAGAAATAAACGAGATTTTATTAATTACATAGGGCAAATTAATATATAGACAGATATATACATAGTTGAGGAGACCGCTTGAAACGCTATTCAAGCGGTTCCTCGTCTACCTGGTCGTCGCAGACCGGTAGCAAGACAATTTTTACTATCGGCCGCTTGAATGTCGACGCTGCAGTCCGAACGGTGACCACGCGAATATGCTCATCCTCTCCGGGATGAACTTGCACGATGCGCGCGAGCGGCCAGCGCGTCGGCGGCGTATTCTCGTTCCGGATGAGGCACAGGCGTCCAACACGGTAGTCGGCCACCCCCTTCAACCACTTCGGACGATGGACGAGGGAATGCAGGTATTCGCGTGACCAGCGCTCCCAGAAGTGATCGCGCATCCGCTGCAGAAGCTGCCAACGAGTCAGACGGTTGACAGGCAGCTCCGTCAGCGACGGCTCAGGCATGGCCGTCAACGGTCCGCCCACCAGAAAGTGGCCGGGCGTCAAAGCCGACAAGTCCTCAGGATCGTCGGACAACGCTTGGAGCGGACGAGAATTGAGGCAGGCTTCCACCTGAGCGAGGAGGGTGCTCATTTCCTCGAAGGTCAAGGTAGAGTCACCCAGGACTCGCCGCAGATGGTGCTTTAAGGATTTTACCGCGGCTTCCCAAATGCCGCCGAAGTGCGGCGCAGACGGAGGGTTAAATCTCCAACGAATTTGCTCCGTTGCCAGTTGTCCGACGATCCGGCGCAGTTCCTGGCTGCCCTCAGCGAAGAAGGCCCGCAACCGGGCGTCGGCACCGACGAAGTTTGTCCCGCAGTCACTTCGGATCGTGTGACACAGACCACGACGCGCCATAAATCGCCGCAAGGCCGCCAGGAACGCGTCGGTGGTGTAGTCCGACACCGCTTCGAGGTGGACCGCCCTAGTGGACAGACAAATAAAAACGGCAATAAATGCCTTGTAGGAGCAGTGTAGCCAGATTTGGCCCGGTTTTTCGCGCATGCGCGACGCGACGAGCTCAGTGAAGTGCTTGAGTGTAGTAAAAAAGTATGCTATATGGTACCCGTTCATTCTAACAAATTATATTCAGAAAAATCAATTAAAAAATTAAGTATGTTTACGTATATTTATATTTACATATCTGTATATGTTAAAAATGCAATTATAAAATGTAAAACAATTATGTAATATATTTTAAAAGATAAGCTAAGATATATATAAAAGATAGAAACTGAAAAAGGGTAGAGGATATTAAAATAATAATTTCAACACATTTTTAAATAAATAAAAATAAATATTTTATTTAGCACAATTTGTAAAGAATACCAACATTTGTTGCAAGGGTAAGGAAAAGTGCTCAAAACCTTACCAGTATTCATGAAACAAAATATAATTTACAAACAATATCTAATAATATAAAAATATGAAAAAATATATTAATGCATTTATAAACATCTATAAACTAAAAATATTATTAATACTCTAAAATTAAAAAAAAAACTTTGCTTAATGCATTTTATAATAAAATTAAAATAAAATATTTTTTTTAATAATTTCCATTTCAAACAATATGTAACCTAGATAATTATCACAGAACATAATAATGAAATAAAAATATTTTATTATAGAAATAAATAATAAATAAAATATAAATATAATTAAACATAAATAAAGAAAAATATATTAAATAATATTATATACAAACATTATATATATATATAATAAACAAACTGAAAAAATAATGGTTAATTATGTTACAAAATTATAATAAATAATCATAATAAAATAAAATAAAATAAAATTAATAATAATTTGAAACAAAAAAATCAAGCATTAAGTAATCAAGTGCCATCAGATGAATTGCATTCCTTTTAATATAAATTTTTTGACGTGTGTAATTCTAAATGTCTCGAGTCTATTTCTAAATTGGTACAATTAATATTTTCGGTCTGAAAACTAGATCTTACTACACACATCGCGGAAAGAGTGCTACTTGCTAATTTATTTCTTTTTTTATTTTTAATATCCGTTACCATGGAAAATATCCGTTCGGCTTCGGCATTAGAGTGAGGAAAAGATAAAACGGTTTCAATTAACAACTCTAAATTTGGAAACATCTTTTCCCCGTTGAAATCTTGAAAATCTAATATTTTTGCCCACATTTTATCAATTTCTAATGAAGCTAAATTTATTTTTTCCGAATCACTAAAAACTGTGGGCAAAACTCTCCATTCAAATGCTAATTTAGTTACATCAATATTTTCTACACGCGTGGCAATATAAGATAAATCTTTAATTATTAATCTACCTTCATTATAAAGTGCAACTTTGGCTTCTAAAAAATTTAACTGTTCAAATAAGACATCTTTGTAAGGTAAACGTTTTAACATTTCGTTAAGCGCTATTTTATAGAAATTTAAGCAATTTAATCTAATTTGTTGCGCGAATTCAAAAGATCGCGATGCTAAAAAGCCTTCACATTCTGGTCCCACATATATATTTGTCAATTGTAGGATATTATGTTCATCGTCATTAAAAGTAGTAATGTCTTTCAAAGCCTCAGGGATCATAAAATTTTGACCTATTTGACGAATTAATTGCTGACTGTTAATAAATAATTTATGAATTAATATTTTACGTGACTGAAACAGCGCATTAAAATGATTGAAAAAATTCAATGAGTATTTTAAAAATAACAAATAGGCCTTAATCGAATCATCATTTAATTGCGTTAAAATAATTTCTGCCGATTGTAAATTATCTTCGACTACAGCTAGCATAAAATAATTTCTTAAAACCTCCCAGTTATCCAGAAGTCTTGTAACACATTTATGTAATATAAGCCATCGCGTGTTGGATAATTTAAGTATTTTACTTCTTTCAACATTAAAAAAATCTTGAAATTCGTTTAATATTGCGCATCTCTTTGCACTGCCCGAAACATAAGTAGCAACTCCTCTAATTAAATTTTCGCAACATTGCGGTAATTTTGCACAGGCTTTACTAGCAATAATCGCGGATGTGTGACATATACAATTTAATAAAACTACATTAGGTATTTCAGATTTTAAACGCGAGAAAAAGGAGTTATTGCATCCTGTCATTACTGATGCATTGTCGCTTGCCATACCAACAATATTTTTTAATGGAATTTCTTTATTTTCTAAAAACGTTTTAAAAGTTTTGAAAATGTTATTCGCAGTACAATCTGTGCCATCTAATGATAATAATTCTAATAGCTGCGTTTTTACTTTTTTATTTAAGGGCGAAAAATATTGAACAAGTACACACATTAGTTTCGTATCAGAAATATCTGTACTTTCGTCGATCAAAATAGAAAATTTACGCGTTTGCAAAATTTGAACAATTTTTTCAACTTCGCGTTTGGCAAGGACTTCTTTTACGATATTAATGCACTTAGTTCGACCCAGTGAAAGATCTTGCACAATTTCAGGCTCAATACAAACATCTTTTAATAAAGGAATTAAATGGTCAACTGTATTAAAAGCGACATTATGCTCCGCAAAAAATGCTGCTAATTTTATCTCCGCGCGTTTTACTTTATCTTTATGGCAAATTTCTACGGGTGTTACTACATTTGATTTGAGGCTTTGACTTTGACGATTGACTTTTTCAATATGTGAAACCGTCTGTGAATGTTGCACTAAGTTTGTTTTGCAACATCTGATGGTCTTGTTACATACAATACAAAAAGCCTTGTTTTTCTCTGAATGGGGAGCCAACCATCCTTTAAAAATATCCTCCTTTAACCAAGCAAAAATAAAAATTTTTTCCCGTTTTTTAATGGCTCCTTTTCCACTATTTACATCCATATTGCACAAATTATTGCACAAAAATAATATTATAACTTACCTGTTTATTGCAATACACGTCCCAATTAATTTTGACGATGCTAACCTACACTGGTCACTGATGTCAGGCTGCAGACGGGGCTCATACTGATGTCTACCCGCCAAAACTTTGGCGCCCTTTACGTTGCGCATGTGTGTATACATCCCTGTATTTTCTGTTCCCGCCATCGCCACAACGCGCATGCGCGAAAAACCGGGCCAAATCTGGCTACACTGTGTAGGAGCGCTGGCCACGCCCCTTGCTTGTCCGCAGTTGAATGGGGCCGGCGTAGTTCACGCCAGTGTTGAGGAAAGGCCGTGCAGGAGTCACTCGATCCCGCGGCAGACTCCCCATCAGCTGTTGCGGAACGGCCGCCCGCCATCGCACACAGGTCACGCAACGGCGCAAACACCGCTTGACGACGGCTCTGCCGCGTGGAATCCAGTAGCGCTGACGGACCGCTCCAAGTGTCATCTGGACCCCGCCATGCAGTGAGCAGCGGTGGCTGGACTCCATCAGACGGACCAAGTGAGAGTCGCCAGGAAGGATGACCGGGTGTCGCTCATCGTAGGCCAGGAGCGAGTGCTTCAATCGGCCACCCACACGCATTAGGCCTTCAGCATCTAGAAAAGGACTCAAACGTAAGAGGGAGCTGGAAGTGGGCAGAGGTAAGTATTGCAGAAGAGCTTTTAGGTCGGCCTTGTAAGCCCCAGCCTGGACTAGACGGATCCAGGTCAGCCTAGCCTCTCCCAGCTCATCGACAGTCAGTTCGCGTCCGGCGGCAGGTCTTCGATGAAGCCATCGACGACACCAGGCCGTCACTCGTAACAGCCGACGGAGCGACGAGAATCGTAGGAGCTCGTCAGGCTCCTCCACGGGAGCGGGCGCAGTCCTGGCCGCGTGGATTAAAGTTTTCGCCTCCGGCCAGCTGTCCTCGTCGGGCGTCGCCACGTCACAGGGCCATGTCGATGGAGCCGTCCGGAGCCACGGCGGCCCTTGCCACCAGAGAGGATGTTTCACCAGCTCTCCGGGCGACAATCCGCGAGAGGCGCAGTCGGCAGGATTCTCGAGTCCGGGCACGTGATGCCACAGCGCGTCCGGGACTCTGGTTTGGATATCCGCTACACGGTTGGCCACGAAGGTCTTCCATCGAGTTGGATGACCGCGTATCCATCCCAGAGCGACCGTGGAATCCGACCACAGGTGGATCGGAATCCGATTCAGGCCGAGCGTGGCACAGACTTGAGAGGTGAGCTTTGCCAGGAGAGAGGCGGCGCACAGCTCCAGCCGCGGCAGAGACACCGTCTTCAAAGGAGCGACCTTGGTCTTGGCTGATATCAAGCTCGTCCGCCAAGAGTCGCCGCAGCCGATCCTGATGTAGAGCACCGCAGCGTAGGCACGCTCGGATGCGTCGGCGAAGCCGTGCACCTCCGCATCGTCGACCGACGATGCGACGTCCAGCCAGCGCGGAACTCGAAGACACTCGAGTTGAGGGAGCTCCTCCGCGTAGGCATGCCACTGTCGTCCGGCAGCCTCGTCCAGCGGATCGTCCCAGTTCAGTCCCAGCAACCAAGTAGCCTGAAAGGAGATTTTGGCTCTCACGACCACAGGTGCCAGCCAGCCAAGAGGATCAAAGAGGCGTGCCGTGAACGAGAGCACCGATCTCTTTGTGACGTCGACCAGCGTAGCTTCCGGGACGGCGAAGGAAAACTCGTCAGTGGCTGGGTGCCACCGCAGACCGAGCGTTCCCTGAGTCTCGTGCGGTCGCCAATCCCGCAGTTCAAGCTGCATCCGATGCTCCGCAGGGACGCCAGCCAAAAGAACAGAATTGTTAGACGACCATTTGCGCAGGGGGAAGCCGCCCGCCATGCACAATCTGGCCAGCTGTCGCTGCAGCTCGCACGCCTCCTCCAAGGTAGAGGCGCCGGTCAAGACATCGTCCATGTAGACTTCCCCTCGAAGAGCTCGAGCTCCCAGGGGATAATTCTCCGCCTCGTCGTCGGCCAGCTGGCGGAGAGTGCGCATCGCCAGGAAGGGAGCGTACGCTAAACCGTATGTCACGGTATTTAGACGATACTCCGTCACCTCGTCTAAGGGATGGTATCGCCACAGGACTCGCTGAAGATCCCGGTCCTCAGGATGGACCAGAATTTGGCGATACATCTTTTCTACGTCCGAGGCCAGGACGTAGCGATGAAGTCGCCATTTCAAGAGAACGTCGGCGAGGGGAGGCAGCAGGTTCTGGCCCACCAGTAGACTCCGGTTGAGAGAATCGCCGGACGGAAGCGCAGTCGAGCCATTGAACACCACGCGAAGCTTCGTGATGGAACTAGCCTCCCGCAGGACTCCGTGGTGAGGCAGGTAGCTCACACGATCTCCGGCAGCTATGTCAGCTCGCACCGGTGTCATGTGACCCAAGTCTTCATACTGCCTCATGAAGTCTACGTACATTTGACGCAGTCGGTCGTCTCGCGCAAATCGCTTTTCCGTGCCCGTCAGGACGCGGGAAGCGGCGCGCTTAGTAGCTGCTAAGTCGGGCAGAGGAGCAACTACTGGTAGCCGCACGATGTAACGACCGTCCGCTTGTCGTCTGTGTGAGCGTCGGAAGATATCCTCACACTCCTGCTCGGTGGGAGTGAGAGGAACAGGACCGGTTGGCAGTTCCTCCAGCTGCCAGAAGTTCCTCACCAGGCTGGCAAGGTCCTCTTCGATCCGGCATTGCATAGTCCGCGTGCGGTCGGGAGAATCAGCAGGGCCGACTGGCCTGGAGATTACCCATCCTAACGCAGTCTGTTGTGCTGCAGGCTGATCAGGCTCGCTCGTCCTCGCGCCAGTTCGGAGGAGGGAGCCGTAAATGTCGACTCCTAGGAGGATGTCTACAGACTCGGCTTCTAAGAAATCTGGGTCGGCGAGTGTGATGCCGTTCAGGTGTGGCCAGGCGGTCGGATCCGCTCGGAAACCGCTCTCGTACAACGTTATTCGCGGCAAGATCAACGCAGAGACCGACAACGACAAATCGCCTTCTCGAGGTGAGATCTGCAGATCGACAAAACCGCGCGATACCCCGTTCCTCTTGCCGCAGACTCCGAAGACCGCGAAAGCCGACCGCGAGCGAGGCAATCGCAGACGTTGAATCAGTGACTCCGTCACCAACGACGTTTCCGATCCCGCGTCGACCAGTGCCCGCACGACGTGGTCGACACCGTGGCGATCTTTCACTCGAACGCGAGCAGTCTGCAGCAGCATTGACATTGCGATCTTCTTCGTTCTCACGAGATGAGTTTTTACAACCGCGACTGAGGCGTAGGCGTCGTGCAAGGTCGAATGATGACGCTCGTTGCACGACAGGCACGATTTTCGCGACGGACATTCGGTAAGCTTGTGCTTACCGAGGCAGTTCACGCACAATTCATTAGACGACGCGAATTGCTTTCGTTCGGCAGCCGTCTTGCTGAGATACGAATCGCACTGACGCACGTAGTGATCCTGGTTGCAGAGAAAGCAGCGGCCTCGCTGGCTTTCCTGCTTGCGCACCTGTAACGCGTTTTTCTGACGAGGAGTACTCGAGTTCGCTTTAGCTGAGCCAGCGTTGCTCTTCGGGGTAGTCAGCGACTCGAGGGTCCGCATCCTCTGGCCAACGAATACGAGCAGCTCGTCGAGGGACGGCGGTTCCGTCGTCTTACTAAGCTGCGTTTCCTATTCCCGGCGCGACACCGAATCGAGAAGTTCCGTGATCAATTGGACACAAAGATCGTCACTACGCGTCAAGGGGCGACCGATCCCCTCTAAAGACCCGACGGTTGTCTGTACGCAATGATAGATTTTGCGGAGCTCAGCGGCTGACTCACCCTTCATTTTTGGCAGCGACAGGAGCCGCGAGATGTATGACCTCGCTAGGAGCCTCTTGTTCTCGTAATGCGTCTTCAATGCCCGCCAGGTACGCTCGAAGTTGGCGTCAGTCGTTGGCAGTTGGCGAGTAACCTGCTCCGCTTCCCCCTTCAGGCTGATTTTCAAATAGTGGAGCTTCTCAACCGGCGTGGCTGAACTGTTGCTAATCACCAGCGAAGAGAAAAGGTCACGAAATGCGGGCCAGTCCTCGTACTGGCCGGAGAACTGTGGTATGGAGATGCGAGGCAACTTCGGAGCGGCGGGAGCCGCTGCCGCGACGGCGGCAGCGGGCGCGACGTCGGCAGCGGGCGCGGCGACCGCCGCTTGGCCTGGACCACGCATCGCGCGGATATCGTCCAGATATTTGCCCTTTTGCGTGTGGTACGACATGTCGGCCTTGAACATCAAGTCCTTCGTCACATATTCGTGCTCGTAGAGGTCGTCTCCGTACTCCTGGAGCAGCCGCTCATGGCGAGTGACGAACTTGCTCCAGTAGCCCTCCAATGTCTGGAGGCGGGCTTCCAGGAGCCCGAGTGTTATGTTGGCTTCTCCAGACTTCCTCATGTTGTCGTAGGATCGAGAGAGAAGTCCAAAAAGGTCGTGCTGAGCCTGCACGAGGTCGTCCGACGGGCTACTCATGCCTATCTGGCAGGTGCGCTCACCGAAAGATCGTCGACGAACGTCACAGTCACGTCACCGCACTCACTCAAATTTACCGGCACCGGCGACGCGGATATCCGGCTCGAAGGACCAGCTAATGTTCGCGAGAGGACAATTAGCGAGAGAGTGAGGGACTGTTAGGATCGGAACTTCGAGACAAGACAAGCTCTGGCGACTGCCCGACAAAGAATAGAAGGCAAAAGTCACTTTAATATAATGAGGTTTATTTAAACAACGAATAGTTACCACTCGTGAAAATTCTTAACGGCTAACGCAATTTAACAACGTCCGACAATTTTATCGAGAAAACCCCGACGCCTATCGAGAGCAAACAGTTCAAAAAAAGGTCCAAAGCGAAGTCCGTTATAAGAAGCCGTTCCGATATTTCCGTATTCAATTCTATGTAGAGAAAGCCGTGTCGTTAAATAGTTCGCGTATTCTAGTCTTTAATTTCCTCGAGATTCGTAAGAGCGACTACTGAGGCGCGCTCCGTTCGCGCGCCTTATAAGCCTTGGCCCTTCCCGAAAAGATCTAGGTGGGAAACTGAGTGTCAACAGGTTTTCCGTCTTCGAGAGGAATCTGTTAATTAAACAGAAGATAGCAATAACAGCGAGTATTGTTCTCGCTGTTTGCTCCAACTCGAGCATGTTTACGCTCGCCGCTGTGTTATCGCAAGGCGAAGGCCGGCTCTAGTTCTCATCTCGCGCGCGTCGGTTCGCAACGAGAGCGGGAAAGAGAGACACGGCCTCGCGCTCTATCTCCGTCGCTCGCTTTATCCCGAACAATTGCATATTTTAAGTAATAAATACAAAGATATTTTAAAAATATTGTTATAAAATATTAAAAAAATATATTTTAAAGTTTAAAGATACGAAGCTCTAAAAAAATTTTTAAGAATTTTTTCATGTAAAAACATTTTTAAAATTTATTTTGTTTATGAATACATCTGATAATATTATTTTTTATGGTATGTTACAAAGCAAGGCTGTATACTGTGCATTTTTAATTTTTTTTTTACTATCTTGCAAGCAATTAATAGATAAAAACGTATTATACGTGCACTGCTGACTTAAAACATGTTTTCCGCATGGGTTTTTCGAAATTTCTATGGGTGTCTGAATAACAAGAAAATGAGTAGGCTATCACAATGCTACAATAATATTAAGAACAATGTAAGATCAGCTTTATATACAGTATATTTATCGCATTTAATAGAGTTAACAATTGAATGAGAGATCGATAATTAATAATTATTATTTTTGATTGGAGTATATTATTAAAACGCAAACTGTTTTATTAGATTTCTCACATATTCAAAATATGTGAGAAATCTAATAAAACAGCTCGCGTTTACGCAATTTTTACACGGTACATCATTTTCAGTCCATATTATGCTCTTGTCAATATATGTGCCTGAAATGTTCTAGTCGTAATACCGCTTTTCTTATAACTACCGTGCTCGCCTTGTATGTGATTAATGCAGTACATATATGTGCTCGATTTTCGCGATTTTTCCGTGGTACATAACTTTTAATCTATCCTACGCTCGTGTCATTATGTGCCTGAAATGCTGTCGTCGTAATACCGCTTTTGTCGTAACCATCGTGGTCATGTTGTCCAAGTAACAATTAGAAGAATATCAAATATATCAAAATATTTCTGCGAAAAGAACATAGTTCTTATCCAAACATATTTTTGTCTTGTTTGATTGTTCGATTATCAAAGTAAGTAATGTATGGGTAGTATAAGAAATTTTATATTTGATAAATTTTATTTGTGATTGAAGTATAATATATATATATATATATGTTATGTGAAAAGTTTAATAATAGAACAGCCCAATAGCAATAATCGCTTATTCAACTGTTGAATCCGCTGAATGCGGCCAATAATATTATTGAAAAATGAATGTCGGCCTAGGCACGTGATAAATGCGTGCACACGCATACACGTTTCCCGCGCTTTTTCTCACGATGTGCTTAGTTTTTTATCTATGCTCTTGTCGTTACGTGTCTGATGTGCTTCTAACATATTATCACTTTTGTTGTCATCATTCTCGTGTTTTATCCGACAAATACAGCGTATGCGTGCATTTTCCTCGCGATTTTTACGTGATACATAACTTTTATTCTTAATCATGCTCGAATATACGCCTGAAATGCTTTTTTGTCGTAATATCGCTTTTGTTGTAGCTATTGTGCTCATATTACCCATATTATTCAAATTGAAAATTAAAAAGTATTGTTAGTATTGTTTATCTTTTTTCGGAGTTCTTCAATGCAGACAGAATGTATCACACGTGACAAATATTATGTTTCTGCATTGATCAAAATCGTAGTAAATGTGAAAAATTGCATTGCATTAATTAAATTACCTTTTTTATTTCAGGCTGTACTGCGTAAATGGCGCAAACTACGTCTTTCAAATGTTCCAAAAAAGATACTCTCAATGACTATGGCATTGCCTTTATTACCACCAGATATGTTTCAAGAAGCTTTATTAATAATACAAACCAAAGCTGATGAACTTTCTAATGAACATCCAGATATTTTACAATTTATGTCATATCTAAGACTTACTTGGTCTAACATGGCATTAAAAATTAGTACCTATCGTTGTCCTGTGCGTACTAATAATATAGTAGAAAGTTTTCATAACATTGCGGCACAAAAATTGGGAACAAGGAATATTAATGTTTGGACATTTCTAGGTAATTTTTATGTCAAAGTATTTTATATCAAGTATGAAATTCTATAATGTGTACGCGACTATTATATATTTTTGAAATAACGCATATTTATGAAATGCGTATATTGTATGAAATGATAAAAATGTATAAAAAAAAGTTACATGTATCATTTTACATATATAATACTGGATTAAAATATTTTTATTATAAAGTAGTTGCATTATATACGTATAACACATGTCACATTTTATCTATATTTTAAACGTGCGTTTAATATGAAAATTAAATGTAACATTTTTCCACATTGTGCAAAATTTCAAATATCCACTTTTTAAGTAAATTAAATAGATTTGTTTTCAGAAAGTAAGTCAAAATCAAGATTTTTTTGTTTGTCGCGAGCAATCACTCTTACCTTCCACTTCATTTCATACATTTCTCTTCCTGTGTTGCATTCTTTTAGCTCGCTTTGTGTCTTATACATTGCTTTATCTCTTTTTCCAGATAAATTATCATATTTAATTACTGATCAAGAATTAGACTTACATCGATTAAACAATGGTTTTAGATCTCGACGACTTCGCACAAGGGCAAGAAGAGAACTAGATTCTAAAATTATAAATGCGCAAGAGGATCTAGTAAATCAAAGGTAACATTTTGTAATAATTTATATATTAAATAAAATTTGATGAATTATGAATTAAAACTTCAATTTTTTTCAGATTGTCACTGAATGAATTTTTATTAATGTTCACCACCAACAATAATATCCTCCCAATGGAACAAATGGAACAAATAGTATCAATGGAAGGTAAATATGCTATATCTATATTATATTTATCATAAATACATGTTATAATGTTACAATTTTTATAACATTGAAAAATAAAATTATGTTAATTTTTTACTACATAGATCTATTCTGAACTACTTTAATAATTGTTTATTATTTGCAGATGCTGAATTAACAACTGATGAACAAATAAACATGGAGTTGTTTTCAGATGATTTGGACGAAACTATTCAACAAACAAGTAAGTATTTAACTGCTTTAGTCTTTTTTCACACAGAACACAGTTAAATACAACAAATACAAAAATTTAATTACGTAATAATTATTATGGTACACTTGTTTTAAAAACAATTATTTTATTTTTGTTTTAGGAAGACAAAATAGACGCAGATCTCGACGCATACATAACAATATACAGAGAGAGGATAATACATTAGAAGATAACGATGAAGAAAGTTCAGACATGCAGACAATAATAAATGAGAATGAAATAATTATTTCTGACACAGAGACAGAGAATACAATTGTAGTAGAAGGTAATTTATAAATCAAACTATTTTAAGGGAAATAATATAAATTATTAGATCTATAGTAAAAATTACACTTCTTTTTTGCAGATGAACCAGTAAACACAGAATCGCCTTCTAGTGAAATAGAACAAGTATGGGATACCAGGAATAACCAAGGAGAAATCCCTGCAAATACACAAGCAGTAAGACAACATCACGACATTACTTCTGAGAACAATATTGAAATAAATGAAGGTAATTACAGCTCAAATATTTTAAGGAAGATTAACATTAATCTTCAAAGTACATAAATATATATATTATTAATGTTTTTATTTTAGATGAATCGATTTACGAAGTACCCTATGATGATTACTCGTATTTGAATGACGCTAATGATGCTACTTCAGGCATTCCGTACCATCCTGTGGACTGGAACTTGGAGGATACAACTGCATCAGAAGAAGAATGTACGAAAAACATATGTACTGTGTGTCTTGTAAACGAGCGTACACATGCTTTTATACCTTGCGGTCATTTGGCTTGTTGCTTTTTATGCATCGAACGTTTAGAAGCCGATCGATGTCCGATATGTAACGTAACATATGATAATTACGTAAGAATTAGAAAACCATAAAACATTCATATCTATCTACATAAAACATTTATATCTATCCACGTAAAAAATTTAAACTTCAAAATTGCTGATATTAATATTACTTGATGAGTTTCGAGAATTTAAGTTTCAAAAACACTGATATCAATATTACTCGAATGATATCAATATTGATGACAAAAAGATTCTGTGATAGAGATAGATGTTTGTGTAATTTTACTTTGGAAAGATATATATATATATATATATATATATATATATATATATATATATATACATATATACACATCTATAGATTGATTATACATTGTTGCAAGCGGAGTTAATAACTTACTTTAATAAGATAGATAAAAGTTCGATTCTTTTCTCCGATAATAAGTGCTAAACACGTTACACTTTTTTCTATTTGTCTACAGAGTGGTTCTACAGTGCATTGAAAATTTCGGTTTTTATCGCGAAGAATGACAACTTAATAATGGCTTTAACTGAAAAATACTTTGTATTGACTGACAATCAGGCGACAATTTGCGTTGTAGGATCACCCTCAGAATAATAGTTTGTATATTTTGAAAGATGTATAGATTATAGAAATTTCAGCTTTTTTCAGATTTATTTTAAGTCAAAATATAGGTATAATTTATAATCAGATACAGACATTCAATTTCTGTAAATGTATGTTTCTTGCGTCAAAGATATATGAATGTTTTTATTCTTTTTTTGTTACATATAGTATGAAACTGTGATTTTATTTTATACTATTATACAGCCTTAACCAAATAAGGCAAAGTACCTGACTTATTGTATGTATTTTATATATAATACCAGAGATTATTACCTAAATATAAGTAGAGTTGAGAAGTTGATATCAATTAAATGTACCGGAATGTCTTTGCTATAATGGTACGTACAATTTATTTTATCCAATCGCATTGAACATTTAGCTACAAATTGATGGATGACGTCAAATTTTTTAATTTTTTTCCTGTTTATAACTATGAGTAAGAATGACTATGAGTTATATCTTTCAAAAGACGTATCATTATAGAAATGGCAGCATTTTATATTCTAAGAAAAATGTATCTTTCGCATATAACGTAATTAGAGATTCCAATTTGTGCAAAGCTATAAGATGCCAAAGATACTTTTACTTTTTTCTGTAATACTGTTACGAATATGTACTAAGTGTTGTGATAGTTTTATACTTCTAAGTAATATAGGTCATTTATATGAAGATACAGATTTAATTTCTGCAAATGTATGTTTCTTGAGCCAAAGATATTTCAATTCTTATTTTTCACTTTAAACTATTGTTTAAATAAATATTTAAAATATAGTGTGCCGCATTTTATATATTTAGTATCAGTGCTTCGTTTTCATTTGAATATAAGTAGAGAACGTTTGGTATCTCACACATTTGCACAAATTAATTCATATGTAATCGATGAAATGTACCGTTATATCTGACTGTCATAGCTGGGATGATTACTATTTATTATATCCGATCGTTGCGAATATTTAGCTACAAGTTGATTGGCAACACACAATTTCGCATTCATTTCTTCATTACGTCTTATTAGAGAAAACCGTTCATATTTTCTCAGAAACGTACTGTTATAAAAATTTGCTCATATAATTACTCTAAGTAATTACGATTAACATACAAGTTAACATATAGAGATTTTACATTGTACAAATGTACAAAATGTCGAGATACTTTTATTACTTTTTTTAATAATGTAAATTGCTCTGTAATTTCGTGCTGTATTTTTTTCAAAAGTATAAATATTGTAAAACATTTATTTCTTGTAACATGTAAATAAATATTTTATATGAATGCTGCTTATGCCTGACGCAGTTATAAGCTAAAAAGTTCAGAAATTGTTAAAAATAAAACATTTTTCTACCTAAATAATAAAACATTTTTTTTCATGTCTCGATAAATTTTTCTTACATTTTACATTGACAGATCTAACCTAACCTAACCTTTCAATGTCATTTTTCTTTGATTTCACGCACTTTACGTTTATTAACCGGTATAACACTAAATGAACACACTTAGTTACATTTTTTACAAATTGTTCTTTATTTCTCACCATATATTACATATCAAAACGAATGGCACATATATCGCATGCGTCTTATTTCACTTTCTGGGAAGTAACCTTTAATAATCTTTAATGTCACATGTATATTTACAATTTCACACTTCACGTTTATTTACCGGTATAAAATTCAATAAAAACATTGTATAATTATATTTTTCACAAATTATTCTTAATTTATTTCCATATATTACATATCAAAACGAATGGTATATGTATCTTTTCGTGTCCAAGCGAACGTACAATTGAGCGATGCACAACTGAACAGTGCGCAAATAAACGGTGTCCAAACGAACGGTGTCCAAACGAACGGTGTCCAAACGAACGGTGTCCAAACGAACGGTGCGCAACTTTCTGTGTCCAAACGAACGGTGCGCAACTTTCTGTGTCCAAACGAACAGTGCGCAACTTTCTGTGTCCAAACGAACAGTGCGCAAATAAACGGTGTCCAAACAAACGGTGTCCAAACAAACGGTGTCCAAACGAACGGTGTCCAAACGAACGGTGTCCAAACGAACGGTGTCCAAACGAACGGTGTCCAAACGAACGGTGTCCAAATGAACGGCGCGCAACTTTCTGTGTCCAAATGAACAGTGCGCAAGTAAACGGTGCGCAATTGTACTGTGTCCAATTGAACCGTGCGCAACTTTCTGTGTCCAAATGAACCGTGTCCAAATGCAACGTGTCCAATTGAACTGTGTCCAAGTGAAGGCCACTCGTAGAAAGTGTATCTGGCGTTATTTGTGCGCAAGCATATCTAATACGTTCCACCATGTTTTCTCAAGTATTTGGTACTTCTGTATACATTTTTTGTTTAAGGTAACATAAAATTATTTCAAAATTATTTCAACTTTCTCCTCTAAAAATAAATAATCCATTATTTATTTGTTGAAATAAAGAACGCGTCCGTAAAAAACAAGTAGCTAGCGTACGTAAAGAATCCAGTTATTGAAGAATTGTTCTGACTTAATTTCTTTCATTTTGTTTCTCCTTTTCAGTATTTTCAGTATTTCAGAAATTTACTACATATGTAGATGCCTCATAATTTTGGTACGCTAGCTACTTGTTTTTTTACGGACGCGTTCTTTATTTCAGCAAATAAATAATGGATTATTTATTTTTAGAGGAAAAAGTTGAAATAATTTTGATTTATTGTGAGTCTGGAAGAAATATCGACGAAGCTGTTACCCTCTATGCTGACCGTTTCCCTGATAGGCCACGATCACGTGCTACTTTTTTTCGTTTGGTTAAACAATTTACTATCGAAGGAAATGTAATAGCTAAAAAAAAACCCGTACAGTGACTGCCACGGGGGAGAACAATCAAATTGTTGTGCTAGTTGCAGTAACCCATAACTCCCATGTCAGTCTTCAAGAGGTATCTCGTAATTCAGGAATTTCTTGTACTAGTATTTCGAGAATCCTGCATTACAAATTCTATCCCTATTATATCTCAATGCATCAGGAACTTCATGGCGATGATTTTAATAATCGAGTGGTGTTTTGCAATTGGGCACTTACACAAATACAAAGAGACCCACAATTCTTTTATCGAGTAATGTTCTCCGACGAATCAACTTTCACGAACCATGGCAATGTTAATCGTCACAACATGCATTACTGGAGTGTAGAAAACCCACACTGGTTACGTGAAGTTGAGCATCAGCGTCCTTGGTCCGTTAACGTTTGGTGCGGAATCATAGGTGACAAACTAATCGGTCCCGTATTTATTGAAGATACATTGAACGGAGAAAAATACCGTTGATATTGCAAGATAAACTACCGATTCTGTTGGAAGATGTACCTCTCGAAGTGCGACAGAACATATGGTTCCAGCATGATGGTTGTCCAGCACATTATTCAGCAATAGTACGAGAAGTGTTAAATCGTAATTACAATGATTGCTGGATCGGTAGAGGTGGTCCGGTAAATTGGCCTGCCAGATCGCCAGACCTTACGTCACCAGATTTCTTTTTGTGGGATTACCTTAAAGAAAAAGTGTATACAGAAGTACCAAATACTCGAGAAAACATGGTGGAACGTATTAGATATGCTTGCGCACAAATAACGCCATATACACTTTCTACATGTGTACAAGCATTCCAAGCTTGAGTTAATAAATGCATCGAAATGGAAGGTCATCATTTCGAGCATTTATTGTAATTGAATAGTGAGAGGCGAGGGGACTTACCGAAATAAAGCACCCCGAGAGAAAATAGCAAAAACTAATTTTCACTGATTACAGCGCCATCTATCACGATTCGAAAAAATGTCTCGGACAAAACTTACGTATTTTTTTCCAAGGAATCCGAATCTGCAATAAAAAATGGGGGTTCCTATTTGAAATTTCAAAGTTGCCACCCGCCCCACCCCCAAGGAGCGGTGGGGGCGTGTTAATTTTTACACAGGCAGACGTCCCCCTTGATAATATTAAAAGTTTATTTGGGACATTTTTTCGTACAATGCTTATTTTTCGAAATATTTAGTTGTCTCAAGTTAAATGGGACACCCTGTATACATTTTTCAGGTTTTCGCAGGGGTTTGGTCGTCTTTCGTGGACGTCCTTTCCGGATGCCCCTTCTGACCCGATTTTCTCTCCCGGAATCTCTAGTCCTGGCTGAGGATCTGCCGGTTGCAATTACAAGTGATGAGAATTTTGAATTTTCCGGTAGGATTGCTGGATGTTTAGCACTGTTGGACGAACTTGATGATTAAAGACGCCCGCCTGCTCGAAAAATTCCCATGGCATCTATAAACGGAGTAAGTTGAATAAGAAAATTAGATTTTGGCAGTACCCTCTTACCCTCTGATAATAGTTTCAGTTCATGATGAAATGTAATGCGTTGTACTTCTTTGATCCAGAATTTCTTTGCTAACTTTAATTCCGTAGTAGTTATCGGGGTTAGAATCAGTGAATCTGGTAATCGTTTAAACCTTGCCACTGCTGTTTGACGTGTAACAGTGATAAGTAATAATTTGTTGAGGTTTGAGTATCGATAAAGTAGATCCCATGGTCGCGATGATTTAATATGAGCAGTGGTGACCCTAATAGGTCGTTCTTCCATTTGATCTCCAGTTAACTCTTTTGGTGGAACGGAGGGCCAATATTGTGAAGATTGTGAGAACCATGATGGACCATGCCACCAAATGTCTAATTCTGAGAGTTGGCTAGGAGTAATTCCTCTCGTTGCAAGGTCAGCTGGATTTTCAATGCCAGGAACGAAATTCCAACTGACTGATGGCAGCGTCTCTTGTATAAAGTACACTCGATTTTGCACAAAATCCTTCCAGCGTGATGGATGATTTGTAATTCAAGTAAGGGTGATTGATAAATCTGTCCATAAATAAACTTTTATTTCTTTTCTATAAAGAACTCGCAGTACTTGTGACACTAGTTTTGTTAGAAGAACAACTCCTGAAAGTTTTAAACAAGGTGGTCAATCTCTTTAATGGGGCAACTTTCGTCTTTGAGCACACAAATTGCGTGAAGACTTGTCCATCGGAGGAGGTGGTTCTACTGTAAACAACAGCAGCTATTACGTGGTAGGATGCGTCACAAAACCCATGAATTTCCAAGAGAGAAGACGAATTAGTACCAAGCCACCTCGGAAACTTGAGTTTGTTCACTTCTTGACAGTTAGTAACAAAGTTAATTCATTTATTGCCCGAAAGAAGGAGATAAAAATTGATCCCAATCAATTTTCATTGTCCACATGTCTTGGATTAATATTTTTGCCGTTATAGTAACAGGCGACAGGAATCCGAGTGGATCAAAAATTTTTGCAGTAGTTGAGAGCATGATTTAGTGACGGTTTCCGTTGAAAATGAACCCAATTGAAAGTCAAAAGTATCTGTATTTGGATGCCACAGTAGACCAAAAGAGTGTACCACAAGATTATCATCAATCTTTACATTATGTGAATTAAGACAATTCTCAGGTGCAATAGAGTTCAAAATAGTAGTTTCATTACTAATCCATTTTTGTAATAGAAAATCGCCCGCCCTGCAAGTTGATTTACTTGTCTTACATGATCTTGAGCTTCTATGATTGAATCCGCGCCTCCGAAGATATCGTCCACATAACGACCGTTCGTCATAGTAGAAACGGCTTGAGGAAATCTATCTCCTTCATCTTCCGTGAGCTATTGAATTACTTGTAGGGCTAGAAAAGGCGCACAAACCAAGTCATACGTAACAGTCATAAGTTCATAAGAGACTAGGTGTTGGTTCTGATTCTTCCAAATAATGCGTTGATACTTCCAGTCGTCAGTATGTTAATTTGTCTGAACATCGTTTCGATATCAGTTGAAAATACGAAGCGAAATTGTCTGAACCATAGCAATACGTCAAATATGTCCACTTGTAATTTTGCTCCTGAATGAAGAATATCATTCAAGGAGTAGCCTG
The DNA here is from genome assembly GCF_040581485.1 of Linepithema humile. Taxonomy (NCBI): domain Eukaryota; kingdom Metazoa; phylum Arthropoda; class Insecta; order Hymenoptera; family Formicidae; genus Linepithema; species Linepithema humile. Next base: position 12,146,063 of record NC_090134.1, on the reverse strand, counting down.
AGGTAGAAGGATTCGATCCGTTGAAAACAACCCGTAGCTTGGTAGTAAAGCTATTTTCTTTCCAAATATCGTGATGAGAAAGATAAAAGGCATATGGAGGTTCAGATAACGAATCAGGCGCTTGTCTCATATGCTCTAATCTTTGATATTCAGTAAATTCAGAGTACACTTGTGCATACTTAGGATCGGTGGAACAACGTCGTATTAGTTTCTCACACAGAAGAGTTGCCCTTTGTTTTGAATCACCTAACTTCTCGACCGAATTTTTGAAAGGTAGCTTAACGATGTATCTTCCATTAATGTCTCTTGAATGTGTGTCTTGGAAGTATTTCTCACATTCTTGTTCCTCTGGTGTCAATGATGAACGATGAATTGTTGGAACTGATTCTAATTCCCAGAATCTCTGCATGAGCATACAAAATTCTTTATTATTAGAGACATGATAACTTTGCAATGATTGTTGAGAAACTCAATTGCCTGTTGGACCAGAAATAATCCAACCTAGTGATGTAGATTGTGTTGTATAGGTAAATTCAACCGACCTTTAATAACTCCTTCATTTATGATTTGGCCATACACATCGATTCCCAATATCTATTGGTCCTGATGATGAAAACTGAGGGTCAGCTAATTGTAAACTTTCCAGGTGAAGCCACGATTCTTGAGAACTTTCATAGCAGGTATTGAAGTAGTGAGACTAGATAGAACATGGGCGAATAAAGAAATCTCAAAGTTGGAACCAAAATGCGGTTTTATCTTGAAATGAACAAGTCCTTTGGTTTTGTTAAAAGCTTGTGCTCCAATCCCAACTAATGGTACTGAAGAACGCTGGCGAGGTAATTTAAGTCGTGTGACTAATCTTTCTGTTAATAATGAAATTTCGGATCCTTGATCTATTAGCACCCTTGCTTTTGTAATATTTCCGTCAAGACTAATGACCAGAACTTGAGCTGTGGCTAAAAGAATTTGAAATTGAAATGTTTTGTGATGAATATTGGAATGTAATACTCGAGCTTCCGGTTGTTTTGCTGTCAAGTTATCTGATGACTTTGTAGCCCTTTCAGAATCGACCGTCGATGTAGCAGTTTGAAAAGAATCGGAGTGTATTGAAGTGTGATGCTTTTTGCCACATTTTTTACATTTCTTGGTAGTATTGCAATTAGAAACTCGATGAAATCCCAAGCAGTTGTAGCATAATCTATGTTTAGCAAAGAGAGAGAGTTTTTGAGTTCGTGCATTGGAAGAAAATTGGCTGCAAGTAGCTGTATGATGTTTACCAGAGCAGATTGTACAAGTGAAAGTATTGCTAGAATTGTCTTTCTTGGATTTTCCTTGATAATGAGTCTTGAAAACGTTGGAATGTAGATCAGATTTTCCAGATCTTGATTTTTCATATGCTTGAAGAGTTCGTAATCGAGTTATCAGAAATCCAGTAAATTGAGTTCATGTAGGTGGATCTGTTGAATCTCCTAGATCAGTGCTCGGAATTAGTCTGAACATTTCAGCCGATTTCCGTGGTATACGCCTCCTTTCTCTCCTTACCGCGCGCGCCGCAGCCGCTAGGGCCAGCGCCGCCGAGCGTTAGGAGCGGCACTATCTGATTAGGTTCTGTGAGTAGGTTCTTCTCCCTATTTATTAAAATTTAAAAAAATTTATTAAAATTTATTAAAAATAAATTTTTATTTTTAAATTTATTAAGTGGAAATATTTCAATAGATTTCTACGTCACCCATGAGGTACTAATACTGATACGTTTTTCAAAAAGTGGTTTCTATCTATATTATTGCATCAATTGTTTATTCTTATAAAAGGCCAAGAAAATCTAATTAAGATAATCTCTTTTATATATTTTTTTTTTAATTAAGAATTTATTTTTATCTTTAGTGAAATAGATCTACGGGGGAAACCACTTAAAAAAAAACGCGTCAGCATTAGTATCTCATGGGTGACGTGGAAATCTATTGAAATATTTCCACTTAATAAATTTAAAAATAAAAAATTTATTTTTAATAAATTTTAATACATTTTTTTAAATTTTAATAAATAGGGAGAAGAACCCACTCATAATCAGATAGTGTCGCTCCTAACGCTCGGCGGCGCTGGCCCAAGCGGCTGCGACGCGCGCGGTAAGGAGAGGAAAGGAGGCGTATACCACGGAAATCGGCTGAAATGTTCAGACTAATTCCGAGCACTGTCCTAGATGATGCTCCCAAACCTTAACTGACTCAGAGTCGAGTCGCTGCGTGGCGATAAAAACCAAAAAATCATCCCAAGCCGAAACCGGTCTCTGCAAGGCTTCCAAAGAATGATAGATTTGTAATAGATTTGTATATAGTTGTTCAGTTCACGTGCTGATTCCTTTGTGACCTTTTTCAAATTTAAAAGTGAATGTAGAGCTGCATTAACCAATAGATTTGTTTTCCAAACGTTAGTTGTCATAGAATAAGCTCAGAATCTCCCAAGCTTTTTCAAAATTGTCAGCACTAAGCGTAGTACATTAGGCAACAAAATTATCGCAACACTCACACTTATATCAAAATTTCGCACAACTTAAAATAATCGTAAAAATTCGTTAAAAATTATCGTACTTGAAAGATTTTTTTTTATTTTAAAGCTTAAAGTCTTTACTTTAAGATGCATTTGGCCAATTTTGAATTTCTTCTTTCCTCCTCTCGCCGTCTCTTTAAAAGTAAAGACGTGTTTTGTCTCCAAACATTTGCAAAGTTTGACGCACTCCACGGGGTAGGACGAATTTTTTTTGCAAATGTCACAATAACCATCGTAAAATTTGGATTTTTTGCTGTAAATTAAAAAAAAAAAGAGGTTTGTACGATTTTTTTTCAAGGAGTTAGGATGTATCAAAGTTATGTATGCATTTTGATCAGTTACCGCCAGCATTAGCATTACCCGATGTGCACCACGGGGAGGTTGCTGGTCGGATTTCGCACATCGTGTGTGTGTGTGTATTGCATAAAAAAATGTGGGTGCTCTCGCACTTAATATGGTGTATTCCCACCTCGTATTCGAATGACTTCTTCTAAACGGTCATGCATATTAATGCATGGCCTAATTGTGGCCTGAGGAATTTCGTGCCATATTTGTTGTAATGTTGCTCTCAACTTCTGCAGATTTGTTGGTTGTCTCTCCAAATCTCGTAATCTTCTTCCCATCATATCCCATACATGTTCAATGGAATTCAAATCCGGGCTCATTGCTGGATGTGATAACACCTCAATGTTGTTTTGTTGGGAATAAGTTTACGGTTTAGAGTTTTGGTGTTTACATTTTTTACATGATTCCGAGAAACGCTATAGAATATAGCGATTTCCAGTGATTCCCGTAAAGAAAAGATATGTAAACACCAAAACTCTATAGTAAACTTATTCCAATTACACTCAAGAAACAAACGATAAAGTCGTAACAATGCCTCGTTTGAACGAAATTCAATGTGCGCAAATCATTGCTCTTTTGGAAGAAGGATTGAATCAAAGTTATGTTGCAAGGAGAATAGGTGTTCATCGATTCTCCATCTCTCAAGTTTGAGCTCGTTATCAAGAAACAGGCGGATTTCGTCGAAGGAGAGGACAAGGTCGAAGACGAATAACGTCAGCTAGAGAAGATCGCCGCATCATCAATGAGACAAATCGAAATCCATCAAGAATTGCACGAGTAATTGCAAATACAATTTTTCCGCACAGACAAATTAGTGCTCAAACAATCAGGAGGCGTTTGCACGAAGGAAATTTGCGGTCGCGAGCTCGTGCTCGAGTGCCAATGTTATCTGTGGCTCATAGACGTGCTCGTTTGCAATATGCACGCACTTATCAGAATTGGATTGTGAGAGAGTGGAACAATGTATTGTTTACTGACGAATCACGGTTTTGTCTTTTCCGTTCCGATAGAAGAGTCCGTGTTTGGCATCGTAATGGACACCGTTTTGAAGAAAACTGCGTCGAGCCTGTTCGAGCGTTTGGTTGTGGTTCTGTTATGGTATGGGGTGGAATATCGATGCATGAACGCACAAATGTCATTATACCACCTCCTGGATTGACAGGAGAACGTTATGTACAGGAAATTTTGCGTCCTCACATAATATCCATGCGTCGTCGAATGGGGCGCAATTTTATTCTCATGCATGACACGCTCGACCTCACACTGTCAGGATTGCTCTTAACTTCCTCGAACAAAACAACATCGAGGTGTTACCACATCCAGCAATAAGCCCGGATTTGAATTCCATTGAATTCCATTGAACATGTATGGGATATGATGGGAAGAAGATTACAAGATTTGGAAAGACAACCAACAAATCTGCAGGAGTTGGAAGCAACATTACAACAAATATGGCACGAAATTCCTCAGGCCACAATTAGGCCATGCATTAATATGCATGACCGTTTACAAGAAGTCATTCGAAGACGAGGTGGGAATACATCATATTAAGTGCGAGAGCACCCACATTTTTTATGCAACACACACACACACACACACACACACACACACACACACAATGTGCGAAATCCGACCAGCAACCTCCCCGTGGTGCACATCGGGTAATGCTAATGCTGGCGGTAACTGATCAAAATGCATACATAACTTTGATACATTCTAACTCCTCGAAAAAAAAATCGTACAAACCTCTTTTTTTTTAATTTGCAGCGAAAAGTCCAAATTTTACGATGGTTATTGTGACATTCGCGAAAAAAATTCGTCCTACCCCGTGGAGTGCGTCAAACTTTGCAAATGTTTGGAGACAAAACACGTCTTTACTTTTAAAGAGACGGCGAGAGGAGGAAAGAAGAAATTCGAAATTGGCCAAATGCATCTTAAAGTAGAGACTTTAAGTTTTAAAATAAAAAAAAAATCTTTTAAGTACGATAATTTTTAACAAAGTTACGATTATTTGAAGTTGTGCAAAATTTTGATATAAAGAGTGTTGCGATAATTTTGTTGCCTAGTGTATTTTTGAGATGATGAGCAGCAGAACCAACCAAACTTGTCTTCAAGTATTGTAATTTTTCAATAGTCGTTAGCGTTGGATGATTCAAGCCATATGACTGAAATAAGTCCTTAAATGGTAACCAATCAGATGGTGTGCCATTGAATTTTGCAAGATCAATACGAGGTAGTCTCGCCTGATAGATGTATGTCGAAGAGTTTGAAGTTGTATTTGATGATTGAGTAAACGTGGTTTCCTTAACAGTTCCATGATCTGGTTCAAGCAGAAATTGCAATCTTCCTAGGTTGGTTATATAATTCTTGCGTGTAATAGCAAATAAATTATCAGAAAAGTAGATATGTTCTTTTATCTGACTTTCTTCTTGCAGATCCAACTTTGCTATTGCTATGTTAATAGCATCATGTGTGACAGAGAACTTTTGCCAATCTTCCTTTAGTATATTGAGTCGTATATTTATCTCATGAAAAGATATATTGGTTAAGTCATGTTCAATTAAATCATCATAAGCATTTAATATCAACTTCGCCAACTCAATTTGTTGCTCTAAACGAGCCTCGATTTGAGAGAGCCTCATCTTAACCTTTGTTCAATGGATCCGGCTCGAAGGACCAAAATTATGTTAAAATCAAACTTAGTAAATTACTACTCGGTTACATGGAAAGAGAAGGAACCACAAATTAAAAGATTAACCCACCTGAATGTTTATAATTATAATATATTTAGATTAGTACATTGAGTTGAGGAAGTTGAATTTAAGAACTTTGATACATAAATACCGTGAATATATTAATACATACATATGTGTCTCACTGGTCACAATCTGCACAAAGAAATGCCACTTTGGCAGTGTAGAAATGAAATACCACTTTGACAGTATAGAAATGAAATGCCACTTTGGCAGTATAAGAAATAAAATGCTACTTTGGCAGAATAAATGAAATAAAATGCCATTTTGGCAATACAAATGAAATAAACGAATGCTTCTGTGTTCTCGGATCGTCCCGATATCGTTTGAAACAACGGGATGCGATGGGACTCGGATCCGAGGAAGAGATTCCCGTGTCTTGATAGACAGCCTGCAGAAGCACTTACTTACTCTTATGTTGTTTCCCTTGACAATCTGGACACATTGTCCGTGATGGTTATTTAAGAAGTGACTCTAAGTCACTTGGAATACAATTTGTTCTAACCAATATAATTAGAGTTCGGTCGATAAGTATAAATTCGGTATAAGTATAAGTTCGGTCGATAAAATAACAAGAATGACTAAACAATTTCGCTCTACTCGAGCCGAAACGACTGAAGAGAAGGAATATAACTTGTAAAGACGGTCTCAAATTTGGTTTTTGCGTAATAGAAAAAAAACTCGCTAATCGTCGCGACACACAGAAAGATATTTATATCCACCTATATATGTCAGAATCCAAAAAACTCTAAGCCAGCGTCGAAAGTGGCGCCGCCTATATCCTCTTATGTTTTTAAACAAATGTAAAATATTTATAATCTTTTAAATGTGCATTTGCTTTTAGTTAAATCTTATTTTTTCATAAAGTAATTTATTACCTCCAAAATGATTGTCTAGATGGTATTGATATATCATCAGGATATATTTCTCGATACATACGTACCGCAGCTGTACGATTAAAGTTAGCACGTATTAATATTCTTCGCATTTAATTAAATTTATCTTCCGCATCCATCGTAATAAATTCCTATTCTAAATTCCTATTTATATTTCATACACTGAGTATGATCTAATGACAACATAACGTCAATCTCTAATGCACGAGTCAGAAGTTGGTCATATCAAAGGGCCGAAAGTGAAAAAGTAGACGTTGCCCGCGATATTTCAAGCCGATAAATCTTGTATAATATGTAAAATATTTACATTAAATCATACATCGTTGTATTTTTTTCAAACAGCGCTGCAACTTTTATTACATCAAAATATCCACATTATTATAAAAAAATTATGTATACCTCTTCGTTTCTTAACACAGATAGCTTTTGTAAGCAACTATTATGCTCACAATAAAGTTCAGTTTGAACCATTGATATTTTATATATATTTGTTATGGTCTATCTCTTTTAGTTTAAAAGATAAAAGGGGGTGACCACTTTTGGTGGGACACCCTGTATATTGTTGCCCCCGTGCTTTTTCGCCGCCGATGCTGTGTGTTACAGCTGACGGACCGATCAATAATATCGATCGGCCATTAGAAAGTTGAAATCATATGACATTTGTTATGAATAAGAATCTTTTTGTAATTCGTTGTCAAGACGATATTAATTAACAGTTTAAAAGGTCTCTATCACAGTTTGTAAACAAACTGTCAGATGTCAGATTTTCGGGAGCTGCTCGGGCGGACGTACACGACAGCTCCGATCTTTAACAGCGTCTCTGGACTCTTTGTATTAGTTCTGTGTTCGTTATTAAAATGTTCTCTGTTTTGTTGAAGTGTTGTGTTGTGTTCTTTAATTTTGCGAGTTTCGTTGACGTGTTAATACCTCGTTCCGTGGGCGCCAACAATATATATATGGGGCATTCTTTCTCAACTTTACACTCATGCTGCCCATTTTCTATTTGATCTAAAAATTTTTGAAAAAATCTTAAAATTTACAGAAAAATATAAGCTTTCCAATGGCGCGTGGCAAAATTATCAAATTCAATTGGATTATACTTAAAATTTCAGAAAACCGAAAAAAAATAATAAAAACGGTAATTATTCAAGTGTAGTGATTATTCATTCGACGTTTTTCTCTTCCAATTAACACTTTCGAGTACTCTGTTTATCTGTGCACTGTCACATGAGTCTAAACTAAAATGGCGGATCCAATATGGCCGCCAAAAATTTAAAAAATTTAAGAAATTAACTGATTTTTATAAAACTTGGTATCAAGAGGTTTTTCGGGTTACTGTATAGGAGTCTAAAGTTATCTTTCAAAAATACAAAATGGCGGATCCAATATGGCCACCAAAACATTTTGAAAATTTTTAGAAATTAACGAATTTTTATAATACTTGGTATCAGGGACTTTTTTGGGTTGCTAATAACGAATCTGAAGTCGCATTTCGAAAATTCAAAATGGCGGATCTAATATGGCAACTAAGAATTTGAAAAATTTTTAAAAGTAAGGGAGTTTTATAAAATTTAAACAGAGAGTTTTACGGCCAGCTAAATACAAATCTTAAGTCGGATTTCGAAAACTGAAAATGTCAGATCTAATATGAAGACCAAAAATATTGAAAATTCAGGAAATTGACAGATTTTTATAAAACTTGATACTAGAAATACCTCTGATTCTGATGTCGCCTGAGTTCTTACCCCCTACTTTTTGAAATCTTGATATGAAAAAGTCGAACTATTATCAGCATTGAAATATCTCTTAATCACCATTTCTTTGTTGATTGGGACGAAACAGCATGGGTGTAAAGTTGAGAAAGAATGCCCCATTAGTATACTGTCATATAATGACAAAGAGCACCAAAAGACAAAAAAATTTTTGAAAAAACGATTTGATGTAGCTCCATCAGTTCCAGAGATTCTGAGAAATCACTGTTTCGTCCCAATCAACAAAGAAATGGTGATTAAGAGATATTCCAATCCTGGTAACAGTTCGACTTTTTCATATCAAGATTTCAAAAAGTAGGGGGTAAGAACTCAGGCGACATCAGAATCAGAGGTATCTTTAGTATCAAGTTTTATAAAAATCTGTCAATTTCCTAAATTTTCAATATTTTTGGTCTTCATATTAGATCTGACATTTTCAGTTTTCGAAATCCGACTTAAAATTTGTATTTAGCTGGCCGTAAAACTCTCTGTTCAAATTTTTTAAATTCTTAGTTGCCATATTAGATCCGCCATTTTGAATTTTCGAAATGCGACTTCAGATTCGTTATTAGCAACCCGAAAAAGTCCCTGATACCAAGTATTATAAAAATTCGTTAATTTCTAAAAAATTTCAAAATGTTTTGGTGGCCATATTGGATCCGCCATTTTGTATTTTCGAAAGATAACTTTAGACTCCTATACAGTAACCCGAAAAACCCCTTGATACCAAGTTTTATAAAAATCAGTTAATTTCTTAAATTTTTTAAATTTTTAGCGGCCATATTAGATCCGCCATTTTAGTTTAGACTTATGTGACAGTGCACAAATAAACAGAGTACTCGAAAGTGTTAATTGGAAGAGAAAAACGTCGAATGAATAATTGCTACACTTGAATAATTACCGTTTTTATTATTTTTTTTCGGTTTTCTCAAATTTTAAGTATGATCCAATTGAATTTGATAATTTTGCCACGCGCCATTGGAAAGCTTACATTTTTCTGTAAATTTTAAGATTTTTTCAAAAATTTTTAGATCAAATAGAAAATGGGCAGCATGAGTGTAAAGTTGAGAAAGAATGCCCCATATATACATACACACTAACCATATACACATATATATACTTATATACCTTCCTTTTCTATTTGTCTCTCCTTCTTTCTCTTTCTTCCTTTTTTATATTTCTTCTTTTTATCTCTTTTTTTGTTTTTTCTCTTTTTTTATCCTTTCCTTCACTCTCTTTTCTTTACTTTTATCTATTCTTTAAATAAAGTATAAGATTATAAAAATTAATATACATTTATAGTGAGAATATATAAGCTATATTGTAATACATATTTAATTATATACAAACATATACATATTTTTAAAAAAATATATATATATACCCAATAAGCACAAAGATATCCTCTGGCTGTCCAGTGGATATCGGCGCCGGACATTCCGGACATCTATGGGACATCCAAATGAAGTTCGACGGATATCCTATGTATGTCCACTAAATGTCCGCTCAGGAAAGATATGTACATCCATAGGACGGCCGAATTATATCCATCCAGAAACATTAAATGGACATGCGATGGATGAAAACGGGTGCATCCATGGACATTCGATGGACCAAAATGGATGGATCCATGGATGTTAAATGGACATTATATATATACACTCACCCGAAAAAAAAGCGGTACACTGAAAATGTGGGAAAAATTCATCAAATTTCAACTGACGATAACTTCGTAAATAATAAAGATAGAAAGTTCTATAAAATATGGAAATGAAGCTAAAAATCTCTACTTTAAGAATCAATTTATTTCAATGTTGCAAAATAAATTTATTGAAAATGGCGGATGACAAAGCGCGAGCATGCAAAATTGAAAAATAATGGTTCGAGTTTGCGACGGTGCACGGTATAAACAAAAAATTGTAGCTTATTGGGATCAAAAGCGTACGAAAGTACAGAGTCTCCTCTTTAAAATGCTTTTTTATGCATCTCGATACGATGATTTTTCGCCGAGAGATTCGCATTTGAAGAAAAAGGCAGATTCTTACTTCAAATGCGAATCTCTCAGCGAAAAATCATCGTATCGAGATGCATAAAAAAGCATTTTAAAGAGGAAACTCTGTACTTTCGTACGCTTTTGATCCCAATAAGCTACAATTTTTTGTTTATACCGTGCACCGTCGCAAACTCGAACCATTATTTTTCAATCAATTGTTTTGCATCCGAAAGAGATGTCTGCAGATCTTTTGTGATTTCTCCGCCCTGACTTTTTGTTTATGCTCGACCGCACATTGCGAGAAAAGTGCTTGATTTCTGCGATGAAGTTGGCATAAATCGACTCGAATGGCCAGCAATGAGTCCAGATTTAAATCCCATTGAACACCTATGGGACAATATTAACAGAAAAGTACGAAATCATATACCTGCTCCTCAGTCATTGCCAGAACTTCGAAGAGTTCTTGAAATAGAGTGGAATGACATTACGCAGTCTGAAATTAGAACATTAATAAGGAGTATACCTCGTCGCATGAATGAGGTAATACGCGCACGAGGAGGTCATACCCATTATTAATATACGCGCGCGCACACGCAATTGTACACGCACCACCGGGAGGGTTTGGAGTCGTTAAATATCGTGGACCTGACGAGCCATGAGGTCCTTATCCCAGTGGTGCACGCACACACACACACACACGGGATCAGATTTCTGCCACGTCCACGCCGTTGATCCTGGGTAACGCTAAAAGCAGAATTGACACGTACAACCGTAAGAAGAGTTTGGAGTTTTAAAATACCGCGGAGCTGATGACCACGGAATTCTTATTCTTGCAATTCGGTCTGGTTCAAAATTGAATATCTCGGCACGTAATACAGCTAGCAGGATTTTTTAAAAACCATTTTAAAAGTTTGGATGTCTAGTGTTCGAAAATTCATAACGCAATAATGTGCAACAATTTTCTCCAAAATGGCGGATGACAAAGCAAAAGCATGCGAAATTGAAAAATAATGGTTCGAGTTTGCGACGGTGCACGGTATAAACAAAAAATTGTAGCTTATTGGGATCAAAAGCGTACGAAAGTACAGAGTCTCCTCTTTAAAATGCTTTTTTATGCATCTTGATACGATGATTTTTCGCTGAGAGATTCGCATTTGAAGTAAGAATCTGCCTTTTTCTTCAAATGCGAATCTCTCGGCGAAAAATCATCGTATCGAGATGCATAAAAAAGCATTTTAAAGAGGAGACTCTGTACTTTCGTACGCTTTTGATCCCAATAAGCTACAATTTTTTGTTTATACCGTGCACCGTCGCAAACTCGAACCATTATTTTTCAATTTTGCATGCTCGCGCTTTGTCATCCGCCATTTTCAATAAATTTATTTTGCAACATTGAAATAAATTGATTCTTAAAGTAGAGATTTTTAGCTTCATTTCCATATTTTATAGAACTTTCTATCTTTATTATTTACGAAGTTATCGTCAGTTGAAATTTGATGAATTTTTCCCACATTTTCAGTGTACCGCTTTTTTTTCGGGTGAGTGTATAATAATATATATAAATAAATAACAAATATTTATTTATACTATATATTATTATACAAATACAATTTATTTTAAATTATTAGGAACTTTATTTTATTAAAATCATTGGTACCACTTATACATTAAAATTTATTTATTTCATAAATGACTTTTAATATATACGTATACATATAAAAACATATTATTTAACATGAAACTCTAAAACGATATATAAATACGAATATGAAACTTGTTGAATAAGTTGATAGTATTATTCCGATTGTTCATTATCAACAAAATTTTCAAGTTGTAGGGCAGCTGGTCTTTTATTTTCATTGGCCATCCTCTCTTTACATCGTCGGAGCCACTTTTTAATAGCTTCTTCAATATCTTTTTTACTTGAACCTTGCATTATCTCTTGGGTAGAATCTACAAAATAATAAAAATTATTTACATTTATAATAAATACAATCCTAATAGTCTCCCAATCTCAATAATACACATAAGAAACTAATAAAAAGAACTTACTAATTATGGCATCGGTGAAACGGAAATTTTTGAAGACTCTTTTCTTCTTTAATCCGAGCCAGCTATATTGAGAACCTAACTCATTAGAAATATGTACCTGAAGGACACGCTTGACGAAATACACACTATTTCCGCCTATTTTCTTCATTTCATTTACCTGCAATATACATTAACAAACAGTATTTAGATATCAATAATATCCATACGTATATGTATATATTCATTATAAATACATATGAATCATTACCACTGATTTAAAATTCTCGGCGTCTTTTAAGTAGGCATCTAATTCACCTTCCACTTGTTCGACGGTCTTCAACGGAAATTGAAAAATCGTATGCATAGTTATATATGCATTTTCATTGATATTTCTATTTACAAGTGCCCTTTCTTCTCGCATATTTTTTATTAAATCACTTAGAGTATACAATTCTTCAAACATTTGAGAAATCCGTGTTTTCAGTAACTGTTGCTGCCTTATGAATTTTTTTAAATAGGCATCTAAAAATGATAAAAAAAGTTATAAGATTTTTAAGCATTTTGCATATTTATATAGTTTTACGACTGAATTTACATTTTATCGCTAACCAAGTATACATACCATTAAAAATAATTCCTTTATGCACAGGACAGCATGTACATTCTAAACAAGACGGAACGTTGAGAACAATAATGTCGTTATTGTTTGCATTAATGGAACTTTCGTTTGGATTGTTAGCAGAACCTGAAAATATGTAGAACAAAATAACATTTCTATTCAAAAGAAAATAAATATTATTGAATAATATATTAGTAAAAAATGTACTCTGACAATGAGTGATCTTTGATGGTATTGTAATGGTATTATTTTCCACCATTGTTTTAGTCACTGGTTCAGTGTTTTTGGTAACTGTCTTTAATGCTGCAAAAATAAAAATATTGTTTGAGATCGCAAAATGCATCTCGCGTAAATTCAATGTAACCAACGCTCCCAATCATCGGAAGAAACAGTTATATGCTCATTAAAGCATGACGCCCTCCGATAAACGCTTGGACAAAAAAAGGGAAACAACGAGCTTATCAATAAACATTTAACCGTCTGCTGCTCAACGGCAAACCACGAATTGCAATCGCGCGTGCGCGCACTAACGCGTCACAATTTCCGTGAGCCAATGCGATGGCCAATTCCGCCTGCGCGCAAGTCAACAACGACTCGTTTTAACAACTATAAACGAGTAACCAATAAACTACAATTTGCGGGGGTCAACTTGAGCGTTTTTTGAATCACTCAAAACGATTAGTTACTCGCGAAAATAAGCCCTGTTTTTCCGAGTATAAAGGGCCCAACATCGACCCTACTAACGCTTTTTCGCACTTTTTTGCACCGCAGTAAAAGTTGCACCGCTCCGCGTTCTTTACACGTTCGCTTCCGCAAGTTCCGCAAATTTCGACTGAGTCGAACCGCTTGCACTCCTCGCGCTCCATCCGATCGCTGATAAGGTGTTTCGCTTCTAAAACAGGTTTCGAGTGTTAAAATCTTGTATTCATTAATTAGACTTTTATTCAGTGTATATGTGTGTGTAAAAATAAATAGTGTTTAAAATTTGTTACAAATTCGTTGTGTCTCTATCGCACTCCTCACAAATCCTACGTTTTGCATTCGCGTCTCTCTCGCTCGCGAACAAATATATTTCATTCTTTATAACGTTTTTAGATTATTATGAAAGTAAAAATAAATTAGATTTTAGTATGAATTAGATTTTTAGATTATTATGAAAAAAAACTATTATAATATTTTCAGATTATTATGAAAGATGATTAATAACTTACAAGGGGAGGACGCGGACTTCGGGTCACCGATTTCAAAGAAATTTTTATATGGTATAGTACTCTATCAGAAGAGTACTTGAGTAAAAGGATAGGGCGCAACGCTTAGCCGTTTTCGAGAAAAATCGATTTGAAGTTTATGGCGTCCCTTATATTCCGGTCCTATTGGATCGGTTGTCGAGATGGCGGCGTAGCTCGGGCACTTAGGTCCTAGGTTATCACGCTGTCGACTTGAGTTCGATCCCTGCCTATTATACTTTTTTTTTTTATTTATTTTATTTATTCTAGCGAATATTTATTTATTATATTATTATAATTAAATAAAATTATTTTAATTAACAATTTTGTTTTTTTTTAATTTGCACTTTCACTACTATCATATAAAAAATAAAGTAAAAAAAACGTCTACGATTTAAATAATATTATAATTATTATTTAATACCAGAAATATTTTATTAATCATAATTTAATTTGGTGTGTAGGAATATACGTTACAGAAGGGAAGTAGTCTGAAGGGGAGCTAAAAACTGTTAGCAGTTACCTGATGTGACAACATTAGGTATACAAATATTATGGTTGGAGCAATAAGTAACTCAACGAAGTTGAGTGAAAAATTACATACCAAATTAAATTATGATTAATAAAATATTTCTGGTATTAAATAATAATTATAATATTATTTAAATTGTAGATGTTTTTTTTACTTTATTTTTTATATGATAGAAGTAGTGAAAGTGCAAATTAAAAAAAAAAAAAAAATTGTTAATTAAAATAAATTTATTTTATTATAATAATATAATGAATAAATATTCGCTAGAATAAATAAATTAAATGAAAAAAAAAGTATAATAGGCAGGGATCGAACCCAGGTCGACAGCGTGATAGCCCAGAGCCTAAGTGCCCGAGCTACGCCGCCATCTCGACAATCGATCCAACAGGACCGAAATATAAGGGATGCCATAAACTTCAAATCGATTTTTCTCGAAAACGGCTGAGCGTTGCGCCCTATCTTTTTACTAAAGTACTCTTCTGATAGAGTACTATACCATATAAAAATTTCTTTGAAATTGGTGACCCGAAGTCCGCGTCCTCCCCTTGTTAGATTTATACTCGTGTATTTTAATGTAACTAATATTTTTATATATACAAATATAACAAACCATTCTGAATACGTGGAGGACTCGGTAATATATTCTCTTCATCAGAATTTTCGTCGGAATTTTTATATTTTTTCTGCATTTTTCTTTTTGGCAAAGTCAAATTATCATTCTCTGATTGGGAGTTTAAATCAGAAAATTCTTCTGCCTTCCTCGCTTTTTGGAGTGCCTTTTTATAATTATCTAAAAAATAATAATATAATGTATATATTATTCATTATATTCATTATAAACAGACAAACATGTAGATTTATAAATATTTAATAACACGTACTAGGTTAAATTAATAAGTTGAAATATAGTATCAATTATAATGCATATTATAAGTGCCATTTCGAAAAACCCTAACATCATGAGATGGCCAACAAGTATTGGGTTCCTGATGATTTTTTATAGCTGCAATTATTTTTTCTTTAGAAAAGGGTGGCCAATAACATTTATTTGCAATTATCCAATCAGAAGGAACAGTTTCGACAGCGTCTTCGTGGACAAAATTAACAATGGTCCATGTATCTACCATCCTTCATTAACATAAATAAAAAAATTATGCAGCACGACATAGACTTTAACATGGGTGAGTATATGTGATCATACATGAATGCATTTAAAGAAGTGGTGAAAGACAATATGCAATATATATAGGCAACGCATCAAGTGGATAATACTTTATACAATTTTGAAACATAAATATGTACAGTACCGGTCAAAATTATATCACCTTTTGATTTTTTTAGGATAACTTGCTTTAAAGTGTACGGATATCTTTCAAATCATAATATATTTTGACGATAGGTACAGCTTACTAAACAAATAAGTTTTCATCAAATAATGAAAACAACAACTTCTGAAAAATTAATTTTATTTGAAATCTCCAAAATCTATGAAATTTAATAATAAACTTTAAATCATCATAATAAGTATAAATGTGTTCAAAATGAACAACAAATTCATATTTTACATTGTACTACTCTAGTATTTTGTAGCAAAACCTTTGGCATCGATTACAGCTTGGCAACGTCTAGGCATGGAGTCGATTAGTGTGTTAATTGTCGATTGAGGGATTTTCTTCCATTCTTTCTCAAGTTGGGCAAATTTTTCGGCCGTATTTGTAGCTCGCTTGTTGGCCAAACGCCTCTGCAGCTCTTCCCACAATGGTTCGATAATATTTAGGTCAGGTGATTGGCTTGGCCACTCCATTAGAGTTACTCAACGGCGTCGGAACCACTCTTGTACTTCAGTCGCACGATGCTTCGGATTATTATCCTGCTGATAAATAAAACCGCGACCAAGGAAACGCTTTGCATATGGAAGCATCACATTCTCAAGGATGTCTATGTATACTTTTCGATTCATGATGCCGTCGATTCTATGAAGAGGGCCCATTCCTTTTGCGGAGAAAGCACCCCACACCATGACTGAACCGCCTCCATGTTTTATTGTGGGAAGTTGGTATTTGGGGTCGAAGCGCTTGCCTTTAGGACGGCGAATCCATGTTATTCCATCACTACCAAATAACATAAACTTACTTTCTTCACTCCAGACGACGTCAGACCATTGCTGAGGTGTCCAGTTAAAATGTGCTTTTGCCCATTCTATTCGCACCTTCCGGTTCTTTGCAGAAATAAATGGTTTCTTCACGGGTCGTCGTCCATGCAGTCCTCCGGACTGTAGGCGACGACGTATGGTCCGTACGGATGGATTAGACTCTCCAAAAGCGAATATTTCTTTAGCAATTTCCGGAGCCGTGAGACGTAGATTGCTACGGGCTGTGCGGAAGATGTTGCGATCGATGATAGAAGTAGTGCAACGCGGTCGTCCGGTTTTCTTTTTCTTAATATAACCTCCCTGGGTCTTCCAACGTTTGAGAAATTTGGTCACCGCCGATTTGGAAATGCCAAACTGCTAGGCGAGTTGCTCATGCGTTCGTCCTTGTTTGCGGCCTTCTATGATGGCTTTCTGCTGTCGTTCATCGATATCTCGTGCACCACGGGTCTTTGTCATAATTAAAATACTAAATTTAACTGCTAAAACTAAATTATGACAATAAAAGCAACAATTGCCATATGAAAAACAAAGGAAGCACAAAGGCGGCATATTTGAAAAATTAATAAAAATTTAAAACTGATGATGTATTTTGTCAAATCTTATTATATTTCATGTACAAAGTATACCTACCACCAAGTGTCTAGTATAAAATTTTGAGCGCATTCGATGCACTTTGAAGAAAGTTATGCTAAAAAAATCAAAAGGTGATATAATTTTGACCGATACTGTAAATTTATTAAAAATATTATTTTAGTAAATGATTAGGGACGGCGTAAATTCCTTCAATAAAGTAATAAGAAATAAATAATTAGGTTGCAATAAATGACTGATAGGAGAAACCAAACATCACTTGCCCAAATAAACACGATCAAACAATAATTTATACACTATGTAACAATGGAAAAATGACAAATTTATCTTTAAAGTTTAATTTAAGACATTTGTAGTCTATTTCATTAATATCCCAAGATTGCAGTGGATCCATAATATGCTCTGCTAAATGTATTCCTAATTGGGACGACTCACATGGTTCGGTATAAAATTCTTGCAATGATTCAAATTTATGCCCAATAATTATTGTTCTAATTGCATCATTATGATTGTAATAGGAGACAAAATTTCTAATTATAATAATGCTACCGTCTCTTAAACAACAGCAATTATTTGGTTCTTTTGTTTGCAAAGTGAAGTTATGATAGATAAGTTTTTCCCACTAATCTACACAAACTTGATCAACCAATAAAGGTCCATTATTGTGTTGATTTTCTAGTCGAGGTTTGATATTTATACTTAATTTGTTATCACATTTTATAATATCTTCTTCGCATTTGCGGTTAATAATTTGTTCTAATGGTTTATCATATTTTCGAATATATCCTTTTATCTTTTGCATATAATTTTCAAAAGGATATGCGCTGAATTCCTGTAGAATTCCAAATTTTTTTACATTGTCACGTAAATGCAATAAATTATGGATATTAATCGAACAATTTTCTTTGCCATATATCAGTGCTCGGAATTAGTCTGAACATTTTAGCCGATTTCCGTGGTATACGCCTCCTTTCCTCTCCTTACCGCGCGCGCCGCAACCGCTAGGGCCAGCGCCGCCGAGTGTTAGGAGCGGCACTATCCGATTATGAGTGGGTTCTTCTCCCTATTTATTAAAATTTTAAAAAATTTATTAAAATTTATTAAAAATAAATTTTTTATTTTTAAATTTATTAAATGGAAATATTTCAATAGATTTGTGTGTGTGTGTGTGTGTGTGTGTGTGTGTGTGTGTGTGTGTGTGTGTGTGTGTGTGTGTGTGTGTGTGTGTGTGTGTAATTTGGATAGATATAAAATTGATGCTAGATCATAAAATTACATGAAAAATTAATATAAGAGATAGCATATATACATGCTAGATCATAAAATTACATGCAAAATTAATATAAAAGATAGCATATATGCATACTGAATTTAAAATTATAATAAAAGTATGTAGCAAATTAATAATGTACATTTTGTAGACTTACTTTTTAAAATATAAAAAAATTTTTTGTTTTTCAACATTTTGCAAAAGGAAAAATTGTCTTAAAATTTGTTCAAGAATATGGCATTGCAAGGACAGTACATTGTTTTGAATCACCCTGTATATTTATATTGCAAAAGTCTCGCATACAAGCAAGCAAATGCGCGTCAAGATTATTATTTTTACATTATGTAGTATGTAATAGCGGAAACATAAATAATTTTTTATCGTACAGCATCAGCCATAATTTTCCTGCTATTTTTGATATAGGATATACATGTAAGTTTACATCTTTTGTAACGATTGCGAATATTAAGCATACGTGATGCTGTTGGAGATGAATATACGTTTCCTATCGGTATTAATTTTGCTCCAATTACGTAAATTCTATTATCATCATAGCTTTCGATAATATTAGAAATTACTATAGCCGTACCATCATTTAAAATACAAGTATTATTTCTTTTATCTTTACAATGTATTGCATATAGATCGTTAAAACATCGTTTATATTGAATATTTACTCTAATTTCATCAGAGAGTGGTCCATTAAAATGCACATTCTTAAATGAAAATTTATTTCCTTGCAAAAATCGTTTACTTGTTGTTGACTCATAACCTACACTGAGAAAAATGGTTTTATTATATTAACAAAATTCTTCTGGTTGACCGTATTTTAGTCAAACGAAACAGAATTTCTGGTTATCGTCACAAAATTTTACACCTTATATCAATACCGTTTGGTTAACTTTACTATAAGGATTTGAATAAGTGTTTTCTTGTTGGATCTACAAAACTTCTTGTTATATTTACATAAATCGCAGCGCTCTGCAACAGTTTTGTCATCACTCACTAAACGGTTGATCAACTGTTCGCCGCATTCATTTGTTACACTGCTACTGCACCCTCGCTACTCGCGGCGTGTATCGCGCGCATTAGATCTTTCGCGAAGCAATGGCGTTAAGTAGTCGGAACAGTCTCAACTGAGCTCGCTTAAGTTTTACGTCGCGTCGTGGAATCCATTACGGAATATTAGTTAGGCCGATGGCAGAGAACGAGAAGTAAGCACTTATGTCTGTCGTAGACGTCTGTCGTGGACGTATGGTAAGGCAGAGAAAAACGTAAGTCGTGAAAGGTTATTGGATACGTGTGGAAACGACTACGACATACATAAGTTTTTACGTCTCGGTCTCTGCCATCAGCCTTACATCCGAAAAGTTTTATGATCACGTGGTGTTTTTTTTTTTTAATGAAATATATGTATATTAGTAATGTAATGTTTCCTACTGGGCTCGGGAGCCGGGAGCCCGGTAGGAAACATCACATCACTGAGTATACTTTAAACCAAAATATATTGTTAGTATTTTACAAAAACCACACCTATCCGAACTTGTTTTTTAACTACAAAGTTGTGTTAACCTAACAAAACGATATAGTAAAGTTAACAAGAAATTCTAGTAGAGTTTTGTAAATCTAACAACACAATGTGGTAAGGTTTACAAGAAATTCTGGTAGAGTTTTGTAAATCTAACAACACGATGTAGTAAGGTTTACAAGAAATTCTGATAGATTTAAACAGGATGAAATTTAACAGAATCTTCTGGTAATTCCAACAACAAATTTGTTTCGTCCATTTTTGAACAAACGTACTAGTAGAATCAACCAGAATTTCTTATAATACAACAAAACTTTTTTTCCAGTGTACTATTAGATTTTCTTCATATCTTCGTACTAACTATTAAAGGGGTTTTTTATTTTTTCTTAAATGTCTCTTTATAGTTGACATATAATTTTCGAAGCGAAATGCACTAAACATATCTAACGGACCGAACTTCTTAACATCGGCACATATATGTAACATATTATGTATGTTATAAGTGACATATTCTTTGCTGTAGATAATAGAAAACGTTGTGACAAAATGCTCTAATAAGCTCTGTGCATAATCTGTATATTGTGTAATCAGAGTAGGATTGACAAGAATCGTAATAGCTACATGTAGTGTAAGAAAATAAACGTACATATTTTGTGATAAATAATTTTTTAATACGATTGGCCCGGTATACAGCAAAAATTGTCTGTATTCAGTTGCTTTCCATTGCAGAGCATGTTTGAGACCTCGTGATTTTTGAACAAAATCATTTAGACATCTTTTTTTAAACAATTCTAGTATTTCCGATATTTTCGCAATTGTACGTGAGCCTAATCGCACATTATTGGGTCCTTTTAATCAAAGCCACAATAATTTTTTCATCACCCCCAAGCAAATTAAATGCATATAATCTAATGATACATTTGTTACCAATCCAAAATTGGGAATTTCATTTAAAATACAATAGATATACCACTTTGAAAATCTTTGTATTCTCCATTCTTAAACTTGTTGTCAGTTTTTAGAGCATTCTGTAATGTTCCTCCCGGAAAGCAAACCTTTGACTCAATCCACTCCCCTCGAATAGTGCATTTCCGACAACAATTGTAACCAGTATGCTGTTTAATTGATAAAACATAAGCTGCAGCAGGAGCATCACAAATTAAAGTGGAGATATTAATTGTAATTTGTATGTTATTATATAAAAATCCATTTCGATTTAATTCGACAGCTTCATCAACAAATGGTCGCAAAAATTCTTCAGCATGTGTTGGCTTATCTTTTCCACAAAAACATCCGACAATATAAACTTGTTTAGAAACATTATCCGAGCATAAAATTGGCCAAAAGACTGAACCCTCAATATTTTTTGACAATGGCAATCCATCAATATTAATTAAAAGACAAACAGTTTCATCATTTCTAATGTTTTTACGATGTTTCAATAATGCTTCAAGAGCTCTTTTTAAACCAAAATGATAATAATTGCCTCCACTTATAGGCACAATATTTGTCGTTCTAGGCGTTTGTAATAAACTTCTGCTATCTTTTGGAAGTTACAACCCGTATGCTTATTTAAGATAGGTAATAGTGCATTAATAGCATTACGAGGAATTCTAAATTTAATGGCCCATTCTTGAATTTCGCGTTTGAATTCGATTTCATTATCTAAAAGAATTCTATCGAAGTTTGTAGACAAAGAATTATTCAAGCTATTTGAATTGCCTTTGCTATAACTTTTATCATTATTACTGCTCATTGTCATATCATTGTTATTATCGTCACTAATGTTAAGTACTACTTTATGATTGCCATCACATTTGAACCGATTCATTAAACGTTTTTTCCTCCAACTGAATAGCATTTCTCTCTCTAAATATAAGTATAAATAAATAAAGATAATTAAGTAATGAATGTAAATATCTTCAATTAAACTAAAAGAACTTCAAATTAACATTTTATAAAAGTAATCTGACTATTAACGATATCATATTAACACAATCTATAATAATTGTTCATGATAAAAACAATTTTTTTTTAATTATACTTAAAAATTACATTTATTTACATCAATATGATATCACAGACGTTTCGGCCTTGACTTAGGCCTTTCTCAATGTGATTAAAACGGTTTTGTTATATTAAAATATGGAGCGTGAAATTAACATAATATCTTATTAATACAGTTTTTTACTATAATCTAAAAAGTAATAGTTTCTGACTATAGTTGGTTTATATCTTGACTAAGGTTTTTAACACTCTTTTACAAAGTCTCAACTAAGTTGAAATTGAGAATTGACACATGGCTAGAAAATAACCATCCAATTTTTCTTAATAAACTCTTATTCTTATTGGGACTCCTTTTACATTCACTGACGATTTTTTTTTGAACAAGTAACATATAATTCATACCGCATCGATCGCTGGATTGCGTTTATATATCACCGTTTCAACATGCGTCGGAGAGAAATTGCGAATGAGAATAGATAATGCGAACATTACTTTTTAGATTATAGTAAAAAACTGTATTAATAAGATATGTTAATTTCACGCTCCATATTTTAATGTAACAAAACCGTTTTAATCACATTGAGAAAGGCCTAAGCCAAGGCCGAAACATCTGTGATATCATATTGATGTAAATAAATAAATGAGCGCGAACATCTAGCTTAGGTTCTTAACGGCTTTTTACTCTTCTTATCTTTTAGGATAAAACTAAAGAACAGATTGATATATTTTTTTTAATTTTAAAAATCACACTTTTATTTACTCCAAATATACAGGGTGCTTCCGCAACATACAGATCAGTAAGTCGGGTTGCCTATTTGTTTATCGGCAGGGGCATGCTTTACCGGCCGTGCAGAATAAGGTTAGATCGCAAGTCCGGCGGAAAATAAGGCAAAAGAAATTTGAGTTTTACCATTTTGGTATAGTGTAAGATTTAATAATATATATATAATAGGAGTTGTTTAATAATAGAAATATTAATAACAACATAATAATAAAATTAGTAAACATTAAACGATTATTAAACAAATAACACAATTTACAAAATAAAGATAAATAATATTTTTTTATTTAAAACATGCTTATAACAAATGTTTTATTAAATTACCAGCTTCTTCTAAGCATAACGTGATTCTGCGTATGAAATTTTCTCTCTCTCTCTTCTTCTCACTCTATTTAATGTGGCAAGAGTGTTTTCTGCACATGCGTTTCGTATTCTATTTTGCAAATCTTCTTAATTTGCTAGCAGTTTCATATATTTTATTTTTTAAAAAGCTCCACACGAAAAATCCATGGGCGTAAGATCCGTAGACCGTGGTGGCCACACTGAGGACTATGAAGTCCGATCCATCTTCCCGGAAATTTTTTATTTAAAATTGTTCTCGCTACAAGAGACGTGTGAGCGGGATGTCCATCCTGTTGGAAAACCATTTCTAGTTTATTAGCTAGTGGCACATCTTCCAAAAGCTCGTCGAGTCAATAGAAAAGAAATTGTGAATAATATTGTGCATCCACATTTCCTTCGATAAATTCAGGGCCGATGACGTGATCTTCTACGATTCCGAGCCACACATTTACAGTCCACCTACTTTGAAAATTGTGTTCTTTTACACAATGTGGATTGTGCTCTGCATAGTGATGCTCATTATGACGGTTTATGTGTCCATGACTTCCAAAAATTGCTTTATCAGTCCATAAAATATTTTTTATAAAGATGTCATTTTCGGCATCATTAAAATCTACTTGCAGAATAATTTAGTATAAAATTGACGATGCAAATTAATAAATGGTAATGTGTCAGGTATATTATAAAATAATAAAAAAATAAAAAATTTAAACAAATTTACGTGATTAATAACCCATTCACGAAAATTTAAACATTGTGGCATATTAGCAGGTAGAAGTTTGTGTGTAGTATGTTTTTTTGAATAGATGCCAAATCAGCAAATGTTTAATTATTTTGTGAACCGTAATGTGGATTATGTCTAGATCTGCGGCAATTGCTCTCGTGGCTGTATGAATATTTCTGATAAGAGTTTGTTGAACTGCATCAATTGTCTCCTGATTTCCCTGCGGAACATGGATCAACCTGCGAAATTAACAAAATTGTTCATTTGTTTTTAGTCTTTCGTAAAGGCGGTGAAAAAAACCGTGGTTTGGGTGGCGTCTGTTCAGAAACTTTCGAACATAAAGTGCAGCTAATTGTCTTTTATTCTTTTGGCACTCGCCGTAAATAAAAATCATGTGTTAATTCTTCAAACGAACAAACAAACTGTTACAATTGTTTGTTCGATTATTTCTCTTTCTGTATTCCTTATGTCCTGATCGCATTCCGTTTGACAGAATTTGACGTGAATTATACAAGTTAAAACGCGTTAAAAATTGAGTTACATAATGGAACCGGAACGAAATCACTATTCGTTTGACGAATTAACAGACATGATTCTTATTTACGGCGAGTGTCAAAAGAATCAAAGACAAGCAGCTGCACTTTACGCTCGAAAGTTTCCGGACAGACGCCACCCAAACCACGGTTTTTTTCATTGCCTTGAAGAAAGGTTAAGAACAAATGGACAATTTCGTAAATCTCGCAAGTCGTTCCACAACGAAATCAGGAGACAATTGATGTAATTCAACAAGCTGTTGTCAGAAATCCTCACACAAGCACGAGAGCTATTGCTGCGGATCTAAACATGAACCACATTACGGTTCATAAAATAATGAAACATTTGCTGGGTTTGCATCCATTCAAAAAACATACGACACAGAAACTTGTACCTACTGATATGCCACGACGTTTAAATTTCTGTGAATGGATTATTGATCACGTCAGTTTGTTTAAATTTTTTATTCTTTTATTATTTTATAATATACCAGACATATTGTTACCATTTATCAACTTACATCGTCAACTTTGTACTAAATTATTTAATTTCTGCAGGTGGATTTTAATGATGCCAAAAATGACATTTTTTTAAAAAACATTTTGTGGACCGATGAAGCAATTTTCGGAAGTCATGGGCAGATAAATCGCCATAATGAGCATCATTATGCAGAGCAGAATCCACATTATGTAAAGGAACACAATTTTCAGGGCAGATGGACAGTAAATGTGTGGCTCGGAATCGTAGGAGATCACGTCATCGGCCCTGAATTTGTAGAAGGAAATGTAAATGCACATTATTATTCGCAATTTCTTCTCCACCGACTCGACGAGCTTTTGGAAGATGTGCCACTAGCCAATAGGCTAGAAATGGTTTTCCAACAAGATGGACATCCCGCTCACACATCTCTTATAGCGAGAACAATTCTTAATAGAAAATTTCCGCGGAGATGGATCGGGCTTCATGGTCCTCAGGAGTGGCCACCACGGTCTTCAGATCTTACGCCCATGGATTTTTTGGTGTGGGGATATTTAAAAAATAAAGTCTATGAAACTTTGCCAGCAAATCAAGATTTGAAAAATAAAATACAAAACGCATGCGCAGAAATCACTCCTGCCATATTAAATAGAGTGCGAGAAAATTTTATGCGCAGAATAATGTTATGTTTAGAAGAAGATGGTAGTATAATTAAACATTTATTATAAGCATTTATTATTATTTAACATTTATTATTATTTAAATAAAAAAATTATTTAATTTATTAATCTTTAATTGTTAATTATTAATAACCTTATTATTAATAACCTTTATTATTTATTTATTTATTAAAAAAATATTATTTATATTTATTTTGTAAATTGTGTTATTTGTTTAATAATCGTTTAATGTTTACTAATTTTATTATTATGTCGTTATTAATATTTCTATTATTAAACAACTCCTATTATATATATATTTTATTATATATATATTATTAAATCTTACGCTATACCAGAATGGTAAAACTCAAATTTCTTTTGCCTTATTTTCCGCCGGACTTGCGATCTAACCTTATTCTGCACGGCCGGTAAAGCATGCCCCTGCCGATAAACAAATAGGTACCCGACTTACTGATCTGTATGTTGCGGAAGCACCCTGTACACATAATCTAATGGTATATTTTTCAGTAAATATTATTAACAGAGACATTGCATTGTTATATTTTCCACTCAACAATATAAGTGTAATATAAAATATATTGTATATAACAGTTATATTTTTGAGTAGAAAATTACAACATTAATGTATACTGGATCGAAAGAACTAGAAAATAATTTATCTAACAATTCATCATTAAATCATGACAAATATAACACATACTGTATTACTTCATTTTTGGTGTAAATATTATTCTGTACATCAGACCAATGTGAGCATCCTGGCATATTTAACAACATATCGTAATCAAACTGGGTTTCCTGATCGATTATACGTCTTAAGTGCCGTTCTGAATATTTTTTTACCTTTTTATTCGGTTGAGTAGTCATTATATTTATTTTCTATTCAAAAATTAATTAAGTAATGTGTATCGAACATTTTAGATCTTAGAAGTGATTTTATATATACAGATTGGACCATTTCAATCTATCTACATTCTTTCTTATCTTGGTTGACAAAAACCATATATAAATATATAGATAGGAACCAAAAGTTACATGTAAAAGTTTATATAAACTTCTCTAATCTATTAATTAAGATTACAAATAAAAGTTTCATATTATAAATAATATGTAATGAGCATGCACATAACCTCTTCATCATTCTCATTAGCATCCTTTTTTCCAGTACAAAAATATAAAATACAGCTTTTTGTAATATTCATGCATAATATACATAACCTCTAAAACCGGTTAACTACACTACTGTACTTTGAAAGTTATACATAGATTTATTGAAAAAATAGGAAGAATAACATAACAAAAAAGAAAAAACGAGAAACTTACAAGTCTAGATGTAATTATGTGAGATAACTCTTTAGGTTCGAAGCACTCTAAAAAAAAAAAATTAACCACACTGTTATTATTTCATTTCACAGAAAGACAAATCATGTATATATTTGATATAAAATATGAATACCTGCTTTTAACTCTTTTCCGATATAGAAATACTTTGAACAACGCAGCAGATAATTATATCGCACTATACATACCACGTGCACACAAGAAGCGAACTTCAAAACGAATCACAGAACTCGAGTTAGTTAGATTAGATACGGTGTGACTCTGAGAGGTCTGCTCTCTTACGGCCATCTGGTTCGGAGGAGAACAACGAGTTGAGTCGATCCGATCAAACGGTTAGATTGGACCGACAACGTGCCTCATTATTTAAAAGAAGGATCATGTGTGTGTGTGTGTGTGTGTGTGTATATATATATATATATATATATATATATATATATATATATATATATACAGGGTGTCAATTAAGTCCAGGGACGGCTGAATATTTTCTCATGTAAGGTATTTTTGAAAAAGGTCAAGGTCATTTCTGAAGTAATTTTCAACGAGGAATTCAACGGTGACCTTCAATTTAACCTTGAGCTTGACCTTCAAGGTCATTTCAAGGTTAGGTTAGGTTTTTTAAATAGAAACCCCTATTTTTGATTCCAAAATCTAATAGCTGGTGTCAAGAGCTTTTCAAAACACTATAATGAAATTATTTTTCATTAAGTACTTTTCGAGTTATGAGGCTTGTAAATTACAGTATTTTGACATAAAATACAAAATATCTTGTAAAACATTCAATTTTTGGGAATCTTACCTTAATACTTTTATGCATAAAATAATGAGACGAATCAATTGGTATAAAGGATAATGTGATTATTTTATAATGAATGAAAATTTGAGCAATTAAAACTAGCTCCTGCTCTATCAGCTTGTTGTTTCGAGAATAATTATTTTACAACTTTGTTACGCTCAAACCACCACTTGTACAATTTGCAAACATTCTGCATAGCGCAATGTCTCGTGTGATACCCATAACGCAAGGTTCCGATTACATCCAAGTTCGTCAGGCGTGCTATATCCTCATAATTCACATCGATCGTTTCGATCTCTACATCATCTTCCAAAATCTCGCACAGCCACTTCTTCTTCTCGAGTCTTTTTACGTATATCAGAGGCGGTTCCGTACCAATAGCCTTGTTAATAAGGCTTTTCATCTGACTGTACGAGACGTGTCCATCTTCCCATTGGAAGCCGTGATGGTGTATCCGTAATCAACACACCAGCGATTTTTCCGATTTTGTCAACAAATTCCATGGTACGGGTTCATGAAATACGTAATGAGATAACGTTTCGCCATCTCGAAGTACCGCCGCTTCTTTCACAATAAAAATGTTGTTGATCGCGTAACCTTGCAAGTCGACGAAAATTGGTACGTCAGACATCGTTGTCAATCATCGGAAAACTAACGTTCCCATTCGCACACGTCAAATTTATAACTTTTCATACGAGTCTGCGCACAATGTTGTTTAACGGATTATATTCAACCATTCGATCATGTATAATAAGACAATAGGCTGTGGTGTTGGCTGGTATATTTTTTTTACAATCAAATTCTATTCGCACGTCAACGGTGACACTCTTGATAGAGTCGTTTTGTCGCGAACAATCTATGACTACGAACGGACCGGCTTTCAAAAATTCATCGATATCCAAATACGTATTATCGCATCCGTAATAAGTTTTACGGAAACGCGTATACATGTTGTACAGTATAGCATATCGATTCCTGTCGAAATCCAAGTTTACGTCGTCGTACGGACAAAAATCAGAATTCAGATGCAGTCTCACATTGGTGAGTTTACAAACATTAAATTGAGCAACGTTTTCAGAGAGCACATTTTTTCGACCGGTTTGGAGAGCAAAGATTACGTATCGCGGTTTTTCCAATTGCGTCGCGGCTTTGACAGCCCAGAAATGCTTGGTTGTATTTTGCAGCATGGGAAATTCGTACAGATCCCACGAACGGAAACACATGCTCAAATATCTTTCGCTTTCCAAAGTTCGAAGAAGAGACAGCTTGTTGACTTCGCTCAGAGCTACATGTGGTATTCGACACTGTATCTTGAGTAGTTCAATCATTGGATTCGTACCAGCTCGTGCGATTAGACAATTGTTATCGTTGCGTGAGCGTATCAATACAAGTTCATGACGCGCGTTGATTACAATCCGCTTGTAGTCCTCACAGAATCCCAAAAGAGTATTGAGCGGAACGCAAAAATTAAAGTTTCCATCGGTCAACGGATATCCATTCGGATTCCACGATGCGTATTTCAGCGTCTTGCTCTTTTCCATCGTCAGTGATATATAGTTTTTGATCGTGCTCGTTATTCCAATGTTTCTGTTACGATCGATTTCAACTCCGTCGAGCTCGTATCGCATTTCATCAAACATGAACGCGGCACAATTATTTCCCATTATACACACGTTATCTCTAGCCTCATCAGTAAGATTTGTAACGAGTTTTCCTTCAATGTAAAGAAAACTCTCACACGGCAACGTGTACAAATCCTGTTGCTGTATAGGTATTCGTATCTCATCGCTGTGTCCCAACGTTGTGTTAGCGTACGGATTGTACGTGTGCATCTCATATTTCACAATGCGCTCGTCGAAAACAGGCTCGTCAGCAATGTTGAGTATATCCATCTCTTTAAGCGTTTCTCACAGCAAATCCCAATAATTTTAAAAAGTTTACACTCGATGTATTCAGCTTCTTGATTGGCGATTTTTTCTCAATTTTTGTTGTTTTCTCAATCACTCGCTGTTCTCTTTTGTTTAATACGAGTATTTCCTTACACCACGTCGTCGCAAGTGCAGTCTGATGGTAATTTCCTCTCCGCGAAAGTCAATCAATCGTCCTTCTTGATCCACCACACGTAGTGTAATATCAGTAACGTTCCTTGCGATGACCGGAAGGTAAATAATTTGCGCCGGCGTTTCCGAAACTTTTTATATCCCGGAGGCACGTTCGGTGAAAATTCGTGTATTATGTGCACAGACTTGTCGTTGGCGTACGCATCCGCGATAATGCTGCATTCTATTCTTATAATGTTTACATTGACAATGTTTATCGAGGAGTCTGATTCGTACCACCTCCTCGGTTCCAGTATACGAGCTGTTAAAAATCCCAACAATGGTCCAATGGTATTTGGTTTAGAAAAATTTATTCGAAAAGCGCACTTGATTTCACTTTTCATAGTATTAACATAAGGACAAAGTGACAATGGATAATCATCATCACTTTTTTTTCGTTTTTGTAAAATTGCACGTTTCAGATATGCATCAATGGCGTTCATTTCGTACGATCCTTCGGGAATTGTAATTTCCTCATCATTCTCGTCAAAGTAAAATTTATTGTTTGTCAACGTCACGTTCGGTATCGTGTTGTAGGTCTCCAATGTGATTAAGCCGAGTTCGTATTCTCCATCGCTCAAATCTATCGGTGGAAAATAGTCCACCGTGAGGAGGCTGCTCTTGCCACTAAGTGTGAGTGTCAGCGACATGATTCTAGCGACGACTGACGTCGATCGACGATGGGTCGATTTTTAAATTCATTTGTCGAAGGAACAATAGGCACAATTGTCTGCAGATTGTTTAATTGTACGTCTGATAGGCCGTGTGATTGTATGTTATCGTTGTATCAGTGCCGAGATAGCGTACAATTTCCTTCGGTGGTTGCAAATTACCAAAACTGTCAAAGTACATGGCGCGATCGCCTCTCTTGGCGTACGCCACCCAATGCGTGCCCGGTCTATTGGCATCGTCCAAATTTACGATACCACTCTCGTTTCGATATATCTTGTGCGGTAAGGCGTTACACATGTAGACGTTTCGGAAATACGGTATTCGCATACGTTTCGCCATTTGTATCAACTGTAAATTGGTGGTGACACCCCGGCATCTTTATCTTCTTTTCAACGTTTTTTTTTTCTTCTGCGAGACTCCTTTGCCTTGTTTGTACGGAGCGAGATAAAGTCCGCGTCCTTCCATAGCGCGATTGTGACGTTGCGTTTTTTCGAGTTGTCGCTGCGCAGCTTTGGCATCATTCACCGCCTTTGCGACACCTGCCACTCCACCGGTCAGTGAACCGATAACTCCAAGAAGCGGTAACAATGGCAAGATACCGCCACGTTTCGCTACCGGGAGCAGTCGCTTTTTTACTTTTTTCTTCATTTTTCGCTTTATCATTTCCATGCCCAATTTCGTCTTTGCTTTCATCGTCGCCCAAACAGCGGTAGCAGCGGTCCTTTCCGAGAGTCGTGTCCTTAGCGATGATACGTTTCCGCGCTCTGTCGGCGAGAACGTGATCGGTGACGTGTCGGTCAGCTAGTTTGTCGCTACGCAAGTACGCAATGTCATGATCGCGGCACGCCGTGTCAGCGGATTGATTCCTTGATCCCCTCGCTCGAGCCGTTTCCACAGATGAGTTCCCGGACCGCAAAATTGATACCCGGATATGTGTAGTTCGAACGGAAACGCGTTTATCGCGCGATTCATGAATTGCATAAAGCGCAATCTTTAACATATGGCGCGGGTCCGTCGATGTGATCGCCTTGTTGATTGTAATGCTGAGACACCGACGATAACCTTGCACTTCCGAATCCTCCGTTAAATATTCAGGAAGTTTCCGCCACAGTTGCTCCACGTACCGACCAAATTCTAACAGAAGAATCACTTTTGGTATAAATCGCAACTCTTCAGCCGTCAAAAGTAAAATATCGTCCGCCAATACGAAAAACATTTTTCCAACTGAAGAATGTTCGAGCCGCGCGCACCTATAAATAGCTGGTACCCGTCGAACGTCAACCAGTAAAAATGAAGTTTGTCCAACAATCGTACACGATGTGTACGATTCGTGTGAAAAACATAGATAAGATGCGGGTGGGAGGGACTTGTGCATCCAGACACGGTCAAATGCTGCCAAACACAATATGCGGTATCATTTGCGGCCCCTCGAATTGTGATAAAACAAACGTAATGTTGAGTCTGTTGGAAAGTCCACACGGTGTGTGCTTTGAAAACGTGTACGTGTACTCAAAATCATTACATCAGCCGAAATATTAGTATCTCGAAAGATTGTTCGGACTGATTGATGATATCAGTTACTTTACATTCTCGGATAATTGTACTGTGATACCTCCGAGCGAGGCGCTATCAAATTCTATATTTATCTTTGATGACATAGCCTGCGATAAACAAGATGCGATACGGGAATACTTTGCAATGGATCGTCATTCCAAAGTCGATTGCTTCTATCTGTGTCAAACGTACACGAAAATACCTAAACATCTTGTACGCGACAACGCGAACTTGTTGATCTTATTCGAGCAGGATGGTACCAACCTTAAATATATCTACAACGAGCATGTAAATACGGACATGACGTACGAAGATTTCAGTACATTGTGTCGCGCATGTTGGCAACACAAGTACGGCTTCCTTGTGATAGACAAGGATAGTGCACTTGACGATGGACGATACAGACGTGGTTTTAACGAGTTCGCGGTACCACAGAGTGGTTAGTTGTTCTCGAAACGTCGATGATAACGCTCGACACGAAAGATATCGAGGAGCGGGAAAGGTTAGCGAAGGAGATTGCTCGTACGAGCGAATCGATCCGCAAGAAGCATCGGGCGTTAAAGACTGGAAGGATGGTGGAGGAGGCAGATTTGGAGAAGCATTTTAAACCAACCGTCGAACCGTTGAAACAAATCGCTGAGAAAATTGGCAGTGACGATGATTTGGTTATCACGGATGCAACGGTTACACCAAGTTTCGGTATTGAGGTTATGAATGAATCGAACTACAACAACAAACGGAGCAGTTGAGCAGCGAGAAAAAGAGCAAGCGGATGCGATCGAGTATTTCATCACCAATACGGACCTCGACTCCGCTTCAACCGCGAAAATTGACATTTGAATCACCAACAAATTTATCGACAGAAAGCATGTTCGAAACAACGAACCCATCTTTCGTAACACCTGTGAGACGGACGATGCAAACGTGCGATGGCCGGGAAGCGTTGTACGGTCAACTAGGCCCGCTAGGGCAAGAGTACATCGGAGCGGTCTTGAGCAGTAATAAGAAGACGGATCAAGTTTACAGAGTGTACTTTAACAATGAGGGTACACTGCTTGGAGACAAGCGCTTTGACATTGATAAAAATGATAACATAATTGTGGACAGTGTGATATACGCGGGTATGCCCGGTCTGTTTGAATTAATATTCAAAAGAATTCCCGACGATGCGATATATACGGAGGATGACAAACAAAAATACAAGAGCATACTTTTGGCGACCAATGCTCACAGACGCGATCATAACATGCTTTTACCAGTTTTGCGAAATAAAGGATACAAGAATAAAAATATCATTGCACCTCTATTGTGTCTCAACAAGAGAGGTGGAGGTGTGATGACTCGTCACAATATCACGTTACCCGAGTGTAGCACGAAACGAAACATTACACCGCAGACCATGACCGTGACCAACAACGATTATGTGCACTGGGATGATCCGAATGAATTGGTCGATCGTCTTCGATTATTAGACACCTCCCGTCAGGCGGGAAACAACACTTACGACAACGAGTTTCTATCAATAATCGAGGAACTGCGTGAAGCGGGTCTGATTATAAATTGACCACCATTTTTCAACTAATGCCAGTATCGCTTGTGCAACACTACAGGAATGTCTATCAACAAGTTTGGAATACAGCTTGTACAAAACGACGCAAAGAGAGGAGAAACGGTTCGGTGGAGCGGCGGAGTCTTTAGAAATTACGTACGAGAAAATTGTCTTTGCGTGGATGGCGAAGTTTTCAACGCCAAGTCACATAAAATTAGACGTCTTGTCAGCTCCGAAGCCAATAGCGATGCTGTGAACAAGCAACACTTGGATTATCGCTTCAAGACTATTAGTGACGACATGGACAATCATATAAATAGGAATCGTTTTTTGCGAAAATTCCAAACGGGAAGTGCTTTTGAAACTTCAAGATTTGGAGATTACTGTACAAAACTGGAAGAAGGATAGCAACGTTTATATTAACATAAAATTTGCAACACTGCAAAAGCAAATTACAGATCTGCGGGCTTACATCAATGAGGATATATCCAAAACCAACAGAAAAATTGCTGCGGATAATGCGGAATTGATGAATCAGATGAAACAAATGATTAATCATTTGAAGCAAGAGATTAAAGATCTTCATAGTGTTTAAAAAAATAATATTATGCATCTTCATGAAATAATAAAGAACGAACTGAAAGAATC
The DNA here is from genome assembly GCF_040581485.1 of Linepithema humile. Lineage (NCBI taxonomy): Eukaryota > Metazoa > Arthropoda > Insecta > Hymenoptera > Formicidae > Linepithema > Linepithema humile. The sequence goes on along the minus strand of NC_090134.1, from coordinate 12,111,622 downwards.
AAAATGAAAAGCGATATTAGTTTGGAGAAAAGGATGTTTGTGAATGAACTCCATGCACCAACGAGAAGAAACTTTAAACGTAGATCTGTTGTTGTAAAAGGATACGATGACTTGTGGCAAGCTGACGTAGTCGAGATGAGACTGTACTCGCGATTTAACAGCGGCTACAAGTACATTCTAACCGTCATCGATGTGTTGGGTAAACACGCATGGGCCATTCCACTAAAGACCAAAGGTGGAATCGAAGCGGTCGAGGCGTTTTCCACGATATTTCGAGATTACAAAAAAACTCCGAAAAATTTGCAAACCGACCAAAGAAAAGAATTTTACAACGGAGATTTTTGGAAACTTGTCGAGAAACATGACATCAATCATTACTCGACACACTCAATTATGAAGGCCTCGATCGTGGAACGATTCAACCGCACGCTAAAGAACGAGATGTGGAAAGTTTTTACGCTCAATGAATCGTATAGATGGATCGATGATTTACCGCGATTAGTCTTGGAATACAATAATCGTAAACATCGAACTATTGGTATGCGACCGATCGATGTCACTCCCGCGATCGCAAAGAGACTCTTGTCCACGGTGTACAATAGAATAAAGATTGCCGCGCCAGCAAAATTTAAGGTGGGCGATCCGGTGCGCGTCAGCAAATTCAAGACTATATTCGAGAAAGAGTACACGCCAAATTGGTCTACGGAGGTATTTAAGATTGTCGCGGTGCAACGAACCAATCCCGTGACATATCTGATTAAAGATTCTCGCGGAATTCCGATCTCCGGAGGATTGTATGAACACGAATTGCTCAAGACTACTCAATCTGATGTTTATCTCGTGGAGAAGGTGTTGCGTCGAAAGGATGATGAGGTGTTTGTAAAATGGTTAGGATTCGATTCCTCGCACAACTCTTGGATAAATAAGAACAATGTATTGTAATAAAATATATTTATTGTACAATAAACAATTATATACATGTACTACAATGATGTTATTTATTCAATAATATATAAATTATACATAAACATTAACACTAGTGTATAAACGATATAAATAATATAATGTATAAACTATGTACAACATAATAATAAACTATACATAAATACTAACACTACAATTGTATACTGTAATGCCCCCACGGTAGAGTGTCGGTGGAACCGGATACGAGTAGCGCTTATCATCGTACGGACTGAGCGCAAGCTTCGACTCTGACACGGTGTACACTTCGTGCATCTTTGATCGGATACGATTGACGCCGCGTCAGCTCGATATCATCGTTGAGGCACCGAGTGTAATCGTCGAACGTTATAGTTCTGACGACTACACTCTTTTTTACACCTTTAACCTTTTTGGCGTCTTTTTGGCCGGTGACTCTCAACGCGTACATTTTCGCCCTCAATCCGACAAATTCCGTCATGATCGCGCCGTTGTTCTCATCTTTCATCAGACCCGGTATTTTTTTGTTCGCGCGTAGTATATCGTAAATGTTGTCCTCAAAGTAATCGCTCGTATCAAATTTTAAAAGATTGCGTTTTATATCGTGATATACGTTCTCGCATTGTAGAAAGTATATCAGACTGTCTGTGTCGGTGTATATAATTTTACAGTTGTCGCGGTATAGAGGTGCCATGTACTCGTAGTGAAACTCGTACAAGCAGGTTTTGGATATGTCGAGGATACACATACCCACGTAGATCGGCTTGTCAAATTTCACTTCGAGTTTCCGCAATTCTACGGCGATTAGATTCTCCGAGAACACGCTTCGGCTATGAAAATTTGGTTTGGCGATCATAGCCTCCGCTCCGTATCGTCCCTCCCACTGTGTAACGAGCCGTACATCTGTATGATTTCGCACATTCTCCATAGTTTTGCCAAAAACCGCGTTGTTCATCAATTTGTTTAAATTTTTCTCGAATTCATTGCTCGCGAGTGTCCGAAATTGTGTATTTAATTCTATATATCCTCGAAGCCATGGAGATTGCGCGAATTGGAATATTCGATGAATCTTTGTCACCTGCAACCCGTGTCGAATACATTGTTGCAGGTTACGGTAGTAGATGACGTATCACTGCTTATCGCACAGCGTAGCGAGTAACTTAACCTCCCGCTTGCCGGGTGGCTTATCGCGCGTTGGGCAGAACGGTAAGTCAGTGTGCGCGTCGTAAAGATTCATCGGATACGCAAGGTCGACTTCCAACACATAACCGGTAGCCGAATCGGATGTTACGGACATTACATCAAAGCTCGCGACATTTTCGACCCACTGAAAATCGGCATAGGGCAACAGTTGACACATTGCCCAGCCGTACAAGTTGTTTACATCAAAGTACATGAGATACGATAATGGTTTCAATGGATCGTACGATGGCATGTATTTATTATTTGCGCGAGCGTATCTGTTGGAGTATTGGCTAAGACCGCCGCGTATACCGCGTTCAACGAACATGACCATATCGATGTCTGTGAGTAATTCAAACTTGATGCCCGTGTGCTTCAACATGGCGTCCCACGTATATCCCGGTAATGTGTAATACTGAGCAGGATCTAAACCGTAACTTTTGATACATGTGTTTCAAAAATTTTGAAAAATATCCGCCAACAAAAAAACGTCTGTTTTTAAATATAAATCACTGTATTGACCTAAAGTTTTAATCGAAAAAGTTTGCCAAACATTTGTCGCGTGCGCATAATCGCTCTCGGATACCGTTTTACCAGTCAACGAACTGTAAAATGATTCGCGCGGAGGTAGGCAAGTCTCCCGGAGCTTGTCGACGCTGTCGATATACTCGTAGGGAAACACCTTTGCGCGTAAGAAGATTTAAATTTTCTGTGGATAAATAACTAAATTCGGAACGTGAAATTTTTAATTCATCTATTGTCAGATAAGATGCCAATTTTTCGAGACTGGTGCCGAGAAATCTAAACGAATCTATAAAACGTAATTTGATGCAAATTTTGGAATTTTTGTCCTCCGTATCTTTAACATTTTTTGTAAAAGAAATGTATCGCTCTTTTGTCAGCGGTAGTAAATCAATGTTGCCTTCAAAGACGTTAGCGACATCTTTAATAATGAAATGCGCGTCGTAACCGGATAAATTGTGAAATATTACGGGGATAACGTGGGAGTCTTTGTAATTTAAATTGCACGACGAGTGCGCGGGACCTCGGTAACGCCCGGTCAGATGGCAATGATCGCGCACCCGCGTATCTTCCGGTGCAAACGGTTTTTCACACACGTGGCAATTAACAGCGCTATGGAATTTTTTCGATTTTTCCCGCGTAAGATCGGCCATAGGGACGACGGTGGTAAGGATTGCTTTCACACGGCGCGCCAAATCGTGGAGTTCGTTGACGAATTATGCTATGCAATTCTCACCGCGATAAGACTTAAAACTAGATAATAAATTATTGTATGTACAACTTACATAATATCCTATACTAAAAGCCTTGTGATGTTGGTAGGCGTAAGCTGTATGATTCTGTCCCTTTTTCTCGAGCGTGCATTCCAGATCGGCGTACACTACAAACGGGAGCCGCTCCTTCCGGTTGTAATTGCGGAACGTCAGCCACTTGTTGTCTTCGTTGGGAAGAATGACAGCGCAGTTGTTCATCTTCCCACAGTCGACGCTGTGGACTGACAATTTCTCGCTCGTCCGAAAGTAGTGTAGACACCTGTAATAGTTTGTATAATTAATACTACGAATAAAGTTTCAAATTATTCTATAAATGTGTTTTTACTTACCGATCACAAATATGTTGTCTGTGTTCTCTCTTGCACAATTGTGAGCTCACCAGTCGAAACAAGTTTTTAATCAGCACAAAGTGCACCTCGTTGTTTCCAGGCACGTGGAGCAGGTTGACGTGCTTCTCTTTTTTATCATCGGTGAGACGCAGAGGAATGATCGAGCGGCCTTCGGTTGTGAATACGTTTACGGAGATGGTGTTCAATTTTTCAAATTTTTGAAATTTGCGGAAGCGTCATGAGGAACTCGATACCACACAGATTCAGCACCGTTGAATAGTGCGTGTACTGTGATACTCTTTCCGGGTGCTTTTCCGCTGGATGTAAAGCGGCGACGACTGCCCACGCGAAGCATGCATTGTCCGTCGATTGCACGTTGACCACTGCTCTTTTGAGTAAAATTTCCCGCGGTAACTTGATGTGTCATCCCGCGTGCAGAGGATTAAACTTGTTGACGTTGATGGTGAGGTCCAAGATACGTGACAACGCCCATCCGCTGTCGCGTTCTTGAAATTCCTCCAGGGACGTCAGGATGGCGTCAACCACATGCTTCGTGTACCACTCGTTTAGATCAGATGTGGGAAATAGCTCACGGTTCTTTGTGGCGATGGTCTTTACGGCAGTCTTGTTACCTGCGATAAATTCCCCGTTGAACATGGAGTTGATCTTGACACTGCCATGTTCCACCATGACGCTGTGGATCCGCTCGATGATTGTACTTCTTATTTGTTCCAAAAATTGACAAGGTTTGATATAATCCGAATTAATAACTGCGTCGGTTAATATACGGTTTCTGAAGGCCGTCTCGATTTCTTTCCAGGTGAATCTTTTCTTCGCTCTATATCCAGTACCGATGGGCACGAATCGCTCATGCAGGGTGTTCCTTACACCCTCCAGACGTGTTATTTGCGCCACCAAAGAATTTATTAGTCCGGTGCGTTGTTTCTTGCGACATTTTTCCCTCAATATATTGAGGTACTCATCGCACTCGTAGTCTCATGGGAGGAACTTTCCCAACGTTTTAATGTTTGCAGCTCGAACGGTGAGATCACGCTCCATCTCTATTTTGAACAATTGTGACAATTTGTATTTTTCACGAGCTTTTTATACCCGCTTGTTGCACACAACACTAATTAAAAAATGCTGACAATGCTGTTTAAAACATTGAAATTTGGCAACAATGGCGCCCAAAATGCTGATTAAATATAAAGAAATCTGGCAACAATGGTGTCAAAAAATGCTGACGTGGCTGTTGCTATAGACTTTTGCACATGGTGCTATTAAAAGTGCTGATTATATATAAAGAAATCTGGCAACAATGGTGCCCAAAATGCTGATGCAGCTGTTGCTAAAAATAGTGATGATATCATTCTTGTAACAACGCAAAATGGTGCCGAAAGTGCTGACGACGCAAAATGGCGCCTGCAAATTCTAAAAAGTGATGACGTAATCTGTAAAAAATGTGGTCCCCTCTAATCTCTTGTAACCTGATATACACATCGCAAAAGTGCTGATGCTGCGCTTTTACAACTTTAAACGTGTGTAACCTGATACCCCTCCACAGTGCTGTAATCTGATACCCTCTTCCCTCAAAGTGCTGTAATCTGATACCCCCCTCCTCTCCAAAGTGCTGACGCAGCGTAATCCAATACCCCCCTCCCCTGCAGAAGTGCTGACGCAGCGTAATCCGATACCCCCCTCCCCTCCAAAAGTGCTGACGCAGTGTAATCCGATACCCCCTCTTCCCCTGCATCCCCCTCATTGCCCCATGAGTTAGAACCGGCCTAGCTATACTACTCATATGTATATGTTTTCTGTTGTGTAGATATCTTATTTGTTCAAAGTTTGGTCGGCTAATAAAAAACAAAAAATTTCATTAGTAATCAATCAATCTGATACCATGTTATCTGAACTTATTGCAAAAAGTAACAACAAGCTTGGTATTAACAGTTCCACTCTTGTTATGGAAAAAAATGGTACAAATATTGACGATAATAATGTTTTAAAGTTTTGTTCTGGCGAAACTTTTATGTTATTGCAAACAAAAGAATTTTGGTTACCTTAAAATGAAACAGAATTACACAATATGGCATCCTGCAATACCCTAAGTGTAGATTCCATGTTTACTTTCTCATCCTCATCAAGTACACGACATCTTTCATCGCCAATAACTGTATCACATAATGTACAATTGAATAATGATGACGTTTGGACAAGCTTTCGTATACCTTGGTACAATTTGGAATCTACAGTGCTTAAAGAATTAGAAGCAGGAAATCGCAACAAATATATAATACATGCTGTTGTAAATCGTATAGTATCCGAGATGAGGAATGTGCAATAATTCATTACATCCAAGGCATTCAAAATAATAGCTAAAAAGATCATCAAAAAGTATCCTCAAACATTCAAGGATATGGATGAAGAAGGTAAAAGTTTCGGAGATGGAAGTTATACATTATACTTAAAACTTCGTGATAGAAATTACTATCTTAATAGACCACACATGAAAAGATCTTTAAGCCGTAGTTTAAATACCATTAAAAAAACAGCTGGTTGAAGTTTGAAACGTTCCTGGAACGATTTTTTAAAAATGATTTGTCGCTCTTGTCCTTTTGCAGGGAGGAAGTTTCGAGACCCACAAACAAAGTACAAAAGAGACCGATCCGATACATGCGTCGAAAGACACCTTTATACCCGAAAAACCATCCCCAAAATCACTTAAACGATTCTCGCCAAGCTAAAAATGATTTGTCGCTTTTTTCCTTCTGCACAGAGAAAGTTCCGAGGCCCTCACACAACATGCAAAAAAAGATCGAGTCGATACATGCATCGGAAGACATCCTTATACTCAAAAAACCACCCCAGAGTGCCTAGAAAATTCTCGCTTGGTAAAAAATAACTTGTCGTTCTTCTCCTTTTGCATAGAGAAAGTTCTGATTGTGCATTAGATTGTGCGTTAGTAAGTAATGCGAGAAAAAGAAAAAGAAAGAACACGGAATCTGTAATATTCAAACGCCTCGCCTTACTCGATTAAATACGCTTGGCTTCTTAGCATTTATCGTACGTAGCATTTGTCGCAGGCTGGGGAAGTGAGAAAATATAGACTGCGTTCGGGAAGCGCGCTATTAGCGCTATTTGCGTCCTCTGTCTTTATCGCTCATTAGACATAAAACAAGGTTAGAAAGACACAATAGCGCTGATAGCGCGCTCCCTGAACGTAGCCATAGTATGCTACGCACACAGGCGCGTGTACACACGGACGCGTGACGTGCGGTTCTCGCATGCGTAGCGCCTGCATGGTGGGGACCGTTTCCTTGATGTTGCTCTGTTGCAGGATGCGCGATCCTGCAGCACTGGGCAGGTCCCTGCGGCGTGTCGACGTCGGATTGAACATTATACCAGGTGACGCTTTTCTTATTTGTAATTATACGAAGACCCTTTCATTGCGGATCGTTGAGCTGGTTTATGCATTAAAATTTAAAATATATATGCATTCTGAAGCAGATTTGAGTGATTAAGAATAATAAGTTCATTTCGCACAACTACGTATTGCATCATGCTCTCAAAGCACGTGGCGTAGAAACGTGCTTTTCTTATATTTTTATTACATTCTTGTTTTAAATACCGGATTGTTTTTTGTTTCCTTATAAAAGTACGAAGTACATTTGAGATTGTCCGAAATAGGAGTTTATATACTGTTAAAAAAATTTGTACAATTTTTTAATATCTATAACATGGTTATGTTAATTAGGAAATTTTTATTTACAAATTTGATTTTTTCAATGGTCATAATAAACTTTGAAAGTGTGACTAATCGATGCACGGAAGAAAATATTTATTTGATTTATTTTATTACTTTATTTTATATATATGAGGTAAATTGCAATTGTTGAAGCAGTAATTACCAATTTCTCTCATACATTTAGATGATTTCTTTTATTCTATCTTCTTTGCATGTTGTTTCAGATTCTGTTTAATTTGATAAAAAATGTACAAAATGCTTTCTCATAAACTTTATTTTACATATATCTCATCCAACATGAAAAACCTGTGCGACACAATAGACATATATAAATTGCATTTGGGTGATCCAAACTTACTGCATTAAATTTTTTAAGCTAAATTTAGAATCGGTCTCTTTTGTATGTCATGTGAGGGCCTCGAAACTTCCTCCCTGCGGAAGGAAAAGAGCGACAAATCATTTTTAGTTTGGCGAGAATTGTTTAAGTGATTTTGGGGGTGATTTTTCGGGTATAAGGGTGTCTTCCGACGCATGTATCGGATCGGTCTTTTTTGCATGTCATGTAAGGATCTCAGGACTCTCTCCGTGCAAAAGGAAAAGAGCGACAAATCATTTTTAGCTTGGCGAGAATCGTTAAGTGATTTTGGAGATGGTTTTTCGGGTATAAGGGTGTCTTCCGACGCATGTATCGGATCGGTCTCTTTTGTACTTTGTTTGTGGGTCTCGAAACTTTTTCGTTGCAAAAGAACAAGAGCGACAAATCATTTTTAAAAAATCGTTTCAGGGACGTTCCAAACTTCAATCAGCTAAAAAAACAACGAAAAGTTTTATCTGCTAAAGCTGGATGCAGCAATTAGCAGCCTGACAATTATGTTGAATCAGAAACAGAAAATACTATAGAAGAAAATACTGAATTTTTACGATAAGTAACCTTTCAAGATGCTCTAGAAAATAATCCTAAGACTCAAAAAAAAATTTATTCATATCTTGAAATAACATTTCCTGCACAAAGATTGTTTATTAATGACGTCCATAAATCACCTACGATAAAAGATATTAAAAATTCATGGCCAATACTTCTACAAAAAAAATATATATTCTGGCATTACCACAAATTAATGGGACACTCTATTAATGTATTGAAAGAACAAATGTTAAAGAAACAGGAAAAAATAATTCCCTATGGACGTCTAAAAAATTATAAAGAAATCATTAATTCAACTGAGCTAACAGAGCTTAAATTAATCAAAATTATTATGAAGCATTTTAAAGAAGACTTTTATATATTATGTAAAACATATCCTGTAAGTTTCATTAAAACATGTATATATAACTTTGTTAATTATATTATATGACTTTATAAGTGTAAACTAATTTATTGTATAGGAGGGGACAACCTTGAAAGAAATAGAAGCACCTATTGCTGCACCATGCATTATAATCATAGGTAATATGTTATTTTATTTTATAATTATCTTAGTTTTAAAATTTTTAGTTACAGTCACATTTTTATATGTGTACGTGATTGATTGTGTGTTACAGATGATACGAAACGCCGAATGTTTTATTTATTTATTGAAGCAACACAAATTGACAGGACATATTGTTTTTATGAAGCTTTAGAAATGTTAATGTCTTCATACTATATCTTCAATATGGAATATCCTACGCAATGTGCATGTACTTTAGAATTCATGCAAAAATATTTTTTAAATATTTATCCAGATTCTGGCACAAAATCACGTAAGAATGCAACTAAATATAAAGTGCTTTCACTTTTTAACAAATTAAGAGATGTAGATGTTAAAGAGAGAGATTTAGACAAGGAAAATATTTCAAATGTACCAACTAATATTGTTTGACATATGTATATTTATAAGATAGATTTTCTCTCTCTCTTTCTCTCTCTCTCTCTCTCTCTCTCTCTCTCTCTACAATATGTTAGGTATATGTAATAATATGGTTTAAAAAAATGCAAAAGTATACATGCAAAGATATCTATTTGCGTTAAGTTAAAAATTAAGAAATTAAAAAATTAAGTTCATGAAAATTGAATTTGCAATATCAAATAGTTTGAGTTAATTTAAGTTAATTTCTTTCTAAGATTTCTTTCTAGATTTTATTATGTACGTATTATTTATTATACACGTATATCAGTAGTATTAACAGTTTCAATAGCGTTATATTAATTTAATAATATTAAAACAAGTATATTAAACAAATATATAAGTATATAATACAAATATATATGTATTATGAGCCAGTTATAACAATAATTATAATATTATTAACATTGTATAAAATTATTAATGGTGCATACGTATGTAATAATTAAAATAAATAATTTTAAAAAATAAATTCACTTTTTACTACTTATTTTTTGTTTATATGTATAATCTTATATCAATAACTTATAATTAGAGCACAAAAAACTGATATTATACTAAAGATATATTTTTTTTTAATTTTTGAAGGTTGACTGTGTATTACATGTTATTAAAATTTTTAATCTCATAGATATTAAAAATATTTTTTACTTACAGAATATCTCTTAACAATTTTATTATCGCACTATAGCACTATTATCTCTGTAAACAAAAATCAAATAAAATGCAAAATTTACTTTTGGAATGTGATAATTATCTATTTTTTGTTCAGTCTTATGGTTCAAATTTGCAGAAGTACCAAATTGCAATAATACAATTGTTAACAGATATTTTGTAAATATAAAATATTTTTAATATCTGCAAGATTAAAAATTTTAAACATTACAACATAACATTACAATATATTACAATACTATTATACCTACAATAAAATTTATATAAATTTCAATAAAGTATAACTTTTTTAATGTAAAAGAACGTAATTTTTAAAATATTTATAGTAATTCTATAAAATTATTTCGTAAATTTACGTTATGATAGTAAATTTCATATTTTGTTTTGCAATTATACAAGTATATAAATTATTATTACACAAAAGGTTTTATACATTTACACATTAAATGTAAATTTAATATATGAAATTATACAAATATATATACAAAATATATTATTACAAATATATATATAAAAATATATTATTATTGTTTTTTAATTAAAAGTTTTTAAATGAAAAATATTTTTAAAATTTTGTAAAAATTATTTATTGAGTCCGTTACAATCAGAGATCGGCAAAAAAGTAATAATAAATTAATATTATTTAATTATTTAATTAATTATTTATCACAGAAAAATATTTTCCGATTACTCGATTAACCAATAATCAAACTCGAAAATTATTTGATTACTTTATCAATCAGTAATCAGAAAATAAAATTTTTGATTACTCGATTAATCGGTAATCAAACTCGAAAATTATTTGATTACTTTGTCAATCGGTAATCAGAAAATAAAATTTTTGATTACTCGATTAATCGGTAATCAAAATCGAAAATTATTTGATTACTTTGTCAATCGGTAATCAGAAAATAAAATTTTTGATTATTCGATTAATCGGTAATCAAACTCGAAAATTATTTGATTACTTTGTCAATCGGTAATCAGAAAATAAAATTTTTGATTACTTGAATAATCGGTAATCAGAAGGAAATAATTTCAATTATTTGATTACTCAATAATCGAGGTCTGTTTCTTGATTATTTTAGTTAATTAATAATCAGCGCAAGGCAGCAATTACGTAGAGAAATAAGGAATAAATTCAACGAAATATTTTTGTAATAAAATTAATTGAATTAATTAGAACTTTTTGTGACTGATAAAGGAATAGTTCAATTAACAAAATAATTTCTCCGTTTTTAATGAACTAATATGTTTAATGTGAATAAAAGTCTGCGTTTAAAAAAAAAAAAAAAAATTTGCAAGATCCAGTGATTGCTTCTCTCAATGCAATATCTAAAGTAAATTAGTGAATGATATATAAAGAAATATATTAAATTGATGAGAATTGACAGAGGCACAATATTAATGTAAGTATATTTTTAGTATAAGTAATTTTTATTTTTTACGTTCTCCCAAAGATACAATTTGCTTTTGACAGTACTCTTTTTTCAAAATTGTCATCTGTCAGCCGATTAAATTTTGCAGCATCAAACATGGTGGCAAAACTGAACATTCTTTCGACTGGAGCCGAAGATGGCAACAGAGTATTATATTTTAAAAATGCCGATTTAATAATTGGGTATGCATGCAAAATTGATATGTCGTTTTTCTGCTCTTGGCAGAAACGTTGAAATTCAATCTCACATGCAGTAACCCCTGTAATATTTTCAACGTTTGATTCAACATTTTCATTGTCGAAATCAAACCCGTCATTACTAATGTCCATCTGATTAATATCTATCAGATTCTGTGATGGAACATTGTAACATGACGCTATTCCATTTTTTTAAACGGTCAATGCGTTATCTCGTGCCGTTTTACTTAGGCATTTCAACCATCTTATTTTAAACTTGGGGTGAGTTGCCGCCGCTACAGCAGCTTGCTTTCCTTCCTCGACAACTTGTAACAAATTCAAAAATCTACAGTGGAAGGAAAAACTATCAAGGTCTATCTTAAATTTACTGAAATACGAACGTAATTAAATTAATTTTTTCCAAATTGATGTTTATAATTAATTTTTGATAATTAAAATTACTTAGTTTTGCTTTCTCGCGTCTGTAACACTCAATATTCTAGGTAATAATTGATGCAATCGATCGTAAATTGTTTTTACCTTCTTTCTAAACTCGTTATTAGTAGATTTATCAATGCTGCGCAATAAATTAGATCTGCGTTGATCATTTTCTGCAATTTATTTTTCGCAGAAATAATTGTTGGTAGCAAGTAGCCAAACTGACATCTACTTCACCCTGAAGAATATCAAGTGCTTCTGCGATTGGCTCAGTGCATTTAACGTACTCCTCTAAGAATCTGTAAAATTAATAACACATTAAGGGGTTAGTGGCAGTCAGTAACTTTGAAAAAATCGATATTTCAATTTTGCCATTTCCTAAAAGTAGCACATTTCAAGAATATTCCCTGAAAGTTTTAAGTTAATTCGATTGAAAGGGGCGGAGTTATAGAGCTGCAACACTTGCTCCTCTAGACTGGTCGGAGGTAGCCCGGCGCCGATGCGGCGCCGGGCTGCTCTCTGCTTTTGTTTATATTTGTTTACAAGTTTATACTTGCATTAGAGTATGATTTTATTCTCACTTCGAGCAGAGCAGTCTTGTAATTTTAAATATTATTTATTTTACGAGTACGCGATGCCACGTTCAAACCAAAAAATTTCTAGAAATAGCCGAAGCTCAGATAGGAATCAAAAATCTCAACCAAAAAAGAGAAAAAACGTATTTAATCCAAAAACGGCGGAGCGCGATCAAAAGGCTTCAAGTGCATCGGCTAAAAAATTGAAAAAACAAGAAGACATTTCCGTGCCAATGGATAATAATAATGATTATAGAATTTTAAATTTCATCACTGTGTTTTCTGCAATTGCTAATGTGGTGAAATGTAAAAGGTGTAACGGAAACGTGAAATTTCAAACAGCAAGTGCACGCGGCCTTGGTTTTAAAATTGCTGTATTGTGTGACAATTGCCCTACACAATACATTGCTTCGTGCCCATTCTTAGGACATTCATATGTAATTAATAGACGTTTCGTATTTGCTCTGAGAATGTTAGGTGTTGGTTTTAAAGGTGCACAAAAGTTTTGTGGATTAATGGATCTGCCGCGTTTTTTAGACAAGAAAACATACCTAATTTTATTGAAGGACATACATAGTGCTTGTGAGACCGCCGCTGGAATTTTTTTGAAAAGAGCCGTAAAAGAAGAAATTACGGAGACTTGCAAGGCTGAAAATGTGGAGGAAACATCAGAATTAACTGTATCCGGCGACGGAACTTGGCATAAACGCGGATATACGTCTTTATATGGTGTTTTTTCAATTATTGGCTATTTTACCGGTAAAGTTGTTGATATAATTGTCAAAAGCAGTTATTGTAAGATGTGTGAATATTGGAAATCTAGAACAAATACTACAGAATTCGAAGAATGGTACAAAACACACAAAGATTTATGTTCTGCAAACCATCAAGGATCTGCAGGAAAGATGGAAGTTGACGGGATCACGGAAATATTCAAACGGTCACAAGAAAAATATGCTGTGAAATATGTTAATTATATAGGCGACGGGGACTCTAAAACGTACAAAGGCATTATAGATGCAGCTCCTTATGGTGAGACTGTGATAAATAAAAAAGAGTGCGTTGGGCATGTCCAGAAACGAATGGGCAGTCGACTAAGAGAGTGTAAGAAAAAAAATAAAGGACTTGGCGGTAAAGGAAAGCTTACCGGAAAAATAATCGATAAACTAAGTGTTTATTACGGTTTAGCCATACGTAGACATTGTGAATCAGTTGAAAAAATGAAAAACGCGATTTGGGCTACGTTTTATCATTACAGCTCAACTGACAAAAGCCCTCAACACAGCAAGTGCCCGGAAGGAGCCGAGTCATGGTGCGAATATCAGCGCGCTAAGGCGACTAACGAACTTGACTCTTACAAACAGAGTTACACGCCGTTACCTGCTGACGTTTTGGAAGCTATCAAGCCCATATATAAAGATCTGAGTAAAGATAAATTACTTAAAAGATGCATCGGAGGATTCACGCAAAACAATAACGAAAGTTTGAATCAAATAGTATGGAAAATAGCTCCAAAAACGTTATCTGCCAGCTTAATGATCGTCGAAATCGCGGGATACATTGCTACCTGTACATTTAATGAAGGCATGAAAGGGATTCTAACAATAATGAATACTATAGGAATTAGTTGCGGCCCTAACGCGCATAATTATGCGGAAAAAGAGGATGCTGCTCGCATACAGCTCAGTAACAAGCGCGCGCATGAGAACACTCGAGAGGGAAGAATGCTCCGCCGCCAACGACAGATCGACATTTTAGAAGCGGCTGTGTCAGCAGAAGGTGTTCTCTATGGCCCTGGAATAGACGACTCAGTGTAAGTTAAAAAAAATTTTTTAATTCAGCCAAATTCAAACTTGAAACTTTAAATGCGTTTTTCTCGAAACGGCATTTTTCAAATCGGTGAGCAAGATTGCTGAAAAACGGTTCAGCTTATTGCTCTGAAATTTTAAAGACTTTTTTTGCACATAATTGCGGGGTCCCTGATCAAAGGATTTTTTTTTTCCTTATATACTTTTTTTTATTCTGAAAATAAACACTTTTTTTTCTTAGGTAAAAATAGATTTTTCACTTTCAATGTCCGCCATTTTGTTTCTAATTAACTTTTTTCAAAATCCTTCGATCAGGGACCCGCAAAACTAATATATTTTCTAAATCCGTCCGTATTTTTGCTTTCAGATGATCCAGTCCCGAGAAATCTTGCTCACCGCAAGCCACCCTTTTTTAAAAGGCCGTCCACGTTATCGGCTGTTATGTCCAAAAAAAGGAATATTTTTACTTGAAAATTTTTCTGAACATTTATTAAAAGTTATCCTATAATATATTTAAATTTGTTTCGTTAAAAGTTTTAATAAATTTCCAAAAAAAATCGCTAAAAAATGCTTTTTTTAGCCTGCTGACTGCCACTAACTCCTTAACAAATCAGTTGAAAAATTTTCATTTTGCATGTTTTCCAAATTGTGTATATTACATAAAATCGTTCGATGTTAAAGGATTTGCAATATCCATTTGAACATTCAGGATCAGAAGGTTGTCTTTCAACTTTATAAGTTGTTTGAAGCAGTCGAACAACGAATTCCATCGCGTAGCAACGGGTCGTTTCAGTGCTTCTCCCAAAGTTTCGACCACGATCTCATATTTTTTTGGAGATCTCGTCAAGTTCCACAAACTCGTGCATTTCTTTATTACATCGTCGTACAATAATTTCATATTTTCGTGCAAATTGATACTATTTAAAATATCAGTTGTTGCAGCTAAATGCAGAGTGTGGCTAGCACATCTTTGATGAGGAGGTAATAACGGAGAAACATTCCTTCAAAAGATACTATTTCTGCAGATTCATGTTCATTTTGATCTTGTTCTTCGTATGCTTCGATGGAGTCTACAACATCCATATTATCATTAGCTCCCGTACATTATTCATTTATCTATTTAAAGATCGATTTGTTTACACATTTATCTATCAATGTCTCCATTGTTTGGATTTAAAAGTATTGTTAAAAAAAATTCTTAGACGTCGACTCACCTTCATGAAACAAAGAATCATCTAAATAAACTCCAAATTTTTTGAAAGCCTTGACAAAGTTGGAACCATTGTCTGTGACAGTAGCTACCAACTTTTCACCAGTTATATTGTATTTTGAATGAATTTCATTCAAAATAATGGCGATTCGATCATGTGTGTGACTTCCGGGGAATCGTTTGCAGGCAATGGCATATGATATCCTTTTGAAAGATTGTTCATCAATCTAAATGAAAGCATATATAAGTTCCAAATTTAATGACCACTGTTACAAGTTTCAAGTATACATTGATTAATAATATTAATTCTTTAATAATTACCCAATGAACAGTCACACCAATGAATCGACGACTGCGGCTACTCCAGATATCTGCTGTCGTACACACATATTTGGCGTTTGAAATCTCGCTCTTTATATTTTTCATTTTTTTTTTTCGTATGACTCCTCAATTCTACGCAGTAATGTTCGGGCAGATAAATGATGCAGTTGTTTGCCATCTTTACGAATATTCATATCTGTAATGCACATTTATAGTTCAAAATTCACTATCTATGTAGGAAACGTGATTACAGAATTCGAATTTCACATTTCTGTCATAAAGTATTTCGAATTCTGAAATTGACCATACAAGATTGTATTCTTTATATTTAATTGAATTAGATCAGAATTACCATCGAAAATTTTCCTGAATGACGCTAATTCTACTGTATTATACGGTACAAAACTATGTAAAATAAAGTTTGTAACGTTATCTTCGAATTCTTTTTGGGAAAAATCACAGTAGGTTCTTCGCTTCTTATTATCCTGAGAACTTTGAAGGCGTTGTCTTTTAGCAAAGCAGTAATTTTCAAATTCCGTCAATTTTTGACTATGTACTCTCTGAAAACAGTTTAATATGAGAAGCATTTATTACGTGTTATATTCTTTAAGGACAAAGAGACACAAGTGACACTCGGGCTTCTAGGAACGAGTGCTCGCGTCAGTGATATAATAGATTAACAATTCTTAAATTAGTTTTGTAATGTAATTCCCGAAAGGTGGCCTCGGTTAATGACCTTCCTAAAAAGATTATTATTGGTCTTTCGACACACAACATAATTTTTCATTAATAATAGTAAGATAATAAGGATGAATGTAATTAAAATAATTAGTTCAAAGCATCTTACCTTCAAATGAGTTTTAAAATTAGATGAGGAGTTTAAAGTTCCACTTATGACAGAATGTTTATTGAAATCTACTTTACACATCTGGCATATGCCGTAAACTTTCCCAGTAGAGGTCGATTTTGATAAATCGGGAACAAACCATGTACCATCTAAATATGACCGTTTATTGTATTCTTCTTCCAAACTATCTCTCTCTATGGATCCTTCAGATGTAGTTTTTATTATATTTTCAAAACTCGTAGAAGCCATCTCCGTTTCACAACTATTAGAAACGATGGACATTCTTGAATTTTCACTATCGTCATTCATATTAGATGAACTATTGTCATCGAATGATGCCATATTCTGCCATGTGACAATCACGTGAATTTGTATACACCTATTCACTCTTACTCAGTGTTTTGGAGACACATCGCTTTGAACGTATCACTTTTTTTTGCAATAACTACTGCTGCTAAGCCTTTCGGCTTAGTCGCTCTAAGACAGCTATCAGTAGCACTAGTAGCTATCAGTAGCAGTAGTATTGTGTGTTTAGTTCTGATAAATATTTTTAGATATTTGTTAGATATTTTTTTACGATTTTTGTGTCAATTTTTAGTTCGACAAGTACATAAGTAGTATAGCTATGTTGGTTCTAACCCATGGGATCTGAGGGGGAAGGGGTAATGACGTCATCGTTTTGTAGGAGAGGGGGTAATTTCGGAGTGGAGGGGATGACGAGGGAGGTGAGGGGGAGAGGGGAAGGTATCGGATTACATCAATTCCTGGAAGAGATAAGGATTCCTGGAAGAGATAAGATAAGAATTGTTTATATAAACATGAGTCATATAGAGATAAGGATTGTTTATACAAAGGGTATCGGATTACACTGCGTCAGCACTTTTGGAGTGGAGGGAGTAACGAGGGAGGTGAGGGGAAGGTATCGGATTACATCAATTCCTGGAAAAGATAAGATAAGGATTGTTTATATAAGCATGAGTCATAGAGAGATAAGGATTGTTTATACAAAAATGATTTATAGTTCCGAGAATTGTTTATATCCTTTGCAGGCACGTGCAGGTTTTTTCTACGCATCAAAGTAGAGCGCCTGTTTGAATTACATCATCGCTATTTTTAGAAAATACAATGGAGAGGGTGATAAGGATTGTTTACACAAGTTTTAGGCGCCATGTTGCCAGATTTCAATTTGTGTGACATCATCGCTATTTTTAGATCATAGGCCCTTAGGCAGCCACTTTTAGGCGCCATGTTGCCAGATTTCAATTTGCGTGACATTATCGATATTTTTAATTAGTGTCGTGTACAACAAGCGGGTATATAAAGCAAGTGAGAAAAATATGAATCTTCAAAGGCAATCGCAATGGAGAAGGAGCGCGATCTTACCGTACTAGCAGTGAACATCAAAACGTTGGGAGAGTTTCTCCCATGGGACTACGAGTGCGACTAGTACCTCGATTCTCTGAGGGAAAAATGTCGCAAGAGACAACGAACCGGAGTAGTGAACTCTCTGGTGGCGCAAATTGTGCGTCTGGAGGGTGTGAGGAAGATCATTCAAGAGCGTTTTGTGCCCATCGGTGCTGGATACGGCGGATACGAGAAGAAGAGCTACACGTGGAAGGAGATCGAGACGGCGTTTAGGAACCGTGTGTTGACGGGTGCGGTTGTCAATCACGAATACATCGATCCTCGTGAATTTTTGGAAGAAATAAGAAATACCGTCATCGAACGGATCCAGGGCGTCATGGTGGAACACAACAGCGTCAAGATTAACACCGCGTTCAACGGGGAATTCATCGCGGGCGACAAGACTGCCGTGAAGACCATCGCCACAAAGAATCAAGAGATATATCCAACATCTGATCTAAACGAGTGGTACACGAAGCATGTGGTTGACGTCATACAGGCATTTCTGAAGGAGTTTCAGGAACGTGATAGCGGATGGGCGTTGTCACGTATCCTGAACCTAACAATCAACGTCAACAAGTTGAATCCTCTACGCGCGGGATGCCACATCGAGTTACCGCGGAAAGTTATGTTAAAAAGGGCAGTGGTCAACGTGAAATCAAACAATAATGCGTGCTTTGCGTGGGCAGTGGTAGCAGCTTTACATCCAGCGGAAAAGTACCCGGAAAGAGTATCGCAGTACCCGCACTATTCAACGGTGCTGAATCTGTGCGACATCGAGTTCCCCGTGACGCTGCCACAAATATCAAAGTTTGAGAAAATGAACGCCATCTCCGTCAACGTCTTCATCACCGAAGACTCCAAAATCATCCCTCTGCGTCTCACTGATGATAAAAAAGAGAAGCACGTCAACCTGCTCTACGTGCGTAAAAACAACGATGCACACTTTGTGTGCATAAAGAACCTGCCGCGGTTGGTGAACTCACAACTGAGCAAGAACAGAAATAAAAAGTACATTTGCGATCGGTGAGTGTAAAAACATATTTATAGAATAATTCGAAACTTTATTAATCATACAAATTATTACAGGTGTCTACACTACTTTTATACACAGGAGAAATTATCGGCGCACAGCATCGACTGCGGGAAAATGAACGACTGCGCCGTCGTTCTCCCCAGCGAGGACGACAAGTGGCTGACGTTCAACAACTACAACAGGAAGGAGCGGGTTCCGTTTGTAGTGTACGCCGATCTCGAATGTACGCTCAAGAAAAAGGAGGATCAGGACGGTACTACTTACGCCTACCAACATCACAGAGCCTTTAGCGTAGGATATTATGTAAGTTGCGCTTACGATAATTCGCTCTCTAGTTTTAAGTTATATCGCGGTGAGGATTGCGTGACGTGGTTCGTCAACAAACTCCACGATTTGGCGCACCGTGTGAAAACGATTCTCACCACCGTCGTCCCCATGGCGGATCTTACGCGGGAGGAATCGGAAAAATTCCGTAGCACCGCGACGTGCCACGTGTGCGAGAAACCATTTACACCGGATGATACGCGGGTGCGCGATCATTGTCATCTCACCGGGCGTTACCGCGGTGCCGCGCACTCATCGTGCAATTTAAATTACAATGACTCCCACGTTATCCCGGTAATATTTCACAATTTATCCGGTTACGACGCGCATTTTATAATCAAAGACGTTGCCAATGCTTTCGAAGGCAGCGTCAAATTGTTACCGCTGACGAAAGAACGTTACATATCATTCACTAAAAACGTTAAAGATACGGAGGATGAAAATTCCAAAATTTGCGTGAAATTACGATTTATCGATTCGTTTAGATTTCTCAGTACAAGTCTTGAAAAATTAGCATCTTATCTGACAACGGACGAATTAAAAATTACACGATCGGAATTCAATCATTTATCCGCGAAACATTTCAATTTGCTTACTCGGAAAGGTGTGTTTCCCTACGAGTATGTCGACAGCGTCGACAAGCTCCGGGACACAAGCCTACCATCGCGCGAATCGTTTTACAGCTCGCTCACCGGAGAAACGGTATCCGAGAGCAATTACGCGCACGCGACAAACGTCTGGCAAATTTTTTCGATCGAAACTCTTGAACAGTACAGCGATTTGTATTTGAAAACAGACGTTCTTTTGTTGGCGGATATTTTCGAAAATTTCCGAAACACGTGTATAAAGAGTTACGGTTTAGATCCCGCTCAGTATTACACATTACCGGGGTACACGTGGGACGCTATGTTGAAATACACGGGCATCAAGTTCGAGTTGCTCACAGACATCGATATGGTACTGTTTGTCGAGCGCGGTATATGCGGCGGTCTCAGCCAATGCTCCAACCGATACGCCGCCGCCAACAACAAATACATGCCATCGTACGATCCATCGGAACCGTCATCGTACCTAATGTACTATGATGTAAACAACTTGTACGGCTGGGCAATGTGTCAACCGTTGCCCTATGCCAAATTTCGATGGGTCGATGATGTCGCGAGCTTTGCCGTAATGTCCGTTGCATCCGATTCGGCTACCGGTTATGTGCTGGAAGTCGATCTCGAGTATCCGGTGAATCTTCACGACGCGCACACCGACCTGCCGTTCTGCCCGACGCGCGATAATCTGCCCGGCAAGCGGGAGATCAAGTTACTCGCAACGCTGTACGATAAGCAGCGTTATGTCATTCACTACCGTAATCTGCAGCAATGCGTGCTACATGATCTGCGAATTGCAAAGATTCACCGCGTACTGCAATTCGCGCAATCTCCATGGCTTCGAGGATACATCGAACTAAATACGCAGTTTCGGACACTCGCGAGTAATGAATTCGAGAAAAATTTATACAAATTGATGAACAACGCGGTTTTCGGCAAAACCATGGAGAATGTGCGAAATCATACGGATGTACGGCTCGTTACACAGTGGGAGGGTTGGTACGGAGCGGAGGCTATGATCGCCAAACCGAATTTTCACAGCCGAAGCGTGTTCTCGGAGAATCTAGTCGCCGTAGAGTTGCGAAAACTCGAAGTGAAATTCGACAAGCCGATCTACGTGGGTATGTGTATCCTCGACATATCCAAGACCTGCTTGTACGAGTTTCAATACGAGTACATGGCGCCTCTCTACCGCGACAATTGTAAAATTTGTAACGTTGCGTATTTTTACGCCTCACGGGCGGTGCGTAATAATGCGGAATTTTCGACGGTGTGCGGATTTTTTCGATGCGGAATTACGACGGTGTGTAGTTAGCGAAGTGGATTTTTACGACGCAGAATAACTCGTCGGTTTGCCAGAATTCGTTCGTGTGGTTTATCGGGAGACTCCAAATTAAATATATTTTAAAGAAAAAAAAAAATATTTATTCAATAGAGCGTGTAAAAAGAAAACATTTATAATTGAGTACATAAGTAGTCGGTTAATACTATCTAATATCTTAATGGTATAGACGGATACAACTATCGGAAGTAAATAAGTAATCGGTTGGACGAGTAAATGTTGCGACGGTACATGTGTATAATTCTAATTGCGAACGAATGAATAATGAACGGAAAATAAACGGCGTAAATCGTTGGTGCGCTTTTGGCTGAATTATAAACAAATTAAATTATTTAATCGGTCGGTTTCGTACGGTACGGAACAAAGTAATAAAAAATAAGTGATACCGCGTATATCCGAGCCTTGCTGAGTCGACGACGGTTGCCGGTACGCTGTGTCCTAAGACAGTGAGAGACTTCTCTCGTGCAAGGGGTATCGGAAGTCGAACGCCGGGAACACCCGACCGAGGCAGAGAACACCCTGCCCCTAGAACGACGGAGAGTCGGAAGTCGAACGCCGAGACACCCAGCCGAGGCAGAGAACGCCCTGCCCCTAGAACGACGGAGAGTCGGAAGTCGAACGCCGAGACACCCGGCCGAGGCAGAGAACGCCCTGCCCCTAGAACGACGGAGAGTCGGAAGTCGAACGCCGAGACACCCGGCCGAGGCAGAGAACGCCCTGCCCCTAGAACGACGGAGAGTCGAAAGTCGAACGCCGAGACACCCGGCCGAGGCAGAGAACGCCCTGCCCCTAGAACGACTATCGGGATGGGAGCGAGTACGACCGGAGCTTCAGAGTGCGCCCTGAGGCTTGTCCGAGTCGTACTCGGGGAATGGGTCTCGAACGGTTCCGCGAGCCGGCTTTTATACCGGTCGCGCTACCCCCACTTGGGGTGCTACCCTACCCGGCAGCTACCCCTTCTCGAGCTTTTACCCTCGAGTTGGGGGATCGGAATGCGGCCCTAAATGGGGGTGCTCACGTGGAGCCCGCGTGATGCTTTAGTAACAGCGCCTGCTGTTACAAATTTTGTATACCGATACCGACAGTCTGATATACTTTCTACAATGCGAGGACGTATATCACGATATGAAACGCGATATATCCAAATTCGACACGAGCGATTACTCCGAGGACGTTTACGGTATACCGCGCGCCAACAAGAAAGTACCCGGTCTGATGAAAGATGAGAATAACGGCGCGATCATGACGGAATTTGTCGGACTGAGAGCGAAGATGTACGCGTTGAGAGTCACCGGACAAAAAGATACAAAAAAGGTGAAAGGTGTAAAAAAGAGTAGTCGCTAGAACGATAACGTTCAACGATTACACTCGGTGTCTCAACGACGAAATCGAGCTGACGCGGCGTCAATCGTGCATCCGCTCAAAGATGCACGAGGTGTACACCGTGTCGGAGTCGAAGCTCGCTCTCAGTCCGTACGACGATAAGCGGCACGTCGTATCCGGTTCCACCGACACTCTACCATGGGGACATCGCAAGATACAATTGTAAATAATGCTTAGTAATTTATATAGTTTAATATTTTATGTATTATTATCATTGTTAGTTTTAAATGTATATATTGTAACATGTTGTAGTAATAAAGAACATCATTGTATATAAATGTATAATAGTTTATTATAATGCAATGTAAAATATACATAGTTTATTACAATACATCATCTTTATTTATCCAAGAATTATGCGAATTGTCGAATCCCAACCACTTTACAAACACCTTATTGTCCTTTCGGCGCAACACCTTCTCCACAAGATAAACGTGATAAACATCAGATTGTGCGGTCTTGAACAATTCGTACTCGTAAAAGCCTCCCGTGACCGGATCTCCGCGATAATCTTTAATCAGATACGTCACGGGATTGGTACGTTGCACCGTGGCGATCTTAAACACCGTTGGCGTCGACCAATTCGGCGTGTATCCTTTCTCGAATACAGTTTTGAATTTGCTCACGCGCACCGAATCACCCATCCTGAATTTCGCCGGCGCGGCAATTTTTATATTACTGTACACGGTGCTCAAGAGACCCTTTGCGATCTCGGGAGTGACATCGATCGGACGCATACCGATCGTACGATGTTTACGACCGTTGTATTCCGAGACCAATCGCGGTAAATCGTCGATCCACCTGTACGATCCCGTGAGCGTAAAAAACTTCCACATTTCGTTCTTTAACGTGCGATTGAATCGTTCCACCACCGAAGCCTTCATAACCGAGTATGTCGAATAATGATTGATGCCGTGTTTCTTGACAAGATTTTGGAAATCTCTGTTGTAAAATTCTTTTCCATGGTCGGTCTGCAAGTTTTTTGGAATTCTCTCCCTAAATATCGTGGAAAATGCTTTGAACGTTTCAATTCCACCTTTGGTCTTTAAGGGCATGGCCCACGCGTACTTGCTCAACACATCGATAACGGTTAGAATGTAGTTGCAGCCGCCGTTGGATCGCGAGTACGGTCTCATCTCGACAATGTCAGCCTGCCACAAATCGCCGTATCCTTTCACGACGACTGGTCGACGCGTAAAGTTTCTTCTCGCTGGTGCGTGGAGCTCGTCCACGAGCGATCTCCTCTCCAGGCTCACCGCTTTTTTCTTGCTCATTGCGATTCGTTCTGTTTCTTCTTCATCGCCTCATCGTAGTATTCGATGAAATTTTTTCTCACAGCTCTACGAAGATTGTGAATCTCTCGCTCGACAAGACTCTTCGTCTCTTGCTCGCGATCGACGAGTTTTCCATCGAGTCGCGCTACACTCTCGTCGAGGAGACCTCTCAGATCGTGAATCTGTCGTTCCAACGCCACGTATCTGGTCTCGATGTAGTCGTCGTGGTCTTTCTTCCAGGTCCGCTCGGTATTCTCCGAATCTTCGAGTCTCGAAAGTACTTCTCGCTTAAAATTTTCATAGAGCATACGATTTCGATTCTCACGATCGCTCATAAGCTTGAGGTGATGATCCAGATGCAGCTTGTTGACGGCGTCGGTGTCCGCTTCAGGGTCGGCGAGATGTCTGATCACGCGCGACTTGGCGTTGAAAACCTCACCATCCTTGCAGAGACAATTCTCGCGCACGTAATTCTTCGAGACTCCGCCGCTCTGTCTCGTCACCCTGGCGCTTCCTCCTCCTAGCTGTAGTCCGAATTTGTTGATAGACATGCCTGTAGCATCGCACGAGCAATACTGGCTACAGCGATGACAACGACGATCAATTTATAATCAGACCAACTTCGCGCAGTTCCTCGATAATCGAGAGAAACTCGTTGTCGTGCGCGTTGTTTCCCGCCTGACGGGAGGCGTCCAGCAATCGAAGGCGATCCACCAATTCGTTCGGATCATCCCAGTGCACGTAATCGACCGCGTTGTCGGTCACAGTCATGGTCTGTGGTACGTTACACTTGGGTAACGTGTGACCCGCACCTCTCTTGTCGAGATGTGCAACACCTCCACCTTTCTTAGATATCAGAGGTGTGATGATATGTTTGTGTTTGTATCCTTTGTTTCCCAAAATAGGTAAATGCGCGTTATGTGAGCGCCTGTGAGCGTTAGTAGCGAGTAGTATGCTCTTGTACTTATGTTTGTCAGCCTCCGTACACAGCGTTTCGTCGGGAAGTCTTTTGAATATTAATTCAAACAGGCCGGGCGTGCCAGCGTATTTCACACCGTCCACAATCAAATTGTCGTCTCGATCGATGTCGAAGGCCTTGTCTCCGAGAAACGTTCCCGCATCGTTAAAGTATACGCCGTACACGTTGTCGATCCCTCTCTTCTTGTCACCGCTCAAGAGCTCCCCGATGTACTCTTGACCCAGCGGACCCATTTGGCCGTACAGCGCTTCCCGACCATCGGACGTTTGCATCGTCTGTCTCACGGATGTCGCGAAAGACGGGTCCGTGGTTTCGAACACGTTTTCGATCGGTAAATTTATCGGCGATTCAAACGCCAATTTTTGCGGCTGGAACGGCGTCGAGGCTTGTATCGGTGTCGTCAACGGGGTACGCTTGATTTTCTTCTTCTTCTTCTCGAAGCTTGACCGCTTTCGTTTGATATCCGGTTCGTCTGTAATCTCGAGATCGTCAACCGAATCATCGTCACTCTTGATGTTCTCGACGATTCGTTTCAACGGCTCTACGATCGGTTTCAACCGTTTCTCCAATTGCACCTCTTGCTCCACTCTACCCGTCTTCAACGTGCGATGCTTCTTGCGAATCGACTCGCTCGTACGAGCGATTTCCTTCGCGATCTTCTCCCTTTCGTCGATATCTTTCGTGTCGAGCGTCATCGTCAACGTCTCGAGAACAACTAACCATTCCGCGGTACCGCAAACTCGTTAAAACCACGTCTGTATCGTCCATCGTTAATCGTACTATCCTTGTCTATCACTAAAAATCCGTACTTGTGCTGCCAACATGCGTGACACAATGTACCGAAATCTTCGTACGTCATGTCCGTATTCACATGATCGTTGTAGACATGCTTAAGGTTTGTTCCATTCTGCTTGAATATTACGAGTAAATTCGCGTTGTCGCGCACGAGATGTTTCGGTATTTTTGCATACGTTTGGCACAGATAAAAACAATCGACCTTCGAATGTCGACCCATAGCAAAGTACTCGCGTATCGCATTCTGCTTGTCGCACGCTATATCGTCGAAGACGAATACGGAATTCGGTAACGCCTCGTTGTGCGGTACAATTGTGTTATTGTCCGAGAATGTAAAGTAGCCGATTTCATCGATCGATCCGAGCAATCTTTCGAGATACCGATACTTTGGTTGATTCAACGATTTCGAGTACACGTACACGTTTTCGAAACGTACACCGTTCGGACTTTCCAGCAGACTAATCATTACATTGGTTTTACCGCAATTCGAGGGACCGCAAATGATACCGCGTATCGTGTTTGGCAGCATTTTACCATGTCTGCACGCCTTCTCACACACCCCTTGCGTCTTATCATCCATGTTTTTCACACGGATCGTGTACGGTTGTTGTACAAATTTCATTTTTTACCAGACTCTTTCTCATCCTTGTTATTACGCGACGAGTGCGCAGCATCGGTTGTTGGAAAGAGCGGTGCTCGGATATTTGTCGCTAGATCTAAAATATCTCTATTTCCATACATGATTCGGACATTATTATCCTAAAAAAAAAAAATATTGTTTCAAACACACAATTAGCAATACACGTTTGCGACATTCACCTCCTTCCGTCCCTTCTTATTATCCCGGTTATTCATTGTACTTTGTTGGCCGACAAACTTTGATATTCTACTAATTAATGATCGATACGCGCCTCCTATTTATAGGTGAGCGCTGTTGAAACACACCTCAGTTGGAAATGTGATTTACACGCGATACGTTAGAATTCGCGTTCTATGAAACGATACAAGGATGCCGGTTTACTGAACAGTGTGATAAATCGACTACCGTTGGAGCTGCACATACCCGGCTACCAATTTTGCGGGCCGGGGACTCGTCTGCGGAAACGACTCGCGCGAGGGGATCGAGGTATCAATCCGTTGGACGCGGCGTGCCGCGATCACGACATCGCGTACTCGCAAGACCGCGAATCAGCGGACCGCCACGCAGCCGATCGCGTTCTCGCCGATAAAGCGCGGGTGCGGATCACCGCTGCGGACGCGACTCTCGGTGAGAGGGCCGCTGCTACCGCCGTATGGGCTGCTATGAAAGCAAAGACGAAATTGGGGATGGGTATGACAAAGGGAAAGAAGAAGAAGACCAAGAGGAGAACGCTTCCGGCGGCGAAACACGGTGGTATGTTACCGTTATTATTGCTCTTGGGAGTCATCGGTTCGCTTGCCGGTGGAGCGGCGGGTGTTGCAAAGGCGATGAACGACTCTAAGGCCGCGCGATGACAACTCGAAGAGACGAAACGTCACAATAAAACAATGGAAGGACGGGGGATTTATCTCGCTCCGTACAAGCGGGGCAAAGGATTGAAGAAAAAAAAAAAAAAAAAAAAAAACGTCGAAAAAACGATAGAGATGCCCGCGGGTGCCACTACCAATCTACAATTGTTACAAATAGCGAAGCGTATGCGAATACCGTATTTCCGAGGTGCCTACATGCGTAACGCTTTACCCGACAAGATACATAAAAATGAGAGCGGTATCGTGAATTTGGACGATGTCGACGGGCCGGGCACGCATTGGGTGGCGTACGCCAAGAGAGGCGATCGCGCCGTATACTTTGACAGTTTTGGCAATTTGCAACCGTCGAAGGAGATTACACGCTACCTCGGAGGCACCGATACAACGATAACGTACAATCGCACAGTCTACCAGACGTACAATCAAACGATCTGCGGACAATTGTGCCTCCTGTTCCTCCAGAAAATAGATATAAAAATCGATCCGCCATCGATCGACATCAGTCGTCGATGGAATCTCGGCAATGTCGCTGACGCTCACTCTAAGCGGTAAAAGCAGCGTTCTCACGGTGGATTATTTTCCACCGATAGACTTGAGCGATGGGGACTACGAGCTCGGCCTAACCACGATGGAGACCTACAACACGATTCCGAACGTGACGGTAGCGAACAATAAATTTTATTTCGACGACAATGACGAAGAAATTACAATTCCCGAAGGATCGTACGAATTGGACGCCATTGCTTCTTATCTGAAACGTGCGATACTGCAAAAACGAGGAAAAAGTGAAGAGCAAGATTATCCATTGTCACTTTGTCCCAACCTTAATACCATGAAGAGTGAAATCATGTGCGCTTTTCGAATAAATTTCATCAAACCGAATACCATCGGACCGCTGTTTGGATTTTCGACGAGTCGTATACTGGAACCGAGAAAGTTGCACGAATCAGATTCCTCGGTAAACATCGTCAACGTAAACATTATTCGAGTGGAATGC
This sequence comes from Linepithema humile, assembly GCF_040581485.1. Classification (NCBI taxonomy): domain Eukaryota; kingdom Metazoa; phylum Arthropoda; class Insecta; order Hymenoptera; family Formicidae; genus Linepithema; species Linepithema humile. The sequence continues at coordinate 12,083,115 of NC_090134.1, read as the reverse complement.
AGCATAACCACGGGTGCGTACGCCAACGACAGGTCGGTGCACACGATACACGAATTTTCACCGAACGTGCCTCCGGGATATAAAGTCTCGGAAACAACCGGCGCAAATCATTTACCTTCCGGTCATCGCGAGGAGCGTTACCGATATCACCTTGCGTGTGGTGGATCAAGACGGACAATTGATCGATTTTCGCGGAGAGATTACCATCAGACTGCACTTGCGGCGACGTGGTGCGAGGAAATGCTCGTGTTGAACGAACAGCGAGTGATTGAGAGAACAACGAAAATTGGGAAAACATCACCATTCAAGAGGCTCAGTACGACGAACGTAAACTTTTTAAAATCGTTGGGATTCGTTGTGAGAAACGTTTAAAGAGATGGATATACTCGACATCGCTGACGAGCCCGTCTTCGACGAGCGTATCGTGAAATATGAGATGCACACGTACAACCCGTACGCTAACACGACGTTGGGACACAGCGATGAGATACGAATACCTATACAGCAACAGGATTTGTACACGTTGCCATGAGAGTTTTCTCTACGTTGAAGGAAAACTCGTTATGAATCCTACCGGTGAGAATAGAGATAACGTGTGTATAATGGGAAATAATTGTGTCGCGTTCATGTTTGATGAAATGCGATACGAGCTCGACGGAGTTAAAATCGATCGTAACAGAAACGTTGGAATAACGAGCACGATCAAAAACTATGTATCGTTGACGACGGAGAAGAGCAAGACGCTGAAATACGCATCGTGGAATCCGGATGGAAATCCGTTGCTCGATAGAAACTTTAATTTTTGCGTTCCGCTCAATACTCTTTTAGGATTCTGCGAGGACTACAAACGGATTGTAATCAACGCTCGTCACGAACTTGTATTGATACGATCGCGCAACGATAACAATTGTCTCGTAGGACGAGCCGGTGCGAATCCAACGATCGAACTACTCAAGATACAGTGGCGAATGCCGCACGTATCTCTGAGCGAAGTCAACAAGCTGTCTCTTCTTCGAACTTTGGAAAGCGGACGATATCTGAGCGTGTGCTTCCGTTCGTGGGATCTGTACGAGTTTCCTCTGCTGCAGAATACAACGAAGCATTCCTGGACGGTCAAAGCCGCGACGCAATTGGAAAAACCGCGATACGTAATCTTCGCTCTCCAGACCGGTCGAAAAAACGTACTGTCTGAAAACGCTACGCAATTTGACGCATGTAAACTCACCAATGTGAGACTGCATCTGAATTCAGATTTTTGTCCGTACGACGACATGAATTTGGATTTCGACAAGAGTCGATACGCTATACTGTACAATATGTATGCGCGTTTCCGCAAAGCCTATTACGGACAGGACGATACGTATTTGGACATCGATGAATTCTTGAAAGCCGGTCCGTTTGTAGTCATAGATTGTTCACGACAAAACGACTCTGTCAAGAGCGCCACCGTTGACGTGCGAATAGAATTTGATTGTAAGGAAAATATACCGGCCAACACCACCGCCTATTGTCTCATTATACACGATCGATTGGTCGAATATAATCCACTGAACAACATTGTGCGCAGACTCGTGTGAAAAGTTATAAATTAGACGTGTGCGAATGGGAACGTCAGTTTTCCGACGATTGACGACGATGTCTAACGTACCAATTTTTGTCGATCTGCAAGGTTACACGTTCAACAACATTTTTATTGTGAAAGAAGCAACGGTATTTCGAGATGGCGAAACGCTGTCTCATTACGTATTTCGTGAACACGTACCGTGGTATCTGTTGACGAAATCGGAAAAATCGCTGGCGTGTTGGTTACGGATACACCACCACGGCTTCCGTTGGGAAGATGGACACGTCTCGTACAGTCAGATGAAAAGCCTTATCAACAATGCCATTAGTACGGAACCGCCTCTGATATACGTGAAAGGACTCGAGAAGAAAAAGTGGCTGTGCGAGATTTTGGAAGATGATGTAGAGATCGAAACGATCGATGTGGATTACGAAGATATTGCACGCCTGACGAACTTAGATGTAATCGGAACCTTGCGTTGTGGGTATCACACGAGACATTGCGCTATGCGGAATGTTTGCAAATTGTACAAGTGGTGGTTTGAGCGTAACAAACGTGTAAAACAACTATGATTTATTCTAATAAAATGATGTATATCACACTCGTATGACTTTTATTCCACCTTTTACCGATCACATAATCCACCATGTAATATGACCTAACGCTTATCTCGTACATCTATCGAACGTCTATTGTACGTCTTTGAACGTCAATCGAACTACTTTTAACATCTATTGAACGTCTATCGTACGCCTCTCGTACATCTATTGTACGTCTTTGAACGTCTTTGAACGTCTTTGAACGTCTCTCGTACGTCTATCGAACGTCTATTGTACGTCTTTGAATGTCTCTCGTACGTCTATCGAACATCTATTGTACGTCTTTGAACGTCTCTCGTACGTCTATCGAACGTCTATCGTACATCTATTGTACGTCTTTGAACGTCTCTTGTACGTCTATCGAACGTCTATTGTACGTCTTTGAACGTCTCTCGTACGTCTATCGAACGTCTATTGTACGTCTTTGAATGTCTATCGAACGTCTTTTAACGTTTATTACTACAGCGAAATTGACGTTTTTGCGTCGAGCTGTATATAAGGTGTGCGGAAGAGAGTAATTTATCAGTTCAAAATGTGCACGCGGTGGAGAAAAAAAAAAGTATAGAAAATGGAGCGTGATCAGAATAGAAAAAATTCCGAATACGAGAAGTGTAAGGATTGCGGAGTGTACCACAAGCCGATAGCTGTGGTCGAGCCTCGTCCGAGGACGACTCAAGCACCTCCCGTCCCCCCTCGTAATCGTGAAAGGCGTTAGAGGCTCAGTTGAAACAATTTTTAACATTTATCATACATTAATTTAACTTTTCATGAGTGTAAGGCATCCTTGTGAGATAAGTATTCACGTGTGTCATACGTATCTTTTGTTTTTGCTGTAGTAGTTTGTAAATAATAGTAATACAACCTCGTGAGAGAAATATTCACGGGTATCAAACTCATTATATGGAGTCGCTTTGATATCTCTTGTACGATTTGTTTATGCCGCGGTGGTTTGTAAATAATAGTAATACATCCTCGTGAGAGAAGAATTTCATAGGTGTCAAACTCATTATATGGAGTCGCTATGATATTATGAGATTTGTTTATGCCGCGGTAGTTTATACTACATCTATCAAACACCTATCGACTGATATTCGGTTACTCGGGAGAAGAATTATGTTTCAAAATTATAAATTTGGAGTATGTTTGAAAAGATAACCCCCGTAGAGCGGTCACATAGATTTGCACCACATCTAAGGGACGTACTATAAAAATGCGTCGGAGGTTGAGACCGTCACACGTCTCCTACAGTTCACGAGTTTGTGAGTAACAGTTTGATTTAAAAAAAAAAAAAAAAAAAAAATGGCACAATTATATACAATTGAAATACATGAGATCGAGCAGTTGATGAGGGCTGTGATGGACCGGATCGCCGTCCTGCACGGTGCGGTGTATCATTTTGAAGAGGCGACGAGAAATGTGCAGCAACAACACGTGCTGCACAATTTTCGAATTGAATATGATGTGCATGGGCGTGAAAACGGGGTGATACTGACATCGCTGTAAGTATTGCTATTTGATATTACATATGATAGATTTAATCTTCATCCTATATTATTTTGTTTTTATTTTGCTTACAGGCAGGATATACGGGTAAACTTGCTATCGGTGTACCGCTCATTGGACATTTTGACAACACAATTCCAACAAATGGAAAGCGATGTGGCGCGCACCGCTGATGTATTGAGAGCGGTGAGAGAGGCGCATTCTGCGGACGATGATGTACAACCGTAAGTATTACATTCGATAAGTATCATACTTAATATTTTCAGATTATTAATAGAATTTTTCTGTTTCAGATGATGGTCCCGCAATTTTTTTTTTTTTATTATAGTTTTTATTATATTATTATATTATTATAGTTTTTATTTTATTATTATAGTTTTTATTTTATTTCACACACACACACACACACACACACACATATGTATAGTACACACTTTTTTTTTTAAATAAATTTTATATTTTAAATTATATTATTAATTTTTTTTCCTCTTATTTTTCCTCTTATCCTAAAAATATCTTTAGAAATAAGTTTATACTATAGACAGTTAATTTAAAAATATCATTAGAAATAAATTTTGTTATAAAATATACCGCTTTTTTACCTTTCTCCCATATTTAAGTTAGAAATAAGTTTATACTATAGACAGTTAATTTAAATTATATTATTTTTTTTTTTTTCTCCTTATTTTTCCTCTCATCCTAAAATTAAATTTAAATTAGAGTTTCTATTGAATTTATTTTAAATACATTAAAAATATGAAGATGATATTGTATGATTTGAACGCTTACTCTTTATATAATAAAGACTCAACTAAAGTTTTAACGTTTAACCTACATGATCTTTGACAAGCTGGAAGAATAGAGAATATATCAATGATATTATTTACCAATTATAAACTACTGAAATAATTCACTCTATATTATTCGCCGCAATTATAAGAGAAAAATGATAGTCACTGGTTCACTCGTTTCCTTCTATCATGTAGTGTAACATGACGCGCGCGCTTATCTCGCAGTAGGATAGGTCAGTGGATAAGATGTGGTACAGGAAAGATGGAATAATAAAAATTAATTTAATGATAAATATTTTTATTAAACAGATGCATCTAATAAATACATTATGATAGTGAAAATATTTTAACAATATTTTAACAATAAAGCATGTGATATGCTAGAATTACTGCGATCCAAAGACCTGAGCTAACAGCTCACAATCGATTATATCATTCTTATCAAACGATTCGTATCACCGCGATGGGGTCCTTCGCACCGCTCGCGATTTTTCGAAAGTGTGCGAACTTGGTGTCGACCATACCAGTGACGTTGTTCAACGATTGAGCGATATGATCCACACAATACTCGAGAGCGATTATGTTACATACGGTGTTATGTGACATTACTAAACACACTGTTGATGTTTCCAGACGCAGTACTTTTAGATTGTTTATCTTTCCAAACCGTAGCGTGACATGTTCGATGGTTTGAGATGATGCGTGTGCTTTGTCTTCATCATTGTTAAAGAAATGGTGGATGGCGTGTCGTTGGTCCAGGAGGATCTTCCACATGTTGTATGTAAAATGTATCTCTTTGCCATGGTTGTCACCGAAAGCGATTTCTATGTGGCTCGGCATAGAAATATTGATTCCGATATCCAGATATTTATAGCCGGTTTTTGTCAACGGGTATCTTCTAGCTAAAATTCTGGGAGGCGTGATCATGCTTCTATCGATACTTGGTGAATTACTTTTATTTCTGTGAATAAAAGCTTGTATAAGTTCAAAATGTAACAATAGCAGTAAGTTTAAAAGTGTAAATAGTAATAGAGTCAACTTACACGTTGTGTGAGAATTTCCGCTTCTTCGCAATTAACCAATCTGTGAGAGTACTCAGATTTTCCTCTCGTAAGGTGAGACTGTCTTCCATCTCTGTAATAAATAAAAATTATTAAAATAAAAATATCCAATTAGTTATTACGCATTCGAGAAATGTATATTAAAGATATTTTAAAAATGTGTACTTTACCTATTTCGGTTGGCACAGAGTGCAATCTTTCCTGTACGGTGGGGGCCCGTCGATGTGGTCGCGCTGCCACGACTGGTTGTAGTGCAACGAGCACCGACGATAACCTTGCACTTCTGGATTCGCTCTTAAATGATCCGGTAGCCTATCCCACACGTGATCCACAAACCGAGCAAAGTTTTTTATAAGAATCACTTTCGGCACGATTTCTAATTGCTCCGCGGACAAGCTCAGAATGTCACGTTCATCCAATAGCGCGATGAACATTTCGACTGTTACCTCGACTTGGTCATGATGGACCTTATATACCCGCTTGTTGCACACGACACTAATTAAAAATATCGATAATGTCACGCAAATTGAAATCTGGCAACATGGCGCCTAAAAGTGGCTGCCTAAGGGCCTATGATCTAAAAATAGCGATGATGTAATTTCTACAGGTGCTCTACTTTGATGCGAAGAAAAAACCTGCACGAACCTGCAAAGGATATAAACAATTCTCGGAACTATAAATCATTTTTGTATAAACAATCCTTATCTCTCTATGACTCATGCTTATATAAACAATCCTTATCTTATCTTTTCCAGGAATTGATGTAATCCGATACCTTCCCCTCACCTCCCTCGTTACTCCCTCCACTCCAAAAGTGCTGACGCAGTGTAATCCGATACCCTTTGTATAAACAATCCTTATCTCTATATGACTCATGTTTATATAAACAATTCTTATCTTATCTCTTCCAGGAATCCTTATCTCTTCCAGGAATTGATGTAATCCGATACCTTCCCCTCTCCCCCTCACCTCCCTCGTCATCCCCTCCACTCCGAAATTACCCCCTCTCCTACAAAACGATGACGTCATTACCCCTTCCCCCTCAGATCCCATGGGTTAGAACCAACATAGCTATACTACTTATGTACTTGTCGAACTAAAAATTGACACAAAAATCGTAAAAAAATATCTAACAAATATCTAAAAATATTTATCAGAACTAAACACACAATACTACTGCTACTGATAGCTACTAGTGCTACTGATAGCTGTCTTAGAGCGACTAAGCCGAAAGGCTTAGCAGCAGTAGTTATTGCAAAAAAAAGTGATACGTTCAAAGCGATGTGTCTCCAAAACACTGAGTAAGAGTGAATAGGTGTATACAAATTCACGTGATTGTCACATGGCAGAATATGGCATCATTCGATGACAATAGTTCATCTAATATGAATGACGATAGTGAAAATTCAAGAATGTCCATCGTTTCTAATAGTTGTGAAACGGAGATGGCTTCTACGAGTTTTGAAAATATAATAAAAACTACATCTGAAGGATCCATAGAGAGAGATAGTTTGGAAGAAGAATACAATAAACGGTCATATTTAGATGGTACATGGTTTGTTCCCGATTTATCAAAATCGACCTCTACTGGGAAAGTTTACGGCATATGCCAGATGTGTAAAGTAGATTTCAATAAACATTCTGTCATAAGTGGAACTTTAAACTCCTCATCTAATTTTAAAACTCATTTGAAGGTAAGATGCTTTGAACTAATTATTTTAATTACATTCATCCTTATTATCTTACTATTATTAATGAAAAATTATGTTGTGTGTCGAAAGACCAATAATAATCTTTTTAGGAAGGTCATTAACCGAGGCCACCTTTCGGGAATTACATTACAAAACTAATTTAAGAATTGTTAATCTATTATATCACTGGCGCGAGCACTCGTTCCTAGAAGCCCGAGTGTCACTTGTGTCTCTTTGTCCTTAAAGAATATAACACGTAATAAATGCTTCTCATATTAAACTGTTTTCAGAGAGTACATAGTCAAAAATTGACGGAATTTGAAAATTACTGCTTTGCTAAAAGACAACGCCTTCAAAGTTCTCAGGATAATAAGAAGCGAAGAACCTACTGTGATTTTTCCCAAAAAGAATTCGAAGATAACGTTACAAACTTTATTTTACATAGTTTTGTACCGTATAATACAGTAGAATTAGCGTCATTCAGGAAAATTTTCGATGGTAATTCTGATCTAATTCAATTAAATATAAAGAATACAATCTTGTATGGTCAATTTCAGAATTCGAAATACTTTATGACAGAAATGTGAAATTCGAATTCTGTAATCACGTTTCCTACATAGATAGTGAATTTTGAACTATAAATGTGCATTACAGATATGAATATTCGTAAAGATGGCAAACAACTGCATCATTTATCTGCCCGAACATTACTGCGTAGAATTGAGGAGTCATACGAAAAAAAAAATGAAAAATATAAAGAGCGAGATTTCAAACGCCAAATATGTGTGTACGACAGCAGATATCTGGAGTAGCCGCAGTCGTCGATTCATTGGTGTGACTGTTCATTGGGTAATTATTAAAGAATTAATATTATTAATCAATGTATACTTGAAACTTGTAACAGTGGTCATTAAATTTGGAACTTATATATGCTTTCATTTAGATTGATGAACAATCTTTCAAAAGGATATCATATGCCATTGCCTGCAAACGATTCCCCGGAAGTCACACACATGATCGAATCGCCATTATTTTGAATGAAATTCATTCAAAATACAATATAACTGGTGAAAAGTTGGTAGCTACTGTCACAGACAATGGTTCCAACTTTGTCAAGGCTTTCAAAAAATTTGGAGTTTATTTAGATGATTCTTTGTTTCATGAAGGTGAGTCGACGTCTAAGAATTTTTTTTAACAATACTTTTAAATCCAAACAATGGAGACATTGATAGATAAATGTGTAAACAAATCGATCTTTAAATAGATAAATGAATAATGTACGGGAGCTAATGATAATATGGATGTTGTAGACTCCATCGAAGCATACGAAGAACAAGATCAAAATGAACATGAATCTGCAGAAATAGTATCTTTTGAAGGAATGTTTCTCCGTTATTACCTCCTCATCAAAGATGTGCTAGCCACACTCTGCATTTAGCTGCAACAACTGATATTTTAAATAGTATCAATTTGCACGAAAATATGAAATTATTGTACGACGATGTAATAAAGAAATGCACGAGTTTGTGGAACTTGACGAGATCTCCAAAAAAATATGAGATCGTGGTCGAAACTTTGGGAGAAGCACTGAAACGACCCGTTGCTACGCGATGGAATTCGTTGTTCGACTGCTTCAAACAACTTATAAAGTTGAAAGACAACCTTCTGATCCTGAATGTTCAAATGGATATTGCAAATCCTTTAACATCGAACGATTTTATGTAATATACACAATTTGGAAAACATGCAAAATGAAAATTTTTCAACTGATTTGTTAAGGAGTTAGTGGCAGTCAGCAGGCTAAAAAAAAGCATTTTTTAGCGATTTTTTTTGGAAATTTATTAAAACTTTTAACGAAACAAATTTAAATATATTATAGGATAACTTTTAATAAATGTTCAGAAAAATTTTCAAGTAAAAATATTCCTTTTTTTGGACATAACAGCCGATAACGTGGACGGCCTTTTAAAAAAGGGTGGCTTGCGGTGAGCAAGATTTCTCGGGACTGGATCATCTGAAAGCAAAAATACGGACGGATTTAGAAAATATATTAGTTTTGCGGGTCCCTGATCGAAGGATTTTGAAAAAAGTTAATTAGAAACAAAATGGCGGACATTGAAAGTGAAAAATCTATTTTTACCTAAGAAAAAAAAGTGTTTATTTTCAGAATAAAAAAAAGTATATAAGGAAAAAAAAAATCCTTTGATCAGGGACCCCGCAATTATGTGCAAAAAAAGTCTTTAAAATTTCAGAGCAATAAGCTGAACCGTTTTTCAGCAATCTTGCTCACCGATTTGAAAAATGCCGTTTCGAGAAAAACGCATTTAAAGTTTCAAGTTTGAATTTGGCTGAATTAAAAAATTTTTTTTAACTTACACTGAGTCGTCTATTCCAGGGCCATAGAGAACACCTTCTGCTGACACAGCCGCTTCTAAAATGTCGATCTGTCGTTGGCGGCGGAGCATTCTTCCCTCTCGAGTGTTCTCATGCGCGCGCTTGTTACTGAGCTGTATGCGAGCAGCATCCTCTTTTTCCGCATAATTATGCGCGTTAGGGCCGCAACTAATTCCTATAGTATTCATTATTGTTAGAATCCCTTTCATGCCTTCATTAAATGTACAGGTAGCAATGTATCCCGCGATTTCGACGATCATTAAGCTGGCAGATAACGTTTTTGGAGCTATTTTCCATACTATTTGATTCAAACTTTCGTTATTGTTTTGCGTGAATCCTCCGATGCATCTTTTAAGTAATTTATCTTTACTCAGATCTTTATATATGGGCTTGATAGCTTCCAAAACGTCAGCAGGTAACGGCGTGTAACTCTGTTTGTAAGAGTCAAGTTCGTTAGTCGCCTTAGCGCGCTGATATTCGCACCATGACTCGGCTCCTTCCGGGCACTTGCTGTGTTGAGGGCTTTTGTCAGTTGAGCTGTAATGATAAAACGTAGCCCAAATCGCGTTTTTCATTTTTTCAACTGATTCACAATGTCTACGTATGGCTAAACCGTAATAAACACTTAGTTTATCGATTATTTTTCCGGTAAGCTTTCCTTTACCGCCAAGTCCTTTATTTTTTTTCTTACACTCTCTTAGTCGACTGCCCATTCGTTTCTGGACATGCCCAACGCACTCTTTTTTATTTATCACAGTCTCACCATAAGGAGCTGCATCTATAATGCCTTTGTACGTTTTAGAGTCCCCGTCGCCTATATAATTAACATATTTCACAGCATATTTTTCTTGTGACCGTTTGAATATTTCCGTGATCCCGTCAACTTCCATCTTTCCTGCAGATCCTTGATGGTTTGCAGAACATAAATCTTTGTGTGTTTTGTACCATTCTTCGAATTCTGTAGTATTTGTTCTAGATTTCCAATATTCACACATCTTACAATAACTGCTTTTGACAATTATATCAACAACTTTACCGGTAAAATAGCCAATAATTGAAAAAACACCATATAAAGACGTATATCCGCGTTTATGCCAAGTTCCGTCGCCGGATACAGTTAATTCTGATGTTTCCTCCACATTTTCAGCCTTGCAAGTCTCCGTAATTTCTTCTTTTACGGCTCTTTTCAAAAAAATTCCAGCGGCGGTCTCACAAGCACTATGTATGTCCTTCAATAAAATTAGGTATGTTTTCTTGTCTAAAAAACGCGGCAGATCCATTAATCCACAAAACTTTTGTGCACCTTTAAAACCAACACCTAACATTCTCAGAGCAAATACGAAACGTCTATTAATTACATATGAATGTCCTAAGAATGGGCACGAAGCAATGTATTGTGTAGGGCAATTGTCACACAATACAGCAATTTTAAAACCAAGGCCGCGTGCACTTGCTGTTTGAAATTTCACGTTTCCGTTACACCTTTTACATTTCACCACATTAGCAATTGCAGAAAACACAGTGATGAAATTTAAAATTCTATAATCATTATTATTATCCATTGGCACGGAAATGTCTTCTTGTTTTTTCAATTTTTTAGCCGATGCACTTGAAGCCTTTTGATCGCGCTCCGCCGTTTTTGGATTAAATACGTTTTTTCTCTTTTTTGGTTGAGATTTTTGATTCCTATCTGAGCTTCGGCTATTTCTAGAAATTTTTTGGTTTGAACGTGGCATCGCGTACTCGTAAAATAAATAATATTTAAAATTACAAGACTGCTCTGCTCGAAGTGAGAATAAAATCATACTCTAATGCAAGTATAAACTTGTAAACAAATATAAACAAAAGCAGAGAGCAGCCCGGCGCCGCATCGGCGCCGGGCTACCTCCGACCAGTCTAGAGGAGCAAGTGTTGCAGCTCTATAACTCCGCCCCTTTCAATCGAATTAACTTAAAACTTTCAGGGAATATTCTTGAAATGTGCTACTTTTAGGAAATGGCAAAATTGAAATATCGATTTTTTCAAAGTTACTGACTGCCACTAACCCCTTAATGTGTTATTAATTTTACAGATTCTTAGAGGAGTACGTTAAATGCACTGAGCCAATCGCAGAAGCACTTGATATTCTTCAGGGTGAAGTAGATGTCAGTTTGGCTACTTGCTACCAACAATTATTTCTGCGAAAAATAAATTGCAGAAAATGATCAACGCAGATCTAATTTATTGCGCAGCATTGATAAATCTACTAATAACGAGTTTAGAAAGAAGGTAAAAACAATTTACGATCGATTGCATCAATTATTACCTAGAATATTGAGTGTTACAGACGCGAGAAAGCAAAACTAAGTAATTTTAATTATCAAAAATTAATTATAAACATCAATTTGGAAAAAATTAATTTAATTACGTTCGTATTTCAGTAAATTTAAGATAGACCTTGATAGTTTTTCCTTCCACTGTAGATTTTTGAATTTGTTACAAGTTGTCGAGGAAGGAAAGCAAGCTGCTGTAGCGGCGGCAACTCACCCCAAGTTTAAAATAAGATGGTTGAAATGCCTAAGTAAAACGGCACGAGATAACGCATTGACCGTTTAAAAAAATGGAATAGCGTCATGTTACAATGTTCCATCACAGAATCTGATAGATATTAATCAGATGGACATTAGTAATGACGGGTTTGATTTCGACAATGAAAACGTTGAAAATATTACAGGGGTTACTGCATGTGAGATTGAATTTCAACGTTTCTGCCAAGAGCAGAAAAACGACATATCAATTTTGCATGCATACCCAATTATTAAATCGGCATTTTTAAAATATAATACTCTGTTGCCATCTTCGGCTCCAGTCGAAAGAATGTTCAGTTTTGCCACCATGTTTGATGCTGCAAAATTTAATCGGCTGACAGATGACAATTTTGAAAAAAGAGTACTGTCAAAAGCAAATTGTATCTTTGGGAGAACGTAAAAAATAAAAATTACTTATACTAAAAATATACTTACATTAATATTGTGCCTCTGTCAATTCTCATCAATTTAATATATTTCTTTATATATCATTCACTAATTTACTTTAGATATTGCATTGAGAGAAGCAATCACTGGATCTTGCAAATTTTTTTTTTTTTTAAATAAACGCAGACTTTTATTCACATTAAACATATTAGTTCATTAAAAACGGAGAAATTATTTTGTTAATTGAACTATTCCTTTATCAGTCACAAAAAGTTCTAATTAATTCAATTAATTTTATTACAAAAATATTTCGTTGAATTTATTCCTTATTTCTCTACGTAATTGCTGCCTTGCGCTGATTATTAATTAACTAAAATAATCAAGAAACAGACCTCGATTATTGAGTAATCAAATAATTGAAATTATTTCCTTCTGATTACCGATTATTCAAGTAATCAAAAATTTTATTTTCTGATTACCGATTGACAAAGTAATCAAATAATTTTCGAGTTTGATTACCGATTAATCGAATAATCAAAAATTTTATTTTCTGATTACCGATTGACAAAGTAATCAAATAATTTTCGATTTTGATTATCGATTAATCGAGTAATCAAAAATTTTATTTTCTGATTACCGATTGACAAAGTAATCAAATAATTTTCGAGTTTGATTACCTATTAATCGAGTAATCAAAAATTTTATTTTCTGATTACCGATTGACAAAGTAATCAAATAATTTTCGATTTTGATTACCGATTAATCGAGTAATCAAAAATTTTATTTTCTGATTACCGATTGACAAAGTAATCAAATAATTTTCGAGTTTGATTACCGATTAATCGAGTAATCAAAATTTTTATTTTCTGATTACTGATTGATAAAGTAATCAAATAATTTTCGAGTTTGATTATTGGTTAATCGAGTAATCAAATAATGGCTGCGTTCCGTAAAGAGCATATACGCGCATGTATCTATAGTATACGTAACGTATACTGTAGATACATGCGCGCATATGCTCTTTACGGAACGCAGCCAATTTTCAAGTTTGATTACTGATTATTTAAGTAATTGTTAATCAAAGCTGTAATTATTACTGAAAATATCGATGATGCCGATCCCTGGTTACAATTGTATTGGTCTAAGTTCGAAAGATGATATCGGGCAAATGATCACCGCGAGCATTGATGCATTGTTCAGATCTTTTCTGGGCATTTTCCATGACTTTGCCGAGTGTCTCGATGGTAATTTGTGCAATTTCTGCACGAATGTTGGCTTTCAAGGCGTCAAGAGTGCGTGGGCAATTGATGTACACCTTACTTTTTAGATAGCCCCACAAAAAGAAGTCTGGTGCAGTCAAATCCGGCGATCTGGGCGGCCAATATCACCATTTTTCGAGGTCCGTCCTGAGAACATTTCCTTCAAAACTGCCATTGTGGTATCTGCTGTATGGCATGTGGCACCGTCCTGTTGGAACCATAATCCCTCCACACCAAGTTCATCCACTTGTGGCTGCTGAAAATCGTGTAGCATTGCTCTATACCGCTCACCATTGACGGTAGTCGCATTGCCTTCATCATCTTCGAAGAAGAATGGCCCGATGATCTTTTCAGAGCAAATTCCGCACCAAACAGTGACTTTTTTATCAAACTGTACATGTTCGTGAATGACACAAGGATTTTCCATCCCCCAATATCGACTGTTTTGTTTGTTAACAGCGCCAGTAAGATAGAAGTGAGCTTCGTTGCTCATTATAAGATTTTTCCAAAAATTCGGCTCAGTTTGCACCAAGTTCACGACGGTTTGTGCGTATTCCAAACGCTTTGATTGGTCCAGTGGCAAAAGTTTATTTGCAATTTGAATTTTGTATGGGTACATTTGCAAATCCGTGTGCAGAATTCGTCTCAAAGTCCTGTCAGACAATTCCAACTGCGTTGCACGCTTCCTTGTTGACGTTCTTTGTCGGTGCCTTACATCCTCACGAACACGTTCAATGTTTTCTCCTGAGCGGCCCGTACGATGTCTGCCACCACGCTTGACATCGGTAACAACACCGCTTTGCAAAAATACATTTGATAAACGCCGAAATGTCTTTCCATCTGGAGCCTTTCGACTTCGATACTTTGCACGAAAAGCACGTTGAGCTGAAATAACCGAAGATTCGTTTTCGAAAAACATTTTAACAATTTCTGCACGTTCTTGTGGGGTATATCGTTCCATAATGAATTGTACGTTTCAATTTTTCAATGCACGCAATGAAACTAACAAATGTCAATAAATAACAAAATAGCGACGACTTTCGATAGGGGACTTAATTTTGCCGCATCTTGTAGAAATCTACCTTTAAATGTTAATTTACTTATGCAAACTGCTTACTTACCATATAAGATAATAATTTTATCTACAAGATGTAAATGTATTAATACTTGTAAATATACACTTCTAATATACACTACCTTTAATTGCTGGTCTCAATATTACCCACTATAATAGTTGTAATTTTACATAAAAATTTTTTACAGTGTACGTCGTTACATTAGCAATGGCTTCACTGTACACTTTAAAAATCCACGAGATTAGTGAACTGTTAATAACTTTAATGGACCAGGTAACTGTGCTGCATACCGCTATATACCAGTTTGAAGACGTGGTTCGACAGGTGCAACAGCAGGTCCCCGGATCAATCCGCATTGACTACAACATTCACGGAAACGGGAATGGAGTGATGCTAGTGTCGATGTAAGTATTGCTAGCTGATATTATGTACGAAATAATTACTTTCTTCCTAATCTTATACTATATTGTTATTATTTTGCTTGCAGGCAGAATATACGGGAGGATTTAACGATGGCTGTAAGACAAGTTGAAATCTTAACGACTATGTTCCAACAAATGGAACATGATGCGGCGCGCACCGCCGAAGTGTTACGAGCGGTGACGGAAGCGACTTCCATAGGCGACTTTTTCCAGTAAGTATCACATTTAATATTTATTTTACAGATTATTAATAGAATCTTTTTTGTTACAAGTGATGTCGAGTGGATTTTTTTATTGTATTATATCTTTTACTATATTATTTCTTGTAGATTTTTTATATTATTTTTATTATACATCACACACACACACACACACACACACACACACGCGCGCGCGCGCGCGCGCGCGCACACACACTTTGTATTACAAAAGAAACATGAATAAAGTTTGTGTTTTAAATTATATATTATTATTTTTCCTCTTCTCATACTGAAAATATATATTAAGCTTAGATTTAAAGTCATTATTATAATTTTTAATAATTCTTTTAATATAACTCATTACATTTACCACAGCTAATTTAAAATATATATTCCAAATAATTTTTATAAAATATATTATAACGCTTTTACCTTCCTTAAGTTATATTACAAATGTACACTCGTACACTCGTACACTTTAAAAAGAGCGATGACGTAATTAACGCCTTTGTGTAACCTGATATCCCCCTGTAACCTGATATCTCCCCCCCCCTGTAATCTGATACCAATTCTAAGAAAACATTACCCCCTCCAATTCTAAGAAAACATTACCTTGAATTCGAAAAATCTGATAAAAGATTTGTAATCAGCGACCATAAAAACCCCTATACACAAATTTGTATAAAAATTGAACCATTTTGAGAATTTTCGTCCGCCATCTTGAACTCGGGAAATCTGATAAGAGATTTGTAACCAGCGACCCAAAAAACTTCAGTAGACCTACTTTCATTCGGAATTCATCAAAAGAAATTGTTGTGCTCGAAATAATCGAAAAAAGCGTAACATTAATGGCTTTGGACCGCCATATTAGACGTCGCCATCTTTAATTTCAAAATACTCACCCATACATTTTGAAGCTTAGGGTCCATGGACGCAAGATTTTCACTTCCCAGAGATATCCTCATCTGATTTCGATGCGAAAATATCAATTAAAAAAAATATTGGAGTAAAAAAATCGGATTTTTTAAAAACAAACATAACTTTTTTGGATCGCATTTTGGAAAAATTTTAAAGACAGATTTTGAAAGTTTAATTTTTACGTCAGAAATGATTGTTTTAGAATTTTTTCCGGACCGGTTCAGTAGAAAAAACAGCTGCTGAAAAAAGTCACGAAAAAACGTCCGTTTGGGCCTTAATGGGTTTGTAACGGTGCAGCCTGCAAGCTGCATCGTACGGTTACGGACCGTCCATCGTCCGTAGCCAACCAAGGGCGCATCGAGCGCCGATAAAACTTTGTCACAAACACCGTCGGTCAATCGCCGAACGGACCTCCACATCCGACCGTTCCGAAATTCCGCTTAATCGGGGCCCACCGCCGAAACCGCCGATGCTTGCCGATCCGAAGTCAGTCGGTCGCCAGCCGGGTATAAAAGAGGCCCGGCTGTACGTCTATTTCACCAGATCCTGTTCGCTGCTAGACAGCGAACATCCCTTTACGAGCGCTTTCGTAGTCCGCCGAGCGTACTCGGCTCCTCCAAAGGCTTCGTACACGGACATTCCCGTGTACCCAGCTGGACCTCCGCTCCGAATCCATCTCATACGAGCGTTCTTGTATTCCCGCCGAGCGTACTCGCCCCCCCCCCCCTCCCAGATACCAAAACTCCGTGCAACGGGCGTTCCCGTGCACCCGCCAAACACATCCGCTAATACGAGCGTTCTCTTATTCCTGCCGAGCGTCCTCGGCTCCTAATCTTTCGAACACGAGCGTTTTCGTGTACCCGCCAAGTGCAAAAGAATTTGTAATTCTCTCGTTTTTTCAAATTTCCTCATTTCAAGAATAGAAATTCTCTCTTAGTTCATTAATTTTGTTTTCTCAAAATAGTATTCTTTCTTCAAGGTTTCACTTCTAGTTGGTAACATACTCGGCTTCCGATCCTGTTTAAAATACGCGCGTCATGCGCTAAGAAAGGATCTCAGAAGGCGTTGCGCTTCAGCTCCTCTGATCTCAGCAGGCTCTTGAGGGCGTCTTCCTCGCCGTGTTTTTTTTTAAATTCTCGTCTTTTTTTCTTGGAGCTCAAAAAAAAAACAACAGACCTTTTCTCCGTCGAGCTTCTTAAGTTTTTATTTGTTTAGTGTAAAGTTTTTTGAGTATCCTTGAGCTAATTTTCTTATCAAAGAGAACTACGTTTCGTGCAAGATTTGAGTCTCACTCTTAAGGAAAGACCTTTTCAAGTCGAATTCTCTAGAAAGTACAGCTTTGGGTCTTACTCTCGAGGAAGGAACTACGTTCCGTGCATAGGACCGAGATAAGTTCTTTACTCTCAAGGTCAGTGTTCGTCTGAAGGTAAATGAATGAGTCTTGTTTTGTAAGACTACGTCTTCAGAACTTACCTTACAGACACAACGTAAGTGCAAAAGAATTTGTAATTCTCTCGTTTTTTCAAATTTCCTCATTTCAAGAATAGAAATTCTCTCTTAGTTCATTAATTTTGTTTTCTCAAAATAGTATTCTTTCTTCAAGGTTTCACTTCTAGTTGGTAACATACTCTAAGTTCGAGCCTGCAGTAAAGACAGAAATCTCTATAATTACTTTTATCTTATTTCAATTTTTTTTAATATAGTTTTCTTGTATTCGTAATTTGATTATTTAGAGTCTTATCGTATCTATTTAACTTTACATTTGTATCACTCATATATTAACTGTATATAGATATCGTTAATAAAATATTTTTATATATTCTAAATTGGATCTCAATTTTTTTTTAACTGCTTTGCCATATACATTTCCGAGTATAGTTGATAACTAAGTTTATTCGTAACAGATCTAAATACCACATTTCCGCACACCGCGGTATTTAAGGTCAAACTCCATCCGGCAGGCAACCGCGTCGACCAATCCGCGCCGCCGAGCGACCCGTATCGATCAACTATCGAACGGACTCGCGACGCATCTACGAACGCGCCCGCCGACAGGCGCTCCGTCGTACCAACCGCTACGACTCGATCTTACGCGCTTGCGCTAAACGTTTCACCGATCGCACCAAGACGCTTCACGTCACGCGTAGACGAATCACACGCCGCCTTGACACACTCGCCACGTTTAGACGAATCACACGTCGCCGTTATACACTCAACACATTTATACGAATAATACGAAGTACATTTATGCAAATTACACATCACATTTATACACCTCACACACCACATTTATACAAATCATACACCGCATATACACACTGTCATCTAACTTATTATTTATTAAATAAACATATTAAATAAACATATTAAATAAACAATTTATTATCATCTTTAAAACGCGAGTTCTTATTGACGTATCTCTCAACCGAACGAACCCGGATTCCGGCGAGTTATACCGCACCCGAAAAGCTCACACGGTTTTAGGTTAAATAACGTTACTCATGTACAGTGGTTTTCTATGGCTTAGTTTACACCGATCGTTTAGTACGCGTACCAAGTACTAAATCTGCTTCTCTGATTTGTATAAATCGTTTAGTGTAAAATCTACACCAATCAAAGAAGCAAATTTAATACGCGTACTAAATAATCGGTGTAAACTAAGCCTATGAGTATATTTGTAAATCTATCAAAAACGTCAGATCTTGTCGAAATCTATCGCTGTAGACATTTTTTTAACGTTTTACTGAAAAGTATAGCATTTGGTAGATAGACATAAATAATTAGCGATTAAAAAATTATTTATACGAGTGACTCTTGGTTTTTAATTTTATATTTAAGGTGAATACTGAAATATTAAATCCGCAAAACACACAATGTTGAAACGGCAACAAAAAGGAGGTTTTGGCAAACATTGGAACCAAACCGGACAACTTAATTGGTAATTTTATTTAGGTTATTTTTTTTTAGTGGTACATATGTTTTATTTCTGTTCGAGTGTCATTAAATGTTAGTACAATTTCTACTTCGATCACGTGAAGAAAAATTAACTTGTAATTCTAACGCTGCATTTACATGCTATATTACATGTCGTGTAATAAGATACGTGTCCATGACATGTATCGCTTAAAATATACTACACTGTATCATAACTAATAAACAATTATTCATATAATGTTCGGAATGATTGTTAGAGTAACATCGGGAAATCGACAGGTGCTTGTGCTACCCTGGTGACGGTGTGCCACCTTGTCGTGGTGCTGGAGCTCCCCGCAAATCCATTCGTGGAGATGCGGGGTCTAAGAGCACACCCGGAGAAGCTTAACTTTGTTACAAAAACTTGGGGCACCATGCCCAAAAAAGGCTCTGAGGCTTGCACTTCACCTTATGACCTAAAATTTGGCCAGAGAAGTACAACACTGCAAAAAAACCTGAG
Organism: Linepithema humile; assembly: GCF_040581485.1. Lineage (NCBI taxonomy): Eukaryota > Metazoa > Arthropoda > Insecta > Hymenoptera > Formicidae > Linepithema > Linepithema humile. The sequence goes on along the minus strand of NC_090134.1, from coordinate 12,063,250 downwards.
GGGGAAAACCTCAAAATGGGCCTCTGTAGACTGTCTCCTTTTCCTTTCTTTCTCCCTCCCCTTTCTCACCCTTTCACCCTCCCCCTCCGCCAGCCAGCATGCCCTAAAAGCCGAGGAAGAAAAAACCTTGTCACAAAAACCGGGGGTTCGAGATACCTCCTGATAAAAAGTTTCAAATGGAAATAATCAGCTGGCCGGGATCCAGACTAAACAAAGATCGTCCCGAGGAAGGAAAACCTTGTTAAACAACCGAGGGTTTGAGAATATCTCCTGATGAAAAGTCTCAAATAGGAATAATCAGCTGGCCGGGATCCAGGCTCAACAAAGATCGTACCAAGGAAGGAAAACCTCGTTAAAAAACCGGGGGTTTGAGAATATCTCCTGATGAAAAGTCTCAAATGGAAATAATCAGCTGGCCGGAATCCAGGCTAAACAAAGATCGTCCCGAGGAAGGAAAACCTCGTTAAAAAATCGAGGGTTTGGGAATACCTCCTAATAAAAAATCTCAAATGGAAATAACCAGCTGGCCGGGATCCAGGCTAAACAAAGAGCGTCCCAAGGAAGGAAACCTCGCTAAACAACCGGGGGTTAGAAATACCTCCTGATGAAAAGTCTCAAATAGAAATAACCAGCTGGCCGGGATCCAAGCTAAACAAAGATTGCCTCGAGGAAGGAAAACCTCGTTAAACAACCGGGGGTTTGAGGACACCTAGTGAAAAATCCCAAATAAAAATAACCAGCTGGCCGGGATCCAGGCTAAACAAAGATCGTCCCGAGGAAGGAAAACCTCGTTAAAAAACCGGGGGTTTGAGAATACCTCCTGATAAAAAGTCTCAAATGGAAATAATCAGCTGGCCGGGATCCAGACTAAACAAAGATCGTCCCGAAGAAGGAAAACCTCGTTAAACAACCGGGGGCTTGAGATATCCTCTGATGAAAAGTCTCAAATGAAAATAACCAGCTGGCCGGAATCCAGGCTAAACAAAGATCGCCCCGAGGAAGGAAAACCTCGTTAAACAACCGGGGGTTTGAGAACACCTCCTGATAAAAAATCTCAAATGGAAATAACCAACTGGCCGGGATCCAGGCTAAACAAAGAGCGCCCCGAGAAAGGAAACCTCGTTAAACAACCGGGGGTTTGAGATACCTCCTGATGAAAAGTCTCAAATGGGAATAATCAGCTGGCCGGGATCCAGGCTCAACAAAGATCGTACCGAGGTAGGAAAACCTCGTTAAAAAACCGGGGGTTTGAGAATACCTCCTGATGAAAAGTCTCAAATGGAAATAATCAGCTGGCCGGAATCCAGGCTAAACAAAGATCGTCCCGAGAAAGGAAAACCTCGTTAAAAAATCGAGGGTTTGGGAATACCTCCTAATAAAAAATCTCAAATGGAAATAACCAGCTGGCCGGGATCCAGGCTAAACAAAGATCACCCCGAGGAAGGAAAACCTCGTTAAACAACCGGGGGTTTGAGAATACCTTCTGATAAAAAGTCCCAAATGGAAATAACCAGCTGGCCGGGATCCAGGCTAAACAAAGATCGTCCTGAGGAAAGAAAACCTCGTTAAACAACCGGGGGTTTGAGAACACCTCCTAATGAAAAATCTTAATGGAAATAACCAGCTGGCCGGGGTCCAGGCTGAACAACACTCCCCTGAGGTAGGATAGCCTCGTTAATCAACCGGGGGTTTGAGGATACCTCCTGATGAAAAATCTCAAAATGGAAATAACCAGCTGGCCGGGATCCAGGCTTAACAAAGATTGCCCGGGAGAGTAAGGGCGGCTCCCCTATCAAGTTGCCTCTGGGAGTGGACAACCTGGTACATGTAGCGAAGGTAGCTACGCAGCCTATGGCGCCTAACGACCGGAGTAACGACCCGGAGAAGGGAAAACAAAACGTCCCGGAGAAGGAAACTTGGTGATCAAACCTGGGTTTTCTCTGACTGGGTTCCCATGATCGAAAAAAACCCTCGTGATGGAACGACTTTTAGTCGTCAATTGGTGTTGTAGGTTTTCCTTAAACCTTTGTGTTGGGCTTTCGGGCACATCACTTTCGTGGGGAGGGCCATGGACTTCCACGGCCTTCCTCAATACATCCGGGACGTAGTCTGAGACTATTTCCGCGACAGATCGCTCCAACACCGAGATCAGTTGGAGCGAATAAGCAGAAGGCCGATGTACTGTGGGGTTCCGCAGGGGTCGGTCCTGGGACCTCTCTTGTGGAACCTCGCTTACGACAGAGTGCTCCGCACGGCGCTTCCCCCGGGCTGTCGTCTGCTGTGTTACGCAGACGACACACTGATAGTGGCCCGGGGGAAGGACTGGCTAGAGGCTCGGGAAACGGTAAACGCCGCAACACAAGTGGTCGTGTGCTCCATACGAGCCATGGGACTCGAAGTCGCCCCGCACAAGACGGAGGCCCTGTACTTTTATAACAGGGCCATGGGGCGGCCTCCCCCTCTCTATATATGGGTTGGGGAGGCCCGTGTCCAGGTGGGGACTCACATGAAATATTTGGGCCTCACCCTAGATGGGCTTTGGGAATTCGAGCAACACTTTGTTCAAGTAATCCCCAAAGCGGACAGGATGGCGGCGGCGTTAGGCCGCCTCCTGCCCAACGTGAGGGGTCCGAACGTCAAAATCCGACGTTTGTACGCCAATGTGGTGCAATCGGTGCTCCTCTACGGGGCACCGGTGTAGTCCGAGAAAATCATGGCCGGCCGGCGTCTGAAAGCGATGCTACATCGACAACAGCGCCGGTTGGCCGTGAGGATCATGCGGGCTTACCGCACTACATCATTCGTGGCGGCCACTGCCCTGGCGGGCCTCCTCCCGGCCGAGTTTTTGGCAACCTCGTACGCCGAAGTCTATCGGCGTACGAGGGACCCAGATCGAGCCGGGAGTGCCCGCCTAACACCAGGAGCCGTGGCAAAAATCAGGAGAAAAGCCCGCCGCGGAGCCATAGGGGAATGGCAAACCTCTCTTCTTGGCGGGCGGCTCCGAGGCGGATCGCTGGACCACCCACGCCATCCAGCCCTGTCCGCCGGAATGGGTAGACAGGCGAGGACGCGGACTAGAGTTCCACCTGACACAGGTACTCACTGGGCACGGTTGCTTCGGTGACTACCTGTGCAGGATAGGCAAGGAGCACACGACAGCGTGCCACCACTGTGCGAACGGTTGGGATTCGGCGCGGCACACCCTTACAGAGTGTGAGGCATGGACTGAACAGCGCCGGGTCTTGACTGCAGTGGTAGGCGAGGACCTCTCCCTCCCAGTGTTGATTAGATCGATGCTGGAGGGAGAGGAAAAATGGAAGGCAGCCTCCGTCTTTTGTGACTTAGTTATGTTGCAGAAGGAGGAGGCGGAGCGCATTAGGAGAGGAGAAGTGGAGGTAGTGGAAGAGAACGGATGACCCTCCTCCACCCCCTACACCCATTCCTCCTCCGGGAGGACAAGGAGGAGGCAGCGGCGACGGGAATACTCCCCCACCACCAACGGTGCGGCGGAGACGTTTGGTCCCCCCATCGCCGTTACACATTGGCTCATTTAAGGCCATAACATAAATGGGGCCCTCTCAGGTGGTGGTGATCACCACTAGACCACCACTATCTTAAAACCTGGGAGGGCCCCCTAGGGAGTCTATTCTCCTAACAAGGAGCGGCCAGGAAGGAGTACATTACCTCCTCCCGGTGGGGAGGGTCAGTCGAGAGCGGGGGCTCCTGACTGGTCCAGCCCCCCCCCCCCTTTCCACAAACACACGGAAGGGCGGGGAAGGTCGCGGTAGTCCGACCTTCCCCATAAGGAAAGGACAATTTGGGGGGGGAGACACAGTCAAAGTCTCCCCACCGTAAAGAGGCCAAACTATGGCCAAACCCAAGGGGGGGTGAGAAGAATGCCGCTGGCGATACCTTACCCCCCCCCCCCCCTCCAAAGGGTACAGGAAGACTACCGGCGGGAGTTTTAGTGGGTATACCCAGGGAATTCCCCTGGGGGACTCCCACATAACCCTCGGGCTCTCCCCCCAGACCCGAGGGTATCCATAAAGGATTTCTCCTGCCTTAAAAAAAAAAAAAAAAAAGGTGCTTGTGCTAAGACGGCAACGAGATATCCCCCAAATCCAAACAGGACAGTCCAAACGGTAAGTGCGGTATATGTCTGACTATTTTGCTTCAGTATTTCACTTTATTTTATATATATTCCAATGTGATTGGCTGTAAGTGTACATAATTGAAACTGCGATAATGATATGAAATATAAGATTATATCGTTGACACTGTTTTCACATTCTGTGTATATGTATGTAGTGTAATAAAATACATTTAAAGTTGAATTACAATGGAAAGTTCCTTTATTCTTTTTATTTGCTAATTTAGGTCTAATACAAAAAAAGTAAAGTAATGTTGAGTGTAATGTAATGTACGCCTTGGGTAGAACAAAAATAGGTTTTAAATGCATTATTGAAACTAACGTTTATATTATAGGTTTTATTTTCCTCAAGTAGTTATTTTCTTTATTTGTGCAAATACGTTCAAATTTCTCGACATGTTCCTTAGTGACAAATACGTTCAAAATGTACTTCCTTAATTGTACAACCTTTCAAATATTATAAGTTATAGTCCGCATTTTTCAATTTGGTATCTCACCTTTGAGCATTTCTGGAACAAATTTATCCAACAGCAGAAACTTTCCGTTCTCTATATTTATGTCGTCGCATTTGGTTTTTCGCGTTACATTCAGTTCTTGAAAGTATTAATGTCTAATGAAACGTTTCAAATACTGCTCTTTAACTCCTTCAAATTATTCTGTTGACATTTACAGTACATGTATAATGTAACTATTTGTTTCATTTTACTTTAAATTCTTATTGTAAAAAATATGTGATTTTTTTGTATATCGAGTATGCGCTGACGTCGAGATTAATATGTAGATGGCGTCGTATGCAACTGCTCTTTCTTTTGTTTTTAGCATACATGTTTAGTTAGTTGATGCCATGCCGTCGTAATGTAAACACGCTCATTTAATAAATATATTTCTAATGTGTATCGTGTGCCTATTTTATTGTGCCAACCAGTATTTTCTGACAGGTTATGGGCCCAAATCGCTGTGAGTGAACTGCGCGAGTGAATTAAACGAGTCAAAAGTCAAAAAGAAAAATATCCAAAAAAAAGAATAGCTAGCACAAAAATGGTTATCGCAACCGGCTTCACGAACATTGAAAAACTAAAAGAAGAAAATTACGAACTATAGAAAATACAAATGAAAAGTGTATTAGTTTTTAACAATTTATGGCCGTATGCTGACGGCACATTAGTGAAACCGACGACAAACGCGGATGTGTGGATAAAAAACGACTCGAAAGCGTTGGCGTTAGTAAACTTGAGCGTTACGCATGGTCAACTCAACCATGTAAAGAAGGCTATAACGTCCAAACAAGCATGGGATAGTCTCAAGGACGTGTTCGAATCCTGAGGCCCGGTGAAAAAAGCAACTTTGTATAAGCAGTTGCTAAGGATGAAAAAAAAGCCGAATACAACAATGACGCAATACGTAAGCGACTTCACATGCAAGGCAGAGCAACTAGGAAAAGCTGGTATCGAGATTCCGGTGTAACGTCCCCATATTTTAGCGAGTAGATTTCCACTCGTAAATTTTTGTTTAAACTTTCTAGTGTATTACCTCTCGGAATTATTGCTCGCTGTATTAATAGCGCTCGACACATGTCGCCAGGAAGGCGCAACACGAAACCTTTCGCGTAACGTAAACCCCTTGTTGCGTTTTAAAGCGTACAACTGTAAATTATCTGTCGTCATTCTCAAAACTTAGACCCGGATATCACCTACGGTTTTATGTTAACCATACCACTCTCAAAACTTAGGCCCGGGTATCGCCTGCAGTTTTATACAAACCATGCCTCGAACATTCGATATTCAAAAGCGTGATTACAACCATGTGCGGTCCTATTGCATAGGACAATCCTTTGTCTCTAAAGATCCAGAGGGATATAAATACGGGCCCTGCAAGGCCGCCGCGTCAGTCAGTATTCAGTTTTTCAGTCAGAGGCAGTCAGTATTCAGTTTTTCAGTCAGAAACAGTCAATATTCAGTTTTTCAGTCAGAATCAGTCAGAGAGTCAGTTTCGGTCAAGTTGTTAGTTTTCGCAGTCGCAGTTTCAATTCTGACTCAGTCTCGGTCTAATTCTAGTTCTAGTTTTGTCCTAGTTCAGTACGGTTAGTTTAAATTCGGTTTATCAATTTTATACGTTCAAGTACTTAATCCGCGAACTGCGCGTTTCATTTCTAGAACATAAGTGCTTATATCTTTGTAAGAATTCTTATTTTATAAGTTTATTTGAGTGTAATTTCGTTTATTAAACAATGTACTCTTATTTTCATTTATAATTACATTTATTGGGCAAAATTGAAAATTCTATCTTTAATTTCAAATCCTTAAACATTATTCCAACTTAGCGTGCGATCCTTAAATTCCAACGAACAATAAAAGATAAAGACGTGTCGCGCCGAAATAACTCTAGTGCAGTGATTCCTCGACTGCAAGATAACCAGCAACAATGACGCATTTGAAGATTCATCTCTACACGACTATCAGCCTGCTATTGGAAAATCAATCCTGGAGCCGATCGGGCCCCTTGCGATTAGATTGAGCCATCACTGGCTTCAGGTACCATATAAGTCAACACCGGTGAGTCCGTTCCAAATTCATTTGCATGGGAAGGTTTAAAGTCAAAATCTGAGCAAGAGACAATGCCAGATACTGAAGTAACATCTTCGCGTCCAGACTCGAATTGTAATTGTCGTTTCGTGTACTGTATCTTGGATAACGCGTGCTTAAATATAAATACTGGCACGATATTGTGCCTCAACTGTTATCACGATTTATTAAAACCAACGCGCAATAATTTCGAACAGTCCTCGGACATCATCTGAATATCGGTTCTATAGTTTCATTAGCAAAATGTCGTGTTTGTGGCCAGAACGTATCTCAACCTTTTCCAGTGCGTCACTGTCTCACGTGTCTCAATCATTTTATAAGCCTAACAAATCAATTAACTCGAGAAGGACGAAGTGTTGTTAATCTTCCCGATCCTACCAGCGTGCTACTTGGCGAAGGGCCGGGAATACGTACGCTAGTTATAACCAGCTTATTAAATCAATCGTCTAATTAATCGAACCCTAAATAATTAATATGTATGCGGGGAAACGTTACGCTTGTCGGTCGCCTTGATTGGAATATCTTTATAGGTACTCCTTAGCTAGCTGCGTTCGCGAAACCAGCTTCGTGAATCTTACGGCAAAAGAGCGTCTTTGCAACGAATACATTGCTAGCGAGCCGATTGAATATAAAAGTTTATTCGTAGTCTTAAATAATAGGCATTACGCATCCGTCGGCCGTCGCCGCCCAAGATTACATTGCATTATTTGCCATCGCTATCTCGCGTTGATTCAATCGATTTCCGAGTGTCACGCGAAGACAAATACCTTAATTATATGCAAAATCTCGCTGAAAACGGAGAAAGTTTTTATGATCAGCGAGATCCAATGTTAATAATAATAATAATATAACGTAACGGGGGGGGGGGGGCGTTCCTCTTTCAAAGCACCACCCGCGGCACCCAGACATTGCCAATTGTGCCTTCCCTCATAAACTTACTCATGAGAGACCTGTTTTTCTCAAAAAGAGAATCAGATCCCTCACCGGCAGCTCCCTGATCTGCTCGGGCCCAAGTAGTGCTGAGCCCAGCATCTTGTGTCTCAACCCTGCATGTGCAGGACAGTCGCTGAGTACATGAAGGCTTGTTTCCTCGTCGTCTCCACATGCCCTGCACCTGGATGTATCGCTACGCCCAAGCTTGTACATGTGGTAGTTTAAGGTGCCATGACCCGTCAGTATGTGTACCGCTGTCTTGGCATCTCTCCTACTCAGAGCCCTTATGCTCCAAGCCAGTTCCCTATTAGGAGTATCTCCTATCAGAGCTCTAGCCTGTCTGCATTTGGACTTAGATTCCACTCTCCAGTGTCTTAGATGTTCTCTGCGGAGCCATTCTTTATCCTCCCCTTTTCTAGACAAAAGGGGATTCCCAGAGCCGGCCCCGGTCCTACCATCGTTATTTCTGAACCCGCTTTTGCCAGCTGGTCCGCACATTTATTACTCTGAGTGACCAGGCACCCAGGTAACGGTGACTTCTCTCTCTCTCTCGCCAATGCGTTCAGAACGCTTCTGCACTCCTGAACCAACCGCGACGTTATTGTCGGAGCCCCCAGCGCCTTGATGGCTGCCTGGCTGTCCGTACAAATTCTGATGTGCTCTCCCGCTTCTACCCTACTCCGCACGGTCTGAACACAGCTTAGGATAGCCACAATCTCCGCTTGGAATACCGTGGCATAACTGTCGAGAGAAATGCTCTCCTTCCATCCCTCTCGACTGCCAAAGAAGCCGGCCCCGGAGCCCGTGTTCGTCTTGGAGCCGTCCGTATACCAGACATCCCCTCCACGCACTCGAGCCCCTAAGTTTCCACCTTTCTTTTCCCACTCCTCCGGCCTCGGTATATGCACTTTGAAGTGCCTATCAGAAGCCCGAATAATAGGTAATCTGTCCTGTTGCATCTCGAATATCGGATCCAACAGAACGTCTTCCGGCAGCCTCGTATGCCGGGCTTCCTTCTTCCATTTTAGTTCGCATCTTAGATGGTATGTTGCCATTGCTGCCGCCGCCACCACCACCTGGTGAAACGGTTTGATGCCGAACATTTCGCCCATCGCCGCCACTGGTGTAACCATAGCACCCAGGGCCTCTCTCAAAATCAGAGCCCTGACATGCTCCAGCGCAACTTTGGCTGTTTTCTTTCGCACCCTAGTCCACCATACTACGGCTGCGTATGTGAGTCTGGGGCGAAGTATGGCTGTGTAGATCCAATGTATCATACTCGGTTTCAAACCCCAAGTCTGGCCAAAGGTCCTTCTGCACATCCAAAAATACTGGCACAAGCTTTTGCACCGGTTACGAAGGTGCTCCTCCCAAAGCAGTTTCCTATCTAGGATAACTCCCAAATATTTCACTGATTCGGTCGGAACTAACCTTTATCTGTCGGGCCCTTGCAGGGCCCGTATTTATATCCCTCTGGATCTTTAGAGACAAAGGATTGTCCTATGCAATAGGACCGCACATGGTTGTAATCACGCTTTTGAATATCGAATGTTCGAGGCATGGTTTGTATAAAACTGCAGGCGATACCCGGGCCTAAGTTTTGAGAGTGGTATGGTTAACATAAAACCGTAGGTGATATCCGGGTCTAAGTTTTGAGAATGACGACAGATAAAGGTAGCTGCTCCTCAATAAACGCTACCGTCTGATGTAGAGCAGTCTCGGTGGAATAGCCCGAACGATACGCGTGCTGATTTTTGTGGAGAGGATGCCTCCACAGAGTTGTCTCCCTCAGATACGCGTCCACCAGCTTCTCCAATGTCTTAAAGAGAAACGATGTTAGGCTAATTAGCCTGAAATCCTTTGCCTTGGTGTAGCTCGTTCTTCCAGCCTTTGGGATAAAAACAACCCTGGCCAGTTTTCATGCGCTGGGTGTGTAGACCATCGCAATACAAGCCCTTAAGGTTCGAGTCAGTGGGCCCACGATCTGTTCCAGTCCCTCTTGTAGAAGAGCCGGAAAGACGCCATCTGGTCCCGCTGACTTGTAGGGCTTAAAGGTGTTAATTGCCCACTTGACCTTCTCGGGCATGACGATCTTGGCCGCCATTCGCCAGTCCGCTTGTCGGGCTCGTCTGAGTGAGCCCGGCTCCTTATATGCAAATAGCTCTTCCGGCTCCCTATGGAAGCCCGGAAAGCTCACTTCCAGTAGATGCTCCAGACATCGCTCTCCAGTCACCACCGTCCCATCAGGGAGTGCGATGGCTTCCAGAGTCGCATCCGGGTTCCTAGCGAGGATCCTGAAGATTCTTGCCGTTTCGGGCATTCCCTCTACTTCCTCGCAAAACTTCCTCCAGCTTTCCAGTTTTGCCCTAACCACAGAGTCTCTATATTCCTTTTGTGCCCTTCTAGAGAGCTCCCAGTCGGATTGGCGGCCCGTGTTCCTAGTTCTATTCCAGGCCCTGCGAGCCGCCACTCTGAGACCCTGCAGTTCAGGGGTCCACCAGGAAGTTTCTCTACTATTTGTAACCGCTCTTTCGGGGCAATTATTTTCGTAGCAGTTTACCAGAGACCTCTGCAAGTAGTCCACACAAGTCTCCAGTTCGTCCTCTGTCCCGTGCCTCTTAGGGAAGCCTTTGAGACTGTTGGCCAGGTCTTCCCTATAGGAGTCCCACTTGGTTCTTTTCGGGTTCTTGAATTTGACCTCCTTCCCCCTAGCCTTAGCTATCCTGAAGGTGATCTGCCTATGGTCTGAGAGCGAGGGCTCCGTCGAGACCCTCCACTCCACTACCTCCTGTATCAACTGCCTGGAACAGACAGTGATGTCGAGCACTTCTCTTCTCACTATAGTGCAGAAGGTGGGCTCGTCTCCTGTGTTGAGAATCTTCAGATCCGTAGATGCTAGAAACTCCAACACTTTTCTTCCTCTTTCATTTGTATCCGAACTTCCCCACACAGTGTGATGCGCGTTAGCGTCACATCCCATGATCAGGGGAAGCCGTTTTTCCTGGCAGTATTCTGCCAGTTTTATCACCGGTGCAGGCGGCACCGCCTCCCCCTCATCATGAGAGAGGTAAGCCGAGCAAATTACCATTTTCTTCCTGTCACCGGAGTCATCAGTGAAATCCACTTTTACAGCCGCAACGTTCCTGGAACACAGGTGAGGTATTAGCTGGGCTTTCATACCCTTGACGGCCACGCAGGCCCTGGGCCGATCCACTGATGGGGCCCTAAAGAGCCTACTGCAGGCCGCCAAGCCCCTGATGCAACCCCGGATTACCCAGGCTGGGAGGCAAACATGCATCAGTGATATGCATGTTTGCCTCCCAGCTTGTTGCCTAGCCAAAACAGCCGAAGCCCCTTTGCTGTGATGCAGATTAATCTGGGTAAAGGCCACCCCTCTCGATCCCGCCATTTAACTACAAGACCGTTTTAGGGGGCTCCTCCTTATCCCCCCCACCCCCCTCCCCCCTGTGCCCCACTTACCCGAAAAGCAATCCTGTCGAGCCCAAAGAATGGTTTGAAGTCCAGTGTCCTCAATTTGAGGACACTGGACTCCGGGATACCGAGGACCAGGTTCCCACCTTCCCTGGTGGCCCCTACCCCCTCCGCGAACACTTTCCAGCTCCCGGTGACAAGACCTGAGTTCTGCTTCTCCAGCCGCTTCAAGACCGTGGCCGCGCCCTCGGGAGGTCCCGGGACCACCGCCCTGTGCTGCTTTTGAAGCACGTCCATGCCCATCACCTTGAGCTTGGCGCCCTTCCACGGAATGATGCCGCCGATCCGTCCCACGAGCCAACCCAGCGACGCCTCATCCGCGCATCTTACCACCGCCGCACCACTCCTTAGAGAGGTGCTGTGGAATCTAGGCACCGGACCCTCTTGGATCCCGTCGATTTCCTTTGAGACCGCACCCCTCAACAGGGTCAACTGCTCTGCAGTGATTTCTGCCTCGGGGTAGCCCTCCGCCACAATCACCCTCGCCAGAGGGTCAGCAGCGTCCGAATAGGCATAGACCCCATCGTGAGCCCTTTGCCTCTTCAGCGGACGGCCGCCCGTTGGAGGGGTTTCATTGGAGCCCTTCCGACGTTTACCATTGGTGTGCCCCTTCACCACCTCCACCGGCGTACAAGGGGGAGCCACGGGAAGAGAGCAAGCCCCTTCCAGAGCCCCTGCTCTCATCGCTTCGCCCTCTTTCTTTCGGCCCCGCACCGATTTTTCTTCACTGGAGGTGAAGCCTCCTGCCGCGCAGCCGGGCCGGCTTCACTTCCGGAGCCCTTAAGGGTCTCGTCCGTCACCACCGTCCCAGCTTCCCTCGGAGACCCGTCACGCGAGCCCTCCCGATTTCGCACTTTGTTCTCTAAGTTTACATTGTTAGTCAAGTCCATAGTGGTCCCACGAGTAGCTAGGGAATTACACGGTCCGCCCACGCAGAGTTCCGCATGCGTGGGTAAGGCTGGATACTCTGGGGTTTCGCCCGGTTCCCCAGAGGCATCGTTCGCGACACTGCTCCCCCAGTGACATGCAGCCATCGCCACGATGGCTTACAACTTGGCTTGGGGAGCTGGTTGGCGCAGCAACGGTTTTTCCTTACCCTTCACAGGGTTTTACTTCCGTGGGACCAGGTTATAACCGCCACTACCCAGCAGCACTGAGTCCCCTCAGAGAACTCACACCTACTGGGCGTCCTCCTATCCGCCACCTTGGAGACGCGCCCGGTGGGTAGCTCAACCCCCGGGGAGATCCAATGTTACTCCCTTAAATTTTCGGTCAACATATATTTGATGCATTCTAATCGTATTTGGCGATTCTTTTATTCTGACTGCGTGATAGCAAAACTTAAATAACTACACGCCAGTCACAATGGTTGATTACTATTTCATATTACGTTTCTGTATTATTATCATATTCATATTTTTGTAGTCTTACTCCGATTCATTATTTGTCTCTATTTGAATTATTATTTATTAAAATACGGTCCTAATTATTACTATACACGCTGTTTTGCAGGGTCGCGACAAAATATCAACGCGATACTGCTTCCCTTACGATTTCTTATTTGAATTTATTATTCATTAGATGGCGGTTTTGGTTACGATTTTTATATTAAATTACAACATTTATGTTTCATATTCTTCTCTGATTTTTTACTATTTTATTGGTCCGTGAATCTTACCGATTGAGTCTCGCGTAAAGGTGCGAACTACATGTTACCGCCACCGCGCCGGGACGTGACACCGGACAAATTACTGTCGATAATGTTGTTAGGCTCGTTGCCGTCCGAGTTCGAAAATTTTAGTGTTGCTATATATTGAGTTATAAGTTTTTGGGCATATGTAGATGGCAGTAAAAGACAAGCGCTGTAGGTGCCATTTATTTTTTTCTTAGTTTCATTAATTAGTCTAAGTATATCGTCGTTTCCAGATGGTTGTTACAAGTCTATTAAAAGTATAATTACAAAAGGTTTATCTCACTTATTTACGACCAATAAAGTACAAACCTTATAACAAGTTATGGGCCCACGCTTCCACTACGCGTAAAAGATGTTGTATAACGTGATAAGTAAACGAATTTATTTTTGGTGCAAAAATAAACAAATCAGTGAACACACACGCCGAGCGTAAGAACAATGGCGGACAAAGACATTGTAATGATCGAGAAACTTGATGATAATAATTTCGAATTTTGGAATTTTAGCATGTCCTTGCTATTCGAGAAAAAGGACATTAAGGATGTTGTCGGAAATGACGTGAAGCCGGAAGCAACGGATATCGCGGCCTATAGAACATGGCGCAAGAAAGACAGCGATGCACGTAATTATATCACATCAACAACCGACAACGTTTTACGAAACACATTCTCCACTGCAAAACGGCCCGGGAAATGTGGGAGAGGATCTGCAATATCTTCAAAAGAAAATCAGCTATATAGGTAACGATGTTACAAAGGAAACTACATAACCTCAAACTCGGCTCAGACTAAAAGGTTAGTGATTATGTGGCAAAGGCTCGTAATCTGGCAACACAGCTTGAAAGTGCAGGCAATAGAAGTATTTCAGATGACATGCTGCAAACAATAATTATTGAAGGATTACCGTCGATAAAGTATAGTGGTTTTCTTTTTGGTTGGAATAGTAAGCCGAACACAGATAAGACATTACTTAATTTAGAGACAGAATTAATGGCAGCAGAAGAACTCATCCAATCAAGATAAGGAAATCTCAACGATGGCAGCAGCAACAGCACAGATAGGTAAAGTACAAAAAAAAATTAACAGAGAAAGAAAATAAAAAGAAGTTTGAAGACCAATGTTTTTACTGCAAGAAAGTAGGACATAGAAAGTCTGAATGTTGCAAGTTGAAAAATACACAGATAAAAGGTGAAACAAAGAAATCAGGCACAAATTATACGAATACAAAGTCTAAACGTGCAAATAAAGAAAAAGATAAAGCAGAGGATACAACATTTCTCGCAAGCGTTTATGCCGTTAAAGCAGCAGAAGAAGAAAAATGGTTAGTTAACAACGGAGCATTATGTCACATGGCTCATGACAGATCAAGGTTTGAGAATATGAAGAAAACTGAAATGTCTTATATCAAATTAGGTAACAAAAGTTGTGTGCCGGTAATCAGGAAAGGCGATGTAAAGATTGAGGCTCTTGTTAATGGTGAATGGAAATCATGTTGCTTAACAAATGTCCTGTGTGTTCCTGATCTTCGCGCAAATCTGTTCTCATTCTCCCAATACACGGATCATGATTACAAGATAGGATCTGGGAAAACAGGTATGAAAATAATTAAGAATGATAAAGTTTATGCAACTGCTGAAAGAAGTAAGAGCCTATATGTCATGTTACACCGCGATGCTTGCTGCCCACGAAACCCCCGCTACTGCATTTGTGAGGCTTCAGGACGGTCTTAACAGGATAGAAGAGTGGATGCATAAATGGCACATTAAGGCCAATAAAGCGAAATCCTCGCATGTAACATTCTTAAGAATGCGACATGTCCTTCTGTTTTTTTAAATGGAATAACTATTCCCCAACACGACGACGTTAAATATTTGGGCCTATACTTTGACAGACGGTTAATTTGGAAGAAACACCTATTCACAAAACGAAAGCAACTTGGCCTCTTGTTTTGTAACATGTACTGGCTAATTGATCGTAATTCTCAATTGTCCCTAGACAATAAACTACTTCTGTACAAGTGCATAGTCAAACCGATTTGGCTTTATGGTATCCAAATCTGGGGCCTCTAAATCCAACACTGACATGATTCAACGTTTCCAATCAAAATTCCTTTGAGTTATAGTTGATGCACCTTGGTTTGTCTCTAACGAATCTCTACACAAGAATATTGGAATACCCACTGTCGAAGAAGAGATCAAAAAAGTTGCCCTCAAACACATGACCAGGCTGCAGGCGCATCCAAATAGATTAGCGGTGACACTTACGGACAAACCGAACTATCCACATAGGCTGAAGCGTAAAATGACTCAAGATTTAATCCCACGATAATTAGCATCTAAGGTGAGCTGTTTGGCTCTCTCCGCGCAAGACTTTTATCATTCTACTCACAAAATTACTGAATGTCCTTGAGTGCGACAGATTGTAATATTAAGAGAGATAAAAAAACAAAAAATATGTCATGTCATTCAGAAAACCGGTGATAGCGGAAGCAAATGCGGCAGAACAGAAACTGGATAAACTTCAATTGTGGCACGAACGTCTTAGACACATTGGACTTACTACAATGCAGAAACTAGTTGAAGAAAATCCTACAATTGGTCTCAACAAAGAAGATTTACAAAAGTTCAAGTGCAAAGCTTGCATATTCGAAAAAATAAAACGCAAAACGTTCAAATCTCGAAGAGAGAAACAATACAAACCAGGAAGATGGTTCATTCAGACGTATGCGGACTTTTTTGAACAGAGTCATACAATGGAGCAAAATACTATGTTGTAATCAAGGATGATGCCAGTGAATATAGATGTATCAATGCAACTTCAAATAAAGCTGATGTATTTGAGAAATTCGTTCAATATGCTAACATGACACGAAATTGTTTCAAGCAAGAAATAAAGGTACTAAAAACCGACAATGGACGAGAATACATTAATGAATTATTTAAGAGATTTGTTAAAGCACGTGGCATAGAACAGACATCTGCTCCATATAATCCTGAACAGAACGGCAAATCAGAAAGAGATATCCAAACAATCAATGAGATGATCAGATCTATGATCTACGGTCGTTATCTTCCCAAACATTTGTGGTCGGAAGTCAATATGGCCGCATACATTTTAAATAGATCAGCAACAAGCAAGAGTAATAAATTACCATTCGAGAGATAGACCGGTAAGAAGCCTGATCTATCAGGGATTACAGTATTTGGTTGCGTAGCTTACGCACATGTACCAAATAGCACAAAAATTCATAAATGATAAGGTCTGGCCAAGTTCCAAAAAAAACACTCCAATATGTTTATATTTTAATATTTATTTTAATTTTTTATATATTACCAACATAAAAAGTAACTGATACATTATTCAAGATGCAAATTCAAAATAAACATACATAAAATATACATAAAATGTATAAATAAAACTGATCAAAATTTGATTGAAAAAAATTTAATTAAAGTAACAAAATATTTATTAAAAAATACAAAAAAACTTGGCGCTATTGTAGCTTTTGGAATATTTAATTAAACTAATTTCGAAGATTTTCTTTTTTTCTTTGTTTTTTCTCTTTCAGCATTATCATTTTTGTTCGCTTGCTTGATCAAAAAAAACATTCGTGTTATTAAATAAAAGCAAATAATATTTTTAATAAATTCATATTTATGTTTTTTACAACCGATGAGGGTTAGAGGATTTTTTTCTTCGTCAATTAATTCCATTATTTCAAATAATGTATTAACATTAATTTTTCCACATTTTGTTGCCTCTATTGCTCCTTTTTCCAAAGTTGAAAGCAAATTGAATAGCTATTGAAGGATTTTTTAAATATCCCTTTGTTTTTATTTGAATTAATTTATGTCTTTCTGGTATTACATCATTTGGTTGTAAAACCAACGTCTTCAAACATTCTTTGCAAATAACATTTTTATTATTAATAATATTTTTAGAAAATCTATTTCCTTTTCTTGCCACATATCCAGCAATGTACGTCAGAATATAATCTGAAGTAGTACATATATGCGAATCATGATCATTAAGAATTAATGGGGCATATGCTAAAATTTCAGTATTTCTTCCTCTATCCAAAATAGTATCCATCTGACTTATCCACTGTTCTTCTCTTTCTTTTGTATCTTCTATATATTTAATATTGAGAAGAACGTTCATTAATTCTCCAGTAGATACGTTACAACTTTAGGGAGTTTTACAAGAGAATACGTTGATATATATATTGATATAATGATATATACAGGGTGTCCCAGACTTACCGAATAACCGGTTCAGGGTAGACTCCTGACGTTGTTCTGAGACGAAAGTTCCTTTGGCAAAATGTCGAGGGTGTCATAATTTCGGCGTTACAAAGGGTGAAAGTTCTCCAATCGATGCGCTGAATTTTCCCGCGCTCAGGGACATTGCACATCAAAAGAGCCCCGTGCATCGCGCAACGATTGACTCGATCGAGCGCGTTCTTCGCGATTGTTCACGCATTCACTATTCACTGTTCACTGTTCCACAGAAAGAATGGAATCAGATCCGCCGGAGACCTCGCCGACCAGTGCACGGGCGCACTCCGCGTACGATTTATCTAACCGCGTATCTCGCGTTAAACGCGCGACGCGTTTTCGCGTACGTGTGTGGCGAGGCTATCGTCGCATCACTTTTCGACACTTTTTCTTCGCGACATTGACATACGTATGACCGACGAAAAAGGACGGACCGATCGCTCACCAAATTGCACGAAATCACGACACGCGCGCGGAACTGTCAAGCACTAGCGTGAAGCGTCGCGCGCTCCCAAGATCTATAGAGAGAAGGTTACCTCAGGCAAACCGGTTATGGGCGAGGGACGAAGAAGTAAGGGGGGAGCTAGAAGCAGCTTGTAGGCGAGGGGCGACGAAGTAAGGGGGGAGCTAGATACAGCTTGTAGGCGAGGGGACACGAAGTAAGGGGGGAGCATGATGATCTCATCGACAAACAATAGCTGTCTCTCTCTTTCAAAGTTCTTACTTTTCTAACTCTGTCACTCGCTCTCATTATTGACTTTCATGTGTCAAGTTCAAGTTGAAGAGGTTATATAGTAAAAATCGAAGGTACGTATATTAATTATTTTGTCTGTTATTTCCCCTAACATATTCAAATGAACAAAACCGAAGAAATAATTATATATATTTATAAATAATTATATATAATTATAAATATTTAACCCATATAACCTAAACCTAAACAATATTTCTTTTATCTAAAATACATACAATTTTTATAATTTTTAAGTCGATCTGGTATTATTATTGTAATGACTGAAATCACAATTCCTTTACAAATATTGTATTGTGTATTATTATTCTTTTTAGCAAGGATGTCAAGTTGTGGAGCACGGTCAAAGTGCATTGTACCAGGATGTGGCAATGTTTATTGCAAAGCAATTGTAAAGAATCCACATATTCGATTTCATAAAGTGCCCAAGAACATCCAATTAAAAGAACAGTGGGCACATGTATGTGGGAAAAGTCTTGAAAAGTTTACCGGTTTTATCTGCTCAAATCATTTTTAAAAAAATGATTACGAGAGAGGTCTTGCAGAAGCACTGGGCGAATCATCAAAACCTCGATTAAAGTGTACAGGTAATGCTGAAAAATTAATTTGTTTTGTATTAAGGTATTACACTAATTTTTTGAATGTTTATATATAATCGCACTCTATTAATCTCTTTTTCTGATTCTTTTATTGCAGCAATACCATCATTGCATTTACCAATATCTGATGATTTAAATGCAAACAAGGAGAACACTGAATTAAGTGACATAATCTTCACGCAATCTTCATTAGATAAGGAGAACATTGAATCAGGTCACACAATTTTCAAACAGTCCTCACCAACACATGATGAAAATCCATTGCTAAATACATGTTATAAAAATGCAATAACTCAAACAGAAGAACATTTCTGTGATATTATTAATATGAGACTCAACTGCGTAACCAAAAAATTCGAGGAGAGTGAAGAATCTCGTAAGAATTTAGAAATAGAATTAAATAAATTCAAAGTTAAGTACGAAGCAGCGATTACCGAATTGAATGCAACAAATTCAGAAATAATAGAACTTAAAAATAATAATAATCAATTAAGATGTTATAAAGATGCAATAACTCAAACAGAAGAACATTTCTGTGATATTATTAATATAAGACTCAACTGCGTAACCAAAAAATTCGAGGAGAGTGAAGAATCTCGTAAGAATTTAGAAATAGAATTAAATAAATTCAAAGCTAAGTACGAAGCAGCGATTACCGAATTGAATGCGACAAATTCAGAAATAATAGAACTTAAAAATAATAATAATCAATTAAGATGTTATGAAGATGCAATAACTCAAACAGAAGAACATTTCTGTGATATTATTAATATAAGACTCAACTGCGTAACCAAAAAATTCGAGGAGAGTGAAGAATCTCGTAAGAATTTAGAAATAGAATTAAATGAATTCAAAGCTAAGTACGAAGCAGCGATTACCGAATTGAATGCGACAAATTCAGAAATAATAGAACTTAAAAATAATAATAATCGACTGAATAGTTGTTTAAATAAATTATTAACGCAATGTCAAATTGATATAGCACTAAACAAAAAAAAAACGTAATTTGGTCAAAAGATGATATATCACGGGCATTTGCTTTACGGTATTATAGTCAACAAGGTTACAGATATTTAAAAGAAAAATTACATTACCCTTTGCCTGGAATTTCTTCACTACAGAGATGGGCCTCTACTATTAATATGCGGCAAGGTATTTTGAAAGATGTGTTACATTTAATGAAAATAAAAGGAGAATCTTTGTCCGAAATTGAGAAAGTTACGGTATTAAATTTCGATGAAATGAAAGTCAACGCTTTATACGAGTATGATCGGAAATACGACGAAATTATTGGACCACATCAATACATGCATATAGCAATGGTTCGGAGCTTGTTCGGAAATTGGAAGCAACCAGTATACGTCCAATTCGATACAAAAATGACTGAAACAATTATATATCAAATAATAAAAGAATTGAATGATATTTCGTATTCAGTTGTAGCAATTGTATCAGACTGTGGTGGTGGCAACGTCGGTCTATGGAAAACTTTAGGAATATCTACTGGAAAAACATATTTTCCGCATCCGATAACCAAAGAAAATGTTTATGTGTTCGCAGATGCACCACACATTCTAAAATTAATTAGAAATTGGCTATTGGATACTGGTTTTGTATTAGCAGATAAAACTATAATAACAGCAGAACCATTACGATGTTTAATCGCCGAAACTAATTCTGAGATTAATTCTTGCCATAAATTAACAAATGGTCACGTTTATTGTGAAAAAATTAAACGACAAAATGTTGCATTAGCAGCTCAATTATTGTCGCATACGACTGCAACTGCTCTGAAACAATATCGTCCAGGTTTGGATAATAAAGTGGCAATCGATACTGCAAACTTCATTGAACAGATCAGCCAGTGGTGGGACCTTATGAATTCGTATGTTACTGGAGGAAAGGTAGATTGTAAAAAACCATATGGTCTCAATATCAACGTCCAAAATGAAGTTCTCGATACGGTCTACAACATGATAAATGCAATGCGTTGTCAATCGAAAAAAGTTCTTCAAATATTTCAAAAAGGACTTCTTATATCAATTGCTTCATTAAAACAGTTATATGTTGAAATGAAACTTAAATATGGCATATCGTATATTGCTACTTATAAATTAAATCAGGATGGTCTTGAAAATTTTTTTTCGCAAGTACGTGGAAAAGGTGGTTCTAATGAACACCCTACCCCATTAGATGCTCAATATAGAATACGTATGATTATCCTTGGTAAGAATCCAGGTGTAGTCCAAAAAAACCGCAACGTGCATGAAGCAGTGCATGACGAATATATGTCTTCGTCCGTTATTAAAGCTTCAGGTATTCCAATACCTGAATGTGATGAAAAAACTGATGAACCTTCAGATTACGAAGAAAAACCATTCGAAGTCCAGAGTTTATCGACTATTTCCTCCATTACACATTGCGATTATAACGTTATGACAGTAAATATAAAATGTGATAGTGAAGCAGATGGTCTACTTTATTTAGCAGGTTGGTTGGCCAGAAAATATAAAACAAAATATCCAACTTTGGGGTGCTATACATATGAGTCAAATATTGAACATAATTATGTATTCCCGAATTGGTTGCAACACATTTCTTATGGTGGACTGACACAGCCATCTACAGAATGGCTGAACCAAGTTAAAAAAATGGATAAATATTTTTGTAAATTTCATAAAGATGGTTTACAAAAAGGACCTGCCGTTGTTAAAAACTTAACTATGGCAATAGTAAAGAAGAAAAATATCGACATACCTGAGGAGCTAGTACGTGCATTTATTCTCCAAAGAACCTATGTACGTATTAAATTTTATAATACTGCCAAAAAAAATCGCAAGCACGTAGGTAATAAGAGAAAAGCAGATGATAATGAAAGAAGAGTCGCTAATAAATATAAAAAAATTATTAATTAATTTAACGCTAATAAATTTCTTTATATTAACAGATTAATATAATATATATGTATTTTTATAATTATAGATACTTATAAAAATTTTATTATTATACTTTTATTATTATTATATTATGCTATTATACTTATTATTATTATACTTATTATACTTATTATATTTATTATACTTAATTTTTATTATAGATAATTATATAATTTTATAATCACAATATTGCCGCATATTTAATGATCCCTAATATATATCCCATATTTGTTTTAAAGAATTATTTTAAGATTTCAACAGAAACATTTCAATAATATTTTATTAGCAAATATTTGAAAATTATTAACACTGTAAATTTTATCATATAAATATTCACATTTGCATTTGCATTCACAAAGCATTTCTATATTAAAGGAGCGAGAGAGAAAACACTAAAGCGTGCGAGAGAGACAGCTACTGTTAGTCGATGAGATCATCATTGCCCCTCTTGCCGCTCACCCCGCTCAGCATGTGCCCCTCTTGCCGCTCACCCCGCTCGGCATGTGCCCCTCTTGCCGCGCGTCCCTCTTTGCGCGTGAGGTAACCTTCTCTCTATAGATCTTGGCGCGCTCCCGCGATAGAGAATCGATATGAGCGCTGCGAGGTATGACCTACCGCGTCTTACGTCGATACGGAGCAATCGATACAAGATACGACATTTTCTTAAACAAAAATAAAATTTACATTTTTAATAAAAAATTTAAATTATTTTTTATTAATTTAACATATTTAACATATTTATGATTTTTTAAACATTTAACATATTTTACAATTTGCCTATTATTTACGGCGGGTGCGGTCAAAACGCTTTCCGTGCCGCGCGAGAGTACAACGCTCGTTTTCCGGAACGCAAACAAATTGTTTACGGCGTTATTCTACAACTGTTGTACCGCGTGCGAGAAACGGGCCGTCTGATACCAGATAGACATCTCAATGTCGTCGTGGAACGTCGGGCTCGTACGGTACACAACGAAGAGATGATCTTGCGTACGCTGAACGACAATCCAGAAATGAGTGTACGCGAGATGAGTCGCGAGGTCGCGATCTCGCGTAGTACTGTCCACCGTGTACTACGTGATAACAGATTTCGCTGCGCAAGTCTGAAAATACAAAGTGACTCGTATATCGCGCGTTTACCAAACCAAAGTAACGTTTATCGTACCTATTTTACAATAGATGTCGAACTGTCCACCGCCGCATTCGACGCACAATCTTGCCCGTCGCAGCAGACTTTGCTGTGCATTGCTTATCATCTCTGGAGTCACGTTCGCGAACGCCTCAACAATTTTTTCCTTTAGTTCTTTGCGACTGTTAATGCGCTTACGATATACGTAACTTTTGATAGTACTCCAAAGAAAAAAATCAAGCGGAGTGAGGTCCGGAGATCTTGCTGGCCAATGCACGGGACCTCCGCGTCCGATCCATCGGTTTTCAAATTTTTCCGTTAAAGTAAGACGCACCTCTCTACATGTATGCGGCGGGGCTCCGTCCTGCTGAAACAACATACGTCTACGTTGTTCCAGCGGCACGTCTTCCAACAGTATCGGCAAGTCATTTTGCAAAAACTGCACATACGACTGACCCGTTAGTCGCGCGGGCATTTCGAACGGACCGATCTGAAAGGGTGAGAAGGTGAATTCTCTAAACTTTGCTCGACCGATGAGAGTGTACTTACGATCGTGTCGTTCAGCACACCAGCCCACAAATTTACGCTGAACCGATGTTAAAAATTCCTAATCCTATATTCCTTAGGATTTTCATCCGACCATAAATGGGTATTTCGCACGTTGAACATACCATCGCGCGTGAAATGCGATTCGTCAGTGAATAAAATTTCACGCGCGAAACCGGGTCGATCAATCTCACGATTTAGTATCCACGTGCAGAAGCGTAGTCTCGTAGCGTAATCAGTTGGCAGCAGATGTTGCACTCGCGTGAAATGATACGCGTGAAATCTGTTATCACGTAGTACGCGGTGGACAGTACTACGCGAGATCGCGACTTCGCGACTCACTTCGCGTACACTCATTTCTGGATTGTCGTTCATCGTACGTAAGATCACCTCCTCGTTGTGCACCGTACGAGCACGACGTTCCACGACGACATTGAGATGTCTATCTGGTATCAGACGGCCCGTTTCTCGCGCGCGGTACAACAGTCGCAGAATGATGCCGTAAACAATTTGTCTGCGTTCCGGAAAACGAGCGTTGTACTCTCGCGCGGCACGGAAAGCGTTTTGACCGCACTCGCCGTAAATAATTAGCATATCGCAATATTCCGCTGCGGTATACTCCATGTTTCCAAAATATCGTATCTTACATTGATTGCTCCGTATTGACGTTAGACGCGGTAGATCATACCTCGCAGCGCTCATATCGATTCTCTATCGCGGGAGCGCGCGACGCTTCACGCTAGTGCTTGACAGTTCCGCGCGCGTGTCGTGATTTCGTGCAATTTGGTGAGCGATCGGTCCGTCCTTTTTCGTCGGTCATACGTATGTCAATGTCGCGAAGAAAAAGTGTCGAAAAGTGATGCGACGATAGCCTCGCCACACACGTACGCGAAAACGCGTCGCGCGTTTAACGCGAGATACGCGGTTAGATAAATCGTACGCGGAGTGCGCCCGTGCACTGGTCGGCGAGGTCTCCGGCGGATCTGATTCCATTCTTTCTGTGGAACAGTGAACAGTGAATAGTGAATGCGTGAACAATCGCGAAGAACGCGCTCGATCGAGTCAATCGTTGCGCGATGCACGGGGCTCTTTTGATGTGCGATGTCCCTGAGCGCGGGAAAATTCAGCGCATCGATTGGAGAACTTTCACCCTTTGTAACGCCGAAATTATGACACCCTCGACATTTTGCCAAAGGAACTTTCGTCTCAGAACAACGTCAGGAGTCTACCCTGAACCGGTTATTCGGTAAGTCTGGGACACCCTGTATATATAACCTGTATATTTGTATAAATAATTGAGAGTTAGGATGATCATTGGAACCACAATTTCGCATCATCTCAAAAAATCTCTACAAAAATAATTATAAAATATATATACATTACATATTTTATTTATATTTTAAAAAAGTTATGCATTACAAATATTTTTTATTTATATTTTAAAAACCAAATATACCTCTAAATTATCTTGATTTAATCTAGATGTTGTTAAATATTGAAATCTGCATTTATTAATCAAAAAAGAACAAATCTCAAGAGTAGCTTTCAAAGAAATTTTTAAACCATAATAGGTTTGATCAGTTAAAAATATAATGCATTTTTTTAGCTTCTTTTTCTCATTGAATTAAAAAATTTAAAAAATTTTTGATATTCTGTAAAGTACATATATATTGATAATCATCATAATCGTAGTTAATAAAATTAAAAGTTGATTAAAATTTTATATAATTCAACACTAAATGTCAATTACTACATTATAAAATTACTTGCCATGTTATACAGGGTGTCCCGCGAGACTTGTCCCACCGGGAACAGAGAGGTGAATGGGATCGAAATAAATATAAAAGTTAAATAATATATAAAGCTCAGCAGATTATTAAAATCAATTAAAATCAATAGGAGCGTAAAGAGCCATAATGCTGGTTAGTCGTGCGAAGGTTAAGATATATTCATTAAATTGTTTACATCAAACGTTTCGACCTGCCATCAGGCCTTCTTCAGTGTACAATAGTAAAAATACAAATAAAACAGAAAATTCGCTCGCAAAATTCAAGACAGTGTGAAAGATGTGGAAGACATAAAACAACATCTTTTCCACCCAATTGTGGTTTAGTAGAAAAAATCAGAACTACAATAAATGCAATGAAATATATGAATAATACAAAAAAAAAAAACATATGATATGAAAATAAGAAATAAGTGAACCGGAAATTGAGAACTGTGATATACATACTTGAATTGAATTCATGTTAAAACGCTGGTCCAAGTAGAGAGAACGAGGTGGAAAACAGAGAACAGATAGTCTTATCATTTTAAAAGTCAAGCTCTTAGTGAAAGAGATATACATTTAGAAATTATAAAGATTCACGAGTGAAAGTATGGGAGAAAGGGGGGAGTGGAGAGGGGAAAAGTAAGTAAGGAAGGAGAGAAGGTGGGGGATATAATAGGATAGATAGAAGGAAAGGGAAGGAGAGGTATTATTTATAAAAGAGGAAATAAATTAATGATGGGAAGGTATGCCTCAGGTAAATGATCCGTGTCGTTATGATTGTTAAGGCCTGCGTTTTGCCTTTTGATAAAAACCATTTTAGAGATTAATCTTTTTTGATAGGAAGGTTCCTCGTCAAGTATCTTTACTTTATCCCAATCAAAATCGTGGAAGAAATCCAACCTATGCCTAGATATGACTGAAGGAGAACAGCTTTTCTTATTAATGTCATTCTTATGTTCTTTTAATCTAGTGTTAAGCTGTCTTTTTGTCTGTCCAACATAAGTCATACTACAGTCACGACACGGAATCATATAAACCACTTGGCAGTGTGCAAGTTTGTTTAAATTGTCTTTCCCTGTTTTTATAAAACATTTTAGGTTATTTGGAATTGAGCAAGCTAGTTTAAAATTAAAAGTTCTCGCGATAGAATTAAAGTCTTTAAAAATGGATGAGATGTAGGGAATAATTAAAAAAGACTTCGAGTCATTATCATCAGGATCATTGTCAGAATCTACTGCTATTAAAATATTGTCAATTATTTTATTGTTTGTCAAAAACTTTAATCTTTGGTGGACAACAGAATAAATAAAACTTAACGGATAACAATTATTTAAAAGTATGTTAATAATCGATGTAAAATTTTTTTTGTGAATTTTGGGTGGGAAAGTAAAAAGATTCTGTCAGTCAGACTTATGATAGACCCCTTTTTATGTGAAATGGGGTGGTGGGAATAAAAATTTAGGCATCTCCCAGACGAAGTAGGTTTTTGGAACCAGTCAAAAATGATTATGTTGTTTTCTAAAATCAAAGTCACGTCTAAGAAGTTTATGCGATTGTCAACCCCGTTTCAACTATAAAATTAAGTCTGTTATGATAAGAGTTAAAAATGTCAGTGATTAAAATTAAGGAGTTAGTAGGTGCAGCCATAATTATGTCGTCCACATATCTATAATAAAAGGGCAGCTTAAACGGAAACCTACTAATCGCATCAGCTTCTAGATCCTGAAGAACAAGGTCGGCAATTAATGGAGATAAAGGAGAGCCCATGGGAGTACCAAATGTTTGTTTATAAATTCTGTTGTTAAAACTGAAAAAAGTGGAACTCAAAATGAGACGTATCCCCGTTATAATTTCGTTTCTCCCATACTTTCACTCGTGAATCTTTATAATTTCTAATGTATATCTCTCTCACTAAGAGCTTGACTTTCAAAATGATAAAACTATCTGTTCTGTTTTCCACCTTGTCCTCTCTACTTGGACCAGCGTTTTAACATGAATTCAATTCAAGCATGTATATCACAGTTCTCAATTTCCGGTCCACTTATTTCTTATTTTCATAATTTTTTTTTTTTTTGTATTATTTATATATTTCATTGCATTTATTGTAGTTCTGATTTTTTCTACTAAACCACAATCGGGTGGAAAGGATGTTTTTTATGTCTTCCACATCTTTCACACTGTCTTGAATTTTGCGAACGAATTTTTTTGTTTTATTTGTATTTTTACTATTGTACACTGAAGAAGGCCTGATGGCAGGTCGAAACGTTGATGTAAACAATTTAATGAATATATCTTAAGCTTCGCACGACTAACCAGCATTATGGCTCTTTACGCTCCTATTGATTTTAATTGATTTAAATATAAAAGTCCTTTACCGTTTTACGATATTAGGAATAATAAACAAAATATTAATTTTTACATTTGGACTAATGAGAGCGCGTCGAGAGAAACGCTCCAGCCGCTCGAGGTCTAGCCCGGCCTAGTCTATCATACATATATTGGCTGCTGGCGGTGCGTTGGAGAGGCAAGAAGGGAAACGCGCCGTAGCTCGGCGCCCGGCTCATGTCTCGCCGCACCGGGCTAGACCACGAGCGGCTGGAGCGCTTCTCTCGACGCGCTCTTATTAGTCCAAATGAAAAAATGAATATCTCGTTTATTATTGCAAATATCGTAAAACGGTAAAGGACTTTTATATTTATTTTGATCCCATCTACCTCCCTGTTCCCGATGGGACAAGTCTCGCGGGACACCCTATATACTTGTACAATACCCACATAGCAAAGATCTCCCCAGGACATCCCAATTTGATCGAAATGGACCCAGTTTGATCTAGAGCACTAAAGATGTAGGTATTTTCACGTCTGCTCACGTCTCCGCCATTTTTGTTCCATTCCCCCACTCCTTGCCCTCTCGCCTCTGTCACTGAGCTCAGAAGTTTATGATGATTAGGTTATGGCTTCTAAGCTGCTCGAACTCTGTGTTTACGTGTATTTTGATTATCCGACTGTGAACAAAAAAAAGATACAAAATGTTTCTGAAATAAAAAAACTGCTTATAAGATAAATGTCCTTATTGATTACAGTTATTCATATTTATGTAATTTCAAACGGTCACAAATTTGAACTACACTTACAAAAACGATTCATGATTCTGAACAAACAGAAAAAGCTACGTAAATTGGAAATATAAAAGAATAAACTTACTTCACAGAGACGCGATGATTTGGTGTCCAAGACTCTCTGCGGAGATTACGTATCCATTGCTGTCGACGAACATCATCCGCAGAAAATGCAAATACTCGAACACCTTTTTCTCTTCTATTGGTACAATTTACCGCAACGCAGCAAGGCATTTTGTATCTTTTTTTTGTTCACAGTCGAATAATCAAAATACACGTAAACACAGAGTTTGAGCAGCTTAAAAACCATAACCTAATCATAAATTTCTGAGCTCAATGACAGAGGCGAGACGGCAAGGAGTGGGGGAATAGAACAAAAATGGCAGAGACGTGAGCAAACGAGAGAATACTCACGTTTTATAGTGCCTTATTTGATCCAGAGTAAAACGTTATCCGTAGGATTACCTGAGGATATCCCGTGTAGCATGTCCTGTGGATATCTTATGCACGATCTCCGCAGGACATCCCATTTTGATCAAAATGATCCGAACGATATAGATCGATAATAAATAGTCATTCGTAGGATTTCCTGAAGATATTTCTAGTACAAAATATATACGTACATTAAAATTGCTTTTTCTTCAAATTTAGTAAAAGATTTCTTACATAAATATTTTTTAGTAAGACATTTTTTTTGCTTAATTTGAACAGAGAACAAATTTAATTTTGTGTGCATGCATAGACACATATAACCTACAAATATAATTTTAATCCGTCCATTTGTTAAGATCAAAGTACAAGTATATATAGAGAAAATATTTATTTCTATTATATGACGATACTAGAACTTGGTCATCGAGTTCTTGGTTTGAGAAGCCAGTATATATAAGATTACCGCTTTTTGATTACCTAACCTTTCTCGGATCGACAACTCGAATCGAATTCTTGTGTCGTAGATTGGTGAACATTGAGATTAACGCAGGCAGTAAAGTGTGAGTTTTGTGCTGTGATTCTCCCTTAAAAAACGAAAAAGAACGCATAAGCGATAACATATAAGGCGTCAGGAACTATTAAATTGACAGGTAATTATTAAAAACTAAAATTATTATATCATACGCAGGTCATCTTTCTATATATATCATAAATAAGGTTATGTTTGAGATGTTGGCTAGTAGAACACCACTACTACAATTTTTATTTATATATTTCATATTAATTTTTGTGCTATCAAGAGACACGGCAGTGTCTCGCGCCAAGTTCACGCGCAGCGCAAGACCGACCGTGTCTCTTTACGCGAGACCGAGAGTTGAGACGAGCCGAGATTATCGGATCTCAGTAATGCCTGAGCCGATCAATTTAAAAATAGGCTCAATCGATAGCGCATACTCAATATATAATAAAAGTATGCTTGTTTTTCCCGGGGGTTTAGCTACCCACCGGGCGCGTCTCCAAGGTGGCGGATAGGAGGACGCCCAGTAGGTGTGAGTTCTCTGAGGGGACTCAGTGCTGCTGGGTAGTGGCGGTTATAACCTGGCCCCACGGAAGTAAAACCCTGTGGAGGGTAAGGAAAGACCGTTGCCGCGGACCAGCTCCCCAAGCCAAGTTGTAAGCCATCGTGGCGATGGCTGCATGTCACTGGGGGAGCAGTGTCGCGAACGATGCCTCTGGGGAACCGGGCGAAACCCCAGAGTATCCAGCCTTACCCACGCATGCGGGGCTCTGCGTGGGCGGACCGTGTAGTTCCCTAGCTACTCGTGGGACCACTATGGATTCAGATTTAATATTAAACGTAGAGAACGAAGTGGGAAGTCGGGAGGGCTCGCGTGACGGGTCTCCGAGGGAAGGAGCTGGGACGGTGGTGACGGACGGGACCCTTAAGGGCTCCGGAAGTGAGGCCGGCCCGGCTGCGCGGCAGGAGGTTTCACCTCCAGCGAAGAAGAATCGGTGCGGGGCCGAAAGAAGGAGGGCGAAGCGGATGAGAGCAGCGGCTCTGGAAGGGGCTCGCTCTCTTCCCGTGGCTTCCCCTTGTACGCCGGTGGAAGTGGTGAAGGGGCACGCCGACGGTAAACGTCGGAAGGGTTCCAAGGATACCCCTCCATCGGGCGGCCGTCCGCTGAAGAGGCAAAGGACTCGCGACGGGCAACATGCTTACTCGGACGTTGCTGACCCTCTGGCGAGGGTGATTGTGGCGGAGGGCTACCCCGAGACAGAGATCACTGCTGAGCAGTTGACTCTGTTGAGGGGTGCGGTCTTGGAGGAGATCGACGGGATCCAGGAGGGTCCGGTGCCCAGATTCCACGGCACTTTTCTAAGGAGTGGTGCGGCGGTGGTAAGATGCGCGGATGAGGCGTCGCTGGGTTGGCTCGTGGGGCGGATCGGCGGCATCATTCCGTGGGAGGGCGCCAGGCTCAAGGTGATGGGCTTGGACGCGCTTTAAAAGCTTCAAAAGCAGCACAGGGCGGTGGTTTGGGTCCCGGGACTTACCGGGGGCACGGCCACGGTCCTGAAGCGGCTGGAGAAGCAGAACCCGGGTCTCGTCACCGGGAGCTGGAAAATGTTCGCGGAGGGGGTAGGGGCCACCAGGGAGGGTGGGAACCTAGTCCTCGGTGTCCCGGGGTCCAGTGTTTTCAAATTGAAGACACTGGACTTCAAACCATTCTTTGGGCTCGACAGGGTTGTCTTTCGGGTAAGTGGAGCCCAGGGGGGGATAAAGGGGGATAAGGAGGAGCCCCCTAAAACGGTTTCACAGCCAAATGGCGGGATCGAGAGGGGTAGCCTTCACCCAGATTAATCTGCATCACAGCAAAGGGGCCTCGGCTGTTTTGGCCAGGCAACAAGCTGGGAGACAAACATGCATATTACTGATGCAAGAACCCTGGGTAATCCGAGGTTGCATCAGGGGTTTGGCGGCCTGCGGTAGGCTCTTTAGGACCCCATCAGTGGACCGGCCCAGGGCCTGCGTGGCCGTCAAGGGTATGGAAGCCCAGCTGATACCTCACCTGTGATCCAGGGACGTTGCGGCTGTAGAAGTGAATTTCACTGATGATTCCGGTGACAGGAAGAAAATGGTTATTTGCTCGGCCTACTTCTCTCATGACGAAAGGGAGGCGGTCATGCACCGATGACAAAACTGGCAGAATACTGCTAGGAGAAACGGCTTCCCCTGATCATGGGATGTGACGCTAACGCGCATCACATCGTGTGGGGAAGCTCGGACACCAATGAAAGAGGGAGGAAAGTGTTGGAGTTTCTAGCATCTACGGATCTGGAGATCCTCAACACAGGAGACGAGCCCACCTTCTGCACTATAGCGAAAAGAGAAGTGCTCGACATCACTGTCTGTTCCAGGCAGTTGATACAGGAGGTAGTGGAGTGGAGGGTCTCGACGGAGCCCTCGCTCTCTGACCATAGGCAGATCACCTTCAGGATAGCTAAGGCTAGGGGGAAGGAGGTCAAATTCAGGAATCCGAGAAAAACCAAGTGGGACTCCTATAGGGAAGACCTGGCCAACAGTCTCAAAGGCTTCCCTAAGAGGCACGAGACAGAGGACGAACTGGAGACCTGTGTGGACTAGTTGCAGAGGTCTCTGGTAAACTGCTACGAAAGTAACTGCCCCGAAAGGGCGGTTACAAATAGTAGAGGAACTTCCTGGTGGACCCCTGGACTGCAGGGTCTCAGAGTGGCGGCTTGTAGGGCCTGGAACAGAGCCAGGAACACGGGCCGCCAATCCGACTGGGAGCTCTCTAGGAGGGCACAGAAGGAATATAGAGACTCTGTGGTTAGGGCGAAACTGGAAAGCTGGAGGAAGTTTTGCGAGGAAGTAGAGGGAATGCCTGAAACGGCAAGAATCTTCAGGATCCTCGCTAGGAACCCGGATGCAACTCTGGAGGCCATCGCACTCCCTGATGAGACGGTGGTGACTGGAGAGCAATGTCTGGAGCATCTACTGGAAGTGAGCTTTCCGGGCTTCCATAGGGAGCAGGGAGAGCTATTTGCATATAAGGAGCCGGGCTCACTCAGAAGAGCTCGACAAGCAGACTGGCGAATGGCGGCCAAGATTGTCATGCCCGAAAAGGTCAAGTGGGCAATTAACACCTTTAAGCCCTACAAGTCAGCGGGACCGGATGGTATCTTTCCGGCTCTTCTACAAGAGGGACTGGAACAGATTGTGGGCCCACTGACCCGAACCTTAAAGGCTTGTATCGCGATGGGCTACACACCCAGCGCATGGAAACTGGCCAGGGTAGTTTTTATTCCGAAGGCGGGAAGAACGAGCTACACCAAGGCTAAGGATTTCAGGCAAATTAGCCTAACATCGTTTCTCCTTAAGACATTGGAGAAGCTGGTGGACGCGTATCTGAGGGAGACAACTCTGTGGAGTCACCCTCTCCACAAAAATCAGCACGCGTATCGTTCGGGCTATTCCACCGAGACTGCTCTACATCAGACGGTAGCGTTTATTGAGGAGCAGCTGGAAAGGAAAGGCTATGCAGTGGGTGCTTTCTTGGACATAGAGGGCGCCTTTAACAACACACCGCACGAGGTAGTGTGTGAGGAAGCCGCCAGAAGGGGTGTGCCGATAAAGCTCGTTGAGTGGATCCGGGGCATGCTAGGGAGGCGTGTGATGACTTCGCTGGAAACTGCGAAAGTCTGTGGGTGGGTGGGAAGAGGCTGCGCGCAGGGCGGAGTACTTTCTTAACTTTTATGGTGCCCGGTAGCAGACGGTTTATTAAGGGCACTGAACGATAGAGGCTTCACTGCACAAGGCTACGCGGACGACGTGGCAATACTTGTGCGAGGCCCGTTCCTAGAGACGCTTCTAGAGCTCATGCAGGAGGCACTGGAAGTTGTAGAAGAGTGGTGTCAAAGGACAGGTTTAGCGGTGAATCCACTGAAAACCGGTCTTACTGTCTTCACTCGCAAATACAAGGTGGGCACCATTGTGGGACCTACTCTTGGAGCAGTAAGGTTAGTTCCGACCGAATCGGTGAAATATTTGGGAGTTATCCTGGATAAAAAACTGCTTTGGGAGGAGCACCTTCGTAATCGGTGCAAAAGCTTGTGCCAGTATTTTTGGATGTGTAGAAGGACCTTTGGCCAGACTTGGGGCTTGAAACCAAGTATGATACACTGGATCTACACAGCCATACTTCGCCCCAGACTCACATACGCAGCCGTAGTATGGTGGACTAGGGTGCAAAAGAAAACAGTCAAAGTTGCGCTGGAGCATGTCAGAGCTCTGATTTTGAGAGGGGCCCTGGGTGCTATGATTACGACACCAGTGGCGGCGATGGGCGTAATGTTCGGCATTGAACCATTTCATCGGGTGGTGGTGGCTGCTGCAGCAATGGCGGTATCCGTCTGAGATGCGAACTAAAATGGAAGAAGGGAGCCCGGCATACGAGGCTGCCGGAAGACGTTCTGCTGGATCCGATATTCGAGATGCGACAGGACAGAATACCTATTATTCGGGCTTCTGATAGGCGCTTCAAAGTGCATATACCGAGGCCGGAGGAGTGGAAAAAGGAAGGTAAAAACTTAGGGGCTCGAGTGCGTGGAGGAGATGTCTGGTATACGGACGGCTCCAAGACGGACACGGGCTCCGGGGCCGGTTTGTTTGGCAGTCGAGAGGGATGGAAGGAGTGCATTTCTCTCGACAGTTATGCCACGGTATTCCAAGCGGAGATTGTGGCTATCCTAAGCTGTGCTCAGACCGTGCGGAGTAGAGTAGAGGCGGGGGGGCACATCAGGATTTGTACGGACAGCCAGGCAGCCATCAAGGCGCTGGGGGCTCCGACAATAACGTCGCGGTTGGTTCGGGAGTGCAGGTGCGTTCTGAACGAACTGGCGAGAGAGAGAGAGAAGTCACCGTTACCTGGGTGCCGGGTCACTCGGGCATCCAGGGTAATGAATGTGCGAACCAGTTGGCAAAAGCGGGTTCAGAATTAACGATGGTAGGACCGGGGCCGGCCCTGGGAATCCCCTTTTGTTTAGGAAAAGGGAGGATCAAAGAATGGTTCCGCAGAGAACATCTAAGACACTGGAGAGTGGAATCTGAGTCCAAATGCAGACAGGCTAGAGCTCTGATGGGAGATACTCCTAATTGGGAACTGACTTGGAGCATAAGGGCTCTGAGTAGGAGAGATGCCAGGACAGCGATACACATACTGACGGGTCATGGCACCTTAAACTACGACATGTACAAGCTTGGGCGTAGCGATACATCCAAGTGCAGGACATGTGGAGACGACGAGGAAACAAGCCTTCATGTGCTCAGCGACTGTCCTGCACAGGCAGGGTTGAGACACAAGATGCTGGGCTCAGCACTACTTGGGCCCAAGCAGATGAGGAAGCTGCCGGTGAAGGATCTGATTCTCTTTTGGAGAAAAACAGGTCTCTCATGAGTAAGTTTATGAGGGGAGGCACAATGGACAATGTCTGGGTGCCGCGGGCGGTGCTTCGAAAGAGGAACGCCTCCCCGTTATAATATTATTATTATTATTATTATTATGCTTGTTTTTGCTCTATATGCTGTATAAATAAAGATATTAAAGTCTAAAGTCGAAATGTCATGAAAACTATGAAAATTATTTCAGTCGTCTAGGATGTACTTTATAAATTCTTGTCGATAGATGGCTAGTATCTCAGATGTACACATATCGGCATGTATCACCGGCAACGCATGTGCAAGCCATGTACATGCGAAGCGCGGAGCACACATGTACAATGTGACTTGCGCATATATGCGGTAATCCTTCCATTCCTGCTGCTGCTGCTGTTTGTGTATCAAATCTGGCCACACAGCGGTATACGTGTGTGAAATAAAATATTTGTAATATTCCTACATTGCTGATTGTGCTTGAGAGTTTCGAAAAATATTACGGTGCGGATGATATTTGTTTCTCACTCTAGAGCAGACTCTGTGCGTTGTGCGCAAGCGTTGTATCTATACATATATCCCGTACGCAGGCTACAGACGTCGCGCACGTGCAGAACGGCCAAATCGTGGTAATATAATGTAATATCTGCTAGTTTCTATTTTTCATTGTCCTTATTGTCAGTATAAATTGTGAACATGTTAAAAATATGTAGTAATATGTAATAATATGTAATAATATGTAGTATATTGTTTTTAAATAACTAATCAAATGAATAATACGTACTAACATATTTAATTAATTATCTAACTCATGTCCTCAATGTATTTGAATATCGTTTTTAAATGCCACTTATAAATTGCAAATTTAATTTAACTATGTAATACGAGTTTGTAATTCTATTTATAACAACTATAATTGAATTATTTATTAAACTGAAAGAGATGATAATAGGTCAGGGCCTAATAGAGACTAAATGAAATGGATAATTATAAACGTTGTAATATATACAGGGTGTCCCATTTAACTTGAGACAACTAAATATTTCGAAAAATAAGCATTGTACGAAAAAATGTCCCAAATAAACTTTTAATATTATCAAGGGGGACGTCTGCCTGTGTAAAAATTAACCCGCCGCCACCGCCCCTTGGGGGTAGGGCGGGTGGCAACTTTGAAATTTCAAATGGGAACCCCCATTTTTTATTGCAGATTTGAATTCCTTGGAAAAAAATACGTAAGTTTTGTCCGAGACATTTTTTCGAATCGTGATAAATGGCGCTGTAATCAGTGAAAATTAGTTTTTGTCATTTTCTCTCACCATTGGGGTGCTTTATTTCGGTGAGTCCCCTCGCCTCTCACTATTCAATTACAATAAATGCTCGAAATAATGACTTTCCATTTCGATGCATTTATTAACTCGAGCTTGGAATGCTTGTACACATGTAGAAAGTGTATCTGGCGTTATTTGTGCGCAAGCATATCTAATACGTTCCACCATGTTTTCTCGAGTATTTGGTACTTCTGTATACACTTTTTCTTTAAGGTAACATAAAATTATTTCAACTTTCAAAATTATTTCAAAATTATTTCAACTTTCTTCTCTAAAGATAAATAATCCATTATTTATTTGCTCAAATAAAGAACGCGTCCGTAAAAAAACAAGTAGCTAGCGTACGTATTACTGAAATTTACTTGACTTGAAATTTAAAGAATCCAGTTATTGAAGAATTGTTCTGACTTAATTTCTTTCATTTATTTTGTTTCTCCTTTTCAGAATTTTCAGTATTTCAGAAATTTACTACATATGTAGATGCCTCATAGTTTTGGTACGCTAGCTACTTGTTTTTTTACGGACGCGTTTTTTATTTCAGCAAATAAATAATGGATTATTTATCTTTAGAGAAAAAAGTTGAAATAATTTTGAAATAATTTTGAAAGTTGAAATAATTTTATGTTACCTTAAAGAAAAAGAGTATACAAAAGTACCAAATACTCGAGAAAACATGGTGGAACGTATTAGATATGCTTGCGCACAAATAACGCCAGATACACTTTCTACATGTGTACAAGTATTCCAAGCTCGAGTTAATAAATGCATCAAAATGGAAAGTCATCATTTCAAGCATTTATTGTAATTTAATAGTGAGAGGCGAGGGGACTCACCAAAATAAAGCACCCCGATGGTGAGAGAAAATGACAAAAACTAATTTTTACTGATTACAGCGCCATCTATCACGATTCGAAAAAATGTCTCGGACAAAACTTACGTATTTTTTTCCAAGGAATCCGAATCTGTAATAAAAAATGGAGGTTCCTATTTAAAATTTCAAAGTTGCAACCCGCCCCACCCCCAAGGGGCGGTGGGGGCGGGTTAATTTTTATACAGGCAGTCGTCCCCCTTGATAATATTAAAAGTTTATTTGGGACATTTTTTCGTACAATGCTTATTTTTCGAAATATTTAGTTGTCTCAAGTTAAATAGGACACCCTGTATAGAGAAGAAAATGATTGGATTGAAGCTGATGATGCTTCAATTAAAAAAACACAATGGCCTAGAAACAATATATTTATAGAATTTTGTATTTTTGTAACTTAATTAATTAAAGAGGACCGTCGTATGTTGTATACTGAAAGTACGACTGGGGTGATGATGGGCCGTCTTTAGCAAAATCTAACTGATATTTAATTATTTTAGTTTTAAAAAACACTGTCGTATATACAGGGTGTCCCAAAAATTTTGACACAGCGGCCGTATGCCGGTAGAGCAGACCAAACTGAACCGAAAAGTCCTCTACCATTTTACAATTTTCACAAGGGTTAAAGAGATATTAATTATTAAAGATTACCGAATGCGAACGCACGGCTGAGATACGACCGCCTACAGACTACGGTCGCTAGGCGCGCTACGGCCGCTGTGTCAAAATTTTTGGAACACCCTGTATATCATTAAAAAAAAATATCTATCAATTACCTTTTTTAGAAAAAAAGGTAAAATAAAGGTGCCAAGTACACGCTCTTGTTACAATCAAAACAAATTACTAAAAAAAAGAAATAATATCTCAAAAAATAACGTTTTCAAAAAAAAAAGGTAAAGAAAAAGGCGCCAAGTACACGCTCTTGTCACAACCAAAACAAAACAGTATTGTTTCACATTTTTAAAAAATTGCCGTATATATTAAACCTATCAAAAAACCTGTCGTATATATTACCCTTTCAAAAAAAGCTGTCGTACATATTAAAACCTTTCAACAAGTAATGCTGTTGTGTATATTAAAACTATAAAAAAATATGATATCAGAAAATGACGCCAAGTGGGATTAAAGAACTATGAAAAAAGTTGTACACTATTTCTATAAAACTCTTCTATAAAACTTTTGTACATAAACATTAAACCACATATAATGGAAAAGCTCCATATGTTTTTAACAAACGAGAAATAATGAAAATGGCGATAAGAGCCGTTGCAGGATTAATTTCTTTAAGAAAAATTAAAAAAAAAATTTAGCACTAACATCCTGCAACGGCTCTTATCGCCATTTTCATTATTTCTTGTTTGTTAAAAACATATGGAGCCTTTCCATTATATGTGGTTTAATGTTTTAAATCACGCGGGCATTATGACGCGTTTATGTCCTACAGCAATGTTGATTTCCTAATCTAGGAGAGATAAATGTTAGAAGCGTGGGGTCTGAGTAGTTTAATGGTCAGAACATTCGCCCGGCAAGCGGAAGACCCGGGTTCAATTCCCGGCTTAGCCACTCGCGCCCTGATATTTTTTCTCTCTTCCTTTCTTTACAATAATTCCTATACGTACATTAAAGTTTCTCGATATATGAGAACAATGTACTATAAATTTCGTACACTTTAAGTATCTCGATTTGAGATCGGTGTACAATTTAACTGTCTCTTGTAGACTAATTTACTAATTTTTTTAAGAAAAATTAAAAAAAAATTTAGCACTAACATCTTGCAACGGCTCTTATCGCCATTTTCATTATTTCTCGTTTTGTACATAAAGCTGTCGTATATATTTTAAAAAAAGTCTAAAAAAATGCTGTCGTACATATATTATTATATTGCATACTATATTTCACCATATTTTACATATACTATACTATATATATATATATTATTACATATACTATACAATATATATTATTTATAATATTACATATACTATATATATTATAAAAAATTAAATTCATAAATAAAAAAAATTAAAAAAATATTAAAAAAATAAAAATATTTTACCAAAAAAAATTTTTAAATATTAAAAAAATTTAATTAAAATAAAAAAATATTTATTAAAAAACGCAAAAAAACTTGGCGTTGCTACACCTCAAAATATTATAAAGCAAAAAAATTAGTAATAATATAACAATTGACGATTAATTAACATAATGTAATAAGTTGACATCATGTAAGTTAACATGTAGTTTACTGTAGCAACGCCAAGTTTTTTTGCGTTTTTTAATAAATATTTTTTTATTTTAATTAAATTTTTTTAATATTTAAAAATTTTTTTTGGTAAAATATTTTTATTTTTTTAATACTTTTTTTATTTTTTTTATTTATGAATTTAATTTTTTATAATATATATAGTATATGTAATATTATGTAATATTATAAATAATATATATCGTATAGTATATGTAATAATATATATAATATATATAGTATAGTATATGTAAAATATGGTGAAATATAGTATACAATATAATAATATATTAAAAAATAAATTGGCTGTATTGACCCAGAGCCGGGGCTATTCAATGCTATTCAACTGGCTCTTTCACACAAAAAAGTTTATTAGGGAAAACAAAAACATTTTATTTACCAGAGCCGATAAGGGCAATTCCACAGTTGCATTAAACATAGTTGATTATAATAACAAAGTACTCTCTCTACTTTCTGACAGTTCTACATATGATATTGTGAAAAAAGATCCTACCAGAAAGATTACTGACGGGTTACGCACTCTCTTGTCCGGATGGAAGAAAAGAAAACTTATCGATGAGTATACATATAAAAAAATCATGACCACCGATGGCATTTTGCCTAGAGTTTATGGGTTGCCAAAGATTCATAAATCTGGTTGTCCTTTAAGATTAATTGTCTCATCTGTTAACAGCCCCCTACATTCTCTCGCGGTTTACTTACACAACATAATATATAAAAGTTTACCGCGTCCGGAGAGCAACATTACTAATAGCTTCGATCTGGTGAATAAATTGAAAGATGTAACACTCGATCCGAGTTGCATTCTTGCCTCTCTGGACGTTGTTTCTCTTTTTACTAATATCCCTTCTGAGGCTGTTAACATTAGTTTGACCAAGAGATGGGACCTTATAAAAAAGTATACTCATCTAAACAAAAATGATTTTATGACTGCGGTGAATTTGGTTTTGAACTCCACGTTTTTTACGTTTAATCAAACTATTTATAGACAAATTTTTGGCACACCCATGGGCTCCCCTTTGTCACCTGTCTTGGCCGACATTGTTATGCGGGACTTGGAGGAGGAGGCGATTGGTCGGTTAACTTGTAATTTGAGGTTTTACTATAGATATGTAGACGACATTTTATTATCAGCGGATGGTGATGAATTTGAGAATATTCTTAACGTTTTTAACTCAATACACGAGAGACTAAACTTTACTTTGGAAACTAGTACGGACAACCAGATTAGCTTTTTAAATATTTTAATCATTAACGATAACAACAGACTTATTTTTGATATATACCATAAACCTACTTTCTCTGGAAGATACCTAAATTTCCATTCCCAACATCCTTTGATACATAAACAGGGTGTCATTATAAATCTAGTAGATAAAATTTTTCGACTATCACATCCTAAATTTCAACAAAAAAATTTAAAACACACAATTTCGATTTTGCTAAATAATTGCTACTCTTTAGAATTTATTTTTTCTACTATTAATAAAAGGATTCAATTCTTACTACATAATAATAAAAATAATACATCTCAATTTAAAGAGAGAGGAACCAAATTTTTTATAATCCCATATGTTAACAATATTTCCGAAAAACTTACGTCCATTTCTAAAAAATACAATTTTAATACTGCCTACTATTGTAATAACCGATTAGACAAATTTATAAAAACTGGCAAAGATTTTCTTGATCCTATGCAACAAAGCGGAGTGGTTTATAAAATTTCGTGTCATGATTGTGATGCCTCTTATGTAGGCCAAACAAAGAGACAACTTCGAACTAGAATCAAAGAGCATCGCAATGACATTAATAAAAGATCTGGTTCTCCCTCTACCATTTCGAGCCACAGATTAGAACACAATCATGATTTTGAATGGGATCAAATCGAGGTTTTAGATAGAGAACCATCTTATAGCAAAAGGTTAATTTCTGAAATGTTACACATAAAAAAACAACAGAACAGCCTTAATAAACAAAGTGACACGGATTTCCTTCCTAACTCTTACCTACCCATCCTTCGAAAATTTCCCTCCTTTTAGACTCTTCTTAGATCCCCCTCCTTTTCTCCCCTCTTCCATATTCCTTACTTCCCTTCCCCCTATTCCTCTAATAGATCGGCCCCTAGTCCTTCTACCAAAATCTGTGCTCATTTCAATTTCATCATTCACTCATCTGACATATATCCGAATTGACATATCAAAGTTTTATTCCATCCTTAAGGATTTCAACTTTTTAATGGGACACCAAAACATTTTATCAAACTTTATAATCTTTGGACCTTCTTATATTCAACTGATATTATAATCAAAGGTAAATGTTGCTCTGTTTTTCTTGCAAATCATGTGACTAACGTCTTTCCATTCGTGTGTTGGGTTATATTCGTTTCACATTTTTGTAATAGTCTCTATTTTACTTCTTTTATTCATAATTTTCATAGATTGACCGACCACTCGTCGGCTTCTTTTTCTTGCAATCCGTTAAGCATAGTGAAGGTGTGGCAAAAGGAAAAATGTCTTCAGAGCGTTGCTGTTACATGTCGCATATTAGAACACATTGACTCATAATTGGTTCGAATTTTGAAGACACATTTACTTCTACATTTTATCATGGACACTCAAGTAAGACCTTCTGACCTGCTTTTATTATACTATGACTTTGCGTTTGCGATAATAATTCATTATTATTTTAATTTACTTTGTATATTTTATTTTACAACGAATTTTTAAATTTTGTCAACCGATATGCGTTAGCCTTGCGGAACATATTTGTTTTTATTATTGCATGTTTCTTTTGTAACGTTTGTTTACTTATTTTGTTATTATCACTGAAGATGGCCGAAATAAATGTGCCGAAACGTATGAACTGACAATTTAGTTACTTATTATTTTTTGAGCATCTAACACCCGGCTCTGGGTCAATACAGCCAATTTATTTTTTAATAATTTTTTATTATGATGGCCCATGATTGACTTTTATTTTATAATTTATAATAATATATGTACGACAGCATTTTTTTAGATTTTTTTTTTAATATATACGACAGCTTTATGTACAAAAGTTTTATAGAAGAGTTTTATAGAAATAGTGTACAACTTTTTTCATAGTTCTTTAATCCCACTTGGCGTCATTTCCTGATATCATATTTTTTTATAGTTTTAATATACACAACAGCATTACTTGTTGAAAGGTTTTAATATGTACGACAGCTTTTTTTGAAAGGGTAATATATACGACAGGTTTTTTGATAGGTTTAATATATACGGCAATTTTTTTTAATGTAAAACAATACTGTTTTGTTTTGGTTGTGACAAGAGCGTGTACTTGGCGCCTTTTTCTTTACCTTTTTTTTTTGAAAAGGTATGTACAGGGTGTCTGGCAATAATCGCCCCACCGGTCATATACAGGAGGAGGTCAAATCGAGTAGAAAAGTCCTTTACCATTTTTTAATTTTCATAATAAGTACTGAGTAATTAACGAAAAAAGATCGGCGAATCCGCGCGAGTAAAGCGCGCGCGGTGAGAAGGACGTCCCACTGCTACGCGATCACTAGGACACAAGGATCTAGCGTTACGCGCCGCTCGTATGTTGCCATTGTCATTTGTAGAGCGCTCCTCTCAACACTTCATCGCGCGCGCTTTACTCGCGCGGATTCGCCGATCTTTTTTCGTTAATTACTCAGTACTTATTATGAAAATTAAAAAATGGTAAAGGACTTTTCTACTCGATTTGACCTCCTCTACCTGTATATGACCGGTGGGGCGATTATTGCCAGACACCCTGTATATACGAGAACAATAAAATTCCATTAAATAGAAATTTTACAGGTTTTCATGTTAATCTTTGATGATCGCAAGTGAATGTTTACGAAGTTTATTAATTTAGTAACAGATTCTTGTGCTCATATTAACATACATCTACAAAAATAGTTCAAACATTTTATATTTCAAAATTATTTTTAAAATTTATTTTTGAGTAAACAAACATAAAATGAAATGTTTAACATTATATTATATTTTTTCGACATTTCTTTTTGATTTCTTATGTTATTATTATTATTATAAATGTATTTAAATACCGCGCAATCCTTTATATATTTCTGATATTTAACTTAAACGCATTATATTTATTATACATTTTCTTCGCCCATTTCGACGTCATGGATCTCTTTTGATCTAAAAATATACAATGTTATTATAGTCAATTGAAGTTACACAATAAAATTATAGTGGCATGTATGTATATAAAATAGTAATAACTGATCAAATATACTCACATTTCTCTATCATAGCGTTGCTTAGCACCAGAGAGCCATTTTCCAATCCAATTAATTACATCTTTTGCAGTGCTATTTTGCTTTGTCGTTGTAGCCATGATGTCTAAAAAACGAAAGGTAAACTTATTATAGTTATCAAAATTATTAATATTTGTATTTTTTCCGAATACGAAGGAGTAAATTATGGTAACAGTTGAAACAAAATAATTACTGCATACGAATTGAATACTTACTCAAAATGCATTTAGCCATTTGAAGGTTTTCGAATGGCTTCTTCCTTTTAAATCCAAGCCAGCTGTAACTTATGACTAACTGATTATCAAGAGTTTTTTTCATCATTGTATTCACTCGCTCTTGATCATTTTTTCCACCCAAACTTAGTAAGTAGTTGATCTAAAATTCATATTAATAAAATTACATTTCAGTTTCTGAATTACGACTTCTTAAATTTAAAATTGAACTGTAACCCAATAACCTCGTATGAAGTATTTCTTAGTTCATCTGTGATTATTAGTCATAATTAAATAAATATTATATAATAAATTA
The DNA here is from genome assembly GCF_040581485.1 of Linepithema humile. Classification (NCBI taxonomy): domain Eukaryota; kingdom Metazoa; phylum Arthropoda; class Insecta; order Hymenoptera; family Formicidae; genus Linepithema; species Linepithema humile. The sequence continues at coordinate 12,019,623 of NC_090134.1, read as the reverse complement.
TAATATAATTAATATAATGCTAAAGCATTTGTGTTTCTATTATTATAAATATTCAGTATACATATGCAAAAACATGCAGTGTACGCAGCTATCGTAATATGTAAAATGTTATAGAATTTTTTTTTATTACAAATAAATCTTATAAATATAATAATTATAACGTTACATTGACAAGCAGTTGTTCTATAAAATATTATAGTATGAAAAGAAAACGTGAATGAAACTTTGCTAATGTATTTATAATAATATTAATAATATGTTATATATATACAACAGATTATAGATAGTTCACGATTTTTGCGTCAGCAAAATAGAGCAGTTGGAATAACAATTATAATGTTTTCTCGGATACATGCAAGTGAGGAATACAAACTCAAACCAAAGCGAGTGCTTTTATTTTACTAACTATATATTCATATAAAATACCTTTGCATATAAATAATATATATATATATATATAATATATATATATACAAAGTACAAAATAGTAAAAAATAATAATTATTAATTCAGTTATTACAAATTCATTGCATACATATTTATTTTAATATATAACTTTAGCCGTGATTTGATTATGAGTTCAGAGAAAGAAAATCATCATAAAATATGGTGTATTCGCTCTCATATATATATTAGAGTTCACAATTATAAGTAATTATATATATGTATATATATATATATATATATATATATATATATATATATATATATATCGCGCGAATATTATACATGTGTAATATTTTAAACAAATCAATTTCACCAAAATACATCATTTATGATATTTATTTTATTTCGACTAGTTGAATAATATATTGTAAATATAATATTTGAAATAGAATGTAGCCAGAATATTTCATATGAGACATTCATAAAGATTTCAAGCAAAACCCCTCCAGAATATTGCAAGAATATTGCAAATGTAATATTCTAAATAGAATGTCTGTAGAATATTTTATTCGCGACATTCTGAAATATGTCAAATAGAATGTTGCCAGAATATTTTATATGAGACATTTAGAAAGATTTCAAGCAAAACGTCTCTGGAATGTGGCAGAAATATTGCAAATGTAATATTTTAAATAGAATGTCTGTAGAACATTTCAAATAAACTATCCTACATGTAATATCTCTAGATGTTTGCAAAAATATTTCAAATAAAATATTATGTACAAAACATTTAAAATATTTTAGCGACATTCTGGTAACATTCCATGCTGTGTGAGATATGATAGCTCAACAGTTACCGATGCACACAACTGAGCAAATAAAAAACAAATTTAAATATTTAAAATAAAAATATATGGAAAAAAAAGATAACATGGGTCAAAAGAGCAGTGGCGCAAGTACGATTAAATTCGATTACTTCTTTGAAATGGACGAAATATTTAGTCAGGATCTTGACGTGCAGCCAGTGTCAACTGCATCTTCTTCACGAGGGATTCAACGTGCTTCGAAGACGTCATCGGTTGAAACTGAAGAAAATTCAGTGACGAATTCCAGTGACGATGAAGAGATTACAAAAAATAAAAATGAAAAGCCGAAGAAAAGAAAAAAAAGTGAATTAGCAAAACCTCTAAGTACATACAAACAAAATTTTAAACAAAGAGAGACTAAGAAAGAAAAACGTCATGATAAGTTACTAAATAGCTCGACAAGATGCAGCTCTAAAAATTTTAGAAAATATTGCAAAGAGTGATGACAAAAAAACCTGTTTTTTAGCCCATTTTTTGGACCTCGAATTTCAAACTTTTTTTTATGCCAAATAGTACTGTATGATGGAACATTAATCCCAGAGAAATTTTAAGATGAGCATAAGCGCGGTTCCGGAGATATAAAGGGTTGAAAGTGATGATTTCTCATAATCCATGAAAGTACACGAAACTCTTTAAGTATCCATACCAAGGAATAAAATATATATAACGAAGTGAAACATACCATTCTTATGAATTTTTATGCCGGATTGAAATATGACCTTAGTTTTCGTCTAGCATGAAAATTCCCCGAAATAGATGAAGTTGAAGTGACACGTGACACCGCCTTTCACGGATCGAGATGCTTTTCTGCTGAGAGTCCCCTTGCCTCTTACAGATTGGAGTGCTTTTTTAAGGTGAGTCCCCTTGCCTCTCACAGATTGGGGTGCTTTTTTAAGATGAGTCCCCTTGCCTCTCACAGATTGGGGTGCTTTTTACATATTTTGCTCTGTAATGGAATGTGATTCAATTCTTCTAATTTCCGTTTCTTTGGATTATTTTTCCGCAAATTGTTAACCGTCATTAACGAATTTGATATGTCTTCGATAGGAAAAAACTTATCATTTTTCGATCTTTTTTGGTCATTACAGCCTAAACATTTAGTGAAAGGCATTGTCTTATTGAAGAATCAACGATCGTCAAGATATAAAAAAATATACCTGAAGAGACAAGAGAACGTAGAAAAAATTAAGATGAAACAAGAGAAAAGTAGCGAGAAACCATAGATATATATAAAAATAGACCGAGCGCTTATATGACACAAGTTAAAGTATCGTACAAACAAAAAAATGGAAAACAAACAAGCAAGAATAGAATAGAATACATTAGAATAGTATGTAGATAGATTCTTGGAATATACTTCATGTGATAGTACAGTATTTCAACTGCGAGAGAACTTGTCAATGCGTCATGTAGCGAGACTCTATCTTTCAGGGTGCTTTATAAAGTACGCCTCCCCCCCCCCCCTCTTCTCCATAAATGAAATAGCGGTGAATAGTAAATCGTTCATTCTCTAAACAATGAATCCATTTGAATAGAATATATCCTCAATATTACATGAACTTCAGCCACGTATTTTTCCTTATACGATATACCCTGACTGGAAATCATCATTTTCACCTCCTTGTATCTCCGGAATCGTGCCTATGCTCATCTTGAAATTTTACTGAGATTAATGTTTCATCTAATAGTACTATTTGGCATAAAAAAAAGTTCAAAATTCGAGGTCCAAAAAATGGGCTAAATTTGCCATCACTCTTTATTTGCAAACTTATCAAATATGAAAAGTTAATTATTCCGATAAGGTTAATATTATATTTTCTTTTGTTTTGTTATTGTTAAAAATTGCTAATAACATTTTGTTGTTTAAAGCGATTACAGTAATCAAACTTAAAAGGTATAAAATACTTTTTGTTTTTAATATGAGATTCTTAATCAGTTTATAGTTCTATTACTTCATAAGGGTCATAAATTCATGACATGTATTGCAAGCTAGATCACTAAAATAATGGAAATTGTTATACCAAAGAAATGAAATATTTAACATCTTTTTACAACAGCTTAAGTTTTTTGTTATACAGGGTGTTTCATAATGTCCGTGCCAACGCTCGTGTGCGAATAGAGTGCGGTAAACTGAATAGAAAAGTCCTTTACCGTTTTGCAATTTTCGCAATAGTAATTGAGATATTAATTAAAAGGGATTGATGAATAATCGCGCGTTGCGCGTAGTTAGATCGTGGGCTGTACACTTTAAACGTGACAACAACGAGGATCGCATGGCAACGAAAAATAACACGTAGCAAGAGCAGGAGTGATATGCGTTGTTATTTTTCGTTGCCATGCGATTCTCATTGCTGTCACGCCTAGAGCGTACAGCCTACGATCTAGCCGCCATCAACGCGCGATTATTCGTCAATCCCTTTTAATTAATATCTCAATTACTATTGCAAAAATTGCAAAACGGTAAAGGACTTTTCTATTCAGTTTACCGCACTCTATCCGTACACGAGCGTTGGCACGGACATTATAAAATACCCTGTATATTGAATTATAAAACAGAAGTCTATCGAAAACATTGTTCCAGAGCTGTCATATATGTAGTACAAAAAATCTAAATTATGTAATTTTTTAAAAGTGCAATTATCACTCTTATGGAGCCAAAGTTGTGGCAACTCTGAAATAGAATTTTTGATCGAGCTTTGTCATTTTTATTTTATTTTCTTTTTCTGTTGTAAAAAGTAAGACTGAAATTTATGTGATACTACTTTTATTACCTATAAGTATTGCGAAAAAACTTAACATATTACATTTTGAATATGATTAACGTTAAAGTAGCTTGTAAGTAAAATTATTTGAGTTGAGATAGTTTGTGTTCAAGTAGTTTTTAAGGAAAACTTAATTATATTTATTACATATTACATAGTTTTTCAATGTAATTTTTTTTTACAATGAATAAAGTTTTTAAATGAAACTATATTTTTGAAAAAGATTGAAAATACAGAATAATAAATTGTAAATGTAAAAAGTGACCGTTAGATTGGATATAAAATGAAACCAATAATTCATGAAATTTGTAACTTTTATAGAAATGGATACAAATTTTCTGCGATCCTGTCCCGCAATGCGTAACCTTTTCTTCCCAAATCTTGTACATTCATATTGTCATAATTAACTGCTTCGTGATTAACATTGTCAGCATTATTCACCATTGTCTGAAGCCCTTCAGCTATAAACATGTCTCGTATTTCTTGATTTTCTTGATTATTTAAGCATATGTTATGTAAAACGCATGCAGCAATTATTGTTCGTGCTATGAAGTCTGTTCGATTCATATCAAGATATTTCAGTCGCCTAAATCGTCCAAATAAACAACGTTCAACTACTTGGCGAGACGGCGTGGCAATTATTGAAATGTTTTTGCCTTTCGGTAACATTTCTTCTCTCAATGTAGGGAGGTATGCACCATTGCAAAATGGGATATGCTTTATCCCCAATAATAAATTAATTTTTATCAAAATAATTATTTGGATAATTTATAAAATCTTCATATATTGACGAATTTCGAAAAATCTTTATATCTGATACTCTGCTAGGATAACCCGCAAAACAATCTAGAATTGACATTTTATTATCGCATATTACTTGCAGAGTTATAGCATGAAAACATTTTCTGTTAATATAGACATCCGGATTTACACTTGGAGCCTTGATAGGAATATACGTTCCATCGATAGCACCAACTATGTTTTCTATTCCAGCAGAAGCTTGAAAAGATTGTGCTATGCATTGGCATTGCTCAATATTTGGCCAAAATATTATTTCTGAAGAAATCTTATTTAAAGCAATCACAATCCGCATAAAAATAGCAGATAGTGTGGACTTTCCTAGGTCAAAACGACAACTAACTGATCTGCAGAATAATAAAAATGTTAACTACTAAATTAATATTTTGTAAACACCTTTTAATATAATGAAAAGGCTCCATATGTTAACAAACGAGAAATATAATGAAATGGCGATAAAAGCCGTAGCAGGATGTTAGTGCTAAATTTTTAATTTTTTCTTAAAGAAATTAGTAAATTAGTCTACATGAGACAGTTAAATTGTACACCAATCTCAGATCAAGATACCTAACGTGTACGAAATGTAAAGTACATTGTTCTCATTTAAATTTAAATCACGCGGGCATTATGACGCGTATATGTCCTACAGCAATTTCCTAATCTAGGAGAGATAAAGTGTTAGAAGCGTGGGGTCTGAGTAGTTTAGTGGTCAGAACATTCGCCCGGCAAGCGGAAGACCCGGGTTCAATTCCCGGCTTAGCCACTCGCGCCCTGATATTTTTTTTCTCTTCCTTTCTTTCCAATAATTCCTATACGTACATTAAGTTTCTCGATATACAGTACTGGACAAAATAAATCATACACCTTTTAACAAATTGAATTTGTTAGTGTAACTATTTTTTTAACAAGCAAATTGATTATTACATACAGGAAAATCAAAGCATTTCAAAGTATTTAAATAAAGGAAATATAAAATAATAAAAATTTTGCTCAATTTGTTTGTAAACAATTTATTAATTAATATTGTTACATATTGTCCTGGACAAAATAAATCATACACTTAAATAGTATAACGTAGAGAAATGTCAATATCCACATTTCGTTGTTTTGCTGTTGTTCTTCTGTTGTTCGTCATTCTACTGTTTGTTTGCATTGTATCTACGACTAGATTTTACGTGTTTAGTAAATCAGTAATAACTGTGACGAGCAAGAACAATGTCACGGAAGCAAATTTCTCTCGATATCCGAAATTTAGTCATTCGCAACCGACAGAATGGCGATTCTTTTAGGATAAGGCCGGTTCTACAATAAGTTGCAAATACTCCGTCGCCAGTTGCGAATGCTCCGTCTTACTAAAAATAACTAGAAATAGCGCTTTCCAATTAGTAGTTGCCATCCTTCGCGACCGGTGACGGGGCATTTGCAACTTATTGTAGAACCAGCTTAATTGCTAATACATACTCGATCTCTGTTGGAGCAGTGCAGCACATTTGGAAAAAATACGAAACACATGGAATTATGACAAACTATTCTGGAAAAGGTCGAAAGCGGGCTACAACTTTTCGTAATGATACCAGAATCGTTCGAATGGTAAAACAAAATCCGAAGCTATTGTAACATGGGTTAAACCCATGTTACTATTCGCGCGATTGGCCGCAACGATCGTCCGCGCATCGAGCCGCCGGCCGCAACACGTCATCGGAATGCGGCCGCCGAGTGGGGCGAGCGGGTATATAAGGCCGTCGCTCCGGCCAGTAGAGACCTTACCCGGTCTGCAGTGAGCACGCTGCAGACCTTCCGAGCCATGAGGGCGCACTCTGACTCGGCTCTTCCTTTCCTCTAGGAGCAGGGAGCACTCTGTCTCCGCCGGGCGCACTCGGCATCCGTATACTTTTCCGTTCCTTTAGGAGCAGGGAGCACTCTGTCTCCGCCGGGCGCACTCGGCATCCGTTCACCGTTTACCGTCCCCCTCAAGGCAGGGAGCACTCTGTCTTCGTCGGGAGCACTCGACGTCCCGTACACACCGTCCGTTCCTCCGTAGGATTAAGTAGTATTTAGTTCGCGCTTCCTAGTTTAGATTCTCTAGTTTGTATTCTTTTTAGTTTATCCTTTTCTGGCTTATATCCGCTAGCATGTATTCTTTTCGTTATATTAAATCGTTTATCCTTTTCTAGCTTGTATTCAGTAGTTTATATTCTTTCGCGGTAGATACCTGTCTCACTCTTGCGTTACCCGCGTTACTTCCGTACGCTTTCCGCGCGCTCTCGCTTGCACGCCGCACTCGCTTGCTTTAATAACTACCGCTTGCTCTTTATAGTAATTATTGCTTCAATGTATTATGCTTTCTTCAGTTAAGAATATATTTATTTTTACCTCCAAATTGGTCTAAGTTAATTGGAGTCTCCCCGTCTGACCGCTTATCCCGAATCCTGGCACCGGCGAGCTACTCCGCGCTTAGCAATAAGACCGCGAGATAAATTCGCACCGTTACACTATCATCGCAAAACATTGTAGAATCGATGAACCTGACTATCAGTAATCGCACTGTGCGTCGCAGACTTAGGGAATCTGGACCAGTGATGCGATATTTCCCACAGCGGTCCCGGCTCCGCTGCCTCACACAACCTTACAGAAGCGCTACGTCACGTATCCGTGTGAGCTCGGCCGTTCAACCAATGGAAGAGAGCGAACGTCTCCCTTCCACCAAGCCGATACAACAGACGATAAATGCATGCTACTTGCATGTTAAAAACAAGCGTTTCTGATTCAGAAAAGAAATTCTGAGGCGAGTGGCTGGAATATTAGAGATCACCTGTTCGAGACCTGCTTTGTGCAACTTTTTTTTCTTTTTTCCACATTTGTTTCTAACATAGTAAATTAGATAATATTTTTTTGCCCAAAAAAATAATATTTTCTATTTATTGTTAATATTCGCATATATTAAACTAACAATTTTAGAAATAATACAGATCTGCTATTGTTAATAGAAAAATGAAGTTATTTTACAATGTTGCAACAAAGTGCTAATTTAACATATGTGAATATTTTTAATAAAGATAAAATAATTTCTTTTAGCCAAAAACATTATCTAATAATTTACTTAAAATAAATATCAAAAAAGGAAAAAAAGTTACAAAATCACAGTTTTCAAACACGAGATTTTTAATATTCTTGCCATTCGCCTTACTCGTTTAGCTTGCTTACCATGCTTGTTATTTTACATTTATCAACATGAAAGATTACACGCCTGCAAAGCTTTTAATTATTTATTTTAAACTACTGCATATTAGCAAGATTACTGCAGTAACTACATATACATGTACTGTGGAGATTAGTGGAGGAACACAGTAGCATATTAAAAATGCAGTCAAATAGATGTAGATTGGTAATTTTATTAGTACTATTAATAAGTAGTGGTCTTCCGCACCACTTTTGAGGTTCCACTTATGGCGCGTTCGATTTTTTTTTAAGTGGATCGTCGCCTTGAGCCCTATTGTACCACTTTTTTTTACACCTGTTATTTACAGGTTAAAATAATTTACAGTAGTTGACACTATATTTTTGTATCTATATACTTACTGTACTTTGTATACTCACTGTACTTGTACTTTTGCGCGTTGCGCGTATATTGGCGAGTTGGGAAAATTACTTACTTTATAATTTTTTATAAATACAAAATATATTTTGTATTTATTATGCCTGCAATGCTATCAAGAGTAATGAGAAATACAAGGTGTCCCATTTTAAACAATCCACTCAAATATCTCAGAAACACCGAGTTAAATAAAAAAATTTTTTAAATAAAAGTTGTAGGATTTGGAGAGGGAAAAAATATAGGGATATTTGTTTGACCTTGGATGGAAGCGCTTCTGAGATTTGAAGGTCATTTTTATTTTTTTAAATGGAACCACTTTAATTTTTTTTATATAAATCGATTTCTCATATTTGTCGTAAAAAGTTATAAAACTAGGATGACCAAAAATTGAATGGTTTACAAGATATTTTATACTTTAATTTGACATAATTTTACATAAACTATAAAATATCTCGTTAAATATTTATTTTTCAATTATCTTACATCAACACTTTTATGCACAAAATAATGAGAGGAATCAATTGGTGTAAAATTGGATTGATGGCGGTGACGTCAGCCATATGGTCTTTCGGCGGTGATCGGCGTCCGACCGTTGTATCGTGGTCCCCGGTTTAGGAAGCCGCTTCCAATTGGCGGCTTCGGTTTCTGCTTCCTCCGAGCTGTCGGAGCATTCTCCGAAAAGCTCGGTGACTTTTTCCCATGGTGGAAGTATACATGGTGTGCTTAGTTTGCGAGTGTCTCTCTCTAAAATCTCCTTTCTCTGTCTTTTCTCTGCAGCGAAATACGCAGGTCTGCCAACCATGTTTAGCTTTGCAAAGTTTGTACGACTGATTCAACTATCTTTGTCGTACGTTGTCTATTTGCATTCTATTCATCTCTTTTTATCACGTACAGTTACTGCTATGACAGCACTTTATACCTTTATTATATATATATTAACGGGTATAACCATAATCATTTTTCGTTTCACTATTTTTAACTGTTAATTATTACAAACAGATATATATACATATTTATAAACTTATTAAATTGCGTGTTTGAAAATTATATATATTTATTTCTTTTTTATTATAATTGTCCGATAAAAATAGAGAAATAAAGTTTTTTAGCGGATAAATATTTTAGTACATTTATTGAAATAGTGAATTTTATAACTGTTTAAGTAAAGAATGATTAAAAAAAATAAATGGATATCAATAAGGCAGAATCATTACACATTCGTATTATATTATCAATAAGGCAGAATCATTACACATTCGTATTATATTATATACACAGGTTGCATTACAAAATTTGTAAAGTCAAGTTTATAATTAACAATGTAATACAATACAAATTATATTATAATAATATTATAATGACAATCTTAGTTAATATTTCCAGTTTACATTAATATTATTTTACAAAAATTTACATTATTTATATATACATTTTTATTTTACCGTAGTTTTCATTGACATAGACACAATTTTTTTCATTTTTCTTGTCTGTTTTCGCTTATCGTTTTCTGTATAAGATCTTTTATTAATAGTCCTTACTCGTATGTATGTCCGCGTTCGTACTAGACATTGCAATACATCTTGCGGGATACACGGATCGTATTCTTCGTTATTTTGTACTAGTTTAATCACTTTCTGGATGACGTAATCTTCTTTGGAGAAATAATGCCCATGAAAATCATGAAAGCACTTTTCTACAAGTCGACTCATTCGAAGAAGTTCTATCGAAGGATATATCAAATATCCTTTCGAAACAACTTTAATCCAGTTTGTTTCTGTATTTTCATTACTAGCAATGCCAGTGTGTTCTCCCAAATGTGGATATTTCTTCTTAAAACGGTGTGCAATATATCCTGCGACGTACTGCAAGCCTTCTTCTTGTACAATATGAGACGCGTTTTTACTGTCTGACGTAGAATTTTCAGAATGTACACCTTGCATAAAATCGAACAGTTCATTTACATCGTAGTCATCGTCGAAATCTTCCTGAATCGATTCGTCATTATTATTATACGCGGAATCCTGTTGTAATTCATCCGGGGAAATATTTATGATGCTGGCGAATAATTCTTTCGTTAAAATTATTTCTTCTTTATCAAAGTGGTCTTCTTCAAATTCGAAATTGTTGCATTCATTAGTCGAAAGAATTGAATTAGTTTTAGTGGATTCTGGACTGTTCAATTTAATTCCACTTGTTGGAGTTGATGTGCACATTTGCTTCAAAGTTGATGCAATTACTGTTGGGATAACCGCTGTTGAAGTTTTTCGTGCTGCTGACGTCGATGGAATTTGAGAATCTGCAGAAATTGATGACAAATTTTCAGCAGTATATGAAGACATACAACTTGTGTTCACATCTTCCTCCGTATTTCGATTCATAGTAAACACTGCGTGCGAATGTTTACCTAGGACATACCATCTGAGTCTATATCTGAATTCATAGCCTGAAGGATGATCTTTGCAGGAACCCATTGCTCTTATATATGCAAAGAAGTTTTCCAATACATCCTGCTGAAGACGTTTTGTTAAAAGGTATTGAAACTGTTGCTCATGTGTCCTTTTTAGCTGATTATATAATCCCCGAAGTGATGCATTGCTAATGTTACGTCCTAACCTGGAGGGAAAGGAGCGGGTCAGGTATACGGACGGACGCAACAATAAAAGTATAAATTTGTGGTGTTTGCTCGCTGGTCGGTATGAGGAGAGGCGACCGCGCGAGCCGAACGATTTTCCTTGGCTGAGAACAGGTCAACGATCGTAAAGATCGATATTACCCTGTTAGAGGCCTCAACCAATCGTTCGTGGTTCCCTTTTCTGGTCAAGAGAATTAACTCCTTTTACCAAGGGCGGAACCTCGTGCAATTTTCAAAAGGAGAGGTGTTTGAGAGAGAGAGAGGTGAGAGAGAGAGAGATGATTGTGAAAATTAGACTTACTACTTGGATGTCTTCGAATTGTATTTAGATCTCCAATCCTAAAGTCCAGGTGTAGTCGGCCTTGAGGTGTACTTGATCTTCCTGGGGTCAGTTAGTGGTATCCGCACTGGGTCGATCGGAGACTGATTGCAGCTGAGAGGGATGAGAGGGATGAGAGTGAAGGGCCACGGCCGATGAGCGTTATATCCTTCGCGCCGGGAAAACTGATCGGAGGCGTTGCACAGATCCTCGTATTCGTAGTCAAAATAATTTCTTTGAACACCGATGTATTCTGAATTGTCTTCCGTAACCGGTCTCGTGTACTGGAGAAGTAATTGGCGCGCACGGTATTTTACTCCCCCACGTCGCGTCTTAGATTTGGGCATGAAGGATAATGTCGTCAATCTGAAAATTCCAGGCTAAAAGCGTGCGGTGGTCTGCACCACGATTAGCGGGGATACAGAAACCAAGTACAACGTGCGGTGGTCCGCACCGGAGCAAATAGTTCTGAGTGTTGATTCAGAGAGATAACTGGGTGGTTGGGTGTTAGGTAGGGTGTAGGTTGTACACGAGAAAAGAGATCGAATAGTTTTAACAGACACTTTACTGAATCTATTTTATTACAAACTCTTACAGTCACTTAAAAATGTTGCGAATTGTTTCTAAGTCCCAATATTCAAACTGTTCGGGTAATACTAAAAGCCTCTCTCTCTACTAACTGGCTGACTCTCTAACTAAAAACTGCTGAACTGTCGCTTTCACGGGTGGGTGTCTTCCTTTTATACTCGAAATTTTGGGTTCTGGAAGGGAGACATTCCTTCCGAGGGGTTGTTAATAAAAATAAGATAAAAAAGGTTGTTTGAAGATTAATAAATGGATTGCTCGAATGACATGTATATCGTTCCGTCGGCTTTTCTGTCGGCGAAAATTCAAAGTCTACTATCGCGGTCGCGTGTCTTATCTCGACAAATTTTTGATTGAAGGCCTAAAAGATTATTATGGTACATTCGGGATCTTAAATCATTAAAATAATATTTTCGGAACGTTTCTTTGAATTTTCCCGACTGGTCGTGAGAAACTTGTGCAAGGGAAAGGTCCGTACAGGACGTAACACTAATTAAAATTCCTTTTTGGAATGGCATTATTGACTTTTTTGAGCAGACTCATATTTTCAACGTACAAAGTCATTAAGATTAAACTTTGCTCCTGTTTTTCAATGTCCACTCCAAAACCGTTAACACCTGGATGCGCACCATATTTTTGTTGTGAATTGTGTACGTCAAACCAATTATTGACAGTTGAAACAAAATCTGAGAATTTGGCATATTTACGAACTTTTAAAATGCCACGTTCACCAGCCTATTTAATTGCTTTCGCCGCTGTGTGTGACCAAATTTGTGCCGCTGGCCGGACAGCCTGCCTAAGCGAGCGTCCAAAATCCGTTGCGTTATACGATGTGCAACATGAAGATCGCCGTCTTTGTTCATGTCAATAATTGCTTGAAAGACTGCAGCAGTAAATGGTTCACTGCAATTCGGCAACAATAAACCTTTGTCGATGAATCAATTCCTCAGCAGCTTTAAAAGATGTGGAACGTCAGCAAAAACGAATATCTTGGCATTCTTTATCACGGGATGTTCAAAAAAGTGATTTTCTGGGGTAATATTCAATTCTCCCCATACCCCTTTATTACCCATATCACTAGTGATGGCAACAACCTCGTATCCTGCATCATATAAACGATTTACACCTTCCATAAGTATGTCTTTTGTCATTGGCTGATCAAATTTATAATAAATAGGTTGTATAATAAATCCATTTGCTGAATAATCCGCGGACCATAATTACTTGAACTTTTTTACATGGGCCTACTAGTTTCTCAATCTTTGAATCAAAGCAGACCTCCGGAGATAGGGCCATCTCATCGAAAGTGATAACAGTGATTTTTTCGAACGATATAAGCCCTTTGCCCTTCTCTCGCATCACTGCAAGAACGTTTGATAAAAATCCTTCCTGGATGTCGAATTTCTTCAAAGCCCACTTTCTTAATGTCGACAATGATGGTAAAGGATAATTTAGCTTCAATCTTAAATACATATATGCTTTTGGGCTAACACTGCGTAGTGAAATGGCTGAAGCAGTGATGCGATATCTACTACCGGGCTCGCGGCTCTCGAGCCCCAACACAAGTAAGAAGCGCTTACGTCACGCGTCTGTGTGCGCTCGGCCGTTCGGCTATAGAGAGAGAGAGCGGACGTCTCTGTCTTGCTACCATCGAGCCGACGTAAACACATTGCGGACGGCAAATGCTCAGAAACAAGCGCTTTTAATCGAGTAAGGCGAGTGCCTAGCGGATTCGAAGTCCCGTATTCGAGACTTGATTTTCGCAACTTTTTTTTTTCTTTTTTCCACATTTGTTTCTAACAGTGTAAGTTAGTTAATAATGTTTTTTTGGCTAAAAAATATTATTTCGTATATTAATAATATATTTGCATATGTTAAACTAATAACTAATTATTTTAAAATACAATAATAATTGGTTATTGCTCTTCCTTAATTAAATTAAAAATCGTTTTAATATATATAGCCAATAGAGCAAGAGCTGGATCGATTTGCTCAAAAATTCCTTTTATTTATAAAATTCTACAGACGTTTCGGCCAAGGTACGTGGCCATCTTCAGTGTAATACAAATTTTAAAACTTAGTACATGATTAGCGAAGCTTTGGTACTATTTTTGACTAAGGAAACGCATCCTGTTAAAGTGAAAAAACCAAAATTAGGGGTATTCTCACGGCTCAAACAAGTTGTAGAAAAAGATTATATAAATACCTCTGATAAACGTGTAGTACAATGTGGTTAGTAAAGTTATATACGTGTGAAGCCACGGACCGTCTAACTTGCAAAATTAGAAAAAATAAACCAGATTGAAAGCAATTATAAAAAATTAGATAAAACAAAGATATGAAACCATAAAAAAAAAATTAAAAATAAAAATAAAATAATTTTGAATATCAATACCTTAACGGTTCGTCACTACTATGTAAAAGCAATTAAAACTGTGACATGTGTCCACGGATGTGAGTGGGACTCGACTGGTAAGGATGTAGGATGGAAAGGCAAGAGGGGATAGGTAAACGAAAACTACAGGGTGGGGAATTTTTTGAGTATTGGAAGATATGTATCCGGTAATGATTCTGTGTCCTCCTGTTTGTTCAGTCCTGTATTCTGTCTTTTTATATGTAGCATTTCGGAAGTTAATCTTTTACTGTAACAAGGTTCTCTGTCTAATATATCAATTTCGTCCCATTTGAAGTCATGATTAAAATCCATTCTGTGGCACGAAATTACTGAGGGGGAGTCTGATTTTTTATTAATATCCGTTCTGTGTTCTTTTATTCTAGTCCGTAATTGTCTTTTTGTCTGTCCTACGTACGTAGCGTCACAGTCTCGGCAAGAAATCTTATACACAATATCACATTGGTTCATCCTATCTAGAGAGTCTTTACCAGTTTTTATAAATTTGTTCAGTTTATTGTCACACGAAAAGGCCAACATACTGTCGTTATTTTTTGAGATTTGAATAAATTGTTCCGATAAATTTTTTACATATGATATCGTAAAAATCTTTCTTTTGTTATTATTATTCGTATTTGCGTTGTTATTGTCTTTTTTGTTAAAATTTTTGTGTATATAAAATTTTATTCTATTTTTAAGTTGTTAAAAAAATAAAATCTAAAGGATAACTGTTGTTTAATTCGTTTACCTATCCCCTCTTGCCTTTCCATCCTACATCCTTACCAGTCGAGTCCCACTCACATCCGTGGACACATGTCACAGTTTTAATTGCTTTTACATAGTAGTGACGAACCGTTAAGGTATTGACATTCAAAATTATTTTATTTTTATTTTTAATTTTTTTTATGGTTTCATATCTTTGTTTTATCTAATTTTTTATAATTGCTTTCAATCTGGTTTATTTTTTCTAATTTTGCAAGTTAGACGGTCCGTGGCTTCACACGTATATAACTTTACTAACCACATTGTACTACACGTTTATCAGAGGTATTTATATAATTTTTTTCTACAACTTGTTTGAGCCGTGAGAATACCCCTAATTTTGGTTTTTTCACTTTAACAGGTTGCGTTTCCTTAGTCAAAAATAGTACCAAAGCTTCGCTAATCATGTACTAAGTTTTAAAATTTGTATTACACTGAAGATGGCCACGTACCTTGGCCGAAACGTCTGTAGAATTTTATAAATAAAAGGAATTTTTGAGCAAATCGATCCAGCTCTTGCTCTATTGGCTATATATATTAAAACGATTTTTAATTTAATTAAGGAAGAGCAATAACCAATTATTATTGTATTTTAATTTACACGCTAGCCTTAACAATGCGTACATTATCTTTTTTAAAATTTGTTCATCTATACTTCGGCAGATATTTATACGGTTTATTAAAGAATTGTATGAAGTTATTTGATTTGATGGTGAAAGTACGATCTCGCATTCTGTTTTTAAAAAAATGTATCCGTTATAATATCATACCTCCGCATCTTAAATGGTCACTTACAAAACATTTACATCTATACCATGTGAACTCATTCAAAAGGTTGACAAATATAAACAGAGATGTGACTAATAGAATTATACGCTTGGAATTAAACTACGGTTATCTCTTTTTACAACACTTAAGAATCGATATTTACAATAACTTTAAACGTATTTCTGATTTGTTACCGATGAATTTGACTTGTGAATTTTTCACAAGTCAGGAAAGACGTGTGTCAAGGTTGTTGCACCAAAAAATTGGGGATCAGGATCGAAAGATCGATTGGCTTATTGCACTGCAGAACAATGAAAAGAAATCTAGGATAAAATCGATTAATTATTCCTTTCACAAGAGAAAAACAGATGATCGTATCGGTGATGTTGGGTCTTTGGAAAAAACAGATAACAATAACAATGAAAATATTAACATTAACATCACACCTGATAATTTTAAATTCACAAATGATTTCGAAATAATACGCGATAATTGGTTTTTGAACATTTCTAATTTTACGATTCCAAATGAAGTATCTCTGCTTTTACAGTTGGGCGATAGATTCAATTTACCGGTAACTAACAAAAAACAGATCTCATTCGAATTCATTAAAAACATAGAAAGAAACATAGAAAGATATGATAAAGAAACTCAGTGTTCTGTAAGGAATAAGGCTACGTCGATTATCGATAATTTTGTGATCTCGGGTAATAACATCGATTTTCTGATTGGGTCTTGGCTCAAAATAACAAAGAAATTCATAAATGATAATCCTGATGTTATTTTCACAAGAGCTGATAAGGGAAACGTCACGGTTGCTTTAAACAAAAAGGATTATATTAAAAAAATGGAAGATATTCTTTCAGACACAGATACTTATCACATAGTTGAGAGGGACCCAACCAGAAAATTAACCGAAAACGTGCGGACTCTACTTTTAAGATGGAAGGGAAGGGGCTATATCGATAAGCACACATATTTTTATTTATTAAAAACTGACGGGATTTTACCGAGAGCTTATGGTCTACCAAAGATACACAAAACTGGTTTTCCACTGAGACTAATAGTTTCTTCTATTAACAGCCCTATTTACAATTTAGCTAAATACATACATGAATTATTGTACAATAGTTTAAAAAAACCAAACAGTTATATAAAAAACAGTTTTAGCTTAGTCAAAAAACTCAATGGAAAACATATCAATCCTGATACTTGCATTGCTTCACTAGATGTTGTTTCTTTGTTCACCAATGTACCGATTGAAAATACGGCCGATAGCATAAAAAAACGGTGGGGTCAGATAGAGGGGCATACTTCCATACTACTCAATGAACTGGTTATGGGTATCTCTCTCATTCTAAATTCCACGTTTTTTAATTTCAATAAAAAAATGTACAAACAAGTTTTTGGTACACCAATGGGCTCTCCATTATCCCCCATCATAGCGGATATTATTCTGCAAGACTTAGAATGTTTAGCCATAGAACGTTTACCGTGCACTCCGTATTTTTATTACAGATATGTTGACGACATCCTCATTGCAGTCCCTAACGACCTTATAAATAAAACCTTTTCCATTTTCAATTCGATACATCCAAGATTACAATTTACACTGGAAGTTAGTAATAAAAATCAGATTAATTTTCTCAACGTTTTAATTATTAATGACAACTCAAACATTATCTTTGACATTTTCCATAAATCTACATACTCGGGAAAATATTTAAACTTCCATTCACACCACCCTTTAACACACAAAAAAGGCGTTATTATTGGCATGGTTGATAGGGTACTAATGTTATCCCATCCACAATTTCAACAAAAGAATTTAGAAGACATAATAACTATCTTATTAAACAACAGTTATCCTTTAGATTTTATTTTTTTAACAACTTAAAAATAGAATAAAATTTCATATACACAAAAATTTTAACAAAAAAGACAATAACAACGCAAATACGAATAATAATAACAAAAGAAAGATTTTTACGATATCATATGTAAAAAATTTATCGGAACAATTTATTCAAATCTCAAAAAATAACGACAGTATGTTGGCCTTTTCGTGTGACAATAAACTGAACAAATTTATAAAAACTGGTAAAGACTCTCTAGATAGGATGAACCAATGTGATATTGTGTATAAGATTTCTTGCCGAGACTGTGACGCTACGTACGTAGGACAGACAAAAAGACAATTACGGACTAGAATAAAAGAACACAGAACGGATATTAATAAAAAATCAGACTCCCCCTCAGTAATTTCGTGCCACAGAATGGATTTTAATCATGACTTCAAATGGGACGAAATTGATATATTAGACAGAGAACCTTGTTACAGTAAAAGATTAACTTCCGAAATGCTACATATAAAAAGACAGAATACAGGACTGAACAAACAGGAGGACACAGAATCATTACCGGATACATATCTTCCAATACTCAAAAAATTCCCCACCCTGTAGTTTTCGTTTACCTATCCCCTCTTGCCTTTCCATCCTACATCCTTACCAGTCGAGTCCCACTCACATCCGTGGACACATGTCACAGTTTTAATTGCTTTTACATAGTAGTGACGAACCGTTAAGGTATTGATATTCAAAATTATTTTATTTTTATTTTTAATTTTTTTTTTATGGTTTCATATCTTTGTTTTATCTAATTTTTTATAATTGCTTTCAATCTGGTTTATTTTTTCTAATTTTGCAAGTTAGACGGTCCGTGGCTTCACACGTATATAACTTTACTAACCACATTGTACTACACGTTTATCAGAGGTATTTATATAATCTTTTTCTACAACTTGTTTGAGCCGTGAGAATACCCCTAATTTTGGTTTTTTCACTTTAACAGGATGCGTTTCCTTAGTCAAAAATAGTACCAAAGCTTCGCTAATCATGTACTAAGTTTTAAAATTTGTATTACACTGAAGATGGCCACGTACCTTGGCCGAAACGTCTGTAGAATTTTATAAATAAAAGGAATTTTTGAGCAAATCGATCCAGCTCTTGCTCTATTGGCTATATATATTAAAATAATTATTTTAAAAAGAATACTAATTTGCTCTTATAAATAGAAAAATGAAGTCATTTTACAACATACATATTGCAACAAAGTGCAATTTAACATGTGCAATTAT
Source organism: Linepithema humile (assembly GCF_040581485.1). Classification (NCBI taxonomy): domain Eukaryota; kingdom Metazoa; phylum Arthropoda; class Insecta; order Hymenoptera; family Formicidae; genus Linepithema; species Linepithema humile. The sequence goes on along the minus strand of NC_090134.1, from coordinate 12,000,618 downwards.
TGTTAATAAATATAAAATAATATTTTTTAGCCAAAAGCATTATCTAATCCCTGCCAGCACTATACGTGAAAGAGACGTTCTATTTTGGTCACAAAGTCACAAAAAATATGATACGTCTTTCGCACGTTACCGCGACGTAACATACAAATAAAATTTAATTAATTATTTGTCTTATTTTCTGTTGTTTTATGATTGTTACTTAGAAAATAAATGTATTTTACTTTTTATAAAATCAAATTATTAAATTTATAAAATTAAATTTAACACGTAACCGTTACGTCGCAAAGACGTTGCATATTATATTGATAATACTGCTGCTTATTGCAATAATGTTACACCCACATAGTTGGTAAAATTGATATCCGCCGGTCGCCGCCCGTAGCAGAAAGCGGGAACAGAGAGTTTCTCTCTCTCTCTTTCTCAACGTTAACACGTGTATTTCTTGCACATATTTCCTTTATTCAGAGTGATATTTTTGTGTGGTGATTATAAATATTGCATTGAGGACTCATATAAAAATCAGAAAGATAAGAATTTATTCACAAATCATAGTCAATCAAGGCCAAATCCTTGAAGAAGAAGAGAAAAGTGTTTCTTTTAAGTGAGCTTGCAAGTAGACCAACATGTAAGTAACCAGTTTTTACGCTTTAATACACTCTGTCATAATTACTTTCAATGCATTATTATGTTCTTTTTTTCTTTGCCTTCATTACTCTTTCTAAATCTTTGACTTCTGCGTCAAACTTATAATACATAATTAACCTAATTTAACCTAATATAACCTCTGTGTTAGATTAGGTTAAATAAATAAGAATTATATTTGATTTTTTTTACTTTTTTATTCTGTTGGACGAGTGCTATTGCATTTTGTATTTTATTACATATTGTTAAATATATTTTATGTAATTGTATCTTTTATGATAAATCACACTTTTGTTTATACAATAAGCATTAAGCATAGATAAAATATTTTGCAAGTGTTTATATAAGAAATTTATTAAAAAAAAAAGTAACAGATAAAATTAAATTCAATGTTTCTAGTTCCATAATGTCACAAACTATAAGAAGCAGAAAATTGGCGAGCCAACTTTCAAAGAGATATTTTCGCTATCGATTGAGAAAAATAACAAATTGTCAATATTCGAATAAGCAAAATGTGAATCGTTCTAGATTCCAAAAAGATAATGATGAAAGTGATGGAAAACAGAGTAATGAAACCTGTGAAAATGACAACAATAATGCATTTCATAATATAGATAATAACAATGAAGAAGATGATAGCGATACTAGTAATAATAGTGATACCAGTAACGCATGTGGAATTATAATTGACAATACCAATTTTTGTGACATCAATGATTGTGAAGTTGAAAACAATGAAATGGAAGATGACTTTACTACATCTCATCTTGCTAAATGGTGTAAAACTTTAAATGTACCTATGACACATGTTAATGTGCTACTGAAGGACATAAGAAAACATAAATGTTTTAAAACTGTATTTCCTTCAGATATTCGCACCATATTAGGTACACCTAAATTTACTCCACTTAAATCTGTACCTCCTGGGGAATATTATCATCAAGGACTTATAAGTGAATTAGTTCGAATATTATCAAAATGTAATATTGAAAAAGTTAATTTAACTTTGAATATTGATGGGTTGCCTTTATCTAAATCTTCAGGTCAACAACTTTGGCCAATTTTAATAAGTGTTGCGGGAGTACAAGGTGAAATAATGGTAGGAGCTTATTGTGGATATAAAAAACCAAATGACATAAATTTATTCCTAGAAGACTTTGTCAATGAAGTCAGTTATCTGATTAATAATGGTTTAGAAATAAATAATAGACTGCTTTCTGTGAGATTACAATGTATAAGTGCAGATACTCCTGCAAAATCCTTTTTACTTTCTACAAAAGGCCATACTGGTTATGAAAGTTGTTTAAAGTGTTTTATTCATGGCAAATATGTGAAAAACAGAGTGTGTTTTCCTGGCACAAATGATGACTTGAAAATGGCTAATGATAATACTGACTTTCAAGACAATAATAATATTATGCAATTTATTCCACATCTGGATTTAGTTTTTGATGTAGTTCTCGACTACATGCATGTTGTTTGTTTAGGAGTCACTAAAAAATTATTAACTTTATGGACAACTAAAAATAATTATTATAAACTTGGTCAAGCAACTAAAAAAAGAATCTCAAACAGATTAGAAAATTCAATAAACATGTGTATAGGCGTATGGCCTAATGGATTGTGTTCGACTGGTGAGAAGTGAGATAGAGTCAATTGTGTAGAAATGTGTTTATTTCTTTGTCAGAGAGAAGTATGTATGTACAGGTGTGTGTGTAACTTGAGTGCGCCAGCGGCGCATTCGCGGCAGAGTGTAAGGCCGCGAGTTTCGAATGAAAGGTGACGGGCGCGGTAAGATATTACCGGCCGCGTCTGCGTGGTTGGAATCGGGTCCTTAACAGGACGATTCATGCGAGGGTGCGTGTTGCATCCCGGCGGTGAGGTTTGCGTTGCGGTGGAGTATGTCTCCGTTGTGCCATGCGCTGCGACCGTCCGGCTCTCGATGTGAGTCGCAAGTGAGTCTGCGAGCCGAGGCGGGAGAGGCCTTCGCATTCGGATGTCCCCGGAACGTGAGTGTCACGTGGGGGCCGAGTCAACCGGGCACAGAACTCTAAGGGAATTATTTTCCGCTGTAGAGTCTGTGGTGGCGACGGCGATGCTGGTGCGTCAGCTGACCGTAGCTGTACATCCTACGTGAGGTGTGCGGTCAGAGCTGAGACTGAGTCTTTCGCTTCCGTGCCTTCCCAGGCACTGTGAAAAGTCGAGAAGACTTGCTGGTTGCGCTCTTCGAAGCAGAGCTGTGACTCCGTTCAAGGGCCCTTAGTGAGAGCTCGCCTTGAAGCGAGTGAGTGAGGAAAGATCTGCGGAGCAGCTCTTTTATATCTCGTCGATCGAAGCTTGATCGCGAGAAGGTTCTTCACCGCCTGCGCAACCTGGCGGTGGGTCCGCAAGCTTGTAACTGGTAGAAGGCCTGCGGCGCGTAGCGGCGCCGCGGCGTATTATGCCGCTTCAGTACAGCTGTGTGGCGGTGAGCCGCCACAGGACCCCCTTGGCAGTTTTTAAGCCTGAAAACGAGTAGTTGGTTTTGATGTTTTGCCGCTCCTCTTCTTGTCGGCTGTGGAGGGTCTTGACTGCTTGGCTGCGGCTGGTTCTATTGGCTGCTTGTGGTCGTCCCTGACGTATGCTGACTTCAATTGGTCTATGGGGACGTTGATTGGCTTGTCGTTGACCAATAGCCTGTAGACTTTTTCGTTCGTTGTACGACTTGATAAGGTCCGTCGTATGGCTGCTGTAGCGCCCTGGTTGGGCCGTCGTGTCTGACGACAACTTTTTTGACAGATGGCCACGTCCTTGTGAATGAAGGTGCTGCCGTGGCCGTGTCGTTGTATGCGTGGGCGGAGTTTGCTCATTTTTTAATGCAAATGATCCACAAACTCGCCCGTTTGTTAATCTTCTCTGATTTGCGCTGCGTCGCTGTCTTGCGTCTCGCCAGTTTTCTCTGATTGGCCCATCTTTCTCGACCAGTCGTCGGGGTCACCAGTTTATAGGCGCATTCGCGGCAGAGTGTAAGGCCGCGAGTTTCGAATGAAAGGTGACGGGCGCGGTAAGATATTACCGGCCGCGTCTGCGTGGTTGGAATCGGGTCCTTAACAGGACGATTCATGCGAGGGTGCGTGTTGCATCCCGGCGGTGAGGTTTGCGTTGCGGTGGAGTATGTCTCCGTTGTGCCATGCGCTGCGACCGTCCGGCTCTCGATGTGAGTCGCAAGTGAGTCTGCGAGCCGAGGCGGGAGAGGCCTTCGCATTCGGATGTCCCCGGAACGTGAGTGTCACGTGGGGGCCGAGTCAACCGGGCACAGAACTCTAAGGGAATTATTTTCCGCTGTAGAGTCTGTGGTGGCGACGGCGATGCTGGTGCGTCAGCTGACCGTAGCTGTACATCCTACGTGAGGTGTGCGGTCAGAGCTGAGACTGAGTCTTTCGCTTCCGTGCCTTCCCAGGCACTGTGAAAAGTCGAGAAGACTTGCTGGTTGCGCTCTTCGAAGCAGAGCTGTGACTCCGTTCAAGGGCCCTTAGTGAGAGCTCGCCTTGAAGCGAGTGAGTGAGGAAAGATCTGCGGAGCAGCTCTTTTATATCTCGTCGATCGAAGCTTGATCGCGAGAAGGTTCTTCACCGCCTGCGCAACCTGGCGGTGGGTCCGCAAGCTTGTAACTGGTAGAAGGCCTGCGGCGCGTAGCGGCGCCGCGGCGTATTATGCCGCTTCAGTACAGCTGTGTGGCGGTGAGCCGCCACAATGTGCATGACTTTAGAATTTCCTCGTAAACCAAGATCATTACAAGATTTAAAATATTACAAGGCAACCGAATTTCGACAATTCCTTTTGTACATAGGACCTATAGTTTTGCAAGGACTTTTAGATAATAACATATATTTGAATTTTTTGATCTTACATGTATCTTTGCGGATTTTGTGCATGGAAAATGCCAGTGAAGAAATGATTATTTACGCTGATAAACTGTTGAAAAATTTCAATGAAACATTTACTATACTATATGGCGAAGAAAATGTATCTTTCAACATTCATGCTCTTTTACATTTAGCAAACGATGTACGCAAACATGGACCACTTGATTCCTTCTCAGTCTTTCGTTTTGAAAATTTTCTTCAAAAAATTAAAGGTCTCATACGTAAACCCCAACAAATATTATCTCAATTACATCGCCGATATGCAGAAATACACAATTGGATAGATGTAAACAAAAAATATGTCAGAAAAAATGAATTTACCGTTTTACAAGAATCTTGTCATGAAGATGGCCCCCTTTTACCTGATTGTAGCGATCCTCAATACATGAAAATTGTTGGATTTGGTTTTACTTTTATAGCTGATGACAGAAGAGATAATTGTTTTTTGACTTATAACGGAGTTATTGTGATACTCAGAAATATTGCTTTTAATAAGAAAAAGAATTCTTTAGTCCTAATAGAACAATATTTTACTGTTGTTGAAGATTTTTATACTCTCCCTTGCAAATCGCAACTTGTTGGGGTTTATCTTGCATCTAAACTTTCTAATCTGAAACAATGGCCTTTTAATGGAACTATTAAAAAGAAATGTTTATGCGTACCATGGAAAAAAAACAAAAATGTCATTATATCTCTATTACATTCTCATGAATAACAATTTCAAGAAACAATATGTGAACAAAAATATTGAAATTTTGTGGTATGTTATATATGTAAACTCGATTTTTCTTCTAAATTTGTTGCAAAATATTAATTTATATATATTCATTTTTTTCTAGATTATTATATAAGATATAAAAAGGAAAAATTACTGGCATGGATGATAAAGAATTATTTTATGTTATCGAGTTCTACGATGGGATCCAAATCATTCCAGATAACTGGATTATTGAAAATGAAACTTTAGCATATTGGCCTAAAGTAAAAACAAATAAAGATTTTGATACTCTCGTTCGTACAAGGAGTTCTATAAAAGATAACTGGACATTAGAACCAATTAAAGCAATTCTTTATAAAACAGGTTTATATTAATCACTAACTTTCGATTTCACACTTGTAATCTTTCTATATATTTTCTTTTATTCTAACCTCTCATTTCTTCACTTTCATAAATAATATTATATAAATAATTTACATAAATAAATATAAAATGTATTTCTTTCAATTTTCAGATTCATTTTTAAATGCTAAAGTTAAACTAAAGAAAGCCGAATATCAAAGTGATGTTGACTCACCATATAATACAGATGAAAAAAAGAAACAAAGAAGAGATCATGCTAAAGTACAATTTACAAGCGATAATGAAAGTGATGAAGAACAGATCCGTGAAAGAAAAACAAATGTTAAACTAAAAAAGAAGTTACCGCCACTTCCTCCAGTGCCAATTGCTATGTCTAGCAAAGCTACTAGTATATCAAACAATATTTGTTCAAATATTTCAGATGTCACGAAAATTAATGTATTGAACAATTCCTGTTCTGTTGTCTCAGCTGCTACGCATAGTAAATCTCATGTATCGAACAACTCTTCTCCATTTGTGGATATAAATAAAACATTATCATCTAACTCTAGAAGTCAAAAATTAGATATTTCTGTATTATCTTCCAATAATGATAAAGGTAAAAAGAAACTGTATAATACTTTTCTTTATATTAGTATCAATTTGTAAACAAAAATTTTGATGTAATTATTATTTTAGAAATGAATCAGGAAATTCATCAAATTTTGAAAATAGTACAAAACTTGAAGATATCTATGAATGGCCTCACTTCCTTAAATCGGGAAATCATTGAGAGACTAGATGTTTTGGAAAAAAATAGTGAATCTTTACAAGTGCAATCCGTTTTGGATGAACACAATACACTTGTTGAAGTTTTTCCTATTAAGACTGCAAATAGTCTTAAAGAAGTGGAAACCAAAATTGAAAACAACTCTGCATTCAAAGGAAAACTGGTAAGTTTTATACTTAAATATTATTTTATCTAAAATACTAAAGTACATAAGATGATATATATATATTGAAATTAAATTCAATTTTTTTGAAGGTGAAAAGTCTTACGCAAGTTACCAGTGCAGATATTAAAAAAACAATCCGGAACATTTTACATTATCTTATAACCGATGAAATGGCTCAAGATTACAGTTGGTTAGGACAAAGATGCAAGACTGCATTTCAAAATTTGGAGATATCTAAAATTTTGACACGTAAGTACTTTTCCTATATTCAGTATGTCTAATGATAAGTGTATTAGCATTTGTGTGTAGTGCAATAAATTGAATCAAACAAAATAAATTCTTTACTACGTGTATTTTGCAAACAACTATTATAAAATTGTTATTATATGTTATGGTAAAATGGTAAAAGCTTTCTAGTTAATTTCATTTTTTCTATATGCACACTAACGTTAACACTTCAGTCATTTAGTCTCATTTTATGAATACATAATTTAATAAATACATTTATAAATACATTTTATAAATACATATAAATATTCGTATGTTTAAAAGTTTTGATTATAGAAAATTATAGATATTTATATGTATCAAGATATATGAAAAAAATTTATTAAAATATTAAATTATTATAAGTTTATTATAATAAAAATATCCATATAACTTTTATATTAATTTTTTTAATATTTTCAAATTTTGTTTTAAAAAGTTTGTAGATACACTACAAATGATTGTTTTATATTTATATAAATATGTACTTTTAATGTTATATTTAACTAAAAGTTCGTACAATTTATCGGACAATGATTTTTCTTTACATCTATACAAAAACGATAAATAATTAATTCATCTTTCCACTCAAATACTTGTACTTACTGCTGCTTGTTTTTGTCTTATCATATATTACATTTACTTTATAATTTGTAATTTTATAATTTTTAGTTGTTGTTAAAATACGACATGAAGATGCTACGTATGAGCAAATTTCTTCTGTTGTTGCAGAATGGTTAAAACATGCGAAACAAAGAGTACAAAGAAAATCTCAGTAAGTTTAAAAGACAATAAGAAAAAGTTTTTTATACTTTTTTTTCAATATAGTTCAAACAATATACTTTTATTGTCATTCATTTGTTCCAGGAAAGAGGAAAAATGCCGACAAAAAGAACCTCAAATAACTTCAGGTTCAGATAATTCGGAAAATAATGAATCTATTTAAACAAAAAAAACCAACTATTGAACTTCTAAATTGAGAATTGCTTACAAAAATATACTTGCGGGTAAAAAAACACTTCAGTTTGAAGAATGCGTAAACTGTATTATTAACTGTATCATTTTGATTTTATTATTTTTAAAATTTGCGAAAATTTTCATTTATTTCTTACGTGCAATATATACATATACTTGTATAAGATATGTATATGTAGAGAATGTTTATTTTGCACTAATAATAAATAATATTTTTTTTTTACATTTTGTCTTAGACAATTGTTACAAAGTAACAAATTTGTAAGTTTACGAAGGTTTTCATTTATGTTTTCATTTACGTGTACATATATATATATATATATATGCATATATTATAGATCAGTATTTAGAACATGCTTACAAAAATATCAGCGCGTTCTTATTCAAGGAGAATCTGTTTTTTGTACAGATTTTTTTATTGGACCATATACTGATCATATTAGTACATGCGTATGTAGATATATATATATATATATATAGAATGTTAATTTTATTCATGCATATAGTAAGAAGTTTGTTTTTAATTTTTGCTTTAATTGTTACAAGTCAGTTTTAAAAGACATTGTAGAAATATATATATCTTTTTGTATGTTGCTATAAAAATCTAAAAATATATATACTTTTAATATATTCTAATGTATATTTACAATATATATATCTTAAAAAATAAAAATAAATTTTGTGATATTTAATTTAAAACAAAAATTTAAAATTTATTTATTTATTCTTATTGTACAATATTAAATAGTGTAACACACACTTGAAAATGATCAATCGATTTTGAAAAATTGAAATTAGTTTTTACTATATAACGAAAATTTTATATTAAAAATTATTATGGTGTGTATATACATGTATATGTATTAGCTACGGACCATCAGGACTATTTTAAAGTAAGGTGCTACATAAAACTGTAAAAATTACGTAAATTTACGTTATAGCACTTTACTTTAAAATGTTTTTGACGGTCCGCAGCAATTATATATCACAGTAATTTTTAATATAAAATTTTCTTCATATAGTAAAAACCAATTTTAATTTTTCAAAACCGATTATTTTTAGGTGATGAATAGGTGCTTAACACGTCATATAAAGTCACAAGTACACGTTAATATAACGTTTCTGTCACGAAAAATTTGACTGTTAGTTACGTGATAATGACGTAACAATTACGTTTCGAACACCAAATGAGACGTTCTTGTAACGTAACGTGCGACGAATTAACACGTTATAGTGACGTAATTGTCACGTACCGATGCTGGCAGGGAATGATTCACTTGATGGTACAGTGCTAGAAACAAATATCGAAAAAAAAAAAAATGTTACAAAAGCAGTTTTCAAATACAAGATTTTCAATATTCCTGCCACTCGCCTTAATCGATTAGCCACGCTTGCTTCTTAACATTTATCTTTATCGAAAGATTACACACCTGGAAAATTTTTAACTATTTATTTTAAATTACTGCATATTAGCAAAAGTTACTGTACTGTGGAGATTAGTGGAGAAACGGTAACATACAATGCAATCAAATACATCTTACAAATGCAGTCAAATAGATCGAAGATTTTCTGCACTCTTGTTAACATGTTAAAGTATGTGTAGCGTATTATTAGTTCATTAGTAATTTTAAGTGTTATTAATAGTGGTCTTCCACACCACCTTTGAGGTTCCACTAACTAGGCGCGTTCGATTTTTTTTAAGTGAATCGTCGCCTGGAGCCCTATCGTACCACTTTTTTAAAATTATAATTTAAGGTAAAAGTAATTTTTATTGTCTTGATGTTGATGGACCATATCTTGTGCAAAAATAAAAGAAATAAATATAAAAATAAAATAAATAATTAAAGTTAAAATAAAAGTAAATTTCTCTAAATTCTTGACCGTCTATTAAAAAATTCTTTTATGGTTTGAAGATTGTTATAAAGTAGTATAAAGTACATATAGAGAAATAAAATGTATAAAGAAATTATTGAAAATAAATGTATGAAAGTTTAGTGTTATATGTAATTTAATTTTCAACAATTTCTGTATATATTTTATTTTTCTATTAAAACAGCTGAATACAACAACAGCTGAATACGAAAACAGCAATCTTAACACACTTCTTCCGTCTTCGTCTGTTTCAAGATTTTGCGTTTATTCACTCGCACGTCTCACGGTCAATTCTGTATACATCTATAAAATATAATTCCTAATATCAAAACACAATGCTCACTTTCTTGGTTGTTACCATCGGTTACAGTCCAGTAAAAATCTTTGAAAATCTTTGTTGAATACGTATATTTATTTTCCCAGTGCTATAATTATTATAATAATTATAATTTAATATTTTACGAGACATTGTTTCGCTGCGTGTTGCTGTTTGAAGAAGATACTATAGCCGTAACTAGTGAGATATAAATTATATTTCTTTTTTCTTTTATTATATTTTTTTAAATGTTTTATTATTATATAGTTTTTTAATTATTGGCGCATTGGCAAACGAAACTGGAGTCTTAAAGTCCTGTTACTTTATACTTGCAAGTAAATATTTTATTTATATTTTATATTTTATATGCATTTGTAATATTTTCGTGTTCAGACAGTTAACTCGTATTGCAGGGATTCCGACTGCGATCGTGCATTTCAAATTATTCTATATTATTCTCTAACTTCTATTTTTTACTATAAAAATGAGTGACAAGGCAAAAAATACACGTAAACGAAGTTTTTCGGAATCTTGGCTTCAAGATGATTGTTTCAAACCTTGGATTCGTAAAGTATCATCGGACGAAAGTCTTTTTTATTGTATTATATGCAATAAAGAAATGTCTTGCTATTCATCGCATGTTGCAAGACATGCAAATTCTGCGAGTCATAAGGACAAGATGAAACAAAATATATCAGATGACGATATAAGTCCAAGAACCAAAATTTCAAAATGACATTAAATTTCAAAAAGAATGGTTGGATATAGCATTATTTAAGCCATGGTTACGCGAAGTGTCAAATGACAAGCGTGCATTTTTTTGCACATTTTGCAACAAATCATTTATTGGAGATTTATCTAACGTATATCGTCACGCATTTTCTAAAAAACACGTGGAACAAAACAAACAACAAGAAACAGACGAAGATGTCGATATGATAGAGGAATCGATTTCACTTAAAGAGCGAAGGAAATTGGCAGAAATTCGATATGCAGCGTTGATCGCAGATAGAAATATTCCTTTCCAAACTGCGAAAGATATTCTCAATTTTTTCCAAGAGATAGGAAAGGATTCGGACGTATTACAAAAAATGAGTATGAGCCGAAAGAAATGTACAAACATTATTTCAAATGTACTATGCCCAATAGAAACAGATCGTGTGGTTGAAAGCATTCGAAATACCAAATTTTCTATTTTTATAGACGAAACGTCTGATATTTCTAATGAAAAGTGGATGACGTTTCTTGTTCGATTTGTTGATTCTGAAACATTAGATATTCGCACGCAATTAGTAAAATTAATTAATATTGACGCGAAAAGTAGCAGTGCGGACAAAATATTTCATGCATTTCAAAATGAGATGTGGAGATTACAGATTCCATTTACAAATATTATTGCTTTATCATGTGACAATGCGCCTGTTATGGTAGGAAAATATACGTCATTTAAAAGAAAATTAGAAGAAACTTGTAAACATTTACTAACATTTGCGTGTCCATGCCATTCTGCTGCATTGATTGCACATTCTGCATGTGCAAAAATACCAGAGTATTGCGAAGAATTTTTGAAAAAAATTTCAAATTATATTAATAGTAGTCCTAAGCGTTCAGCTATTTATAGAGACTTTAGTGATTGCTTTTTGGAAACAAGTCACAACATTTTAAAATTGTCTCATACGCGATGGCTTTCTCGCCATTCATGTATTGAAAGAATTCTTGAATCTTGGGATGCTATCAAGCTTTTTCTCACTGATATGGCGTTGGCAGACAAATCAAAGTCTGCAAAAGATTTAATGTCTGTCATGGGAAGTTACGATGTAAAAGCATATTTTTTATTTTTAGAGCATATTTTAGATTATTTTAATTCATTTAATGCATTTTTCCAAGCAACAGAAACAAGAATTCATTTATTGCAACCAAAGTCAGTAAAATTTTTAACAACAATATGCAAATACTTTTTGAAGCCAGAATTATTGAAAACCGTATGTACTAATATTAAATTTTCTGAAAAAGAGAATCAAAAATCTTTACAAGAAATAAATTTGGGATCCGAATGCGAGGAATATCTCGATGAATTAATAAAAGAAGGATCTACAGACACGATGTACGATTACAAATGTAACATAATTACAAATGTACGAGAAAATTGTTTACAATTTTACGTCACCGCTGCTGAAGAAATTAGTAAAAGATTACCAATTAATGACAAATTTTTGTCCACATTGACAGTTTTAGAAGCAAATGTAGCTTTATCAGATAATGATAGAGAAATATCATTTAACGATGTTTCTTTTATTGCCAAAACTATAGGCGGATTTGACGAAAACGGTTTGCGGGAAGAATGGTTGAAATTACATGAAGATTTTACTGAGACAGACAAAATAAATTTTTCTAATTTAAATTTTGATGATATGTGGAAAAAAATTTTACGAAGTAACAACACTATAAAATATCCTAATATGAAATCTTTGGTGAATGCTATTCAAACACTGCCTAATTCTAATGCAGATCCTGAAAGGATGTCTTCAGTTTTATCTGATTTAAAAACCAAAAAACGCAACAAACTTTCGGTCACCAATGTTAACGCTCTTTGTGTTTTAAAATCAGCATTAAAATCGCGTAAGGAAACAGTGCTAAATATGGACATTAATGAGAGGCATTTGTCTTTGATGTCGGCAAAGACACTGTACGCCAGTAGTCCTGGGAAAATAAAAAAAAATATAACGTTACATATTGCAGATGATGGTCCATCAACATCAAAACAATAATAATTACTTTTATCTTGAATTTCAATTTTAAAAAAGTGGTACGATAGGGCTCCAGGCGACGATTCACTTAAAAAAAATCGAACGCGCCTAGTTAGTGGAACCTCAAAGGTGGTGTGGAAGACCACTATTAATAACACTTAAAATTACTAATGAACTAATAATACGCTACACATACTTTAACATGCTAACAAGAGTGCAGAAAATCTTCGATCTATTTGACTGCATTTGTAAGATGTATTTGACTGCATTGTATGTTACCGTTTCTCCACTAATCTCCACAGTACAGTAACTTTTGCTAATATGCAGTAATTTAAAATAAATAGTTAAAAATTTTCCAAGTGTGTAATCTTTCAATAGAGATAAATGTTAAGAAGCAAGCGTGGCTAATCGATTAAGGCGAGTGGCAGGAATATTGAAAATCTTGTATTTGAAAACTGCTTTTGTAACATTTTTTTTCTTTTTCGATATTTGTTTCTAGCACTGTACCATCAAGTGAATCATTAGATAATGCTTTTGGCTAAAAAATATTATTTTATATTTATTAACAATAATTGCACATGTTAAATTGCACTTTGTTGCAATATGTATGTTGTAAAATGACTTCATTGTTCTATTTATAATAGCAAATTAGTATTCTTTTTAAAATAATTAGTTATTAGTTTAACATATGCAAATATATTATTAATATACGAAATAATATTTTTTAGCCAAAAAAACATTATTAACTTACACTGTTAGAAACAAATGTGGAAAAAAGAAAAAAAAAAGTTGCGAAAATCAAGTCTCGAATACGGGACTTCGAATCCGCTAGGCACTCGCCTTACTCGATTAAAAGCGCTTGTTTCTGAGCATTTGCCGTCCGCAATGTGTTTACGTCGGCTCGATGGTAGCAAGACAGAGACGTCCGCTCTCTCTCTATAGCCGAACGGCCGAGCGCACACAGACGTGTGACGTAAGCGCTTCTTACTTGTGTTGGGGCTCGAGAGCCGCGAGCCCGGTAGTAGATACCGCATCACTGGGCTGAAGCATAGTCATCAATCGACCAGTAAACCCACTTTCGACGTTCAACGATGCATCGTATTTGACCCTCCGTGAAATATGGTTTGAGTATTTCTTTTACCTGCTCTTCGGACAGTTTTTGCACAAGATTTTTGTTGACATTGGCTGTCACAGATCTAGCATGGAGATCATTGAGTGTGTTTTTCAATTCCTCGTTTTCTCTCATAAGATTTTTTTATACGGTCATCTTTCTGAAATAATTGCAATTTTAATGCATCGCATTCCTGTTGAATCGATCGTCGATCTTCAAAACCGCGTAGCTTAGACAGTACGTGAAATTCACCAACTGAACGGCGATGTTGTAATTCAACCATCAGCCAGTCAATTGTGACGTTCGGGTCATTATTAGTTGTTGACTTGTAGACGCTGCCGCTAATACTGCTACTACAATTTTCCATCATAAATCTAGAAAAATATATTCATGTATTTAAAATGTTTCAATATTAAATATACGTGTAAACATGATAAATATATAATGCCATCGAAAGTGTGTGAACGCAAAGACATTTCTCAAACTGTATCTTGTTGGAAAGCACCCATTATGTGAGATCTTTGAACAATATTATACAAATCGTTTTTTAACGGGATTTGCAAAAAGATCAATATACATACCGCTGTTTACGCTTCCACGATGGAGTACCCTCTTCGCTGGCGCATTCTTGGACTTTCGATGCAACCTCGATGCCCCTTTTCACAGCAGTTCTGGACGATATCTTTCCCGCTGTACTTGTACGTAGGATGTTTCGGCAAACAACATTTTTCTTTCTTTGAGATCTGCAATAAGAATGATTATTCACTCTGCTAACACAAGTAATATTAAAGAATAAGTTACGGAAAATGGAATCGTTAATTTCAACATGCCTTCTCGGAAAAGTAGCACCATATACGTTGTCACATGCATTATATGAGCTCGGTGGTGTTCGACATATTAAACATATATCATCCAGTCGTTGACTGCAATAAAAGTATGAAAGAACATGCAATAAAAGTTTGAAAAAACATGCAAGAAAAGAATGTTCTAAATTACATACATATAGAAAAACACTTCTAATCGCAACAAATATCGACACAAAATTGCATAACGATTCGATAAAACTTCATCCTTAATACTCACATTTAAACATCAGTATGTACAATTTTCAGAAAAAGTCACTTTTATGAATCATTGCATATTAATTTGTATTGGAAGGCTATTCTTTGAAATATTATTTGTCATAAAAGAAATAAAATAATTTTGCATTATTTTCTTAATTTTCAGAAACATTTGAAGCCTATCCAGACAAACTTGCATAGTCGCATAAACATAAGGAAATTGATTGGTCCATACGCAAATGCATAAAGAAATGGACCAATTTCTAAGTATACTATCTAAGTATTTAAAAAAACGTTGCAAAACGCGATATTTTAGGAAAATCATTTTAGCTCCACTTTCATGCAATTTCAGTTTCAAATTTGGGCTAATTTATGATTCTTACCTGCTAGACTGATATTCCGATGCTTCGATGTCATTCGTTTTTTCCCCTGCATTCGATGAACCACCGACGCTATCGTTTTGCAAAGATTCTTCTGCCATTGGTTGCCTGAATCCATTTCAGTAATTGATCTTTCTTTCATACATGTTTTGACAGGAAGTAAAAAATCTTTGTAGATTACTTTGCAGTTCATGCGAACGGTATCGCCAATGCTAAAAATAAAAAATTATACTTATTATGAAATTATAACATAATAAGAGTGTACATTGTAATATGGAATATATTTTACTGATATTCATAGTTACCTATTTTCCATTGATGACAAAAGTAACGTTGGAACTGCACTTGGAATAAGCTTTCGTCTTCGAATGCCATCTCTATTTTTATGATTCCTCTTTCCTTTTAAGAATGAATCTTCCGTGAAATGTGCAGAACAGATTCTTGCTGAAAACAATGTAAGTGATATAAACATACATTATAAATGTTCAAAATGGGGGTAAGAAAGATATGTTTTATACAGTGCAGTAAGGTAAACATTGTCATGCAAAACAAAAATGCAATACATGAAATAATTTGACATATGTACAGAATATTGTCACATTGATATTTACATTTTGAAGTATATTTACATTTACAATATAATATATTTCTTTAATTCTTTAAAACTAAGAATTGCATCACATTCTGCTGTAAGTACAATCTTTGAATAACAAAATATGACATAAAAACCGAGATAATAAATCCATTGGATCAAACATGATTCTGTGTAAAGTAAGCTAAGTGCAATTCGATTCAGCGACAAACTATTCTTCGACTGTGTATCACTGAATATAGATAAATCTTAATAACTCCTATTCTCAAAGTTTCAGTTCAAAAAAAGAAAAACATGATTCATTTATATTTCTTGCTCTAACCTACAAAATTATCTCTCGGTTTTACAAATTATTATCTTTTAATATTATTTAATAAGACTTGTAGGACTTACCATTTTTAATATTTGTAGGCAGATGAATTTCTCCAATTCTTTGAATCCATCCCTCACGCATTATAGGATTTTCCGGCAATTGGAAGAAACTTACTTGTTCCGTTGCACATATCTCCCTAGTGTTTTTGCAGCATTTCACTACGCAGCGTACCATTTTTAATAAACGCGAATTCGATAACTCGGCAGTAACAGTATATCTCGACACTGTTGTCCTCAAAATTTCGCTCGATCCGTTAGACACGTTATTCTGCTGCGGTAATATCCCGAGAGAGAAAGATGATGCAATCACGGTACATGAGACAAAGATACCGTCAACGCAGTCGAGACAACTTGCCGACGTTAAACATTTCATTTTTCATGGTTGGCAGCACTACGTTTTTAGCGACACTTCGGCGAGAAAAGGGGCGTGGTTTAACCAAACCGAGCACACCATGTATACTTCCACCATGCTTTTTCCTTATAGTTGTCTACGACAACTTCGAATAGCTTTGATACTTTATTCTTATATCCGGACATTTTTTAATTTCGTATCTATAAGCGCGTCTATCCGAGCTGTAATGTGAGGAGATAAGTCAAAATTTTTGTGACGTCGCGCTATTTATACTAAAGTTCGCAGGTACCGCGAGGGGGCGCGCTCGGGGGGGGGGGGGGGTAATTACCGCGCTGAGTACGCCGCGTAGCAACGGGTTGTTTACAACGGCGTAGGATCTCGGGGACCTGAAAATCCACGGGTGTCGCCTCAGGGGGACCCTTTCTTATAAGGTGAAAAATTTTATTTTTAATATATTTTTTTTTTAAACAGTGGTGTAGGCTCTGGGGGGCCGTGGTACAGTGGCGTCGGCTCTTAAATTTTACTCAGTTATTTCTTCGCCTGTTTCTATTTCTTTTAGTGCCCGTTTTAGGTCCTGGACGTGTACTTGTCAGTACCATCTGCCTTCAGAGTCTCGCAGGTCGACAATTACCGGTGAAATAATCTTTCGGATTTCGAGCGGCCCAATATATTTAGGGGCTAACTTAGCATTGAATGCTTCGGCTTTGTCGGATAGTAGTCGTTCACGTTTCCACACGTGTTCTCCTATTTTTGGTCGCCAATTTCGTCGTCTTAAATTATAATAACGCTCTTTGAAAGGAGCGTGCTAGTTGTATTTTAACTAGTTCGAAAGCGTCTTCTAGTTGACGGCGACTATTTTCAAGATCTCTTATGTTGCATCTATTACTCCGGTCTTCTGGATGCGGTCGAGATAATTCTTGGCCGTGATTGAGATAAGCCGGTGTGAAGCTGGTGGCTTCGTGTTTCGCGATATTCATTGCAAATTGCAAAGCTGGTATTCGCTCATCCCAATTTTGGTGATCCCGTCCAAAGTATTGAGCAATCATTGTCTTAGCGGTTCGGTTTGCTCGTTCGACAGGGTTACAATGCGGTGCGTGAACTAGAGTCGTACGGTGCTCGATGCCGAAATCTTTCAAAAGATCCTAGAATTGGCGGGACGCAAATTGAGTTCCATTATCGGAGATAATTTGCTCAGGACAGCCATGTCGGTATATTAAACGGTTTGTGACCTCACGGGCAAGATTCGTCGCGGTAGCTCGGCGTAATGGAATCATTTCAATCCATTTGCTGAATCTATCTAGCACGGTTAATAGCCATGTGTGACCTTGCTTGGAACGCGGTAAAGGGCCTATCAAATCGACGGAAGCTTGTTGCCAGGGTGCGATTACTGGAGCGGTGTGTAAATTTCTGGCTGATTTTTCTTGTGGTGTTTTAAATGCCAAACAGTTCTCGCAGCAGCGTACATATTTCGCGATCTCCCGGAACATACCTGGCCAGTAATAAATTTGCGCAATTTGGGCTATAGTCTTGACGATGCCAAGGTGTCCTGCCGTAGGATCGTCATGAAGACATGTTAGAACGGACAGGCGCTGATTTTTCGGTACACACTGCTTCCATTGCTCGGTACTTGGTGTTTCATGGAAGTTTAGATCATGTATTATGTGCCGAAATAATTGCCCGTTTATTATTTTGTAGTCGGGTAGTTCTTCAGGTTTATTCTTTACTGCGGCCTTGATTCTATTGTACCATCGGCAGGCGGTGGTTCGACTGACGGCATTTATTACTGGTTCTCTGGAAAGAGCATCGGCAACGCGATTTAACGCGCCTTTACGATATTGAACATCGTAATCGTATTGCTGCAATTCAAAAGTCCATCTGCCGAGTCGTCCGGTAGGAGATTCTAAACGTTGTAACCATCGTAATGATTGATGGTCAGTCAATACAGTAAAGTGATACCCATTAAGGTAATCACGCATTTTGCAAATTCCCCTGTAACGATACGTTTTTATCTCGCGATCTTATTGTTAAGCGCGGAATAGCTCGCCGGTGCCAGGATTTGGGATAAGCGGTCAGACGGGGAGACTCCAATCAACTAGACCAATTTGGAGGTAAAAATAAATATATTTTTAACTGAAAAAATCACGATACATTGAAATAATAATTATGAAGAGCAAGCGGTAGCCATTACAGCAAGCGAGTGCGGCGTGCAAGCAAGAGCGCGAGGAAAGCGTACAGAAGTGGGTAACGCAAGAAATTAGCGTACTAAGCAGTAGGACGCAAATGGGCGTGCAAAAGCGATCGGGTTAAGCCGCTATGCCCCGGAGTAAGAAACTGTCGCGAGTGGGGGTAACTTAAAGTAAGGCCAGAATCTGCCGCGAAAGAATACAAACTAGCGGACACAAGCTAGAAAAGGATAAACTATTAAATATAAACAAAAGAATACAAACTAGAAAATACAAACTAGGAAGCGCGAACTAAAGAATACTTAATCCTACGGAGGAAGGAACAGTAAACGGATGCCGAGTGCGCCCGGCGGAGACAGAGTGCTTCCTGCTCTTAGAGGAACGGAAAAGTATACGGATGCCGAGTGCGCCCGGCGGAGACAGAGTGCTCCCTGCTCCTAGAGGAAAGGAAGAGCCGAGTCAGAGTGCGCCCTCATGGCTCGGAAGGTCTGCAGCGTGCTCACTGGAGACCGGGTAAGGTCCCTACTGGCCGGAGCGACGGCCTTATATACCCGCTCGCCCCACTCGGCGGCCGCATTCCGATGACGTGTTGCGGCCGGCGGCTTGATGCGCGGACGATCGTTGCGGCCGATCGCGCGAGTAGTAACATGGGTTAAGCCCATGTTACACTACCCCCCTCTTTTTAGGGGGGGTGCGATGCGGGTGGCGGAACGAGGCGCGAGGACCGCGCCTGACCTTGAAAGTCGAAGCGCACCAGCCATCGTCCGGCGGCGGTGGCCACGTGGTACTTCCGGCTGCGGTGGGCAGCCCAGTACGGTATCTGTACCCTGGTCCCGTCCGCCAGCTGAACGTCTACGTCTGGTGGAGTGGCCGGGTTTGGTGGTGTTGCTGTCGAGTCGGTGGTGGCGGATGGTGGCGGATGGTGAGTCTGATGGCTGGGTGGTCGGGTGTCCCCGGGTCGGTGTTCGTGGGCTTGGCGGGGGCTCGGTTCGCCGGCTGGTCCGTGCAGAAGGCGGTGTGGCGGATGCCGCCCGTAGGATCCGCATCCGTGGCGAGGCTGGTGAGCCTGCGGCTGTATGCAGGGCTCTTAGCTCCGCGCTCATCCGTCGCCGGAGCTGAATCGGCGGTGGTGCTGCCAGCCAGGCAGCTTTTTCTCGCTGCTCGCGGTCGAACCTTTGGATGCGTGTCCCCACGCTGAGTACGCTTGGGCCGACGGTAACTTGGGCGCACGCAGGCGCCTCGTTATCGGAGTCGTCGGAGATATCGCCGAATAGGCGACGCACTTTGTCTTGTCGTGTCGACATTGTGGAGAGAACTAACGGCTAGCGGTCGCTTGTCGTGTATACAAACTCGGGTAGGTCGTGCCATGATGTGTGATATGGTAAACATTACGGCTGGCTTGCGGCGCGGTCGACCTTTGCCCCAGGTTTTGTACATCAGGAATGCGGTTACGGGCCGTGTTTACATTTCGGGCGGCGCCGGTTTTAGGTCTTGAATGTGTACGCGACGATACCACTTGTTTTCTATCGGGTCGCGTAAGTCGACTATGACGGGCGATATTATCGATCTTACGATTAGCGGTCCAATATATTTTGGCGCGAGTTTCGCGTTGAACGCTTCGGCTTTGTCGGAGAGGTGTCGATCTCGTTTCCAGACCCCTTCTCCAACCTTTAGACGCCAGTCTCGGCGATGCAGGTTGTAATGCCGTTCCTGACGTTGGAAGGCTCGCGCTAGTTGTACCCGGACGACCTCGTAGGCTCCCTCCAGCTGCTGCCGGTTCACCCCTAGGTTTCTGCCGATGGCGGTTACGGTTCGGTCTTCAGGGTGCGGCCTGGCCAGTTCTCAGCCGTGGTTGAGGAAGGCCGGAGTATAGCCGGTGATCTCGTGCCGGACGGTGTTATACGCGAATTGTAACGCGTGTATGCGTTTGTCCCAATCGCGATGGTCGCGTCCGACGTATTGTGCAATCATTGTTTTGATCGTCCGGTTTGCCCTTTCCATCGGGTTGCAATGTGGTGCGTAGGCGGGGGTTGTGCGGTGTCGGACCCCGAACGTACGGAGCATTTCCCGGAATTCCCGTGACGTGAATTGGGTGCCGTTGTCGGACATAACTTCGCTAGGCGTCCCGTGTCGGTAGATTAGCCGGTGGGTAACCTCTCGCGTGACGGTGGATGCGGTGGCCTGACGGAGGGGTGCCATCTTGACCCACTTGCTGAACCGGTCTTGCATGGTCAGTAGCCACGTATGCCCTTAGCGGGATCGTGGTAGAGGTCCAACCAGGTCTATGGACACCTGTTGCCATGGGGTGTCTACCGGAGTTGAGTGCAAATTGCCCGCCGGTCGTTGTTGGAAACTTTTATGTGCGAGGCATGTTTGACACTTTCGGACGTAGTTGGCTCCCGGAACATGTTTGGCCAGTAAGAGGCTCGGGCTACCCGAGCAATCGTTTTGGCGGTTCCAAGGTGTCTGGCGGCTGGCTCGTCGTGAGCGCGTTGTAAGACGGCCGTCCGTTGGTTACGGGGGACGCACTGCTTCCACTGTTCTTCGACCGGGATATCGTGGAAATTGAGATTGTGTAACAGGTAGTGATAGAGGCGTCCGTCTCGGAGTTCGTAATCCGGGTATCCGGCCGGGTCGGAACGTACCGCCGCCTCCAAGCGTTGGTACCACTTGCAGGTATCCTCCTATTGTACCGCACTTCCGGTTCTCTCGACAGGGCGTCGGCCAGCTGGTTCTGGGAACCCTTGCGGTATTTGATGTCGAAGTCGAATTGTTGCAGTTCGAGTGCCCAACGGGCCAGAATTCCGGTTGGTGAGTCGATTTTCTGGAGCCATCGTAGTGATTGGTGGTCCGTTATGACCGTAAAGCGGTACTCTTCTAAGTAATCCCGCATTCGGCGTATACCCCAGATCACTGCCAAGCACTCGAGTTCCGTGGCGTTGTAGTTTTTTTCTGCGAAACCTAGCGTTTGGCTGGCGTAGGCCATTACCCTTTCTCCCTCGTCGTGTTGTTGAGTTAGTATGGCGCCGAGGCCTACGGTGCTAGCGTCGGTTTGTAACACAAACGGGCGGTTGAAGTCTGGACAGGCGAGTACCGGCGTGGTAGTTAGGGCCTGTTTGAGGCTACGGAACGCTTCTTCCTCTTCGTTAGTCCACCTCTACCGTACGTTTTTGCGGGTGAGACGGATAAGTGGCGCGGCGATGGCGGGGAAGTCCGCGATGAATCGTCGGTACCATGAGGCTACCCCGAGGAACTGTCGAACCATACGGATCGTCGTAGGTGTCGGCCAGCTTGTGATGGCGTTGTCCTTGTCTGGGTCGGTACGGATGCCATCATGGTCAATAATGTGGCCGAGATATTTTAGGCTACTACGGCAGAAATGGCACTTTGCCGGATTCAGGCGCAAGTTGGCGTTTCGTAGCCGTCGGAAGACCTCCCTCAGGTGACGCAGGTGGTCGTCTAGGGTTTGGCTGGCCACCACTATGTCATCGAGGTATACCAGTACGTTTGGCTCGAGTTCAGGTCCGAGGACGGTGTCGAGCAATCGCTGGAATGTGGCGGGTGCAGAATGCAGGCCGAACGGCAGGACTCGGAATTGTCGGAGTCCTCGACCGGGGACGGTGAAGGCGGTCAACGGACGGCTCTCTGGCGTGAGTGGTACCTGCCAGTACACATTCTTCAAGTCCAGGGTGGATAGGTACCGGGCTCCCCTCAATTTGTCCAAAGTGACCGTTATGTGTGGTAACAGGTATGCGTCCTTTTTGATGACTTGATTAAGGCGTCGAAAATCGACGCAAAATCGGTATGTGTTGTCCTTCTTGCGGACGATCACCACGGGCGAGCTCCAGGCACTTGTGGACGGCTCGATTACGCCTTCCCTCTCCATTTTCTCGACTTCGCTGTCGATGATAGCTTGCATAGCTGGGTTTCTGGGGCGGTACCGTTGTTTGATTGGAACTTCGCAACGTAGCCGAATGTGGTGCGTTGCGTGGTTTGTTGGCCCGGTGACCCGGTCGAACTTTGGTAGTTCCCTGGCCAGAAATTCTTTCAGGCGGTCGGCTTTGTCCGCGGCTGCCGCGGAAGCGGTCGGGGAAACTGTCTCGGTGGCAGGGCCCCAATTGACTCGCCGTGTCGGTGGCGGTGGAAGGGTGAGCCTTAGCTTGGCCCATAGGTCCGTCCCTATAAGGACGGCAGTGCTTAGTCCTGGTAGCACGGCGAATTGGTGCTTTACGACGCGCTCGGAGGTGGTCACTCGAGCCTCTATTAGTTGACCTATTGCCACTCGAGTGCCGTCGGCTAGATGGATTCGGCGGCGGCATGGGATGGTGTTGCACCCCTTCAGTAGCAGTAGCTATACTATGGGGGTTCTAACCCATGGGGCAATGAGGGGGGTGCGGGTGAAGAGGGGAAGAGGGGTATCGGATAACAGTGGAGGGGGTAATAACGTCATCGTTTTTGGAGGAGAGGGGGTAAATGTGGAGTGGTAGGGGTATCAGATTACAATAATTTCCGGAAGATAAGGATTGTTAATACAAATCGCGAGATAAGGATTCCCGGAAAAGATAAGGATTGTTTATTGGAAAGAGAACTGTTTATTGGTGCAGGTTTTTTTTCTACACATCAAAGTAGAGCGCCATGTTGTCGGAATCATTATGTTTATAGTATGCAGGTTCGTGCAGATTTACGGATTGCGTCATCGCTGTATTTTAGAACAAAGAGGCAGCATTTGAGCGCCGTTTCTTAGAGGGTGTGATAATGATTGTTAATACAAATCGATAGTTTTAATCAGTGTCGTGTGCAACAAGCGGGTATATAAAGCATGTGAAAAAGAATAGGGAACCATCAGTCGTTCGAAATCATTGTGAAAATCACTAGTTCGCTGTGACGTTTACTAGCAACGATGTTTTGCACCATGTCAACCGTGAATAATCAGATCAACGAACAGCAGAGTGCGAAGAAGCTGCAATTACCTAACGTGTAAGTTGACTCTCTTACTATTTGCACTTTTAAACTCACCGCCATTGTTATACTTTGAACTCACGCAAGCTTTTATCCACAGAAATAAAAGTAATTCACCAAGTAATTCACCAAGAAGCATGATCACGCCTCCCAGAATTTTAGCTAGAAGATACCCGTTGACAAAAACCGGCTATAAATATCTGGATATCGGAATCAATATTTCTACGCCGAGCCACATAGAAATCGCTCTCGGTGACAACCATGGCAGAGAGATACATTTTACATACAACATGTGGAAGATCCTCCTGGATCAACGACATGCCATCCACCATTTCTTTAACAATGATGAAGAAAAAGCACATGCATCATCTCAAACCATCGAACATGTCACGCTACGGTTTGGAAAGATAAATAATCTAAAAGTGCTGCGTCTGGAAACATCAACGGTGTGTTTAGCAATGTCACACAACACCATATATAACATGATCGCTCTCGAGTATTGTGTGGATCGTATCGTTCAATCGTTGAACAACGTCACTAGTATGGTCGACATCAAGTTCACACACTTTCGAAAAATCGCGAGCGGTGCGAAGGATCCCATCGCGGTGATACGTGAGAGCGAATCGTTCGATAAGAATGATATAATCGATTGTGAGCTGTTAGCTCAGGTCTTTGGATCGCAATAATTCTAGCATATCACATACTTTATTGTTAAAATATTTTCACCATCATAATGTATTTATTAGATGCATCTGTTTAATAAATATTATTTCAATTAAATTATTTTTTATTATCTCGACTATATACCTTTCTCACCTTATCCGCTATACCGACTTATCCTACAACGCGCGCATCAAAGTAGAGTGTCTGTTTAAATCGCGTCATCGCTGTATTTTAGAACAAAGAGGTAGCATTTGAGCGCCGTTTCTTAGAGGGTGTGATAAGGATTGTTAATACAAATTGTAGGCATCGCCATGTTGCTAGATGCGTCATCATGTTTGGAGGAGAGGGGGTAATTTTGGAATGGTAGGGGGTATCAGATCAATAATTCCCGGAAGAGATAAGATAAGAATTGTTAATACAAACATGAGCCATTGTTATGCTTATAGTTAGTGTCGTGTGCAACAAACGGGTATATAAAGCGAGTGAGAAAAATATGAATCTTCAAAATCATTCGCAATGGAGAAGGAGCGCGATCTTACCGTACGAGCAGCGAATATCAAAACGACGGGAGAGTTCCTTCCATGGGACTACGAGTGCAACGAGTACCTCGATTCTCTCAAGGAACAATGTCGCAAGAGACAACGCACCGGAGTAGTCAACTCTCTGGTGGCGCAAATTGCGCGTCTGGAGGGTGTGAGGGACGCCCTGCACGAGCGTTTCGTACCCATCGGTGCTGGATACGGTGGATACGAGAAGAAGGGCTACACGTGGAAGGAGATCGAGACGGCGTTTAGGAACCGTGTGCTGACGGGTGTGGTTGTCAATCGCGAATACATCGATCCTCGTGAATTTTTTGAAAATGTAAAAAATACGGTTATCGAGCGGATCCAGGGCGTCATGGCGGAACACAACAGCGTCAAGATTAACACCGCGTTCAACGGGGAATTCGTCGCGGGCGACAAGACTGCCGTGAAGACCATCGCCACCAAAAATTGCGAGTTGTTTCCCACATCCGATCTCAACGAGTGGTACACGCGGCACGTGGAGGATGATATTCTGGCGGCTTTGGAGGAGTTTCAGGAACGCGATAGCGGATGGGCGTTGTCGCGTATCCTGAATCTCACCGTCAATGTGAACAAGTTCAATCCTCTGCACGCGGGATGCCACATCGAGTTACCGTGGCAAATTATGCTAAAAAGGGCTGTGGTCAACGTGCAATCGACGGACAATGCATGTTTCGCGTGGGCGGTGGTAGCAGCTTTACATCCGGCGGAAAAGTACCCGGAAAGAGTATCGCAGTACCCGCACTATTCAACGGTGTTGAATCTGTGCGGCATTGAGTTCCCCGTGACGCTGTCACAAATATCAAAGTTCGAGAAACTAAACGCCATCTCCGTCAACGTCTTCACCACCGAAGACTCAAAAATCGTCCCTCTGCGGCTCGCCGATGACAAAAAGGAGAAGCACGTCAACCTGCTATACGTGCGTAAAAACAACGATGCACACTTTGCGTGCATAAAGAACCTGCCGCGGTTGGTGAGCTCACAACTGAGCATGCACAAATGTAAAAAGTACATTTGCGATCGGTAAGTAAAAACACATTTATAGAATAATTCGAAACTTTATTCACAGTATTAATCATACAAATTATTACAGGTGTCTACACTACTTTTATACACGGGAGAAATTATCGGCGCACAGCGTCGACTGCGGGAAAATGAACGACTGCGCCGTCGTTCTCCCCAGCGAGGACTACGAGTGGCTGACGTTCCGGAATTACAATCGGAAGGAGCGGCTCCCGTTCGTAGTGTACGCCGATCTCGAATGTACGCTCGAGAAAAAGGTGGATCAGGACGGTACTACTTACGCCTACCAACATCACAGAGCCTATAGCGTAGGATTTTATGTAAGTTGCACGTACGATAATTCTTTATCTAGTTTTAAGTCGTATCGCGGTGAGGATTGCGTGACGTGGTTCGTCAACGAACTTCACGATTTGGCGCGCCGTGTGAAAGCGATCCTCACCACCGTCGTCCCCATGGCGGATCTTACGCGGGAAGAATCGGAAAAATTCCGTAGCACCGCGACGTGCCACGTGTGCGAGAAACCGTTTACGCCGGACGACACGCGGGTGCGCGATCATTGTCATCTGACCGGGCGTTACCGCGGTGCCGCGCACTCGTCGTGCAATCTAAATTACAAAGACTCCCACGTTATCCCGGTGATATTTCACAATTTATCCGGTTACGACGCGCATTTCATTATTAAAGACGTTGCCAATGCCTTTGAAGGCAACGTCGAATTGTTACCGCTGACGAAAGAGCGATACATTTCTTTTACAAAAAATGTTAAAGATACCATGGATCAAAAATCAAAATTGTGTATAAAATTACGGTTTATTGATTCGTTTAAATTTTTCAGTACAAGTCTCGACAAATTGGCATCATATTTAACTGTGGATGAATTATAGATTACACGATCGGAATTCAATCATTTATCCGCGGAACATTTCAATTTGCTTACTCGGAAAGGTGTGTTTCCCTACGAGTACGTCGACAGCGTCGACAAGCTCCGGGACACAAGCCTGCCATCGCGCGAATCGTTTTACAGCTCGCTCACCGGAGAAACGGTATCCGAGAGTGATTACGCGCACGCGACAAACGTCTGGCAAACTTTTTCGATCGAAGATCTAGGTCAATACAGCGATTTGTATCTAAAAACAGACGTTCTTTTGTTGG
The DNA here is from genome assembly GCF_040581485.1 of Linepithema humile. NCBI lineage: Eukaryota > Metazoa > Arthropoda > Insecta > Hymenoptera > Formicidae > Linepithema > Linepithema humile. The sequence continues at coordinate 11,973,467 of NC_090134.1, read as the reverse complement.
CGGATATTTTCGAAAATTTTCGAAACATGTCTATAAAGAGTTACGGTTTAGATCCCGCTCATTACTACACTCTACCGGGATACACGTGGGACGCTATGATGAAGTACACGCGCGTAAAATTCGAGTTGCTCACGGACATCGATATGGTGCTGTTTGTCGAGCGCGGTATACGCGGCGGTCTCAGCCAATGCTCCAACCGATACGCCGCCGCCAACAACAAATACATGCCATCCTACGACCCATCGGAACCGTCGTCGTACCTAATGTACTATGATGTAAACAACTTGTACGGCTGGGCGATGTGTCAACCGTTGCCCTACGCCAAATTTCGATGGGTCGATGATGTCGAAAACTTTAACGTAATGTCCGTTGCATCCGATTCGGCTACCGGTTATGTGCTGGAAGTCGATCTCGAGTACCCGGTGAATCTTCACGACGCGCACTCCGATCTGCCGTTCTGCCCGAGGCGCGATAAGCCGCCCGGCAAGCGGGAGATCAAATTACTCGCCACGCTGTGCGATAAGCAGCGTTATGTCATCCACTACCGTAATCTGCAGCAATGCGTGCGACACGGTCTGCGAATTGCAAAGATTCACCGCGTACTGCAATTCGCGCAATCTCCATGGCTTCGCGGATACATAGAACTGAATACACAGTTTCGGACACGGGCGACAAACGATTTCGAGAAAAATTTATACAAATTGATGAACAACGCGGTTTTCGGCAAAACTATGGAGAATGTGCGAAATCACACGGATGTACGACTCGTTACACAGTGGGAGGGACGGTACGGAGCGGAGGCTATGATCGCGAAACCGAATTTCCACAGCCGAAGCGTGTTCTCGGAGAATCTGATTGCCGTAGAGTTGCGAAAACTCGAAGTGAAATTCGACAAGCCGATCTACGTGGGTATGTGCATCCTCGACATATCCAAGACCTGCTTGTACAAGTTCCACTACGAGTACATGGCGCCTCTCTACCGCGACAATTGCAAAATTATGTATACCGATACCGACAGTCTGATATACCTTCTGCACTGCGAGGACGCGTATCGGGATATGAAACGCGATATATCCAAATTCGACACGAGCGACTACTCCGAGGACAACGTTTACGGTATGCCGCGCGCCAACAAGAAAGTACCCGGTCTGATGAAAGACGAGAACAACGGCGCGATCATGACGGAATTTGTTGGACTGAGAGCGAAGATGTACGCGTTGAGAGTCACCGGTCAAAAAGACACCAAAAAGGTTAAAGGTGTAAAAAAGAGTGTAGTCGCTAGAACGATAACGTTCGACGATTACACTCGGTGTCTCAACGCCGAAATCGAGCTGACGCGGCGTCAATCGTGCATCCGCTCAAAGTTGCACGAGGTGTACACCGTGTCGGAGTCGAAGCTCGCGCTCAGTCCGTACGACGATAAGCGGCACGTCGTATCCGGTTCCACCGACACTCTACCATGGGGACATCGCGAGATACATTTGTAAATAATGCGTAGTAATTTATATAGTTTAATATTTTATGTATTATTGTTATTAGTTTTTTAAATGTATATATATTGTAACATATTGTAGTAATAAAGAACACCATTGTATATATATGTATAATAGTTTATTATAATACAATGTAAAATATACACAGTTTATTACAATACATCGTCTTTATTTATCCAAGAGTTGTGCGAATTGTCGAATCCCAACCACTTTACAAACACCTTATCGTCCTTTCGGCGCAACACCTTCTCCACGAGATAAACGTCGGGTTGAGCGGTCTTGAGCAATTCGTGCTCGTAAAAGCCTCCCGCGACCTGATCTCCGCGATAATCTTTAATCAGATACGTCACAGGATTGGTACGTTGCACCGTGGCGATCTTAAACACCTCCGTCGACCAATTCGGCGTGTATCCTTTCTCGAATACAGTTTTGAATTTGCTCACGCGCACCGGATCACCCACCCTGAATTTCGCCGGCGCGGCAATTTTTATTCTACTGTACACGGTGCTCAAGAGTCCCTTTGCGATCTCGGGAGTGACATCGATCGGGCGCATACCGATCGTACGATGTTTACGACCGTTGTATTCCGAGACCAATCGCGGTAAATCGTCGATCCACTTGTACGATCCCGCGAGCGTAAAAAACTTCCACATTTCGTTCTTCAACGTGCGATTGAATCGTTCCACCACCGAAGCCTTCATGACCGAGTATGTCGAATAATGATTGATGCCGTGTTTCTTGACAAGATTTTGGAAATCTCTGTTGTAAAATTCTTTTCCATGGTCGGTCTGCAAGTTTTTCGGAATTCTCTCCCTAAATATCGCGGAAAATGCTTTGGACGTTTCGATTCCACCTTTGGTCTTTAAGGGCACGGCCCACGCGTACTTGCTCAGCACATCGATAACGGTTAGAATGTAGTTGCAGCCGCCGTTGGATCGCGAGTACGGTCTCATCTCGACAATGTCAGCCTGCCACAAATCGTCGTATCCTTTCACGACGACTGGCCGACGCGTAAAGTTTCTTCTCGCCGGTGCGTGGAGCTCGTCCACGAGCGATCTCCTCTCCAGGCTCACCGCTTCCTTCTTGCTCATTGTGATTCGTTTTGCTTCTTCTTCTTCATCGCATCATCGTAGTATTCGATGAAATTTTTGCAGCTTGTTACGACAGTGTACTAGAAGACTCCGAGGAGGAATTTTCGGTGTTTTTGAAAGAATCTATCCTACCGATATTAATGCAAAAGTTGTGCTCTTCCATCGAGTAGCGCCACACTCTCGTCGAGGAGACCTCTCAGATCGTGAATCTGTCGTTCCAACGCCACGTATCTGGTCTCGATGTAATCGTCGTGGTCTCTCTTCCAGGTCCGCTCGGTATTCTCCGAATCTTCGAGTCTCGAAAGTACTTCTCGCTTAAAATTTTCACAGAGCATACGATTTCGATTCTCACGATCGCTCATAAGCTTGAGGTGATGATCCAGATGCAGCTTGTTGACGGCGTCGGTGTCCGCTTCAGGGTCGGCGAGATGTCTGATCACGCGCGACTTGGCGTTGAAAACCTCACCATCCTTGCAGAGACAATTCTCGCGCACGTAATTCTTCGAGACTCCGCCGCTCTGTCTCGTCACCCTGGCGCTTCCTCCTCCTAGCTGTAGTCCGAATTTGTTGATAGACATTCCTGTAGCATCACACGAGCAATACTGGCGATAGTTGAAAAGCTGTGATCAATTTATAATCAGACCGGCTTCGCGCAGTTCCTCGATAATCGAGAGAAACTCGTTATCGTGCGCGTTGTTTCCCGCCTGACGGGAGGCGTCCAGCAATCGAAGGCGATCCACCAATTCGTTCGGATCATCCCAGTGCACGTAATCGACCGCGTTGTCGGTCACAGTCATGGTCTGTGGTACGTTACACTTGGGTAACGTGCGACCCACACCTCTCTTGTCGAGATGTGCAACACCTCCACCTTTCTTAGATATCAGAGGTGTGATGATATGTTTGTATTTGTATCCTTTGTTTCCCAAAACAGGTAAATGCGCGTTATGACCGCGTCTGTGAGCGTTAGTAGAGAGTAGTATGCTCTTGTACTTTTGTTTGTCAGCCTCCGTACACAGCGTATCGTCGGGAAGTCTTTTGAATATTAATTCAAACAGGCCGGGTGTGCCAGCGTATTTCACACCGTCCACGATCACATTGTCGTCTTTATCAATGTCGAAGGTCTTGTCCCCGAGAAACGTTCCCGCATCGTTGAAGTATACGCCGTACACGTTGTCGATCCCTCTCTTCTTGTCACCGCTCAAGAGCTCCCCGATGTACTCTTGATCCAGCGGACCCATTTGGCCGTACAGAGCTTCCCGACCATCGGACGTTTGCATCGTCTGTCTCACGGATGTTACGAAAGACGGGTCCGTGGTTTCGAACACGTTTTCGGTCGGTAAATATGTCGGCGCTTCAAACACCAATTTTTGCGGCTGGAACGGAGTCGAGGCTTGTATCGGTGGCGTCAATGGGGTCTGTATCGGTGTCGTCAACGAGGTACGCTTGATTTTCTTCTTCTTCTCAGAGCTTGTCCGCTTTCGTTTGATGTCCGGTTCGTTTTTAATCTCGAGATCGTCAACCGAATCATCGTCACCCTTGATGTTCTCGACGATTCGTTTCAACGGTTCTACGATCGGTTTCAACCGTTTCTCCAATTGCACCTCTTGCTCCACTCTACCCGTCTTCAACGTCCGATGCTTCTTGCGAATCGACTCGCTCGTACGAGCGATTTCCTTCGCGATCTTCTCCCTCTCGTCGATATCTTTCGTGTCAAGCGTCATCGTCAACGTCTCGAGAACAACTAACCATTCCGCGGTACTGCAAACTCGTTAAAACCACGTCTGTAACGTCCATCGTTAATCGCACTATCCTTGTCTATCACTAAAAATCCGTACTTGTGCTGCCAACATGCGTGACACAATGTACCGAAATCTTCGTACGTCATGTCCGTATTCACATGATCGTTGTAGACGTGCTTAAGGTTTGTTCCATCCTGCTTGAATATTACGAGTAAATTCGCGTTGTCGCGCACGAGATGTTTCGGTATTTTTGCATACGTTTGGCATAGATAAAAACAATCGACCTTCGAATGTCGACCCATAGCAAAGTACTCACGTATCGCATTCTGCTTGTCGCACGCTATATCGTCGAAGACGAATACGGAATTCGGTAACGCCTCGCTGTGCGGTACAATTGTGTTGTTGTCCGAGAATGTAAAGTAGCCGATTTCATCGATCGATCCGAGCAATCTTTCGAGATATCGATACTTTGGTTGATTCAACGATTTCGAGTACACGTACACGTTTTCGAAACGTACACCGTTCGGACTTTCCAGCTGACTAATCATTACATTGGTTTTACCGCAATTCGAGGGACCGCAAATGATACCGCGTATCGTGTTTGGCAGCATTTTACCGTGTCTGCACGCCTTCTCACAAACCCCTTGCGTCTTATCATCCATGTTTTTCACACGGATCGTGTACGGTTGTTGTACAAATTTCATTTTTTTTGCCAGACTCTTTCTCATCCTTGTTATTACGCGACGAGTGCGCAGCATCGGTTGTTGGAAAGAGCGGTACTGGTTAATGATCGATACGCGCCTCCTATTTATAGGTGAGCGCTGTCGAAACATACCTCAGTTGGAAATATGATTTACACGCGATACGTTAGAATTCGCGCTCTATGAAACGATACAAGGGTGCCGGTTTACTGAACAGTGTGATAAATCGACTACCGTTGGAGCTGCATATACCCGGCTACCAATTTTGCGGGCCGGGGACTCGTCTGCGGAAACGACTCGCGCGAGGGGATCGAGGTATCAATCCGTTGGACGCGGCGTGTCGCGATCACGACATTGCGTACTCGCAAAACCGCGAATCAGCGGACCGCCACGCAGCCGATCGCGTTCTCGCCGATAAAGCGCGGGTGCGGATCACCGCTGCGGACGCGACTCTCGGTGAGAGGGCTGCTGCTACCGCCGTATGGGCTGCTATGAAAGCAAAGACGAAATTGGGGATGGGTATGACAAAGAGAAAGAAGAAGAAGACCAAGAGGAGAACGCTTCCGACGGTGAAACGCGGTGGTATGTTACCGTTGTTACCGCTCTTGGGAGTCATCGGTTCGCTTGCCGGTGGAGCGGCGGGTGTTGCAAAGGCGGTGAACGACTCTAAGGCCGCGCGACGACAACTCGAAGAGACGAAACGTCACAATAAAGCAATGGAAGGACGGGGGATTTATCTCGCTCCGTACAAGCGGGGCAAAGGATTGAAGAGAAAAAAAAAAACGTCGAAAAAACGATAGAGATGCCCACGGGTGCCACCACCAATCTACAGTTGTTACAAATAGCGAAGCGTATGCGAATACCGTATTTCCGAGGTGTCTACATGCGTAACGCATTACCCGACAAGATACATTAAAATGAGAGCGGTATCGTGAATTTGGACGATGTCGACGGGCCGGGCACGCATTGGGTGGCGTACGCCAAGAAAGGCGATCGCGCCGTATACTTTGACAGCTTTGGCAATTTGCAACCGCCGAAGGAGCTTACACGCTACCTCGGAGACACCGATACAACGATAACGTACAATCGCACGGTCTACCAGACGTACGATCAAACGATCTGCGGACAATTGTGCCTCCTGTTCCTTCAGAAAATAGATATAAAAATCGATCCGCCATCGATCGACATCAGTCGTCGATGGAATCTCGACAATGTCGCTGACGCTCACTCTAAGCGGTAAAAGCAGCGTTCTCACGGTGGATTATTTTCCACCGATAGACTTGAGCGATGGGGACTACTCGGCCTAACCACGATGGAGACCTACAACACGATTCCGAACGTGACGGTAGCGAACAATAAATTTTATTTCGACGACAATGACGAAGAAATTACAATTCCCGAAGGATCGTACGAATTGGACGCCATTGCTTCTTATCTGAAACGCGCGATACTGCAAAAACAAGGAAAAAGTGAAGAGCAAGATTATCCATTGTCACTTCGTCCCAACGTTAATACCATGAAGAGTGAAATCATGTGCGCTTTTCGAATAAATTTCGCCAAACCGAATACCATCGGACCGCTGTTTGGATTTTCGACGGGTCGTATACTGGAACCGAGAAAGTTGCACGAATCAGATTCCTCGGTAAACATCGTCAACGTAAACATTATTCGAGTGGAATGCAGCATAACCACGGGTGCGTACGCCAACGACAGGTCGGTGCACACGATACACGAATTTTCACCGAACGTGCCTCCGGGATATAAAGTCTCGGAAACACCGGCGCAAATCATTTACCTTCCGGTCATCGCGAGGAGCGTTACCGATATCACCTTGCGTGTGGTGGATCAAGACGGACGATTGATCGATTTTCGCGGAGAGGAGATTACCATCAGACTGCACTTGCGGCGACGTGGTGCGAGGAAATGCTCGTGTTGAACGAACAGCGAGTGATTGAGAGAACAACGAAAATTGGGAAAACATCGCCATTCAAGAGGCTCAGTACGACGAACGTAAACTTTTTAAAATCGTTGGGATTCGTTGTGAGAAACGTTTAAAGAGATGGATATACTCGACATCGCTGACGAGCCCGTCTTCGACGAGCGTATCGTGAAATATGAGATGCACACGTACAATCCGTACGCTAACACGACGTTGGGACACAGCGACGAGATACGAATACCGATACAGCAACAGGATTTGTACACGTTACCGTGTGAGAGTTTTCTCTACGTTGAAGGAAAACTCGTTACTTCTGCCGATGAGAATAGAGATAACGTGTGTATAATGGGAAATAATTGTGTCGCGTTCATGTTTGATGAAATGCGATACGAGCTCGACGGAGTTGAAATCGATCGTAACAGAAACGTTGGAATAACGAGCACGATCAAAAACTATGTATCGCTGACGACGGAGAAGAGCAAGACGCTGAAATACGCATCGTGGAATCCGGATGGATATTCGTTGCTCGATGGAAACTTTAATTTTTGCGTTCCGCTCAATACTCTTTTAGGATTCTGCGAGGACTACAAACGGATTGTAATCAACGCTCGTCACGAACTTGTATTGATACGATCGCGCAACGATAACAATTCTCTCGTTGGACGAGCCGGTGCGAATCCGACGATCGAGCTACTCAAGATACAGTGGCGAATGCCTCACGTATCTCTGAGCGAAGTCAACAAGCTGTCTCTTCTTCGAACTTTGGAAAGCGGAAGATATCTGAGCGTGTGCTTCCGTTCGTGGGATCTGTACGAGTTTCCTCTGCTGCAAAACACGACCAAGCATTCCTGGGCGGTCAAAGCTGCGACGCAATTGGAAAAACCGCGATACGTAATCTTCGCTCTCCAAACCGGTCGAAAAAACGTACTGTCTGAAAACGCTACGCAATTTGACGCTTGTAAACTCACCAATGTGAAACTGCATCTGAATTCAGATTTTTATCCGTACGACGACATGAATTTGGATTTCGACAGAAATCGATACGCTATACTGTACAATATGTATGCGCGTTTCCGCAAAGCTTATTATGGACAGGACGATACGTATTTGGACATCGATGAATTCTCGAAAGCCGGTCCGTTCGTAGTCATAGATTGTTCGCGACAAAACGACTCTGTCAAGAGCGCCACCGTTGACGTGCGAATAGAATTTGATTGTAAGGAAAATATACCGGCCAACACCACCGCCTATTGTCTCATTATACACTATCGAATGGTCGAATATAATCCGCTGAACAACATTGTGCGCAGACTCGTATGATTTTTTTTTTATAAATTGGAGATGCGTACGCGGACATGTCAGTTTTCCGACGGTCGACGATGATATCTGACGTACCAATTTTCGTCGATCTGCAAAGTTACGCGTTCAACAACATTTTTATCGTGAAAGAGGTAGCGGTACTTCGCGATGGCGAAACGTTATCTCATTACGTATTTCGTGAACACGTACCGTGGTATCTGTTGACGAAATCGGAAAAATCGCTGGCGTGTTGGTTACGGATACACCACCACGGCTTCCGATGGGAAGATGGACACGTCTCGTACAGTCAGATGAAAAGTCTTATCAACAATGCCATTGGTACGGAACCGTCTCTGATATACGTGAAAGGACTCGAGAAGAAAAAGTGGTTGTGCGAGATTTTGGAAGATGATGTAGAGATTGAAACAATAGATGCGGATTACGAAGATATCGCACGCCTGACGAACTTGGATGTAATCGGAACCTTGCGCTGCGCGTATCACACGAGACATTGCGCTATGCGGAATGTTTGCAAATTGTACAAGTGGTGGTTTGAGCGTAACAAACGTGTAAAACAACTATGATTTATGCTAATAAAATGATGTGTATCACACTCGTATGACTTTTATTCCACCTTTTACCCATCACATAATCCACCATATAATATGGTCTATCGCTTATCTCGCAGTAAAATAGGACGTTGAATAGGATGGGGAAAGAGTCTGGTAAAAAAAAAAAATGAAAAATTAATTTATTTAATACACTCACCCGAAAAAAAAGCGGTACACTGAAAATGTGGGAAAAATTCATCAAATTTCAACTGACGATAACTTCGTAAATAATAAAGATAGAAAGTTCTATAAAATATGGAAATGAAGCTAAAAATCTCTACTTTAAGAATCAATTTATTTCAATGTTGCAAAATAAATTTATTGAAAATGGCGGATGACAAAGCGCGAGCATGCAAAATTGAAAAATAATGGTTCGAGTTTGCGACGGTGCACGGTATAAACAAAAAATTGTAGCTTATTGGGATCAAAAGCGTACGAAAGTACAGAGTCTCCTCTTTAAAATGCTTTTTTATGCATCTCGATACGATGATTTTTCGCCGAGAGATTCGCATTTGAAGAAAAAGGCAGATTCTTACTTCAAATGCGAATCTCTCAGCGAAAAATCATCGTATCGAGATGCATAAAAAAGCATTTTAAAGAGGAAACTCTGTACTTTCGTACGCTTTTGATCCCAATAAGCTACAATTTTTTGTTTATACCGTGCACCGTCGCAAACTCGAACCATTATTTTTCAATCAATTGTTTTGCATCCGAAGGAGATGTCTGCAGATCTTTTGTGATTTCTCCGCCCTGACTTTTTGTTTATGCTCGACCGCACATTGCGAGAAAAGTGCTTGATTTCTGCGATGAAGTTGGCATAAATCGACTCGAATGGCCAGCAATGAGTCCAGATTTAAATACCATTGAACACCTATGGGACAATATTAACAGAAAAGTACGAAATCATATACCTGCTCCTCAGTCATTGCCAGAACTTCGAAGAGTTCTTGAAATAGAGTGGAATGACATTACGCAGTCTGAAATTAGAACATTAATAAGGAGTATACCTCGTCGCATGAATGAGGTAATACGCGCACGAGGAGGTCATACCCATTATTAATATACGCGCGCGCACACGCAATTGTACACGCACCACCGGGAGGGTTTGGAGTCGTTAAATATCGTGGACCTGACGAGCCATGAGGTCCTTATCCCAGTGGTGCACGCACACACACACACACACGGGATCAGATTTCTGCCACGTCCACGCCGTTGATCCTGGGTAACGCTAAAAGCAGAATTGACACTTACAACCGTAAGAAGAGTTTGGAGTTTTAAAATACCGCGGAGCTGATGACCACGGAATTCTTATTCTTGCAATTCGGTCTGGTTCAAAATTGAATATCTCGGCACGTAATACAGCTAGCAGGATTTTTTAAAAACCATTTTAAAAGTTTGGATGTCTAGTGTTCGAAAATTCATAACGCAATAATGTGCAACAATTTTCTCCAAAATGGCGGATGACAAAGCAAAAGCATGCGAAATTGAAAAATAATGGTTCGAGTTTGCGACGGTGCACGGTATAAACAAAAAATTGTAGCTTATTGGGATCAAAAGCGTACGAAAGTACAGAGTCTCCTCTTTAAAATGCTTTTTTATGCATCTTGATACGATGATTTTTCGCTGAGAGATTCGCATTTGAAGTAAGAATCTGCCTTTTTCTTCAAATGCGAATCTCTCGGCGAAAAATCATCGTATCGAGATGCATAAAAAAGCATTTTAAAGAGGAGACTCTGTACTTTCGTACGCTTTTGATCCCAATAAGCTACAATTTTTTGTTTATACCGTGCACCGTCGCAAACTCGAACCATTATTTTTCAATTTCGCATGCTTTTGCTTTGTCATCCGCCATTTTGGAGAAAATTGTTGCACATTATTGCGTTATGAATTTTCGAACACTAGACATCCAAACTTTTAAAATGGTTTTTAAAAAATCCTGCTAGCTGTATTACGTGCCGAGATATTCAATTTTGAACCAGACCGAATTGCAAGAATAAGAATTCCGTGGTCATCAGCTCCGCGGTATTTTAAAACTCCAAACTCTTCTTACGGTTGTAAGTGTCAATTCTGCTTTTAGCGTTACCCAGGATCAACGGCGTGGACGTGGCAGAAATCTGATCCCGTGTGTGTGTGTGTGTGCGTGCACCACTGGGATAAGGACCTCATGGCTCGTCAGGTCCACGATATTTAACGACTCCAAACCCTCCCGGTGGTGCGTGTACAATTGCGTGTGCGCGCGCGTATATTAATAATGGGTATGACCTCCTCGTGCGCGTATTACCTCATTCATGCGACGAGGTATACTCCTTATTAATGTTCTAATTTCAGACTGCGTAATGTCATTCCACTCTATTTCAAGAACTCTTCGAAGTTCTGGCAATGACTGAGGAGCAGGTATATGATTTCGTACTTTTCTGTTAATATTGTCCCATAGGTGTTCAATGGTATTTAAATCTGGACTCATTGCTGGCCATTCGAGTCGATTTATGCCAACTTCATCGCAGAAATCAAGCACTTTTCTCGCAATGTGCGGTCGAGCATAAACAAAAAGTCAGGGCGGAGAAATCACAAAAGATCTGCAGACATCTCCTTCGGATGCAAAACAATTGATTGAAAAATAATGGTTCGAGTTTGCGACGGTGCACGGTATAAACAAAAAATTGTAGCTTATTGGGATCAAAAGCGTACGAAAGTACAGAGTTTCCTCTTTAAAATGCTTTTTTATGCATCTCGATACGATGATTTTTCGCTGAGAGATTCGCATTTGAAGTAAGAATCTGCCTTTTTCTTCAAATGCGAATCTCTCGGCGAAAAATCATCGTATCGAGATGCATAAAAAAGCATTTTAAAGAGGAGACTCTGTACTTTCGTACGCTTTTGATCCCAATAAGCTACAATTTTTTGTTTATACCGTGCACCGTCGCAAACTCGAACCATTATTTTTCAATTTTGCATGCTCGCGCTTTGTCATCCGCCATTTTCAATAAATTTATTTTGCAACATTGAAATAAATTGATTCTTAAAGTAGAGATTTTTAGCTTCATTTCCATATTTTATAGAACTTTCTATCTTTATTATTTACGAAGTTATCGTCAGTTGAAATTTGATGAATTTTTCCCACATTTTCAGTGTACCGCTTTTTTTTCGGGTGAGTGTATAAATAATATTTATTAAAAAACTAAAAAAAATATATGTACATTTGAGCGAACAGAATTTTTTCAATTGTATAAAAAATGTTTTTCCGACGCCTTTCCACCGCCGCCGCATCGATATCCCTCCGCTTGCCTCGTTTCCTCCGTTCTTTCCTCGCGAGGAATCGACTGGCGAAACCGACGACTTCGAAAGCGCGCCGCAGGAACCTCGCCCGACCAAGTTTTCCTCCGACTCTTCTTCTCCACCACCACCTGTTTGAACTGCAAAAAGTCAAAATTAAAAATTAATGAATTAATTAAAAAAATTTGAGTATGAAAATATAAAATCGAAAAAATTTGTAGTGTTAAATCAACTCACCTCTCGATTTTCTTTTTTTTACTTTACTCCCCCGTTTGATAATTGTAATCGGGAGAGTAAGAAATCACAGGGGGGCTGTATCCTGTGAAAATTTTATTGTTTAAAAAAAATAAAATTCGAGCATAAAAGTAACTGTAAAAATTTTCAATCTTTCTTACCTCTGTCACCCATTCCCCATCCGTCTTGCACGTAGCCTTCCTCATCCCCTCCTTCATAATACCTCTCCTCTTCCTCAGTCTGTAATTCCTCTTCCTCAGTCTGTAATTCCTCTTCCTCAGTCTGTAATTCTTCTTCCTGCTCTTCCTCCTCCTCGCGAAGTGAGCTCGTCGATTCGTCGCTCGCGAGATCGACGAGCTCAGGCGTTAGAACAATTCTAGCGCGAGCTGAAACATTAAATTTTTTGTAAAATTTCCTAATATAAAATCGATGCTGTTATTTTATTTCATATAAATAATGTATGCAGCGACTTACACGAGGGTCCGGCTTCGTCGCTCGCGAGATCGACGAGCTCAGGCGTTAGAACAATTCGAGCGCGAGCTGAAACATTAATTTTTTTTTTTGTAAAATTTCCTAATATAAAATCGATGCTGTTATTTCATATAAATAATGTATACAGCGACTTACACGAGGGTCCGGCCTCAGGCGAGGTATCTGCTCGACGTCTTACCCCGAGACGTCGAGTAGCTCGCTCGTCACGGTTTTGACGCGTACCACGCACCACACCCTCCACCACCATGGTTTTTTTAGGTGTTGAATGTTGTAGCGTTCCTAAAAAAAAAAAAAAATGATTTTAATTTTTTTAAACTTTGTTTTAATATTCATAATACAAAAAAAAAATAGAAACTTACCATTTTTTACCGCACCATGATAGCAATTCGACAGCCTGATGATATAGCCTCCCACATCCTCTTCCTCGTTGTCGTTGAACGCTCGCCTTGTCTCGATTATTTCGCCAGCAATAATCAAGAGCTGCAGATAAATCGAAAAATGTCCCAAACGGAATAAAACCGCGAGCACCGCACTAGGGCACGCACCCGCAAACTTTGCGAATACCGCATAATTATTATCGTCGTTGTCGGATAACGATGATAAATAATTATCGATGTATAGCCCGTTTAAGTTACACGCCAATCGCAAACACGAATCAATAATTTTCCGCAAACTAGACATTTTTAAAACGAATAACCAGCTCCCGGATGATTTCCTACGTTCCACTCGAGCCTTGAGAAGTTAATACGTCGATGCAATAGTTAATCCCGGCTTATATACCCTTACATCAAAGATGCCGCTAAATCTTATTATAATCTAATTATGTTCACAGATAGCTAACATTCGTATCGATATCCACTATAATTTACAATAATATGTCGAAGACGAGATAACTCGCTCGACAGCAGCATTTCCTTTTCGAGGAACAGTAAACGTGGATCTAAGGTTTCGCTAGGACGATAGGTGCTAAGCTATTCGTCGCTAACTAACATTCGTATCGATATCCACTATAGTTTACAATAATATGTCGAAGACGAGATAACTCGCTCGACAGTAGCATTTCCTTTTCGAGGAACAGTAATCGTGGATCTAAGGTTTCGCTAGGACGATAGGCGATAGGCCAGCGTATCATATTTCCATTTATTCAACGTCTATCGTACGTCTTTGAACCTCTATCGAACGTCTATCGTATATCTTTTAACGTATTGTTGAACGTCTTACGTACAACTTTTAACATCTTTTGTACATCTTTTCAACATTACTTAAACCACTTTTAACATCTATCAAACGTCTTTTAACGTTTATTACTACAGCGAAATTGACGTTTTTGCGTCGAGCTGTATATAAGGTGTGCGGAAGAGAGAAATTTATCAGTTCAAAGTGTGCACGCGGTGGAGAAAAAAGTATAGAAAAATGGAGCGTGATCAGAATAGAAAAAATTCCGAATACGAGAAGTGTAAGGATTGCGGAGTGTACCACAAGCCGATAGCTGTGGTCGAGCCTCGTCCGAGAACGACTCAAGCGCCTCCCGTCCCTCCTCGTAATCGTGAAAGGCGTTAAAGGCTCGGTTGAAACAATTTTTTTTTTTTGTAAAAAATGTATAGATGAAAAAAAAATATGAATAAAATTTGTTAATACTAATCTTATTGCGATTTTTTCTCCTTTCACCTACCATCCTTAAATTACATATTAAGTTTAGATTAGAGTTCCTATTAAATTTATATTTTTACCGCGGATAATTTGTATTAAGAAGAAAACATAAGTATATTATTGGTGTTTAGAATAAATGCATAACTTAAATAATTCACTCTATATTATTCGCCACAATTAAAAGAAAAAAAAATGATAGTCACTGGTCCGCTCGTTTCCTTCTATCGTGTAGTGTAACATGACGCGCGCGCTTATCTCGCAGTAGGATAGGTTAGTGAATAAGATGAGGCACAGGAATAATAATTCAAATTATTTTATTGATAAATAATATTTATTAAAAATAATTAGTTCCGCATACATGGTTCAGTGTTGTATACTCCGTTATCCCGGTTCTGCAAAAACATTGTTCATTCTTTTCTTGCACCGAGGTGTTGCATACTCCGTTCTCCCGGTTCTGCAAAATGTGTACGATCGATGTTTGATGTTGAGGAGTTGTGTGTACTTTGTGCAAATGTATCGATGTCGGCACCTTCTCTGGATGCATTTTTCTAATTTTTTCCAGTATCGCTGATCTATACTGCTTCGGTATCATATAATATATGTAGTCATAATAGTGTGAAGAGATCCTTGATATTAGACTATCCTGAGCGCATAACGAGCACAACTTTTCCATCAATATCGGCAGGATAGATTCTATTAAAAACGTCGAAAATTCCTCCTCGGAATATTCTAGTACACTGTCGTCAATTTCACTCGTCCATTCGATAAATTGTTGTCGAGATATAGTATCCGGAATATATGGTTTAATGAATGCAGGAAATGTTGTATACTTTTCAATTATTTCCTCACTGCTTTTATACTTCCTTCTACATTCCCGACATGTTGTTAACCAATCTGTGAGAGTACTCAGATTTTCCTCTCGTAAGGCGAGACTGTCTTCCATCTCTGTAATAAATAAAAATTATTAAAATAAAAAAATATCCAATTAGTTATTACGCATTCGAAAAATGTGTATTAAAGATATTTTAAAAATGTGTACTTTACCTATTTCAGTTTGCACAGAGTGCAATCTTTCCTGTACGGTGGGGGCCCGTCGATGTGGTCACGCTGCCACGACTGGTTGTAGTGCAACGAGCACCGACGATAACCTTGCACTTCCGGATCCGCTCTTAAATGATCCGGTAGCCTATCCCACACGTGATCCACAAACCGAGCAAAGTTTTTTATAAGAATCACTTTCGGCACGATTTCTAATTGCTCCGCGGACAAGCTCAGAATGTCACGTTCGTCCAATAGCGCGATGAACATTTCGACTGTTATACCACTCGTTCTTCGCGGGCCTTATATACCCGCTTGTTGCACACGACACTGATTAAAACTATCGATTTGTATTAACAATCCTCATCTTATCTCTTCCGGGAATTATTTTGTTGCATACAAAATTGAAATCTAACAACATGGCGCCGAAAAATGTTGACGTGGCTGCCTGTTGCTATGGGCTTTTGTTCTAAAATACAGCGATGACGCAATCCGTAAACCTGCACGAACCTACATACTATAAACATTGCGATTCCAACAACATGGCGCTCTACTTTGATGTGTAGAAAAAAACCATAGGATGTAAACAGTTCTCTTTCCAAAAACAATCCTTATCTTTTCCGGGAATCCTTATCTCGCGATTTGTATTAACAATCCTTATCTTCCGGAAATTATTGTAATCTGATACCCCTACCACTCCACATTTACTCCCTCTCCTCCAAAAACGATGACGTTATTACCCCCTCCACTGTTATCCGATACCCCTCTTCCCCTCTTCACCCGCACCCCCCTCATTGCCCCATGGGTTAGAACCCCCATAGTATAACTACTAGTAGCGACGCCATTTCGGTGCTCATTAACGATACCTCGGACCCAGAGTCTATCAGGGCCTGGATGCTGCGGTCCCCGATAGAGATTTGTACGTACGGTCGGGGGCGGTAAGTTATTCGGACTCGGGCCGGTCGGCGACCGCTGCTACTCCGGCCCGAGTGTCGTTTCCCAGTGGCGGGTGACACTCTCGCGTGAGCACGCCGTCTTTTCCACATTGTGAGTAGAATTTCAGCGCTGGTCGCCGGCAGTTTTGGCGCGTGTGTCCCCGCTGTTTGCATCGCCAGCAGCACTGAGTCCGGTCGTACGTAGCTGCGGCGACTTGGGTCCTCGTTGGTTTTAATTGGGGCTGTTGTTTGCCCCTTCGGACCTGGATCTTATCTATGTTGTGCACCTTTGCCTCGAGCTCTTCTAAGCTCGTCACGCTTTCGAGCGGTACGTACAGCTGGTAGTCTGAATTCATGTTCTCATGCAGGATCTCCAGCTGGTCTTCCGGTGAATAGCCTCCGGCACGCCGCATCACGGTTTGCAGCTCGGTCACATAGGTGGCGAAGGTTTCGCCCGGTCTTTGTTGCCTAGCTTGGATTTCGCGCCTTAGCTGCCGCTGGTACCCCGGCGTCAAATAGTGGGCCTTGAAGGCCTGGCGGAATTCCGTTCAGTTTGACCACGAGGTCTAGTTGTTCGTAGCCATAGAAAGGCATTGCCCCGGAGTAGCTCGGGTAGTCCGAGGAGTAGGTGGGCTTCTTCGTACCCATACTCCTGGCCTAGCTCCTCTACCCTCTCTATAAAACCTAGGGAGTCTTTCCCCTCGAAGTGCTGGCCCCACTTCCGGATTTGGTTTAATAATTTGGTCCGTTTAAGAAGACTGAGGGCTGGTTTCCCTTCGGCTCTCGCCTCGGCCGTCCGACGTTCTCCGTTGACGGCCCTGGTACGTTCAGCATCGCGAATGTTGTTTCGGGGTGGGTTTTTGCGTACTGCGCGAGTCGTTTGCGCAGATCGTCCAATTTTTCGTTTGCGTCTATGTTAAGCCGCGTTAAGGTCTGTATCGCTTGCTCTTTTGTTAACTGATATATCACGCGGGCATTGGGCTACGTAGATTAGAGTCTCGGGATTACGGTCCCTGTTCGGGCACCATGTAACGGTGCGTTTTTATCTCGCGATCTTATTGCTAAGCGCGGAATAGCTCGCCGATGCCAGGATTCGGGATAAGCGGTCAGACGGGGAGACTCCAATCAACTAGACCAATTTGGAGGTAAAAATAATAATAAATAAATATATTCTTAACTGAAAATGTCACGATACATTAAAATAATAATTATGAAGAGCAAGCGGTAGCCATTACAGCAAGCGAGTGCGGCGTGCAAGCGAAAGCGCGAGGAAAGCGTACAGAAGTGGGTAACGCAAGAGATTAGCGTACTAAGCAGTAGGACGCAAATGGGCGTGCAAAAACGTACGATCGGGTTAAGCCGCTATGCCCCGGAGTAAGAAACTGTCGCGAGTAGGGGTAACTTAAAGTAAGGCCAGAATCTGCCGCGAAAGAATACAAACTAGCGGACACAAGCTAGAAAAGGATAAACTATTAAATATAAACAAAAGAATACAAACTAGAAAATACAAACTAGGAAGCGCGAACTAAAGAATACTTAATCCTACGGAGGAAGGAACAGTAAACGGATGCCGAGTGCGCCCGGCGGAGACAGAGTGCTCCCTGCTCCTAGAGGAAAGGAAGAGTATACGGATGCCGAGTGCGCCCGGCGGAGACAGAGTGCTCCCTGCTCCTAGAGGAAAGGAAGAGTATACGGATGCCGAGAGCGCCTGGTGGAGACAGAGTGCTCTCTGCTCCTAGAGGAAAGGAAGAGCCGAGTCAGAGTGCGCCCTGATGGCTCGGAAGGTCTGCAGCGTGCTCACTGCAGACCGGGGAAGATGCCTACTGGCCGGAGCGACGGCCTTATATACCTGATTGCCCCACTCGGCAGCCGCATTCCGATGACGTGTTGCGGCCGGCGGCTTGATGCGCGGACGATCGTTGCGGCCGATCGCGCGAGTAGTAACATGGGTTAAGCCCATGTTACACCCATACGACAGCAAGGCATTCCAGCTCGATAGCGCTGTAATTCTTTTCTACCGGATTAAGTGTTCGGCTTGCATACGCTATCACTCGCTCGCCATTTTCATGGTTCTGCGTGAGTACTGCCCCTAAGCCTTGAGTGCTGGCATCGGTTTGCAGCACGAAAGGTTTTGTGAAGTCTGGACAGGCAAGCACCGGTGCTGTCGTCAAAGCCTTTTTAAGGTGTTGAAAAGCGGCTTCTTCTTTTTCTGTCCACTTCCATCGTGCATTTTTGCGTGTTAATTGCGTAAGAGGCGCAACGACAGTCGAAAAGTCTGCGATAAAGCGTCGGTACCAGGAGGCCATTCCGATGAATTGCCGTATCTTTCTTACGGTTGTTGAAGCTGGCCAATTCGTAATTGCGCTCACTTTTTCTGGATCGGTGCGGATGCTTTCCTTGTCAATTATATGTCCAAGATATCTTAGGCTTTCACGGCAGAACTGGCATTTCTCTGGATTGAGCCGTAATTTAGCCTTTCGTAATCGGCGGAATACTTCGGCTAAATGACCTAGATGCTCCTCGAAAGTTCGGCTAGCGACGACGATGTCGTCCAGATAGACTAGCACGTGCGGTTCGAACTCTGGTCCTATAACGGTATCAAGTAGCCTCTGGAAAGTTGCGGGTGCCGAGTGCCCAAAAGGCATTACCCGAAATTGCTTGAGTCCTTGGCCAGGTATGGTAAATGCGGTAACTGGTCGGCTTTCTTTAGATAAGGGTACCTGCCAATACCCATTTTTCAGATCGAGAGTTGAGAGATAGCGGGCTCCTCTTAATTTTTCGAGGGTAACAGTTATATGCGGCAATGGATAGGCGTCTTTCTCTGAAGCATCATTTAATTTTCTGTAATCTATACAGAATCGGTAAGTTCCGTCTTTTTTTCTGACTATTACTACCGGAAAACTCCAGGCACTGGTTGATGCCTCAATAACGTTTTTGTTATCCATTTTCTGGACTTCGTCGTTAATAATTTTCTGCATGGCCGAATTTCGTGGTCGATATCGCTGCTTTATTGGAGGCCCTGGCTTTAGTCGAATCATATGTTCGATTAGATCTGTGGGGCCTTCAATCCTTTCGAATTTCGGTAATTCTTTATCCAGAAATTCTTTTAGCCTGTATGGTTCTTTTGCCTTGTCAAGAACCGGAGCGGCAGTAACGAAGTCAATAGTCAAATGTTTATATTGCGGTTGAGCCGGAGGGGGCGGTAAATCAATTTGCAATTTAGCCCAAAGATCTGTCCCAATGAGAATGGGCGTACTTAGCGACGGTAATACCGCAAATTCATGACGAATTGTTTTTCCTGGTATTGTCAGTGACAGATGGACAGTCTGATTAATGGTTACTTCCGAACCATCCGCTAAGTGTATTGTTTCGCTTGTCGTGGTCGGCTTTCTTTTTATTATTTGAGCGGTCTCGCTATTGAGCAGTGAGGCTTCAGATCCGGAGTCAAGCAGAGCCCAAACGGATTTTCCTTCGATCTTCAGAAGGACGTGCGGTCTCGGAGTGTACTTTATTTTGATTCGGGCCGGGCGTACGCCGCTTTTCCCCCGATCCGCGTTTCCGTTTCCTTTTGGAGGGTGACAATCTTTAGTCAGCACTCCATCTTTCCCGCATTGGGAGCAAAATTTCTTAGGCGTGTGTTTGCAGTTCCAGCGGGTGTGTCCTCGCTGCTTACACCGCCAGCAGCATTCATCTTTGTTATACGTAGCTGTGGCGACTGGGTTTCGGTTGTTCCTCTCGGGGAACCTTGGTCGTCACTCTTTTTGGCGTTGTTGAATCTTTTCTAGATTCGCGACCTTTGCGTGCAGTTCGCTCAACGTGTGAATATTCTCGAGTGGAATATATAATTGGAGATTCGGATTCATATTTTCATAGATCTGCTCTAATTTTTTTTGCACCGAGTACCCTCCGGCTCGTCGCATTAGCGTCTGCAATGCTATGGCAAAAGCGTCAAATGGCTCGCTTGGTTGCTGCTGCCTGCCTTGTATCTCTCGTCTGAGTTGTCGTGGGTATCCCGGTGGCAGGTAGAACGCCTTAAAGCCTTGACGAAAGTCGTTCTATGAATTCCACGAGGCCCTATGGTTCCTAAACCATAATAGGGCATTGCCTTTCAATGCTTCCGGTAGGCCGAGAAGTAGCTGCTCGTCTGTGAAGCCATATTCTTGGCCGAGCTCCTCTACCCGTTCCAAGAAGGAGAACGGATTCTTGCCATCAAAATGGAGGCCCCATTTCTTCATTTGGTTTAGGAGCTTTGCCCGCTCCATTATGCTTAATGCCGGTGGGACAACCAGTTCCTCCACTGGTTCGTCGTCGGCTTTGGCCGAATAATTGCTCTTTGGCATATTGTCCAGGTTACCCGCGGAAGTTTGAAACAGATCAGGCTTTCGCGAAATAAATAACCGGAGTCGTTTTCTTAAATTATCTAACGTCCCAGTACTATCAATGTTATAGGATTCTAATATCTCAACAACTTGGTCTTTAAGTAAGTAATTAACCCATGTATTCATTTGTCTCTAAATCTGGAGTCTTGTTTTAATTTTAAACTGGTCCCTGTTCGGGCGCCATGTAACGGTGCGTATTTTTACGCCTCACGGGCGGTGCGTAACGATGTGGAATTTCGACGATGCGTAGGTAGCAAAGCAGATTTTTACGATGCGGAATTACGACAGTGCGTAGTTAGCAAAACGGATCCTTACGACGCGGAATAACTCGCCGGTTCGCCAGAGTTCGTTCATGTGGTTTTTTCGGGAGACTCCAGATTAGCAAAAAAAACAAATTAAAGTAACGAAATAAATATTTATTTAAGAGAGCGTGTAAAAAAAAACATTTATAAATGTGTTGAGTACATAAGTAATCGGTTAAACTATCTAATATCTCAACGGTATAGTATCTCAACGAGTACAAATATCGGAAATAAACGGATAATGAGAGAAATTGCGTAATTTATTAAACGTGTTGCGCCTTTGGCCGAATAATAAACAAATTAAACTATTTAATTCTAAATCGGTCGGTTCGTACAGTACGGAGTCAAAATATTAAAAAATAAGCGATACCGCGTATATCTGAGCCCTGCTGAGTCGTCGACGGTTGCCGGTGCGCTGTGTCCGAAGACAGAGAGAGTCTTCTCTCATGCGAGGGATATAGGAAGTCGAACGCCGGGAACACCCGACCGAGGCAGAGAACGCCCTGCCCCTAGAACGACGGGAAGTCGGAAGTCGAACGCCAGGAACACCCGACCGAGGCAGAGAACGCCCTGCCCCTAGAACGACGAGGTATAGAAAGTCGAACGCCGGGAACACCCGACCGAGGCAGAGAACGCCCTGCCCCTAGAACGACTATCGGGATGGGAGCGAGTACGACCGGAGCTTCAGAGTGCGCCCTGAGGCTTGTCCGAGTCGTACTCGGGGGAATGGTATCGGTCTGCTCCGCAAGCTGGCTTTTATACCGGTCGCGGTACCCCCACTTGGGGTGCTACCCTACCCAGCAGCTACCCCTTCTCGAGCTACTACCCTCGAGTTGGGGGATTGGAATGCGGCCCGTAACGGGGGGTGTACACGCGAAGCTCACGTGACGCTTAGTAACAGCGCGTGCTGTTACAACTTTTGGAAAAAGGTATTGTAGGGTGTTTACAATAATTTAAGTTCGAGTTAGTTTTACTAGGACCGAAAAATGAGATAGACATAACCATCTAGAACCTTTATGATTTATGACAACTTGACGCTGTCTTGTATTGCTTGAGTTAAATTCATTGAATTTGTTGAGTTTATTGAGCAAATTTTATTGTAATAGAAAAATGTCATTTATTATTATTATTAATTATATTATTATTATAAAATTATATTATATTTATATTATTATTATATTATATTATTATATTATATTATATGTTATTATATTATATTATATTAATTATATTATTATTAATTTATTAAAGAGGTATACCAACATACATACCAACATTATTTGTTTCTTTCATAGACTGATTTGCAGTTGACATTTTTCTATTACAATAAAATTTGCTCAATAAACTTAATTAATTCAATGAATTTAACTCAAGCAATACAAGACAGCGTCGAGTTGTCATAAATCATAAAGGTTCTAGATGGTTATGTCTATCTCATTTTTCGGTCCTAGTGAAACTAACTCGAACTTGAATTATCGTAAACACCTGTAGTCTGATGAGAGCAAGTTTGAGTTATTCGGACAAAAACGGCGGTCTAGGGTGTGGCGAAAACCTGGCGAGGCCCTCAAAGAAGTAAATATTCAGAAAACTGTAAAACATGGAGGCGGTAATATCATGGTATGGGGATGCTTTGCCTGGTCTGGTATTGATAATTTGGCTCGAATTGAAGGCATTATGACAGCAGAAGGATATATCGATATATTGTGCAAGAATTTGGAAAAATCTTTTTTGAAATTGGATTTAGAAAACAACTTTATCTTCCAGCAAGATAACGATCCAAAGCATAAGGCGAAGAAAACCACTGCCTTTTTCAAATTTAATAAAGTAAAACTGCTCGAATGGCCGCCACAATCACCAAATTTAAATCCCATTGAAAATCTGTGGGCTTATTTGGACGGGAACGTGGATAAAACAAACGTAACTGACAAGACATCATACTATGCAGCACTCCAGAAGGCCTGGAAGGAAATTGATCCTGAATACTTGAAGAAATTAGTCGAGAGTATGCCTCACCGACTGGAAGCGGTATTAAAAGTTAAAGGTGGCCACACTAAGTACTAAGCACCATTAGAATTAATTTTATTTGTTTGTTAACTATTACTTCTAAAAGTGTATGATTTATTTTGTCCAGGGCAAAATGTAAGAATATTGAATAATAAACTGTTTACAAACAAATTGAGCAAAATTTTCATTATTTTATATCTCCTTTATTTAAATACTTTGAAATGCTTTAATTTTCCTGTATGTAATAATCTATTTGCTTGTTAAAAAAATAGTTACACTAACAAATTCAATTTGTTGAAAGGTGTATAATTTATTTTGTCCAGTACTGTATGAGAACAATGTACTTTAAATTTCGTACACGTTAGGTATCTCGATCTGAGATCGGTGTACAATTTAACTGTCTCATGTAGACTAATTTACTAATTTCTTTAAGAAAAAATTAAAAAGTTAGCACTAACATCCTGCTACGGCTCTTATCGCCATTTCATTATATTTCTTGTTTGTTAATATTTTGTACTTTTTATAACTTGTTTAGTTACCGAAAACTGTCTGGTGTTGCTAATAGCCACAAAAAGGCGAGTAATTGTCGTTTCGGATCTGTAATTTTATGTCCAGCTTCTCGAGCACTTTGTAATAGAGGAGCTATTCGATTAGAAACCACTGAAAACTTGTCATAGTTATTCTGAAGTGACTTTAAAATTCGGAAGCAGTAGACATACGACAACTCTTTCGATAAAACCTTCAATGCGATGAGGCCTGGTAGCTGGATTATTAATGCGGACTTTTAATCTGTGCAAATACAATTCTATTTCTTTGTTGCTATCTTCTTCATCATTGTTGTCAATGCTTTGATCAAAGAATATTAATTTGCTTAAATAACTGATGATCACAACTAAACCAGCTACCTTTACATTATTCATTCTACCTAAAAGTAAATAACAGATTCTACCTAAAAGTAAATAACATTAAACTCATATATAAAACTTCAAACATAACATATTCTTTGTTTTTATATTCAAACACAAAACTGACAGAACATAAACATAACCTACAACGATAATCTGCATATATTTGACCGTCGCGCTTTATTACACTACGCTGTTCTGCGCATGCGAGACGTTTTTCATCAAAGTCCCGAGCACGACGAAAAGTTGTCACCCAGGCGTTTGGAAATAGTGAAACGGAACGCGGTTATGACGTCACACCTTCGTAACCAGAACGGTTAGACGAAAAGTTGTCGTTCCGTTAATACGGAACGCACCCCAGCAGGTCCTATAGATTCCAGAACGTTCTCGAATGTTCGCTGGATCCGGTATGCCCCGTCTACACGCTGTCTTTAAGATAGTGTGTTGACGAGATCTGATGTTAAACTGCGCGTGTAGCTGTGTCAAACTATCTTTAAGTGAAACTATCTTCAAGATGTTAAGAATCCCAGTTCAACATCATATATTAGAAAATATCGATTTATATCGATTTATTTTTTATTTTTTAGTGCCACTTTTTCCAACGTCGGTTAACTTTAGGTTTGTTTTTTATTCCTGAACTGGCTGCACTAGTTCAAAAAGTGTACACTGAAGCGTTCTTTATTGCAGAACTGGTATTACTGACGCTGTTCGTTATGACAGTGTAGCGGAACTTAGTGTACTAGTTCACTGAACTGATTGCACTAGGTCTAGAGCCAGTGCAAGCAGTGCAAGAACAGCAGCCTAAGAAATAGGCACCATAAATAGATAATTAAATTGTAAGTATGAAATTGTAAGTAAGAATTTTTGTAAATAAAAAACTTAACAACAAGACTTAACTTTTATTTTAATGTATAATGTTTAAAATATAATGTTTAAAATTTAAATATATAAATCTGTATCGTTAAATAATAATCTGTATCGTTAATGATCATCTTCGTCAGAAGATTCTATTAATTCCAATACTACTATTTTATTTATTATATTGTCACACATTATTTTTGCACTGCAGTGTTTTTTATTCTTGCACTTTTTCAGTCTGCACTCTCAATCCTTGCTTAAACTCCCTAGTTTTAGTTTAGTTCTAGTTCAGTTCAGTGTAGGAATAAAAAACAAACCTTTTAGGTTGCGTTCCGTTTCGCACATTATGCGCACGAATTACATAGAAAACGTTCCGTTTCACTCAATGCGCGCATGAACAGCGCTTAGAATTCCCTAGATCCCCACCACCTGCAGCGCATAATACACGCATCAGCTACCTCAAGTTTGAGGTTGCGTTCCGTTTTGCGCATAGCACGCATCGTTCGCATCGCTAATGCTTAGCGCATTGGCTGCGTTTCGTTTCATTATGCGCATGATACATGCTTTGAAACGGAACGATATTGAACGCATTAGAAGCGGAAAATCAAAATGGATTCCACAATAAATTGCACTATCAATGTGACAATGTTTTTAATTGATAAAATGAGTGACAGTAATAGTAGTGAATCATCAATGACTCTTTCATTATGACTCTTCCTATTTTGACACTTTTTACAATATCGCTATCAATCGCCATATGCAATTACGCAATCGCATGGAACGCATAAGCTGCTGCAACTCAAACTTGAGGTAGCTGATGCGTGTATTATGCGCTGCAGGTGGTGGGGATCTAGGGAATTCTAAGCGCTGTTCATGCGCGCATTGAGTGAAACGGAACGTTTTCTATGTAATTCGTGCGCATAATGTGCGAAACGGAACGCAACCTGAGTTGCAGCAGCTTATGCGTTCCATGCGATTGCGTAATTGCATATGGCGATTGATAGCGATATTGTAAAAAGTGTCAAAATAGGAAGAGTCATAATGGAAGAGTTGATGATTCACTACTATTACTGTCACTCATTTCATCAATTAAAAACATTGTCACATTGATAGCGCAATTTATTGTGGAATCCATTTTGATTTTCCGCTTCTAATGCGTTCAATATCGTTCCGTTTCAAAGCATGTATCATGCGCATAATGAAACGAAACGCAGCCAATGCGCTAAGCATTAGCGATGCGAACGATGCGTGCTATGCGCAAAACGGAACGCAACCTTAATCAACTGGTAACTTTTCAGAATAGCCAACTTAAAACTCAAAACTTGTATATGTATATGTATATACAAGTTTCGAGTTTTAAGTTGGCTATTCTGAAAAGTTACCAGTCGGTTAAAGTTAACCGACGTTAGAAAAAGTGGCCCTTAACCACTTATTATATAATCGTAGCGCCATATTATATATTTATATCCATTACTAGTTCATTAGGAACTAGGAAACAATTAATTTTTGACAGGCTCAAATTCTAAAAAAAATATTTTTAGAGGTTATGTATTGCGCGAAATGAAACAAACTATCAATCTTTAAATACAGCGTGTAGCTGAATAGTCGTTTCAAGTGCAGTTTACTTCAGCGTACTATCAGAGAGAAGACTGAGAGTGGACATGCCCGCATTTTTCGTGTTTCTGTGGGCTAGCGCCTCTATGTGCACAAAACGTGCACATTGAACTACGTAGCCAATGTCCACGAATCCCGTAGGTAATGTCCACGATCTTTTGGGTCTCTTCCGTGCTATGTCCACGACTTTTTGGTTCCGATATGTGCTATATCTACAAAGTGTCGGTAATGCATACTTGTAAAACATGATTATGTATATCAATCAGATTTGAAATATAAATACACACGTATTGTAAATACATGTATTGTAGCATTTATTTTTGCATTTACAGTTTATTTAGCAAAAGATCAGTTATTTTCAATAACCTGTGTAATATGAAAATGTACATTTAAATTATTTTAATAAATTACTTCTATAATTTTGTGTATGTGTGTGTGTGTGTGTGTGTGTGTGTGTGTGTGTGTGTGTGTGTGTGTGCGTGCGTGCGTGCGTGTGTGTAAATAAAGTATTGCATTTTTGTCAATATTTAAAAAGATGATAAACTCTTATAGATATTTCATACAGTAATGACCAATAACTTATTTTGAATATTAAAAGCCAGGGTTGGGCGTTTACACATAAACTATAATAGATGCAAAAATACTCGCATATTAAACACGAATGCAAGCTAAACAGTAAAAACAATCTTTTTATCTATAATTTAAGAAGACTATAGTTATGAACCGTCGCAAGAAAGTGTGCAAATTGTAATCTTGAATTTTAGAGTACAATTTACGAAAAATTACGACATAATGTAAAATAAACAAAGATATACATTTTTAATTAATAATCTAACACATATAAAGGAAAGGCTCAAATGATAGCTATCACATAATATAATAGAAGGGCATTGAGAGCCGTCGCGAGATGTTAGTGCGAAATTTTAATTTTTCTTAAAGAAATTAATTTATTAGTCTACGTGAGACAGTTAACTTTGTACACCGATTTCTGGTTCGAGATACTTAAAGTGTATGAAAATTTTGGTACATTGTTCTCACATATGGAGAATCAGTATGTACTGATAGGAATTATTAGAAAGAAAGGAAGAGAGAAAAAATATCAGGGAAAGCTTCCCGGCTTAGCCACTCGCGCCCTGATATTTTTTCTCTCTTCCTTTCTTTCTAATAATTCCTATCAGTACATACTTAATCAATAGACCATGTTATTTCATAATCGGGATATGATGCTATTATTTTTCCATCGCAATACAAATATTTATGTTTTCTTAACAAGCTTGCCAATCTTTTTACCAAATGTGGAAAATCAAATAATGCGTAATATTTTTTTTCATTATGTATAAAATATGTCTTATCTGAGTGCACACCAAGTTGAGCATAAGCGCTTTGATTAGATGGACCTTGATCGCACGTTATAAGTCGTAGATCAGCACCCGTTTTGCTCAATCTATCTAAGCATTCTTTCATTAAAATCACTATTTCTTCCGCTTTCATACATTTTTCTGGGAGAAAATATGCTAGCGGTTGACGCCATGGATGAAGCGCATTTATACTATCCACACAAAATACAAATACGCATTTTGTCCTTTCACTTTTCCTTCCTAAAGGCCCAAGATCAACGAGTCCTTCTATTTGATCCAGACTAAATGAGTATTCTTCATATGATTTTATATACATTTCATCCCATTTTAAAGCACAAACTCTTTATTCTACAGGCAACTTTGAAATTTTTTCCTGCAATTTGCGGAATATAACATCACAAAATCCTGGCATTATATTAAATTCTTCGTGCCATCTTCTAATAGTTTGTTTTGTAGGAAAATTGCAACCTGCCTTTTGTAAACGACGCAATGCAGATGTCGAATAATAAAAAAGCTATTTTAAAAGAGTTTTTTCTTCCTCTGTATATGCCGCATGTGGAGTATAGAGTTGTTAATTAATCATTGCTTTTGCAACGGGATGCAGATTTTGTTCATTAATTAAATTTTGTATTTTCTTTTTGTTATTTTTTTTATTTATTTTTTTCTTAGGTACTTGGCGACGTTGTAAACGCAATTTTAAACGCTTTATAGTCTGCCGCAAACGAATATTTTCACGTTTTAAACTTTTAATTATCTTTTCTGGATTATATTCTTTTTCACAATTTTGTCATTAACAGATCACACTTATCAATGTTTTCATATCTTACAGGTTCTAAATGCATCCATTCTGTAATATCTTCCTCTTCTAATGATTTGTCAAAATTTAATTTTGCTGGAAGATAAGTTTGTTTGAATCGATCTAATAATTGCTTATTAATTTTATCATTATGATCGATATTAAATGATGTTCCTGCAATTGCGTTATTATATGTATTTCCTACTTCTTCCATTTCTTTTATTTGGTTTTGTTCTTTTTTTGCTCTTTGCATCTTTCCTATTTCTATAGCTGCCTCAGATTTTTCTTCTAAATTTATCAAATCATTAAATTGAATTGGCACAGCATCGCGTTTTAATGTTTTCTTGCCTTCTCCCTTAAATGAGTTAGCATTAAATGATCTGCACACAGACCAGCACGACGAAATGAATTGACAGTCCATTTTTCTAATTTAATATTCCCTAAAATAAAGTAATGAAAAACGATTGACAAATAGTAAATATTTTGAAAGTACTTTCAAAACATAATTATTTTATTTTCAAATAATAAATGAGATAATAATTGAGGGCGCGGATCAAAGAACTTGCTCTGCGCTCAAATCGTGTAAAAGTATTGTCTAAACGTCTCAGAGCATGAAAATTTTGAAAGTCGCAAAATTAATTTTTTTTAATATAGACTTGTAGAGAACGACGAGACGAAACTTTTTTCTTTTTGCAGTTTTTTTGTTTGATGCTTATTTTAAATAATACAAATAAAAAACTGACAAATTTTTATCCCCAAATTCAATAAGAATTTAAGATATAAATCGTCGTAA
The DNA here is from genome assembly GCF_040581485.1 of Linepithema humile. NCBI lineage: Eukaryota > Metazoa > Arthropoda > Insecta > Hymenoptera > Formicidae > Linepithema > Linepithema humile. The sequence continues at coordinate 11,943,963 of NC_090134.1, read as the reverse complement.
TTTGGCCAAATTTTATTGAAATTGTTTGAAATTTAGTATACGCATGCAGTATAGTCTAGCGATGCCTACAAAACAATAAAGAAGCTGAAAATCGCCTATTGTTTAATAATAATTAATTGCAAATTGAGGCAATCGATAACCATGTTTTTTTAGTTTCGCCGACAAAAAGTATCGAGGGAACTTGAAATTTGGAACAACTTCCAGTGATACATTTGTTCCTCACCACTGAAGGAAGATTTCTGGAAATTTTCAGATCGATTCATTGAAAATTTGCGGAAATATGCATTTTATAAGAAAACATGCGACGCCAGCAATGATAGCTTCGTGAGCGCTGAGCACCATCAAGCAGCGTATTCGTCGTTCGGTTTTCTAGGACTCGATTTTATAATAATTTTTTACAACTTTAACTATTGTTATTTGTTAAATTACTATCGTCCTAAAAACCGCGTCTCTGGAGTGTATGTGAAATATTTTGAAATAATAATAATAAAAGTATTTAATTAAGAAACCGTATAAATAATAGTTCATCATTTCGATATTTCGTGGGAAGTGAGCGATTGTTCAAATGTATAACCATTAAAAAATCATTATAAAATCGAGTCCTGGAAATCCGAACGGCGAGTACGCTGCCTGATGGTGCTCAGCGCTCACAAAGCTATCATTGCCGGTGTCGCATGTTTTCTTATAAAATGCATATTTCCGCAAATCAATCAATCTGAAAATTTCCAGAAATCTTCCTTCAGTAGTGAGGAACAAATGTATCACTGAAAGTTGTTCCAAATTTCAAGTTCCCTCGATACTTTTTGTCGGCGAAACTAAAAAAACATGGTTACCGATTGGCCCCAATTTGCAATTAATTATTATTAAACAATAGGCGATTTTCAGCTTCTTTATTGTTTTGTAGGCATCGCTAGACTATACTGCATGCGTATACCAAATTTCAAACAATTTCAATAAAATTTGGCCAAATTACGACGATTTATATCTTAAAATCTTATTGAATTTGGGGATAAAAATATTTCAGTTTTTTATTTTTATTATTAAAAATAAGCATCGAACAAAAAAACTGCAAATAGAAAAAAGTTCCGTCTCGTCGATCTCTACAAGCCTATATTTAAAAAAATTAATGTTGCGACTTTCAAAATTTTCATGCTCTGAGACAATTAAACAATAATTTTACAGGATTTCAAGCGCTGGGCGAATTCTTTGATCCGGGCCGTCAATTCTATTTATCTGTTACGCTCGGTCGACCCGCTGAACTTATTTTTAGCCAAGCGCGCGTCACACAGGTACAGCGTTTCGTGTGTGCGTGAGATGTGCTTGGGCTCGAAATCCCGCTGATCTTATCCGCACGCGCTTATATTGTACTTTATTTAACTATTCTTTAATGTTTTTTTATAAACTTTTTATATCAAAAAGTTTAATTTTTTGTGAAATCTTTACATATTCAGCAAGCACTAAAATACATATTGATGCGCGAAAGATGCCGAGATCATCTCTCTATTGCGCAATATATAATTACCAGGAAAATATCAGAATAACAAAAGTCTTAATTTATTTTATCCATAAATTTGTAATACGTTCTTTAGCCTATTAAAAATCAAATATCAAATAACTTTGCTCCACAAGATATCAAAACTCGAATTAAGAGTATCACTTTTAAATCATTTTGTAAACAAATTTAAGATTGCTACTTTTACTTATACATTCGACAGCAAAATTAAAGTATCACTCATTCTGCTCTCTAAAAATAGGCAAATTTCGAATGAGTGTAACTTTGTCAAAAATGATCATAATGAAATATTCCATATTCAAATTTTAAATTTGAAATCTTTACTTTTCAGATTGGTACTTTATTAAACAAGTTACTGATTTTTTACGAAACTATACGGATACAAATAAAGAATGCAAAATGCGTTAAATTTCAAAATTTTTGTATAACTTTGCAAAGTTCCATGACATAAATTAAAAATTGCACACAAATGCGGTTTATAGCTTTTGAAAGTGTTAATATTGAAGCAAAAATGATTTTTTTTACTTTAACATTGAATAATTTGTTGAAAAAATTGCACAACATTCAAACGAATAAATTAAAGGTAAAGATTTACGCTTTCAAATAATGTAAACCGCATTTGTATGCGATTTATAAATCACGCATTGGAACTTCTCAAAGTAAAAAATTTTTAAATTTGACGCATCTCTATTTATATTTGATGTAGCTTTGTAAAAAATCAGTAAGTCATTTACTAAAATACTGATCTCAAAAGTAAAGCTTTCAAGTTGTAAAATGCTTCTCAGAACATTTTATTATGCCTACTTTTGACGAAGTTATAAATTCTCTTGAAATTTGGGGGGCAGAACGGGTGATGCTTTAATTTTGCTGTTAAATGTGTATACATCAACACATTATCATTGGATATATTTATATCATTTAAAGAAACATTTCTTATTTTTATAAACACGATTTCAAAAATATGCAAAAGTATGCTTTTAAAAAATAACTTGTAAACAAAACTTACCACTGTTGCGTATCCATAATTTTTGTCTTGCATCTTGCTTTAATGGAAATCTAAATAAATGTGAACCTGTAGTATATCGTCCGTTACGACAGTTTTTATAAGCACTTTTATCATAAATCGTTTTCATTGTAGACTGATTATTTATTATACTTTATTTAATAAGTGTTAAATATGTTTCATAAACTTTTTAAATATAAAACTAAAAAACTATATAAATTAAAGGATAAAGTTCCGATTAGCGGAACCCTCCGATTTTTTTGAAACTACACTATTTTTTGTATTTTTGCACGTTGATCACGAAAATGATAATGAAAATCGACGACAAGGTCATTTTCAAGGTCAAAACATTAAAAAACTGAAAAAATATCACTTTTTTAACATTATTTCAATAAATATTGACGTAACAAACAAATGTTTCAAATAAAAGTTGTAGTTCTTGTAAAAATACATTGTTTATGTTTTATGCATTTTTTGTGTAAAATTGATAATTTTCGAGAAAATTGACGTTAAAGATTAAAAACTTTGGTAAACAGGTAGGCCTTAGCTTGCATGCGCATGCCGTTCAAGAATGTAGCGGCGTGTATGCGTATACAATTTATGTATATTTATTAAATCTTTGCCTGGCTAAAAATCTAATGAGTCTACAATATACTAAAAATACTAGATACTGAAAAGATTAGCAAGACCCCAACGCAAGGTGTATGCGCGCAGAAAGTTTATATGAATTAAATCTTCGCCTTACTAAAAGTATGATGAGTCTACTATATACTAAAAATTTTAAATACAGGAAAAATTAGCAAGACCCCAACGCAAGGTGTGTGCGCGCAGAAAGTTTATATGAATTAAATCTTCGCCTTACTAAAAGTATGAGTCTACAATATACTAAAAATATTAGATACTGAAAAGATTAGCAAGACCCCTACGCAAAGTGAAAAGCATATTGTGTTTGAAAGTTATTTTAAACTTCTATAATAGTGACTAGCCATGTAATAGACGGGGCAGAGCCCCTCCCCCTGCACCCCCCTCCCCGCCTGCGCCTTCTGCCCCCTCGGGAGGGCTTCGTCCCCCCTAACCCTCCTTTTTTCGTCCCCCCGAATCCCCCCTACCTGTTTACCAAAGTTTTTAATCTTTAACGTCAATTTTCTCGAAATTTATCAGTTTTACACAAAAAATGCATAGGACATAAATGATGTATTTTTACAAAAACTACAACTTTTATTTAAAACATTTTTTTGTTACATTAATATTTCTCGAAATAATCTCAAAAAAGTGATATTTTTTTACTTTTTCTGACCTTGTTTTGACCTTGAAAATGACCTAGTCGGCAATTTTCATTATCATATTCGTAATCAGCGCGCCAAACTACATAAAATAGTGGAGTTTTAAAAAAATCGGAGGGTTCCGCTAATCGGAACTCCACCCAAATTAAATAACAATTAAACAGAAATAAAAGAAAATATAAAAACGATATTTTATAAAACGATAATATTGCAAAATGAGAAATGTAAAACGAAGCTGCACGGTAACACACAGACTTTCCGTTGCACACTGACTATGAGCGTAGCGTATTTATTTCAATTTTTACCGAGATGCTCGCTGTTTACTTGTTTTGCTAGGACAGTGCTCGGAATTTGTTGAACATTTCAGCCGATTTCCGCGGTATAACCCTAACCCCTTTTTTTGTCTCCATACCGCGCTTGCTGCAGCCGCTAGGGTCAACGCCGCCGAGCGTTAGGAGCGGCACTATTTAATTATGAGTGGATTCTTCTCCCTATTTATTAAAATTTTTAAAAATTTATTAAAATTTATTAAAAATAAATTTATTATTAAATTTATTAAGTGAAAATATTTCAATAGATTTCCACGTCACCCATGAGGTACTAATGCTGACGCGTTTTTTTAAAAATGGTTTTTCCAATAGGTCCGCTCCACTGAAGATAAAAATGCGTCAGCATTAGTACCTCATGGATAATGTGGAAATCTATTGAAATATTTTCACTTAATAAATTTAATAATAAATTTATTTTTAATAAATTTTAATAAATTTTTTAAAATTTTAATAAATAGGAAGAAGAATCCACTCATAATTAAATAGTGCCGCTCCTAACGCCCGGCGGCGTTGATCCTAGCGGCTGCAGCGAGCGCGGTGTGGAGAAGAAAAAAGGCGTATACCGCGGAAATCGGCAGAAATGATCAACAAATTCCGAGAACTGTGCTAGGAGATTGTTTTATAAAACTATAATCTCTCTCAGGACTGTCAATGATATATATATACTGTGAGTCACAAAATTATTCGCTCAGTCGAGAATGCAACAAAGATGAATGAAATAATGAGATAACAAAGGACTTTTTGAAATTTTTTAATTTGGAAATACATAATTTACAGTTCAATATAACAGAATTGTAAAAAAATTTGAAACATTGTGGTTTATAATTACAGAAAAACAGGTTATAACAATTCTTTACACGTTTCCACGTCACAAAATTATTCGCTTATTTTGTAGAAATTATTATTTTAATAAAATTTATACTTAGTGGGATACCCTTTTTGTTTTATAGCTTCGGCAAGTCTTTTTGGCATCGATCCTACTATTTTTTTCAAATAATCGCTGTCTATTTTTTGCCATTCCTTTTGTAATCTATTTTGCAACTCAGTTTTGCTTGTAATAGAATGTTTGCGAATTTTTTCCGTAGTACTCTTCGAACTGTTTCGTGGGAAACTTCTTTTTCAGAGAAATTTTGAAGAAGTGAGTTTATTCGGGGAGCACTTATCTTCGGATTTTCTTTAACTTTCCTAACTACAAACGCTCTTCTGAGGAATTTAATAATTTCTTTCTACCACGGCCTGTTTTATTTTCTATTCGTCCTTCTTCTTCGTATCGTTTAATAACGTATCGCGCCGTCAAATAACTTTTACAAACAATACTTCCAATTTCTCTTAAAGATTTACTATTTTTTCAATAAAAAATAATTAATTTCCTAACTTCAAGATTTGTTTCTTTGCTTTTTCTGCCCATGATAATGAATTATTGAAACGAGAAGTTAAAAATTGAAATCGATGCTTACTGAATGCTTTTCTATGTTATACTGACTATCTTAAGAGGATGCTAAAGTGACGGGCGAACTCCGACGCGAAAGCGCCATCATTTTAATGGTACTAAAAATAAAATGACATTATCGGCGCAGCCTACGGACCTATGCCGCGTAGATCCGTGTGTACGCATTTGTTTGTAGTGGTGACTCACTACACTGACGTGTGGTCTGTGTACGTGTGTCATCGGAAGTTTGTAAACAAACGATGCTTGCGCTTGTTTTCTCGACTGAAATTTCGTCGCAAGGCTGCAATATAATGTCCGAGAAAACATAGGCGTATACAAGGTGTCAAATAAATACAAACTAAATATGACAAAATAATAAATGAAAAATATACATATAATACTATATATATCACTAAAGAAAAATGTCATATACTTTTTTTATTTTTATCCTTATGTAGTAAATACTAAATAACTAATTAATCAATTAATTAATATATACATATACACATATATTCAATAAATAGTTATCTTTATTTTGAATTTTATATGATAATGACTGAAATAATGAAAGTATATAACATTTCAGTTATATAAAATACAAAATAAAGATAACTATATTCAATATGTATATGTATGCATTCAATAATTAATTAACTTATTTATTTATTTTGTATTAATTACATAAGAATAAAAATAGGAAAGCATATAACATATTTTTCCAATTAGATATATAGTATTATACATACATTTTTCAAATAAAATATTTTATCATATCTAACTTATATCTATTAGACACCTTGTATAAGTCTATTTTGTCTCGTATGTACATTATTCAGCCATACGATAAAATTTTAATTGCGAGAAAAAACCCTGATAGCCACCTGTCTGTGTTGTTGCTGCCACGTTGCCGAAAACAAAGGGCATTAGTTTTCAGCAAATTTAGAACAAGGTGTGTGAGTCATTTGCCTCTGGTATGATATCACATGAATTCAGCATGTGTTGCTGTCAAGTTGCTATGTGTTTGCTGCAATGGTTTATCGCTGTACATAAAGAGCAAAATGACAGCAAGTTGCCAACAACACATGCCGAGTCATAAATTACAGCAAAAATTCAACAGCGTGTCGAAAACGGTTAAATATATTTTTTGCACCCTTACTCTTTTCAAACATATAAAATAATAAGTAAATAAATCCTCCTTTTTGTTATCACCAGAAAGAAAAATTTCCTTATTTATTATTTGACATATATATTATATATATATATAATAGATATGTAAAATAATAAATAAGTAAATTCTTCTTTCTGGTGATAACAAAAAGAAGGATTTATTTACTTATTATTTTATATGTTTGAAAAGAGTAAGGGTTTCAAACGGATACACACACACACACAGCAAAAATATCGAAAATATAATCCGATCGGCAAATATAAACTTGTATTACTAAAATAATTATAAAAAATTTTTTAACTTTTAAGTGAAATTAATCGGGATAAGAAATGATAGGATAAATAAATTGTTGCAATTGAAAATTATGCATATATATTGAAAAATATTTTATTTCTGGTCATTACTATCTAATCATCATCATCATCCTTCTTCTTCTTCTTCTTCTCTATTGCTTATTTCTTCTTCCTCTTCTCTGTTTCTTGTGCCAAATATGGCATCTGCTTCCTCGCGCCGCCTTGTTCGGCGACCTTTCTCTCCTGGTTGTCTACGAACAGAATTTCGCAGTCGTTGTTTAGCGAATCTTATGGATTCTTTCACAGCATCATAAAATTTTTGTTGGTCAGGTACCGCAAAATAAGGGCTGTTTGCTACCGCTTCTAAATTTATGAACAGAATAATAACAAAAAAACGTTAAGAAGGAATATATTCCAGTGATTATAAATATTTCATAAATTGAAAACAAGTTGAATATTGTAATAAGTGATACAAGATTTGTTTTTCAATTTTTATTCTTTCAATGCCATTTTAATAATATTATAAATAAAAATATATTACCATATACTGCATATAATAACTGAGTATTATAAAGTTCGAGATTCCGGTCCTTTTCGCCCCATAAGGAATATTTATTTAATGCTTCGTCCGTTATTATTTGTTTCATGCAAAATTTTACACTTTCGTCCAAAGTTTGTCCTCCCAAGTATTTGAGATATGTCACCTAAAATACATTGTATAGGATAATGTAAATATGATAATGTATTTAATTTCTACACAATGACAAGGAAAAAAAATTATATATGAAACAAAATAGAATTCTGTGTTCTGGGAAACACTAGAATATCTATAAAGATTCTTTATATATTCATGTCATTACTATAATATGATTACTGTAATATATTATGCTTTAAGACCTACCACTTCGTTGTACTGTTCTTCGTCAATATTGTCGAAGTTCTGCACTTCTTTGACGGATTTTAATGGAATACAGTGTGGTTTCATTGGCATTTTATTGCTTTGCTTTTTTAACAGTTTATCAAGTTTTTGGGTGATGGTTCTGAAACAGAGTATAATAGCCTAGAGAGTATTAATAATAGTAACATCCTCATCTTAAAAATTAAAACGGTTAACATTTTTTCTAGCCATTTATAGTATTTTTATAACATTAATATCTATGTATTCGATCACAAATGCATAAATAAAAAGAAAAAGGGCATTTCTATACATGATTTAAATAAAGTTTGATCTATGAAGGCTTCCTAGTTTCATCTTTTAGTCATTATCGTGCAATAATGTTACGTTGCAAAATACTGTTTAATCGGCAAGTTTAGGACACAATAGTGTCGAAAAGAATACTCTGATTACAGTAACAATAAAAGTTTATATTATATTATACAGGATGTATAAAAAGTATCGGATTAATTTTGACTATGACCGCATGTACCGTATATAAGACATTTTCATTATTCATACACATATACATATATACTTTAATATTATTATCAAAATACATATGCAGAAAGCTTACATGAAATCTTCTTTCGTCGGCATATTTTCTAGCTGCTTTCTCATGTTATTGAATTCCCTAAAACGTATAACATATTTATTTTTATTTCTTAGAAATAATATTATTTCTAAGAATTTATTTTTATCTACTATTTATTCAAAAATATCTATACATTCGCTGCATGTACATATATACAAAATGTGTAGTATTTATGTAACTTGTAGAATTATTTACGACTAAATTTGTGATTTTTTTTGGTTTTGGAACAAATACATGTCGAATTCTTCAATGTACTACAAGTATAAAACTAATCCCGTCATCACATTACTCAAAATGACTCAGATATCGATCATGTAACTTGAATTTTCCAGCTAATAGAAAACTGAAAGTGTCAAATAGTCAATATTATATTAACTTAAAGATATCTATATCTCTTAAGTTATGTGCGCAGACCACACAGAAAAACTATAAATAGCACATAACTGTTAAAACACGTAATAATTGAATTTTCCAGCTAATAGAAAACTGAAAGTGTCAAATAGTCAATATTATATTAACTTAAAGATATCTATATCTCTTAAGTTATGTGCGCAGACCACACAGAAAAACTATTAATAGCTCATAAATGTTAAAACACGTAATAATTGAAACTTTAACCTTTTTTTCGTTTCTACCCTAATTGTTTTATGAACACTAATAACATTTTTAAATGTTTATTTCGTTTACCAGATCAGCTAATTTCAGTTAATTCGATCAAAAAATTATTGTATACAAAGAATAAAAGTCGTAACTAATGTACTAAAGGATATAACTATTAAACTGCGTTTATATATTTAAATCTATAGTCTTACATTTCAAAAGAAATTCAACATTTTATAAATAAATAGAAAAATTATCACTTGCCCTATTATAGCATTCCAATAATGCTGATGATCATGTTGTGTTGCATGCTCATGTTGTGTTGTTTCATGATAATTATCTCTTGAAGGATACGGATAGTCATATCCGTCATATCTATCATGCCGTTGATAGCGATAATTTCCCATAATAGTTTCAGAGTATCCTCCAGTGCATCCGCTTGTTTGCGGCATTTGTTGCAGACTTTGCAAATGTAACAGTGGATTTAGTGCTCCGGAATCATTAGGACGCACGCTTTGATCTTCGGTAAAAGTGGATGCTCTATTAGTGCTTTCGAGTTGCCCTGTAATAAGAATGAACTCATTATTAAAGATTTTTATAATTATAATATAAAACTATTTCAGAGACGTTACATTTGTTGACTGTAAAGATTTCACCTAAAAAATATTTCTTTTTTCTCAAACGTAAACAGTAAAATCAAAATTTTAAAATTAATTTTAAGACATCTCAACATTCCATTACATTAACATCCACGTAAATTACTTCTGTTTTCAAGGAATTGATTTCAATTGCATTTCAAATTTCAAGTGCATTATTTTTCAGTCAAATAATTAGTTTATAAACACATTTCTTTTACAAAGCTTTTCATATGGAAGGTCAAGACTTATGAAAAATAATGTACAGAAGATTCTGTTTCATTTGATCTCCTAAACAAATTAAGATATTTTTATAAATCATTACAGACATATTACATCTCACATGTCGAATATTAAGTGACATACCACCAACACGTGTAATGGAAGTTGAAGTTCCTGACATCAGTTGCGTGTAACTGCGGTCAACCGCAACTTTTTCATTCGTAACTGCTACGTCGTCTCTAATCGGTAAGGACCAAGATGACATGTTGCTTCTTTCTGACTCCTGACTTGGAAGAATCGTTGTAGAAGCGTCGTTTGGTGCATTGCGAATTTCATCGACATCTTTATCGAGATTAATTGGTTTCTCTGTTTCTGGTTTTTTTTTCTTTTTTAACGACGGTGCTTCGTCCTGACTTGAAGTTGTCACATACCTCTTTGGTTTTGTAATATTCCTCGTAGGACGTTGAATGTTTCTGCAAAATTCAATATTTTATTCTATTACTAGAAATTTTTTTAAATTACTATTTTTTCCAATATCTGCAATAAATTTTCGTAATATCAATAAAAGATAGTTCATAATATCAACTACAGTACTTACTGACTTAAACGAAATTGTTTCAACTTCTGAACCTTATAGTTAGCAACTCCAGCCTTAGAAAGGAATGCTTGTTTACGACATATATGAGTTTTGCGTTGGTTATTCATCTTTCAATGAGTCTCACTACCTTTAAATGTATATAAAAAAAAAAAGAATTTAAAAAAGTTAAACTCTATGCACAAAATTCCATTTAAATGCCGCAGTAAATACTTTTATCACCTTTTTAATGGCGATTTCTACTGTTCTTATCAGCTATCAAACATTTTGTTGCGTACAAATATTACAGATTTTTAAATGGATTATCTCTGCATTGATAAGAGAAATCAATATCATCATATTTTGACAATGTAATTTATACGCTTGACCAATGCATTAATAGACGTATCTTGTTTAATTTTATTTACACAAAATTAGTAATATAATTTATACACTAATAAAATATAATACAGTAAGGAACTTGTAAGAGTGGAATATGTACAGTGTTACGAATAATATTACTATGTTAGAATACTATACAAGTTTTATATATAATTTGAGTTATTTCGAGGAAACATTCATTCATTACTTTTATTTAATAATATTGGATTGTGTATATACTCATGTTTTTGCTCTTTTATTTTTCATTATCTCCTTTAGTGTTTCTTTGTTACTGTAGGTTCCTATAAAAGTAAGTTCCTATAAAAGAACTGATATAACATATTCACCAGGAACCGGCTTATCGGTTTCGGAATCACTGCTGGAATCAGAACTCTCGTCATCAATAGTTTTCCAATATAACATCATGTAACATTTTGCCCGCACATCAGTAATAGGTATTACATAAAAATCGCTTGATAACGCAGAGCATTTATAAATATCTAATGATGATGATGAAATACCCACATCATAAAAATCTTCCATAATTTCGAATTTCTTTACCACAAAATGGTACGTTTCATTCATTTCTAATATGTTTTCGATGACACATACTGAAGAATCCTTTAAAATACAACATTTGTTGCCAAGTGAAGTAACATTAAAATACATACTTCCGGTTTGTATCTTTGTGTACTGTTGACAATGTGTAGGAGAAAATCCTAATGGAAGAGGACCTTCGCCATGCCGGTCGAACATTTGTATAACTGTTGCATTACTGTGTGCGGAATGTTCTTTCCGCTCATGATTATTTATTTCCGCCTGTCTGAGGGCAAATTGCTGTAAAGCCTGATGAGGTTTTCTATACGAGCGTTTGAATAATTGCATATTATTTTCATACTTAAAAGCGGAAAAACTGTCAAGCGGACCAAAGCGTTTGACATCTGCCACCAGGTGTAGCAAAGCATGCACATTGTATGACATAAAAGAAAGTTTATAGAAAACTTGACATTTTTCAACAAATTTTTTAAGTGCTACTTCTGCACACTGTAACAGAGACATATTCGAAAATGTGTTACTGCAAAGCGTACGAATTGCTGTATGTAGAAATAATAAATGAATATATGTTTGTTTTTCCATAATGCCAAGCATTACTGTAGGCCCAGTATATAAAATGAACTGTCGTCCCTCTGTGGCTTTATAATCCGAATAGTCGCTCAATGACCTAGGTTTTCTGGCGAAGTCCCGTGGACAATAATGGGAAAGAAGTTCAAGTCGTTTTGATACTACATCTAGGTTTCGGCCTGATAATTTTGTCTTTTTACCATATTTGCCCGTAATCCACGCCGTTAACAATTTCTTCACGACTCCTATACACACTAAGTGCATATAGTCTACGGGAACTTGTGTTACCATTCCCATAGGTAATCGGGATAAAGGGCTTTTTCCTTTATGATGATCGCGGTCTGTCATCCGAATGTACTCTTCATCGGTTCTTAAACGATGATTCGTACCTAAGAAGATCATTCGTTGCTCATATCGTATGCCGACAACTTTACATTTTCCGCATGCATGACTCGATGTGTGCCCATAATGATTTAATAACCAAGAACGTGCTGGAGCATCTGCGATGAATGCTCTCAGTGTAGTGGGAATTTGTTGATGACTAAATGTTATACCGCCCTTTTCAAAAACTTGCAATACATCAGTTACAAATTCATCCATAAATAAGTTAATGTCACCTGGTTTTTTATTCCCCATATAAATACCCACTATTTCCGGTTTGCTGTTACTTATATTGCTTATTGAAATTTGGATCGGCCAAATTTGCATTGTCCCACATTTGTTTAATTTCGCGCCGTCGGTACTCCAGTCTATTTCAAGAACGGAAGGAATCTGATTCGGTGGAGTTTTCTTCAGAATATTATTAATGCCTTTTTCAAAACCAATATGAAGGTATTGTCCTGGGTACATTGAACAAACTGCAATTCTGTCACGCGGCGTATTAAGTAATGATCTTGTATCTTTTGGTAGAAACGTATGGCATTTATGTGATCGTAATGTATTTAAGATTATATTCCCCTGTGTATGGGTCAGATTACATTTTATAAACGCTGATGCTAAAGATTCTTGAAATGTCTGATTTACAGTGTCCAAAGATATGTCATTATTGATTGTACTACTATAATCATTATCTACGATTGACATGTCATTGACTTCAAGATTTTGTTCACTTTCAACATGCATTAAATCATCATAAATATTTTCATTCGTATTTAACTCGATAGCAGAAGACACTGTTTCATTATTAGCAAGATTATCTGTTTCATTATTAGTAAGATTATCTGTCATGTCTACTGACAACATTAATTGTTCGGAATTACGCTGCTGTTCGTCGTAACATCTTGTTTGATAAAATCGCCTCATTTGCAACAGAACTCTTGATTGCCTCTTTGGCCCTAATTGAAAAATAGGCTTACGGCGTCTTTGAAATAAACTCATATTTAAAGATATGTTAATGTCCGACTAATATATATAAATTCTACAATATTATATCTGATTAGTGTATATATTTTAATAATAGAGAATTATAATATTACAATAATATTGATAAGAATATTTACACAGGAGCGTATAATGGAAAATTTCGATAAAATATTGTACAATATGATATCAATTTTACATAACCTTACTTGCAGGAATTTATATTCAATTAAAAATCCAAATACCTGTACGGCCGTACTTATTGATAACGCAACGTATAGTTGACGTAGATATATATTCAAAGATGTATATTCAAAACTATCACTTTTGAATGTTAATAAAATATTGGTAAAAGCAATCTCGTGCTAATGCGTGCCAATGCGTGCCACGTGCCACACCTTTGACCGTTATATATAATCGTGGACTATGGATTGCTAGTTGGTGTACTAATAATAAAGATCTGTAGCGCCTTCATCTCCTAGTGGCAGAAATGTGAAACATACAAGTAAGACAGCAATACATATAATAGTAGAAGACGAGGAAAGGAATAAGTTATACGTCGTTGTGCCATACTTGCTCCACATTATGCGTTCACTCTAGAATATACATTTACAAAATTAACAAAATAATAATAATAATAATGGTTGCAAGACGCAATTAACATATTTAAACAGTTTTTAACAATTTAATATATTTAAATAGTTTTTAACAAATATACGACAAAAGCACAGACATCATTATCTTTTTCTATCACCGTCATGTTGCTCTTATGTTGTCGAAAATGAATGACAAAGCAAAATGTTTTTCATGAATAGAAGTCATTTTGTTGGCAACAAAATGAGCAACAGTTGCTCTCCGTTTGCTCTGAATCTGCTGACACGAAATGTTTCAAATCTGCCCTCGTGTTGTTGAATACATATGACTATGCATTACGTTTTTAGCAAATATACAGCAACTAGTCGAAAATTCATGCTCAGCATTAAGTTGCATGATTTTGCAAAACATGCTTGGCTATCAGGGAAGGTTAAATGACCTTATAAATTATCTGATAAAATATAAACAGACCACACGTGCAGTAAATTGCTAACTAAAATAAATACGTATTTCTTCAAATCTGTCAGCTGACGTTAGATCGCCTATGACAATATTTCTTAAAATCTGCCAGTTCACGAATAAATCGTCTTTGGCTGTCTTTTTTCTAAACGGTCAGCTGACGTTAGATCGCCTCTGACAATATTTCTTACAATTTGCCAGTTCACGAATAAATCGCCTTTAGCTCTTTTTTTTCTAAACTGTCAGCTGACGTTAGATCGCCTCTGACTATATTTATTAAAAATTGTCAGCTCACGATAGATCGCCTCTGACAATATTTCTTACAATTTGCCAGTTCACGAATAAATCGCCTTTAACTGTCTTTTTTCTAAACGGTCAGCTGACGTTAGATCGCCTCTGACAATATTTCTTACAATTTGCCAGTTCACGAATAAATCGCCTTTAGCTCTCTTTTTTCTAAACTGTCAGCTGACGTTAGATCGCCTCTGGCTATATTTATTAAAAATTGTCAGCTCACGATAGATCGCCTCTGACAATATTTCTTACAATTTGTCAGTTCACGAATTAATCGCCTTTAGCTCTCTTTTTTCTAAACGGTCAGCTGACGTTAAATCGCCTCTGACTATATTTATTAAAAATTATTAGCTGACGTTAGATCGCCTCTGCCTTGTTTTATTCTATATTGCCAGTCCACGAGAAAGCCGCCTCTGGCTTGAAGACAAGAATAAGAATTTTCTAATGCCAGTCCACGAGAAAACCGCCTCTGGCTTGTCTTATTCTATATTGCCAGTCCACGAGGAAACCGCCTCTGGCTTGAAGACAAGAATTAGAATTTTCTAATGCCAGTCCACGAGAAAACCGCCTCTGGCTTGTCTTATTCTATATTGCCAGTCCACGAGGAAACCGCCTCTGGCTTGAAGACAAGAATAAGAATTTTCTAATGCCAGTCCACGAGAAAACCGCCTCTGGCTTGTCTTATTCTATATTGCCAGTCCACGAGGAAACCGCCTCTGGCTTGTCTTATTCTATATTGCCAGTCCACGAGAAACCGCCTCTGGCTTGTCTTATTCTTTATTGTAAGATACTTTTATTACGTCATATGCTCTATGTATATATATAATGTATATTATATGCTCCATATTATCTATATTCATATCAAAATATCTTTCTAAGAAATTGACATCATTTTGTATACTCTTTTTACAATATATGATATATGATATATGCCATATTTTTTATTTCTAAAGCATGAAATATAAAGATATTTTTATTTTTTTGTGTCTATCATTTGTAAAAAAATTTTGATAAAAGAAACAACATTAATTTTACGACTTGTAATAATCTGTTTTATTATATGCTTCTTTTAAATACTTACAATTAGCCTTATTTTATGTGATTAACTTGGTATTTAAAATACGTATCAAAATCGAAAATGTATTTCTATTACAGTAGAAAAGAAACATTCTTGTCTTACAACAGAAAGAAATGGCAAAATATACTATTGTCTAAAGTACAGTCCAATAAAAACTGTTAAAATTGAACATTTTATAAAACCACTGTGATTCATGAAAAATCAGAACTATTATTTCAAAAATATAGACATATTTCGACTGTGTGTTTTAAACTGCACTACACATTAAAAATTCACAGAATAAATTTATTTCTGCAAAGTTGTGTATAATGTCAGTGGAAAAGTGATTTATTTGTTATTACATATACATGATATTTTACCATTTTTCTCTGGTGTAAGACTACAATGTTTTTTTTTACTGAACTAGAAATTAATTTTATATTTTGATGTGTATTTTAGATACCAAGGTAAACGCATAAAATAAGGCTAATTGTAAATATTTAAAAGAAGTATATATTGAAACAAATTATTGCAAGTCACAAAATTAATGTTTTTTTTTATCAAGATTTTTTTACAAATGATACATACAAGAAACTAAAAATACCTTTATATTTCATGCTTTATAAATAAGTTATATGACATATACATTTATTATATAATATACAAAATGATATTAACTTTTTACATAGATACTTTGATGTGAATATACATAATATGAAGCACATAATATACATAATATATACACATAAAGCACATGAATAAAAGTATTTTACAGAAATTAGAATATGAATGCATGTAACTAAATAATATAAATGTTTGCAAGAATGTTGCAAAATTTATGTATAATACATACACTTTTTTATCCTTCAGAGTGCCTTCAACCCATTTTTTTCAGCCGGGTTTCGTAGCACATAACACAAACACACACTCACACGCACAACTACACACACATAATAATAATAATAATATTATAACGGGGGGGCGTTCCTCTTTCGAAGCACCGCCCGCGGCACCCAGACATTGTCCATTGTGCCTCCCCTCATAAACTTACTCATGAGAGACCTGTTTTTCTTCAAAAGAGAATCAGATCCCTCACCGGCAGCTTCCTGATCTGCTCGGGCCCAAGTAGTGCTGAGCCCAGCATCTTGTGTCTCAACCCTGCCTGTGCAGGACAGTCGCTGAGCACATGAAGGCTTGTTTCCTCGTCGTCTCCACATGCCCTGCACTTGGATGTATCGCTACAAGCCCAAGCTTGTACATGTGGTAGTTTAAGGTGCCATGACCCGTCAGTATGTGTACCGCTGTCCTGACATCTCTCCTACTCAGAGCCCTTATGCTCCAAGTCAGTTCCCTATTAGGAGTATCTCCCATCAGAGCTCTAGCCTGTCTGCATTTGGACTCAGATTCCACTCTCCAGTGTCTTAGATGTTCTCTGCGGAGACATTCTTTGATCCTCCCCTTTCCTAAACAAAAGGGGATTCCCAGGGCCGGCCCTGGTCCTACCATCGTTATTTCTGAACCCGCTTTTGCCAGCTGGTCCGCACATTCATTACCCTGGATGCCCGAGTGACCCGGCACCCAGGTAACGGTGACTTCTCTCTCTTTTGCCAGTTCGTTCAGAACGCCTCTGCACTCCTGAACCAACCGCGACGTTATTTTTGGAGCCCCCAGCGCCTTGATGGCTGCCTGGCTGTCCGTACAAATTCTGATGTGCTCTCCCGCTTCTACCCTACTCCGCACGGTCTGAGCACAGCTTAGGATAGCCACAATCTCCGCTTGGATAAGAGGAGACTGTATGTCATCTCTGTTTGTGAGTTATCTCGGTAGCGTGCGTGTGCGTGGGCGTAGTGTAGTAGTGTAACGCACGGCGCGACGGAGGCGATCGACTCTAAATCTAAGGTGCGGTGACGAAAGCGACGTTAGGCATAATAAGCTTCTTATTATTTGCACCACTCGAGATCGACTTTGACGTGAACGGCAGATGGCATTAGAATTAAAACTCGAATTGTTCACTATAGGCGTATGGCCTAATGGATTGTGTTCGACTGGTGAGAAGTGAGAGAGAGTCAATGGTGTAGAAATGTGTTTATTTCTTTGTCAGAGAGAAGTATGTATGTACAAGTGTGTGTGTAACTTGAGTGCGCCAGCGGCGCATTCGCGGCAGAGTGTAAGGCCGCGAGTTTCGAATGAAAGGTGACGGGCGCGGTAAGATATTACCGGCCGCGTCTGCGTGGTTGGAATCGGGTCCTTAACAGGACGATTCATACGAGGGTGCGTGTTGCATCCCGGCGGCGAGGTTTGCGTTGCGGTGGAGTATGTCTCCGTTGTGCCATGCGCTGCGACCGTCCGGCTCTCGATGTGAGTCGCAAGTGAGTCTGCGAGCCGAGGCGGGAGAGGCCTTCG
The DNA here is from genome assembly GCF_040581485.1 of Linepithema humile. NCBI lineage: Eukaryota > Metazoa > Arthropoda > Insecta > Hymenoptera > Formicidae > Linepithema > Linepithema humile. Next base: position 11,925,716 of record NC_090134.1, on the reverse strand, counting down.
CATTCGGATGTCCCCCGGAACGTGAGTGTCACTTGGGGGCCGAGTCAACCGGGCACAGAACTCTAAGGAAATTATTTTCCGCTGTAGAGTCTGTGGTGGCGACGGCGATGCTGGTGCGTTAGCTGACCGTAGATGTACATCCTACGTGAGGTGTGCGGTCAGATCTGAGACTGAGTCTTTCGCTTCCGTGCCTTCCCAGGCACTGTAAAAAGTCGAGAAGACTTGCTGGTTGCGCTCTTCGAAGCAGAGCTGTGACTCCGTTCAAGGGCCCTTAGTGAGAGCTCGCCTTGAAGCGAGTGAGTGAGTAAAGATCTGCGGAGCAGCTCTTTTATATCTCGTCGATCGAAGCTTGATCGCGAGAAAGCTCTTCACCGCCTGCGCCACCTGGCGGTGGGTCCGCAAGCTTATAACTGGTAGAAGGCCTGCGGCGCGTAGCGGCGCCGCGGCGTATTATGCCGCTTCAGTACAGCTGTGTGGCGGTGAGCCGCAACATTCACTATAAATAAAAGAAAGAAAACCAACCTGAATCTGGTTGTTTAACTCGAGGGGAAACCGGAGGGAGGAGATGTAATCAATCATAGAAAAAAATTTAAATAGAGGGACTTACTACTTGTAGATTGTTGCAAGTCTCTAGAGTTCAATATGTAGTAATGCTGGATTAGGCTGAGAGGGGGGCCTCTGTCTCCGGAAGCGAGATCGGCGGCTTCCCTCACTCGTTGTTCTTTGGACGTTAACCGGCACAGTTGTTTTATTCACTTTAAGAGGATGCTGAAGTCATATTGTTACCGACCAAACTTCTAATTTTCTGGAAAGTATGGCATTTTTTATTGCTTTGATAGAATTACAAATCCTTTGGTGTAAGTAAAGTGCACATGCTAATCTTTCGGTGGATAGTGAAATTTAAACCAAAAAATAAAAAAAATTTTTGAAAATTTATCGACAATGTCACCTCAAAGAATTATATCTTTTATATCAAAATTATACTGCTTCAATCTGCAAAACAAGAGTGTGTGCCGAAGAAGAGCGTATGAAACTTTAATGGAAAACCAAAAAAATAGAGCTTAGAGACTTATTTTCAAAATGCCATACTTTTCCAGATTTATGCAAAGCATGCGTGCAATATAGAAGAAAATGGTAGAAAAGAGCTATAGATTAGTTCCGCGATTTTGGGATAGAGGCGCTATACAGTTCTCAGTGCTATCTGTCATATACAGAATCTTTTAGGTTAGTTATGTGTGTTAGTTGTGCGTGTGTGTGTGTGTTTGTGTTATGTGCTACAAAACCCGGCTGAAAAAAATGGGTTGAAGGCACTCTGAAGGATAAAAAAGTGTATGTATTATACATAAATTTTGCAACATTTTTGCAAATATTTATATTATTTAGTTACATACGTTCATATTCTAATTTCTGTAAAATACTTTTATTCATGTGCTTCATGTGTTTATATTATATATATTATGTGCTCCATATTATGTATATTCACATCAAAGTATCTATGTAAAAAGTTAATATTATTTTGTATATTATATAATAAATGTATATGTCATATAACTTATTTATAAAGCATGAAATATAAAGGTATTTTTAGTTTCTTGTATGTATCATTTGTAAAAAAATCTTGATAAAAAAAAACATTAATTTTGTGACTTGCAATAATTTGTTTCAATATATACTTCTTTTAAATATTTACAATTAGCCTTATTTTATGCGTTTACCTTGGTATCTAAAATACACATCAAAATATAAAATTAATTTCTAGTTCAGTAAAAAAAAACATTGTAGTCTTACACCAGAGAAAAATGGTAAAATATCATGTATATGTAATAACAAATAAATCACTTTTCCACTGACATTATACACAACTTTGCAGAAATAAATTTATTCTGTGAATTTTTAATGTGTAGTGCAGTTTAAAACACACAGTCGAAATATGTCTATATTTTTGAAATAATAGTTCTGATTTTTCATGAATCACAGTGGTTTTATAAAATGTTCAATTTTAACAGTTTTTATTGGACTGTACTTTAGACAATATTATATTTTGCCATTTCTTTCTGTTGTAAGACAAGAATGTTTCTTTTCTACTGTAATAGAAATACATTTTCGATTTTGATACGTATTTTAAATACCAAGTTAATCACATAAAATAAGGCTAATTGTAAGTATTTAAAAGAAGCATATAATAAAACAGATTATTGCAAGTCGCAAAATTAATGTTGTTTCTTTTATCAAGATTATTTTACAAATAATAGACACAAAAAAATAAAAATATCTTTATATTTCATGCTTTAGAAATAAAAAATATGGCATATATCATACATTTATTGTAAAAAAAAGTATACAAAATGATGTCAATTTCTTAGAAAGATATTTTGATATGAATATAGATAATATGGAGCATATAATATACATTATATATATACATAGAGCATATGACGTAATAAAAGTATCTTACAATAAAGAATAAGACAAGCCAGAAGCGGTTTTCTCGTGGACTGGCATTAGAAAATTCTTATTCTTGTCTTCAAGCCAGAGGCGGTTTTCTCGTGGACTGGCAATATAGAATAAGACAAGCCAGAGGCGGTTTTCTCGTGGACTGGCATTAGAAAATTCTTATTCTTGTCTTCAAGCCAGAGGCGATTTCCTCGTGGACTGGCAATATAGAATAAGACAAGCCAGAAGCGGTTTTCTCGTGGACTGGCAATATAGAATAAGACAAGCCAGAGGCGGTTTTCTCGTGGACTGGCATTAGAAAATTCTTATTCTTGTCTTCAAGCCAGAGGCGGTTTTCTCGTGGACTGGCATTAGAAAATTCTTATTCTTGTCTTCAAGCCAGAGGCGGTTTTCTCGTGGACTGGCATTAGAAAATTCTTATTCTTGTCTTCAAGCCAGAGGCGGCTTTCTTGTAGACTGGCAATATAGAATAAGACAAGCCAGAGGCGATCTAACGTCAGCTAACAATTTTTAATAAATATAGTCAGAGGCGATCTAACGTCAGCTGACCGTTTAGAAAAAAGACAGCTAAAGGCGATTTATTCGTGAACTGGCAAATTGTAAGAAATATAGTCAGAGGCGATCTATTGTGAGCTGACAATTTTAAATAAATATAGTCAGAGGCGATCTAACGTCAGCTGACAGTTTAGAAGAAAAAAAGCTAAAGGTGATTTATTCGTGAACTGGCAAATTGTAAGAAATATTGTCAGAGGCGATCTATCGTGAGCTGACAATTTTTAATAAATATAGCCAGAGGCGATCTAACGTCAGCTGACCGTTTAGAAAAAAGAGAGCTAAAGGCGATTTATTCGTGGACTGGCAAATTGTAAGAAATATTGTCAGAAATGATCTAACGTCAGCTAACAATTTTTAATAAATATTGTCAGAGGCGATCTAACGTCAGCTGACCGTTTAGAAAAAAGAGAGCCAAAGACGATTTATTCGTGAACTGGCAGATTTTAAGAAATATTGTCATAGGCGATCTAACGTCAGCTGACAGATTTGAAGAAATACGTATTTATTTTAGTTAGCAATTTACTGCACGTGTGGTCTGTTTATATTTTATCAGATAATTTATAAGGTCATTTAACCTTTTTTCTCGCAATTAAAATTCTAGCGTATGGCTGAATGATGTACATACGAGACAAAATAGACTTATACAAGGTGTCTAATAGATATAAGTTAGATATGATAAAATATTTTATTTGAAAAATGTATGTATAATACTATATATCTAATTGGAAAAATATGTTATATGCTTTTCCTAAATTTATTCTTATGTAATTAATACAAAATAAATATATAAGTTAATTAATTATTGCATACATACATATACATATTGAATATAGTTATCTTTATTTTGTATTTTATATAACTGAAATGATATATACTTCCATTATTTCAGTCATTATCATATAAAATACAAAATAAAGATAACTATTTATTGAATATATGTGTATATGTATATATTAATTAATTGATTAATTAGTTATTTAGTATTTACTACATAAGGATAAAAATAAGAAAAGTATATGACATTTTTCTTCAGTGATATATATAGTATTATATGTATATTTTTCATTTATTATTTTGTCATATTTAGTTTGTATTTATTTGACACCTTGTATACGCTTATGTTTTCTCGGACATTATATTGCAGCCTTGCAACGAAATTTCAGTCGAGGAAACAAGCGCAAGCATCGTTTGTTTACAAACTTCCGATGACACACGTACACAGACCACACGTCAGTGTAGTGAGTCACCACTACAAACAAATGCGTACACACGGATCTACGCGGCATAGGTCCGTAGGCTGCGCCGATAATGTCATTTCATTTTTAGTACCATCGAAATGATGGCGCTTTCGCGTCGGAGTTCGCCCGTCACTTCAGCATCCTCTTAAGTTCACTTTAACTTTGGTTTTTGGGATTGTCGCGAACTGAGTTCTGACTGCAGGTTCTAAGACTTTTTGATGTGTTATTTCGGAATATACTCTCTGTCGGAAAGGGCTGTCACGACTTTTTTATAATTGTTACCCCTCTCTTTTACGTCCCTACTTAATAATTTCGGACGTTGATCTCATGAAAAAATTAATTGGTTCTTCTGATCTCGGTGGGGCATAGATTGCTTACATTTAGAAGAATCTATGCATTCTATTGGTGGTACGTGAGTATGGGGTAGGGTGGTTTCTTAGTCCTTACGCAGTGTAATTTGATTGACAAATTTATAATTACCCACGCATTTGCAGTGCGAAATATCTGATCTGACAAACACTTAACCGGTGTCGACTCTTATGATTGGCATTATTTATGTTTATGTGAAAAATTCTTTTGGCGGAGCTGATGATTTGCTTGGTTTTAGCGTTTAGCGCTGCAGGAAGTTTAACTTGTGATCATTTAGCATTCAATTTATGACGTCAGTTCTGTCAAAAGTTTAGATTTAAATATCGCTTCTGTGAGTTAAATGAATTTTTGATTTGTTTATCGAAAGTAGTGTGAAAGAAGCTTCGTTAGACTATGTCGACATTATTTAAACAGTTTAAAATTTATCACTTCCCGTGTTTGCCAGATACGGTTTCGTTTCTAATAAAATATAGATTCGCGAGAAAGAAAAGAATCGTGGAGTCTTATCAGGACATAACACTCCAATAACTGTTAATTTTGCTCTATTTTTATGTTTAAAGTTTCTCAAGTGACATAGCTTTTAAAAAAAATGGACATTGAATGTTTTATAATTAAAACTTTTGATTTTATGTATTTCCAATGTTAAAATTATTGATTCTTTTAATGTAATATATATTGGACGAATAATCGATTAAACCGTTTATATCCTTAAAGACAATTTTGTAAATATAAGAAACATTAACACATAATTCTAGTCATAGCTTTTGTGCTATTTTTCATATTATTATATTTAAAAATCGAAAAATTTTATTCAATTTATGAATAATAATTCACAAATATAATTCAAGAGCATAATAATTTAACTTATTACTTACGATTCATGTTTCGAGGTATTCTTCTAAGCAGCGTGTTCTTGAAACTAAAATGTATGTGCTCATATGTGCTCTGTTTATAAACATTGGCCAGGTACACAAGAACTGTGTATGTATGCATGTATGTATGTATGTATGTACAGAGCGCTTTTTGTAAGCGATTATTTTAGTTGGGCGCATTTAGCACACTGACAAAACAATTGTGTGGGCAATCAGTAATTATTATCTGTGATTGAAGTATACCATTAGAATATAAAAGATCTGATAGAATATAGCATACAAAACGTATAAAAAAGGTGGGAATAATCACGAAATATTTTTTCTACACTAATTGATTCCTCTCATTATTTTGTGCATAAAAGTGTTGTGGTAAGATAATTGAAAAATGAATATTTAACGAGATATTTCATAGTTTATGTAAAATTATATCAAATTACAGTATAAAATATCTCGTGAACTATTCAATTTTTGGCCATCTTACCTCTGTAACTTTTTACGCCGAATATTGCGAGAAATCGATTTATATAAAAAAATTAGAGTGGTTCCATTTGAAAAAGTGAAAATGATCTTTAAATCTTCGAAACGCCTTCACCAAAGATCAAACTGATAAGATCGGTAAATAGATCTTTTTAAACCCTATAACTTTTATTTGAAACATTTTTTTACAAAAATTATATTTTTTGAGATATTCTGGAGTTTCCACCATTTTTATACACCCTGTATATTCCAATGGCTCACATAAAAATTTAATCTCCCTCCCCAGCCCTCCCCAGTTGCCTCCTTAATCCTCACCACAGTGGAAAAAACCCATCCCCACTTCTCCAAAGTTCACTTTAGTATGTAACGTGGACCATTGTGCAAACCACGTCAGTGATATAGTTTCGTGAAAACGACTTACTTTAGACGAGTAATTAATTAATTGATTAAACGAGAAAGTAATAAATACGACTTAGCGACTTGGTTAAGCTCGTCGCCATATAATATTATATCATTAATATGTGCCAGCAAGTTTATTATACACGTGCCTCGAAAAAATTTGATTTCAAAAGGAAAAGCAGTCCGAGGTTATAAAATTCTTACATTTACATCTATTTATATACTATTTATATGCATGTGTATAATATACAGGGTGTCCCATTTTAATGTCCCGCCCTTAATAACTTTGTAGAAATTGGTTTTAGCAAAAAATGTTTCAGACAAAAGTTATGTTTGGAGGGAGACATCCGATGATGACATTGGTTTAACCTAGGGTATACTTGCCAAGGTCATATGAAAGTCAACTTTGTTTTTTTAAATAGAACACCCTATTTTTTATTCCAAAATCTAATAGCTGGTGTCAAGAGCTTTTCAAAACACTATAATGAAGTTATTTTTTATTAAGTTATTATTTGAGAAGCTTTATCATCTAAACGTAAAATTATTTCTATATTTTTTTTAAATTTATCTCTAGAATGATTAAACTACTACCCTCCAAAAAATCATAGATACGACGAAATCCATTCAATTTTTTAATATGGCAGATAAGTGCAATGAATTTAAACTTCATATATAAAAATATTACTTTTTTATTAAAAATCAATACATGAACTCTTTCACTTCAAAATTCAAACTCTCCAATTTATAATATAATAATTTTTTTTTACGACTTTACTATAATAATTTTAATTTTTATTACTTTTCGAGTTATGAGACTTGTAAAATATAGTATTTTGACATAAAATATAAAATATCTTGTAAAACATTCAGTTTTTGAGAATGTTACCTTAATACTTTTATGCACAAAATAATGAAACAAATAAATTGGTATAAAGAAAACACATTGGTTTTAAAAAAAAGTAGTTGCATGTTGCAAATTACATATTTTTTCTTGAAAGCAACTATGTGTTTTCTTTATACCAATTGATTCGTCTCATTATTTTATGCATAAAAGTATTAAGATAAGATTCCCGAAAATTGAATGTTTTACAAGATATTTTGTATTTTATGTCAAAATGCTGTAACTTTCAAGCCTCATGTGTAAACAATTAAGAAAAGAAACCAAAGAGAAGCTTTTCAGAAGCTTGGCTTAGTGATGATAAATACACATCTTGGATACGTAAAGTATCCAATGATGATAGTCTTTTTCATTGTATTATGTGTGTTACGTCTCGATCAGACTCCACGATTCTTTTCTTTTTGAATAAGATATAACATTAAATACCAGACCTAGTAAACGCGGGACCAACAAAAACTCTTAAAGAATATTATAACGCCAGAGCTGTTTTTCTCACGAGACACCAGGAGCTCGAGCCTTCTCAAAGAGAAAAATAACAAGGGGCATGGATATTTCAAAATACCTTGGCCGCTTAGCGTGCCCATCGTCGCCAAAAAAATCGTAAAAGTCAAAACTTTGCGGTAGCTAGAGTCTTTAGCCGACTCCAGACATTCAGAATAAGAGATAAAATGAAAAACTTGCACCAGCTAGCTATATTCTTGGATTCCACCTACGGGAACCCGAGCTAATAGATAGGGTTTTACCGAGTAACGATCGGGCAATGACCGCAGTCGCGCGCCGAGAAAGCGCGACAAATGATACGGCGCACATGTTTAGTAGGTCTGGGAAACCGAGATGCATGAGTCGCACTCTCCACGCGACTCCAAGGGCACGCGACAGTCGTAAACTGTCAAATTTATTAGATCAATGACCCAAGGCCTTGCGAACTTATATACCGATTCTCAACCCTCTAATCCGAAAGCCGGGAATCGGGGCAAGCACCTCTATAGACCATCCATCATATCATCGTATGGTCTAAAGACTACGCCCATCCAGATCTTAAGATACTGAGATGCACCCCACCTATACTAATTAACACCAACCGAGTGTTAATCAACCTCAAAAACCTACCACCATCGTATATGGACCCAAAACGACGCTACTCCTTATTCGTTAGGGCCTCTTTCTTCCTACCTCTATTTCAAGTAACCTAATTACTTAAACCCAATCCTATTAGCTAAAAATGACGCCATCCTCTCCCACACTAAAAATCTTCTTGCAAAACTAATTCCTATTCGATCCCCGGCTCAAAAACCTAAGATTTTCCAAATGGATCCACCCCAAAAAGGGGGATAAAAACCCGTGTTCTGGTGGCTCCAGACACAGTTCTTTACCCAGTTTTTACTCAGTTTTTTGCTCAGTTCTTAAACAGTTTTTCGAGTAGTTCGAGCCGCGAATTAAAAAGATAAAACTAGTCGCGAGTAGTATCACCAATCGATACTTTGCCGTGACCAAGCGGTGCGTCTCAAATAAAGGGTCCATTGCCTATACAACCATCCCGCAGCAGGGTGCCCACACATTTACAAAAAAAGAGTCCGACGCCTATACAGCACCATCCCTCAGCAGGGCGCCCACTTGGAACCACCGAATCTACTCAGCACTAACCGAGACTACTCTGCAACGAGTGAGTTGGTTCATTCTTTTTTTATTATTTTCTTCCTTTTTCTCTAATTCCTCTCACTCTCACTGGTATTTCCATTATTAGTATTTGCTCCGTCTTTATTCGGTTTAAAATTTTCTTTTATTTATTATCAGTGAGAACCAAAAATTCACCACGACCCGTCTCCAGTAATCGTCTGAGCCGATCACGAATAGACATACCAGCATTCGCACTATGTCTAGCCGTTGTTCTCCCTCTATATATTAGATACGCGGCGAGGATCTCCGTAAGACCCATTAGAAATAGGCGACACTTGTCATTCGATAACATCCGTACAACAACACATGCACACACGCAACCGACCCACCACCTGTGTTACAACCGATTTCTCAGGAATCTCCTCAGGAACCTCTTAAACCCTTCCCCGTGTTCGACTCTCGACCACTTCCTGCTCCCAGGTCTATCTCTCCGATCCTTGAAGAGCTCCTGGGGTACAGACCCTCTTCGCTTGTCCGTTTCCATTCTCCTCCAGTAGAGGTTCAACTGGAGGAATTCCCACTTAACAATCCTGAGTTCGATAACACATCCGTCAATTCCGAAACCACCACCACAGTGTACATCGAGCCTCCTTCCAATCTTCCTCACCCTGTATTCACAGGGTTTGATTTCCTAAATCTAGTCCTCTCCCCTGAGGAATAACGCTCACACACATTTATACTCACAATCACCATTGTAAAAAATACACAAACAAAATTATAAACACACACATGTGATTAAGAGTTAAGTTTTTTTTTGTATCAAAATTAAATATCCAATTAAATTAAAATGTTAAGCCATTAACAAATTAAAATTTTGTTCTTATTCATTTAACCGTACCCTCCTCGTTCGTCACCCCCTCATCCCTCCCCTCTCAAATTGTGCATGAAGGTTCCGTTCCGGGTAAAAGGGATTCAGTTCCTTGACCCAAAAAGGAACCAGCGAGCGGTTGACCTGTCGACGGAGTAAAAACGACTCTTCCAGTCGCTGATCCGTCGCAAGTCCTAAACGTGCCGCTCGGCTCGTGCGGTCAGGCCCGTTTACATTGATCGCCGAGCCCAACAAAAAATTCAACTTCTAGCAGAACAATGTGCAATAAAGATTTTTCATGCAATACTCGTGTTTCAAGTCATGCGAATTCCGCATGTCATATAAAAAATACGTCACTGAATGATACATTATTCAATAATAACGATGTAAGTTCAAATACAAGAAAACATGAAAAAAATCTATTTCGACAATGGTTAGATATTGAGCAATTTATGCTATGGCTATGCGAGGTGTCACATAATAAAAATTCATTTTTTGGCTCGTTTTGTAAAAAAACTATGGTTGGTGACTTATATATATGATCGCACATATATGATCACTCAGAATCCAAAGCGCACAGGAGGATATCTGAAAAAAATAGTACAGAAACCAAGAAAATGAATGAAACTAACGTGACAAATAATGAATCACATTTGACATTTGAAGAGCGAAAAAAATCAACAGAAATTCGATTTGCCGCATTAATCGCTAATAAAAATATTTCGCATTAAACGACAACAGATATTCTTAGTTTTTTTCAACAAATAAAAAAAGATTATAACATATTAAAAAGTATGACTATGAGTCGAACAAAATGTAAAAGTATTATTTCAAATGTGTTGTGTCCGGTTGAAATGAACCGTGTGGTAAACATAATTCAAAATACCAGATTTTCTATTTTTATTGACGAAACGTCTGATATTTGTAATGAAAAATGGATGACGTTTCTTGTGCGGTATGTTGATCCAGAAAAATTAGACATTCACTCACAGTTAATAAAATTAATTAATATTGATGCAAAAAATAGTAGCGCAGAAAAATTATTTGATGCATTTAAATCAGAAATGTATAGTTTTAACATTCCATTTTTAAATATTATTGCCTTGTCATGTTGCAATGCATCTGTCATGATAGGAAAAAATTTATCATTTAAAACAAAGCTAGAAAAATTTGTAAAAATTTATTAACATTTCCATATCCGTGCCATTCCGCTGCATTAATTGCGCATAATGCATGTACAAAAATATCCGAATATTGCGAGGAATTTCTAAAAAAAATCGCAAGTTACATTAACGGTAGTCTCAAGCGTTTAGCTATTTTTCAAGAATTTACGGAATATTTTCAGGAAACAAACCGCAAAATTTTAAGATTGGCCAATACACGCTGGCTTTCTCACCATACATGTGTGGAAAAACTTCTTGAGTCTTGGGGTGCTATTAAACATTTTTTGATCGAAAGAGTTGTAGATGAAAAAACAATATCTGGAAAACATTTATTAACCATAATGCAAAAGTTAGATATCAAAGCATATATCTTATTTTTGAAACATATTTTGTATTTCTTTAATTTATTTAATGCATTCAAGCAGTGGAAACAAGAATCCATTTATTACAATCAAAAGCAGTAGAGTTTTTAACTACAGTCTGTAAACACTTTTTAAAATCCGACTGTTTAATAAACGTATGCAATAATATCCAATTTTCTGAAAAAAATAATCAAAAATCTTTAAGCAAAATAAATTTAGGATTAGAATGTGAAGAATACCTAGACGAATTGACAAAAAACGGACATGTAGACCTAGTTGCAAATGTCCGAGAAAATTGTTTGCAGTTTTACGTAACAGCTGCCGAGGAAATTAGTAAAAAATTACCAATTAATGACAAATTTTTGTCAAAATTAAAAGTTTTTGATGCAGATTGTACGAGAGCCTTTGATCTCCCGTAGCAGAGAGAAAATATTTATTTTTCCCGGTTCGTTCTTTCGCGTTCCCGGCTGCAGGTTCGCGCTTGGAAATGAAAGATCTGTCTCGTGGGTTTCACAAGTCTTTATTTTTCACAAAACCCGGCGATTAGTCTCGACGCCGATTCATTCGCACGCTCGCGTTACAAAGTCTTTAGTCGCGATTCACTCGCGTTGCACGTCCGTGCTCGCTACTCTCTCGTCTCGGACTCTGACTCGGCATGCAGCAACCGGCACGTAGACGACGCTAGCCGCCAAAAATCTATCTATCAGCGATCGACACCGCGAGCTTGGTAACAAGCTGCCAATAGTAATAAGCGTTAGAAAAGCTAAGCTGAGCGTTTTTCAGCTGCTTCTTATGCGGACAATAACTAGCAGCCTGTGGACCCACATAGCAAAATTTCATCCTACGGATGTCCGTGGGATGTAATGTAAAGGATTTTCAGATATCCCTGGGATGTCTGTACAAAGCCGTAGGATATCCGTAGGGCATCCGTGGGATATCCGAATGTCCGCTTTTCAGATATCCGTAGGACATCCAAAAATAAATCCCTGGGATATCCGAATGTCCGCTTTTCAGATATCCGTAGGACATCCAAAAATAAATCCCTGGGATATTTCTGGGATATCCTACATATGATTAAATTAGATCCCAACAATGTCCCCTGGATATCTTTTTTTATCCAGATAAAATCCAAATAAAATTATTGAATATAGGATGGTGTTAATAATCCGATCTTATATGCAAAATCATTTTAAAACATTCAACAAAATGGTTGCGCAACATTATTTCATTAGTTGAATGAAATCATAAGAAGATTCTAAATATAAAATCGGACTATAAATACCACCCAGAAAAATATTTATTTTAAATATTTATTTAAAATGTCTTTAAAAAATATATTTTTTAAAAAGATTTAAACAGAAATTGTTTAGTTTTAAGTTAAGAAAGCAATAAAACAGTAATCTTAATAAGTAATGTTTCTCTCTTTCTCTCTCGAAAAAGTTCATATTAATTATTTATATTTTAAAAAATTACGACAATCTCGCTTTAATGACACCACTATCAAGATATTGTTTTATTACTACTTTTTATTACTCCTTTAAAACTAAACAATTTTTGAAACATTTTTTCAAAATACATATTTTTTCAAATATTTTATATAGACATTTGACATGTATGTATCTTTATGAGCATAAAGGAAAGATTATTAGCAAAATTTCTAAAAATAAAAGCTTCTATTATATTACATTATTTTAAGAAATAGACACATTTCAAAAAAGGTAAAGTACGTATAAGTAATATAAATAATAGTACATATAAAGCACATTTTATTATAAAATATGTAATTTTTAAAAAATTTTTTATTTACTATATAATGTAAAAATAGTCACAATAAAAATAAAATTTGTATATATAAAAACAAAAGCTAAAGATACGTCTTGTACATTTTAAAATTGCACTAGTCACTGTTAAATATAAATTAATAAACTTAATATTACTAAAAATTATAACTAAATATGAATAATATTACATACATAATATTGTGTACATAAAATCGCTAATATTATGTATGAATTATATACATGAACAAAATATAAAGAAAAGTATTAAATATTTAATTGTGCAGCATACAGTTTTTTTATTTTTTCATTTGCATGACGAAGCCATGATTTTATTGGTTCCGAAATTTCATGTTCGGTAGCTTGCGGGTATTTTAATTGAACTGCACCTACAAATACGTATAAACATTTATATAACATAAATATAAACATATACTTCTCAACATATTTTTAATTTTTTTAAACCAGATGTTTAATGAATTAGATGGAAAGTTAATCTAATTTTTATAATTTAATAACTAAATCTAATATATGTATTATATGTATAGTATATGCATTATGTATAGGTTTATTAGTGTAAATATCTATGTGTTTAAGTGTGTGTTTATGTGTTTGTATGTGTGGGTATATGTATGTACATATATACTTACTGATAACAACTGAGCAAAGTTTTAAATCCGAAAAGCTTTTGTTGTTTTTCTTTCTATACCAACTATACTCTTTCGCAATAATTATTGTAAAAATTCGTTTTATTATATTTAAAATTAACTGCTTTAAATTTTTACCACCAATTGTTGAAAGTTTATTTATCTAAGAGAATAAAAATGTGATAGATGTCATATAAATAAGCAGATATATAAATAACTTTAAAATTTAATAAAATTTAATAATTTAACTTTTTAAAAACTTTATAAAAAATTAATGTACATAATATATAATTAATATTTATATTTATTTTACCAAGTTATTACGATAATTATTATCGATGAGAGCCTCTTCTAATTGATTTAAAGCGTCCTCACTTTCTATTGGAAATTGTGACATTACATTTATTTCATTGTTTTCTGTAGAAAAGTGTGTTGTACTGTTATTTTCATTACGTTCCCATTGTTCATAAAAATCTAATTGGTTTTGTATAATAAAATCTAACTTCTGCTTAAGCACAGAAAAGTTTCTATATACATTGCGTTTGAATTCATGAAACTCTAAAAACAAAACATTCAAATAAGTACCAGATTAAACAATAGATATATTTTTATTGGAGAGTTGCCGAAGAATATTTTGTGAATCTATAATATAAAAGTTTGTGATTGTAGTCCAATAAGTAATGCTATAACATCTTATTTGTAGAAACAAAGATATTTACACCTGGTAGTGGCTTAAAAATTAATTGTTTAATACTATTTTTTAATTCTTTTATCTCGTTTCTTTTAAAACAGTAATTTGTTTTAAAATTATCTTTATTAGACATTTTTTTTTTAAATATGTTAAGATGTTATACACACACATACACACACACAACATTTTAACTTTTTATATAAGTATCTGAAGAAGAATCGTGAATATAAAGTATCGTGTTATTTATCTAAATCAAAATATTAAAGTCAGAATATAATAGATATCTTTATTAATTTATGTGATAAATACCTGAAGAAAAATTAGAATTTTGTGAACTCATGAGCATTTTATCTTCTTCTTCTGATGAAAAGTTTTCTTTATTTTCGAGTACTTGATGACGTATTGTAGAATTTTTTAACACTTGGGATGCTTTTGGATAATTATCTAAAATAACAAAAAATGTAATAATAAAAATATATATAATTATAAAAAGTATTGTGCTATTTATCTAAATCACAGTATTAAAGTCAGAACATAGTACATATCTTTATTAATTTATGTGATAAATACCTGAAGAAAAATTAGAATATTGAGAACTCATGTGCTGCATTTCATTTTCCTGTGCTGATGAAAAGTTTTCTTTATTTTTATTTTCATGACGTAATTTAGAATTCTTCGAAATTTGTAGTACTTATGGATAAGTATCTATTTTCCTTTTTTTCATAGGATTTTGAATTTCTTCTTCGCTACTTGATGATGAAAAAACTTTTGCTGCATAGAATCTTCTTCTATTTTTTAAAACTTTTGTATCTTCATCTGAATTTAAATCTGATAATTTTTCGGCTAATTTTAATTTCTCTTTTGCTTTAATAAAAGTATCTGAAAAAGATAACAATTAAAAATATTACTTTTAAAATTGTAAATAAAGATTTCCGCAACAAAAGTTTAACTTACCTGTACTTGTAAATATTCTTTTAACAGATATTATTGTTGAATTATTATTATTAAAATCTTTCATTTTTTCAACTGCTTTATCATATTCTTTCTGATTTGTTACATTTGGCCGATATATTGCGGATTTTTTTTTACAAGTAAACCAATTGTTAGGTACAATTTGAAGACCATCTTCAAATTCGACAATGTAATACTTATTATTCATTTTGATTGTTGCCTGTATTTTAAGTATCTAAAAATAGTGAAGAAATTTATAACATTTAATATAAATTACGAATAATATTGCCAATTGTAAATGTATTACCCTGTACCACAGTGTCTGGTAATAATCACTCCAATGATGAAAGATAGATTATTTTGACAAATTTAGAGACAATTTTTCTTCATGGAAAATGTCATAAAAGATTATTTTTTCAAACTTCTAGTTTTTATCATTACATAACTTTGTATCTAAGCCTTAAATTCAAATTTTATTAAAGTAAATTTCACTTAAAATTAACTAAAGAATATAATGATGTTACTTTTTTAACTTCACAAAGTTTAGTTTACAAAAAAAATATTTTTTAAATTACTTATAACTTGAAAATTATTGATGTGTAAGGGAAATTGGTGAAAGGTTTCCCAATTAATATAAAATAAAATAATAATGTCAGGATAGATATATTAACACACGATAGTATATGTACAACTTGATTACCGATCTATTCCGTGGTAAACGACTTTCTGCTCTTCTCTGGCGATTCACGCGAGCTGCTCTCGCTCGCTCGTCTTGCCGGCCAACGGCCGCCGATGCCCGGACACGTCTTGACGTCGTGTTTTGGTCGATCGCTATTGTCTCGATCATCGCCACGAAAACACAACTCTCCTATACTTATTAGATTATGTTCTAACACTATATTCCTACATTATATTCCTACAGATGTATTATTGATAAACATTTTCAATTAAAAAAATCATCTTTAAATCAACCCTTAATCATTAGGCAATTATCATTTTATTAAAAACATTATTTTTTTATTTTCCTTATAAACACGCTTGAGAACGACTGCACTTTGCTCTCGTCGTTTTTTCTCCTTTATAATTTTGCCTTTATTATGTCCGGATGCTTCCCCGAGCCTTGTGTTTTCCTAATTGTTTATTTCTTTGTCGAAACGCCTCTCTTTCTCAACTTATCACAATTAATATATTACATGTAATATCCCTACAATATATGTACCAAGTAATATTATAATGCAATAGCATATACATATACATACTAAGTAATATTAATATAATATCATATACAACACATATTTATGTACATTTAATATAAATTATCATTTATTAATTATTCAATATGCAATAATGGTACAACGACAAATGTATCGTTTAAGTGTGGGATTATTAACATTTTCTTGTTGATATCCGATATGGGCCATGTACATAATTCAGACAAATTACTAACTATATAAATTTGAAGTAATGATGATAAGCATGGAATATGAAACAAATCTTTCTTAATCATAAATTTTTTGCCGATAGCAACTAAGCATTTTCTTGTGTTACAATATGCAATATTTTCAATTTTTATGATACTTTTATCTTTCATAAAACAACAATTATTAGCATTGTCATCCACTTTTATTGTATACTGTGAAATACTGATAATTTTATACTGTGGATTTATGCAGTCGTGAATAAGTGGACCATTATAATGTTTATTGCGTAATTGTATATCAGAACTTTTTTCGTGTGCCAAAATTTTATTACATGTAGCATTATTTTTTTCCATGTATCTTCTATGTAATTGTTGTAATGGTTTATCAGCTTTGCGAATTTCTTTTTTTTTATTTTTTGTAAAAAATTCTCATATTTGAAAGCACTAAATGAATCTAAAGTGCCATGTATTCGAACATCATCGCATAAATGAATCAAACCATGAACATTATGAGAAACATTGTATTCTCCATACAAAATTTTAAAACTATTAACATAATGAATTAATAATTCTTCAGCATAATTCAAATAATCCTCACATAAACTTTTACAGCATAAAATTCTAATAGCTACATGAAGTGTTAAAAAGTAATGATATAAATCGTTTGGAAGTATTCCTTGAAAAACAACAGGACCTGTATATAATAAAATTTGCCTATATTCAGTTGCTTTCCATTGTTTCAAAAAATCCAAAGATCTTGGTTTTCTACAAAATTCAACTGGTATAGTCCGTTTAAGAGTTTCTAAATTGTTTGATATTGTTTGACATTTGTGATGTTGTAAACGAATTTCTAAGTCACCAGCTGTCCACATATATAAGCATTTTCTCATAATTCCAAGGCAAAGTAAATGCATGTAATCTAAAGGAATATTTTCCATAAAATCTAATCCTGGTATCTGTTTTAAATTAGTAGAGCCTAAATGAAAATTCTCATCTGTTTCATTTAAGAAATCCTCATTTGTTCTTTTTGTAGCATGAATATCTGCAAAACAAATACGTCTGTTTCTATATTCACCTTCAACTCTACATTTTGTGCAACTAAAGTAACCATTGTGACCTTTTATATTTAATATAAAAGATTTTGCAGGAGCATCGCATAAAATTTGTTTAATTTTAATATTGTTAAATTTCTCACACAGAAAAATTCCATTATTTATTAAGTCTGATATTTCTTCAATAAAATTTTGTAAAAATTTATTACAGTTTGTTGGTTTCTTAGAGCCATAATATGCACCAATTATAAAAACTTTTTTATATGGTAAAACACATCCTAAGATTGGCCATAATGATGATGTTGAAGATTTTGATAGAGGTAACCCATCGATATTAATTCCCAAATCTATAGTATTTATATTATTAAATCTATGATAATAGTTTCTAAAATATATCTCTAATGCAATACGAGCTCCAAAATGAGAATATAAACCAGGTAAAACAGTTTTGATATCGGTGTTTTTTGGCGTACTCAATAAAGTTCTAGGATCAACTGGTAAATTAGAAAAGCATTCATGACTACGAAGAATTTTAATAAGTTCCCTTAATGCTACATGATTAACATTGTTAATTACAGCCCAGTCACGTAATAAAGATTTAAAATTTTTCTTTTTTTCTACATTTTCAATATTTAAATTAATTAAATGATCTACATCATTTCTTATTTTATTTGATTCATTGGAGTTATTTGATTCATTTGAGTCATTTAATTCATTTGATTCATGCAGTGATGCGATATTTCCCACAGCGGTCCCGGCTCCGCTGCCTCACACAACCTTACAGAAGCGCTACGTCACGTATCCGTGTGAGCTCGGCCGTTCAACCAATGGAAGAGAGCGAACGTCTCCCTTCCACCGAGCCGACACAACAGACGATAAATGCATGCTACTTGCATGTTAAAAACAAGCGTTTCTGATTCAGAAAAGAAATTCTGAGGCGAGTGGCTGGAATATTAGAGATCACCTGTTCGAGACCTGCTTCGTGCAACTTTTTTTTTTTTTTTTCACATTTGTTTCTAACATAGTAAATTATTAGATAATATTTTTTTGCCCAAAAAAATAATATTTTCTATTTATTATTAATATTCGCATATATTAAACTAACAATTTTAGAAATAATACAGATCTGCTATTGTTAATAGAAAAATGAAGTTATTTTACAATGTTGCAACAAAGTGCTAATTTAACATATGTGAATATTTTTAATAAAGATAAAATAATTTCTTTTAGCCAAAAACATTATCTAATAATTTACTTAAAATAAATATCGAAAAAGGAAAAAAAGTTACAAAATCACAGTTTTCAAACACGAGATTTTTAATATTCTTGCCATTCGCCTTACTCGTTTAGCCATGCTTGTTATTTTACATTTATCAACATGAGAGATTACACGCCTGCAAAGCTTTTAATTATTTATTTTAAACTACTGCATATTAGCAAGATTACAGTAACTACATATACATGTACTGTGGAGATTAGTGGAGGAACACAGTAGCATATTAAAAATGCAGTCAAATAGATATAGATTGGTAATTTTATTAGTACTATTAATAAGTAGTGGTCTTCCGCACCACCTTTGAGGTTTCACTTATGGCGCGTTTGATTTTTTTTAAGTGGATCGTCGCCTGGAACCCTATTGTACCACTTTTTTTTACACCTGTTATTTACAGGTTAAAATAATTTACAGTAGTTGACACTCTATTTTTGTATCTATATACTTACTGTACTTTGTATACTCACTGTACTTGTACTTTTGCGCGTTGCGCGTATATTGGCGAGTTGGGAAAATTACTTTATAATTTTTTATAAATACAAAATATATTTTGTATTTATTATGCCTGCAATGCTATCAAGAGTAATGAGAAATACAAGGTGTCCCATTTTAAACAATCCACTCAAATATCTCAGAAACACTATGTCAACTATGTATTTTTTTACACCAATTGATTCCTCTCATTATTTTGTGCATAAAAGTGTTGATGTAAGATAACTGAAAAATAAATATTTAACGAGATATTTTATAGTTTATGTAAAATTATGTAAAATTAAAGTATAAAATATTTAGTAAACAATTCAATTTTTGGTCATCCTAGTTTTATAACTTTTTACGACAAATATTATGAGAAATCGATTTATATAAAAAAATTAAAGTGGTTCCATTTAAAAAAACAAAAATGACCTTCAAATCTCAGAAGCGCTTCCATCCAAGGTCAAACAAATATCCCTATATTTTTTCTCTCTCCAAATCCTACAACTTTTATTTAAAAAATTTTTTTATTTAACTCGGTGTTTCTGAGATATTTGAGTGGATTGTTTAAAATGGGACACCTTGTATTTCTCATTACTCTTGATAGCATTGCAGGCATAATAAATACAAAATATATTTTGTATTTATAAAAAATTATAAAGTAATTTTCCCAACTCGCCAATATACGCGCAACGCGCAAAAGTACAAGTACAGTGAGTATACAAAGTACAGTAAGTATATAGATACAAAAATAGAGTGTCAACTACTGTAAATTATTTTAACCTGTAAATAACAGGTGTAAAAAAAAGTGGTACAATAGGGTTCCAGGCGACGATCCACTTAAAAAAAATCAAACGCGCCATAAGTGAAACCTCAAAGGTGGTGCGGAAGACCACTACTTATTAATAGTACTAATAAAATTACCAATCTATATCTATTTGACTGCATTTTTAAAATGCTACTGTGTTCCTCCACTAATCTCCACAGTACATGTATATGTAGTTACTGTAATCTTGCTAATATGCAGTAGTTTAAAATAAATGATTAAAAGCTTTGCAGGCGTGTAATCTCTCATGTTGATAAATGTAAAATAACAAGCATGGCTAAACGAGTAAGGCGAATGGCAAAAATATTAAAAATCTCGTGTTTGAAAACTGTGATTTTGTAACTCTTTTTCCTTTTTCGATATTTATTTTAAGTAAATTATTAGATAATGTTTTTGGTTAAAAGAAATTATTTTATCTTTATTAAAAATATTCACATATGTTAAATTAGCACTTTGTTGCAACATTATAAAATAACTTCATTTTTCTATTAACAATAGCAGATCTGTATTATTTCTAAAATTGTTAGTTTAATATATGCGAATATTAATAATAAATAGAAAATATTATTTTTTTGGGCAAAAAAATATTATCTAATAATTTACTATGTTAGAAACAAATGTGGAAAAAAGAAAAAAAAGTTGCACGAAGCAGGTCTCGAACAGGTGATCTCTAATATTCCAGCCACTCGCCTCAGAATTTCTTTTCTGAATCAGAAACGCTTGTTTTTAACATGCAAGTAGCATGCATTTATCGTCTGTTGTGTCGGCTCGGTGGAAGGGAGACGTTCGCTCTCTTCCATTGGTTGAACGGCCGAGCTTACACGGATACGTGACGTAGCGCTTCTGTAAGGTTGTGTGAGGCAGCGGAGCCGGGACCGCTGTGGGAAATATCGCATCACTGGATTCATGTAACATGTCGAATATGTCAACATTGTCACTTAATTCATTTGATTCATGTAACATGTCGAATACGTCAAAATTGTCATTTCTAGTTCTATTGTATGCAATCTCTCTACGATGGTCAGATTCATTCACACAAGATGATGTATTAGCACTTGTACTTGGCAATGTACACAAGTTAGATAGTCTTTCTTGATCTCCAAATTCTAGCAAATTAATTTCAGTTTGCACGAGTCTTCTCAAATGTCTACTTGACATTTCATCTAGCCGTTTGCGTTTATTTTTGTATCTTTCCATTTTTTGTAATTTTCTTGAAAAAAAAAATTATTTTTTAGCTTCTTAATTAAACTATAAAATTGTAACTTTTAAATTCATAAAGAAAAAATGTATACCAGACAAATTATAAATTGCCTATCAATTTTATCTTTCTACAGAATAATTTAGTTATTTCATATATATGTATATTTTATAATGACATTATATAATCTTATTAATTATTAGACCTATCACAATGCCAGGCAACAAGAATAGAAACAAAAAATAACTTTGAAAAAGAGAGATCTTTTTTCTCTTTCTTTCTAAGATTATTTCCTGTTGCCTGGCATTGTGAAACAGGCCTTTATTTTTTTATTTTCCAATGTAATGCAATTAATCTTTCATATGCTATATTATTGTTTTATATTTATAAAGTAAGTAAAAAGTAAAATCGATTTTAAGAAAATTAGAAATATACATAAATCTTTAATAATGTAATATGTCACAATAATATATATGTACAATTCTTGCTAGTTTTACACGAATTAGTAATAGCTTAGTTCATGTAAAAACTAGCAAAAATTGTACATATTGCGCATATATGCGTATGTGTGTATATATATATATATATATATATATATATATATATATATATATATACAATATACGTAGTATATATTCAATTGTTCATAAGTTACACATTCACTAAATTTATTAACAAAACAAACGTTTATATTTCCTACATATACATAATTCTTGTTATTTTTCAAAGAACTAGTTATTCTTAAAGATTCATTATGTTACCTTGTTTATGCCATAAGTTAAGAATATTATGTTACCTTGTTTACGCAATAATTAATGATGACTTAAATATTAGTACCTATAGTCCCTTTTTTACTGTAAATAAGCAAACTCCTCCGGCAATATAATTTAAAACAATAATGTTGAATCCTATTTTCACAATACTATACATATACATAGTATTACATACGTAAAACTAACTTATTTGTAGAAATTATATATATTTATATATATATATTTTTACAATTATATATATAATTGCTATAAATATATATATATATAGCACAAAAAGTAATATAAAATATATAAATAAAAATTGTAGTAGTGGTGTTTTACTAGCCAACGTCTCTCAAACATAACCTTATTTATGATATATATAGAAAGATGATTTGATATAATAATTTTATGCGTTTGATATAATAATTTTAAATTTTAATAATTACCTGTCAATTTAATAATTCCTGATGTCTTATATGTTATCGCTTATGCGCCTTTTTCCGTTTTTTAAGGGAAAATCACAGCACAAAACTCACACTTCACTGCCTGCGTTAATCTCAATGTTCACCGATCTAGAATTCGATTCGAGTTGTCGATCCGAGAAAGGTTAGGTAATCAAAAAGCGGTAGTCTTATACAGTGATGAGAGAAAGTCCGGTAACGGTCAAATATCATGGAAAATAATGATTATGGAAGAAAATGTTTAATACAAAAGTTTTAGTATATAAAGTGGTCTATTATATGGTTATATTGAAATGACCTTCATGTGACCTTAAAGGAGACCGCGAAGGTCAACTTTGAAATCTTAAATGAAAACTCCTATTTTCTATTACATATTCTTAAAGCTGGTGTCAAGACGTTTCCAAAACACTATAATGAAGTTATTTTTTATTACATACTTTTCGAGTTATGAGGCTTGAAAGTTACAGCATTTTGACATAAAATACAAAATATCTTGTAAAACATTCAATTTTCGGGAATCTTACCTTAATACTTTTATGCATAAAATAATGAGACGAATCAATTGATATAAAGAAAACACATTGTTGCTTTTAAAAAAAAATATGTAATTTGCAACATGCAGCTGCATATTTTTTTTTAAAAGCAACTATGTGTTTTTTTTATATCAATTGATTCGTCTCATTATTTTATGCATTAAGTATTAAGGTATTAAGTATTAAGGTAAGATTCCCGAAAATTGAATGTTTTACAAGATATTTTGTATTTTATGTCAAAATGCTGTAACTTTCAAGCCTCATAACTCGAAAAGTACTTAATAAAAAATAACTTCATTATATTGTTTCGGAAATGTCTTGACATCAGCTTTAACAATATGTAATAGAAAATAGGAGTTTCCATTTAAGATTTCAAAGTTGACCTTCGCGGTGTCCTTCAAGGTTACATGAAGGTTATTTCAATATAACCATATAATAGACCACTTAATATACTAAAACTTTTGTATTGAACATTTTCTTCCATAATCATTATTTTCTAAGATATTTGACCGTTACGGAACTTTCTCCCATCACTGTATATACTGGCTTCTCGAACCAAGAACTCGATGACCAAGTTCTAGTATCGTCATATAATAGAAATAAATACTTTCTCTATATATACTTGTACTTTGATCTTAACAAATGGACGGATTAAAATTATATTGGTATGTTATATGTGTGTCTACGCATGCACACAAAATTAAATTTGTTCTCTGTTCAAATTAAGAAAAAAAATGTCTTACTAAAAAATATTTATGTAAGAAATCTTTTGCTAAATTTGAAAAAACAGCAATTTTAATGTACGTATATTTTTTGTACTAGAAATATCTTCAGGAAATCCTACGAATAACTATTTATTATCGATCTGTATCGTTCGGATCATTTTGATCAAAATGGGATGTCCTGCGGAGATCGTTCATAGATATCCACAGGACATGCTACACGGGATACCCTCAGGTAATCCTACGGATAAACGTTTTGCTCTGGATCAAACTGGGACCATTTCGATCAAATTGGGATGTCCTGGGGAGATCTTTGCTATGTGGGGACCGTTTCGCTCGAAACAAATAAACAGCGGTGAAAGAAAGGCTGACGAATTCTCGAAGCTTCGAACTAAGCGGAATTCTTGCTTTATGATTTGTAATCCTGAACAAGATGTTGTTTTATTTGATTTTGACAGAGAAACATCATTCAATGATGTTTCTTTTATCGCTCAAACTCTCGGAGGTTTTGACGAAAACGGTTTAAAAAAAGAATGGCTTATTGTACATCTAGATTTTACAATAGCAGAAAAAACAAATTTAAAAAAATTAAATTTTAATGACATGTGGAAACAGATTTTACAAAGTGAAAACTCCAGAAATAATGATAGATATCCCAAACTCAAATCTCTTATAAATGCTGTTAGATCACCTCCAAATTCTAATGCCGACCCAGAAAGAATATTTTCAATTTTATCAGACTTAAAAACGAAATAGCCTTTCGTCCGTCTCTGTAAATGCCACTTATGTTTTAAAATCAGCTTTAAAAGCTAGAAAAGAGATTGTTTTAGACATAAAGATTAATAAAAAGCACTTATCTCTCATGTCGATAGACAACTTATATGCACATTGTCCTAAGAAACAGAAAAGTCTTCTTAATCTATATACTGCAGGTGTTAATGATATAGTTAGTCCCTCGACATCTAATACGCAATAATAATATTTAAAATAAATTTAATAATATTTTTTATATGATACAAGAAAAGTAATTGTGTGCTACTTTTATTACAGAGGTGTAACAATTATCTTGTCTGCAAATGACACACTTGTAAACGACAGGCATGTAACAAGTATTTTGTCTGCAAATGACACCACACTTATAAACGATATGTAACAAGTATCTTGTCTACAAATGACACCACATTTATGACCGACAAGTATCTTGTCTGCAAATGACACCATATCTATATAAAGGTAATGTATAATGAAAAATGAAAGGGTACAATAGGGTTCCTGGCGAAGATTCACTTGAAAAAATCTAACGCACCATTAGTGGAACCTCTTGGGTGGTGCGAAAGACCACAATATTAAAATGGTTAAAATAAAGTTAAAATACTAAACTATCCAATGTATAATCACATGGTATGCTTTGTCCAGATTACTTTTGTGTTAAATAAGATAGTTATAGCGTAATGGCTATAGGATGTGTGTTCGAACTGGTGAGAAGTGAGAAAGCCAATTTCGTAGAAAATATATTTATTTTTCTTGTCAAAGAAGAGTATGTACAGATTGTGTTTGAGCGTTAAGTGCGCCAGAGGCGCGCTCACGGCAAAGTGTAAGGCCGTGAATTTTAGAACAAAAATTGACGGACGCGGTAAGATATTACCAGCCGCGTCTTAGTGTATTGAACCGGTTCTAAAAAGGACGGCTTGATTGATGAAGCTCGCTGTAACCCTTTTCCTGGCGTTGGAAGAACTCCGTTCGGAAAGTGGTCTTCTGTATTGCAACTGCTCTCCGAGCACGCCCTAGGCGGCGAGGTTTGGATTGCGATGGAGCGAGTCTCTGGCGTGCCTTGCGCTGCGACCGTCTCGGCTCTCGGCGCCGAGACTCGGCGCTGCACAGCGTTCTACAAACCGAGGAGAGAGAGGTCTCCGAATCCGAATGTCCCCAGGTATGAAAGTGTTCCGTAACGGCCGAGTCAACCGGACACAGAACTCTACTCTCTAAATTTCTTGGAGTGAAAACGCATTCGAAAAATTGAGTGACTGGTCGTGTAACTCGAGTTAGAGTGACTTTTCATTCATACGGAGTTAATTCTCTCTCTTTTTGTTGTAGAGTGAATTTTTCACTTTGCAAAGTAGAGTGATCATGTGTACTTTATTTTGTAGAGTGAATATTTTCACTCTATGCAGTGTGGAGTGAATATTTCATTCACATGAAGAGTGAATGATCACTGCGTCTCATTATCTCTTGTTTTCGTCTCATTGTTACACGTATTTGGTGCAAGACATCGTGGATATAAATAAGAATATCTATAAAGAATACACGTAGATAAACATATAAAAATGTCAACGTTTCTTCCAAAGGTAAATACTTATAAGAATTTATGTGTAGTTTATTTACTGATTTAATATATTATGTAAAGAATGGTGTTTAGGTTAAATTGTTTTTCTAGGTTAGGTTACAAAAAGAGTAAATCGAGATCTCACAGCATGTGATTCGCCGTGCTACGTAGCTTCGTCATAAATTCGGTTTGCATATCGATAAACAAGTAGTACAATGAGAAGTAACTTATATAATGACTTGTAGTTTATTAAATCGGCAAGTGCGTACCATGTGCTGCAAAATCTCGGTTATAGTTAAGTCTGTTGAAATAATATTAAATTTTTTTCTTTTGTTAAAAGACGTTAAACAGTACTGAAACCTTAAATAAATTTTTATTAAGCAGTGGAATTTCGGAAGACGCCGTCAATATTTTGAAAGGTAAGATTTGCAATAAAATTAAAATTATAGTTTGATAATGTTATAGCAGTAATATAATTGTGTATATTAATAAACATTACAATAAATTATATTCTGACTTTATGTGGACGAGCTACATATTTATTATAATTAAAATTATTAGTAAAATTATTTAATAAATATGTAGCTCGTCCACACAAAAAGTCGGAATATAATTGAGGACGCGGATCAAAAAGAAGTTTTTTCAAAAGTTGGTCGTATTTTTCATTTTAGTTTATTTGTTAATAGTAACAAAAGTGTATATGTCGTTCAATTAAAGTATCTGTTATTTTTATCACACTTTTTGTGTCACTTCAGGTTTTCTTTTAATTCCGTGTTTGTAAAATTATTTACTTTAATTTTTAGGTAAAACTTATAAAAAATATGACAAACTTTTGCAAGCTTCTAAATGAGGGAGATATTTTATCTGAGAAATAATAAATTAATTATTTTTACAGATTATCTGATGATAATGAAAAAAATAATAAATAACAAAAATAACGTCTTAATAATGTGTTTATAATATATATTACTTTGTCAATTATAGTTAATAAATATTATTTTGTCTATTTCTTATTTATATACATTGCTTAGAATTAAAACTTATTAAGAGTGAATTTGTTCACTCGTAACAATTAAGTGAAAAATTCGCTTGACGAAAGAATGAAGATTTCACTCTTTGATCGAGTGAATTATTAACGCCGGAACGAGTAATACATTACTCTAACGTAGAGTGATACTTTACTCTACATTAGAGTGAAACAATCATTTTTGTGAAAAGTAAATTTTTACTCTTTACGAGTGGCAGTATTTTCACTATCGCTTGGAATGAATATCCACTCGTTTGGAGTTAGATTTTACTCTAAGAAATTTAGAGAGTAAAGGAATTAATTTCCAAGCTAGAGTCTGTGGAGGCGACGACGATGCTGGAGAAACAGTGGGCCGCTTAGATGAAGTGTGCGGCCGAAGCTGGGACTCTGTTTTTCGTTTCCGTGCCTTTCTAGGCACTGTAAGAAAACGAAGAGGAAACTAGCCTCTGGTTACGCTCTTCTACTAGAGAGCTATTATTCAGCTCAAGGGTCCTAGAAAAGAGCTCGCCTTGAAGCGAGTGAGTGAAGCAACAGATCGAGTCGACGCTCTATTATAGTGAGTCGATCGATTCTCGATCGCAAGAAAGCCTTACACCGCCTGCGCTACCTGGCGGTGTAGCCGTAGGCTTAGATCTTGGCTGAGGGTCTGCGGCGCGTAGCGGCGCCGCAATGAACTATACCGCTTCGGTGCAGCGGTGTGGCGGTATGTCGCCACAATAGTCATAAATATTTTTTAAGTAAAAACATGTTTCTTTTATTTTCAATCAATTCTTTCCTTTACTCCTTAATGTATTTTGCTATTTACAAAAGATATGCATTCATAATGTGATTTTTCACGTTAATGTATAAAATTGGAACATATAAATAAATTAATAATATATTAAATATGCTTAAAGCTTATTTTCGCAATTAACTCATGTTAATATGTTTTAATAGGAAAAATGTTTTTCTACTAAAATTGTAGAAATGTTACTTGTTTTGTTTATATATTGCAATATATAATTTTTATCACTTTATTCTTATTTTATACATTAACGTGAAAAATCATATTCTGCAAATACATAATGTTAAAATATTTTATTAATATGATATATGTTTCATAAAAGACTGTAAATCTCAGAAAAAATATAGGGAACCTCAGAAGAAATACCTCCCTTCCAAAACCAAAAAACCCGGGTATAAAAGGAAGACACCCACCAGTAGCAGGGGTAACACCACTAGTAGTAGAGAGAGTCAGTGTTTTCCGAACAGTTCTACTCCGACTAAGACCCGAGCAACATCTCTGAATCCGACTCTTTCGAACATAAACTCTGTATCGAACTTAGAAATATTTACTAAACGAATTTTGTATTCATAGAAAAGTGTTTGTTAAACTAACATCTCGGCTCAACTATTTCTTGCGTCTTCAACCTACCTCAACGTCCATCCTAGTTGTTACTACGAATCAGCACTCAGAGTTAATAACTCCGATGCGGACCACCGCACGTTGTATTAATTTCTGTATCTCCACGAATCGTGGTGCGGCCCACCGCACGCTTTACGCCTGGAATTTTCGAATTAACACAATCATCCTTTTCATGCCTAAATCCAAAACGCGCCGTGGAGGAGTAAAATATCGTGCGCGCCAATTACATTTCAAGACATCCAAGTAGTAAGTCTAAATTTCATAGTCACTCCTCATCTCTCTCTCTCTCTCTCTCTCTCTCTCTCTCTCTCCCGACTGAGAAATCAAACCAAATTAGGAAATACGTCAATGTAACGTCAACTCATGTTACAACCTAATTCTAGTGTGTAAATCCTTAATAGTTGTAGGACCTCCGTCATAGACCTTCCTCTTCCCCTTGAAAATCGCACGA
Source organism: Linepithema humile (assembly GCF_040581485.1). Taxonomy (NCBI): domain Eukaryota; kingdom Metazoa; phylum Arthropoda; class Insecta; order Hymenoptera; family Formicidae; genus Linepithema; species Linepithema humile. Next base: position 11,896,457 of record NC_090134.1, on the reverse strand, counting down.
GGTTCCGCCCTTGGTAAAATGAATTAAGTCTCTTGACCAGAAAAAATCTTGATAAAAGAAACAACATTAATTTTGCGACTTGCAATAATCTGTTTCAATATATGCTTCTTTTAAATACTTACAATTAGCCTTATTTTACGTGATTAATTTGGTATTTAAAATACGTATCAAAATCGAAAATATATTTCTATTACAGTAGAAAAAAAACATTCTTGTCTTACAGCAGAGAGAAATGGCAAAATATAATATTGTCTAAAGTACAGTCCAATAAAAACTGTTAAAATTGAACATTTTATAAAACCACTGTGATTCATGAAAAATCAAAACTATTATTTTTGTGTTTTAAACTGCACTACACATTCAAAAATCACAGAATAACTTTATTTCTGCAAAGTTGTGTATAATGTCAGTGGAAAAGTGATTTATTTGTTATTACATATACATGATATTTAACCTCTCTGGTGTAAGACTATAATGTTTTTTTTCTACTGAATTAGAAATTAATTTTATATTTAATGTGTATTTTAGATACCAAAGTAAACGCATAAAATAAGGCTAATTGTAAGTATTGTAAGTTTTCTTAACGTATGCACAGTCAGGAAGTAGAATAACCGAATCGCTGAAGGCGTTAATTGACGGGATCAAGAACGAACTCAATAACAAGAATATGTTTAAATCAGTAACGTCGTTTTCTAATAAGATCTCCACCGGAGAATATACGTTTATTTCATTAAGTAAGTTTTTATTCGCGGAATACGTGATTATTCGACGTGTACATATATACCCAGTCAGCAAAGTCTATTCGAACAGATATTGCCAAACGTCTGCTACAAATTTTTGTCAGCAGAAAGACTGCAGATTGTATACAAAATCTGTTACATCAGATGATGATAGCAGAATGTCAGCAGAAATGTTACAAAACCTGCTAACATAATTTGACAGCAGATCAGTAGCAAAAACCGAGTAGGATTTGCTCGGAATTATTACAGCAGATTGGCGGCAGAAACCGAGCAGGATCTGTATAATGCAGTTTGATGTCAAATTGGCGGCAGAAATCGAGCAAAATCTGCGCAGTGCAATTTCATGGTATTTGCCGCTATGCGGCGTGTTTCTTCATATATAAACTCGTACTCAAAATTCATCTACAGTGCATATAAAGTGTGGCCAGTGGCTTAATAAAGCTTATCAGTTTAATACAATAATCTGATACAATCCCCATAAGAGATTCAGAATATTAAACTGATTTTTGAAATTGAAAATGCGCTGCGACTTGACCCGATATTGCAGTGATTTCGGGATTTTGCCTAATAAATTTATTAAAACATAAGTATTTTTTTTTGTTTCAATGAAACAAATATATATTACATACTTTGCATACCTCATTTACTACTTTTAATAAGCAAAACGAGAAATGTAAAATTGTAATGAAGTATTTAAATGCCGCTATTCCATTTAAATTGAGACGGCAGGTTCTGCTCGATTTCTGCCGATAATCTGACACCAAATTACACTGCGCAGATCCTGCTCGTTTTCTGCCGCCAATCTGCTGTCAACCTATGTCGACAGATTCTGCCGACAGAACACGAGCTTAATGCGGACACAGATGGGACCGTATTTGCTGCCAAGTTCTGAACGAATCTGTTCGCAAACTGCCAGAGATTGCTAACATTTTGTTGACTAGGTAATTATTGTCCACTTAGCTTATGCTACCCGATAACTCTCTCAAGTCCCTTCGTAAAGCCTTTGTTCTGCTTCAGGCCTCAATATTCGTTTTTCTATTAATTCGGCACACCAAGTCTTTCGGTCCGTCAATCGGTGATCTCGCCTGGCTCCTTTTCCTTTCCTTCTCACAATACTTCCACATTCATCTCTTTATTATATTCAATTTACTACTTTAACTTACGACCACGAAAAAGCCTCGCGTACTTCGCTACCTCTCTTTTATCTTCTTTTCCCTTGAACCTTCTCGAAGATTTTTCTATCCTGAACCAATCAAAAATCGCCAGGCACTGTCCGATGGCCAGTGCCCCCTTTTATACTTAATTTCGCTACGTCATAATCGGCTAATCTACCATCTTTACCGACTATCAACAATTCGTCTCCTAATTTTTTTACAGTATTTAAAAGAAGTATATATTGAAACAGATTATTGTAAGTCACAAAATTAATGTTGTTTTTTTTATCAAGATTTTTTTACAAATGATATATACAAGAAACTAAAAATACCTTTATATTTTATGCTTTATAAATAAGTTATATGACATATGTCATACGTCATATAACTAATATATAAGTTATATGACATACATTTATTATAAAAATATATACAATATACAAAATGATATTAACTTTTTACATAGATACTTTGATGTGAATATGTATAATATGCAGGTCTATATAGTTGCCCCCCCCCTCTAACGCAAATCGTAAAAACATTTATATATTCGGATTGTACATTGTTTGTACATGAATGTACTATGATTTTTATCGTTTGTACATTTTTCGTTAATTTAAAAAAAAAATTACAAAGTTTTCGTAACTGTGCCAATGATAGTTAGCCCCCCCCCTATGTCGCAATTACGTCACGTAAACTATAACTTATGAATTTATCGTGCTTAATCGTTTGTACATTATTAATAATCGGTTAAATTTATAATTCCAACATTTGTTTTTGTTTAAAACGCAAGATAAATAATTTTTATTTGAATATGGCGGGTACGGAGTACGGAGCGGGTGCGCATGCGTGTGCGTGCGTATGCGCGCCTGTGCGTGCATATGCGTGTATGTGCGTGCGTGTGTGTGCTGCATGTATCGTGTAGGTGTGTATGCGAGTGAGTGGTGGGTGTGTACGTGCGTGTGTATACACAACAACACAGCATATACCCACACATACGCACACACGAGTGCATGAAGTTGGCCCCCCTTTTTTTGAAAATGACAATTCTGACACTTGTTCCAGGTTGTTCTAACTTTGTTCCAAAGCGATATTATTATATTCCAAACGATTCACCAATAAAACGAAAAAAACAATTTTTTGAAGTGGCCCCCCTTTTTTCAAAAATCAAACTATTTTTGATCGCTATAGATTGTTCTAATTGTTCCAAACATTGTTCCAAAATGACAATTCCGTAAGTTCAACGAGAAGCTCGGAAAACAAAAAAAGTTTTTTCACAAACAGATTCCCGGACCAAGAGTAAACGTACTCTTCCCTTCTTGTTCCAATTATGAACTTTTTGTTCTGAGTTGTTCTAGGCCTACGAAACGTAGTTCTGCAATATATATCTCGTATCGACATCGGTTCTCTCAAAATTCGGAAAAATCGACTTTTTAACAATTACCGTCAAGAGTAAACGTACCCTTCTCTTCTTGTTCCAATCATAAACTTTTTGTTCTGAGTTGTTCTAGGCCTACGAAACGTAGTTCTGCAATATATATCTCGTATCGACATCGGTTCTCTCAAAATTCGGAAAAATCGACTTTTTAACAATTACCGTCAAGAGTAAACGTACCCTTCCATTCTTGTTCCAATCATGAACGTTTTGTTCTGAATTGTTCTAGGCCTACGAAACGTAGTTCTGCAATATAAATTTCGTATCGTCATTGGTTCTTTCAAAATTTCGAAAAATCGACTTTTTAACAGTTTTAATAGTTTAAACAGTATAGTATGAATCTCGCAACACAATCGGTTCTCCAAAATTCAAAAAATTCAATTTCTTTATTTTATAATATGCAAATAGTTTAGTAGGATAAGTCAACCTCTATACAATAAGCCTCCTGCATCTGCGTTTTTATCTGCCGCAATCTCAGTTATCGGCAATTTGCAAAATGTTAAATAATTATTAAGGAAGAAAAGGATAGAACTTGAAATGTATACATTTTAATTTGCAAATTTTCATCACGTAAAAAGTACAATAATATATTGTGAGAGAGAAAGAGAGGGAGGGAGAGAGAGAGAGAGAGAGAGAGAGAGAGAGAGAGAGGAGAGGGAAAAAAAGGGAAATATAAAGTATGGTCATGCAGATAATAACCTAATGTAATGTATAATCGGGAGTATTCGCGTGCTATGATAGTATTTTAAAATAAAACATATTTTAACACTATTATGATAATATATTTATTGATAATATTCTATAAAACACATTTCTTTGGTTTAATTATTACAAAAATAGGTAGGGATACTTTTGGTCATTTCTTTGGCGTAATTATTACAAAAATATTTTATGTTTCTATGTAAATACACATATTTACATCGCGTTTTACTTTAACGCATACTTTCTTTGTCTTACGTAACATGTCATCGTATTCAATCCAGTTGGTACCATTACGTACATATGCAGTGTAATGACCAACTGACGTTTTGGAATGTTGTCCGTGGTACACAACACATCCAACATGAGTGTAATTTTGCTCATTTAATTGAATAGATAATGGAATATCTTCCAAAGCGGTTATAATCGAAGATTCGATAAATAGTTGTGCACCGTATGAACGTTCATAGAACGTTCCTTATCACATTTGCTACATCTAAGTTTTAAAACTTTTCCCTCTTTTATTGCATCAATAATTTTTGCGTAACCGTGTTTGTTTAATATCTCCTCATTTACTGGTAAAATACATTTCTTAACAATTTTTATGTTTCCACATATTTCACATGTACATCTTTCGATATAGCTATAATTTTCTTGAAATATATATTCGCATAAATTGACAATGTTTGATAAAGCATCTATTGTTACAATGTCAGGAGTTGCCGTATCTTGTAAAAAGTATGTAACATTTTTCAAAAGTTCAGCTCGCATTTTATAAATCTTTTTAGTCGGACCTATTTCTACAAAAGATTTTATAAATTTAAAAGCGTCTGTTGTTGCTGTATCTATAGTTCTTTTAAATTTATCATATACGCATGCCGCGGCGAGAATTTGCACAATGCTATCAAAGCCGCACGTATTTTTGACGATTATATTATTGGATCTTATTTTTAAAACAGAAGAAGTATTGGCAACACACTTACATTAGAATAACGTGGTTTTTATTAATATATCAAATGTGTCGCAAATAAAACATACAATTAAATGCGTTTTGTTTCTTTATTGTTCTTATTTTATCAGTTTTTTCCGCTATTAACTCAGAAGGTTTCTCATTTGTCAAATTTACTGATAGTTTTGTATCTACCGCGTTCATGCGAGTTGTAAGCTAACGAAAAATAAATAAATATAAGAAGCACAGTGGAGGATCGCGCAAGAACTTCGCTAGTGTTTTGTTCTTGAAAACACAGCAGTGGCAGTGTCTCTGTGGTTACTGTAGAGTGTAGAGCATACAGAAATAGTTATATACAGAAATTCAGTGAAAGCAGTGTTTTGAAACCTGTTCGCGCGTACGTATAGCTATTCTGATGTATATTATTGTTATTTTTTATTATATTAATGACATTATTTTTATTCTCGCGTGTCATGTTATAGTAGAATGGCCAGATACGTCGAACGTTTGTTGGACGTTATTCTATCACCAGATTATAAAGATTTGTTGGACGAGTATGGCGAACCAGTTATACCGAGTAACAAAATATACACAAAGATAAGTACAGCGTTAAAAAATGATATTACACCAAAATATATTTATATGATGATAAAATACGGATATGGAATTAAAGATAAAATACGAAAATTTCACAATATTAATATATCAGATTCCACACTTTTAGAAAGTAGTACATCTTCTCTCGATACTTCTACACGAGATAAAACTCTTGAATTTAATGTCACATTTTCATATAAAGATTGGATTGGCATGTCTCCTGAAGATGTATTATATTTTGATAAGAAACAGGGTTCTCACAATTATTGCATGTTACGGCGTAAAATTTGGACAGATAAGATATATGCAACTATTCATAAAGCAATAAAGCTGCCGTGCGCGTTGGTTTTTAAAAATTCTAAAATTTCAGAAACTGGCATGTATCTTACCGTTAAGGGGTCATGTAAAGAATGCAATTGTATCTTTTTAGGTCATGTTGTTAACAAACCTCCACCTAAATCCGATGTTATCATGGAATGTAAGATTAGTAATTTTGATGAATCCGTAAGACATGAAAGAAAACGTCAGCTCAAGGGACAGAGGAGGATAGATGTATCAAAAATACTGGCAAAAAATCATGAATTACCTTGTCAGTGGCGCAGAACGGAAGCAGACAAACTTATGGACTTAGGCGATTCAGAACCTCCACATTTACCTAATAACAACGTATTGCGAAAAGCGAAACAAGAGAGGCAAGATATTAATTTAGGCGCAAATCACGAAACAGATCCGATAAAGAATATTTTTAACATGAAGTATGAATTACATGCCGGTACAATACATTCTATCTCATTAGACCCGTTTTTCGTTCATTATTGGACTTTAGAACAATTAGCAATCTAAATGCAATATCCAAAATATATTTCAATAGATGCGACTGGATCCTTGGTAAAAAAACTAAAATTGCCAAATGGAGAACTGTCAAATCATATATTCTTGTATCAAATAGTATGCGAAACTCCAACTGCAAAGATGCCAATATTTCAAATGTTAAGCGCTGCGCAACACACGAATGCGATTCTTTATTGGTTATTTGAAATACGCCGAATTGGTAGTTTGCACAAAACAAATTTTCCATGTCCACAACAAATAGTTTGTGACTTTGATAGGGCATTAATGGGTGCTATTGTAAGAGCATTTGGTAATTGTAATGATTTAAAAGAATATTTATCAAGATGTTTCTTATTAATTACAAATAACAACGAGAAAATGACTACATGTTTTTTGCGTTTAGATATTTCCCATTATGTCAGTTTTATAACTAGATGGAAAATTTTTACATCTGTCCATCCTAAAGTTAAAACATTTTATATAATGATAATGTGTTTGTTAACAAAAACAACAGATTTCATTGATCTACAACAAATCATGCGAGCAGCGATTATTCTCTGTTCTAGTGAAACTGTTGGAAAAGATGAAAATCAGCAAGATACTTTATCCGAGAAATCTCGATTTTTGTTATGTAATACAATCAAAGGAGTTCCTGATATAAATGAAATTGTCGATTAGGGTAATGAGATTGGTCGCGATGTAGACGAATCGGATTTGTTGTTAACAGATAATCAAAGAGATACACATCAAAATAGCGAGGAACTTAATTCTACTGATAATAATCTAATTATTGCTTGGGTTAATACATTCTTTGATAGTTGTGTTAATAACTTACGTAATGCTATTGAGGGTGTAGACATAAATCTATATTACTGTCCAGCAATTGTGCAAAAAATTAAATATTTGTTACCATATTTTCCATTGTACTCCGGAGTAATGATATCAAAATTTGGATTTGGTAAAATAAATGCAAGTTCATCTGCAGTTGAGTCAGAATTTAATGATATTAAACACAGATTATTAAAATATAGTTCGCAATCAATGCGAATAGATAAATTTTTAACGATACATATTCAATCTTTTTCTGGTAAAGCAAAGTTAGCTATGTCAGAAATTAACAGACCAGTATCTTCATCTGCATCAAGTATTAATACGCATCACAAGACATCAGATGTGGTTACATTACCAAAATTAGATATAAAATTAGTAAATTCTGACAAATCAGATGAAGAACCTTGCGAGTTAGCAGCAGAACAAAACTGGCAAAATAAAAACAATAAAAAAATTAAACGTACTTATTTAGATATATGTCCTGGTTGGGATACGTTCAATATTAATAAAAAACATGTAACACTAGGTATGCTACAAAATGGCAATATTTCTTCTGTTTTAAAAATAGGATCTAGTAATATAATTGTCAAAAATACGTGCGGCTTTGATAGCATTGTGCAAATTCTCGCCGCGGCATGCGTATATGATAAATTTAAAAGAACTATAGATACAGCAACAACAGACGCTTTTAAATTTATAAAATCTTTTGTAGAAATAGGTCCGACTAAAAAGATTTATAAAATGCGAGCTGAACTTTTGAAAAATGTTACATACTTTTTACAAGATACGGCAACTCCTGACATTGTAACAATAGATGCTTTATCAAACATTGTCAATTTATGCGAATATATATTTCAAGAAAATTATAGCTATATCGAAAGATGTACATGTGAAATATGTGGAAACATAAAAATTGTTAAGAAATGTATTTTACCAGTAAATGAGGAGATATTAAACAAACACGGTTACGCAAAAATTATTGATGCAATAAAAGAGGGAAAAGTTTTAAAACTTAGATGTAGCAAATGTGATAAGGAACGTTCTATGAACGTTCATACGGTGCACAACTATTTATCGAATCTTCGATTATAACCGCTTTGGAAGATATTCCATTATCTATTCAATTAAATGAGCAAAATTACACTCATGTTGGATGTGTTGTGTACCACGGACAACATTCCAAAACGTCAGTTGGTCATTACACTGCATATGTACGTAATGGTACCAACTGGATTGAATACGATGACATGTTACGTAAGACAAAGAAAGTATGCGTTAAAGTAAAACGCGATGTAAATATGTGTATTTACATAGAAACATAAAATATTTTTGTAATAATTACGCCAAAGAAATGACCAAAAGTATCCCTACCTATTTTTGTAATAATTAAACCAAAGAAATGTGTTTTATAGAATATTATCAATAAATATATTATCATAATAGTGTTAAAATATGTTTTATTTTAAAATACTATCATAGCACGCGAATACTCCCGATTATACATTACATTAGGTTATTATCTGCATGACCATACTTTATATTTCCCTTTTTTTCCCTCTCCTCTCTCTCTCTCTCTCTCTCTCTCTCTCTCTCTCTCTCTCTCTCCCTCCCTCTCTTTCTCTCTCACAATATATTATTGTACTTTTTACGTGATGAAAATTTGCAAATTAAAATGTATACATTTCAAGTTCTATCCTTTTCTTCCTTAATAATTATTTAACATTTTGCAAATTGCCGATAACTGAGATTGCGGCAGATAAAAACGCAGATGCAGGAGGCTTATTGTATAGAGGTTGACTTATCCTACTAAACTATTTGCATATTATAAAATAAAGAAATTGAATTTTTTGAATTTTGGAGAACCGATTATGTTGCGAGATTCATACTATACTGTTTAAACTATTAAAACTGTTAAAAAGTCGATTTTTCGAAATTTTGAAAGAACCAATGACGATACGAAATTTATATTGCAGAACTACGTTTCGTAGGCCTAGAACAATTCAGAACAAAACGTTCATGATTGGAACAAGAATGGAAGGGTACGTTTACTCTTGACGGTAATTGTTAAAAAGTCGATTTTTCCAAATTTTGAGAGAACCGATGTCGATACGAGATATATATTGCAGAACTACGTTTCGTAGGCCTAGAACAACTCAGAACAAAAAGTTTATGATTGGAACAAGAAGGGAAGGGTACGTTTACTCTTGACGGTAATTGTTAAAAAGTCGATTTTTCCGAATTTTGGGAGAACCGATGTCGATACGAAATATATATTGCAGAACTACGTTTCGTAGGCCTAGAACAACTCAGAACAAAAAGTTTATAATTGGAACAAGAAGAGAAGGGTACGTTTACTCTTGACGGTAATTGTTAAAAAGTCGATTTTTCCGAATTTTGAGAGAACCGATGTCGATACGAGATATATATTGCAGAACTACGTTTCGTAGGCCTAGAACAACTCAGAACAAAAAGTTTATGATTGGAACAAGAAGGGAAGAGTACGTTTACTCTTGACGGTAATTGTTAAAAAGTCGATTTTTTCGAATTTTGAGAGAACCAATGTCGATACGAGATATATATTGCAGAACTACGTTTCGTAGGCTTAGAACAACTCAGAACAAAAAGTTCATGATTGGAACAAGAAGGGAAGAGTACGTTTACTCTTGGTTCGGGAATCCGTTTGTGAAAAAACTTTTTTTTTGTTTTCCGAGCTTCTCGTTGAACTTACGGAAATGTCGTTTTGGAACAATATTTGGAACAATTAGAACAATCTATAGTGATCAAAAAAAGTTTGATTTTTGAAAAAAGGGGGGCCACCTCAAAAAATGTTTTTTTTGTTTTCCGAGCTTCTCGTTGAACTTACGGAATTGTCATTTTGGAACAATGTTTGGAACAATTAGAACAATCTATAGCGATCAAAAATAGTTTGATTTTTGAAAAAAAGGGGGCCACTTCAAAAAATTGTTTTTTTCGTTTTATTGGTGAACCGTTTGGAATATAATAATATCGCTTTGGAACAATATGGAACAAAATTAGAACAACCTGGAACAAGTGTCAGAATTGTCATTTTCAAAAAAAGGGGGGCCAACTTCATGCACTCCGCACACACCCACTCACACACACAGCATCACATTAGACGGCATTATATCACGGCTATGTCATCACAGCATAGCAAAAGTTAAAAGTTAAAGACTTTTAAAATATTTCTAGACGAAAAACTATTAATTTTTAAGCTTTGTTCCCATTGAGACTTTCGATCAACATCAATAAATGATACTGCAATTTCGGCGAATTTAACCAATGACCACTTTTCATAATGTTTGTGCGGAGTCCTTTAATAGAAATCTTTTAATTATGATTAAAAATTATTTGAATCAATTTTGAAAAGATAGATTTCCTCACAATGTTTTTAGTTCGTGCTTTACGAAACAAATAATTATCGCTAGCCAATCAAAATCTTTGTCGTTGCGACAAATGTAGACATCTCTCGGCAATGCTGCTCTATGTTTTTTTCACAATGTTTTGTTCATCTCCACTCTTTTAAGGTTCACAGTAGTCATATATGTAGTCATCTATGGCTTAGTTTACACCGATTGTTTAGTACGCGTACCAAATACTAAATCTGCTTCTCCGATAGGTATAAATCGTTTAGTGTAAAATCTACACCAATCAAAGAAGCTGATTTAGTACTTGGTACACGTATTAAACAATCGGTAAATATTCGCACATGATCCCCTTTTAATAAAATTAAAAATAAATTACATTGTCTTGTTGGCATTTGATTCTATTGATGTAAAATATTGTGATTTATCCATAACCGCTGTGGATAATATTTTTATTATAGAATCGAATGGACAAGTATTTCGGATAAAGTTCCGAATAGGTAAAACGCCCGATTTTTTTGAAACTGCACTATTTTATGTATTTTGGCGCGCTGATTACGAATATGATAATGAAAATCGCCGACAAGGTCATTTTCAAGGTCAAAACTCCAAAAAAAGTGAAAAAATATCACTTTTTTGAGATTATTTCGAGAAATATTAATGTAACAAAAAAATGTCTCAAATAAAAGTTGTAGTTCTTGTAAAAAAACATTATTTATGTTCTATGCATTTTTTGTGTAAAACTGATAATTTTCGAGAAAATTGACGTTAAAGATTAAAAACTTTGGTAAACAGGTAGGCCTTAGCTTGCATGCGCATGCCGTTCAAGAATGTAGCGGTGTGTGTGCGTATACAATTTATGTATATTTATTAAATCTTTGCCTTGCTAAAAATCTAATGAATCTACAATATACTAAAAATTTTAAATACAGGAAAGATTAGTAAGACCCCAACGCAAGGTGTGTGCGCGCAGAAAGTTTATATGAATTAAATCTTCGCCTTACTAAAGATATGATGAGTCTACAATATACTAAAAATATTTGATACTGAAAAAATTAGCAAGACCTCTACGCAAGATAGAGAGCATATTGTGTTTGAAAGTTATTTTCAACTTCTATAATAGACACTAGCTATGTAATAGGCGAGGGGAGAGGCTCCGCCCCTCCCCCCCTCTCCCCGTCTACACCCATTTCCCCCTCGGGGGGCTCCGCCCCCCGAACCCCCCGTGTTTCATCCTACTTACCAAAGTTTTTAATCTTTAACGTCAATTTTCTCGAAAACTATCAGTTTTACACAAAAAATGCATAGGACATAAATGATGTATTTTTACAAAAACTACACAACTTTTATTTGAAACTTTTTTTTGTTACATCAATATTTCTCGAAATAATCTCAAAAAAGTGATATTTTTTCACTTTTTCTGACCTTGTTTTGACCTTGAAAATGACCTAGTCGGCGATTTTCATTATCATATTCGTAATCAGCGCGCCAAACTACATAAAATAGTGGAGTTTCAAAACAATCAGGCGTTTCACTTATTCGGAACTGCACCCATTTTTTAATATCTTTAATACGGTTGTTACGATGACGAATATCTAGTTCAGATTTGTAATAATAACTACATCTTTTCTTTACATTTCCTTTCTCTTCACTTAATTTTTGATCACTGATTTGATTATTAATATTATTATCGACAATTTCTTCAATGTTAGGAGATTTTAAGAAATTTCGACAGTTTTTCTGATTTTCTATACTCGATAATATTGATGCTGATCGAAAGTCTCAATGGGAACAAAGCTTAAAAATTAATAGTTTTTCGTCTAGAGATATTTTAAAAGTCTTTAACTTTTAACTTTTGCTATGCTGTGATGACATAGGCGTGATATAATGCCGTCTAATGTGATGCTGTGTGTGTGAGTGGGTGTGTGCGTATTTGCGGGTATATGCTGTGTTGTTGTGTATACACACGCACGTACATACCCACCACTCACTCGCATACACACCTACACGATACATGCAGCACACACACGCACGCACATACACGCATATGCACGCACAGGCGCGCATACGCATGCGCACCCGCTCCGTACTCCGTACCCGCCATATTCAAATAAAAATTATTTATCTTGCGTTTTAAACAAAAACAAATGTTGGAATTATAAATTTAACCGATTATTAATAATGTACAAACGACGTACAAACGATTAAGCACGATAAATTCATAAGTTATAGTTTACGTGACGTAATTGCGACATAGGGGGGGCTAACTATCATTGGCACAGTTACGAAAACTTTGTAATTTTTTTTTTAAATTAATGAAAAATGTACAAACGATAAAAATCATAGTACATTCATGTACAAACAATGTACTATCCGAATATATAAATGTTTTTACGATTTGCGTTAGGGGGGGGGGGGCCAACTATATAGACCTATAATATGCATGTGAATATGTATAACATAATATACATAATATATACACATGAAGCACATGAATAAAAGTATTTTACAGAAATTAGAATATAAGTGTATGTAACTAAATAATGTAAATGTTTGCAAAAATGTTGCAAAATTTATTTATAATACATACACTTTTTTATCCTCTAGAGTGCCTTCAACCCATTTTTTCAGCCGGGTTTCGTAGCACATAACACAAACACACACACTCACACACAACTAACACACACATAACTAACCTAAAAGATTCTGTATATGACAGATAGCACTGAGAACTGTATAGCACCTCTACCCCAAAATCCCGGAACTAATCTATAGCTCTTTTTTACCTTATTCTTTCTATATTGCACATATGCTTTGCATAAATCTGGAAAAGAGTGGCATTTTGAAAATAAGTCTCTAAGTTCCATTTTTCTGGTTTTCCATTATTGTTTCATACGCTCTTCTTCGGCACCTGATCTTGTTCTGCAGATTGAAGCAGTATAATTTTGATATAAAAGATATGATATTCTTTAAGGTGACATTGTCGATAAATTTAAAATTTTTTTTTTATTTTTTGGTTTAAATTTGATCAACGACCGAAAGATTAGCATATATACTTTATTTACACCAAAGGATTTGTAATTCTATTAAAGCATGTAACGGTGCAGCCCGCAAGCTGCATCGTTACGGCTACGAACCGTCCATCGTCCGTAGCCCATCAAGGGCGCATCGAGCGCCGATAAGACTTTTTAATAAACAACGGCGATCAATCGCCGAACGGACCCCCACATCCAACCGTTCCGAAATTCCGTTTAGTGGGGGCCCGCCGCCAAAACCGCCAATGCTTGCCGATCCGAAGTCAGTCGGCCGCCAGCCGTCGGGTATAAAAGAGGCCCGGCTGTACGTCTATTTCACCAGATCCTGTTCGCTGCTAGACAGCGAACATCCCTTTACGAGCGTTCTCGTGTACTGCCGAGCGTTCTCGGTAATCTTTCCTTTGATACAAGCGTTCTCGTATTTCCGCCGAGCGTACTCGGTTCCTCCAGGCACCGATCTTCGTGCACGGGCATTCCCGTGTACCCAGCCGGATCGCCGCTCTGAATCCGTCTTCGTACGAGCGTTCTCGTACTCCCGCCGAGCGTACTCGGCTCCTCCAGGCACCGATCTTCGTGCACGGGCATTCCCGTGTACCCAGCCGGATCGCCGCTCTGAATCCGCCTTCGTACGAGCGTTCTCGTACTCCCGCCGAGCGTACTCGGCTTTAAGTCTCTGATACGAGCATTCTCGTATACCCGCCGAGCGTACTCGGTTCCTCACCTCTCAGACACGAGCGTTCTCGTGTACCCGCCGAGCATACTCGGCTTCCCGATCCAAATATCGCGTTTCCGTGCACCGGGATTTGAAGTTAAAATCCATCCGGCAAGCAAAACCGGGTCGACCAATCCGCGCCACCGAGCAACCCGTATCGATCAACTATCGAACGGACTCGCGACACTTCTACGAACGCACCCACCGACAAGCGCTCCGTCGTGCTCATAGACATAGGAATAAGGAGACAGAGCATAAAATCTTACTTTAGGCGAGGGGAGTGAAGCCAGTTCCGCGGTGCGGGGAATAGCAGTCACGTGATATTTTGGTGCCACATTGGCATTAGTTGTAGCATAAATGTGGCACCGAAGTACCATGTGACCGTAGTCCCCGCTCCCCGAAAGCGGCTTCACCCCCCGCGGCTTACATTCCGTCTCCTTATTCCTATGTCTATGGTCGTGCCAACCGCTACGACTCGATCGTACGCGCTTGCGCTAATTGTTCCGCCGATCGCACCAAGCCATTTCACGTCACACGTATACGAATCGTACCTCGCCGTTATATATTCAAGCAGTTATACGCATCACACATCGCCGTAATCTATTCAAGCAGTTATACAAATCATACATCGCATGTACACACAGTCATCAAGCTTATTATTTCAATAAACACATTAATTTATTATCATCTATCTCCAACGTGAGTTCTTCTTGGCGTACCCCCAACCGAACGATCCCGGATTTCGGCGAGCTATACCGCGCCCGAAAAAACTCATACGGTTTCAAGCAATAAAAAACGCTTTTTTTTTTTAATTGAAGTTTGGTTGGTAACAATATGACTTCAGCATCCTCTTAAAAAATGTTTTTATTTATATGTGCTAACTCTATATTTTATCCTTTGGAAGGGTCTTATGATTATTGCGAGTGCTACTGTATGTTAGTCGTTATTCGGCATTAGTCTTCGTCCGTCGAATTGGAGTTTGAAAATTTAGTAGTAATGTTACGGACCGGCGAACAAATAGTGGTTCGAAGGCCTTTTTCAACGAGTTACTGGAGGAAGTAGTTCCAGTGATCGTTAGGAACTTGGAGGAGCGTTCAGCTATTCGCCGGGCAAGGGCGATTCTTTGCTGTGAGTTGATAGCGGGATTGTGCCGTGCGGTTTTACGGCAGTTCAGGCGTTTTAGCCGCCGTCGTCGTCGTTGCCGTGTGAGAAGTCTGGAGTGACGGCGTGCTATGTTAATTATTACGGAAGCTACTTGTGTCCTTAATAGGATCACATGGCTAACGAAGAAGGATAGTGAGAACGAGGAGTATCCCAATTCTCCATAACAAGGTAAGTGTGAGTTAATTTTCAATAAAATGTTTAATGCGGTTTGCATGTACTAGCATTATCTTTCGCCCCTTTTTAATAATGTAATTAACATTTGATTTCTTTTCGATTATTACGTAAGGTCCCGTCCATAGCGCGTCGAGTTTTTTCGAGCGTCCTCGTCTTAGTGTTTCGTCGTATAATAATATTTTATCTCCTGCTTTGAATGTGCTTACGTGGGTCTTTTTATCGTAGTATTTTTTAGCTTTAATCTTTTTCTCTTTTAAGTTTTTTTTTGCTACTTCATCCTATTATATATAACCCTATCAATGGGGTCTCCATTATCTCCCATCATAGCACAATTTCAACAGAAGAATTTGGAAAACATAATAACAATTTTATTAAACAATAGTTATCCTTTAGATCTCATTTTCTCAACTATTAATAATAGAATAAAATTTCATATACACAAGAATTTTAACAAAAAGGACAACAATAATAACGCAAATACTAATAATAATAACAAAAGAAAGATTTTTACGATTCCATATGTGAAAAATTTATCAGAAAAATTTGTTCAAATTTCAAAAAAGAACGATTGCATGTTGACTTTTTCTTGTAACAATAAATTGAACAAATTCATAAAAACCGGAAAAGACTCTTTGGATAGAATGAACCAGTGTGAAATTGTCTATAAGATCTCATGTCAAGACTGTGACGCTACGTACGTAGGACAGACAAAAAGACAATTACGGACTAGAATAAAAGAACACAGAACAGATATCAATAAAAAATCAGGCTCTCCCTCAGTAATTTCTTGCCACAGGATGGAATTTAATCACGACTTCAAATGGGACGAAATCGACATATTAGACAGAGAACCTTGTTATAGTAAAAAACTAACTTCCGAAATGCTACATATAAAAAGACAGAATACAGGACTTAATAAACAGGAGGACACCGAATTATTACCGGATACATATCTACCAATACTTAGAAAATTCCCCACCTTATAATTTCTCTCCTATAACCTATCCCCTCTTTCCTTTCTGTCTTACATCTTTGCCAGTCGAGTCCCACTCACTCCTGTGGACACATGTCACATTTCTATTTTACATAATTTTGACGAACCGTTCAAGGTATAGATATTTTTCAAAAAATTAATTTATTATTTTTTTAAATGTTTTTTTTGTTGTTTACTTGTATTTTGATTTGTCTTTTAACTAATTAATTTTTTTGTGTTTTGTTTTTCTAATTTGCAAATTAGACGATCCGTGGCTTCACACATATATATTTAAACTAACTACAAATAATGTACGACACGTATTATCAGAGGTACTTATACACATAATTTTTCAATAATTTTGTTTGAGCTTTTAGAATGCTCCTAATTTGTATGTTTTTGCGTTTTACATTAACAGGATACGTTTCCTAAATCAAAAACTACGCTTTTTCAACGCTTCTCTACTCATGTAATAATTTGTTTGTAAAAATTAACACTGAAGATGGCCACATCCCTTGACCGAAACGTCTGTTTTTAATTAATAAATGTGAATTTTTGAGCAACTCAACCCAGCTCTTGCTCTATTGCTGTATATTAACACAATTCTTATTTTATTTTAAATTTCCTAATTGATCGAGTATATCCGCTATATTAGGTAATAGAAATAAATCTCCGATTGTTAAATCATTTAGTTTTCGGAAATCTACGACTACACGTAACTGTTTTTCCTGAAGCGTCTGTCCTTTTCGCCACGACTAGCAATGGAGCGTTCCATTGACTATTGCTCTGCTGACTAATTTTATTTTTCAACATTTCTTGCACTTGACGATTCACCTCTGCCTTATGTTTCTCGGGCAGACGATAAGGTCGTGTGTTGAACGCGTCGCAATCTCATGTTTCGCGGCCGCGGTGGCCGTCAGTGGTTCTCCTTCTAGATGAAATATATCATTGAAATTTTCGCAGATTTTAAGCAAAGCTTTTCGCTCTTCGTCATTTAAGAGATTGAGACGAAACGCCTTTTGAATCCGTTACATGCGTGACAAGGGAATTTTTTTCGGCATATTCGTTTGCGCTATTTATACTTCAGCATTTTCTTCTGTCTTTATTTCTTCAATCTCTACTACTGGAGCTTGTATTTCTATTTTAGTCTCGGTGGTATTTATTATGCTAATCGGGCAATTATTACTTTTTGGCTCAACTAGATAATTTCCGATAAATATTCTCGGTCTAGTTTCCATTGCATGTATTATTCCTGCTGTATTTTCTTTTGTTATGGCTGTTATTATAGTTTCGCTTCTAGCTTCTAAAGTAAATTTTTTACATGGAAAAAGCGTAAATAAATTTTTATCAAGTAGCTTTTTAGTAGCATAGTCCCATGATGCTTGGTATTTTTGCAAAAAGTCGGCTCCGAGGATTCCGTCATATTCAATGGGAATCATCCTTTATCACGTGTGTTTTGTGTTTAACATCTTTCATTTTTAACGGAATAGTTGCTCGTATTACGCCTATAGTATCTGCTTTATTCCCTGTTGCGCCAATGATTGTTATCTTCTCATCATATATTATGGTTTCATCTTTCAATTTGTTTAATTTTATTAGACTCATAATAGCTCCGATGTCGATTAGCATGTTTATTTTATTGTTAACTACTTCGTTTATAGATAGTGAAATCAGATCAAGCTCAATGTTTGCACGGTTTATCTTATTAGCTGTTAGTATCTTATGCTCTCGTACTGTCTTAGCTGTCGCTTTATTTGATTTCTTTTCGTCATCATCTTCTATTCCGCGATGCTTGTTAGCTTTGTTTGTGGTATTGTGCGTGTTTAACTTTTCGTCGGTTTTTTTATTTTTTGAATATTCTGGTTTTCCGTTTAATATCCAATATTTGGCACGATTATGTCGGGATTTTTTGCAGTAGTTGCGGTATTTATCTAGTGCATTAAATCTTGATCCACTCGGTTTAGGCACAGTGAATTGATTACCGTAACGACTTGTTCGACAATCGCGACCGTAATGTCCTTGCTTGCCGCATTTATGGCATTGAATTGCTTTGAAATTGTTGATTTTTATTTGCGTTGTACGCGGAATCATACGGTCTTTTTAATTTTTCTTCCGCTTTATCCCCTTCTATGGCTTCCTGCAGAGTTGCAAATCGTTGTGCGTGTATGACTATTCGTATGTCCTCGCGTAGTCCGTACACAAAATTTTGTAGCGCCAATTATTTAACTGTATCTACTATAGTTTGTTTATTTTGCGGTGTTTTTCCTGGACTGTCTGTTAAAGATTCGTATAATTGCATGGCTAGGTGATCAGCACGTGCTCCATATTCTACACACTTTCCCCTGGTCGTTGTTTCAAATGATTGAACTCGATTTGAATCGATGTAGGATTTTTCTTAGGGTAGTAAAAGTTTTCCAATTCGTTTTTTAGTTGATCAAACGTTCTAATATCTTTAACCTTAAAATTTACCAATGCTTTTCCTTGTAGTTTAGTCGACATTATTACGTCGAGTAGTTCGTTTTTGAACTCAGGTTTTACGTATTTTATGGCACATGTACAAGCGCTTAAAAATGATTTTAAATTTGTTCGTGATGTACCGTCAAAAATGGGTATTAAATTTATCGCGTTTTTTTATGTCATGTGACTGAACACGTACAGCTCTGATCAAACACGTAAAGTGGAAGGGAACCATGCGTGACTTACCGGCCCGCAGACGTCAGTGCTTCACGGTCACCAGCTGTTTTGACCCGTCCAAACAGCAAAGTTGTCTCGTCGCTGCGCTCCTCCAGTCCTTCGCTGGATCTCGCTACTGGAACAGCTGACTGGTGCCACTGTAATCATTTACAACGAAGGCTGCTCACTTCACGTATCGCGCCGCGTTCGCAAGTCTTTAATCTTTCCTCTTTTTTGTTTCAAATACCCAGGATCGCCATTCCGCCAGCACGTCAGGATGTCTGCCGCGGAGAGGATCGCTCAACGAACGGTAAGTTTGTATCGAACGCACGTGAGAGGTAAGTATGGTTAATTAACTTTTGACACTTGTGTATAATAAAATCACAATTTATTGTTCATCACATGAGTACATAGCTAAGCTATTGTTCAGACGCGCGCACTTATACGAATATACAATCTCTTCGCGTCGCCAAAAATAAAATAAATAATCATCATAATTTATTGACTATGATTTCACAATGTTACAAAATAAAACACTCCACGTACATCCTCTACGGTAGGAGTCGCGAGAATCTATCACCGAAATACTTGTCATCGGTTTCGCAGTATAACGTGGCCATAATGACCCCTCGCCCGACGGGAGTTTCGAGGCCCACTGTCCGTACGTGACTCGACGAGAGTCAGCGCTTGAAACTCCTTGATTTCAGGAATTCGCTCCTTATATACCTCGACAGCGATCATCTCCCTTCCTTCTTGGATGGAACCAATCCGGATCCTTGCAGGTGGTAGCCGTCGTCTGCCAATCATCCTTCCGACGCCACTGATGAAAGGCGCCGGCTGTTTATCGCATCGAAAAGCGTTTTGCGATTGTATTCCATATATGGAAATTCTCACGGCGAATGTTTAACCGCGCTCGGTTATGTATTGACCGAATTGACTTTTCGGTCGTCTTTGATATTTTTGCCGACATAGATGATTTGACTAAATGCCGACGCTTAGTTATTAGAGTACCGCTTTTCGTATGCAATTTGGCATAAAATAATAATTAAAATATCACCGCTATCAATTCGTAACCTGTTTCGTCACGGCGGTGATTCGCGTTTAAAAAAATCTATTTACAGTACATAACTCAAAATTGCACGTCTTGCTTTTAATATGAAATAATATTTTTCGGAATCACCCGATTTTTTAATAATTAGTTTAATGCGGTTTTGCTTATCGTACGACTTATATCTACGTAATACGAAAGTAATCTTAACACTAAGAGGTCGTTTCGCGTGTCCTTGGTATACGCGGAACGATCGTTACGCTAAACTACTAAAATTTTGGTTAAAATTAAAACAGCGAATAAATAATGCTCTAATAGCAAATAAAACATTTAACGATATGTAATTGTTGAGGAGCTTTAAGGAATCAGGTTGGGAAAAACCGACGGAATTCAGAGTTGAGAAAATAAAGTATGCACGAGAAACGTGGTATTCATTGGCGTGGCTTTATTTGTACTGAGGTCCTTTTGAACTTGAACTAAGAGACAAAGGATAGCACGCACGCTATCTGTATCAATATTATGTATGCGCTTGCGTCAAGTGTGGTTACGACAACGAGACACCTGAGACGCGCGAAAACTTAATTTCTAACACTCCCGCCGTTTGAGTGCGTAACAGCATTAATCAGCCCCAAACATGAACATAGATTATCAAATTGATTCTTTGGTAGTGCTTTGGTAAATATATCTGCACATTGCAGATTCGTTGGTACATATTGCACTGAGATATCACCATTTTCTACCATCTCTCTAATATAATGATACTTAATATCTATATGTTTAGTGCGTTTGTGGAACTCCGCGTTTTTGATTAACCTAATTGTACTTTGATTATCAATAGCTAATACTGTTGCACTCTCGGATAAGAATCCTAAATCACTCGCCAGTTTTCGAAGCCATATGGCTTCTTTTGCAGCCGCTGCTGCCGCTACGTACTCGGCTTCCGTGGTGCTCAACGTCACTAGTTTCTGACGTTGGCACGACCACGTTACAATGCCGCCTGCAAGACAGAACGCATAACCCGTAGTTGATCGCCGAGTGTCTACATCACTTGCAAAATCGGAGTCGCAAAATCCTACGAGTTCAAATTTGCTCCCGCCGCTTGTGTACAATATTCCGACCTCGACGGTTCCGACAAGGTAACGAAAGATGCGTTTAACGGCCTGCCAGTGGCTTTCGTTGTAGTTACTTACATATTTGCTCACCGAGTTCACAGAGTACGCGATGTCTGGCCGTGAAACTACCGCAAGAAACATGAGGGAACCTACTGCCTCTCGATATGGCACTATCATAGCATTCTCTTCGACCGATTCGTTTTTAGTTAATATGGTATGAGGATCGGCCGGCACACCTATTGCTTTTGCATTGCTCATTTTAAACTTGTCGATTATATGACGAGTGTAGGACCCTTGGTGAATGAAAAGAGTTTTATTTTCTCTATCTCTTTCTATTTGTACCCCGACAAAAATATGACCATCACCTAGGGTGATTTCGAACGCGCTTTGTAAAATTTTAATTATTGGCTCTAATACACGACGCGATTTTACTGCAATTAATCCGTCGTCCACAAACAACGCTAAATATACTTCGTTGTCCGCAACACGACCCCGGAAGATACATTTATCGGCCCTGCACTCTTGAAAGTCGAATTTCTTAAGAAAACTGTAGAATCGCTCGTTCCAACACCGAGGTGCCTGTTTGAGACCGTATAATGACTTGTTCAATTTACATACATAGTCACGACCCTTTTTGTGTTCGACCTTGAGACCCTAAGGGATCTCCATGTAAATATCTTCACTGAGTTCGCCGTAGAGAAACGCAGTTCGCACGTCGAACTGCATGAGCTCCATGTCCTTTTCTGCCACCATGGCAAGCAGGACTCGTAGCGAGTCGTATCTCACGACCGGGGAGAAGGTTTCCGTGTAATCCAGACCCTCTTTCTGCAGGAATCCTCGAGCGCAGAGTCGAGCTTTGTGTCGATATGTCTTTCCTGACGTGTCTCGTAGCGTCTTGAACACCCACTTAGAATCTATGGGTTTCCGATCGTGCTTCTTCGGTACGATCGTCCACGTTTCGTTTCTTTTGTGTGCCTCGAGTTCTTCATCGACAGCCTTGCTCCACTCTTCGACCTCTGGACTGTTCATTGCCTCCTGGAACGAACTGGGTGGATTAGTTTCGGCAATATCAATATCAATTTGATACCTTTTCGGCGTCTTGAGTGCACTTCTGTCTCGGAGTTGTCTCGGAGGCGTATTGCCCTGTCTGGCGTTGACTTGTGCCGCTACTTGTGGCACTGCTTGTGGTACTTCTTGTATTTCTTCACCAGGATTCGGTTCGTCGACTTCTTCTTCTTGGACGTCCTCGATGTCCTCTTCTTCATTGACAGAAAACGTGTACTCCTCGATGTCCTCTTCTCTCGTTGTCACCGGCTTCACGAACGATCCCTCTTTGAAGATCACATCTCTTGACACTGAGACTCGCCTCGTACTTTTGTCATACAGACGATAATTGGCCGAGTCGCCTTGATATCCGACCATGAGCAATTTTTTCGCCTTCGGGTCGAATTTCTTCCGAAACTGTTTATCTATATGCATGTAAGCCTCGGAGCCAAACACTCGGAGATGAGACAAGTTTGGTGTCCTGTCCATCCATATTTCATGCGGTGTTTTACCGTTGCTTGTGTTGGATACAGTTCTATTCAGCACGTAAACTGCTGTATCTACCGCTTCAGCCCACAGTGAGAGCGGCAGATTCTTGGCTTGGATCATTGTGCGCGCACTTTCAACAATGGTCCTGTTGTCGCGTTCCGACTTCCCATTCTGTTGTGGAGTATAAGGTGCGGTGGTCTCTAAGATGATCCCCCGAGCAGTAAGATATTGTTTCATTTCATGATTACAATATTCACGCCCGTTGTCAGTGCGCAGCATCTTCATTGGTCGTCCAAATTTGTTGGCGACAAGAGTCTCAAATTCTTTGAATCGGGCGACAACTTCTGACTTGTGTTTAATAAAATAGGCGTAGCGAAATCCTGACGCATCATCCTTGAATGTTACGAAGTATGTTGAGCCCCCTGGGGACTCGACCGACATTGGCCCGCAGACATCCGAGTGTATTACTTCGCCGGGTTGTGTGCTTCTCTTCATCTCTCCCCTTTTAAACGCTAACCAGTGTGATTTTCCGAGAGGGCATGCATCGCAAAAGAAGTCGTCTACGTCAGATAGCTTTACTCCACGAATCACACCCTTTTTTATCATGTCCTTAAGCACTCGAGAGTTGACGTGTCCCATGCGTTCATGCCACACGCGTAAACTAATCGTTGACATGTTTGCTTCACAACTGCCACGTGTGCTTTTTACTTTAAAGAACATTCTGTATATTTCGTTCTCTTGTTTCACGCCACTTGCAACGATTTCTCCATCTCGCTCGAATGTTACTTTTCGTCCTTTGAAGGAGACGTCGAACCCTTTTGTTGTGCACACCCCGACCGAGAATAAATTTTTCTTTACTTTAGGAACGTGCAAGACATTTTCTATACGCGCTTCGCACCACTTGCCGTTGACGAGCTTTTCAATGATAATTGTGCCGGTACCGATAACATCACACACTTCGTTATCACCGAGTGAGATCGTCAGTCCACTGCTAGGGTAATATTCGCTGTATCAGTCCCGTCGGTACGTTATGTGTCGCGATTGTCGGTCAACCGTCGACGCTCTCACCCGCTACTGCGCATGGCGCGCACGTATGAGTCATTTAGACTCCGCATACTTACCGATAATGAATCGAGCCGGCGTCATTAGCATACTGGCGGTTTAAGAAATAAGATCATACTATTGTATCATTCAGAAATAAAAGTTTTATTCTTTAATTGGAACCTTACATTACAACATAAATGGTGGCAGCTGTGCGGGATATTGACATTTGTCGAAAGTGAAGGACAATCTAGTAGTGTTTTCTAGTTATCTCTTTGAGAATCTTCACGATATCCTGTATATTAACGAACCTGCGATCCAACGAAGCGATCTGCGAAGTCACGACTAAATTCGGCAGCTAGGACAGCAAAACTGGATCGGAACAATTCTTGGACATCTTGGAGACAAGGCAGAACAAACGTAAGTCTTACGGACTCAACTCTGAGCGAAATCCTGCAGAGAGATTTCACGACTGCTCCAGAAATGTCGCGACCACAATCTCCCGCAATGACACAAACAGAAATTGTATTACACAGCCTGTGTGAGAAATTAATTAAAGTCAATGATAAATTACAAAATCTTGAAGCACGATTAGATAACAAACCAATTCCTCCGGCGAGTAGAATAACAGAGCGAATCTACCCTCAATTACCGGAAGAATTACTGACAGAAGCGCAAGAAATAGATAAGATAGACAAGTATGAAAAATGCCTACCTATGATCCCCGAATTTGACGGAACCAACGCGGAACAATTTATTAACATGATTCTACGCGTGCAAACAATATTAATCCAGAATCAACATCAATATTTGCTACTCGGGATCCTTTCACAAAAACTCAAAGGAAAAGCAGCTTTAGCAGTACGTGCCGATACTGTTTCATCAATTCCTAAATTGATAGAAAAAGTCAAATTTCTTTATGGAAAAACCATCGACGTAAGCGCATTATCAGTAAAGCGAGATCTTTGTAAACAACGTCTAAACGAAGCAACAGATGACTTTATCGAAAGATTCAGCAAAATTCACGATGACATTATAACTGCAATAAATACCAATACTTATGCCTTTGGCGGAACCACGATGTCGGAAATACGCGAAAATTTTGCACGAGAAGAATCCATTAGAGCTTTTAAACACAATATAAGAAAAGACATTTCAATATTTCTCCACTGCAAACAAATCAACACGATACAAGAAGCCTTTGAATACGCTCGTATGTATGATCTCGAAACCCGATACAGCAATATGTTTCGAGGCGATAATCAACCTAATAAAGAACGATATCACGGACAAGGAAGACAAGAATGGAAGAAAAAAGAATTCAAAACCAACGTACAATGCGATTTCTGCAAACGCTATGGACATAAAGAAGAGGAATGCCGAACCAAGCAATGGAAGCAGAAGAATATGGATTTTCAACGGGGACAGCCAACAATCAATCCGCCAGGCACATCGTCAACGCTTGCTCAAATAGCGGCAGAAGAGAAACAGTCAGGCCAATGGTTCGACTAAAATTCGATGAACTACTGGAAACTGGATTTTTAATCGACACCGGCAGCGAAATTACAATCGTAAGTGAAAAACATCTAGATAAGAACAAAAAATATAAAAAGGGGCCAGGAATAGAAATAATAGGCGTTAACAGTACTATGCGCAAAACCCTTTATTCAATTAATGTAACTTTACAAAACAAAGAACACGAAATACAAGTAGTGCATGACGAATTTTTGCGTGATGATAATGGAATTCTCGGAACTGATGTACTTTTTTCTCACGATTTTTCATTAACAAATAATAAGTTTAAACTAGGCAACGTTGAAAAAACGCGATGTAACTCGACCCCAGACAAATATGTATTAGTAATTTTTAAAAACGACACTGGAGCATTCGCGAAACTTGACGTAAATAATAAACCATTAATTCCAAATCATTTATTAAATGAAATAAATACTATAGAAAATTATGATGAGAAACTAACTTTCCAAATTGAACCGAGGCAAGCTAATCAACAAAGAATAAAAGATTTAATGAAGAATGTTAGACTGGATCATTTAAAAGAAAATCAACAAGAATTAATAGAAATAATACAAAATTATAATGATATATTTACACTACCTGAAGATCCTTTACCGCTATCTCCAATCCTGCGGCATGAAATAAAAACAACTGATAATATTCCTGTACAGACTAAACAATATCGATACCCTCCTATACACCAAGAAGAAATAAAAAAACAAATTAAAAGCATGTTAGAAAAAGGGATAATACGCGACAGTGACAGTCCTTATAACAGTCCGCTCTGGATTGTACCGAAAAAACCTAACGCATTAGGAGAAAAAAATTGGAGATTAGTAATAGATTACAGAAAATTAAATGAAAAAACAATACAAGATAATTACCCACTACCTAATATAGACGAAATTCTCGATAAATTAGGTAACGCTAAATATTTCAGCGCTTTTGATCTTACCTCAGGCTTTCACCAAATCGGGATGAAAGAAGACGATATTTGCAAAACAGCTTTTTCAACGAATGAGGGTCACTATGAATATACCAGAATGCCATTTGGTCTCAAAAATGCCCCTCCTACATTTCAACGTATGATGAACCGCGAATTAAACGGATTAATCGGAAATAACTGCTTTGTGTATATTGACGACATAATAGTATATGGACGAACGATCGAAGAACATAATAAAAATTTAAAAATGTTATTTAAACGACTCAGGCAATGCGGATTAAAGTTGCAGCCTGACAAATGCGAATATATAAAACCGGAATTAGAATATTTAGGACACATAATATCCTCGGAAGGAGTAAAGCCTAATCCAGATAGAGTTAACAAAGTAAAAAATTACCCTACTCCTAAAAATCAAAAGGAAGTCAAACAATTCTTAGGACTTTGTTCATACTATCGTAAATTTATACCAAATTTCAGTAAAATAGCAAAACCAATGACGAAATTATTGCAAAAAGATAAAAATTTCGAATGGACAAATGAACAGAACAACGCGTTTGAATCTTTAAAAAATGCATTAACTAGTGAACCATTATTGCAATTCCCTAATTGGAACGAGCCTTTTATTCTAACTACAGACGCTAGCAATGCGGCATTAGGAGCTGTATTATCACAAGGAATTATAGGAAAAGATAAACCAATTGCCTATGCATCACGAACATTAAACTCAGCGGAAACTTGATATACTACTACGGAGAAAGAATTATTGGCAATAGTGTGGGCCACTAAGCATTTTCATCAATATCTTTACGGACGCAAATTTAAAATTTTGACAGATCACCGACCTTTAGTGTGGTTAATGAATGTTAAAGACCCTAATTCGCGTTTAATGAGATGGCGACTTAAATTACTTGAATACGATTATGAAATAATATATAAACAAGGAAAGATAAATACAAATGCCGATGCGCTTTCTAGAGTACAAATCAATACCGCCGTAAGAGAATTGCAAGGCGAACTTGAAGAATATTTAAAATTCTACGAAAATAAAGATAAATTGAATTTGGAAGATGAACAATTTTTAAATAATATAAACGAAACATTAAAAGAAATCAAGGAAGAAAAAAATAAAGGAAAACCTCAAATAAAAACCCAATTAAAAATCATTAGAGGCAAATCACGTTTAGCTCCAACGTTAATATACACGCAGAACCCCCCTGAAATTCAAGAGAAAAATGTAACTTATTTAAACCCTAACGAAACCGACAAATACAAACGACAAGTCATAAACTCAATTCTCGATGATTCAAAAGAATTAAACATTATTATGGATCAAAATTACGATTCAGAATTTTTTTGGCTTTTGCAAGACGAATCAGATCTCACGATTTTGAAATCAAAGTCTGAACCGCTCGACAAGAAACAGATCATACAAGATGCACATGATTCGGAATTTGGTGGACATTACGCTCTTGACAAAACACTAACTAAAATAAAAAAATATTACAACTGGAGCAATATGGGACGTGACGTTAAAGACTACATTGACACATGCGAAACTTGTCAACGAAATAAAGATACTAAGCGACAAAAGTATAAACCGCAAGTGACCGACATTCCCAATAAACCAAATGAAAAAATATCAATGGACATAATTGGACCATTAGAGCCGACGCCAAACGAGAATAAATATATACTAGTAATTCAAGATTACTTAACTAGATATTTAATCTGTGAACCTCTGATTGATAAATCAACAGCCGCGATAATAAAAGCGTTCTGGAAATCATGGTTAAGAATTTTTGGTAAACCTAGAGAAATATTAACTGACAATGCAAAAGAATTTTTATCTGAAGAATTTGATTCATTTCTAAAACAAATGAAAACTAAACAAACTTTAACTTCAATTTATCACCCTCAATCAAACGGAAAAAATGAACGATCGCATGCGATACTAAAAGAATATCTTAGACATTACTCTAACGAACAAGAGCCGTGGGATATAGTATTACCTAAAGCTACCTTATCTTATAACACGACAATCAATCGTACCACGAAATATACACCCTTTGAATTACAACTCGGATATGAGCCGAACTCGATCCTAGAGGAAATGGACGAAGACGAGACATACGAACAGATAATCCAGAATAAAAAATATAAACACGAACAAATTTTAGAGGAAGCGAAAGAAAACATAATTGACTCACAACCCTCTACCTCATATGAAAATCTCGAACCAATCTTA
The DNA here is from genome assembly GCF_040581485.1 of Linepithema humile. Lineage (NCBI taxonomy): Eukaryota > Metazoa > Arthropoda > Insecta > Hymenoptera > Formicidae > Linepithema > Linepithema humile. The sequence goes on along the minus strand of NC_090134.1, from coordinate 11,867,667 downwards.
CCCAACTCCAAAGTCCTAACTAGAAATTATACATCCTCAGGACTTCAAGCTAGATGGAAAGGACCATATAAAGTAGAAAGGATTCTTCCAAATCAATCTATTATCGTGAATGAACACGGAAGGTTGGTTACTCATCATAGAACTAATGTAAAAATATTTAGACATAGAGATTTAATAATTTCAGAAGATGAAGGAGATGAAGAAGGATAAAAGAACGAACTTACTGCTAACTCCATTATTGCTCATTTTTATAATCATGACTTTAACGGCTAACAGAACACAAGATAACAAATATAATATACAAAAACTCGGTGCTACGGAAACAATCTTCTTCGAATATTTAGGCAAAACGCGAATCTTTCACGAAGAAAAATTGGAAATTTGAAAATTGTAATAGGTTACGACTTTGCTCGTATTGTAGAAGAACTAGAAACGATAAACAATTTATATCTCAAAACAATCACTGACTTATGTTTACGTCAACAACAGGTGTCTCATATTAAGTTTGCATGCTCCTCTTATCAGAGACTATTAAAACGAATAGAAAATCTTAGCAACGTCAGGGGAGAGTTACGCAACGCTTTCTATTTAGCGGGCATAAGACTTAACAACTCCTCACGCGTAAGGCGCGGGATTTTCGATTTTGTAGGGGAAGTAAGCAAAACATTGTTTGGTACTTTGGATACCTCAGATGCTACCTATTACGATAATGAGTTAGATCGTCTTTATAACGATCAAAAATCAATAATTCATTATGTTAACAATCAAACAAGCATCATCTTAAATGCGATTAATGCAAATAATGCAATGTTAAACAGATCAAGAGATCAAATTAAACATATAAATGAACGTATAAATGAACAATTTAATAAAGTACGAGATTTATCAAAAACTAACGAGTTAAACATAAGAATTGATGAAATTATGCTAGACTTGGAAATTGCCCTTAACAAATTACGAGAAAAAATACATAACGTAGAAGACTTGATATTCGATGCCAAACGTGGTATCATTAAACCATATGTCTTAACACCTGAGAGACTATTTTCAATACTAAGAGAACACGAACATGTAGATAATTTCCCAGTTAAACTGGAAGAAACTAATTATTTAGCATTAATAAATATTTGTACTATCAACATAGCGTTAAATGGCAAACGTGCGTTAATAGAAGTTAAGATACCATTATTAAAAGATAAGTATTTAGAATTAACAAAAATTATATCGTTACCCTTGCATGGATGGATCTTTCATTCTATCATATCTAATAAAAATCCTTTAGTCCTCCTAGATCCAATGCGGCTACATTTTATTCCGATATCTCAAAGCGAAATAGATAATGCTAAAATACTAAATGGTCAAAAATTAATTAAGCGAAATCAACCTGATTATTCTACTCATTATCGAGATAATTGTTTAAGCAACATACTTACTAAACATAGCGATGAGTCGTGTGAAAGAAAATATGCAACTATTCAAAACACAGTATGGATTCAATTACAGTCGGGTAATCAATGGATCGGAATAGCTCCCAAAATTGAAACTCTACATATACTCTGTAAAGATAATGTTCCAAGGCACGAAGATATATACGGAAATATAATATTAACCATAGCCCCTGACTGTGAAGGAATATCACTTTCAGCTACAATGAGACCGAGCAATATAATAAATAACAATTCGAAATCTTATGAGATAATCAATGCTAGAATTAACCTGCCAAATTTAACTATTCAAGAAACTGATATTCCTAAAGATTTACTTACCGTAAATATATTAGATAAAGAAAGTATGCAGCATATGGGTAAGACACTCGGAGAGTTGCAAGATATTGCTGATAAGATATTGCATCACCAAAGAATAAAAACATGGAAAAAAAAATTTTATGAATACCTAGCATATGCTGGATACATCGCCCTTGCAGGCATGCTAATTGTATTTCTATATAAAATAGGGTTATTTAAAACAATTGTTAAAATACTACGATCATTATGCGGACACTGTTATCACAATTGTAGCTTTGGAAATAGCGCACCTACGCAACATGTAACATATACTCATAAGCCAAGCGACTCCCAAGCAAAACCAGATCGTCTTCTATTCAAACTCAATAAAATTTGAGACGACTGTTTTGTTTAACCCGGGGAGGTGTCGGTCAACCGTCGACGCTCTCACCCGCTACTGCGCATGGCGCGCACGTATGAGTCATTTAGACTCCGCATACTTACCAATAATGAATCGAGCCGGCGTCATTAGCATACTGGCGGTTTAAGAAATAAGATCATACTATTGTATCATTCAGAAATAAAAGTTTTATTCTTTAATTGGAACCTTACATTACAACACGATGCACCACTGTCGGTAATCCACACTTCACTTGTATCGGCTGTTAAAAGCCGCACGACATCCGCGTCCGATGGCGCTGTTCTCACAGGGACTTGTTGCCTGCCGCCTGAATTATCCTGTGAGTGAGTCACAATAGAGTGAGTAATAAGTACTGGCTTATATATATTAGCTTTTTGGTGGATATTTTGTCTCATAAAGGCGTTTTGTCTCTAATAAAACTTACTGGCAATCTTCTCTGCCTGTGGTGATTTTCGCTCTGAGAGTTGAAGCTTTTTGACACATATACGGTACTTCTAACCTAATTCTAGCCGCTTGTCGGCACGTGGATGGAACATTCAGGGGAACCTCCAAACCCCCCGGACGACATGGAAACAGACGATGATCCTTATGAAGACAATACAACTGCCCTCTCCCAGATCCACAACTCAGTTGACAGTCTGAGAGAAGAAGCAAATATTAAACCTAAAAAAGGTACTAAACGCAGTCTTCCTGGGAACAAACAGAGGGAGTTACATCACTCCAAGAAAAATCTGCCTAATAATGAATATCAAAACGTATCAGAGGATTTACCTGCTTCTCAAGTTCAACCATCTGTTGTCCAAGCCACCTTGCATAATAGCAACGGTGTGGAAGGTTGTATTTACACTCGTAAGGACAAAGGCCCCTACCAAGTTCTGGTTTCTATGATATCTAACAATGAGAACGCCCGCCGGCCTCCTCTGGATGTGGAAGTCTCTCGCAAATTGATTAATGCAGGCCTCAAGTTCACTACTATTGTCAAACAAAGTAGGTTTAAGTGGATTCTTACCTTTTCATCTCAATCTGCTGCTAACGAAGCCCTCAATAACTCTTACGTTCGCAAATCATATTTCACATTGTCTATCCCATGGTACTTGGTATACCGCAAGGTTGTTATTAAAGGCATTCCTGCAGAAGTCCCTAACGAAGAGATCTGGAATGAGCTGAAAAACAGCAACCCGGAATTATCCTTCAATAAGGATGACATCTATAGAATGCAGATTAAAACTAAGATAAATGACCAGGTGGAGTACAAACCTTCTAGCACTGTCAAACTTCTTTTAAGGTCCATGGTGATTCCCCCTTCGGTCTTCATGTGGCGAACCAGACTGCAAATGGCCCCCTATATACCAAGCATTAGACGATGCTATAAATGCGGCCAACTCAACCACGCAACTAAATTTTGCAAAAACTCAGCGAAATGCCTACTCTGTGGCAAGGACCTTCACCCAGAGCATCAACAATGTGTTACTAAACCAAATTGCATCAACTGTAACGGCAAACACCATACGCTGGCCAAGGAATGTCCGGAAACTATTATAAAGAAAAAGGCAACGGAACTTATGGCATTTAAGAATATTAATTACAATCTGGCGAAAAAGAAGTTAGTTCAAGGATTCTACAATAAACCAGAAACCAATAAGATCCTGCCTCATCTCTCCCAGGGAACGCACTTTCCATCTCTGGATTCACCATTTATTGGAAGATCTTTTGCGGCAATTACGAAGGGCTCAACCAACTCTAATTCGTGCTCCTCTCCTCCGATCAACCCTTATCATCCTGGCTCGGAGTCACAGGAGGGCAACAGAAATATCATCTTTAAATTCTTGGGACTTCAGGCTAAGGACTCGAATGAAAATAAAGATAAATGGATAAAAATATTTAAACACTTGGAAAAAGATGCCAAGGTTTCTTACTCCATTGTAGATATTATATATAATCATTTATTTAAATCTAATCTTTCCTCTTTATCTAAGCTTTCAAATGGCTAATCTAAATTTTTTGCAGTGGAATTGCCAGAGTATACTTAGGAAAAAACTGGAACTAGAAACCAGAATACAAGACTTTCAAATAGTGGCATTGTCGGAGACGTGGCTTACCAAAGAAGATAGATTCTTGATAAAAAACTTTGATACCATCCGAAAGGATCATACTGGTCGAGTGGGTGGTGGAATTGCTCTACTAGTGAAGAAGCCTATCCAATACCAGGTACTAAATAATTTAAATGATTTGGGTGGTAAACTAGAAGTTTGCGGCGCACGCATATTCTTTAATAACGGACAGCTGAATATCATTTCCCTTTATAATCCGCCGGCTAGTTGTATTTCTGCTTATGAGTGGTCTTCCTTTTTTTCTCAATTTCAAGGTGACTCCGTGTATTTGGGTGACTATAATGCTCATCACCCGTCTTGGGGTAATAATTACTCCTGTCCGGTAGGTAGGTAATAATCTATTCTCATCACTGATTGATAGCGACTTCTTCGTTCTAAATGACGGTTCCTCCACTAGAATTCAACCCTTCACCAATCTTCGATCGGCTATTGATTTATCAATTACAAATAGTGTACGTATGGCGAGATCAAGCTGGAGAGTTCTATGCGACTTTTGGGGTAGTGATCATCTTCCTATTACTTTATCCCTTTCGAACGGTTTTCCTCAAACCTTACAATTTTCTAATAACACTAGATTGCACAAGAAAAGAACAGATTGGATGAAAGTTAAAGATTTTTTTTTCCAAAATTGCCAGCTCCTCTCCTCTATACTGGAAAATTCTTCCCTAGATATTCAGTGCAAATACTCATCCTTTTTTTCGGTTATTGAAAATTGCATTCTAGAGGCCACTCCTAACCCTGCTAGTCGTTGCTCTCGGCTTGATCCTTCAAGGACAACTTTTGATAAAAAGGCCAAGTCTTGGTGGAATGAAGAATGCGACAAAGCGGCCAGACTTCGCAAAGCGGCGTTTCTTAAATTCAGACACTCCCCTACGAGAGAAAATTATCTATCGGCTAAAAAGCTTGACGCTCAGGCCAAAAGTTTATTTAGGAAAATAAGGAGAGAGAAATTCCTGGAATTCTGCTCCTCTCTGAATAAATACTCTAACCTGAAACATTCTTGGTACACTATTAAAGCAATGAATAACTCCTTGCAGAGGAATGAAACTTCCAACTCTTACAATCCAGAAACTTATAGTACTATCCTAAATCAAATAGAGAGCCTGGCTCCTCCATGGTGTCAACCAATACCCCCTATCATTCATATAAATGAACACTCTCACGTGTTGGAGTTTCCATTTTCTCTAGAAGAACTCAACTTGGCAATAGATTTATCTAAGCCAAAATCGTGTCCAGGCTGAGACGGTATAGACTACCAAATCTTTAAGGTCTTCTCCCAAGACTTAAGAATCTTACTACTCGCATTAATTAATGAAATTATTTTTACGGGCTCTTTTCCAGCAGAATGGAGACAATTCTCGGTTTTCTTCATCCCTAAGAAAGATTCCAACAAATTCAGGCCTATCTCTTTGGCTCAATGTTCGCTCAAATTGACTGAACGATTAATTAATAATCGATTATATTGGTGGTTAGAAAAAAATAAGGTATTACCTAATTCCCAATTCGGATTTAGGCAAGCTAGATCTTGCATTGATAATATAGCCATTCTCCACTCGATTGTAATAAATAATTGGAATCTCAATCAAAATACAGGCGCCGTTTTCCTTGACATTCAAAGTGCATATGACGACGTGCTCTGGGATGTACTTTTGAATAAGCTTCAGGCTCTCAACTTTCCAAACATCTTTACAAAGTTCATCTTTAACTTAGTATCACATAGGGAAGTTATCTTCAAGCATGGTAATTTAGAGGAAAAGAGGTCAGTTTTTAAAGGCCTTCCTCAGGGCAGTGTGCTCAGCCCTTTATTATATAGCATCTATGTTATGGATCTGGAGAAAATAATCTACAGTATTCCGGACATACATATTTTACAATTTGCGGACGATGTCTGCATCTACGCATCTTATTCATCTACAGACAATATTTACAATAATCTTGACCGCTTTAGAAGCGGTAATGGACTGGTATAGGGAAATCGGCCTGTCTCTTTCGTCCCAAAAGTCTCAATTCTGTATGTTCAGTAGAAAAAGATCTCCATACCACTCTCGGCCCTTGAGAATAGGGCCTTCTAATATTACCTCTAGTACATCGGTCAAATTTCTGGGTATGATTCTTTAATCCAATCTCAAATGGAATAAGCACATCAATTATATTGTGAGCAAATGCCAAACTCCTTTGAAAATTATCTCTTATTTAAGATCCACGTGGCTGGGATCTCATCCATCCCTGCTTCTCTCTCTTTATAAAAGTATAGTGCGCTCAAGAATCGAATATGGAGCTTTCTTGTGGTCAGATATTCCTCAGTATCTCAATAACAAACTTATTGTAACACAGAATAAAGCAGTCAGAATCGCAATGGGTTACAGGAAATCCACTCCAATAAATGTTATTTTAAGCGAGTCAAAAATCCCTCCTTTAGATATTCGTTTCCTATTTTTAGGGCGTAATTACATGTCCAAAATTCTAACTCGAATCGGTCATCCTTTAATTGCTATCATGGAGAGTATCTACCTTTGACAACCCTACAACTACTCATATAACTAAAACCTCGAATCTTTTTAAATGCTATCTGGACTGTGTTAATCTTTCTCATCTCACATTCTCCTCTCCGTGCCCTCCTTACTGCAATAATTCCATCAATGCTCAATTGTATGCACCCTCGATATCTTTTACCGAAGGCGGGATTCTGAAGTTTTCTTCTAATCCTAACTACCAATTTAATCAGTTATTTCCCCCATCTAACAGCATCCATCGCTTTTTCACCGACGGCTCTAAATCAGATAACTTACCTTTAACGGGTTTTGCAGTGTTTGACTCTACGTACAATAAGACTTTTAAATTTAGAACTACTAACAAGGCATCCATTTTTACTTGCGAAGCTATGGCTATTAGATCAGCATTGGAGATAGGCCTTAACCAACTCTATATGCATATCCAAATTTTTTCGGACTCGATGAGTGTACTTAAAGCTCTCTTCAAAAAGAAACATCCGAACAAATACACTGTAATTATCCTCGATATTCTGGCGACACTTCAAGAGATGGATCAAAAAGGGCACAAAATAGAACTATTTTGGATTCCAGCACATAATGGAATTGTAGGAAACGAGAAGGCCGATACTGCAGCTAAATCTGCTGCTTATTTAGGTAAAGATAGCGCTATGTTAATTCCTAATATCGACTTAAAAGCACATTGGAGGGATCTTCTGTACAGTGAGTTCTTTGGGTGGGCTCGTGAGTGTGGAAGATCTAAAGGGATCAACTTTTCCAACCTGTACTTATCCCCAAGTAGGAAACCTTGGTTTTACAAAAAACCATGGCCCAGAAAACCTATAGTCTCCTTTAATAGACTCAGAGCAGGTCATACGTTATTAGCTGAGAGTTTGTTTAAAATTAAGGTAGTGGATACTCCACTGTGTTCTTGTGGGAACTATATTCAAACCGCGAATCACATTCTATGGCAATGTAATCTATTCGATGAGGAAAGAAGTCACCTGGTTGAAGGCTTAAGGCTCCACGTCCCAATCGGTCCTCTAAACCTGGTTGAATTCATTCATAACACGGACTCCAACAGTGCCCTATTTTTGGCCAGATTTATTTTTGATATTTCTCTAAGGATCTAACTTAAATGGGCTTCCTTTACTCCTTTGCAATTTAATCCTCTTGTTTTGCTACGACTAATTATGTTTTGATTTATTACTCGGTATAAGCGTCAAATTGTAACTTAAGTTAAACCTTCATCTTCTTATGTAAGCTAATCTCTTATTAAATCGTCTTTTCTTTTTTCCTTAGAATAAAAGTATTGTTAAGTTCTAGTCAACACGTTAATTTAAGTGTTACCGATTTACTAAGACTTTCTTAAGACTTGCTTATGTATGATATATAGATGTATTGTTATGTTAAATCTCTCTCGTACATTTATACTTAATTTTTAGTCATAACTATGTTACAATTCTACTCTCAACGTTGTAGCCTACTTTTATACAAATTTGTATTTCGCGGGCTGTATGGTGCTGCCATAGCCATTCTTGTATATCCCTAAATAATTAAAAAAAAAAAAATGCCTGCCGCCTGGTTGGTGGGCAGCTTTTCGTTGCGTTTTGTAAATTATTTCCCTTTTTCACATCTTTTTGGTGGCCTTGGTGACCTTAGTGGTCTGCATCGGCAGATCTCCGTGTGGAAGGGTCGGTGTTACGGGCGCCGGCCCGGATCAATCGGATTCTTTATTCTTTCCGTCGGCGTTCACACATATAAGCGTGTCGGTGGATAGAAACACATAACCTTTACCCGTCGCCAAGGGGAGACACGTGGCTGTCTTCCCCGGTTTCCGTATCGGTCTCTACTAGAGCCATGGAAATTGAACAAGAAGACGATCCATATAACAATAGTCTCGATACGATCAATAATTATGAACTTTTGGTTGACGATTTAAAGGAAGAAGCGAGTGGCAAAATAAAATCTAAAAAAGGAACAAAACGTTCTTTTCCCAGTGGAAAAGTGACATCATCATCTCAAACAGCAAAGAAGAATAATATAATACCTGGTTCACGGGTGGAAACTGGTATCATTCCATCGGTTCCAACTCCTAACGACCAGACATCATCTCAAGTCAACTGCAATAATATAAACAATAAACCCATAGAAGAAAATAAATATACTCGTAAAGACAAAGGGCCATTTAGGGTTCTGGTGTCTCTGAAGATCAGCGACAGTAAAAACACCCCCAGACCGCCTCTGGATATAGAAGTTTCACGTGCTCTTTTCAAGATGGGCCTCAACTTCTCCACAATCTTGAAGCAAAGCAGATACAAGTGGATCATATCATTTTCATCATACTCATTGGCAAATGATGCTGTGAAAAATACTTACCTTATAAAATCAAAGTATACAGCGTCTATTCCTTGGTATTTTACCAACCGCAAAGTAGTGATTAAAGGAATACCAACGGATATTCCTAACGATGAAATCTGGACTGAACTGAAAACAAGTAATCCACAACTATCATTTGACAAAGAAGATATCTACAGGCTCAAGTCGAGATCCGTCGTCAATGGTCAAACGGAATTTATCCCTTCACCTACTGTTAAATTAAGCTTGAGGTCCATGACGGTTCTGCCCTCGGTATTCATGTGGCGTACAAGATTGGAAATGGCTCCATACATTCCAAACATAAGGCAATGTTTCAACTGTGGACAATTAAGCCATGCATCCAAATTTTGCAAAAACTCAACTAAATGCTTAACATGTGGTAAGGAACCGCATCCAAATCAGGCTTGCTCTTCCAAACCTAATTGTATCAACTGTGGAGGCGAGCACAGAGCACTATCGAGTGAATGTCCAGAAACCACTTTGAAAAAGCGTGTAACCAAGCTTATGGCGATTGAGAACATCGACTTCAATTCAGCAAAAAAAAAATGGTACTTCAGGATCAACGGTCACCTAAAACAATCTCGGGACTTCATCCTTATTCATTACCAGATCTGTCTGGTAACGAGTTCCCTCCCTTGGAGGTGGGCAAAGTGAATGGGCCATCATCCAATCGAGCTTGGGGCTCAAAGGGACTGGGATCCTCTACACCTTCAAGACTCACCCAGACACCAGCTCTCTCAATCACCCAGAATAGGACGGCAGGACTCATCAACAAGCTTATTGGTCTTCAACCAAAAAATAGTGAGGAAGACAAGGACAAAATAAACCAAATCTTCCAATTCTTAGCAGACAATGATCAGGTTTCTCTTTCCATATATAATTGATCTTATTTACAATCATATAATTAAGCTTAACTCTAATCTCTCTTCTTCTCAAAATGACTAAGTTTAGATTTCTCCAATGGAATTGTCACTGCGCACTTGGAAAAAAAGTTGAACTGGAGGTTAGAGTTCAAGATTATGAAATAGTGGCGCTGTCGGAGACATGGCTCCGTGACGAGGACCGGTTCCTTATAAGAAATTTTGACTCCATCCGCCACAATCGGACGGGACAAAGAGGTGGCGGAGTGGCTCTGCTTATCAAAAGGCCAATTCAGTACCAGGTCTTGAACAACATTAACGATGTCAACGGAAAAATTGAGGTATGTGGTGCGCGCGTCCAATGTGGGGATAGACCTCTCTCTATCATTTCTATTTACAAATCCCCTCGATTCTATATTTCCATTCAGGAGTGGAATACCTTTCTTACTCAATTCTCGGAAGACACTTTATGTTTAGGAGATTTTAATGCTCGTCATACTTCGTGGGGTAATGTTACCTCCTGTCAAACCGGTACAAATTTACTCGTTGCTCTTTCTGACTGCAACTTCAGTCTCTTGAACGACGGATCGCCAACAAGGCGACAGCCCTTTTCGTGCAGTCGGTCTGCCGTTGATCTGTCCATTACAAATAGCGACCGTTTGTTGAGTTCACGCTGGGAAGTAATCGATGATTTCTGGGGTGGCGACCACTACCCGATCTCTATTTCCATTTTTAATATGCTCCCCCAAACTCTTCAATTTTTCAACAACACCAGACTGCATAGAAAGAGTACCGATTGGACCATGGTTAGAGATCTCTTAAAACAAAGCCTAGTACTCCTTACCTCTACTCTAGAAAATCCAAATTTAGACACGCAATGTAAATATTCATCCTTCTTCGCGGTAATTGAAGAATGTATTCTGACGGCAACACCTAAACTAAACCTCGTTCTTCTCAATTGGATCTTTCCAAAAAAACATTTGATAAAAAAGCCAAGTCTTGGTGGAACGATGAATGCGACAAGGCGTCTAGGCTGCGTAAGGCCGCTTTTTTAAGATTTAAACATGCTTCAACTAGAGAAAATTATATTGAGGCTAAACATTTAGATGAACAAACCAAAGCATTATTTAGGAAAGTCAAAAGAGAAAAATTTTACGACTTTTGCTCTTCCTTAAATAAGTATTCCAATTTAAAACACTCATGGTACGTAATCAAAGCCATGAATAACACACTTCATAGAGGCGAATCTTCCAATGCGTATAAACCAGCGGCTCTAGAATCCATTCGCAATCAGATTAACAGTTTGGCTCCTCCATGGTGCCAACCAAGACCTCCAGTTATTTCTTTGGCCGGTAACTCTCACGAACTGGAGTTTTTCTTCACTCTAGATGAACTCAATTTAGCCATTGATCAAGCTAAGCCGAAATCATGTCCAGGATTGGATGGCATAGATTACTTTACTTTTAAAGAATTTTCCCAGGAGCTTAGAGTCCTTCTTCTCTCTTTATTAAACGAAATCATTTTTTCTGGAGCCTTTCCAGTGGAGTGGAAACGTTTTTCGGTGTTCTTCATACCAAAAAAAGACTCGGAAAAATTCAGACCAATATCCTTGGCACAATGCTCTCTCAAATTGGCGGAGAGGCTGATTAACAATCGTTTGCACTGGTGGTTGGAAAAAAATAACACATTGCCCAACTCACAATTTGGTTTCAGACAAGGAAGGTCTTGTATGGATAATATAGCCATTCTTCACACTGATATCATTAATAACTGGATCAAGAAACAGGACACTTGTGCTGTTTTCCTGGACATCCAAAGTGCTTATGACGACGTGTTATGGGATGTTTTGATAGCCAAATTGTGTACCTTAAAATTTCCTAGCATCTTTGTACAATTCGTTTTTAATCTAATATCCCAAAGATCTGTCAAGTTCAACTTTGGTGCTTTGGAAGAGATGAGACTGGTAGATAAGGGCCTACCGCAAGGTTGCGTTTTGAGTCCCTTGTTGTACAACATTTACGTCATGGATCTGGAACCGCTAATCACTCAATACCCCCATGATATACGAATTATTCAGTTTGCGGACGACGTCTGCATCTACACATCTAACGGCCAAATAGCCAAAGCCATAAATTATCTAGAAATAGCTATTAACTAAGTGGTACAGCAATATCGGATTTACGTTAGCTCCTCACAAATCTCAATTTTGTGTTTTTAATAGACGTAACTCACCAGATCAGTGGTCAATGAATATCGGTTCTAATACCATATCCTCAAGCAGATTAATCAAATTCTTGGGCATGATACTTCAACCAGACCTCAAATAGAACAGTCACTTTAGCTATATACTGGAAAAATGCCGCGTTCCTCTAAAAATAATAGCCTATTTGAGATCCACCTGGCTAGGATCAAATCCTGTTTTTCTTCTATCACTCTACAAAAGCATTATACGTTCCAGGATGGAATACGGTGCCTTTTTATGGTCTGATGTCCTCCAATATCTTATGAAAAAAATGGATACATTACAAAACACGGCTATTAGGCTAGCCATGGGCTATAGAAAGTCCACTCCTATAAACGTATTATTAAGCAAAGCCAAAATCGAACCTCTTAATTTACGTTTTCTCTTTTTAGGCCGCAACTTTATGTCCAGAATATTAACTCGCATCGGTCATTCCCTATTAAAGACTCTAGAAGCTCTCCAGACGGCTGTCGACGACCCCGTTAGGGTTTTATACATCAAGCCTCCTCAAATATTCCAACATTACAGGGACTGTTCAAATTTATCTCACTTGGTTTTCTCATATCAAGGTCTTCCTCTCTGTGCCTCGCCTTTAAACTCGCATTTATACGCTCCTTCTGTATCTTTCTCAGAGGGATTCGTTCTCAAACTTTCACCTAACTCAAATTACACCTTTAACCAATTATTTTCTAACTCAGATGCTCAACACCGTCTTTTTACAGACGGCTCCAAGATCAAGGGTTTGCCTTTTTCTGGGTTTGCGGTGGTAGATTTAGAAAAAAATAACACTTTTGGATTTAGAGTCTCTAACAAAGCGTCCATATTTACATGCGAAGCTATGGCAATAAGGTATGCCTTAAATATAGCTTTATCAGAAAACTATGATAATGTTCAAATATTTTCAGACTCCATGAGCGTACTCAAAGGACTTGTTAAGAAAAAACAATCTAATAGATATTCTTATATCATTCTTGACATCTTAGTTACACTACAGTCGTTTCACAACCGGGGGAAAAAAGTAGATCTTTTCTGGATCCCTGCACACACAGGCATCTCGGGCAACGAGAAGGCTGATTCAGTAGCCAAGGCAGCCATACGATCAGGCAGAGACTCTTCCATACTGATTCCATGCAATGACCTCAAGGCACACTGGAGGGAACTTCTTTTTGATGAATTTCTTCGGTGGTCTCGTGACTGTGGAAAATCCAAAGGTGTAACCTATATGAATCAACTATTCACTATGGATAGGAAACCATGGTTCCACAAGAAATCATGGCCTAGAAAATGTATTATTTCAATAAATAGACTCAGAGCAGGTCATACAGTTTTGGCGGCAAGCTTATTTCAGATAAATATAATTGATTCCCCGCTCTGTTCTTGCAATGAATTTCCACAAACTGCCAATCACATCTTCTGGCAATGTAGGCTCCTAGAAAGAGAGAGAGGTCATCTGTTGGATGCTGTGAGGCGCATTGTGCCTTATGGGCCGCTACATTTATCTCAATTTATATGTGACATGAATTCCGACATCGCCACACATATTGCTTTCTTTATTTGCGAAATTCCAATTAATATTTAAACGCGTAAATAATTACCCTGATGTAAGTATTATTCATTTAAATTTTGAAATCAGAGGTTTACGTTTCCGTTATAATGATTATTATACTATAGTTTTTAAGTTAACGCAATATTAACAATTTACTTTAAGTTTAATTATAAGTCTAACTATAATTTGTTTCGATCATTGCTTTCTCATTGTCATACTTTTATGTTTAAACCAATTATGTACCTGACTAATAAGAAGGTAGTATTAATATTATCGTAGTAACTACATATTCGTTAAGGCGTTATACATTTATACACGTTTGTATTCCGCGGGCTGTATGGCAGCGCCATAACCATGTAACTATATTCTCCTGAATAAAAAAAAAAAAAAAAAAAATGCCTGCCGCCTCGTGGACCGGAAGTCGCAACGAATGCAAAATCCTTTGTTTTGTTGTCTTTTTTCTTTTCACTGTTGTCTCGCATTTTCTTGCGACAATTGCGGGCATAATGTCCCCTTTTCTTACAGTAGAAGCACTCCACAACTTTGTCACCGGTTTTGTCATTTTCTTGGACTTTCTTCGCACTCGCGGTCACTTTCTTCTTTCCGCTAACACTCACTGCGGCAAGTGCACTTGCGACATCCTCGTCGTTTTTGTGCCTGTTTTCTTCCTTGATGAGTCGTTCGAGCAGGTTTCCCAGCGTCTGATTTTCATCCAGAACGCTATCCCAAGCTGTCTGGAGTGCATTGTACCGTGCCGGTAGGCTTCCCAGGATTTTTGCCATCACGGCTACGTTGGATACATTTTCACCAACGTCTCTCAGCTGCGTCGCCATATTCTGCACATGTGCCACGTGCTGAACGACCGAGTCGTTCATGCTCATTCTATACTCATGGAATTTCTGCATGAGTAAGAGTTTATTGGACGCAGATTTCTGTTCATGTATGCTGCTTAGTTTGTCCCACATCTCCTTTGCTGAGGTGCAGGTTAGCAGGCTCTCTAGGTGAATTTTCTCCATTGCTGTTGAGATGAAGTGCATTGCCTTTGCATTCTCCTTCACCCATTTCTTTCTTTCGGCAGCTGCGGCTTCCGCCGATATGTTCCTCTCGCCGGAGACCACGTCCTCGATCCCGTGCGCCATGAACAGCGTGTTCATTTGGAACTTCCATGCTTGAAAGTTTGTACCGTCGAACTTTGTAACATTCCTTGTCGACATTTCTTTGGACATCTTTGAGGCTCAAAATCACTCGCGTGCCCGGTGCCCGTAACTTCACACTCACACCCAAAAAAAACGATCACGTTCGTGTCTCGTGAAATGAAAGTCTTCGCTCGCGTGCCCGCCTTTACCGTAACCAACTCTCTTCCAACGAGATTCCTTACAGAGCTAGGGTGTCTGGGCCCATAACCTGTTGAGGAGCTTTAAGGAATCAGGTTGGGAAAAACCGACGGAATTCAGAGTTGAGAAAATAAAGTATACACGAGAAACGTGGTATTCGTTGGCGTGGCTTTATTTGTACTGAGGTCCTTTTGAACTTGAACTAAGAGACAAAGGATAGCACGCACGCTATCTGTATCAATATTATGTATGCGCTTGCGTCAAGTGTGGTTACGACAACGAGACACCTGAGACGCGCGAAAACTTAATTTCTAACAGTAATTCGAGAATAAAACTTAAATTATTTCGTGACCTTGGAAATTGTCCTTATCGCCGAAGGTCCGCTGTTTTGCTGCTTTACGGGGCGTTCGCCTCTGGGCTCAGCTCCGCTCTTCCGCTCGGCTTTTCGATTACGGTCCTGCTGTTGCCGGTCGCAATGTAACGTTGTGCGTCAGTCTATTTCGTATATCTTCCGTGGTTCGACCATATGAGACTTTGGCCTCGCGTTCTTGTCGCGGATTCTGTTCGTAATGGTGCGCATGAATGTACTCAAATAAAAATGCAATCTGTTTACGCATTTCTTGTAACGTTTCTTCGATTACTGAATTCTGAGAGGGTTTGCTTTTTGGACGTGTTCCTGCTCAAAGTCTGCCGGTTTTGTTTTCTCATGTGCTTTGCTCTATTAAAGCGGATATCTCGTTTTCTATTGCGGCGTCTGCCTCGCTCTTTCTTTTTTGAGACATTTTTCGTTATGACTTTCACGGATTTCGTCCGGATCAAATATATTGCTGTCGTATGACGTTAACTCAAACTCACTGTAATTTGATTCGTGACTCAGTGTTCTACCAATGTACGGTCTCGGCCGTTTAGTTTTCACTTCAATTACCGTGTCGTTAAGTGCGGGAATTAAGCTCGAATCCATTTCTCCGAAAGTGTAATCACATTTATTTTTTATGTTTGAATGTATTTCGTCGTCGGAATCACTATTCGAGTTTATATATTGTAGAGTACGGCGTATGTTATCGCTAATATCGCGTGTTGCGTCTTTGATAACGCGTATCGGATTTAACACTGTGCGAATGTCGCGCTTGGTCGCTTAATAGCCACAACTTATTTCGTACGGGGCCGGTATCGCTTTCGCTTTTAAACATTCACGCGTTTTTTACAATATAGAATGGTTCGGACTTACAGTAGTAGTAGTATAATTCCTCGCATGTTGCCTCGTCCTTAGCTACGGCTTGCTGTCCGGCTGTAGATCGTAGACTGTTGAGGTAGATCGCTCGGCTACTTCCTGCGGCTGGCTCCTATTTCGCTGACTCCGCTTGGCACTGCTTGACTCTGTGTAGTCCACTGCTGCGCTGCTACTCTGCTTGGCTTCGGCTGCTTACCGTTGCGTTTGTCGGGGTCTTCTCGTTTCAATAATCTCCGTACTGAAACTTGTCCGCTGACAATTATTCACTCACTTATTTTTCTTGTTTTTTTTGGTTTCAGGCTCTAGATGTTTCGGGTTCCTGGTCCCAAAGGAGAAGCAGATCCCACCGCTGCCACCAGATTATTGTTGTGCTCTTGGTGGTAGGGCACGGATTCGGGATCTGCCGAGGATGTTGGAGTAGGCCGGAAATCCGGAAATTGTAGTAACCCGTAAAAAATAAAACAAACTTCCATATATTTCGTGATTTCTTGATTTTACAAATTCCCTTTTCTACAAATAAACTAAGTCCCGTTTCAGAAATCCATATTTTAGCTCGGAACCTCAGGTTACGCGTATCTTATAGCGATTGGTTACGATCCGCGATCTTCTTAATTCGTTGTCAAG
This sequence comes from Linepithema humile, assembly GCF_040581485.1. Lineage (NCBI taxonomy): Eukaryota > Metazoa > Arthropoda > Insecta > Hymenoptera > Formicidae > Linepithema > Linepithema humile. Next base: position 11,850,706 of record NC_090134.1, on the reverse strand, counting down.
ACAGACATACATCCGTTCCGTTTGATAGTTAGTTTTCGACCCTCCGTGATCTCACGACGGCGATTTTATAATCGCGAAACTGCAATTAATTGCAATTTTGAAAGTCTTTTGATCGAACGTGCTGACGGATTTCTGGTAGCTTGTCAGCGTTCTTGCATTAAGTATGAATTAGATTTCAACTTATGCTGCACGATTCTCCGGTAACTTGTACGAGCCGGAAATACACTGAATCGTCAGCGTTTTTATATAGTATTATATAATATATCGATTAAATTATTTTATTAAATAAAAATTGGTTGTGGTTCTCTGGACCCACAATTCGCATATAATAATTGTTTATTATAATACCTGAATTTTTTGAAATAGCTTGCTAGTTGGTTAATCATTTTAGAACTAAATTTAAAATAAAATTCGAAATTAAGAATGTAAAGCATTTGAACATCTAGCAAAAACTAGTAATGGGAAAATCACTATCTAGGTGTTCTACATATTGATATGGATATTAATCGCGTTTTATTATTTCGTATGGGGTATGAACGAATCGAGTATAGCTATTATGCTTATCGATGAATCCAGTTGGAGCTCAGATGGAATTTTACCAAACGAAATGATTCAAGAACTAATAACAAAATGAAAAATTACAGGATAGAATAATCAAGCGACATTATATATTGCTTACAAATATATTATTAACAATATTAAATCATAAAAATTGTATTCCTATTTTACTTCAGAACTTTCACCGTTAAAAATTATTATTTTATGATAAAAATAACACGAGATTGATTTTAATAAAAATAAATTTGGGCTAGTCTAATATATAAACAAACAATATATTTCTTTCCCGTTCTTTAATCCTATAAAATATTCTTTAACAGCATCAGTATGCACAATATGTCTATATTTGTCACATAAGTATTAATTTCATTCTGAGATTTAATGTACAAGAAATCACTGACTGTTAACATTAAATATTATATATAGGGTATCTCAGAATGATGGAATACCCTGTGTATATATACAGGGTGACACTTAAAGACCGCTCACTAAGTACATAGCGTTATTCCTTACCAAAAAATGAGTCTCGAAAAGTCCTGAATCATTTTTTTCTTTAACATTTAATAAAGAAATAAATATTGATTAAAGTCAGGCCAATCAGCGCCGACCTTTAACCGGGCGCACGTCAGTGAGCCGCGCGCCTGGTAATGTGCGTCTGTGCTCCGCCGCTACGGCGGGCGGCACGGCGGCGCTTAGAGTCCCTATATATGTATAGAGTCTGGCCACGCTTGTGTTTATTTTTATTGGTCGAAACAAAGTTTGGAAAAACATGGCGGAACCAATAGGAATTCTTATAGAAAGTATAATAATTTGAAAAGAAATAGAACAAGAAAATTAATAACAATTAATATTATTCTTTTCTAGAAATTTTTAATTGAAAAATAAAGAAAAATTAACTAATAATACTTAAAATCATATCATTACAGTATATATTCTTATTACTTATATATTCAGTATCACAATAATGTTTGTATCACAATAATAAATAAAAATTATTTAAATAAAACTTATTATAAATAAAACTCATTGTAAATAAAACTATTAAAAACAATGTGAGGTTAGAATTACAAATTTTATGACAAATCCTACTTCTTTATAATATCATTATTCTTAGATATTTTATTTTAGAAACCATATACCAAATAATTGTACTTACTTTTATAGGCTTCACTCTGCTTTTATTAATACTATCAATTTGTAGTCGAATAAGGTGTAGTCAATGAAAGTTTTATTCCATAAATATGGTAAACACAAGATGCGTTTATGCATATACCGCCGCCATGTTTTTCCAAAACTAATCGAGTGGCCAGACTCTATATATAGGGACTCTAGCGGCGCTATGCTTTCGCGCACGACACTAGCATGATTCTTACGCATCGTAATAATTTTATCTAGAAACAGAGAGAAGCCTGAGAGACGCCACGGCCAGGTTTTACGTGATCCGCCAAAGCGATACGCCACCTGTGGACCTAAAATGTGGACATTGGAACTACGTAGCCATGTGCACAATTTTTGGTTTTGTTCCGTGCTATGTCCACGAAGGATCGATAATACAGAGTAATGTGCACATGATGTATATTATATATGTATATTATACATCAATGTGAAAAGAAAAGAATATTCCTTTCCTACGTTTCTCTAATCTGTGAAATATTAAATAGAAAATTCTGTTTAATATTATGAAAAGAGAATAAATCTTTTTTGTAAAGAAAGAAATCTTTTTCTATTTTTTAACATGCTTTACGTATTTCCTTTTAAGCATAAAATTGTTTAAGTATCTAATTGTTATAATAAAATCTTCTTAAAAAACTTATTACTTCTAAGTAACTGGACAAAACCACTCGTAGGTGATTCGTTTTAAGATTTAAGTATTAACGCAAGAATTTTCTAAAAAAACGGATTGTTTAAAAAATCATTTTTGTAAAAAACAAAAGAAGCCTTCTTTATTTTTTTGTATTTGTCAAAATCTTCTTCTCTATGTTGAGAATGGTTACGTCTTGGCGACAATTCTGTCTGTTGTCGAAATTTTTTGTAAGGTGTTCTAAGAGACAGAAGGAATATGATTTTTAGTGCAAGAAAAAATTATTTCTATTATTACGATGCGTAAAAACATTGCATGTTAGCGGCGTGCGCGAAGGCATAGCGCCGCTGTGCTGCTTGCTATAGCGGCGGAGCGCTCACGCACATTACCAGGCGCGTGGCTCACTGACGTGCGCCCGGCTAAAGGTCAGCGCTGATTGGCCTGACTTTAATCAATAATTACTCCTTTATTAAATGTTATAGAAAAAAATAATTCAGGACTTTTCGACTCATTTTTTGGTAAGGAATAACGCTATGTACTTAGTGGGCGGTCTTTAAGTATCACCCTGTATAGTTTCTCATTTGTATATTATATGTCAGAGCTCGGAATTAGTTGCACATCTCGAGCAGATTCCCGAGGCGACACCTCTTGTTCCCCCACTACCGCCTGGCTCGATCACCAGCGAGATGTGCAACTAATTCCGAGCACTGTTATATGTCATTATGCGTGCGCGCGTGTGTATAGTAGCATAGAACTTATACAGGGTGTTTCCGGACATTTGCGACAATCTTAAAGAGGTGCTAGGTTTCGTTAAATTGAACAATTTTTGTTAAGTAACCCATGTTACTGTCACGCGCTTTCTCCTTAAAGCATTAAGTATCAGTTTTTAGCCTTGTTGAACGCTATTTCTGTAAGTTTTATTAGAATAAAATAATTATGTTTTTTAATTTTATTTTGTTTATTTTATTACAACAAATGTTCAAAATGATGAGCTGCAACCCTTTCTTAATAAAGACGACTTGCTTCTCATCCATTACCGCAAGCTTCACCGTATATCATGTACATATCTGCAAACTCTTTGTACGTGTAGTCCTTCATAATTGAATGAATTTATGATTAATAGATGATGTGACTAGAGACTTTTAAACAGTGAGCCTACATCGCCTATGATGATCATAGTATGATCTTGTATCAAAGGCAAAGAAGAAGAAACGCAACCGTCAAGAATGTTCGACGGAACATAACCCTTTGAGACCCGTTGGGGCATATATGTTCCAGAACGAAATTATTCAATACGACAAGTAAGTAACAACTTTCTTTGAAGTTTTTGATTATTTTAATAAGAATTTTACGTAGAACTTGAATGTGAGTATTTATTGTTATTATACAAGTAATTTCAAATTTAAAAAATTAATTTAAAAAAAAAAAATTAATAAATAAACATAACAAAAATTGTTCAACTTAACGAAATCTAGCACCTTTAAGTTTGTCGCAAATGTTCAGAAACCCTGTATATCTGGAAACGTTTTTGCCTTATCTCTCCCGTGTATAAAAGCAGAATCGAAAGAATAGAAAGAGAAAGTGATATTTTCTATTTTCGAAGCGCATGTTCAAGAATGACGTAGATATGGCCATTAGTTGACATGTGCTTAATCGCTGCAGGTTAGTCCACCAAAAAGATAATACTTTTATGTAAATTGTATGGTGTACGTTATAAGTTTATTGCGATTTATAAAAGATTACTTGTCAAACATCACATTTTAGGGTCAAAATATGACAATTATGCTGTTCTTAGTACAATGTAATTGTACCAATTGTTCACGCTTGCTCAATGGAAGATAGAAACAGTGAAACAGAAGATATATCCCCCTTTCTGTCACTCAGGTTGGTGCCACGATTTGAGCTGCAAGACGTCTCTAGATATTATAAGTTCTATGGTAGCAGAAGAAAGAGTTATTCACTTGTACGCGTGTATTAGCAAAATAAAGTTGTGCACATTTTTATTATTATTTAAGACGTCACGTGATTTTCATGCACAAGAGGAACTCCCTCATCCTTGTTATTATCTTGATCATTTTGAAGCTGCGCTTGCCACATCGCGTAATAAACATTACCATGTGAAATTAATTCTTCGTGTTTGCCTCTTTCAACGATTTCACCATCCTTTAAAACGAGGATTTCGTCTGCGTGAATTATCGTAGATAATCTATGTGCTATGATAATAGTAGTTCGTTCAGAGCAGACTCTATTTAATGCCGATTGTATATTACGTTCTGCTTGTGTATCTAAAGCGCTCGTAGCTTCATCTAGCAATACTATCTCTGGCATTTTTAATATCGTACGCGCGATTGCGACGCGTTGCTTTTCACCACCGCTCAGCCTAAGTCCCCTTTCGCCAACCTGATAAAGAAATTAAACAATTAAAATTAATTTATAGATAAACACATAATAAAATATAGTTAAGGAAGCATTCCTGTATAAAACTTTTAAAAATCAACTTTTTTAATAAAAATTTTCTAATGTTTAAGATTCTAAAAGTATAAGTTCTAAGATTTTTTTAGAAAAATATAACAGCTATAGACATTTATAATTTGGGATGCGCAGACAAATTATATGTGAATCTGCATTCAAAACTTTGAACGTATTTTTCTTGAAATACTATATGTTTTTCAAATTGATATAATTTTTTGAAAAGTTTTCAAGTAATTAGTTTCAATATATGTTTGTTTATCAAGAGACACGGTAGTGTCTCGCGCCAAGTTCACGCGCAGCGCAAGACCGAACGTGTATCTTTACGCGAGCCCGAAGAGCCCAGAAAGCCGAGATTATCGGAACTCAATAATGCCTGGGCCGATCGAGTTGATAATGGTCTCAATCAATAGCGCACACCCAAAATATATAATAAAAGTATGCTTGTTTTTGCTCTACGTGCTTTATAAATAAATATATAAAAGTCCAAAGTCGAAATGTCAAAAATATTATCTCAATTTCTAGGATGTACAATCAACATTTTTTACACTAGATGGCTATAGTGATGTTAGTAGTTGGGTTTGTGTTGGTGGCGCTATAGGAAATAGCCGCGCATACCAAATAACCTTACAGAAGATGTGTCAAAAGAATAATATTGAATTCGGCCACTCGCACTACATTGCACTGGTGCACACTCAAGGCTGCTTAACGTTCACCAGTTTTTTATTCGTGTTCATCAGAGTAGTGTAGTGCAGTGTAGTGCGAGTGATCAAATTCAATATAAATGTATTAAGTAAAATAAGTGTATATAGGTTATAAGTATTGTGTTTTAATTTTACCATACATTCTGTCAAAAAGCTTTAGTGTATGATCTGTCTAAAATAAATAAAATTAAATATCTCAAAGTTTAATATTTCAATTTTACGTATCCTAAATTAGTTCCAACAATATTTATAATTTCTAGTCAATTTTATATATAAAAAAAATATAGCATAAGTCACTTTTTGTGATTATCCTAAATTAGTTCCAATATTTATAATTTCCAGTCAATTTTATATCCATAGAAAATTGGAAACAAAAATTATAAACATAAACTCGACAAGAAATCTTGTAATACACAAAATTAAAATTGATCAGAAATTATAAATATTGTTGGAAATAATTTAGGATACATAGAACAGAAATATTAAGCTTTGATATTTAATTTTATTTATTTTAGACAAATCATACACTAAAGTTTCTAAACAATGGTCTTATAAAACATAGTGATGATTGGTATGATTGTATAAATTAATTTTATAATACATTCTGTCAAAAAAGCACATCATTCAAGACTTTAGTGTATGATTTGTCCAAAATAAATAAAATTAAATATCTCAAAGTTTAATATTTCTGTTCTATGTATTTTAAATTAGTTTCAACAATATTTATAATTTCCAGTCAATTTTATATTTTATATATAAAATTTATTTTATATATAAAAAAATATAGCATAAGATACTTTTTGTAGTTATCCTAAATTAGTTCTAATATTTATGATTTCCAGTCAATTTTATGTCCATAGAAAATAAAAAACAAAAATTATAAACAAACTCGACAAGAAATCTTGTAATACACAAAATAAAATTGACTGAAAATTATAAATATTGTTGGAACTAATTTAGGATACATAGAACAGAAATATTAAACTTTGGTATTTAATTTTATTTATTTTAGATAAATCATACAAAATTTCTGAAACGTGTGCTTTTTTGACAGATCCTAAATTAGTTTCAACATTTATAATTTTCAGTCAATTTTATCAGAATCAAAACAAAACAGTATTGTTTTACCTTTCAAAAAATTGTCGTACCTATATATTAAATCAAAAAAAGCTGTCGTATATATATTACAAAAAAAGAAATATCTATCAAAAAATTACCTTTTTTAAAAAAAGGTAAAAAAAAGGCGCCAAGTACACGCTCGTCACAACTAAAACAAAACCATATTGTTTTATCTTTTAAAAAAATTGTCGTATATATTAAACCTTTTAAAAAAACCTGTCATAGATATTAAAACCTTTCAAAAAAAACTTGTATATAGTAAAATTTTTAAAAAAGCTATTATATATACTTTCTACAAAAAAATATGATATCAGGAAATGGCACCAAGTGGGACTAAAGAACTATGAAAAAAGTTGTACACTATTTCTATAAAACTCTTCTATAAAAATCTTGTACATAAAGCTGTCGTATATATAATTAACTATATTATATACTATATATATTATAAAAAAATAAATACATAAATAAGAAAACAAAAAATTAAAATTAAAAAATTTTTTAAAAATATTTAAAAAATAAAAATATTTAATTAAAAAATGAAAAAATATAAAAAATTTAATCAAAATAAAAAGATATTTATTAAAAAACGCAAAAAAACTTGGCGCTGCTACACCACAAAGTATTATAAAGCAATGAAATTAACATGTAGTTTACTGTAGCAGCGCCAAGTTTTTTTGCGTTTTTTAATAAATATCTTTTTATTTTGATTAAATTTTTTATATTTTTTCATTTTTTAATTAAATATTTTTATTTTTTTAATATTTTTAAAAAATTTTTTAATTTTAATTTTTTGTTTTCTTATTTATGTATTTATTTTTTTATAATATATATAGTATATAATATAGTTAATTATATATACGACAGCTTTATGTACAAGATTTTTATAGAAGAGTTTTATAGAAATAGTGTACAACTTTTTTCATAGTTCTTTAGTCCCACTTAGTGCCATTTCCTGATATCATATTTTTTTGTAGAAAGTATATATAATAGCTTTTTTAAAAATTTTACTATATACAAGTTTTTTTTGAAAGGTTTTAATATCTATGACAGGTTTTTTTGAAAGGTTTAATATATACGACAATTTTTTTAATAGGATAAAACAATATGGTTTTGTTTTAGTTGTGACAAGAGCGTGTACTTGGCGCCTTTTTTTTACCTTTTTTTAAAAAAGGTATAACCTGTACTGGAATTAATGTGGCATCTTGGATTAACTTTATTCGTTTATAATTGCCATTCATAATTTATAAGTCAAAATTTTTTATAAAAAATTGATGTTTTTTAAAACTGTGCTGTTTTAACACAATTTTTTTATTCTAATAGAAGTTATAAAGAAAATTTATAATAATTATAGTTATAATATAATATACAATATGTTACGTCCTGATCAGACTTCACGATTCTTTTCTTTTCAAACAAGCTACAATACTGAACACTAGACCTAGTAAACACGGCACAGACCAAATAAAGAAAAAAAAAAAAGAAATTTTACCGCCGGAGCTGCTTTTCTTACGAGACCTAGCGAGTTCGAGTTTTCTCACGAAAAAAAAATAAAGCAGCTAATGGCATCGATATTCTAAACAGTCTTGATCAACCAGCGCGTCTATTGGCGCCAAGAAAATCGTAAAATCAAAACTCTGCTTTAGCTGGAGTCCTCAGTCGACCCTAGACGATAAAGAAAAGAAAAAAATACATTTATATTGTTGCGTCCACGGAACTAGGTATCGCATACGTCAAACGGAACTCGCAGAATAAAGAAACACTTTATTTGAGTAAAAGAACACACTTTAGTAAGAACAATAACTTGAATGAATACAACGAGTAACCGGGAACAAGTAGAAAGATCGGAGCTGTCGAATACGTCCGCTCGAGCAGACAGCTCCCGAAAATCTGATATCTCACAGTTTATTTACAAATTGTCATAGACACGTCTAAACAATATTACCATTGAAACCGTGTGAGCTTTTCGAGCGCGGTATAGCTCGTCGGAATCCAGGTTCGGACGGTTGGGGGGGTGTCAAAGAAAATATTCGTTTGGTTAATGATAAATCAGAAGGCGTGTTTATTCAATTAAGTATGTTTGATGACTGTGTGTGTACATGCGATGTAAAAGAATATACTGTATAGCGACGGTGAAATGATTATTAAGCAACGGCTGAATAATTATTTGAGCAGCGGAATAAATATAAAAGTATATATCGGTGAAATCAGTATGGCAACGGTGAAATAGGTAACAGAATATCGTTGCGATCGGTAGAGTAACCACGGTGAAATAATTATTTGGCAACGGCGAAATAATTCTTGAAGCGGCGTGAAATGAGTATACAAGCAGCGTGAAAATAAATATAAAGACGACGGTAAAATAAATCGAGAGTGACGGCGAAAGAATTATTTAAACAGCGTGAAATAAATGTAAAGGCGACGGTGAAATAATTCTTTAGGTAACGGTGGAATAATTATTTACGCGAAATTATAAAGTATGACGTAAGGCGTCCTGGTGCGGTTGGCGAGAGCGCAAGCGCGGGCGATCGTGTCGCAACGGTTGGTACAAGACGGAGCGCTTGTCGGTGAGTGTGTTCGTAGAGTATCGCGAGTCTGTTCGATCGTAGATCGATGCGGACTATTCGGCGGCGCGGATTGGTCGATGCGGTTTTGCCTGCCGGACGGATTACGGTTCGAAATCCCGGCGGATAAACGCGATATAAGAACTTAGGCTGCCGATTACGCTCGGCGGGAGTACGAGGACGCTCGTATGAAGGCGGAGTTTAGAACGGCGACCTGGCTAGGTACGCGGGAATGCCCGCAATACGAAGTTCGGTGGCCTAGAGGAGCCAAGTACGCTCGGCGGGTATACGAATATACTCGTATGCGGGAGTCAAGAATACCGAGGACGCTCGGCGGTACACGAGGATGCTCGTGTGCTGGAAAAGGCATAGAATCCGAGGATGCTCGGTTTGGACTACGAGGACGCTCGTAGAGTGATGTTCGCTGTCTATCAGCGAACGGGATCTGGTGAGAAGACGTACAGCCGGGTCTCTTTTATACCCGGCTGGCAGCCGACTGAACTCGAATCGGCAAGCATCGGCGGTTTCGGCGGTGAGCCCCCCACAAAACGGAATTTCGGAATGGTCGGGTGTGGGGGGTTTTTCGGCGATTGACCGCCGTTGTTTTGACAGAGTTTTATCGGCGCTCGATGCGCCTTTGGTGGGCTACGGACGATGGACGGTCCGTAGCCGTAACGATGCAGCTTGCGGGCTGCACCGTTACACCCAGTGTTCCGATTAGGGACCGGTTGTATGCGCATGTGCGGCAATACGGCGTCAGTACAGTGTCTCATACAAGTTAAACAAGGCACCGTTACCCCCCTACATTTAAAATATTTCAAAATTTTTTGAAATTGATTGAAATTTTCTACTTCTTGGTTTTTTAGCTGCTGGCTCCGTAGATTCCATGCTTGTAAATAAATAAATATTACTTATTTGTAGTCACCTAACCTCCTCATGTCAAAACGTCCCGTCATACGGTCAACACACAACATATAACGGCACTGGATCTCCATCACCGCACATGCGCAGAGCTGCACATGCGCATACAACCGGTCCCTAATCGGAACACTGGTTACACCATGGAAACTATTTATAACATTTCAGCTATTAAGAAACAGCTTCCCGAACTGTTGAACGACCGATATTATCGATCGGTCTCTCAACTGACTGCACGCATCAGTGATGCAAGATCGAACATCCTGCATCAAGCACCACATGAGGGGATGAGCCCCCACCATGGCGGCACCACACAAGCGAGCATCGCTGACGTCACGTGTCCGTGTGCGCTCGTCGTTCCAATAGCGTATGAGTCGTACGCTGTTAGAACGGCGAGCGCACACGGACACGTGACGTCAGCGATACTCGCTTGTGTGGTGCCGCCATGGTGGGGGCTCTTCCCCTCATGTGGTGCTTGATGCAGGATGCTCGATCTTGCATCACTGGCACGCAGCATTAACGACGAAAAAGAACGCAACAATATATATGAAAAAATTGCCATTTGTAAGCAGCTAGCTTAAACCCACGGATTCCAACCACAGGAATCCTGCCAAACAGATAAGATACACTGGGGAACGACTAGGCAATGACCTGAGTCGAGCGCGAAGAAGGCGTCAAACTTGACACCGCGCACGTGTTCAGTAGGTCTGGAAAACCGAGATGCATTAGCTATAATTTCCACGTGAGGCACGCGACCGGCATAAAATGTCAAATTTATTAGTTCCGCAACCTAAGACATTATCAACCTGTATTCGACCAAGTTTCAACCCTCCAATCAGAAGGCCTAGAATTAGAGCAGCCACATCTATAGACCACCCACCGGTCCATCTTATCCTAAAAGACATCGAGATGGACCCCACTAATGCATATCAACACCAACCAGATTATGCAATATTGAAACTTACCCCTACTGTATATGGACCCAAAACGACGCTGTTCCTTATTCGTTAAGATCCTTTTTCCCCATCTCCATCATAAGTGACATGATCTAAACGCTAATCTTATTAGCTAATGTGACACTATTCTTCCCCGCATTGAAATTTCCTTGTAAAACTAACTTCTATTTGACTCCTGCCTCGAAAATCTAAGATTTTTCAAATGGATCCACCTCAGGAAAAGGGTATAAAAACTCGTGTCCGGGTCACTTCAACACAGTTTTTCCACATTTCGTCGAGAGTTTTTACACCGTTCGCCACATTTCTTCATTAGTAATGCGGTCCATGAATCGAAAGTTTAGTTGCTATCAAAAAAAAAAAATAGAACTTAGTCACTAATTCGGCACTTACTCCGGAACAAGAATTCATCCTTAAGAACAGCGATTCTCAGCAGGAGCGACCACTTCACGAATCTATTAAGATCTGCTCGAATTGTGTCTACCTACAGAAACGAGTAATGCTTCGTAACGAGTAAGTTAATTCATTTTCTTCATTTTCTTCCTTTCTTATCTTTCCTCTTCTCTGATTTCACATTTTCCCATTCTTCCCTTATTATCTTTTATACTCATATTCCCAAATTATCACCGTCAGTGAAAACCAAACGTTCTTTGCTGCCCGTTGCTGGAGATCGTCAGGGTCGAGTTCGAAGGGAGCGTCCTTTTTTACTCTACCTGTCATTAGCTGCCATACTCTCGCCGTACACTAGGTACACGGCGAGGATCTCCACGCGCGCAATAATCGACGTAGACAAACACACCCGCCCTGAATTTTACACTCCACTAGAACCATACACACAGATAGATTCACCACGTATCATTCCAATAATTTCTCAGGAACCTCCTCAGTCTCAGCATATTTTCGAATTAAGGCCACCTTCCCTATCGAAGTCGATTTCATTAATTCTAGAAATCTTTGATGAACTACCTGAGATTCTAGAATATCGGCCCCCGACACTTCCCAGTTCCTATCCATCCATAGAAAACCTTATTAATGAATTGCCTGACAATCCAAATTTCGATAACATTTCTGTCCTTTCCAATGCCTCTACCATCGAATACATAGAACCTCCTTTCAACTTTCCTAACTTTGTTTTCACCGGACATGATTTTTTAAATTTGGTTCTCCCTCCTGAGGAATGACACAAAATCCACTAAAATACACAATCTTGACACTTTAATCTAAAATATCATAAGCTTTCGAAGTCGTCCTATTAAAATTGTCTTTTTTTTAGCACTCATGTATATTTTGTAATGTTTCTATATGTATAAAACCAAATTAGTTACTAATTTTAATATATTAACACTTTTTTTTACTATTATTATTAATTTTACTGTCATTCTTATTATTAATTTAACCCAGGCCTCGGAATTATTTCATCTTTTCAGCTGATTCTCGTGGTATACGCCTCCTTTCCTCTCTTCACCGCGCGCGCGGCAGCCGCTAGGGCCAGTGCCGCCGAGCGTTAGGAGTGGCGCTATCCGATTAATGTTAAAAAAATTTATTAAAAATATTTTTTTCTTCCATAGCAATAGTACCTCATGGGTGACGTGGAAATCTATTAAAATATTTGCACATAATAAATTTAAAAATAAAAAAAATATTTTTAATAAATTTTTTTAACTTTTAATGATCAAGGAAGAAGAACCCAACATTTATCGGATAGCGCCGCTCCTAACGCTCGGCGGCGCTGGCCCTAGCAGCTGCCGCGCGCGCGGTGAAGAGAGGAAAGGAGGCGTATACCACGAGAATCGGCTGAAAAGATAAAATAATTTCGAGGCCTGATTTAACCAATCAAAGATAGAGAAATAAATGCGAATTTGTAACTAATTTAATTTTCTTTCATTTTATGTCATTTTATTTTATTTTATTTTTAAGACCCTTCGTTATTCCTTTTTCCCTCATTCAGCTCTCGCATAAGAGTTCCGTCTCGGATAAAAGGGATTTAATTCCTTCACTCAAAAAGGAACCTACAAGCGGTTGATCTGCTGACAGAGTAAAGGGACCTACCCGGTTGCTGACCTGTCACAAATCACACAGACCACTCGGCTCGAGCGATCAGCCCCAATCAAACTGATCGCCAAGTTTTCTCTAATTCTTTCTGTCAGAACGTAACAATAATTATAGTCAATTATAGTGATAATAGTAATCAATAGTTAAAATAATAATCTTTTCATTTTTTCGTTTAAATGAAAATTGCTGGAATCGTCAATCGGCAACATAGGTTTTTTTTAAATGTTATATTTATAATTAAGAGACCAAAATTGTTTATCACAATTCCAGTGTTGCGATATGGGACCGGTTGTATGCGCATGTGCGGCTCTGCGCATGTGCGGTGATGGAGATCCAGTGCCGTTATATGTTATGTGTTGACCGTATGGCGGGACGTTTTGACATGAGAAGGTCTGGTGACTACAAATAAGGTAAGATTTATTTATTTACAAGCATGGAATCTACGGAGCCAGCAGCTAAAAAACCAAGAAGTAAAAAATTTCAATCAATTTCAAAAAATTTAGAAATATTTTTAATGTAGCGGGGTAACGGTGCCTTGTTTAATTTGTATGAGACACTGTACTGACGCCGTATTGCCGCACATGCGCATACAACCGGTCCCATATCGCAACACTGCACAATTCATGAAAACTTAAAATTTAAACATGCATATCTAAAATTGGGAAATATTGTACCTAATAATTTTTTTCTAATTCCTAAAAATAGGTTATTTTCTGCACTCTAAATCAGACTGTCTTTAATACAACTTCAATTTTATTTATTTTAATTGGATAAGTACAAATAATAAATATTTTTTTTTTATAGCACATTTTTAAACGCATCTATTTAAAAGTTTAAGGGACAACTAGGCGTAAAAATAAAGAAAAAGACAATGTAGGAAAATGTAGAAAAAAAATAAAAATAAAAAAGAAATAAAATAAAATTATGTTATTCTTCTGAAGCCGGTATTCTATGGCTGGTAGAGATTTGTCAAACTTTGGCAAGTTATACCAAATCATCCCGAGTCACCGAGAGATAGGGTAGCTTATCATTGCTCTTGACTTATGGCTGGTGGCTTGAGGTTTTCCGTTGAGTGTCGAGAAATTGGTCTCAAGTCAAAGAACTTAGTATCACTATTTCGAGCTGAACTTAATAAATTGGAAATTTATCCAAGCCGTAAATGGTGACAAATTACCGCACTGTGCACGGAAAAAAAGAATTTACTGGCACGGCAAATTTTACGCTGTTATAGCAAAACATGTTAACTATTATATGGATAGCAAAGAAATTTGTTACGAATGCTAATTTTATTTGTTGCATAATTTTGCTAAATCCGCAAATTATATCACTATTATAACAAATTGATTTTTACTTTGCCATTAAAATTTGCATTAGCAGTGACAATTTCGCTGCATTAGCAAAATACATTTGTTAGAAATAAATTATTTTGTTGTAGCAACAAATTAATGTGTCTTTACGAACAAATGTACTCAACAAAATTTATCTATTTTATCAGCAAAAGGTGTTGATGTATCGAATAATTTGGAAAATTTATTATGGTAGCAAAGTTTTGTCGCTATAACATCTAATATACAATAGCAATGATGATTTTGCTGCAATAATAATTTTTTTTTTTCCGTGTAAAGTATATACGGCTTATTATAGCTCGTTGCTTACAAAGTCGCGAGTCGAGTCTATGCAAGTACCTATGCCAGTATAAACAAGCCACAAGTCATAACAAATCACCAGCCGTGATATACCGGCTTTATACCTGCAATTCTATCATTTTGACAAACCTGTGTTTCGTAACCGTTTGGAAATGTGAGAATCCTTTCATGGATATCCGCGTATTTTGCAGCAGCTATTATATCCGCTTCCGCTGCATTGATACGTCCATACTGGATGTTATATTTTATAGTATTGTTGAATAAAACAGTGTCTTGTGGTACGACACCTGCAAATCATGCAATATTTTCAGAATAAATTTACAAAACAAACTAAATTTTTTATTTCAACAAATATTATGTCATGTTAAAATATCAGTTTTTTTCTTTAAAATAAATAACTATAATAAAAAAGAGCAATGTGATGTAGATTATTTTCATACGTGATTCCTTTTTGAATAATATTCCATACAATATACAGGGTGTCCCATTTTAATTGACCCCTGTTAACTTCGCAAGAAATGGTCAGATAAAAAAAATTCTCTACAAAAATTGTTGGGTTTGGATTGCATACTTTTTTTTAAAACCAATGTGTTTACTTTATATTAATTAATTTGTCTCATTATTTTGTGCATAAAAGTATTAAGGTAACATTCTCAAAAACTGAATGTTTTACAAGATATTTTATATTTTATGTCAAAATACTGTAACTTTCAAGCCTCATAACTCGAAAAGTACTTAACAAAAAATTTCATTATAGTGTTTTGAAAAGCACTTGACACCAGCTATTAGATTCTGGAATCAAAAATAGGATGTTCTATTTAAAAAAACAAAGTTGACCTCCATATGACCTTGGCACGTACACCCTAGGTTAAACCAATATCACTATCGGATGTCCCCCTCCAAACCCAACAACTTTTGTAGAGAATATTTTTTTATCTGACCATTTTCTGCGAAGTTAACAGAGGTCAATTAAAATGGGACACCCTGTATATTGAATAGATTTAAATATTACTCAACAGTTTTAAATAGTAAAATCACTTATGTTAATAAATTCAGAACAAATATAGTTTAGAAAATTTTAGAAAAAGCGTAAAATAATAAAAAAAATAATCTCCATACAAAAATATATACACTGCTCAAAAAAATTATAGCATAGAAAAATTTTGGGCAAAAATTGATCAACTTTGACAGACAATAACTCTGTGAAAAATCATCATAAGACCCTGATTTTTTTTTAAATGAAAGCTTGAAATCTGTACTTTAAGATACTATTGCGCGATTTTAAGTTTAATGCACCCCGACTGTAACCTTTTAAATCTGAGGGCATGTTTGTCATACTGAAAATTGCAAATTTTGATGGAATGCACGGACTTGATAGAATTTTTTAGGGGGATGCCGTTTACAGGGGCATAAAGCTGGAAACTTCCCCTTTAATTAAAAAAAAAGCAAGTTGCTGCAATTTTTTTTCGCAAAGTTACAGCACTTTAAAGTAGTCCTTGCATTTTTGACATGTATCATCGGCATTACCGTTACCGGATGTGCACTACGGCGAGGTTGCTGGTCGAATATCGCACAGCGCGCGCGTGTGTGTGTGTGTGTGTGTGTGTGTGTGTTAGCAGAGATAAGGACCCCGCGGTTCGTCACTTTCGCGGTATCCCCCAAAAAAATTCTAGCAGGTCCGTGCATTCCGTCAAATTTTGCAATTTTCAATATGAACATGCCCTCAGATTTAAGGGGTTACAGTCGTTGGGGTGCATTAACCTTAAAATCGCGCAATAGTATCTTAAAGTAGAGATTTCAAGCTTTCATTAAAAAAAAATCAGGATCCTACGATGATTTCTTGCGGAGTTATTGTTCGTCAAAGTTGTCCAATTTTTACCCAAAATTTTCCTATGCCATAATTTTTTTGAGCAGTATTTTAAAAAGTTAAAAAATATTAAAAACTAATATGTCGTGTAGCTTCTCAAAAACAATAATGATAAAACGAGGCAATAAGAACCAGAAGCTATTGATTGGAGCACAAAAAATTATTATAATTATAGAAAAATTATAAAACAGATTTTTTTTTATTTTTTTGTCTTTTTTCTTGTTCTTTAATTATTTTTATATATTTTTAAAATTTCTTATATTACTAAAATCCATTTTCATTTCTCTTTTTTTCTATATTCCATCAAACTAAAAAGAGATCGAAATTGTAACTAAAATGTATTTTTATTTTTTATACACAAAATAATATTTTTTGCGTCTTTGATAGTCGCTCTTTTAATGCTTGTCTTTTTTTCGGCATTGTTTGCATTTAAAAAACTAATTTTTTAAGGTAACGTAAATAAAACTGCAAGAAAAAACTATTTTTTATAATAGTAAGTATAACAAAAATCACTATTTTTTATATTTTTTTCTTTTTTTGTAATTTTCTCATCAAATCTGATGTAGTGTACACTTTTAGAAGCCAAATTAAATTTAATGCATAAAAAATTAATTATGGAAAATTACTTTCTGAAATAACAAATCCATGCAAGACAAAGTAATGATATAAAAATACCTATAGTTTTTCTGAGAGACTCCTGTTTGACGGTTTTAACATTTTGTCCATCGATTAAAATCGCGCCTTGCTCTACATCATAGAAACGAAATAATAATCGCATTATAGTGCTCTTCCCAGCACCGGAAGGACCGACTAGTGCGACCGTTTTTCCCGCAGGTGCAGTAAAACTAATGTTTCTAAGTACAAGTTTCTCGAGAGTGTAGCCAAATGATACATTTTGAAATTCCACTTGTCCATGCTTAACGTCCAATAATCCGGCGCCTGGTGCGTCTATCACCTCTTGTTCTTCTCTAAGTAGTTCAAACATATTTTCCATATCGATAAAATTCTTTTGAATAGCCCTTTGGACAAAGAAATTTGTTCAAGTATGAATTATTTAAATGAATTGTTTGAAAGAATAGAGATTAAGAAGTCCATATTAAAAATCATATGTTATACTCGTTTATATTACCTATAATATGTTCCAAACCAATTTAGCGGTACATAAAGTTGCATTATATAACTAACAAACAATACATAGTCGCCAATTGTTAAACCTTGGTGGAACACAACCTACGAAGAAATCAATTTATTATTATACATTTTGTCATTATAATTAAAAATTATTATATTTGGAATAATTATTTTTGCAAAAGCACTAACCATGTGTAAACATAATAACGATCCACATAATAAACCTCCACTGATAACTATATTTTGTAACGTGTTTAAAATATTTGACGTAACCATTGATGTCCATTCTTGTATTTGGAAATCTAAAATTGACTTTCTATAACTTTCAACTTCGTATGTTTCGGCACCATAATATTTCACCGTTTCAAAATTAAGTAAACTATCAACGCTACGTGCTTTTTGAGCATTATCTGCCAAATTCATACGTCTTTGAAACTTCGTACGCCATTCCGTGATTATGATAGTTGCGGCTAAAATAACAGACCAAATTTATATGCGTGGTAAGTGGTGTGGCCACGTGGTGGCCACGTGGTATCTCACATAGGACGCACAACTAGGATAGACTAACGTAAGTGGAGAATTTAAATTTAGTATTTTGCAATTTACTAATCTCTAACTTTTTAAATGTTAATTACATATACAGTAGAGCCTCGATCTTACGAACTAACAGGGGGAACAATGGTTCGAAAAATCGGATTTGCCGGATTTTCCAAAGTTTAATATAATTGGTGAGGCGATTACCGTGTTATGATTAAAAACATGGAAGAAAAAAATAACAAAAAAGAGTGTAACCGGACGACGGGTTTTCGCATAGGATAGAAGGGGAGATACCTATTGCACTGTATTATTATTACTTGTAGTACTTTACTTGTCAGTAAAAAGAAGAAGAAGAGGAGATCACCTCTCAATGACCTTAACCTTAATATATGTTATTAAAGTCATAGTCCTGAGTAACAAAAAAAAATTTTATCCGGTATTTATTGAAAAGTTATTAACAAATAAAGTTTGAAATGTTTAGAATTATACATTCAGGATCGATTGTCTTGATTCTCACATATGTTATCAAGACCATAGTCTTGAGTAATGTTTACAAAGTTTTAGCCGCCGCTCACTGTTTATTTAAAAGTAAATTATAAACAAAAAAGTTTCACAAATTATACGTAATTTTTGGACGCCAGTACGGACTTATTTATCAATAAGAAGTACAGAATTTTAGATCCTCGTATTTCTTCAGCTTAGAAATTTCGTGTCACGGACCAAACTAAATGAGAATAGCCAGATACGTGAATCACCACCAGAAGGCAGCAGTTTCGTTATGTAAGTCATCGGCGCACAATGGACATAAAGTCGCTTTTTGTGGCCAAAAATCGTTCGACGGTAGAATTCTCAACCGATTGCAATAAAATGTTTTTTAAAATACGCGTCATTTATTGTATTATAGCAGAGACCTGCACATTTTTTAATATTACAATTTGTTAATTAACAAAAAATCGTAATTGTTATGAACTTTTTGGCAAACATTTTTTTGTATGTTCATAATTCCTTCAATTTTTATATATTAGGGTTTTCAGGATCGCTGATTACAAAACCGTGACTCAAATTTCAAAATTCAAAATGGCGGACTCAATATAGCGGACGTGAACTGAAAATGCAGACAAATTTCGTAAAATTTGGTATACGGGGGTTTTTGAGATCGCTTAAATTGAGCGATTTAAAATTTTCAATCTTCCAACTACTCGCGTTTAGCGTTACCCAAAACTAAGAACGTGGATCTAGCGAGTTTATAGTTCCATTTTAGTCTTTTTTTCTTTTTTTATTTTTTTCACCTTGGTGTATTTTTTATTTAGTTTTTTTCCTTTGTATGTATATAAAATCTCGAAGAAATAACTTTTCACTTTTCATTACATTTTAAGAATTTTTTGGCATCATCCGATAATTCGTTATCTCGTTTGTCTGTTTTCAATCTTGAGCTACTAATAAGTGGATCAGATGATACTAAAAGATAATGAATAACATCTTCATTATTATTGCATCGAGATGACCATCTACATACTATTATGACCTCGAGCATCTCAGAATGCTTTATTGTTTGCCTCTTGCGCTTCCTCTGAATAGCGACCAATGGATAAAAATGATGACGTTATTATGTCACCATCGTGCATTAACATTTTATGCACTGATCTAACCTCTCCTTTTGAATCTCCCGCTTCCTTTATCACCCCCTTCCACCAAACCAGATGGTCGTAAGAGGGGAGACCCCTCGGAGCCACGCCATATTAAACTAAACTTTATGCACTGTTGGTGGCATAAAGTACCAACTGTATAAGTCCACGTATAATTGAGCGGTTTCTAAAGCGTATTGATGGAATTTCACAGCATCAATGTTTTGGCTGCTAGTGAGTACTTGCAAGATGATTCCAACCGCGTCACTAAACGTTCATTAAGTTGGCAGATTTTGGCTACAACTTGCGGTTTAGCGAAAAAATGTCTAGCAATATTTCCAGTATTAGTATTTACTGCACCTTGTTTTACCACGTCAACAATTATGCCAAGAGCTTCTTTCAAAGAATTTTGAATGAATTTCTTTCTATTTTGCTTACAAATGCAGTCAAATAGATCTAAGATTTATTGCACTCTTGTTACATTGTTAAAGTATGTATAGTGTATTATTAGTTCATTAGTAATTTTAAGTATTATTAATAATGGTCTTTCACACCATCTTTGAGGTTCCACTAACTAGGCGCGTTCGATTTTTTTAAAGTGAATCGTCGCCTGGAGCCCTATCGTACCACCTTCAAATCAGTGAAATTCGTTCTACGTTTTGCCACTTTTATTTTCGTCGCCTCTAGCACTGCTTTTCTTAAAATCCATATTATAAGCAATATAGAGTAAGCACTCCATAAAACGGATTTTGCAGTGTAGAGTCGACAATCCCAATTTATAAAATTCTGTTTTTTGTGGTAAGATGCTTATAATCTCCAGTTTATTCATTTACGTGGGTTTAGCCTCACATATATTGCACGAGTTGCTCGATTTTTGATTAGTTATAATATTGTACGTTTTTTCATTAATCATGGTGCACTGTAAGTCATGAATTACAGAAAATAAAATGTTATCAATAGCAATATATGTAGGATGAAGACTACTTATTTTTTCTGTGTAATAATTATTCTGTACTGTGTAATAATTATTATATACATGTACACTCATTTAGAGTGTTGATCGCATTTTCTGCAATAAATTCAAATTTAATCGGGTGACAGAATCTGATTGATGGCGGTCGATCGTTTACCCATATAATTTCATGATCAAATCTAAGCTCCAAAGGGACAAATAATATAATAAACACAGAGTGATCAGATCTATTTGGGTGTTCGTCAATTTCATTACTCGTCGATGCACCTTCATCCGTATTGACTACTTTGGAACTCGTCTCCTTATTAATATCTTTGGCCCTGTTTTGTTGAAGAACTTGTTGACTTGAAGCTCCATTCATACCCCATTTACTATGCAAAATTAACGATTTGTCTTGCGATGAGCCTAAAATTTCAGGTGCTAGAGAATATATCAATCGACGGACTGTAACCACTTGACCACAAGTAATGATTGCAATTTGACACTTGCTGCATTATCTGGGACATGAATATCTTCAGGATAGCATCGCGTTTTTGCAGATAGAATCTTCGAGTATGGAGAATAGCTTTTATGACCGAAAAACTTTTCATTGTAGGATTGGAGTGTATTATACTTTGATTTAGTCAAATCCAAATCCATATATGTACATTGCCAAAACTGTATCACTAAAGCGCTCATTTTCTTCGGTATTTTTTTCTTTCTTAACAGGTACAAGTGCTCGTTTGTCATGCCCATGTCTTGCTGCTCTATGTAATTCTTCCTGGCAAAACGTAGAACGAATTTCACTAATTTGAAGGTGGTACGATAGGGCTCCAGGCGACGATTCACTTTAAAAAAATCGAACGCGCCTAGTTAGTGGAACCTCAAAAATGGTGTGAAAGACCATTATTAATAATACTTAAAATTACTAATGAACTAATAATACACTACACATACTTTAACAATGTTAACAAGAGTGCAATAAATCTTAGATCTATTTGACTGCATTTGTAAGATGTATTTGACTGCATTGTATGTTACCGTTCCTCCACTAATCTCTACAGTACAGTAACTCTTGCTAATATGCAGTAATTTAAAATAAATAGTTAAAAATTGTCCAGGTGTGTAATCTTTCGATAGAGGTAAATGATAAGAAGCAAGCGTGGCTAATCGAGTAAGGCGAGTGGCAGGAATATTGAAAATCTCGTGTTTGAAAACTGCTTTTGTAACATTTTTTTTTTCTTTTTCGAAATTTGTTTCTAGCACTGCACCATCAAGTGAATCATTAGATAATGCTTTTGGCTAAAAAATATTATTTTATATTTATTAACAATAATTGCATATGTTAAATTGCACTTTGTTGCAATATGTATGTTGTAAAATGACTTTATTTTTCTATTATAATAGCAAATCAGTATTCTTTTTAAAATAATTAGTTATTAGTTTAACATATGCAAATATATTATTAATATACAAAAAAATATTTTTTAGCAAAAAAAACATTATTAACTAATTTACACTGTTAGAAACAAATGTGGAAAAAAGAAAAAAAAGTTGCAAAAATTAAGTCTCGAATACGGGACTTCGAATATGCTAAGCACTCGCCTTACTCGATTAGAAGCACTTGTTTCTGAGCATTTGCCGTCCGCTATGTGTTTACGTCGGCTCGATGATAGCAAGACAGAAATGTCCGCTCTCTCTCTATAGCCGAACAGTCGAGCGCACACAGACGCGTGACGTAAGCGCTTCTTACTTGTGTTGGGACTCGAGAGCCGGGAGCCCGGTAGGAGATATCGCATCATTGCATGTGACAAAAACCTTGTTGACTAGTGTTATCAGACACACAGTTCTATTGCCAGTTGGTAACCTCAACATGTTACACAAATTTCTTCATTCGACATATAGTAATGAAGATCTTATTAATTATTTGTGTGAAATGCGACGAGTAATTGGGTGATATCAGAAAATTATACATATAGATACGTAATTATTCATTTCGATTTTCAGAACATTTTCGCAATGCATTTACATTTATTTACGTGTAGTAAATTGAATGGGTGGAGGAGGGTCCCCGCGCACGCATTTTGTTTATTACGTTTAAATAATTAAACCTGCTAAGAGTACGTTCTATTAAATGTACATGGAGTCAGAAAATTACGTGTAATTCATGAAATTTCTTTTGTTAATAACTTTTTTTAATAACTTATTAATAACTAGTTAAAATTGTCAGTACTAGTTTCTTGATAACATATGTCATTGGAAGGTGGTTCTATATTCTTCATTTTTATCGTAGTCATTTCACATGGTCACATTACATTTTTGAAAAAACCATGTATTACAATATCTAATAATACACCAAATAAATAACTAATTGCACTGACTGATTGTATAGCAGTGTTGGGCGTTATTCGAATAAATTTTTATTTAAATAACTTTCTTCGAATAAACTTTTATTCGAATAACAAATAAAATTTCGTTATTCGTTATTGTATGATTAGATTTTGTATAAAATTCCATTCGTTATTCGTTCATTCGTTATTCAATTACAATTTCTTAATTATTTATTCGTTATTCCTTATTCGTCATTTGTTCTTCTTTTTTTTAATTCTTTTCCTACGAACTTTTCCGTGCTATATCAAAATTTATCATGACGATCTTTAATAAAAACCAAGGTGTTTCAGGAATTCTGCCTCGCCGCCGAATAGGTACAAAGATAGAATAGGAAACATTGAGTGCGAGTGAGATACGGACATAGTCATTGTAGAGAAATAGCGTGGTCGCCAAACACTCGTATAATCAACTACTTTGTTGTTACCTCGACATCTATTAATATCGCCGAACTCAGGCCTACATGCATCTTTCAATGCAACGCATCCGCATGCATGCAGCGTCTTATGAAATCGAAACAATTGCAAGATGACATCGTATAGACCTGAATAAAGCTCAAGCTCACGAACTTCTGTTTCGGCGATCAAAACATTAAGGGTGCAGTCCCATTGAGCACGGATCGGAATGACCGATCGGATTTCTCACCAGAATTCTAGTGAATTTTTGATCCTGCTATTTCTTCCGATCGGAACGCGTATTTCTGTCTGTTTAGAACATCCGGAACTGTCCGGAACGATGTTAGTGTTAGTAACAAGCCAAAATGAGTGCCAAATATGACTAATAAAACTGTTTTTTCATCCATCTCTATGAATTTAGGATATTTTTAGTCGCATTAAGGTTAAAACTGTCTAATATAAAACTGTCTGTTACAAAATATAGTTTACGTTTCTTCACACATGTGTCCGTTCCGTTTCGTAAAAAATTTTTCTACCAGTCCCATGTAGCAAAAACGGAACGGAAATATAGTTATAAAATATATTTCACTCTAATAATTCAGTATTTTTAAGCACTCATAGCAATGTAATTTGCAAGAAAATTGCAGAAATTATGTACGTAATTGCTTCAACCACATTTAAATAACGAAATATTAACGTAATTAAGTACATTTACTTGCGATCGAGGCGACATTTCGTTCCGTTTTTGCTACATGGGACTGGTAGAGAAATTTTTTACGGAACGGAACGTGAACGGAACACTCAATTCTAGTGAGAAATCCGATCCGTCATTCCGATCCGTGCTCAATGGGACTGCACCCTAAGAGTGCGTTCCACTTAACACCCGCAACGCTCCTAGGATCATTTTATCCTTGTTTTTCATCGAAAGTTAAGGATAAAATGATTCTAGGAGCGTTGCGGGCGTTAAGTGGAACGCACCCTATGTCGACAGTAGGGATAGAGTGGGGATAGCTAAAGCGGTAGACATCTCGCCAGCTAACGCGACACTACTGAAATTTATTCATTATTCACGAATAACGAATAATTCGAATAACAAATAAAATCAATTTATTCATTATTCGCGAATAAATCGAATTTATTTGTTATTCGAAATAACTTTTGCCCAACACTGTTGTACAGTTAAGAGCGTTGAAAGCTATCCACTCGGGTATCCCTACCATTTACTAAAAGCATTTATTACATTCTCTATTTGTCCATTTTTTCTTGGATGTTAGATAGAGATTGGTGCCTCTTCTTCTATCTATTAATCTCCATTTAACATCTAACAAGGAAAGAACCAAACTTGTGTACTTAGGAAGTCCCCCTCTACAAACTGTTAAAGTTTGATTTATTTGCGTTACCCATTTGCGCCTCACAGACTCTCCTTGTAAGAAGAAATGAAAAAATAAAAAATGTAATAAATACTTTTGTAAAGTGGTGGGGGTATCTGAGTGGATAGCTTTCAAAGCACCTGATTATACATCACCTATCGATCATCTCACAAATTACTGATAGGCAGTTCAAATTTTAAATATCTTTGAAATTCCCAAATTTTGTTCGGATTTTGTTTAAAATACGGTAATAAAATTGAGGTCATAAAATAGAGTGTCTACTGTATATGCATTATTTAAAAATTAACAGTATTATAAATACATTGCAGTATTATAAAAATTTTTTATCTTTATTATAAAAAAAATATATTTTTAATTCTTGCTAAATACAATATCCGTTAGTTTTTGAGATCGCTAAATACAAATCTCCCAAAATTTTGAATTTAATGGTTGATCTGATATAGCAGAATTAAAAAATTATTCAAGTTTGTTACTTTCAAGTTAACTAAAAGATTTTATGATTATTACATTAAAGTCCCATATTAAAATTTTGAAAATCAAAAAATTATTTTTATAAAACAAAATAAAAGGATTCAGCACGATTCTTATGAGAAACTATGTTTGATTAAATTATCTGAACTTTTTATATGTTACAGTTCTTGTAATTCTAATAAAAAAAATTTAATGGACACCAAACATTTGTAAGTACAGTTTTTAAGATATAGACACTTGAGTCTTTCACAAGATCCGCTTGCACCACTCAGCTATATATAACATACTAGAGAGCTATATATAATATATATAACATACTAGAGAGAACCTTTCCCATACGAATCAATATGTAGTTTGCGACCAAAAGATAGCAACAATACACGGAGATACTTTCCACATTTACTGGAGATATTAAAAACGAAGACAGACCAATATAGCTCTCCGTCTAATATATGTAGCTCTCTCTTTTCCATAATGGGCCATCTCCACTTCTTTAAAGCTCACTCCAGTTTCCAGTATGTTATACAGAGTCTGTCCATAGATGTCCAAGCAAATATCTCACAACTGATTGAAGTTACAAGAAAGTTTAATAAGAGAAATTGTACGGCTCTGAATCAACTACAAAGTGCATGTAAAAATTTTTTTTACTGACCTTTTCGAGTTATAAAGATCAATATAGTTTTTTTAAATAGATATTATAATTAATACCTATAATTTTTTTTGCATATTTATGTAGTAAAGGTTATTTACAATCAAAATCATATCTAGCAAAAAATTGTTACTGCACCATTTACAAGATAATCGACATCTTAAGTATTAAAGTAGTAAATTGGATTGTAAGTATTTTTGAACGTGGGAATGTCAAAAAAGTAAACAAACAATGTTTTTTCATGAAACATTTATTGACACATAAATTGCTCGAAATTTTGACCATCATGTTTGATACAGCATTCAACGTGTTTTATAACGTTTCTCGTTATTGACTGCAGCATTTCTGCTGTAATGTCTACAACAGCTCTAGTGATCTTACATCGTAAATCTTCTTCATTTTCAGGAATAGTTGCATAGATAGTGTCCTTAAGGATATTATATATTATATTATATATTATATATTATATATTATATATTATATATTATATATTATATATATTATAGATTATATCCCCAAAGGAAAAAATCGCAAGATATCAAGTCCGCAGACTTAGGGGCCATTGCATAGAGCCATTAGTACCTATCCAACAATTAGGGAATCTATCATTTAAAAAATTGACTATAGCACGTGTATTGTGTGCTGGAGCCTTCACCTTGTTGAAAAAAAATGTCTCGAAAGATTGATAATGGAAGATCGCGTAAATATTCTGAAAAAGTTGTTTGTAAAAATTCCAAATATCTGGCACTATTAAGATGACCATGGAAAAAAAAGGTCCAATAATTTTTGTTCCGATAATTCCGCACCATACGTTCACCGTAAATCTGCGTTGAAAACCTCTATCTCTTGTTGCATGTGGATTTACATCGGACCAAGTATGCTCGTTATGTCGGTTTTCCACACAACAATTTGGAAAACAAGATTCGTCAAACCATAATATTCAACAAATTCACACTAAAGAAAGCCACATAAAAGCAGAAACGTTTGTGTTTACAATTCTATCAAAAAAAGTCAAATATATGTAATAACAACCAACTCGGCTTGTTTGCCTTTTATTTTCTTTGTGTTGATTGTTTGTTTACTTCGTTTTAATCTCTTTGACATTCATTTGACAAACCATGTTCAAAAATACTTACAATCCAATTTACTACTTTAATACTTAAGATGCCGATATCTCGTAAATAATGCATGGTAACAATTGTACGCTGCTCGAAAAATTAATCAGGAAGCAATCTGTAAGAGACAGAGAAAAAATTACGAAACTGACCGGGTTTTAACTGAACTCGGGATCCTTTGTTCCACGCATTTAACACTAAGCTTTCTGCCCCGCGACAGCTTCACTGCTCTTACAATTGTTTTGATTTTCCTAACTATTTCTAACCTAACGTGGCTTCGCAATTTTATAAATTGTAAAGATTCTTAAACAATTTTTCACTAGATATGATTTTGGTTGCAAATGATCCCTACTATATGTAGGATGCGGTGCAGTATAGACTTTCGAATAGCGCGCGAGATAGAGTTAGGCAGGATCCGTAAAGACAATACGCGCAGCGACGCACGCATAATAAACAAAAAGCGAGTGGACACAGGAGTCAGTGCGAGACCACGACGAGCGAAGTAACGACGTGATATCTTTTGTATTTTCCTTTTTTCGCAAGTCACCTTTTTCATTTATTGTATCCCCGGTATTTAAAATACATTACATCTATAACTTTATAAATCTGGTCGGATTATTACATTCTGTAAACCCAGAGAAATATATCTTACATGTATAAATATGCAAAAGAATTATAGATATCCGTTTAAAAAACCTATGTTGACCTTTATAACTTGAAAAGATCACGAGTAAAAAAAAACTTTACATGCACTTTATAGTTGACTCAGAGCCGTGCAAATTGCTCTTCTTAAACTTTTTTGTGATTTCAATCAGTTGCGAGATATTTGCTCGGAAATCTATGGACAGACACCCTGTATAGCTCACTGGCTTGCACGCTTTGCCTACATGAGTTTGGCGAGCATATCCTTCTGAATATGCATATTTTTGTACGCAAAAATGTCCGTATATGTCTTTATGTTTGTGCAAATGTTTGTACGTATAAGGTACTTTTATTCGCTAATGGAAGTTGGTGCGTTTATGGTTAACTGTTCCACACCAAGGGCGTCAGCGTTACAACAATACATACAGCAAATATTCTTGGCGCTCGGCTCTAACCGACTCTAAATAGCTTTAAATAATAAATACGTAAGTAATATACACACTCACAAATATTTACACAAACATAAGGATATCTGTGGACATCATGCATACAAAAATATGCATACATAAACAGATATGCACGACAAAAATCGCACAAGCAAACAAGTCTTGTAAAAGAACTTTAAAATGTTTGTAATTCAAAAACTGTATGAAGGTTTTGTGCCTATCAAGTGACCACTAAGTGCCTATTTTTTAATCAAAGACGTGTTACGTCCTGATCAGACTTCACGATTCTTTTCTTTTCATTAAATACCAAACCTAGTAAACGCGGGACCAACAAAAAACTCTTAAAGAATATTATAACGCCAGAGCTGTTTTTCTCACGAGACACTAAAAGCTCGAACTTTCTCACAAAGAAAAATAGCAAGGGGGATAGATATTTCAAAATACCTTGGTCGCTCAGCGTGCCTATCGTCGCCAGAAAAATCGTAAAAGTCAAAACTTGCGGTAACTGGAGTCTTTAGTCGACTCCAGATGTTTAAAGTAAGAAATAAAAAGAAAAACTGGCACCAGCTAGCCATATATTTGGATTCCGCCTACGGGAACCCTAGCTAGTAGATAGGGTTTTACCGAATGACGATCGGGCAATGACCGCAGTCGCACGCCGAGAAGGCACGACACCTGATACGGTGCACGTGTTCAGTAGGTCTGGGAAACCGAGATGCATTAATCGCACTCTCCACGCGACCCCAGGGCTACGCGACAGTCGTAAACTGTCAAATTTATTAGATCAGTGACCCAAGGCCTTGCGAACTCATATACCGATTCTCAACCCTCCAATCCGAAAGCCGGGAATCGGGGCAAACACCTCTATAGATCACCCTTCATTCCGTCGTATGGTCTAAAGACTACGCCCATCCAAATCTTAAGACACTGAGATGCACCCCACCTATACTAATTAACACCAACCGGGTTACGCCACCTCAAAAACCAACCCTCATCGTATATGGACCCGAAACAAAGCTATTCCTTATTCGTTAGGGCCCCTTTCTTCCTACCCCCATTCCAAGTAACCTAATTACCTAAACCTAATCCTATTAGCTAAAAATGACGCCTCCCTCCCCCACATTAAAAATCTTCTCGCAAAACTAATTCCTATTCGATCCCCGCCTTAAAAACCTAAGATTTTCCAAATGAATCCACCCCAAGGAAAGGGTATAAAAACCCGTGTTCTGGTGGCTCCAGACTCAATTATTCAACAGTTCAGACTCAATTATTCAACAGTTCTTCAGGCAGTTTTTTTTTGCATAGTTCTTTACACAGTTTACTCAGATTCTTGAAACAGTTTCTCGAGTAGTTCGGGGCGCAAATTTAAAGTAAAACTAGTCGATACTTTGTCGCGACCAAGTGGTGCATCTCGAATAGAGGGTCCATCACCCTGACGGCACCATCCCGCAGCAGGGTGCCTACACGTTTACAAAAAAGGTCCGACGCCTATACAACACCATCCCTCAACGGGGCGCCCGCTTAAAACCACCGAACCTACTCAACCCGATCAGAAACTACCCTGCAACGAGTAAGTTAATTTATTTTGTTTTTATTTTTCTTTCACTGGTTATCACTTTATTCCTATTATGTGTTCCGTCCTCAATTCGTTTAAAAATTTTTTTATTTATTAGTGAGAACTGAACATTTGCCGCGACCCAGCAATCGTCGGAACCGTTCAGACCTCTCGGCATTCGCACTATGCCTAGCCATATTTCTCCCTCCGTATATTAGATACACGGCGAGGGTCACTGTAAGACCCGTTAGAAGTAGGCGACACTCGTCATTCAATAACTCTCGTACAACCACATACACGCAAACCGACCCACCTCCTGTATTATTCCTCAGGAATCTCCTCAACAACCTCCTCAACTCTTCCCCGTGTTCAACCCTCCACCACTTCCTACTCCCAGATCTATCTCTCCGATCCTTGAAGAGCTCCTAGAGTACAGACCCCCTTCGCCTGTCCGTTTCCATCCTCCTCCAGTAGAGGCTCAACTGGAGGAATTCCCACATAACGATCCGGAGTTCGGCAACATATCCGTCAACTCCGAAGCCACCACCATAGAATACGTCGAACCTCCTCCCAATCTCCCTCACCCTGTATTCACAGGGTTTGACTTCCTAAACCTAGTCCTCTCCCCTGAGGAATAACGCACTGAGAAATCACACACATTTATACTCACAATCACCATTGTAAAAAATACACAAACAAAATTATAAATACACACATGCAATTAAGAATTAAGTTTTTTTGTATCAAAATTAAATATCCAATTAAATTAAAATGTTAAGCCATTAGCAAATTAAAATTTTGTTCTTATTCATTTAATCACCCTCCTTGTTCGTGACCCCCTCACCCATCCCCTCTCAAATTTGTGCACGAAGGTTCCGTCCCGGGTAAAAGGGATTCGATTCCGTGACCCAAAAGGGAACCAACGAGCGGTTGACCTGTCGACGGAGTAAAAACGACTCTTCCAGTCGCTGACCCGTCGCAAGTCCTAAACGTGCCCCTCGGTTCGTGCGGTCAGACCCGTTTACATTGATCGCCGAGCCCAACAAAAAATTCAACTTCTATCAGGACGTAACACATTATATACCATAGTTAACATTGTATACAGTTGTACCATAGTTATAACAAAATAAAATACGTCAAAATAGCTCTCTTTTACAATTTTGAGCTTGAATTTCTCAAAATTGTGATGTAATGGAGTATTTTCAAAGTTGGTATCGTATTGTGCAACAACAAAAAAACTATAAAAAGATATATCTTGCATTCTTTTGTTTTTTTTTTGTTCAACTATGTGATTGATAACTGTTAATCGTTGCTAATTTTTTTATGCAACTATAATCCATTTCTTAATCCTGAGTATAGCAGACCACAATATATGTAAAGTTTTTACGCTATTACTATTGCTATAAACATCAGTGCTTTATCTCTGTGTTTGATATCTCTATTACTAATATTATTATTATTATTATTATTATTACTATTGCTACGCTTACCAATATAAAGAACCATAGTTGTAAAAACGATGAGTCCAAACCATTTATTAAATGCTGTGATGAAAAATAAGACGGCCACAATAATATCAACAATGGTTGGTAGAATTGAAAAAAGAATATAATTGAGTAAATTATTAATCGAATCTGTGCCACGATCCATGATTCTTAACACTTCGCCAGTCTTTCTTCCAAGATGCCAACGTAAACTCAATCCATGTAAATGCCTAGAAAATATTGAATATAAAAATAAATAAAAAGAGAAGCTGCCTTGTTTATATAAAATTCAAAATCATACAGATTAAAGTAAAGAATAAGCTAATAAGTAAGCGTAGATATCCATGCAAATTCCATATAATATGAAAAATAACGCTTTAATTTCTTTCTAAATTTCTTTAAATTTTTTATATAAGCGCCATGTATATTTTATTAGTATATATGTATTTTAAAAAAAAATTTAATCCAAATAAAAAATATTGAATACAAAAAAACTTGGTGCTACTACAAAATATTCTAATATATTATAATATTATATATATAACTTATATACATAATATTATATATATAAAAATATAAATTTTCGACACATTATTCAGTGTAGCAGCGCCAAGCCTTTGCATTCAATATTTTTTTCATTTGGATCAATTTTTTTCTTTTAAATACATATATACAAATAAAATATACAAGTATTATACTTTTTATTAAAGATAGTATTTTTCATATCTAAATATAATAAAAAAAGATATTAACTTTATACAATTGTGCAATTGGAAATCACCATTTTGTACAATTATCATATAATAGTTCTCTTAATAGTCTTTATGGGCAATAGTTGTTTTCATAGAAATTATATATATACAGGATGTCCCATTTTAAAAGACCCATTGGAATATCTTTTTAGAAAAGCGTTTTAGAGAAAAACGTTTTAAACAAAAGTTGTAGGGTTCAGAGGGGGATATCCGATGGTGACATTGTAGCCCAGAAAACAAAGCTTTTAACCTCAAAATAATTCGCGGAAATCTGAAAATGTGCAGAGGTGTTTAATTAGTTTCTGCCAATCATGTCTGAAAATCCCCCATGATTCCCTCCCTTGCTTCACTCATAATCGATGTAAAAAAATTGTTAGATGATACATATCATGTAAGCGGCGGAAAACAAGACATAGAAAGGTATTAATAAGTCATATGTTATTAACCTTTAGATCGTCGGCAAATGAGGTGTCATAAATCAGTAAATTTGCCGTAAAAACTCATATAAATATGTCAGGGATATGTGGTACAAAATTCTTGTCCAAGCTCAAGCCATTATAGTGGCTTTCCGGCGGGGAAAGGAGAGCAAAAATTAAAAAATGTTTAATTTCGAAAATAAAGTGTTTATAAGAGTATTTAAGATCGCTGATCACTATTATGAAGTCAGATTTTTAAAATTTTCCACGATTGCACCAGTATTGCAGATCAAACCTTAGCACAGAGCTCGGAATTAGTTGCACATTTCGGGCCGATTCCCGAGACGACGCCTCCTGTTCCCCCACTACCGCTTGGCCGCTGGCAACCGAGCCGCCGATAGCTCTGGCTCAGGAGCGTTTTATATTAGAAATAGGCTGGATTGTTTAGGCATCTCTCAGGAAATCGTAACATTTTCTTCGCTACATAAATGTTTATTTTCATTAATAATTAAATATATATATTATGTATTAAATTGTTGGTAACATTTTTGAAAATTTTGAAAATTTTTTGAAACCCGAATAACTGCCGTTCTATGGGTCAGATTTCGACGGGTCAAGGTGCGATCGACGCGGGAGATCGAATAAACAAGGCATTTTACGTCATTTTGGTCCTATCTGGTATTATTCCCTATAATCCCTATAAGGTCCCACATAGGATTATTGCACTTTTTGGTACATCTTAGGTCAATCTGTTGTAAAAAAGCCAATATCTGGTAAAAAAAAAATAATTCTCAATTTTTTTTAATTTTGTTGTTTTAGGTCGTAATTTTGAAACTTTGACGCGGCGGGGAGAGTTGAAAATATTATCCGATTGGATTGCACTTTTACACACGTCATATGGATGGCAAAAGGCAATTTTTTCGCACTATTAGAATTATGAACTCGAAAAATCGGTTTACCCTCCCCCCTCGATGTTATAGGTGCCTCCTCAGGGGGCACGAGAGGTGGCGGTGCCCCTCAGCGGTGGACCGCAGCAAATGCTGCCTCCACTGCGGGGGCGCCGACCATCTCGCCGGGGCATGCTCGCAGAGGAGGGCAAGCTGCCCCGTGTGCAAGGAGGCGGGCAAACACTCGGCCCACCGCATAGGTAGCCGAGTGTGCCCGGTCGTCCCCCCGAGGGGGAGACGCAGAAAGAGGAAGAGGAAGGAAAAGGGGGGGACAAACCCTCCCCTCGACCCTACTCCTGAGAGAACGGAGGAGGGGGGAATTATATCCTCCTCACTATCTCCGGTAAAGGAGATAGAAAAAGAAAGGGGGAGGAAGAATCCTCCCCCCTCATCACCACTAAAGGTGATGGAGATAGAGGAGAGAGGGGTTGACCTCCCCTTGTCACCTTCTATGATGGAAGAGGAGGGGGGGACTGCCCCTCTCAACTCAATAAGAATTGAGGAAAAAAGGGAGCTTTTGCCCCCTCTTAAAAAGGATGGGGGGGATAAGAGGGGGGAAGGTGCTATTCGGGGCCCGCCTCCGGCCCCCACTCTTGAAGGGAGCGGGGAGTTGGACGGGAGACTTACCCATCCTCCGCCTTCTCCCCCTATACTACCGAGGGCGGGGAGCACAAGGCCCCCTCAGTCCAAGGTGGCTGAGTTGAGAAAAAGGGGAGTGGAGGTTACCCCCGTAAAAAAGACGCGGGACCCTCTCTCCCCTACAATAAAGGAGAGAAAAAAGAGGAAAGGGGACCTCTTCCCTCTACAAACCCTCGTCATCCTTGGATGACAGGGGGAAGGCCCGGGATTTCCAGGGGACTACAGGAGCACGATGTGGAGGTGTGCTGCCTCCCCGAGAACTCCTACGAGGTGCTGCAGGTGTGTGCAGGGTTTTTGAGGGAGCTGTTTCCCAACGAACAGCACAGGCCGGACCCATAGGTTGGCCAGAAGGAGGAGAAGGCGAACAATACGTTCGTCTTCCGTGGTTCTGTCGGGACTGGAGAGGTCCGCAAGAGGGTGTTGAGGTTCCTGAAAAAAGTCAGGAGCCTCGACACACAAAAGGTGTGGCCTGGAGGCGTAGAGGTTCTCCCCACCTGTTGGGAGGAGTCGGATATCCATGCCCTAGGAAAGAAAAGGAGAAAAAGAGGAAGTACGAGGATATACTCGCACTTCCCCACGCAAGAGTGGCGTACCTCCGAGAGGCTGGAGAGGATTATGGAGGACTATTTGTCCTCTGAACCCTCTTCACCTCCTTGCTGCGGAGGAAACAGAAGGAAGACCAGTGGAGGCGAGAATAAGAGAGGAGGATTTTCCTCCCCTCCCACCCCCGCCATCCAAACCTCTCCTATAAGGGAGAGGTGAATTCATTCCCCCCTCAATGGCCAGAGATGGGCCTTATCGCTCACTCTCATGATGGCCAACGAGAGGAAAATTAAGTAAGAAAAGTGGGTTCTCATAAGAACGAGAACCCACACTGGACTTAGTCCAGAGAATGGCCCCGAAAAAAAGGACGACTCCGAAAGGAGACAGCTGAGGGGTTGGGGTGATGTTATACCCTCAAGGTCTTCCGCCCCAACCCCTATCAGCAGGGCTAGAATCAACAAGGAGGGTTTTTAGCGGGTAGGTCCTCGCGGTGTCCTGACATTTTAGTCAGAACGAGAGCCGCGAGGGAATCCCGCACTCCCCCGTAGTACGGGCTGCGGGGGGTCTTTTCGAAGATTTTCCCTCCTTGCGAAAAAAAAAAAAAAAAAAAGGTCTAGTCACTGGCTTTATCAGTTTCACCTTGAGTGGCGTCGCCAAAGTCAGGACACCTTGTAAAGAAAACACATAGTTGCTTTTAAAAAATTATGTAATTTGCAACATGCAGCTGCATACTTTTTTTTAAAGCAATTATGTTTTTTTAGACTAATTGATTCGTCTTATTATTTTATGCATAAAAGTATTAAAGTAAGATTACCGAAAACTGAATGTTTTACAAGATATTTTGTATTTTATGTCAAAGTACTGTAACCTTCAAGTCTTATAAAAAGTATCGAAAAGTACTTAATAAAAAAATATTTCATTATAAAAAAGTGTTTTAAAAAGCTGTCGAGGTAAGCTACAAGAATATGCAATGAAAAAGGGGTTTCCATTTTAAAAATTCAAGGTGACCTTGTCCTGACCTTGGCGACGCTACCCAAGGTTAAACTGATAAGATCAGTAAATAGATCTTTTTAAACCCTACAACTTTTACATAAAACTTTTTTTTGTCTCTCTTAGTTTCCGAGATATCCGCCTGGGGCGATTAAAATGCCCCACCCTGTATATTAAAAAGATTTGTAAAGATTAGCAAAGACCCCTTTGCAAGGTTTAAATTTAAGCGACATAACCCTTAAATTTTTTGCCTTCTTACATTAATAAATCCATTATATACTAAAAATAAACTTATAAAGATTAGCAAAACCTCCTACGTAAGATTTGAATGTAAGCAAAATTTTAACGCTGAAATTTTGGGAAAGTCCCAGTTGCGCACAGAATAAATCAAACACAGCAGGTTGAATGAATCAGACACAGGTTCTATCGGACACAATAAGAAACGGACACACGGTAGTTGCAATCAGACACATCTTGTACCCATGCGTAGAAATCATAAAAATAGTGCTTCAGATGCAAAACTAGATCTATAATTATACGGTTCCACATGAGTTTGGAAATTTCCGCGCAAAGCAAAGTCTATCCCCATTGCCCAGTGCTTTCGATGCGAAACAAAGTCTATAATTATACAGTTTACTCAGTGAACTTTTTTTGTTAATAACTTTTAAGATATGATTAAAGACGAAAAAATAGACAAAAGCAAAAAAGCAACAAGTAATTAAAGTAATGTTTTTAAGATTAGGAAAACTGTCATGGAGCATGTGTCCAATTGCAACTACCGTATGTCCATTTCCTATTGTGTCCGATTTTCAATGTGTCCGATTAGCATTGTATCCGATTGTCACTGTGTCTAATTCCAACCATCGTGTATCCGTTTCTCATTGTGCCCGATTCATTCAACCTGCTGTGTTCGATTTATTCTGTGCGCAACTGGAAATCACACGAAGTTTTTTGCCTTCTTACGTTAATCTATTACATAAAAAATCTACTTATGACATAAAAAAGGATTTGTAGAGATTAGCACAGACTCCTACACAAGGCTTCTATTTTGATAAAATAGAAGGTTCTTCACAAAGTTTTATCGCAATCAGAGATAAGTTGTTTTATCGAAAATAACCATTAATCAAACCAAATAATTAACTGACTTAATTTGACGATTGTAAAGAGTCTAACTACTATTATAACAACATTTATCACTAAACATGTAAACCTCAATTATTTTGCGCTACGTCTCTGTCATAAAAAGTGCATGTGATTTTTTCCTAATCAAGTACATTATGTATTAATATTTGATTGTAAAATTGAGAATGTGTCTAAATTTTAGATTTTATATTACTCAACGCTGGGGAAAGGCTGATATAGGCTGATTTGTTGATATTATCTTGCAAATCCACATTTGCAATACCAACCAGCATAGGCTTATCTGCTCCCTACATTCTTAGTTTGATATTGTATATCATTGAAGCCTTGATTAATAACTTCAAATAATTAAAAATTAAATATCTCGGAAATTAGATATTTTCGTTTAATTTGATTTAGATTATGATTGTTTAGATTAGATTAGACTAGATTTCATTAGTTTTTATCTTTTATTATTGTTCATACACTAACTATATCCAAAAATACAAGAAAATAAGCTTTTTTAATTTCTTGTTTTTTTTTGCTGATAATGATACTTTGACACATTGGTACCTATAAACTTATTAAAATACTAATAAAATAAAACATCTTAGTAAAATATTTCTGAAATCTAACCATTTTTTTATATTGAAATCTTAAAAATCGTTAATTCAGTTGAATAAGTAAAATTTGAATTTCTTGGAAACTAAACGTTTCCTTCAATTCGCATTTGTGGCAGACATTTAGTAAGTACTACATGCCTTGTAAAATCTCGTCAAAATCGGATATGGGTCATATATTAAAGTTCAGTCCTAAATTTTATACCTAAAGGTAATGCACCACTTGACTCTTATTATATTAACCCTCTTGG
Source organism: Linepithema humile (assembly GCF_040581485.1). Lineage (NCBI taxonomy): Eukaryota > Metazoa > Arthropoda > Insecta > Hymenoptera > Formicidae > Linepithema > Linepithema humile. The sequence goes on along the minus strand of NC_090134.1, from coordinate 11,813,000 downwards.
ATCACTGCCTTCAACTGCCTTTAATTGTTTTCAAAAAAAAGTATCGTCATATTTTTGTAATTGTAGATACATTTTCGAAATATGTGTATACTACTATTCAAAAGACGCGATCTACTAGCCCGGCAGAAGTCTTACAAGGAAACTACTCGAGGTGTCTTCCGCCGATTTTAATAAATTTTGCATTATGTTGTAGTTGACTAAAATACACTATTATTCATTTTTTCAGGCGTCAAAATTATTCATTTTTTCAAGGCGTCAAAATTAAAGGATAGAAAATTTCGATTTTTGGGTGTTTTTTGAGCGACTGTATCTCCACGAAAAATGGACGAAAAAACTATTTTAAAAAAGCGTTTTAAAGCTTGAATCTTCTAGTTTCTGAATCTTCAAAGAAAACTCTCGTATCATCATTTTTAACTGAGTTATCCTCCATTGAACAAACCAATCCGGAAATAAAAAAAATTTCCCCAAATTCGGCAACGTGCATGGACCAGAAAAATTTTTTTTGTCAAAAATCGATTCCACGACGTTAAAACTCACACAATTCTCAATAATTTGCTTTTTTAGAATGCTGTGCGATTTTTTTTTGACCGAATTATTGGCGGTTAAAGCAAAATTGGAACCTTCAACTTCAAACATTCGTAGCTCCGGAACAAATTGTCGTACGACATTCAGCATGAGCTTTTCGGAAAGTTCAAAGTCTCCCCTATAAGACGCTTTCTTCAGAATTTCGATCTGACATTTTTTTTATTTCGATATATCGATTGTAAAAACGTGTTAAAAATCGCGTTTTTCTCTTTTTTCATTCACCTGGGCGGCACTTCGTAAAAAATGATTGAAACCCTTTAGTGTCCACGTTTTTTTTTAGTTAAAGGTATGTCCAGTAACCACGGAAAATCCCGAGAGCGCTGGATTTTGCTTTCCTAGTGTTTTGAAGCTCGTAAGTTACGTTAACGTACGAAAATGACTAAAAATCCTTTATTTCGCCCCAAAAATGCCAATAACGCAAAAATTCTAAACATTTTCCATTTGATCATTGATCCTTGCTTGGTTATTTCCACGATAAGAAGTCAAAGGAGGATGTTAAATATAGGTCGATTTTGGCCTATGGTGTGGAACCAAAACTACAAATGATTTTTTATAGATTTCATACCGTAGAATCACGTGGTAAAGTTTGTTTTCCTCTAGACAGCGGGGAAAGTACGGAAAAATTGAAAAAAGACCATGAAAAATGCAATTTTCCGAGCTGGTTGAAGTTTGGAACATTCCTGGAGCGATTTTTAAAAAATAATTTGTCGCTCTTGTTCTTTTGCAGGGAGGAAGTTTCGAGACTAACAAACAAAGTACAAAAGAGACCGATCCGATACATGCGTCGGAAGACACCCTTATATCCGAAAAACCACCCCCAAAATCACTTAAACGATTCTCGCCAAGCTAAAAATGATTTGTCGCTTTTCTCCTTTTGCATAGAAGAAGTTCTGAGGCCCTCACATGACATACAAAAGAGACCGATCCGATATATGCTTCGGGAGACACCCTTATACCCGAAAAACCACCCCTGAGTGCCTAAAAAATTCTCGCCTAGCAAAAAATAACTTGTCGCTCTTCTCCTTTGGCATACAGAAAGTTCTGAGGCCCTCATACGACATGCAAAAAAGTACGATCCGATCCATGCGTCGGAAGTAGAAAGTATATGAAAATGCATTCCATAGTAAGTAATATTATATACAACGGTTGATATACGAAAATTTCTAAGAAAAATTCCAAGAAAACAATGTTGTCGGACATATTGCAGGATCAAAATGTCACTATAGCAGATTTAAAATATCACCAATTTATAAAACATATATAATGGAAACCAATTTATAAATTGTCACATATTATATTTTCATAATCATTGTGAATAAATCATTCGAAAGTACTGATATGGAATTATATTTTTTGAAATCGTGATTATAGCTTTTATTATTTAATGATATTTTTTCTTGCAGTACTGAAAATAACGATAAATCCTACAAATCATCAACCTTTTATTAATGACTTTTCAATCGTTAAAAATAGAAGAAAGTATAAAAGTGGGTACATTGAAGGAAAACCAGAAGCATTCGAAAATTTTGTTAATTTCAGTTTCAGAGATTCTTCTAACACCCGAAATTGAAGCCTGCATAAACGTTGCTACTATTCAATGTTCATGGTGTACAAAATCTTTTTGTTTCAAACACTTTTTCGATGACTATTATTATTGTTCTAGCTTCAAAAATTAATTTACATGTAAATTATTATATTTATAATGATGTAAGTATTTATGGAAATATAACATGTGACAATTTATAAATTGGTGATATTTTAAATCTGCTATGGTGACATTTTGATCCTGCAATATGTCCGAATACAACATTATTTTCTTGAAATTTTTCTTGAAAATCTTCGTACATCAACCAATATATACTTTAATATTGCTTGCTACGGAGTGCATTTTCATATACTTTCGTACATTAATTTTTAGATAATTGTAGTCATATTTAAGGGTGGTTTACTCCCGCACATTAAATGGTCGAATGGAGCGGGATATAAATTTGTATTTGTCTGTGACAAATCATTTTTAATGAGTTTTGTTCGCAAAAATTACATCTTCTCATATAAACGAAATAAAATGTATTTAAGCGTACAAACCCCCTAAAATTTGATTTTTTTAAGGAACGCAAAAAAACACGTAAACTTACTTTTAAACTAATGTGTAACATATATTTTTTCCAGATTTTTCGGCTCAAATTTAACCTTGTTAGGCGGATTTTTTTTAATTCATAGAAGTAATTTACCCCTTAAAAATGGATTAATCGAATCAACCAAGTTGTGTTTTTTATCCTTCCTTATGACACACATTTTTCAATTAAATTCGTTCAAAAAGATTCCATTCTTCTATACAGGGTGATTCAAAATAACCTGATGTCCTTGCAATGCCATATTCTTGAGCGAATTCTGAGACGATTTTTCCTTTTACAAAATTTTGTCCGAAGCTTAGTTTTCGAGTTATAATTGAAAACAGGTAGTAACTTACGAGTTCGGTACAACGGGCAGGCAGGGACGCGCAACGTATAATGAGACTGTCAAGTGTTTACTATCGTCTCATGACGCATTGCACCATCCCTGCCTGTCCGTTGTATCGGACTCGTAAGTAGCAAACTATTTTCAATTAGAACTCGAAAACTAAGCTTCAGACAAAATTTTGTAAAAGGAAAAATCGTCTCAGAATTCGCTCAAGAATATGGCATTGCAAGGACATCAGGTTATTTTGAATCACCCTGTATAAAACAACCAAATCGGCACTTGATCTCCTACTTTGAGGAACTGTTTCATCCCCTAAAATTGTTTTTCCACAGATAAAAAAAACGTCCTGCTTATATTTTAGTTAACTACAACATATTGCAAAATTATTAAAAATCGGCGGGGGACACCTCGAGTAGTTTTCTTATTATATAAAATAACTAAATTAGCTGTTATTTTTAGAAATCTGTAAAAAATTATTTCGGATACAGGAATCGTTTTCATTTCAAAAGAGTTTTGTGAATATTGTCAAAAGGAAAATATTAAACATGTATTTATTAGTTCAGGTGTACTGCGCGCAAATGGCCAAGTAGAAAAAATAAATCAAACATTGATACTAATATTAACAAAATTGAGAGCATCAAAGCTGGGTTATAAATATTTAGATCTGAGGCAGCAATATTTAAACGTAGTTTCACGTTGAAATACGGATAAAACTCCTTTTAACTAAATGGTTTAGTACATATTAGATTAAAAGATATTCCAATTTAAAAGAATTGATAGAGAACAAATGAGAACAAAAGTGTTGGCGCATTATGATCAAAAAGAGAAAATTATTTTAGCATGCTTCAGCGTACGGGTTATCAGCAATTTTGTCAGACGGTAGTAAAAACCAATAGCTTACGCGTCTAAAATCATTCCGACAAAGGAGCTGCATCGCGCACCAGTTGATAAGGAAGTAAGTGCAATTGTATTTGGCTTTAAAAAATTCTACAATTATGTATACGGAAAAAATATTATTTTAAAAACTGATCATAAACCTTTGATATTCATTTTTGGCCCGAAACAGGAAATCCCATTATTCCTCATATATTCGATCAAAGCAAAACGGTAATTGTGACGCACTTTCGAGACTTCCGATAAATGATGTAATGCCAGTGTTCGAAAATGAGTTCACTGCGATAAATTATGTGCAAGAAAGTATTAAAACTTTGAATGCGGTAGAAATTGCGAGAGAAACAAAGCGCGACAAAACGTTAACACAGATTAGTAAATATATAAACGATATGTGGCCGAGGAACCTTAACAAAAAGAAGAAAAGTATTTTGCGAAGCGAGATGAATTAACAATTGAAAAAGGTTGTATGTGGGGATATAGAGTAGTTATTCCAGAAAGAATGACAGAGAGTGTGTTGCGAGAGTTACATGCGTCTCATTTTGGGATTATTAAAATGAAGAGATAGCTAGGTCATATGTATCGTGGCCGAACATCGACAAAGACATAGAATTAGTAACTGCGGCATGTACAGTTTGCGCGCAAGAACGAAAGAAACCTGCGAATGTATCGTTAACACCGTGGTCGTGGCCGGATAAATTTTGGAGCAGAATTCATAGTGATTTCCTAGGTCCTTTTTATGGGCATATGTTTATGCTGATAATAAATGCACATTTTAAGTGGCCGGAGGTTATCGATAAGAATAATTGTACACAGGTACCGAGAGTAATAGCGGAATTTAAGAAAGTACTGGGAAGATTCGAACTACCGAGACATTTGGTTACGGATAATGGAACTCAGTACACGAGCGTTGAATTTAGAGAATTATGAGAGATAACGGTGTTAAACAAAGCTTCTCAGCACCTCATCACCCTGTTACAAACGGAGCAGCGGAAAATTTGTCGAAACATTTAAGGATAATATCAAAAAAATAATTAAGAACGATAAAACACTTGAACAAGCGATAAACTTGTTTTTATTTGATTATCGTACAACAGAGCATTGTACGACAGAACAAACTCCGGCTTGGATGGTATACAAACGAGAACTAAGAACTAGATTTGATTTATTCAAACCCGACGTAACGGATAATATAGAGAATAAACACATTGCTCAAAGAGCTGCTCGCAAAGGACACCGTAACGTCACATTTCAAATTGGCGAGGAAGTGATGGTGGATAATTTTAGCGTACGGAATAAGAAACGCCGACGAGGAAAAATAATAAAGCAATTATCGCCTGTAACTTTTGAGATCAAAATTTCTCCTAATTGTACTTGGAAGCGACATGTAGATCAAATAATCAAATTTAACGGAAGCGATAAAATAAGATGTAAGCGATAAAGAAAACATTGTAGCTGAAAAACAATCGTGTTTGCGTCGCTCTACGAGACTAAATGTGAAAATAAACAAGTCGTAAAAGGGAGGAAATTGTGATGTATCGATAAGTAAGTCAGCTGAGTTACCGATGCTACGGTATTTTAAATATCGCGATAATTCGGCAATCGTTGTAAGAGTCAGTCACCACTGGGCCGTCACAGGGTATTGACTCCATAGTAAACACTCCTATGTTCGTGTATGTGATAGTATAATAAAGGTTATTTATCACAACGTTAACTAGTGTGTATTAGTTTATAGGTTAATACATGACACATTGATAGAGGGATAGATACATAATTAGAAAGATTGATCAAGGAGGACCATAGTTGAGATGTTGACATCAGTCGACTGTATCAAACTATGAATAGGAACAGGTAATTTTCTTGATTCTGATAAACAAAACAAAATCTCCAGAGGACAGATTCTAGGGTTAAGATGGCTGAGTGTAAGAAAAAAAATATAACCGCTTGTATTGTAAGACATACAGTTGGATCGAGTGAAGCTTTGGCGTATCATATACTGTGCTGTCAATATGACTTACCCGAGTATTCGGAATATGATAATTAAACGTATTGCATTACAATTGCATTACTAATACAAAATTATCGTATATAATTGTATTACACGTGAAAAATAACATATAAATTTATAATTTATAATGTTATCTTTTATATGTGATACAATTATATACGATAATTTTGTATTAGCAATGCAATTACAACGCAATACATGTGTGTACTATATTTCGGATACTTGAGTAATCAAATAATAATACCAAAGATAATCGGATACTTCGATATTACTCGAGTACCCCGGTTCTAAATGACAGTACTATTCTAAACATTAGCTGTCGGGTCACCATTGGCAAATTGACAAACATTAGACATCCCTCGACATAAAGATGTGCTAAATGATTTAGCAATTTTACAAATATTGTATAGGAGGAATATTGTGAAAAATGAGAAAAAATATTATTGGCAGATCATGAAAGATATGGAGAGTTCCCGTTTGTCCATCGGCCAGGCGCAACATCTTTTAGTATTTTTATTATACTTTTCTACAGGGTATACAAAAAGTGTCGAAATATTTCGGAAAATAAGCATTTTACAAAAATATGTTTTAGACAAAAATTGTAATGTTAAAAAAACTTATTTAATAACCTGAACAATTTGATCTTAAGTGGCGTTGTCAAGGTCAACTTGAATTTTTTAAATAGAAACCCCTATTTTCTATTCTTGTGACGTCGAGACGTTATCGAAATACAGGTTACAAACAGTGGTTTATAACCAGTGTTTCAACAACTTCCTAAAATATTTTCCATTTTATTATAACAATTGTTTGTATAAAATATAAATTATCTCGTAAAGTATTTGCTGTTCCTTGATCTTACTTTGACCTTGGCAACCTAAGATCAAATTGTTCAGGCCATTAAATAGATTTTTTTTTTAACACTACAACTTTTGTCTAAAACATTTTTTTGTAAAATGCTTATTTTCCAAAATATTAAGGAGTTCCAACGCTTTTCGTACATCTAGTATATTATTTTTCTGTAACTGAAAATTTATTTACAATTTTATACAAAATTTAGAGTACTATACATATGTAAGAAACCTTATGGTTTCCAGGCCAGATTTGCACCAGAGTGCTATTCTTAAGTGCATCTTGCGTGCGCAATGACCTATTTAATCTGCAATTGGCTTGTAGTTGGTATCCAAGTACTGATGCTTGTGTTAAATAACAGATAAATTTATGCTCATCGCTTGGGACGTAGAGGATAATGCTATAGAGGCTAGCCGGAGAACGCAATTTTGGAAAAAGAAGTATACAGATTGCGCGATAAAAAGCATCTTCACGATTTTAATTAATATTTCACGTTTCTTATTGTGATCCGGCGTTCAGTTTAAATAAAGAGTGGTGTTGTAAAACAAATGGTTGTGCTTAAATACCTTAACAAAGTTGAAGAAGAGATAAAGCACGTACAAAATAACAAAAATAAGAAACGAGGATATTCGTGCTTAAAACGCTAGTTGTTATTCGCTAATTATTACAATTTTCTTGTTCGTTACATCAGTGTGTTAACAATCTTCATATAAAAAAAAAACAAAAAATTTTTTAGACGTTTCGATCAGTAATTTGATCATCCTCAGTAACTCAGGCAATATAAAACAGTTTGATAGTCATACTATATGTGAGAATAAAGAAAAAATAAAAAATAAATAAGAAAAAAGAAAAAACACGAAAGATTATAATATAAAGTAATGAAAGTAAGGAAACATACCTATGAGATCGTTGGAAAGATGTGTGTAAACCTTTAGCACGAGGTCTAACTATTCATTAATACTCGCGCGTGATTATACAGGGTGTTTCGTAAATACTTAACTGAGTACGCTACGAGATTCCTTGTATAAAAGTGAGTAATAAAAGTTCTTATAAAAAAAGTCGAGACACCAATAGTTTTTGAATAGTGAGCTGTTGAAGTTGATCGATTACGGAGCGGAACTATCGGGCGCTCAGGTACGGCTGCTGCTGCAGCCTGTTTCGCAGCTCGTGGAATTCATGAGAACCGCTGGCGCGTCTCTCGCCTGTTCGAACGCGCCCGATAGTTCCGCTCCGTAATTGGTCAACTTCAACAGCTCACCATTCAAAAACTATTGGTGTCTCGACTTTTTTATAAGAACTTTTATTACTCACTTTTATACAAGGAATCTCGTAGCGTACTCAGTGTTAGGTATTTACAAAACACCCTGTATATTGAACGGACATTCACGATGCACACGGATTTTACACTTATATATATATAATAAGTGTCGATACGTTTGCATCTTTACATATATGGTATATCGATAACTTTACACTCAATATATCACTCAACTATTCCTACACAACAATGCATTTTCTAAGATTTTCTGTGACTCTTGTTTCAATGCGTAAATGATTAAATTAGTCAATTTGCTTTCTCCCCTCCCTTCATTTTCTTTTAAAAAAGATAGAAAAAAAATAGAAATAGATATTCATTAATCGTCGATCGTTCTAGTGTTAAATAAAAAATAAAATCGATCTTCCTTCAATAAAATATACTTACGGTGTTTGTGTGTGTGTGCGTGCGTGTGTACGTGTGTGCGTGTGTGCGTGTGCGTGCGTGCGCGTGCGCGCGTGCGTGCGTGCGTGCGTGCGTGCGTGCGTGCGTGCGTGCGCGCGTGCGTGCGTGCGTGTGCGTGCATGTGTGATGGCTTTCTCGATACAATTTTAATAATTAAAAAATGACAAAAATTAACTTGATTTTTTATTAACTTACCTAAATAATTCTACTTGTACCTCACGAGTAGTATATTGTTGGATACGGATCCAAAGAAAAGATCTTAAATTATTTAACAAGCCCATACCTCCTGTGCCACCGCCTTGCAAAAATTTAAACGTTACATATATCAATATTATATCCCACCTATAATAAAAAATAGTAATAAATAATTGGTAACAAAATTTAAGTAAATTAATATAAGCATACAGGATGTTTGTAAAGTACTGGAACGATCTAATATTTTTAGAAAGAAAGCGTTTTATTAAAAAAACCATTTAACAGTCTCAATCATGGACGTAAAAATATATGGACGGAGCGATAGCGTGAGGAGTTGAGGCCAGAGGCAAGGGAAAAACTAGCCAACCAAGATAGCGACTACGGGTAACTAACGAACGTGGAATTTATAATATATGAATACATAAAAATAGAGATAATAAGTTCAAATCTCCAAATTACTCAGTTTTCTACAAATTACAAATTGCTCGGTTTTCTACAAGCCATGTGAATAGCCTGGCAACGATGTGCCACCTTGACGTGGTGCCAGAGCTCCCCAAAACCGTCGATCTCCTCATTCATGTAGGAAATGTTTTTCCTGCATGGATGGGAGGTTCGGGGTCTAAGAGCACATCTAGGAGAAGGACACTCCGAAGATAAACCCGGGCGGGACGGGCTCGTTAGTTCTGATGACTACCGTCCTAGTAGAAGGAAAACCACAGGGAAAACCCGGGACCTAGCCAGTCTTGTTAGCACGCCGGTGCTCCAGCATAACGGCTGGCCCCCCATTGCACGAGGGGGGGGGGGGCGTGGCGACTTACACCGTAACCCCAAGTATGGGGCCGGGGGCCGGTGCTTGCATTAAGCTTGCACGGGCCGCGAGGGTGAAAAACCTCTATAAAAAGATCCGGGCAGGACGGGCTCATTAGTTCTGATCAACAACCATCCTAGTGGAAGAAAAACCACGATAAAAAACCCGGAGAAGAAAACTCTGTTAATAAATTACAATACATGGATTTAAAGATGACGACGACTTGCGGCTTATTACCGCCTCAGGGTGACCGGACATCCAGAGGCCGGCGTGGAGTTGGTCCCGTCCCGGCCAACTCCTCGTCGTCATCTTGCGACGGGCTAGCTGGGGTGTGCCCGCGGGCACCCCGCGGACGGAGCGGGGGTGACGGCCCTGCGATGCCTCCAGGGTTTCCTGGACATGGCGGAGGAGGTGGCCCTTTTGAGGGCCGAGAATAAGCGCCTTATGGCGCTATTGGGTGAGGCCCACATTTGTAGGCAGTGTGGCCACATACGGCCAGCACGGAAGGAAAATGCTCCAGTGCAAAAAGGAAGGGCGGGGGTGGCACCTGCCCCACCTTGATGGGCCGAGGCAGGGGCGGGGGTAACATCTGCCCCACCCCTATGGCCTGAGGTTTGTGCCTCACCCAGGGGGATACCCAGTGGTAGGGAGGGGGAACCCCCTCAAACTAGTGACGCCGACACAGGCCAGAGCGTCAATGGCGGTGGAGGGGATAAAACCCCTCCAAAAGTAAGAGCCTGCAAAGGCAAAAAGGTGGGGGAGGGGGGTGGAATAAGTCCCCGTAAGAGGGGAATCTCTGCCTGCGCTTCCCAAAAAAGAGATGGGGCGACTGTGGCGCCGGGGGTACTTCCTCGGTGCTACAGATGCTTGTGCCGAGGGCACATTGGATGGGAGTGCCCTGGTCCCCTTGACCGGAGCAAATTATGCTTCCGGTGCGGGGGGCTTGAGCATAGAACGGAGAGCTGCACCAGGCGGGTAGGCTGCCCTGCCTGTAAGGTGAGGGGGGTGGAATCCCACCACCGTATTGGGGGCTCTTCCTGCCCTCCGGTTCCCCCGAAGCGACTCGGACGCGGAGGTGCGGGGAGGAAACAAGAGAGGGCTACGGGGGGCGGAGGTTTTGGCCTCCCCTCCCGCGCCCCTCAAAAAAGGTGGGAGAATTGGGGGGGGAGAGCGTAAGGGACCGCGATACGGCGGCCGCGCCTCCCCCCACCTCGCTTCGGAGTGGCTTGGCCACGGATGAAAGTGGAAGGACTGAGGAGAGAGGCGTAAGGGGCCGCGTTTCGGCGGCCGCGCCCCCCTCTGCCTCGCCCCTGAGTGGTCGGGGGGGGGAGAAGATGGGAGATAAGGAAATTGGGCCTCGGGGTGCCTTCCTCGTCCCCTTGAAACCCCCCCAGAATAAGAGGGAGGCGGTGGATCCTGCTGGTGCAGATCCTCCGCCCCCAATAGTGAAGCTGGGAGTCCTAAGGAGAATGGAGGGTACCCCTTGCGGAGGGGTGGACCTCCCTGAGACCCCCAAGATAGAGTGTGGGGGTGGCTCTGTTCCGCTGCCGGCTGGCGCGGAGGGGCCCCCCCGATATCTTGAGTTGGAGGAAAAGAGGGGGTTAAACTCCTAGATGTGCTCTTAAACCCCCTCTTTACTATATATAAAGGAGTGAAGGCTGAGCCCCCTCCCACTATCCTGGAGTGGGAGGTGGAGATGGGGGTTCAGCTGATAGCGCCGGAGGGGACGGCTATTTTAGTCTCCCTCCGGAACTATGTGAAGGCGAAAGAGGGGAATGATCTCCTCCTTCGGATCAGGAATGAGCTGATCCGGGGTGGCGGGCTCGGTTCAAAAGCCGAGCCTAGGCCCGACCGCCGCGGGCTTAGTTTTCAGGGCACCTGGGGTCATGGGTGTCGCCTGCAGGTGGGCACGAGGGCCCTGGTGATAGAGCTGAGCCGAGGCATGGCGGATCGGGATAGGGGGGAAAGGGCCATGCGCGTGGCCCGCATTATGAGCTAGTTCCCTAGGGACCTGTTCGGCGGGGTACGCGTATGGGTCCTGCTCAGCGGGGAACTGGCTTGGACCATGGCCCCGCTGAGCATAAAGAAGAGGGGGACCCTCTCAAATGGGGGGGTGTTCCCCAATAAGAAGGAAGGCTTCCTCCCCCGATGGCGGTGGGGCTTCTGCGCCTGAGTGCGCGGCCCCTGCTGTTGCCGTGGGGAGGGAGCCCAAGAGGAGGAGACTTTCCAGAGTCTCTGACTCGGTCGATGCCGATGCTCGGGCTGACCAGCTGAACGCACTGCAGCTGATCAGGGAATGGGGTTGGAGGGGTGTGGGGAGACGTTTGTGGTCCTCCCACGCGACCCCTAAAGGTCGACCCTCACCGCTTCTCGGATATCCCCGAGTTGCCGGGCCCGGGAAGCGGCAAGAGGGAGGGAGGATCCCCTACGGGCGGGTCGTCGAGTGGCACCCACTCTTCCGCCCGCAGGTGGGATCACCGGGCTTCGGCCCGGAGCAAAGGAGCGAAGTAGGGTGGGGGGAGAACTAAGGTTCTCCTCATTTTATATAGAGGCACCGGGAAACCGGCAGCCGGGGGGGGGGGTGACTGGAAGTAATGCGAATGCGGTTCCCGGCCACTCCCCCAAACGGCAGAGGGCTGTAACGTAACGGGGGTAGAGTTTAGCGGGTAGCGCTTGGGGACATATATGGTGTCGCATACCATATCCCCAGGCGAATCCCACACTACCCTCTGGCAGTGGGTTTCTTCGAAATTCACATTGCACGCCAGAGGGTGTCTTTAGAAGATTCTCCACCTCCGGGGGGAGGGGGCTATCACCCCTCCCACACAAAAAAAACAAAAAAAAAAGGTTAGGTTCAACACCGGAGGACCTCTCCCTCCCAGCATTAGTGAAAACTATGCTGGAGGGAGAGGAGCAATGGAAGGCGGTTCTCTCCTTCTGCGAGCAGGTGATGTCGCAGAAGGAGGAGGCGGAAAGAGAAAGAAGGTGGGAGACCTTAGATCCCCCCCCCCCCTCCAATGGAGCGGGTCGGAATGGAGCGCCGAGGAGGAGGAGGCGTCTCGCAGCCCATTTGAGAAAGAGAAACTAGAAGAGTAACTAACACTCCCCTAGACCCAAGAGGAAAAGATGGGACGGGGAACTCGGCACCCCGCCCCTAACCAAAGATGTCCGACCTGAGAGGGGGAGGAGGGCGACAGATGAATGTTCCGTCGGCTTCTTTCTCCTCAGGTCGGAGGGGGGTTGGTGCACGGACGGGGGACCTTGTACCAATCCCGCCCCCAACAACATCGGGAGGGTGTAGGGGAGCAGTGGTGACCCTGCTTCCCCACAATAAAGAATCAACACCCTTATTAAAGGGCGGCTCGGACATCACATCGCCTGGGCAGGCAAGGACCGCAGTTTGTGGCGAGCCGGGGGGTTCGGGAAGTAATGCCACTGGGCGGTTCCCCGGACCCTCCCAATATAGCCGGAGCGGGTCACCGGTGAAGTTTTAGTGGGTATGCCTGGAAATTTCCTTCTCAGGTGACTCCCACATAACCCGTGGCTCCTCCCCCGAGGACCATGGGTATCTACAAAGGATTTCTCCACCTTAAAAAAAAAAAAAAAGGTTCAACACCGGGAGGGTGTGGGGAGAGCAGAGATGACCCTGCTTCCCCACAAACAAACAGAATCAATGCCCTTTCAAGGATAGCCCGGACACCAACGCCCGAACGGGCATGGGCTGCAGTCTTGCGGCAGGTCGGGGGAGTTCGGGAAGTAATGCCAACGACGGTTCCCCTGACCTTCCCAACACGGTCGATGTGGGTCACCGGTGGGGTTTTAGTGGGTATGCCCGGGAATTCACTCCCGGGTGACTCCCACATAACCCGTGGCTCCTCTCCTGAGGTCCACGGGTATCCATAAAGGATTTCCCCACAAAAAAAAGAAAAAAAAAAAAGTTTAGATTCTTCCTTCCAGCACTGGTCACGAATATAAGTCCGTGCTTACGACAATCTTGAATATGAGAACAAACTATGAATATCGCCCTATGTCTAAGTATTGCCGGCATTACCCAAGATGTACCAGACGGAGGTTGCCTGATTGGATTTACGCCATCTAAGATCAAACTGTTCAGATTACTAAATGGATTCTTTTGAACACTACAACCTTGTCTAAATATTTTTTGTAAAATGTTTTTTTTCTGAAATATTAGATCGCTTTGGGACTTTTCAAACGCCATGTTTAACAAGTACACTAATCGTACTACATTTTCACGCACCTAAATTGAACAGGAGCAATTGTAACGCTATCCACAATCTTTTTATTGTAAATTGGTACATAAAGATTTATCAAACGTCCAGCTAACAACAGCAAAAAGCAAAATATCACCCTGAATTGAAGTAATATGTCTGACTTCGGCCATAAAAACGGTGTTAAGACTTTAATCTTGTACCATAAATTTGTCCATGTGGAAATATTATCATCTGGTCTCTATAAATATAAAATTCAGATTTTTCTTAATCATGTAATAAGGATACACAAGTCCCAGTTTATATGAGTATACTACTTTAAAATTTTCTGATATTTTCTGTATTTTATAATATTTTTTTATATAGAAATATTTCACTCTCATAAAAATTAAGATAAGAACTTTACTAATTTTTGAATTTGCAATTTTGCAAAGTGTACTAATACATTTGCAAAATTTTTTAAATTTATTATTTTATTTCTAATCAATCAATCTTGTTTTTCTGAAATATTAAAATAGAAACATCAAGCAATAAATATTTTATGGGATACTTTACATTTTATATTAAAAAAAATATTATAACAAAATACAAAACATTTCAGAAAGTTCAAAAAAGTTTAATCATAATGGACTTAAAAAACAATATATAACAATATGCATAATGCTTCATACTTTCCGGGCAATGTTTTTTTCAGTTGTTGCCATAATAATTTCTTTATTTAAAATTAAACATTAAATCGACTTTCCCTCTTTAGCTATTAAAAATAAATAAAAATCAAACATTCATTTCTATGTACGTACATAGAAATAGGTAGGTCTTCTACCTATTTCTTTTAACACAAAGAATACAATACCTACGTGTACATAACTATATAATATTGAAGTGATAAAACTGATTCCTAATTAAAACAGTTTGTTGACACAACAACGCTAAGATACATCCGTTTTTTTTTAAATTAACTCACAAGGAAACAGACCCAAGTGCCCTCCTACGATTTTGACGAGTTTTAATAATGTTGTAAAGTAGCTCGAAATAAGAGACACGTATTTTTTTTATCTGCGTTCTCGCACGTTTAGGGTTCAAACAACTCCTACAAGCTAAAGCAGTCTATTTGGTTTTGACTGAGTATCGTCAAAACTGTAAGAGATATCAAAAAATGTTTCAAATAAAAGTTGGATGGTCCCTGGTAGAAATTTTAATCAGGCTCTTGCATGGCACTGATCAGCGTGCCATACTGCCATTTCAGGAACTGACATGACATGCTAGTAAGCACCATCCATAAAATCGTCACGTTTTGCCCGCTGGCGCCACAATTTTGTAATGGATTTTGCGTAATGCTAGCATGGCGCTAGCATGGCTCTAATAAGATACTATCATAATGCAAGCATGATGCTAGCAACGTGGCATAGGCGCGCGCGCGCGCGCGTGTGTGTGTGTGTGTGTAATTATGATTAATAAATTTAGATTTTAATGCATTTTATGTCAGTGTTTTACTTTTACGAAAAAATACTTTTAAACTATTCGATTATTAACGAAAAAACTATTAAACGCTATTAGTTTTTAATAGTTTGTAATAATTTTTTGGTAATAATCGAACAGTTCAACAATATTTTTTCGTAAAAGTGAAACACTGGCATAAAATGCATTAAAATCTAAATTTATTAATCATAATTAGACACACACATACATACACACACCAAGTAATAAGTAAAAGTATATAATAAAATAAAGGTTTACAAAAAATATTTTATAAAATATTTTTTTATTAAAATTTATTTATTATATTATTTATATTTATAAAATATTTATTATAATTTTTTTTTGCATTTTATCTTTGATTTATTTGATTCGGTCTTTTCTATGTCCTTCCCAGTCCTTTGCATTAGAAAGTGCTGCGCTCAATGCCTTTATAAGATGATTTCTTGATACAACTTCTCCTTTAAATTCTTTTTGAAGAAATATATCTAAAAATCCGCGAATATACATTTACATTTTAAGAATTATTTTAAGTATTATTTATATAATTTTATATATATATGTACCTTCTATACATGTGTAAAATGGTTCATCCTTTATTATTTTCTTGCCATGCATAATTTTAGTTGCAGTATATGTAATTGCTACATCGCGCGTTATACAGATTTTTAATAACATTGTTATATTTTTTGTTAACGTTGAATTAAAGTCTACATAACGATAAAGATGTTCACACTAAAATAAAATTAATTTTTAAATTTTTAACGGGATGTACACTCTTTTTCAAATAATAATAAATTATATTTTGTAAAATAAATAAACTCACAAAATTGGATCGGAATTCAATATCATTGTCTAATTGAACATTAATATTCTTAAATTCTTCATTTGTTTTTGCAGGTAGCATTGTCTCATATTTTTTTGAGAACATATTATCTGCATCCATTTTGGAACTGGTCTGGCTTATCATTTTATTTTTTATGATTTTAGTATCATGTAGTAAACTTTCAAATTTTATCGATATTAAATCTAATTCTGTGAAACAAAAATAACAAATTAAATTGCATGTACATACATAAACAATTAGACAGCAAGATTTGTATATTTGAATAATATGTAAACAAATCTTACTTTTATTAATTTTTCTTGATTCACTTTCCAGCATTAACAATTTTGACCAAATTATATTTATATTGATGTTAAGCGGGTTCAGTTCTGAAAATTAAATTTTATAAAATATTAGTACATACAAGAATTAATGTCGTTACTGTTTATTAGTCTTTATAATAAGTGTACAGTAAATTTAAACATTTTTATAAAAATATTGTATACCTTTGTCGTTTGTATAGTCCATTAAATCGTTTTCAGATATGACAGGTAATTGCGTATCAAGCAACATAGTAGGTGTAGTAGGTGATTCCATACAATAGGTCTCCGTAGTAGGTGATTGGTCTAAAAAATGGTAATTTAAAAAAAATTTACTATGTATGTGATATTGGAAGGTGTAACAACGAGAGATAGCGCTTGGACATTTTAAAATGCAATCATACCTGACTGGTTGCAAGAGTTTTTTGTAATCGCAGGAACTTCATTAAGCAAATGTTTTATTTCTTCTATATCTTTTTTGAACCTTTTTTGTCGGTAAACTGCCTCCGCTTTCTTCATTTTTTCTTCATCATCTTCCGAATTCTGCAAAAAAGCAGTTTCAGTTCTTTCAAGAAGTATTAAACAATCAAGCGCTTCTGTGTATGTTCCTGAAATAACCATTTTATTAAATTTATTGTGATTACTTAATCAAAATATGTAAGTTACAGACCGACGCAATCCATCATATTCAGAATTTAGTTTTTATTTGTGTGAACCGCAGCAATTTATATATAATACATACTTGCTTGACCAATAATATCAACATTATAGGATGGCCATGACTCTGGTGCTTCAGATTCTTGTTTTACCATATCGTGGAGTTGATTAATATTTTTTTTTGTATATGGAGGACCAAGAAATGAAACTTTCAATTTTTTTTTTTTTTATCCCAGTTAATCCAGGCAGAAGGAACAATATCAATTTCTTTCGTAGGACCTTTTTTCCCACGTTTAATAAACCTTACAATTTTGAATCGATAAATCATTTCATCATCGTTACTCTCATTGTCAGACATCTATAAATATATATAAATATATCCTTATATGTAAATATATCCTTATATCATTATTAGTGATAAAAAAAAAAAAAATTGAACAAATTAGATACAAAGTCCACAAGTCTAAATTTTTGGCTTAGAATCACATTCAGAATCATGTTTAAAATGTCATTCTAATAATTTAGAATTATTAAACATTAATTTCAAGATATTTATTTAGTTTAGGCCCTTCACCTCAAATTTTTATCAAATTATGCTCATTCGACGCGTTTTTGCGTAAAATTAAAAAAATTTAGCACAAAAAATTGTCGCTCTGCCGCGCGAAACGAGATATTAACCGTTTAAGTTGATCACTCTCTCAGGTTAAGAAAGCTCATATCGACGAAATGGATGATATATATATGTGTGTTAATTCCAATAATATAATACTTACCGTGCCACACTGCCACTTTCACTATTTGTTCTTGTTCAAACTATTTTTATTTTCACACAATTATCACACAAAACTCGCAATTTTATTTATTTAATAAAAAATTGCTACACTCTTGACACTGTTTTAACCTTTTTAACACTATCGAGGCGGCGCTGAAACGTGTTATCGAGTCGCATTTATTTTATTTATATATTTTTTTATATATATATTTATATATACAATTTTTTTTAAAGTTATATTTTATTATTTTTGAAAGATTTTATACATATAAACTTTTTTTTGAAGATTTTATATTATAATTGTATACAATAAAATTTTAAAATACATTTAATGTAAAAGGAAAATTACAAATATTTTTTCCCTGTTTGTTTCGTCGAACATTGATAATCTTATTAATTTATGTTTAATTTTATGTACAGAAATTATTTTTTTTTCTTTTAAAGGATTGAGGTGTAATTCATACATATTTAAATTCGTTGAATCACAAGGGTAAATATATAATAAATTTTTTACTTTCCATATTTTAATTTCTAATAAAATATTATTATTTTCTGTGAACATTTTAGTTACCTCACATATTTTGTTATTTTCTAACAAAATCATATTGTTTGGTGGCTTTGTTGTTATTATCACTGCTTTATATTTGAGCTTTTTTATATCTGTTTTATTTCCTTTTAAAATATTTATAGATGGAAGTGAACATAAATGATTAAGATATATATTAATTTCATGCAGCCTTCGAGCCAATTGCGCCAAAATATTGTGAGGTGATCTTATAATAGTTTTTAATTGTCCTAAATATGTTTCAAATGGAAACGCACTTATTGAATTTAATCCACACTGCATATTTCTTACATCATCTGAAATATGCATTAAATTATGGACATTTATGACTACAAATTTTGGACCATAAAGTTTTTCTGCTAGCACAATAAACTTTGTAAGTAATTTTTCAGTATAATCTGTATATTCAAATGCATTTTCCATTGATAACATTCGACACGCTACATGAAGTAATAAAAAATGTTTATATTTATCGCTGTCTAAAATGTCTTTTAATATTACAGGGCCACAGAATAACAAAATAAATCGGTAATCCGTGGCTTTAAATTTAGCATGGTGCTCAATACCTCTAATTTTTCGGTGGAATTCCTCGGGCTGTTGAAATCTTATTTTTTCTATTCGACTTGACAATAAATTCTTTTGATTATTACTCAGCTGCACATTAAAATCAGATGACATCCAAGCATCAACTAAACGTTTCATAACTCCTAGGTAACACAAGTGCATCGAATCGAGTAGGAAATCATTGACCATATTGACTGGCGGCTTTATGCATAGTAAAGGTGACACTGCTACATGATGGTCCATATGAGAAAAATTGCGGAAACTTTCATCGCTTCTTTTAGGGCAATTAACATCTAAATATGTGGCTATCTTGTGCTTAGTTTGACGCTCTATCAGACATCGTTCACAACTATATTTTGCATTGTGACCTTTAATACATTTAAGGTATGCTCTGGCAGGTGTGTCACAAATGAAACATTTTATTTTTATATCATAATGTTTGTTATTTATAACTGTACCTCTGTTTTGCAAGATATTAATTTCAGCAATAAAATCTTTCATAAAAAAATTGATTGATTTGGGTTTACTATTACCCACATAAGCAGCAGCTACGAAGGACTTATAAATGTCTGGCTTGAAATGTATTTTTATTAAAATAGGCCACATAGATTTTATACTCGATTTAAATAGTTTCATTCCATCAATGTTAATTTGTAATTCGATAAGGTTGCCAGAATGTATTTCAGAATTGACGCAAGATTGCAATCCTTGTTCAACACCAAAATACGAATATTCTCCATTTGTAATGTTATCGCAGTCTTCCATTTTGCTTATTTCATATGATGAGGTACTAGTTTTTAAAAACGTTGTTGATGATTTTGGTAATGTAGGCAAGAGTCTTTGTTGAAGGATTTTTAACAATTTATCAAGATGTACTAGCGGAATTCTACATTCAATAGCCCACGATCGTAGTTTCGATATTTCTTCGATTTCTTCTTCATCAATTATATGATCATCAACATCACTCTGATCATTATTATTATCAATTTCTTCATTCACAGTTTCTGAATCACTTCCATCAAAATCATTCATCACTTCTCCTACGTTTATATTGTCCGTATAATTACTGGAATCACTCAACGCTTCTTCTACGTTTATGTCATCCATATGATTTACATCAAAATCACTCAATTCTTCTCTTACATTTATATTATCCATATAATCTATTGTAATAAAACATATAATCTATTATAATAAAACATTTCTTTTCTATTGTTATATATATATTTGCTTTAATATTATTAATTACATGATCAATACCTTTTGAAGTTACACCGCTAAAACTTGGTTTATTACATGCATCACGTTTTCCTCGTTCATATAAATAATCGCGTTTAAATTTTTTAAGTTGACGATATTTTTGTGCTCGAATTTTTTATTTTATTTTCATGGCATCCATTTTCGTATGGAGGTAGAGGCAGTTTGACGCAGTCAAAAAATGATGCAGTTTGACGCAGTTTGTTTAAAAATATCTGAAATAATTATCTACGCATGCGTAGATCACTATTAAAAAAGCTATTTCTGAAAACGAAAAGTTCAATGGCGCAAATGTGGGCCTAATGTGGCGCAAGTGTTGGCCGCCCAGTCAAATCCAGATCTACGCCTATTTAATTTTATAGTAATGCTACCTCATTTATGTATCAGACAAGCATGGCCCTGATATGGATCTTTCTAGTTTTTTAGAATAAGGCTGTGGCATGGCAAACTTGTATGGCGCTGACAAATGTCATGGCACCAGTAAGGCAATTTCTACCAGGGGTCTTTTATGAGCTTTATAACCGCGTAGCTGGATTTTAAAAAAATTTTATATTTTTTAATTCACCCCCATCTCTTCTTATTATTTTTACAAATTTCAAAATTTTTATCATGACAAAAGTTATAGCATTTTTTACGCTGAATACAACCATATATGATTTTATTATGTTTTGAAATCGCATCTTTCAGAAATGAGCCGTCAATATTGCACTATATGCGTCGCGCTGCATAACGTATCATTTATGCCGCGCTTGTGTTGCGCAATAATATTTTTTATATGATATATACAGGGTGTCTGGCAATAATCGTCCCACCGGTCATGTACAGGTAGAGGAGATCAAATCGAGTAGAAAAGTCCTTTACCATTTTTTTATTTTTGTAATAAGTACTAAGTAATTAACGAAAAAAGATTGGTGAATCCGTGCAAGTAAAGCGCGCGCAGCGAGAAGGACATCCCACTGCTATGCGATCACTAGGCGCGCGATGAAGCGTTGGGAGGAGCGCTCTACAAATGACAATGGCAACATACGAGCGGCGCGTAACGCTAGATCCTTGTGTCCTAGTGATCGCGTAGCAGTGGGACGTCCTTCTCACCGCGCGCGCTTTACTCGCGCGGATTCGCCGATCTTTTTTCGTTAATTACTCAGTACTTATTATGAAAATTAAAAAATGCTAAAAGACTTTTCTACTCGATTTGACCTCCTCTACCTGTATATGACCGGTGGGGCGATTATTGCCAGACACCCTGTATATATATATATATATCATATCATTTAAATATGTAGCTGAAATGATATATTATATTTTTTCTTAAAAACGATGTGTTTCTTTTACACCAATTGATTCCTCTCATTATTTTGTGCATAAAAGTGTTGAAGTAAGATAATTGAAAAATGAATACTTAACGAGATATTTCATAGTTTATATAAAATTATGTCAAATTAAAGTATAAAATATTTCGTAAACTATTTAATTTTTGGCCATCTTACCCTAATAACTTTTTACACCGAATATTATGAGAAATCGATTTATATAAAAAAATTAGGATAGTTTCATTTTAAAAAATGACGATAATCTTCAAATCTCCGAAGTACTTCCACTTGAGATCCAACTAATATCCCTATCTTTTTTCTCCCTTTGAACCAAACAACTTTTACTTAAGCATTTCTTCCTGTTTCCAAAACTGTGGGTGTTATTCAGGTGGCCGGTCTTAGGTGAGATACACTGCATACATATATATATCATATAAAAAATATTATTGCCAACTTCTGACTCGTGCGTTAGAAATTGATGTATGTATATCAATTGAAATTGTAGCGCTGTTAATTATTAATTAATTATTGAAGTTTGCCATATCACAGGGCCAAAAGCAAAAAGATAGACGTCGCCCGCGATATTTCAAGTCGATAAAACTCGTATAATATGTAAAATATTTATATTAAATTATACATTGTTGTATCTTTTTCAAACAGCGCTACAATTTTTCTTACATCAAAATATCCACAATATTATAAAAATGTTATGCATACCACCCTCCCCGTTCGTTAACACGAATAGCTTTTGTAAGCAACTATTATGCTCGCAATAGAGTTCAGTTCGAACCATTTAATTTGATATATATTTGTTATCTATCTCTATTAATTTATTAATCTATCTCTCTATTAATCTATCTCTTTTAATTTAAAAGATAAAAGGGGGTGGCCACTTTTGATGGGACACTCTGTATATATGTATATTTAAATATGATATATAATATAATATAATATAATATAATATAATATAATATAATATAATATAATGTATATATAATATAAAAAATATTATTGCGCAACACAAGTGCGGCATAAACGATACGTCATGCAGCACGACGCATATAGTGCGATATTGACGGCTCATTTCTGAAAGATGCAATTTAGAAACATAATAAAATCATATATGATTGTATTCAGCGTAAAAAATGCTATAACTTTTGTCATGACAAATTTTGAAATTCGTAAAAATAATAAGGAAATAAGGGTAAATTAAAAAATATAAAATTTTTTTTAAATCCAGCTACGCAGTTATAAAGCTCATAAAAAACCATGCAACTTTTATTCGAAACATTTTTTGATATCTCTTACAGTTTTGACGATATTCAGTCAAAACCAAATAGACCGCTTTAGCTTGTAGGGGTTGTTTCAACCCTAAACGTGCGAAAACGCAGATTTAAAAAAGTACGTGTCTCTTGTTTTGAGCTACTTTACAACATATTTAAAACTCGTCAAAATCGGAGGGGAACACTTGGGTCTGTTTTCTTGTCAGATATTGTTCCTTTCCATACAAAAACAAAAAAAATTAATAAAATTAAATTGTACTGTAAACACTATAAAAGCAAAAAAAATCAATAAAATTAAATTGTACAAAAAAACCCAAAATAAAACATTTGGTTCTTATAATGTTTAAAAATAATGAAAAATAAAAACAAAATTGTTTACTTTCAATTGCCACTTATTTCAACATGAAATACCAAGTAACGCTTAAATCTATTAACTATAATGAAAAATTTTCAAATTAAGAATCATCTCATTATACTTAATTTCTTTTACAATCAAACTGATTTATTCAAACAATCGAGACTTTGGTGACATTTAGAATTACATTTCTATTTTTATTTTCGACATTTGCATCTATCAGAATTGCAACTACCTTTACAGCTACATCTAGTATAACCTTGGCCTCCAGAAATCGACGACATTCTTGCACATTCTCTTAGCGAAATTTCTTTATTTGGTACTTTTTCAGCAGCAATGAAATTTTCTTTGCAAATGGTGAATTAGTTTCTTGAATATAATTGGTTTAATTTGCCATGTTTAGTGCCCAATTGATAAAGATTTTCATCTTCAATGGCCAGAACAATAGCTAAAATATTTCTTTCATCAGTACGTGCTCGGTCTACGTCTGGTACACGAAGCCTTACAGTTTCACCTACATTAGCGGATGGATATTTTGAATTTGAGTAATCATTTTTTACTTGCTTTTTAAGACTGGATAAAGCCATTTCTCAAATTCCAGATACACTTGATTTTTTCTTGTATTGTTATATCTAATAGTTGATTTTTATTTTCATCATTTACTAACTTTCCGGTAGTTGTGACGTTTGTGGCCAAATTATTTTTACAAGATAAAATCGCATCTAAAGACATCTTTTGAAGTTCCTCAGTCGCACCATTATTTGAGTCCGGCATCATTGGAGAATCTATTGTAGCATTGACTTGAATATCAGTTCCACCGTCATCCGGATTGCTCTGATTTTCATGATTATCATTACTTTTTAAGAGTAACTCCAAGTCCTCTTCTGTGTTTATGCTGGTCAATGCTTCAGGAGGCAAGAAACTTTTTAAACCAACCTTTAATTTCGAACCAAACATGGCTTCATAAGAGCTGCTATTTATACAAGTGTGATGTCCTCTGTTTTTCATAAATTGTACAAACTTTAACCCTTCCGACCATTTATTAATGTTGTTAGTCTCTAGCCAAGAGCTGAGAATATTCTCAATATCCTGGTTTGCTCTTTCTACTGAACCTTGACTCTGTGAATGTCTAGGTTTTCCATGCACCATCTTCAGTTCATGCCACATACTGCAAAGTTCCTTAATAATGTTGTTGGCGAATTTTCTACCATGATCGCTCTATAAAATACCTTAGTGCACCAAATATCGTGAATATGTCTAAAAGAACATATGCTACTTTTTCGGCCCTTTTTGTTTTTAGAGGTCGCAGCTGTACAAATTTTGTGATGGTCCTGGTATACGAGAATAAATCTATATTCTCCGTCTGCTTGACTGCATATCTATTAGGTCAACCTAACATCTGGAGTTCATTTCATGATAATTGGCTTAACTACCAAGCCCTTGTTCGAAATACTCAGTATCTTTTGACAGATTTCACATAAATTCAAGTAAATCGTAATCATCTCCCTCGTAATAATTTTGTATTTGTTCTTTAGTTCTTCTTCCATGCGGTTTCTACCACCATGACCAATCGAAATATGAGTGTTGTAAAGTAATTGGAATATTTTTTTGTGTGTACATAGTACTTAATCAAAGAATGACCTTCCTTCACAGGAACAATCAGCTTTTCTACGTCTCCTACAGAAATAATGTCGTACCTGCGCAAACGCTGATATTCTTCGGGTAACTTTGGTGTTAGTTTCATTTTTGACTGCTTAACCAGTTGAGTGGTAGACTTTTCTGAAAGATTTGTGCCAAAAGTGGTAAGAGCCAAAAGTTAAAATATCGAAAAACGGTGAAACATGGGTTCAAAGTTTTCGAAAAAGCAACTTTTCGGAATGGGTGTGGAATGGGCCCTGGGCGGGGGGAGGGGCAGAATAGAGGTGGAAAATGTTAAATGGCACTATAGGTCGAGTGAGGATCATTTGAAAGGGCGTTTCAAAACAAGAACAATGATTTTTGAAAATGTTTACTACGACTTTCCAGTCAAAAGTGGAGGTGGATCAAAAAAGAGAGGTAGACTTTCGAAAAACTATCACCTCTGATTTGGTTTATATTCAGCCTAAATACTTATTTTATCTAGTAAATAATATTCCCAAATGGATTTTTGGCGCAAATGCCTCCTCCGCCCCCCAGTCCCCCTCAAAGGTTCAAAAATAAAACTGTTTTTGTTAATTATTTCAGAAAGTATTGATTGTACGGAAAAAGTTGTCAAACAAAAAATGAAGCTCATAAAAAGCTCTATAAATAAGGTCTTATACATATTTTACCTAACTCTAATATTTTAGTCGTTTTAACAATTAACAGTCGCCATATTGGATCCGCCATTTTGAATTTTGCAATTTTGACAACAGATTTAAATTCAGCAGCCCAAAAAACCTTAGGATATCAAGTTTTGTGCAAATCTGTTGAAAATTAGTGGAGTTATTTAGAAATGTACATATATGATACATTACCACGTTTGGCACTTTTTTTTTGTACATATATGATACATTACCACTCAACTGGTTAACTTTCTGGATCATATTCAAATATGTACTTTTGATAAGAATTGGAGTGTTCTGATTTTTAGATGTTAATAACTCATTTAATCGATAATTGAAACGATTATTTATATTACGTTTTGGATGCTCCATGACTAAAAAAAAACACTTTTTAAGTAGATCCTATGACAAAAGGAATCACAACAAAAAGAACCGCACGCTCCAAACTTGACGCGTGAATAGTGATTAAATACTAATAGGCATGAACATGTTGCATAGCTGCAAGTGGCCGCGCGGGACCCCGCATTGGCTGGCGCGTGATCAAATGTTCATCACTAGCAATGTACTCGATAGAATATCACATTGCCCGGAAAGTATGAAGCATTATGTATATTACCCAAAGCGATAAATTAACAAATATTTATCACTCTGCCCGACTGTTCTGGTCATTATACGTAATATTCGGGCATTATGTACAATGCCTCATTCATCACTTTGTTCATAACATATACATTACTAAAATCACAACGCATTAATTCTGAATTTTGTTTGCAAATACATTTTGAGATCCACACGCAATAATCGAAAAATTATTGCAATTACATACATATGCAGCATGTCGGCTACGGGTGTAGCATCCTCGTAAATACAATTTTTTGGTCGATCCTTTCGTAGTCGTTCTTTCTGTTGTAGTCATTATATTCTTAGATATGTTGAGAGTATGATTTGTATGCCTTTTCCTTATGTGATCTACTTTCTAAACAACCTTAAATGTCAACCATAGTTATTGTCAATTCCTTCTAAAAAATTATCGGTAATTGTGAAAGATTTTACCTACCTACCTACCTAAATTATGGTCGTCATTATATTAAAAAGCAATCTCGTAACGTCGTTATATTTTAAAATTGTTATCGTAGCTTATTATGATTCTTTTCCACACAAGTTAATGTATTGAGAGGACAAACCATACTGACGCGAAAACAACAAATAAATTTTGAGGCAGCACTCCGAAATGAAAGAAGGGAATACGAGGAATATTATAAGTAAATGTGGTTACGTTAGTAGGTATGAATTTAATATAAAGAAAAAGGAACAGTTTAAAAGGATTAGATTGTTCTACTAGGTGGGAAACATCTTTAAGATTGGTAGATACATATTAGGTAATAATTCCGTGTCACTCTGTTTATTCAAGCTTGTTATTTGTCTCTTTATATGTATCATTTCAGATATCAATCTCTTATTATACGACAGTTCTTTGTCTAGGATCTCCACATTTTCCCAGTTAAACTCATGGTTATATTCGAATCTGTGACAAGAAATGACTGATGGAGAGATCCTGATTTTTTATTGATATTCGATTTATGTTCACTTTCTATTTTAATTTTTAGTTGTCGCTTCGTTTGGCCCACATATGTAGTTTCGCAGTCGTGACACGAAATTTTGTACACAACGTCACATTGATTATTGGGATCCAATAAATCCTTTCCTGTCTTAATAATTTTATTTAGTTTATTATTGCATGAGAATGCCATATTAATATCACTTTTACTTATTGTCTGATGAAATTTTTCTAATATTCCTTTTATATAAGGAACCGTGAAA
The DNA here is from genome assembly GCF_040581485.1 of Linepithema humile. Classification (NCBI taxonomy): domain Eukaryota; kingdom Metazoa; phylum Arthropoda; class Insecta; order Hymenoptera; family Formicidae; genus Linepithema; species Linepithema humile. The sequence continues at coordinate 11,785,746 of NC_090134.1, read as the reverse complement.
AGCCTATTTTTTTCTTTTTATCTGAAGTCATCTTTATTTGAAGTTTTGTTTATTTGGTAATTAATTCTGTGTCTGATATTGTCAAAAATTAATTCTAATGGATATCCATTATTAGAAATATCGATATGGCTCTTTCTATATTTCTTTGATGAAACTTTGACTTGTGAAAATTTGTTTATAATATACATTATCGAAACTGAAGAAAGTTGAATTTAAAACTAAATTGACTGCAACTAAAAATTTATCAATAAATATTGAAATATTCTTAATGAATCTTTTATATTAGAAAACAATAGGATTACTTTTAATTTATTCCATAAATCAACTTTTTCTGATAGATATTTAAATTTAGATAGATATTTTTAAACAAATGTTAAGCTACATATGTGAGCCAAACAAAGCAACAACTAAAAACTAGAATAGAATGCGAACATAAATCGGATATCAATAAAAAAATCAGGATCTCCATCAATCATTTCTTGTCACAGACTCGAATATAATCATGAGTTTAACTAGTAAAATGTGGAGATCCTAGACAAAGAACTGTCGTATAATAAGAGCTTGATATCTGAAATGATACATATAAAAGACAAATAACAAGCTTGAATAAACAGAGTGACACGGAATTATTACCTAATATGTATCTATCAATCTTAAAGATGTTTCCCACCTAGTAGAACAATCTAATCCTTTTAAACTGTTCCTTTTTCTTTATATTAAATTCATACCTACTAACGTAACCACATTTACTTATAATATTCCTCGTATTCCCTTCTTTCCTTTCGGAGTGCTGCCTCAAAATTTATTTGTTGTTCTCGCGTCAGTATGGTTTGTCCTCTCAATACATTAACTTGTGTGGAAAAGAATCATAATAAGCTACAATAACAATTTTAAAATATAACGACATTACGAGATTGCTTTTTAATATAATGACGACCATAATTTAGGTAGGTAGGTAAAATCTTTCACAATTACCGATAATTTTTTAGAAGGAATTGACAATAACTATGATTGACGTTTAAAGTTTTTTAGAAATAAGTAGATCACATGAGAAAAAGGTATACAAATCATACCCTCAACATGTTTAAGAATATAATGACTACAACAGAAAGAACGACTACGAAAGGATCGACCAAAAAAAACTGTATTCACGAGGATGCCACACCCGTAGCCGACATGCTGCATATGTATGTAATTGTAATAATTTTTCGATTATTGCGTGCGGATCTCAAAATGTATTTCCAAACAAAACCAACGCATTGGTTGCAGAACCAATGCGTTGTGATTCTAACAATGTATATAAGTATTATCAAGAAATTGTAATTTTACACTAAAGATGACTATAAAATAATTGGTCAAAACATTTGTTATTATCAAATGAAAATACTAATTGAGTACTAACAACCTACTCTGGCTCTAGCAGCTTGTTTTAATATCTGAATTTAATGATCTTAAAAATCAATCTTAAGACAATATATTCTTTTCTTTTCCCCTTTAAAGCTGTGCTTTAAACCAACCTTTTTATCTTTATCATTTTGTTACTTTTATCAAAATGTCAAGATATTTTGAATCTTTATTTAAAATCATGAAATATACTATATAAATTCATATTACTTACTCTTTGATAATATCGTGATTGCATGGTTGAGCTATCATGAAGTACATGATAATCAGGATCAAAGTTACCAGTAATGCCAGGAGCTCGTAAACCCAGAGCAAAAATTAATAAACTGCTGATATAACGCAAGACAAATAAAGCCATTTCAATCTGATCTGTCAAACTGAAAAAAAAGTATTACATTTATAATGAATAACGTAGTTGATTCAGGAGTAATATTTTGAAAAGATTGATTATTTTTACATGCTTTATTTCAAATTATATAAAACAACTTATTTTTCTATTTTTTTTTATTTATTATAAACTTACGAATTCAAATGAAACCACCATTCCAGTTTTCCAATGTTGACAAAAACAAGATTCTCAGTCACAAATGCCAACGTCCAAAATCCCAGTAACACCAATCCATGACCATGTGGTGGCACGCTTGGTAATAGTTTATGTCTTTCAACTTTCAATATATAAATTGAATATGGATAAATAATAACCGTCGACACTGTCGTTAATATCTGCCAAAGTAAAATAAATTTATGTTATTGATAAATATTGTAATTATATTAATAACTTTTTACAAGATTGTAATTTACTGTTTGCTATTTTTAACTTTCAAATCAATTTTGTATTAAATAAATTTAACGATTTTTGATCAATTAAAAAGTGACAATTAGTAAAATTGATACAAAGAATATTTCTAGTTATGCTATTAGAATTATGTTTTTCAATTTTCTTAGATTGAGTTGTTTTTATTTATTTTCCATAGAAGAGAAAAAGAATAATATAAGGTGTTCAAAAAAATTGTGAATATTTTTTTAGATAAATGTAAACTGAAACATAGTACAGTTAAATTTTTAAAGGAAAATATGTTAGAAAAATTACTATTCAGTAATAATTCAAAAAGAAATAAATCATTTTCTAATTAAGAAGCAGTAAGATTTGAAAAATTTATATAGTTTAAAAATGTTGTATCTTATAAATATAAAACATAATGTTTAATATTTTATTATAAAAGAAGTATTTATTAATGTTATTTATTAACAGTACAGATTTTACTAGAATAAAACTTTTTTTTTTAAATATTTTTTACTTTAACTTATAAAAATAACAATGTTATATGGTACTACCTAATAGAACATAATAAATAACTTCTCTTTTTTAATTACAAATTCTTTTCTTAAATATTGTTTGTATCATATATCATATAAAAATTAATAAAATGGATAACTATTTTAACTATCTTGCTAATAAAAATAAAACTTAACTCAGTAATTTAAACTACAATTCTTACCATATATCCATAAACTATTCCATCATCTAAGACTGTAGCTTGTAAGATTATCCTCAAAATACTCAGAAAAGGGACAAAGTATAAAACAAACTTTTGTAAATTATATAATTTGCTTCTTGGTAATGCATTTTCATCAGCATCTGTCCCATACTTGCGATACATCCATAGTTGGATAGATCCAAATATAATCAAGTACAAAAAAATTATACTAGTACAGATGGTGTCCATAAAACATTTAGACATACCATGGTTTATCCAGATATCAATAAAAGTTATGTTTGATGGGCAATATCTCATCATTGTTAGATCCATACTAAAAGACAAAGACTGACTTAGGTTATTTTACACTGTATCATTTCAACTATTCTCCTTTCCTATGTTTTGATTCCACATTATGGTTTTTTATATATCTGAATGATACACAGATTTCAAAGCTTGATATTATAGAATTTAGAATATCTGAAACATAACGTGATAATGCAATACAATGTATTTGAGTTTGCGTCATTGTTTGTGTCATTGAATAATAATATACGCTACCAGTTAAAAGTTCTTGGACAAAGAGTTGAATTTGTTGTTTGATACTTTGTAAATTTCAAGAATCCTCATTAAAAGATTTACAGAAATAAAATCTAAAAAAAATATTTATTGTCCAAAAATTTTTAATCTGCAGCATATACATATACAATCTTGGTAATTATACAGTATCGCTACCTCACCTCCGATTTTGATCCAATTAGGCTTATTCGACGCGTTTTTGTGTGAAATAAAACTTTTCTATTTGAAAAAAGTGTCGTTCTGTCCCGCGAAGTGAGATATTTATCGTTAAAGTTGAAGATTTTTCAGGTTAGGAAACCTGTCATACGAACGAAGTGTATAACTTCGCGAGGTTTTTAATTTTGCAAACCCATGTAGAACCTCGCTTCGCGTGGAAAATGTATGCGTGGAGGCAGTGTGTTTCGCCCTCCCCCCCGCCCCCTTTGGGGAGGCTCAACTGTCAAAAAACTATACACACAGGGTCTGGATTGAATCTCGTTTTGTGTAGAAATTCGTAAACCCATGTGAAATCTCGCTTCGCGTGAAAAGTGTATGCGTGGAGGTAGTGTGTTCCGCCTCAGTATCGCTACACTTCGTTCGTATGACAGGTTTCCTAACCTGAAAAGTCTTCAACTTTAACGATAAATATCTCACTTCGCGAGGCAGAGCAACACTTTTTTCAGATAGAAGTTTTATTTCACACAAAAACACGTCAAATAAGCTTAATTGGATTAAAATCGGAGACGAAGTAGCGATACTATATAATTACCTTTATATCACATATAATAAAATAAAGATTATATTAAAAGACATTTACAACTAATCATTAACTGTCTAAATAAAAAAATAGAACATTTTAATACATTTAGTACAAATATAAAAGTGCATACCAGTCTAAATTTTCCATCCATTAAATTATATTTGCACTATATTAACAAAAATTGCATCATCATTCCAAACACGTATATGTACACTAATGGCCGCTTTCCAACAAGAGACATAACGACCTCAAACGACCTTTAAAATAGCGTTTTCGAGTAAACGTGGTTTGAACACAGACTTCTATATATTACTAGACTGCTAACTTCCCAAATTTCGCTTATGTGCTATGGCCCCAAAAAGCATGTGTTAAAGTGTCTCATTGTGCACATGCGCAGAAGCAAAAAGATATATATAGTCAATATATTCTCCATAATACGGTTCTTCTAACCTATAATTCTAATCTTTTTACATGAGAAAAGTGATCCGCGATACGTGATAAAAACGTCATAAAAAGAAGTCAACAATGCCATTTAAATGTGCTGTTTTAAATTGCAAAAGCACAGCAGCATACAGAAAGAAAAATGACAAAATCTCTTTCTTTAAGTAAGTATTATTTAATAAAAATATGTGGTAGAATTATATTGTCGTGACACTGCTGTTTTTTGATCATTAAAAGAAATTCTAAATATATTTAGTATCAATGTTAATAAATTGTTAAATAATTTAGATTTCCTATAAGTATACCTTATTTATTGGAACAATGGATAATAGCAATTAATAGAACAAATTGGATACCAACATCATCAAGCCGTATTTGCCAATTTCATTTTACTGATAGTGATTTTGCAAATACATCAAAAGTGAGAAGATTAAAAGCAGATATTATACCCACTCAAAATTTATATGATCAAAGTTCTGATAAAGATTCAAGTAAGTATATCAACAATTGCACATATAAAAATCAGAAAATTATTTAATATATGAATTTTATTTTGATTTATCTAGATTCAAATGAATGTAATAGCGAGAATTTGGATGTCCAAACTTTAAGTGAAACAGATATTACTGCACAATATGATACTGCTGATACAACATACAATACGATACAGCTAGGTACAAAAATAATAAATTATAATATATATTATATAAAAATCAGAAAATTATTTAATATATGAATTTTATTTTGATTTATTTTGTAATAATTTTATATTTTTATATGTAATTAATTAAAATAATATAAAAATAAAATATAAATGTAAAATGTGTGTATTTTTTATTTATCCTTAAAATATTTTATATACATATATCAATCATTTTATAATATCATTTAATAAAAATATTAAAAATAATATATTTTATATACAAAAACATTAAACATTAAAAATAATATTTCTTATATACAATTTTAGTGTTATACATTAGTATTTTTATATAAAATGTTTTGCATACTACACATTTTATAAAGCTTGATTCATTTAAATTAACTTAGCTTAATAATATTATTTAATAATATTATTATTTTTTTAATAGATTTCTGTTTTTTGGACGAGATATTAGTTAATTGTATTATGTATGTGTGTTTATATGGGAATGTGTAGCATGTAGGGACATACATCACAAAGCGCATGCGCAGAAAGGAATACTTTATGTATCGTTTCGTACATAAGAAATGAAGACGCCTTATACATAAGGAGTTAGCAGTCTAGTAATATATAGAAGTCTGTGGGTTTGAACGACCCAAGATTGGTTAATGACGTCATTGCAACCTCTCCACCAATGAATGACTTGCATTCATAGTAAAATAGTGATTGATCAACCCTAGATCGTTCAAACCCCGTTTACTCGAAAACGCTATAAGGATCGGCAAAAGTAAGGCCGAATTCCCACTGAGTGCGTCGCGTCACGCGTCACCAATCAAAACACACATTTCATATATGTTGTATAGGGTGTTTTCCAACTAGAACACGCTAAATTGCACTGTGTTAAAGCCTTGTGTCCACGATGCTAGAACCAGAGTTCTAGCAGAGAGAAACTTGAGAGAGGCCACGCTGCCGTTTTCCGTACGACGCTTTTTCTAGGCCGTACGCTAGTGACGCACGTCCATTTCCGGCCGGCTTAGGAACTAAATAGCCACGTCCATTTTCCGCATTGGTCAAAAAGTCACGTCTATTTTCTGAGATAGTTCATGTCCATGTTATATCCACAAGCGAAGCTATTTACGTCACGCGTCCTTGCCGTGCGTTAGGCCGGCGTCACATAGAACCCGTAATCCGTAATCCGCACCGAAAGTCCGCAAAAGTTACTAGGGATTGCGTCCGTAACGTTACGTGTGTTTTATCTCCTTGTGTCCCATGGAGCCGTAATTCCATGAAATTTCCGTAAAAGTTACTAAAAGTTACTAGTTATTACTAGTAATGCTTTTTTTAATTTTATTTATTTAACTAAATTTGACGATTTAATTAAAATTTTTGTTAAAATTATAATATATTCTGTAGTTTTCTTATGAATAAAATACAAATAAACAATTATAATTTGTTAAATAAAAAATAGTAATACCGTTACGTGTGTATTTACGGCTCCATGGGACACAAGGAGAAAAAACATACGTAACGTTACGGACGCAATCCCTAGTAACTTTTGCGGACTTCCGGTGCGGATTACGGATTACGGGTTCTATGTGACGCCAGCCTTAGACTGTTTGATCAACAGCAGCGTACAACAAAGAATCAAGCGTTTTTTAATCGAGTAAGGCGAATCGCTTGAATATTAAAGATCCCATATTCGAGACCTACTTTTTGCAACTTTTTTTTTTTTTTTTTTGCATTTTTTTCAACTGTATATAATCAAATTAATAAATTAAAATAAAGTTTAATAATAAAATAATGTTAAAATAATGTTAATATGAAAATAATATTTAATAAACTTTTATTGCAGAATTGTAAAATTATTTTTAATTTTTTTATTAACAATAACAAATAAGTTTTTATTAAATAATTATAAAAAAATTTTTATATTAAAAAATGCTTTTTATAATGTTTTTGTAATATTTAGTACATGCCATGTACAATAAAATATACATATTTTTATATAACTAACATATGATCTGTATTAAAAAATGTTTTCTCTTTCTCGATCCTTCAAAAAAAAAAAAGTATTAATCGTAAAGAGTGATTCAAATAATAATTTCAATGTAGAAAAAAATTCAGTCTCTTATGCAAATGTAATACAAGTAACGATAGCATCGATCTCATTCTTAATAATGTGCAGTGGCTTAACGGAAAATAGTTGGTCTATCACAACGCAGATCAGGTTTCGAGACTGAGTGGTGTCCGATTTTTTTTCAAGTTTATGGTACATCTTATATAGATCACATTTAGATTTGATAATTTAACACAGGCCTCGGAATTATTTCATCTTTTCAGCCGATTCTCGTGGTATACGCCTCCTTTCCTCTCTTCACCGCGCGCGCAGCAAACGCTAGGGCCAGCGCCGCCGAGCGTTAGGAGCGGCGCTATCCGATTAATGTTAAAAAAATTTATTAAAAATATTTTTTTCCTCAATAGCAATAGTACCTCATGGGTGACGTGGAAATCTATTGAAATATTTTCACATAATAAATTTAAAAATAAAAAAAATATTTTTAATAAATTTTTTTAACTTTTAATGATCAAGGAAGAACTCAACATTTATCGGATAGCGCTGCTCCTAACGCTCGGCGGCGCTGGCTCTAGCGGCTGCCGCGCGCGCGGTGAAGAGAGGAAAGGAGGCATGTACCACAAGAATCGGCTGAAAAGATGAAATAATTCCGAGGCCTGATTTAACAAGAAATAAGTCAAAGAGATTTATGTAGGTTTTTTTACTTTTTTTTTTACTATTTGTTTATTCATGATACATAATGATACATATATTTATTAATGTGATTATATTTAACAGAAATATGAATATATTTAAAGAAGAACACGTGAAATTTATAAATAACTGAAAAAAAGATATATAAACAATTATTTAGTAATAATAATTAATAGTGGTCTTCCACGCTACCCATGAGGTGCCACTAATAGCGCGTTAGATTTTTTTTAAAGTGGATCTTCGCCTGTAGCCCTATTATACCACTTTTTATTACATTATATATTTACAAAAGATATACATATATACAGGGTGTCTGGCAATAATCGCCCCACCGGTCATATACAGGTAGAGGAGGTCAAATCGAGTAGAAAAGTCCTTTACCATTTTTTGATTTTTGTAATATGTACTAAGTAATTAACGAAAAAAGATTGGTGAATCCGTGCAAGTAAAGCGCGCGCAGCGAGAAGGACATCCCACTGCTATGCGATCACTAGGCGCGCGATGAAGCGTTGGGAGGAGCGCTCTACAAATGACAATGGCAACATACGAGCGGCGCGTAACGCTAGATCCTTGTGTCCTAGTGATCGCGTAGCAGTGGGACGTCCTTCTCACCGCGCGCGCTTTACTCGCGCGGATTCGCCGATCTTTTTTCGTTAATTACTCAGTACTTATTACAAAAATTAAAAAATGGTAAAGGACTTTTCTACTCGATTTGACCTCCTCTACCTGTATATGACCGGTGGGGCGATTATTGCCAGACACCCTGTATACAGGGTGGGCCATTTTAATCCATCCACGCAAATTTTTCCGTAAGTAAGCCAAATACAGAAAAATGCTTCAGACAAAAGTTGTTCAAGACAATGGGGGTCACCTATTTGTGTTAGTGACTTTGACCTTGAAGTCAATTTTCAAGGTCATTTGAAGGTCAGAGTTATTTTTTTAAATAAACCCCCTATTTTTGATTCCAAAATCTAATAGCTGATGTCAAGAGCTTTTCAAAACACTATAATAAAGTTATTTTTCATTAAGAACTTTTCGAGTTATGAGGCTTGTAAATTACAGTATTTTGACATAAAATACAAAATATCTTGTAAAACATTCAATTTTTGGGAATCTTACCTTAATACTTTTATGCATAAAATAATGAGACGAATCAATTGATATAAAGAAAACACATAGTTGCTTTCAAGAATAAATATGTAATTTGCAACATGCAACTGCATACTTTTTTTTAAAACCAATGTGTTTTCTTTATACCAATTGATTTGTCTCATTATTTTATGCATAAAAGTATTAAGGTAAAATTCCCAAAAATTGAATGTTTTACAAGATATTTTGTATTTTATGTCAAAATACTGTAATTTACAAGCCTCTTAACTCGAAAAGCACTTAATAAAAAATAACTTTATTATAGTGTTTTGAAAAGCTCTTGACACCAGCTATTAGATTTTGGAATCAAAAATAGGGAGTTTATTTAGAAAAATAACTCTGACCTTCAAATGATTTTGAAAATTGACTTCAAGGTCAAAGTCACTAACACAAATAGGTGACCCCCATTGTCTTGAACAACTTTTGTCTGAAGCATTTTTCTGTATTTGGCTTACTTACGGAAAAATTTGTGTGGATGGATTAAAATGGCCCACCCTGTATATATATGTATATCTTTTGTAAATATATAATGTAATAAAAAGTGGTATAATAGGGCTACAGGCGAAGATCCACTTTAAAAAAAATCTAACGCGCTATTAGTGGCACCTCATGGGTAGCGTGGAAGACCACTATTAATTATTATTACTAAATAATTGTTTATATATCTTTTTTTCAGTTATTTATAAATTTCACGTGTTCTTCTTTAAATATATTCATATTTCTGTTAAATATAATCACATTAATAAATATATGTATCATTATGTATCATGAATAAACAAATAGTAAAAAAAAAAGTAAAAAAACCTACATAAATCTCTTTGACTTATTTCTTGTTAAATCAGGCCTCGGAATTATTTCATCTTTTCAGCCGATTCTTGTGGTACATGCCTCCTTTCCTCTCTTCACCGCGCGCGCGGCAGCCGCTAGGGCCAGCGCCGCCGAGCGTTAGGAGCAGCGCTATCCGATAAATGTTGAGTTCTTCCTTGATCATTAAAAGTTAAAAAAATTTATTAAAAATATTTTTTTTATTTTTAAATTTATTATGTGAAAATATTTCAATAGATTTCCACGTCACCCATGAGGTACTATTGCTATTGAGGAAAAAAATATTTTTAATAAATTTTTTTAACATTAATCGGATAGCGCCGCTCCTAACGCTCGGCGGCGCTGGCCCTAGCGTTTGCTGCGCGCGCGGTGAAGAGAGGAAAGGAGGCGTATACCACGAGAATCGGCTGAAAAGGTGAAATAATTCCGAGGCCTGTGTTAAATTATCAAATCTAAATGTGATCTATATAAGATGTACCATAAACTTGAAAAAAAATCGGACACCACTCAGTCTCGAAACCTGATCTGCGTTGTGATAGACCAACTATTTTCCGTTAAGCCACTGCACATTATTAAGAATGAGATCGATGCTATCGTTACTTGTATTACATTTGCATAAGAGACTGAATTTCTTTCTACATTGAAATTATTATTTGAATCACTCTTTACGATTAATACTTTTTTTTTTTTGAAGGATCGAGAAAGAGAAAACATTTTTTAATACAGATCATATGTTAGTTATATAAAAATATGTATATTTTATTGTACATGGCATGTACTAAATATTACAAAAACATTATAAAAAGCATTTTTTAATATAAAAAATTTTTTATAATTATTTAATAAAAACTTATTTGTTATTGTTAATAAAAAAATTAAAAATAATTTTACAATTCTGCAATAAAAGCTTATTAAATATTATTTTTATATTAACATTATTTTAACATTATTTTATTATTAAACTTTATTTTAATTTATTAATTTGATTATATACAGTTGAAAAAATGCAAAAAAAGGAAAAAAAAGTTGCAAAAAGTAGGTCTCGAATATGGGATCTTTAATATTCAAGCGATTCGCCTTACTCGATTAAAAAACGCTTGATTCTTTGTTGTACGCTGCTGTTGATCAAGCAGTCTAACGCACGGCAAGGACGCGTGACGTAAATAGCTTCGCTTGTGGATATAACATGGACATGAACTATCTCAGAAAATAGACGTGACTTTTTGACCGATGCGGAAAATGGACGTGGCTATTTAGTTCCTAAGCCGGCCGGAAATGGACGTGCGTCACTAGCGTACGGCCTAGAGAAAGCGTCGTACGGAAAACGGCAGCGTGGCCTCTCTCAGGTTTCTCTCTGCTAGAACTCGGTCCGAGATCTCGGACCGAGGGAAAGTTACTAGAACTCGGATCATGTACACACTGAACTTGGATGCAAAACTCGAATAAGAAGCTCAAACGAAAAAAAGCGTTGCGTCCCATTTTTCGGTACGAGTTATTGCGAGTTATTAGATTTTACTAGTTTCTTTTACTATCTGTCAAGACAAAATATAAGATACTTATAGTGATACGAGATACTGTGAACAATATAAATAATATTTTAGTAAGTAATTATAGAATTGAAAAATAAGAGAAATATAATTCTTAAATAAAATAAATTAATAAGATTAATAATTAATAAGATTTACATAAGTAGTTATTATTAGTTTTAATGCAGATTAAATTAAACATTAAAAATATATTATAACCTATATATACATATTATTTTTCAAGAAAAGTATAATAATATATAAAATTGATTTTCAGAAAAAACTTCTTTTATAATAAAAAATGGATAATAAGGAAAATGTTAAAATTTTATTAATGTTATATCAACAACATTCTTGTTTATATGTTACAAAAAGTGTTGATTATCATAATCGTATGAAACGAGATCAAGCTTTACAGATAATCTGTAATTAGTACAAAGAATTAACAGGACAACCACTAACAACTGAAATTGCAAAAAACAATTAATAATTTATGATCACAATATCTGGACCATCTAAATAAAATAAAACATTCGAAATCAAGCGGTGCATAACTTGATGATATCTATAAACCAACTTGGCAATATAACATAGATCAGAAAATCATCGGACCGGACCGAGATCTCGGTCCGAGTCCTCGAACAATAATATTTATACTTGGCTGAATATAGTTAGCGTTGTAATCGAGTTACGATTCTTTACAATGATTTTCTGATCTATGTTATAGAAAACTCATATCTTCAAACAACCACCAAGTTGGTTTATAGATATCATCAAGTGATGCACCGCTTGATTTCGAATGTTTTATTTTATTTAGATGGTCCAGATATTGTGATCTTAAATTATTAATTTTTTTTTTGCAATTTTAGTTGTTAGTGGTTGTCCTGTTAATTCTTTGTACTGATTACAGATTATCTGTAAAGCTTGATCTCGTTTCATACGATTATGATAATCAACACTTTTTGTAACATATAAACAAAGATGTTGTTAATATAACATTCCCATGCAGCACAAAACATTGCATTTACATTGCAGCAATGTTACAATCTTGCAAGTTGCAATGTAATATTGTTGAGAGATTATTGGAACATTGAATTGTAATATTTTATGAGAATGTGACAGCAACATTGCAAAAACATTACAAGAGCAATATTCGGTAATCGCTATCCAGGGAGAAATACAAGTCGAAGAAACGTCTAATAGACATCGTCTATAGACGTCTATTAGATGTCTATTAGACGTTTCTTTGACCTGTATTTCTCCTTGGATAGTTCGTTCATTTACCGTTATGCGACGCGCGAAATCTATCTCGTATTTAAGTTTTAGTCATGATGATATAAAACTTCCAAAGAGTGACTAGTAAGGTTAAAGACCTTAGTAACTATTTTTATCAGTTAAATTTTTCTGATACGACCCTAACACAGGGAATTCAGATATTGAACTGATTGTTCAGAAATTGGACAGATAAATGTCTGAATAAATAAAATTATATACAACATTATTCTAAGATTGCAATAACAATGCATTATTGCAAATTCATTACATTGCAATATTACTGTAATATTTCGTTACAATCCTCCTAAAGGCGGACATTTTAACGTTGTTGCAATCCCACAGCAATGATGCAACAACATTTTGCAGTAAATTTGCAATATTGCAACATTGCGATGAAAGATTGATGCAATGTGTATGCAATCTTTGTGTGCTGTATGGGTTAATAAAATTTTAACATTTTCCTTATTATCCATTTTTTATTATAAAAGAAGTTTTTACTGAAAATCAATTTTATATATTATTATACTTTTCTTGAAAAATAATATGTATATATAGGTTATAATGTATTTTTAATGTCTAATTTAATCTGCATTAAAACTAATAATAACTACTTATGTAAATCTTATTAATTATTAATCTTATTAATTTATTTTATTTAAGAATTATATTTCTCTTATTTTTTCAATTCTATAATTACTTACTAAAATATTATTTATATTGTTCACAGTGGGTGTTTACGATAATTCAAGTTCGAGTTAGTTTTACTAGGACCGAAAAATGAGATAGACATAACCATCTAGAACCTTTATGATTTATGACAACTCGACGCTGTCTTGTATTGCTTGAGTTAAATTCATTGAATTTGTTGAGTTTATTGAGCAAATTTTATTGTAATAGAAAAATGTCAACTGCAAATCAGTCTATGAAAGAAACAAATAATGTTGGTATGTATGTTGGTATACCTCTTTAATAAATTAATAATAATATAATTAATAATAATAATAAATGACATTTTTCTATTACAATAAAATTTGCTCAATAAATTCAATGAATTTAACTCAAGCAGTACAAGACAGCGTCGAGTTGTCATGAATCATAAAGGTTCTAGATGGTTATGTCTATCTCATTTTTCGGCCCTAGTAAAACTAACTCGAACTTGAATTATCGTAAACATCCAGTATCTCGTATCACTATAAGTATCTTATATTTTGTCTTGACAGATAGTAAAAGAAACTAGTAAAATCTAATAACTTGCAATCATTGAGGGTGTTTACGATAATTCAAGTTCGAGTTAGTTTCACTAGGACCGACAATGAGATATACATAACCATCTAGAACCTTTATGATTCATGACAACTCAACGCTGTCTTGTATTGCTTGAGTTAAATTCATTGAATTTGTTGAGTTTAATAAATATAATTATATACATATATATATAATTATATCTATTAAAGAGGTATACCAACATACATACCAACATTATTTGTTTCTTTCATAGACTGATTTGCAGTTAACATTTTTTTATTACAATAAAATTTGCTCTATAAACTCAACAAATTCAATTAATTTAACTCAAGCAATACAAGACAGCGTTGAGTTGTCATAAATCATAAAGATTCTAGATGGTTATGTCTATCTCATTTTTCGGTCCTAGTGAAACTAACTCGAACTTGAATTATCGTAAACACCCTGAGTAAAAAGAAACAGGAAAGAGCATATACTAGCCAGGACTAGGTAAATCCGCGGACGGATGTACGTCATGGCAGCCATCTTGAGCGACCACTTTTTGAAAGTGAGAGGGAATGCTCGAGCATTGCGGCAAGCGGCATACCGTACGCCGTACGCATTAATATGCAGTGTATAGTCTTTTATGCAACAGTGTATGCAAATAAACGATCAAAATGGTATACTGTAGAGCTTGTGGCATAACAGCAGCAGCTCGAAATCATGGAATAACGTTTCATCGGTTAGTATTATCAACAATAATGAGATTTTTATTTTGGAGATTATAATCATATGTATAGTATTGTGAAATTGTAGATTCACAATAATTACTAAATAATTTTCACTCACAAACAGGTTTCCGAAAAATCCGGATCAAAGAAATGCATGGATAAATTTTTGTAAGGACGAAGGATTTAATATAAATTTAGATTTTAGATTTTAACATTGCTCTTATGGAAATACTGCACGAGTGCAATCTCAATGTAAAACGCCATTAAAATTTGGTATTATTGTTGCATATTATAGTTATTTTCTTTTAATTGCACATTATTTCCTAATTAAACATAACAAGTCATTCAATATTGGCGCCCTTGAGCGGCTATCTTGAGCGACCACTTTATATAGTCACTTCCGTCCGCACTTTTAAGACCAAACGCTCCCTCCTGTTTCTTTTTACTCAATGCTTGCAATAACTCGTACCGAAAAATGGGACGCAACGCATTTTTTCGTTTGAGCTTTTTATTCGAGTTTTGCATCCAAATTCAGTGTGTACATGATCCGAGTTCTAGTAACTTTCCCTCAGTCCGAGATCTCGGACCAAGTTCTAGTATCGTGGACACAAGGCTTTATGCCCTATCTACACCGAAGGATAATCCTACTTGTGGCTCATCCGAGCGAGTAATGTAGACACGGACTAAGGAATAGAGGGACGGTGCACAAGCTGTACCGGGGGAGCACGTTTGCGACGGGGGGGCCGCCATATTCGTTTAGTAATCACTACACATAGAACTCACTATTTGCGTATATGTGAGAAATGAAAGTCAGATCCTGCGCACAATAAACAAAATAGGAAATAGAAATAGAAATAATTATTAAATATTAGAAATAAGAAATTGGAATAATTTATTTTAAAAATAAAAAAAATAAAAAAATTAATGCATGAATTAAGAAATAAGAATTGGAACTAATTAATATATTTTATTCTCTTGTTAGATGTAAAATAATTTCTCTTTTTAATATTAAATGATTATTGCTATTTCTAATATTTTGTCTACTGTATGCAGAGCCTCAGAGTAATAAAAGTTAAAGTATTTTATAAAATTTATAGTACAAAAATAATAAAATCGCCTAATCTCTTTACGCTTGTCACTCGTTATGTCTAGTGGCACCACTACACGAGCGTAACCATTGGTCTGTTTTTTATAGCTGAACTGGCTGCACTAGTTCAGAGTTTATCTTTCTCCTTCCAATGTGGAGGGAAAAAGATAAACTCTGAACTAGTACAGCCAGTTCAGCTATAAAGAACAGACCTCATGTCACAGACACAGAATCTCTGTGTGAGAATCGCTACATCAATATGGCGAAAAGCAGTCCCCCCCGCATCAAAATCAAAATCTTGAAATTTAGGGTACAATTTACGAAAAATTACGGCATAATGTAAAATGAACAAAGGTATACATTTTTAATTAAATTTTTAAAGAAATTTATGTTAAATTTTTCTTTAATTTTGTGATTTTTGATAATAAAAATATATTTTATTAAACTTTAATTCCTTCTCATATTTTTATTATCAAAAATCACAAAATTAAAGAAAAATTTAACATAAATTTCTTTAAAAATTTAATTAAAAATGTATACCTTTGTTCATTTTACATTATGCCGTAATTTTTCGTAAATTGTACCCTAAATTTCAAGATTTTGATTTTGATGCGGGGGGGACTGCTTTTCGCCATATTGATGTAGCGATTCTCACACAGAGATTCTGTGTCTGTGACATGAGGTCTGTTCTTTATAGCTGAACTGGCTGTACTAGTTCAGAGTTTATCTTTTTCCCTCCACATTGGAAGGAGAAAGATAAACTCTGAACTAGTGCAGCCAGTTCAGCTATAAAAAACAGACCAATGGTTACGCTCGTGTAGTGGTGCCACTAGACATAACGAGTGACAAGCGTAAAGAGATTAGGCGATTTTATTATTTTTGTACTATAAATTTTATAAAATACTTTAACTTTTATTACTCTGAGGCTCTGCATACAGTAGACAAAATATTAGAAATAGCAATAATCATTTAATATTAAAAAGAGAAATTATTTTACATCTAACAAGAGAATAAAATATATTAATTAGTTCCAATTCTTATTTCTTAATTCATGCATTAATTTTTTTATTTTTTTTATTTTTAAAATAAATTATTCCAATTTCTTATTTCTAATATTTAATAATTATTTCTATTTCTATTTCCTATTTTGTTTATTGTGCGCAGGATCTGACTTTCATTTCTCACATATACGCAAATAGTGAGTTCTATGTGTAGTGATTACTAAACGAATATGGCGGCCCCCCCGTCGCAAACGTGCTCCCCCGGTACAGCTTGTGCACCGTCCCTCTATTCCTTAGTCCGTGTCTACATTACTCGCTCGGATGAGCCACAAGTAGGATTATCCTTCGGTGTAGATAGGGCATAAAGCCTTGTGTCCACGATACTAGAACTTGGTCCGAGATCTCGGACTGAGGGAAAGTTACTAGAACTCGGATCATGTACACACTGAATTTGGATGCAAAACTCGAATAAAAAGCTCAAACGAAAAAATGCGTTGCGTCCCATTTTTCGGTACGAGTTATTGCAAGCATTGAGTAAAAAGAAACAGGAGGGAGCGTTTGGTCTTAAAAGTGCGGACGGAAGTGACTATATAAAGTGGTCGCTCAAGATAGCCGCTCAAGGGCGCCAATATTGAATGACTTGTTATGTTTAATTAGGAAATAATGTGCAATTAAAAGAAAATAACTATAATATGCAACAATAATACCAAATTTTAATGGCGTTTTACATTGAGATTGCACTCGTGCAGTATTTCCATAAGAGCAATGTTAAAATCTAAAATCTAAATTTATATTAAATCCTTCGTCCTTACAAAAATTTATCCATGCATTTCTTTGATCCGGATTTTTCGGAAACCTGTTTGTGAGTGAAAATTATTTAGTAATTATTGTGAATCTACAATTTCACAATACTATACATATGATTATAATCTCCAAAATAAAAATCTCATTATTGTTGATAATACTAACCGATGAAACGTTATTCCATGATTTCGAGCTGCTGCTGTTATGCCACAAGCTCTACAGTATACCATTTTGATCGTTTATTTGCATACACTGTTGCATAAAAGACTATACACTGCATATTAATGCGTACGGCGTACGGTATGCCGCTTGCCGCAATGCTCGAGCATTCCCTCTCACTTTCAAAAAGTGGTCGCTCAAGATGGCTGCCATGACGTACATCCGTCCGCGGATTTACCTAGTCCTGGCTAGTATATGCTCTTTCCTGTTTCTTTTTACTCAATGGTTCTTTATAGCTGAACTAGCTATAAAGAACAGACCTCTTGGGCTGCGTTCCGAAATTCACTGGCTTAGTTTACACCGATTGTTTAGTACGCGTACTAAGTACTAAATCTGCTTCTTTGATTGGCGCAGATTTTACACTAAACGATTAATACCTATCGGAGAAGCAGATTTAGTACTTGGGACGTGTACTAAACAATCGATGTAAACTAAGCCACTGCCAGTACTAAAAATCTACAATATACGTTACGTAAACTGTAGATTTTCAGTACTGGCAGTGAATTTCGGAACACAGTCTTGATTTCTACTTCAATTGCTATGTAAACATAACCTTCGGCATTGAAAAGTATTAATTTAATAGTCAACAGTGATTTTTTAATTATTACAAAACAGTTAGCTGGTTGCATCTGCAAATTGTAAAAATCATATTGCGTTGGAATTTCGAGAGAAAGATGGAGATGGATGTTGCAAATGAAGAAAATAACGAAAAAGCGTTTCGAAAAGCGTCAAACGAAATTGAAGAAGAGACAATGACGAGTGAAACGGAAGAGAAAATTATCGAGAAGATGGATGATGAGAGTGAATTTGACAGCGACGACGAGGAGAATGTTGATGAAGCGGAAGTGAAATCTTTACAGGCTTCTTTGACAGAAAATGCATACGACTATGTCAGTCACGTAACCCTGATCAACAAGTTGCAGACAATGGGCGAGTTGGATCGCCTGCGAATTGCTAGAGATAATATGAGCAATTTGTATCCGTTGAGTCCTGAACTTTGGCTTTCTTGGATGCGTGATGAGATCAAGTTAGCGATCACAGGGGAGCAGAAGACTGAAATAGTAAAATTATGCGAGAGAGCTGTCAAAGATTATGCGTGTAAAGCTTTTACTTTATTGTATCAAGTTTAAGATTGATTATTTATATAGATAAATACTTTAACATTAACATTAAGAGACAATACTATAATATATACCATATTTTTTAGCTGTGGAAGTATGGTTGGAATATTTGCAGTTTACTATTGGAAATATGGGGACAGGAAAAGATGCAATTAATAATGTTCGTCAACTTTTTGAACGTGCACTAACTGCTATTGGATTGCATACTGTCAAAGGTGCAATAATATGGGAAGCTTTTCGAGAATTTGAAATTGTTTTATTTGCATCGGTAAGATTTTGAAGTAAATGTAGAAATATATACTCGGGATAAACTTTTACAGTCAAATTATAATTGCATTATAAGTGCACTGTTTTTCTTTTTTTTCTAATAACTATTTAATGTATATGTTTATAGATTGATACTGTAAATGTAGCAGAAAAGAAAGAACAATTGGGATGTATTGGTAACTTATTTCGACGTCAATTAGCATGTCCTCTATTGGACATGGATAAAACATATGAAGAATTCCAATCATGGCGGGTGGGAGATGGTGCGGAAGCAGTTATCGATGACAATATCGTTTTGAGAGGATATGAAGAAGCTTTTGCAAAATTAAACTTACTTCTTCCTTATGAAGAAAAACTCATCTCCGCACAAGGTGAAAGCGAGCTTCTCGATGCTTATAAAGGATATTTACTATATGAAAAACAGCAACACGATCCAGGACGTATTATAATTCTATATGAAAGAGCAATAACTGATCTGAGCTTAGAGGTTTCAATTTGGTATGATTATCTTACTTATCTGGAAGATACAATAAAGATTGAATCCGTGATAGATCTGGTTTATCAAAGAGCGTCGAGGAATATTCCATGGTGCTCAAGAATTTGGCAAAAATGGATAAGATTGTATGAAAAATGGGAAAGATCTATATTAGAAACACAAAAATTGTTGGAGGACGCTTTATCTGTTGGTTTCTCAACAGCGGAAGAATATCGAAATTTGTGGATTACATATCTAGAATATTTGCGACGTAGAATTGGGCAATGTTCTGATGAAGTAGAAGAAGAAAAACGTTTAGAAGTAATTCGTAATACATTCAATAGAGCATGCGAATATTTGGCTAAGTATTTTGGATTAGATGGCGATCCCAATTGCACCATTTTGCAGTTCTGGGCAAGAACTGAAGCAATCCATGCGAATAATATGGAAAAGGCTAGAATATTGTGGGCTGATATCCTTTCACAAGGACATTCTGCAACAGCTTCTTATTGGTTAGAATATATATCGTTAGAAAGGTAATTCTGTTTATAATAGATGATAATTTTATTACTAATATTCACTAGTCTCTGTAACTTTGCATTCTTATTTTTTTGGAATAATCTTTTAATTGACTTGCAGATGTTATGGAGATACAAAGCATTTAAGGAAATTGTTACAGAAAGCCTTGTCTTCTGTAAAAGATTGGCCAGAAAGTATAGCAAATGCATGGATAGATTTTGAACGTGATGAAGGAACTCTAAAACACATAGAATTCTGTGAGGCAAAAACGAAAGAGAAGCTTAATAAAGTTATGGAGGACAGGCAAAAGGCGCAACAAGCTCCCTTCAGTGAGTCATCTATGCAAAATAAAAAAGCAAATAAAAGAAAATTGATACCTGATGATATTGGCAAATGGAAAGATTTGGGAACTTTTTCGTCAAAAATTGTGAAAACTGATGTGAAAGTAAAACCAAAATTATGGAAGGGTCATTTAAATATTGGCGGTAGAATCGCGAATGACACAAATCAAGAGGAATCAAAACAAAAAATTGCACCACCACCTGGTTTCAAATCAACAGAAGATAAAGATACAGACGATAAAGATACTCGGCATGAAATAGATAATAACGTTACAGTTTTTGTCAGTAATTTAGATTATACAGCGACTGAAGACGAAATAAAAACAGCTCTGAAGTCAGTTAATCCGATAACATTATTCAAAATGATCAAGGATTACAAAGGGCGTAGCAAAGGATATTGCTATGTACAGTTGAGCAATGTAGTATGTATTATTTTATTAATTAATAATTTTATTAATAATTTTATTAATTAAATAAAAATAATATAATTTTTAAAATGTTTAAGTTAAAAAAGACAGTGTTTTGATACTTATTATTTTATAGGAAGCTGTAGAAGAAGCTTTAAAATTAGATAGAACGCCCATAAATGGACGTCCCATGTTCATTTCTAGATGCGATCCTAACAAGAGTACCAGAAGTTCCGGATTCAAGTACAACTCTACACTTGAAAAGAATAAACTTTTTGTTAAGGGTAAGATAAAATTTTTACATAAATTACAATTACATACAACGAGTTGCAAACAATTGTTTCTCTCTTTGAACTAATTGGTTCTCACATTTATTTACACAAGACTACTACTTAAATTGTATCACTAAATTTTTCGAATTTTTCAATATTTCCTTAATTCTTACACCAATAGAAATATTTGATTGCATTTTGCAGGACTTTCGCTTGTGACAACAAAAGAGCAACTTGAGGAAATATTTAAAGTTCATGGAGATTTGAAAGAAGTTCGTCTGGTTACTTACCGCAATGGACACTCAAAGGGTTTGGCTTATGTTGAGTACCACGACGAAGCAACCGCTGCAAAAGCCCTTTTAAGTACGGATGGTATGAAGATTCAGGACAAAGTGATCAGTGTTGCAATAAGTCAACCACCTGATCGCAAGAAAGGTCAAATGATGGAAGAAGCCACAGGACAAGTCAGGTCATTAGGCGGAACAATAACGAGCCGTACAGCGTTTGGAGTACCTAAGACTTTGCTATCTATGATACCTCGTAATATTAAAACGAATAACGGTAATAGCAGTGCAGCTTCGAATGGAAATGGAAACGGACAATCAATGAATAATCAAGATTTTAGAAATATGTTTCTCAATAAAAAGTAACTTTACTACTCTCTTTTATGAAATATCTTTTCTCAATCTATCCATATCACTACTCGTTAACTTTGAATTATTTATATAGTTAATAGTTATTTACTAATGTTACAGTACTCTGCTAATAAAAACTAGTTAAAAACCACTCGTTAGTGGATCTGCTAAAAAGCTTGATTTGGTAAAAAATGTCATATATTGTACAATACATGTGTGTCGAAAACTTGAAAGCACGGCCAATATTGAATTACGTACATTAGACTTACATTACATTTAATTGCATGCGCACATCTCAGTGCACTGCTTAAAAAATTTTTTTCTATATGTATATATACAGGGTGTTTCATAATGTCCGTGCCAACACTCGTGTGCGGGTAGAGTGCGGTAAACTGAATAGAAAAGTCCTTTATCGTTTTGCAATTTTTGCAATAATAATTGAGATATTAATTAAAAAGGATTGACGAATAATTGCGCGTTGCACGTGGCTAGATTATGGGCTGTACACTTTAGGCGTGATAGCAACGAAGATCGCACGGCAACGAAAAATAACAACGCATGGCAAGAGCAAGTAATACATGTTGTTATTTTTCGTTGCCGTGTGATCCTCGTTGCTGTCACGCCTAGAGTGTACAGCCCATGGTCTAGCCGCGTGCAACGCGCGATTATTCGACAATCCTTTTTAATTAATATCTCAATTATTATTGCAAAAATTGAAAAATGGTACAGGACTTTTCTATTCAGTTTACCGCATTCTACCCGCACACGAGCGCTGGCACGGACATTATGAAACACCCTGTAGATGCGCACTTTCTACAGCATCCTTGTGTTTTAAGATGTGCAATGATTAATTATCAAAAAAAAAATTATTAATTGCTAACCTAGTATTAATCAATCTAAAATATCAATATAAATCGATCCTTCTGTTGCAAATGATATTTTACATTCAGATATATATATAAGAGGAAAAATATAAAATATATAATAAAAATATATAATTGTATAAAATAAATATTTTTAATATAAAATAATTGAGACCTATATATATGTACAAGAGAGTACAGTGCCAAATATGAAAATATTAATATTTTGCTCAAGATGTACAATTAAATACTTTCTCCACACTTGTTATTTGAATTTGAATGGCTCCAGTATCGCATATAGATCCATTATAGCTCGAAAGTTTCTTCGAGTTGTAAAAGTCTTGTTTTTCTCTTAAGAAATACGACATTGACAATCAAATATAAAATTCTACAATTGCAATTGCGTGATATGATGATGCTTTTTATGCCTCGGCGGAGCAACTGGCGGACTTTCCTGCACCAGGAGCCTTCTTGCCATGAGCCATTTTTTGGCTCTGCCGGCGTGATAATAGTACGTGTAAAGCAACGCCATAGTGGCCAACACTACCAATAGACACGTGCCAGCAACAACAACACTGAACAGCCAACGTGGCCCGGATCGTGGACTCGTATCCGTCGGCGATTTGTCCGTAGAAGTGAGCGTGGGACTGATGGTTGGTTGCTTTGGTAGCCTCGGCGGCAATGCTGCCTCGTTATCGTTGATAGCAATGTCGGCACAAGCTCGAAACTCCTCCTGAGGGCCGCATCCAACTGCTCCTAAACATTATTGCGTGATTTCACAGCGTGACACTTGTACGATGTGGAAAAAAATATACTATTCGATTAAATGTACGAATAATTGTACATTTTTCTTCATTTTAAGATTATTTAAAGTTTAAGTATATTATTCTGAAATTAAAAATGGAAATATGTTCATTTATTCTACTGCATTTTGTTAAAGTTTGGATCGATGATCATGAGAAAAACAAGTGGAAAAGATTAGACATGTTTTGCTTTAGTAAGCAAAGCCATCTTGCAAATGGTAAGATTGTTATGCAAGAGAAACTGCAACCCTTGAATCATTCTTATTATATAGAATAAAGTATTAGGGGTACAAATAAGTTTTAAAGCGTTTTTTTGAAAATTCAAGATTTTTTTGCAGAAATTCAATAATACATTTAAGTATCAAAATATTCTCCGTTATTATTTATGACCTTGCGCCATCTTTCAGGCAGTTTACGAATTCCGACAGTGAAGAAAGTTTCGTCTTTTGATTTAATAAAGTCGTCGACTCATTTTCGCACTTCTTCAATATTCTGGAAGCGTACCTCAGACAATGCGTTTTGCATCGACCGGAACAAGTGATAATCACTTGGCGCTATATCTGGCGAATAGGCCGGGTGCGGTAGAACATCCCAACCAAGCGTCAATAATGTTTCTTTGACCGTTTTAGCGACATGAGGCCTAGCGTTGTCATGAAGCAATTTCACCGGACGCAATCCTTTGCCAGTATATGGACGTTTCCGACGGATTTCTTCGTTCAATCTCAATAGTTGTCGACTATAGCGATCACCATCAACTGTTTCACGTGGTTGCAGAAGCTCATAATATAGCACACCCTAGCATATCCCACCATATACAAAGCATTACCTTTTGGTCGTGGATATTCCGCTTTGGCGTTGATGTGGATGGTTGGCCGGGGTCTACCCATGATTTTTTTCGCTTGAGATTATCGTAATATATCCACTTTTCATCACTCGTTACGATTTTCCACAGGAAAGACTTTCTGTGCTGTTTGTTGTACAGATTCAGACACATTTCGACACGGTTATCTTTGTTCTTCTGGCTCAATTCGTATAGTACCCACTTTCCCTCTTTCTGAATCTTTCCCATCTTTTGTAAACGGTTGGAAACGGTTTGTTGCTTTACTCCCAGTTGTAATGCAAGCTCTTTTTGCGTTTGGGACGAATTTTCATCGAGTAATGCTTGCAATTCATCGTCCTCAGTCTTGAAAGGGGCTCCGCTACGTTCACGATCGCTAACGTCGAAATCACTTTCTTTAAACCGTCTGAACCAAAATTCACACGTACTTTTGGATACAACATTGTTTTCAAGAGTCAAACAAATTGATGCACACGCTTTTGCGGCGCTCTTTCCTTGATGGAATTCATAGCGAATGCAGTGCCGAATAAATTGTTTCTCGTTTGCAGTTTTCAAGCTGCTGCAATTTTAGGTTACACAAACAATATCGTGAAGTTGGTTGTTATTTTTTTGTTACCATATAAACACTACAAAATCGGAAAAGAGCGGGAGAATATTTAAATTTTGAATTACTTTTTTATGTTCTACAAAAAACGCTTCAAAACTTATTTGTACCCCTAATAATAGCACTTTCTATCGTTCTGATAGAATCTCAATGACACACAGAATGGATATATACTCTGTCCAGCGAGAGAATATACCTCTTTTGCGCATAGAAGTACAGCGGCCAAAGTGGAAGAGCGTTGGCATTGACGAGCTGCACAATCAGTTAGTGGCTTAGTTTACATCGATTGTTTAGTACGCGTACCAAATACTAAATCTGCTTCTTTGATAGGTATAAATCGTTTAGTGTAAAATCTACACCAATCAAAGAAGCAGATTTAATACTTGGTACGCGTACTAAACAATCGGTGTAAACTAAGCCATATATACATATATTTTATGTCATACATTTTGGGGATCGATTGTGTATCATGCAATGTAGTGAAAATTACAAAAATGAGCAAATTTACTAGCTTATTGACCAATAAGGTCATAGATACTTTAGTAAATTTGCTCACTTTTGTAATTTTTACTACATTGCATGATACACAATCGATCCCCTGGTTGAAACATTAGGGAATAGTGTACCTGTGCCATTGCCGCAATCGCCCCAGTTATTGCCAGCGATATATCGCCACTGAAAGACGCATTGTGTGCAGGTCAAGCCTTCTGGTAGTTTGTAATAGCCCTCAAAGATTCGGTTACCAGGATCGGGGTAGTAGCGAGTAGACCCATTCTCAGTGCGCAGCAGATGTTGGTCCAGGCATTCCTGAGTCACTTCCCGATCACGGTATATCATGGCGCAGATGCGGAACTCAAAGTAACCATGATGATTCGCCGTCAGCTCTACGTGAACTGGTATTACGGATTCAGTGCGGTAACGCCGAACGATCACACTATTTCCATATTTGCCTCCTGTTTCATGAGAACGTGGCTGAAAAATAATATAAAATAAATTTTATCGCATATTTTTATATGTAGATATGTTTTTTATGTAGATTACTATTCAACTGTGATAAATATTGTTAATATTGCTTAGGGATGACTCTTAGAAAAATCTTTAAGTTTTTGAATTCATAAAATCAAGTGAGAATAAAAATTATACACATTATGTATAATATTATACAGGGTGGAGAAAAAGTTCCGGACCTCTGAAATATTCTGATAACAAAGCATTTTTGAGAAAAAATATTTCATACAAAAGTTGTAGAGTTTTAAGAGACGCATTACATAGCAAGGTTAGTGTGACCTTGAATAGCGTTGTCAAGGTCAATTAAAAATTACTTTAAAATTTTTAAATGGAACCTCCATTTTTTATTGCCTATTCTTGTAGCTTATTTCAAGAACTTTCCAAAACACTATAATTAAGTACTTTTTCGTTCAGGACTTTCTGAGTTATGAGACATAAATGTTACAGTATTTTGACATAAAATACAAAATATCTTTAAAAAAAAAATGTAATTTGTAACATAGAGCTGTATATATTTTTTTAAAGCAATTTGTATTTTCTTTATACCAATTGATTCATCTCATTATTCTGTGCATAAAAGTATTAAGGTAAGGTTGTCGAAAACTGAATATTTTACAAGATATTTTGTATTTTATGTCAAAATACTGTAACATTCATGTCTCATAACTCAGAAAGTCCTGAACGAAAAAGTACTTAACTATAGCGTTTTGGAAAGTTCTTAAAATAAGCTACAAGAATATGCAATAAAAAATGGGGGTTTCCATTAAAAAATTTCAAAGTAATTTTTATGTGACCTTAACAACGTTATTCAAGATCACAACCTTGCTATGCAATGTGTCTCTTAAAACCCTACAACTTTTATATGAAACATTTTTCTATAAAATGCTTTGTTCTATATCAAGTTTTTTTTTATATCGAGATATTTAAGGGACTTTTTCCCCACCCTGTATATGTCATTACTACAAAAATAGAAAATTATTTTACATTTTATACAAAAACTATATTACTATATTACTAAATTACTAAAAAATTGACGTCGATAAAAATTTAACAAATATTTAATGCAAAAAGTCTTGGCGCACTGCTACATATTAAATAATCTAGGAACACATTAAATAATCTATAAAAATAAGTAATAATGTAATTTAATATTATATACTTACAATTAGTTATTATACAATATTAATATTAGATAAAATTTCGAATTTCCGATATAATATTTTACCATTGTTTGTAAAATGTATTTTACTCTCTTTCTCGGTTATCTTCTTTTGTATGTTACTAATTATTTGCTATAATATGCGTTTGTATTAATATTAAACATGAGACATTAATTTACATTATATTAATTAACGTGTTATTCAGTGTAGCAGCGCGCCAAGTTTTTTTACATTAAATATTTTTTTTATTTTTTTATAATTTAATAATGTATCTTGGTGTGAAATATAAAACAATTTTTTATTTTTGTAGTCATGATGTGTATAATTTTTATTCTCACTTGACGCCATTTTCTGATATTTTTTAGAATGATACAAATAGAATATACAATAGTTTTTTTAGATTAAATAAATATGACAGTTTTTTCTATAGATAAAATATAATAAAATATAATAAATTTTTTCTATAGATAAAATATATGACAAATTTTTTCTACAGGTTTTTATATACATGTATACAACATTGTTTTAACAATCGTGTGTATTTGGCGTTTTTTGTATCTTTTTTAAAAAAATAATTTTTTATAGATATGCCTTTTTTAAGTTTACAAAGAATAATGTAACTTCTACTCTTGTCTCTTATATCTAATCGTTAAATTAATTTATTAATTTGTAATAACATTAATAAAATTTCTAAAAATAAATATTCTGTCTGTTCACTAATTTGTATCATACCGCTTTTTAACATAGCATCATTGTATGAAAGTCATGATTTATTTCATATTTTTCGCGATCTGTGAATTATTGTCATCATTAAAAATTGTCAAATGTTAAAATTTCGCAAATCGATGATCTATCTTTTTGAAATATATGACTTATTGTTATTAAAATTAAAAATTGTTGTAGACTTACTCTGAAATGGATTCTCAATTACAAATGTTAATAGCTTTGTGTAAGTGCGCATTTTGTTGCGTAAGTCTTTTTCATCTTTATGATTTACTGTTCTGTCAGCTATTAAATTCCTGAATCACACCAACCCACTTTATTTCTTCTTTCTTTGAAAAGATGAGAGTGGGAAGGTATGTGTAGGATATGTAAGAAATTCAATTTTATTACAATTGTAGTAATAAGTTTAATACTAAGAGATAAGATTCATAGAGAAATTCAATATCGCTCTGCTTGTCGAGTGCGCTATTTTGTCTTTTTATAAAGACTATTCCGAAATTAATCTTTTTTTTTAGTCTTCTTTTTTGTTATAGTCAAAATCTTCGATGCAACAGTCATAGGCATTATTTTATCAACAATGTCTATGATAATTTTTCACTTATGTGTAAGCGATTTTGGAAAAATAAGCTACTCAACAAGCAGAGCGACACTGAACGCCTTTCTTAATCTTATCTCCCAGTATTAAATTTACAATTGCAATAAAATTGAATTTTCTTCTTATATTATCCTACACATACTTTCCCACTTCCATTCTTTTTAAGAAAGAAGAGATATAAAATGAGATATGATTTGAAGACTCAGTAATTAACAGGACCTAAATATAAACACAAAATAAATTTACATAACGAAATGCACACTCACACAAGGCTACTAACATTCGTAATTAAAAATTCATTTCAGAGTAAATTCATAACAATATTTAATATTATCAACAATAACTCATATAATTCGAAAAGTTAGATCATTAATTTGCAGAAATTTTAACATTTTACAATTTTTAACAATAACAATAATTCACAAAACGAAAAATCTATGGATCATTATTTTTACACAACAATTCTATGTTAAAAAGTGGTATGGTACAATTTTGGCGGATAAAATATTTATTTTTTTTTTTTTTGCTAATGTCATTATAAATGAGTAAATCAATTTAA
This sequence comes from Linepithema humile, assembly GCF_040581485.1. Classification (NCBI taxonomy): domain Eukaryota; kingdom Metazoa; phylum Arthropoda; class Insecta; order Hymenoptera; family Formicidae; genus Linepithema; species Linepithema humile. The sequence goes on along the minus strand of NC_090134.1, from coordinate 11,756,664 downwards.
CCAATTTAAGTTAGATTGATAAAATCTGATTAGTCTGATTAATTTTATTCAGAATAGTTCGAAGAAAAGATTAAGAGTTTTGGGCCATAGTAAAATGTTTCAACTACTGTTTCATAATATTTGCAAAATTTACAGAATATTTTATTTTAATGTTACATCTTAACTTACTTTCCATATTTCAGATTTGTCAAAATTGCAACTGCGATCAATAAGCCAACATTTTACTTTCTATACACTTACTATACACTTATTTTTTTTATACTTACTTTTTAAATATTTTTTCTTAAAGGTTTTTAAATAATATGGGTAATTTTAATAACATGTAAAATACTGTGAAATTCATAAACGCGGTTAACTCACACTTCTCAGCGCCGCCAGCGCAGCCTAATAATCTGATTAGTTATAAAAAAACTGTTAAATATTCGCATACGTGGCTAGCTGACATTTCTCAGCACAACTAACGTCCAAAAATCGTAATGTATATCCTAGACGACGACCCATACAGCACAAAATATCCTACATATCCTTAGGACATCTTGGGGAGATCTCGATGTCCTCAGAACATCCTTGGGACACCGAAATATCCTCGATGTCCTGAGGATATTTTCAGGATATTTTGTGCTGTATGGGGATAACTTAAATAGATTTTTTAACGTTTTGACTTTGAATTATAACTTTTTTTATAGAGTACGTAGAGTAAAAACACAAACATACTTTTATAATATAATTTGAGTATGCACAATCGATTGAGCCTGTTTTCAAATCAATCAACCAAGCGTTATTAGGTTTGTTCTTTATTGCTGAACTTTCTGCATTAGTGTACACTAGTAACACTGAAGCGTTTTTCATTGCACTGCAACGTAGCACAAATCCATTCTTTATTGCAGTGCAACAAAATTCAGTATAACAATTTACTGTACTCGTTGCATTGGGTCTTGAAGAAGAACAAGCAGTACAAGAATCGAGTAAGTTGATAATTACATTTATTAATTTAATTTCACATTTAATTTCGTAAATATTAGCTTGTCCTAAAAGTTTTTTTCGTTTTCTTACTAAAAATTAAATACTCAACCCCCCGTTCTATCTCTTAAAATCTAGGGTAGAATTCTGTGCTCTAAAAAGTAGGTAATATCTCACAAAAATTCATAAATGATAAGGTCTGGCCAAGTTCCAAGAAAGACACTCCAATATGTTTATATTTTAATAATTATCTAAATTTTTAATATATTACCAACATGAAAAGTAACTGATTACTATGATTACTATTAATATTACCTTTATTACTATTACTATTAATATTACCTTCTGATTACTATTTATTCCTTTCTTTAAACAATTCTCTTTTAGATAAAAAATTTCACTCTTTGAATGACATAAAGAATCACCTCGATCAATATTTTGCCAGTAAATCAAAGACATTTTGGAAAAATGGCATCATGAGGCTTCCGGAGAGAATGAGAAAGGTGGTAGAGCAGAATGGCTTGTATATCAATAAATTGTGTCGTTCATAAAAGGTTGAGTATTTAATTTTTAATAAGAAAACAAAAAGAACTTTTGAGACAACCTAATAGTAGTAAAAAGTAACCATAATCTATTAAAAATATTCATAAATATATTATAAATATTAATAAATATATTATAAATATTAATAAATATATTGTAAATATTAATAAATATATTGTAAATATTAATAAATATATTGTAAATATTAATAAATATATTGTAAATATTAATAAATATATTGTAAATATTAATAAATATATTGTAAATATTAATAAATATATTAATAAATAAATTATAAATATTTTTAAGTAATCTATTAAATATTAAAGTAACCTATTTAATATTAAAATAATTAACAATTCTTTTAAAATTAAATTATAAGCACTGAAATTGTACTTATAATCTGAATTTGAGAAAATTAAGCTGTGATATTGTTAACTTTTATCAAATTTGAAGAAAGTTTTCTGTTTTTGTGAATAATATACAGGATGTCCCATTTTAAATTACGCACCTGAATATCTCGTCAGGGGAGCCACCAATCCGAAAATAACCCTTACAAAAGTTGTTGGGTTCGGAGGGGGACATCGGATGGTGATTTTCAATTTCACCTTGACCTTGACTTTCAAGGTCATTTGAAGGTCAAATCAAATTTTTTAAATAAAAACCCCTATTTTTGATTCCAAAATCTAATAGCTGGTGTCAAGAGCTTTTTAAAACACTATAATAAAGTTATTTTTCATTAAGTACTTTTCGAGTTATGAGGCTTGTAAATTACAGTATTTTGACATAAAATATAAAATATCTTGTAAAACATTCAGTTTTTGAGAATCTTACCTTAATACTTTTATGCACAAAATAATGAGACAAATCAATTGGTATAAAGAAAACACATAGTTGCTTTCAAGAAAAAATATGTAATTTGCAACATGCAACTGCATACTTTTTTTTTAAACCAATGTGTTTTCTTTATACCAATTTATTTGTCTCATTATTTTGTACATAAAAGTATTAAGTTAACATTCTCAAAAACTGAATGTTTTAAGATATTTTATATTTTATGTCAAAATACTGTAATTTACAAGCCTCATAACTCGAAAAGTACTTAATGAAAAATAATTTCATTACAGTGTTTTGAAAAGCTCTTGACACCAGTTATTAGATTTTGGAATCAAAAATAGGGGTTTCTATTTAAAAAATTCGATTTAACCTTCAAATGACCTTGAAGGTCAAGGTCAAGGTAAAATTGAAAATCACCATCCGATGTCCCCCTTCGAACCCAACAACTTTTGTAAGAGTTATTTTTGGATTGGTGGCTCCCCTGACGAGATATTCAGGTGCGTAATTTAAAATGGGACATCCTGTATTATGAACAATATTTTTTATATAGTTATTTACTTTATATTTTATAGTTATTTACTTATATTTATATTTTATATACCCGAGAAAAAATGGTATAATTGGTCAGATATAAATATATATAATTATTTACGAAAAGATCTCATAACATATGTAATTTTATATAATCATATAAAATATTACATGTTATCAGATCTTTTCATAACTAATTATACATATACAGGGTGTTTTATAATGTCCGTGCCAACGCTCGTGTACGGATAGAGTGCGGTAAACTGAATAGAAAAGTCTTTTACCATTTTGCAATTTTCGCAATAGTAATTGAGATATTAATTAAAAGGGATTGACGAATAATCGCGCGTTGATCGCGGCTAGATCGTAGGCTGTACGCTCTAGGCGTGACAGCAATGAGAATCGCATGGCAACGAAAAATAACAACGCATATCACTCCTGCTCTCGCTACGTGTTATTTTTCGTTGTCATGCGATCCTCGTTGTTGTCACGTTTAGAGTGTACAGCCCACGATCTAGCTACGCGCAACGCGCGATTATTCATCAATCCCCTTTAATTAATATCTCAATTACTATTGCGAAAATTGCAAAACGGTAAAAGACTTTTCTATTCAGTTTACCGCACTCTATTCGCACACAAGTGTTGGCACGAACATTATGAAACACCCTGTATATATATTAATTATATAATATAAATCTATAATATTTGTATATCTATATATTTTTCTTGCATTACCTATATCCTCTCATCAGAATATTCCATGAAAATACGCAGAATATTCTCTGAAAATTCATTTAATATCCAGAGAATGTCCTTATAATATTTACGGAATATAATTAAACTATTATGTGAAGTAATTAGAATATTCATCTTAGAACATATATACTGGAAGGGGCATAGCTGACTTGCCGTTGTCCTCAACATCTATCTGTCCTTGTCTGTACATTTTATTGCAATACGTCGATTATGTTGATGTGTGTGATGACAAACTAGACAAGCTTATCTATGACAAGCCTTCCAATATAATCAAGTCTAAAGAAATAATCATAAAAAAGTATACAAAACTAATACTATTTAAACTTCAATGAAGTTTTTAAATATTTTTTTAATTATTTATTATAATAATTTTTATTGTACTAGTTACTATATATACAAGATATAATTAAAATAAGATAACAAACTTTAGAAGAGCGAGAATATTACATAATAATAAATATTACTTTTTTATTTTTTATTAATAATATATATTTTATATCAGTAACAGTGGGTTTGACGGACATATGTTGATGTCAAATTTTTTTTCATGTTTGGTCTCGCTCTTCAAAGTTTGTTATTTTATTTTAGTTCATCCTATACATCCTGTATATAATTATTGTTCATTACAGTATTTGTTTTTGGTTATGTGCATCATTATTTTTATATATATATTTTATTTCGCAAGACTATTATTACATATTACTACATATTATTATATATAATTTATAATATATTGCAATTATATTATAATATAACTTAAAGAATAAATTGTTATAATCAAATTTTCAAATGCTTTCCACCTATTTTAAATCTTTCTACTTTCAACTTAAGCGGTTATTCATTCGCGCAAGCGCATTGACCGATTTCGTACAGACAAGGATAGATAGATGTAGGGGACACTTTTGTTATGTATATTTAGATAGGCTGTGCCCCTTCCAGTATATATGTTCTAAGATATTCATACAATATTCTATAGCATATTCATAGGACGTTCACAGAACGTGACTTTTTGTCTACTTCTAATGTTCCACTGGAAGTTCACAGGAACACCAATCATAATGTAAGAATATTCTAGGAATATTCAAACATTCTCTAATATTATTCTATGAATGTTCATAGAACGTACTTGTGCTGTCTGGGAAGAGGTGATTCAGCAATTATCGGACACCCTGTATACAACATGTTATAGTGCATTTATATTGTTGAGTGAAATTATAATATTGATGTAATATTACTGTTAGTTGATGTTTACTAAGTATTTTGTAATCCTTTATCTATTCTAAAACTATTCCTCTTAAATTCCTAAAGTATACACATCTGTTAGTATAGAATAATACTATATGAATACTCCAAGAAATTTTCAAGAATTCCAATTATCGTGCATATAACTTCCTGAATCATTCTTATAGTATTCTATGAATTTCTAAAGAATTACAATTCAGGAAAGAAGAAAACTTGAAGAATACTTTGCGAATTCACTGTGCTATCTGGAAACTTATCACAATCTAAAAAAATTGGTTATTAGATTAGATTTGGTAAAATTAAATTTTCAAAAAATGTCAATGTTATCAAAATATAATAATAAATAATAATAAATTATACATAAAATACATATATTATCATCATTATTGTCATCTAAAATATGTTCAAATGGTGGCATTAGATTTATATTTTCTTGATCTGAAGAGTCTAATCATTCGTTTAATATCATGAGATGTGCTATGTTGATCACTGCACTAAAACATTCTTTATACTTGCTTACACTAGCTTGTCTCCGCTTGCACTAGTTCAGTTTAATTCAGTGCAGCGTGAACTTAATGCAGCAATAAAAAAACAAACCCATTTGAGATTCGGATTTAATCTCGGCTCTTTTCAGTTCGCGGTCTCGCGTGTAAATACACAATCGTTCTTTTGCGCATTGCATGTAAACTTGACGCGAGACACCACCATGTCTCTTGATAAAAGTAATACATAATATACAGTATCACATAATATAAAGTATCACATGCACTTTATTAAAAGTGACTTATTGACTCGATATTTATCTTGAATTCAAAATCACTTGCTTATTCAAGCGACTTTTTTTACCATATAAATTTTAGTATATTTTATTCATTAACACCCGAGAAAAAATGCTATAATATTGGTCAGATGTAAATATATATAATTAGTTATGAAAAGATCTGAATTTTATATGATCATATAAAATTACATATGTTATTAAATCTTTTCATAACTAATTATATATATATATATATATATATATATATATATATATATATATATATATATATATATTTACATCTGACCATATTATACTATTTTTTCTCGGGCATTTAAATAAACAAAAAAATAAACAAAAAGAAATAATTTTATCCCAAACCTTTCATATTTACGTACTGTATAACTTCTGGGAACGTGTCGACATTAGTACTATTGTGTGGTACTTCACGGCCAGCGGAGCGAAGAATCGCGTGTAATGGCGTGTAGTCAGTGTTGCAAGAAGGATGTCAAGAAGTAATTGTACGTGTGGTGGAGCTAGATTATTATTTTCGACTCGCAAATAGTTATTTTTGCAGATTTTTTGCGTCACCCAGTATAATCCAGAAATTTAATTTTTCCGATTTTTACTATTCGCTGATGGCGATTGTCTTATGTGACAGATTTAAAATTTACTTTAGCCTACGATCTAGTTTTAATACTTGTAAGACATATGAATTGTATAATATTAACCTGTTTTTTTTCCTAAAAAAGAAATAACATCGACTAATGTAAATAAATTATAAATATAAATTGATATTGTTCATATTTATAATTTATTTACGTTAATCAATTTTATTTCAATTATATGTATACATATTAGATCAGATATAAGATTAGATTTATTTAAGAAAATTATTATTTCTCGAAACTTTAGGCAATAAACAAAAGTATTTTCTGCATTTTATTTCAATTAATATCTATTGTTTTTTTCTGCAGTTCTTTTAAAACAGACTTACCACAGAAGAATCCCAGGGATCTCCACAAATACCACATTTCCCTTTGTTTCGTTGCCACTGTCTAGTGAATCCGCCGCAATAACACTCATGGTCATTGTAATCGTGAGGTGTGTCAAAACCATATCTCCACATGGAAGCTCTCGAGGGTGGTTCTATTAATCTTCCATGAGCAGAAACTTTTCTAATGACTAGCAGGTTTAAGATTAACGTCAGATTAAGTACGAGGAAACGCATGTTGGTCGAGATGAGCTAGCTTCTGTAAAAAGAGTTGTGTCACAAGAATTGAGTGAATGTCAATTAATTTATCGCAAATACAATATAAGCAATCAAGAAAATGCAATTCAGATTAAAAATTTTTCTTTTACCAGATATATAATGTGTATCGATCTATTGTGCTATAGACCGCTAATTATTTAATTTACTTTAAACTATTGGAATTATATAGATACATATATATATTGCTTTATTTAATATGTTCTCATATTTAAAATATCATATTTAATATCACATTATTTTTTACAAACTCTTGACATTTTATATATTTTCCTGCTTTTATATCATGTTTTAAAGTAATATATAATATAAATTGATTTATTATCTCATATAACAAATTGTGAAGAAGCTGTAACTCCAGATTTACTCCGTGATATAAACAATATAATTTCTCAATTTTTTATAAAATCTAAACCTATAGTAAGTGGGAAATTCATAAATACCACATTAATTCTTAATTATTAACCAATATATGGAATCTAAAATCTCAATTATCAATTATTGTCTATAATAAAAAAAATTTATTTCTCAAATATATATACCAATTATTATACTTATTAAATTGTAACATTTTAGAAAATGAAAAGATAATTCTACATTAATTATGAATTATTTCGATCTAAAAAATTATTTGTCTATACCCATTTGCACAACAATCGTGACATAGTGCTTATAGCTTGAGTCGGATTATAAATAAACAATTTGTAATGTTCAACAATTATTTAAAAACAAAGTTCTCTCTATAAAGAATAAACTCCTTTTGTATATATACAATTTGTATATATACAAAAGGAGTTTATTCTTTATAGAGAGAACTTTGTTTTTAAATATGCTTACATAAATAAATTTTAAAATTGTTGAACATTACAAATTGTTTATTTATAATATATTTTATATATATATATATATATTTAGGATAAATAAAACTAAAAAAAAAAAAATAATTTTTCCATTAAATTGTCCGATAATTGATACAGAATTAAGATATTCGTATATTATATGACACTAATTCATTGCAGAGGTTCAATGAGTTTAGTTTAAAAGTATAAAAATCAGTTGATGTAGAATTGGATTAATAAGCCAAAAATATTGAGAATAATTAAGAAAATTTATTTTTGAGTTTGAGTTGATCTAAAATTGTTCAATTTTGCGGACCTATATAAACTGTTAATTGAAAAATATTGTCAATTGTATAAATTATTACTGAAAAAATTCTAGAAATATTTTGCTATCTAAGTATTATTATTAAAATTTATAATTTAATTCATTAGTGCAAAAAAATTCACGAATTAGCAAGATTATTTCAAGATCGATTGATTGTGGGTTAAGATTTAATGATCTTCTTCATCTTGCAATCTTTTTCATTATGCAATAACATAAATATTTCACTCAAAAAATAAGAGAGAAACACGCATACAAAGTATAGCAACAACCATTAGCAACATGCCAACAGCAATACAATATGTATATAGAATGTAGCGTAAGAAGTACTAATCAAAGTTAAGTGGAATTTTTACAATAAAACAGAATGTACTGATTGTGAGATAAAATGATATATTGTACAGTGAATTTTTATATATATATATATATATATTGCAAGTTTTTTTAAATTTTGTTACTTGATCGATCGCGGCTTCACCGCGACAAAGGTTCGAAGAGGCACGAAAGTGTCTAAAAAACCATATTCGAAAGCTATAAGACACAATGACAAAGGAATCACTGAACCGGTTATTACACGCACACTACACATATAAGATATTTCAGATACCGCAAAATAAATATTTGCTTCATCAAGGGATAGAAATCTAAAAATATAATATTGTAAATAAAAAAAGGTAATAAATGATGATATCCATTTTTGCAATATTTGCACATAAGAAATTTTGTATCGAGAGTATTTTGTATAGAGAGAGATATATGATTTATTCCGTAAAAAAATTCAATGTGAACGGAACATTCAGATCTTCATTTGACCTCAATATTTTTGGCTTATTAATAAACAAATTTGCTCCGTAACAATAAAAATAATAAATTTACTCGTAATGGTCGATTCAGAGGGATGTTGCATCGATCGCAAATATGGATGAGAGTGAAAATTTAAATCAAATTAGAGTTGATGAATTCTTTATGCATACCTGTGATGTAAAAGAAGCAAAAGCCCTGCTTTCTCGTGGCACTACTCTCGCATCGGCCGCGATGATGAATCAAACACAGTGTAGTGAACAGAGTCCCGGATCTCGGAACCGGTCGCTCGACGACTGAACTCGACTTGACGAGAGAACCAACCAAGCAAGTGCTCTGGTCGTTCGATGGTGTGGGAGTAGGTTATTAGAACGAGGTGATTGTCCGCATTTATGCTCGCACGTTCCGAAATACGAGGTGAGAACAGTACAAATCCGATTTTAGGCAATTTAATTTTTCGAAAACTATCGTGCAAAATAAAAATTTACACAAATTTAAAACCCGTTACTGTTAATTATATATTTAAATTATCTATTCTATTTATTCATATTGTTACCAAAATATTTTGATCTACAACAGTTTTTTAATCACTTGATAAGAAGACTATAATTATACTTATAAGTAGACTATAATAGAACTAAATACACTCAACAACAAAATTAAAGGATCGCTAAAGGACATTGCTCATTTTGGACCAATCGCGAATAATAATGGGATTCAAATATATTAAAATAAATATATTAAATATTCAACATATCCTATATTGAAAAAAAAATTTTCTTAATTTTAGTAAATATATTTACTAAAATTAGATGTACTTAATTTAAATAAATAATGTTTATAATATAAAACTTCTCAATTAGACTATAGTAAATAATGCATTAAAATTATAAAATAATTTCTTGTTGAAAAATTCACTTAAATCAAATTCAGGTTTAGTATATTACAGTGCAATAGTTGTTGAAATGTAGTAAATGAATTTTTAAAATACTGAATCCGAATTTTTTAATTTTAAAAACAGTGTTTTAATAAATATTTGTTTAAATTCATGTTTCCAAACTTTTAAAAATAATAAATAGTGCACTTATAAAAAAAAAATATTTTTTTAGTACAATTTATTACATTTGAGGAAACATATGCTGGAATAAAGTTAATATATTCAATAACAAGAGAAAGAATATTTTATTTGGAACAAATAAGTTTTTAAACTTTTTAAACGCATTTTTTTACTAGTTCTTTTTCTTTTGTTTAAATGTTTTTCTGTATGTTGTTTCGTAAAAATTTTAATGATTGCATTCAGTAGAAAAAGTAGCTCAATAAGCGGTTAGTCATTATTACTTGTGATTGAAATAGTCTTGTAAATCTTTGATAGATTTAGGAAAATAAATCAATCAAAACAATATCAAATGAAATAAATCAAAAGCAATAATTATTAAGAGATAGAACTACTTTTTCTGTTCAAAATTTAAGTTAACATTTTCTCATTTTTATGTTCAAAATCAGTAAGTAGTAAAAAATAAAAGGTATAATTTAGTACATAATAACTATATTGTATGTAAGAGTATAAAGTCTAGTAAGACTTGTTTAGATATTTGGTAGGCGGTCGGAAAGAATAGAAGAGCAGTGGAGCTGTCGTGGGACAGGTAGCTAAGTAAGTGCTAGGTTGTGGTACGAGGGATCCCGAGTTCAAAACCCGGTCGGTTCCTTGGTTTTTCGACGCCTACAATTTTCAGAAGTGGGATTGAATCTGCTGGCCCAAGGAGGAAACAGTGCGATAGAATCTGCTGGCTCGAGGAAGGGACAGTTTAGATTATGTAGGGATAAATCTGTTGGCCCGAGGAAAGGGACAGTGTTAAGATTATCTAGGTACAGTGAGGAAGCCTTGACTGGTAGGGAGCCCGAAGTGTGGGGATGGACAATTTTATCAATATTATTATAAAATCACTAATTTATAAAAAATAAGATTTATATTTCAATAAATATTGACTATAATGTACAAAATAATTCTTACATTTAATGATTTTTTACTTAATAAAAAAAAGCATTTTCTTGAAATAAATATAATAAATATGATTGGAAAATTACTAATTAGTAAAAAATAAAAATTATGTTTCAATAATCATTGATTGTATTATACAAAATACTTGTTATAATTAATAAATATTATAATGGAATTATGTTCTTCAAATAAATACATGTATTTTCTTATTTAAAAAAAATGCGTTCACAGTTGTATGCAAATTAACGATTTACTAAAATTAAGGAAATTTTCTTTTTTTTTTAGTATATTTTTTTCTCAGTGTAGAAACAATAGAGAAGGACATTTTTAAAAGCTCTTTTCGACTCCTTTAAAATGCACTATTTTTTATTCTTGATCGTCGATATATAAAAAAAAAATTATTATTATTCATTACGCAGGGTGTCTACAAGGTGTTATACAGGGAAAAATTACATTTTCCTCCGGTATATGTGTAATGCACAGAGATGTGCAAAATGGGTGTCTGAACCTATTTGAAATAGAAAATGCAAAATAGTTGGAACTTTTACATTTAAAAATGCAAAATACGAAATAGGTTTTAGACATCCATTTAAAATAGGAAATGGAAAATAGGCATTTTAAAAATGGTTTTTCAAAATAAAAATAGTTTTTTTAAATATTTATATTATATTTATTTATATTAAATTCTTTTTTTTTATTATTTATATTTCTTACAACACTATTTCTTATAATTAAATTTTTATTTTTTAAATATAAAACTTGAGATTACAAAAGTTGTCTGTCTACATCGTTCCCTGTCTACAACGTCTACAGACGTTGAGTTCTTTTTCTTTTAAAATACATTACATAATAACATTTTAATTCTAATGCTCTTTAAAAATAGAATGCTTTTTGCGTGATGCTTTTAGAAGAACAAGTTTTTCAAAGAGGGAATCCTCCATTTTCTTTCTGTGAGGTCTCATAATTAATCCGCCATACGAGAAAAGGCGTTCTACTGGCGCTGAGCTTGGAAGACACGTATTATATTTGAGAAATATTGTTTTGATTGTTGGATAGGATTTCAACATTGAAAGTGACGTGTCTCCATCTCGGAAGTATTGAAGGGCCTCCAAATCTTCTGTTGTCTCGCTTGTGGATGATGAATCTGATGAGTCATCTTGAAACATGAAATATGATTCATCCTTTTTCTTTTTTTCTGTATTACTTTCTTTTTGATTATTTTCATTCTGTTTTACTTTTCTTATTTCCATTAAAAATAATGTTTTTACATGTTCTTTTTTTTCTTTCGGTATCCATTTCATTTTAAAAAAAGGATGAGCCACTGATGCCAAGATGGCATCATTTACTGTTGATTCAAAAAGCAAAAATTGCTTGAATCGCAGTTTTAAGTTTCTCTCTATTACTTCAATTAAATGCCCGCAATATTTAAGATTTTCCATTTTCTGTATTACGCAACAACTAAACAACGCGTACTTACATGCGCGTAGACTAGTGATGCAAGAATAGGAACGTGGTATTAGTGGCATCACTGTGTAGTACATATTATTGATATCTCGATTAATTTTAATTGCATTTGAAATAGAAAATGGGTAATCAAAACCATTTAAATGGAAATATAAAATAGTTTTTGAAAAAATATATTTCAAATGCAAAATGCAAAATAGGCATTTTGCATTTTGTATTTCCATTTTAAATGCATCTATTTCAAATAATGCACATCTCTGGTAATGCAGTATATGCGTAAATTTAATTTGTTATATTTCTGCAACCAGTGTTGTCCACCACATTTTTGGGGGGGATTTACTCAGAAAAATTTCCCCTACAACAGATTTCAGCGGCAAAAGAATCAATGATGTTACCTAATCTAAATAATTACCGAACATTTCTGCTCGTGAATCTTTAAACGCTTATAACTTTTTAACAAATTTTGGACATAGATTTATATAAACTTTTTTCACCTTAACTCCATTAACATACTGTATAAATTTGATCCCAACCTTTACGGCCACCCTGTATAAAGAGAAGTAACGATTTCTCAATAGTCTCAGTACTCTGACGACTTGCGGTCCTGACGACTAGTCTATTTCTTATTCTTCTAATACTTCTTTATTATCGGTGTCTTATTGTTATTTGCTCGTAGCTCAAAACCATAAAAAATTGTCGATATTTGAACTGTTATATACTATGTTATATACAATAACTATGCGAAAAAAATCATACAACAATTTTCCTGGAGTCATTTTAAAGGTCGAAGTCTCTACTTATTTTCACTTCCATGAGTTAATTTTCCTCGAAGATGCTTTTGTACTAGAAAGTGAGATGGGAATTAAAAAAACTTCGAAAATTTTGCAAATTTAAACGGCTCTATGGAGTAGGTCTTTTTTTTTTAATTTTCTGAAAACATATTTTATTAAAGAGAACCTTTTGTGTAAAATTGTTGTTTCCTTAGAGATTAATATCATTTCATAAAAATAGGGAACATTTTTCAAACGCACAAAAATGAACAATTTTTGATCCGCTGAAATTTAGAAAAAAAACTATTGCAGACAAAAAGTTAAAAAACATTTTAAAGCTTGAAGTTTGTACTTTTAAATACAAATTTTGTTTGAAAGTCGCGTAACTCGACCAAAAAATCATAGTAAAATTTAAAAGTACGCTTTTTGTAGATAAAATGTTCTAGTTTTTGGTACTTGTCATAAATGTTTAAAAAAAAAACTTTTTTCTCAACCTGTAACATGTTAAAAGTACATAATTTTAAAGAATAAAACAATATATTCTTTTTTCAAGCTCGGAAGCGTAAAGATAAAAAATTTTTAAAAACGACCTAAAATACATGAAAGTGCAATCTTCAAGCCTTAAAATGTTTTTAAAATTTTTTTCTGCGATTATTTTTCGCCGAGTTTCAACGATTTAAAAATTGTTCAATTTTGACTGTATAAAAAGTGTTCCGTATTTTTTTGTGTGAAGTAGTATGTACATATTTTTATTTCACATAGAAAAGAACTGATTAATGAATTAAAATATTGAAATATTTATATATTGCAAAAAATAATACACTTGTATTTATATGTATAATATACTCCTCAAAAAATTAAGGGATCACTTAACTTTGGTTAAAAAAAAATAATTTTCAAATTTCAAATACAGCTGTAACTTTATACTAAAAAGTCGTATCAACTTTTTCAAAAAAGCATTTCAAAGCTCGAAATCTTTACTTTCAAATGCATTTGGCCAAATTTAATTTTTTTAAATCTTAATTTTTAAACAAAAAAAGAACCCGACCAAATGAAAATTTTTTGCTTGTCTTTGCAAGCGTGCACGGCGTGCAAAAAAATCTGAACAAAGTTATATTACACGTATTCAAAAGCTTGAAACTTTAAAAATTGTGTAGTCGGCGATTGTTGTTCGATTCTTTGTTGTCATAATATTGAGGGTTAAAAGAAAAATGATCCTTTTTACTTTAAACCCTTGTATTTCCGTAACTAATCATCATACAACGTACGTTTTAAAAAATGCATTTTAAAGCTAAGACTTTGCTCCATCAAATACATTATTATTATTTGTGTCAAGTTGTTTTTATACACATATAAGTAAAAAATAATTGATAAGAATGCAATCGAATCCATTGGACCCGTCTGGCAGAGAGAGTTAATCATTTTCCATAATAGTTTTTTAGGTTTGAAGGTAAAAGCAGCATGTCGCTAATTTTTACCTCTTTCTCATTTAGCTTAAGAATATTGAAAACGACGATTTAAAAATAAAATAATAAATGTATTTAATGGAACAAAGTCTTAGGTTTTAAAATGCTTTTTTTAAACGTACGTTGTATGATGATTGGTTACGGAAATACAAGGGTTTAAAGTAAAAAGGATCATTTTTCTTTTAACCTTTAATATTACGACAACGAAGAATCGAACAACAATCGCCGACTACACAACTTTTAAAGTTTCAAGCTTTTGAATACGTGTAATATAACTTTGTTCAGATTTTTTTGCACGCCGTGCACGCTCGCAAAGACAAGCAAAAAATTTTTATTTTGTCGGGCTTTTTTTTGTTTATAAATTAAAATCAGAAAAAAATTAAATTCGGCAAAATGCATTTAAAAGTAGATATTTTGACCTTTAAATTACTTTTTTGAAAAGGTTAATAATTTTTTGTTACAAAGTCACAGCCGTTTGAAAATTGTCTTTCTTTCAACCAAAGTCAGGTGATTCCTTAATCTTTTTGAAGAATGTATATAATTTTAGATTAGAATTTTTGACATACCAAGCATAATTTGCATCTATATTAGATACACATTTTACGCATCCAATGCAAACAATTAGAACAATAACAAAGAGCCTCTTCCAATTTCTCAATAAACAAGTGCCTTTCACGAATTTTTCTTCCTGTCATGTCGACATGACAAAGGCATTTATGCACGCAAACGCGCCCGTATCTCGAGTAGTTGAGCTTTCATAGACTATCGTTAAAAATTGAACGGAAAGTATTTCCAGAGTACAAAATGCGTAAAAGTGCAAGATTGCCAAGAAAAATGTATAACAAATTGGTAGATGCCAATTATGACCACTCTCGCTCCGTCCACAAAGTTTTTTTCTGTAGTTTCCGGTCGATGACTCTGATTCGCTCGACACGCTCCTTGAACGTTCGCTTCCGGCTTTTGTAATCGGTACAATATATAGATAGCCAAGATATATAGAAATTCCATCACTGCAAATATAGGTGTAGTTCAGCCCCAATGCTGCTGGTTAAAATAATTGTTGTATTCTCTTGTATTTAGAAAAAGAATCACGTCATCACAGGCAACGCTTTATTTCCATTGTAAATATTTTTTAAATAATAATACAATATTAATAAATAAAATTAAAATTTGAAGGAACAAAAAGAGCCAACACCGGTTTTTCGTGCAAAAGAACATGTATCGAGATTATAAAAACATATAAAAACAAACGTTTCAGCCATCAGATCTTCCTCAGTGTCACAATAATAAATAAATTATATAATAAATATGCAATATATGATAGATATTATAAATAGTATTAATATTCAATTAATAAAAATATTTATACTTGTAAACAAATACATAAATTGTAAATTTTGCGTTGTATCAAGAGATGACGATATTTTTTAATAATATGGAGTGAATACTACAATTCACAATTCATATAGTGCATCGCTGCACGTAAGTCATTGCACGAAATATCTATATTGCGACCGGAACAAAAATACTTTCCCACGACAATGCTGGAAATTGAGCGGAAAATGCCTCTCGCTGTAACGGCCAGTCAGAGTACAAATGTCTATAAAGAAAGAGAATTGCGCAGGTGCACGATTTCTATAAATTTCTAATCAAGATCCGCATGGTTTATTAAAGATACGCTCTTTAACATTGTATCTTGTCTACATCCAAAAGATGAAAAAGACGCTACTTTTCTCATCGGATAATTAATTAAAAACTGATCTGTGTAATCAGTAATAAATTAAAACATTTTTTAAAGTCTTATTGAAAAAAACTCTCTAAAAGCTTAATAAATTAATCTTAATAGAATCTCTTATTTCCAATTTAAAATTAATATTTTTCTTAGTTCAGTAAGGTGATAAAGAATTTTGAGATTTTAAAATCTTTTTACAAAGATAATTATGTATTGTATGTTTCATTAAAGGTTAGAAAATTGCATTAAGTAACGATTTCTCTTGACATTTGCACTAAGAGCAAAATAGACTCCACATTAATTAAAGATTATGCGATTAAAAAGACAATCAGTGATTCTAAGACATATATATGTATATTCGGGGGCGTTGCAAAGTAGTACGCAATATACGCTCCAGCGTAGGGTGCAAAATTTGAAGGGGCACAAAAATTGTAATAAGCGCCATTAATCCAAAAACATAAAAATTAATCGCTCAGTCTGCGATAACCTGCCCCTACTCGGCTCAATGCAATTTGCTTGTAAAACTCTGTTTGACTGCGTGACAGCGAAAAACAGAAAATTACCTTTTTTTGCAGCCTCGGGCTGGAACGCGCGAGCGAATTCCAGCGTAGGGACGCTTAAGACAGTTGCAACAGTCCTGTGTATAATAGTTACTAGTTTTTCGTTAATTAATGGTAATACGTCAGAGTAGTTCGTATTCCTATATTTTAAAGTGACAATTATATTTGGCCAAATATTCGGAACGCAAAATCATTAATATTTATCAAATGATAAGCTTACCATCGCAGGAAAGCTGTTGAATGCGTATTGAATACACATTATGCGTGTCTACTTTTAGCCGAGGAAAGAATTCCATCGTAGGTGAAGGTCTACAATCTCGCTCCTATTTCAGATATGCCTTTTCTCTATCCGCACACAAATAACCGGTCTTCGCTCGGATTCATCCACGAGGTCAAATTGCTTCAAGTTTTCTTGTGCAATACGAACGAGAACATATCGCATGTCCTTTATATTGTATTATAAATACATGCATGGCCTCGTATAAATTAATAGTATATACCAATAATAATTTTATTTCACGTTTTCGTAACATTTTACAATGTTCCGAACAATGCAAATAAAAATTATTATTACACTTTCGTAGATCATTATAACAATGTCTATTAAACTGGTACAATTTGTGATGTATCGGTAAGTAAGTCAGCTGAGTTACCAATGCTACGGTATTCTAAGTATCGCGATAATTCGGCAATTATTTGTAAGAGTCAGTCACTACTGGGCCGTCACAACGTATTGACTCCGTAGTAAACACTCCTATGTTCGTGTATTGTGATAGTATAATAAAGCTTAATTAGTACAACGTTAACCGGTGTGTATTAGTTAATAGGCTAATACATAACAATTTTGGCGACGAGGTAACAACAAACGCATAGTGCAAATAAAACAATTCTAAGATAAAATTGAACGAAAAATTCTTGGAATTGGAACAGATATAGTGAATTGGAACGGATAAAAGTGCATTGGTTAAGTAAATGTCCGATCAAAAAAAAAAGGTACCAAGCAGAAATACTGCGGGTACGAAAACGGCGTGGATCTATATACATATAATTTTAAATGTAACAATTGTTACATTTAAATCTTTATATTTTAACAACAGTTTTCAATAAGTATAAAAAAGTTGTAATTTAAACATAATTTTATAATAATTTCAGATTACATTTCTACAATCGAAAATTGCAGTCTTTATCAGGTGCAAAAAGTTAGTCAAGAATTGGTTGCGGCACGCAGGAGATCGCTTCAGTTATTTATTAAAAAAGACATAATATAAAGCGATATAAGTAGTGATATAAATATATATTTTTATAAGTGTTACAAATATACATATGTATATTTAGATTTTATATTTCAACATGTCTTGATATAGTTTATATAAGAAATATTATGTAAAAGTTATGTGTAAAAGTATTATGTAAAGAAATATTAATAATAAAATATTAAAATGTAACAAATTTAGAAATATTCTATTGTAAAATAATTACTCAAGTAGCAAATGATCATATTATATAATATTATATAATAACCAATTATGACGATAAAAAAACATCAAATGACGATCATTTGCTACTTGAGTATAAAATCATTATTTTAATAAATTTGTCTTAAGAGCATCTTAAGTCTCACAGTCGTCTTATAAGACAAATCAAGAGACATCTCGAAGACGTTTCTAAAAAGTCGAAAATTGTTGCATAAGACATCTCATAGACGTTTTAAATACGTCTCTCTGACAGTTTTGTAAAACGTCTGAGTGATTTTAAGACGATTTTCAGTCGAACATAAGACGACATAATGTTGTGTGAGTTTTTTCGTGGCTTTTTTCAGCGGCTGTCTTCTACTAAACCGGTCCGGAAAAAATTCTAGAACAGTCATTTCTGACGCAAAATTATTTGAACTTTCAGAATCTGTCTTCAGAATTTTTCCAAAATGCGATCCAAAAAAGTTACGTGTATTTATTTAAAAAAAAAAATTTTTTTCACTCCAACATTTTTTTCAATCAATATTTTCGCATCGAAATCGGATGAGGATATCTCTGGGAAGTGAAAATCTTGCGTCCATGGACCCTAAGCTTCAAAATGTATGGGTGAGTATTCTGAAATTTAAGATGGCGACGTCTAATATGGCGGTCCAAAGCCATAAATTTGACGCTTTTTTCGATTATTCCGAGCACAATTTCTTTTGATAAATTCCCAATAAAAATGGGTCTACTGAAGTTTTTTGGGCTGCTGATTACAAATCTCTTATCAGATTTCCCGAATTCAAGATGGCAGATCCAACATTGCAGATAAAAATTCTCAAAATTGTTCAATTTTTATAAAAATTTATATATGGGGGTTTTTTGAATCGCTGATTATACGAATCTGTTATCAGATTTCCCGAATTCAAGATGGCGGACAAAAATTCTCAAAATGGTTCAATTTTTATAAAAATTTGTATATAGGGTTTTTTAAATCGCTGATTACGAATCTGTTATGAGATTTCCCAAATTCAAGATGGCGGATCCAACATGGCGGACAAAAATTCTCAAAATGGTTTTATTTTTATACAAATTTGTATATAGGGGTTTTTTGGGTCGCTGATTACGAATCTGTTATTATTTTTTTTTGATTCAAGATGGCGGATCTAACATGGCGGACGGAAATTCGCAAAATTTTTTAATTTTTATAAAAATTTGTATATAGGGAGTTTTTCGGTCGCTGACATTTTTTTTTTTACTTGGAATAACTCAGCGATTTTTATGTGTCTATACTAGATATCAAGATAAATGTATATTCTATATAAAAAAATAAACACAGAATACGTTTTTTAATCAAAAAAGCTCAAAATATTTTGCCGTTGCTCGGTTCTCACCACTTCGAGGTGAACGTAAAATAGAGAGCCTTTTTTTGTATTTTTTTTAAATTTTTTTTGTGATTAATAGATTTTTTGTTTTTTTTAGTTTTATTTTATTTTTTGGTATATCTCAATATTATTAATACAGAAATAATAAGAAAGATATATTAACACAGAAATAATAAAAAAACGACAAAGAATTCGACGGAATAGACTGGTTCCATACTAATGAAAAAAAAGATACATCCACGTGTCATGTATAGTGTACATGTAGTATACATGTAGCGATATACTTTGTATAGTGATACAATATAAAGTGATATTATTTACTTTGTAAGTATAGTGTAAATTTTTCACGGAAGAGAAATAGAATTACGGAATAATCTTTGTTGCTAAATATTTTTATCGAAAGGTATCGATACTGTTTGTTGTAATCGGGTAAAATTCAGCAATGCACAATATATAAATTTCTTCAATTTTGTTGACACGTAGATGTATCTTTTTTCTCTTATTAGTATGGAACCAGTCTATTCTGTCGAATTCTTTGTCGTTTTTTTATTATTTCTGTGTTGATATATCTTTCTTATTATTTCTGTATTAATAATATCAAGATATTCCAAAAAATAAAATAAAACAAAAAAAAACAAAAACTCTAATTACAAAAAAAAATTTTTTTTAAATACAAAAAAAGGCTCTCTATTTTACGTTCACCTCCAAGTAGTGAGAACCGGGCAACGGCAAAATATTTTGACGGCTAAGGAACGTATTCTGTGTTTATTTTTTCACATAGAATATACATTTATTTTGATATCTAGTATAGACTAATAAAAATCGCTGAGTTATTTCAAGTAAAAAAAAGAATGTCAGTGACCGAAAAACCCCCTGTATACAAATTTTTATAAAAATTGAAGAATTATGCGAATTTCCGTCCGCCATGTTGGATCTGCCATCTTAAATTCGGAAAAAAGATAACAGATTCGTAATCATGATCCAAAAAATCCCTAATACAAATTTGTGTAAAAATTAAACCATTTTAAGAATTTTCGTCCGTCATGTTGGATCCGTTATCTTGAATTCGGAAAATCTGATAACAGATTCGTAATCAGCAATTCAAAAAATCCCTATATACAAATTTTTATAAAAATTGAACAATTTTGAGAATTTTCGTCCGCCATGTTAGATCCGCCATCTTGAACTCGGAAAATCTGATAAGAGATTTGTAATCAGCGACCCAAAAAATTTCAGTAGACTCATTTTTATTAGGAATTCATCAAAAGAAATTGTTGTGCTCGGAATAATAAAAAAAGCGTCAAATTTATGGCTTTGGACCGCCATATTGGACGTCGCCATCTTAAATTTCAAAATACTCACTCATACATTTTGAAGCTTAGGGACTATGGACGCAAGATTTTCACTTCCCAGAGATATCCTCACCCGATTTCGATGCGAAAATATCGATTAAGAAAAATATTGGAATTAAAAAAATCCTTTTTTTTTTTAATAAACACACGTAACTTTTTCGGATCGCATTTTGGAAAAATTCTGAAAATAGATTCTGAAAGTTCAAATAATTTTACGTCAGAAATGATTGTTCTGGAATTTTGTTCGAACCGGTTTAGTAGAAAAGACAGTCGAAAAAAGCCACGAAAAAACGTCCTTTCGGGACTTAATGGGTTAAGTAACTTATTTAAATCTTTTCATTTCACAATATGAATATCTTAAAGTAAATATTATATACGAATTATATTATATATATTCGAACAGCAGTATAGCTGGAGAAGCTATCATAATTATTTGTGTGCAGGATATTGGCGTGAACTTTGAATTATTAAAATTGTGACTATAATTAATAACAGACAAAAAATACAAATGTTTGAACGCATTTGATTTAACTATAGATTTTTTTACTTTTTGCTGTTAAGTTAATAAAAAAATAAGGCATATTAATTAAATTTCGGGGGGGGGGGATTAACCGGCAAACCCCCCCCCCCTCCATGGGTGCGCCACTCAACACATTACTCAAATAGCTGCTCACAAAGGACATCGTAACGTTAAGGGGAGGAAGAAGCCCCCTCCCAGGGCTTCCTCCTCCTTCCCCTCCATAACTGGAAAAGACTTGGGGGGGGGATGGTGACGTTGTCCCCCCCCCTTTCCTCCTGTAAGGGGTTCCACAGGGGGGGCTGGCCCTCCCCCCTTCATTTCAAATTGACGAGGAAGTAATGATCGATGATTTTAGCGTACAGAATAAGAAACGTCGATGAGGAAAAATAATAAAGCAATTATCGTCTGTAACTTTTAAGATCAAAATTTCTCCTAATTGTACTTGGAAGCAACATATAGATCAAATAATCAGATTTAGCGGAAGCGATAAAATAAAAAATGTAAAAGATAAAGAAAACATTGTAATCAAAAAACAACCGTGTTTGCGTCGCTCTACGAGACTAAACGTAAAAATAAATAAGTCGTAAAAGGGAGGAAATTATGATGTATCGATAAGTAAGTCAGCTGAGTTACCGATGCTACGGTATTCTAACAACGCGATAATTCGGCAATCGTTTATAAGAGTCAGTTACCACTGGGCCGTCACAGGATATTGATTCCGTAATAAATATTCTTATGTTCGTGTATTGTGATGGTATAATAGAAGCATAATAATAGAAGCATAAACAGAAGCATATAATAGAAGCATAAATAAAAGTACAGCGTTAACCGGTGTGTATTAGTTAATAGGCTTATACATAAACAACCATTTTAGCATAATTGAATAAAATATATACCAACATTTAGTGTTATTTTATTATTAAATTGTTATTATATTTTCGATTTTGTTGCTCCATCCATTAAAAAATGATTGTGTTAGTTTAAATTTTAAATTAGCACAAAAAAATGAAAAAAATAAACAAATATACATTTTGTTAGCGCTATTTTGTTGCCAATTAGTTGCTCTATTCTCAAATTTGTTGTTCCATTCCTTTTCTGGGAAAATCTACTCCAAATCATCACATCAACGTAACAGTTTAAAATTATTATATTTAATTTTATTAAATATCTTAATAATTGTGTCTCTAATTTTGTTGCTACACATTTCTCTTAATTCTCATTTTATTATTTTACCTGGCAAAATTACTCCTAGCTACCATGTAATACAACAATTAAAAATTTTATTTTTATTCAAATTTCATTTCAAATTAGATTGTGCTCTTTTGATTTTGTTGCTTTATATTTCTTCCTTTTGATTTTGTTGCTGCACCCTGAAGCTCAGAAAGTCATTTCTAGATTTTACACATCAATAAAACACTTTAAAGTATAATTTTATATTTCTGATTTTATTGCTACATCTTTTTCTTTATTCCCATTTTGTTGTTGCAAGTATTTAGTTTTTACGTTTGCGCTAAACAGGTATGTATGAATATAAAAATAATAAAAATTTTTAGTCATATGTTTCATAACACAATTTATTTTTGATATACAGTCGATTCCGGTCAATTGGAACACATGGGGCCGTATCATTTCATTTCAATTAAGTGGCTGCCTTAATTGTCCGAAGTTTGATTTGAAATAAAAAAAAATTATTTTAGTATTTTACAAAGCTATGACTTATTTATTTAAACAAATTAAATAACAAAAAAATGTAAAAAATAAATTTAACATAATATATTTTTCATGTTAATTTTTATGTGCTTCCATTTTCCTATATAGTTTCTATTACTA
This sequence comes from Linepithema humile, assembly GCF_040581485.1. Classification (NCBI taxonomy): domain Eukaryota; kingdom Metazoa; phylum Arthropoda; class Insecta; order Hymenoptera; family Formicidae; genus Linepithema; species Linepithema humile. The sequence continues at coordinate 11,733,274 of NC_090134.1, read as the reverse complement.
TCACAAGAACGATTAACTTACCATCTCTATTCGACATAAGCAAACTGAAATAGCGTAGCATGTAAACATGCGATTAATATTATCCAACATTAAATGTTATAATTTTTCTAATAAACCTTCTAAACCCTGCATGAGACGTTTGCCAAATTTGACGGGTCCCAATTATACGGTGTGCTATTCCAAATAAGCAAAGAAAAGCCTAGTCATTTTATCAATTGGGATTTGTTTTTCAAGATATGTCCCAAATAAACAGCTGCCTCAATTAACCGGAATCGACTGTATATAAATAAATATGGATTTACATGATTTTTTAATTGGTTTTTCCTTCGCGAGATCGTTGCATTTGATCCAATGATTGTTAGATCGGAGACTGATCGTCGCATAATGTCCCATTTATGAAAAAATCCACATGTTAACATATTAGGTGTTCGAAAATTAACTACACTTAAATAAAAATTTGTCAGGGGCAAAAAGAGCCAAATACGTCAGATTTTAATGCGATAAGTCACATAATCACATTAAAAACATATACAAACGTGTCGACCTGACATCAGACCTTCTTCAGTGTAACAATGATATAAAAATCGCACGCAATTATTTAGAGGATAAACAAATTAAGGTATAAAATTATGTATTAACGCAGCGCATAAACTAGTACGGAGTCAGCAGATAAGAAATTTTATATTGTAATAAATTCATGTTCAAAGTAATAACCAAATCGTAAAGACGTTAAGATGGAAAAGTCAAAAGTAAAAGAAACATCTTAATCAAAAGTTAAAATGTTAATGAACATTAATATTTTGTTTATTAACATTTTAACTTTTGACCAAGATGTTTCTTTTACTTTTCTTATACTGATGTCAGGTCGAGACGTTTGTATGTTTTTAATATGACTTATCGCACAAAAATCCGGCTTTTCGTTCTTTTTGCTCCTGATAAATTTTTATTTGATTTTCTACCATTTGAGCTTTTATATATTTCTCATTATTTTAACTACACTTAATTGTATTCTCCTATTTCTAAACAATTTGTTTTTATTTTAGGCAAATTTTGTAATTTGATTGATCTGGTTTCATTTTTAACATTATAAATGTCAAATATAACTGCAGGACCTAGAAAGACATTATTATAAATTACCATTTTTAAAAAAATTTAATTATATAAAAATCTATCTAGGAACATTATTATTTCAAAAGTTGTTGCATTCAAAAATAATTAATAAAAGTAATTTTTAAAAGTAAAAAGCGTAAAGCAACAAAATCAAAAAGATACAAACCGTTAAAATATTTGATAAAATTAAGATTTCGAGCTGTTACATTGATGCGGGGTGATTTGGAGTAGATTTTCTCAGGAAAGGGATAAAGTAACAAATTTGAGAATAGAGCAACTAATTAGTAACATAATAGCGCTAACAAAATGTACATGTTTTTCATTTTTGATTTTCTTTCATGTGGTTATGCTAACTTAAAACTTAAGCTTTTATTTAACAAAACGGCTGGAGCAACAAAATTGAAAATGCAGCAAAAATTTAATAACAAAATAGCATTAAATTTTGGTATATATTTCATTCGATTATGCTAAAATGTGTTAATAGATGTATTGCAATATACATATAATTGTGATTATACATATAAAATAATCTGATTTATGTGTAAAAGATCTTACTTTAAAAAATTCTAGTTTTGACAGTCTTACAAGAAGATAAAAATAATATATTTTCAGGGAATTGCTACAGAGATAATAATTTATTATGTAATAATACGTAGAAAGATACAGTTTTTGTTGGTTCATAATTAATAATTGTAATATACATCGAAATTTTGAGCAATTCTACATAATAACATGATCAATAATAGATAAACTTCAATATTTTGATACAACAGTCGTACAATCCATTTCAATATATGATAAGTCTCGGTAATTATATCGAACAAAATTCACGTAAATTTGATAACAATAATTATAAATATATACTTATAAATATGGTAACAGTAAAAAAAAGAAATGTAATAATGTACATATTATTTACACCTCCGTTTAAATTTTTTATTTTAGGATATAAATATTGAAATAATGAATAAAAATTATTTTTATTCCTCAAACCTTTTACTATATTAAAATACAAATTGTACGACTACATGACGTGTGTATATATAAATATATTTGTGACTTTAATAAAGAAATTGGATAATGTATCATCAATTAATAGTTAATACATTGTATCCATACGTTGCAGCATGCAACGAATGTAATAATTGTATGCATCATTTATTAGTATATATGTACAAGATGTTTATTTAAGGACGAAATATATAAAATGATAAACACAGCAAATAATTCAAAACGTTAAAATAATGTACACCAATGATTATCAACCGATATACGTACTTCTGAAAACCTATAAATTTTATCTGTCATATTATAAACACTATTGTTATTATTCCAAATATTTTGATTTAAAAAAAAGTAGCTTCGGATAACCACAAGAAAGATATTATAAGCACATTTCAAAGCTTAATAAGAAACAATTACAATATATAACATCCTTTAATAAACTAGTATTTGTATAATCACATATTTTTTTTATTTATTTTGAATAAAAGCATCTACGCATCTCAGAATAATATTCTAATAATAAATACAGTATGTGTTCCAAAGATTTTAAATATGATATGTAGATTTTAAGAGGAAAACAAATCAGGAGCAATTTATTTATTCTGCTGAAATAAGTAGCGTATTACTAATTAATCAAATTTTTGGCACATTTTTAATGTGTTTCAGTCCATTTTTTTTTAACTTATCTCTTAGAATTATTCTATACCCTATTAACATATATATCAACAATACCAAAACTATTATTGTTAACAAAGTCATATGCATATAGAATGAAATTATCGAACATGCGTACTTGCAATATTACTAAAATGACTATACATCGTATATGTATATGTAATATATCGTAGTAAAGATTGCAATATGCATTAAACAAATTTAATGTATCGAAAATTAATGAACGCATATGATTTTGATCTGACAACGTTAAAAATATGTGTGAGATATATTTGAAATAAAAATTACGAGACGATGCGATGACTGATTTATATTAATAGAAGCATAATGGAAAAAATTATCTTCTCTCTTATTTTTGCGACACATAGAATTAAATACATTCTTTATTAATCGCAATATATCAAATCGCATCAATCAATCAGTTAATAAATAAGTGCGAGTCACTGAGTGTCACTATTTTCTTTATATGATAATATTGACTTAGAGGAGTGTTTCTCGAAAGAACGTCACTGATTATATAACAATGCAGATAAATCGATAGCATTTTTGAATTATCATTACAAATGTAATGGTAAATATATTTGTGATTATAAAACTTAGTTACTCTATCTATAAAAATTCAAGTTATGCTATGCATTATTTATTCTGTTTTTCAATCGATAAAATAATAGCACTAATTCGTATAAAGATCCGCATAGTAAAACTTACAAATAATAAATAATGTTGGATTTAACGTCAAATAAGTTGTAATGTACCACAATATTCATGTTCAATATAAGATAATTTATAATGCAAGAGTATAATTCTTCTATAAAAAGAGAAAAAAGATATCCTTCTAATTCTATCAAATCGTCATCGAACAGACCTCTTCAAAACACATTAAAAGATTGTTACAATTTACATAATGTATATATCGTTACGTTACATTAATTCGGTATATATCGAATTCAAAAGTACATATTCATAGTACATATTAAATACGCATCTATATGTGTTTTAAGGCAATAATGTTTCCTATTTCCTCTAGTTTTTCAACACTTTATACATTTATCATCTCTTTCATCTTCCTTCATTCCACACTTTAATTTTCTGCAAATTAAAAGATATTAAAAATACTGTTTTTTCGAGAAAAATATGAAACGAGTTAAATAAACAAATATTTCAGGATATTTGTATATTTAATATAAATGTATATAATGTATATTCAAAAATTTGCAAGAGTATTCTGGAAAGTTTCGTTTACGATTTTCAATATAAACACACACACACACACACACAATTATATGTATGCATGTATGTATGCTGCATTCGAGTTAGAAACTTTTAACTTTAAATCTCTGTAATAAGATTAATATATATTTATAAACTATATTATTAATATCTATTAGCTTGAAAACTATAATCTTTATAATCATATAGAATCATATATAAAAATGCATTACATAAACATAATAATAATAAGACAAACTTAAAATTTTTAATTTAATGTACAAAAATATTAATATTTATATTAATTTTAAAATTTCAGTGCAAAATATTTGCTACTACAAAGTTATAGTAAAATGCTAAAACATAAATATTGCTTTGTGCATATTACAAAATGGTATGTAAAGTAAAATTACACAATTATTTTTACTAAGAAACCTATTTTACAATAATCGCAATGAAAATTATACAAATAGAGACAGATAATATGGAGTTCTATTAAAATATTAACTGCTTAGCCACAGCGTATCAATGTATCATATATTTTTTAGACAATTTATATTACATTATGTGTAAGCTCTCTCTCGCTCTCTCTCTCTCTCTCTCTCTCTCTCTCTCTCTCTCTCTCTCTCTCTCTCTCTCTCTCTCTCTCTCTCTCTCTCTCTCTCTCTCTCTCTCATTGTCAGTATTTATGAATACAAAATACAGATATTATTAGTAGTTTAGAGAGTTGAAATAAAATGTTATGCTATTACTGTACTCATATTGTTTAAAGATTTGCCAGAGAAATTATTGTCCCAGAAAATGAAATTAAAAAATTATGGAAGCATAAATATCTAACTCTCCTAAAGCATTTAATAAACAAAAAAATATGGATATGCACAAAGATATCATGCTAAGCTTATATTTTCTAATTTTAGTGTTTCATAAAACTTCGATTGGTACACATCTGAAGTAAACTCTCAATAACCATTGTCCTTAAAATGGTGTAAAAATATACAAATAAGTATAATTAGAAAAATACATAAATTTTACTTTTTAGCCATTCAGCTAAAGCACTACAAAACGATTTTTAATCTTACTTAAAAGTTAATCATAATATCGTCTATGATCTGTTAATATGTTTAAAATACTGATTAAGAAGTAATAGGGGAGCTATAACATAGACAAGATGAGTTTAATATAAAAAAACATTCATTAAATTTAACAGTATCTCTTTTTCTTTCTCTTTCAGTGTCAACTATTAGCAACATACCATCATGTACATTGGCCCCATTGCTATTTAAGGCATAAGTCAAAGAAGTTATTTGTCAATGATATTTGGTTGATCCCAATCCATTTATAAAGTCCAATATTTAAATTTTTCAAGATTTAAGAACAATGCATAAGACAATTTTATGACAAATTAATTCAAATTTTACCAAAACTTTAAACAAAAAACATTCAAAACATTTAGCAAACGTGTGCAACATTTCTATTTCTTTGAATTATGGGCCGTATCATTTTTCATAATGTGTCAGTTTATATATGTGTTAACATATCAAGAGATATGTCTAAATTTCAACTCATAAAACTGTGTGCAATTTGTTTATTTCTTTTTAAATAATATTCATGGCAAATATCAGAAAATTTCTAAATTCATAATAAATTTTGTTTTAACTACATTTTTATTTCAATTGTGGTGATTTATGTCCTACAATCTTATTGCGCAATAAATTAAAATGTCCGTGCACCTGTGTAAGTTGAGCTCTAAGTGAATCAGAAAGCTGTTTCTGTAACTGTTGAACCTCCAAAATTTCTTGACGGAGATTTTGATAATCTTTCGTAACCTGATGGACAGAGTGTAATAGGCGAAGCACAGATATCTGTTGGAAGCATAAAATGAAAAGCAATTTGATGATTGAAGACCCGAAAATATCACAGACAATAAAGTGCATACAAAAAAACTTTCAAACATCAGGTTAGTAACATGTATATTTAACAACGGATGAAATGGAGCACCCTGGCTTCAAGCAGGAATTGTTCAATGAGCGCAATACAATATCATTTATTAAATATACTGTCACAGAGGACTATATAGGTACAATATAATACATTTGTTCTTTTCAGTTGTACTTTTGATATTTTCTTTATATTCCTTTTCCTTCCATTTTCTAGTTAAAATATATTACTATTCTATTTCTATTAAATTTTATTAAATAAATAGTCAGCGATATAAATCTAAAATTTTTTTTTTTTTTAGAGAAAATAACTAACAGAATTTTTGTATACTTACATTGATGCATTAATACAAAAGAAAAATGATAGCCTATATTAATCTGTGTTATATTATATACAATAAATTGATTTAAAAAAAGTATAACTAAAAAGAGCAGATTTGATATAGCATAATCTCGTACCCACAATTATCAAAAGCAAAAAGAAGAAAACTCACCTCGCTTTCTGGATCTTCAAAAGCTTTCTCGAAAGCATCTATCTGCCACGCGATCATATCTAGCTTTCCGTCGGCTTTTTGAACCTGTGACACAAGAAAACAAAACAAATTCGTCACCCGAGTTATTTGATATTCGCAAACAGATATCACTATCCACACATCGGCTGATCAACTCATAACATTTTACAGACATGTAATACTTCAAAATATACTCACGCTTTGCTCGAGATTTCCAATCGCTGACTCCATATTTTGTATTTTTCAAGATAATTAAGGTTGTTAAAAGATCGAATATAAATATAAACTACGGATGTAGGAAAAAACAGTTGTTAAGGTCGACAAAAGTGACGGCCTGAGTCCGAACTGATTTTGGTAACCTCATGCGGGAAAATTGAGAAACTCTGAATGACAAGGACAGACACTTTCGTAATCCTTGTCTCTCTTGCAATGCTTTGTTCGAGATACGAGTCCAAGCTGAAAATGCTTTTAAGGCCAATGTCCACGATGCTAGAAATCGGTCCGAGAAACATATAGACAATAAAATTACCTTTTTTCCATAAAAAATGCAAGTTTATTGGTTATACATTTCTCGGACTTACTCGGTTATACATTTCTCTCCAATTATAAATCTTTTGTCCAATAACTAATTGGAAATAATAACACCTAATTTTGTTACAAACATTCATCTGATAATTTAACGGAAAATGTAAGAAATGCCGATATTTTAATTTTTAATGTTGAGACATGGTACATGTTTTCTTACATTTATACTCTATTCTATTATTTTTAATTCTTCATCATTATCACTGTCAGACGATGAATCTATTAATTCTTGCATTATAAGTGCTACTGCTGTTAATATTGCTTTTTTACGGTTTTGTTCCATTTTTATTAGCAGACGCACGCTACCACGCTATGCTATTAAGCTGGTTCTACAATAAGTTGCAAATGCCCCGTCACCGGTCGCGAAGGATGGCAACTACTAATTGGAAAGCGCTATTTCTAGTTATTTTTAGTAAGACGGAGCATTCGCGACTGGCGACGGAGTATTTGCAACTTATTGTAGAACCGGCCTTACTGTTCACGGAGTTCGCAAACGCTAACGCTACCAACCACGGACTAAGGAATAGAGGGACGGAGCACAAGCTGTACCGGGAGAGCACGTTTGCGGCGGGGGGGGGCCGCCATATTCGTTTAGTAATCATCACACATAGAACTTACTATTTGCGTATGTGTGAGAAATGAAAGTCAGATCCTGCGCACAATAAACAAAATAGGAAATAGAAATAGGAATAATTATTAAATATTAGAAATAAGAAATTGGAATTATTTATTTTAAAAATAAAAAGAATAGAAAAAATTAATGCATGAATTAAGAAATAAGAATTGGAACTAATTAATATATTTTATTCTCTTGTTAGATGTAAAATAATTTCTCTTTTTAATATTAAATGATTATTGCTATTTCTAATATTTTGTCTACTGTATGCAGAGCCTCAGAGTAATAAAAGTTAAAGTATTTTATAAAATTTATAGTACAAAAATAATAAAACCGCCTAATCTCTTTACGCTTGTCACTCGTTATGTCTAGTGGCACCACTACACGAGTGTAACCATGTCACAGACACAGAATCTCTGTGTGAGAATCGCTACATCAATATGGCGGAAAGCAGTCCCCCCCGCACGCTTGAATTACCATCCCCTCTCGCCTAAACTAGGACTTTAGACTCAGTCCCTTAGAAGTTCTAACTCAGACACAATCTATGTGTGACGAAGAGAGCAAATATAAGTCCGTGCTTAAGACGATTTTGAATATAAGAACGGACTATGAATACCGCCCTTAGTATGAAATGAACAACACACAAAGTAACAATAAAAAGCAATCCAACCAGTCAGAAGAATTAAGGTGAGAACGACCAACAGCACAATCAATTTAATTAAATAAAGATTAATAACACATTGAAATCATAATTACAGTCAATTAAGAACATTAAACCAATAAATAAAAATCAACAGTTGCCATGTCTGACACACTGAAAAAAGCAAGAGATGGACAAAAAGTTCATAAAGATGGACAAAAAAGAACTACACCAAAAACAACCAGTTTAAATTTTAACTAAGAGACGCAACAAAAATTAGATTGTAAGTAAAAACAGTAATAGGGCCGAAGAAGACTCAAAAATTTATAAGTAGTCAGTTTATATGTAAGTTTTTATTAGTAAAAGAATGTAAATTTTATCCGTTATAGCGCTGAAGAAGGCCCAAAAAAAGGTGCCGAAACGTTCGACAATTATATTGTAAGTTATAGCTACGGTCGACCGATAGGAGGCGCAAATATGCACTAGGCGATACACAGGGTCGCAAGATATCGACTCTCGATAGATCGAGAGTTAACGGATCGATCTATGCGCGCGCCACCGGATCCGCCGAAGGATCGAGAACGATCCGGAATCTTCCCCAGGAGCAGGACTATCCGAAGAGAAATCCGGTAAAGCACTCTGTAAAGAACCGGCGATAGAGTCAGTCGCGTTTAGAGTCGTCGATAATTGTCGTGAGAATAGATCTAGTCGAGTCGAGCGATATGCAGTGTAAAATGTATTAAGGCAAAGTAATAAAGGCCATTCTTCTTTCTGGTAAAAGTGATTTATTCATACACCGCGTTTACATTATTATTGCTGTCGGTAGCCAATCGGAGCACGTGGTTTAAATTAATAAGGCTAACGGACATTTTGAACGAGAGAACTCAGTGCTCCGACCGTTACAAATTATTGCTAAAAAGACTAGCTGGATTCTTGTCCAGCCGGGTCGAGCCGCTTGTCGATTAAAACTAGTCGGAGAACTTTCAGTATTAAATTCAGAAGTGGGATTACGGGCTCAAAAAACCCGCGTCGTGTCGGATAAGTGAAGTCGGTAAAGAAAAGTTGTCGTGTCGTGTCGAAACGGAGAACGGGCTCCAAAAACCCGCGTCGTGTCGAGAAAGAAACATTGTCGTGTCGTGTCGAGAAGAAAAACGGGCTCAAGAACCCGCGTCGTGCCGAAAAAAACCAAAGACTTAGTCGAGTGAGAGTAAAAGAAGAGAATGCCGAGGACAAGATCGCAAATGGAGCAAGCCGATTTGGAGAAGGCCTCATTGGAGCAACTCCAAAATTATGCGAAGCATAACCAGCTTCCGCTGTCGGAGGACCGCGAGGTCCTCATAAAAACAATTTTGGCCCATTGGGAGAAGGCTAAGAGCACGGATGCACCGGCGGAGCCACACGGTGCGTTCGGAGAAGGACCGGTGCCGTCGGCCGCCACGCGGTCAACAGTTGCGGAGCCGTTGACCGCTGGGGTGTTCCGACAAGTTTTCGCTGAGATGACGTCGATGCTGCAGCTCCAGCAACAGCAATTTATGGTACAAATTGTTCAACAATTGCAGGCAGCGAGGCCCGCTGCGCCTGCGAGCCGAGCCGAGGAGCCAGTGGCTCCGATAAACAATAATGAAAATTTAAATAGGACGAACTCCGCGGGGTCGTCCTTAAATACAGCTCAACCGATGCAATTGGTGAGCATCGGGAGCGGGCTGCCAGCAGGAAACGCAATTTCCTGGCTAGCCTCGCAAATTCCCGAGTTCGGCGGGTCCGAAGACGATTGTGTGTCGGTGTGGGTGCGACGAGTGGATAGAGTAGCACAAATACACAGTGCAACGGACGGGGTGACCTTACTTGCCGCGTCGAGCAAATTAGTCAAGTTCGCGCGCCAGTGGTACGACATACAGTCGGGACCGGAAATCGAGTCGTGGCAGGGCCTGCGCCTTGAGCTATTAAAGATTTTCGATAGAAAAGTGCCGTTTTATAAAGCTATGCAACGAGTCGAAGCGCGGAAGTGGAACGCGCAAAAAGAAACTTTCGATCAATATTCGATCGCTAAACTCGCGCTTATTAATAAAATGGACTTGCCGGTAAAAGACGCGATCCATCTAATAATCGGTGGAATCACGCAAAACTCAATGAGGGCTATCGCGCTTTCAGTGCCGAATGAAACCTTGGACAGTTTTCTGGAGCGAATGAGAATAATAACCGAGGGCAGTGTCGAGAATGAAAAAAAGACAGTGCCGAGTGCGTCTGTGAAAAACAAAGACGGTGTGTGCCGGAATTGTGGGAGAAAGGGCCACTCACATATGGTGTGCAGAAGCGACGTCGTTTGCTTCTACTGCAAAGTGAAGGGCCACCGCCAGTTCGATTGTCCCGCGCTGAAGGGTCGAGCAGGCGGGAAGTCGTCGTTGCCGAACCAGCCGTCGGCGGCGCGGACAGTAGCAGCTGTTACAGAGGCAGCCCCATCTGAAGTCGATGCTGAATCCGTCGTCGCTGCGGTCATGGAAGTAGAGGGCGCCAGTAGGAGTCTCAGCAAGCCGTTTGCGGTTGTTACAAGTATCTGTAATTTTAATTGCAATTTACGAGCTTTAGTTGATTCAGGGAGTCCTGTTTCATTTATTCGAGAAGAAGTATACCGAGATCTTGTCAAGCCGAGACCGCATAGGTTATTACCGACCATGAAACGGTTTTATAACTTTAGTGGCGTACCATTAAAAATAATCGGAGTCGTGCCGGTCGAATTAACAATTAAGCAATTAAATGATTTAGCACTAGCGGTAGAATTATATATAATTAGAGAATCAGTTGAATGCGATTTAATTTTAGGAAGAGATTTTATTAGCTTACACAAAATTTCTGTATCATATGATCTTGTCGAGTCGGAGGACAGTCAAATTAACTATAGAGTTAACTTGTTGCAACAGTTGCCGCTTTACGCTGTCGAGAACACGCCGGAAAATCTGGAACAAATAATTGAAAATAATGAGATTGATTTTGACGCCGATGTTAAAAGAAAGTTGAAAAAAACGATTTTGAATATAGAGAGCGAAAATGTCACTCCGATTAACGACGACTACAAGGTGCAAGTGCACCTGAGAGATGCGTCAATATATGCATACTCACCGAGACGATTCGCGTATGCGGAACGCATCAAGATCCGAGAGATCACGGACGACCTGATGCGCCGAGGAATTATACAGCCGAGTATCTCGCCATACTGCGCACGCGTGATACCTGTAAGGAAGAAAGACGGACAAATTAGATTGTGTGTGGACCTCAGACCGCTTAATAGTCGAATTATAAAACAAAAATATCCGTTTCCGGTTATTGAGGATTGTCTTTCACGATTGACAAATAAAGCCGTTTTCACGTTGTTAGATCTTAAAGACGGGTTTCACCAGATTCGAGTTCACGAAAATTCAACACAGTATTTTTCTTTTGCGACGCCCGACGGGCAGTATGAGTACACCCGCTTACCCTTTGGCTACTCGGAAGCGCCGGCCGAGTTTCAGAAGCGAGTGATCCAAATCTTGAATCCGCTGATACGTGCCGGGAAAGTGCTGGTGTACATAGACGACATACTGGTCCCGACGGCAACTGTAGAGGAAAATTTAACGGTATTAAAAGAAGTATTGAGCATTTTTAAGTCGTATAATTTTGAGTTAAATTATAAAAAATGTCAATTTCTTAAAAAACAAATAGAATTTCTCGGATACATAATATCTAGTAATGGTATTACACTGAGTCCGAGACACGTAGAGTCGGTTCGTGACTATAAAAAACCAATTAACGCACATGGGGTGCAACGGTTTTTAGGATTAGCCAGCTATTTTCGAAAAAGTATTAAAGACTTCGCGATTAAGGCTAGGCCGATACAAGATCTTTTGAAAAAAGACACTGAGTTTAGATTTGATGACAAATGTATTGAGGCGTTCGAATTATTAAAGAAAGAACTCACCTCAGCTCCGGTGTTAGCGTTGTTTGATCCGGCCGCAGAAACTGAGCTGCATACTGATGCGAGCAGCTTAGGCCTCGGTGCAATCCTTCTGCAGCGGCAGAAGCACGGATCCTGGTGCCCGGTGGCTTACTTTAGCAAGACCACCAATGAGGCAGAGCAACGCTATCACAGTTTTGAATTAGAAATGTTAGCCATTGTACGCGCAGTCGAGAGATTTCATTTATACTTATACGGTTTGCAATTCACAATAGTAACTGATTGCAGCGCGTTAGTATATGCCGTAAACAAAGCTAATCTTAACCCGCGTATTGCGAGATGGACACTCACCCTTCAGAATTATTATTTTCGGATGGTCCATCGGCCGGGAAAGAAGATGGCACACGTAGATGCCCTGAGTCGTTGCGTCGGCTATGTAAACGAGCACCCCATCGAACGCGAGCTGGAATTGAGGCAGCTCACTGATCCTAGAATTAAGGAAATTAGCGATAATTTAGCAGTTAGTGACAGTAATAAATTTATATTGTTCAACGGACTAGTATATAAGAAAACAGAAAATAATAATTGTAGATTCGTCGTACCTGCTTCAATGGAGACGAGTCTGATTAGGGCCCATCATGATGATATGGCTCATTGCGGCCTGACTAAAACATACGAGGGAGTTAGTCGAAACTATTGGTTTCCGTCGATGCGTAAAAAGATTAATGAGCACATTGCAAATTGTGTTACCTGTCTGATGGCGAACGATGCCGTCAATCGTTTTGAAGGGGAGACATCTCTCTACCCCTCGTCGTCGATCCCGCTGGAAGTACTCCACGTGGATCATTTCGGGCCGCTGGAAGAAACGAAAGATCATTTTAAACACATCTTCGTCGTAGTGGATGCGTTCACGCGCTTCACGTGGTTGTGCCCGACGAAATCAACCACGACGCGTGAAGTAACTGATCATTTAAAAAATATCTTTTGTACATTTGGTAATCCGTCACAAGTAATTTCGGACCGCGGAACGGCGTTCACGTCGAAGGAATTCACGGAATTTACGGAAAAATTCAGAATTAAACACCGCAAAGTTGCCGTGGCTGCGCCTTGGGCGAACGGGAGGGTAGAACGAGTGAATCGCTTCCTAAAGTCCTCGTTGACTAAATTAATCGATTCCGCGTCGCAGTGGAAAGACGCATTAAGTAAATTACAATATATTATAAATAATACTTACCATTCGATGACGAAGTCCAGCCCGTCGAAGCTATTGCTCGGGTACGAGCAACGCAGCCACGCAGACTTTCCGTTCGCGCGTCTCACACGGGTCCTAGCCGACGTTGATACGGACCTGGAACGTGAGCGAACCGCCGCACGCGCTACGGCGCACGAGGCGTCAGAATTGATTCGCGCCTATAACAAAAAATACCGCGATGTCAGATTTAAGAAACCTTCAACTTATGAAGAAGGCGATTTAATATTAATTAGGAATACAAGGGCTAAACCCGGGGAAAACGCTAAATTAAAACCTAAATTTATCGGCCCGTATATAGTGGGCAAAAGTCTGGGCAATAACAGATATGTAATAAAAGATATACCTGGTTTTAATGTAAAGATGAAACCGCTGAACACGATTATGTCAAGCGAGCGGATGAAACCCTGGGCCAAACAGGTGCCCGACGCAGGAGGTCCTAAACAAAAAACGGACAGCCAGCACTAAATAAGTTGCGTTAGAATAAGTTGCGTTAGAATAAGTGCGTTAGAATAAGTTGCGTTAAAATAAATTGCGTTAAATCAAGTTGCGTTAGAGTAAGATACGTTAGAATAAGTTGCGTTTAGTAACTAACAATTTTACTGTGATGTTAGTGAAAGAAACAATAAAAGTAAAATACAGGAATAGTTACCGGTACTGCATGATGTCACATGCACGTCACACACACGAGCTTCATCCAGAGTCTGCGTACTACAAATGGGACGTAGTACATTTGCAGAATGGCCGAGCTGTAAGTTATAGCTACGGTCGACCGATAGGAGGCGCAAATATGCACTAGGCGATACACAGGGTCGCAAGATATCGACTCTCGATAGATCGAGAGTTAACGGATCGATCTATGCGCGCGCCACCGGATCCGCCGAAGGATCGAGAACGATCCGGAATCTTCCCCAGGAGCAGGACTATCCGAAGAGAAATCCGGTAAAGCACTCTGTAAAGAACCGGCGATAGAGTCAGTCGCGTTTAGAGTCGTCGATAATTGTCGTGAGAATAGATCTAGTCGAGTCGAGCGATATGCAGTGTAAAATGTATTAAGGCAAAGTAATAAAGGCCATTCTTCTTTCTGGTAAAAGTGATTTATTCATACACCGCGTTTACATTATTATTGCTGTCGGTAGCCAATCGGAGCACGTGGTTTAAATTAATAAGGCTAACGGACATTTTGAACGAGAGAACTCAGTGCTCCGACCGTTACAAATTATTGCTAAAAAGACTAGCTGGATTCTTGTCCAGCCGGGTCGAGCCGCTTGTCGATTAAAACTAGTCGGAGAACTTTCAATATGTAAGATATACGACAATCATATGTAAGATATATTAATAAATAGCACCTAGAACAAGCTAAGGCTCAATAAATAAGCGTGTATTATCATTTAAAGTATTAAAAGAAAATTTTGGGTTCGTCCCATATTTACTATGGGTGTTTACGATAATTCAAGTTCGAGTTAGTTTCACTAGGACCGAAAAATGAGATAGACATAACCATCTAGAACCTTTATGATTTATGACAACTCGACGCTGTCTTGTATTGCTTGAGTTAAATTAATTGAATTTGTTGAGTTTATAGAGCAAATTTTATTGTAATAAAAAAATGTCAACTGCAAATCAGTCTATGAAAGAAACAAATAATGTTGGTATGTATGTTGGTATACCTCTTTAATAGATATAATTATATATACAGGGTGTCTGGCAATAATCGCCCCACCGGTCATATACAGGTAGAGGAGGTCAAATCGAGTAGAAAAGTCCTTTACCATTTTTTGATTTTTGTAATAAGTACTAAGTAATTAACGAAAAAAGATTGGTGAATCCGTGCAAGTAAAGCGCGCGCAGCGAGAAGGACATCCCACTGCTATGCGATCATTAGGCGCGCGATGAAGCGTTGGGAGGAGCGCTCTACAAATGACAATGGCAACATACGAGTGGCGCGTAATGCTAGATCCTTGTGTCCTAGTAATCGCGTAGTAGTGGGACGTCCTTCTCACCGCGCGCGCTTTACTCGCGCGGATTCGCCGATCTTTTTTCGTTAATTACTCAGTACTTATTATGAAAATTAAAAAATGGTAAAGGACTTTTCTACTCGATTTGACCTCCTCTACCTGTATATGACCGGTGGGGCGATTATTGCCAGACACCCTGTATATGTATATAATTATATTTATTAAACTCAACAAATTCAATGAATTTAACTCAAGCAATACAAGACAGCGTCGAGTTGTCATGAATCATAAAGGTTCTAGATGGTTATGTATATCTCATTTTTCGGTCCTAGTGAAACTAACTCGAACTTGAATTA
Organism: Linepithema humile; assembly: GCF_040581485.1. Lineage (NCBI taxonomy): Eukaryota > Metazoa > Arthropoda > Insecta > Hymenoptera > Formicidae > Linepithema > Linepithema humile. The sequence continues at coordinate 11,717,494 of NC_090134.1, read as the reverse complement.
TCGTAAACACCCTATAAGACAAAGAATGTTGCAAGGTGCAAGCAACAATCTCATTAAAGAAATGGAAGAGTCTGATCCAGATAAATTTGTTGAATATCTGAGAATGGATACACCAGTATTTAATGAATTATTAAATATAGTTAAATCAAAAATCGAAAATCCAATTAATAATCGTCAACAATTGCACAATCGAATCATCGAAGCAGTTGCAAGCATATCTCCTCAAATGGTACGCAAAGTCAGAAATAATTTATTACGACGAGCAAAATTGTGCATAAAGATAAATGGTGCACAATTTGAGCACTTATTGTAACAAAATAATACAAATAAAAAAGAATTTATCATTATTAAAGTTTACAATTATTTTATGATAGAATTAGTATTGCTACTATTATTTTATCAAAATTATAAATAACAAACTTTATTATCATAATTTTTATTAATATTTAATTTCAATGATAAGAAAATGGAGATATCGAGTCAACGCAAGTTGACTTTTTTTTTAAATTCTTTGTATTTATCAATTATAATCGGTTTTGAGTCAGTCTTCTGATCATCTTCAGTGACAATATTATTATAAAATGAGGTCAATTATTAGATTGTGTTGTTCGTTGTTAGTTGGATTAACATCAAGTGCTATTTGACAGCGCACAAAATGAGCGTCTTTACATATTCAATATTATTTAATTATTTTTAACTGTTATTAAAATAAAATATTGTAAAACTATTTCAATTATTTAATAATTTTATTGTATAAATATCTGTAAGATAAAAAGAAATGTCAAAAAAATGTAATTTTTGAATGCTTGCGTTTTGTGTATCATAATATTTTTTTCTTTATAATAATAATTAATATTTTCAACAAAATCTTAATTGCGTAAACAATATTTATGTTAATATGTATTAGCAAATTTATTTCCCAAATATTAATACTGACAACAGGGGAGCGATAGTCAATTTCGCTTTTATCACTGTACGTTGTACACACGTGAGCGCGCGAATTTCAGGCTATCTTATTCGCTAACTTTAAATGCTTCTAATTCAAAAACCATTACATCCTAAGTATTTTGGTATTAAAATTTTTTGCTCAGAATTATCTCAGGAATATACTCCTAAGCGTTGTTACGGTCTTTACGGGACACCCTGTATATATATATACCGGGTGTTTTAGACCACCCGTCTCACCCTTTTAAAACGTAGGGATGTGCTTGTACAAAAAAATGGCTCAGACGAAATTTGCATGATTTCGAGAGATCTATCTGAGGGTGACCTTGACTTTGACCTTGCAGTTGATTTTTAAAGTCATTTAAAGGTCAGAGTAATTTTTTAAAATGGAAACCCCTATTTTTTATTCCAAAATCTAATAGTTGGTGTCAAGAGCTTTTCAAAACACTATAATGAAGTTATTTTTTATTAAGTACTTTTTGAGTTATGAGGCTTGTAAATTACAGTATTTTGACATAAAATACAAAATATCTTGTAAAACATTCAATTTTTGGGAATCTTACCTTAATACTTTTATGCATAAAATAATGAGACGAATCAATTGGTATAAAGAAAACACATTGGTTTTAAAAAAAAGTATGCAGTTGCATGTTGCAAACTACATATTTTTTTTTGAAAGCAACTATGTGTTTTCTTTATACCAATTGATTCGTCTCATTATTTTATGCATAAAAGTATTAAGGTAAGATTCCCAAAAATTGAATGTTTTACAAGATATTTTGTATTTTATGTCAAAATACTGTAATTTACAAGCCTCATAACTCGAAAAGTTAATGAAAAAATAACTTCATTATAGTGTTTTGAAAAACTCTTGACACCAGCTATTAGATTTTGGAATAAAAAATAGAGGTTTCCATTTAAAAAAATTACTCTGACCTTCAAATGACCTTGATATCAACTGCGAGGTCAAAGTCAAGGTCACCCTCAGATAGATCCCTCGAAATAATGCAAATTTCGTCTGAGCCATTTTTTTGTACAAGCACATCCCTACGTTTTAAAAGGGTGGGACAGGTGGTCTGAAACACCCGGTATATATATATATATATGCATTCATTGTATTATTTTTTATTATATATATATATATATATATATATATATATATATATATATATATTATGTTTTGTTATATATATTATATTAGTTTAATGAGCACTACAAAAAAATGTTAAAGTTTTTAATATTCCATATTTATTTTCTTTTTTATTTTAATGAAATTAGTTCTTTATAATAGAAATATAGTAGCAGATTTGCTTGTATAAAATATATATATTAATAAAATTATTTTTGTTTTTATTTCTTAATTTTGTAAATATATGTATATTCTAGAGTAAACACATAATCTGGAGTAAGTGTGACACATGATTTCTTATTCCATCTCTTTCTTTTCCTTCATTTACTACTATTGCTGTCTCACTTTTTTGTTTCATATTTTTGCCACTTAGGAGATGGAGGCGCTACAGATCTTCATTACACGACGAAGCATTGTAAAGATAGGAAAAATGGGGTTTACTAGCAGTCCATACTTATATAGTCAAAGGTTTACATAAATTTACCTGTTTAAATTTTCAGGTTAAAACACTGCACTGAACTGTTGCACTACCTCAAGACCTAGGGCAAACAGTGCAGAGAACTACTGAACTGAAGATCGCTGTACTTCGAAAAAGAACAGCCACATCTGACGTCAGTTCCGTTAAAACGAACGCCTCAGTGTACACTTTCTGAACTAGTGCAACTAGTTCAGCTAAAAAGAACAAACCTCGTGTCTCTTTTACCAGAGAGAAGACTGAGAGTGGACATGCCCGCATTTTTCGTGTTTCTGTGGGCTAGCGCCTCTATGTGCACAAAACGTGCACATTGAACTACGTAGCCAATGTCCACGAATCCCGTAGGTAATGTCCACGATCTTTCGGATCTCTTCCGTGCTATGTCCACGACTTTTTGGTTCCGATATGTGCTATATCTACAAAGTGTCGGTAATGCATACTTGTAAAACATGATTATGTATATCAATCAGATTTGAAATATAAATACACACGTATTGTAAATACATGTATTGTAGCATTTATTTTTGCATTTACAGTTTATTTAGCAAAAGATCAGTTATTTTCAATAACCTGTGTAATTTGAAAATGTACATTTAAATTATTTTAATAAATTATTTCTATAATTTCGTGTGTGTGTGTGTGTGTGTGTGTGTGTGTGTGTGTGTGCGTGCGTGCGTGCGTGTGTGTAAATAAAGTATTGCATTTTTGTTAATATTTAAAAAGATGAAAAACTCTTATAGATATTTCATACAGTAATAATCAATAACTTATTTTGAATATTAAAAGCCAGGGTTGGGCGTTTACACGTAAACTATAATAGATGTAAAAATACTCGCATATTAAACACGAATGCGAGCTAAACAGTAAAAACAATCTTTTCATTTATAATTTGAGAGAACTATAGTCATGAACTGCCGCAAGCAAGTGTGCACCGCACAAAGTTTCATTTAACAATTAAGTTTTAAAATCTAATTCTATATTCTTAACACTACACATACACAAAATTTTGTGTACATGTTCTGGAAGACTTTAATTTTTTCTAAAACAAATATTGTATATCAATTGAAAAAAACCGTGTCATAAAACTTGAAACTATATTGGTCGGATTAAATACTTGTTTATTTTTTTAAATATGACTACCCTAAAAATTGCCCTTTTTAAAAATTGTGTATTTACCAATCCTTTATAAATCAGATATTGTCAAAAATTATTTTAAAAATATCTTATTTATAAAAGATTGATAAATAAAAATATGCAACAAAAATGAATGATATAATGAGACAACAAAGGACTTTTTGAAATTTTTTAATTTGGAAATTCATAATTTACAGTTCAATATAACAGAATCGTAAAAAAAATTTGAAACATTGTGGTTTATAATTACAGAAAAGCAGGTCATAACAATTCTTTACACGATTCACGTCACAAAATTATTTGCTCACGCTACGAACTGACTAAAACAAATGCAGTCTACTAACTTCGATGGGTATTTGTTTCTGATTGTTGCTTAAGATAGTCAGTATAACATAGAAAAGCATTCAGTAAGCATCGATTTCCATTTATAACTTCTCGTTTCAATAATTTATTATCATGGGCAGAAAAAGTAAAGAAACAAATCTTGAAGTTAGGAAATTAATTATTTTTTATTGAAAAAATAGTAAATCTTTAAGAAAAATTAGAAGTATTGTTTGTAAAAGTTATTTGGCGATACGTTATTAAACGATACGAAGAAGAAGGACAAATAGAAAATAAAACAGGCCGTGGTAGAAAGAAATTATTAAATTCCTCAGAAAAGCGTTTGTAGTTAGGAAAGTTAAAGAAAATCCGAAGATAAGTGCTCCCCGAATAAACTCATTTCTTCAAAATTTCTCTGAAAAAAAAGTTTCCCACGAAACAGTTCGAAGAGTACTACGGAAAAAATTCGCAAACATTCTATTACAAGCAAAACTGAGTTGCAAAATAGATTACAAAAGGAATGGCAAAAAATAGACAGCGATTATTTGAAAAAAATAGGATCGATGCCAAAAAGACTTGCCGAAGTTATAAAAGAAAAAGAGTATCCCACTAAGTATAAATTTTATTAAAATAATAATTTCTACAAAATGAGCAAATAATTTTGTGACGTGAAACGTGTAAAGAATTGTTATAACCTGTTTTTCTGTAATTATAAACCACAATGTTCCAAATTTTTTTTACAATTCTGTTATATTGAACTGTAAATTATGTATTTCCAAATTAAAAAATTTCAAAAAATCCTTTGTTGTCTCATTATTTCATTCATCTTTGTTGCATTCTCGACTGAGCGAATAATTTTGTGACTCACAGTATATATATATATATATCATCGACAATCCTGAGAGAGATTATAGTTTTATAAAACAATCTCCTAGTACAGTTCTCGAAATTTGTTGAACATTTCTGCCAATTATCTTCAGTGGAGTGGACCTACTGGAAAAACCACTTTTAAAAAAACGCGTCAGCATTAGTACCTCATGGGTGACGTGGAAATCTATTGAAATATTTCCACTTAATAAATTTAATAATAAATTTATTTTTAATAAATTTTAATAAATTTTTAAAAATTTTAATAAATAGGGAGAAGAATCCACTCATAATTAAATAGTGCCGCTCCTAACGCTCGGAGGCATTGACCCTCGCGACTGCAGCGAGCGCGGTATGGAGACAAAAAAAAGGTATACCGCGGAAATCGGCTGAAATTCCGATCAACAAATTCAGAGCACAGTCCTAGCAAAACAAGTAAACAGCGAGTGTCTCGGTAAAAATTTAGATAAATACGCTACGCTCATAGTCAGTGTGCAACGGAAAGTCTGTGTGTTACCGTGCAGCTTCGTTTCACATTTCTCATTTTGCAATATTACCGTTTTATAAAATATTGTTTTTATATTTTCTTTTATTTCTGTTTAATTGTTATTTAATTTATACAGTTTTTTAGTTTTATATTTAAAAAGTTTATGATATTTAACATTTATTAAATAAAGTATAATAATATAATATAAGTATAATATAATAAAGTATATAATAATCAGTGGACAATGGAAACAATTTATGATAAATGTGCTTATAAAAACTGTCGTAACGGACGATATACTACAGGTTCACATTTATTTAGATTTCCATCAAAGCAAGATACAAGACAAAAATTATGGATACGCAACAGTGGTAAGTTTTGTTTATAAGTTATTTTTTAAAAGCATACTTTTGCATATTTTTGAAATCGTGTTTATAAAAATAAGAAATGTTTCTTTAAATGATATAAATATATCCAATGATAATGTGTTGATGTATACACATTTAACAGCAAAATTAAAGCATCACCCGTTCTGCCCTCCAAATTTCAAAAGAATTTATAACTTCGTCAAAAGTAGGCATAATAAAATGTTCTGAGAAGCATTTTACAACTTGAAAGCTTTACTTTTGAGATCGGTATTTTAGTAAATGACTTACTGATTTTTTACAAAGCTACATCAAATATAAATAGAAATGCGTCAAATTTTAAAATTTTTTACTTTGAGAAGTTCCAATGCATGATTTATAAATCGCATACAAATGCGGTTTACCTTATTTGAAAGCGTAAATCTTTACCTTTAATTTATTTGTTTGAACGTTGTGCAATTTTTTTCAACAAATTATTCAATGTTAAAGTAAAAAAACTATTTTTGCTTCAATATTAACACTTTCAAAAGCTATAAACCGCATTTGTGTGTGATTTTTAATTCATGTCATGGAACTTTGCAAAGTTTATACAAAAATTTTGAAATTTAACGCATTTTGCATTGTTTATTTGTATCCGTATAGTTTCGTAAAAAATCAGTAACTTGTTTACTAAAGTACCAATCTGAAAAGTAAAGATTTTAAATGTAAAATTTGAATATGGAATATTTCATTATGATCATTTTTGACAAAGTTACACTTTTTCGAAATTTGCCTATTTTTAGAGAGCAGAATGAGTGATACTTTAATTTTGCTGTCGAATGTATAAGTAAAAGTAGCAATCTTAAATTTGTTTATAAAATAATTTAAAAATGATACTCTTAATTCGAGTTTTGATATCTTGTAGAGCAAAGTTATTTGATATTTGATTTTTAATAGGCTAAAGAACGTATTACGAATTTATGGATAAAATAAATTAAGACTTTTGTTATTCTGATATTTTCCTTGTAATTATATATTGCGCAATAGAGAGATGATCTCGGCATCTTTCACGCATTAATATGTATTTTACTAGTGCTTGCTGAATATGTAAGGATTTCATAAAAAATTAAACTTTTTGATATAAGAAGTTTATAAAAAAAACATTAAAGAATAGTTAAATAAAGTACAATACCGGGTGTTTCAGACCACCCGTCCCACCCTTTTAAAACGTAGGGATGTGCTTGTACAAAAAAATGGCTCAGACGAAATTTGTATGATTTCGAGGGATCTATCTGAGGGTGACCTTGACTTTGACCTCGCAGTTGATTTTCAAGGTCATTTGAAGGTCAGAGTAATTTTTTAAAATGGAAACCCCTATTTTTGATTCCAAAATCTAATAGCTGGTGTCAAGAGCTTTTCAAAACACTATAATGAAGTTATTTTTCATTAAGTACTTTTTGAGTTATGAAGCTTGTAAATTACAGTATTTTGACATAAAATACAAAATATCTTGTAAAACATTCAATTTTTGGGAATTTTACCTTAATACTTTTATGCATAAAATAATGAGACGAATCAATTGGTATAAAGAAAACACATTGGTTTTAAAAAAAAGTATGCAGTTGCATGTTGCAAACTACATATTTTTTTTTGAAAGCAACTATCGAGCCCAAGCACATCTCACACACACACGAAACGCTGTACCTGTGTGACGCGCGCTCGGCTAAAAATAAGTTTAGCGGGTCGACCAAGCGTAACAGATAGATAGAATTGACGGTCCGGATCAAAGAATTCGCCCAGCGCTTGAAATCCTGTAAAAGTATTGTCCAAACGTCTCAGAGCATGAAAATTTTGAAAGTCGTAAAATTAATTTTTTTTAATATAGGCTTGTAGAGATCGACGAGACGGAACTTTTTTCTATTTGCAGTTTTTGTTCGATGCTTATTTTTAATAATAAAAATAAAAAACTGAAAAATTTTTATCCCCAAATTCAATAAGATTTTAAGATATAAATCGTCGTAATTTGGCCAAATTTTATTGAAATTGTTTGAAATTTGGTATACGTATGCAGTATAGTCTAGCGATGCCTACAAAACAATAAAAAAGCTGAAAATCGCCTATTGTTTAATAATAATTAATTGCAAATTGAGGCTAATCGGTAACCACGTTTTTTTAGTTTCGCCGACAAAAAGTATCGAGGGAACTTGAAATTTGGAACAACTTCCAGTGATACATTTGTTCCTCACTACTGAAGAAAGATTTCTGGAAATTTTCAGATCGATTCATTGAAAATTTGCGGAAATATGCATTTTATAAGAAAATATGCGACGCCGGCAATGACAGCTTCGTGAGCGCTGAGCACCATCAGGCAGCGTACTCGCTGTTCGGATTTCCAGGACTCGATTTTATAATGATTTTTTAATGGTTATACATTTGAACAATCGCTCACTTCCCACGAAATATCGAAATGATAAACTATTATTTATACGGTTTCTTAATTAAATACTTTTATTATTATTATTTCGAAATATTTCACATACACTCCAGAGACGCGGTTTTTAGGACGATAGTAATTTAACAAATAACAATAGTTAAAGTTGTAAAAAATCGTGAGTTCTTTGATCCGCACCCTCAATTATTATCTCATTTATCATTTAGAAATAAAATAATTATGTTTTGAAAGTACTTTCAAAATATTTACTATTTGTTAATCGTTTTTTATTACTTTATTTTAGGGAATATTAAATTAGAAAAATGGACTGTCAATTCAGTTCGTCGTGCTGGTCTGTGTGCAGATCATTTTAATGCTAACTCATTTAAGGGAGAAGGCAAGAAAACATTAAAACGCGATGCTGTGCCAATTCGATTTAATGATTTGATAAATTTAGAAGAAAAATCTGAGGCAGTTATGGAAATAGGAGAGATGCAAAGAGCAAAAAAAGAACAAAACCAAATAAAAGAAATGGAAGAAGTAGGAAATACATATAATAACGCAATTGCAGGAACATCATTTAATATCGATCATAATGATAAAATAAATAATCAATTATTAGATCGATTCAAACAAACTTATCTTCCAGCAAAATTAAGTTTTGACAAATCATTAGAGGAGGAAGATATTACAGAATGGATGCATTTAGAACCTGTAAGATATGAAAACATTGATAAATGTGATCTGTTAATGACAAAAAATTGTAAAGAAGAATATAATCCAAAAAAGATAATTAAAAGTTTAAAACGTGAAAATATTCGTTTGCGGCAGACTATAAAGCGTTTAAAATTGCGTTTACAACGTCGCCAAGTTCCTAAGAAAAAAATAAATAAAAAAAATAACAAAAAAAAAATACAAAATTTAATTAATGAACAAAATCTGCATCCCGTTGCAAAAGCAATGATTAATTTACAGCTCCATACTCCACATGCGGCATATACAGAGGAAGGAAAAACTCTTTCGAAACAGCTTTTTTATTATTCGGCATCTGCATTGCGTCGTTTACAAAAGGCAGGTTGCAATTTTCCTGCAGAACGAACTATTAGAAGATGGCACGAAGAATTTAATATAAATGTCAGGATTTTATGATGTTATATTCCGTAAATTGCAGGAAAAAATTTCAAAGTTGCCTGTAGAACAAAGAGTTTGTGCTTTAAAATGGGATGAAATGTATATAAAATCATATGAAGAATACTCATTTAGTCTGGATCAAATAGAAGGACTCGTTAATCTTGGGCCTTTAGAAAGGAAAAGTGAAAGGACAAAATGCGTATTTGTATTTTGTGTGGATAGTATAAATGCGCTTCATCCATGGCGTCAACCGCTAGCATATTTTCTCCCAGGAAAATGTATGAAAGCGGAAGAAATAGTGATTTTAATGAAAGAATGCTTAGATAGATTGAGCAAAACGGGTGCTGATGTACGACTTATAACGTGCGATCAAGGTCCCTCTAATCAAAGCGCTTATGCTCAACTTGGTGTGCACTCAGATAAGACATATTTTATACATAATGAAAAAAAATATTACGCATCATTTGATTTTCCACATTTGGTAAAAAGATTGGCAAGCTTGTTAAGAAAACATAAATATTTGTATTGCGATGGAAAAATAATAGCATCATATCTCGACTATGAAATAACATGGTCTATTGATAACGCCGCACAAGGAGGTTCAAATTTATTATCGCACATAACAGCAGCACATATTCGGCCCAATACCTTTGAAGCAATGAATGTGAAAAGAGTTTTTCAAATATTTAGTAACAGGTTTGCAGCTGCAATAAAAACAGCAGGATATAGTAAACAGTTACAAACAAATACTTGGGAAGCAACAGCTGACTTTACAGAGCATATGAATAAGATAATTGATGCCTGCAATTCTTATAGTTTGAACATTAAATTTGGTGGAAAACGATTATTGTCTTCCAAAAATCAAGATATTGAAATTTTATTAAGAAATTTTGTTGAATGGTGCTCAAGATGGTCTCTGTCATCAGACAGAATTTCAAAAATTCCTTGTTTGAAAGGTTTCACTTTAACAATACCAGCAATTCTTGAAACATATAAAGGACTAAAAGAGCAATATGAAACATTCGAACTTGCTACAGGATTGTGTAATCAAGACTCTGTCGAACATTTATTCTCCAAATTAAGACAACGCGGTGGATTTAATCCTAATCCTACAGCAAGAATGGTCAGACTTTCTTTTAGACATATATTATCTACAGGATATATCCAAACAAGCGATAAAGGCAATATTCAGTGTCCAGAAACTGAAACTCTCATTAATCCACCGAGTCAACTTGTTAAAACGATAGAGAATGCCTTGAATGAAACTAATGTTACTATACATGACATTGAACCTGAAAATGAATTATTTACAGAAGATGCAGAAATTATAGAAAAATTTGATATGGAAAAATCTGAAAATATAAGTTTAATAACATGTTATGATCAAAATGCTATTGCATTTTTTGCTGGATACATAGCACGACGAAGTATTACAAAAACAAATTGCGACAATTGTCGCGACATTATGATGAAAACGCCAATGGATGATGTAACAGAAAATGAAAAGTATATTGAATTTCGCGAATATCCAAATATAGATGAAGATGCTCCTATTATTACAAAGTCTTACTAACTTTGTAATAATAGGAAGATAAGACCAACAACTCTTTTTGCTAATGTAATCGAAACACAACTAATGGCATTTAATCGTGTCTGGCAACATTATTGAGCATCTACGCAGATTCTAGATAAGCTATCAAATGAATGTGTTAATTTAACAAATAAAAAATATCCTGAATGGTTAGATAAAAGCAATGCGTGTTATAATCATCGTTTGCAAGCATTGAAATTTATGATAAGCGTTAAATTATATTCTCGTACAAGATATAACAATCGCATTGACAAAAGCAGTAGTACTGTTACTAGTAAACCTCATAGAAAACTCAAAAACCTACAAAAAAAAATAAAATAAAAATAATATTATAATAAGAAAATTTGAACACAGTTAACCATCTTGCACCATTGAGCAACAGTTTATAACTAACGAGAAAATAAATTAATAATATAAATTAAAATAAGACAGAAAAAAAAAGAAAAACTGAGAAGACCAAATAATAAGAATCAAAAGCAATGGTAAATATAAAAATTCAAAAAATAAAGCAACTAAAAATGTTAAAAAATAGTATATATTTATTTTCAAACATGTTGAAATATATTCTTCAACTTTGTAAAATACAAAAATCAGAATACATTTTTTAATAATTTACTGCGCATAGCGCAGAATGCATTTTTTAACAATTTACTGCGCATAGCGCAGAATACATTTTATTTCAATTCACTGCGCGTAGCGCAGAATGTCTCTTAAGAGAATATTAATTCATATATTTCACTGCGTAAAACGCAGAATGCATTTTTTAACAATTTACTGCGCATAGCGCAGAATGCATTTTATTTTAATTTACTGCGCGTAGCGCAGAATGTCTCTTAAGAGAATATTAATTCATATATTTCACTGCGTAAAGCGCAGAATGCATTTTTTAACAATTTACTGCGCATAGCGCAGAATGCATTTTATTTTAATTTACTGCGCGTAGCGCAGAATGTCTCTTAAGAGAATATTAATTCATATATTTTACTGCGTAAAGCGCAGAATGCATTTTTTAACAATTTACTGCGCATAGCGCAGAATGCATTTTCATATTTAAAAGATACTGAAGTGATTCGTGGCAGAAGATTTAATCGATATAAGGAAGTTATTTATAAGTAAGTATTTAAAAGACATGTATTAATTATTTACGTTAATCTGTTTGTGTTAATTTTTAAATAGTTTAAATAATTCAGAAAATATAACATATTAAAGGCATGTATATACAATATATGAATTATTTAAACTATTTAAAAATTATGGTTTTAATATGTATATTTATGTATATTATATATTTATGTATATATATGTATATTATATTTTCTGAATTATTTAAACTATTTAAAAATTAACGTGACGTATATTGGTATATTATAGATTTTCAGCACTTCTATCTGCATCATGCGAAAAGCGAAACGCAGCCACGGATACGAATTTCGCTTGCATGCGTGCCTCTCTATCAACTTTTCTTTTAGGCAGCGTCCGCCCGCTGTCGTCAACCGTCGACGGTTGACAAACAATGCCAATCAGTAGTCAATAGTCCGCTACTGTTCGAGTGTCACGTCGTGCTCCGTAATAAAGCGTGCGGTAAAAATGTAAGTAATGTAAAAACATACTTTTTTAAAATAAAATTAAATAGGAGCGTAAAGAGCCACAATGCAGATTATTCGTGCGAAGGTTACAGTATATTCGTTTAAAATTATTTACATTTACATTTAACAAACGTTTCTGCCTGACATCAAGCCATCTTCAGTGTATAAGAATAATAAGAAACGAAAGAATCGCAACACGTTGATTAAAAAGACAATATAATGTAGAGGAAATTTTCACAATCTATTTTAACGAAAGTGTTGTTCAGTACATAAATTAATGAATTCAAAAAATGAAGGAAAAAAACGCATTATATTGCTTGCATGAATTAAAATAATTGATGTACAAGGCTCTAGTGATTATCAAAATCAAATAAAATTAAAGAAGACTAAAATTAAAGAACTGAAGAAGGCCTGATGTCAGGCAGAAACGTTTGTTAAATGTAAATGTAAATAATTTTAAACGAATATACTGTAACCTTCGCACGAATAACCTGCATTGTGGCTTTACGCTTCTATTTAATTTTATTTGATTTTGATAATCACTAGAGCCTTGTATATCAATTATTTTCATACTTTTTTTTATTATTATAATATTCCAAACAATATACGTGAAAGAATATATTTCTTAGTAAACCTTGATTTCTTAAAATCTCATACTGACTTTGTGTATATAAACTGTGTACATAAACTGTTGCTAGTAAATAAAATTAATGTTGTTGCTGATCAAGTCGATTTCCGATTAGGGAATCGAGTGTTATATAAAAGAAAGTAAAAAGTTTTAGACAATATTTTTACTTTTAGACATTATAAGGCGTGTTATCTCGAATAAAATAATATAATATAATAAGATTATATTAAGACACATACATATATATAAATAAAATTTATGACTATTCAAAGGTTAGGACGTAGAGAAGAGTACAGTAAGAAAATTAACAAAAAGGAGGAGAAAGAAAAGGAGACGCAAAAACGGAAACAAGACGACATGGATGTAGAGAAAGAAATAGCGGAAGGAGTGGAAGAAATAGAAATAGAGGATGAAGCAGAGGACGAGATAGAGGAAGAGGAAGAAGAAGAGAAAGAAAACAATAAGAGAAAAAAGAGAGGAGGACGATATTTACAGGAAAGAAATAAAATGTAAGTTACATGCTCCTGTAATTTTTTTAATGCATTATTTTTATCACACACAAATGTGAAGAAAATTTTTATTAGCACTTTATTTGGAAGAACAATATCTCTCGGCAATTTTCAATATTTTGAAGCTTATATGCAAAAATATCTAACTCAACATAATTCTAACTTATTTTGTATTTCCTCTTTTTTATCTCATTGTTAATTAAATATTAAAATTATTTTATCTCAATTAAAAATAAAAAATAAAGACAATTCGTGTTCTAGTATAAAATTCATTGAAAGTTGATAATTGACGAATAACTACGATAAATTTCCAATTTTCTCTTTAAATAACATAATTTTTCAATATAGCACTTTCACGTTTTATATATCATGATGAATGTATGACTTAATGTATTATTTATTTTCTCTGTTTGGTTTAGATTTAGAAACGCACGTGGAGGAAGAGAAAACGGAAGAAACCGGTGGAGAGGAAGGTGGAGAGGTGGGTGGAGAGGTGGGTGGATGGGCCCATGGACAGACGAGTGGCGTGGCCACTCTGGAGGCCAGAACCGTGGATCTGGAAGCGGATGGCGAGGCAGATCCAGACGCGGATGGCGCGGGTCTGCAAGCGAGTGGCGTGGTGGAGCTGGAGGCGGAATGCGAGACCAATGGAGAAGAGGCTCCACTTTTATATTTAATATTAATAATTAATTTTAATAAATTTAATCTTATAATATATTAATATTTTATTTTAATAAATGATGTTTGAATACTACATATATAGTATTTTATTAAACTTTAATTTCTTCTCATATTTTTATTATCAAAAATCACAAAATTAAAGAAAAATTTAACATAAATTTCTTTAAAAATTTAATTAAAAATGTATACCTTTGTTCATTTTACATTATGCCGTAATTTTTCGTAAATTGTACCCTAAATTTCAAGATTACAATTTGCACACTTTTTTGAGACGGTTCATAACTATAGTCTTTTCAAATTATAGATGAAAAGATTGTTTTTACTGTCTAGCTCGCATTCGTGTTTAATATGCGAGTATTTTTACATCTATTATAGTTTACGTGTAAACGCCCAACCCTGGCTTTTAATATTCAAAATAAGTTATTGATTATTACTGTATGAAATATCTATAAGAGTTTTTCATCTTTTTAAATATTAACAAAAATGCAATACTTTATTTACACACACGCACGCACGCACACACACACACACACACACACACACACACACACACACACACACACACACGAAATTATAGAAATAATTTATTAAAATAATTTAAATGTACATTTTCAAATTACACAGGTTATTGAAAATAACTGATCTTTTGCTAAATAAACTGTAAATGCAAAAATAAATGCTACAATACATGTATTTACAATACGTGTGTATTTATATTTCAAATCTGATTGATATACATAATCATGTTTTACAAGTATGCATTACCGACACTTTGTAGATATAGCACATATCGGAACCAAAAAGTCGTGGACATAGCACGGAAGAGACCCGAAAGATCGTGGACATTACCTACGGGATTCGTGGACATTGGCTACGTAGTTCAATGTTCACGTTTTGTGCACATAGAGGCGCTAGCCCACAGAAACACGAAAAATGCGGGCATGTCCACTCTCAGTCTTCTCTCTGGTGATACTTCAATAAGCAGTAATGTTAGCAAAATGATCCAATGAAGCAATTGCGTTGTTACAATGTTTGCACGTGAATTCTGAAAAATATAATAATATATGTAACAAATGTTTTATTGATAATAATAAGTAATAAAATTTGTATGGCATATTTTGTATTGTATTTTTTAATGTTTTATTTTACCATTAACTTCCAAAATATGATCCATTGAGATTAAATTTATAGAGATAGAGCTTCATAATTTTCAATCTTGTACTCTCGCTCTCTCGTATCGTTGTATTATTACATTTATAAGTTATGATCAAAAGTATTACCATCATTTAAAATTATAAGATTTCTTAAAATGTTGGTAACACTGGGACATTTTACACGTTTGTACTTAGCTTTTTATTGTGTCGAGCAGTGTAACATGGTGTCACTGTTGGAATAGTTTGTGTTGGACACAGTGTCACACTGTGTCATCTGTGTAACTTGTTGGAAAACACCCTTTGTAATTGTTATCTGTTTCTAATCAGTTTCTAATGGAAACAATTAGAAATAATAATAATTTGTTCATTAATTTTGAAGGTTTATCAGCAAATTAGTTGAAGACCAACATTTGTTACATGCTATGTCACAGCGTACTAGAGTTATTCACTTGTACAAAACGGTAATAAAGAGCTTTATATAATACATATTTCACATGTAATAATATTTCAATAGCATTTAACGATCAATATATATTTCAATACACATTATTTTTACGATGAATATATCTAAATGCATAAATTTTTTGTTATATAATGTATTGTATTTTTTCTTATATAACATATTGTATGTTTTCTTAATTTTACATAACTTACATTGTTTTTTTCAGCTACTATACATGGGTCGAGATTATCCAAAAGGATATGAATATTTTAGAACTAAGTTGAGGAGTGCTTTTGACAAAAATAAAGCAGAAACTGATCCTGAGAAAATAAATAAAATGATAAATCATGGTATTTTTGTGATAAAAGAATTAGAAGTTTTATACATGTTACGCAAATACAGAACTTTAAAGAGAAGATATTATGATCAATAATAGAAACAATGAAACATACAGTATGTTTAATTTTATATTGGTTCTCAACTTTATAAGTGTTCCATAATATTGTACAAATTACAATCTTGGTTGTACCAATAAATTGTTCAATTATAACTAGTGTCATTTTTATAAGTTAGAATCACCTTATAAATTTATCTAGAATATTTCTTGTACATTAATATAATTTCATGTATATTTTTGTATTTTACATTTTATACTACAATTAAAATATTATTTATTGAAGCAGCATTTTTATTCAAGTGAGTACATATATATCACAGCAGTGCTGTGACAGCACTGGCGTTCTAACTAGTTCTAACCTAGAATTGTTCCTCGTAACGGAGTGTTTGTGTTCGCAATTTTTTAGTTTTCAATAATAAATATATTTAATAGAAAGTGTGTGGCGTGTTCTAAAAAATCTTTTTATCGCGTTTTGTAGAATATTTGTAGAATCTACTAAAATGGCCGCTTGCGTAGCTGTTATCGGCAAAGATGCAAGTATACATTGTTGTTGGATTTATAGGTTACAAATTATGACGAATAAAACTTTTTCAAAACGTAGCGAACATATGTAATTATGCTTCTTTCTCAGACATAAAAAATTGAAATTTTAAAATAATTGATAGATATTTTCAGAACTCTCCGAAATACATCAAGTGTGCAGATGAAGCTTCTGCCTTACAATTTCATTATAAAGTGCATACATCAATTGATATTATAGAAGAAAAGTTGAATGTAGGAAATAAAACAACAGTTGATATACGTGACTTATATTTAGGTTTATTATTTGCAACTGAAGAATATAAAATGTATGTGATATTACATGCATCACAATAGGAGAGAAATTTTGTGTCAAATATATTTTAATATCTTTATTTTTTCAGATATGGTTATGCCACTAATACAAAGATTAAATTTGTCATAGTATTGCAATCATCCAATGTATCCTTAAGAGATAATGAAGTAAAAATGGTAATTCTTCTTTCATGTTTTTATAATTTTTATATTTTATTAATCATATTGCACAAGTTTAATTCTTACTAATTAAACAACAGATTTTTAAGAAGTTACATGCTGCTTACTCCAATGCTGTTTGTAATCCGTTTTACATTCCAAGTGATCAAATAATTTCCAAGTAAGTATTTGTATTATTTTTATATATTATCTAGATAAAACATAAGAATGTGCAATTATGATTTTCAGATCATTTGATATGTCGGTGCTGGAAATAATGGGTGTTATATAATATTCTATAAAAATATTAAAATCTATTGTTTATAATCTCAACATTACAAATGCTATTATCACACAAATACTTCATAATAAATTAATAATAAATGACTTAGAACTGTATAAAATATTTAATTAATATACGTCCTGTATGCTAATAAAAAAATAGATTTTATGCGAAAATTAGAAGTTACGAAAAGTCAAAGCCATAATTACGAAGTCTAAGTTTTTTTGAGAGATATATTTTATGATATATTCAGTGGGGATGTTAAGAGGATGCTTGAGTGACAGCTGAACTCCAACGCGAAAGCGTTATTATTTCGATGGAACTAAAAATGAGATAGACATTGTCGACGTAATGTCCATATATACGTATTTGTTTACCTAGTTACTCACTATACTGACATGTGGTCTGTGTATATGTGTCGGATAATTTGTAAACAAATAATGCTGATGCCTTTTCCTCGACAGAAATTCTATCATAAAACTATAATATAATGTACGAGACAAAATGGGCATATACGAAGTGTCAAATAAATATAAATTGAATATGACAAAATAATATTTGAAAAATATACATATAATATTATATATTTAACTAAAGAAAAATGTCATATGCTTTCCTTATTTTTATTTTTACATAATAAATACATAATTAATTAATTAATTAATTAATTATTAAGTATACATATACACACACATATATATATATATTACATACAGGGTGTCTCAGTAGCTTTGTTACAAGGCAATATTTCCGTTACCGTTAATGATACGCGGAAATGCTTAAAGAATAAATTGTTTGGTTCGAAGGGACACATATTATGGTGGGAATCATTTTTTTCTCAAGGTCATATTTTTAGAGATTTCAAGGTCATCGATGTTTTTTTAAATGGGACTACATATTTTTATCATTATAGCGTAATAGCTGAGGTCAGGACGAATCCAATGACTTATAATACCATGACCTTTACGTGACCTTAAGTACAAAAAATTCTGAAATTTTTGACAATGGATGCAAATAATGAAATAACTACAATAGAAAGATTAATAAAAGAAAATTTAATTAATAAGTGTTCAAAATTATTTCCATTGACTTCTAAACATTTGTTAATTCAATTATGAAAAGAGCGTCGCACACCTGTCTACTAGACAATTAAATAGAGATAGTGGTATTAGTAGATCTTCTATTTCAAGAATTTTACGTAATAATAGGATGCACCCATATCACATTTCTTTACATTAAGAAATGACTGGAAATTATTTTATCCAGAGAGTGAATTTTTGTAATTGGAAGAAAAATTAGCAAGAAAAATTAGCTCAGGATGATACATTCCTATTAAAAATATTTTTTTTTAAACAAAGCTACATTTAATAATATTGGAACTCTGAATCGACACAATATGCATTACTGATCTCCAGTAAATCTTAGGTGGATGCAAACTATGCAGTTTCAACACTGTTGGTCGTTAAATGTATGGTGTGGTATTTTGGATGATTACCTAATTAGACCACATTTTTTTTATATGACTTTTAATGGCAATACGTACACAAAAGACCCCGCACAAACCTTATGAAAAGTGGCTCCCGGTTTGTTGTCCTTGATGTCCTGATCAAAAGTCTCAATAGGCACAAAGTTTGAAAATCAATAGTTTTTCATCTAGAGATGTTTGAAGTCTTAAACTTTTGCTAAGCCTTGATGATGTAGCCGTGATATAATGTCAGACTATGTGTGTGTTTGTGCGTGTGTGGGTGCGTTTGTGGGTGTGTGTGTGGGTCCAGGTTTGTGCGGGATCCTTTCTTGCTTAATACACTTTCGTCATTATTAGAAGATATTCCCTTATCCTTACGTCTAGTTATGTGGTTTCAACAAGACCGTGCACCGCCACATTACGCTCGTTCTTCTCGCAATGTATTGAATCAGGGATGTTCCTCGGAGAAGCAGACGTGTACTAGATTTGAGGGCAATTTTGTACTAAATTGTATAGAGACCCTAAAAAAAGAGACTCGCCAACTCGTCACGTGACTGTTAGTGGACTCTGATTGGCTGGTGTATGGATCGCACATTTGTGCCCCGTGTGCACCATAAAGCTACACTGAACTACACTATAACCTATTTTGATGAAGTGTGATGTGGTTACGTACGTAATGATTAGTGATGATTATATACGGATATATATTTTTAAACATCTATTGTTGGTAAGTTAATTATCTTATCTAAGTAAAATTATGAGAAAGAGCAATATATATTGTTATAAAAAAGCTTTCAATTGATAAATTTCGACGCTTTATAGTAAATAAGTAGTATGAAAGTTAGAGATCTATTTCATTAATAATATAATTCTTATCATAGATTTGGATCTTATATTTTGCAATGCCATACATCTGCTGCGCATCGAGGTGCTTCAATAAATCCGGTGAAGGATATGCATTAGTGCGATTCCCTAAAGAAGACCAATATCAAAAAGCATGGTCAGATGCTGTTTGGGGCGAGAATGCGTCAAAACGTTCCCTGGAAAATCTTAGATTGTGTGAAGTGAGTGTACATCATAAGAATGTTATGCAAAATCAAATAAAAATAGTTTTAAAAGTGTTTCTGCATTTTCAGGTACACTTTGAGCCATCCGATTTTTTGGTAGTGGGTCGCCGGAAAGAAATAAAAAAAGATGCAATACCATCACGCTTCTGTCGTTGTCCCTCTGACAATTCTTACAACAAATCGCAAGCAAGGAAGCGAAAGAAAAAGGAAACTTATGTGCGAAATATTAAAGCAAAACTGGATACTTCACAGAATTCAAATCATCAATATTTAATAGAGCATTCTTATAGCAAGAGGCTTTCAGAAAATCGTCTTCCTTTAAATAATATTTCGCCAAAGATTTTAGAGCATTCTTATAGCAAATCGCAATCTAGAAAACAGAAGAAAGAGGAAACTTATGTGCGCAATGTTAAAGCAAAACTTAATAGTCATATTTGTCAAGCAGTTGATACATCTGAGCATTCTTATATCTCTGTAAAGAACTTAACTTGTCCAATAATCAATCATACAATAGAAAATGCTGCAAAGTTATCCAAGAAACAAGTGCGTGTCATAAATCATCAATCTAATTGTCCATTTACTACACTTCCGTTATCAGTTAATGAAATCAAAAAAAGATGTTCCATAGAGAAAAATTACATTATTTCAAATTCTGAAAACATTTATTTGTCTTTAGATGTTAATTCTATTAAAAGAACTGTGCGAAAACTTAAAAAGGAAAACAAATTATTGAAGAATGTTAAAAATGTTATGGAACTAATTTTGCAGAATAAGTTTAAATTTTATTGAATTTATATTATTTTGTAAATAATATTTTTAAAATATATATTTTTTTATTTCTTTTCGGCGACCCACTACCAAAAAATCGGATGGCTCAAAGTGTACCTGAAAATGGAGAAACACTTGTAAAACTATTTTTATTTGATTTTGCATAACATTCTTATGATGTACACTCACTACACACAATCTAAGATTTTCCAGGGAACGTTTTGACGCATTCTCGCCCCAAACAGCATCTGACCATGCTTTTTGATATTGGTCTTCTTTAGGGAATCGCACTAATGCATATCCTTCATCGGATTTATTGAAGTACCTCGATGCGCAGCAGATGTATGGTATTGCAAAATATAAGATCCAAATCTATGATAAGAATTATATTATTAATGAAATAGATCTCTAACTTTCATACTACTTATTTACTATAAAGCGTCGAAATTTATCAATTGAAAGCTTTTTTATAACAATATATATTGCTCTTTCTCATAATTTTACTTAGATAAGATAATTAACTTACCAACAATAGATGTTTAAAAATATATATCCGTATATAATCATCACTAATCATTACGTACGTAACCACATCACAAGATCTGTAGAGAGAAGGTTACCTCAGGCAAACCGGTTGTGGGCGAGGGACGATGAAGTAAGGAAGGAGCTAGAACAGCTTGTAGGCGAGGGGCGACGAAGTTAAGGGGGGAGCTAGAAACAGCTTGTAGGCGAGGGGCGACGAAGGAAGGGGAAAGCATGATGATCTCATCGTCAAACAGTAGCTGTCTCTCTCGCACGCTTTAGTGTTTTCTCTCTCGCTCCTTTAATATAGAAATGCTTTGAGTTTTTATGGAAAAAATACTTTTATTTTGTAAAATATTGATAGCACTGGAAATTGCGTAATAAAAATTGAAAAGTAAATTAGAAAGGCGCTATAAATTACATATATTGAAAATTATAGCGCTAGATATTTAACGTTTATAATGTTAAATATCGCTGCAACAGATGCATTTGTAATACAAATTGCTTTGTACTCGTATTTAGACTGTAATATCAATGAAAATAAAATATAATTTGGGGATATACACAAAAAACATTATTTGTAAAGTAGTAAAATAAAAGAAAAAATAGTACATATTTAAAAATTATTTTTAAAATAATATTTACTGTTTATATGCATTATTTACAAAAGAAATACTATAAAGAGATTTATTTTTTATATTTAATTGTGAAAACCTCAAAAATTGTCAAGAAATTGTAACTGAAATTCATAAATGTAAGTACAATTCTAGGATAATATAAAAAGCATCATACACAAATTTATTATGATACAAACTTAAATAATGAAATTGTAATATATGTTTCAACATTGCAAATGTGAATATTTATATGATAAAATTTACAAAGTGTTAACAATTTTCAAATATTTGCTAATAAAATATTATTGAAATGTTTCTGTTGAAATCTTAAAATAATTCTTTAAAACAAATATGATGGGGTATATATTAGGGATCATTAAATATGCGGCAACATTGTGATTATAAAATTTTATAAGTATCTATAATAAAAATTAAGTATAATAAATATAATAAGTATATAAGTATAATAATAAAATTTTTATAAGTATCTATAATAATAAAAATACATATATGTTGTATTAATCTGTTAATATAAAGAAATTTATTTGCATTAAATTAATTAATAATTTTTTTATATTAACAGATTAATACAACATATATGTATTTTTATTATTATAGATACTTATAAAAATTTTATTATTATACTTATATACTTATTATATTTATTATACTTAATTTTTATTATAGATACTTATAAAATTTTATAATCACAATGTTGCCGCATATTTAATGATCCCTAATATATACCCCATCATATTTGTTTTAAAGAATTATTTTAAGATTTCAACAGAAACATTTCAATAATATTTTATTAGCAAATATTTGAAAATTGTTAACACTTTGTAAATTTTATCATATAAATATTCACATTTGCAATGTTGAAACATATATTACAATTTCATTATTTAAGTTTGTATCATATTAAATTTGTGTATGATGCTTTTTATATTATCCTAGAATTGTACTTACATTTATGAATTTCAGTTACAATTTCTTGACAATTTTTGAGGTTTTCACAATTAAATATAAAAAATAAATCTCTTTATAGTATTTCTTTTGTAAATAATGCATATAAACAGTAAATATTATTTTAAAAATAATTTTTAAATATGTACTATTTTTTCTTTTATTTTACTACTTTACAAATGATGTTTTTTGTGTATATCCCCAAATTATATTTTATTTTCATTGTTATTACAGTCTAAATACGAGTACAAAGCAATTTGTATTACAAATGCATCTGTTGCAGCAATATTTAACATTATAAACGTTAAATATCTAGCGCTATAATTTTCAATATATGTAATTTATAGCGCCTTTCTAATTTACTTTTCAATTTTTATTACGCAATTTCCAGTGCTATCAATATTTTACAAAATAAAAGTATTTTTTCCATAAAAACTCAAAGCATTTCTATATTAAAGGAGCGAGAGAGAAAACACTAAAGCGTGCGAGAGAGACAGCTACTGTTTGACGATGAGATCATCATTGCCCCTCTTGCCGCTCGCCCCGCACAGCATTAGCCCCTCTTGCCCCTCGTCCCTCTTTGCGCATGAGGTAACCTTCTCTCTATAGATCTTGACCACATCACACTTCATCAAAATAGGTTATAGTGTAGTTCAGTGTAGTTTTATGGTGCACACGGAGCACAAATGTGCGATCCATATACCAGCCAATCAGAGTCCACTAACAGTCACGTGACGAGTTAACGAGTCTCTTTTTTTAGAGTTTCTAGGTTGAATTGGACGTTGATACCGCTACTAACGAAGCTATCTGCACCAAAGCCTAACGAATGGCATAAATACGTCGACGCTGTGCAACAATGTCTCAATACGACATCTCATAGAAGCATCGGGATGACGTTTTTCCGTCTGCTGTTCAGGATCCATCCGCGTATTCAAAACAATCCGGATATTCAGGAGTTATTACATTGCGAAATGGTCGCTTCCTTTGAAAACAATCGAGACGAATTGCGACACGAGGCAAAGAGAAACATTGAACATATACAACGTGAAAATAAAAAGAATTACGATTTTAAGAGGAAAAAGGCGTTCAGCTATCGGGACGATGACATTGTCGCAATCTGACGAACTCAACACGGCCCTGGACTTAAGTTTGTGTACAAGTATCTTGGTCCATACGAGGTCATCAAGGTCCTACGAAATGATCGCTACATTGCTCGTAAAATTGGCGAACGAGAGGGACCTCTTCAGACTTCGTCGTCCGCGGATTCCATGAAACCGCGGGTATGCAATGACGAGGATAGCGTATGCGACAGCGACGAGGAAATTGACACTGGCAAACATTAGAGGCGAATGTTCGGTCAGGACGGCCGAGTGTAGGAAGCAAACATTAGATTAGGAAAGAGTGTAACAAGCGTGCGAGGACATCGATGCGTGCGGGCTGTTTGTTTTGGCCTAAGCGAGTAGGCGAGTAAGCGGGCAGTGAAAGAGAGATCGCCGAGTAGAAAAGACGCATGTATTGCAAGTGTATCTCTATTATTAATATATCTTTAAATTAAAACTTTGTTTCTCAGTAGAAAAAACCTTACAATATTGGGTGCGAATTGATCCCCAACATTGTAAGGTGGACGCCTCTTCTCATGTAGCCAATATGTCTAAGCAGCAATATTGGACCAATAGCATTGGGCCAATGTTAAGCAATAATATTCACCCAATTTTTCATATTAGACATTAATTGCATCCTAATGTGGATACCATTTTTATAAAGTACATTGTTTCCTCGCCAACAGAAAAACACTGCATCAAGAAGGTAATATTTTTTCTCATGTACGCAACTACTCGATTCGTATCCATGCACGTTGCGACATGAACTAGCCTTGGAATCACGCCACGTCCGAGGGAGCACGCCCAATGGAAATCGGTAACCTGCGGTATTCCACGTAATTCGGGAGTTAGGTAACTTGCGCGGTATCGGCAATAAATGCACGATTCGGTAACCAGGTCGGTAACAGCGGTAACAGCGGTAACAGCGGTAACAGCGGTAACAGCGGTAACAGCGGTAACAGCGGTAACCCGAAAGGAAAATATGGTAAATAAAACGGTAACACCGATAACTTAAAATCGGTATCAGAGAATGGGCGCCAGGTGCGTATAATCGCATCGCGGTAACGGTAACTTTAATAAATTACTCAATTTGTCCGGCCGTTTCTTGCTCAGTATATGGCAGAGGGGTGTAGTTCTTTGATTTCTATTGGAAATTCTGGAGAGGAGATGTCGTCAGAAAAACACCACGTTTAACATGAAAGTTAATAACACTTATTATTAAAGAATCATGAATTAAAATTGCAGAACAAGCTTCAGAATCTCTTTAAGAGAGACGGTATCGCACGCAAATCAAAATACAATATTCGCCAAACAATGCGTCACAGAAAACAATACTTAACCTGATATTATTCGGAAAACAATAACCAAGAACGATACTTCCAAAAACGATACTCTAGACGGTACTCAAGAACGACACTCGAGAAACGGTACTCGAAGACAGCAGTCGAAACAATCTTTGAAAACAATATGCAAAAACGGCAATCGGCAACGGCACGCAAAACACTACTTGGAAGCGGCAATCAAAGCGGTACTCAAAAAAGATACTCAGAAAATGATACGCAAAACGATAGCCAAAAACGTTACTCACAACGATACTCAGACGCGATAATTGGAACGTAAAACGACACTTAGAAACGGCAATTGAAACGATACGCAAAACGATACCCCGAAGGAACACTACGATAAACGATACGATGATAAATTTGCTAGACACGTTCCAGTCTCCTTCCAAACTGCGACCCCCGAGATTCCGCCAAGAAACGACGCTCCAAGGCAGGTCCAAAACGGTAACATCGAAAGGCACGGTGACAGAGGGAGTCCTGCCAGAGACGTTTCAATTTCCTTAAAGGCATGAATCCCTTAAGGGCGGAATCTCGCCCAGAGACGACGTTCCAAAGCCAAATCCGTACTAACGGTAATACATGAATTTCGATAGCCGACAAAAAGGTAATCTCAACGATAATTTCGATAGAGGCACTCAAGTTTCCGCAATGAGTTGATCGTTACGCCACAAGGCCGAATTCAAACTCTTGCTGCGAAACGGCACTGCACTCCACGCAAATTCCGCGACTCAAATTCTCTATCAAACGGTATCTTCCCCAAACAATGTCAACGGTAACAGGTAACTCCGGTAAGACGGAGACGGTAACTGATAACTTCGGTAAGATGGAGACGGTAACGATATAATTTTTTCTCGGATTACGAGCGGTTGGACTGTCGACGGCTCAGCGCCTCGAAGAGGGCTACGGTAACACGGTAACCGGGGCCAGCCAACCTTCTGCTCTTAAACTCACGGGAAGCGGTATCGGTACGTTATGTTTCGACAATCAAGAACGATCGCAACAATTTTACGGTAACTGAATTCGCCGGAAGCATTAGCTTTGGCATTTGGTATTACGAAATTATAGCTACTCTGAGTGATGGCCTTACAACGATGGTACGGCTACGCTCGTCGGGATCCTCTTCCGGAGCTGCTCCCTCCCGGTTGCTGGCTCATCGAACAGTGATCTCTCTGAGGTCCCCCTGGCCCATGTCGAGTCTCCGCGCATCGGTCAGCGCATTCTGTATATAATTTTTCTTGAGTCGCCTGTCGATCGTAAACAGCTCCGACCTCGTCAATTGTTTATCCTGTTCCTCGTGCTCGCCAACAGCCGAAAATTTGAAATGATGAATTTCTCTTAGTTTGATGTCCTCCGGTTCGATCCGCCCGGCTGGCCAGGCCAAGACCTTGGTTTCGTATGTTTTTCGGGCTTCCTCTCCACTGTCGAGGTCATCTTCCGAAATCTCACGGCGTATACACCCTAGCGCTAAAATTCTAAACTTGTCGGTAGATTATAATAATTTAAATGAGAACGCAAGACCCGTCGAAGCAGGAAAAATCGCTTCCTCTTCGACCGGGGAGACGCAACTCCAAATTCCGCCCCCTTCGGCCGAGCTACTGCCCTTGTCGGGCACCCTTGACGGGCGCGACGGAAAGCGTCACGTCACAACGTTTATGCACGTTTATCGCGAGCAGTGATGTAAACTCGAGCTGGCTAGCGCCAAGAACCAACCACCACCACCATGACAGAGAGGATACGCAACAAGCGAAAACCGTGTCCGTGAGTTTCGCGTTCATCTGAGCCTGCGCGAAGCTCACACGGCACGGTTTTCGTTTGTGCATGCCTTCTCCGTCACGGTGTTGGTGGTTGATTCTTGGTGCAGGTCGGCTCAAGCCTCGAGTTTGCATCACTGTCGTGAACAATGATGGTATACGGGCCGCCTTTTTACTCACATGCGCGGCGAATGCGATTTCAGTAAAGTATCTAATACAAGTAAAAATAAGTTATGCCAATTGTTGTACTTTAAGGAGGAAAGGTTTTCCGACTGAATGCTGCGTATTTCTATAAGATACTTTATTTCGTCTCTACAAGATAAGCCTGTGATTGCACAACGAGTTGACTCTCTCTACCCTACTCTACGTCTGCCTCGCCCTGTCTCGCTCCGTCCTGCTGCACGCCCGTCTCGGAAGATGTCGCGCCTGTTCCGGCGCCAACACCTCCCTTTCTTTTGGAAGACACCCTGGCTGCCGGAAGTGAGGTGTAATAATCTTTATAACGATCGGGCAGTCGTCGCATTCGAGATGAGGTCCTTCGTTGTTGATCTTCAGCTGGAACGAGTGTATCGTCACCAGTTGCCGGGAGTGTTAATTCTGCGGTTATTACTGTCGGCGCCGGTGCAGGTGTCGCAGCTTTGGATGCAATTGCCGGATCTGGATCGGCTGGTACCGGAAGTTCGAACTCCTCACAGAGGAGACTGAACGGGATTTGAGTATCGGATTGAATGTCTTCTATTCCGTTGTCAGCTCTGGCGCGCATCTGATTTGCGTGAACTCTATGGACCCTGCCGCCATCGAAACGTACATTGTACATCACCTGGCCTCTGGCTTCTATGACAATTGCTGGAGTCCATTTCCATTTGTTTACAGAATACGTCTTGAAATATACAGGCTCACCGCTCTTGTACGTTCTGAGTCGAGTTCCATGTTTCTTTTCATACCATGCCTGAGATTTGCGGCTAGTAACAAACTCTGATGACGTCTGATTGCTAGGTGGCTTTAGTAAATGTAAAGTTGTTCTAAGCTTCCGTCCGAACATCAGTTCAGCTGGGGATTTCTCTTCTTGGGCGTTACGATTTGGCGTAGTACGGTAATTAGCCAAAAACATTTGAATTTGTCTTCTACTCACGGGTTCCTCCCCTTGTGTTAATTTCTTAGAAAATCGCTTGAAGGTGTCCACGAACCTTTCCACTAAGCTATTTGATTGTGGATGGTACGGTGCTGTACGAACATGTTGGATGCCGTAGGTTTCACAAAATGTCGTGAATATTTCGCCTGAAAATTGGGTTCCGTTGTCGCTGACAATGGTTTCAGGAAGTCCGTATCGGGAGAATAACTCTTCTAGGGTGGACACTACAAAATCAGCAGTTGTGGTTCTGGTATCTATGATTTCAGGCCATTTACTGTATGCATCTACAACAAGAAAATAATGTGTTGTGTACTGGGCCTGCGAAATCAATGTGGATTCTATGCCACGGTGTTGGGGGCATTGGCCATGGTGCGAGAGGAACCCTAGGTGGTGTTTTGGCGGTTTCAGCACAGCGATTGCAGTCGCGAACATATTGTTCTATGTCGTGGTCAATATGAGGCCAATATACATAACTTCGTGCGATTGATTTCATACGTTCCATTCCTGAATGTGCCTTATAAAATTGTTTGAGGATTCGTGATCGAAATTGTTTGGGAATAATCAATCTATCGTGTCACATTAGACATCCATCAATTATTGATAAGGCATCTTTGCGTTTGTAGTATTCAGAGAATTCAGGATCGGCGTTTTGCATTTCCTGCCATCCATTCTGGGTATTGCGCGCGATAGACTGAAGGAGTGCGTCTGTTGCTGTGGAATACTTTACCATATTAAATGTGAGAGGTAACGCGTCTATTGCTTCATGAAGTATTTGTCGGACTGATGCTTTCAGCTGGATCGTAGCGATAACTGTATCCTCATTTTCTGTGTGTTGGTTGTCTATTAATCTGGATAGCATATCGGCATGTCCGAAGTCTGTTGTCTTAACGTACTCAATTTTGAAGTCATAGGCTTTTAATGTTAATGCCCAACGCTGGAGTCTATTTGCTGTGTAAACTGGTATACCTTTACGTGAACCAAAAATAGCCAACAAAG
This sequence comes from Linepithema humile, assembly GCF_040581485.1. NCBI lineage: Eukaryota > Metazoa > Arthropoda > Insecta > Hymenoptera > Formicidae > Linepithema > Linepithema humile. Next base: position 11,688,239 of record NC_090134.1, on the reverse strand, counting down.
GTTTATGATCTGTTTGTAGAATGAATTTGCGCCCGAAAATCATGCGATGGAATTTCATTACGGCAAATATTAAAGCGAGGCCCTCTTTTTCTATTTGACTGTATCCCGCTTCAGCTGATGTCAATGTACGTGATGCATGATACACGGGTTTAAGGACCCCACCGGGAAATCGATGTAAAATACATGCGCCGATACCTGTATCTGAAGTCATCGGCCACAATAATTTCGTGCTTTGGATCATAATGTGTTAACATAAGGTCGGATTGGAGTATGTTTTTGAACTGGTCAAAGGATTGTTGGCATTGCTGTGACCATTTCCAGGGGGAGTTTGCCTTGAGAAGTTCATCGAGTGGCTTTCGCAATTTATGCATGCCCTTGATGAATTTACCATAGAAGTTGACCGCCCCGAGGTATGAACGGAGTGTGGTAATATCATGCGGAATCGGCAAGTGTGCAATTGCTTTTGTTCGTGCTGGATCTGGACGAATTCCCTGTTCATCGATGATATGTCCAAGGTATTTAATTTGTGCCATATGTAATTTGCACTTTTGTAATTTAAGATGAAATCCGTAGTCTCAAATTCGTTGGAAAAGATTGCGTAGATTTTGATGGTCATGCTCATTTTCGCCTGCCACCAAATTTTCGTCAATGTATGCAGTTGTATTGGTGAGTCCTGTAGTCATAGCGTCAATGATGTTGAAAATTGGCTGGAGCTGTTTTGATTCCAAAAGGCAGTCGATTGTACATAAATAATTCTCGATGAGTGTTGATGGTTAAGTATTTTTGAGATTCTTCTGCAACTTCAATCTGTAGGAAAGCATCTGAAAGATCGATGACACTGAAGATCTTTTTGTTTGCTAGTTTCGCAAAAATTTCGTCAGGTATTGGAAGGGGGTATTGATGTGGCTCCAGTGCTTGATTAAGTCCCGTAGAGTAGTCGCCACATATGCGGATGTCGCCATTAGGTTTTTTTGCTACCACGATAGGTGCTGCCCAATCCGAATATTCAATCGGTGAGATGATATCCAATTTTTGAAGACGATCCAACTCTTGATCGACCAATGGAATGGTAGCGTATGCTACTAGACGCTTTGCGCGAAATGCTGGTGGAGATTCTGGTTTTATATGTAAGTTGACTCTGGTTTTGGTACAATGTCCCAGTTTATCAGTAAAGATATCCGAAAATTCTGATTGGAGTGCATGGGCGCCGTTTTGAGATTGTATGGTGGAGCAGACTGCATTGATAGGAATCTCTCCGAGGCCAAGTTCGTCGAAGCAATCAGTACCTAAAACATTTAAGGTTGGAATGTCTGTGATAAACGCCTTACCTATTTGTGAGTGGCCATTGCATTGGATGGTGCATCTAAATTCGCCTAATAAGCGTAAGGAATTTCCATTTGTCGTGCGGGCAGTGTGAGTTGTAGGCTGGTAAGCCGGTGAGTTTAATTTTCGCCATGTGTGTTCAGATAGGACTGTAATTTCAGATGCTGTATCCAGTTGTAGCTTGATTGGAATGTCGTTGATTCGCAGCATTATGTGCTTCCTGCGATTTCCGTTGCTGATTTGCTTGATCTGGGACGAATTGTCCGTTGATTGAGGACGGTAAGTGTTACAGTATCCGTCTTTATGTCCCTGTTTGCCACATTGCTGACATTGATGATTTTTGAAGCCACAATCACGTGAATAATGCATGGCTCCGCAAAATCAACATGGTGTCCTTGGTTTGCGTGACTGGGTTGTGGTGGTTTGATGAGATGAATTGGGCTGCTTGTATCTGTGTTGTTGTTTGTCTTTTTGATTGGAAATAGCACAGTTGGTGAGGCCTGTGCATCTCACCATGGCAACGTCCTGTTTGAGATTGACGAGACGTTGTGTTTCTGTGATTAAGTCATGCAGCGTGAGATCCTGCTTGTCAGGACGGTCCATTAAGGAAAGCAGTTTTGTCCGGATCTCAATATCGGTATTTAGGCCACATACGAACATGAGGCATTTGAATTGATCGGCAGTAATCTGACCGATATTGGCCTCTTCACATTGCTTGTTTACGCGAGCTGCATATATCCTGAAATCTTCGTTAGGATGTTTAGATAAGGTTAAACAGGTATAACGTGTATTAAATATAGTTGTCTTTTTGCCAAACATTTCAGTTAATTCTTCTACGGTTTGTGCGAATGTGAAATCGGTGGGTTTACTTGGTAATATAGTGTTTAAATATTGATCATGACATGTATTATTTAGCTTGCGCAATAACAGTCTAACCTTTGCTGCATCGGGTAAACCTTGTGCATCCACTTCAAACAAGGTTGCATAGCGTTCAAACCATGTATCAAAAAACGTACCTGTTGTTGGATCGAATTCTCGAATATTCTTACCCAGAGCCTTCATAAGAAACTCGTCCTTGCAATCTGTATTGCCATTGTTACCTGAGCCCTCGACTTTTGTGGAACTCGGTGGAAGGCGTCGTACCATGTGCTCTAAAAATTGTTGTTGCGATTGTAAAAACTGTTGTTGTAGCAACCGAGACTGCTCTTGTTGCGCTTTGAGAAATTTCGTGAACAAGGTATCCATTTTGTTCGTCGAACGTTGTATGGATTTCGTGTCTTAATGCCGAGCCTGGTGCCGTATCCTCGTCACCAATTATGTTGTACTTTAAGGAGGAAAGGTTCTCCGACTGAATGCTGCGTATTTCTATAAGATACTTTATTTCATCTCTACAAGATAAGCCCGTGATTGCACAACGAGTTGACTCTCTCTACCCTACTCTACGTCTGCCTTGCCCTGTCGCGCTCCGTCCTGCTGCACGCCCGTCTCGGAAGATGTCGCGCCTGTTCTGGCGCCAACACCAATAATCATCTGTAAAATATAATATTTGGCGTTTTTCTGCTTAATTGTTTTATAATGCATATTACAAATATAGGTTTTATATAACGAGATCTTGGTCAAAGCACTTCCAATGTAAACGCAATACCGTAGAATTATTGACACGTAACATTGGCAGTACTTTAGCATTTCTTCTGTAATCAATATTCACCTTATACTGGGAAATCTTGGCCAATGCACTCCCAACATAACTAATGTTTAGCCAATGCAGAACCAATGCACTGTGCTACTAGGGACGTTATGATTTTTAGACATTAGTTGCGTTGACGGCTTTGAGAAATGTCAGTTAGCCACGAGATGCGAGAATTTAACAATTTTTATAATAGTTTTTATAACCAATCAGATCATTAGGCTGCGCTGGGAAGTGTGAATTAGCCGAGCTTGTCAGTTGCACACTGTTTTATATATTATATAAAGTAACTCATATTATTTAAATAATCTTTAAGAAGAAATGTTAAAAAAAGAAATGTTAAGTGTATAGTAAGTGAAATGTTGTCTTGTTGATTGTAATCGCAGTTTTGACAAATCTGAAATATGGAAAGTAAGTTAGGACGTAACATTAAAATAAAATAGTCTGTAAGCTTTGCAAATATTATGAAGCAGTAGTTGAAACATCTTACCATGACCCAAACTCTTAATCCTTTAAGCTATTCTGATTAATCAGACTAATCAGATTTTCAATCTAGTTGTTAAATTGGTTTACTCATCTCTAATGGAAATATTTTTCTGAAAATTTAACAAAATTTTGCTGAAATGTATTTGAAAATTTCTCTCAATTGATCCCATTAATTAATTTCATAAATATTTCAGCAATTTTTCATTAAAAAGTAACAGTTTTCAGTTTAATTCAGTAAATTTCATAATGATAATTATTTCAAAACTCTTTTATTACTTTTCAGCAGTATATTTTAACTTTCCTTGTATTTCATAGTATTACATTAAATTTTTATACGGAAAATTATGATTTATTTTGAAATATATTCAGTAATTTTTCAAAAACTTTTATTTTACTTTTGATTTCATAGCACTTTCAGTAAAATATTTCCATCAGGGATCTGTAATGACATTAGTAAAATTGCTAAAAAAATTAATATTTTATCCGATCGCCAAATTGTATCATATTGCTTTTTAATTAATTAATAAAATTATTGTGGTAAAAATAATAATCCACTAGATTTTTCGTTCCATGAATTATTGTTATCGTTAAAAATTGTTAAATGTTAAAATTTCTGCAAATCAATAATTTAATCTAATTTTTTTAATTATATGAGTTATTGTTGGTATCATTAAACATTGTTATGAATTTACTCTGGAATGGATTCTAAATTACGAATGTTAGTAGCCTTGTGTCAGTGCGCGTTTCGTTGTATAAATTTATTTTGTGTTTATATTTAGATATCCTGTCAATTACTGAATCAAATTATACCATTCCATTTTATTCCTTCTTTGTTGGAAAGAATAGAAGTAGAAAAGTATGCGTAGGATAATGTAAGAAGAAAATTAAATTTCCTTATTGATTAGTAATAAGTTTAGTACTGAGAGATAAGAATAAAAAAGGAGTTCAGTGCCACTCTGCTTGTTGAGTGGCTTATTTTGTCTTTTTATCAAAATTGTTTGCACACAAGTGAAAAATTATCATAGGCATTGTTAATGAAATAATGTGACTGTTGCATCCAAGGTTTTAGCAGCATAATTTTGAAACAACAGTGCAAACTCGAACTATGAGTTTGACTAGAACAAAATAACATTAGATAATGAATTGTCATAAAATAGATTGATTTCAGAAGTAGTTTTTATAAAAAGATAAAATAAGATACTCGACAAGCAGAGCAACACTGAACTTCTCTATGAATCTTATCTCTCAGTATTAAACTTTTTACTACAATTGTAATAAAATTGAATTTCTTACATATTCTATATATACCTTTCCACTCTCATCTTTTCAAAGAAAGAAGAAATAGAGTGAGTTGGTGTGGGTTGCTTTGGGAACTCAGTAGCTGAACAGCAAAATATAAAGATAAAGATGTACACGACGAAACTACTTACACAAGACTATTAACATTTATAATTAAGAATCCATTTCAGAGTAAGTCCACAATAATTTTTAATTTTAATAACAATAAGTCATATATTTCAAAAAAGTTAGATTATTGATTTGCGAAATTTTAATATTTGACAATTTTTTGTTAATGTTATTACAGATTATTAAAGCAATTTATAGATATAAGAGACAAAAATAGAATTGACAAATTAGAATTTGCACAATCCTTATGAACTTAAAAAAAGCATATCTATAAAAAATTACCTTTTAAAAAAAAGCTAAAAAAACAAGTACACGTGATTGTTAGAACAGTGTTATATACATGTATATAAAAACCTACAGAAAAAATTTGTCATATATTTCACATCTATAGAAAAAATTTATCATATTATTATTATTATTTTATTATATTTTATCTATAGAGAAAACTATCATATTTATTTCATCTATTAAAAAAATTGTATATTTTATTTATATTAGTCTATAAAAAATATGATATGAGAAAATGGCGCTAACAAGGGAACGTTCACAAGTGTCCCCCCCCGATTTGATTCTCCTTGAAATATGTTGTAAAACATACAATTTGAGGAGACACGTATTTTTTTATAGCTGCCCTATCTCAAATTTAAGGGGTGAAACACCCCTTTGAAAAAAAACGGTTTTTTTCTTTGTGTGTAACTATCGCCAAAACCGTAGGAGATATAAAAAAATGTTTCAAATAGAAGTTGTAGGGCTTGTAATAGGCTATATAACTGTGTAGTTGGATTTTCAAAAAATGTTATTTTTTTTAATTTACTCCCACCCCTTGTTATTATTTTTTCGAATTTCAAAATTTTTGTAATGACAAAAGTTGTAGCATTTTTTACGCTGAATTCAACCATATATGATTTTATTATGTTCCGAAATCGCATCTTTCAAAAATGAGTCATCAAGTATCAGATTATATGTGTCGCGCTGCATGACGCATCGTTTATATCGCACTTGTGTTGTGCAATAGTCGCAAAATAAATATAAAAATGAAATACAATATGTTATCACATATTTCAGGAAGAAAAGTTTACTAAAATTGTTATTAAAGCTATATATATTAAATTTAGTTACACCCGTTATAGATGTTACAATAATGATACTCTATAAAAAAATGTTTTAAACATAATGATTTTCCGCACCAAGAACATTGTATTACAGCTATATCATTGCAATCTTCAATGTCACATGTGCTTGATGTTTGTTCAAAACTAAATTCTACTGGATTTTTAAATGTTTCTTTCATTCGTATATCCACTTTTAAACCATGAATATTTAAATAAATTTTGATATCGAGGAGATGATAACTGATTGTGTATTAAAGATTGCAATTTTATAATATTATTTCGCTGATGTAAATTTATATCATAATTCAATAATAGAACAGTATCCGAAAATCTTCTTGCAAAGTTTTTCCAGATTCTAAACCCGTAAACATCCAACGGCTATATTTTTCCTGTAGTTCCTTTCGGTATTACCATAGTAGTAACTTGTTTTTCCATTGGTGTTAAATCAGTAACAATTGCTGGACATTGCCCGCTCCATGAATCCATAAGAAGAACACTATCGCGGCCTACATTTGGAAAATAAGCTTCTTCCAACCATTTTTTAACATGATCTATAAAATAGAAAGAAAAGTGTGAATAATAATTATAATTATAATAATATTTTTATATAAGATTAAAATATATTATAAGATATAAAAAGCTAAAATTTATCTCATACCTGATGTCATTTTACCGGATTTCGAAGCAGTTACAATAACATTTGATGCTCTGAATAAATTTTCTTGTACTCTAGGCCCAAAAGTACCACTATGTTCTTGTAATACGATAAACAAAGGTGACAGTAATTTTCCATCACAAGAAATTGTTGGTTGAATAGTGTACGAATGTGTAGTTGATGATACTGACTGCACCACACGGTCTATTGTCTTCATTCCTTGGTCAGATAGTGATCTTCCAGAGTGGATTTCTAATTGAAATCCACTTTGATCTGTATTATATACATTTTCCAATCCAAATCGTTCAATGAGAGGTTTTACTACGGTTACAAAATTTTCGGCTTCTCTTTGTATATTATGAGAATCTTCTAACGTTTTTCTTGTAATGAATTTTGTTATTTTTCTGGACACAATTCGATGAGACTTTTTAAATCGTAATAGCCAACTAGGAGATGCTTGAAATACAGGATCTAAATCTCCTATTTCTCTTTGAGCTTCCAAGGCCCATCTTTTTATATCAACATCATGAATTATTAGTCCTGTCTGCACAGCTACATTAAATTTATCAGGAGTAGCTTTGGAAATATGAGATAATTTTTCAAGAAGATTTCTACCGTGCTCTAACTGTTCTTCCCATCGCCTCAATTAACGTACAGATGAAATTCTTCTAAATGTGTGTTGTACTGACTTGAAAGGACGATTTTCTTTGTCCGACTGCCGCCAATATTCAACAGCTCGCCTTTTGTAAGAAACATCAAAATTGTCGTCATCATGGCATTGCCAATTGTGAGAATTTGAATTATCTTCATTCCATGCTTCCTCATTTTCTTCAATAATTTCAAAAGTATGCAATTTATCAGGTTCTTCATAATCAAGCGATGTTTCTTCTGTCACTTCTAATGCGTTAAATTGATGAATATTCTCCAATATTAACTTCTGAATATTTTCTTTTAATTCTATTTCGGCTTTATTTACTGGCGTTTCCATAAGATACATAGTAGTTATTGATGTTAGTAAAAGTCTAGCAACGTTGAGTGGATTGATAATCATTTTAATTGATAATTCTTTTCCCGAAAATTAAATTTAAGAAAAGAAAAACAGTTGCAGATACGATTTCACCAAGTTCGTTTCACAGACTATGAATGTAGGCCTCATGTACGCATTTATAGCTTCCATTTACACTTGTTTATTATTAACTTATGATTACATAATCTAATCTTTCGTGTAAAATCACGTCTCTCAAACGTGATGTTTTCAAATTAATAATATATTTATACTTGTTTTTCTTAATTTATGATTAAATAATATTCACATTTTATATACACATGTATAGCTAACTTGCATATAACAACGCGCTGCGCACGAAATGCAGTGATTATCTATAAGAATGTAATGTGGAAAGGATGTTTTAGCAACAATTTTAGTAAATTTTTCTTCCTCAAATATGTGATAACATATTGTATGTCATTTTTATATTCATTTTGCGACTATTGCACAACACAAGTGCGATATAAACGATGCGTCATGCAGCGCGACACATATAATGTGATACTTGATGACTCATTTTTGAAAGATGCGATTTCGGAACATAATAAAATCATATATGGTTGAATTCAGTGTAAAAAATGCTACAACTTTTGTCATTACAAAAATTTTGAAATTCAAAAAAATAATAACAAGGGGTGGGGGTAAATTAAAAAAAATAACATTTTTTGAAAATCCAACTACACAGTTATATAGCCCATTACAAGCCCTACAACTTCTATTTGAAACATTTTTTTATATCTCCTACGGTTTTGGCGATAGTTACACACAAAGAAAAAAACCGTTTTTTTTCAAAGGGGTGTTTCACCCCTTAAATTTGAGATAGGGCAGCTATAAAAAAATACGTGTCTCCTCAAATTGTATGTTTTACAACATATTTCAAGGAGAATCAAATCGGGGGGGGGGACACTTGTGAACGTTCCCTTGTAAGTGAGAATGAAAATTATACATATGATTACAAAAATAGAAAATTGTTTTATATTTTATACATAAGATACATTACTAAATTGTTAAAAAATTGACGTCAATAAAAATAAAAAAAGAATTTTAATATTTAATATAAAAATATAATTATAAAAAATATAATATAATATGATCAATTTTTTCTATAGATAATTTTAATTACACAGAACTTATTAAGATTTGATATTGTTCAATTTTATAATTTTAGTCAGTTCAGTGGTAGACTTTTTCGAAGAGTTTGTGCCAAAAGTGGTAAGAGTCAAAAGTTAAAATATCGAAAAACGGTGAAACACGGGTTCAAAGTTTTTGAAAAAGCTACTTTTCGGAATGGGTGTGGATTGTCCCCCACGCCCTGGGGAAAGGAGGGGGGGAAGTAGAATAGGGGTGAAAAATATTAAATGGCACTAGGTCGAGTGGGGACTCATTTGAAAGGGCTTTCCAAGACGAGAACAATGATTTTTGAAAGTGTTTACTACGACCTTCCAATCAAAAGTTATGATCGTAAACCAAAATGTGAAGCGTCGTTAAAATATTTAACCAGCTAATGATGGAGGTGAAAAAGAATTCTTTATTTCGACATTTGAAAAAAGTCTTTGTGTACCAAGTACTATGCGAATATGTTAGCAATTATTAGTTTATTATTATAATTATTTAAACAATTAATAGTCGCCATATTGGGTCCGTCATTTTAAATTTTGCAATTTTGACTCAGATTCGAATTCAGCAGCCCAAAAAATGATATCAAGTTTTATGCAAATTTGTTGAAAATTATTGGAGTTATTTAAAAATGTACATATATGATACATTACCACGTTTGGCACTTTTTTTTGTACATATATGATACATTACCACTGAACTGGTTAAGTAATATTTTTATCTGGTCAAGTTCCAAAAAAGACACTCCAATATGTTTATATTTTAATAATTATCTAAATTTTTAATATATTACTATTACCTAGATCTTAAGACACTGAGATGCACCCCACCTATACTAATTAACACCAATCGAGTTATGCCACCTCAAAAACTTACCCCCATCGCATATGGACCCGAAACGACGCTATTCCTTATTCGTTAGGGCCCCTTTCTTCCTACTCCATTTCAAGTAACCTAATCATCTAAACCCAATTCTATTAGCTAAAAATGACGCCATTCTTCCCCACATTAAAAATCTTCTTGCAAGACTAATTCTTATTCGATCTCCGCCTCAAAAACCTAAGATTTTCCAAAAGGATCTACCCCAAGGAAAGGGTATAAAAACCCGTGTTCTGATGGCTCTACACACAATTACACACAGTTCTTCAAGCAGTTTTTGCGCAGTTTATTCCGTTTAGCTCAGTTTCTTGAAACAGTTTTTCGAGTAGTTTGAAGGCGCGAATCAAAAAAGTAAAATTAGTTGATATTAGTTGATAGCGATACTTTGTCGCGACCAAGTCGTGCATCTCGAGTAGAGGGTCCATCGCCCTGACGACACCATCCCGCAGCAGGGTGCCCACACGTTTACAAAAAAAAAGGGTCCGACGCCTATACAACACCATCCCTCAACAGGGTGCCCGCTCAGAACCACCGAACCTATTCAACCCGCTCCGAAACTACTCTGCAACGAGTAAGTCAGTTCATTCCTCTTTATTTTATTATTTCCTCTGTCCTCCCTCCGGAAGAATGAAACACTCACACACACACACTATTGTAGGAAATACACAAACAAAATTTTAAACACATGCGATTAAGAGTTAAGTTTTTGTATCCAAATTAAAAATTTAATTAAATTAAAATGTTAAGTCTTTAGTAAATTAAACTTTTGTTCTTTTTCATTTAACCACACCCTCCTCGTTCGTCACCCCCTCACACCTTCCCTCTCAAATTGCGCACAAAGGTTCCGTCCCGGGTAAAAGGAATTCAATTCCTTGACCCAAAAAGGGAACCACGAGCGGTTGACCTGTCGACGGAGTAAAAACGACTCTTCCAGTCGCTGACCCGTCGCAAGTCCTAAACGTGTCGCTCGGCTCGTGCGGTCAGGCCCGTTTACGTTGATCGCCGAGCCCAATGAAAAAATTCTACTTCTATCAGGACGTAACAATGTAATTAAGTTGATATAAATGTACAAAATTAATTATGTGACAAAATTGAAATTATTTTTTAATTATTTTTGCACATTTCAGATGTAACATTTATATTGAGTCAGTTATACATATATTAACTAAATTATTTTACATTCTAACACAAGTATTTTGTTTCATATCACACTTACATTCTGTGAAACAGATGTTTTATTTCAAATATTCAAACTAAACTATTTTTTGTTGTAACATGTCTTTGATTTAACTGCTCCATTGATATAAAGCCATGGATAGCTGATATGAAATATCTTTGGCTTCATATCACGGTTATGTTAAAATTTTTACAAAATATGCGAAATAAAATTATGATATCAAATCAACGATATATTAAACATAAAATAATTAAGTTAGAACATTCAAAAGGACACTTATTATGTTTCACATAACGTAACTGTGATATCAAACGCAAGACTTATGTAATTATTTTTTAATATTACCAATAAAACATCTGTTTCACATGACTTAAATGCAATATAAAACACAAGACATGTTATAATGTAAAATAACTTAGTTAATATGTAATTAAGTTAATATAAAAATGTACAGAAATGTACAAAATTAATTGATAAAATTAAGTGACAAAATTTAAATTATTTTTTAATTCTTTTTCTACATTTTGGATGTAACATTTATATTAATTTAATAACATATTAACTAAATTACTTTACATTATGTTTTGCGACTGGATCGACGTCGACGTCGATGAGATGTTCTTCGTTCATTAATACCAATACAATTTTATTACATGGCAGTTTATTTGTTAATAAAATATTAACAAGATTAAAGGATGTAATTTTCTTTTTCATACTTTTCAGAAGTTCTTTTTAATACCTTTCGAATTATTTTATATCTTAATATAACATATTTCGATATAAAATATCTCTAAAAATATTAAGTTATGGATAATCTTACCGCAATACTTTTATTATTAGAATAATGAGAATCAAGTGGTATAAAGAAAACGCACAATTGTTCAAAAAAATACATTGTAAATTACATACTTTTTCTTCAAAATAATAATGCTTTTTTTTACACGAATTGATTTGTTTCATTACTCTGCGCATAAAAATTTTACGGTAAGATTCTCGATAACTAAATATTTTAAGAGATTTTAGATTTTATATCAAAATATGTTCTCTCTCTCTCTCTCTCTCTCTCTCTCTCTCTCTCTCTCTCTCTCTCTCTCTCTCTCTCTCTCTCTCTCTCTCTCTCTCTCTCTCTCTCTCTCTCTCTCTCTCTCTCTCTCTCTCTCTCTCTCTCTCTCTCTCTCCCCCCTCCCCCTCTCTCTTCCCCCCCCTCTCTCTCTCCTCCCTCTCCCCCCTTCTTCCTCCTTTTTCTCTCTCTCTCTCCCTCCCTTCCTCTCTCTCTCTCTTTCTCTCTCTCTCTCTCTCTCTCTCTCGTGTTTGCGAAAATTTGCGTAGTGCAACTTGGGGAAGTCGAATCCGTTGATTCTTGGCACCTGGTGTAAGAAATGCACGTAGCGCAACTCGCAAAAGTCGAATTCGTCGACCCTTGACACCTGGTGCGAGGAATTCCCGTAGCGCAACTCCGGGAAGTCGAAATCGTCGACTCTTGGCACATGGTGCGAGAAATTCTCGTAAATTTTAATGATAATAATAATAGCTCTGAGCCCCGTAAATTCTTCATCCGCCCCTGCGAACAGAGGAAAAGAATAAGGAGACGACGTTTCTTAATTTTTGCATTACCAACATCACTTTTTGACTTGTATCTCTCGAACGGCTGGACCAATTTTAATTTTTTTTGGCTCAAATTAGTCGTGGCGATGCCATCTTTAAGAATATGCTATGTATTTATAAAAATTTTTTATATTTTAGTTGCTACAAACTCCCGAAAAGTCGACTTTGAGGGCACAGGATAAAAGACTTATTGTTAGTAGTGTCATTTTTAGAACTTGGCCGGAGACACTTTTCCTGACTTAGTAGTGTCATTTTTTGAACTTGACCGGAGACACTACCGCGTCTCCTGATATATATGAGCAAAAATTAACTTAAATCGCTAAATATATGTTTAATATATTTTTAGCAATGATTCTCTCTAACAGTTATTTTAATTACCGGCAATATTTTCGTACTTTTTGTAATGTTTGATAGTAGATGTAAAACGCTGATGAATTATTTGGCAGTTACATCAAAATAAGGACGATACTGATAAGTGTATTATAGCATGTGTGTCTATCTACAGAGTGTCAATTAAGTCCCGGGACGGCTGAATATTTTCTCATGTAAGGTATTTTTGAAAAAGGTCAAAGTCATTTCTGAAGTAATTTTCAACGAGGAATTCAACGGTGACCTTCAATTTGACCTTGAGCTTGACCTTCAAGGTCATTTCAAGGTTAGGTTAGGTTTTTTAAATAGAAACCCCTATTTTTGATTCCAAAATCTAATAGCTGGTGTCAAGAGCTTTTCAAAATATTATAATAAAGTTATTTTTTATTAAGTACTTTTCGAGTCATGAGGCTTGTAAATTACAGTATTTTGACATAAAATACAAAATATCTTGTAAAACATTCAATTTTTGGGAATCTTACCTTAATACTTTTATGCATAAAATAATAAGACGAATCAATTGGTATAAAGAAAACACATAGTTGCTTTCAAGAAAAAGTATGCAGTTGCATGTTGCAAACTACATATTTTTTTCTATTTAAAAAACCTAACCTAACCTTGAAATGACCTTGAAGGTCAAGCTCAAGGTCAAATTGAAGGTCACCGTTGAATTCCTCGTTGAAAATTACTTCAGAAATGACCTTGACCTTTTTCAAAAATACCTTACATGAGAAAATATTCAGCCGTCCCGGGACTTAATTGACACCCTGTATATCTGCATACCTCATTCTACTGTCATACGATAAGTACACTCATTTCAGTATGATAACTTAATACGTATGTAGAATGTTAATAAATATGGTTTTTAAAACAGAGCCAGTTAAATTAACACTTTAAAATGCAGAGCGATTTTTCAATAATAAATATTACATCACTTTAAAAACATTATCCAATTTTATTAAATTTACAATTAAAAAAGTTGCTTTTTAACTTTTATACACTAAATATTAATTATTGTGCGTATAAAGTCACTGTATAATTACAGTTAACTGTTACAATTATAATGATTTTTTCTTTTCAATGTGAATATGACATGCAATTAAATTTTGATAAAGAACAGACAAATTCATTTTTTAATCGGGGATTGTTTTAAATATACAGCTAGACAAGTACTTTGTTGTACACACAGTATATATGTGATGATTTCAATATACAATAGAAAGAATCAACATAAAAAATTAAATAATGAAATTGTTATATCGCTCCTTATGCGTTATCATATTTTTTTAACTACATATTGCAATTTTAAATAGACTTTTTAAAGAGCTAGTCGACTAGTACATTTTGCATTTATTGTAAAACTGTAGTAAAGGTGGCTATGTAGTAGAGATTTGTTGTTGAATCCAGGATATGTATTTGGCTACATCGACGTAGATAACGTATTGCGTGAGATCGCAGGTTAGTTCGTTGTGGTCGTACAGCGACCGTGAAACGATGCCACGCAACTGATAACGGCCTGTAGCGTCATGAAGCACTAAACCGCTCCCGCTATCACCATTGCAAGGACCACTGCCGTCTCGCAAACCGGCACAAAAGGTGCGATTTGAAGTGAAGCCAGCGAAACGCATGTCGCTCCAAAGACATTCTTCCTGTAATTTGTCAAATAACGTTATAATTTTATCATTTATAAACATTATAATTTAATGTTGCAACCACAAGTTGTGATATACATGTATAAAGTCTTTCAAATATTTTTAATGTTAAATTTTGTGCAAGTATTATTCAGAACGTTTATGTTAATTCGTATGTACGTTCCTTTATTAATTATAGCAGCTTATTGTTTTACAGAAGCATTGCCACATTCGTCACTCCAAATCTAGGCGTATAATGATTTCAGCAAACCCATTCGTTATGGACATAAGTATAACGAAATGTAATACTATGTAACTATGTGTATAAATGTAACAATAAACAACGGATTACTTAAAATTCAAAATGAATAATTATGCAAAAATCTTATAATTCAACATTATCCATTTAAAGTGACGTTATGGTTCTGCAACAACAACAAAATTAACCAAAAGAGTTATAAGAATTAAAACGCGGATATCACGGCGCAAAAAATTTTTATTATCAATTGATATAGAAACGTTTTGGCCCAATTTCGGATCCTCCTTAGTCTGGCAGGAGAACCAAATGTTAATGATACTTGCTGCCAGACTAAGAAGAGTTCAAAATTGAGCCAAAACATTCCTATATTGCAGCGCTCGGAAATAGTTGCACATTTCGAACCGATTCAGGAGACGACGCCTCCTGTTCCCCCACTACCGCCCGGCCGCTGGAGGCCGAGCCGCCGATACCTCTGGCGCAGGAGCGTTTTATATAAGAAATAGGCTGGGTTGTTGAGGCACCTCTCAGAAAATAATATTTTTTTTGCTACATAAATAATGTTTATTTTCATTAATAATTAAATATATATATATTATGTATTAATGAAAATAAACATTATTTATGTAGTGAAGAAAATGTTACGATTTCCTAAGAAATGCCTAAACAATTTAGCCTATTTCTAATATAAAACGCTCCTGCGCCAGAGCTATCGGCGGCTCGGCCGCCAGCGGCCGGGCGGTAGTGGGGGAACAGGAGGCGTCGTCTCCTGAATCGGCTCGAAATGTGCAACTAATTCCGAGCGTTGCTATATTGTATCAATTAATAAGTTTTTTTGCGTCCTGACATCCGTGTTTTGGTTTTTATAGCCTTTCTTCTGTAAGTTTTTTTATTGTCCATTTAACAATGGCATTATATGGCGATTTCTGCTTTTTAAATTTCATCGATATTTCAATATATTTGTGAGTACTTTTTTCATATATACTTTAGTATACTTGAGTATGCTTTCTTCATGTAAAAAATTTCATCTCGCCACAATTAAAATTAACATTCTGACTAAATAAAGCAAAAATTATAGACAAGAGCCTCCTACAAATATTCTTACCTGACTCACTATCGGCACTCTAGTCATTCTTGGTTCCGCGAGATAAGGATTACCGAACTCATCCCGGCCCCATCCAATGACGTATCCTGACTTATTGACAACGCTCTGAAGGTTAGTTTGGCCAAACCACATACAGACAGGTTTGATCGTAGGGCTGAACTGGACTGGGGTTCTCAGAACCAGAATTGCCAGGTCGGAATCGCCATTGCCCATGTGCGTATAGTCGGGATGAATCGTATAGCTAACAATCTCCCGATTTACGGAACCCGGTTCGTACCACTCGCGCAATCGATACCGTCCCAAGGACACATATAACACGCTAGGTGGTACATTATGATTAGTCTGGTCTATTTTGCAGCAGTGTGCAGCTATAAAAAAAATAAGGCAAATACAATATAAATCTATATTATTTAATAACACAATGCATTCTAATTTAAAATATTTCAAAACAAAACTCGAGGAAAATATTGTCATATTGAATTTCATTCTTTGATTTCTTGACATACCTGTTATGATATGTTTGTTGGTCACCAGAGAACCGGCGCATTGAAACTTGAACTCTAACTTGACAATGAATATCGCTACCAACCATGGCCACTGGCCTGGTGATGTTTCTACCCCCTTGGAGATGAGTAGATTTATGTCATTGGTGTGTGTGCTAACACCGCATACATTGTTCGCATTTTGTTGGGCAGAGTTTAGAAACATGTTATTGTTGATTCCTTCGGACAAATCGATTGTAGTGATTGGATGTATAGTGGTGGGTTTTTTCTTCGGGCGTTGAGTGGTGGGCCGATTAGTCGGACGTGTAGCGTGAATCGGATAGGAATTTTGTGAGAGCGGCACCACGTTCGGTGGATATAAAGTATGTTCCAATACGATCGAAGTCACAACTCGTCCCATCGCTGAAACAAAATATTATTTATTAAAACATATGTGAAGATTTCTTTTGCAATTTCTACCTTTAACTAAAGAAAATCTCAGATCACTCTACATATTCTTTGGGAATTATTTTCTATTTTTTTTTATTCTAAAAAGTGAACAATTTAACTGATATTTTTATAACACTTTTATAAAATATAATATATAATATATTCACAGCATATCAAATTTATGTTATAATAATAGAAGAAAGACTGAGAAAGAAAATAGAAGAGAAGAAGATTTTACTGGATACGCAAGTAGGATTCAGAAGAGGACGAAGCGCGATGGACACATTTATATTTTGAACTATGCCATTGAAAAAACAAACAAAAAAGGAGGAAAAATATATGCATTTTTCGCGAATTTACAGGTGGTACTTGATATAATAAATAGGAAAAAACTGTGGGTAATTATGAGAAGAAAAGGAACTAACGAGCAACTAATAATAAAGATAATAAAAACTAATAATAAAGATAATAAGAAAGATAGAAAAAATTTACGAAGAAGCAATCAGTCTCGATAAATAGAGTATAAATGAAGGAGTTTTGAACAGAAGCAGAAGTAAGACAGAGATGTCCATTAAACTCTACATTGTTTGCAATAATATTGCTAATGTAGAAGATACTCTACGAAAAGGGCAAGCGACAGGACTGGTGAAAAAAATATGGAGCCTCGCATATGCGGATGACATAGTCCCTAGTAGCGAGAGATGCGAACGAGATGAAGGAAATGATAAGGAGTTTTTGTAAATTTCTGGAGAGGACAGACTTAATTTTAAGAGAAATCGAAGATAATAACTTTTAAAAAAGGCGAGGAAAGAAGAAAAAAAGAGCAATGAACATGGGACGGGACAGAGAAGATAGAAGAAGTAAATCACTTCAAATATCTGGGATATATGTTACAAAGAAACAACAGAGCAGAGATGCATATTAAAGAGACGATTAAGAAAGCCATGAGCGCTATGAAGCAGGTTTGGGGAATAGGGAAAAGAAAATTCGCAGGAGATTTTAGGAGAAGGATATGGATGTTTGATTATTTAATAAAGAGTTTTTTAATGTATGGCGCGGAGGTTTGGAAATAGAAAGAATATGAAATGATAGAGAGGTGTTAGAATAAATATATAAAGTGGTCGCTCGGGCTGGGCTGCGAAACACCAAGTTATATAATTAGAGAAGGAACAAAAAGACTAGCTTATAAGAATAGAGTCAGGGAAAAGAGCACTAAATTTGAGGAAATCAGGGAAAATTAATAAAATATTTAAGGAATGTTTTAGACAGATAGAAAAAAGTGAGGAGAATAAAATGGAATGAGGGTTAAAGAGAGAAATGTATTTTTGTAGAAATGGAATGTCGGGGATGGAAGTGAAATGGTTAAGAGAAGAAAATCGCGGAAAAACTAATTGAAAGAAATATTGAGATTCAAAAACAAATGCAGTTTAACAGAATACAGAAATCTAGATATGGTAAGGGATATAAGGAACTATGCGCCATAAGAATTCCGGTTTATCTACGTTTATAGACATCTATTAGATGTTTCTTCGACCTGTATTTCTCCCTGGGTAAGGAAGTAAGGACAAAAAGATCGTCAAAAAATTATCGCGAGATTTAGATGCAGGAATGTGGAACTAAATACCAGATTTTGGAGAAGAAAATAGTTGTAGATTATGTCAGAAGGAGCTTAAAATTTTGGAGTATATCGCAGAGGAATGTATAATAAAAGTTAAAAATGACATGAAAACCACACAATTAATGGGGAAAAAAGAATTGAGTGAAAAAGATTTCCAGTAAACACAGAACATTACAGCAACATTGTGGCAATGTTACAATATTGCTGTAATGTTCCTACAATGTTGCAACATTGCCGCAATGTTACTGCAATGTTCTGTGTTTGCTGGGTTGTTAATAAAAGAAAAAAGAAAATCAAAGAAATCTCAGAAATATTAGAATAAGAAGAAACGAGAATTTTTAGTATAGTAACTGTTAGATATTTTATTTTTAAAATAACCGCCCTGCGCGCTAAGGCGGTTCTATGCGTATTGGTTGTTCTCGCGTCTCTTCGGACGCTTTTCGGCGTCTTCGCGTCGTCGATTTGCGTGAGTGTGCGCGCCCATTGTTCAGTTGTTCTGTTTGTTCGTTGCCACGTTAAGGTGTGTCTTCACCAGAGTTCGCGAACAGTTTACAAACAGATCGCAAACTGTTTTCTTTTTTATGTGGACGCGAGCAGCTCGCAAGTTCGTTAACGGGAGGGTCCCAACTGCCTACATTCCCATTTGCCAACAGCTTCGATTGCCGACATTCCCAATTGCCTACAGAGCGATTGCCTACAAGCATTATTGTGCACATGCAAAAATTAAAAATACAAATGTACGTTTGCACACATGACATTATTGCGCACATACACATTGCACACATGACATTATTGCGCACATACACATTGCACACGACATTATTGCGCATATACACAGGAAATCAACAGATACATAGTACTCAAAGGTTTATAATTAGACGATTTTACGTGGGTTTGCAACTTTTCACGCGGAGCGAGGTTCAACTCACATTACCTGGTGCTTCAGATGCGAAACGAGGTTTATAATTATACGATTCTACGTAGTGTAGGACATCCTCTTTTTTACTTGTCAGTATAGTGGAGAGATTCCTTTTTTGACACATGGATCACACGGAAAATAATTGAACTTTTTGCCATAAGCTTCTGTCTACACTTCATACACTACTACGACTGACTGCTTACTTCTACTCTAACAACTCTCTCGCGCCCACAGGTGGCGACGCGGCCTCGGCGCGGTTTACAAAATAAAAAATCTTTTATATAAAAAATTAACATAAATATTCTACATTTGGCCATACCTGACTGGATGTCGCCTTCGACAGAACAATACACAAAGAAAAACGACCGAATGTATTCCGCAGAACGAACGGAGTCGTAACTGAACAAATTAATTTATAATAACAATGTTATTTATATTATTCTACTTTTGCCGCCACGGCCTCAGATTGGCGGCTTGCCAAATGCCTTGATAAGGACGCAGTTTGTTTTGAAATCCGTCTGCGTCCGTGATTACATATCTATCGTTGTCGAGTTTTTCCGCTACTTTATAAGTTCCTTTAAAAATCGGTATAAGCTTATGAGATGTTCCGGCCGTGCTATCGAAATTCTTAATCGAAACCAGATCGCCTACCGCATATTCATGCGCTTTTTTTTCGTTTGCTATCCGCATATTCTTTATTATACGCTTGAGATCGCAGAATTCTATCCGACGCTTGTTCTCGGATCTTATTCAATTCGCATCGTTCTTGTCCGAGATCGCTTTGTAGGTGCTCGCGCAAATGGTCTACGAATTCGCCGCGCTGTTTCACACCAAACAACAGTCGACTGGGTGTTTCGCCGGTGACCTTGTTTACTGTATTATTTAGCGCGTGCTTGACTTCGGCAATGGTTTTATACCAGTACTTTCCTATGGTGTCGTCCGATAGTTTAGCCAACATTAGAGTCAACGTCCGGTTGACCCGTTCCACCTGTCCGTTTGCCTGAGGGGAGCCCGTAGCAATCTTAACATGTTGGATTCCATTATCACTTAGGAATTCCTTAAATTCGGAGCTCGTGAAGCAACTGCCTCTGTCTGTAACTATTATTTTTAGTCGTGAATAATGTTCGAAATACTGACACAGAGAACCAATTGCCTTTTTGCTAGATGTAGTCTTAATCGGATAGAGCTTGACAAATTTCGTAAAGCCGTCTATGATGACTAACAAATGTTGCTTAATAAGTCGCTTTTTATCTATCGGACTAGGTGATCGACATGCAAAGTATCGAAGGGAGTGTCGCCCTTTGGTATCGAGTGGATTAGTCCCGCGACCTTCCCGCTGACCGGAGAGAAGGCGATGCATTTGAGGCAATTCTTGATATGGCAATCCACCTTTTCGCGCAACTTCGGAAACCAATAGCTCTCGAGGATAGCTTGGGCCGATTTTTCGGTATCCAAATGACCTAACTTGTCATGGTACTTATATAACACGTTTTTCTCCATTTGCCGAGGCACATATAAAACAGTAATTGATCTCCGTATTTACGATACACAAGGCCGTTTCTTAATTCGTAAAATTTATCTTCGGATTTCTCCAGTTTGTCGCGGATCTCAACAATAGCAGGATCTTGTCCTTGACATACCGTCACGTTCCACTCGAAGGGATTCTCTTCTATCACACCAATGGTTTGACTTAGAGCGTCCACATGACGCATACGTGTGCTGGCCCGGTGTTCAAGTTCGTAATCGTAATCTAGCAGGACAATTGCCTACTTTTCAACCCTATGATTTACATCTTTCTTCTTAAGTGTCATCGTCACAGCACTACAGTCGGTTATGATTTTGAATTTCAGACCCTGAAGATAAATCTTGAAACGTTCTAGCGCATAGATTATCGCGAGAGTTTCTAGTTCAAAGCTGTGCAATTTCGCTTCGGTTTCAGTGGTTCGTTTGGAGAAATAGAATACCGGAAGCATTTTCTCATCTGATTTTCTTTGCATGAGGACTGCCCCTAACCGACAGAACTCGCATCACAATGTAGTTCGGTTTGATCGTTCGAGTTGTAAACCGCCAAAATTGGGGCTTCCATAAGCTTAGTTTTAAGTTCCTTAAAGGCTTCGTATTCTGTTTCTCTAAACCGGAACGTCGCGTTGGCTTTCGTTAGGTCGTAAAGTGGTTTGGCGATTGACGCGAAACGCTCAACGAATTTTCGGAAGTAAGAACAGAGTCCTATAAAACTACGCACGTCTCTAGCGCTCTTGGGAATCGGGAACTTTTCGATCGCTTTGATGCCTTTTTTCGTCAGTTTCACGCCTCGCGCGGATATCTCGTAACCAAGATATTCCACTTCCGTTTGTAAGAAGTAGTAAGAAGTAGTAGTAAAATTTGTCGATTCGCAGTTCTAAGAGGTTTTCTGAGAGAACTTTCAACACGCGTTCTAACACTTCCAAATGGCGCTCTATCGTTTCGGTGGCCACCAATATATCGTCCATATATGTCGCCATGTTGCCTGTCCTCGTAAATTCGGCTAAAATGCGATGGATATAATGCTGAAACGTTGCCGGCGCTGTGCAAAGTCCAAACGGCATTTTTAGCCATTCAAATTGGCTAAGAGGGGTCACGAAGGACGTATACTTAATTGATTTTTCCGCGACGCGAACATGGTGAAATCCGTTCTTTAAGTTCAATAATATGAAGTATTTCTTACTTCCTACGATCGCTAATTGGTTTTCGATTAAAGGCATTGGATAGTTATCCCGGGTGATTACTTTATTTAGAGCCCGAAAATTTACGCACAGACGCAGCTTGCCGTTTCTCTTCTCAGTCAAGACTATAGGCGATGCAAACTCCGAATCACTATCCCGTATATACCCCTTTCTTAACAATTTGTCCAGGATTACTCGAAGCTTTTCCTGCCTGTCGTAGGATAGTTTACGCGGATTGCAGCGAAACGGTTTGGTATTTTCCAAACGTAACTTTAATTCCGTCTTTACCTTGGGCTCGGGCGGTCTCGGCGAGCCTATATATATCTCCTGAAAAATTCTTTCTAATTCGACTTTAGCTTTATACGGAACCGCAGAATTTATTTGCAATTTAGCGATTAAGTCGTCCTCGGACTCTACTGCATTGATACTCAAAATCTCCTGTTGGACGTCGTCGTCAGTCGGTAGCGTCAAGTGAATTCCGAATTTACGCAACGCGTATCGACCGAATAAAGCTGGCGTTAATGTAGTGTCCTCCGGCACCACGTACATTCTAACATTTTCTCTTGAGACATTTCCGATAAAAGCCGTAGTATAAACCTTTCCTAGAAGTTCTATTTGTATTTTCTTACACTCGTAATATTCGCGATCGGATGCACCTAACGGAAGAAACGCTTGTCGGTCAATAAATCGTTCTTTGATAAAACTAATCGAACTACCCGTGTCGAGTAGCGTGTCTAAACAGAACACTCTGCGTAGACTAGAGTTCTTTAATTCAAGCGTAACGAGTCTTCGATGTTCAACACTATCTTTTTCCTTCGGGTCTTCATACACATGGGACACTTGTGCTTCCTCCGTCGTCTTCGTCTCCTTGTTCGGACAATCCTTCGCCATGTGCCCCACATTTCTACAAGTGAAGCACGATTAGAGAATACAATCCCGGGATACGGGATCCCGGAATCCCGGAATCCCGACCGTTTTCTGGCCCCGAAAATCCCGAGATTGTAAATTACTAATCTCGGGATTTTCGAGATTGTCAAAACGTTTTTTATTAGATATTTTTAATAAATCAATAATTATATACATATAATAATATCCACTAATGTCATTTATCAATGAATAATATTCTCAAAATATTTTGTGCGTGACTAGTGACTACATTATTGTTGATTTACTTTTGTACCCGATGATTTTCTTGCAAGACACAACTCGCAAACGTGTCTCAACTGTTCTTTCTGACATGTACGAACGTGTTTGTTTTACTTGCACTGGCAGGTCGGTCGGCTCACGATTTTCATTAGTTCACGCTACGCACTCCAATCCAATAGATCGCTTTGCCCGAAATATAATTATTTAAAATGTCGCGTGATGGTGTATTTATTAAACATAAAAAAGTTTTTAAGACTTGGACCTGACTTCTAAAAATTGCAACAAATATAATAAGTACATTTTTTGTTTCTAAGAAAGTCTGTGATCTTAATAAAGTTTATTTTCTGTTCCTAATATTCAAGACTAATTAAAACAAAATGCTTAGTTTTATAATCTACATATGATAACTGATTAATAAAAAAAGTTAATTTTTTTATAGGTACATTGTTGATTACTTTTTTTTTATTAGTTCATAAATTTATAACTGAATAATGAAGAAATCTTGTTTAATTTTAGTGGATATTATGTTAACTTGTTGATTATTAGAGATATAATAAATCTAATTTTAAAAAAGTTCAATTTTTAACAAACATATAATTTTAATTCCTTTTTGTTTAGTCCCGGGATAAGCCCGGGATCCCGGGATTGATTCTTAAAAATCCCGAAATCCCGGGATCGAAAAAGAGACTCCAAATTGTATTCCCTAAGCACGATCCTTTTTCCCTTCTGGGTTTCTGGCAGTCTCTTGAAAGGTGTCCCGGCTGGTTACAATTGTAACATTTGATCGGTTTGTCACTGTGATCTTCTTACGATTTTGTTTTTGGCAGTTTGGCCGACTTCACTTTCAGCGTCGATTTTTCTACAGCGGTATTTCCCCCGTATGACGATTCTTTCTTGACACGGTTCGAAAGGGAAATCTTACGAAATCTATTTAGCAAATCCTTCACTGTGTCGAAACTTTGCATCCTGGCTTGATTCCGTAGCATCATGTCTGGTATTCCGTCCACCAAATAATCCAGCAAATCCGTTTCTCCAATCGGCACTAAGTTGCCTAAGATGAGTTTCTCGTGATAATAGTTGTTAAAAGATTCACTCGTCTGCCAGGTTCTTTGTTCAAATTTTCTGAGACGATCTACTCTACTTGGCCGTTGGTCGAATCCATTCTTCATCGCGGCAAGTAATGCGTCAAGTGTCATTTCCGTATGCTCAAATCTAGAGCGGAACCATCTGTCCGCTTTTCCTGTAAGTTTGGAGCTGATGATCATCTTCATGATAGCATCGTCCACAGCAAATAGTCTTTTGACTAGTTGGACTTGCTTCTCCCAATCTTCAAAGTAGCGGTTCCGTAAAAACTACCCAAAAGGTCTCCTATGCCTTTTACGTCTGCTCGTAATGATGGCTGCACAGTAGATGCCCCCCGTTGTAGTAGTCGGTACCCGCGTACATCGTCTGCAAAATCTTGGCTTCCTTGATCTCCGACCATCAAGTTCCTTCTATTCGTCGTATTTGCTAATTCTAACTCTCACTGGGCCAAGACTGCTTCTCGTCGTGCCACATCTCGTTCACGTTTCGTAATTTCCAGCTCTTGACGCAGTAATTCGTATTGGTTCCATTCCGGCTGAGGTTCGCCTTCCTCTTGGTCGTTTTCTTGTTCCGGTGGAGGGTCGGCATCGTCCATCCATGTTCCATCTGGATTCGCCTCCAGTAGTCTCTTTACCAATTCCAGCTTTGTTCCTCCTGTCTGGAGATTGCGTTGCCTCAACATTTCTTTGAGTTGAAGTACCGTAAAGCGATTAGCAGCATCCATCGTGGCTATCATAAAATAATCTCAACGTACGCAGTCCTTGATAGGAAACTTTAATGCACACACGTAACCTAAAGTAGACTTAACAATACTTAGCTTATGGCATGTACGTGTCGTAAGTGTTATGCCTGCTCGGTCGGTAATTATGTTATAACCGACTAGCTGTTCACGTAAATGTCACACGTTGCTGCCGTCGAGATCGCTAACGTTGCCGACTCGGCCTATCGCAACCTATTCGTAGTTCGTGGCGTAGCTCGCTTGTCCTGTTGCCACGTGGCACTTATGCCTTTGCATGAAAAATGGCGAATGACGATCGCCTTTGGCCCCTTTCCGTACACGAGGGCCGCTTCACGCTTTCCGTCTCGTACCTTATGTCTCACACTTCGTATCACGCTAATGTCTTAACGTCTATATGGTCGACAGACCTCGTTCAATCGACACACGCGAACCCAATGCTACAAGCCACTCGTACGCCGTACACCGGTAAATCGCTCGATCGTCACTCAATCCACGTGTTCTCTTAATTCCGCGTATCCCACTTCTGAAAACTGTAGGACATCCTCTTTTTTATTCGTCAGGATAGTGGAGAGGTTCCTTTTTAGGCACATGGATCACACGGAAAATAATTGAACTTTTTCTTCCTTTTGCCATAAGCTTCTGTCTACACTTCATACACTACTACGACTGACTGCTCACTTCTACTCTAACAACTCTCTCGCGCCCACAAGTGGTGACGTGGCCTCGGCGCGGTTTACAAAATAAAAAATCTTTTATATAAAAAATTAATATTCTACAGTGGGTTTGCAACTTTTCGCGCAAAGCGAGATCCAGTTCACATCACCCTGTGCTTCAGATGTAAAACGAGGTTTATAATTATACGATTCCCCGTGGGTTTGCAACTTTTCGCGCAAAGCGAGGTCCAGTTCACATCACCCTGTGCTTCAGATGCGATACGAGGTTTATATCATAAAGTCATGTGTGCAATTTGTATGTGCGCAATAATAATGTCTTGTGTGCAAACGTACGTTTGTATTTTTAATATTTACATATGCACAATAATGCTTGTAGGCAATCGAAGCTGTCGGCAAAATGTTGTAGGCAAACAAAGCTGTTAGCAAATGGGAATGTAGGCAGTTAAAGTTCTCTCCGATTTTTTTATTTTATGTGCGCAATAATATTATGTGTGCAATGTGTATGTGCGCAATAATGTCATGTGTGCAATAATGTCTTGTGTGCAATAATGTCTTGTGTGCAATAATGTCTTGTGTGCAAACGTACGTTTGTATTTTTAACTTTTAAATGTGCGCAACAATGCTTGTAGACAATCGCTCTATAGGCAATCGGGAATGTCGGCAATTGAAGCTGTCGGCAAAATGTTGTAGGCAAACGAAGCTGTTGGCAAATGGGAATGTAGGCAGTTGAACCCCTCTCTTCGTTAACAGTTGATCAATTAACATTTGTTTCATTTGTTTGGTTGCTGTTTGCGAGCAGTTCGCGAAAAATCGAACCAAACATATCGGTGTGGACGTATTTGTGGCGATTAGTAAATTAGCAATAATAATATTAGAAAGTAAGTACAATAAATGTAATATTAACAATAATAATAATAATTTAATAATAATAATGTAAATAATTATAAAAATATTAATATTAATATTTAATCAATATTAGTATTATTATATTATATTTTTAATATTTAACATTTATATTCAAATTATAACATAGAATAAACTTTGTTAGTCCTTATTTCTGACTTAAATTTTTTAAAAAGATTATGGAAAATGATTAGTCTTTAAGGTTTGCTCTTTATAGCTGAACTGGCTGCACTAGTTCAGAGTTTATTTTTCTCCTTTCAATGTGGAGGGCAAAAAATAAACTCTGAACTAGTGCAGTCAGTTCAGCTATAAAGAACAGACCTATTATCTTGTGTTTTTTTTATTAAAATATATAACCAAGGTTGTTTTTATATAACAGGAAAAAAAAATTGAAATGGAATGGTCAGAAAAAGAAATCGTAAAATTAATTGAATGTTACAAAGAAGAACCCGTATTGTGGAATGTCAAATTGACAGATTACAGAAATAAAAATAAAAAGAATAATGCATGGAATAATATATCTGTTAAACTCAAAATTGATAAAATGGAAATAGAAAGAAAAATGAAAGTTTTATTGGCCGAATACCGTCGAGAAAAACAAAAAACTGATAAGAAGCTTAAGGCAGGAATAGGGACTAATGAAGTTTATTCAACGTCGTGGTTTGGATATAAATATCTTTCATTTTTATCAGATAAGAACAAAGTCAAATCAACAACAGATTCAATCGGAAATAAAAATGTAAGCAATAATTAATTTCCATTTTCTTATTGTACTATGTAAAATTCATATAATGTGTAAGCTACTAATGCATATTTTTTCAACAGGATAATCCCTCAGCGAAAAAAAAAGATAAAGAAGAAGAAGAAGAAATAGTAGTAGAATCGAAATTGGAAAAGAATGTTACAGCAGAAGAGGTAATAACAAATTCATCAGAGACATGTTTTCCTGTAGATATCACTAGCAGTGTAACACCTAAAAAATTTTGCTCTCCAAAAAGTATACAATACAAACGAAAGAAACCGGAAGAAGATCCCAGAGTTACGGAGGCTTACAATTTAATGAAAAATATTACGTGATGAATATACTGCCTATGGTGAATATGTTGCAACTAAATTAAGAAAATTGAATCCTCAAGTAAAAGCTACTGCTCAATTTGAAATAAATCGGATATTATATGAAGCTGAGATGGGACTTGGGCAGTATAGTGTCTATCAAGAAAAAGAAAAAAGTAATATTTCAACATTCAGTTCACAAGCAAGTACCAGTTATAATACAAATACGAACTTAAATCTAACTTCTTTATCAAACTCAAAAGAAAAAGATTCTATAATTAATTGCTGGCTCTAATTTTTGTAATTTGATTTACATTGATTTACGTGTTAATTTATAACATATGTAAACATGAATATGTAAACATTATAATACAATACACGAACATTTTAACTATCGATAGTTTTAATATTGTATGTTTTATTAATAAATAGAAGTGTGATGAGAATTCATATTTGAAAATATATTTTTACAGTAATTTTAATTTCAATTTTAATTTTAATTTCAAAATATATTAGCACATTTTACATATATATATATATATACACACACACACACACACACACACACACGCGCGCGCGCGCGTATATATGTATATAATATTTTTTATGTATATAAATTCTGCCATAGTACAGATTCCTTGTTAGAAGAAAAATATTCAGAAAATTCATCGCGAATATCATTAGCACTTCGAGCTGTTCTTCGACCTATTATTGGTAGTGGCAACAAAGGTGTTAGTTGATCATTCTCCGTTCTCCAAGTAGCTTTAATTATTTCTCCGTCTACTTCATCTTGCGTCTGATTTTTTTTCAAAAAGTTATGCAAATATACACATGATAAAACTATTGTTATTGCCCCTACTGAAAAAAATCACGTGATAAAATCAAGTGATAAAATTACATAACAAAATCACGTAATTAATGACTAAGTAAATCACGTAATGAAATGTTCCAAATCAGTACATGATTTTTGAAAATTACATGGTTTGAAAAATCACGTAATGTTAGAAAATCATGTGATTTTATAGCAATCATATTTTAAAGAGCTGAATGATAGAAATAGAAAAACGAAAAAATATACAATTTTGATTTAGATATGTTTATTAATTTTGCATGTAGTAATGGAATTACATTATGTAGTCTCGATAAATGTAGCAATAAAATTACATTGTGATATCTTAATTATATGAAAACATTTTTTTTTAATAAAACATTTTGCATATAAAAACTAAAAACATACAAAAAATTCAGGCGTTTAAGCCAGAATTGCGTGTATTCTCTATTGAAAATACCCGTTAAATTGTTTAATTGCATAATTAATAACGTTATTTTCAAGAGTTTTCATCAGTTTTCATCAGTTAAATCGCATAACGAAATCATGTAATTTTATCACGAAGAATTTAGAAACATTTTATTAAATAACAAAAAGGCCTCCAAACATGTAATCTGTTACTTAAATTATCGCCATTTGTTTATAACATCATAATTCTCATTTATACGTAAAAAACGATTAATAAAAATACAGATTCGGCACTGGACATATATACATCATGTTATCTATATTCATAAAAACGCAAACTCTTTCAATGCTGTTAGTGTCTTTTATTATTAAATTATCAGAAATATTTACAACTTTTTTCAATGGTAAAGAATTGTTATTAAAAATATCTTCTTTAATCACTAAATGACAGATAGTGTACTCTTTCCTTGTTGGAATATCGATAATAAATTCTATAATGCGAATAAAATCTCCTTCTGTTGTTACAGCATACGAATTATCTGATCGAATCATATTTCTTCTTGATGATGTGTACAAACATCGTTCTTTTACCATTTTACGATATGTTCGACTTTCATCTGATAATTCAAGTTCTTCTTTCCACATTAAACTAGTTTTATAATGTGGTCCAAAGTATCTTGCATGCGATAATTTACATGTTTGTTTTGCGTTTTTTTTGTCCAGATAAGAAATAAAACTACTTACATTTGAAAACGCTTTCAAAGCAATATGTTTCTTTAAAATCAATTCACTTTGACTCATTGCTATCGATCTGCAAATTTGATGTACAACGCCCTTAGCACCATGCACTTTTCGAACTATTTGACCATTTCCATTTTCAAAACAATAGCCAGAATGAGCCCAAAGTGGGCCCCAATCTGCTACACTTTGTGCCAAATGCAATAGTTGATGGATGTTGTACGTCATAGCAGCTTTGAAATAATAGTGTTCGGTGTAATCAACAAATTTTGTTAATAAAGTATGAGCATGATTGACTTCGTTACGTGTAATACTTTTCTTTAATAAAATATGGAATGCTTCTACTAGAAGTGACCAATGCTTTATCCATATTTCTAAATGTGGAAAACATAGTAAAATCGGTAAACTATAGTAAAGAATCCAATTCTCCCACTCTCTTGCTTTCCAATATTTTCTATCTCGTATGGAACGAGATAAACGAACAATTTGATTGGGAGCTTTTATTGTTAATAACAAGTTGTCAATTTTATTAATATCATTATTGGATAAAGAATATGGCAAGTTGTTTGATTCGATCCAATACCCTACAAATTGTTCCGCTATTCCCAAACAAAGACAATGCATACTATCTGGTACAAAACCAGATATAATGTTAAAACCTTGCAAATTAATTAAACATGAAGGATTTTTTACACCATAAACGGGTTTTCGGGATGTAAGACTCAGTCGCATGTGCTCGATTGTTTCATTTTCAGTTCTTTTAGGCGGTACTTCATTCATTAAAGTATATTTTACACTTCCACCTCTCTTGTAAACAACATAATATCCTGGATGTAAGCACCAACTGCATCCAAAATAGCCATTATACTGAACTATACCCTGCATCGGTGCACGAGCAACAGAGTCTACGCAGCAACATAAGGTGAATACTTTAATAATACGTACTTCATTTGCAATAGTACATCGTACACCATTATTTGACAATTTGTTCATGTGAACAACGTACGGTTTTAAAAAAATATTTATATTTGGTTTATCTTTACCAAACCATATGCCGCACACTATAGGTCTAGAAGTTCTTACATCCAAAGGCAATTCATTTATAATCATTTGAATCGGCCAAATAGAAAATCTAGAACTTTCGAAAATTGGGGATCCATCACTGTTCATTGTAGTTGTAGCAAAATTAAGTTTATCATGTATTGACAATGTGTCAACAAATTCTTTGTATAATATTCCATCTGTAATGTCATCGAATTTTTCATTATTTCGCACTTTTTCGCGCACTACATAATCATAATATTTTTGATTATCTTGAATTAAATTTGCAATTTCGTTATTTACATTAATAATAGCAAAAAAGTCATTATATGTTGTATCTTTCAATGCAATTACAGTATCGCATGTTTGACATTCAACGCGATGATCTTTGCGATCAAACATTGCTACATATTTTTTGCAATTTGGACAAACTGCATGATATTCTATGACTGTTTCTGGATTGAACATTTGATCAACAAGATAGCGCGTACTAGGTAATAAAGAAAAATTAAAAAAACAATTTAACATTTTAAAAAGATCAGCTAATGCACTTTGTGATAAACAATACGTAAGCCCATACTTCAAAACTGCAAGTAAAATTTCAGCTTTACTTACAACTACTTGAGCATTAATAGTCTCATTATTATCTTCATTTTGCATCATTTCTGTTAATCTACTAAAACCAATATTTTCACTATTGATATCTTCAGAGTTGACTTCTTCGTGAATATCTTCGTTATCGCTATCATCTTCATCGCTACATTGAAATAATTCTTCATGTGCATCGTAATACCATGAATCCTGTGGATATAAATGATGTTCATTATAGAGTTTTAAAAAATGATTTATAAAAATACTTGTAATTTTTAAAATTTTTGAGAGAGAAAATACAGAATTAGAATAATATCTTATACATATTAATAAATTAACTTTACTTTTCTTAAAGATCAGACGGATATAAAAAAATAAAAAAGAAATTGATGTGTTATTGATGTAAATTACATACATATTGTGAATTATATGAAATTAAAAAATATAATCTTACACGAAAATTTTCATTCTCAGAATCTGATAAGCCATACAGTTCATTCGTGTCATTTATTGAAATCTGAGATACATCTACCATCTGCAAAAAATAAATTTTATATTTTTAAAAATGTACTAAATTAATCCTTAACACTTAAAGGTACAAAGTTTTTAATGCATAGTCTTGTATCAATGAATAAAAAACTTATAATTAAAAAAAACCTATAAAATATTATATTTAGAATAATAAGAATTTTGTTTAATGTCTTTTATACACAAAAGTGAAGCTAATTAAATTGAATAAAACTTTTCTGAAAAATCTTTTTTATGCATATCAAGTATTTATAAAGATTCAAAATAAAAAAGTATAGAAATACAATGTGTGAAATACAAATTGTAGAAATACAATTAAATATTGATGTCTGCCTCTGCATACTACTTAAAAAATGCAAATATCTGTTAATAAATGAATGCTAAGTGCGTTTTTTATAAGAATTTATAATTTTGTAGGCTGAGTTCCACTTGGTGATCGCAACGCTCGTGAACATTATCTATCTTTCTTTAACTTTCGATGAAAAACAAAGATAAAATGATTCCACAAGCGTTGCGATCGCCAAGTGGAACGTACCTTTAGTATAAAGTATTGTACACTAACTTGCTCTAATGCTGACAATGATTGTTGATCGTTATTTTGCTCAATAAATGGATCTTCATGTGTTGATAAAGATTCATGATAATTATGTTGTACGAGTTCCATGTGCTGGTCTTGTACTAAATGCAATGATAAGTCAGAACTAATTGTAAGTTGCTCATTGTTTCTAATATTTGCTAACAATGCTTCATTGGAGAATGATAGGCAAATACTATTATGTTGACTTGTGTTATCAGAATCTGTATTGTCGCTATCACTGGATGATTGACGATTACAGTATTCCTAAATGAAAGCAATAAAATAATATAATTATGATGCAAAATGTTTTTATATTCTACACTACAAGAATAGCCATTTAAATATTTTTAGAAATCTGTATAATACTTACTCGCCATTGAGCATCTTCGACACTGTTATCACTGCTTTCATCACTTGATTCACATTCTATATTTCTCCTGTATTGACTCGTTCTTGGCACTTTTAGAAATTTTTTTTCGAGGTAATTATGATACCTCCGCATTATATGTTATTAATATTTATATAATTATAATAAGAAGAGAAGAAGAGAGAACAAACAAAATACACATGAACGGTCATGAACGAGAATGACGACTTTTTGTCGTTAAAACGGGAAACACAATGCAAGAGAATAGCGATAGCGACAGAAATAGCACAGACTAGGCGATAGACACAGAATTCTCGACGAAAATTTCATCGCTATTACCTGTTCCGTATTTCTATTCGCATTGCATCGATATATGCATTCACAAATGTGGATTTTTTTGTTCTTATTGTTATGTTTATAGATTAATTTTATTGCTATCGCTATTCTCTTGCATTTTGTAAAACCCGTATCAGACGACGTATTAAAGATTGAGATTAAAGATTGAAGATTGAAATTTGACGTATCAGAATAAAGAACTTTTAGTTTCTTTTGTTTCAATTGGTCAAATTTCAATCTTTAATCTTCAATCTTCAATACGTTGTCTGATACGCGCTTAAGGGTCTTAAAGGTTATAACGCGCAAATTCCGTGTAACAATGAACATAGACATAACTGATGTAGAGTCTGTGATCGAGTCCTGAGAATCAACCATTGACGGCATTTCAGCAATTCGCAACACGTTTGTTTCTGAGATCACTGTTTCCTACCGAAAAATTCTCGTTCAACAGTAACGAGTCTTATCAGAGACAGTGAACGA
The DNA here is from genome assembly GCF_040581485.1 of Linepithema humile. Classification (NCBI taxonomy): domain Eukaryota; kingdom Metazoa; phylum Arthropoda; class Insecta; order Hymenoptera; family Formicidae; genus Linepithema; species Linepithema humile. The sequence continues at coordinate 11,654,719 of NC_090134.1, read as the reverse complement.
TAAATAATGAACAAAATCAATCGTGTTTTTTTTATTGGATTGCAGAAGCACACATGAGGTAAGTAATAAACATTTTTTATAAAATTTTTGTTCTCAGTCTACTTGAATAGTGAGAAGAGTGATTCATTTGATTTAGCAAAATGTGTTGCTAAAAAAATAATTATAGAGCAAATTAAAATATAAATTCTTTTTTTTGTATTTTTTTTAGATTACATAACCATTAAAATGATGTTCTCAAAATAGTTCAGACAGCACCCATATCCAAAATACACTCAAAGAAAATATCCAGAAGATATCCTATCATCCCAAAAACATTTTCTAGACGTTTTTTTGGTATGCTGTGCGATTTCATGAGAGATGTTATCATTTATCTCTATTCAAAATAGTTTATGATTATTTTTTATATACATTGTAAGAAACATTTAATTTTGTTTTTATTTATGATTTAAAAATGAATTCAATATTAATCATAATATAAATATGTAATACTATATCATTTGAATCATTTTCTTATGATAGTTAAAAATGTTTTTCAAGTTTTGAAAATGTAATTAAAAAATATTTTTTATAGGGTATTATGGATTCACAAATTAAATTTGCTAGTGTACGTTATTTCAATGATGAGAGCAAAAAAATCCACATTATTTCTATTGACAAAATAAAAGATTTTACAGTTCTGGATAAGTATGAAGATCCATATTTTGTAAAAAGACTGAATACTATAACCAATGAAGAAAGTTTGATCGCAGCTCAAATTATGGAAGTAGGAAGTATGTACAAAATTTATTCTTATAATAACTTTTAATTTTAAGTGAAAAGTTAATACTTTTCTTTTTTTCTTCAAATCTTTTGCGGTATTCTTTGTTTTCTTTTAAAACTTTTTTCTACAAACTGATTTTTTTCATTTTTTTTAAATTTTGTTTGTTATACTCCATTCTAGCTTGGTATTATGTATGTGTTATGTAAAAAGATTCTGTAATTTATTTTTTTGTAGCTTTGATATTACTTTCTCTTATAACAATAATTGTATTATTCATTCTAATCTTTTACTGAATACATCTAATAAGTATTTCTTCTTTTCAGCAAATAATGTGATTTTATTACGTTTTTACTAATGTGTAATTCTTTGCAGCTAATGAAGAGGACTTGAAACATAACAAACAACGTTATGTCTTTAAAAAAATGCGCTACAGTGATGCCGTACAAAAAATATTAGATAAACAAGAAATATTAGAAAAAGAAAATCCAGAGCCTAACGAAACTCAAAAAGAAACGGTAATATTTCAATCACGTATTGTTATAAATTTTTACAAACATTTAATTGTTTATTTTAATTATAACTATTATTTTAATTATAGCTAGTATACTATTATTTTTATTTTATTTATATAATGTACATATTTTATGATGTTCAAAATTCTTAAAAATTATGAATTTTTAAGGAGTTTGATAATGAAAGAACATCGAAAGAAGGTGATGAAAATATAATCAAAGAGAAGTTGAAAGCTTCAAATCGTGACGATATAATATTTGAAAGGAACCGTGAAAAACTTTTTGATATTCCAATTGCTCTAGAAAAGAAAATTCAGTCTTTACAAGATGAAAACAAAAAATTACAATTAGAAAACAATAATTTGAAAAATGATATATTCTTTTTGAAAGAGAAACTTCATTCATTGAAAACAAAAAAACAATTATTTCCTGAAGGTAAAAAACATTAATTTTGAAAAAAAATTGTTTTTTTATTTACATAATTTTTATCAATGTTTGGCAATGTAATTATACAGAAATAAAGCGTCCGGCATCACCCAGCATAACCAGTACTCCAAAGAAGATGAGAAGTGAAACAGTTAATGTTCCCTTACAAGATGCTGTTTTCAGTGAACCTAGTACTTCTCAACTAAGGAGTGAGCAATCTTTATTGCAAGATGACTTTTGTATTAAAGTTTTAGCAAAAAACAATAAAACAACTCAAAAAGCAAAGAGTAATAAAAAAAAACAAAGAAAGAAAGCAAAAAAAAATAAAAAGTCAAAGAAAGATAAAAGAAAAAAATAAGAATAAAGGAAGTGACCTGGATTACGATTCTGATCAATATATTGGATTAACAGATAAAGAGAATATGACTACTTGGAACGACGAAGTAAGCGGAACAACTGTAAGTTTAGATGTAAAAAATGTTGTTTAAATTAAATTAAATTTAAGAGCTCCACAGGATGCGGAAATATTTGCCGCGCAGCAAAAAGCATCGTAATAGCCAATCAATTTACAACTCTTCCATAAGAGTGATCTTGATTCCAGCGTCGTTTTTTGTCGCACGGCAAGTGGTTCCGCGTCCTGTGAGCAGGAACTCTAAAGGCCGTATTAGATTACGCATTGAAAATTTAGATTAAAGATTGAAGATTGGGAATTTGATCAATCGGGAAGAAGCAAACAAATATTGCTTCTTCCTGATTAGTCCCAATCTTCAATCTTTAATCTTAATCTTCAATCCGCAATCTGATACGGGCTAAAGGCATTTTTAATGTATTCGCGAGAATGTAGCGATGTGTGCTTTCCGCACTTATAAACTCAATATTTTTATCTTGTCACACACACACACACACACACACACACACACACACACACACACACACACACACACACGCACATCCTCGTAACGTATTTTTTGTTTTACTACGTAACTAGTTTTTGTTTTACGTTTTTGTACGTCGTTTTGATAAAAACAATAATTCTTTTGGAACTTATTTTTTTATTTTGGGAACTTAAAATTTAAGAAATATATAATGTGTGTTATTAATTAATAATATTATTAAAGAAGATTAATTAAAATTTAAGTATTTAAGAAACATACAACTTAAATATAACTTGAAAATTATTAAAATTATTTTAAATCTGTATTTATAAGTTAATTCAATAACGATAATTATTAGAATAATTTCTAAAACAATAACAAAAATTTTAATTCCTTTTTTTTTAGATTAAAATGATGCACTTGAGGTACGGTATCTCAATACCGTATATAACATGGAAAGAAATAAAGAAGTTGAAAAGACCTTCTTTATTTGTTAGACAATTGAGCCGAGCACTTTGGGGAGTGCACAAATTGATGAATAGAGCTGTGTTGTTGGAAAGAAGTAAAAATAGATTGCCCAACCGATCCCCAAGAAAGCCACTAACACCGGTAAAAAAAGCTGTTTTAAAAAGTATGTATAACAGAAAAAATAATCACTTTGTAAAGAATTAGTTATTATTGGATTATTTTATTAATATCACTATTAAAGCTAAATCATTATAATACAGGTCGAAAAAACGTCTAATAGACATCTAATAGACATTTATTTGGCTTAATAGTGCTATTAATAACATTATCCAATAATAAAGTTAGGATTTCACACACTCGCATTTTTAATGTACTCCGTCAAAATGAGCGTAATATAAAAACTTATTTCATCTAGAATGCTATTCAGCTTTTATCGAAATGCACCACAAGAAAGAAAAAAAACAACTGATAAATAAATGGAGACGTTACTTGAGCATCTACATAAATTTTCTTATTGAAACAGAAATAAAAGGTAAATATTATTTTAACAACGTCAAGACAAATAATTTTTATCTGTTAAAAGGTAATCTTTTTTTGTTTTTCTTTAATGAAAAATTTGTAAAGGCAATTAATATAATGAAATTAACCCTTAAAGCATAGTAGTTTTTTCTAATAATAAGTAATAGATTTTTTTCTTTACTTTGTTCACTTAAAAAAAGTAATAAAATTGTGTTTACATGTAAAATATAGGACATTGAATTAAATAAAAAATTTTTTATATTTTAAACATTTTTTAGCATAGATGATTATAACAAATAAATAAACATTCTAGATTTTAGAGGAGAATCTTAGATCAAAACACCTTTCAGCAAATAAACACCAAAAAATCAGAAAACAATATACTTCAAAAGTACTTAGTATTTAAAAAATAAAAAAATGTCTTAATAATAACAATGTTAAAAATGTTTTGCAGAAGAAAAACAAAGAAAAAGTATTTGCACATCATCCAACTCATCAGCGTCATCAAGTTCTTCACAAGCAATATCAAGTTCCAATGAATCATCATCAGATGATGACTAAAATAAGCTTATAATGATATATTAATCACGTTTTTATTTATAACATGTTATAAACAAATGGCGATAATTTAAGAATGATACATTACATGTTATTTTTGAGACTTTCGTTATATAATAAAATGTTTCTAAACTCTTTGTGATGAAATTACATGATTTCGTTATGCGATTTAACTGGTCAAAAAAATCGAAAATAACATGTAATTAATTATGTGATTCAACATACAATTTAACGAAAATTGTTTACCAAAGAATGCACGCAATTCTGGCTTAAACGCTAGTCTGAATTTTTTATATATGTTTTTTTGGTTTCACAATTGTTTTTAATATTTTTATGTGCAAAATGTTTTATTATAAAAGAAATGTTTTTATATAATTAAGATTTTGAACTAGTCAATAAGTAATTCATACTTTCATAATGTAATTTTATTACTACATTTATCGAGACTACATAATGCGTTTTCAAATGTAAGTAGTTTTATTTCTTATCTGGACAAAAAAAACGCAAAACAAACATGTAAATTATCGCATGCAAGATACTTTGGACCACATTATAAAACTAGTTTAATGTGGAAAGAAGAACTTGAATTATCAGATGAAAGTCGAACATATCGTAAAATGGTAAAAGAACGATGTTTGTACACATCATCAAGAAGAAATATGATTCGATCAGATAATTCGTATGCTGTAACAACAGAAGGAGATTTTATTCGCATTATAGAATTTATTATCGATATTCCAACAAGGAAAGAGTACACTATCTGTCATTTAGTGATTAAAGAAGATATTTTTAATAACAATTCTTTACCATTGAAAAAAGTTGTAAATATTTCTGATAATTTAATAATAAAAGACACTAACAGCATTGAAAGAGTTTGCGTTTTTATGAATATAGATAACATGATGTATATATGTCCAGTGCCGAATCTGTATTTTTATTAATCGTTTTTTACGTATAAATGAGAATTATGATGTTATAAACAAATGGCGATAATTTAAGTAACAGATTACATGTTTGGAGGCCTTTTTGTTATTTAATAAAATGTTTCTAAATTCTTCGTGATAAAATTACATGATTTCGTTATGCGATTTAACTGATGAAAACTGATGAAAACTCTTGAAAATAACGTTATTAATTATGCAATTAAACAATTTAACGGGTATTTTCAATAGAGAATACACGCAATTCTGGCTTAAACGCCTGAATTTTTTGTATGTTTTTAGTTTTTATATGCAAAATGTTTTATTAAAAAAAAATGTTTTCATATAATTAAGATATCACAATGTAATTTTATTGCTACATTTATCGAGACTACATAATGTAATTCCATTACTACATGCAAAATTAATAAACATATCTAAATCAAAATTGTATATTTTTTCGTTTTTCTATTTCTATCATTCAGCTCTTTAAAATATGATTGCTATAAAATCACATGATTTTCTAACATTACGTGATTTTTCAAACCATGTAATTTTCAAAAATCATGTACTGATTTGGAACATTTCATTACGTGATTTACTTAGTCATTAATTACGTGATTTTGTTATGTAATTTTATCACTTGATTTTATCACGTGATTTTTTTCAGTAGGGGCACTTTCTGGCTTGAGTAGGAGAGGTTTTTGTAGTACACGGAATGCAATAGATAAAATTCTGAAAGTATTTTTAATAATTCTTCTTGCTCTACAGAGTCGGTAATTAAATATACGTTTTTTTGAACCGTTTTCTTGTTTTCCAGGATATGGTTTCATTATATTATTTTGTAATGGAAATGCATCGTTTGCTACAAAAACATATGGAATTTTTTTGGTTCTTTCTGGCAGTGCATTTTCCGGAGGCAAATTCAGGGTTCCATTTGCTAATTCTGAAGAAAATTTACAATTATTCCATACACCTCCATCTGAAATTCGTCCCTGGCAGTCAATGTCAGCGTATATAAAAGAATAGTTAGCATCGGTAATTCCAAATAATACAATGCTATAAGATTCTTTGTAGTTGAAATATTCTGTGCCACTATGTATTGGAGCTTGTAAAATTATGTTTTCCATCAATTGCTCCAAGGCACTTGGGAAAATTCCATTTATATTCAAAATCGTTAGCTATTTTACACCAAGTTTCATAACTTTTTGGATACTAAAAAGATTTTAAAAAATTAAAAACAGAAGGAGAAAACAGAGATTAAATTAAAGCAAAATGTAAAATAATTATGTATCTATCTGTATATATTCACGAAGTGCCTCATTTAAAGCTGAACAAACCTCAATTACTATTAGAGATATAATTTGTTTTGAAATTTTGAAAAGATATATTAAGCTGGTGAAACAGTCTCCTGTAGCCAAAAAACGTAAAGTTACAGCTAAACGTTCATATACTGGAATAGCAGCTCTGTAGTTAGTATCACGTTTTGCTATAGTTGGTCCTAGAGACCCTTAAATTAGAGTCTGGCCATCAAGCGATTTTGTCAAAATTCTGCGAGAGAGAAAGATATATTCACTATCTCTTTTTCTTTAATCTAGCTCTTTCTGACGCATTCATGCACATGGCTACATTTGCACATGACTACGTTTGTTTTAAGTAAAATTTGTTATAATTATGTAAAAAATTGTGTGAAAATAGGTGGATGTGCAGCACCGTTTTGCAACAATTCATCATCAAAAGGTTATATTATGAAGATATTTCCTAGAGATTCTGTACGTCGAGCTTTATGGGCACAGAATGTTCCGCGTGAAAATTGGGCACCAACAAACAATTCTTTTCTTTGTGAGGTTAGTAGTAATATATTAGTTTATTATAATCAAATAATTGTAATGTTGATTAAAATTAATTTAATAAACTTTCTAAAATTTCTGTGCTTTTCTTCATGACACATAATTAAATTATATAATTAACCATTGTTATTATGTAGGTTTATTTTGCCCCAGAAATGTGGGAACCTGGCCGCAAACAGAAATTAAAACAACATGCAATACCAACAATCTTTGGATTTTTTGTAAAAAAGCAAGTACCAACGAGAGAAAATGATAGCGATAATAAAATAACCAGTGATACACAAAATGAATGTACAAATGAAGAAGTTAATATGGAAACAGCAAGTCTATTATAAGAATAAAAGTATGATATAACTAACATACTTTATTATAATACATACAATATTTTCAGGTTATTGACACGGAACCTACAACTTCAAAAATAGTATCTGAATATCGAGGAAGTAAAAAAGAAAATGAGAAGTATAAAGAATTGGTGAACAAACAGCAACAACGTCTTATCATTAAGAGAAAAAAAATAAAAGCTTTGCAATTTGCAAATAAAATGCTAAAAAGCAAAATGGATAATAATATATATAAGAAATTTATTTATATACTAAAATTATAAGAAGATTTGCAGTATTTAGATTAAAAATTTATAATAAAAAAAATACACAATGTAAACGGTATGACAGCAAATCTATGGCAAGGCATACTCTTCTTTAATAATATTAGGTGTAGTAAAAAGTAATCCATTATTTTTCTAATAGATGGCTATAGTAATCCGTATCTCGCGTTGTATAAGTGCAATCGGGTCACGCTTTATAGCGTTAGAAAGATAAGATTTCGAACTAAAAAAACTTCTGAAACAGTTTTGTGATTGCTTGACTCAGCATTGTTTGAGCGCACGTCAAGGATGGACACCAGCAAAGAGAAAATACGTCATATTCTACAGTTTTTCTTTGATAAAGGTGAAAACGCAAGCCAGGCGGCTAAAAATGTGAATAATGTTTATGGTCCTGATACTGTAACAGCCAATTACGCGCAATTTTGGTTTCGTCGATTCCGTTTCGGTAATTTTGATGTCAAAGATGCACCACGCCCTGGAAGGCCAATTGTCGAAAATGTTGATGAAATAATGGAAATCGTCGAGTCCGACCGTCATGTAAGCACTGTTTCGATTGCCCAGAAGCTAAACATTGTACAAAAAACCGTTTGGAACCACTTAAATAAGGCTGGATTCCAAAAGAAGCTCGATGTATGGGTGCCTCACGAATTAACGCAAAAAAACCTCATGGACCGAATTTCCATCTGCGAATCGCTGCTGAATCGCAACAAAATCGACCCATTTCTGAAGCGGATGGTTACTGGTGATGAAAAGTGGATCACTTACGACAATGTCAAGCGAAAACGGTCGTGGTCGAATCGCAGTGAGCCGGCGCAAAAGGTGGCCAAGCCAGGATTGACGGCCAGGAAGGCTTTACTGTGTGTTTGGTGGGATTGGCAAGGAATCATCTACTATGAGCTGCTCCCCTACGGCCAAACTCTTAATTCGGATCTGTACTGTCAACAATTGGACCGTCTAAAGGAAGCAATCGCTCTGAAGCGGCCAGCTTTGGCCAATAGAAGAGGAATTGTGTTCCATCAGGACAACGCCAGGCCACACACATCGATAGTGACTCGCCAAAAGCTCCGGGAGCTTGGTTGGGAGGTTCTTATGCATCCACCTTATAGTCCGGACCTGGCGCCAAGTGATTACTACCTGTTCCTGTCTATGGCGAATAATTTTGCTGGTGAAAAATTTGCCTCAAGAGAAGCTTGTGAAAATCGACTGTCCCAGTTTTTTACCAGTAGGGACGAGGGTTTCTATGAGAGAGGCATTATGAAATTACCTTCAAAATGGCAACAAGTTATCGAACAAAACGGTGCATATTTGACCTAAATCGGATCATTCTAACTATGCTAAATAAAGCCTTCAATTTAATGCAAAAATAATGGATTACTTTTTACTACACCTAATATGTAATAATTTTTCACAATATAAAAGATATTTTAATAAATAATTGTGCACTTATTTTATTTTGTATAAATTGCATTTTTTTCTGTTTTATGTGCAACTGAACACACTTAAAAGATAAAGAATTTCTTAGGATGTATTATTTTAATGTTTTACATAAATAAAAAATAAAATTTTGTTTTTTTAAAACGTTTATTTTCTCTATTTATGTTACTAAAATATATTTAAACTAATAGCAAGGTTATTGGCATTCATATGAGAGGGATTTGACAAAACATGGCGGATCAATCAAAACTGGCTGCCTTATGGCCAGACTCTAATTTAAGGGTCTCTAGTTTTTCGCTTTCGTGCCTTTCTGGGCACTGAGAGAAAGCTGCGAAAACTAGTCGCTTGTTACGCTCTTTCGAAATAGAGTTACTGCTCGAATCAAGAGCCCTTTTGGAGAGCTCGCCTTGAAGCGAGTGAGTGAGGAAAGAATCGAATCGACGCTCTTTTATAGTGAGTCGATCGATTCTAAATCGCGAGATAGCTTTACACCGCCTGCGCTATCTGGCGGTGTAGCCGCAAGCGTGGAGCTTGGCTGAGGGCCTGCGGCGCGTAGCGGCGTCGCGGTGTACTACACCGCTTCGGTGCAGTGGTGTGGCGATATGCCGCCACAATACTTATTGCTCGTTTTCCACCAACAATAAATATTGATATAAATATAAATATTATAAATATTAAACCATCAATAAATATTGATATAAATATTAAATATTATAAATATTGACCTTTACTTGTCAATTTCAGTTGCTTTGAAGCAGCCAAAACAGCATTGCCGCTATGTTCATAACCAGTCATGAGGTTTGTTTTTTATTCCTGAACTGGCTGCACTAGTTCAAAAAGTGTACACTGAAGCGTTCTTTATTGCAGAACTGGTATTACTGACGCTGTTCGTTATGACAGTGTAGCGGAACTTAGTGTACTAGTTCACTGAACTGATTGCACTAGGTCTAGAGCCAGTGCAAGCAATGCAAGAACAGCAGCCTAAGAAATAGGCGCCATAAATAGATAATTAAATTGTAAGTATGAAATTGTAAGTAAGAATTTTTGTAAATAAAAAACTTAACAACAAGACTTAACTTTTATTTTAATGTATAATGTTTAAAATATAATGTTTAAAATTTAAATATATAAATCTGTATCGTTAAATAATAATCTGTATCGTTAATGATCATCTTCGTCAGAAGATTCTATTAATTCCAATACTACTATTTTATTTATTATATTGTCACACATTATTTTTGCACTGCAGTGTTTTTTATTCTTGCACTTTTTCAGTCTGCACTCTCAATCCTTGCTTAAACTCCCTAGTTTTAGTTTAGTTTTAGTTCAGTACAGTGTAGGAATAAAAAACAAACCTATGATGTAAAAATATGTAGAGTCGGAACACACCGACTCGATATGTCTTGACACTCGTGCAAGTTCATGTGTTAAAACATTCCTGTGACTAGGTGTACAACAGAAGGTTCTCACCTTTGGCACAAATAAAGTTAAAATTTAGAAGAAATACATATTTCCTCGACCACGGATCTACGACGTACAATTCCGGAAGAACACTCATGGAAGGCACAAGCCTCAATTCCTAATATTATCTATAACTTGAAACCTGTTTTTTTTTGGAAAAATCAAGCCTTTATTTAAGAAACAAATGAAAAAAATACATCAATCAAAGTATTGGCCATCGTTAGATGTGACTTTTTCCCATCTTTCTGGCAATAAGCGGATCCCACGGCGAAAGAACAACTCATTTTTAGAGGCTATCCAATCAGAGACCCATTTTTCGATCCTTTCATAAGAGTTGAAGTGTTCCTCAGCAAGTGCGTGTGCCATCGACCAAAACAAGTGGTAGTCGGAAGGGGCACAGTCTGGTGAATAAGCCGCATGGGGTAACACTTTCCAGCAAAGTGCTTCCAATGTTTCCTTGACAGTCTTATAGCGTTTTCGATTATACAGGATTTGAACGACCCAGGGTTGGTTAATGACGTCATTGCAACCTCTCCACCAATGAAAGACTTGCATTTATAGTAAAATAGTGATTGATCAACCCTGGGTCGTTCAAATCCTGTATAATCGAAAACGCTATTAGTGACGTTAGGTCGAGCATTGTCATGAAGCAAGATCACTTTATGTTGTCTTGTCTCATATTCTGGTCGTTTTTTGCGCAATGCTTGGCTGAAACGGATTATTTGTTGTTGGTAGAGATACCCTGTGACTGTTTGATCAGGTTTCAGTATCTCATAATATACCATACCCTTCTGGTCCCACCAAATACAGAGCATGGTCTTTTTCCCATGAATATTGCGTTTTGGCGTCGATGTCGATGGTTGGCCTGGGTCGCAAATGGTTTTTCGGCGTTTGGGGTTATCGAAATAGATCTACTTTTCATCGCTAGTCACAATTCGATGCAAAAACCCCCTTTTTTTTTGTCTGGCAAGTAGCATTTCGGAGATGATTTTTCGCCTTTCGATGTCGCTTTCTTTCAGTTCATATGGCACTCATCTTCCTTCCTTGTATACCTTTCCCATGGCTTTTAAACGCTTGAAAATGGCTGCTTGAGTAACATCCAACGTTTCTGCAAGTTGATTTTGTGTTTGACAGGGATCTTTATCCACTAATGCTTCTGTATCTTCGAATTTTTTTTGCTGGCCTGGGCGTTCTTTATCATTCGTGTCAAAATCACCAAGTTTGAATCGTCAAAACCATTCATTGCAAGTTGTTTTCGATAGAACAAGTTCCCTATAAGCTTCAACAAGCATTCGATGAGATTCAGCAGTAGTTTTCTTCAAATTGAAACAGAAAAGCAAAGCTTCGCGCAAATGATGCTTATTTGGTTGAAATTTAGACGTTTTCTTTGCAGTAAAAAACTATGTTGTCACAAACACAAACTTTTATATACTGAATATTATTGACAGATGTCAAAACTATAAATAATGCCTTGTTCAGCCATTACAGTTGACGATTGTCAAAGTTACAGCTATTTATCGCTAGAGAGCGGGTTTCAAGTTATAGACCTAATAGCAACTCAGATAGTGTTTGGAAGAATAGTTAATGTATAAGAACAATAATTAAAGCAGTAAGGTTATATTTTATTAGGTTAAATTTGTTTTTATGCTATATTTTCTCGTATGTTGAATTTGTAATTCCTTTCAATGCTGAAAGACACGAAATAAATAAATCTATCTATATAATTTGTACTCACCACGAAGACCTGAACAATATACTTGACCGTTAAATATTAATCCAGTCAGTAACGGAAACGGTTGAGACACAGGGAAGTGAATATGGTATAACAGAGGCTTGCCCTGTTGAACCACTCGAACGGATTCTTCTTTTGATTGCGCCAGTTCCAGTCGACCGACATATGCCTAAAATGCAGCGGTGATTAAAATATTCGAATGATTTAATTAAGTGATAAATGGAAAAAAATTTTATCTTCTAAGATACTTTACAAATAAAATGCAAATCCGATTATAATCGAACTTTGTTTTAGAGATATTTTAGAGATGTTTTAAAGAATTTCTGAAGTTATAACCAAGTTTTATACATTAGAAACTATTAAAGACAACTAGATGATTAGGAGTAAGAAAGCATTTCAAAAGTATTAAAAGATAGTAAAATCAATAAAAATATATTAATAAAATATAACAAACGTGCAAATATATTAATATAAATATATTAATGCTATACTGTGTAAACTTTTCTGAAAGGAAAAAATTTAAGATGTTTACCGAAGGCAATTCAACGGCGATACTTAAGGCCACTCTCAAATGAAGTTCAACATTTTTTGGCGGAGATGGAATTTGGACCTGTCCCATCACTTCATCCGTTATAGGATCGTTTATGTACATGAAATATTGAGGACATGGTGATTGTCCGAATACCTCTAGTAACATACAAAATAGCTGCGGCAATAAAGTGATCAAAATGGGAACCTTGGCCATTATAAAGCTCTGTTACAAACAAAATTCAGGATTTAAGTATGTAGTTTATCTTTATCTTTTCTTTTATATATAAATAAACAGTTCTTAATTTTTTTACATAATTTTCACGTATTTTTAATATTTATTTGTGCCGTCAGATTTATTTTAAGTTCCACATCCCAGGGAGAAATACAGGTCGAAGAAACGTCTCATAGACATCTAATAGACGTATATAAACGTCTAATAGACATTTCTTCGACCTGTATTTCTCCCTGGAATATGTCCAATTCAACGACACCATATATAAACAAACTTATGGGCTCTCCACTTTCGCCTATTATCGCAGATGTCACTCTTCAGGACATCGAAAACAGAGTAATAAATAGTTTGCTCTTTGAACCACCATTCTTCAGATATGTAGATGACATCATTTTATCAGTCCCTAGGGAATCCTTGAATCAATTATTAGAAACTTTCAATGCCTTCCACCATAGGATTAAGTTTACAATTGAGGTGGGATTGAAGGGTGAACTTAACTTTCTGGACGTCAGAATGATTGTAAAGGAACATTATTTTTAACTGATACCAAAAACCATCATTTTCGGGTAGATACCTTAATTATTACTCTCAACATTCAACTCCTATTGCTCACAAAAAAGATGTAATTATGGGCTTAGTAGATAGAGCTCTCTATTCCTTTCACACCCTGGATTCCATAAAAAAAACTTAATAAAAATAATAGAGATTTTATTAAAGAATGGATACTCTCTAAGACTCATTTTCAACAACATACGCGAAAAAATAAAATATCAATCTTACAATAGAAATAACAATGATAATAGTAATAATAATCAAGGCAAGGAATTTGAAAGAAAAAAATATTTTACGGTACCGTACGTAAGATCTGTTTCCAAAAAGTTCACTCACATAACTAAGAGACATGATTTTGAACTGTCTTTTTACCGTTTTAATGATTTAAAACCACTCATTGAAACACAGAAAGATGTACAACACATTAGACAAATCATTTCACTGCAATATGATTTATAAAATCTCATGCAGTGACTGTGATGCGTCGTATTAAGGCCAGACGAAGAGGCAGTTTAAAACTAGAGTACAAGAACATAAAAATGACATTAAAAAATGCTCCTCTATATCTGTAATTTCAAGTCACCGTTTACAATCTAACCATGAATTTGATTGGGATGGCATAAAGATACTTGACGGGGAACGATCTTACTACAAAAGATTAACATCAGAAATGTTATATATTAAAAGACAAAACCAACAATTGGGCCCAACAAACAAAGTGACATAGACCTCCTATCCGAGTCATATTCTCCGTTAATTAATTTATTACCATCCATATAACATAATCTTGACTAATACACTAGTTTCCCTCTCCCCCCTTATGTTTCCCCATCTCACATCTCCTACCACTTCAACCCAATAGGCCTCATAGTTGTTCTTTACAAACCTAACGACTAACATGTTAAATTGAAAAAATAATAGAGGTGATACGAGCAGTCTCACAGGTACGCATGTAGATTAGATTAATTGTTTATTTTTCGATTACTGTTATTCGATTTAAAAATTTTCCGTATTATATCAGATTTTAGTACTGACCTCAATTAATGTAATAATTCAGACTGCGAAAGAAAAATTGTACTGAAGATTGTATCAAATATTGACCGAAACGTTTACCTTACTTAAATAAAGATTTTAGCAAACAACTAACATCTTGTTTTGGTTCTCGATTCTCTGTTTCACATTTGGAATTTATTTTTAATGTATTTTTTATTAATAACAGATTCTCGGTTTGAATATACTTCTTCCATTTAGAAGAAAGTTTTTAAATCATTTTTTAAAATACTCATACCATACTAATCCCTAATATTTAATAATTTTATATAATAAATAATCATATATCTATTTGCTAAATGTTGATATGTTAATCGGATACATTAAAAATCTCACGATCTCAATATGTAGTACGAAGGCGTTCACTCTTCGTAAGTGAACCAGGAAAAGTAATAAAACATTGTATAGATAAGCTCGAATCGTTGAACATACATGCTTTTTTTACAACTCTGTAGAATAAATGGAAACAACAAACTCAGCATGCTGACATGATACAATACAAGGTGTCCATTAATAGATGTATTCGGTGAACAAGGTAAATCTCCGATATTTGTTGAAAATGAAAACATTGTTCCTTCCGCTTATCGAAATTTTATTCAACATAATATTAAAATTTTTGAAGTTTTACCTTTAACTAATCCGATAAATATTAATAATATTCTTCTAATCCTACAACTCATACGCATAAGATTATTTCTTTCTAGATTAATTACAGTTCAAAAGCTATTTGCATCACAACATTTTGTCAGTAATCAATTATTTTTAATTTTAAACAAAATAAATTTAATATTATTGTCAAATGCGCTTATTATTGAACATCCTGTATCTTTTGTGTGATAATTGTTAAAAAATAAGTATTTTACACACATTAATATGCCTATCGAATACAAGCATAAGAAAGTCAGCAAAGATAATAATTTTGTTGTTATCGCACTTTATTCATGTTTTGTTTTATTATTAGTATCTTTATTTCAACTTCAATTTCAAATCAATCTGTGTTTGAAAATCAATTCAATTACATTCTTAACAATAGACTATTATTATTTAATATTGCTAATATTGCCAAGATATGACAAAAAATATTTAATAACATAACTATGTAGTACGCAAAGCAATTTTGATAATTTACTGTGAAATGTGTGATGAGAATATTTTTTATAGAAATTTAATCACATTAACATTTAATAATCTCTCTAAATAAACACACTTTAATAAATAATCAATTAAAAACTATTCAAAAAAGGAGAATTCGCGGAGACTGAAGGTTCGAATAGAACGGATAATTAAATCACTGTTCATATTAATAGATTAATGAGAGCTTAGAATGTTATGTGACAAGTATAATGCCATATAAAATCTCTCGATGATATTTAATATACGATATCCAGTCAATAGATAAAAACATTTTAACCATAACTTACTTCCTCACAGATTTGATGGTGTTTCTGTTGAAGAGTACACTAAAACCTCTAGAAAATGTGAACTACTCAAGTAAACTACGAAATAAGATGCGGAATTTGTGCAAATATATATGCAAATATTGTGAATCGTAAATATATATGAATTCTCTGTGCCGGATTCTCGCACAATATGTTCCGTAATCACTGTAGCACTTCAGTCAACGCTTAAAAGAAAAACACTTTCGGTGAATTGACAACTATGTGCAAATTAAAGTGTCTTTTTGTTGCATATTCCGGAAGCGCATATTTAACTTTGCCCTTTAGTCATTTAGTAGTCGTCGAACCGGTGATAGTAGATAGTAGATTTCGCACCGCTTTATTAAACTTTTCAAATTTTAAATTCAGATGAACATGAATACGTTTATCTATCCAACTTTATTTTTTTATTGTATTACTTTGTTTTTGTTATTGAAACATATACTGCATCACTTTCTCTCTGTCTTCTATTTATTTATCGTAAGTATACAGTAAGTATACAAACGCGTTAATTAAATTATAAGCTTTGCACTGTTATCTTTTTCAGTATTTTCTTTATGTTTTTTATTTATATTTTCCTCTAGCTCGTTGACCGTATCCTTATACTCTTTAAGTGTACATTGTACACTTTTGAGGCATTTTCGACAATGCGTTTTGTTCAGTGAGTCTTAACACTACGACGATCAATCCCGCTATGTTAATTATCGAAACTTCGATCCGACGGCCTGACCGAACCTTCACCAAGACACCAACTGACCAGTTCTCCATCGAGACATCTCAATACATTTACAGTTTCTGTGCCGAAGACATGTTCTGATGGTGCGGTAGTGGGGTATCTTGCCGTAGCGGCTGTGAATCGTGTCGTGCCATTCAGTTTATTTGCGACACGAGCATCTTGAGCCGACGGACGCAACAAGGAAAATAACAAATAAGTATGCTTGGAGTCTCTTCTGCTGGATGATATCGCGGCGCGAAGAGGAAGACTGGGGAATTCGCAGACGTACGTCCTATGAGTCACGGGCAGTTCTACGTGTAACTTGAATATTATTGCGGCTATCATTAAAGCGGAGCTAAAGAGTTATTAGTGTATTCATTCAATGACGCGCGTATCTTTCAATTACGCAAGCGCACGTTCGAAAAATTATCGAATCACGTTTCTTTATCGTGTTTCTCTTTTTTGTTTCGTTTCTTTATGTTTTCTGCGATATAGTTCTGTTATCTAAAAATTAAAAAATCAGTGATATATAGCAGTCCTAAGAATTGAAAACATGCCAGTACATTTTTCGGGGTTGCCCATCGTTTTAGACTCGCGAGCATGTTAGCTTCAATAAAAAAAAACAAAGTGTTTAACGATGTGGATATCCCCCTTGAGAGTCTCGATGGGTAGCCGAGAAACCGGGAAATTCAGAAATATACCGGTCAAGTACCCCGAGTCACGATGAGTCACGACAAAAAAGCCTACTCTGTGCTACAATAAAGCTATATTACAAAAAATTAGTAAAAGCGAAATGCATAGTCATCGTTATAGAAGTATGCGGTAGAAAATAACAAATGAAAAAATCACTCATCTATCGCAATACATTATACATATATAACATCGACCCATTTTTGGATCAATCTTTAACGTGAATAAATTGAATAAATTCGAAGTCGATTCTCATTTGAGAAAAATGACAAAGCTCGTAGTTTTTACCAATGTTTCATTTTTGATGTAAAACTAATTTTTGAATTATTAAGTTATTATTAATTTCAAAAAATAAATGTAGCTAGTTTCTGCTTAATAATGTAAAAAAATAAAGCTGCAAATAATTTATTATTTTCGAGTCATATTCTTTATATGGCTCTGTCATATATTCTTTATATGACAGAGCTCCGTTTCCCCGATTTCTAATCGCTATGCATTTCGATCGAAAGCATCGTCCTCCTCCATTCCTCGGATTATCATTGCTTGTCTCATTCTTTCATTCCATGATCTTCGTAAACATCCTCACTTTCTTCTCCCTTCCGGAGAGTACCTGAATATCTTCTGAGGCCATCTATCTTCCTCCATTCGTAAGAGATGCCCAAATCATTTAAGCTCTTTTCTCTCAATCCTATCTAGCACTGTATCATCTGTCCCCATTCTCGTTCTTATTTCCTCATTAGGTATCTCATTAGGTATCTCCTTGTTATACTTTCATTTTTTCTCAAGTAATCCATTTCCATCGATGTAATTCTTCGCTTCAGCTCTGCGTTAAGAGTCCACACCTCACTTCCGTAACATAAGACAGATTCTACCATAGTCTTGCCGATGTATTTCTTAATGTTCTTGAATATTCTTACTTCACTACACCAAGTTTAAGCATCTGATTATTCTCCTATTCTGTTCTATCCTGTGTTTAATATTTGTCTTGCCAATTCCTTTATCCCTTGTCACCACTATGCCAAGATATTTGAAAAAGTCTGTTCAATCGTCTGCGAGTGCGTGATGTGAATGATGAAGTTCGTCACTGAATTTACCACCAAATCTTCTTTATATTAATCTTGAGACCCCATTTTTCGTAGTGCTAATATAATCTTCGGATTATAAACTCTATGTCAAAGGCATTCTACGTAAAAATTATCTGATCATCCGCGAAACTCAAAGTGAACAGCTTATCATTTCCAACCGGTATTCCAATTTCTCGACTCTTCTCTGCTCACTCAATACTGCCCTCCTTAATTGAGATGTCCTAACTAACATTTTTAATTTTTCAAGAAAAATGAGGATTAAAGGTATAAAACATGTTAAAGTACAAATATAAACAAAAAGATGAAAAATGAGAATTTTGTAAATAGGACATTTTAACCAAGGAGGGCAGAATATTCCTTCGAGGTAAATATTAAATTGTACCGGTGAGAGGCTATACATCTTTGTCTCAGTTCTTTCGTCGGGTTTATTTGTCTCGATCGCTTCGATCCTTCTTTAATAAAGTTACAAATATGTTTGATAATAATCTAAATTTATTCTCTTTATATTCTGTTTACTTTTTGTTTACTCTTAAAGAAGTATTTAAAATACTAGAGAGACTTCTCGCGCGACGTATGAAACAGTGAGCCTCTCGATCTTATTCAGTTTCTTATTTTTCGTAAATCCATTTTTTGCACGCTTTTTTAATAATAAAGATATATAATATATTTTAACGCATATAAGAGATGTAATTAGTACTTCTAGTACCTCTGTTTTCATATGAATCCAAAAAATTTATGGAACATTTAGAAAGTTTATAAAAAGTTAAAGTAAGCACAGATTCTTCCTTGATATTTCCTATTGCAAAAGCAGAAATGGATAAGCTCGTGATCATACTTCCGGCACGAACGAAAAGGAAAATGATGTAAAACTTAATATAACATAAATATAAAAAAGAAGATTATCATTTTCAACGCTAATATTTCTAAATTGTATTATAACAAATTAATGTAATATTATTATCTATTAAAAAATTACCTTATTAAAAAAAAGGTAAAAAAAAGCGCCAAGTACACGCTCTTGTCACAACTAAAACAAAACAGTATTGTTTTATTTTTCAAAACAATTGTATATATTAAACCTTTCAAAAAAACGTGTCGTATATATTAAAACCTTTAAAAAAAACTGTCATATATATAATTAACTATATTATATACTATATTTTATCATATTTTACATATACTATACTGTATATATTAATACATATACTATATATATTATAAAAAAATAAATACATAAATAAAAAATCTTGAAACAACAAGCTGATAGAGCAGGAGCTAGTTAGAATTGCTTAAATTTTCCATTTATTATAAAATATTACAAATACAGACGTTTCGGCCTAAAAGACATGGCCATCTTCAGTGTAACAAATTAATATAAATAATGTCGTCGCTAGTCATAAAACGTTGATAAGATAGTCAGAATAGACACATTTTCAGACAATAGTTATGATTTAGGTAACGCATCCTGTTAATGTGAAACGACAAAACGAGTTAAGAGCGTTCTCCAAGCCCGAAATTAACAGACACAGATTTTTTGAAAAATAATTATGTATAAATACCTTTTATGACACGAATTGTACATTTTGTTTCTAGTCATATCAAACCTGTGTGAAGCCAAGGATCATCTAACTTGCAAATAGAAAAAATAATAAATAAGATTTAAGAAATAGGTCAGAGATTACTAAAATTTGGGAATGAAAATTAACCCAATTAAGAAAATTTTAAAAAATCAGATTAAAAATAAAAATTAAAAGAAGAAGCAAAATAAAAAGATAACCCGAAAAATAAATTAATTTTCAAAAAGATATATACCTTAGCAGGTCCGTTAGACATGTGTATCGAACAAATAAAAGTAAGACATGCGTCGACGGCAGTAAGCTGGACTCGACTGGCAAAAATGTAGGAAGGAAAGAGGGGATAGATTATGGAGAGGATTAAAGGGTGGGGAATTTTTTAAGAATTGGTAGATATGTGTCAGGTAAGAATTCCGTGTCCTCCTGTTTATTCAGTCCTGTACTTTGTCTTTTTATATGTAGCATTTCGGAAGTTAATCTTTTGCTATAACACGGTTCTCTGTCTAGTATGTCGACTTTGTCCCATTTGAAGTCATGATTGAAATCCATTCTGTGGCAAGAAATTACCGAGGAAGAATCTGATTTTTTATTGATATCTGTTCTGTGTTCTTTTATTCTAGTCCGTAATTGTCTTTTTGTCTGTCCTACGTACGTGGCGTCACAGTCTTGACAAGAAATCTTATAAACAATATCATACTGGTTCATCCTGTCTAAAGAGTCCTTTCCAGTTTTTATGATTTTGTTCAATTTGTTGTTGCATGAAAAGGCTAACATGCAGTCGTTTATTTTTGAAAATTGAAAAAATTGTTCGGATAAATTTTTCACTGAAGATGGTAATAAATGGAAAATTTGAGCAATTCTAACTAGCTCCTGCTCTATCAGCTTGTTGTTTCAAGATTATTATTTTAATAAGAAAGAGCTATATCTTTATACTATTTATATAAATAAAAAAACAAAAAATAAAAACAAAAAAAATTTTTTTTAATATTTATTACGCAAAAAAACTTGGCGCTGCTATAGTAAACTACATGTTAATTTCATTGCTTTATAATACTTTGAGGTGTAGCAGCGCCAAGTTTTTTTGCGTTTTTTAATAAATATTTTTTTTCTTTTTTTATTTTTATTTTTTGTTTTTTTATTTACGTATTTATTTTTTATTATCGAAGCACTCGATGTTCTATGTATGCTTGTATTGAATTAACTGCCAATGGTAAAATCTTTACCGAATTTATAGAGATAATAATAATTAATTTCACTTTTCTAAACAATTCTCTTTCTCAATATAAATTTTAATTTGTTTTTTGAGAATTCCGGACGTTATACATATAAGTATCACGGCAAAATATTTGTTAAAAAGATTCTTTTTTTTATTATATTCTCGTAAAATGCGTGAATTATTAGAAACATTCAAAACATTCAAACATTCATTTTTGATTTATGTCACAATAATCAATAATGCATTTGCGTATAAACTTTTGCTTCACATTAAATTATTTGCATACATGCGAATGATATTTACTGATATATCTCCAAATTCCTACTAATTTACATAACGATTAACATTAATTATACAAATCAGTCGTCTATTTATTTACAAGAGCAGAAATGGATAAGCTCGTGATCATACTTCCGACACGAACGAAAAGGAAAATGATGCAAGTTTCCACAAATAGAATGTAAGATAAAAATTTGTATTACTAGAAAAAACTGAAAGTATTGCAAAAGGACATTTTCAATCAATTTAGACATCAAAAAAGTTGTTTTTGTGACTTTCCTTAGTATATAATAATGTTTTGCACAGGACTTTAAATATAATGAAAAATATATATATATAATTATTTTATTTTTTTATATTTAATACGTTCTTATTTACGTTCCTCATTGACGTCATGTTTCGCACCACAGCATTGCAGCATATATTGCCATGATATCTGTTAATTAAATATTTCTGAAGGATTTTACAAAATTTACACATGCATTTCAGATATTTTACTCGCCCTGACATATCAAGGAATTTTATATGATATTAACCATAATTTTTCTTTCAAACTGACAAATATAGTCACTCACAAGTAATACTTAATCAGCAAATTTAAACACGACAGTTTCAGTACTGTATCAACGAACTACTTGGGGGTTTTCTTGAGTCAAGGCTCAAACCGGAATTGAATTAATTTATTTTATGTCTGGATTTTCATATTTAGTTATAAAAAAATGTTTTACATTTTAATGTACAATTAAACATTTTTGGTAATAATAAGCAAAAATCGATTCCAAAGTGCTCAAATATAATACACATAAATTTTCATTCTACTTATTTTTAAATTATCTTGTATGACACACACACACACACGCGCGCGCGCAAAATGTTTGACTTTCCACAAATTAAAAATTTTTAATAATTTATTTAATATCTTTTCATAAGAAATTCTTCGTACTTATAAGTACGATTATATACAAATCGAAACTTAGTTTATAGTTGTTGTGTGTAGTATAAAATTGTGTAGTATAAAATTTATCACATAATTATTTACATATAATTAATATTGAAATATTAATTACATATATAATTAATGTTGAAGACTGAAAAGCTTATAATATATTAAGTCAAGTTTTTTTTATTAAAGAAAAATCTTCCTAAACTTCTAAAAATAATTATTTAAATCTATCTCAGAAAAATTAATTATTCTGAATACATACAAATGATAATATCGTGCAAATAATAGTGATCCAAAATAAAAAATTATAAATTTGATAAATACGGGATGTACCCTCGTAGAAAGTACCATGCTAGATCCTGATGTCTAGCTAGCTCCCATCTTGACTGTCATGTTGTATCCCTATTTAATATAATAAATTTAGTTTTGACGTGGCGCGAATCAGCGTCAAACTATTTCTAGCGAGGCGCTAGAAATATACTATGTCTGACTAGAAGTAGCCTGGCGCTAGTTTACTTCAGACTACTTTTAGTCTAACAAGGGAACGTTCACAAGTGTCCCCCCCCGATTTGATTCTCCTTGAAATATGTTGTAAAACATACAATTTGAGGAGACACGTATTTTTTTATAGCTGCCCTATCTCAAATTTAAGGGGTGAAACACCCCTTTGAAAAAAAACGGTTTTTTTCTTTGTGTGTAACTATCGCCAAAACCGTAGGAGATATAAAAAAATGTTTCAAATAGAAGTTGTAGGGCTTGTAATGGGCTATATAACTGTGTAGTTGGATTTTCAAAAAATGTTATTTTTTTTAATTTACCCCCACCCCTTGTTATTATTTTTTTGAATTTCAAAATTTTTGTAATGACAAAAGTTGTAGCATTTTTTACACTGAATTCAACCATATATGATTTTATTATGTTCCGAAATCGCATCTTTCAAAAATGAGTCATCAAGTATCACATTATATGTGTCGCGCTGCATGACGCATCGTTTATATCGCACTTGTGTTGTGCAATAGTCGCAAAATGAATATAAAAATGACATACAATATGTTATCACATATTTGAGGAAGAAAAATTTACTAAAATTGTTATTAAAGCTATATATATTAAATTTAGTCACACCCGTTATAGATGTTACAATAATGATACTCTATAAAAAAATGTTTTAAACATAATGATTTTCCTCACCAAGAACATTGTATTACAGCTATATCATTGCAATCTTCAATGTCACATGTGCTTGATGTTTGTTCAAAACTAAATTCTACTGGATTTTTAAATGTTTCTGGTCTTTCATTCGTATATCCACTTTTAAACCATGAATATTTAAATAAATTTTGATATCGAGGAGATGATAACTGATTGTGTATTAAAGATTGCAATTTTATAATATTATTTCGCTGATGTAAATTTGAGAGAAGGTTACCTCATGCGTAAAGAGGGACGAGCGGCAAGAGGGGCAAATGCAGAGAGGGGCGAGCGACAAGAGGGGCAATGATGATCTCATCGGCGAACAGAAGCTATCTCAGACAGCTACTGTTTGTCGATGAGATCATCATGCTCTCCCCTTCCTTCATCGCCCCTCGCCCTCAAGCTGTTTCTAGCTCCCCCCTTACTTCATCGTCCCTCGCCCTTAACCGGTTTTACTGAGGTAACCTTCTCTCTATAGATCTTGCTTTTAGTCAGGTGCTATTCAAGGCTGGGAAAAGATCATTTCTGGCATGAAATATGACATTTCTGGCATAAAATGATGAAAGGTTAAATTTCCTACGTTATTACGTCCCCGCGACATCAGCGTCATTAAGTTTTTGTTTTAGTAAGTAGAGTCACGGAAAGCGATTGCGTCATACAGCTTCTTTTAGTTTTATCATTCTTTCTACGTATAAATTATCACATGCACCTAAAGTGCAAACATTGTATTTACTTTATTTCTTCTAAATACATTGTATTAAACACAAATAACACATATAATAGGAAAGGCTCATATATGATAACTATCAAATAATATAATAGAAAGGCATTGAGAGCTATCGTGGGATGTTAGTGCAAAATTATTTAATTTTCTTAAAGAAATTAATTTATTAGTCTACGTAAGACAGTTAATTTGTACACCGATCTCTGGTTCGAGATACTTAGAGTATACGAAAAGTTTAGTACATTGTTCTCACATATGGAGAATCATTATGTACTGATAGGAATTATTGGAAAGAAAAGAAGAGAGAGAAAAAAATATCAGGGCGCGAGTGGCTAAGCCGGGAATTGAACTCGGGTCTTCCGCTTGCCGGGCGAATGTTTTGACCATTAAACTACTCAGACCCCACGCTTCTAACATTTATCTCTCCTAGATTAGGAAATCAACAATTCTGTAGGACGAACGCGTCATAATACCCGCGTGATTTAAACACAAATAACACATATAATAGGAAAAGCTCATATATGATAACTATCAAATAATATAATAGAAAGACATTGAGAGCCGTCGTTTAAATCACGCGAGCATTAATTTATGACGCGTTGTGTGTAACTATACAACACGGAGGAATTCGGACACGATTCAGATACAAAGGATACTGTGGCAGAATAAGCACCAACATAGTTAGAAGCCGGCAATTGCTAAACAGAGGGATCGCCTGAAATTTACGATCTACATTAACCGTGAGTTCGTTCCGATACGTACCCGGTAAAAAATTTCTCATATATAATCATGTAGCATTTAATAGATTTATACAATATTTTACATAATTGTGTAAAAATATGTATAATTATACATGACGAAATATAAAACGTTATATATATATATATATATATATATATATATATATATATATATAAATGGAGCGACTGCAGTATAGAATTACATGTAAGTACTTTTTATACATACTTATATATAATGTCCACAATATTTTATATATAATTATATATGAATCTCTGTTAGTCTAATATATGATTATGTATAAGTCTTGCATCATGTATAAACATATATAAGTAAGAAGCAAATTTCAAATATAGTCATACGCAATTGTATATGATTTTGTATAAACGAGAAATTCTGGCTAATTATGTCACTTTTTCCTTAATTTTACTTAATGATTTAGAAATATTTTACTTTTCTAAAAGTTTCTATACCTTTTTCTTATCGCGCACGTGCATGCAAGAGAGGAATATAAACAAAATAAAATAAGAAAACACTATTTTACATTTATAAGAAATTTATGTTATTTATTGTATTTCTAAATAATATGAGAAAAATAAATAACATGAGATATAAATACATTTTATGAGTGATACAAATAGTTCGAAAATTAGTGCTTGGAGTATTTAAAGAAGAGATTTTTAAGAAAGGACTTTATCAAGTCACTCTTACTATATATATATATATGATGTAATGTATGTATGATTATGTACTTTATGTTTGCGCAATAAAAACACAATAAAATAAAACAAAGAAAATGTATATTTACTCATACACACCTTTATATAATCATATATAAATATATATATTTATATTTATTTACCCTAACAGCACATGTAGATACTGAGAACAATCTGAGAATATCGCAAAAGTATAATTGTAATATTCTCAGAACATTCTCAAATATACTGCGATGTACGTAGTACGTTCTAGGAATCATCGTATGTCCGCGGTACAATCTTCCATAGAATTTCGCAGGAAGATCTATAGTTTAAAGACAGTATCAAGATAGGATAAAAATGGGAATGGTGCAGTAGATCACATATACATGCACACATTTACACAGCCAAGTGCTGAAACGCGCGCGCGTTTATATATTGTATAGGATAATTTAGATTAGGTTAATTAATCAGTCAATTTCTTATTAATTGATATTTTTATTTCAAAATTACGACTGTAAGCGTAAAAATATTTACATAAAACTTACAATATAAAATAAAGTTCTAGAAGCCTAAGCTAGAGAACTTCAAAGGAACGATACTGCGAACTGAAAACAGTTTTATGTTAAATCATCTTTTTAAGACATTGTTTAAAAAATAATTAAGAAAATGTATTGTATATTTAACCAAGAACCAAAGAGGTGAGAGGCAATTATAATGCAAGTTTACGAACATAACCTTAAAATATTTTAAGCAAAATAATTTAACAAGTACATAAAAAATAATAAAAATATTACAAAAATCATATACAAACACTATCTAGCTCTTACACTTTATTCACTATTTTGTGAAATAAAACTTAAAGGAAAAAATGATTACCTTCAATATCAGTAAAATCTCGGATACGTGGTGTTGCGTGGTGTCACTTGATGCCAGGCAAGCGGGGAAAGGAATTACATATGTAAATGGCGCAGGTTAGTGCTGGTTTCGTCAAACCTGAGATTATACGCGCGCGATAGAAGTGCGTACGTATCACTTCCGTACGTTTGAGTCAAACCTGAGATTATACGTGTGCGAAAGAAAACCGAATAATACTGCAAAAAATATTATAGGATTGATCTCAGTATTTAACGGATAATCACAGTAGAATGAGTATGAAAATGGGATGATACGCAGAATATCGTGTGCTGTTAGGGTATATATAGGTGTATCTATTTATGTATGGACAAATTCGGTATATAATTTTGTATAATTAGATATGTACTATTTTTGTCTAATTATGTATGAAAAATTTTTTACCGGAGCTAAAATTGTGGCAAAAGAATTTTTTCAATCAATGTTATGCTTTGATTATTTTGTACGCAATAGACTAAGTAAAAAAGCAATGAGTTTGCAAGTCTTAGGTATCTGTATTTTATTGATAATAAATTCTACTCTTGTGTATATTTTATTATTATTGTGAATCAATATAAGTTATTTTAATATACACGTAATATTTAAAGATACATGGTCGGTCTTGCGCTGCGCGTGAACTTGGCGCGAGACACTACCGTGTCTCTTGATCAACAATTTATATACATATATATATATATATATATATATATATATATATATATATATATATATATATGCATACGCAAACTAGAAATGTATGATAAGCGGGCGCTCGCTAGCCTTACTATGCTACTATCTTTTTCCGCAAGAATCTCGAAAGCATTTTCAACTAATCTCGCATCTCGACAGAGCATTTACAGAGAGACAAGGAAGTGTCTGTCCTTGTCCGGAGTTTCTTAGTTTTCCCGCATGAGGTCACCAAAATCCAGTCCGGACTCTTGTTCACTCTTGACCCTTAACGCAGGCGCACGGTCAGACGTAGTCAAACGCTGATGTAGCGCTCCAAAGCTTGGTACATAACCTACAGTCATAATAATAACAAAAGCGTCGCGACAAACTTTTGTCGTTAAATACTGTAAAATCATATTTAGCTCACGATTTTGCGTGCTATTGGAATGTGGAAAACATAAGTTTTTGTAGCAAGTATTATCGAAATTGGCAAGATGGGCGACATACGGGCTGGTTTGGATGACTTGAAGCTTGACGGTGCTCTGTTTGCCAACGTTAAATACTACGTCAGCGGTAAAGGCGATCCCAAGGTGCGATACTTGCTCATTTCCTGCGTTTTCATGTTACTGATAGATTGAAGGATCGAATAATCGCAAAATTTGTTGCATCGCAGTTATCGATATTCTCAAAAATTATGATTTTCAACTTTTTATTTTGAAACTGATTACATATTGATTATTAACGAAAGTTGTGATTTAAAAGATGTTACAGTGACAATCATTGTCATTTTTTCTATCAAACACTCTAAAATCAGATAAAGATTTATATTTAACACCTATGTTAACAAATTCGTTTTTTTTCTTGTAACAACTAGTTTAAAAATTTTTGAAGTTATAGTATTGGATATATTCACATGTCATAGTTATCATTCATCTTTTAAAGGCATTTATGTGGCTATGATTATTGATATGAATAATCCAGATATTTAAATTAATAAATACAAACAAGAGGGATATTAAGCAATGCATGTTGTAAATGCTAATAGTTATACACACTACACTAATAATTTTAACATACTACAAAATATTTAATTAGATAATTAATTTTGCTATGAGCAATATATGTATTTTGTTTATACATTTTGATAAAACTGCAATATGATACAATTAGAGAAGTAATAGCATCAAAAAATATTGTTTATTAATTAAATACAATATTCTTGAACTATTTACAGATTTTGAATTTGCTGCAAGAAGGTCGGGCTGAAAGAACCAATTATTTTAGTGATTTTGTTACACACTTGATAGCAG
This sequence comes from Linepithema humile, assembly GCF_040581485.1. Lineage (NCBI taxonomy): Eukaryota > Metazoa > Arthropoda > Insecta > Hymenoptera > Formicidae > Linepithema > Linepithema humile. Next base: position 11,626,067 of record NC_090134.1, on the reverse strand, counting down.
GTTATGAAGCATCTGAAAGTGATATTTCTGCAGCAAAGGATTTGTATGAAATTCCAGCAGTTACACAAAATTGGATCTTGTATTCTGTTAAATGTAACAAACTTCTACCGTATCCTTTTATAAAAATATATATTTTTAATATTAATATTTTATTTACACAAAGAATTCCGCACGATTTAAGTATTGGTAAGCACTAAAATTTCTTAATTCTTACATTTTTTTAAAGAGTAAAATGTTTAGCGTTACTAAGCATTGATGATAATTAAAATCTTTCATTTAAAGAATTTAAGAAAAGTTGATGAGAATTAGCTGTTTTTATTATATTTTCGTTCCAAAGTACATTTTCTTAATGAATTTATTAAACAGAACGCAATATTTTTCACCAGAAGAGAATCAATTATTTTCAAATATATGCGTGTGTTTATCTCAGATAAATCGAGCAGACAGTAAGTCTCTCTGGGCAATGATAACGTTTCAAGGCGGCAAATGTCAGCTACAATTAGATCGATATTGCACTCATTTGATTACGGGAAAAGCAAGCGGAGTAAAGTATGAAACTGCCATGAAACATCACATCAATATCGTAACGCCTGATTGGATAGTAGAATGTTGCAAGAAAGGTACTCTCATTAGCGAAGTGGAATACCATCCCAGACTGCTAGTGTCTCCAAATAGTTCGACAGCTATGATCACTGGTTTTATGGACGAAGACACTGATAATAGCATTACGCAAGAGGAGCAGGACAGGACTAAGGCCATGTTAGAACAACTCAAACAACGCATGCCGTGGAATCAGCCAAGTCCGCCTGTATCGTCGAGTGCTTCGCAAAATCTTGGTACAACTAACACAGTGACCGTTCCTTATTCTACGAATGGACAGAATACTGTGAATGTACAACCGCAACTGCCACGATCAGTTTCCTCGACTAATTTAAGCATTTCCACAGTTGTTCCATCGGCTTCCGATCAGAATGTTGTAAGTCAAGCCAATTGGCTTTCACAAGCATCTCAACAAAATAACATTTCTCAACAGATGAAAGCTGTGTCAACACAACAGCAAGAATTATCCCCGCAACAACAACAAATAAACATGCAACACCAATTGATACAACAGCAACAACAGCAATTGACGCAACAACAACTCACGCATCAACAACAACAGCCGTCATACAATCAACAACTCCTGAATCAACAGCAATCCCCTCAGGTACAATCAGCACAACAGCAGCAGTTAATAGGGCAACAACCATCAATGATTACGCAACAGCAACAAATAAACTCGCAGCTACCGCAACATCAGTTAACTACGCAACAACAACTATTAACATCGCAGCAAAAGCAACTTAATCAACATCAAATTATTCAGCAACAACAATTACAAACGCAACAGTCACATTTGACACAGCAACAGCCACAAGTGCAATTAGCGACTCAACAGCAAATAGTAATGCAGCAACTACCATCTCAACAACAACAAATTTCAAGCCAACATCAATTGACCCAGCAGCAAACTCCACCGCAACAACTTACTCCTGAGCAAAGACAACTCATTTTGTTGCAACAGCAGCAGCAACAACAACAGCAGCAAAAGATACAACAGATTTCACAGCAATTGCAACAATCTGCGCCACAGAGTACCCAACAGTTTGTTATAAGAGATGGCCAGCTGCAACAACAGCCACAGAATCAACAATTAATCGGACCGAATCAGCAAGGATTTATCGTGCAACGAGACTCGCAATGGCAGCAACAACAATATCATTTACAATTGCAGAGACAGCAACAACAGATCGGTCCTCAGAGATCCGGAGGTCAATGGAACCAGCAGCCGTCTCAACTTCCTAGACAATTGATTCATTTGGACGCGCAGACGCATCAACAGTTGCAACAAATGGACCCGCAACAACGAGCTCAGTTTATCCAGAAAATTCAGAAACAGCGGAATTTACAGATATTGCAGAGACAAATGCAGGGTCGTCAGGCACAACAAGGTCCGCACATTGCTGTTATAAGGAGTTCTGGTAAACCGGTACAACCAGGCAGTCTACAATGGGTTCAACAGGCTCGACCGCAGATGATGGGACCGCAACTTGCGCAAAATTCTGGACAGAAACCAGTGCATCCTGGGGTACAACCACCAGCGTTAACTCCGATAAATTCTTCCAATCAGGTCATTGTACCAACTGGTCAGACTGTTCAGGGTCTGCAAACATCACAAACAGGACAGACATTCCAACAGGGACAATTAACAACTCAGCAACTAGCGCAGTTGCATATAAAGCAGCAACATATGGCCAGATTGCAGCAGTTGCAACATTTGCAACAGCAACAACAGCAGCAACAGCAACAACAGCAAGGCGCGCAACAGGAACCATCATTAACGTCTCTATCGAATAACGCGCAGATTCCGCCGGATCAGCAACTCGTCGTAAATGCTAAAACAAAAACTGCATTGGCTAACATGCTAACTAACAGATTACAAAGTGGTGCTACTGAAGGTAGCGCAGCTGGCCAATTAAGATTGATGACTGCGCAGCACAGACCTCCGCCTCCTCCTTCGCAAGATCCGCAACTCTTGGCTTATCAAAGGAGAACTCTGGGAAATATAACAAACAGTGCATCATCAGGAGCATCTATAAAGATGCAATATACGCCAGTCATGACACAAAAATTCGAATTTTTTGGTCACAATCCACAATTGGCATGTACGTGTCTATTTTTTACTATTACTGTTATCATTATAACATTAATAGAAATAAATTGTATATGTAATTGTATTCTCAAGTTTAACAATGTCGAGTTGTTCCAATTTTACATTTATATCTGTTATATTATATGACCGACAATATTTACTTACGGGAGAATATTTGTATTTTCAGTGCCGTCAGGTCTATTCATGTTAGGATGCATTTTCGTCATTGTCGAATACGATGTGCAGCGTCCAAATCAAGTATTAATTTGGAAACAAATTATTGAGAGACACGGTGGCGAAGTAGAGTCACAATATTGCACCCGTGCGACGCACGTGTTAGCTATTACGCAAAAACATCCGATAGTGGTGCAAGCGTTACGCGAAGGAAAGCGTTGCGTCAGCGCGCATTGGCTTTCTGATATTGTTAGTATGCAACACGTGAAACCACCTTGGCATCCTCTGCACTTTCCCACGCCATTCAGTTTAACCGAACTTCCTTGTGCTAAGCAAATTATATCGCTATCCGGATTCGAAGGAGAAGAACGAGCAAATGTCCAATATATGTTGGAAACTTTGGGTGCCAAGTATACAAACTACTTCTCTAAACACAATACTCATCTTGTTTCTAGAAGGTATTTGATCAATATTTTTGTCTATAACTTAACTATATTTTAAATTGATTTTTCATTGATTATTCATCTATATTGTTACATATTTCGATTTGTAATGTCATAAGATGAATACATATCTAAATAAACTTTAGGTCTGATGGACAGAAGTATAAAAAAGCACGCGAATGGCAAACTACCGTTGTGAACGCACAGTGGTTGTCAGACTTGCTTTGCGGACAAATGAATGCTTTGCATCAGTTTGAGGCTCCAAAGTATCAACAGTTTAGTCTGAGTAATCCTTTCAGACTAGATTATTCACTAGTGGCTCATCTTATGGGTATAATATACACTTATACATTATATACATTATATACATTTTAAAGGTTAAAAAAAGTCTCTCTCTCTCTCTCTTTCTCTCTCTCTCTCTCTCTCTCTCTCTCTCTTTCTCTCCTCCCTCTCCCCTCTCTCTTACTCTCTCATTATTTGCACATGACTGCATATATTATACATGATATAGTTCCGTGTGAAGTTACATTCTATGCGTCTTTTTTAGGTGCTTGGAAAATGCCAATAAACATTACTCAAGAATCATACAACAAAATAAAACAAGTTGACCAGACTCCAAATTCAATCAGAAAATACAAAAAGCCACGATTAGATGGGCCATTGTTAAATAAAGATCCTCATCTTTTGGGTCTGGATGAACCGATTGTTGTTAGCAATCCTGACCCTCCACCACTCGAGAAACAGCCGAGAATACTATTTTCTGGCATAAACCCCAGAAAGCATGCCAAGGTATTAATTATATTTATTTATTTATGTGTAATACAGAAATTTCAATTACACATTGCTACACTATGTATATGATTTTGTACTAAAGTCTATACAATTTTCAGAGAATTCGAGAATTAGGAGGTGCTTTGGCTGCTAGTTGGCGAGATGCTACTCATCTTATAATGTTAACACCGTTACGAACTGTAAAACTATTATGTTGTTTATCACGATGTAAATTTATTGTCAGTTTGCAATGGTTACTTGATTGCTCTACAAAAAATACCTTTGTGGACGAAAGTGCATACATGCTCGGTGATCCAGAATTCGAGAAAAACTTTAATTGCAATATTGAGAAAGCTTTAGCGAGTCCCAATCGAGGAACAGTACTTACGGTAATAAATTAGATATACAGAGAAAATTTTAATTGTATATAAAAATATTAGTATAATATTCCATTTCTAATTGTAAACAAAAATTATGGTCGTTTCTAACGTCTTTCCATTTTTACTTTATTTTCATATAGGGAAAAATATTTTATGTAACACCAAGTGTGATACCATCTCTTTCGGCAATCGCGGAAATAATAGAAAGTGCAGGAGGCACAATGGAAAAGTCGCGTAGATCGATCGCGCAGATACAAGAAATGAATGCTGGGAAATTGAGTTATATTATCGTAACCCATGAGAACGATCTTCATCTTCTTTCTGACGTTCTACGTGCAAATATAAGTAAGTAATCACGAAACAACTTGATAATATTTTACAAGTTTATTGCACAAAGAAAGCTTAAAGTTAAACTAAGTAAATATGAAACACGTTAAAAAAGTTATTTTTTTCGACAATTACAGGTGTGTACAGTGCGGAAATTGTATTAAGCGCAGTTGCACGACAATACTTCCAACCTGACACGAGTCAAGTCTAAAATATATGCAAGCTATACTTCACTGTATTTCTATCTCTCTTATGGGCCTATCAAGTCCTTAATGAGTTATTTTCGAAATGCAAACTTTTGCTTAACTTCTGCAATGAGACAATAAAAAATATAATTTTACGATACAAAAAGAAATTATTTTTATACGCCTACACTTGTATATGATCATTATCTTTTCAGTTGTAATACATATATATTATTAAAAAGTATAGTACCGGATAAAAGTTGAGGTACATTTCATATTTTTTACATTTCATACATTTCGAAAGCGATTTAGGCTCTGCTAATATGATTTCCGTATAATAAAATAACAATTGTTTTCTTAATTTATTATATTCAACTGGAGAGAATGTTTATTTTGGTTCTGGTATCAAAAAGTACCTTTTTTGCATTTCTCTTCTATGCATATACCACCTAACTTCAACGTTGCCTCACTGCACACAATCAAGATGACTCGACTGTTGTGTAACAACCGCTCTCAGTATAAATAAATTTTTCAACAATATTAACTGTCATCATACCTATAAATTAGGTAAGTGGTGAAATATTTCAATTAATGCTTAATCATACTTTGTAAGTATTAGTAATTTACCTTATTTGTTATTTAGGATGGCTTTTAGGGCATAGCTAACAAAATTATAAATCTAGAGATAAGAATTGAAGTTAACATTTGCACAAAGCAGATTACTCTAACCGACATATCGTTACCTGTCAACGGAAAATCCGAACATCCAGTGCATCTTGTTATTAAATGTTATCCCTGATGTGTCCAAACTTTTGGCCGATATGGTGTATGTATGCAACACATATATCTTTCTACATTTATAGTAACAAATCATGGAGAAGCTGTAATACTCCAGATTTACTCCATGAGAACAATATTTCTCAATTTTTGATCAAATCTAAAATAATAAGTGAAAAATTCATAAATATCACTCTATAATTCTCAATTATTGATCAATAAATAGGATCTAAAATCTCAATTGTCAATGATCAATTATTGGTCTCATATGGACGTATCTCGAGCAATTGTTGCCTTATAACAAAAATAAATTAATTTTTTAAATATATATCAAATATTATACTTGTTAAATTATAACATTTGAAAAATAAAAAGGCAACTTTATATCAATTATATAAATCTTTCAACTATCTTTCAACCAATATAAAAACTATTTGTGTCTATATTTACTCAATAAATATTCAATTCTCTATTGAGTTTTTTGAACTTAGCTGTATACAATTGCGCATGACGATCGTTACACAATACTTGTAGCTCGGATCGAGTTGTAAATATACAATTTATAATGTTCAGCAATCTTGAAATTTGTTTATACATATAAGTATGTTTCAAAATAAAATTCTAAAATAACTCTTTGTATATTATTTATATAAAGCAAACATACTCAGCATCAGTAAAATGCTAGTAGTATGCCAGCAAAATACCAGCAAAATTAATCATGAATTTACAGCAGATTCCGCTCCGCTGCGTTCTTAGTAAAAGTTTTGTTTTTGCCAGAACGATGTGCCAACACAGTGTGACAGCAGAAATCGAGTATGATTTGCCGTCACGATGTGGCAGCAGAAACACAGCAGAAATGAAGCAGGATCTGTTTTATCAGCTAATGACAGCAAAAATACAGCAAAAAATTCATAAACTTCTTAATTCATTATGAATTATTGTAAGTCGGGAATCGAATCCAAGTTTTCCACTTGCCAGATAAATGTTTTTACTACTAAACTACTCTCAAATAGACAGATATGCCGAACATTAAAAAAAAATTCAATCCGCATGTAATGACCCAGTCAGCAAAATGTTAGCAGTCTGCCGACAGTTTGCGAACAGATTCGAGCAGAATATTGCAGCAGATTGGCATCAACTGCATTAAGCTTCTGTTCTGCCGACAGAATCTGTCGACATAAGCTGACAGCAGATTGTCGGCAGAAATCGAGCAGAACCTACGCAATGCAGTTTGATATCAGATTGGCGGCAGAAATCGAACAGGATCTGCGTAGTACAATTTGATGTCAAATTGTCGGCAGAAATCGAGCAGGACTTGCCGTCAATTTAAATGGAATAGCGGTATTTAAATGCTTCATTAATTTACATTGCTCGTTTCGCTTATTAAAAGGTAGTAAATGAGGTATGCAATATACTCAACAGTGATGAGCAATATTAAATACTTACTTGCGGCTTGCTGAAACGTTGCACTTTATTTAGCTGAAGTGTAAAAATTTTAGCAAACATACCTCCCAATATTGAAAAACTTGTTGATGAGAAACAGAGCCAAATATCTTATTAATTAAACAGCAGCTACATATTTAATTCCTTCTGATAAAAAAAATATACATATATACATATACCTGTGTATACATAATTAAAAGTATTAAAAACACAAATAACACATATAATGGAAGGCTCATATATGATAACTATCAAATAATATAATAGAAAGGCATTGAGAGCTATCGTGGGATGTTAGTGCAAAATTATTTAATTTTTCTTAAAGAAATTAATTTATTAGAAAAATTAGTATATAAGAAAAATTAAATAATTTCGCACTAACATCTCGCGACGACTCTCAATGCTTTTTTAAAAGTATTACTAATAAAAAGTGAATCAAATTTTAAAAAGTTTTATTGTCGAAAATAACGGATTCCACCCTATAAATTGAATTTTTTTTATTGATATATTTAAGTATTTAATATTGCGTTCGTTGCGGCCCGTATGGAATATTAGGTTTTCAATTTTGGCACACTGCAGAACAAGGGTTGCTCATCACTGCAATATAATATTTATATGTTTACTTTATTGTGACAAAAAAAATACTTATGTTTTAATAAATTTATTAGGCCAAATCTCGAAATTACTGCAATTTTGGGTCGACATGCGGCAGAGCTGGAGCACGCTCCTCCGTCCAGTTTCAAAAATTAGTTTAATATTTTGAATCTCCTATGGGGATTGTATCAGATATTAAGCTAATAAGAACAGAGCTATAGCTCGCTTTCGGCAGAATGGCGAACTCCCATCTTGTTGGCAATAATTGTTTGTGAGTGACCTTCATCCAGAAGCGTCAAGATTCGTGATACGTCGGTATCCGTTAGATAACGCCGTGGCATCTTCGCGAAAATACAGCCGAGAAGTGAGTTAAAAACTCGCAATGAAAAGTCGTAAGCTCGTCTGAGAAAGAGGTGAAGTGTACATCAACCACCGCAGGAGTCCTAGCACGTCTATTGCGAAGATCCGCACGCACGCGCGCGCGAAGCGTAAATCCGATCAACAACCTCCTCGTGGTACGCTTTGGGTAACGCTAATGCCGACGGTAATCTGCCGTGTTATTGTATTGAAAATCATATCGGAAATTTGACTTCTTATCGTGGAAATAACCAAGCAAGGATCAATGATCAGATGGAAAATGTTTCGAATTTTTGCGTTATTGGCATTTTTGGGGCGAAATAAAGGATTTTTAGTCATTTTTGTACGTTAACGTAACTTACGAACTTCAGAACACTAGGAAAGAAAAATCCAGCGCTCTCGGGATTTTGCGTGGTTACTGGGCATACCTTTAACTAAAATAAAACGTGGACACTAAGAGGTTTCAATCATTTTTCAAGTGCCGCCCAGGTGAATGAAAAAAGAGAAAAACGCGATTTTTAACACGTTTTTACAATCGATATATCGAAATAAAAAAAATGTTAGATCGAAATTCTGAAGAGAGCGTCTTATAGGGAAGACTTTGAACTTTCCAAAAAGCCCATGGTAAATGTTGTACGACAATTTGTTCCGGAGCTACGGATGTTTAAAGTTGAAGGTACCAATTTTGCTTTAACCGCCAATAACTCGGTCAAAAAAAATCGCACAGCATTCACTAAAAAAACAAATTGTTAAGAATTGTGTGAGCTTTAACGTCGTGGAATCGATTTTTGACAAAAAAAATTTTTCTGGTCCATGCACGTTGCCCAATTTGGGGAAATTTTTTTCATTTCCGGATTGGTCCGTTCAATGGAGAATAAGGCCGGCGTCACATAGAACCCGTAATCCGTAATCCGCACCGAAAGTCCGCAAAAGTTACTAGGGATTGCGTCCGTAACGTTACGTGTGTTTTATCTCCTTGTGTCCCATGGAGCCGTAATTCCATGAAATTTCCGTAAAAGTTACTAAAAGTTACTAGTTATTACTAGTAATGCTTTTTTTAATTTTATTTATTTAACTAAATTTGACGATTTAATTAAAATTTTTGTTAAAATTATAATATATTCTGTAGTTTTCTTATGAATAAAATACAAATAAACAATTATAATTTGTTAAATAAAAAATAGTAATACCGTTACGTGTGTATTTACGGCTCCATGGGACACAAGGAGAAAAAACATACGTAACGTTACGGACGCAATCCCTAGTAACTTTTGCGGACTTCCGGTGCGGATTACGGATTACGGGTTCTATGTGACGCCAGCCTAACTCAGTTAAAAATGATGATACGGGAGTTTTCTTCGAAGATTCAGAAACTAGAAGATTCAGGGTGTCGTCACATACAGCCCGTAATCCGTAATCCGCACCGGAAGTCCGCAAAAGTTACTAGGTATTTCGTCTGTAACGTTACGTGTGTTTTTATCTCCTTGTGTCCCATGGAGCCGTAATTCCATGAAATTTCCGTAAAAATTACTGCAAGTTACTAGTTATTACTAGTAATGCTTTTTCTAATTTTATTTATTTAACTAAATTTGACGATTTAATTGCAACTTTTGTTAAAATCATAATATATTCTGTAGTTTTCTTATGAATAAAACACAAATAAACAATTATAATCTGTTAAATAAAAAATAGTACTACCGTACATCTGTATTTACGGCTCCACGGGACACAAGGAGATAAAAAATACGTAACGTTACGGACGAAATACCTAGTAACTTTTACGGACTTCCGGTGCGGATTACAGATTACGGGCTGTATGTGACGGCACCCTCAAGCTTCAAAACGCTTTTTTAAAATATTTTTTTTTGTCCATTTTTCGCGGAGATGCAGCCGCTCAAAAAACACCCAAAAATCGACCCGAAATTTTATATCTCTTAATTTTGACGCGTAGTGTATATATAATTTGATCTGATCCCACACGGAACATAATATCCAATGGACGTCCATATAATCTCCATAACTCCATACTACATCTATCTCTACGATGGATATTGGGTAGATTTCTATTAGAAATCCATATTATTTCCATGATAAATGACGATATAAATCCATCATAAATGTCTATTAAGCCTTGTGTCCACGATGCTAGAACTCAATCCGAGATCTCGGTCCGAGTCCTCGAACAATAATATTTATACTTGGCTGAATATAGTTAGCGTTGTAATCGAGTTACGATTCTTTACGATGATTTTCTGATCTATGTTATATTGCCAAGTTGGTTTATAGATATCATCAAGTGATGCACTGCTTGATTTCGAATGTTTTATTTTATTTAGATGGTCCAGATATTGTGATCTTAAATTGTTAATTTTTTTTTTGCAATTTCAGTTGTTAGTGGTTGTCCCGTTAATTCTTTGTACTAATTACAGATTATCTGTAAAGCTTGATCTCGTTTCATACGATTATGATAATCAACACTTTTTGTAACATATAAACAAGAATGTTGTTGATATAACATTAATAAAATTTTAACATTTTCCTTATTATCCATTTTTTATTATAAAAAAAGTTTTTTCTGAAAATCAATTTTATATATTATTATACTTTTCTTGAAAAATAATATGTATATATAGGTTATAATATATTTTTAATGTCTAATTTAATCTGCATTAAAACTAATAATAACTACTTATGTAAATCTTATTAATTATTAATCTTATTAATTTATTTTATTTAAGAATTATATTTCTCTTATTTTTTCAATTCTATAATTACTTACTAAAATATTATTTATATTGTTCACAGTGGGTGTTTACGATAATTCAAGTTCGAGTTAGTTTCACTAGGACCGAAAAATGAGATAGACATAACCATCTAGAATCTTTATGATTTATGACAACTCAACGCTGTCTTGTATTGCTTGAGTTAAATTAATTGAATTTGTTGAGTTTATAGAGCAAATTTTATTGTAATAAAAAAAGGTTAACTGCAAATCAGTCTATGAAAGAAACAAATAATGTTGGTATGTATGTTGGTATACCTCTTTAATAGATATAATTATATATATATGTATATAATTATATTTATTAAACTCAACAAATTCAATGAATTTAACTCAAGCAATACAAGACAGCGTTGAGTTGTCATGAATCATAAAGGTTCTAGATGGTTATGTATATCTCATTGTCGGTCCTAGTGAAACTAACTCGAACTTGAATTATCGTAAACACCCAGGGCCTGTTCGTTTTAGTTGCACTGGGGCAGCTCTGGGTTTGCTCTAAACAAGATAATACAGGACAAACTATTTATCTGTCCTGTATTATCCTGTGTAGAGCAGACCCAGAGCAGCCCCAGTGTAGCTAAAACGAACAAGCCCCCAGTATCTCGTATCACTATAAGTATCTTATATTTTGTCTTGACAGATAGTAAAAGAAACTAGTAAAATCTAACAACTCGCAATAACTCGTACCGAAAAATGGGACGCAACGCATTTTTTCGTTCGAGCTTCTTATTCGAGTTTTGCATCCAAGTTCAGTGTGTACATGATCCGAGTTCTAGTAACTTTCCCTCGGTCCGAGATCTCGGACCGAGTTCTAGCCATAGAACTTATAGTAAATGGAAGAGGAATACGGGGTGACGAGCTGTGAGCAAGATCTAAAGGACAGAAGTATCTTTTTGTCCTACTCAATGACTATTCTTCTCTATGCGCATGACCAAGTTCCACCAATCAAAATTTCAGATTTTAGAACAACACATGATCGTAATATTTTCATCAATTTTCACAGTTTTTTGTGATTTGTTGTTTTCTGTGTACGAGATCGTTAATTTTAAATGTAAAATGGTTCGATATTGTGTTTTATGTGGTAATCGTGACAAAACAGTATAGCCGAGAGCACAAGCTTTTACATAAAGCATAACGCATAAGCATAAGGAAATTGATTGGTCTATATATAAGCATAAGCAAATGCATAAGGAAATGGACCAATCAATTTCCTTATGCTTATGCGTTATGCTTTATGCAAAAGTCTGTGCTCCGGCCATATCTTATCACAAGTAAGTAAATGTATTTCACAGCTTCTAATATTAATAATAACAGCTTCTAATAAATACATGTGTTTTATGCTTGCATGATATTTTAGGTTAAATAAAATTACATTCCAATTTTTGCAGATTTCCAAATAATGTGCAAATAAGACCAGAATGGCTAAAATTTTGTAATTTTGATGAAGTTGTTCTCAAAACTTCCACTTTTTTATGCTCAAATCACTTCACAGAAAAAGATTATCTTCTCACAACAAAAAATAAAGTTTTAAAAAATAGAAGCATACCATCTATTTACTATATCAAAAGTAGAAAAAGATATGTACATGAAAAGACAAACTGTATTATGTAAAACAAATTATTTGATTTAGTTATATATATAAAACATAATTTTAGGAGCCATAATGATAAAGATTGCAAACATGAGGAAATTGATATAAAACGGAACAAAATGGTAAATATCTGTGAAGAGGAAGCATATACTTCAATTCAACATATAGCTGATGAAAATTTGAATGAACTAATTCCAGATGAAGAAGAAATTCATCACAGTGAGTTTTTTAAATGTGTCATGATTTATGAAGTATCACTTTAACATTTCATATTCACAAGTAAAATCTTAAATCTGCATTGGACTATGCATCTTGTTGCAGCAATTCGCAAGTGATTTAGTAAATTACTAAAAATGAACCATACAACACATAAGGTCTGTTTTTTATAGCTAAACTGGCTGCACTAGTTCAGAGTTTATCTTTCTCCTTCCAATGTGGAAGGAAAAAGATAAACTCTGAACTAGTACAGCCAGTTCAGCTATAAAGAACAGACCTATAGTGTATACTAGTAATTTATTAGATCGCTTGTGAATTGCTGCAACAAGTTGCATAATCTGATGCAAGCTTTAATTATTCATTACATGAGAAAATAGTTTCACTAATTATTATTATTTATCAGGTACCATTGATGTAGTTTCATTGATAAATGTAACTCCTCCAAACTCTCCACGTTATAATGAACCACGTTATATTGGTGATATTAAGATACCACATTTAGCTACACCACGAAGAGCTAAGAGAGCTTTTAATTTAGCAAAGCTGGTAGTAAAGAAACAAAGAAGACAAATTTTAACATTACAACAAACTACTGGTAGATTGAAAAAGCGTCTTAAAACTATAAAAGACTTAATAGATCACCTCAAGAAGAAGAATTTCATATCAGATAATGCTGTCGATTGCTTAATGGTACATTTTGGACAGTATTCATAATCCGTTCTTATATTTAAGATTGTTTTAAATATGATCTTAAAATGCTATGAATCGATTAAAAAGTCATATTAGTATCTTAAGACAGTATTTAAGATAATCTAAGAATAAAAATGGACTATGAATACAACCTTTGAAAAAATTGTATATAGTAATAAGATTAATTTTCAGTGCACAAGCGTAATAAAATAATGTAATCACGTATACACGTTGATTTTTTTCAGACACAATTACCTGACCCAATGCGAGAAATCTTTAAACGCAAGCAAACTAAGAAAAAAAAATATTTACCTGAATTAAGAGCATTTACTCTTACGTTAAACTTTTATTCTTCAAAAGCTTACAATTACGTACGAAAGAGTTTCTGTAATCTTTTACCTGAACCCTCTACAATTCGAAAATGGTATTCAGTATTGAATGGACGCCCTGGATTTACTGCAGAAGCATTTGAAGCTCTAAAGTGTCAAGTTGAAAAAAGTGATAATCCGATTATTTGTAATATCGTAATAGACGAAATAGCGATTCGACAACAAGTAACTTATGACGGACAAAGATACTATGGACTTATTGATTTCGGAGTTGATCATAATGACGCTTTTCATGTAGATCATTCACTTAAAGCAACAAACGCCCTAGTTTTCATGCTTGTCGCGATCAACGGCCACTGGAAAATTCCTGTAGGATATTTCTTACTGAACTCGTTAAATGGAGCTGAGAGAGCCAGTTTATTAGAAAAATGCCTGGAGTTGATAGAAATGACAGGAGTAGAAGTGCATTTCGTAACTTTTGATGGAGCTAGCGTTAACATAAATATGTGCAAATATTTAGGTGCAAATTTTGAATTAGGAACTGCTTTTAAGCCATATTTTATCAATCCTGTAACGAAAAAAAAATCTTTTGTTTTTTTGATCCATGTCATATGTTAAAATTAGTTCGAAATACTTTGGGTGATCAAAAAATTATGAAAAGTAAAAATGCAGATATCCATTGGCAGGATATTGTGCTCCTGCAAAAGCTGGAGGAAGAAGAAGGGTTGCGTGCTGGTACAAAATTAACAAAAAAACACATTTTCTATCAAAACAATAGAATGAATGTTAAGCTAGCTGCTCAAACACTGAGTGAAAGTGTTTGTTTTGCCCTCAAATATGTGCACACAAGTAATTATAAGCAATTCCATTCTCCAGAAAAAACGGCTGAATTTTGCTCGGTGTTTAATAACGCTTTTGATATCTTGAACGTGCGTAGTCAGTTTTCAAGAGGAACGAGTTATAAAGTACCTTTAACGAATAAAAACTATGACGAGTTAAAAGCTCATGTTGATAAAATTATAGAATATATAAGCGATTTAAAAAATGTACAAAATCAATCTATTCTAAGAAGTAGTAGAAAAACTGGCTTTCTAGGATTTATTATCTGTTTAAAAAATATATTTCAATTGTGGAATGTTTTAAAACAATTAAAATTAAATTATTTATTAACATTTAAACTTAATCAAGATCATTTGGAAACATTTTTTAGCGCTCTGAGAAGTCGGGGAGGGTTCAATAACAATCCTAACGCTCAACAGTTTGAAGCAGCATACAAAAGGTTGATGGTCAGGCATGAAATTAGTGCGTCGGAAAAAGGAAATTGCCTAATTAACGATATTCATATATTGTACGCACCTTCAACAACAAAAAAATACTCTGAAGTTCAGAGTCTGAACCAATATACACCGAATCATATGATTCTGAAACAATTTTTGCTATCGACATGTTTGACCATGATTATTTAGCTTCGTTATGGTCTCTTAGTTCGTACGTAGAAGATGTTGTAAAATATATCAGTGGATTCGTAGTAAAAAAAATGACCCATGATAAAAAAATATGTGAGACATGTGCCTCTTTTTTAACATCTACGAATAATACCTCAAATTTAATTACATTTAAAAATAGAGGAAAATTGACAATTCCCTCGGAAGATGTAATAAAAATTACAAGCGCGTGCGAAAAAATTATAAGACAGAATAACCATATTATTTTTATTAAAAAAAATATTAAAGATTTTTTAGCGTTAAAAGTCTTTAATGCTGTGATTGATTATAGTTTTACGCACGATGCTATGTTTGAACATATAAGAAATCAAGATATTTTTGATAATCATAAGATACAGTTGATAAAATGTATCATTGAAATATATGTTAAAATACGTCTATATCACGAAGCAAAATTCTCAAGTGATGCTGAAAAAAAACAATACATACGCCACAAGTATTCGAAAATAATACATTTTTATCATCAATAAATTATCTATTATAAGTACTTTTTTATAAGTTTCTTGATAATTCCATTATATATATACATATATCATATATTTCTTTCAACATTATATCTCATATTGTATTTATTTTTATGTATTCTTTGTGTCGTTATCTATTTTTGTTCTTATATCTTATTAAATGGTTTTTCCTTTTTAATATGATAGTTTGCAATTATTTCATATTTTTTAAAGCAGAGGTTACAGAGAACTCGACAATTAAAATACCGCGTCTCGCTTGGCACATGCGCAGAGAGAAGAAAAGTCACTGAGCAGGACAGAAATACATCTTCTGTCTCTTAGATGTTGCTCACACTTTCCACCCATTGTTTAGATACGCTATTCCTCTTCCATTTACTATAAGTTCTATGGGTTTAGAAGTCAAACCCCCCCGCACCAGTGCTTCACTCCCCGCGTCCATAATATCCCATAATGCTCCGTCCTTCAAGTCCGTGGCTTATACAAAGGATGCTCAGTCTATACTTACTATGTCTATGGATAGAAGTATCAGTATCCATGGTAACCAATATTATTAGGGCATCGTTGATGTCAAACGTTTTGGCTGATCATTCAGCCACAGGGCTGATCAACTCCCGTGTATTTTGTATTAACCGTGTTTGCAGCGTCACCTATCTTACCACAGAACCTACAAGAAACTAAAAATTAATATAGCGCCCAACCCGCCCGATTCAAAATTCACATACAGGCATATTATATATATATATATATATATATATATATATATATATATATATATATATATATATATGGTATAAATGAGAGGTATAAATTGTTTACAGAGCAAAGAATGATGCTTTTCTTCACTGAGAGAAATATTACCTATCTTAACTTATTGTGCACAGTATATATATCATTGCAATTTGTATAAAACAATTTATACAAGACAATTTATACCATATCAATATTGTTGCTTTTCTTTACGGAGAGAAATTATACAGTAGATTTGTGTGCAATTTTAGTAAGTCTCTTAGTAGATATAATATAATTTTGCACGGTCAACCTCAACGTGGCTCTTTTTTCTCTTAATTAATTTTAATTGATGTAACATAAAAAATTTAATTGTAAACTTTAATTTTATCTTTAATTGGCTGATATCTGTATTATTAATGATTAATAATGTTAATCACAAATATTGTAATGAATTATTGCATTTTTAATTATTTTTCTGACTGTATTATACCAACTACGAACGACGCTTAGAAAAGGATGTCAACAAAATTTAAACCATTTCTTCAACTAAGTGCAAGTCAGAAAAGAAGGCGGTTATCTATTATACAAGGTCATTCAAGATACTCAGAATCCGTAGCACATGATTTGAATAGTTCGAACTCTACATCGTCTGATGCTTCAGAGAATGAAGCGGCAGAAGATCCTGGTCCATCTGTATTTGATAACGATATTCACAATGATGAGAGATGTATTGTTTACAATGAGGACTCTTCTATCAATGAGGAAAGAATAGAAGATAGTGAAGGCACTTCCGCTGAAAATGATGAAAACGAAGAAAAAGGAAGAGATGCTGATAACGTTGAAGTTCAGGATAATCTAATAGCAGAATATAACATGTCTTCAAATTCTTCGGAAGATGAAAATGACAATAACCTACAAAATCTGGACGAGTTGAAGAAAAGAGCATTGGCAAACGCTTTCTTAACAGGAAATTTAAATCATAAACAAGGAAATATACTACTGAAAACAATGCGAAACTTTCCTTTTAACCTAAGATATTTACCCAACGACACAAGAACATTACTACAAACGCCTACTAATGCACATTAAAAAAATTTCTGGAGGAGAATATTTTCATTTAGGTGTCAAATGTACACTTAAAAAAAAATTAGAAAGTCTTCCTGGAGATATGCTGCAAGAGACAATAGAAATTGATTTCAGTACCGACGGTGCACAAATCCACAACAATGGTACTGCTCAAATTTGGCCTATTCAGAGAGTATAGAACTTACAATTACCCCGATAAACGGCCTATAATAGCAGGAGTTTTTAAAGGATCAGGAAAACCATCTAATGCATTTGAATTTTTTGAACAATTTGTTAAAGAAATTATCGACATTCGAGATGAAGGTGGTATTATTATAAACGATCGACGGTTACCATTAATCATTCGTTGTTTTATTGCCGATGCACCGGCAAGAGCATTTGCATTAAATCATTATGGGCACATGTCGTCAAATGCGTGTTCCAAATGTAAGGTCGAAGGTCTTCGTAGCGAAGCAATATTTTTTCGGGGAACTATGGTTTTTCCGGGGATTCATCATCCATTAAGAACTGATCAAGAATATAAAGATATGGTAGACGAAGACCACCATAAAGGCCAAAGCCCTTTAGAGCCTGTGGTAGGACTAGTAACACAAGTTCCATTCGAGCCTTTACACCTTATTTACATTGGAGTAGTAAAAAAAGTTCTACACGTTCACGTCCACGGAAAATACGGGCGTCAGAAATTAAACAAAAGGAAACTAGACATTCTTGATTCAAGAATGATGCAACTTAAAGAATACTGCCCTACGGAATTCAATCGTCGTCCGAATAAGTTCTCCATGTTTCAACATTTCAAAGGCACTAAATTTAGACAAGTTTTACTGTATACTGCTCCGGCTGTGCTGCAAAATGTTATACATATTGAATATTATGAACATTTCCTTTTATTACATTGTGTGATGCGCCTTCTCAGTTTCCAAAATATCTCTGATGAAATATATATTTATTGCCATGCGGCACTGGAGAGTTACGTCAAGATGTGTGAGAAACTGTACGGAGAACAATTTATCTCGTACAATGTGCATGGTCTGTTGCATGTAGTTAACGATGTTATGCGATTGGGGCCGTTGGAATCATACAGTGCCTTTTGTTATGAGAATAACATGCCACAATTTCGAAAATACATACGAAAACCACATATGCCTCTTCAGCAGTTTTACGCTAGGATGTGTGAACTAAATGCCCTTGTTCTGCCTCCGGCCGATAATACAATAAAAATTTGTGGATCTAAAGTTCACGTAGAGGGACCTCTTCTACATCATATGCTAGCCTGTCGTTGTCAACAATTTCGAAAATTACAAGTTGGGGATATAACATTTTCTACTTCCCGTCGTGACAATTGCTGTATTTTGAATAATTCAGAAATCTGCGTTATAGAAAACATAGTACAAATAGAAGGAAATATTAGTTTTATCGTCAGAAAATTCCGAACACAGGTTTACGTATACGACGTTGGTTTAACATCTGATTTGGCAGGTGTTTTCCAGTGTTCAAATTTATTAAATACACTTGAGACAATAAACTTAAACGATGTAAAAGGCAAAATATACAGGATGCCGAAATGGAGCTCTGAAGAAGGCACAGAAGAATGCACTATTAAAAATAAATGGATCTGTGTAACACTAATTACACCTCTGATATTGCCGCAACATTAAACAATATGAATGCAATCAAAGTTTATACAAATACACAATAGCAGATTTAATGGGAATAAATGCAATTTTTTATGAAAGCAATTTCAAATTTTCTGAAATCTATAACAGTAATACATTATGGCATATTTTGTAGTTATCAAAATAAAATATGGAGAAAGAAGAAAAAATGTTAAAAAACAACAAATATTTAAAAACATCCAGCAGTGGCCGTTCACTGACAAGACCAAAAAAGTTAATGACGTCATCCTCGGACGAAATGTCAAAGCGCCGAAAAAAACTCAGGGGCCAAACTATGGAAAAGGAGATCGATAGATTACGCCAATTAGTTAAAGAATCCAACACTCAAGATAGAAATAAAACGTTTTCGGAGAATATAATTACTTTAAACAAAGGAAACAACGTGATAATTTCAAACGCTGCCATCGAATCTTTGTAAGTAAAAGTAATACTAATTAAATGATTGTTTTTATAAAGAAATTTTATATAATTTTTGTAATATTGCATGAACTTCTAAATTTCTAAATGTTTAAAACTTAAATATTTTTTGTAAACATAATGTACAATGATTTGATTGCATTTGAAATATAATACTGTTCTTTCTCTTTTGTTTTTTCAGAGAAAAAGAAAAAGATATTGGAAGAAATTCTTTGGGATGGAGCAATTTAAAATCTGTCGAGTATCCAGGAATAAACTTTCCTCTTTTTTTAACAAGTACTCAAGAAAACTTTGACGAAATAGAAAAAGAGAATATAATCACTTCGAACAAAGGGGACGTGACAATTTTAAAAGCTCCTATCAGACTTCTGTAAGTAAACAAAATACTAAGGCTGAATTCCCACTGAGTGCGTCGCGTCACGCGTCACCAATCAAAACACATATTTCATATATGTTGTATAATACATATTATACATAATATTATGTATAATATGTATTATACAACATATATGAAATGTGTGTTTTGATTGGTGACGCGTGACGCGACGCGCTCAGTGGGAATGCAGCTTAATGCAATGATTGTGTTCATTAAAGAATTTAATATTTTTGATATTAATATTCAATAAAAACAGCCGTTGATTTCTCGAAATAGGAGGTTGTAGTACTTTAATAAAATATTTTTGTCTTGTTAATAACATTTATTTCAAACGTTTTGGCCGTATCTATATGTTTTGGCTATTCTCAAGGTAACAAATTCACAATTTAAAAACCTGATGAAATGTTGTATTCTGATAAAATGTAAAAAGTGGACAAAATAATGATAAAAATGAAAAAATTAACAAGACAAAAATATTTTATGGCAGTATTACAACCTCATATTTCCGGGCTTGAACAATCGGTTCTTTGTTTTTTATTGATTATATTATAGCACTGCTTTTATTTTGTTTTCTAAAAGAAAAGAAATACATGTGTGTGATAAAAAAGATTCTTCTATAAGGAGCAGTCCAAATAGAACTTCGCCTGTTTCTTCGACAGCTTTACAAGAAAATTCACAAGAGAAATGCATACATTACAAGTGCAAAGACACACTTCACAGATTGACGTAAGTATATTTTCATTATTTTTTTTATTAATACACATACATAATACACATTTTTGTATAAAAGATATACTTATTTCAATACATTTGCAGCGAGCTTGAAGAACAAAACAGAATAATAATTGAAAGCTTAGTTGAAATTAAAGAAGATCAAGTTCAAATGAAAGAAGGTCAAGTTCAAATAAAAGAAATGCTGAAGGAGGTGATACGGATGATAAGTGAGGACGGTGACAATAATGCCACGAAAACATTATATGAACCACTTGAGGGCTTTCCAATGCAGAGATTAGAAGATTTTATAGAAATGGAAAGCGATAATAAGAAAACAGAGCGTAAAAAGCTAGTGAGTACTTTTCCGAAATTATACGTGTAAAACTCAATTTTAGACATAATAAAACATTAATCTCGTTCATAATAAAACATCACAAGATTTTTCGAATATTAGACATTTAAAATATTATTTAATATAATGTTAAATATTATTAAATAATATTATTAAAATTAAATGCTTTTTTATTGCTTAATATCTTAGATATACTCTGTATGAAAAACAATTTATTTTTATATCAGTAGTTCTGAGTTTTTTCTTTAATACATATGGAATTTATTATATAATAATACATATAGAATTTATTATATAATAAATTCCATATGTATTATTACATATAAAAACTCAGAATTGACATAAAAATAAATTATTTTTTCATGCAATATGCTATCTGGATTATTATGTATTGCCTGTATAATAGTGAAATTATATAATATAATAAGATATTTATGTTTTATTTCAGTATCGTCACTTGCTGGGATTAGGCGGATCAAAACTGAGAGACTTTTTACATTGCTCACTAAAAGAGATCATGACGGACGATTTAATTTGTAAGTTTACGTGGCCCGGTATTGCGGGATCGACAAAATTAGGAAATACGAAGCTTATGAACGTTTTATATTGTGAGTACTGTTTATATATACTTATATACTGATATATATCATGTGGTAGTAATGGTTTGACCTATATGAACGCGACCTTGTCAATGTTATATCACCTAGAATTGTTCAATTAGGAACTCTCTCCATTTTTCATTGTTTATTTTTTTATTTAAAGTAAAAGCGTTTTTTAAATACTTATTTACAGGTCTTTTAAGCTAAAAACTTTCATAAGTATGAGTTTTGAATATTCAAGGCTACTTGAAGATAATTCTGATAAAAGTTGTGTTTTGTAAGAAATTATAATTTACCACAATATTGCCAAGATCATTCAAGTCAAACAAATATTACCACATAACGGATCTCTCAATAACTTTTATTTATGTTTCTTAGTTGCTGCTCAAAAGTGCACATTATTTAACGGCCCGGACAATAAGTTCGAGTTTAAGACAAATATGCAGGAGGTACTACGTTCTATAAAACAACGGCATCGAAAGAAGCTAAAAAAAACTACTGTTGCTACTACTGATGTGCCGTGTCAAGATGAATCTATTGATGACGAACTCATCGAAGACTCTGAAGATGAGACTGATTACGAGTTAGGCCCTTAGATACATATTGTAATCATTTACATCTTTTATTTTCATCTTTTATGTTTAAGCATTTAATTTTCAGAATGGTTACATTTCTAAACTTCAATTTTAATACTTTGCAAATCTTACATATGTTATTATTGTTATATTCGCGGTATTTATTTATATTTTATACAGGTATTCTAGTTTAGCGAGCTTTGTATTGCGCTTATTCTTTTGATTGTATTATTTCATTATTTTTTTGTATGTAGTCTATCTCACGTTAAAAGTGAATTACTGTATTACATTTTATTTTATATACATATTTTATATAATATGTTCAATATTTTATACAAAATAAATAAAAAAATGTATACGTATTTATTTTCTTATATTTTCCCCAAAATATTAAAATATAAATATATTAATGCGATATTTTAAACCTCATTAGAAGCTCATTTTGCTCGCACGCATGAAGGTCGCATGTTTGTCCGAGCTCATGCAAGCTCATGCGTGCGAGCGATATCGCCTCTTATTGAGCGCGCATCTGTCTGTTTCAGTGACATCACCGCCATGCGAGTAATCCGCACGTGTGCACACACCATGAGCTTATAATGCGCGGATTTTGTTATCTGGGAATAACTTGTGAAGATTTGAAAGAATTCTGCGAAGATTCAGAATATTGGATATCTTGAGGAATTAATGTAAACGTCTAAAAAATAAAAAAAAAGAATAATGATTAATTTAGTTGTTTATATTGTTTATATTATTTATGAATAAATAATGTAAAGAGTTTATAATCAATTTATATTCATAATCAATTTAAATTATAACTTATTACTTTCGAATTTTCATCAAAATAATATTGCATTTCTTTGTCAATAATGCAAGTTTGTTGAGATGGATTTTCAATGTTATCAGTTTGAAGAGTGGGATCCTGATTTTCTTTTTCATTTTCAAATTGAGATGATAAACGTACTGTAGGTAATAAATTGGATACACTTGGTGAACACGAGATTGATTTTTTTAAAAATTCAAGTTTTGTATATAAAGGCCATCTCGGCTTAAAAATTTCCTCAGAGCCACTACCACTTTTTTTTGAGTCTCTTCTTTTTTTGTCATTATCAAGAAATGTACCTCTCATGTTATTCCACCGTTTTTTTACATGCTCAACTATAAGAAAATAAAAATATGAAATAAATTATATTTTATGTTACTAATTAATTGAATATTACATTTTTTAGGGACAAATCAATTGCGAGTGAAAATTCATGCCAATGATGCATTTTTATCTGAAGTGTTTTTGTATGTACAGTATAAAATAAAGTTTCAAGCTGTGTCTGGACAACAGTTAAAAAAAAACTGCGTTTTACTTACTTGTATAATGTGTACCCATCCTTTTACTAATTTCTTCCCATTGCAATTCTTTTAAATCGTTTCTCCGGTAATTATTTTGCGTTATATCCCATAAAATCGGTCTTGCTTTTGTAACGTTGCGGTTTTATCTGCCTTAAGTGACTAGCGCGGACAAGCTCGCCGGTGCCAGGATTCGGGGATACGGTTGGGTGAGACTCCAAATAACCAGTCAGTAATTATCAACGTAACTGAATATATTCTGTTATTACTTATCTACATATATACAAGAAAGAAGTAAGCCATAGCCATGAAACGCAAAAGCCTGGACTAAGCGGTGCTGGCAAAAACGGAAAGTGAAGCGGCTCGGTTAGCCAGAATGAGCGGCGCTGATACAAATGAAAAAGTAAAGCGGCGCGGATCGCAAGAATGAGCGGCGCTGTTATAAATGAAAAAGTAAAGCGGCGCGGATCGCAAGAATGAGCGGCGCTGTTATAAAAGAAAGAGTTAAGCGGAAAAAGAAACGAGGGTAGGTGTCGCTATGAGCTCAGAAATGAGTAGCGCTGGTAATAACAAAACGAAGTGAAGCGGCGCGGATAACAAGAATGAGCGGCGCTGGTAAATCAAAATAACGATTTGGGCGCGGATGCCCGACGTGGAGGACGCGTAAAGTGAGGATCGGAACGGAGCGGGGCCAAGATCGGAACCAGGTGATAGGGCCGGGTCAGAGAGCGCCCTGAGTCCGGCTCGGAGTGTCCACTGCGTGCACACAGCAGACGGTGTTCGGAGGTGCTGGATCAGAGTGCGCCCTGATTCCAACTCGGAGTGCTTGCTGCGAGCTCACAGCAGGCTTAGGAAATGCCGGGTCAGAGTGCGCCCTGAGTCCAGCGGGGAACGTCTGCTGCGTGCTCACAGCAGACCGGGAACGGTGTCGATTGCTCGGAGTAACGGCCTTTTATACTGCCGCGCCCCACTCGGTAGCCGGATCGGCGGCTCGATCTGCGGTGTGCGGTGCGGCGGCTCGGGCGCGGTACGGTACGTGGCCCGGCGCGCAATGGGCCTAGTAACACGCATGAAGTGCGTACTTTGTGCGTGTTACATCACTTCCCTTTTTTGAGAGGAGTCGCGACGGTTGCCGCGATTATATGCGCCGACCGTAGTTGCCCGCAGTCGTTGAATCGCACCAGCCATCTTCCGGCGGGGGTGGTTAGGTGGTATTTACGGCTGCGGTGGGCGGCCCAATACGGCACTTGGGTCCGCGTGCCGTCGGGCAGTTGAACATCTACCGGCGGTGGACTCTCCCCCGGGTGGTGCTGGTCGGCCGTTGTTGCTGCCGGAGGATCAGAAGCGTTGGTTGCGGGCGTCCGGGTGGTCAAGCGCCGGCGCGGTGTCCGGGTCGGGGCCAGGGTGGCTCCTCGCGGGGTGGTCGATCGGCCGGTTCGCGCTGAAGGCGGGGTTGTGGCGGCCTCTCGCAGAATCGTCATCGTCGTCGTCGTTGATGATCGAGGGCCGGCGGCGGATTGTAAGGCCCGTAGCTCGACATTGCTCCGACGGCGTGGTCGGATCGGCGGCGGCGATGTCAGCCATGCCATTTTCCGTCGTTGCTCGGTGTCCGACCGTTGGATTCGGGTGCCGATGGCCGGGATATTTGGCACAAGTGCGACGGCCGCACATGCGGGTACGTCTTCATCCGAACTGGAGATCTCTCCGAAGAGATCTCGTACTATCTCTGCTTGGGAAGACATTGCGATTAGTACTGTGTGTGGGGCTTATGGGCGGTTTCATATACGCGGGCGCGCCGCGTATCGGCGATCGCGACGGTGGTTCGGTGGTGGGGGGGGTGACGCCTGTTCGGCATTCCGAGGCGTTTTTATCGTGATTTCGGCCGTGTTGTCGTCCTTAGCCGCTGACGATTTTAGGTCTTGTATATGCACGTGCCGATACCATTTATTATTCGCTGGGTTCCGTAAATCTACAATGACCGGTGATATTATTCTCCGCACGGTCAAAGGGCCGATAAATTTCGGCGCGATTTTTGCGTTAAATGCGTCGGCTTTAGCGGAAAGTGGTCGGTCGCGTTTCCATACTTGGTCTCCGATTTCCGGGCGCCAACTTCGCCGTCGCAGGTTATAATATTTTTCCTGTCGGTGGAACGCCCTGGCTAGTTGAATGCGGACGACCTCAAAGGCCTCTTGTAGCTGACGGTGGTTTTCCTCGGGACTCCTGCCTTCCGTTGGAGTCGAATCTCGGTCCTCGAAGTGGGGTGCGGCTAATTCTCGGCCATAATTGAGGAATGCCGGGGTATAGCCTGTGACTTCATGGCGTGCGGTGTTGTAGGCGAACTGTAGGGCGTGTATACGCTTGTCCCAGTCGCGATGATCGTGCCCCACATATTGAGCGATCATCGTCTTGATGGTTCGGTTCGCTCTTTCCACAGGGTTACAGTGGGGTGCGTAGGCTGGTGTCTTGCGGTGTCGAATGCCGAATGCTTCTAATAGGTCCCGGAATTCCCGTGATGTGAACTGGGTGCCGTTATCTGATGTAATCTCCTGGGGTGTCCCATGTCGGTAGATCAGCCTCTGGGTTATTTCGCGCACGACTGCTGGGGCCGTGGCTCGGCGTAAGGGCGTCATTTCCACCCACTTGCTAAACCTATCTTGTGCGGTCAGTAGCCATGTGTGCCCTTGATGCGACCGCGGTAATGGTCCTATTAGGTCGACGGATACCTGTTGCCACGGTACGGTGACCGGAGTGGAGTGTAGGTTCCCTGCGGGTCGTTGTTGGCTTACTTTATGCGCGAGACAGGTTGCGCAGTTCCGTACGTAAGCGGCGATTTCCCGGAACATTCCTGGCCAATAATATCGTCGTGCCACTCGAGCGATGGTTTTGGCGGTCCCTAAGTGTCCGGCTGCGGGATCGTTGTGCGAACGCTGCAGTAAAACCAGTCGTTGATGGGATGGAACGCACTGTTTCCACTGTTCGTTAGCTGGAATGTCGCGGAAATCTAGGCTGTGTAGTAGGTGGCGGTAGAACGTGCCCTCCTGAATCTTATAATCGGGGTACTGATTCGGTTCGACCTCCACAGCCCTCCTGATGCGGGCGTACCATCGACATGGCCTAGTCTGATCAACAGTGTTTACCTCGGGTCCCCTGGACAGGGCGTCGGCTAGTTGGTTTTGCGTGCCCTTGCGGTATTTGATCTCGAAATCGTATTGTTGCAACTCCAGTATCCAGCGTCCCAGTCGACCAGTCGGGGACTCTAACCGCTGCAGCCATTTCAGTGATTGGTGGTCGGTTAGAACAGTGAATTTGTAGCCTTCCAAGTAGTCTCTCATGCGGCGTATCCCCCACACGACCGCTAGGCACTCGAGCTCGGTGGCGCTGTAATTCTTTTCGGCGTGGTTTAGCGTGCGACTGGCGTATGCTATCACTCGTTCTCCCTCGGTGTGTTGTTGCGTTAATACGGCTCCGAGACCTATCGTACTGGCGTCTGTTTGTAATATGAACGGTCGAGTGAAATCTGGGCAGGCGAGCACTGGTGTGGTAGTGAGAGCTTGTTTTAGCCGGTGGAAGGCTTCTTCCTCCTCCATGGCCCATTTCCATCGTATGTTCTTTCGAGTGAGCCGGATAAGTGGCGCGGCAATGGATGGGAAGTTGGCGATGAAACGGCGGTACCACGAGGCTATGCCTAGAAACTGTCGGACCATCCGGACCGTGGTTGGCGTAGGCCAGTTGACGATGGCGCTGACTTTGTCGGGATCTGTTTGGATGCCCCTTCTGTCCACTATGTGTCCCAGGTATTTGAGGCTGTTTCGGCAGAAGTGGCACTTCTCTGGGTTCAGCCGTAACCTTGCCTCTCGCAATCGGCGAAACACTTCACGCAGGTGTCGTAGATGATCATCGAATGTCTGGCTGGTAATGATGATATCATCGAGGTATACCAGGACGTGAGGTTCGAGCTCCGGTCCCAATACGGAGTCCAGTAGCCGTTGAAATGTGGCGGGGGCGGAATGCAAGCCGAATGGCATGACTTTAAATTGACGGAGTCCTCGGCCCGGAACGGTAAATGCGGTGAGCGGTCGACTGTCTTCCGTTAGCGGGACCTGCCAGTAGCCGTCCTTTAGGTCTAGCGTGGTTAGGTAACGGGCTCCCCTCAGCTTGTCTAGCGTGGCTGGGATGTGGGGTAGGGGATAGGCGTCCTTTTCGGTTACCGCGTTTAATTTGCGGTAATCAATGCAGAAGCGGTGTCCCCCGTCCTTCTTCCGGACCATCACTACTGGCGAGCTCCATGCGCTAGTCGAGGGCTCAATGATACCTTCTCTCTCCATTCGTTCTACTTCCCGGTCGATGATAAACTGCATTGCGGGGTTCCTGGGTCGATATCTCTGTTTAATTGGTGTATCGTTCCGGAGCCGGATGCGGTGGGCGGTTCGGTCGGTCGGGCCCTTGACTTGGTCGAACTTAGGAAGCTCTCGAGCCAGGAATCTCTGGAGGCGGACCGCCTCGTCGTCGGCGGGCTGGTCCGAGAGATGAGTGATGCCGCCTATGGGCGCCTCCGGAGTTGATCGGCTGGCCTGCAGTGGTGGGGGCAGTATTGCCATCCGTAGTTTTGCCCAAAGGTCTGTCCCTATGAGAACCGGGGTGCTCAGATCTGGGAGCACGGCGAACTGATGTGTCACTGTTCTTCCCGGTATGGTGACTCGTGCCTCTATGGTTTGTTTGATGGCTACTCTTGAGCCCTCTGCTAGGCGGATCCTGCCTCGGTAGGGCAAGCTAGGGCAGCCTCTTAATTGCCGGGCGGTTTCGGTTCGAATTAGCGAGATTTCGGAGCCGGTATCGATCAGTGCCGGGATGGTTTGTCCTCCCATCCGAAGGTAAATGTACGGTCGTGGGCGGTACTCTATTCGGATTCGGGCCGGTCGGTGGCCGCTACTGCTCCGGCCCGTGTGGCGTTTCCCGGCGGCGGGTGACAATCCCTGGTCAACACGCCATCTTTTCCACATTGGGAGCAGAACTTCTGTTGCGGTCGTCGGCAATCCCGGCGGGTGTGTCCTCTTTGTTTACACCGCCAGCAGCATTCCCGCCTGTCATAGGTAGCGGCGGCGACACGGTTATTGGCGGTCGGTGCCGACTGTTTGTTTCTCCTTGCTTGAATCTGGTTTAGCGAGGCCACCTTGGCACTGAGTTCCTCCAGACTGGTCACGCTCTCTCGTGGGATGTACAGCTGGTAATCTGGGTTCATTGCCTCATATATGTGCTCCACCTGATCCTCCCGAGAGTATCCGCCGGATCGGCGCATCATTGTTTGTACGGCCGTAATGAAATCCGCGAAGGATTCCCCTGGCTTTTGTTGTCTGGCCTGGATCTCGCGCCTTAGTTGCCGGTGGTACCCCGGCGGCAGGTAATGGGCTATAAAGGCCTGTCTGAACTCCAGCCAATGGGTCCAGTATGCCTTATTATTGCGATACCATAATAAGGCGGTGCCCCGCAACATCTCGGGCAGACCCAGGAGTAGGTGCGCCTTTTCGTATCCATACTCTTGTCCCAATTCCTCCACTCGCTCTATGAAACCCAGGGGGTCCTTCCCCTCGAAATGCTGTCCCCACTTTCGAATTTGGTTCAGAATCTTTGTCCTCTCTAACAGGTTGAGCGTGGGTGGTGCCTCTCCTTCTTCTCGGGGGCCTGCCTCGGCTTCTTTAGGGTGAATCGGTGGCATTTTTATGCCAGGGTTTGCCTTAACGAAGGTCGATAGTCGTTTTCGAAGATCGTCTATTTTCCCGGTACTATCGAGATTAAGTCGGTCTAGATACTGTTGCAACTGGGCCTTGGTTAACAAGTAGACCCACGTGGACATTAAGTTACTTGATTGTTACCTGGAGTCTCTTTCCCTACGGTCCCTGTTCGGGCGCCATGTAACGTTGCGGTTTTATCTGCCTTAAGTGACTAGCGCGGACAAGCTCGCCGGTGCCAGGATTCGGGGATACGGTTGGGTGAGACTCCAAATAACCAGTCAGTAATTATCAACGTAACTGAATATATTCTGTTATTACTTATCTACATATATACAAGAAAGAAGTAAGCCATAGCCATGAAACGCAAAAGCCTGGACTAAGCGGTGCTGGCAAAAACGGAAAGTGAAGCGGCTCGGTTAGCCAGAATGAGCGGCGCTGATACAAATGAAAAAGTAAAGCGGCGCGGATCGCAAGAATGAGCGGCGCTGTTATAAATGAAAAAGTAAAGCGGCGCGGATCGCAAGAATGAGCGGCGCTGTTATAAAAGAAAGAGTTAAGCGGAAAAAGAGACGAGGGCAGGTGTCGCTATGAGCTCAGAAATGAGCAGCGCTGGTAATAACAAAACGAAGTGAAGCGGCGCGGATAACAAGAATGAGCGGCGCTGGTAAAAAAAAAAGAAAGCGTTAAGCGGAAAAAGAAACGAGGGTAGGTGTCGCTATGAGCTCAGAAATGAGTAGCGCTGGTAATAACAAAACGAAGTGAAGCGGCGCGGATAACAAGAATGAGCGGCGCTGGTAAATCAAAATAACGATTTGGGCGCGGATGCCCGACGTGGAGGACGCGTAAAGTGAGGATCGGAACGGAGCGGGGCCAAGATCGGAACCAGGTGATAGGGCCGGGTCAGAGAGCGCCCTGAGTCCGGCTCGGAGTGTCCACTGCGTGCACACAGCAGACGGTGTTCGGAGGTGCTGGATCAGAGTGCGCCCTGATTCCAACTCGGAGTGCTTGCTGCGAGCTCACAGCAGGCTTAGGAAATGCCGGGTCAGAGTGCGCCCTGAGTCCAGCGGGGAACGTCTGCTGCGTGCTCACAGCAGACCGGGAACGGTGTCGATTGCTCGGAGTAACGGCCTTTTATACTGCCGCGCCCCACTCGGTAGCCGGATCGGCGGCTCGATCTGCGGTGTGCGGTGCGGCGGCTCGGGCGCGGTACGGTACGTGGCCCGGCGCGCAATGGGCCTAGTAACACGCATGAAGTGCGTACTTTGTGCGTGTTACACTTTTATTAGATCTATTAATAATTGCTCGGCTTCACTTGACCATATGTCCTTTTTTGGTGGCATTTTTACAAAATTACATTCACTAAGTTGTCACAAAAACAGTACATTAGTTTAGATTAGGTTATCTTATTGGCTACGATTGCAACGTTAAGATTGAAAAATAGATTCGGCTCTAAATTATAACCTGTAACCTAACCGGCAAACTGCTTCTCACTGATTGGTTGATTTTCAATGCTTAACAGTAACCATAATCGTAACCGAGCTCGCAACCTATAGTGTGATTACGCCTTTAGTCAGGAAAAGAGTCTCTGGCAAAGTTCAGAAAATGACACTACTAAGTCTCTTATCCTGCGCGCACAAAGTCGACTTTTCGGGGGTTTGTAGCAACTAAAATATAAAAAAATTTTATAAAAATACATAGTATATCCTTAAAGGCGGCATCGCCACGACTAATTTGAGCCAAAAAAAATTTAAATTGGTCTAGCCGTTCCGGAGATACAAGCGGTCAAAAAGTGATGATGGTAATGCAAAAATTAAGAAACGTCGTCTCCTTATTCTTCTCCTCTGTCCGCAGGGGATGAAGAATTTACGAGACCCAGGGTATTATCATTATCATTAAAATTTACGGGAATTTCTCGCACCAGGTGCCAGGAGTCGACGATTTCGACTTCCCCGAGTTGTGCTACGGAAATTCCTTGCACCAGATGTCAAGGGTCGACGAATTCGACTTCCCCGAGTTGCGCTACGGGAATTCCTCGCATCAGGTGTCAAGGGTCGACGACTTCGACTTTTGCGAGTTGCGCTACAGGAATTTTTCGCACCAGGTGCCAAGGGTCAACGAATTCTATTTTCGGGAATTGCACTACGGGAATTCCTCGCGCCAGGTCCCAAGGGTCGACGAATTCGACTACCCTGAGTTGCGCTACGGGATTTCTTCGCTCTAGGTGTAAAGGGTCGACGAATTCGACTTCCCCGAGTTGCGCTACGGGAATTCCTTGCACCAGGTCCAAGAGTTGACGAACTCGAGTACCCCGAGTTGCGCTACTTGCATTTCTTGCACTAGGTGCCAAGGGTCAATGAATTCGACTTCCCCAAGTTGCACTACGAAAATTTCGCAAACATGAAAAAGAGAGAGAGAGATATGACATATTTTGATATAAAATCTAAAATTTCTTAAAATATTTAGTTATCGATAATCTTACCGTAATATTTTTATGCGCAGAATAATAAAACGAATCAATACGTGTAAAAAAACCCATTGTTATTTTGAAGAAAAAGTATGTAATTTACAATGTACTTTTTTTAACAATTATGTGTTTTTTTTACTACTTCTCATTATTCTAATCATAAAAGTATTACGCTAAGATTATCCATAACTTAATATTTTCAGAGATATTTTAATTTTAATTTTATATCAAAATATGTCAGATTAAGATATAAAATAACTCGAAGAGTATTAAAAAGAACTTCTGCAGTATAAAAAAGAAAATTATATCCTTTAATCTTGTTAATATTTTATTAACAAATAAACTGCCATGTAATAGAATTTTATTAGTATTAATGAACGAAGAACATCTCATCGACGTCGACATCGATCCAGTCGCAAAACTTATAATGTAAAATAATTTAGTTAATATGTTATTAAGTTAATATAAATGTTACATTCAAAATGTAGAAAAATAATTGAAAAATAATTTAAATTTTGTCACATAATTAATTTTGTACATTTCTGTACATTTTTATGTTAACTTAATTATATATTAACTAAACTATTTTACATTATAACACGTCTTGTGTTTTATATAGCATTTAAGTCATATGAAACAGATGTTTTATTAGTAATATTAGAAAATAACTAATTACATAAGTCTTGCGTTTGATATTACAGTTACGTTATGTGAAACATAATAAGTGTCATTTCGAATATTTTAACTATATTATTTTATGTTTAACATGTCTTTGATTTGATATCAGTTTTTTTTCGCATATTATGTAAAAATTTTAACAAAACTGTGATATCAAACCAAAGATACTTTATATCAGCTATCCATGGCTTTATATCAATGGGGCAGTCAAACCGAAGACATGTACAACAAAAAATAGTTTAGTTTGAATATTCGAAATAAAACATTTATTTCACAGAATGTAAGTGTAACACTTAATATAAATGTTACATCTAAAATGTGCAAAAATCATTGAAAAATAATCTCAATTCTGTCACATAATTAATTTTGTACATTTATAAAAAAGTAGGTGATATAGCACAAAAATTCATAAATGATAAGGTCTGGCCAAGTTCCAAAAAAGACACTCCAATATGTTTATATTTTAATAATTATCTAAATTTTTAATATATCACCAACATGAAAAGTAACTGATATGTTATTCAAGGTGCAAATTCAAAATAAACATACATAAAATATTCATAAAATGTATAAATAAAACTGATCAAAATTTGATTGAAAAAAATTTAATTAAAATAACAAAATATTTATTAAAAAATATAAAAAAACTTGGCGCTGCTAACGGGCTTTGCCCCTCCCCTTTAATCGCCTCCCCCTCCCCAGCGCAGCTCTTCACGGCATCCCCCCTTTACCCCCGTCGAGAGGCCCCTCCGCCCCTCCACTTCTCTTTACACCTCAAAGTATTATGAAACAATGAAAATGAGTAATAATATAATATATAGAATGATTAATTGACATCATGTAATTAATTGACATTATGGGCGGTATTCATAGTCCGTTCTTATATTCAAGATCGTCTTAAGCACGAACTTATATTCGCTCTCTTTGTCAGACACAATCTATGTGTGACGAAGAGAGCGAATATAAGTCCGTGCTTAAGACAATCTTAAATATAAGAACGGACTATGAATACCGGCCTATGTAAGTTAACATGTTATTCGGTGTGGCAGCGCCAAGTTTGTTATTTTAATTAAATTTTTTTCAATCAAATTTTGATCAGTTTTATTTATACATTTTATGAATATTTTATGTATGTTTATTTTGAATTTGCACCTTGAATAACATATCAGTTACTTTTCATGTTGGTGATATATTAAAAATTTAGATAATTATTAAAATATAAACATATTGGAGTGTCTTTTTTGGAACTTGGCCAGACCTTATCATTTATGAATTTTTGTGCTATACATTTTACATATAACATGTGGAAGATCCTCCTGGACCAACGACACGCCATCCACCATTTCTTTAACAATGATGAAGACAAAGCACACGCATCATCTCAAACCATCGAACATGTCACGCTACGGTTTGGAAAGATAAATAATCTAAAAGTGCTGCGTCTGGAAACATCAACGGTGTGTTTAGCAATGTCACACAACACCGTATGTAACATGATCGTTCTCGAGTATTGTGTGGATCGTATCGCTCAATCGTTGAACAACGTCACTGGTATGGTCGACACCAAGTTCACAAGCCGGGGTCCCACGGCGCGTAGAGGCTTGCCGAGCCACGGCTCGCCGAGCCAAATATGACGAACCACGCGCCGTGGGATCGGGGTGATTCGCTATGGCTCGTAGCTCGCCTAGGTTCGTCAGAGGCTCGGCTCGTGGCTCGCCTATGTTCGTTACAAGTTCGGCTCGTGGCTCGCTTATGTTTGTTTACAAGTTTGGCTCGTGCATTGTCAAACGAGCTTTAACAAGCCACATAGGCTCCAGCGCGTGACTCGTCTTGGTTTCAGTTAGTAAAAATCTGTGGTTAGAAAAATGGAAAAAGAGGAAATAATTACATGTGCAGCGATGTATATTATTTTAAGTGGAGTCACTTTAAAAAGTCGT
Source organism: Linepithema humile (assembly GCF_040581485.1). NCBI lineage: Eukaryota > Metazoa > Arthropoda > Insecta > Hymenoptera > Formicidae > Linepithema > Linepithema humile. The sequence goes on along the minus strand of NC_090134.1, from coordinate 11,591,680 downwards.
CAAAAACGCAAAAGACGATGGTGGTTATCGTCTCTTAATAGAAATCGAGATAGGTAATATATATATATATATATGCGCGCGCGCGCGCGTGTGTGTGTGTGTGTGTGTGTGTGTGTGCGTGCACGATTAATTTATTATTTTATAATAATGAAATGGATATTATTGCATTAATAAACATATTTTGTAGATATAGTGCGATAGATATGCTTGATAATTTAAGAAGAGAACCCTCAGCAGTGATGCGATATTTCCCACAGCGGTCCCGGCTCCGCTGCCTCACACAACCTTACAGAAGCGCTACGTCACGTATCCGTGTGAGCTCGGCCGTTCAACCAATGGAAGAGAGCGAACGCTCCCTTCCACCGAGCCGACACAACAGACGATAAATGCATGCTACTTGCATGTTAAAAGCAAGCGTTTCTGATTCAGAAAAGAAATTCTGAGGCGAGTGGCTGGAATATTAGAGATCACCTGTTCGAAACCTGCTTCGTGCAACTTTTTTTTCTTTTTTCCACATTTGTTTCTAACATAGTAAATTATTAGATAATATTTTTTTGCCCAAAAAAATAATATTTTCTATTTATTATTAATATTCGCATATATTAAACTAACAATTTTAGAAATAATACAGATCTGCTATTGTTAATAGAAAAATGAAGTTATTTTACAATGTTGCAACAAAGTGCTAATTTAACATATGCGAATATTTTTAATAAAGATAAAATAATTTTTTTTAGCCAAAAACATTATCTAATAATTTACTTAAAATAAATATCGAAAAAGGAAAAAAAGTTACAAAATCACAGTTTTCAAACACGAGATTTTTAATATTCTTGCCATTCGCCTTACTCGTTTAGCCATGCTTGTTATTTTACATTTATCCACATAAAAAATTACACGCCTGCAAAGCTTTTAATTATTTATTTTAAACTACTGCATATTAGCAAGAGTTACTGCAGTAACTACATATACATGTACTGTGGAGATTAGTGGAGGAACACAGTAGCATATTAAAACTGCAGTCAAATAGATGTAGATTGGTAATTTTATTAATACTATTAATAAGTAGTGGTCTTCCGCACCACCTTTGAGGTTCCACTTATGGCGCGTTCGATTTTTTTTTAAGTGGATCGTCGCCTGGAGCCCTATTGTACCACTTTTTTTTACACCTGTTATTTACAGGTTAAAATAATTTACAGTAGTTGACACTGTATTTTTGTATCTATATACTTACTGTACTTTGTATACTCACTGTACTTGTACTTTTGCGCGTTGCGCGTATATTGGCGAGTTGGGAAAATTACTTACTTTATAATTTTTTATAAATACAAACTATATTTTGTATTTATTATGCCTGCAATGCTATCAAGAGTAATGAGAAATACAAGGTGTCCCATTTTAAACAATCCACTCAAATATCTCAGAAACACCGAGTTAAATAATAAAATTTTTTAAATAAAAGTTGTAGGATTTGGAGAGGGAAAAAATATAGGGATATTTGTTTGACCTTGGATGGAAGCGCTTCTGAGATTTGAAGGTCATTTTTATTTTTTTAAATGGAACCACTTTAATTTTTTTATATAAATCAATTTCTCATAATATTTGTCGTAAAAAGTTATAAAACTAGGATGGCCAAAAATTGAATGGTTTACAAGATATTTTATACTTTAATTTGACATAATTTTACATAAACTATAAAATATCTCGTTAAATATTCATTTTTCAATTATCTTACTTCAACACTTTTATGCACAAAATAATGAGAGGAATCAATTGGTGTAAAAAAAACACATAGTTGACTTTAAGAAAAAAGTATATATATTTAAGAAGAAAGTATATTATATCATATCTGCTAAATATAGCTTAAATATAGCTCTGCTAGATTTTTTCTTAAAGACAACTATGTGTTTTTTTTATACCAATTGATTCCTCTCATTATTTTGTGCATAAAAGTGTTGATGTAAGATAATTGAAAAATGAATATTTAACGAGATATTTTATAGTTTATGTAAAATTATGTCAAATTAAAGTATAAAATATTTTGTAAACCATTCAATTTTTGGCCATCCTAGTCTTATAGCTTTTTACGACAAATATTACGAGAAATCGATTTATATAAAAAAAATTAGTGTCCTTTCATTTGAAAAAATAAAGATGACCTTTAAATATTAGAAACGCTTCCATTCAAGATCAAACTAATATCCCTATCTTCTTTCCCCCTCCAAATCCTACAACTTTTATTTAAAAAATTTTTTGTTTTAACGCGGTATTTCAGAGATATTTAAGTGGATTATTTAAAATGGGACATCTTGTATAAAAATAAAAACATAATTTGCAAAAATTATTTTTTATTTTTTAATAAAAAGTACAATTTTTATAAATATTTTTATAAATAATATTTCCTAGGCCTTCTCGGCCACCTCGGCCACCTCGGCCTCCTCGGCCTCCTCGGCCCCCTCGGCCTCCTCGGCCCCCTCGGCCTCCTCGGCCCCCTCGGCCTCCTCGGCCCCCTCGGCCTCCTCGGCCTCCTCTACCCCCTCGACCTCCTCTATCCCCTCGACCTCCTCGACCCCCTCGGCCCCTTCGGCCCCCTCGGCCCCTTCGGCCCCCTCGACCTCCACGGTCACTTTGGCCACCACGGTCCCTTCGGCCACCTCGGCTGTCCTGGCCACCTCGGTCACCTCGGCCACCCTGGTCAGCGGTCCGCTCGTCCTGTTCTTCGTTTGTATCTGAAAAATAAACATAAGTAATTAAAAAGTGCAAAATTGTATTATTTATTGCCGGTTATTATTACACTATAAATTATTGTTCAAATTATTATTATAAGACAGAAATATTAATTTTAACGAATCTAATCTAAATATAAAACACTTTTAGTATAAATAGACAAATACCGTTTTCATTCAATTGTTCTTGCAACTCTTTTTGATGTTGCTGCTGCTGCTGCTGCTGCTGCAAGTACATTAGGTGGTACTGCAGCTGCTGTTGGTTTGCCATCATTCGATCTAATTGTTGCTGCTGTGCAGCGATTTTTTGCTCCAAATCTTCTGCAAAAATAAAAAGAATAAATATATAAATAAAATATAAAATTAAAATAAAATTAAAATAAAAATAAAAGTCAAGTTAAATTATATAAATATAGTTAAGTTATATAAATTAAGTTAAGTTAATAAAGTTAAGTTATATAAATTTTTGACCGTATATAGAGAATATAGACCGAATATAGAGAAATTACTGAAAATAAATGTATAAAATATTTAATGTTATAAGTAATTAAATTTTTAATAATTTCTCTACATATTTTATTTCTCTATCTAAATAGCTAACAATCTTAACACACTTCTTCCGTCTGTTTCAAGTCCGTCTGTTTTGCGTTTACTCACTCGCGTTTACGTCTCGCGGTCGACTCTGTACACATCAATAATATATAATGCCTAATATCATAACACATTGTTCACTTTTTAATAGTTACCGTCGGTTACGGTCGATTGAAAATCTTGGTTCTTATATATAAACACATATATAAAATATTTTTCTAATACGAATAATTATAATTTTATTCTCTACTTACGGGACATTGTTCCACTGCGTGCTGCTGTTGAAACGAAACTGGCGTCTTGAAGAATTAATTCTGTCACCTTATACTGGCAAGTAAACATATTATATATGTGTTTGTCACATTTTCGTATTCAGACAGTTGACTCGCGTTGCAAGGATCCCGACTGTAAGTCTTTCGAATTATTATTTATTTTCTCTATTGTTCTCGAATTTACTGTTTTTATCTATTTTTCACTTAATTGAAAAATGGGTGATAAATCAAAAAATACACGTAAGCGAAGCTTTTCGGAATCTTGGCTTCATGATGATCGTTTTAAATCTTGGATACGCAAAGTATCATCAGATGAAAACCTTTTTTATTGTACTATATGCGATAAAAATATGTCATGCTCCACATCGCATGTTGCAAGACATGCGGATTCTACGTGTCATAAGAATAAAATTAAAGAAAATTTATCATCGTTATCAGATAATGATGTAAGTCCGAGAACAAAAATATCACGACAATCCAGCAACTTTAAATTTCAGCAACAATGGTTAGATATAGAGCTATTTAAGCCATGGTTACGCAAAGTGTCACATGACGAGCGTTTATTTTTTTGCACATTTTGTAATAAATCTTATATGGGTGATATATCGCACGTCTATCGTCATGAAAATTCCAAAGGACACAACGAACAATGTAAATTACAAAGAAAAATATCAAATGAAGATGTCGACATGAGAGACGAATCGCTTTTATCTTTTGAAGATTTATCTTTTGAAGAGCAAAGAAAATCAGCAGAAATTCGATATGCTGCGTTAATCGCTGATAGAAATATTCCATTTCAAACTGCGAAAGATATTCTTAATTTTTTCCAAGAAATAGGAAAAGATTCTTGCATATTACAAAAAATGTGTATGAGTCGAAAGAAATGTACAAATATTATTTCTAACGTTTTATGTCCGATTGAAACGGACCGTGTGGTGAACAGCATTCAAAATACTAAATTTTCCATTTTTATAGATGAAACGTCTGATATTTGTAATGAAAAATGGATGACGTTTCTTGACCGATTTGTTGATCCTAAAACATTAGATATTAGCACGCAATTAGTAAAATTAATTAATATCGACGCAAAAAGTAGCAGTGCGGACAAAATATTTAATGCATTTAAAACTGAGATGTTGAAATTAATGATCCCATTTTCAAATATTATTGCTTTGTCATGCGACAATGCGCCTGTTATGACAGGAAAATATATATCATTTAAAAGAAAGTTGGAAGAAACTTGTAAACATTTATTAACTATTTCATGTCCATGTCATTCCGCTGCATTGGTTGCACATTCTGCATGTGCTAAAATACCAGAATATTGCGAAGAATTTGTAAAAAAGATTTCAAGTTATATTAACAGTAGTCCCAAGCGTTTGGCTATTTATAGAGAATTTAGTGATTGCTTTTTGGAAACAAGTCGCAAAATTTTACGATTGTCCGATACACGGTGGCTTTCTCACCATTCATGTATTGAAAGAATTCTTGAATCTTGGGATTCTCTCAAGCTTTTTCTTACTGATATGGTGTTGACAGAAAAATCAAAGTCTGCAGAAAATTTAATGCTTATAATGCAACGTCATGATGTAAAAGCATATTTTTTATTTTTAGAACATATTTTAAATACTTTTAATTCATTTAATGCATTTTTTCAAGCAGCGGAAACTAGAGTTCATTTATTGCAACCAAAATCAGTAAAATTTCTAACCACAATCTGTGAATACTTTTTGAAACCAGAATTGTTAAAAAATGTATGTAATAATATTCAATTTTCTCAACAAGAGAATCAAAAATCTCTAAATGAAGTAAATTTAGGATTCGAATGTGAGGAATATCTCGATAAATTAATGAAAGAAGGACACACAGACATAGTTGCACATGTCCGAAAGAATTGTTTGCAATTTTGCGTCACTGCTGCAGAAGAAATTAGTAAAAGATTACCAATTAATGACAAATTTTTGTCTAAATTGAAAGTTTTAGAAGCAAACGTAGCTTTATCGGATAGTGACAGAGAAATATCATTCAATGATGTCTCTTTTATCGCTCAAACTTTTGGTGGTTTTGACGAAGATGGTTTAAAGAAAGAATGGTATCTTTTATATCATGATTTTACACAAGTAAAAAAAGAAAATCTTTCAAAATTAAATTTTGATGACATGTGGAAAGAAATTTTACAAAGTCAGAACTCTATTAACATTGCAAAATATCCCAATTTAAAATCTTTTTTGAATGCTGTTAGATCACTTCCAAATTCGAATGCTGATTCAGAAAGAGTGTTTTCTGTTTTATCAGATATAAAAACAAAAAAACGCAATAAACTGTCGGTTACCAATGTAAATGCTCTTTGTGTTCTAAAATCGGCTTTAAAGTCTAGAAAAGAAACGGTTCTAAACATGGTAATTGATGAAAACCATTTGTCTCTCATGTCGGCAAAGACATTATATGCTAGTAGCCCCATGAAAAAAAAAAGTAATATAACGCTACATGCTGCAGATATTGATGATGTTGCTGGACCGTCAATATCAAAATAACATATAATAATTTTTAAATAAAACAATAAAACATTTTACAAGCATTGCAGGCATAATAAATACAAAATATATTTTGTATTTATAAAAAATTATAAAGTAAGTAATTTTCCCAACTCGCCAATATACGCGCAACGCGCAAAAGTACAAGTACAGTGAGTATACAAAGTACAGTAAGTATATAGATACAAAAATACAGTGTCAACTACTGTAAATTATTTTAACCTGTAAATAACAGGTGTAAAAAAAAGTGGTACAATAGGGCTCCAGGCGACGATCCACTTAAAAAAAAATCGAACGCGCCATAAGTGGAACCTCAAAGGTGGTGCGGAAGACCACTACTTATTAATAGTATTAATAAAATTACCAATCTACATCTATTTGACTGCAGTTTTAATATGCTACTGTGTTCCTCCACTAATCTCCACAGTACATGTATATGTAGTTACTGCAGTAACTCTTACTAATATGCAGTAGTTTAAAATAAATAATTAAAAGCTTTGCAGGCGTGTAATTTTTTATGTTGATAAATGTAAAATAACAAGCATGGTTAAACGAGTAAGGCGAATGGCAAGAATATTAAAAATCTCGTGTTTGAAAACTGTGATTTTGTAACTTTTTTCCTTTTTCGATATTTATTTTAAGTAAATTATTAGATAATGTTTTTGGCTAAAAAAATTATTTTATCTTTATTAAAAATATTCGCATATGTTAAATTAGCACTTTGTTGCAACATTGTAAAATAACTTCATTTTTCTATTAACAATAGCAGATCTGTATTATTTCTAAAATTGTTAGTTTAATATATGCGAATATTAATAATAAATAGAAAATATTATTTTTTTGGGCAAAAAAATATTATCTAATAATTTACTATGTTAGAAACAAATGTGGAAAAAAGAAAAAAAAGTTGCACGAAGCAGGTTTCGAACAGGTGATCTCTAATATTCCAGCCACTCGCCTCAGAATTTCTTTTCTGAATCAGAAACGCTTGCTTTTAACATGCAAGTAGCATGCATTTATCGTCTGTTGTGTCGGCTCGGTGGAAGGGAGCGTTCGCTCTCTTCCATTGGTTGAACGGCCGAGCTCACACGGATACGTGACGTAGCGCTTCTGTAAGGTTGTGTGAGGCAGCGGAGCCGGGACCGCTGTGGGAAATATCGCATCACTGACCCTCAGGATACTTTGAAAATTTCTGTAGAATGTCCTCAATAGATTTCGAAGACCTTTTGAACAGAATTGGCCCAGTTATTGCGAAACAGAATACAAATATGCGTAAAAGCATTTCAGCTAAAGAAAGATTAGCTGTTACGCTCAGATTTTTAGCTACAGGAGATAGTTTTAAAAGTCTTTCCTATTTATTTAAAATATCAAAACAAAGCGTATCGAGATGTGTCCAAGAAGTTTGCGAAGCTTTGATAAATGAATTAAACAATGAAATAAAGGTAACTAAATATATTTTATATTTTTTTCTTAAAATATATATATATTTATATGGATGTCACATAAAATTTACATAAAATTAAAAAAATATTAAAAAAAAAGAGATTAAAAATAAAGAAATTGTCTATTTGGGCTTTTTTAATAAACAAATTATCATATTAAAAAAATAACTGTCAGCCCAGAGCTGAGTATTGGTTGCTCAGTAAAAAAAAGTTAACAATTAGTTAATTTAGACGTTTCGGTTCATTTATTTTGGTTATCAGTGAAAATTCATAACAGCAAACGAATATTCGAAAAAGAAAGTAACATGAAAATAATAAAAATAAGTATACGCCGTAAGGTTATCGCATTTTGGTTACAGAATTCAACCGTTTACAATGAGCATACATAAACGTGGTATGAAATGTCGAAATTATAAAACTAGAAAACAAATCTTACTTGCATTGTCAGAGATATATAAAAAAAGATTTAAAAAAAAAGAGTATAAATAAAAAATAAAAAAAGATAATATGTCGTTATAATAAAATAATTTTATTAAATTTTTATATTAAAAAAAAAAAAATTTTATTATTATTTGAAAAATATTTTTTCGAAATAATATTTGTCAAAGAAACAATATTTATTGGAGAAACAAAAAACGGAAATGTAGAATTAATTATAGGTCTGTAAGGGAATGAAATAATGAAGGCGTTGAAGTAAAAGTTTGCGGATTATATTGTTCTGAAGATTGTGAATTCGGAATTTGTGAAAAATTTGGGGAATCATGTTGTTCGTAATTGAATGGAATATTAGTTGTAGTTGAATGTAAAGGTTGTGAATAATTTTGTGCATAACCCGGAGTGATATTATATTGATAATGCGGTTGTTGTTGTGACGACATATTTTGTTTTTTTAAGCGAAATAATAAATTATAAATTTCTAACATCGCAATTTCTCGAAGATTTTCATCGAAACTTCTTAATTTTGAACAAAGTAGATCGGCGTATAGAGCGCATTGGTCTTTTTCAAGAGGTTCTGTTTTTTTGTGTTTTTTAGCTACTGTTTTCAATATTTTAAAAGCTTCAGTCATTTGATGTTTGATAGGGTCCGTCTTTGACAATTTCTGTTTTTTATTTCTTGCTTTCTCTGTTGGAATTTGCATAGTAGTTTTACGTTTTGTTTTATTTTCTAAATTTTCTTTCTCGCTATCTTCTTCTAAGCAAGCTACTTCATCTTCGTTCCCATTATCATCATCATCATCATCATCATCATCATCATCATTCATATAATATTTCATATTATGCATTTCCTACAATAAAAAAGCATAAGAAGCATAAGAAAGAATTGAACTTTTTTATTTAAATCGCGTTTATATATAGAATGATAAAAATCGATAAAAGAATAATGTATATTTATTAAAAAATCATAATTAAAGAAAATTTTATTTTTTATTTATTTTTATTTAGATGCCTACAAGTGAAGAAAGATGGTTAAAGATAGCAGCAGATTTTGAAACAAAATGGAATTTTCCTTATTGTATCGGAGCTTTGGACGGAAAACATATTATTGTAGAATCACCAATACATAGCGGATCAGAATATTTTAATTACAAAGGCACATTTAGCATTGTTTTAATGGCATTAGTTGACGCTAATTATTATTTTACATTTGTCGACATAGGATGTCAGGGAAGAATTAGCAATGGTGGTGTTTTTCGAAACACTATCTTATTTAAACAGCTCGAGAAAAATGATCTATTGCTACCCGCACAGATGCCTCTTCCTTCCAGAACAATGCCATTGCCTTATGTTATTGTAGCAGACGATGCATTTCCCCTTAACCCAAATATAATGAAACCATTTTCCGGAATTTATGAAAAAGGCAGTTTAAAAAGAATTTTTAATTATCGTTGTTCGCGTGCACGCCGAATAGTGGAAAATGTTTTCGGAATAATGTCATCTGTTTTTCGTGTTTTTAGAAAACCGATATTACTTGAACCCAAAAAGGTTTCAAAGATAATTATGACTTGCGCTTTATTGCATAATTTTTTACGCCGAAGTAGAACCTCAAGTTTAACATACGCTAATACAAATATGTTTGATTCCGAAAAAGATGGACAAATTGTTCCAGGACAATGGCGACAAAATAATAATAATATGACTTTATTTGTATCTTCACAAAAAATAGCTAGAAAATCGGGATTTGAAGCAAAATCGATTAGGGAAGAATTTGCAGAATATTTTGTAACAAATGGTAAGGTACCATGATAAGATCAAATGTAATTAAAAAAAAATTTTTATTAAATTTTAATGACATTTACATACACAGAGAAAATTTTATATCAAAAATTACTATGTACGGTAGTAGCTGCGGATTATAAAGGAATTATAAAAATTTTTACTATGTTTTTCACATGTGAAACATAGTAAAAATTTTCGGTCCGCGGCTTCATGATCCGTGGTTAATGCCGTACATAGTAATTTTTGATATAAAATTTTCTCCGTATATATGTAAGAAATAAGAATAAATGCGTGAAAATAAAAATAATAATCGATTATAATTCAATAAAAAAATAATTTTTTGTCCGTTAAATTTTCTTGTCTCAAATAAATTTCTTTATTTATAATTTATTTCATATAATCTACATATTATATTTTGAACTAGAAAATTATTTGTATGTAAGAATATTTGATTGTGTAATATGTATCTTTTATTTTTTATAACTATTACATACCTCTGAATTTATAGTTGTTGCTGGTGTATAAATACTATGTAAAAATTTTGCCATATTTTCGTATGCAAACCAATTTGGTTTAAAAACGTCCGAGGCTCCACTACCTGTCTTTGTAGAATCTTGTACTTTTCTGGCTAATTTTCTATACGTTGCTAATAATACATTCTTCTTCTTTTTTAATTCTTTTACCGATATATTTAATATTGCTTCTATTTTTTTCCAAGAGTCGTTAACTGCATTTCGATCTTTATGTGAAATATGTTTCGGATTCCATAATAATGTTTCTTTTTCGTATAATTCTAAAAACTCGATAGTTTTCTCATTTGACCACTCCATAGTAAAAGACAGTTTTCCTTTTAAATTTTATTTAAAAGACTCGACAGAAATAAAGTTTATGTAAAAGAACAAACGGTTGAACTTATTTGAAATAAAACCGTTGTGCACACACGGCTCGACCTCTTGTACGTTCCCGTATATTGTCGACAATATTTTCGACACGACTTCTGAAAAAGATCGACAGGCTGTAATAAAATAAACTAAAACTCCAAGAAATAATTGAATATAATAACTTATACGTACTTAGTATTAATACAGTTTTTTAATTCTAAATGCCCGGCACACGACTCGACACTGACTCTCTTTTCTATTTACGATTTACGATTTACTGGACTTCTCGATGGCTCGTTAGAGAGTGATTATGGATCATCGGAGCAACGAGTTTTTGGGCGAAGGTTCTCGCATGTTCGAAAGCCTTCCCTAATTCCGTGATATTTGCGCGGATTTGCGCTCGCGCAGAATTGATCATCGCGCAGCATCGATGATAATCAATGCTTCAGCTGCCGGAAGCTGGCGCCGTCTATTGGCCGAAATCAGTAATATTTTTCAATAGTGCAAACTAAATAATTAATAATTGCCTAGAAATGGACAAGTTCACGCGAGTACTGACAAATAAATGGTGCAACGACGCGGCTTGTTGATTCGTGACTCTGCAAGTCCTTTGACTCGCGATCAATTTACCGACAATCAACGGGAAGAACAAGCCGCGAGCCGCGAGCAATAGCGAGCAATAGCGAGCCCACCCCGGTCCCACGGCGCGTGGTTTGTCATATTTGGCTCGGCTCGCTGTAGCTCGGCGAGCCTCTACGCGCCGTAGACCGCGGCTACTTTGACTCGTCTCGCCGTAGGCTCGGCGAGCCTCTACACGCCGTGGGACTCCGGCTACACACTTTCGAAAAATCGCGAGCGGTGCGAAGGACCCCATCGCGGTGATACATGAGAGCGAATCGTTCGATAAGAATGATATAATCGATTGTGAGCTGTTAGCTCAGGTCTTTGGATCGCAATAATTCTAGCATATCACATGCTTTATTGTTAAAATATTTTCACCATTATAATGTATTTATTAGATGCATCTGTTTAATAAATATTATTTCAATTATAAATTAAATTATTTTTTATTATCTCGACTATATACCTTTCTCACCCTATCCACTATACTGACCTATCCTACTGCGAGATAAGTGAGCGAGCGAATCATATTACAATATCGTACACAGTACTCTACAAGTAATGTATTCTAATTGTACATAACATTAATAAATTGAAAGAGGACTTGACTCAAAAAACTTTAATAATAATAAAAGTGTTGAAATTTGCAATATTTGATACTTAGAAGAGTATTCTATCTCGATTCGCTGGGTCAACTCTTATTACACTGCTGAGAGAAACAGTTCACGCAATATAAAGCAACAGATAAACCTTCCAAGAAACTTATAGGAAGGGTGTTTGCCACAACGTTTGCTCCTTAGAGTTAGTCATTAAGCAGACATGGACCATAGCACATTGATAATTGCAGTAGACCGCGAATCAGATGCGCAGCAGCGCATTGCGTGAAGCGTTTCTGCTTTTGGGAGGATGATATCCTTTTCTGGGTGGAGGAGTTGACGGAGGACAATTTGGCCCTATGGCGGGCTAGTGCGGGGAGGATCTCGCGACAAGAGCGAGTACGCGAATGGCTCAAACAAGTGCCGGATATCCAACCCGACAGTCCGCTAAGTCCATAGGAGACTCCACCACCAGTAAGTACTGTTTAATTTTCTATAAATTTTAAGCGGTACGCATATGTTGTCATGTTTTTATCATCTATTTAATTCAATCATAAATTAATTTATTCAATAATTATCATCTAATTTTGTGTAACTCCATTCTATTTGTTACAGGGAACGCTGGTTATCCACCATTATATGGACGGCGGAATATTTTTTTTTTAAATGCTTTTTGTTTTTTTACTAATTATATTTTATTTAATCAAATTTTGTAAATATCTAAAATATATTTTTTAATTATATTTTAAATTATATTTTTTATTATCCCAACTCCTCGTATATTTTTCCTATGCCTCGTTTTATCCGTTTTATCCTACAGACCTATCTTACTGCGTGACAAAGGCGCGTGTCAAGTTACTGCTTGAGATAGGAGAAAGAAAGAAATGAGTAAACAATAAGAATGAGAATATTAAAAGTTTATAATATTAATAATAATTTATTCTTCTAACAATATATATTGTGACGATGCGTTGCACACACCGTCCCTAAAGTACCCGACCGTACGAACATAGGCCCGACGCCTATGATACCCACGAGCGCTCGCGCCCATGCGACGCCCCAGCGTGGGGACCGCTCCCACTGCGCGACCGATACTCGCGAGTGGAAGGCCCGAGCCGGGTATATAAGCCGGCTCGGCCAACATAACGACACCTGTCCCGATCCGAAATCCTGCCTAAGCACTGCCTCAGGGAGCTCCCGAGGCAGTCAACCGCATCTCCATTCCCGCCGACGAAGAGAGGTTGCTCCCTCTTCGAAGCCAGGGTGCTCCCGGTGTTTGGCCTTCCGCTACTTCCCGCCGACGAAGAGAGGTTGCTCCCTCTCCGAAGCCAGGGGTCTCCCGGTGTTCGGCCTTCCGCCACTTCCGTCGACGAAGAGAGGTTGCTTTCTCTTCGAAGCCAGGGTGCTCCCGGCGTTCGACTTTCCGCTATTCCCGCCGACGAAGAGAGGTTGCTCCCTCTTCGAAGTCAGGGTGCTCCCGGTGTTCGGCCTTCCGCTACTTCTGTCGACGAAGAGAGGTTGCTCCCTCTTCGAAGCCAGGGTGCTCCCGGCGTTCGACTTTCCGCTATTCCCGCCGACGAAGAGAGGTTGCTCCCTCTTCGAAGCCAGGGTGCTCTTGGTGTTCGGCCTTCCACCACTTCCGTCGACGAAGAAAGGTTGCTCCCTCTTCGAAGCCAGGATGCTCTCGGCGTTCGACTCTCCACCGCTTCCGCCGACGAAGAGCGGTTGCTCCCTCTCCGCGATCGGAGTATTGCCGGTATTCAGACGCGTAAAAGCTAGTACCCCCGCACGCGAATTGTAAAGGTTTCCGCCTATCCTCTCGCGACGCGATTCACACAACCACGCGATCAATGTATATATAAATATAAGTTAAGTATTGGACAATAAAGTTTCTGAATTATATCCGCTCGAGTTACATCAGTCTGGACTTCCCCTTCTCTCGAACCCTGACTCCGGCGAGCCCGAACAGGGACCTGACTGTTGGAAATCCAGGCTGGTATAAAATTCGATGCCCCGGTGGATTGATTACTTATCCAAACGACACGCGATCGAGGAATTGTCCGCCCACGGGTTACGGACCGAAGGTACCCTCGACGAATTACGGAAGCGACTCCGACGCTTTGTCAACCAGAACCCCGCGTTATTTGCGACCCGCAGTACCGCCCCGTCCGATTCAAGTAGCAGCATGCCGCTAGATGCTAGTAACCCTACCGCCGGCCCGTCCACCGCACCCGAACCGACCGTAATGAACCCCGCCAAGGTCATGAATCAAATCCGGAAGTGGGGCCTACACTTCGATGGGAGAGATCCTCTCGCTTTCCTCGAACGGGTTGAGGAGCTACGACACGGATACGGCTATCGGGAGGATCAGTTGCTGCTGGGGCTCCCGGAACTGTTACGAGGCGACGCACTCCTGTGGTACAGGAACAATTGCGGCGCTTGGGCCACGTGGACCGAATTCCGCGATCACCTTAAGACGCATTATTTACCCCCGGGGTATCAGCGGCAACTAAAGCGTGACGTACAGGACCGTCACCAGCGCTTGAAAGAGCTCTTCCAATCCTACGCCACCGCATTGCTAACGATGATGCGCCGGGCCGGGGGTTATTCTCCTCGGGATCAAGTAGAGCAGCTCTATGAAAACATGAAACCCGATTACCAGCTGTATCTCCAACTCACGGAGACGACCAATATAAGCGAGCTAAGCGTAAAGGCCGCCCAGTTTGAGGCGATTAACCGGCGCCGCACCGACTCCCGCCCAGGACCATTGCCTGACGCCAAACCCGCCGTTGCCGCCGCCGCCTACAGTCGGTCCGAGTGCTGCTGGCGCTGCAAACAACGGGGGCATACCCGTCAGGACTGCAAGCGCCCAGCAAAGAAATTCTGTTCCCGCTGTGGGAAAGATGGGGTGCTTACGCGGGATTGCCACCCGCCGTCGGGAAACGCGGAACGGGCCGGGGACGTCGCGGCCGTCGTCCAGCCCGACTCCCCTTAAGTTACAATCCCCGATTGCATCTTCGAGTTAGGATCCTGGGCCATACCCGATGGGCACTGCTTGATTTCGGATCCGAGCTGTCATTCATCGACCCCGACACAGCCAGACAATGCGAAAGGGGTTCGCACCACTCGGAACCAACCAGCGACCAGGTCAATCTGGCCGACGGGACCTGCGTCCCCATCACCGAAACTATCATACTACCGATAGGGGAGAATCTATCACCGATGCTCTAGGAGCGGACCTATCACCACCGCTTCTCAGTATTACCACACCTGGGCAGCCCAGTCCTGATCGGGATCGACCTTTGGGCCAAGATGGGGCTCACCCTGCCCCCTCCGCCACCAAGGACCAGGACCAACCTCAACCAACGGCGTCATCACCGCCGGCCTCAACGGCCGCACGCCCGACGAAGAGGCTCGCCTGAGCGAATTTTTAAACGGCGAATTACCAGCGTTCGAGGCAATAAAGGGGCCGACCAAGTAGCACACCGCATCCGCCTCAAACCCGTAGCACCGATCAAACAAAGATATCGGCCTCGGAATCCGGCCATGCAGGCCGTCATCGACTAAGAGATCGAAAAGATGCTAGCAGAGGGCGTCATCGAGCCCTCTAGTAGTGCATGGAGCTCTCCAGTGGTGGTCAGAAAGAAAGACGGGACCCACCGATTTTGCATCGACTTCCGCAAGCTCCAACGCCGCCTCCGACAGACGCCTATCCGTTGCCGCACATAGCGGCCACATTAGACAAGCTCCGAGGGTCCCGATACCTCTCCACGTTAGATCTCAAAAGCGGGTATTGGCAGATACCACTGACGCCGGAAAGTCGCCCGGCTACTGCCTTCACCGTACCCGGGAAGGGCTTATTCCAATTTAGGGTAACGCCTTTCGGCTTACACTCGGCGCCCGCCACGTTCCAGCAATTACTAGACTCGGTCTTGGGGCCGGAATTAGAGCCCCACGTCCTAGTGTATCTAGACGACATTGTCGTCGCGAGCCGCACCTTCGAGGAACACTTTCGGCATCTTGCGGAAGTCTTTCGCCGGCTACGAGAAGCCCAACTATGGCTAAACCCCGACAATTGTCATTTCTGTCGGGACAGCCTCCGGTACCTCGGTCACATCGTCGACCGGCGGGGTATCCGTACCGATCCCGAGAAGGTGACCGCCATCACGAGATGGCCCGCTCCCACTACCGTACGCAAGATTCGGCAATTCCTGGGCATGGCATCGTGGTACCGACGGTTCATACCGAACTTTTCAACCTTGGCCGCCCCGATCACACGGCTCACGAAAAAGAACGCCCGATAAGCATGGGAGGACGCAGAGAACGACTCATTCCTCCGCCTCAAGGAGGCTCTCACGTCGGCCCCAGTACTGGCCTGTCCGGATTTTACCAGACCGTTTCTGCTCCAGACCGACGCAAGCTCACACGGTCTCGGAGCCGTGCTGACCCAACAGCTCAACGACGGGGAGCGCGTAATTGCATACGCCAGCCGTACGCTCAATGGCGCCGAGCGAAATTACAGCGTCACTGAGTTAGAGTGCTTTGCCGTAGTCTGGGACATCCGCCGAATACGTGGCTATCTGAAGGGGTATCGGTTCACCGTACTTACGAATCACCAGTCCCTGAAATGGCTGCAACAACTAGATGCACCCACCGGCCGCTTAAGGGGTTATATCTACTTGCGAGGCCGAAAAAATACGAATTTTTGTGAATTTTTTCTAGAAAATATATGCATATTTCTGTACGAAAGTTTTTGTGTTCAAAAGAGTCTACTTTGATGAAGTTTTCATATTTTTTTTATGCAAAAATATTAATAAATAAAAAAGTTATAGACAATATCCATGAAGCTGTTTTTTAAAACGCGTTTTGCGGTGACCACTGCCATTCCGAACCAGGTTATCTGAAATAAAAAAATCCAAAAAATTTAGTTAATATATGAATTTATCTAGTCCTTAATCGTTCGATATGCCGAAAAATTAAATAGCAACAAAATGGCGGCTATTTAAAGTTGAAGAATCGATTTTTGTAAAAAAAAATCGGACTTTTTCGTCCTTTAAAAACAAAGTACGCATTGGAAAAAAAAATCCTACGATTAAGGATTAGATTTACATGTCTAAAAAAAGCATGCAAAATTTCAGATCGATCGGTGCAGCGGTTTTTGAGATATCGTGGTCACCGATTTTGAAAACATAGTTTTGAGAAAAACGCGTTTAAAGTTTCAAGTATAGTTTACACTAAATTAAAACATTTATTTTTCAACTTACACAGAGTCATCTATTCCAGGACCATAAAATGTATCCTCTGCCGAAGTTGTTGCTTCTAAAATGTCAGTTTGTTGTTGCCGACGACGTATTCTTTCCTCCCGAGTACTCTGTTGCGCGCGACAGTTTGCTAGTTCTGTACGGTTTGCGTCCTGTATAGTCACATATTGATGGGCATTAGGGCCGCTGCTTACTCCCATGGATTGTAGCATCTGTAGTAATGTTATTGATCCCTCATTAAATACACAGGCAGCGATATATGCGGCTAATTCGACAGTAATTGAGCCACTTGGAATAATTTTTGGGCTAATTTTCCAGATCAGTTGGTTATAACTCTCGTTATTGTTTTGGTTAAGCCCGCCAAGACATCTTTCTAGTAAAGTATCCTTACTAAGATCTTCATAAATAGGCTTGATTGCAGTCAAAACATCTGGAGGTAAAGGTTTATAATGTTTAAATAAAGCCAGCTCTCTTTTCGCCGAAGCGCGCTGCCAAGTACACCATGACTCAACTCCAGTCGGACATCTACTATGACACGGTTTTTCATCTGTAGAGCTATAATGATCATATGTTGCCCAAATCGCGTTATACATATCTTTTACTGATTCACAATGTCGTCGTATTGCTAAACCGTAATAAACTGTTAATTTATCGATCATTTTTGCCGTTAGCTTGCCTTTACTGCCGAGCCCCTTCCTTTTTTTTTTGCACTTGCGCAGGCGACTTTCCATTCTTTTTTGGACGTGTTCAATGCATTCTTTTTTAATAATAGGAGTATCACTATAAGGAGCAGCATTTATGATACCCTTGTACGTTTTTGAATCGCCATCACCGATGTAGTTCGTGTATTTTATACCGTAAAAGTAGTATAGCAATGGGGGTTCTAACCCAGGGGCAATGAGGGGGGTGCGGGTGAAGAGGGGAAGAGGGGTATTGGATAACAGTGGAGGGGGTAATAACGTCATCGTTTTTGGAGGAGAGGGGGTAAATGTGGAGTGGTAGGGGTATCAGATTACAATAATTCCCGGAAGATAAGGATTGTTAATACAAATTGTAGGCATCGCGAGATAAGGATTCCCGGAAAAGATAAGGATTGTTTATTGGAAAAAGAACTGTTTACATCCTCTGGTTTTTTTTTCTACGCAACAAAGTAGAGCACCATGTTGTCGGAATGCATCATCGCAATGTTTATAGTATGTAGGTTCGTGCAGGTTTACGGATTGCGTCATCGCTGTATTTTAGAACAAAAGCCCATAGCAACAGGCAGCCAAGTCAGCATTTTCGGCGCCATGTTGTCAGATTTCAATTTTGTATACAACAAGCGGGTATATAAAGCAAGTGAAAAAGAATAGGAACCATCAGTCGTTCGAAATCATTGAGAAAATTACTAGTTCGCTGTGACGTTTACTAGCAACGATGTTTTGCACCATGTCAACCGTGAATAATCAGATCAACAAACAGCAGACTGCGAAGAAGCTGCAATTACCCAACGAGTATGTCGTTTCTTTAGCTACATCTTTAAACTTAATTGTTATACTTTTAAACTAATAATTTATTTTTTCACAGAAAACAAAAAAGTAATATGTCAAAGATGGAAAAAGAATCATCTAGGATCTTGGTTAGAAGATACTATTTGATGAAGACTGGGTACAAGTATCTCGACATCGGAATCAACGTCTCAACGTCGAGCTGTGTGGAAATCGCTCTCGGTGACAATCATGGTAAGGAGCTACGTCTATCATACGGCGTATGGAAAGAACTCATGAATCAACGGAGCATCATCGCCAGCTTCTTTAAGAATGATGCGGACGAAGCACCGTCTCAGACCGTTGGACACTGCACGTTAAGTTTTGGAAAAATGAACAACCTAAAAGTAATGCGCCTGGCAACATCAGCATTATGTTTAATCATGTCAAACCGAACCGTGTGTAACATGTTTGCACTTGAATATTGCGTAGACTGTATCAATCATTCGTTGAACAACATCACCGGTACGGTTGATGTCAAGTTCGCACACTTTTCAGAAATCGCGAGGAATGCGAAGGACCCCGATCACGTGGCGATTCGCAAAAGCGATTTATTCGATAAGAATAATATAATTGATTGTGAACTGGTGACTCAGGTCTTTGCGGAGTTGTAACAATACATATTAATAAATATTATTTCAACTGTAATTAAAATTTTTTATTATTTTTTCGTGTCATCTTATCCGCTATACCGACTTATCCTACAACGCGCGCATCAAAGTAGAGCGCCTGTTTAAATTGCGTCATCATGTTTGGAGGAGAGGGGGTAAATTCGGAGTGGTGGGAATATCATATTACAATAATTCTCGGAAGAGAAAAGATAAGGATTGTTTATACAAATTGTAGACAGCGCCATGTTGTTGGAATGCATCATTGTTATGCTTATAGTTGGTGTCGTGTGCAACAAACGGGTATATATAAAGCGAGTGAGAAAAAAAAAACGACTAATGACAGTTGTTCAAAATGGAGAAGGAGCGCGATCTTACCGTACGAGCAGCGAATATCAAAACGACGGGAGAGTTCCTTCCATGGGACTACGAGTGCAACGAGTACCTCGATTCTCTCAAGGAACAATGTCGCAAGAGGCAACGCACCGGAGTAGTCAACTCTCTGGTGGCGCAAATTGCGCGTCTGGAGGGTGTGAGAGACGCCCTGCACGAGCGTTTCGTGCCCGTCGGTGCCGGATACGGTGGATACGAGAAGAAGGGCTACACGTGGAAGAAGATCGAGACGGCGTTTAGGAACCGTGTGCTGACCGGTGCGATTATCAATCAAAACTATATAGATCCTCGTGAATTTTTTGAAAATGTAAAAAATACGGTTATCGAGCGGATCCAGGGCGTCATGGCGGAACACAACAGCGTCAAGATTAACACCGCGTTCAACGGGGAATTCGTCGCGGGCGACAAGACTGCCGTGAAGACCATCGCCACCAAAAATTGCGAGTTGTTTCCCACATTCGATCTCAACGAGTGGTACACGCGGCACGTGGAGGATGATATTCTGGCGGCTCTGGAGGAGTTTCAGGAACGCGATAGCGGATGGGCGTTGTCGCGTATTCTGAATCTCACCGTCAATGTGAACAAGTTCAATCCTCTGCACGCGGGATGCCACATCAAGTTACCGTGGCAAATTATGCTAAAAAGGGCGGTGGTCAACGTGCAATCGACGGACAATGCGTGTTTCGCGTGGGCAGTCGTCGCCGCTTTATATCCAGCGGAAAAACATCCGGAAAGAACGATAGAATACCCACATTACTCAACGGTGCTCAACCTGTGCGGCATAGAGTTCCCCGTGACGCTGCCACAAATATCAAAGTTCGAGAAACTAAACGCCATCTCCGTCAACGTCTTTACCACCCAAGACTCCAAAATCGTCCCTCTGCGGCTCGCCGATGACAAAAAGGAGAAGCACGTCAACCTGCTCTACGTGTGTAAAAACAACGATGCACACTTTGCGTGCATAAAGAACCTGCCGCGGTTGGTGAGCTCACAACTGAGCATGCACAAATGTAAAAAGTACATTTGCGATCGGTAAGTAAAAAGATGCGTATAAAATAAATCAATATTTTTATTCATAGTTTTAATCAAATAAATTATTACAGGTGTCTACACTACTTTTATACACGGGAGAAGTTGTCAGTCCACAGCGTCGACTGCGGGAAAATGAACGACTGCGCCGTCGTTCTCCCCAGCGAGAACGACATGTGGCTGACGTTCTGGAATTACAATCGAAAGGAGCGGGTTCCGTTTGTAGTGTACGCCGATCTCGAATGTACGCTCGAGAAAAAGGAGGATCAGGACAATACTACTTACGCCTACCAACATCACAGAGCCTTTAGCGTAGGATATTATGTAAGTTGCGCTTACGATAATTCGCTCTCTAGTTTTAAGTCATATCGCGGTGATGATTGCACAACGTGGTTCGTCAACGAACTGCACGATTTGACGCACCGCGTGAAAGCGATCTGCACCACCGTCGCACAGTGGTGCAAACGCACAATTTTCTATTCAAAATCGGCTACAGGTGGTATTTCTTAACCGATTTAGATGTTTCTTTCACAGAAATACTCAGAAATAAATTCTAAAGAAAACTGTGAAAGCCGATTTTTTATTTTTTTTGTTTGTGCAAAAATATTTAAACAAATAAAGTGATAAATTGATACTTTTCAACTAAATTATTTTTTGTATGACAAACAACAACTTGAATAACTCCAGTATCGATGAAAACCAATGCTATCTTATCAAAACAATAGAAATAAATCATTAAATTTTCAACTTAATTTTTATAAACAAATGTTTTAAACAAGTTATCGATCGAAACGCATTCTCTCTGAAATAAATAATTTTTTAACTTAATTAATTGAAAAATTACCACTAAAATGACGTTTATGACAAAACTTTATCGTAAACTAACAATTCCTATTGTTATAAACAATTAAATAAACAAATAATCATTTTGCGACATCTTACTACAGATAACTTTTCATATTTGAAGTATTTGTTCCGATAGTACTGATCATTAAAGCGAAACGCGAAAACGTAACATGTTACACGAAACATGTTACATGAAATATGCTTTTAAACTTTTGAGTCGGCTTCTAACTGATAATTTTTAATAAGCATTATAATTTCGGCATCGATATCATTTTCTGGCTTTTTCCAGTGTTTCCTTAAAGACGCAATATAAAGATCAGACGATACGAGCAATTTGTGTATGAGATCTTCATTTGTGGCCAATCGAGAGTATTTCCGAGTGTGAAATTCTCTGAAGCGTTTAAAGTCTTTGTTTCGAGCTTCAGCAGCTTCTTCGGAATATTGTCCAATTGGTAGCAAAAAATTTTCCATTACTTTTGTACCATGCATAAGTATTTTATGGACAGTTGAAGGCATGAAGTACCATGAATAAAGCTGGACATACAATTCTGCAGTGTCAAGAGTAAATTTATCAAAAAATGACGATGGTACTTTGGTGTTACTTGCAAGTATTCTCAAAATTTGACCAAATCTTCTGATGAGCTCTACATTTACTCCTGTTATTCTGGCAGATAAATCAGGATCCGAAAAGAATCTTCGTGCAACGTTTCCGTTATTGGTGTTCCCAGTTCCGTGATTTGGTTTATCAATGAGTAAACCAAGCTCTTCTCTAAATTTCGTGCAAATCCTTTCTTTTGCTTCATTTTTTAATCGCTTTTCCTCGTCAGTGACTGCATATCGTTTACAGAATGATAAGCGATAGCCAATGTGTAAAATGCATTCCATAAATCTTATCCATGCATGTAACGTGGAGAGACCAAATTCAAAATGGGAAGTATTTTCTCTTTTTTCTTTAACACGTTCAAGATGGTTCATTTCGCTCGGCTTAGCACCACAAATGTAGCAACTTGCAGATGACGAACAATCGGAGAGTGCTTGGCAGACTTTCCCATCCACCATTGTTAATTTCATGTCTACATGAACCATGAACGTGGCATGGAAGACATTCACTTTCGTTGGATGTAACATCTCTATTTGGTCTTTTATAAGTTGCATTTCACTCTTTGTTCGATCCTTTGTTTCTTTAGCGAATATGTAAGAAATTGGAATACAACGTTTTGGAGATGCAGGTTGAGGATTGCTCCAGATAATTGTGGATTTTTCACGTTCTTTCAAGCAAAGTGGCACCATGGAGATGGTGAAAACTGTTTCATCTATGGAATCTGCATCTGAAAACTTTTGGTTATATCTCTTTTGGTCTGATGCTCCATCGCAACCATATTTCAAGGTGAAATCTAAATTATAAATTTTTGCACGATCATCAAGATCAGGGAGACGTAATGTGGAATCTTTAAAAAGTCTCAAAATAGTATGATCAATCAGCGATTGGAGATTGATGCGCACTTCTGTTTCAGACGTGACTATCTGCGAAGGATAGCATTCTTTCTTTGCTTCCAGTACCTTGTGATATGAAGGATAAATGTCAGCATTTCTACATTTCGCTTGCTTCTGAATAATTTCATATTGGTACTTCGATAACTTCACGTCTTCTATCAGCGCTACAGCTTCTTCTGCAGTATATGGAGAATACGATCCATTATCATGATTATCTTTAGACTCGTCCTCATCTTCTTTTAAAAGATTTTTTATAGCATTTGCCAATTTCCTCCTTCCATTAATTCGTAGCATATAAAGAAATGCTTCCTGAACTTCAATATTTGAATAATTTTCTTGTATTGAAATCAGTTTTCGCCTCTTTGTCGTAAGAGAAAGTTCTTGGAAATCGCTCGAACAAGATTTCCTTCCAGCAGTTGGCTTTTTCTCAGAACGATCGACAACAAAGTCTGAATCTAGCCATGTTTTGAAGCGTTTTTCAAATTTGCTCCTTACATACAAAGATTCTTTCCACTTCTTTTGAAAAGTAGAGAAAAAAAATTGCTTCAAATGCTGATTGATTATCTTGATGAATTCAGCATTAATAGCATACTCACTTCGCAAATGAGACACTAATTTTTCGAGATCATTATATCCATTTTCGATGAGAAAATTGCAAAGATCCCTTTTTGAAATCCTGAAAGAGTCTATTGTTTATAATCAATAAAGCTCTATTAATTAATTAATAAAAGAGATTTATTAAACAAACAATAGTAATCGGAATCTTTATAACGAAAATATATAACGACAGAAATGCAAAACGAAATTAAACAAAATAATAACCAAGTAGCAAATAATGACAGCAAAATTAATGAGGAGCACAAAGACAACTGCAGAACCACGATCCGTCACGCATCTGTCAAAACAGAAACGAATCGCCAGAAACGAGTCACCAGAAAGGAGCGGCTAGCATTGTACATTCACAACAATTTAAATCTAGCAATGATCTGGCAACATAGGATTTAATAGTGCTATTATCAAGTTGTAATTATTAATTAATAATTATTAATAAATAACTCAATAATACTTACAATAAGTACTGCCAAATTAAAATTGTATCATCATTATACCATTACAACTATTTTACAGTACAGCTAGAAAGAATCTTTGTATGTAAGGAGCAAGTTTGAAAAACGCTTCAAAACATGGCTAGATTCAGACTTTGTTGTCGATCGTTCTGAGAAAAAGCCAACTGCTGGAAGGAAATCTTGTTCGAGCGATTTCCAAGAACTTTCTCTTACGACAAAGAGGCGAAAACTGATTTCAATACAAGAAAATTATTCAAATATTGAAGTTCAGGAAGCATTTCTTTATATGCTACGAATTAATGGAAGGAGGAAATTGGCAAATGCTATAAAAAATCTTTTAAAAGAAGATGAGGACGAGTCTAAAGATAATCATGATAATGGATCGTATTCTCCATATACTGCAGAAGAAGCTGTAGCGCTGATAGAAGACGTGAAGTTATCGAAGTACCAATATGAAATTATTCAGAAGCAAGCGAAATGTAGAAATGCTGACATTTATCCTTCATATCACAAGGTACTGGAAGCAAAGAAAGAATGCTATCCTTCGCAGATAGTCACGTCTGAAACAGAAGTGCGCATCAATCTCCAATCGCTGATTGATCATACTATTTTGAGACTTTTTAAAGATCCCACATTACGTCTCCCTGATCTTGATGATCGTGCAAAAATTTATAATTTAGATTTCACCTTGAAATATGGTTGCGATGGAGCATCAGACCAAAAGAGATACAACCAAAAGTTTTCAGATGCAGATTCCATAGATGAAACAGTTTTCACCATCTCCATGGTGCCACTTTGCTTGAAAGAACGTGAAAAATCCACAATTATCTGGAGCAATCCTCAACCTGCATCTCCAAAACGTTGTATTCCAATTTCTTACATATTCGCTAAAGAAACAAAGGATCGAACAAAGAGTGAAATGCAACTTATAAAAGACCAAATAGAGATGTTGCATCCAACGAAAGTGAATGTCTTCCATGCCACGTTCATGGTTCATGTAGACATGAAATTAACAATGGTGGATGGGAAAGTCTGCCAAGCACTCTCCGATTGTTCGTCATCTGCAAGTTGCTACATTTGTGGTGCTAAGCCGAGCGAAATGAACCATCTTGAACGTGTTAAAGAAAAAAGAGAAAATACTTCCCATTTTGAATTTGGTCTCTCCACGTTACATGCATGGATAAGATTTATGGAATGCATTTTACACATTGGCTATCGCTTATCATTCTGTAAACGATATGCAGTCACTGACGAGGAAAAGCGATTAAAAAATGAAGCAAAAGAAAGGATTTGCACGAAATTTAGAGAAGAGCTTGGTTTACTCATTGATAAACCAAATCACGGAACTGGGAACACCAATAACGGAAACGTTGCACGAAGATTCTTTTCGGATCCTGATTTATCTGCCAGAATAACAGGAGTAAATGTAGAGCTCATCAGAAGATTTGGTCAAATTTTGAGAATACTTGCAAGTAACACCAAAGTACCATCGTCATTTTTTGATAAATTTACTCTTGACACTGCAGAATTGTATGTCCAGCTTTATTCATGGTACTTCATGCCTTCAACTGTCCATAAAATACTTATGCATGGTACAAAAGTAATGGAAAATTTTTTGCTACCAATTGGACAATATTCCGAAGAAGCTGCTGAAGCTCGAAACAAAGACTTTAAACGCTTCAGAGAATTTCACACTCGGAAATACTCTCGATTGGCCACAAATGAAGATCTCATACACAAATTGCTCGTATCGTCTGATCTTTATATTGCGTCTTTAAGGAAACACTGGAAAAAGCCAGAAAATGATATCGATGCCGAAATTATAATGCTTATTAAAAATTATCAGTTAGAAGCCGACTCAAAAGTTTAAAAGCATATTTCATGTAACATGTTTCGTGTAACATGTTACGTTTTCGCGTTTCGCTTTAATGATCAGTACTATCGGAACAAATACTTCAAATATGAAAAGTTATCTGTAGTAAGATGTCGCAAAATGATTATTTGTTTATTTAATTGTTTATAACAATAGGAATTGTTAGTTTACGATAAAGTTTTGTCATAAACGTCATTTTAGTGGTAATTTTTCAATTAATTAAGTTAAAAAATTATTTATTTCAGAGAGAATGCGTTTCGATCGATAACTTGTTTAAAACATTTGTTTATAAAAATTAAGTTGAAAATTTAATGATTTATTTCTATTGTTTTGATAAGATAGCATTGGTTTTCATCGATACTGGAGTTATTCAAGTTGTTGTTTGTCATACAAAAAATAATTTAGTTGAAAAGTATCAATTTATCACTTTATTTGTTTAAATATTTTTGCACAAACAAAAAAAATAAAAAATCGGCTTTCACAGTTTTCTTTAGAATTTATTTCTGAGTATTTCTGTGAAAGAAACATCTAAATCGGTTAAGAAATACCACCTGTAGCCGATTTTGAATAGAAAATTGTGCGTTTGCACCACTGTGCGTCGTCCCCATGGCGGATCTTACGCGGGAGGAATCGGAGGAATTCCGTAACGCCGTAACGTGTCACGTGTGCGAGAAACCCTTAACAGCGTACGACACGCGGGTGCGCGATCATTGTCATCTGACCGGGCGTTATCGCGGTGCCGCGCACTCGTCGTGCAATCTAAATTACATAGACTCCGACGTTATCCCGGTGATATTTCACAATTTATCCGGTTACGACGCGCATTTTATAATCAAAGACGTTGCCAATGCTTTCGAAGGCAACGTCGAATTGTTACCGCTGACGAAAGAACGTTACATTTCATTTACAAAAAATGTTAAAGATACCGAGGATCAAAATTACAAAATTTGCATCAAATTACGATTCATCGATTCGTTCCGATTTCTCAGTACGAGTCTCGACAAATTGGCATCTTATTTAACTGTAGATGAATTAAAAATTTCACGATCGGAATTCAAACATTTATCCGCGGAAAATTTCAATCTGTTTACTCGGAAAGGCGTGTTTCCTTACGAGTACGTCGACAGCGTCGACAAGCTCCGGGACACAAACCTACTATCGCGCGAATCGTTTTACAGCTCGCTCACCGGAGAAACGGTATCCGAGAGCGATTACGCGCACGCGACAAACGTCTGGCAAACTTTTTCGATCGAAGATCTAGGTCAATACAGCAATTTGTATTTGAAAACAGACGTTCTTTTGTTGGCGGATATTTTCGAAAATTTCCGAAACATGTGTATTAAAAGTTATGGTTTAAATCCCGCTCATTATTACACTTTACCGGGGTACACGTGGGATGCTATGATGAAGTACACGCGCGTAAAATTCGAGTTGCTCACGGACATCGATATGGTGCTGTTTGTCGAGCGCGGTATACGCTGCGGTCTCAGCCAATGCTCTAACCGATACGCAGCCGCCAACAACAAATACATGTCATCGTACGATTCATCGGAACCGTCATCGTACTTAATGTACTTTGATGTAAACAACTTGTACGGCT
The DNA here is from genome assembly GCF_040581485.1 of Linepithema humile. Classification (NCBI taxonomy): domain Eukaryota; kingdom Metazoa; phylum Arthropoda; class Insecta; order Hymenoptera; family Formicidae; genus Linepithema; species Linepithema humile. The sequence continues at coordinate 11,564,103 of NC_090134.1, read as the reverse complement.
GGGCGATGTGTCAACCGTTGCCCTACGCCAAATTTCGATGGGTCGATGATGTCGCGAGCTTCGACGTAATGTCCGTTGCATCCGATTCGGCTACCGGTTACGTGCTGGAAGTCGATCTCGAGTATCCGGTGAATCTTCACGACGCGCACGCCGACCTGCCGTTCTGCCCGACGCGCGATAAGCCGCCCGGCAAGCGGGAGCTCAAGTTACTCGCAACGCTGTACGATAAGCAGCGTTATGTCATTCACTACCGTAATCTGCAGCAATGCGTGCAACATGGTCTGCGAGTTGCAAAGATTCACCGCGTACTGCAATTCGTGCAATCTTGATGGCTCCGCAGATACATAGAATTAAATACACAATTTTGGATACGAGCAAAAAATGATTTCGAAAAAAATTTGTACAAATTGATGAACAACGCGGTTTTTGGCAAAACCATGGAGAATGTGCGAAATCACACGGATGTACGGCTTTTTACACAGTAAGAGGGTCGGTACGGAGCGGAGGCTATGATCGCCAGACCAAATTTCCACAGCCGAAGCGTGTTCTCGGAGGATCTGATGGCCGTAGAGTTGCGAAAACTCGAAGTGAAATTTGACAAGCCGATCTACGTGGGTATGTGCATCCTCGACATACCCAAGACCTGCTTGTACGAGTTTCACTACGAGTACATGGCGCCTCTCTACCGCGACAATTGCAAAATTATGTATACCGATACCGACAGTCTGATATACTTTCTGCACTGCGAGGACGCGTATCGGGATATGAAACGCGATATATCCAAATTCGACACGAGCGACTACTCCGAGGACAACGCTTACGGTATGCCGCGCGCCAACAAGAAAGTACCCGGTCTGATGAAAGACGAGAATAACGGCGCGATCATGACGGAATTTGTCGGACTGAGAGCGAAGATGTACGCGCTGAGAATCACAGGCCAAAAAGACACCAAAAAGGTTAAAGGTGTAAAAAAGAGTGTAGTCGCTAGAACGATAACGTTCGACGATTACACTCTGTGCCTCAACGCCGAAATCGAGCTGACGCGGCGTCAATCGTGCATCCGCTCAAAGATGCACGAAGTGTACACCGTGTCGGAGTCAAAGCTCGCTCTCAGTCCGTACGACGATAAGCGGCACGTCGTATCCGGTTCCACCGACACTCTACCATGGGGACATCGCAAGATACAATTGTAAATAATGTGTAGTAATTTATATAGTTTAATATTTTATGTATTATTATCATTGTTAGTTTTAAATGTATATATTGTAACATATTGTAGTAGTAGTAATAAAGAACACCTTTGTATATAAATGTATAATAGTTTATTATAATACAGTGTAAAATATACATAGTTTATTACAATACATCGTCTTTATTTATCCAAGAATTATGCGAATTGTCGAATCCCAACCACTTTACAAACACCTTATCGTCCTTTCGGCGCAACACCTTCTCCACGAGATAAACGTCGGGTTGTGCGGTCTTGAGCAATTCGTACTCGTAAAAGCCTCCCGCGACTGGATCTCCGCGATAATCTTTAATCAGATACGTCACAGGATTGGTACGTTGCACCGTGGCGATCTTAAACACCTCCGTCGACCAATTCGGTGTGTATCCTTTCTCGAATACAGTTTTAAATTTGCTCACGCGCACCGGATCACCCACCCTGAATTTCGCCGGCGCGGCAATTTTTATATTACTGTACACGGTGCTCAAGAGTCCCTTTGCGATCTCGGGAGTGACATCGATCGGGCGCATACCGATCGTACGATGCTTACGACCGTTGTATTCCGAAACCAATTGCGGTAAATCGTCGATCCACTTGTACGATCCCGCGAGCGTGAAAAACTTCCACATTTCGTTCTTCAACGTGCGATTCAATCGTTCCACCACCGAAGCCTTCATGACCGAGTGTGTCGAATAATGATTGATGCCGTGTTTCTTGACGATATTTTGGAAATCTCTGTTGTAAAATTCTTTTCCACGGTCGGTCTGCAAATTTTTCGGAATTCTCTCCCTAAATATCGCGGAAAATGCTTTGGACGTTTCGATTCCACCTTTGGTCTTTAAGGGCACGGCCCACGCGTACTTGCTCAACACATTGATAACGGTTAGAATGTAGTTGTAGCCACCGTTGGATCGCGAGTACGGTCTCATCTCGACAATGTCAGCCTGCCACAAGTCATCGTATCCTTTCACGACGACTGGCCGACGCGTAAAGTTTCTTCTCGCCGGTGCGTGGAGCTCGTCCACGAGCGATCTCCTCTCCAGGCTCACCGTTTCCTTCTTGCTCATTGTGATTCGTTTTGCTTCTTCTTCTTCATCGCATCACCGTAGTATTCGATGAAATTTTTTCTCACAGCTCTACGAAGATTGTGAATCTCTCGCTCGACAAGACTTCGTCTCTCGCTCGCGATCGACGAGTTTTCCATCGAGTCGCGCTACACTCTCGTCGAGGAGACCTCTCAGATCGTGAATCTGTCGTTCCAACGCCACGTATCTGGTCTCGATGTAATCGTCGTGGTCTCTCTTCCAGGTCCGCTCGGTATTCTCCAAATCTTCGAGTCTCGAAAGTACTTCTCGCTTAAAATTTTCACAGAGCATACGATTTCGATTCTCACGATCGCTCATAAGCTTGAGGTGATGATCCAGATGCAGCTTGTTGACGGCGTCGGTGTCCGCTTCAGGGTCTGCGAGATGTCTGATTACACGTGACTTGGCGTTGAAAACCTCACCATCCTTGCAGAGACAATTCTGGCGCACGTAATTCTTCGAGACTCCACCGCTCTGTCTCGTCACCCTGTCGCTTCCTCCTAACTGTAGTCCGAATTTGTTGATAGACATTCCTGTAGCATCACACGAGCAATACTGGCGATAGTTGAAAAGCTGTGATTAATTTATAATCAGACCAGCTTCGCGCAGTTCCTCGATAATCGAGAGAAACTCGTTATCGTGCGCGTTGTTTACCGCTTGACGGGAGGCGTCCAGCAATCGAAGGCGATCCACCAATTCGTTCGGATCATCCCAGTGCACGTAATCGACCGCGTTGTCGGTCACAGTCATGGTCTGTGGTACGTTACACTTGGGTAACGTGCGACCCGCACCTCTCTTGTTGAGATGTGCAACACCTCCACCTTTCTTAGATATCAGAGGTGTGATGATATGTTTGTATTTGTATCTTTTGTTTCCCAAAACAGGTAAATGTGCGTTATGACCGCGTCTGTGAGCGTTAGTAGCGAGTAGTATGCTTTTGTACTTTTGTTTGTCATCCTCCGTACACAGCGTATCGTCGGGAAGTCTTTTAAATATTAATTCAAACAGACCGGGTGTGCCCGCGTATTTTACACCGTCCACAATCACATTGTCGTCTCTATCAATGTCGAAGACCTTGTCTCCGAGAAACGTTCCCGCATCGTTGAAGTATACATCGTACACGTTGTCGATCCCTCTCTTTTTGTCACCGCTCAAGAGCTCCCCGATGTACTCTTGACCCAGCGGACCCATTTGACCATACAGAGCTTCCCGACCATCGGACGTTTGCATCGTCTGTCTCACGGATGTTACAAAAGACGGGTCCATGGTTTCGAACACGTTTTCGGTCGGTAAATATGTCGGCGCTTTAAACACCAATTTTTGCGACTGGAACGGAGTCGAGGCTTGTATCGGTGACGTCAATGGGGTCTGTATCGGTGTCGTCAACGAGGTACACTTGATTTTCTTCTTCTCAGAACTTGTCCGCTTGATGTCCGGTTCGTTTTTAATCTCGAGATCGTCAACTGAATCATCGTCACCCTTGATGTTCTCGACGATTTGTTTCAACGGCTTTACGATCGGTTTCAACCGTTTCTCCAATTGCACCTCTTGCTCCACTCTACCCGTCTTCAACGTCCGATGCTTCTTGCGAATCGACTCACTCGTACGAGCGATTTCCTTCGCGATCTTCTCCCTCTCGTCGATATCTTTCGTGTCGAGCGTCATCGTCAACGTCTCGAGAACAACTAACCATTCCGCGGTACCGCAAACTCGTTAAAACCACGTCTGTATCGTCCATCGTTAATCGTACTATCCTTGTCTATCACTAAAAAACCGTACTTGTGCTGCCAACATGCGTGACACAATGTACCGAAATCTTCGTAAATCTACGTCATGTCCGTATTCACATGATCGTTGTAGACAAGCTTAAAGTTTGTTCCATCCTGCTTGAATATTACGAGTAAATTCGCGTTGTCGCGCACGAGATGTTTCGGTATTTTTGCATACGTTTGGCACAGATAAAAACAATCGACCTTCGAATGTCGACCCATAGCAAAGTACTCGCGTATCGCATTCTGCTTGTCGCACGCCATATCGTCGAAAACGAATACGGAATTCGGTAACGCCTCGCTGTGCGGTACAATTGTGTTGTTGTCCGAGAATGTAAAGTAGCCGATTTCATCGATCGATCCGAGCAATCTTTTGAGATATCGATACTTTGGTTGATTCAACGATTTCGAGTACACGTACACGTTTTCGAAACGTACACCGTTCGGACTTTCCAGCAGACTAATCATTACATTGGTTTTACCGCAATTCGAGGGACCGCAAATGATACCGCGTATCGTGTTTGGCAGCATTTTACCGTGTCTGCACGCCTTCTCACAAACCCCTTGCGTCTTATCATCCATGTTTTTCACACGGATCGTGTACGGTTGTTGTACAAATTTCATTTTTTACCAGACTCTTTCTCATCCTTGTTATTACGCGACGAGTGCGCAGCATCGGATGTCGGAAAGAGCGGTGCTCGGATATTTGTCGCTAGATCTAAAATATCTCTATTTCCATACATGATTCGGACATTATCCTGAAAAAAAAATATTGTTTCAAACACACGATTAGCAATACACGTTTGCGACATTCACCTCCTTCCGTTCCTTCTTATTATCCCGGTCATTCATTGTACTTTGTCGTCCGACAAACTTTGATATTCTACTAGTTAATGATCGATACGCGCCTCCTATTTATAGGTGAGCGCTGTCGAAACACACCTCAGTTGGAAATGTGATTTACACGCGATACGTTAGAATTCGCGTTCTATGAAACGATACAAAGGTGCCGGTTTACTGAACAGTGTGATAAATCGACTACCGTTGGAGCTGCATATACCCGGCTACCAATTTTGCGTGCCAGGGACTCGTCTGCGGAAACGACTCGCGCGAGGAGATGAGGTATCAATCCGTTGGACGCGGCGTGCCGCGATCACGACATCGCGTACTCGCAAAACCGCGAATCAGCGGACCGCCACGCAGCCGATCACGTTCTCGCCGATAAAGCGCGGGTGCGGATCACCGCTGCGGACGCGACTCTCGGTGAGAGGGCTGCTGCTACCACCGTATGGGCTGCTATGAAAGCAAAGACGAAATTGGGGATGGATATGACAAAGAGAAAGAAGAAGAAGACCAAGAGGAGAACGCTTCCGACGGCGAAACGCGGTGGTATGTTACCGTTGTTACCGCTCTTGGGAGTCATCGGTTTGCTTGCCGGTGGAGCGGCGGGTGTTGGAAAGGCAGTGAACGACTCTAAGGCCGCGCGACGACAACTCGAAGAGACGAAACGTCACAATAAAGCAATGGAAGGACGGGGGATTTATCTCGCTCCGTACAAGCGGGGCAAAGGATTGAAGAGAAAAAAAGAAAAAACGTCGAAAAAACGATAGAGATGCCCGCGGGTGCCACCACCAATCTACAGTTGTTACAAATAGCGAAGCGTATGCGAATACCATATTTCCGAGGTGTCTACATGCGTAACGCTTTACCCGACAAGATACATAAAAATGAGAGCGGTATCGTGAATTTGGACGATGTCGACGGGCCGGGCACGCATTGGGTGGCGTACGCCAAGAGAGGCAATCGCGCCGTATACTTTGACAGCTTTGGCAATTTGCAACCGCCGAAGGAGATTACATGCTACCTCGGAAGCACCGATACAACGATAACGTACAATCGCACGGTCTACCAGACGTATCGATCAAACGATCTGCGGACAATTGTGCCTCCTGTTCCTCCAGAAAATAGATATAAAAATCGATCTGCCATCGATCGACATCAGTCGTCGATGGAATCTCAGCAATGTCGCTGACGTTCACTCTAAGCGGTAAAAGCAGCGTTCTCACGGTGGATTATTTTCCACCGATAGACTTGAGCGATGGGGACTACGAGCTCGGCCTAACCACGATGGAGACTTACAACACGATTCCAAACGTGACAGTAGCGAACAATAAATTTTATTTCGACGACAATGACGAAGAAATTACAATTTCCGAAGGATCGTACGAATTGGACGCCATTGCTTCTTATCTAAAACGCGCGATACTGCAAAAACGAGGAAAAGGTGAAAAGCAAGATTATCCATTGTCACTTCGTCCCAACGTTAATACCATGAAAAGTGAAATCATGTGCGCTTTTCGAATAAATTTCGCCAAACCGAATACCATCGGACCGCTGTTTGGATTTTCGACGGGTCGTATACTGGAACCGAGAAAGTTGCACGAATCAGACTCCTCGGTAAACATCGTCAACGTAAACATTATTCGAGTGGAATGCAGCATTACCGCGGGTGCGTACGCCAACGACAGGTCGGTGCACACGATACACGAATTTTCACCGAACGTGCCTCCGGGATATAAAGTCTCGGAAACACCGGCGCAAATCATTTACCTTCCGGTCATCGCGAGGAGCGTTACCGATATCACCTTGCGTGTGGTGGATCAAGACGGACGATTGATCGATTTTCGCGGAGAGGAGATTACCATCAGACTGCACTTGCGGCGACGTGGTGCGAGGAAATGCTCGTGTTGAACGAACAGCGAGTGATTGAGAGAACAACGAAAATTGGGAAAACATCGTCATTCAAGAGGCTCAGTACGACGAACGTAAACTTAAAATCGTTGGGATTTGTTGTGAGAAACGTTTAAAGAGATGGATATACTCGACATCGCTGACGAGCCCGTCTTCGACGAGCGTATCGTGAAATATGAGATGCACACGTACAATCCGTACGCTAACACGACGTTGGGACACAGCGACGAGATACGAATACCGATACAGCAACAGGATTTGTACACGTTACCGTGTGAGAGTTTTCTCTACATTGAAGGAAAACTTATTACTCCTGCCGATGAGAATAGAGATAACGTGTGTATAATGGGAAATAATTGTGTCGCGTTCATGTTTGATGAAATGCGATACGAGCTCGACGGAGTTGAAATCGATCGTAACAGAAACGTTGGAATAACGAGCACGATCAAAAACTATGTATCGCTGACGACGGAGAAGAGCAAGACGCTGAAATACGCATCGTGGAATCCGGATGGAAATCCGTTGCTCGATGGAAACTTTAATTTTTGCGTTCCGCTCAATACTCTTTTAGGATTCTGCGAGGACTACAAACGGATTGTAATCAACGCTCGTCACGAACTTGTATTGATACGATCGCGCAACGATAATAATTTTCTCGTTGGACGAGTCGGTACGAATCCAACGATCGAACTACTCAAGATACAGTGGCGAATGCCGCACGTATCTCTGAGCGAAGTCAACAAGCTGTCTCTTCTTCGAACTTTGGAAAGCGGAAGATATCTGAGCGTGTGCTTCCGTTCGTGGGATCTGTACGAGTTTCCTTTGCTGCAGAATACAACGAAGCATTCCTGGGCGGTCAAAGCTGCGACGCAATTGGAAAAACCGCGATACGTAATCTTTGCTCTCCAAACCGGTCGAAAAAACGTACTGTTTGAAAACGCTACGCAATTTGACGCTTGTAAACTCACCAATGTGAGACTGCATTTGAATTCAGATTTTTATCCGTACGACGACATGAATTTGGATTTCGACAGAAATCGATACGCTATACTGTACAATATGTATGCGCGTTTCCGCAAAGCCTATTATGGACAGGACGATACGTATTTGGACATTGATGAATTCTCGAAAGCCGGTCCGTTCGTAGTCATAGATTGTTCGCGACAAAACGACTCTGTCAAAAGCGCCACCGTCGACGTGCGAATAGAATTTGATTGTAAGGAAAATATACCGGCCAACACCACCACCTATTGTCTCATTATACACGATCGAATGGTCGAATATAATCCACTGAACAACATTGTGCGCAGACTCGTGTGAAAAGTTATAAATTGGAGATGCGTACGCGGACATGTCAGTTTTTCGACGATCGACAACGATATCGAACGTACCAATTTTCGTCGACTTGCAAGGTTACGCGTTCAACAACATTTTTATCGTGAAAAAAGCAGCGGTACTTCGAGATGGCGAAACGCTGTCTCATTACGTATTTCGTGAACACGTACCGTGGTATCTGTTGATGAAATCGGAAAAATTGCTGGTGTGTTGGTTACGGATACACCATCACGGCTTCCGATGGGAAGATGGACACGTCTCGTACAGTCAGATGAAAAGTCTTATCAACAATACCATTGGTACGGAACCGTCTCTGATATACGTGAAAGGACTCGAGAAGAAAAAGTGGCTGTGCGAGATTTTGGAAGATGATGTAGAGATTGAAACAATAGTTGCGGATTACGAAGATATCGCACGCCTGACGAACTTGGATGTAATCGGAACCTTGCGCTGCGCGTATCACACGAGACATTGCGCTATGCGGAATGTTTGCAAATTGTACAAGTGGTGGTTTGAGCGTAACAAACGTGTAAAACAACAATGAGTTATATTAATAAAATGATTTATATTAATAAAATGATTTATATTGTATGACTTTTATTCCACCTCAGTTATACGATCCTCGTGACATATGATCTGTCGCTTATCTCGCAGTAAAATAGGACGTTGAATAGGATGGGGAAAGAGTCTGGTAAAAAAAAAAATAAAAAATAAATTTATTTAATATGAATAATATTTATTAAAAAAACTAAAAAGAAATATATGTACATTTGAGCAAACAGAATTTTTTCAATTGCATAAAAATGTTCTTCCGACGCCTTTCCTTGCGAGGAATCGACTGGCGAAACCGACGACTTCGAAAGCGCGCCGCAGGAACCTCGCCCGACCAAGTTTTCCTCCGACTTCTTCTCCATCACCACCTGTTTGAACTGCAAAAAGTCAAAATTAAAAATTAATGAATTAATTAAAAATTTGAGTATGAAAATATAAAATCAAAAAATTTGTAGTGTTAAATCAACTCACCTCTCGATTTTCTTCTTTTTATTTTACTCTCCCGTTTGATAATTGTAATCGGGAGAGTAAGACATCACAGGGGGGCTGTATCCTGTAAAAATTTTAAATGTTTAAAAAAAAAAAATAAATAAATAAATAAAATAAAATAAAATTCGAGCATAAAAGTAGCTGTAAAAATTTTCAATCTTTCTTACCTCTGTCACCCATTCCCCATCCGTCTTGCGTGTAGCCTTCCTCATTCCCTCCTTCATAATACCTCTCCTCTTCCTCAGTCTGTAATTCCTCTTCCTGCTCTTCCTCCTCCTCGCGAAGTGAGCTCGTCGATTCGTCGCTCGCGAGATCGACAAGCTCAGGCGTTAGAACAATTCGAGCGCGAGCTGAAACATTAAATTTTTTTTTTGTAAAATTTCCTAATATATAAAATCGATGGTGTTATTTTATTTTGTATAAATAATGTATACAGCGTGCGACGACTTTTCCGTCGGGCAAAAGTACACCCGCCGGTAAGCGTGTCAAACCTCGTTGCTTTATTTAATGGATGTTAACAATTACTGCAATATTGAAAGTTGGGCGCCAGGCGCGGTTTAACGCGCCGCACAAACGAATACGTTAGAATTCAGATTGAGTTAATGAGCAACGGCGATAAGCGCGACTAGCCCACTCTACAAATGGCAGAGGGGCGAGGTTCTTTAGAGATGCTTAATACTGATTTGGAGAGAGGAGTCTGAAATAAGGGGGATTATTAACAACACATTAATTTAGTAACAAATAACATGTAATTAAAAATTAGATTAAGTGAGATTGACGCCGGGTGATAGGCGCCTTAACAATCCCGCGAAGTGGAGACATATTTTATCTCAGTGAGAGGCGTTATGATATCACTGTTCAACTCGCGGAAATCCGCGTACTTCCGTCTCACGCGGTATAATATTCGGCGTACAAATTCTGTAACTTTCATTCGGTACGGTTGTTACAATTAACTCTACTTCAATCTTTCTCCATAACGGTTAGCCTACAATACAAATTCTATCTCAGTATTATTCTTACGGTTCTGAATGTAAACGCTCGACAGAAGGCCGAGACGAGAGATACGCGATAGGCTAACTCCAAAAATTCTAACACTCGGTACAGCAATACACAAATAGACGCGAAATTATCAGTTATGAACGAGAGACATTATTTAACGCAAGACGACTGTCGGCTCGGCAGCCCCGAGGGGAATAGCATGGTGGAATCTTATTCTATAGAAGCGGTAGTCAGCGGGGCCCGGCCTAAATCTAACCTCGCACAATATCGCGAGACATTTTGATACTCTTAATACTCTTTCACGAAAACCAGGCGGGTTCTTATTTCCGCGAGGCTCGGGCCGCCTACTGATACCGCTCTTACCGCGAAGTCGAAGTGGTGGCCTTACAAAACGTCGGTACGCCCGTTGTGGTCCTTGAGGTTCCTCTCAGGTTACCGACTCGCCGAACAGTGACGACAGCGAGGCTCGCTGGACAGCGGTGACATTCCGCGCATCGTCCTGCGCATGTAGATCCTCGCTATCGATTAGCGATTCTTGATCCTTCGATGTTTACTAGATCTCGATGCTCGCGTCGCTCCTCGATACTTCGGCCCTCGGTGACGCTTCTCCGAGGTGACCCCAGTCTCTCTCTTAGGGCAGCTGCCGTTAACGCCCCTCGCGGCCTTTTCCGTTTACGGATCCGAATCTTCTCTGAATCGGCCGGGAACTGATCAGGTTCCGACCTGATTCTGCTTTGGCTCGTTACGACAGCTCCTTTTTCGGGTACTCCACTCCGGGTCTTCGGCGTGTGAGAGCGCGCTTCCCTCTCGGGCGTCATCTCTCTCGGTGCGTCCACCGGCCTCGATATGCTCCAAATCTGCAATTGTATCTACGGTAGCGACTTTGTCTGGAATCTAATTGTTTATTCAAGGATATTTTACTTGACCTTGTTCCGGATCTGTCTACACGCCGTCTGAGCCTCCGTCGTCCTGTCTGCTGAGTCCCTCGCAGGTCCCACGAAGGCTGCTCCACTTTAATCACAATATGGGAGTTTGGCCACTCACCACGACTCGCATAATTCGTTACAACGCAAAATCTACAATCTCAAAAAGAGAATTAAGAGGGAGAGGTCGTCGCTCCCCGCGGCGGGGTTTCCGACCTCAAATTTCCCTCCTCGATCGGGCTTTCTCGCCCTTGTGACGGACCTCAAAAATGTCACGTCACAAGCGACTTACACGAGGGTCCAGCTTCGTCGCTCGCGAGATCGACGAGCTCAGGCGTTAGAACAATTCGAGCGCGAGCTGAAACATTAAATTTTTTTTGTAAAATTTCCTAATATAAAATCGATGCTGTTATTTCATATAAATAATGTATACAGCGACTTACACGAGGGTCCGGCCTCAGGCGAGGTATCTGCTCGACGTCTTACCCCGAGACGTCGAGTAGCTCGCTCGTCACGGTTTTGACGCGTACCACGCACCACACCCTCCACCACCATGGTTTTTTTAGGTGTTGGATGTTGTAGCGTTCCTAAAAAAAAAAAAAAAAAAAAATGATTTTAATTTTTTAAAACTTTGTTTTAATATTCATAATACAAAAAAAAAATAGAAACTTACCATTTTTTACCGCACCATGATAGCAATTCGACAGCCTGATGATATAGCCTCCCGCATCCTCCTCTTCGTTGTCGTTAAACACTCGTCTTGTCTCGATTATTTCACCAGCAATAATCAAAAGCTGGAGATAAATCGAGAAATATCCCAAACGGAATAAAACCGCGAGCACCGCACTAGGGCACGCACCCGCAAACTTTGCGAATACCGCATAATTATTATCGTCGTTGTCGGATAACGATGATAAATAATTATCGATGCATAGCCCGTTTAAGCTACACGCCAATCGCAAACACGAATCAATAATTTTCCGCAAACTAGACATTTTGAAAACGAATAACCAGCTCCCGGATGATTTCCTACGTTCCACTCGAGCCTTGAGAAGTTAATACGTCGATGCAATAGTTAATCCCGGCTTATATACCCTTACATCAAAGATGCCGCTAAATCTTATTATAATCTAATTATGTTTGCAGATAGCTAACATTCGTATCGATATCCACTATAGTTTACAATAATATGTCGAAGACGAGATAACTCGCTTGACAGTAGCATTTTCTTTTCGAGGAATAGTAATCATGGATCTAAGGTTTCACTAGGACGATAAGTGATAGGCCAGCGTATTATATTTCCATCTATTCAACGTCTATCGTACGTCTTTGAACCTCTATCGAACGTCTATCGTACATCTTTTAACGTATTGTTGAACGTCTTACGTACAACTTTTAACATCTTTTGTACATCTTTTCAACATTACTTAAACCACTTTTAACATCTATCGAACGTCTTTTAACGTTTATTACTACAGCGAAATTGACGTTTTTTTTTTTGCGTCGAGCTATATATAAGGTGTGCGGAAGAGAGAAATTTATCAGTTCAAAGTGTGCACGCGGTGGAGAAAAAAGTATAGAAAATGGAGCGTGATCAGAATAGAAAAACTTCCGAATACGAGAAGTGTAAAGATTGCGGAGTGTACCGCAAGCTGATAGCTGTGGTCGAGCCTCGTCCGAGGACGACTCAAGCGCCTCCCGTCCCTCCTCGTAATCGTGAAAGGCGTTAAAGGCTCGGTTGAAACAATTTTTTTTTGTAAAAGATGTTGTATAGATGAAAAAAAAAATGAATAAAATTTGTTAATACTAATCTTATTGCGATTTTTTTCTTCTTTCACCTACCATCCTTAAATTACATATTAAGTTTAGATTAGAGTTCCTATTAAATTTATATTTTACCGCGGATAATTTGTATTAAGAAGAAAACATAAGTATATTATTGGTGTTTAGAATAAATGCATAACTCAAATAATTCACTCTATATTATTAGCCACAATTAAAAAGGAAAAATGATAGTCACTGGTTCGCTCGTTTCCTTCTATCATGTAGTGTAACATGATGCGCACGCTTATCTCGCAGTAGGATAGGTCAGTGGATAAGATGAGGCACAGGAATAATAATTCAAATTATTTTATTGATAAATAATATTTTTTAAAAATAATTAGTTCCGCATACATGGTTCAGTGTTGTATACTCCGTTATCCCAGTTCTGCAAAAACATTGTTCATTCTTTTCTTGCACTGAAGTGTTGCATACTCCGTTCTCCCGGTTCTGCAAAATGTGTACGATCAATGTTTGATGTTGAGGAGTTGTGTGTACTTTGTGCAAATGTATCGATGTCGGCACCTTCTCTGGATGCATTTTTCTAATTTTTTCCAGTATCGCTGATCTATACTGCTTCGGTATCATATAATATATGTAGTCATAGTAGTGTGAAGAGATCCTTGATATTAGACTATCCTGAGCGCATAACGGGCACAACTTTTCCATCAATATCGGAAGGATAGATTCTATTAAAAACGTCGAAAATTCCTCCTCGGAATATTCTAGTACACTGTCGTCAATTTCACTCGTCCATTCGATAAATTGTTGGCGAAATATAGTATCCGGAATATATGGTTTAATGAATGCAGGAAATGTTGTATACTTTTCAATTATTTCCTCACTGTTTTTATATTTCCTTCTACATTCCCGACATGTTAACCAATCTGTGAGAGTACTCAGATTTTTCTCTTGTAATGTGAGACTGTCTTCCATCTCTGTAACAAATAAAAATTATTAAAATAAAAATATCCAATTAGTTATTACACATTCGAGAAATGTGTATTAAAGATATTTTAAAAATGTGTACTTTACCTATTTCAGTTTGCACAGAGTGCAATCTTTGATATATGGCGCGGGCCCGTTGATGTGGTCGCGCTGCCACGACTGGTTGTAGTGCAACGAGCACCGACGATAACCTTGCACTTCCGGATCCGCTTTTAAATGATCCGGTAGCCTATCCCACACGTGATCCACAAACCGAGCAAAGTTTTTTATAAGAATCATTTTCGGCACGATTTCTAATTGCTCCGCGGACAAGCTCGGGAAGTCGCGTTCGTCCGATAGCGCGATGAACATTTCGACTGTTACCTCGATTTGGTCATGATGGACCTTATATACCCGCTTGTTGCACACGACATTAACTATAAGCATAATGATGGCTCATGTTTGTATTAACAATCCTTATCTTTTCTCTTCCGGGAATTATTGTAATATGATATCCCCACCACGAATTTACCCCCTCTCCTCCAAACACGATGACGCATCTAGCAACATGGCGATGCCTACAATTTGTATTAACAATCCTTATCACACCCTCTAAGAAACGGCGCTCAAATGCTGCCTCTTTGTTCTAAAATACAGCGATGACGCAATCCGTAAACCTGCACAAACCTACATACTATAAACATTGCGATGATGCATTCCGACAACATGGTGCTCTACTTTGATGCGTAGAAAAAAAAACCAGAGGATGTAAACAATTCTCTTTCCAATAAACAATCCTTATCTTTTCCGGGAATCCTTATCTCGCGATGCCTACAATTTGTATTAACAATCCTTATCTTCCGGGAATTATTGTAATCTGATACCCCTACCACTCCACATTTACCCCCTCTCCTCCAAAAACGATGACGTTATTACCCCCTCCACTGTTATCCGATACCCCTCTTCCCCTCTTCACTCGCACCCCCCTCATTGCCCCTGGGTTAGAACCCCCATTGCTATACTACTCGTAAATTTTCTTTGAACGCTGGAACATTTCTAGAATCGCGTCTACTTCCATTTTACCTGACGACCCTTGATGGTTTGCGTGACATTCTTCTGTATGCGTACTTAACCATTCTTTATATTCTTCAGAACCTTCTTTTTTACTCCAATATTCACATACTTTGCAATATGAACTTTTCACAAAAACATCAATAACTTTGCCAGTGTAATATCCGATGATAGAAGAAACACCGAAGAAAAGGACTAAATCCGCGCTTTTTCCACGTCCCGTCACCAGACACAGTTAATTCAGTTATTTTATCCAAATTTTTTGCTTTACAAGTCTCTGCTACTTCTTCTTTCACGGTCTTTTTAAAAAGTATTTCAGCAACAGTTTTAATACATTCGTGCATATGTTTTACAATCATATCATACGTGGACTGATGAAAAAAAGCCGGCATGTCCATTAAGCCAAAACTTTTGAGCACCTTTTAATCCTATTCCTAGAACTCTCATTGTAAATATAAATCTTCGATTTATTTCGTAGGAATGTGAGACAAAAGTACTTGAAGGAACATACTGAGGCTCGCAATTATCACACAGTAAAGCAATTTTAAAACCGAGGCCGCGCGTATCTGCAATTTGAAAATTAATATTTCCTTTACATTGCTTGCACTTTATAAAATTGGAAATAGTGAAAAAAACGGTAATAAAGTTTATAATTCTATATTCTATGTTATTGTCTTGCGGCACAATTATTTCCTTTTGCCTTTTGAGTTTCTTTGCAGATGCACTAAAACTGTCTTCATTGTGCTCCACTGTTTGTGGATTAAACACGTTCTTCCTTTTTCTTGTTCTCGATTTTCTTAAATTGTCTGATTTTCTTAAATCTCTTGAACCCTTTTGGCGATTCATAATTTTGAGGAAAATGTAGCGAATATTCAACTGTACGGCTTGACGTCAATTGCCATACTGCCAGGGTTATGTGTTTGCTGGTCTAAAGTCCGTTAAATTTGAAGTTGAAATGTGTTGGAAGACTCTTCGTATTTACTAATATCAAGAGACACGGTAGTGTCTCGCGCCAAGTTCACGCGTAGCGCATAAACGCAAAGCGACATGACGCGAGACCGACCGTGTATCTTTACGCGAGACCGAAAGTTGAGACGAGCCGAGATTATCGGATCTCAATAATGACTGGGCCGATTGATTTCAAAGTAGGCTCAATCGATAGCGCGTACCCGAATTATGTTATTAAAGTGTGCTTGTTTTTGCTGTGCGTGGTGTACATAAAAAGATATTAATTTTTAAAGTTGAAAAGTCTAAATTTTCATCTATTTTTATGTCAGTCGTCGTCGACGGATGTACGGCTGAAGCGTACAGTTTGGAATTTTTGGCGTTAGGTGCGCTGGTGGCGGTGATAGATATAGTGGCGGTGTATTCAATTCAATGTCAACAAGACACACGATGTCTCGCCTCGCGCTATTATTTTATTATATTTAATCAAGTATGTATATATGTATGATGAAAATATATATACTAGAATAAGTAATAATATGAAAATAAATCTTGATGTTATAAGTGAAAGGTTATGAGTGAATTGTGTTTGTGATTTCGCTTCTTCGCAACATCGTTTTGATATTTTGATTGCGTTAAACTTTAATCAGTAAACTTTGGATCCTACGGAGATCATACATTTTCTATAAATTCAAAGCTATAATACAATTGTTTATTTTTAACTGTTATTTATTGAAAACGTATGATTTCCGTAGGATCCAAAGAGAGAATTGAGAGAAAATATCTGTTAATGACAACGACACTTGTAACTTGAGGTATGTAATGTAATTTCAATTAGAAAAATACAAAGTATTTATTATCTATACATTGTATACATGAAAATGAACATGACCACCTCCACCTCCTCTACTGCCTCTTCTGCCGCCGCCTCGGTTCCAAAAAGTTCTATTTGTTTCTCGGCCTCGGCCTGCCTTCATCCATCTTTTAACTGTAACAAAAAAAAATTATTCAGAATTAATAAATTATTATAATAGTTATTAAATTATTATGATTAAAATAATAAAAGATATTGTATACTTACGTTCTGTGCTTTGTTTTTCCTGTTTTCCCATGTTCCTGTTTTCACATGGCGGAGGTAGTGACGATGACGATGATGGTGTTGGTGGTGGCAGTGGTGGTGGCAGTGGCGGTGGCGATGGCGATGGCGGTGGCGGTGGCGGTGGCGGTGGCGGTGGCGGTGCTGCAGCAGGTTGTGATGCAGCAGGTTGTGATGCAGCGATTTGCTGCATCATAGCCTGCTGCATCGCAGCTTGTTGTTGCATTGCCATTATGGCTTGTTGCAGTTGTGCCTGCAACTGTCTTACTTCTATTTTTAGGGCAGCATTTTCTAATGCAACATTTTCCGCTTCATTTTCAGGGAATTCCGAATTCAGATTTTCAGGATCTCGATTTTCAGACATTCTGTAAGAAAAATAATTATAAATATAAATAATTTTATTTCAATAATTACTAGAATATTAAAAATATTTATGTTTCTACTTACTTAATGTTGCTAAATGATGAACATGTACGTTCCTAAATATATTGATATTAATAATTATAGCACCGAGAGAGCTCTTCATACGGCCAAATAGAAGGAAAAAATGGCCATCTAAATGATGCAATCATAGTCGATCATTTAATATGTAATAGATATTTCAATAATTACTAGAATATTAAAAATATTTATGTTTTTACTTACTTAATGTTGCTAAATGATGAACATGTACGTTCCTAAATATATCGATATTAATAATTATAGCACCGAGAGAGCTCTTCATACGGCCAAATAGAACGAAAAATGTCGATCATTTAATATATAATAGATAGATAGGTAAATGGGGTTCCCCTAATCAACATTACACATTAGCGCTTCGCGCTAATTTTCCATTTCCTTATGCATTTGCTTATGGACCAATCATTAATACTATACAAGTTTGTCTGGATAGGCCCTAAAGGCCAAAGTTCAGGATGCTAGAAATCGGGTCCGAATTCTTGATCCGAGAAACATATAATCAATAAAATTGCCGGCTTTCCATAAAAACTGCAAGTTGATTGGTTATATGTTTCTCGGACCAAGAACTCGGACCCGATTTTTAGCATCGTGGACTTTGGCCTTTAGGGCCTATCCAGACAAACTTGTATAGTATTAATGATTGGTTCATAAGCAAATGCGTAAGGAAATGGAAAATTAGCGCGAAGCGCTAATGTGTAATGTTGATTAGGGGAACCCCATTTACCTATCTATCTATTATATATTAAATGATCGACATTTTTCGTTCTATTTGGCCGTATGAAGAGCTCTCTCGGTGCTATAATTATTAATATCGATATATTTAGGAACGTACATGTTCATCATTTAGCAACATTAAGTAAGTAAAAACATAAATATTTTTAATATTCTAGTAATTATTGAAATATCTATTACATATTAAATGATCGACTATGATTGCATCATTTAGATGGCCATTTTTTCTTTCTATTTGGCCGTATGAAGAGCTCTCTCGGTGCTATAATTATCAATATCAATATATTTAGGAACGTACATATTTATCATTTAGCAACATTAAGTAAGTAAAAACATAAATATTTTTAAATATTCTAGTAATTATTGAAATTATTTATATTTATAATTATTTTTCTTATTATTATTTTTCTTACAGAATATCTGAAAATCCTGAAAATCGGGATCCGAGATTCCTTGAAACGGAAGATATTATATTAGAAAATGCTGCGTTAAAAGAAGTGACACAATTGCAACAAGCCATAAAGAAAATATGTAAACTTGTGTAATATGTAATGCTTTACAATAATTCAACAAAGTATAATATGAATTTTGTTTTAGATATTTACTTGAATTAAAAGTGCAGTCATGTAATTCTCATTGGTGCATTGTTAAGAGGATGCTGGACCTTCCTGTTTTACCCATTTTTTTTAAACATAAACTACTTCTTTTTAGCTGTGTATGCAAATACAGTTCGTTCTGGTCGATTTGAAAGGATTTTTCATTCGACGCAGCCAAAAATAAGAATTTTACGAAAAATAGAAGGTAAAACAGATTGTACCTGTTTTACCTTCTATTTTTCGTAAAATTCTTATTTTTGGCTGCGTCGAATGAAAAATCCTTTCAAATCGACCAGAGCGAACTGTATTTGCATATGTACTTTACTTACAGAAAAAGACTTTTCATTCCACACAGCTAAAAAAAAGTAGTTTATGTTTAAAAAAAATGGATAAAACAGGAAGGTCCAGCATCCTCTTAACGAGCTCATGCAAGTTTTAACATTGCTCTTATGGAAACACTGCACGAGTGCAATCCCAATAAAAAACGCCAATATATGAATTAAAATATTTTAACATGCAACGCCACTAGTATCACCGCCACTAGCGCATCTACTGTCAAAAATTCGCTTTAGGCGACATTTCAGATAAACTTCCAGTTTTTATAGAAAGCCGGCAATTTTATTGGTTTCTCGGACCGAAAACTGGGACTGATTTCTAGCATCGTGGACTTTGGTCTTAATAGTAGCCCATCTATGTAGATATGACTCTATCTATGTCTGCCATCTGGCATCGAAGTTTTTTCAGACAGAAGTGACAGAGTGACAGAAGTGCAAGTGTGCAAGGTTATAATTATAAGATAAGCAAGAGGAATATTTTTATACACTTTTAAAATACGTATGTTGTATAAAACAATATTTTAGTGATTATGTTTATGATGTTTACACGGCTTGATTTACGCCAAAATTATAACATCGATGTTATAATTACTGATGTTAGATACCGTGTAAAAACGCTATTTTATCACGGTTACTACATGATGTAATAATTATCCAAAAAATAAGGTTTACGGCATCTAACGTCAGTAGTTGTAATCTCAATACTATAATTTTCAGATCGTGTAAACGTAGAGTAATAGCTTCTGCATATAGCACGCGGTAACGTTTGCCGCGCGGCAAAACGCGACGCGGTAGCCAATCAACTTACAACTTTTCTATAAGAGCAGAAAATTGATTGGGTACCGCGTCGCATCTTGCCGCGCGGCAAGCGTTGTCGCGTACTGTGTGCAGAAGCCATAAACGTAAAAAATATTAACATAGTGCGACTACATATCACTTTTTATCATTAATAACGATAGTTTTAAAATTGACCAATCACAGTTATTCCTAAGAAATATGGAATGACTGTGATTGGCCAATCTTAGAATTATGGATATTATTAAATTTGACTAAGGGTTTTAATTACAGAGAAGGATTTTTCATTCCACACAGCCAAAAAATAATAAAGTGCTTTTTCGAGAAATGGGTAAAACAGGAAGGTTCAGCATCCTCTTAAGTCATAAGAAATTGACCAATCACAGTCGATAATTCTTTTATCTTCTATAATTTTTCTGTGAATGGTCAATTTCTTATGACTTAAAGCTTACATCTATTATACCTCCGGGCTAAATGTAGTTTATGTTCCGGTTTTAATTGAATAATGATACATTATTTATAAATTTCTAATTATATCAATTATTACAGTTATTAAAAAGATTTTTTTAAAGATTTGTTGAGAAGAGATTTGTTAAAAAGAGGAAAGTGCCATCATTTACAAAGGTATATTTAAAATTGTAATTAGTTAATATAATAAAATATTTGTTTGAATGTTATTTTATCAATTCTAATTTGTTATTGTATATTGTAAATGTTTATTTTTTTAGTTGGACAAGTGCAAGACAAGAGGGGAAGTTAGGAGGGCCATCATTTACAAAGGTATATTTAAAATTTGTAATTAGTTAATATAATAAAATATTTGTTTGAATATTATTTTATCAATTCTAATTTATTATTGTTATTTTATCAATTCTAATTTATTATTGTATATTGTAAATGTTTATTTTTTTAGTTGGACAAGTAAGTGCAAGACAAGAGGGGAAGTTAGGTAAGTATATTTATTATTTTTTATTATAAAGGCTGCTGTGCGCCTATAACGATTGGCTGCTGTGCGCCTATAACGATTGGCTGCTGTGCGCCAATATAAGGCTGCTGTGCGCCTATAAAGATTGGCTGCTGTGCGCCAATATAAGGCTGCTGTGCGCCTATAAAGATTGGCTGCAGTGCGCCAATACAAGGCTGCTGTGCGCCTATAAAGATATAATACTATTATAATAATTTATTAATATATATTTATTTAAACAAAAATGTCGGTAAGAATAGAAAGACAGATGATGCTATCATCAAAACAAAAAGATATTATTGTTCAAGGCGACTGGTTAAATGATATGCATATGGATCATTTCAACCAACTTTTAAAAAATTGTTCAGATTATAGACCTGAAGGAACGTGGAAAATACAACTTCCTCAGTATATAGAATCTGTAGCAGAAAATAAGAAACATATACAAATATTATTTAGCTCAAATAATCATTGGGTATGTGCTTATTATGATAGAAAAAATATATTTATCTATGATTCATTTAATATAAAAAAGTTACACAAAGATCATGAACAATTTTTAATACATTTATTTCCATTTTATTCTTTCGATAAGCGACCTATCAAATTTCCTATTGTGCAAAGTCAACCGAATTGTAGCGATTGCGGTGTTTTTGCAATTGCTTTTGCAATTTCGTTGTTATTTAATATTAAACCCGAAAAAGTAAGGTATGATCACAATTTAATGCGTTCGCATTTAATAAAAATTTTTGAATCTAATGTCATTGAGCACTTTCCCCAGGATTTAAATTATAATGTTCCTCAAAAAGTGTTTTCATTAGCGCTGCTAAAAAGAAGAGAAGCTGAAGCAACTCGTCTACGTATAATACGTCGGAATAAGAAAAACGAAAATGAATGTAAGAATCAAGGAGTTACTAAGACAAAAATAGAAGAACAGATGACGCTGTCATTAAATCAGAAAGATATTATTGTTCGTGGCGATTGGTTAAACGATACACATATGGATCATTTTAACCAACTTTTAAAAAACTGCTCAGATTATAGACCTGAAGGAACGTGGAAAATACAACTTCCTCAGTATATAGAACCTGTAGCAGAAAATAAGAAACATATACAGATATTATTTAGCTCAAATAATCATTGGGTATGTGGTTATTATGACAAAAAAAATATATTTATCTATGATTCATTTAATATAAAAAAGTTACACAAAGATTATGAACAATTTTTAATACATTTATTTCCATCTTATTCTTTCGATAAACAGCCTGTCAAATTTCCTACTGTGCAAAATCAGCCGAATTGTAACGATTGTGGTGTTTTTGCAATAGCTTTTGCGATTTCATTGTTATTTAATATTAAACCCGAAAAAGTAAGGTATGATCACAATTTAATGCGTTCGCATTTAATAAAAATTTTTGAATCTAATGTCATTGAGCACTTTCCCCAGGATTTAAATTATAATGTTCCTCAAAAAGTGTTTTCATTAGCGCTGCTAAAAAGAAGAGAAGCTGAAGCAACTCGTCTACGTGTAATACGTCAAAAAGAGACAGAACAAGAAAAAGCAAATCGATTGCAAAAAAATTGCAAATTTAAAAAAGAATTGCGTAAGAAAAACAAAAATATACATAAGAATGAAGAACAAAGTTTGGAAGAAAATTCCGCTAAAAAGCGGTGTCTACGTAAAAATAATTCGGAAGAATATCGCGCTGAAAGACGACGTCAATATGAAAATGATTTGGAAAATAATCGGGCTAAAAAGAGAAAGCGATATGAAATAGATTCTGTAAGACAACGCGCACAAAAACGCATATGTTATGCTAAAGCCTCGCAAAACGAACAAAGACAAAAAATATTAGAACGTAAACGTCGTAATAACAGACAATATTACGAGAAGAAAAAAGAAGAAAGAAAAAAAGAAAAGAATAAAAGTATTAAATGTTTAAATAAGTTTAATGTTGCAAATAAAATTATTAAAAAATATAAAAATTTTCGGTGTCAGAGTTCTAAAACTTTGAAGCTCCAGAATTCTTTAACAATAATTAAGAAAAATATTGTTGAAAAATTAAATATTAAAGATCAGATCGAAAAACAATTAGAAGCTGATAAAATAATACGTTGGTGTATGCATGTTAGGAACGATTATATTCGCAAGATGTATAGCATGTTAGCTACACTTAAAAAAAAATCAGAAGTCTTCTTGAATCTTGTCGATAAGTGTTGTGGATTTGATGAAAAATTAGGTGCATTATGTGGAATATCTAGACACATACAGCTTCATCTGAAAATTATTTTATAGAGTCCACATATCATAATGTAATTTTTGAGGGGTCTTTAATAATGAATATGGAAGGACAAGTTGTAAATGTACTACCTTTGATAACAGCACAAGCAAAAAAATCGTGGACGTGCAGTACTACCTGTAAAACTGACAATCCGGTTTTACTTGAACGGTATCAACAATTTCTTGAAACTGTTAGTACATGTACTGTAAAAAATATACCTACATTGATAGAAACTATTCATACATGTACAGTAAAAACTTCGAATATGAAACTGGGTCATGCACAGAGCTGCTATACTAATTTCACTCTTTGTAAAGCAATGTTTCTACCAATTCTATTGTTATCACCTCATTTTCCGAAAGTGAGAAATATGATGCGTTCTGTTTATCGACTTATAAGTTTTTATAAAAAAATGTTAAGTTTAGATGAAGCATTAAATTGTGCTGATTTGGAAAGGTTAAATAAAATTGTAAGTGCTGCACAAGAAAAGGCAGATATACACAAGCGTCAGCAAACCGATACAATTATGAGTGACGACGATATCTTTTCCAAATATGAGAATTCGTTTAAGGCTTTGAAAAAACGTCTAATAGACACACCGCGTTATGCTTGTGTGTCATGCGAAAAGCTTTGTTATAAAAAAAATGTTTCTGAAGTTAGAAAGATTACAAAAAAAATAAATAATCCAGTTTGGAAAGATTTAATGGCACATGTGGAAAAACGACAAATTAATCCGCAATATATGTGGGAGAATAATATTTCGCGCATCGGACGTACGTCGATCCGGGTCGCGTTAGAGGCGAGTCGACGATTTATGTTAGTCCGACTATGTGTGTATTGTTAATTTATGTGTGTATTATTATTATTCGACGAGGTCAGTAATGTTTTGAAGAGCGATGCTTCTGACCACGATGACGATCTCGTTTTAAGAGAGAACGTCCGCGACCGTTGACGAGAGAACAACTCTGATCTTCCGCATCTTATATTCTTTCTTTTTACATTAATAAAATTACTGGTTTTACATAAAATAAATTGGTCAATAACCAACCAAGAAATCCTACATATTTTGGGGGCTCGTCCGGGATCGGAGTGAAAGCAGTTGTTCTCACCAGGAAGACGAAAGATAGTTTTGCCGTGTGTGAGTTGTGTGCGTGTGTGGAGCACGAGACGTTGTCGAAGTTGTGAAGAAGTCGCGAAGTGCAGGAGCGTTTAGACGAGACTCTGCTTGCACTAGCGGGAAGACGAGATTGTGTGCGTGTGACGAGCGCGCGACGACCGCACACGCGTATTAACGGCAAATTATTAGCGACGAAGTGTGTCCCGCGACGAATAGCCATGTCGGATCCTAACGTTTTCAGTGTGCTACAACTGAAAAAACTTTTGAAGGCTCGTGGATTGTCGGCCACAGGAGCAAAAACGGAGCTCATCGCTCGTTTAATCGAAGCGGATCCGTCGGGCGAGTGGATGCGAGGAAGTGACGACGATGATGATCGCGATGACGATTGTGCTGGCGGAGACGTTTGTCGCGAAGATCGTATGGATCGACGAGAGTTAGAGATCTGCAGGCGCGAGAAAGAAATTGCCGAACGCGAATTGGAACTTGCTCGCAGCGAGATCGCTTTATTGCGAGAGGGTCAAGATGCGAATCGTGCGTGTCGGAGAGAGACACTTGCGAACAACGGCAACGACGATGGCGCGATAATACCGTCGCATTCGCGAATAAATCTAACGACGGTTGCGGATCTATTGGCGAATTTTGACGGCAGCCCTAGCAATTTCAACACGTGGGAAAGAATGGCGAAATTTTTAAAGATGACGTATCGACTGGAAGACGATCAAGCGAAAATTTTAGTCGGGATGAGACTGAAGGGAAAGGCTCTCGAATGGTTGCATTCGAAACCCGAGCTCATCAATACGAGTTTCGACATTTTAATCGAGAAACTAAGGGCGATGTTCGGTCAGCGACAAAATAGAATGATGATTCGAAGAGCGTTCGAGGCGCGTGGTTGGAGAAGGGACGAGACGTTTCGCGAGTACGTGCACAAAAAAGTGATCATGGGTAATCGTGTGCCGATTGAAAATGACGATATAATAGACTATATTATAGAGGGTATTCCCGAAGTTGCATTGCGTAACCAGGCACGTTTGCAACGGTTTGACGAAGTGGAATCTCTGTTAGAAGCATTCGAGACAATATCGTTACGAGATTACCACACGAGTTCGAATCGGCCGGATAGACGGGGCAGCGGGCGGGCGTCGAGCGAGCGAGACGGCAGGACGAGTCAGAGCGAGAGAAAAAATGACAACACCAACGGCAGCGAGAGAAGGAAAACAGTGACCGATGTCAAACGATGCTTTAACTGCGGTGTGCGCGATCATATTAGCGCTAATTGTCCGTCGAAAGATCGAGGCACTAAATGCTTTAAATGCGGAGAATTCGGACATATCGCATCAAAGTGTTCGGAAAGGAACGACGCTCCTAGTTCTTACCTGGTGGCGTCTCCTTCGCATAGGAAATATACAAAAGACGTTGCAATAAACGGAAAGAAAATCGAAGCGCTTATTGACACGGGGAGCGATATCTCCTTGATGCGTGCAGACGAATATATTAAATTAGGTTTACCTCGACTGCGGTCGACGGGAATGCGTTTCTTAGGCGTGGGATCAGGCGAAATGATCACGTTGGGCGAGTGTTGGGCGGAGCTCACAGTCGATGGGCATTCGTATCCGGTTCTTATTAGAGTCGTTTCGGATATGGTTTTGCAGCAGAAGTTGCTAGTCGGCACTGATTTTCTGAATACGGTGGAGGTCCACATTAAACAGGGCGTAATAACAATCAGTCCTACCTATACTCAGATAGCGAATGCGGATGGTTCACCGGATATCTTTCGAATCGACATTTGCGAAACGAATGCAGTAGATGCGTTTCAAGTACAAAATGCCGATCACAGACGCGCTGTCGCGACGATAATTGACGAATACAGACCGAACAAAGTACTGGAGACCGACATAAAAATGACGATTATTTTAAAAGATGACGAACCGGTATATCAGCGAGCGAGGCGTTTATCACCGTCGGAAAGAAGCATTGTAAATAGCCAGATCGAGGAGTGGGAGAGACAGGGAATTGTCCGTCCTTCCTTTTCCGATTACGCCAGTCCGATTGTTTTGGTGAGAAAGAGGGATGATTCGCATCGACTGTGCGTAGATTATAGGCTATTAAATAAAAAGATAATAAAGGATCGCTATCCCTTACCTTTAATAGAAGATACGCTAGACAGGCTACAGGGCGCAAAAGTTTTCAGCACGATTGATTTGAAGAATGGGTTTTTCCATGTGCGAATGGACGAAGCGAGTATAAGATACACTGCATTTATTGTGCCTGACGGCCAATACGAGTTTTTGCGTGTGCCGTTTGGGTTGTGCAATTCTCCTTCCGTTTTTCAGAGATATATTAATGCTATCTTTAGAAACTTAATACGAGACAGAGTAACATTGATTTATATGGACGATCTAATTGTGCTTTCTGATGACTACGAGAGCGGTTTGAAGAATTTGAAGAGTGTACTTGACACAGCTGGTCGAGCCGGTCTAACGATTAACTGGAATAAATGTTGTTTTTTGAGGGAAACGGTTGAATTTCTCGGACACACGATAGGTGACGGGCATGTCCGACCATCCGAACGGAAGATTGAGGCTGTAAAGCGTTTTCCCGAGCCTAAAACGGTGCGACAGGTTCAGGCGTTTTTGGGTTTGGCCGGGTATTTCCGCAAATTTATTCCGAGATATGCCGAGATCGCGCGACCATTGACCAACCTGCTGAGAGCGAGCGTTGAGTTCTGTTTTAGAGAAGCGGAGAGGGATGCGTTCGTGCGGTTGAAGGTCCTTCTGAGTGAGCAGCCGGTGTTGAGCTTGTATCGAGTGGGCGCCGAAACTGAATTGCATACGGATGCGTCAATGCATGGCTATGGGGCGATTCTTTTACAGCGAGACGGTGAAGATCAATTGCTACATCCAACTTATTACGCGAGCGGCAGAACGACTCCCGCGGAGGAAAAATATTCTAGTTACGAACTAGAAGTCCTCGCTATTATCAAGGCATTGAAACGATTCCGAGTGTATTTGCTCGGCATACCGTTCAGGATCGTAACTGATTGTCGTGCGTTTGCTCTCACGATGAGCAAGAGGGATCTTTGCGTGCGCGTGGCTCGATGGGCATTGTTGTTAGAGGAATTCCGTTATACTATAGAGCATCGGCCGGGTAAGAATATGCTCCACGTGGACGCTTTGAGTAGGAATCCGCTTCCATCCAGTTTGGTTATCGATGAATGTGAGGATGGATTGATGGCTCGTCTGAAAGGGGCACAAGCCAAAGACGAAAACATAAAGAGAATGTTGGATGCATTAAAACAAGGACAGTTAAGTGATTATATCCTGCGAGACGGACTGTTGTATAAAGAAGTAGATGACGATATACGACTCGTTGTTCCTAAGTCGATGCAAGCACAGGTGATTCGAAGGGCGCACGAGCGGGGACATTTTGCGGCGAACAAAACAGAGGCGTCAGTAAAAAGGGACTATTGGATTCCGGGATTGCGATCTAAGGTCGAGGCGATCGTACGTAATTGTGTTGCGTGCATTCTAGCCGAACGTAAGCAGGGCAAGCAGGAGGGTATGCTTAACCCGATCGAAAAAGGAAGTGTGCCACTAGATACCTTCCATATTGATCATTTGGGCCCGTTGACGTCGACGAAAAAAAGTTATATTCATATTTTTGTCGTAGTAGATGCCTTTTCTAAATTCGTATGGCTATACGCAACCAAGTCGACGAGCGCTGCAGAAGTTGTGGATCGTTTGAAAAAACAATCAATTGTTTTTGGAAATCCGAGAAGAATAATTTCCGATAGAGGTTCCGCATTCACATCGAGAGAATTTGAAGAGTATTGTCGACAGGAGGGCATCGAACACTCATTAATCACGGTCGGAGTACCGCGGAGTAACGGTCAGGTTGAACGTTTGAATAGGACCTTGATTCCATTATTAGCAAAATTATCCGCTCCAAGACCGGGCGAGTGGTATAAGTATTTGGACACAGTGCAGAGATGTCTAAACACGACGCTACACAGAAGCATTGGAATGACACCTTTCCACCTTCTATTTGGTGTTCATCCGCGCATTTCTGACGATCCCGATGTGAGAAGCCTGTTGCAGAACGAGCAGATAGCCTCGTTCCAGGATGACCGAGACGGATTGCGGATGCAAGCAAGGGAAAACATCGCGAAAATTCAGCGCGAAAATAGGAAGCACTACGATAAGCGAAGGAAGAAAGCATTCTGTTATCGCGAGGGCGATCTTGTCGCAATTAAGCGGACGCAACAAGGTCCAGGTCTCAAGTTAGCGCCTAAATATCTTGGACCGTACGAGACCGTTAAGACTTTGCGCAATGATCGATATCTGGTGCGTAAGATCGGTGAGCACGAGGGGCCATACCAGACCTCGTCAGCTGCGGATTTCATGAAGCCATGGGTGGACGGCATCGACGGCGATCTGCCCAGCGACTCTGAAGACGAAGTGGGTGAACATTCGAAGTGAATGTTCAGTCAGGACGGCCGGATGTGGGAGAATAATATTTCGCGCATCGGACGTACGTCGATCCGGGTCGCGTTAGAGGCGAGTCGACGATTTATGTTAGTCCGACTATGTGTGTATTGTTAATTTATGTGTGTATTATTATTATTCGACGAGGTCAGTAATGTTTTGAAGAGCGATGCTTCTGACCACGATGACGATCTCGTTTTAAGAGAGAACGTCCGCGACCGTTGACGAGAGAACAACTCTGATCTTCCGCATCTTATATTCTTTCTTTTTACATTAATAAAATTACTGGTTTTACATAAAATAAATTGGTCAATAACCAACCAAGAAATCCTACATATATATGTCTTTATTGCAAAAAGAAATTTTGTGACAACTTTACGCCTGCGTATTGCATCTTTAATAATCTTTTTACTGATCAAGTGCCTGAAGTAATATCATCTCTTAACGGATTCGAAAAGATTCTTATACAGAGAGCCAAAGCATTTCAAACTGTTGTTAAAATGGGAACTGTTATTAACAAAAAATTACCTGAAAGGCAAATGGTACAATAAGTTAAAGGTAGAACATTTCATTTACCACTTCCTATGCAAGAGACATTAAACAAATTATGTTCTAATACTGATGCGATAAATATTAATCATGAATTATATATCTTAGTGAGAGGCATTCCCACAAAATCAAAAATTATCTGGGAAGAAATGGTAAATATTAAAAAAGTATTTGACGCATTAATATGGTTAAAAAATAATAATCCTTTCTATTCTGAAATAACATTACCTGATACTCATGAAGATTTATGTTTGGCAAAATTAAATAATAATCTGAAATTTTTTGAAATACAAGAGGACGAAATTGTGCAAGAAGACGAAAATGCTGCGAGAGATATATCGGATGAGGAACATATGTCATTAAGTAATAATTTAGAAACCAAAATACAGGGAACAAAAAATCTTAAAGATGCTGCATTGAATCAACATGAAGCAATGCTAACTCAGGTTACTGATGAAAATGATGGCTATTATGAGCAATATACTATATATCCTTTATATGAAAAAAGAGAAAATAAAAGTGCAACGGCTTTATATCAAATGTTGAAAGTTCAAGATTTACCTTTGGATAATCGTGAGAAATCTTTGGATTTGTTGTGTTTTCCAGATTTATATCCTCTTGGTATTAATGGACAGCACGAAGAAAGGAATGTCAAGCTTCATGATCATGAATTTATTAAATGTCGTTTGATGTCTAAACATCCACAGTTTAGATTAAATCAACAATACCTATTTTTTTTGTTAAACAATGCGAATATGCGTCAATTAAGTCGTGGAATTTTTCATAAAATGCATGTAACTAATCCACAAGACAGTTTTACGGTTACGGAATATTTACGCGCAATGGCCAATGGACAGTTAGAATCCGATTTAAGCACTATTTTTGCGACATTAAGGAATACGCAACAATTCTGGACGAAACCGAGAAATCATTTAGATTGTATGACACGACATTACGGACCTGCAACATGGTTTCTAACATTAAGTCCCGCTGAATGGTTATGGGAAGAATTAGGTGAATATATTCGTGAAGTAAATGGATGGTGTGATTCTTCCGTATGTACCAGTGTACTTGTTGCTAGAGATCCTGTATCAACATCGAGATTTCTCGATAGTACGTTTCGTGCGATGCTTGACTTTATTTGTTCCAAAGATCATCCGATCGGAGAAGTTACTCATTATTTTTGGCGACGAGAATATCAAGGTAGAGGCATACAACATTTTCATTTATTAATTTGGATAAAAAATGCTCCGATCCTTGGTGAATCTTCTATTGAAGAAGTTTCCAAATTTATTTTACAATATATAAGCTGTAAAATGCCAGATAAAAATATTTCACCACTATTGTACAGACGTGTCAATACTCATCAACGACACAAACATAATAATTACTGTCTCCGTTCTAAAAAAGTTGGACGTAAAGTTATTCGGATATGTCGTTTTGGATTTCCTCGTCCTGTTACTGAAACGTTAAATATAAGAGATGTTGCAAGTGCCATAGCAGGTAGAAAGCAATTAAAACATAGAAGTAGGCTTTATGATCTTCCGCGAACTGAGGATGAAAAAAATATAAATGATTATAATCCTGTTCTTCTTACTGCATGGGAAGGAAATATGGATATACAATTTATTGGTGAAAAGTCGACACTGCTCACCTGGTACATTACTAAATATATGAATAAAGCGGGGAAATGTGAGCTGTCTGATGCTATTATTAATACTAAAAATAATACGAATAAATCATTGCCGAGCTATCTTTGGAGTGTTGCCTTGCGATTCACGAGTAATAGAGAATGTGGAGCTCTTGAAGCTGCTGATACATTACTGAGTATTTCTTTATGGGGAACTGATCCAAATACAACTATTAGATGGTTAGATGTTAAACAAATAAGATGTAGAAAATTAAAAACTTGTAAAGAGCTTGAAGCACTGAAGCATATGGATCCTTCTTCGACAGATATATTTTATGAATCTTGGATAGATAATCACTATCCACAGAGACCAAAAGAATTGGAACATATGTCTCTTTATGAGTTTGCAAAATGGTTTGATATCACAAAAACCGAACCACGAAATGAATTGGTTGAATTCTATGAATATAATGATAAGTATCTTAGACGACGACAACGTGGATATCTTATTAATCATTATAGATTTAATCCTAATACACAACCGGAAAAGTATTTCTTTTCATTATTACTTCTGTTTCAACCATGGAGAGAATATAAAGGGCTTAGAAATGGATGTAATACATACGCTGCATCATTTCACACGGTAAAACTACATCTAATGGAAGCATTACAATATCATGAAAAACTAGAAGAATTGCAAAAAGCATTTGACACTGCTAATGAGTTAGTTCAGCAATATTTAGATGAAGTAGAAAAACAACATGAGTCACAGGATGATCCTGACAATCCAATAGGTGTTCAAAATATAATAGAAGCCGGTGAAGTGATGCAAGATTTTAAGGATCTCTGTGATAAGAATCAAAAAATCGATGTATTAGAAATGATCGAGAAATTAAATATGGATCAAAAAAGAGTATTCGACAGAGTTATTACCACTGTAGAATCAGATGATTCAAGATTGCGATTATACGTTAGTGGAGAAGGTGGTACTGGAAAAAGTTATTTAATTAAAACTATTAGATGTTGGATAAAAAAAAATCTAAAGAAAGATACTGCTGTAGCAGCACCTACCGGTATAGCAGCGTTTAATATTGATGGTTTGACAATTCATAGATTTCTTCAATTACCTGTTGAACATGGTAGTACTCCTGTATATAGACAATTGTCTGATCATGTGTTGAAACTTTTACGAGAAGAGCTTGGTGATGTTATTCTTTTTATAATTGATGAAGTATCAATGATATCTAATTTGACTCTAATGTACATAAATCTTCGATTGTTTGAAATATTTGGTTCCATTGATTGCCCTGATGGTTGGTTTGGCAAGAAGCATATTCTTCTCTTTGGAGATTTGCTTCAATTACCTCCTGTACATGAAGATTCTGTTTTTGTAGATTTATCAAAAGAAAAATTTGATAAATATATCGGTTGCCTAGGGAATGTGAATTTGTGGAAAACATTATTTGATTACGATGAATTGAAAATTAATATGCGCCAGCAAGAAGATACGTCTTATCGCGATTTATTGTCAAGAATTCGTATTGGTTTATTAACAAAGTCTGATTGTGAAATGCTAGAAAGTAGAAAAATATCTTTTAAGGGAGATTCTTTCGAGTCTAGATTAAATGAATTATGTGACTTTATTAATAATTTGTCATCAGACACCGTTTGTTTGCTGCCCACTTGTCATATGTGTGATGTTTTAAATTCTGCAATGTTAAGTCGTATTGCTTCCAAAGAAATATTATTAATTGCTGATGATATAATTGATTGTGTTCCATATCTAAAAAATAAAGTATTGAAAGTGTTAGCACATAATGATGATGATAATTCTAAAACAGCTGGGCTTTCAAAACAAATTGTTATAAAAATTGGAGCAAAAGTAATGATAAGGCGTAATATTGATGCTAGTTTGGGTCTTGTAAACGGTACAATTGCTAAAGTCATTTCAGTTGTACAAGATACGTCTACCGGTTGTGTGGAAAAAATCAAGATTCTTTTACTATCAGGTAAAGAATATTCTATTGAGAGAGTAAGTGTTAAGTTTGCGGTAATGGAAAAAGCATATGTTATTAGAAGACAATTTCCATTGTGTTTGAGTTATGGAATTACTGTTCATAAAAGCCAAGGACTGAGTTTGCAGAATGCTATTATGGATATAGGTAATTCTGTATTTAGTCACGGCCAAATTTATGTTGCATTGTCACGATTAACATCTTTAGATGGATTGCATTTAATTAATTTCGACCCTTCATCTATAGCAGCTAGTGAAGAAGCTATTATTGAATATAATCGATTAAAACAAATACATAAACCAGAAACAGAAATAATTTCTGTTTTGAATGAAAAGTATCATAGGATAAAAGATGTTCCGTGGGTACAGCCAAAAGTAATTAGTTCTGTTCAAGAGTCACATAAAATAGTTCGAAAAAATACTGCTCAGATCATGCATGGTTTCCAAAATACAGATGAAGTTTCATGTTATGCAAATGCAGTATTGCAATGTCTATTCAATTTAAATGCTATTAGAAAACAAATATTTGATTATGATAAATCAAATGTCTTAGGTACATTAATGCATCAATATGAAAACAAATTGCCTAATTTAAATACATACGTAATACGGCAATGTTTAGGAGATTTTTTTTCAAAAAGCGTTAAACGGGATGCATGTGAATTTCTTACAGCTCTTTGTACAAAATATGATTATATAAAAAGTTTAATCGAGCATCAAGTCACTTCTGTTAAACGATGCAAAAGTTGTAATAATACAACGACTATTGTTAAAAATAATATCCTTCTTTCAATTCCTGTAAATAAATGGAAGAAAAAAAGTTTAGATCTTAATGAATTATTTAATGCAACGTTTTCTCATTATCAATTACAGAACGAATCATGCAAAAATTGCACAGGAAATGACATATTATGTAAAAGTGAATTTACATTAATCGGAGATATAATGGTCATTCATTTAATATCAGTTCAAGACGGTATACAATCAAAAACAGATAAATTTACTTTGCGTGCTGTCCCAACAACTAAAATAAACATTGTTGGACAATTCTACAAAGTAATGAGTGCTATATTCCATCATGGATCATGTATCGAAAAAGGTCACTACACAAGTATATGTAGAGAAGCAATATCTAACACTTGGATTGAAGCTGACGATGCGCAAATTAGAAATAGACAATGGCCTAGAGGCGCTAAAGATATCTGTATTATTTTCTTACAGAAGATTGATAAGTAATTGTTGATATTTCTTGTTGAATTGAAATTGATGATTAAATTAGAAAAACGCAATGGCCTTAAAAAACGATATAACTTTTATATAATTTTGTATTTATTTTTATAACATAATCAATCAAAGAGGACCGTCGTATCTTGCATACTGAAAATACGACGGGGGTGGTGGTGGGCTCTTTGCAGCAAAATCTAATTAATATTGTATTAGA
Source organism: Linepithema humile (assembly GCF_040581485.1). Taxonomy (NCBI): domain Eukaryota; kingdom Metazoa; phylum Arthropoda; class Insecta; order Hymenoptera; family Formicidae; genus Linepithema; species Linepithema humile. Next base: position 11,529,714 of record NC_090134.1, on the reverse strand, counting down.
TAAACTTTTCAAAGAAAGCTGATTATTTTTAAAAAAACAAGTGATATCTAGGAAAAATTACCTTTTTAAAAAAAGGTAAAAAAATGGCACCAAGTACACGTCCTTTTAAAAAAAAACCTGTCCTATATTAAAATAAACTTTTCAAAAAAAGCTGATTATTTAAAAAAAAACAAGTGATATCTAGGAAAAATTACCTTTTTAAAAAAAGGTAAAAAAATGGCGCCAAGTACACGTCCTTTCAAAAAAACCTGTCCTATATTAAAAAACCTATAAAAAAAATGTCGAATATGTTAAAAACCTTTCCAAAAAAATGTCGTATATATTAGTAAAAACCTTTCAAAAAAACTGTCTTATATATTAACCCTTTCAAAAAAACCTATCCTACATTAAAAAAATCTTTCAAAAAAAAGATGTTATAAATATTTAAACTTTTCAAAAAAAGCTAACAACAAATATGAAAAATACAAAATATGAAACTTTTTACAAAAAAATGTGATATCAGAAAATGACGCCAAGTAGGACTAAAGAACTATGGAAAAAGTTGTAAACTATTTTTATAAAGACTCTTGTATATAAAGCTGTCATATATATTAATGTTAAATAACTAAATATTTAATTTACTTCTTTGATTGGAGTGTAGATTTTATCCTAAATAGTTTAAACCAATCGGAGAAGCAGATTTAGTTTTCTGATTAATATTAGATAACTTTTGTTTAGTACGCGTACCAAATATTTAATCTACTTCTTTGATTGGTGTACATTTTACCCTAAACAGTTTAAACCAATCGGAGAAGCAGATTTAGTTCTGGTTAACGTTAGATAGCTTAAACCAATCGGAGAAGCAGATTTAGTTCTGGTTAACATTAAATAGTTTAAATCAATCGGAGATTATAAAAATAAATAAGTTAATACGTAAAAAACAAAAAAATAAAAATATTAGAAAATAAAAATATTTAATTAAAAAATGAAAAAAATATATTAAAAAAATTAAAATAAAAAGATTTTTTTCAAAATGCAAAAAAAAACTTGGCGCTGCTACAACCTCAAAATATTATAAAGGAATAAAAAGGAATAATAATGTAATAAATTGACATCATGTAATTGACACATGTAATTGACAAATAAGTTAATCATGTAAGTTAGCAACGTAATTCAGTGTACTGACATCATGTAATAATAAGTTGACATCATGTAAGTTAACAATCTAGTTCAATGTAGCAGCGCCAAGTTTTTTTTGCATTTTGAAAAAAATCTTTTTATTTTAATTTTTTTAATATATTTTTTTCATTTCTTAATTAAATATTTTTATTTTCTAATATTTTTATTTTTTTGTTTTTTACGTATTAACTTATTTATTTTTATAATCTCCGATTGATTTAAACTATTTAATGTTAACCAGAACTAAATCTGCTTCTCCGATTGGTTTAAGCTATCTAACGTTAACCAGAACTAAATCTGCTTCTCCGATTGGTTTAAACTGTTTAGGGTAAAATGTACACCAATCAAAGAAGTAGATTAAATATTTGGTACGCGTACTAAACAAAAGTTATCTAATATTAATCAGAAAACTAAATCTGCTTCTCCGATTGGTTTAAACTATTTAGGATAAAATCTACACTCCAATCAAAGAAGTAAATTAAATATTTAGTTATTTAACATTAATATATATGACAGCTTTATATGTCTATATACTCTAATACACACAACAGATGACCTGAGAGACAGGTAGAAGGAGACGGTATTCATCCTTCGTGCAGCTGCCGCGCCAAACGGCTCGGAGCGTTCCGATGGACCTACACTCAAGGTCGTATATCTCCATAAAAATACGACGGATCAACTTAAAATTTTAAGGGAATATTTCTAACATTATATACTTTAAGAAAATGTGATTTTTGAAAAATCAATTTTTTCAAAATTTCTAAGTAGATATAACCCCTTAGGACGTTGGTTGTTCGAACTACAGCAGTTCGACTTTAGTATCCGGTACCAGCGCGGGACGCAAAACCAAGTGGCAGACGCCTTGTTTCGAGAGCCCCAAATTGGCGCGATTAACCGCGAGCCTATCTGCCGATGGTACCAACAAACTCTCGCTAAAGTGCAGGCTCACCCGACTGAATTTCCCGATTACGAGGTCCAGGAAGGCCGTCTCGTCCGCCACGTGCTACACAGCCTTGATTTTAGCGACGTTCCCGCCGCGGACCAGTAGAAGCGATGCGTCCCCAGGGAACAAAGAGGGGACATCCTACAACGCCTACACGACGATCCGGCAGCCGGTCATTTCGGCATAGCAAAAACAATCGCCCGCATTGCCCAGTTATATTACTGGCCCGGGATGTTCCGGGAGATCGCCAGATACGTCCGCCGCTGCCCCACCTGCCTAGCATATAAGGTGCCCCAGCAGCGACCCGCTGGGGACTTACACGCCACGTTGATAACCGCACCCGGGCAGCAAGTGTCCGTCGACTTACAAGGGGAGGACCAGGTGAGTCACCCTGGGATTTTGATCCTAATTTTTATGGTTATTCTGGAAGTGAAAAAAAAAGATACGTGTCCTGGCGTTTGATTGAATAGGCCTTAGTTTCGGAGTAATAAAGCGCATAGCAGGATAAGCACGTGTGTGCTGCCCCCTGCCGGATCCGGTCGAGATTTTAACTATAAGTCACCACTGACATAAGTATTATTATCCCAAAAGCATATTTCCCAAATATGGTTTTTACGGGAGTTATGGAGGTGTAAAGAAAAAAAAAGAAAAATTTTTTTCTCGATAACGGCTTGACCAAATTTGGCGAAAAAAAAATATGTTATGCGCTTGAATGGGATAATATTTTGAAAAAATTAAGGGACAATTTTTGTCGAATAGAAATGGTTTAAAAAAATTGTTAAATTCTTTTCGAATTTTTTTTTAAGAGATGTAATCAAGACACTACTCCAATTTAAAAAAAAAACAAAACTTTGAATACTTAAGTATAATATAAAAAATTTTCAAAATAATTGAAAGGGTAGTACTTAGTTAAAAAAATTAAAGTTCTCGACGGTGCGCACGCGGTGAGCTATCACATGTCGTGCTTGTTTATTATGAATATCCTCACCTCTCAGGAATCAATCTGCTTATTATCTGCTAGACCCCTTCAATCCTCGTCGCTGTCTTCTTCGATTATTGGAGAATAATTATGCTGCTGGAACATTTTGCTGAGAATGTCAGCTGGCTTTAATAGTTTGGACAAATATCTGCCATGAGCTTCAACTGCCTATCGAATTTTCGTCACATGACGAGATTTACTCGATTCATTTGTGGTCAACTGCTTACGTTTTCTTTTCAAAGCAGGCATCAACACATTGATTTTCCTTAGTTTTCTTTAATTATTCGTATAAGCCGTTGGGATCTTCTAGAAGTGTTTTTACAATTTCTGCTATTATGTACTCGTCACTTCTTGTTTTGGTCGAGCTCCTTGCGTTCGACCTCAAATAGTGTATACTGTACTGTGTTGATACGTCTTTGTTTCGCTTTGTGTTTTTTTTTGTGAGTACATTATTTTCAGCTAAAAATAATTGTTATCGATTTTTTGTTGCCGCGTCGTGTCGAGAACTTTTTGTTTTAGTCGAGCTGCTTTCGCTCGATCTCAAATAGTATGTAGTGCGAGTATCGTAGTACGAGTATCACAGTACGAGTTCACTCTTTCCACCTAAATATACTAAAATTTTCAATTTGCTCTTATCATACTTGATTCGCTTTATCGTCGTGTTGTCACACACTTGATTTGACTTGTTCTGGTGTTGTCGTGTTGTGTACGTTCACCGAAATATGGCTGCACCATTAAAAAATCCTCGATGCCCTGAGTGCGATAAGTTTTTACTTAAAGTACGTGGCCAGAAAAAAAAAATTGAAACTGAAGATGAAGCAACGATTTATTCTACCGAACTTCAACGGACAATTGCTATTAACGATGTCTTATGTTCAAAATGCCGCGTTCTTCAATATAAAAAAGAGAAGCTTGATAACAAATTCTCGAGTTTTGAAATGGAAATCAATGAATTAGAATTAACTTCTGATGGTCCATCAATCAGTATACGACTCAAACCTTCATCGGAAGAACAAAACATCGAGAGAATTGAAGTTCCAATTCAAAGAACTATATCGACTCACAAGCACTGTTGTCTTTGTTCTGCCACAAAGAATCTCACAGTTATTCCAGAAGAAGCTCGTATGCAATTGTTTATCAAAATGAAAATTCATGTACCAGCAGGAAATCGATGTTGTCGACATCACTTAATCAAGAATCGGTTTTATGACGAAGATCTTGGTCTTTTGAAGGTCTACTCCAATTCGTCAAATCTGAGTTCATCTGAATTAACTAAAATGATGCAAAGTCTCTCTCTCAAATGTGATTCCAGCCTTTATGATAAAATCGGAGATTATAGTTTTTCCGAAAAACAACTTCTTGTCTTTACAGGCCTAACATGGGAAAGTATCATACGTTTGAGAGACATGATGACTTCAATGCGGAACAGATAAACACGTACCATAACTCAGGCACTTGTTGTGTTCCTTTTTAAGCTTCGAACTGGCAATTCAAATGCAGTCTTGGCTTCCATTTTGCAACTAGAAAATGAACAGGTTGTTTCGGAATATTCATCAGCGATAGTCAAATCATTTCAGGAGGACGTGTTGCCCTCTCATTTTGGATTAACTTCTTCAGTCAGAGACAACCTTATTCAGAATCATACGACTGACATTGCTAAGAATTTATTTGGCAATTACCAAAATCTAATGCTGATCTGCGATGAGACGTACGCACGCCATCAAAAAAGTACGAATAATGAATTTCAAAGAAAATCATTTTCTGGTCAAAAGAAAGTCCCACTTTGCAAGCCTTTCACGATTTGTACAACTGACGGGTACATAGTTGATATGCTGGGACCGTATCCTGCTAATCTAAATGATGCAGAGATCCTAAAAACCCTTCTAAAAGATCCAAAGGGCTTGTGCGAATTGTTAAAGGAGGACGATTACGTGGTTCTTGATCGTGGCTTTCGAGATGTGAAGGCTGAATTAGAGAAAAGGAAATTCAACGTATTGATGCCTGCCCTGAAAGGGAAACGTAAGCAGTTGACCACATATGAATCGAATGAATCTCGTTATGTGACAAAAATTCGATGGGCAGTTGAAGCTGTCCATGGAATATTAAAGCAAAAATATCGACTGCTTGACCACAAATTGGACAACAAAATGCTTCCGAAAATTGGAACCTACTTTCGAATTGCATCGTTTCTTAACAATGAATTCGGAAAGAGGTTACAATCGGACACAGAAAATTCGGATGACATATTGGAAAGGATGAGAACCAGGAGACATGTTGAAAATTCTTTGGCTATTGAAGCCGAAGAAAAAGGCTGGTTGCGCAAAAAACTTCCCTTTCAAACGATCTCATCAGACGACATCATGGATTTTCCAGAAATGACCGAAAGTGATTTAAAAATCCTGTTCACTGGATCTTATCAACTGTCCCAGGCGGTATCATATTTAGCTGAAATGGTTGATAAAGATGGAAGGGTAAACCTGCAATTTGTTAAGGATCAAACAAATGTTTTAAAACTGGAAGTTAGATCACGTCATATTTCTCGGAAAATATACAGGTGCTTCATAAAATATAAACCCGATAGTGTCGGTATTTCTGGTGTGTTGCACTATGCATGTGATTGTGCCAACGGACGAAGAACTGGCTGTTGGCTGTTGGCTGTTATTCACACATTGCGGCAGTAGTGTATTATTTAGCTCATGGCAGATATTTGTCCAAACTATTAAAGCCAGCTGAAATTCTCAGCAAAATGTTCCAGCAGCATAATTATTCTCCAATAATCGAAGAAGACAGCGACGAGGATTGAAGGGGTCTAGCAGATAATAAGCAGATTGATTCCTGAGAGGTGAGGATATTCATAATAAACAAGCACGACATGTGATAGCTCACCGCGTGCGCACCGTCAAGAACTTTAATTTTTTTAACTAAGTACTACCCTTTCAATTATTTTGAAAATTTTTTATATTATACTTAAGTATTCAAAGTTTTGTTTTTTTTTTTAATTGGAGTAGTGTCTTGATTACATCTCTTAAAAAAAAATTCGAAAAGAATTTAACAATTTTTTTAAACCATTTCTATTCGACAAAAATTGTCCCTTAATTTTTTCAAAATATTATCCCATTCAAGCGCATAACATATTTTTTTTTCGCCAAATTTGGTCAAGCCGTTATCGAGAAAAAAATTTTTCTCTTTTTTTCTTTACACCTCCATAACTCCCGTAAAAACCATATTTGGGAAATATGCTTTTGGGATAATAATACTTATGTCAATGGTGACTTATAGTTAAAATCTCGACCGGATCCGGCAGGGGGCAGCTCACACGTGCTTATCCTGCTATGCCCTTTGTGAAAATTGGCCATATCCGAAGCGCGCCGCGGCGCGCCATATGAGTCTTCCCGGTAACAATATTTCCAATCAGTGCGATTAGCTCCGTGAGTCAGGCGCTTGCTTCATAATTCATAAGACCCAAGTTCGTTTACGGAGGTGAGCAATAATTTTTTTTTTTTTTTTTTTTTAATGAGTGTTTTTATTCATTTTTATTTATTTTGATGTAATAATATTTGAAATAATAAATAAGTAATAATAATATTATATAAATTATTTGTAATGGGTAATATATAAAGATAACGTATCTGAATTTTCAAATTCTTTAAATTTAAAATTAGTAAAAGAAGCGGATACAAAATAGTAAATAAAGGAGAAGTTTTTAATCTCCTTGTAAGTATGTAGTCGGTTATAAAATCGAATGTTCCTTCATGTTTTGTCATTGTGTGGCCCTGTTTGTGACGACCGTTAGGTAAGGGAACAATTGAAACTTTTAGAGAGTAACGGTTACAGTTAGATGGTGGGGGCAGACCTATTGGCGTCTGCCCTAGCCAGTCTGCCCTTGCAAACAGCCGCAGCTACATGTGCAGATATTTCTCGACGATCGAAAACGTGAAAAATTGTAACAATGGCAGAAAATGAAAATACTATTTTTCAACCATCAACAAGTGGGGCGACGATCGACCCTGATATTAGACAAGAGGACTTTCCGTTTATGGCGTCTTATATTAAACAAGACATTACAGACGGTTTAAAAGTTTGTTGTGAAATGTTAGAATTCTTAAAAATCGTCGAAGGATCTCCAAGTAAAGTTATAACAAGTATAAAAGCAAAACTTCTGGGGGAAAAATGACTGAAGCCATTATCGAAGTTCTTAAAGATTTTGACTTTTACGACGACCATGCCCTTTTTTTGCCAGAAGAAGAAATTTCGGAAGAACTTGAAGAAGAAAAAAGCCCGCGGATTGATTCATCACCGGAGAAAGTGGATTCCAGCACGTCTAGTACGTCCATTCCTTCACAATCAGAATCCGAAAAAGAGTATAAACCTCAATGCAAGAAGCGTATGATTGTTGGTTACATACCATTGGAAACGAAGATAAAAATTCTGAATATGGTAAGAGAACATCCCAAATAGAGTATACAAACAATTCATAAACGTGGAGAAAGCGCTCTTTAACGTAAAAGTGATTTGAAACGATGGCGTGCAGAAATCGAGCAAGGTGGTGGTGTTAAAGAAAAGTACGAGGCTATTAACAAATAGACCATTGATCGTTTTCGTGAAGCCAGGGAACAGAAAAAACCAGTGACAACGCGGATGCTGCAACAATGGGCTTCCCAAGCAGCGGTACAATTTGAAAGCCTTAATTTTATAGCGTCTCACACATGGGTGTGCAGTTAGATTCAAACAGACCTTTAAAATTCAACAAAGGAAAGTCACGCGATATATTAAATAAAAAAATGCTTTGGATATTCCAAATATATTAAAAGAAGCAAAGAAATTTCAAAAGCGCATAGCTAGGCAAATTTTTAAATTTGACAGAGATTATGTAATCAACACCGACCAAACCGGCTGTGAATATCGAGTCGATGTGCGAAGAATTTTATCTACCAAAAGCGAAAAAAGCACTGAAGTTTTTCTCGGAGATTTCAATAAAATCATCCACAGTTATACGGCACAGTATGCGATAACTGCCTCGGGAAAACTGCTGCCAAAAGTGTTCCTGTGCATGCAAGAGCCGAAAGGGATGTTTGGTCCTCATGTTTCGGCTGCAATCGACAAGTTATCGAAATGCTATGGCAATGTACACGTCACCGCCTCGAAATCAGGTAAATTAACAAAAGATCACTTTAGCCAATTCGTCGTAAGTATTATTAAACCATATTGCAACGACAATGAATTCCTGCTCATCTTGGACTCGTGGGGAGGGCAAACGGATCCAGCACACTTTAATAGTGTTTTTACCGACGACGACGGAAATTGTAGTTCAACAGTAGAAATTATTCCACCTCATTGCACGCCGTACTGCCAACCATGCGATGTATACTTTTTTCGACAAGTAAAAAACTTTGTCCGAAGAATCCAAAATTCTGTTGAAGTTTTACAACAAAATCGGCAGCTCTTTTCGCGAGAAGACGCAATAAAGATTCATTCTTTAATTCATTCACAATTATCAGCGGCAGTTTTTACAGATATGATCAAGTACGCTTGGTTTGCATCGAAATTAATTCCTCAAAGAAATGTGTTTGGAAACGTCAACAAAATATGTTTCCCCCCAGACTTACGAAAAAATAAATGTGTATGTGGTATTCCTTCATTTATTCATTGTGCAAACTGTAAAAAATTTATATGCTTTAAATGTTTTTATGATGTTTATCATCCAAGTGATTGTTCCGCATCGAAATAATTGAATTTTGCAATAAATCCGCAATAAATAATTGAATCTTATGATAAAAATATTCACATTCATATTCCGATGTTTGTTTATTCTTCTTCCCTTACGATTAATTATTAATTTTAAAAGCTAGAAATTTAAATTACTGTCAATATTATTTCCAATTAAATTTTAAATTTAAACAATTTAAAAATTCAGATACGTTGCCTTTATATGTTACCCATTACAAATAATTTGTATAATATTATTATTACTTATTTATTATTTTAAATATTATTACATCAAAATAAATAAAAATGAATAAAAACACTTATTAAAAAAAAAAAAAAAAAAAAAATTATTGCTTACTTCCGTGAGCGAACTTGAGTCTTATGAATTATGAAGCAAGCGCCTGACTCACGGAGCTAATCGCACTGGTTGGAAATATTGTTACCGGGAAGACTCATATGGCGCGCCGCGGCGCGCTTCGGATATGGCCAATTTTCACAAATTTATTACTCCGAAACTAAGGCCTATTCAATCAAACGCCAGGACACGTATCTTTTTTTTTCACTTCCAGAATAACCATAAAAATTAGGATCAAAATCTTAGGGTGACTCACCTGATCCTCCCCTTGTTAGTGGGACCACTGCCCCGATCAACCCGAGGGTATACCTGGTTGCTGACAACATAGGACTGATTTAGTAAATGGGTGGAGATAGTGCCATTACGGCAAGCCACGGCCCCAAACCGGCCCCGCGAGATCACCAAGCGAGTCATTTACCAACACGGGTGCCCCCAGCAGCTAATATCCGACAACGGCACGCAATTTACTTCGCGCCAATTCCGACAACTGCTCGCCGCATTCGGGATCGAACACCGAAACTCGCCGGCATACGCCTCCCACTGTAACCCAGTAGAACGGGCGAATCGCACCATTAAGACAATGATCGCCCAGTATGTAAAGGAGCGTCACCGGAATTGGGACGAGCATATTGACGCCTTGCAATTTGCGCTCAATACCGCCCGGCACGAAGCAACCGGATACACCCCAGCTTTCTTGGCCCACGGGCGGGAGCTAGCTAGACCCAGCTCAGAGGATCGCGGACTGACAACACACCAAGGGACTCCAGAAAGCACCCGCCAGCGGCTGGAGGAGGCGTTCGAACTAGCCCGAATCCATTTAGCCCGTGCCTTCCAACGCCAGGAACGGCACTACAATCTGCGGCGCCGCGACTGGCGACCTCAAATCGGCGATCAAGTATGGAAACGGGACCGTCCCTTGTCCAACCGGGGCGAGGCATTCGCGGCCAAACTCGCGCCCAAGTTTATCGACCCCTTAACAGTCCGAAAAATTGTTTCGCCCGTCATCGTCGACTTAAGCGACGCTAGAGGAAAGTGGCACCGCCACGTGCATGTCCAAGATTTAAAACTCGCGCCTACCGATACCGAGGAACCGACCGGAGAAAGAGAGAAAGGGGAGAAGGACAGACCATAGAATTATAAACAGAGTCACCGCGCTCAACACAATCTCCCCTCCCCCCGCCGCCGACCGACGCGCATGTCGAACAGCCCAAGTACGCGCGTAAACAAACTTCGCCCCTTTCTAACCGCATTCCACCGGTGTTTTCCCATATACGCCGCAGTCCGCGACCCGACCGACCCCCACGGCCCTACCTACGCGGGCCTATAAATTAGAGCTCGTGACAAGTTCCAAAATAGTAGTATCATGGCCAACCGACAGCAAACGGTGAAAAATTTGTTCGGCGAGTTGTCCTCGGACAGCGCCAAGGACACCGACCCACCGGGACCCACCGCCGCACCACCGCCCACGGACAGCAACCCCCGGCCGGCCTGCCGACTGCCGCGACCCGGGACCTCGGTGCAGCGATCCAACCGGGAGAGCCGCCGGAAGGTGATCATGCTCGCCTCGCCACCACCACCGCGATGGCCCAGAAGCCGTGGCCGCCGCCACGCTCAGCCGACCCCCGGCCCGACTGCCGGCCGACACGAGCCATCGGACCCGATCGGCCCCCGCCAGAAGCCGGGAGCCGGAATCATCAGGTCAAGCCGCGCACACCGCAACCCCGGCAGCCGCCTGGTCCAGCCAGGCCCCGACGTCCTGGATACTCTACCGGCACCAGGATAAAGACCCGGCTCAACCCAGCCATGACGCCGGTACAGCTGGGCGACGGCACCACCGTCGAGGTCCCGCTCACCGCCGCCCTAGTAGGCCGCAAGTACCGGTTCACCACCGCAACCGGCCGGTAGATAATCCGGTTCAACCGCCACGGCCAATCCCGGGCCATCCGCCAGTTGCCGAGGTCCGCGAGCGGGCACGACCCCGAGCGCTAAAGCTCGTCTGTAAATAATAAACTTAAAAATAAATAAAATTAGAATAAAACGAGAGTTTTTCCTTCCTAGAATTAAGATCTGTAGACCTAAGAGAGGGGATTCCGCTATTCCCGCCGACAAAGAGAGAGATCCGGCTGGTAATCTTTTTCTAAGTTAGTAACCGTAGCGCTTAATTCGTAGATGTTAGTAACGTCTTCAAGCGAAACGTATAACCGAAAGGTAGGGACCATATTTAAGAGAGGGGGTGATGTGACGATACGTTGCACACACCGTCCCTAAAGTACCCGACCGCACGAACATAGGCCCGACGCCTATGATACCTACGAGCGCTCGCGCCCATGCGACGCCCCAGCGTGGGGACCGCTCCCACTGCGCGACCGATACTCGCGAGTGGAAAGCCCGAGCCGGGTATATAAGCCGGCTCGACCAGCATAACGACACCTGTCCCGATCCGAAATCCTGCCTAAGCACTGCCTCAGAGAGCTCCCAAGGCAGTCAACCGCATCTCCATTCCCGCCGACGAAGAGAGGTTGCTCCCTCTTCGAAACCAGGGTGCTCCTGGTGTTCGGCCTTCCGCTACTTCCGTCGACGAAGAGAGGTTGCTCCCTCTTCGAAGCCAGAGTGCTCCCGGCGTTCGACTTTCCGCTCTCTCTTCGAAGCCAGAGTTCTCCCGGTGTTCGGCCTTCCACCACTTCCGTCGACGAAGAGAGGTTGCTTTCTCTTCGAAACCAGGGTGCTCCCGGCGTTCGACTCTCGCTGCTTCCGCCGATGAAGAGCGGTTGCTCCCTCTCCGCGACCGGAGTATTGCCGGTATTCAGACGCGTAAAAGCTAGTAACCCCGCACGCGAATTGTAAAGGTTTCCGCCTATCCTCTCGCAACGCGATTCACGCAACCACGCGACCAATGTATATATAAATATAAGTTAAGTATTGGACAATAAAGTTTCTGAATTATATCCGCTCGAGTTACATCAGTCTGGACTTCCCCTTCTCTCGAACCCTGACTCCGGCGAGCCGATCCGCGGCGTAGAGAAAGGAGCCCTGTTACAATATATATGGGACATTTCATGTCAAACCGATCACCCTACCTACACAAAAATTCATTTGACCGATGTAGACGTATTAGGTCTCAAAATGTTTGTTTGTTAAGAGGCTTTCAAAAGAAAAGTGGCGTTTTGAGAAATTCAATATGGCGGATCAAATATGGCGCCTACAAAGTTTACTCTTTATGATTAATTTAGAAAAAAACATTGACAAAATTTTCAAAAGTGAGGGAATATATACAGGGTGATTCAAAATAACCGTATGTCCTTAAAGGGGCATATTCCTGAGCGTATTCTGTGACAACTTTTCCTTTGGCAAAAGTTTGTGCAGAGCTTAATTTTCAAGTTATAAAAGAAAATAGTTAGCGTATCGTGAGTCGAGTACAAGAAACAAGCAGGGGCGTCGCAACTCACCGTTACACGCGAGTGTTTACGTGAGGCGCCTGCTACAATCAGCTGACACTCACGATACACAAATACGTATACGCATCTCTCTTTCTCTCTTTCTCTCTCTCTTTTTCTCCCGCGATGAAACAAATCCATATCGAGTAAAAGTTTTTCCACTTTCTTATGGTTTACGTTTCACGTTTTAAAACACAACACATTCACATACTCTGTTTACTCACTTCATCGATAAAACGAGGAATTTATTTAGTGATCACTACTAATCACTTGATGCGTGAAAATTACTCGAAAAAAGAAACACGTGTTTTTCGAGTAATTGTGTATCGTGAGTGTCAGCTGATTGTAGCAGGCGCCTCACGTAAACACCCGTGTGTAGCGGTAAGTTGCGGCGCCCCTGCTTGTTTCTTGTACTCAACTCACGATACGCTAACTATTTTCTTTTATAATTTAAAAATTAAGCTCCGCACAAACTTTTGCCAAAGGAAAAGTTGTCTCAGAATACGCTCAGGAATATGTCCCTTTAAGGACATACGGTTATTTTGAATCACCCTGTATATATATATATATTGTTGCGTCCGCGAACGGTCTTTCCGTCACAAACGGCACGCACAAAAGAAAGAACACTTTTGTGAACACAACAGAACTTTATTTCACTCAACCACTGAAGGGTAAAACACAGAACAAGCTCGTTTTAATGGTACACCGCTGAGCTAGCAGAAACACGTCCGCACTTTTCTGCAGCTCCCGAAAATCTGACATCTGTCTCCTTGTTTACATTCTCTTAGCAACAACTTGTTTATTTACAATATCCTAGTAACTGTTAAACATTTACTATTTCTTAGCAACTATCCTCTTTTATTAACTCCGCAAATCAATATATCAATCGCGGTTCTATCAGCTGTCAAACGCGATATCGGGCGACGAAAATCAAAACGGCGAGGACGCAACAATATATATACAGGGTGAGGCAAAAGTATGGAAACCCCCGAATAAGTTTTGAGGAAGGCATTTTACGAAAAAATGTTAAATACAAAAGTTTTAGGAAATTTCTCTGGCTTTTCAATGGTGACCTTGGATTTGACCTTGACCGTGACCTTGAAGGTCATTTGAAGGTCAGAGTAATTTTTTTAAATGGAAACCCCTATTTTTTATTCCAAAATCTAATAGCTGGTGTCAAGAGCTTTTCAAAACACTATAATGAAGTTATTTTTCATTAAGTACTTTTCGAGTTATGAGGCTTGTAAATTACAGTATTTTGACATAAAATACAAAATATCTTGTAAAACATTCAATTTTTGAGAATCTTACCTTAATACTTTTATGCATAAAATAATGAGACGAATCAATTGGTATAAAGAAAACACATAGTTGCTTTCAAGAAAAAATATGTAGTTTGCAACATGCAACTGCATACTTTTTTTTAAAACCAATGTGTTTTCTTTATACCAATTGATTCGTCTTATTATTTTATGCATAAAAGTATTAAGGTAAAATTCCCAAAAATTGAATATTTTACAAGATATTTTGTATTTTATGTCAAAATACTGTAATTTACAAGCCTCATAACTCGAAAAGTACTTAATGAAAAATAACTTCATTATAGTGTTTTGAAAAGCTCTTGACACCAGCTATTAGATTTTGGAATAAAAAATAGGGGTTTCCATTTAAAAAAATTACTCTGACCTTCAAATGACCTTCAAGGTCACGGTCAAGGTCAAATCCAAGGTCACCATTGAAAAGCCAGAGAAATTTCCTAAAACTTTTGTATTTAACATTTTTTCGTAAAATGCCTTCCTCAAAACTTATTCGGGGGTTTCCATACTTTTGCCTCACCCTGTATAGTAATAAGACATATCCTTTATATGCTAACATCATACAGGAATAAAAATATGTAAATTTAAGTGTAAGACATCATAATAAATTACTTAACAGAAAATATTGAAATAATAAATTATAAAAATATAAAAAAAAACATAATATAATATAATATATATAATATATATAATATAAAAAAAAAATCTGCTGAATATTATCATCTGTAACAAAAAAAAAATAAAAAAATTATTAATAAAACGATTTCTACAAATAAAAGAAGAAAACTGTGATACCTTCAATAAAATGGAGAAGTCCGTGGATAACACAGTCATTACAGCACTCATTATATCGTTCGTGCTGATTGTATTTTGTTCCATCTGCTGGAACAGTGTGATCATAACATTTATTTGCGTCATCACCGTTGTCAAATTATTTCTGGCTTCCGCTCTGGAAACAAATCATAAAATACACAATTAAGAAATGAAACTATAAGTTACAACAATTGTACATGTGTATGAGTGACACGGAATGAGTATGTAATAAGAAAGTTACTTACATTGAAAGTATTATCGCCCCATGCTCATTTCCTTCTATGTTGTACGTGATCCGGGGAATCCGGAACATTTTGCTGCATCTCCTGCACCGATATTTGAAAACGATGCATTACATCCGTCAATAATCTAGCTCTTTCAGCTACGACTGTGGTTAATGCCAAAATTTGTCCGATTTCGACGTTGTAGAATTCCATTTTTTTTTTCTATTTTAATTTGATTCGCTCACAAACCTGATGCGCTATCTCACCGGCTCTGGCGAACTGTAGGAGGACTTGTGGCCGTCCGAGCTTCTAATGCATTTTTATACTCGCACCTTTAAGATGTGTTACAAATCTATGTGTCCATCCTACGGGAGACATCTATATCTTCTTTCCTCAATACGTGATAAAAATGTATTTAAATAAACTGACAAAGCACATCATATGCAAAAAGAGCACATCTTAAATTATATAATCCTCAAATGTAAAAGAGCAACGGTAGCACACATCTTAAATTATATAATCTTCAAATACAAAAGCGCATCGATAGCACATGTCTTAAATTATATAATTTGCAAAGGTAGTATAATACCAATTCTTCTTTTAGAAGGAGGAAAAAGTCTATCTCTACAAATGCTGAAAGTAGTTAAAAATCACACGATAAACGATTGATAGACGTTGAATGTGGTTTGAGAGATGTACAATGGACATTCGATAGACGTTCGATATACGTTCGATAGACGTTCGATTGACGTTCGATAGATGTTCGATAAATGTCTGAAAGATGTTTCAATAGATATTCTTACAATTAATACTTTATTATATCTCGTGAGATAAACTACAGATCATATTACATATCACATAAATGTTCTTACGTATAATCTATTATACGTCACGGGATAAGCGATAGGTCATATTACATGGAGGATCATCCCATAGAGCACACAAACGTTGAATCAATATCTAAAAAACGTAGAATTGCAACATTATGAATGTTTCAGCAACGTTGCGAAATATAGATTTAATGTTGAAAAAATATTGAAGAAATGTCTAATGTCCGCTGAATTGCAATGTCTGCAAGACAAGAAACATTGATTAAATATTGATTCAACATTTAATCAATGCAGAATTTATATATATTATACATTATAATAATGTTTTAAAAAATTGAACAAAATAAATGTTTAAAATTAATTTTTATTTAAATATATATATATATATATATATATATACACACTAGACATTCATCAACATGTCATCTAGTGAAGAAACAGATGGCGAAATTGTGTGGACAGATTACACAGATAGACACAAACGTCGTTTAGCACATAAAAGAAGTTTAAATGAATTTACAAAAATATATAAAAAGGTTAAACGAAATAGAGTTTATAATATAGCAAATAATAATGACGGTCAAATAGACTTTTCTTATATCAAATATATTGATACATATATATTATATGATATATATAATATATATGTATCAATATATTTGATATTTTAATAACGTCTCAATAACATCGCTCTAATTATATGTATTATTTATTATCTTGCAACAATATATTACAATATTACTGTAATATTTCAATGTTATTTATCAACATATAATATATCAGTAATATTTCTGTAATATAGTACGATAATGCGTAATATTTCTGGTATATTGCAATATTACTGAAATATTTACGTAATATTTCGTGCTATGTGGGATGTAACATGTGCAAATATAAAACATGCCATTTTAAATGAAATATGTGTTATAAAATAAATGTAAAATTTTTAGCATTTAATTAACAGATAAAATATATATAAATAAACTTAACAAGCTTTCTTTAACAAAGAAGAAAAAACAAAAGTATAAATTACTATGAAAGTAGAATATTCAGGATTTATAATTTAATATATTTTTTATATCGGCAGGATATTCCTTAACATACATATTTAGTAAAATTACATTATATTTGATTTACATTTAAATATTGAAATTCAATAATAATCAAATTTTCTTTACACATATACTTAACACATAAAGTTCATAAGTGATTTGACCTAATTTGTTTTCAAAGAATTCTTATATAAATAAGACACAAACTAAAGCAGAGAATAATCTTTGACTATATCGCTGATATTTCGCAATATTTATTATAAAATTTATTATAAGATTATTATAGGATTTATTATAAGATTAGAGAATACCAACAAATGCTTGTACGAAATAAAAAAAATTTATATATACACATTATATTATATACACAGAAATGTTATAAAAATAACACTAGTTTACAAAAAAAATTTTTTAAATTATTTTAAATCAAACAAGGTGTTTCTTATAGATTTTTGGATGTCGAAAACGATGCCGCAAACCAACCCTTAAGAAAAAAGATTACAGGCGCGATGAAAAAACTACATGCAACTATAGAATGACGACAGTTTTTTATATAGTTACGTATGATTTTTTCGTCACGTCAATAGTACTTTTTCGTAGGGAAATTTTACTAGCACGTCAGGTTTTCCTAATAATTGAGGTTTAATATGTAAAAAATGGGTTTTTTCGCGATATTTGATACTTTTTTTGTAAAAAAGATTAACCCTTAGTCCCGACTCATGGGTCGTTTTCGACCCAAGCGAAATTTCAAAGTGCTGTAATTTTTGAAAACGGGTACGAAACGCGCCATATCCCCTACCTAAAAAAATAATTTTTATCGAAATATTATGATTGGGACTTCAAGTTGAAGGTTGAAAGAAGCTCCATGAATTTTTTCAGATTTTTTAAAGCGTTTTTACTGATCCAAATAACGCAAAGACGCAAACGACCCATGAGTCGGGATTACAGGTGCCGAAAAGAACCGTCGGGACTAAAGGTACCTTTTCATGCTGACGCTCGACGCTCAATTTCGGCGTTAGAAGACATCACGTGACTAAAAATAACGAATCATTGCAGCGATTTTTAATCACATGATGTCTTTTGACGCTGAAATTCAGTATCAAGCGTCAGCATAAAAAAGTACCTTAAGGGTTAATATTATCTTGAAATTTTGATCAGAAATCATGAATGCATTGTTTATCCCCTATAAGATGCATTTTTTTTATTTCAATACTTCTTACTTTTTAACCATTCCTTTTAGAAACAATAAACTAGACGTAAAAAAGTTTTTTGCTTTTCTTAAAGGTAATCCGAAAAAAATAGAAATTTTCAGAAAAAAACGAAAATTTTAAGTTTAATACGGACTCAAAGCTAAAAGATTGACAACTTATTGGGTGTTTACGATAATTCAAGTTCGAGTTAGTTTCACTAGGACCGAAAAATGAGATAGACATAACCATCTAGAACCTTTATGATTTATGACAACTCGACGCTGTCTTGTATTGCTTGAGTTAAATTCATTGAATTTGTTGAGTTTATTGAGCAAATTTTATTGTAATAGAAAAATGTCAACTGCAAATCAGTCTATGAAAGAAACAAATAATGTTGGTATGTATGTTGGTATACCTCTTTAATAAATTAATAATAATATAATTAATAATAATAATAAATGACATTTTTTTATTACAATAAAATTTGCTCAATAAACTCAATAAATTCAATGAATTTAACTCAAGCAATACAAGACAGCGTCGAGTTGTCATGAATCATAAAGGTTCTAGATGGTTATGTCTATCTCATTTTTCGGCCCTAGTAAAACTAACTCGAACTTGAATTATCGTAAACACCCTTTGTATTTTCAAAGTCTTCTCTTTGATACTGTGTTGAATTATTCTGAATTCATTAGAATATCTTGATTATAGTATTAAAAATTGACCGTGGTGTTAAAAATTTATTTATACAGCATCGATCACGTACTTTTTCCTTAGAAGTGAAAACGTAAAAAGTGAAAATTTCTACATAAATTCGAAGATTATTTGTCGAATTCATCGATTTTTCACTTTCCACGTTTTCACTTTTAAAGAAAAATTATGATAGCCATAGAATAAAAATTTACATATGCGTAATAATAAAAGCGGCGAGAAGCGACGCACTCATTGGATTACCGCTCGCCGCTTCACCGCTGTGGTCAGCAGGAGCCGTAAAGCTCGTATTAGACGACGCATTGAAGATTGAGATTAAAGGTTAAAGATTAGGAATTTGACGAATCACGAAGAAACAAACAGATATTACTTCTTTCTGATTGGTCAAATTTTCAATCTCTAATCTCAATCTTCAATGCGTCGTCTGATACGGGCTTAAAGCCGCATTGAAGATTGTGATTGAAAATTGAAATTTGATCAATCTAGACAAAGAACTTTTAACTTCTTTTGTTTCTATTGGTCAAATTTTAATATGTAATCTTTAAAGTATCCTGATACTTTAGATTTTTTCTTTTGGGGAGAATTATTGAGCAAATTTTTAATTAGTTGGTTTATAATAGCTGTAACTTAGGCCGGTGCCATAAAAGTTGAAAGATAGGAAACTCGTACTGTTATGTATAATACAATTACTCAGTACTCTAGATTATGTTAAAAAACTCATTGCTATACATAAAAATTTTTAATTACTGAGTTGATCTCTTGACAACTATGCAAGATATTTCGATGAATTTATAATTTGCAGTGTTAATTACATAAAAAGAAACAAAGGTCAAAAATCAAGGTAAAAACAATAGATAATATTTAACTTTTACTTTACTTTTTAAATTACACCATATTCAATTAATTTCCACATATACATTGTAATTGCATTTAATATAAATTTAATAGATATTTTTAAGAGACATATTCAATTCAAATATTTTTAAGATACGTATTCAATTTATTAATTTAATTGATATTTCTGATAAAGGAAAATAGCAATTGCAGACTTGTTACAAATATTTTTTTATATTTTTTGTTTCATAAATTTTACAGAGTACATTAATTTGTATATAGTTTCCACATTTATTTGATTTTAAATAAAAGAAACAATAATACAAAATTAAGAAACGAGACAACTTAATAAAATTTATTAAAGTATAATGTAGTAATATTGTAATAAAAAAAAAATGTATTTTAAATGCATATGTCATACGTTATATCATGGTTTTAACAAAATCAGCTTGTCGGCGTTTGTCGTCGTTTGTGTTCTTAATAAAATTATATTATATTATATAATATTTATCTTAATAAAATTTTCATGTTATTTGCAATGTTTAAAACTTATAAAAATAATATAAGTCATAGAAACATTTTTATAAGTATTGTTAACATAATTAATTGTAAAACAACTAAACGCAATCATACATATATAATCTTCAAATAAAAAAAAAAACAGTTTTAGAATATTAACTTTTTTTATATAAAGCCTTATAACCTTTTAAGTAATCGAAGTAATCGAAGAATTTTTGCCAGTTCCTCAAAGCAATTTCTGATCTCTGTTTCAATTTGAACAGATCTTTCTTCCAAGAACCTCTATTTATTCATAATCAGTTTTATTCTTGACTGATTCTTATCAAATGACTGACTTTGCTTGCCTATCACTTAAACTTTTACTTCAATTCAACATCAAGTTGAACGATATTACTCCGTAACCATTAAAGTTGTGTCGTATGAAAATAATTCGCGTAACAATTATATGTATGCATATCAGACATCAATAATGCCTTACACTCTGAATTGACAATTATTTAGCCGTATTCTTTTATATTTATATTCTTACTGAACGTCTTAAAATCTTGACACATTTTGACTTCATTCTGAAAAAAAAGCATAGAAAAATAAAAAAATTAAAGATATTAAAAATTAAAAATACTAGACAAAAAGCTAAATATTTTACTTCTTTCTTTGAATGTTATATTTTAAATGTTAATTTTAATACTAAAAAATAATAATAAATACTTACATTGTCGTAAAGCTTTTTGTTGATTGTGAAGCCATGTTTTAATTTGGGGCGATGTACGATTAGAAAGGATATTATACTGTTTTTTTATAGTTTGTATCTCTCGTAAAGATGGTAACTTCAAATCTTTCATATATTGTGAAAATGTCTCAAGTGCAGTTTTTTTTTCTTTTTGAGACCAACGTGTTCTTTTTGTTTTCCCATAAGGAGAAGCTAAACAATATTGATAAAATAAAATTTGTAACATTTGCATAAAAATGATAATTATAAATATGTATATAAATTTGGTAAAATTGAAAGAAAAGTGAAATTATATTATACATATAAAATAAAGTAGCTTAAACAAAATTAAATATGTAATAAAAAAAAACATTTTTTATATTAAGGTACTTTATCAAAAATTATTAAGTCAAATAATTTATATTTTATATTTTGCACATTCAATAATCTATATTCTTTTAATTAAACTCATAAAATACTTACTAGATCGTTTTTGCTTTTTATTAGTATCTTGTTTATTGGATTCATTGGATTGTTTATGGATTATGAGATCATCAGACGTATGGTGCACAGATGTATCTATAACAAATAATTTATTTAAATATTTATAAAAAATTTATAATTAAAGATAGTTATATATGTAATATAAGTAATTACAAGTAATTATAACTAAACTATATATGTAAAATAAATTATCTAAACAACGTATAAAAACAAAGTATAATAAAATATAAAAAAACAAGAACAAGCATATTTTCGTATTAAAGAATATAACACATTGAGAATTTGAAAAATAATAAAATTGATAATTAAAAAGAAATAATAAAAAATATTAAAATAATTACCAAAAGACATATTTTCTTTGTTCATATCATTATCAATCATATCATTATCAATCATATCATCATCAACCATATCAATCATATCAATAAGGCTACTATTTCTTGAATAGTCTTTTAAGTTTTCATTATTTTCCATATTACTATCTGAAGATTCATCATTTGATCCGTGTACTTTTCCTTGGACCGCTTCTAAATATTGCGAAATTTTTAATATATCTCTACTTGGTAACGGTTGCCTGTAATGGTCTTTATGTATCTTGTCTGAGTGTCCCATAAATGTAGCAAGATCTGATACATCAATATCATTCAGATTTAATTGAATACAATATGTTGCTACGTGTTTCCTCAATATCGTACCACGTAAAGTAGTAGAATCCATTGCATTGCATTCGTTTGCGAATCTGCGCATTAAAACACAGGCTCTCAGATATTTGTATCTTCGTTTACTAATACCGGGTAATCCAAAAATATATGGATTTTTGTCAGGTACTTCCGCTTCTTTCCGGAATTTTAAAATTAAAATTATACATTGAAATAAATCCTTAGTCAACAAAACAGGCACCGTTCGTCCCAATTTACCTCTGATACAAAATCTCACATATTTTTCAGCAATCTTTTTATGTTTGTCGCTTAATGACTTATAAATGTCGCTATACATATTTTTATTTAATTTTTCATGATTTTTGAAATCTTCTATGAGGATTCTTTCAATCTCTCCTGCCCGTCGTCTATTAAAAACATGAACAGAAGTTAAAGTAGTTTCTGCCAAAGAAAGCCAATGAATATAAGAAAAAGATTGCTGTAATGCCTTAAAAGCTTTAACACGCTTTTCTTTCAAATGTAGATATAACTTTTTAATATCTTCTAGTGATGGAAGATTGATTGTTTTTCGTCTTTTGTGAGTAGATTGCGTTTCCATAACGGTTCTATTAACACTGATTGCGATATCCACTATCCATAATTTTAAAAAATCTTTAACTTGTATCTTTTTTTCTGTATCTCCAGTTTTTATGCACTTTGTGATAAGAAGATTTCCAATTTGCTTTATCAATGTTGATAAATTTGCCGCTACCGCGGGAGCTTCGTACATTTGATTTTCGTCATTATATCTTGCAACTGTATTAATTGCACAAATGCAGTCATCGTAAAATTTTGGATGATAAAGCGATTCAAAATTTTCTATATTCTTGTTTGTTTCTTTTAACGCTATGAGAAAGCGACCAAGAACACGTAGTCTAGCGCGTATCATATCGTGATGATGTTGTGATTTGTACTTGATACATAAGTTATTTGCGTAAATAATTAACAATTCATCATATCGTATGAGGCGTGTAACTTCGTCTTCCCGCATTACGGGAAAAACTGTTTTTCTTAAAATACTATTTGCTGATGTATGTAATCTCGAAGAAATTTTTCTTCCCAAAACCATAATACATTTATTTTTTTTAAAGTCTTTTTTAAAGCATTTTCTAGAATGATGACGTATCGTACTTTTCGCAAAAAAACCTTTGCATTTTGCGCAAGCAATAAAATCTGTAGCACATTTGTTACGTTTTTCATTGGGACGTCTGCATACGATAAGTTGTCCATCATTTAGCTTTGAGTCTGTATTAAATTTAAAATTTCCGTTTTTCCTTAAAGTTTCTATAATTTTTTTTCTTTCCGGATTACCTTTAGGTAAAACAGAAAACTTTTTTACATCTGGTTCATTGCAGTGCACTTTTTCAAGATGTCGTGCAAATTGCGATTGTAACTTTGTGCAAAAAATACAATAACTCTTTTTCCGTGATGTTTTTATATTAGAAGTTTCTACGTGCATTAATTCATCATTACATGCAGATGAACAAATTTGTGAGTTATCTAAACTGGATATTGAAGATACAGTTTTGTTTAGTGTAGATTTTTGTTCTTGTAGATTTTTGCTTGTGCTCTTTTGTTCTTGCAATTCATAATCCGAATTTTGTTCATTTTCTGATATATAATCTGATGGTATATATTCTGAAGTACTACTTTGATTATCGGTTTCAACATCTAAATAAATAATAATATAAACAAAATAAATATTTATTTCTAGATTTCTTCATTTTGACAATATTAAAAATATGAATAGAAAAAATCATTACAAAATTTTTGCGAAATAATTAAAAAAATAGAGATACATTTTTATAAAATAATATTTGCAATCGATTAAGAATGTATGTATAATACTAAAAAATATTTCTTTATTTCAAAAAATACATCAAATGATCGTAAAAAATAATGTCAATATATATAAATTAATTACTTTTTAATTAAATAACTAATAACTGTTATATTACAGACTACTTTTCAATAATTTTGCAGCAATAAAATATTTATGAAAAGAAAACAAAAATATTCATAATATTTGACATAATAAGATATAAAATTGTAAAATTAAAATTAAAAAATTAGAGATATATATGTGTCATTTAAAAAAAAAAAAATATTTTAAAAATAAGAAATATTACTTATAAATACTTATAAATCAATTATCTAACTACTAAAAACGTTTTATTAATATAAATATTACTATAAAATTATATATACGTATATAGATTTCACATTCTTATTCGATGCAATCATTATTTAAATTGAGATACTTATCTATAAATAATCTATAAATAATCGATTCTAATATTTTAAATATCTCTCAAAGAAGAATATAATCCTCGCATATCAAAGCTGTCAAAAGTTAATTTTTCATCACAATTTACATTTGATGTATCTATCAAATTTAAATTGTGTGTCAGATCTATCAAATAATTCATCATATATCAAATATTCTATCATTGGATAACCGGCATATAAATTTTGCAGTTATCTAATATTTATTAATAAAAAAGGAAAAGTTTTTATAGTAGTTTGCGTAACTGTTTAGTCAATCATATGTCATTCTATAAAAATGTATTCTCATTTCAATATAATATAAAACAATTTTGACATGTATTTTTTGATATAATACTTCATATATAAAAATCTGAAGCGAGACGTCAAAAACATTAATTAAAAAAAAAAATTATCAAACCCAGACAGCACACATGTCCAAAATACATCCAAAGGATGCCCAGAGGATGTCCTGTCGTCCCAAAAACGTCTTCGGGTTATCCTCTGGACGTCTTTTGGATATGCTGTGCTGTCAGGGAAGTACCTAATTACAAAGTTTTTTAGTCTACTTACCAAGTGATGGTTCTGGATCACCAACATTTCCTTCATTGCACATTTGGCTCACATTATCACAGGTAAAAGGAATGCATACATTTTCTGGAGCAATTAATTCTTCTGCACATAAATATAATTCATTGCAAAATCAAAAATAAATGAAAGTCAATTATAAAATAAGAATATTATATATATATACAGGGTGTCTGGCAATAATCGCCCCACCGGTCATATACAGGTAGAGGAGGTCAAATCGAGTAGAAAAGTCCTTTACCATTTTTTAATTTTCATAATAAGTACTGAGTAATTAACGAAAAAAGATCGGCGAATCCGCGCGAGTAAAGCGCGTGCGGTGAGAAGGACGTCCCACTGCTACGCGATCACTAGGACACAAGGATCTAGCGTTACGCGCCGCTCGTATGTTGCCATTATCATTTGTAGAGCGCTCCTCCCAACGCTTCATCGCGCGCCTAGTGATCGCATAGCAGTGGGATGTCCTTCTCGCTGCGCGCGCTTTACTCGCGCGGATTCGCCGATCTTTTTTCGTTAATTACTCAGTACTTATTATGAAAATTAAAAAATGGTAAAGGACTTTTCTACTCGATTTGACCTCCTCTACCTGTATATGACCGGTGGGGCGATTATTGCCAGACACCCTGTATATATAAATAGAATTACTTATATAAAGCCAATCATCTGATATTACAAAAACGTTTTGTTATTGTTAAAATATTATAAATAAATCGTAAATTTCACATTAATATTCGATATTGTCTGTTTAAACTGTAAATTGTTTATAAATTATAAATAATTGGCTCCAATATTTTAGACATCTCTTAAATATATAAACATAATTCTCACATATTAAAGCTGTAAAAAATTAATCTCTTATAAAATATGTATATATATAAATTTAATAATGTACAAAGCTAACAAAAAAATGTCAACTGTTGTATAACCAAATAAAATTGCAATACATATAGTAATTTATAGTAATTTAATAATAAAAATTAAATTAAATTATTATTAAAAAAAAAAAGAATATGTTTATATCTTTTATTAATCATGTGTTACTCTGCAAAAATGTATTTTTAATCTAATTTGCAATAATTTTTAATATACATTTTATAGCATAATATATTATATATAGATAAAAGAGTCAACAGCAAGAGTCAAGAACATAATTATATTCAATTATAAATTAAAATAATTATATTTATTGAAAGAAAAGTTTTTGTAGTATTTTATATATCAGCTTGATCCATTACGTGTTATTCTACAAAAATGTATTTATTTCAATATAATTACAATTTTAAACGTTGTATAATTATATTGTTTGAATTAACCACTTTTTTATAACATTAAATTTTAATATTTTAAACATCTCTCAAGTGTAACTCTCAAGTGTAACATAGTTATCATAGTAATTAAAATATACATACCAAGTGGTAATGAAATTGCATCAACATATTCTTCATTACACATTTGGCTCACATTATCACAATTAGTAAAAATGCATTCATTTTCTTGTACCGTCATTTCTTCTGTAGATAATTATAAATTGTTGTAATTAAAACTAAATTAGATTATCAATTATAAAAAAAAGAATATCTAAATAATAATTCATTATTTATAAGGCAATTATTTGATATGAAAACGTTTCATTACTATCAAAATATTATACTGTACATAAATTTCACATTAATATTTGATGTTGTCATTATTTAAATTAATCATTTGTTTATAATATTAAACTTTAATATTTTAAACATCTCGCAAATGTAACTCAAGTGTAACATAATTATCAAAATAATTAAAATATACATACCAAGTGGTAATGAAATTACATTAATATTTTCTTCATTACACATTTGGTTCACATTAGCACAGTTAGTAGAAATGCATACATTTTCTGGTACCATCATTTCTGTAGATAATTATAAATTGTTATAATCAAAACCAAATTAGATTATCAATAACAAAAAAAGAATATTTTAAATAATAATCCATTATTTATAAGACAATTATTTGATACTATGAAAACATTTAATTACTATCAAAATATTATACTGTATATAAATTTCACATTAATATTTGACATTGTCATTATTTAATTTAATCACTTGTTTATAATAGTAGACTATAATATTTTAAACATCTCTCAAGTGTAACTCTCAAGTGTAATATAGTTATCAATTAAAGTATACATACCAAGTGGTAATGAAATTGCATCAACATTTGCTTCATTGCACTTGAGACTCACATTATCACACTTAGAGATACAGGCATTTTCAGATACCGTTCCTTCTTTTAAATTTGTTGAGAAATTAAAATCAGAATGAGATAAGTCAATTAGAAAAATATAGCTATCTTAAAAATTAAAAAAATGATCATTTATAAATATATATAAAATTTTATCTAATATAAAAATGTATTATTATATTGTCTATAAATTTAATATTATTCGATATAAACATTCAAATTAAGAAACTTGTTTTTATAAATAACATTTGAAGCTTTAATAATTCAGATATCCCAAATATACAAATACAATCTTTACATACCAAAGCTGTCAAAAGTTAATCTCTTGCCACAATTTAAATTTAATGGTATAGATCTATCAAGTAAGTCTATAATATAAAAATAGAAAAACGATTATATTTATATAATGTAAACAATGTGTTTCACATTATAAAATATATATTATTAAATTATTGTTGAATCAAAATATAATAAATGTTACCTACTAGATAAAGAAATATCGCTGTCTAGAACTTCAATATCTTCAAAAGTTAGAGATTCTTCTCTCGTATTGGATGTATGTGTATTTCGTATTGGAGATGTAGATTCTGTAAATATATTATTATCATTAATAGTTAATATTTTGGAATTTTATTTAGCAATAATGAATAATATGGAAACTATAAATATAATATCCAATATTTGAAATGGTTTGTCCAATAATACATGTGGTACATCTATTTTAACGTTTTGCTTTGCTTCTTCTATAAAAATTGTATTGTTTAAAATAATATCTTTTCTAATAATAGTGTAATAACAATGTAAATGCTAAAAATATTTTGAATTACCATGTTTTGCAATAACATTTGCATACTTAAGACGCTTTTTATATGTGACATTTGTTGTATTTTTTTTGCTTATATCATTTGAGTTATACATATAATCACAGTTTTTATTTGTATCAGTCTTTTGGTTTTCCTAATCAATATGAGTTACTTTGTTAATATCTATGGAATAGATATATAAAAAAAATAAATAAATACATTATTTGCAATATAAAATATATTAAAGGTATAAATGTATTTACCCTGATAGCACAGAAGGTTTCGGTTATGTTACAGATATATAACACAGATATAACAAAGTCTCTGTTATGTCTCTGCAACATAACGCAACATAACCAAAACCTTCTGTGCTATCAGGGTAAATACATTTATACCTTTAATATATTTTATATTACAAATAATGTATTTATTTATTTTTTTTTATATATCTATTCCATAGATATTAACAAAGTAACTGATATTGATAAGGAAAATCAAAAGACTGATACAAATAAAAACTGTGATTATATGTATAACTCAAATGATATAAGCAAAAAAAATACAACAAATGTCACATATAAAAAACGTCTTAAGTATGCAAATGTTATTGCAAAACATGGTAATTCAAAATATTTTTAGCATTTACATTGTTATTGTATGCATGTGAAAATAAACTTCTACAAGTCTGATATTTTCTGTCTTGTAAAATCTTACTTTGAACATCTAATGATAGAATTAACTTACCATTGTTCTCATTGTTCAATATTTCAAGTGGTTTGTTTAATAACACACATGGTTTGCCTATTACAATATTTCGTTTGGCTTCTTCTAATAAAATTTTATTATCTAGAATGATATAAAAAATAATATATAATTTATTGGAATAACTGCAAAATTTATTGGGGGGGGGGGGGGAATATATGCAAAAACTGAAAATATAAAATGTTTCGACTTACCATGTTTTACAATAACGCTTGCTGGATACCTACAACCGTCCTTATAAGTAACCTTTGTCTCACCTTTTTTCCTTGTAATATATTTCGAATTACATACATAATATACATCAGTGTATTTCACTAATGCGTACATTTTTTCCTACAATCTTACAATACTGCATAAAGTTATTAAAAGAAGTAAAATCTATATGATAAGTCACATTATGAAATTTTTCATCCGACTAGACAATTGAGGTCAATCCGACTCATAGACATAGGGCTTGTTCGTTTTAGCTGCACTGGGGCAGCTCTGGGTCTGCTCTAAACAAGATAATACAAAACAAACTATTTATCTGTCCTGTATTATCCTGTGTAGAGCAGAACCAGGACATCGATCACGTATTCTTCGGTGACATAGTTCACTTTTAGATTTTCATTGGTGGCCATCTCACGGTTTCATCGTTCATCATTTCCACCGCGATCATGTAGTGAAAGAAATGAATAGTGACATCACTAGAAGCAGTGAGGACTTACATATCGGTGCAAGTACAAAATATCCCAAGAACCACACTGAATAAAATTTCACGATTACAAACATAACCCTAAATTTAGTAAGACAATCTTATTGAGTTTAATTGTCACATAAGTCAACTTATAAGTGCAATCAACGGCAATAAAAAACACAATTACTAATGTAAGTTGAACAATTTATTAATTTATTACTTTAATTTATTACTATTACTAATAGTTGTAAGTTGTAAGTTAAAACAATTTATTAATTTATTACATAAACGTTTATTTGAAAAATTTCTCTAATTTAGTATATGTATTTCAGTTTAAAAATGAATGTTACATATAAGCAAAGAGAAATGCTATTAAATTACATGGAATCACATCGAAAATTACTACAAGGACGATTAAGTAGAAAATCGGAAAGCCGCAGGACAATGGTATTATATTATTAATGCATAATGTGTTACATTAAAAATATGCATAATGTGTTTCATTAAAAATATTTTAATTTACATATATACATAATATATAATGAATTTGTTTGCAGAAAGATATGTGGGATAATTTAGCGAACACTTTAAATTGTTCTGATGAGGGTCCCAAAAAGAGTGCTGAAGAATGGAGAAAGGTAAAAGCGCAATTAAAAAATAGTATATTACTTATTTTTCTAATTTTTGTTATTTTTTAACTACCTGATACTCATAATGTAAATACTTGTTTTATAATAATAGAGCTGGAATGACTGGCGAATGAACGTCCTCAAAAAGGAGACGAAGAGAAAAAATTATTCGAGGGGTACAGGTGGTGAAAAAAAAAAAAGTTGATAAAACCTGAAAGTAATATTGACATAAAGATTATACTAAAATAATTTTTTACGAATGTTAATCCTTTAATAAAATAATATATTAACACACATAAGTCACCTTTAATTCTAGAGGTATTGCAGTTGAGCGTTGTTCTTATGGTACATAAGGTCGCAAACTATTGCATAAATCTAGTACACATTCTTTGCTTAATCTGCATAAATAGAGAACCCATACAAAATAGATATCAATTAAATGTTAATGGTTAATAAAAAAATATTTCTAAAGGCTCATTAAAAATATGAAGGTGTCAATGCATTATGTACAATTTCACATTTGCTTTAATTTTATATATTTATATGCGCATACCTATATAACTGTAAGAACTGTGTTTTAGACACATTGAATGGATCCGAAACATCACGTAAATGTCTGCGCATTAGTTTTAATCTTCGTTTTTCTTCTATTGCCAGATTTAAAATCCAAAAAATTTCGGCCATTTTACCAATTAATATTTTGTGTAGGTTAATAAACACTAGATTTTCACCGTTTAACCATGTCGGCTATTGGTGAAAAGTTTCACGCTAAATGTCTCACTCTGTCACCGGAATTAAAATTACGTGATCACAAAATAATGAAATCCGCATGAGACTCGTCACTTCTCACTGATTCGTTCTAGGGGAAAATTTACGTGATCGGTGCCCAGAGCAGCCCCAGGCCGGCGTCACATAGAACCCGTAATCCGTAATCCGCACCGAAAGTCCGCAAAAGTTACTAGGGATTGCGTCCGTAACGTTACGTGTGTTTTTTCTCCTTGTGTCCCATGGAGCCGTAAATACACACGTAACGGTATTACTATTTTTTATTTAACAGATTATAATTGTTTATTTGTATTTTATTCATAAGAAAACTACAGAATATATTATAATTTTAACAAACATTTTAATTAAATCGTCAAATTTAGTTAAATAAATAAAATTAAAAAAAGCATTACTAGTAATAACTAGTAACTTTTAGTAACTTTTACGGAAATTTCATGGAATTACGGCTCCATGGGACACAAGGAGAAAAAACACACGTAACGTTACGGACGCAATCCCTAGTAACTTTTGCGGACTTTCGGTGCGGATTACGGATTACGGGTTCTATGTGACGCCGGCCCCAGTGTAGCTAAAACGAACAAGCCCATAGTAAGTATAGACTGAGCATCCTTTGTATAAGCGGTAATGTATACGATGAGAGAGAGAAAAGATATTAAGATGAGTTTCTCTCTCTTTTCAATGCCGGAGAGTGGGAGAGCCTGCTTTATAGCGCAATAGGGGAAACGACGAACCGGCGCCGGCGGATGAGGAGAAGTGCTCCCCACTCTCCGGCATTGAAAAGAGAGAGAAACTCATCTTAATATCTTTTCTCTCTCTCATCGTATACATCACCGCTTATACAAAGGATGCTCAGTCTATACTTACTATGTCTATGATCCGACTAAACAAACAAATGGCGGTTGTATTATTAGGGCCTATCCAGATAAATTTGTATAGTCGCATAAGCATATGCATAAGAAAATTGATTGGTCCATTTCCTAAAGATTGTATCAGGCTACGCATTAAAGATTGAGATTAAAGATTGAAGATTGGGAATTTGACTAATTAGGAAGAAGCAGTAATCTTCAATGCGTAGTTTGATACGAGCTTTACGTATATATATTGTAGATTTTTAGTATTGGCAATGAATTTTGGAACATAGCCATTATCCTACAATGTGGAACGTCCACATTATCTTACAATTTGTCTTATTCACATGTACTTTAAGTCCATTCGTTTTTGTAGCACGCATGTACTGTTACATCTTTTGAAACTGAATAAATATTATAATAATAAATTATGAATTTTGTCATGTATCATGTTTTATACAGTTTATTTAACCGAACACGTTTATGCATGTGCGTACATGTGCATGTGCGTACATGTGCATGCACGCGCGGGTCATTTCATTAGGATTATTTGAATTGCAAACCTTTATTCAAAAAAAGGATGCAAAGTAATGATTGCAGTTGTTTTTGTTCATGGGACCAAACAATCTATCGCTGCAATGATATATTGTATATAATTTTATACTGTCGCGGAAATAGCCAATCTATAATTAATTGCTTATACATATTTATTCATGTTATCAAAAATGTATAAACTACTGTATAAAAAATAACTGTAAGACACAAGACATGTTTCTAGACTCATGACATCAATAAATCATTTTTTCAGATAAATAAAAACATATATTCTTTATATGTCAATCAAAACGATATCTACAATATTTTATTGATGTCATGAGTTTCGAAACGTGTCTCGTGTCTTTATTACACACACAAACACACACACACACACACACACACACACAGAGTTATTTATTATACAGTAATTTTTGGTTACGTGAATAAATATGTACAAGCAATTAACTATAGATTGGCTATTTTCACGACAATACAAAATTATATACAATACATCGTTACAGCGATAGATTGTTTAGTCCCATGAACAGAAACTACTGCAATTATTACTTTGCATCCTTTTTTTGAAGAAAGGTCTGCAATTCAGACAATCATAATGAAATGACCCGCGCGTACATGCATATGTACGCACATGCATAAACATGTTCGGTTAAATAAGCTGCGTAAAACATGATACATGATAAAATTCATGATTTATTATTATAATATTTATTCAGTTTCAAAAGATGTAACAGTACATGCGTGCTACAAAAACGAATGGACTTAAAGTACATGTGAATAAAACAAATTGTAAGATAATGTGGACGTAACATAACGGCTATGTTCCAAAATTCATTGCCAATACTAAAAATCTACAATATATATACGTAAAGCTCGTATCAGACTACGCATTGAAGATTATTGCTTCTTCCTGATTAGTCAAATTCCCAATCTTCAATCTTTAATCTCAATCTTCAATGCGTAGCCTGATACGGGCTTTAAGGCCCTTTTTATATGTGACATTTGTTAGGTTAATTGTACTTTTTCGGTTATATCATTTGATTACATATAATCACAGTTTCTATTTGTATCAGTCTTTTGCTTTTCAAGTTACTTGTTGATATCTATAGAATAGAAATATAGATAAAAATAAATACATACATTATTTAACAATATAAGATATATTAAAGATGTAAATATATTTATGCATATGAAAATAAACTTCTACAAGCCTGATGTTTTCTGGCTTGTAAAAAAAATCATCTTATTTTGAACATCTAATGATAGAATTAATTTACTATTGTTCTCAATATTCAATATGTGAAGTAATTTGTCCAATAATGTACGTGGTTCACTTATTGCAAT
Source organism: Linepithema humile (assembly GCF_040581485.1). Classification (NCBI taxonomy): domain Eukaryota; kingdom Metazoa; phylum Arthropoda; class Insecta; order Hymenoptera; family Formicidae; genus Linepithema; species Linepithema humile. Next base: position 11,496,254 of record NC_090134.1, on the reverse strand, counting down.
ACTTCGTTTAGCTTCTTCTAATAAAATTTTATTATCTAGAATGATGTAAAAAATAATATGTAATTTATTGGAATAACGAAATGCAAAAACTGAAAATGTAAAATGTTTCGACTTACCGTGTTTTACAATAATGCTTGCTGGATACCTACGATCATCCTTATAAGTAACCTTTCTCATCTTTTTTCCTTGTAATATATTTCGAATTACATACATAATATACATCAGTATATTTCACTAATGCATACATTTTTCTCTACAATCTAATAATATTGCACACAAAGTTATTAAAAAACGTAGAATCTGATAAATTACATTATACAATTTTTCACTCGACTAAGCAAATGATAACGAATGTTGATTGCATTGTAAAAGCCGTCGCACACAAAATGACATGACTGCATATGCATTATGCAAACCATAAGAACGTCTTTATGTCATTTGTGTGCGATGGCTTTTACAATGCAATCATCATTCGTTATCATTTGCTTAGTCGAGAAAAATTGTATAATGTTATTTATCAGATTCTACGTTTTTTAATAACTTTGTGTGCAATATTATTAGATTGTAGAGAAAAATGTATGCATTAGTGAAATATACTGATGTATATTATGTATGTAATTCGAAATATATTACAAGGAAAAAAGATGAGAAAGGTTACTTATAAGGATGATCGTAGGTATCCAGCAAGCATTATTGTAAAACACGGTAAGTCGAAACATTTTACATTTTTCACACACACACACACACAGTTTTTGCATTTCGTTATTCCAATAAATTACATATTATTTTTTACATCATTCTAGATAATAAAATGTTATTAGAAGAAGCTAAACGAAGTATTGCAATAAGTGAACCACGTATATTATTGGACAAATTACTTCACATATTGAATATTGAGAACAATAGTAAATTAATTCTATCATTAGATGTTCAAAATAAGATGATTTTTTTTACAAGCCAGAAAACATCAGGCTTGTAGAAGTTTATTTTCATATGCATAAATATATTTACATCTTTAATATATCTTATATTGTTAAATAATGTATGTATTTATTTTTATCTATATTTCTATTCTATAGATATCAACAAGTAACTTGAAAAGCAAAAGACTGATACAAATAGAAACTGTGATTATATGTAGTCAAATGATATAATCGAAAAAGTACAATTAACCTAACAAATGTCACATATAAAAAGGGTCTTAAGTATGCAGCAAGTGTTATTGCAAACATGGTAATTCAAAATATTTTATACTTTTAGCATTTACATTTTGTTATTATACTATATTAGAAAAGATATTATTTTGAATAATAAAATTTTAATAGAAGAAGCAAGGCATGACGTTAAAATAGATGTACCACATATATTATTGGACAAACCACTTCAAATATTGGGTATTGAGAACAATGGTAAGTTAATTATCTAATTTATTACATTTACAAAGTAAGATCTGTGTAAGTAAAACTTTTTAAGCCAGACAGAGGCTGTGATCCACTTGACGCTACAGATGCTTCGAAGCGTTCCCTCTTTTTTTCTCTCTTTATTGAAAGAAAAGAGAAAAAGAATGCTTCTCAAAGCATCTGTAGTGTCAAGTGGATCACAATCAGAATCTGGCTTGTAGAAGCTTATTTTTTACAGATATAAATACATTAACATCTTCAATATATTTGAATATTGTGAATAAAATATATACTTATTTTCTTTTTTCAGATTAATAATATAACTCATATCATTGATAAAGAAAGCAAAAAATTGATATAAATACAGATGGTGAGATTCTTACATTAAATGTTGATATAACTTCTGTCATAAAGGCTAATGTTCTTAATATAAATAATAATGTTTCTGAACTAAATGTAATTATCCTATTCTCTTGTGATAAGTTTCCACATATTATTTATTATTGCTGAATAAAATGGACAAATTATATGTTAAAATAATTAATAAATAAAACATATATCTCTTATATGTCCTGAATCTAAGCAGTATCTATAATATTTTTTTATTTATTGGTGTTATAAGTCTCAAAACGTGTCTCGTATCTTTATTACACACACAGTTATTTATTATACAGTAATTTTTGGTCACATGAACAAATATATATAGCAATTAACTATAGATTGATTACTTCCGCGACAAAATTATATAAAATACATCGTTGCAGCGATAGATTGTTTGGTCATATGAACAAAAGCTACTGCAATGATTATTTTGCATCTTTTTTTTTTTGCAGAAAGTTTTTAAATCTAGACAATCATAATAAAATAATCTGCGCGTGCATGCACATGTACGCTTAATGCGCATAACTTGTGTGCACACGAACGGTCGTTCGTGGCATGAACATATTCGCTTAAATGATAAACTGCGACTAAAACATGATACATGATAAAATTCATGATTTATTATTATGATATTCATTCAGTTTCGAAATAATACATGCGTGCTTTGAAAACAAACGGACTTAAAGTACATGTGAATAAGACAAATTGTAAAGGCCATGACACATACAAAAATTTTAGTCGTAACCATAAGGCCGTAAGCAAATCGACCAATCCACCACGTTTAACCATAGTTAAACGTTCTCACAACATAATAAGAATACTTGATTGGTCGATTTGCTTATGCCTCTTCTACAATGCAGTCGTAAGTCGTAAGAAATTGACCAATCACAGACAAATCACAGAAGAATTGATCGACTGTGATAGGTCAATTTCTTATGACTTATGACTTACAACTGTATTGTAGAACAGGCCTTATGAGCTTTCTACAATAAGCCGTAAGTCGTAAAATCATAAAAAATTGACTAATTACAGACAAATTACAGAAGAATTCATCGACTGTGATTTGTCAATTTTTTATGACTTTACGACTTACGGCTTATTGTAAAAAGTCCATTACGGTTACAACTAAAATTTGTGTTATGGCCTTAAGACAATGTAGACGTAACATAATGATTCTGTTCCAAAATTTACTGCCAATACTAAAAATCTACAACATACGTAACGTAAATTAGATTTCAGTATTGGCAGTGAATTTTGGAACACAGTCAATGTAATAAAACATATCATGTTGTGTCGAATGCAAGGGTTGCGTTTCAAAATTCACTACCAGTATTGAAAGTCTATAGTTAACATTACGATATTCTCTAATTAATTCTTATAATAAATTATGTACTTGATAATTTCTAAATTTATAAAAAAAATGTGTTTAAATTATTTTATTTACGAGTAATATGCATATAAACATATTTTTGAATATCAGCCTCTGAAAAAATGTATATACAAAAATGTCGTGAAAATAATCATTTTATATAATATGATAAGGTCGTTGAACTAGCCAAACGACATATTATTTGTACATAATTTTGTATTGTTGTCAAAATAGCCAATCTATAATTAATTGCTTATACATTGACTTTCTGATGCATACATCGTAAAAATTTTTGTGATGTATACGTCAGAAAGTTAATGTACTCTAATGTATACAATAATATAGCATATTCGTCACTGTCGTCAAAATAGCCAATTAACATATATATATATATATATATATGGGGCATTCTTTCTCAACTTTACACCCATGCTGCCCATTTTCTATTTGATCTAAAAATTTTTTAAAAATCTTAAAATTTACAGAAAAATGTAAGCTTTCCAATGGCGCGTGGCAAAATTATCAAATTCAATTGGATCATACTTAAAATTTCAGAAAACCGAAAGAAAAATAATAAAAACGGTAATTATTCAAGTATAGCAATTATTCATTCGACGTTTTTCTCTTCCAATTAACACTTTCGAGTACTCTGTTTATCTGTGCACTGTCACATGAGTCTAAACTAAAATGGCGGATCTAATATGGCCGCCAAAAATTTAAAAAATTTAAGAAATTAACTGATTTTTATAAAACTTGGTATCAAGGGGTTTTTCGGGTTACTGTATACGAGTCTAAAGTTATCTTTCAAAAATACAAAATGGCGGATCCAATATGGCCACCAAAACATTTTGAAAATTTTTAGAAATTAACGAATTTTTATAATACTTGGTATCAGGGACTTTTTCGGGTTGCTAATAACGAATCTGAAGTCGCATTTCGAAAATTCAAAATAGCGGATCTAATATGGCAACTAAGAATTTGAAAAATTTTTTAAAGTAAGGGAGTTTTATAAAATTTGAACAGAGAGTTTTACGGCCAGCTGAATACAAATTTTAAGTCGGATTTCGAAAACTGAAAATGTCAGATCTAATATGAAGACCAAAAATATTGAAAATTTAGGAAATTGACAGATTTTTATAAAACTTGATACTAGAGATACCTCTGATTCTGATGTCGCCTGAGCTCTTATCCCCTACTTTTTGAAATCTTGATATGAAAAAGTCGAACTATTACCAGCATTGGAATATCTCTTAATCACCATTTCTTTGTTGATTGGGACGAAACAGTGATTTCTCAGAATCTCTGGAACTGGTGGAGCTACATCAAATCGTTTTTTCAAAAATCTTTTTGTCTTTTGGTGCTCTTTGTCATTATATGACAGTATACTAATACTTTTAGAATTTTTTTTAGCCCAGTCAACAAGTTTCTCGAATGAAAAAATGGCATCGTTCGGTTTACTAAGGAGGCTAGCTCGCATAGCTTCCCTTTTGAACACAGCACCTACACCGTCTGAAGCACCTTTACCATGTACAGTGGCATGATAGTTCCATTCCGCTGCAACACCAAAATCCTCTTCGTGATGCATTAGATTCATCATCTGATATTTATTTTTAAAATGCTGTTTTGCCCCATTGCTAAAGTAGATTACTCTTCTTAGCTCAGGAATTATTATTTTCAATTCAGGAATCAGCATCTTTTGTACAGTATATACAGCAGCTGTGTCATGAAGTGTACTATCCGACAAAAAAATAAAACTTTTATGTTCAAGTTCTAACTCTTTTTTATAGTAACACACGACAGGAAAGACTGTACATTGTGAATTATTAAAATGGAATGCCTGCGATGCATCTTGCACAACATACTTGTAATTCTCAGAAAAATCTAATACTGCAAGAACTTCACCTTTTTTTAAATTCTTTTTTCTTTTCTGATAGAATCGAGATTGTTCTTTTGCAATGAAAGAATGAGGTTTTAGAATGATAAATTTGTCACAAAACTCATCGACAAATTCCGACGACGGAAGAATTTGCGTCTGAAGAGTTAATCTGTCAGTTGTTGTCCAGACACTGAACTGTTTGTGGTGAATACCTTTCTCATCTAAGAGTTCTTTCAAATGTTTTTTTAGTTCAATAATACCAGGACATTTACTGCATTCACCAATATAACAATTTTCATCAGTTCAATTTTCATTTTTGCACACGATTTGGCGTAAGCAATCTTTATAATCATGTAAAATCACATTGGAATCTTTAGTAAGATTATTTAGATTGACAGAGTCAATCAATTTGCAATTTTGATGTATCGTACAGACACAGACCGAATGCGTACCATTCGCACCAGCAAGTATACAATGTTTTGGTCGGAGTTGGGCAAATTTACTAAAACTAACATAACAGTCAGGATGGCATTTACTATAAATATCATAAAGACCTCTTAAGTCTGAAAGGAGAAGACGTTTCTGAATCAAATCTCTGCCCTCGTCATTTTTTACTGAAACTATATTTTTCATACCTGGCATGATTCTGCTATTTTCGTCACTATTGTAAAAATCTTTAATTTGTGTAACAGTACTTTCCGGCAATGGTTTACCATTCTTAGCAGTTGTTTCTGCTAAAACGCCCTTAGATGCTTTCAATTCTCTAGCTTTTTTTGCAAAATACCTAGAACAGTTGAATTCCCGAGAAATTTGACTTAGACTCCATGCATTTGGTACTACAGTCAAAATCGTCAATCTCGAAGGATCATTAATTTCAAGAGTGGAAAATTTTTCTTTCAATCCACTCAACATATCTTCCAACTCAATCTCTCTTTGTGATTTTATGTTGCATTCAATTCCGCTGAAAGATAATAAAGATGCACCGGAAAATACAAAAATATTCTGTTCAGTATCATGAGTACAATTATCAAACGTTTTATCAAGACTCGATGAGACGTGCGTATCTTCATTCATGCGAGGATATTTCATTTTCCTACATGCTGCACAAATTTTAGCATTATCTGGAAATTTTGGGAATAATCGTTTGATAACACTCGAAATGCGTCGAAGATCTTTCCCTCTGTGACCTTCCACAGGGATTGCAACATCTATCACCGTGTATACTGGACATATTCAAAATCAAATTCTAAGATTCACGATCAAAAATAGTACAGATAATAGAATTTTCTGTAGTATTGTTCTGAGAGCAGTCCTAAAAGAACGGTTAAAAGTAGCTCTGAAAAAAACTGTTCGAAGAAAACCTCAGAGAAACGCTCAAAGCACAAAAAAGCCCAGAACCATGGGAGTCGGATATACAAATCCAAATATTAAAGCGTTTAGAAATTTACGGAATCACAATGAAACGTTTTTTAACGTTAAAATGTAATGAATGGCGATAATATCGCAGTAGAGAAACTCTCTCGAATGTGTACAAAATGGATTTCACGATCTTATTTTATGATACTTTTTTGACTAGGCTCAGAAAAAAAATAATGATCCAATTAAATTTGATAATTTTTCCACGCGCCCATGGAGGACTTGAATTTTGTTATAAATTTTAATAGTTTTTCGATAATCTATAGACCAAATAGGTCGATAAATACGAATTTAATGATGAAATTTTAAAATCTGCGTCCCAAATATACTCCTAATACCAAGTTTTATAAAAATCCGTTAACTTCTTAAACTTTTCAATATTTTTGGTGGTCGTATTAGATCCGTCATTTTGAATTTTCAAAATCCGATTTGAGATTTGTATTCAGCATACAGAAAAACTCTTTGGTATTAAATTTTACAAAAATCCGTTAATTTCTTAAATTTTTTAAATTTTTGGCGGCCATATTGGATCCGCCATTTTAGTTTAGACTTATGTGACAGATGTGCACAGATAAACAGAGTACTCGAAAGTGTTAATTGGAAGAGAAAAACGTCGAATGAATAATCGCTACACTTGAATAATTACCGTTTTTATTTTTTTTTTCGGTTTTCTGAAATTTTAAGTATGATTCAATTGAATTTGATAATTTTGCCACGCGCCATCGGAAAGCTTACATTTTTCTGTAAATTTTAAGATTTTTTCAAAAATTTTTAGATCAAATAGAAAATGGGCAGCATGGGTGTAAAGTTGAGAAAGAATGCCCCATATATATATATATATATATATATAATACACGTCCAGGACCTCAAACGAGCACCGAAAGAAATAGAAACAGGCGAAAAATAACCGAATAAAATTTAAGAGCCGACGCCACTGTACCGCGGCCCCCCAGAGCCTACACCGTTGTATTGAAAAAAAAAAATATATATACACTCACCCGAAAAAAAAGCGGTACACTGAAAATGTGGGAAAAATTCATCAAATTTCAACTGACGATAACTTCGTAAATAATAAAGATAGAAAGTTCTATAAAATATGGAAATGAAGCTAAAAATCTCTACTTTAAGAATCAATTTATTTCAATGTTGCAAAATAAATTTATTGAAAATGGCGGATGACAAAGCGCGAGCATGCAAAATTGAAAAATAATGGTTCGAGTTTGCGACGGTGCACGGTATAAACAAAAAATTGTAGCTTATTGGGATCAAAAGCGTACGAAAGTACAGAGTCTCCTCTTTAAAATGCTTTTTTATGCATCTCGATACGATGATTTTTCGCTGAGAGATTCGCATTTGAAGTAAGAATCTGCCTTTTTCTTCAAATGCGAATCTCTCGGCGAAAAATCATCGTATCGAGATGCATAAAAAAGCATTTTAAAGAGGAGACTCTGTACTTTCGTACGCTTTTGATTCCAATAAGCTACAATTTTTTGTTTATACCGTGCACCGTCGCAAACTCGAACCATTATTTTTCAATTTTGCATGCTCGCGCTTTGTCATCCGCCATTTTCAATAAATTTATTTTGCAACATTGAAATAAATTGATTCTTAAAGTAGAGATTTTTAGCTTTATTTCCATATTTTATAGAACTTTCTATCTTTATTATTTACGAAGTTATTGTCAGTTGAAATTTGATGAATTTTTCCCACATTTTCAGTGTACCGCTTTTTTTTCGGGTGAGTGTATATATATATTTTTTTTTTCAATACAACGGTGTAGGCTCTGGGGGGCCGCGGTACAGTGGCGTCGGCTCTTAAATTTTATTCGGTTATTTTTCGCCTGTTTCTATTTCTTTCGGTGCTCGTTTGAGGTCCTGGACGTGTATTTGTCGGTACCATCTGCCTTCGGAGTCTCGCAGGTCGACAATTACTGGTGAGATAATTTTTCGGATTTCGAGCGGCCCAATGTATTTAGGGGCTAATTTAGCGTTAAATGCTTCGGCTTTGTCGGATAGTGGCCGTTCACGTTTCCACACGTGTTCTCCTATTTTCGGCCGCCAATTTCGTCGTCGTAAATTATAATGACGCTCTTGTCTTTGAAAGGAGCGTGCTAGTTGTATCTTAACTAGTTCGAAAGCGTCTTCTAGTTGACGGCGGCTATTTTCAGGATCTCTCATTTCGTATCTATTACTCCGGTCTTCTGGATGCGGTCGAGATAATTCTCGGCCGTGATTGAGATAAGCCGGTGTAAAGCCTGTGGCTTCGTGTTTCGCGGTATTCATTGCAAATTGCAATGCTGGTATTCGCTCATCCCAATTTCGGTGATCCCGTCCAATGTATTGAGCAATTATCGTCTTAGTGGTCCGGTTTGCTCGTTCGACGGGGTTACAATGCGGTGCGTAGACTGAAGTCGTTCGGTGCTCGATGCCGAAATCTTTTAAAAGATCCTGAAATTGACGGGATGCAAATTGAGTTCCATTATCGGAGATAATTTGCTCAGGACAGCCATGTCGGTATATTATACGGTTTGTGACCTCACGGGCAAGATTCGTTGCGGTAGCTCGGCGTAATGGAACCATTTCAATCCATTTACTGAATCTATTTAGTATGGTTAAAAGCCATGTGTGACCTTGCTTGGAACGCGGTAAAGGGCCTATTAAATCGACGGAAGCTTGTTGCCAGGGTGCGATTACTGGAGCGGTGTGTAAATTTCCGGCTGGTTTTTCCTGTGTTATTTTAAATGCCAAACAATTCTCGCAGCAGCGTACATATTTCGCGATCTCCCGGAATATACCCGGCCAGTAGTAGATTTGCGCAATTCGGGCTATAGTCTTGGTGATGCCAAGGTGTCCTGCCGTAGGATCGTCATGAAGACGTTTTAGAACGGATAGGCGCTGATTCTTTGGTACACACTTCTTCCATTGCTCGGTACTTGGTGTTTCATGAAAGTTTAGATCATGAATTATGTGCCGAAATAATTGCCCGTTTATTATTTTGTAGTCGGGTAGTTCTTCAGATTTATTTTTTACTGCGGCCTTAATTCTGTTGTACCATCGGCAAGTGGTGGTTTGACTGACGGCATTTATTATTGGTTCTCTGGAAAGAGCATTGGCAACGCGATTTAGTGCGCCTTTACGATATTGGATATCGTAATCGTATTGCTGCAATTCAAAAGTCCATCTGCCAAGTCGTCCGGTAGGAGATTCTAAACGTTGTAACCATCGTAATGATTGATGGTCAGTCAATACGATAAAGTGATACCCTTTGAGGTAATCACGCATTTTACGAATTCCCCATACCACAGCAAGGCATTCCAGCTCGGTAGCGCTGTAATTCTTTTCAGCCGGATTAAGTGTTCGGCTTGCATACGCTATAACTCGCTCGCCTTTCTCATGGTTTTGCGTGAGTACTGCCCCTAAGCCTTGAGTGCTGGCATCGGTTTGCAGCACGAAAGGTTTTGCGAAGTCTGGACAGGCAAGCACCGGTGCTGTCGTCAAAGCCTTTTTAAGATGTTGAAAAGCGGCTTCTTCTTTCTCTGTTTATTTCCATCGTGCATTTTTGCGTGTTAATTGCGTAAGAGGCGCAGCGACAGTCGAAAAGTCTGCGATAAAGCGTCGGTACCAGGAGGCCATTCCGATGAATTGCCGTATCTTTCTTACGGTAGTTGGAGCTGGCCAATTCGTAATTGCGCTCACTTTTTCTGGATCGGTGCGGATGCCTTCCTTGTCAACTATATGTCCAAGGTATCTTAGACTTTCACGGCAGAATTGGCATTTCTCTGGATTGAGCCGTAATTTAGCCTTTCGTAATCGGCGGAATACTTCGGCTAAGTGACCTAGATGCTCCTCGAAAGTTCGGCTAGCGACGACGATGTCGTCCAGGTAGACTAGCACGTGCGGTTCGAGCTCTGGTCCTATAACGGTATCGAGTAACCTCTGAAAAGTTGCGGGTGCCGAGTGTAACCCAAAAGGCATTACCCGAAATTGCTTGAGTTCTCGGCCAGGTATGGTAAATGCGGTAACTGGTCGGCTTTCTTTAGATAAGGGTACCTGCCAATACCCATTTTTCAGATCCAAAGTTGAGAGATAACGGGCTCCTCTTAATTTCTCGAGGGTAGCAGTTATATGCGGCAATGGATAGGCGTCTTTTTCTGAAACATTATTTAATTTTCTGTAATCTATACAGAATCGGTGAGTTCCGTCTTTTTTCCTGACTATGACTACCGGAGAACTCCAGGCACTGGTTGATGCCTCAATAACGCCTTCGTTTTCCATTTTCTGGACTTCGTCGTCAATAATTTTCTACATGGCCGGATTTCGTGGCCGATATCGCTGCTTTATTGGAGGCCCTGGCTTTAGTCGAATCATATGTTCGATTAGATCTGTGGGGCCTTCAATTCTTTCAAATTTCGGTAATTCTTTATTCAGAAATTTATTTAGCCGGTATGGTTCTTCTGTCTTGTCAAGAACCGGAGCGGCAGTAACGAATCCAATAGTTGAATGTTTATATTGCGGTTGAGCCGGAGGGGGCGGTAAATTAATCTGTAATTTAGTCCAAAGATCTGTCCCAATAAGAATGGGCGTACTTAGCGACGGTAATACCGCAAATTTATGACGAACTGTTTTTCCTGGTATTGTTAGCGACAGTTGGACAGTCTGATTGATGGTTACTTCTGAACCATCTGCTAAGTGAATTATTTCGTTCGTCGTGGTCGGTTTTCTTTTTATTAATTGAGCGGTCTCGCTATTGAGCAGTGAGGCTTCAGATCCGGAGTCAAGCAAAGCCCAAACGGATTTTCCTTCGATCTTCAGAAGGACGTGCGGTCTCGGAGTGTACTTTATTTTGATTCGGGCCGGGCGTACGCCGCTCTTCCCTCGACCCGCGTTTCGTTTCCCTTTGGAGGGTGACAATCTTTAGTCATTACTCCATCTTTCCCGCATTGGGAGCAAAATTTTTTTGGTGTGTGCTTGCAGTTCCAGCGGGTATGCCCTCGCTGCTTACACCGCCAGCAGCATTCATTTTTGTTGTATGTAGCTGTGGCGACTGGGTTTCGGTTGTTCCTCTCGGGGAACCTTGGTCGCTGCTCTTTTTGGCGTTGTTGAATCTTTTCCAGATTCGCGACCTTTGCGTGTAATTCGCTCAGCGTGTGTATATTTTCTAGTGGAATATATAGTTGAAGATTTGGATTCATGTTCTCATAGATCTGTTCTAGTTTTTCTTGCTCCGAGTACCCTCCGGCTCTTCGCATTAGCGTTTGTAATGCTATGGCAAAAGCGTCGAATGGCTCGCTTGGTTGCTGCTGCCTGCCTTGAATCTCTCGTCTGAGCTGTCGCGGGTATCCTGGTGGTAGGTAGAACGCTTTAAAGTCCTGGCGAAAGGCGTTCCATGAATTCCACGAGGCCCTATGGTTTCTGAACCATAATAAGGCATTGCCTTTTAATGCTTCCGGTAGGCCGAGAAGTAGCTGCTCGTTTGTGAAGCCATATTCCTGGCCGAGCTCCTCTACCCGTTCCAAGAAGGAAAATGGATCTTTGCCATCAAAATGGAGGCCCCATTTCCTCATTTGGTTTAGGAGCTTTGCCCGCTCCATTATGCTTAATGCCGGTGGGACAACCAGTTCCTCCACTGGTTCGTCGTCGGTTTTGGCCGAATAATTGCTCTTTGGCATATTGTCCAGGTTACCCGCGGTGGTTTGAAATAGATCAGGCCTTTGCGAAATAAATAACCGAAGTCTTTTTCTTAAATTATCTAAGGTCCCGGTACTATCAATGTTATGGGTTTCTAATATCTCGACTACTTGATCTTTAAGTAAATAATTTACCCATGTACTCATTTGTCTCTAAATCTGGAGTCTTGTTTAACATTAAACCGGTCCCTGTTCGGGCGCCATGTAACGGTGCGTATTTTCACGCCTCACGGGCGGTGAGTAATGATGCGGAATTTCGACGGTATGCGGATTTTTCGATGCGGAATTACGACGGTGCGTAGTTAGCGAAGCGGATTCTTACGACGCAGAATAACTCGTCGGTCTGTCAGAGTTCGTTCGTGTGGTTTGTCGGGAAACTCCAAATTAACAAGAATAATTTAAAGAAAAATAACTATTTATTCAATAGAGCATTATAATTATAAAAAAAAATAGTAACAACGAGTACATGTGTATTTCTGGAACGGTCTAATATCTTAACGGTATAATCGGATACAACTATCGGAAATAAATAAATAATTCCTTATCGGTTAGACGAGTTAATGTTGCGACGGTACATGTGTATAATTTTAATTGTGAACGAATAAATAATGAAAGGAAAATAAACGGCGTAAATCGTTGGTGCGCCTTTGGCTTTATTATAAACAAACTAAATTATTTAATCGGTTGGTTTGTACGGTACGGAGCAAAGTAATAAAAAATAAGCGATACCGCGTATATCCGAGCCTTGCTGAGTCATCGACGGTTGCCGGTACGCTGTGTCCGAAGACAGTGAGAGACTTCTCTCGTGCAAGGGGTATCGGAAGTCGAACGCCGGGAACACCCGACCGAGGCAGAGAACGCCCTGCCCCTAGAACGACGGAGAGTCGGAAGTCGAACGCCGGGATACCCGACCGAGGCAGAGAACGCCCTGCCCCTAGAACGACGGAGAGTCGGAAGTCGAACGCCGGTAACACCCGACCGAGGCAGAGAACGCCCTGCCCCTAGAACGACGGAGAGTCGGAAGTCGAACGCCGGGATACCCGACCGAGGCAGAGAACGCCCTGTCCCTAGAACGACGGAGTACAGGAAGTCGAACGCCGGGACACCCGACCGAAGCAGAGAACGCCCTGCTCCTAGAACGACTATCGGGATGGGAGCGAGTACGACCGGAGCTTCAGAGTGCGCCCTGAGGCTTGTCCGAGTCGTACTCGGGGAATGGGTCTCGATCTGTTCCGCGAGCCGGCTTTTATACCGGTCGCGCTACCCCCACTTGGGGTGCTACCCTACCCGGCAGCTACCCCTTCTTAAGCTTTTACCCCCGAGTTGGGAGATCCGAATGCGGCCCTAAATGGGGGTGCTCACGTGGAGCCCGCGTGCCGCTTAGTAACAGCGCGTGCTGTTACAAATTAATAATTAATCCACAGAACAACCATGCCGAAACATGAAGTTAACAATCGAAAAGAACATTAATCAATTGACGGAATTGATAAAAGAAATAAATACCATTTATAAAAAACCTTTCGACAAACGACGCGGATTAATTAACGGGATAGGTAGTATCGCTAAAACTCTATTTGAAACTATGGACGCAGATAACGAGAAAAATATTAATGAACAATTACAATTGATAAAGAATAACGAACAAATAACACAACACGCCGCGAAAACGCAAATAAAAATATTAAACACAACGCTTACACACATAAATAAGCTAGAAGATACACTAGAACATAATAACATATTATTAAAAAACGCTACAAAAAATATTTACAATCGAATCTCAGATGAAATTAAACGAGAAAATATATTAGAACACTTTCTAATAATAAATGCAATTCTAACTGATCTACAACGAGATATTCAAGATATTATTGACTTTCTGACACAAATACAAAACGGAATATTAAATCCAAAAATAACACCAATAAAAAAAATAATTTCTGAATTAAAAGAAGCGACGCCTCATTTGCCTCAAGAAACACAATTTCCCTTTGGACTCAAAATAGAAGAATGGAATCAAAAAATTAATTACCACAAGCGCATACTATGACAATACAAATATTTATACTATACTACAATTCCCTTTGATAACATTTCCTAAATACAAAATAATAAAAATAATTCCTTTACCTATACATGACCATGACAATATTTTCGTTTTCACTGAAGTGAATCAACATATAATCGCGATAAGTACAGACGGACCGACATACATGACTATAACAAAAGAAAACTTAAATAAATGTATCAATGTACACAATACATATTTATGCGAACCCTATAGTCCTATTTATATTGTAAACACAAATTCTCTTTGCGAAATACAAACGTACTCACACATAACAAAAAATACGGATAATTGCGATAAGCGTTATATTAAGAGTAATCAAACTTTATGGATGGCATTAAGAACACCAAATACATGGTTGTACTCTACACTTAAGGAACAACAAATATATATACATTGTAAAAATAATAAAGAAATTGTTGTAGTAATTAAGCGAACAGGAAAAATAACGTTAAAAGAAAACTGTAAGGTAATTGCAACAGATATGACAATAAAAACACAAAACGTTGAGCAAATCGCGAATATACAAACTTATTTACCAAATTTTAATTTAACATTTAGCAAAGATCAGAATACACAAAATAAGAAAAGTCCATTGCAAGGACTAAAATTCAAAAAAATTATACAAGATCCGAAAGAATTAATGGACCTCAGTAATAAACTTGAGGAAATAAATAAAGATGTTAACGACAATCTAAAAAATCCATTCGCAGAACAAGCATTTGTCTATCCTATGACAACAAGTAGCATAGCTGTTGTAATTGCCATAATACTTGCGATTATATTAGGAATAAAACTATGGAAAGAGCGAAGTCCATTTTAGAATAAATAAATGGAGCCTCAAGGTTACGAAAACTCGTATCTCCTCGTTTTCTTTTCTCAACGGGGGGTGGGGGGGGTGTTGTGGGTCCAAAGAACCACAACCAATTATTAATAATAAAATATATATATATTAATAAAATATAAGAAGATATCTATTACATATGAGATTAAGATATCTAATATTTAGTTTCCGGCTCATGCGAGACACCGGATGAATCGCGTAGCGAAAACTAAAACCTAATTCACTTTTACGCGAAAATGTTGACGAACGATCAAATTTCGTCAGCAAGTTAGATCGTTAAAACTGCAATCAAGTGCAGTTTCGCGCATATAAAATCGCCGTCGCGAGATCACGACGGCGGGTCTAAAACTATCAGTCACAAGAAACGGACGTATGTCCGTCGGGACCACAAATCTAGAAGAACGCGAATTATAACAATTCGCTAAAAGCGAATAAGAGTAACTTGGGGCTCCGTGATACTACACTAAGGCAAGGATTCCTGACGGAACCTAGATTACCTAGAAGTAAAGGAATTTGTAGTAAAACAAGAAACCAATAAATATATGGGAGATTGTTTTTTTATTAAAAACAAAAGGCAGAATTATTCCCGGATTCCCGGCCTAATTCCTTGGCAGATCCCGAACCGTGCCCTATCACCAAGGGCACAACATATAGATAAAAATAAGATATGGTAAAAAATGACGAATTTAATTTTAATTTTATCTACAACACTTAGTCTAGATGCCAAAAAAGAAAATAAAAAATTGGAATTCACTTACCTCTTTAGTCTGAAATTTTTTCGACATTTTGTTTTAACGTCTTCAATGTTGCTCATTTGTACTAGTCTAGAAAAGTCGAACACTGATACTTAACGGAATTTTCCACAATTAATGTTACGATGCAAATAATCTTCCAGAATTACAGAAAACACGAAACTCTGCTGTACGCTACAACGTCTTTTCCGATTACGACGCCGTAGCAGTGATACCATGATGTAGAGCACGTAGCATGCCGCGGAACATGAAACCGAACGCGCAAGTGCAGGTCTCGCTTTGTCTCGACTATGAGCACAAAATTCTTAATCCTACATTTTTACAGACATTAAAACCACAGCAACTGACTTTACATAAATACCGAAATTCCCAAAAAATTTTAATTGTTTTTATCGTTGTTCTATCTTGCTCGCTGATTTCGACTGACTGCGCAAGAAGCAGACCGCTTTCCCTTTCCATACTACAAGGTATCTTTCTCAATAAGTTAATTCTTGAAGATTATTATATCTGAATGGTCATACACACATTTTTCTGAATATTCTTATATCATATTTTTTTATGTCGAAAAAACATCATATTTTTAAAAATCAAAAAAGGCACAATAAAAAAGAAGTCAATATAAAGTCATTTTTAAGTCATTTGAGATCGAGATTTTTATTAAGACCAAAAAATGACGTAAATTCGGTCAATATGACGTCATATTGATATTATTTTGACTTTTCTGTTCTCCTTAGGAAGGTAAACCTAGCAAGGTTAACCAAGGTTCACAAACAAAGTTGTAAACCCATGTTGAACCTCGTTTTGCGTGGAAAGAATATGTGTGGAAGCAGTGTGTTCCGCCCCCCTGCGGGGGGCTCCACCATCATAAAAACTATACACATTGGGTCTGCATTCAACCTTGCTCTGCGTAGAAAGTAAATGTGGAATTTCGCTTCATAGTGAATTCTACGCATACACTTTCACGCAAAGCGAGGTTCCACATGGGTTTACGACTTTTTTTGTGAACCTTGGTTAACCTTGTCAGGTTTACCTTGTTAGGTATAACCTGAGTAGAATTTGTTATTTGTTTTACGCGGGGGAGAGACTTCGCCGCCTACGCGTGAAATTTCCAACAAAGCGAGGTTCAACATGGGTTTACGAGTTTCTACACAAAGCGAGGTTTAATGCAAATCCAAATTTAGTGCAGAGTAACACTATGTTATTACTACGCATGCGCGCGTGACCGCAGCGCATGCCCATGTCGCTACGCTCAGTCGGAATGACAGGTTTCGTAACCTGAAAAGTCATAAACTTTAAGAATTAATATCTCGCTTCGCAGGGCACAGCGACTTTTTTTTCTGTCAGATTCTTTCGTTTTAGACTAAAACGCGTCGAATGAGTGTATTTTTATCAATATCGGAGGTGAGGTAGCTATTTTGGATAATTACCTTTTTTGTTATAGCCAGAAGTGAGGGTCAGATCTCTCGTGCGAGAACGACACGCCAGGCATCTCCTGGACGGAGAACACGTGGTTCGCCACACGTGCACGTGTCCCCCGTCCAGGAGATGCCTGGCCGACAGCCCGTTGAGGTGGCTGCCCAACAACTTGTTCAGGCGCCCGTTCAGGTGCAGGAAGTCATCGAGATGCCTGCCCGACAACCCGTTCAGGCACCTACCCGACAACCCGTTCAGGCGCCTACCCGACAACCCGTTCAGGCGCCCGAAATTGTGACACAGAGATGGCACAACACACATGGTCAGAGAGCGCAACCAAAGCAAAATATTTTTTATAAGGTAATTGTTTCATATTTTTATGTATTGAGTATGCACGTGTTGCGTATACATGTGTGCGTGTACAATATGTGTGCGTGTACAATATATGTACATGCAAGATAGATAGATAGATAGATAAATAGATAGATAGATAGAATGAGAGGGAGAGAGAGAGAGAGGGGGGGGGGGGGGGAGAGAGGGAGAGAGAGAGAGGTGAAATTAGTTTTTCGATATATGTAATGTTATGTATCTTTTGCAAAGAATCAACAATTTAATACAAAAAAAATTGCGCGCGGCGCAGAAGAAGGCACAGAAACAGACGATTATAACACCTGCGTGGTATCCTGCACCGTGCGCTCCGTCGCATACTCCATCGTATGCTTCATCGCATGCTTCATGTATTCGAGCATACGCTCCACCGTATACTGGAACGTACGGTGTAGCGTATGCTCCAACGTGCCCGCCACCGTGCCCGCCACAGTATCCGCCACCGACGTTCAATTCATCATACAATCCATACAGTTATTATTGGTAAAACAGTCATTATTACTATTTCTATTACTGATAAAACAATTTTCTTATATAGATTTTTTTTTCTGACACTGCAATGCTTTGTGTTATTTTTGTGTTATTCTTGACACTGCAATTCTTTGTGTTTTATTTTTTATTTGTAATATAGATGTATCATTTTTTACATAATTTGTAACAATTTGGTACCTTTTTGATTGTAGTTTATTTTCGGTTAATTTTGGTAAAACTGTTTTTCGCACCGTGCGCAATTTTTTTAAATTATTAATTAGTTGCAAAATAAAACATACTTCCTCCATTCTATATTATAATATACATGTCACCTTTATTTTTGTATTGAAATTTCTATACATAAATAAAGACGAAATGTATACTATAATATAGAATGGAGGAAGTATATTTTATTTTGCAACTAATTAATAATAAAAAAAATTGCGCACAGTGCAAAAAACAGTTTTACCAATATAAAATTACAGTATATGCATTGAATATGGTGCAAAAAAAGGATAGACTTATAATTTTTATGTAATGATAAATTGCGATAATAATTGTAGTGATAAGCAGTGATATTTTATGTTATAAATAATAAACAGCGATAAGTCTGATAAATAAGGAATAATAGTTTTTTTTATGTTCTAATGTGTAAAAAATTATAAGAAAAATGTATTTTATATGGTTGTATGACAAAAAATTAATATATAAAAAATATATATTTAAATGTATTTCGCGAGAAAAGTATTTTGCAAGAAAAGTATTTCGCGAAAAATGTATTTCGAAGAAGTTATATAATATAAAAATATATAAAAATGTATTTTGCGAGAAAAGTATTTTGCGAGAAATGTATTTCGAAGAAGTTATATAATATAAAAATATATAAAAATGTATTTTGCGAGAAATGTATTTCGAAGAAGTTATATAATATAAAAATATATAAAAATGTATTTTGCAAGAAAAGTATTTCGAAGAAGCCATATAATATAAAAATATATAAAAATGTATTTTGCGAGAAATGTATTTCGAAGAAGTTATATAATATAAATATATATAAAAATGTATCTATAAAAATGTGCAAAAAAAAATAAAGCAAAGTTTTTGAATGTTTTGTAAATGATTACTCTTGATCCCTATAATTATGTATATTATAATTTTCAGCAATAGAAACGTTTCCTTGTGTCACACTTTAGCCACTTTTCTCTCTCTCTCTCTCTCTCTCTCTCTCTCTCTCTCCCCCCTTCTTCTCTCTCTCACCCTCTACATATATATATAAATATATGCAAATAATGAAAAATGTGTTAATATCTGTAGTGTATGTTTTAGACATTCTTGAACCATAAAATAATTACATACGTGCTGCATGTGTATATGTTAATAATATTTATCGTGCTTATGTGCTTTATAATAAAGATATTGAATTAAGAATTATTAAATTTATAGTTTATTTTTTAATAACCTATTTTTACATTAAATATTTTATTTTACTGTACATATTTCATTTGACTCAACTTGCAGACTGTTTGCTTATTTCAAATTTATATATAGATAAATTCAATGTGCGCAAAGTTGTGTATTAAATCAATTGAAGTCATTCATTAATTATTTACATAATATATATTGAGATATAATAAAGTGTAATATTGTTTTATGTGTCGTGTAAGAAAAACTGCAAATTAACATCTTATAAAATGAAACATCTTATAAATTTACTTCTATTTATGATATAAAAATCACTATTTTTAGAATATTTTAACTGTGTGTCTTACAAGGGGAGACTACGACGTGATACCAATCGATTTTGTCGAAACTCCGTGTATCGATAGAGTATCATGTCAAGTGTTTCAGGGTAAACGGATAAGATACACTTCTCAAGCGTTCGCGAGAAAATCAAGATTAAAGAATCCCAAGCGCTATATTAACACATGGCGTAGAGCATAAAATCGAAGAGCGCGTAGCTCAGCGGTTAAGTACTAGACTCGTAACGGCAACGTTGCTGGTTCGAGTCTCGATAATTTTTTTTTTTTTTTTTTTAAATTTCTTTCTACAAAGAAATGTAATTATTAATATATTATGAATATATTATTAATACATACACAGAAAATAAATGTAAATACATTTTATTCATTCATTGCATATTAAAAAAGCACATTTTTCTACATATTACGAAGGAAAAAATTAAATAAATGTAAATGTAAAATAATGGTAAATGGTCAGTGCTATACAAATAAATAAACATATAAAATTAATGTGAAACATATTTTATTCATCGGTGGAAGTAGATGGAACAGTACATGTTGAAGGATGATATTTATCATAAAAACAAGCGAAATAATAATTCGCACGACAATGTGCGCATCGTATGAAAGCTACATTTTTACAATCGCATGACTTCTTTAAAATATCTAACGGAAAACATACTTTGTTGACATTCATGAAAACTTCTCTCTTATCTGTTAATTTTGATGCAAACCATGCATATCGTAACATGTTTTCAAAAATGGGAGCAGACAGTGGTGATGTACAATTGCATGAATTTTGATGCAATCTTCACGAGACGCTATTTCACGTTTTTGTTCTATTAAAAATGAACAATTTTGTAGGCGCTTGATAAGATTTTTAACTTGTCTATCAAAGTACACATCACACGGTTGACATAGCGGTGTGCATTTTGGAGGAATAACTTTAATTGTACATGTTCCTACATTGTTATCATCTTGAAAAATGTCATCATATAATGCAGGATTTGTATGACCGCCCCACGAATCTATTAATAAAAGAAATTTCTCATGTTTCACATACGGTGATAACACTTCTTTTAAAAACTGTGTATACAGATATGTGTGAGTTTTCTGGACTTCGAGGATGTTACTATAACATTTTGAAATATTTTAACGAACTCATCGACAGCTTTTTTTATTTTTGGACCGAATGCACCTGTCGCTTCTTGTAAACATATAAATACAAGTGGTAATAATTTTCCGGACATAGTCATTGCATATTGTGCTGTGTACGAGTGGCTGATTTTATTGCTACTTTTATGTTGTACAAAAACTGCTTTCGCCCCTTGCGTTGAGAGAGTTCTATTAAATGTCGATTGATATTGACATCCTGCAACAAAAAATTGATTAGATACAATTTAAATGTATTATATTACCGATTATAAAGTAAAGTTACAATATATTTTACATTATTTTATAAAGAAATAAGTATTTACTTGTTTGACCTGTGTTGATGATGAAATCCTTATGAAAATTAGGAATTAATACTTGTGTCTGTTTCCGGAATATATCTGCTGCAGCCAATATCTCTTCTAGCGTGGCAGTTTCTTTTTCTGTTACATATTTTGATTTTTTATTGTTTAATTCTGTGCTGCTTTTTAAATTTTATAACCCACGGTTTTGATGCCTTAAAAGGAAAGTTTTCAAACTGACTTGCAGCACTTAACGCCCATTCTTGTAAATTTCTTGTTGTTACTTGTTGATAATTAACTCTGGCTTCCACGAAGCGATCATATGTCCATGAGTTAATGATAGCATACTTGTCTATAATTGTTCTTCCACGTTTTATATCTTCCTCCCATCGATATAAATGTTTCATGCTTTTTAAACGAGAGCATCCTTTTTTGTGTAGAGTTTTAAGAGTCCACTTTGGATGCTCTTTAACCATGTTGACGACTTTAATTTTATAATCCAGAGAAATATATTCCATTGATTTGTTTTCTTTTTCTGGTAACATATATTGTTCGGAGTCATCATCGTGTATTTCTTCAAATAGACCTTCCTCGTCATCAGGTTCTGCCATTATCAATTCTTCTGTTTCCACAAACATTTTACTGCCCAATATCTCAACGGTGGATTCATATAAATCTTCGCCAATTTGCATTGCCTTATGGCTAATTGTTCCAGAAGATTCTGGGGCCACGAGGTCATTTTCTAGGAGTAATTGCTCCAGATGTTTAATTGCATCTTTTAACCGTAATTTTGATTCCTCGCTATGAAGTGAATTACTGTCACATTCATGTTCCGACGAAGAACCAGGAACACCTTCCATTTTATTGTTAATATTCACACAAATATCACACAAAAATTTTCTCTACTGTCTACTATCGTTGCTAAGAGCAAAATGCGCTTCGATGCCGTACGTAACGGCCGAGCGCCCAATATGGGACAATCTGATTGGGCCTTTGCCGAATATGGGCCAATCGGAGTAGACTACGGAGTAGACTTGCAAAGGGTCCTTGCAAAGGGCCCTTGGTAACATAACGTTCTGTCTTCTTCTTTTTCTGTGTAACGGCTTTCAACTGCTTCACAAAACACGTTTCACATTTACTTGTATATAGCACTGATTTATCCGTTGTTTAAAAACAATCAATAATTACATTTATTTAATTTTTTCCTTCGTAATATGTAGAAAAATGTGCTTTTTTAATATGCAATGAATGAATAAAATGTATTTACATTTATTTTCTGTGTATGTATTAATAATAATATATTCATAATATATTAATAATTACATTTCCTTGTAGAAAAAAATTAAAAAAAAAAAAAAAAAAAATTATCGAGACTCGAACCAGCAACGTTGCCGTTACGAGTCTAGTACTTAATCGCTGAGCTACGCGCTCTTCGATTTTATGCTCTACGCCATCTGTTAATATAGCGCTTGGGATTTTTTAATCTCGATTTTCTCGCAAACGCTTGAGAAGTGCATCTTATCCGTTTACCCTGAAACACTTGACATGATACTCTATCGATACACGGAGTTTCGACAAAATCGATTGGTATCACGTCATAGTCTTCCCTTGTTAGACTGCATTCCAAAATAAAATTAAATAATTTATTTTACAAAGCTGTGTATAATAAATGTTACATAAAATGTATGTAGATATAATAAAATTTTACTAGTGTTTTAGATATTGTGCATGAAAAATGGAAGAAAATATACATCCTATACAATCACTGCAATTTGTGACATGATAATAACTATTTTAAATTTGTGTATAGATCTATGAGGAAGCTTTTTAAATACTAAATTAATTTTTGATACTAATTAAGTATTAATACAAAGTTAATTAATACTAAATATCACTCAATATCTCTTTATGTATATGCTATATAACAAGAAATAAAACATTTTCCTATTCATGTCATGTTAATGTTACAACACTAATTGTAATTAAATAATTCTATCATTTTGAAATGTAGTGTAAAGAAAATGTGGAGTCAAGATATATCCATAGTAATGATCATGTAATGAATTGTGATGATTTTATATGATGTAAAATTTTTTCCATTTTTCATGCACTGTATCTAAAACAATATAAAATTTTATTATATCTCTATATATACATATTTTATGTAACATTTATGATACACGGTTTTGTAAAATAAATTATTTAATATTATTTTCGAATATGCAGTCTAAAACACACAGTCAAGATATTTTAAAAGTAGTAGTTTTCATAGAAGTGAACTTACAAAATGTTTTATTTTATAGGATGTTAATTTGTACAGTTTTTCTTACATGACATACAAACCTATATTACATTTTACTATATCTGAATATGTATTATGTAAATAATAAATGAATGACTTTTTAATTGATATAATACACAACTTTGCATACATTGAATTTGTCTATATATAAATTTGAAATGAGCAAACAGTCTCTAATGTTGAGTGAAATAAAATACACAGTAAAATGAGATATTGAACATAAAAATAGGTTGTTAAAAAAATAACAATATATTCATTACATTGTTAATTCAATTTCTTATAATCTTTTTATAAAGCACATGAAAGTATTTTATTTATATTATAAACATATACACATGCAGCACATATATAATATATGCAATGAAGCATAATGTTGCATTGGTAGCCTGCGAACTAAATTTATAAAAATACATTTATTTATTATGAATAATATTGTTAACATTTAACCTACAAGATTGTATATGTCATAACACTGACTTTACCGCGCCTCTATCCCAAAATCCCGGAACTAATCTATAGCTCTTTTTTACCTTATTCTTCTATATTGCACGCATGCTTTGCATAAATCTGGAAAAGTATGGCATTTTGAAAATAAGTCTCTAAGCTCTATTTTTTTGGTTTTCCATTATTGTTTCATACGCTCTTCTTCGGCACACACCCTTGTTTTGCAGATTGAAGCAGTATAATTTTGATATAAAAGATGTAATTCTTTGAGGTGACATTGTCGGTAAATTTTCAAAAATTTTTTTTATTTTTTGGTTTAAATTTCACTAACCACCGAAAGATTAGCATGTGTACTTTACTTACACCAAAGGATTTGTAATTCTATCAAAGCAATAAAAAATGCCATACTTTCCAGAAAATTAGAAGTTTGGTCGGTAACAATATGACTTCAGCATCCCCTTAAGTCGAGCCAGGAGGATGATTGAGAATACTTTCGGTATATTAGCAAGTCAGGCAAATATATCGAAGGCCGATAATTGTTAACCCAGAAAACGTGACGTCAATGGTCCAAGCAACAGTTTGTTTACACAACTGGCTCCGAAAAAGCGACATAGACAAAACATGTGTCTGCAGGTTTGGTCGACGAAGATGCTCCGAATAGCCCAAATGGGTTTAGGCCAGGTTCTTCGCGAAGAATCATGGAGACTGAATGCGCATTTACAGATGTAACTCGATGTGGATTGAACACAAGTGCTCGCAGGTGCATAGCAATTCGAGATGAATTTCGCAATTACTTTAATAACGAAGGAGCAGTAGCGTGGCAAGCGGGTCGTTAAAGAAGAACACTGTGTTTGTCAGCGAATATTTTGATATTAAAAAAAAAAAAAAAACGTTTTAGTATAGTGACATTTATCATATAGATTGATTGGGGTGACACCCGTTTAGACACGTAACGATTGGACACCGCACGATTGGACACGTAATATTGGACACGGAACGATTGGACACCGCACGATTGGAAACCGCACGATTGGAAATCGCACGATTGGACACCGCACGATTGGACACCGCACGTTTGGACACCGCATGATTGGAAACGCACACTGCATGATTGGACACTGCACGATTGGACACTGCATGATTGGACACCGCATGATTAGACACCGTACAATTGGAAACGCATACTGCACGATTGGACACCGCATGATTGGACACCGCACGATTGAACACCGTACGATTGGAAACGCATACTGCACGATTGGAAACCGCACGATTGGAAATCGCACGATTGGACACCGCACGATTGGACACCGCACGATTGGAGACCGCACGATTGCTTGTGGCTAATGCTAAGGACCATTATACATGAAAAAGTTTTAGTTGTATTCGTAAGTCTGTAGGCAAATTAACTACTAATCAAAATTAAACATTTTCACAACATTTTCATAAAAATATTTGATAATAATTGATTCGTTTGCATGGGATATCCGACTGTGATATACGATGCATTGTAAAACAGGCCTTAACGTCCTAATGACTACGACTAAAATTTTTTACATACATTGATCTTTATGGGTCATTTTGCATAAGTATACTTTTAACCGTGATAAGTTGCTTATTTTAGTAATTTCAAATAATTTTTTTTTTACACATAAGGTATATCACTGTTATTTATAAGTGTTATTTACTAAAATTAAATAATGATCCAAGATTACAAATTAGCGATATTTTGTGTTCCAATTGTTAATTACTCTCTTTTACTTTCAATAGTACAACTAATTACCACATTACTGCTACAAATTATATATCACTGTGTCAACGTAATAACAGTGCTGTAAGAAATATGTATTTATAGTCTAAAATAATTATTTTTAATCTCTACATTAGTTGATTAATAAACTTTAATAAAATGTACATGCTAATACAACATTTTTAATCAAATTATAACCTGTACATGAAATTTTGCTTTTGAACATAATGCTTTTAATTTAGATCATTAAATGTCAAATTCATTTATCACATCTAAAATTAATCACATTTAAAAAAGTTAAGAGCGACATATCCTTGCATCTGTAGTAATTACAAATGAAATTTTTAACTGATCAAATATCAAGAGAGAATCTATTGACAAGGTATGAAATTCTATTAAGTGAGAGTTCTTTATTATTGTCTCTGTTTTTAAGAATTTTATGGAATGTTATGGAATTATCTGCTGTCACAAATTAAGTTGTGTTTATTAAAGAATCAACGTGCTTCTACAGTTAACGTATGTTCGTATGTAAAGTATTAATGTTCCTATCCAGTAAATGCATGTATGTGTATACTTTAAAATAGTCTGTAGGTTATCCATAGAATGCAGAGTAATATATTATCTACATCACAGTACTTAAAACTCAAACAATATGTGTTGTATCTGCTATATCTATGTATTTTTACAAATACATGTATGTAAGTGAAAATGTAATCAATTTAAGCCTTGAATTATGTGATATATATAGCATATCTACATAAAATATGACAACTGTCATACTTTATTAAATCTACTTGGATTAAGTCATTAGTTAAAGAAGCTTTTATGTGCATGGCATTTTCTTTAATTAGTCATAATGTAAGAAATTAATCCATAAAATTATAAATTTAAAGCTTTTGGATATGGATTACTAACAAGTAATCCATATCCAATTTTCCTACATTGAAAATTATCAAAATCTCATGTGGAAAGGATTTCTCCATGAAAAGAAATTAATAAGAGAAGTTTTTATTTTCTATTAATTATATCATTTTTTACTTGGGTCAGTTTTTATCTATTTTTTAAGAATTAAATTTATAAATAATTAGCCAAGAAAAGAAAAAAATTATCATGCTTGATCCAAGAAATAATAGTAAAAGAAACTTCAATGTTATTTTTAAATCATGTATTAAATTTTTATCTTTATTTTTCTCAAAATGTTCTTCATGTAGGTTGAATTATTTTTGTAGTCAATTAATAACTCAAAAATTTGTTTATTTATAAAATGGTAAAAGAAATTCTTGTTCAGAAACTCACAAGTATTTGACATCTGTCGTACTTAACAACGAATACACCATGTAATACATAGTATTAGTTTTTGAATGCAACACTTTAAAATACATGCTTTACATTTTAATTCATATATGTATATTACCTCTATAGAAAATAAATGTATGCCATCCTAAAATATTGTAACAATAAAAGAGACTTTAATA
Organism: Linepithema humile; assembly: GCF_040581485.1. Classification (NCBI taxonomy): domain Eukaryota; kingdom Metazoa; phylum Arthropoda; class Insecta; order Hymenoptera; family Formicidae; genus Linepithema; species Linepithema humile. The sequence continues at coordinate 11,469,027 of NC_090134.1, read as the reverse complement.
TTTCAAGGAAATCTTTAAATTATATGGATGAACGCTGATATTTGCACAACATGTCACAAAGATTCTAATAGCGGATAAAATATTAAAAAAACTTTCGCTTAAAAGAATCTCATGTCTTGTTAATGGATTCTCTTCTAATACTTGATAACAGCTAGAGAGCTGCCTTGTAAATTATTTTGGATGCACAGAATATATGACTTGAAGCTCTTTTAAATCTGAAATAGGCATTTAATAATTTTAAATAGCACAATATATTTAAATTTCATATAAGCACAATAATTTTAATAGAACTTTATTAGCACATATCACTATACATACTCTATTAAGATTTAGTATGTAGGAAATCTTAAAACTTCTAAAACAGCAACTTGCATTGTAAATGACTTCTCTCACAGCACTAATGGATATTGCACAATGATATGTTTACCATCATATTGACACCTGTTATATTATCGAAAACAAAAATTAATTATTTATTGAAAGATATTGTTATAAATAAATTAATATAATCTAATAAATCACTAAACTTTTCTTATTAAAAAGTATTTAGATAAACATACAACACTTGCTTAAAATAGTGATATAACTAATTAAAATTCAAAGAATTTGTTACAAATATTAAATATAATTATTTTAACTTTTGATACATGTCTTCCTGATTATTTTATTTCCTCTTTTTACAAAGGCATACAAGCGCAATGTTATTTTGCAGAAATGAGGATATGGAAAGAATTTACACTGAGACGCTCTGAAAACAATAATATAACTTATTACAGGGCAATACAATAAGAAAGGTTAAAAAATATAACAAAATATAACACGTTATGCAAGGAATAGTATAATTTTTAATTATTTGAACATAACATACACACACTATGTAAAAAGTAGAAATATGCTTGCTGAGAAAATTGTTTGCACATATTCTTTAAAGTTACAACACTCCAAATTGTCACTGCGAGCTCCGTAATGATTATGACTATTATGTATCACATTATAAATTATATTGCATATTACGTTCTCGTGAGAGAGAAGAATCGGTTTCGACCGCGGATGACGATTATGTGTTGAGGAAACTGTTCGCCAAATCAAGTAATTAACGTTTAGATTTAATATTGATTTATTTATTAAATCCCATTTATAATTTTTATCTTTATAATACTTTAAGTACAAAAAGAATCAATCCAACTTAGTGGAATGCTTCAATATTAACCGATTTAGCAAAACACACATATTTTATCGATTTAGTATGTAAGCTAATATATAAATTTTATAGTTAATATTTAAAAGTAACAATTTCAATTATAATACATTTATTAAAGTCTATTTTACATATATACGTTCATATACATACATTTTGTATTTTATGTTTCAGCTGTCAGCTCAGCCTTTCAACACGAAGCAGTATTATCGAATGTCCGTCATAATGATGATGATGAAAATACAATGCAATATACTGTTGTACAATAAACATGTATACTATGAAATATTTAAACTTACATATGTAATAACTAATTTTGCACCTTATATCGCAATATGATTATTATTACGTATCACATATCAAATTACAACGCAATATAAAACAAAACGCAACGTGTTTTAATAAGGAAAACTATTGAAAAACTAATGAAACTTAAAAAAATAACATCCAGCAAATTAATATTCCTCTTAAAAATCGTGAAAATAACTAAAAATACTGTTGTACTATAAATATGTTATAAAATATTTGATTGAAACCAACATACGTAATAACTAATTTTGCACTTTATATCGCAGTATGATTAGAACTATTGTGTGTATCACATTACATATTACTACGCAATATGAAACAAAACAACGTGTAATAATAAGAAAAAGCTAAAGAAAAACTTATAAAAATAAAATGTAGCTAATTAACATTTTTTTAAACAAATCTATCATGTTAAAAGTTTCAACAAATAATTAAATCTTTTAGCTTAAAGAACAGGCTTCATAACACTAATACAACTTTATTTTGGAAAGTTTTTGGCTCATGTTGCTTTGATATTAATCCATTTCAGATATTTCCTTATTCCTCTTGTTAAAACAAAAATCGATGTATCTACAAATTATAAAAGTTTATATATAAATTAAATGTTATTCTTTAATCTTTGTTTTTGTACATTCTAATTGCCATATAATTATAACACACATATTAGTTATATGTTATATGGGCAATTATATATCTATGCTAGAATATATTATTAATGTATGTTTTATAAGATATGTTTAAAAAATATATAAGTCATACTTACACAGTTATATTATGGTGTTATTATAGGTATGTATTTACTATAAAGATTGTTGCAAGCAGGACATTTTTTTTGTAACAACTTTTGTATGCAGTTTTTGCAACAACATAAATGACCACATGGTATAAAAGCTATTTTAGATTTTTCAATTAAGCATATGATACATCTTCCTTCTTCATATAAACTGTTTGTAATTACAGTTGATTTTATGTTCTTAATAGATAAAAATGGTGTTTCTTGTTCGTCTTCCTCTATGCTCTCATCATTAATCCAATAGCCATAATCATCATAAGGAACGTCATAAATGTGTTCTACAAAAATAATTTTTTTATTTTATGTATATGTATATATGCTATGTATTTTATATATACTTATTTAATTACCCTTATTATCATCAATACTTTCTTCGGTATCTTTATTTTCATCAACTTCCGTAGCTTTTGCTGTTGATAAATATTAATATATACATACATACATACATATATATATATATATATATATATATATATATATATATAGATATATATATATATATACCCAGCAAACACAGATATATAACAACTATATTGCAACAATAAAACAGAATGTAACATGTAATGTAACATGTATGTTACATGTAATACAATTGTTAGTTGTAATTTCCCACTCACAGGCTTGTTGCAGTTCTATCACATAAATATAACGCGGTACTAAAATGCCACGTAATTGTTATATAAAATAGATATATCATGCAAATAACATGCAATATAGTTGTTATAAAACTGTTATTAGATTTGTTATTGAATAATTACATTCTTATTAGGTTAGGAATTAAATTAGGTTATTAGCCTGTAAAAAATGCAAATCTCAGAAATAACAGATCCGTGAATTAATTCTAAGCAAAACTAAATAAAATATTTTTGTGAATTAATATTTCATTTAGTTTTGCTCAGAATTAATTCAAAGTTCTGTTATTTCTGAAAGTTGCATTTATTACAGGCTAATAACCAAAAGCTATAATAGAAAAATCAAATCATAATTTGAAAAATATTTTATTTTACATTGTTTTTTTTTATTTTACATCAGTTTTATATTATATAATATGTACATTAAAGAGGATTGCAACATGTAACATTTTTTCACTAATTTAGCTTAAAGTTAACAGTAATTCTAGCATTAAGAAAAACATTTATGCACTTAAGATTATTTATATGTGACAAATAACTTTCGAATATAACATAATTGGAGGCCAATGCGGACTTTATCTCCAAAAAGAGATAGTCCCAGCACCCACTGGCTTAGATTCTAAAAATCTCGTCAGTGCGGACTCTGTCATTTTAAAATTGGCAGTCCCAGCACCCACCGACGTAATTGGAAGCCAATGCCCTCATCAAGTTTAAGCCAATGCGAACTGTATCAGGCAATTGATTTGTTATCTTACTTATAAATTTATTAAATAATAATTCTTCAACTATTAATAATCATTTCAATTAAAGAACGTAATGAATAACACTAACCTCTAAAGGACGGGAAGCCGATATATATATATTACTATGACATATACCTCAAAGTTTTAAATTGAAAACTTTAAAAATCGTTCGAAAACCATCCCCGTCCTCTAAGGGTTAAGACCAATAAGCATGAAAAAAAAATTAAGACCGATGAATAGGTTCAAACCAATTGACCAATAATTTTTAACCAATTAAAATAATTAATTACATTTATAAACAAAAAAAGATTAAGACCGATAAACAGGTTTAAACCAATTGACCAATAATAATTTTTAACCATTAAAAAAAAATTACATTTATAAACGAATTCGACGATTTAGTTTACCTCGCAGTATACAAAAAAGTTCGATGAGGCCAACATCTCTCGTAGAGCTTTGATAGCCATACTTCTGACTACTCCACACGTGTGTTTACTCCATTTCCTTCTCCTTAGCCTTATCGCTTCTTTCCTTTCGCTGCTTGGCAAAGCGAAACCATTCGCTGGCGATATTATCAAATTCAGTCTCTGTAAGACTGAACTGCGATGTTATTTCTCCTGCAAAAATTAAACACAATACATTAATGAAAACATTTAGAAATTTTTATTTATAAGTTTAAGAATATATATTAACATACCTTTTAGAATATTTATCACCTTTAAGTTAGAAATGCGAAAATTATTTCGTAACCCTTTCCAAGAACATTGCATCGCACATTCATTACTGAAGATTTTCTTCAGATTTCGATGTATGCTGTCCTTCGGATTATTTCCGCCGGTTTTTAAGATAAATTGTCTCTGTAACACAACAATGTTTATATACAAATTAAAATTTTAATATTATGAGATTAAACAATTAATAATAAAATTTATAAACTTACAAATTGCACTGCTATCTCCTTCGTACGTAATAATACCTTGTCAAATTCCTGTACAGCATCAATTGTTGTAAAAGGTAAGAATTCTTTCATTATTTCACAATCTTGATGTAGATCCGAAGCTCTTTGTGGATAGGATGTTTTTACAACATCCTCAAGTTTTTTTAAACGTTGTTTGACTTCTTTATGCGAAAGATTTAATACGGCTAGCATTCTTAATATTTGCTGTAGCATTTCTGCAAAATAAAATAATATACATAAATATACATAAAAACGTTCACAAATTTTAACATTATAAACAATCTTAAAAATTTACCTGTTATGTTTGAATTATTATCAGTTTGCAAATCATTAGTATTTTCAAATCCTAAAATATTTTAATAAATCCATTATATATAACAATAAAAATTTATTATGTCAATACTTTATTTATTATTTTTTTCAATAACGTACCTTCTATTATTATCGGTGTGTTGAGGTCTATATTACTTGCAACATGTGATTCCATTTCTCGTTCTGAAAATGTATTAACGTATTATTTTTTATAATACAATTATTGCGAATTATATATTATTATATGTTATAATTGTTATATGTTAACCTTGTTGTGCAGTTGCTGCCATAGCATAGTCGCTTGCGTTTGATATGGTTGGGATTGCGTTTGATTGTGATTTATTTAATATAGATGCATTTGATACGAATGCATTGGAAATAGATGCATTCGACATAGATGCATTTGATATAGATGCATTAGAATATTCATATTCTAAACTGAGCGTATCAGGATACAAGGGTGATGCTGATATTGCATTCGAATACAAGCGGCTTTCTGTAAATAAAACAATAAATTTTATTTAACATTTATAATTGTGCAAAAAAATCATTTAAGTATTACACTTTAATATTTATGTAATTGAATTATTAATTCAAATATTGATAAACATTAAATTTTCATATAATACATACTTTTTTTATTTGCACATGGGTCAGATTCTTCCTCACTACTGCAACAATTGAAAGGAATATGTTGCCTTTTCCCTCGTCCTAATCTTTCTTCATCTGTTGTTTCATAATTTGCATCTGATGCATTTTTCCGAGCGGATTCAAGAGATGCTGCAATGAAAAAAAGAAAGTATAGTATTTAGTAAAATCGTGAAAATGTTCAAAAATCTAATTTTGTATTATTTATTATGCAATGTAAGATATAAAAATCTTTAAATACTTACTACAATATTTTATAAAGTTCACGTCATATCGTTTCCACGTATTATTTGGATGAGCACAATTTGCTATTAGCGTTGCACAATTGGCTGTCCGTGGTGGCCACCAACATTCACGAACTATATTATTATGTTGAATGAGCCACAATATTGGAATTTCAGAAAAAGTTCCATCCGACAAAAATTTTACTACAGCGTAGTTTGTTTCTTTATTTACTTTGGCCATGATCTTTTAATGTAATCTAAAAAAAAAAATAACATCAATTTATAAGGTCTAGAGAAATAAAAATCTTTTTACTAATTTTATCATATTTTGATTGAGAAGAATTTATTCATAAAATTAATAAAAGTTTCATATTTCCAAATCGTCAGTTTAGGAATAAATAAAGCGACATAATTGGACGATTCTCTATGTTAATAATTTTAATCGAATAATTAAACTTTTTTCCAATTTTAAACTTTATTATATAAATGTTACTAAATCTTTGCTATTTTGTACACTTACCTCAATACCAAATAGTGCCCTTGTACATAAATCCGCTAGATATATTCAGTGTTTATTTGATAAACACGAAAGAATCAATTTTAATTTTGAAAATTTTTTATAGTTCATTATTAACGTTAAAAAACTTCTTAATTCACATTACCTTTATATGAAACATTATAATACATGCAATCAAATTTATTGCATCTAATTTTCAATAATTTACGCTGCAATATATCACGAGTGCAATAAGGATACAGGACAAAATTCAATCTGAGCAGTGAAAAATCTATCTATGCTTTCATAGAGTTTAAACCAGTGCGGACTCTATCTCCAAAAAAAGATAGTCCCAGCACCCACTGGCTTAGACTCTGAAAATCTCGTCAGTGCGGACTCTGCCATTAAAAAATTGACAGTCCCAGCACCCACTGACGTGATTTGAAGCCAAAGCCCTCATAGAGTTTAAACCAGTGCGGACTCTATCTCCAAAAAGAGATAGTCCCAGCACCCACTGGCTTAGACTCTGAAAATCTCGTCAGTGCGGACTCTGTCATTTAAAAATTGGCAGTCCCAGCACCCACCGACGTAATTGGAAGCCAATGCCCTCATCAAGTTTAAGCCAGTGCGGACTCTACCTCCAAAAAGAGATAGTCCCAGCACCCACTGGCTTAGACTCTGAAAATCTCGTCAGTGCGGACTCTACCATTAAAAAATTGACAGTCCCAGCACCCACTGACGTGATTTGAGGCCAAAGCCCTCATAGAGTGTAAACCAGTGCGGATTGTATCAGACAATTGATTTGTTATTAGAAATCATCCTTATAAATTTATAAATTACAGTTTTTATAAATGTAAGACCAATATAGAAGAAAAAATATTAAAACCAACAAAAACCGATGGAACTTTGACTAATAAAGAAATATTTATTAATGTAAGACCAATATAGAAGAAAAAATATTAAAACCAACAAAAACCGATGGAACTTTGACCAATAAAGAAATATTTATTAATGTAAGACCAATATAGAAGAAAAAATATTAAAACCAACAAAAACCGATGGAACTTTGACCAATAAAGAAATATTTATTAATGTAAGACCAATATAGAAGAAAAAATATTAAAACCAACAAAAACCGATGGAACTTTGACCAATAAAGCAATATTTATAAATGTAAGACCAATATGTTGAATAAAAAAAATTCAAGACCAATAATAAGAAAAAAATTTGAGACCAATAAGCATAAAAAAAATTAAGACCAATAAAAACCGATGGACTTTAACCAAATAAGAAATGTTTACAAATAATGGATCAATACGTACAGATCAGTCATTTAAAAAAAATTCAAGATCATAAGCATAAAAAAATAAGAAAACCAAGAAAAACCGATAAACCTTAATCGAAAACAGTGTATTTCTGATTATTTCCGCCGGTTTCTAAGATAAATTGTCTCTGTAACACAACAACCTTGATATATAAATTCAAATTTTAATGTTATTTAAGCATAACAAGAAATAAAGACCATGACCTATATAAGCATAATGAAAAATAAAGACCGATAAAAACCAAAAAACTTTTATTTGATATGGTATTGCAATTAAACAGTATTTTCTGTTGCAGTAAGTAAAAGCGGAATTGTGATGTAAGAGCCTACTTCAGAAAGATTTTTAACTTTCAAACATTTTCTGGTTATTCGTGTTACTGGAATTTTAATAGTATTTGAAGTCGTATTCTTTGCAATTTGAAATATGCCAAGTCTTTCTGAAGGACATGGTGTTGTGAAAAAAGAAGTTGGATTTAAAAAACACTGCGCAAGAACAAATAAAACATTATTTTCTTCAAATATTTCTAAAATAAAAGCCACCGACTTGTTATCTATTAAAACACAATTATCAATTTCATTTATACCAATTTTGAAATTTTGAAATTGTAGATAAGAAATTCTGTTGTTTTTAAAAATAATGATTGGATATTGCATAACGCGGAACGGTTGGATTGGAAGCTGTGATTCTTCGAATATACGATTGGACAACTCTTCTAAAGGTTTTCCGGATTGGTGTAATTTTCGTTTTATTTTCTGCATATAATTTTCGTATTTGAAACAACTAAAATTATCTAAGCAACCAAAGGTTTGTACATCTTTGGCTATATGAAGCAAGTTGTGAACATTATAAGACAGATATTCATCACCGTAGATATTACCAAAATTAGAAACAAACCATATTAACAATGAATTCGCATAATCATTGAATGAAATACATAATTGAGGATCAGCCAATATCCTTACAGCAATGCTAAGAGTAACAAAGTGATTGTAACAATACGGAGATAGCACAGATTTCATAACAATTATACCCGTGTATAACAAAAATTGACGGAATTCCGTTGCCTTCCATCTGTCTACATCATTTAAAGATCTAGGTTTTCTTGAAAATTCGGATGAAATGCAATATTTTATCGCTAATAAATCATGTGAAACGGAATCAACATCACCTGTTACTAATCTGACATCTTTTTTTCCTCTGACCCATAATTGCAACATTCGTTTCATAACACCTAAACAAACAAGATGCATATAATCCAATCCAATTTGCAATACCATGTCAATTGAAAGTCTCTCTAAAATAGAATCACCATTATGATGTTCGGATTGAGTCCGATTTCTAAATGACTGATCTGTACGTAAAGCGTTATTTGTTTCTGGAAAAATCACTCTATTTCGCACAAAATCACCTTCTTGAATGCATTTAGAACATGCAAAATATCCCGTATGACCTTTTGTACATGTAATAAATGATTTTGCTGGAGCATCACATACTATTGCATTTACAATAACTACATATTTTTTATTGGAAACAATTATACCATTTTTGGAAAGTAATACCAATTCATCGACAAAGTTTGCTAAGAAATCATTGCAATTATTTGGTTTGCACATACCGTGATAAACTCCAATTATAACTGGCAACGTATATATATCAATATCTTGAATAGAAATCATTATTGGCCAGAATTGACTACCAGAACTTTTTGAAATTGGCAACCCATCAACATTAATATTAATCTTAATGTTATTATCATTAATAAAATTTGAATACATTTTTATTGATCGTTTCAAACCTGATGCAAGACCAAAATGGATATATTTACCACTGCCCAGCGAAATAAAAGTTGCAGATGTATTGCGTGGTGTTTTAACTAAAACCCTAACATCAGTAGGCAATTCAACGTGACCGTGTTTCCTCAAAATTTGTAGTAATTTGTTTGAAGTATTATGTGATATACAACGCTCAATTATGAATTGTTGTAAATCTTCTGTTAAAGTTGTACCATTATTGCATTCGCTATCTGTTGAAAAACTTTCCTGCAATTCAGAGTTATGCTGAACATTTTCGTTATCTGACAGCAATTGTGCTGATAATTCATTATTTTCGTCTTCATCTTGGGAAATGTTAATTTTAGACGTTTCAACACTATTAATCATAGTTGTTTTTGTATTTGTCATTGCACTAGACGCCTCATCCAATTTAATTAAATGCAAAGTATTATAATTAAGAACTTTATTTAATTCGTGATTTATTAATTGATTCTTTCGCCTTTTGCATAAAAACTGAATATCTTTAGGCATGATGTATTACTATAATAAAAAAATAAAAAAAAATGATAAACAAATATAAAATATATATATATATATATACAATATTTTCAATTATAGATTAGTATAGATTTGTTGTTAGTACTAATATGTCAGTTATTAAATTATACAAAGTATAATTATACAAGTACAAAGTATTTAACTTTTTAGTAACTTTGTAACAACTTTCTTAACAATTTTTAATTTTCCATTTGCTCTTATAATCTTTGAACATCAAATTTTCAACATAAAAATATTAAAATTGAAATAGATTGCAATTTGCATAAGTTTCAATATATAATTTTGTAAATATTATAAAATATAATCTAATATCGTATCCTAAATATATAATCTAAATATCGTAATTATGAAAAAGTTACTTACCAACAACGGAATTCTAATCGTGTCCCAAAGTCTGCACCGCAGTTAACAGTTGCCAAAAGTTTTAAATTAGTTTACAGCTCGCTGTTTATCGCCACTGTAATACTGAAAAAATTGAAGATAATTATAGCATTTAATCTTATTAATACATAAATTTATAAAGAAATATATAAAAATGCATACGTATTTGACACGCACAATGTGAGAGACGTCTAGCATTTGTTAAAAAAATAACACGTATGAAAAACTTGAATATCAAAACAAAAGCATGTAACACACACGTGTATGCAAATATATACAGAGTGTTCCAGACTTATCGCAATACCCTTGAATGTCAGATTTTGAGATTATTTCTGAGATGAAAATGTAAACATCAAAATTAATGGGTGTTACGATAGATATGGAACATCTTGTGTGTGTGTATTTAAATCAAACGATAAGTATAAATAAGACAATGTAAAATTCTAAATAAAGATGATAAATATTTTTACAGACTCTAGTATTATAAATAACAATTTATCAAGAACCAAAAGATGATAAATCCTAAACAAGACAATGCATTCTTGACACAAAAAGAAAGCTTCATTAAGGGGTATAAACAGGGTAAAATTTTGAAAAAATCGATTTTTCAGGCCATATATGAACAAGAATATCAATATTCCCTGATTTTATTTAAGCAACGCATACGATCAATTTGCTGTCAACGAGGCAAAAACAGCTGTTTAAGGTTACCTCTTGTAAAACAGCCTTAATTATATTATACAAGGCTATAAAAATTTGTATATATACTTGAATATTAATTGCATAAAAATACCATTAAAAAAATTACCTGACTTTATTATATATATATATATAATACTCGCACGCTCCATTATACCGTGTCGTGAAAGGAGAAAAAAAAGTATCATTTACGTATCATTCGATTTACGATCCATTAGTTATTTACGTATCGTACTTTTACGAGGAACTCACGTTTCACGGTATAACGCCGTGTATATAAGAAGATAACGCGATCATAAAGAAAATATTGCTGTCGTTTACAAACCAATTGCAACGAGCTAACTAGACGACGAAAGATTCTCCTCCAATCCATCGATGAATTTGGCACGCTTCTCTTCCACCAACAGTCAGTCGATGTATATGTCTTTCTTGGTGCTGACGTCGATCAATCTTAAGCCGAGCATGGTGTTAGCAGGAGAGAAGTGATCAAACGCCGGTTCGACGACCACCGAGACGAAGTTCTTGTCCAGCACCAAGTCCTTGAACCTCACGCAATCGCCTACCAACCAGTCGTTGTTCATTGATTCTATTCTTATTTATTGTAAAAAAAAAAGAAAGTTATTGCTAAAACTCATTGAAAAAATAATTCAAGTCGAGTTCAATTGTGGGAAGAGCGCTTTTCTCTTACCAACAAGTTTCGCCTTCACTGCCTGATACGGCAATCTTAGGAACTCGCTTTTCAACGGCTGCAGACTACTGTGTTGCACTATCGTCACATCACCGAAGTCACAGAAGTACACAGACACTTCATTATCGCTGATAATATTGGTAACGTATATACCCTGAAAAAAAATCAAGTGAGTTAATTGAAAAACTATTCTTTCTTCGCGTAACTGTAAAATGATGTGTGTATTATCTATATAAATTTATAGATCTATAGACAGAGATGTGCGAGATCGCATACCTGTACCAGTCATTGTTGAATATCCCCGCGTAGAGCATGCCCTTGCTGACAGTTTCCAATGGTAGACCATCGTATGTGATGTAGCACTTTTGCAGATCTTCCATCATTGCCTGGAAAAAGATAAAATTCCGATATAATGATTTATTTTGTTTGACTGCTTAAGCTTCAACATAGGCAAAAAATATATGCCTTTGTACGTACTTTCAGCTCATTCGCATCATTTAATGGTTGCACGTTAAAGTGTCCCGAATGTGCGGCCAACGTTATGTGAACATCAAAGTACTGGCCGATATTCGAAATCGTGGGCGGGTTCAATTTGCCGACAGGCTCGAGAGCACGAGAATTCTTGCGTTCCACGCGTTTCTTGGTCTTGATATTATTGTTGCTGTCTTCGTTGACTCTGCAAATGTAATGATAAAGCGTTTACGATCAAGCTTAAAAACTAAAGAACGCAAGAGCAGTGGAACAGAATACAAAAAAATATGAAACACAAGTCAAATGTAACAGACATATCCCTCTCTAAAAAAAAGGCATATTATTATTTACTTTTGAAGTTTCTTTTCGTTGTCATCGTGACGATTATCGATCGATTTATCTATTGTCAAGTTCGCGTAGATGATTTCATTTATTATCGATCGGTTGTCAGAGATGATTGCGTTTGACAGTTTGTAAGAAAAGAAAAAAAGGCGCGCGCTACACGTGCGCACGTATGTCCTAGTTATAAAATATACAATAAAAGACACAACAATAAGACGATGCATTCTTGACACAAAGAGAAAGCTTCATTAAGGGGGACTTCTATCTTGTTAGGCAAAAAAAAATCGTTTCTTTTTTGTATTTTTTAAAAGGCTGGGACTTCGAGAATGTCTCTAAAATGGCACAAAGATACGAATACTTACTTTAATAGCTGGCTGTCCAAGTTCACTGCTTGATTAATGGAGGCCAGTATGTTATTCGGTCCGACTCTTTTAAATATCTCCACCACCGGGATTCCACCGGATGCTATTCTGATGACTTTCGTCAAAAGCAGATCCGTGTCCGAGACTAGCTCGCGGAATCTGGCCACGAGCTTATCGTCGTACATCGTCGCAGTAATGATGTCCAGATAGATTTGTGTCGCCCAGATGCGTCACCTAAGCAGGAAGGATGCAGAATATCTTCTCCAAGGGATGCAGCAAATTGGATTTGTACTGCTCCTTGTATCCCTCGTCGATGAAGAAAACCGTGACGAGTCCGGCCTCGGATTCTATACATTGGACTCGATGCCAATAGTCGTCCTCTTGAACGGTCTAAAAATGGCCGATGATCCTGCTGACGCCGAGGTTGATTCCTTCTCATGATTGTAATGCTTCTTCATATCAATCACCAAAGCACGCGTGCGCAAGTGTCGTGTAGCTCTCACGGTCCAATTGCGCGCGTACAAGCAATGCACGCGGCGCAATAAAATGTACGAGCCAATCGCGCGCATAGAAGACAATGCGCGCGCTGTATACCGTTAGTACCGTTAAATAACCTAATGTAAATAACGTAATATTAGCTATTTACATTAGAGTCCGTATCCGGTTTCTGCTAATGACTAATAAATCCCGCGTAATTGAAAATAATAAATTAAATTATTGCAGAAACATTATAATACAAATTTCTTTACCAATATCAAAATAATTGTTATATGACAGGTTTCATAACATTAATATAAAATCAATATAACATTTGTTGTATAATATGTTATATTTATGTTACATTACTTCTATTTTTAAATAACGAGAAGCTAACAAAGCAATGTAACAGCTATGAAATAGCTATTATATTGCGTCTAAAAAAGAAATTTATATTAATGTAATATAAATACCGTGTAACATCTGTTACATTACATGTTACTTTCATGTTATGTTGCAGTTAAATTCAGTGTTTGCTGGGTATATATATATATACAGGGTGTTTTATAATGTCCGTGCCAACGTTCGTGTACGGATAGAGTACGGTAAACTGAATAGAAAAGTCCTTTACCGTTTTGCAATTTTCGCAATAGTAATTGAGATATTAATTAAAAGGGATTGACGAATAATCGCGTGTTGATCGCGGCTAGATTGTAGGCTGTACGCTTTAGACGTGACAGCAATGAGAATCGCATAGCAACAAAAAATAACAACGCATATCACTCCTGCTCTCGCTACGTCTTATTTTTCGTTGCCATACGATCTTCGTTGTTATCACATTTAGAGTGTACAGCTCGCGATCTAGCTACGCGCAACGCGCGGTTATTCGTCAATCTCTTTTAATTAATATCTCAATTACTATTGCGAAAATTGCAAAACAGTAAAGGACTTTTCTATTCAGTTTACCGCACTCTATTCGCACACGAGCGTTGGCACGGACATTATGAAACACCCTTATACTTACCGGGTGATACTTACTGTATCACTCGTTAATGGCAGATTCTTGAGGTCATTTGGAGAGGAAAATCTTAATACCAAAATGTCGAGGCTACTATAGTATTTGAATGGGAAAGGCTTAAAGTTTACCAATCAGCTTGTCAGAATTTCGCGCGCTCAGGGACATCGCATCTCGAAAGGACCCTTGCACAATACTTTATGTAGCAGATCATACTTCGTGCCGATAGTATTGATTTTCTCTCATGACATGAGAAACCTCATTTGTCAATGGCACGACTGCTTTGACAGTTCGACGCGCATCGTGTTTTAATACAATTTAGAAATTATTATTGTTAGTAAATTCGTCAGTATTATTTACATTGCGAACAATGTAAATAAAGTGAATAAAGTGAATAAGAGCTGAGTAAAGTGAATAAAACGTATTGAATAAAGTGTTGTGCAAGGGTCCTTTCGAGATGCGATGTCCCTGAGCGCGCGAAATTCTGACAAGCTGATTGGTAAACTTTAAGCCTTTTCCATTCAAATACTATAGTAGCTTCGACATTTTGGTATTAAGATTTTCCTCTCCAAATGACCTCAAGAATCTGCCATTAACGGGTGATACGGTAAGTCTGGGACACCCTGTATATAAAAAGATTTATAATAATAATAAATTTATAATAAATTTTTTATATATAAATATTGTAAATTACTTCCAAAAATATATATTTATTATTTTTATATAAATAACAAATCGATTTGAATGATTAATCAAGTTATATAATACATATAATCAAAATACTTTCAAAAGTATTATTTTTATTAAATGCTCCTAGATTTTGTGTTTCAGGACAATTTTCATTATTATCTTTATGCAAAAGAAAGAATATTACTTTTAAATTTATATTTTAATTATGATCAGTATATATTTAAGTATACAATTAATATAATTTCTTATTTAAATAATGAAAATGTTACTTAAGTAGTATATTTAGTTATCAAGAATCTAAAATAAAAAATAATATTACCTGCAAGTTTATTTAAATCACTGTCACACATATCTGTCATACTATCATATATAGTATTTTCTGCCAAGACATAAGAATTTTTACTAATACAATCAATGTTAGCTGCAGTTATGACTAAAAAAAAACAAATTTAAAAATCATTAATAATATATTATTCCTTATTGAAAAAAATTATTTTTGAACACAAAGAGTTTTAAGTTGAGAAATAAAAAGTACTACCTTCCAATTTATTTTGATTCTTGTTAGTTTCTGAACAAGAAAGAGAGCCAGTGCTTTGATTTTTGTCTTCAATGTCAATAGTTGCAACTACAGAAATGGAGAATTTAAATAATTAGAGAATTATTTATTTCTAAAAACAATATATATATATATATATGTATATGTATACTTTTACACCTATTCTCTGCTGCCTCCATTCTTGTCATTATTTTCTTATATTATTTTTTTATATTGCGTGATTACAGTAATACAGTATAAGAATATAAAAAATCTAAGAATATATAAAAATATATAAAATCTAAAACTACTATAATTAATAATTTGTATTATAATAAAAACAATTTAATAGTATCATATAAGTGATCTATATTCGTACTCATAGTCTGTTCTTATTTTCAAGATCGTTTTTAAGCAATCTTAAAATGCTATATGACCATTTATTTCATTGACTGGATGAGATTTTAAGATGATTGAAGGCTACACTTAAAATAATCTTAAATATACGAACAAACTATGAATATCAGTTTATACGATACTATTATAAAACTAATTAAAAAAATCTACTATAAAGCAATCTTTATACTATTATGAATCTAAACAAAGCAAATAATATTGTTACTTTCGAGCTCATTGGAATTATACGTGCATCTCCGAGTTCGTCTTCGACGTCGGACATTTCGTTGTGTAATTTCAATGTTATTAATTGGCACTAATCAAAAGAAAAAATATTTTATTTTTGATGTATAAATAATTACAATAGAAAACTTTGTTTTTTCAGTCGAAAAACATTATTTATCATTTAACTAGTAATTATCTCTAAATTTTACCTTCATCTATAGCTCCTTCCGTATGTAAATCAGCACAAATCTCATCGTCATTATCATCTATAAAATTTATTATAAAAAGTTGAAATAACAAAATAATATGAAATTACGCAAAAAAATTATTCATAATAATTGTAAAAAATATTTACACACACGCACACACATATTATATATAATATACACCATATATATATATACCATATATATATATACCATATATATATATAATATATAGTTTATATAATTTTAAATAAATTTTATTATTTGCAGCAAAAGAGTAATTGGTGCATATGTATATGAAGTGCATAATATTTTACGCTATTTTATTAGTTTACGCAATTTTAAGAGTCCGAATTGTTCCCACTTTTTTAGAACAGCCTATAGAAGTAAACATAAAAGGTATGCACGTACTTGCGCGCGCACGCATGGGTGTGTGTGTGTGTGTGTGTGTGTGTGTGTATGTGTGTGTGTGTGTGTGTACATATAATATTTACTATATATACACATAGATATGTATACATAATTAAGATATATTGTAAATAAATAAAAATTGTAGTTTATAAATAATTACCTATTAGTGGTGCCATTTCATCTTGCTGACGTCCGCTATCCACATCAAATATCTGCAGAAATTCTTTCAATGAGTAGATACTGGCAGATAAATAAATTGTTACGCCGTGCCCTGTGACTCAAAGATCTCGTCGCGGGCCAACGCAGGATTCGGGATCCGTCGTGTAGGGCCAAGGGGGTTGATCCAAGGGAGATGATTATTGAACGATGTTCAATGAGAAATAAAATATCTTTATTCACTTAGCACTCGCGTACACTTTATTTAACGGCTTCCTCACAGTCGTTACGATCGCGTAAGATACAAACTCGGAGTTCGCGATACCGACGTGCAGCTCGTGCTTAGATCAAACTTAAAAAACCCGTGGTGACAATCGAGTCACCTTCTTTTATACAGATCAGTATCTAGGTTAGCAACGTCTGCTTTTCCTTGAATGCTGATCTGCTTCGCTTGTTTGTGAGGCAATCCGCCGATCGTTTCCTCATACGGTTAACGCCTCAGCGTTTAATTACTTGTTTAAAGAATAGCATTGGTCAATATCTTTGTTAATTTTAAATACCTTATTCGTCTTTCTAAGAACGTGTTTCGAATTGAAAGTTTTATTTGCTAATTCTTTAAACAATAGCGTTGCTAAATTAAAATATTTCGTTGTAGTCTTTCGACACACAACATCCTTCCCCCCGTTAGAAAAGAAAACGAAGGTACGGAGTTTTCGCATCTCTTATAAGTTTATGTATTTAATTTTTTATTTCTTTTCTTAATTAACACTAGGATTACGCCTATTGTTATGCTTATTATAATAATTATGACGGCTACTGAACTTGTGACCATAGGATATATAAACGTTGGTTTATTAAATTGTATCGTCTCACTGTCTTTTAGTTCGTTATAAATATCTTTTGCCTTTTCTCCTAATTCCATAAGTTCACTAGGATTTTGAATAATTTTCTTTAATTTTATCGGCCGCATTATTATTTCGTTGTCTTTCTTTGTGGCCGTCTCTTTTATTAATGTTAAATTAAATTGCGGTAAAAAGGCTTGAATGCTTGTATCCCGCATTTTCGAAAAGGCTTTAATGGTCATGTCCGTCGTAATTATTTTACAATTTTTTGTTAATGTTATTCTACCCGTGCGACTTATTACTACTTGTACATCTTCAAGATTCTCGCATTGTACCGTTATTTCCTGTTCTTTATTCGCGGAGTATAGCCACGCGTTTTCCGTGTTTAGAGCAATCCAAATCGTTTGATTCGATCTTATGAATCTTATGTCGCACGTGTTTTTCTTAGCCAGCTTCGCATATAATTGCACTTCGCACAGTGCTCTCTGATTTATGTTATATACTGGACTATTTGACTTACAAATATACTGTTTTCCGATTATTTTACATTTATCTACATTTTGTTCGGATAGAGTTACATCAGGGCCGGATTAACGTAATGGCCAACCCGGCTTTTGCCGGGGGCCTCGCAATTAGGGGGGCCTCAAGTTTGTTGAAATATTTTCCAAAAAAAAAAGAAAAAAAAAACCATTTAACAGCAAATTAGCAAATGAAAACTTTTTTTTAATTTGTGAAAATTCTCGTAGCGCTCGGTGCTTGACGCTCAGTGATGCGCCGACGATGCCGACAGCGTCGAGCCGTCAAGCCGTCTAGCCGCCGAGCGCCGAGCCGTCGAGCACCGAGCTACGATTTTCATTTCTTGTATGCGCCCCCACCACGCGCTCCGGCAGCAGGCAACTAGCGTAGCGTCCAGAAATCCGAAATCACTGATAGCTGATAGCGGCGGCAGCGGCGCGCGGCGCTTCGACTCTATTCGACAAGTCGGCAATAGGCTCCATTCGTCCGCTACTACTTCTTGCACTCGCTAGAGAAATGTAACTCTAGATCAAGGAACAGTTTCGTATATTTTCCAAGAGATAATTTAGTTTTTTAGCGCTCAGGGTTAATGAAACTTTTAAGTTTTGATTGAGAATAAAGTAATTTATTTCAAACGCTTGTAATAAGAAATACTAAAAAAAGAGAAGCCAGGAAATTAATTAGTGCCTTTTTTGTTGCTTTGTGTCTTTCTATTTCCTTGTCTTTTGCTATTTTTTACGGCACATTTATAGCAAAATGAAACGAAATTTTGAAAGTGGAGCTCAAAAAAGGAAAAAAGTTAAAAAAGAAGAATTATTCATTAAAAATCTGAAAAATATAAATTCGTATTTTCAAACAACAAATACTAGCACTGAAAATAGTACAGATGTCACTACTCTGTCTGTTAATTTAGATTCCTCTGTGTCTAATTCTTCTTCCATTTTACCTGTCGATCAAAATGATAATACTGAAACTGTCATTTCTTATTCTGACAATGACAACGGATCTAAAGAACAGAGTACAGATCCACCATTGGAACCACACGTTTTGGAAATCGGTCCATCTACATCTAATACTCCCAACTATATTGAATCAAATTATACTGATGATCGGATAAATGATAATGGACAAAGTGCTATTCCTCATATTTCTGATAGTCAATTAAATGAACCAAGTTCAGATCCAGCTTTATGGGAGCTTTTTCGAGGAAGTCGAAACGCATTACAGGAATACTGGATTAAAAATGGATTTACAAAATGCCAAAATTTCGATGTACATGCGGATTATAAGGCGTCAGTTCGAAACTATGAAAGTATTGAAGGAAACAAAAAAATCAATCGACCCAGAAAATTATAAAATTCCTATTTTTACCGGGAACTTCAAAATGGAGAAAAGGTTAAACGCGAGTGGGTTTTATATTCGCCGTCTCAAGGCAAAATTTTTTGCTTTCCTTGTAAATTGCTCAATGAGTCGGATACTTCATTTACAACTGGCTTTAATGATTGGAAACATGGATTAAAATCCATTTCAGATCATGAAAATAGCTCTGAGCATAGAAAAAATTTATATACTTATATCAGGCGCACAAAAGTAGTCGGAAGAATAGATACTGAACTACAACTTCAACTTAACGAAGAATGTAATTACTGGATCGAAGTATTTCGAAGAATAGTTGCTGTGATAAAATTTCTAGCATCAAGAGGTTTGCCTTTTAGAGGTAGTAATGAAATTTTCGGTTCTAACAGAAATGGTAATTACTTAGGAATGTTAGAACTAATAAGCGAATTTGATCCATTTTTGCGCGAACATATAAAAAAGTTTAGGAATAGTGGACGAGGAAAAACTTCTTTTCTTTCCTCAACAATATGTGAAGAATTAATCGAGATTATGGGAAAAAAAGTATTTATGGGAATTATAGCCGAGATACGACAAGCGAAATATTATTCTATTTCAATAGATTCAACGCCTGATGTAAGTCATGTAGATCAGTTGACTTTCATTATCCGATATTGTAAAAACGGTAAATCAGTTGAACGATTCTTAATGTTTATACCGATTTATGGGCACGACGCAGAGAATCTGTGTGAAGTTGTCATCAAGTTTCTAAATGAAAATGATATATCCATTTCAAATTGCCGAGGCCAGTCGTATGATAATGCCGCAAATATGGCTGGACGATATAATGGATTGCAGGCCAGAATTAATGACATTAATTCTTATAATTTTTTATTCCCTGTAGTGCACATTCTCTAAATCTTGTTGGCGTTCAAGCCGCACAATCAACAGAAGAAGTTTGTAAATATTTTGATTTCGTTCAAAACCTATATACTTTCTTTTCTGCGTCAACGCACCGATGGGCTGTATTAATAAGAGCATTAGCTACTTTAGGTCCAAGACAAAAAGTAGTTAAAAATTTGTCTGATACGCGCTGGTCAGCTCGTGCTGATGCTGTTTTCGCATTAAATAATGGATATAAAACTATCAAAACAGCTTTAGAAACACTCATTACTGCTGAAAATGAATCCGAAGAAACTAAAACCCGAGCTACTGGTTTGAAGAAAAATATGGAAAGATTGGAAACGGTTTTTCTAACTATTTTTTGGAACGATGTATTAATGAGACTTAATAAAACGAATAAGATGTTACAGAAAACAACGTTGACCTTGTCTGTTGCTGTCAAAATTTTGAAATCTTTGACGTTATATATTAGCGAAAAGAGAAATAAATTTGATTGGTACGAAAAGCGTGCAAATGAGATTGCGCCAAATTCTGTTTACAAAGATATTAACAAACGCATCAAAAAACGTAGTACTCGTTTGACTTATTTCTATAATACGGATACACTAGATCCAGATGTGATTCTAGAAGGAAGTGAAAAATTTAAAATTGAAACTTTCTTGCCTGTTATTGACACACTTTTAAATAATTTGACTAAACGCTCTAAAGCTTATGAAAACATTTTTGAAGTATTTGGATTTTTGGAAATTTTGACTGATGTAAATGAGCAAACGTTGACAAATTCATGTACACATTTTGCTTCTATTTACAATAGGGACGTAAATGAAACAGAATTGATATCAGAATGTTTTCATTTAAGAGCATATTTGAAAAATGAATTAAAAATTAATTCACACTTATTGCAAAAAGAAAAATTTTCTACAGAGAAGGAGGAATTTAAAGATGGGACAAAAGATATAGAAGGTCAGGAAAAAATAAAAAAGCAGGAGGAAGAAATGAGTGAATCGGAAAGAACTACCGTTAGAGAAAGTGACAGTGATCAAGAAGCAGATCTTAATGAAGAAAAATCTGAAAATGCCTCAATACAAAAATTAAATTTAAAAAGTTTGTATTACTATTTATATGAAAATCACCTCTTTGAAGCTTTTCCAAATGTAGAAATAGCATTGCGCATTCATCTCTGTATGATGATCAGTAATGCTACAGGGGAGAGATTATTTTCAAAATTGAAATTAATTAAGAATGTTTTAAGAAATACAATGATAGAAGGAAGATTGAACAATTTGAGTATTATTAGCATTGAAAACGAGTTTTTTAAAGCATTAAATTTCAATGATGTTATTCAAGATTTCGCGAATAAAAAGTTAAGAAGACGTTTGGTACATTAATGTGATTTATTTGAAAATTATATATATATATATATATATATATATATATATATATATATATATATATATATATATATACTAATATTAACACTAAGATATATATTAAAAGAAAGACAAATAAAAATTTTTTATTGTTCATTAAAAAGTAAAAAAAAAACAAAAATCTCAAAAAAATAATTAAAAAAAATCATAAAAATCATAAAAACTATAAAAACACAAAAAAACAAGAAGAAAAAACTCCATTGACGGGTCTCCACCTTGACGTGGTAATGGAGCTTAGGAATAAGATTTCTGACCAAGAGAAACCCAATATTTAATAAAGCCAAATAGCCAGTATTATTGGACATGGTACTAAGGGGCCTCATTACAAGAGATGGCCGGGGGCCCCAAACATGTTTAATCCGGCCCTGAGTTACATAGGAAGCTAGTTCTAGATTGACAGCTATTATATGCTGGTTTACTTCGGTAAACGTAAATAGTGTTCCGTGATTAAAGATAGGTAGAGGAATTACCTTTATTAATTTGTATCTAGGATAGGATACCAATGGAAATTTTATTATACAATACACAGTATTATTTGCTACAAACGCAGTTACAGTAACAACTTGCTCCATTAGATGCCAACCGCTATTTTCTAAAACGAAGGGAAAGTGCGTTCCCTGAGGTAATTTTGGCGTAATCGCTCGCAGTTCGTTAAGAATTTGTTCTGTTGGGGTTACTCTCGGATTCAACATTCCGTGTCCTGCGTACGTTATAAAATCATAGGCGTCTTGTACGTCGCGTTGTAAGTCTGTTAACATCCTACTAATAATGGTGTAATATTCATTTATTTCTTCGCTCTTAATAATTAACAATGTGCCATTCCAAATTCGTGCATCTAAGTTATATAATCTTTTATTATTCTGTTCGATGGTTTCCTCTACGTCACCAATGTGCGCTATCGTGGTATTTAGTACCTTCAGTTGATTTTGCGTAATATGTGTAATCGTTTTTTCGTTATTTCGTATTAATGCTAATTGTTCGTTAATTCGTTTTTCATCGTCGGCATCCATGGTACCGAACAATGACTTCGCTACTGTGCCTAAGCCATTTATCAAACCGCGTCTTTTGTCCGCTGTGTCCCCGTAGATTCTACTTATTCTATTTATTAACAAGCCTAATTTATTCTCGTCTTTTTTAATTATTGACAAAACGTTCGCGAATTTGCTACTTTCCTCTCGCGTCGGATGAATTGTTTTCTGCGCGGATTCCGCTAATTTGATCCAGTTTTTTATTTGGTCGTGGCGTTGGCCTAGTGACGATACTTCTAGCTTAATCACTAATTTCCAACTTGAATCTATTAAATTTAAATTGCCTATTTCTTCATAGTACAGTCCGGGTTCCTGCGAAAATCTCTCTATTCTCACCGGCAGGCCCGTTTCGGGTTGCGTCGCTGAAGTCAACGTTCCGCTTAGCGCGAGGTACCTACGAGCGAAATTCTCTTTATTTTATTATCTTCTGCAGGCGCAGCATTTTTTATTCTACCTGTCGCGAAGCTACCGAAAGAAAGTTATTCATTATGTGTTTGACCATGCCTTCGTACTCGTACGTAGTCTCATTAGACGTAGCTTCCGAAACACGGCGTGTGTTGGCCGTGCGTTTCCCAATTATAACTCGCGTGTTCAAGCTGCGCGGTGCACAATTCGAGGGGGATTTGCCCCCTAGCTTTACGAATAATCCCAAGCCTCCCACCTCTGTGGAGAAGCCGGTCGCGACGGTAGTTCCCTATACTGTTCGACGGGAATCTCCTCCGTTGGTGTTACTTGAGGAGGATGACTTTGTGCAGATGTGGACGGATTGGGGTGGTTTATAAGTGAGTGTTTTTATTATTATATGTTATTATTATTATCCTGTATTGATAGTATTGTTTATTCTTCTATGAATAATTTTAATCTGTTAGCATGTACGACCAAGCTTTTTCTGGCTGCTTTTATTGTATAATTTACGTCCGAATTCTTTTTAATTATTAAGTACGGACCTCTCCATAACGCATTTAATTTTTTCGACCTGCCTCGTCGCAAAGCCTCGTCGTATAGCAGCACTTTGTCTCCTGCCCTAAAACTATTTTCTTTAGTCTTCTTATCGTATGTTTGTTTCGCTTTTATTTTTCCTTCCTGTGCATGAGCTTTTGCTACTTGGTGTGCCGCGCGCATTTTTTCTTTTAATTCTGCTATGTAATCATCGTACGTGTACGTGTTCTTTGCTGGCTGCATCAGAGCCGTAGGGAGTGTTGCGCGGTGCCCGTATACTAGCTCGAATGGAGTATATCCCGTGGCTGTATGTGGCGTAGTATTATACGCGAACATGGCGAATGGTAACCAGGTATCCCAATCGGTTTGATCTTCGTTTATATAATTGCGTAAATATTCTGCTAATGTTCTGTGTGATCTTTCCAGTGCACCATTGCTCTCTGGGTGATACGCGCTGGTTCTAATTTTTTCAATCTTAAACAACTTGCATGTATCCTTAAATACTTCGCTGAGAAAATTTGTTCCTTGGTCAGTCAGGATTTTTTCAGGGATTCCATATTCTAAAACGATTTTTGTCACGAATTCTCGCGCTATCGTGCTTGCCTCTTGATTATTTATAGGCATTGCCTTACTGAATTTCGTTAGATGATCTTGGAAAGTTAATATGTACTTGTTTCCGCTTTCCGTTTCTGTCATTGGCCCTACTATATCCAATGCGCATTTTTCAAACGGTTTATCCGGTGTATCTGTGAGAATCATGGGTGCTTTATTCCTTATCTTTAATTTATTTTTTTGACAATATTCGCATTTTGCGATGTATTTCTCGACGTCTTTCGTCAATCCTTTCCAATTATGCGTTAATCGTATGCGCTTGATAGTGCGCTGGATTCCTTGATGCCCGCCGATCGGTGCATCGTGATATTCATATAATATTTGTTGTTTCTCTTCCTCTGTATATATCTTTCTTTCTTCCTTCTTATCTTCCTCTTCTTCTTCTTCCTCTTCTTCGCTTTCTCTCTCTCCGTCGACCGTGTGTATGCCGTGCGCGACGTTGCGACTTAACGCGTCAGCATTTGTATTGCTCTTCCCGGCCTTATGTACGATCTCATAGTCGTATTCTTCCAATTTTAATCTCCATCGAATTAATCGTGAGCCTGGGTCGGTTACATTAAATAACCATACTAGTGGTTTATGGTCGGTTATGATCTTGAACTTTGTACCATATATATACGGACGAAAATGTTTGACCGCCCATACTATCGCCAGTAATTCTTTTTCGGTCGTATTATAATTTTGTTCCGCCTTTGAGAGAAGTCGGTTAGCGTACGCTATTGGACGATCTTGTCCTATTTTTCCTTGAGATAATATTGCGCCTATCGCAAAATCAGATGCGTCTGTCGTGACTATAAATTCATTATTAAAATCAGGGTAATTTAATACCGGTGCAGTAATTAACTTGCTTTTTAGATTTTCGAACGCGTTTTCTTGCTCTTGCGTCCATTCAAATTTTACTCCTTTTTTTGTCAATTTAGTGAGAGGTTTCACTATTTTAGAAAAATTTTCTATGAATTTTCGATAATATCCGGCTAATCCAATGAATGACTGTATATCTTTTACTTTTTTCGGTGTTGGAAAATTTTTTACCGCTTGGATCTTTCCAGGGTCAGGTTTAATACCTCCCTCTGTTATTATGTGGCCTAAGTAAACTACTTCTTTTCGAAGAAATTCACACTTGTCCGGCTGTAATTTTAAATTATTTTCGCGAATTCTGTCGAATACTTCTGTTAAGCGGCGATTATGGTCTTCTAGACTAGTGCCGTAAATGACAATATCGTCTAAATATACTAGACATCGTAAACCTTTGTATTCCGGTCAATATTGTATTCATTAATCTTTGAAATGTCGCTGGAGCATTTTTAAGTCCGAACGGCATTCGGTTGAACTCGTAGTGTCCATACGGCGTCGAAAATGCTGTTTTTTCTCTGTCTTTTTCCGCCATTGGAATTTGATGGTAACCAGATGCCAAATCTAACGTTGTAAAATATTTTGAATTTCCCAACTGATCTAATATGTCAGTAATGTTCGGTAACGGGAAAGAATCTCCGATCGTTAAGTCGTTCAGTTTTCTAAAATCTACGACGACTCGTAATTTGGCTTTTCCTGATGCATCTGGTTTTTTAGGCACTACTAAAAGTGGCGTGTTCCACTGACTCGAACTTGGCCTTATTATTTTGTTATTTAGCATTTCTGTCACTTGTCGGCTCACCTCCTCCTTATGTTTCTCCGGCAGCCGATAAGGTCTCGTATTCGCGGGCGCTGCTCCGGCTCGCGTGGCGATCTCATGTTTCATCGCCTGTGTGCTAGACAGTGGTTCTCCGTCGAGATGAAAAATATTGCAATAATTTTCGCTTATTTCCAGTATTGCTTTTTTCTCT
Organism: Linepithema humile; assembly: GCF_040581485.1. Classification (NCBI taxonomy): domain Eukaryota; kingdom Metazoa; phylum Arthropoda; class Insecta; order Hymenoptera; family Formicidae; genus Linepithema; species Linepithema humile. The sequence continues at coordinate 11,442,577 of NC_090134.1, read as the reverse complement.
TCTTCATTCAAATGGTCTATTCTTAAAAGATTTTTGACCTTGTTTTCACGTGACCTTGGAGTTGTTTCTTCCTTAACAGTTCCAATCGTGTGTACTTCCTCTTTTAGTTCCTCGAATTTTTCAATGTTCACGAAGGGCGTTTGAAAGTCTATTTCCTTGTCCGTGGTATTAATGACACTAACCGGGCAACAGTAGTCCTCTGCTTCCACTATGCAACTACCGATGATCACCCCTGGTTGTGTTTCCATTGTATGCACTATTCCCAGCGCATTTTTGCTTGTTGATGCTTTAATTATTGTCTCGCTTCTGGGAGCTAGTTTTATGTTGTTATGCTGAAATAGTTTGAATGTCGTTCCCTCGACCGTCAATTTCTTTACGGGATAGTCCCATTTCGTGACGTATTTGTTTAAAAAGTCCGCTCCTAGAATACCTTCGTATCCTATCGGAAAGTCGTCTTTTACTACATGCATTTTATGCATTGTTTTATCTTTTAATGTTATATGCGCTTTTATCACGCCTAACGTGTCAGCTTTCTGTCCCGTGGCACCGACTAATGTTACCGTTTCGTCATATACGGGTGTTTCTTCTAATAGACTTTTTATTTTAATCAGAGTTAGTGTAGCTCCAGTATCCACAAGCATTGTTGCGTGTTCGTTTTTCGCTTCCACTATTGGTAACGCGATTAAATCTAGATTTGCGTGTATTTTAGCTGTCTTATCTGTATGTGCTAACAACGCTTTTATGGGCCGTGTCTTTTTCTTGTTTGCTGCGTCATCTTCTTCGTCGTTGTCGGCCTTCTTTGCCTTATTCTCTTTAACTGTTTTATGTTGCGCGTTCTCTTTCGCATTCCCTTTTTCGGGTCGACCGTTTAATTGCCAGCACTCCTCCTGAAAGTGTCCGGGCTTTTTGCAATATTTGCAATATTTTTCTAATGCGTTTACTCTGTGTCCGTAGTAGTATAGCTATGCCGGTTCTAACTCAGGCATCTGAGGGGGTGCGCGGGTGAAGGGGGGGAAGAGGTTGAGGGGGAGGGGGTAATGACGTCATCGTTTTGGAGGGGAGGGGGTAATGGCGTCATTGTTTTGGAGGGGAGGGGGTAATGACGTCATCGTTTTGGAGAGGAGGGGGTAATGACGTCATCGTTTTGGAGGGGAGGGGGTAATGACGTCATCGTTTTGGAGGAGAGGGGGGTAATGACGTCATCGTTTTGGAGGGGAGGGGGTAATGACGTCATCGTTTTGGAGGAGAGGGGGTAAATTTGGAGTGGAGGGGGTGACGAGGGAGGTGCGGGGGAGAGGGAAAGGTATCGGATTACAGGGGGAAGAGGTTGAGGGGAGGGGGTAATGACGTCATTGTTTTGGAGGGGAGGTGGTAATTTCGGCGTGGAGGGGGTGACGAGGGAGGTGCGGGGGAGAGGAAAAGGTATCGGATTACATAAATTCCTGGAAGAGATAAGGATTCCTGGAAGAGATAAGATAAGGATTGTTTATATAAACATGAGTCATATAGAGATAAGGATTGTTTATACAAAGGGTATCGGATTACACTGCGTCAACACTTTTGGAGTGGAGGGGGTGACGAGGGAGGTGAGGGGGAGGTGCGGGGAAGGTATCGGATCACATAAATTTCTGGAAAAGATAAGATAAGGATTGTTTATATAAGCATGAGTCATAGAGAGATAAAGATTGTTTATACAAAAATGATTTATAGTTCCGAGAATTGTTTATATCCTTTGCAGGTTCGTGCAGGTTTTAGCGTGACATCATCGCTATTTTTAGATCATAGGCCCTTAGGCAGCCACTTTTAGGCGCCATGTTGCCAGATTTCAATTTGCGTGACATCATCGATATTTTTAATTAGTGTCGTGTGCGACGAGCGGGTATAAAAAGCTCCCGGAAAAAAAATAGGAACCATCAGTTATCCGAAACCATTTGGACAATCACTACATCGCTGCAACGCTTCATCTGAATTATAGCAACGATGTTTTCTACCGTACAACAGACAACTATGAGTAATCCGGCTGACAAACAGCAAGGTGCGGATGCGAAGAAGCGGAAATTCTCACCCAACGTGTAAGTTGACTCTATTACTATTTACACTTTTAAACTTACTGCTATTGTTACATTTCGAACTTATACAAGCTTTTATTCACAGAAATAAAAGTAATTCGACAAGTATCGATGGAAGCATGATCACGCCTCCCAGAATTTTAGCTAGAAGATACCCGTTGACAAAAACCGGTTATAAATATCTGGATATTGGAATCAATGTTTCTACGCCGAGCCACATAGAAATCGCTCTCGGTGACAACCATGGCAAAGAGATACATTTTACATACAACATGTGGAAGATCGTCCTGGACCAACGACACGCCATCCACCATTTCTTTAACAATGATGCGAACGAAGCACCGTCTCAAACCATCGAACATGTCACGCTACGGTTTGGAAAGATAAACAATCTAAAAGTACTGCGTCTGGAAACATCAACAGTGTGTTTAGTAATGTCACACAACACCGTATGTAACATAATCGCTCTCGAGTATTGTGTGGATCATATCGCTCAATCGTTGAACAACGTCACTGGTATGGTCGACACCAAGTTCGCACACTTTCGAAAAATCGCGAGCGGTGCGAAGGACCCCATCGCGGTGATACGTGAGAGCGAATCGTTCGATAAGAATGATATAATCGATTGTGAGCTGTTAGCTCAGATCTTTGGATCGCAGTAATTCTAGCATATCACATGCTTTATTGTTAAAATATTTTCACTATCATAATGTATTTATTAGATGTATCTGTTTAATAAATATTATTTAACATTAAATTAATTTTTATTATACCATCTTTCCTGTACCACATCATATTCACTGACCTATCCTACTGCGAGATAAGCGCGCGCGTCATGTTACACTACATGATAGAAGGAAACAAGCGAACCGGTGACTATCATTTTTCCCTTCTAATTGTAACAAATAATTATAAAGTTAATAATTAAATATAATATAATTAAATATAATATTATTAAATATAACATTTATTAAAAAATTAATTTCAAGTAGTATATAATATTATAATATAGTATAACACAAGGATGGGATAAGGCAAAAAAAAATATAACATTTATTAAAAAAATTAATTTCAAGTAGTATATAATATTATAATATAGTATAACACAAGGATAGGAGGAGGCTAAAAAAAAATACAATAATATATTTATAAAAAAATATAATATTTATTTAAAAAGTGTGTACTATACATATGTGTGTGTGTGTGTGTGTGTGTGTGTGTGTGTGTGAAATAAAATAAAAACTATAATAATAAAAAAAACTATAATAATATAATAAAAACTATAATAATATAATAAAAAAAAAAAAATTGTGGGACCATCATCTGAAACAGAAAAATTCTATTAATAATCTGAAAATATTAAGTGTGATACTTATCGAATGTAATACTTACGGTTGAACATCGTCCGCAGAAAGCGCCTCTCTCACCGCTCTCAATACTTCAGCGGTGCGCGCTGCATCGCTTTCCATTTGTTGAAACTGTGTATTTAAAATTTCAACCTGCCTTAAGGCTATTACGAGATCCTCCCGTATATGCTGCCTGTAAGCAAAATATATATAAGAATAGAAAGTAATTATTTCATACATAATATTAGCTAGCAATACTTACATTGACACCAACATCACACCATTTCCATTTTCATGGATATCATAATCAACTCTGAATGGATAGGGTACCTGTTGTTGCACCTCTTGTGCAACGTCTTCGAAGCGATATATTGATGTGCGCAGCACATTCACCCGGTCCATAAAACTTATTAACAATTCACTGATTTCATGAATTTCAATAGTGTAAAGTGCAGCCATTTTAACTCGCGACGGTATTACGTATTTCAAATGGCTTGAGTGGACTTGTGACGATCCCAGCCTTCGACACATTTTTATAGTACGTCCCTTAGATGTGGTGCAAATCTATGTGACCGCTCTACGGGGGTTATCTTTTCAAACATACTCCAAATTTATAATTTTGAAACATAATTCTTCTCCCGAGTAACCGAATATCAGTCGATAGATTTAGTATAAACTACCGCGGCATAAACAAATCTCATAAGAGATATCATAGCGACTCCATATAATGAGTTTGACACCCATGAAATTCTTCTCTCACGAGGATGTATTACTATTATTTACAAACTACTGCTGCAAAAACAAAAGATACGTACGACACACGTGAATACTTATCTTACAAGGATGTATTACAATCATGATAAGTTAAATTAATGTATGATAAATGTTAAAAATTGTTTCAACTGCGCCTCTAACGCCTTTCACGATTACGAGGGGGAACGGGGGGAGGCGCTTGAGTCGTCCTCGGACGAGGCTCGACCACAGCTATCGGCTTGTGGTACACTCCGCAATCCTTACACTTCTCGTATTCGGAATTTTTTCTATTCTGATCACGTTCCATTTTCTATACTTTTTTTTCTCCACCGCGTGCACACTTTGAACTGATAAATTACTCTCTTCCGCACACCTTATATACAGCTCGACGCAAAAACGTCAATTTCGCTGTAGTAATAAACGTTAAAAGATGTACAATAGACGTTCGATAGACGTACGAGAGACGTTCAAAGACGTACAATAGACGTTCGATAGACGTACGAGAGACGTTCAAAGACGTTCAAAGACGTACAATAGACGTTCGATAGACGTACGAGAGACGTTCAAAGACATACAATAGATGTACGATAGACGTTCAAAGACGTACGATAGACGTTCAAAGATGTACGAGAGGCGTTCGATATACGTTCAATAGATGTTAAAAATAGTTCGATAGGTGTTCGATAGACGTTCAATATACGTTCAATAAATGTCTGAAAGATGTACGATATAAGCGATAGGTCATATTACATGGTGGATTATGTAACGGGTAAAAGGTGGAATAAAAGTCATGCGAGTGTGATATACATCATTTTATTAGAATAAATCATAGTTGTTTTACACGTTTGTTACGCTCAAACCACCACCACTTGTACAATTTGCAAACATTCCGCATAGCGCAATGTCTCGTGTGATATCCACAACGCAAAGTTCCGATTACATCCAAGTTCGTCAGGCGTGCGATATCTTCGTAATCCACATCGATCGTTTCGATCTCTACATCATCTTCCAAAATCTCGCACAGCCAATTTTTCTTCTCGAGTCCTTTCACGTATATCAGAGGCGGTTCCGTACCAATGGCATTGTTGATAAGACTTTTCATCTGACTGTACGAGACGTGTCCATCTTCCCATCGGAAGCCGTGGTGGTGTATCCGTAACCAACACGCCAGCGATTTTTCCGATTTCGTCAACAGATACCACGGTACGTGTTCACGAAATACGTAATGAGATAGCGTTTCGCCATCGCGAAGTACCGCTACCTCTTTCACGATAAAAATGTTGTTGAACGCGTAACCTTGCAAGTCGACGAAAATTGGTACGTTCGACATCGTCGTCGACCGTCGGAAAACTGACGTTCCCATTCGCACACATCTAATTTATAACTTTTCACACGAGTCTGCGCACAATGTTGTTCAGTGGATTATATTCGACCATTCGATCGTGTATAATGAGACAATAGACGGTGGTGTTGGCCGGTATATTTTCCTTACAATCAAATTCTATTCGCACGTCAACGGTGGCGCTCTTGACAGAGTCGTTTTGTCGCGAACAATCTATGACTACGAACGGACCGGCTTTCGAGAATTCATCGATGTCCAAATACGTATCGTCCTGTCCATAATAGGCTTTGCGGAAACGCGCATACATGTTGTACAGTATAGCGTATCGACTCTTGTCGAAATCCAAATTCATGTCGTCGTACGGATAAAAATCTGAATTCAGATGCAGTCTCACATTGGTGAGTTTACAAGCGTCAAATTGCGTAGCGTTTTCAGACAGTACGTTTTTTCGACCGGTTTGGAGAGCAAAGATTACGTATCGCGGTTTTTCCAATTGCGTCGCGGCTTTGACCGCCCAGGAATGCTTCGTTGTATTCTGCAGCAGAGGAAACTCGTACAGATCCCACGAACGGAAGCACACGCTCAGATATCTTCCGCTTTCCAAAGTTCGAAGAAGAGACAGCTTGTTGACTTCGCTCAGAGATACATGCGGCATTCGCCACTGTATCTTGAGTAGTTCGATCGTTGGATTCGTACCGACTCGTCCAACGAGAGAATTATTATCGTTGCGCGATCGTATCAATACAAGTTCGTGACGAGCGTTGATTACAATCCGTTTGTAGTCCTCGCAGAATCCTAAAAGAGTATTGAGCGGAACGCAAAAATTAAAGTTTCCATCGAGCAACGGATTTCCATCCGGATTCCACGATGCGTATTTCAGCGTCTTGCTCTTCTCCGTCGTCAGCGATACATAGTTTTTGATCGTGCTCGTTATTCCAACGTTTCTGTTACGATCGATTTCAACTCCGTCGAGCTCGTATCGCATTTCATCAAACATGAACGCGACACAATTATTTCCCATTATACACACGTTATCTCTATTCTCACCGGCAGGAGTAACGAGTTTTCCTTCAACGTAGAGAAATTTCTCACACGATAACGTGTACAAATCCTGTTGCTGTATCGGTATTCGTATCTCATCGCTGTGTCCCAACGTCGTGTTAGCGTACGGATTGTACGTGTGCATCTCATATTTCACGATACGCTCGTCGAAGACGGGCTCGTCAGCGATGTCGAGTATATCCATCTCTTTAAACGTTTCTCACAACGAATCCCAACGATTTTAAAAAGTTTACGTTCGTCGTACTGAGCCTCTTGAATGGTGATGTTTTCCCAATTTTCGTTGTTCTCTCAATCACTCGCTGTTCGTTCAACACGAGCATTTCCTCGCACCACGTCGCCGCAAGTGCAGTCTGATGGTAATCTCCTCTCCGCGAAAATCGATCAATCGTCCGTCTTGATCCATCACACGCAAGGTGATATCGGTAACGCTCCTCACGATGACCGGAAGGTAAATGATTTGCGCCGGTGTTTCCGAGACTTTATATCCCGGAGGCACGTTCGGTGAAAATTCATGTATCGTGTGCACCGACCTGTCGTTGGCGTACGCACCCGTGGTTATGCTGCATTCCACTCGAATAATGTTTACGTTGACGATGTTTACCGAGGAATCTGATTCGTGCAACTTTCTTGGTTCCAGTATACGACCCGTCGAAAATCCAAACAGCGGTCCGATGGTATTCGGTTTAGCGAAATTTATTCGAAAAGCGCACATGATTTCACTTTTCATGGTATTAACGTTGGGACGAAGTGACAATGGATAATCTTGCTCTTCACTTTTTCCTCGTTTTTGCAGTATCGCGCGTTTTAGATAAGAAGTAATGGCGTCTAATTCGTACGATCCTTCGGGAATTGTAATTTTTTCGTCATTGTCGTCGAAATAAAATTTATTGTTCGCTACCGTCGCGTTCGGAATCGTGTTGTAGGTCTCCATCGTGGTTAGGCCGAGCTCGTAGTCCCTATCGCTCAAGTCTATCGGTGGAAAATAATCCACCGTGAGAACGCTGCTTTTACCGCTTAGAGTGAGCGTCAGCGACATTGCCGAGATTCCATCGACGACTGATGTCGATCGATGGCGGATCGATTTTTATATCTATTTTCTGGAGGAACAGGAGGCACAATTGTCCGCAGATCGTTTGATCGTACGTCTGGTAGACCGTGCGATTGTACGTTATCGTTGTATCGGTGTCTCCGAGGTAGCGTGTAAGCTCCTTCGGCGGTTGCAAATTGCCAAAGCTGTCAAAGTATACGGCGCGATCGCCTCTCTTGGCGTACGCCACCCAATGCGTGCCCGGCCCGTCGACATCGTCCAAATTCACGATACCGCTCTCATTTTTATGTGTCTTGTCGGGTAAAGCGTTACGCATGTAGACACCTCGGAAATACGGTATTCGCATACGCTTCGCTATTCGTGACAACTGTAGATTGGTGGTGGCACCCGTGGGCATCTCTATCGTTTTTTCGACGTTTTTTTTTTTCTCTTCAATCCTTTGCCCCGCTTGTACGGAGCGAGATAAATCCCCCGTCCTTCCATTGCTTTATTGTGACGTTTCGTCTCTTCGAGTTGTCGTCGCGCGGCCTTAGAGTCGTTCACCGCCTTTGCAACACCCGCCGCTCCACCGGCAAGCGAACCGATAACTCCCAAGAGCGGTAACAACGGTAACATACCACCGCGTTTCGCCGTCGGAAGCGTTCTCCTCTTGGTCTTCTTCTTCTTCTTTCCCTTTGTCATACCCATCCCCAATTTCGTCTTTGCTTTCATAGCAGCCCATACGGCGGTAGCAGCAGCCCTCTCACCGAGAGTCGCGTCCGCAGCGGTGATCCGCACCCGCGCTTTATCGGCGAGAACGCGATCGGCTGCGTGGCGGTCCGCTGATTCGCGGTTTTGCGAGTACGCGATGTCGTGATCGCGACACGCCGCGTCCAACGGATTGATACCTCGATCCCCTCGCGCGAGTCGTTTCCGCAGACGAGTCCCCGGCCCGCAAAATTGGTAGCCGGGTATATGCAGCTCCAACGGTAGTCGATTTATCACACTGTTCAGTAAACCGGCACCCTTGTATCGTTTCATAGAGCGCGAATTCTAACGTATCGCGTGTAAATCATATTTCCAACTGAGGTGTGTTTCGACAGCGCTCACCTATAAATAGGAGGCGCGTATCGATCATTAACCAGTAGAATATCAAAGTTTGTCGGACGACAAAGTACAATGAATAACCGGGATAATAAGAAGGAACGGAAGGAGGTGAATGTCGCAAACGTGTATCGCTAATCGTGTGTTTGAAACAATATTTTTTTTTTTTTTCAGGATAATGTCCGAATCATGTATGGAAATAGAGATATTTTAGATCTAGCGACAAATATCCGAGCACCGCTCTTTCCGACATCCGATGCTGCGCACTCGTCGCGTAATAACAAGGATGAGAAAGAGTCTGGTAAAAAATGAAATTTGTACAACAACCGTACACGATCCGTGTGAAAAACATGGATGATAAGAGTGGGCAAGGGGTTTGTGAGAAGGCGTGCAGACACGGTAAAATGCTGCCAAACACGATACGCGGTATCATTCGCGGTCCCTCGAATTGCGGTAAAACCAATGTAATGATTAGTCTGCTGGAAAGTCCGAACGGTGTACGTTTCGAAAATGTGTACGTGTACTCGAAATCGTTGAATCAACCAAAGTATCGGTATCTCGAAAGATTGCTCGGATCGATCGATGAAATCGGCTACTTTACATTCTCGGACAACAACGCAATTGTACCGCACAGCGAGGCGTTACCGAATTCCGTATTCGTCTTCGACGATATGGCGTGCGACAAGCAGAATGCGATACGCGAGTACTTTGCTATGGGTCGACATTCGAAGGTCGATTGTTTATATCTATGCCAAACGTATGCAAAAATACCGAAACATCTCGTGCGCGACAACGCGAATTTACTCGTAATATTCAAGCAGGATGGAACAAACCTTAAGCACGTCTACAACGATCATGTGAATACGGACATGACGTACGAAGATTTCGGTACATTGTGTCACGCATGTTGGCAGCACAAGTACGGATTTTTAGTGATAGACAAGGATAGTGCGATTAACGATGGACGTTACAGACGTGGTTTTAACGAGTTTGCGGTACCGCGGAATGGTTAGTTGTTCTCGAGACGTTGACGATGACGCTCGACACGAAAGATATCGACGAGAGGGAGAAGATCGCGAAGGAAATCGCTCGTACGAGCGAGTCGATTCGCAAGAAGCATCGGACGTTGAAGACGGGTAGAGTGGAGCAAGAGGTGCAATTAGAGAAACGGTTGAAACCGATCGTAGAGCCGTTGAAACGAATCGTCGAGAACATCAAGGGTGACGATGATTCGGTTGACGATCTCGAGATTAAAAACGAATCGGACATCAAACGAAAGCGAACAAGCTCTGAGAAGAAAAAAATCAAGCGTACCTCGTTGACGACACCGATACAGACCCCATTGACGCCACCGATACAAGCCTCGACTCCGTTCCAGCCGCAAAAATTGGTGTTTGAAGCGCCGACATATTTACCGACCGAAAACGTGTTCGAAACCACGGACCCGTCTTTCGTAACATCCGTGAGACAGACGATGCAAACGTCCGATGGTCGGGAAGCTCTGTACGGCCAAATGGGTCCGCTGGGTCAAGAGTACATCGGGGAGCTCTTGAGCGGTGACAAGAAGAGAGGGATCGACAACGTGTACGGTGTATACTTCAACGATGCGGGAACGTTTCTCGGAGACAAGGCCTTCGACATTGATAGAGACGACAATGTGATCGTGGACGGTGTGAAATACGCTGGCACACCCGGCCTGTTTGAATTAATATTCAAAAGACTTCCCGACGATACGCTGTGTACGGAGGCTGACAAACAAAAGTACAAGAGCATACTACTCGCTACTAACGCTCACAGACGCGGTCATAACGCGCATTTACCTGTTTTGGGAAACAAAGGATACAAATACAAACATATCATCACACCTCTGATATCTAAGAAAGGTGGAGGTGTTGCACATCTCGACAGGAGAGGTGCGGGTCGCACGTTACCCAAGTGTAACGTACCACAGACCATGACTGTGACCGACAACGCGGTCGATTACGTGCACTGGGATGATCCGAACGAATTGGTGGATCGCCTTCGATTGCTGGACGCCTCCCGTCAGGCGGGAAACAACGCGCACGACAACGAGTTTCTCTCGATTATCGAGGAACTGCGCGAAGCTGGTCTGATTATAAATTGATCACAGCTTTTCAACTATCGCCAGTATTGCTCGTGTGATGCTACAGGAATGTCTATCAACAAATTCGGACTACAGTTAGGAGGAGGAAGCGTCAGGGTGACGAGACAGAGCGGCGGAGTCTCGAAGAATTACGTGCGCGAGAATTGTCTCTGCAAGGATGGTGAGGTTTTCAACGCCAAGTCACGCGTGATCAGACATCTCGCCGACCCTGAAGCGGACACCGACGCTGTCAACAAGCTGCATCTAGATCATCACCTCAAGCTTATGAGCGATCGTGAGAATCGAAATCGTATGCTCTGTGAAAATTTTAAGCGAGCAGTACTTTCGAGACTCGAAGATTCGGAAAATACCGAGCGGACCTGGAAGAGAGACCACGACGATTACATCGAGACCAGATACGTGGCGTTGGAACGACAGATTCACGATCTGAGAGGTCTCCTCGACGAGAGTGTAGCGCGACTCGATGGAAAACTCGTCGATCGCGAGCGAGAGACGAAGAGTCTTGTCGAGCGAGAGATTCACAATCTTCGTAGAGCTGTAAGAAAAAATTTCATCGAATACTACGATGAGGCGATGAAGAAGAAACAGAACGAATCGCAATGAGCGAGAAGGAAGCGGTGAGCCTGGAGAGGAGATCGCTCGTGGACGAGCTCCACGCACCGGCGAGAAGAAACTTTACGCGTCGGTCAGTCGTCGTGAAAGGATACGATGATTTGTGGCAGGCTGACATTGTTGAGATGAGACCGTACTCGCGATCCAACGGCGGTTACAACTATATTCTAACCGTTATCGATGTGTTGAGCAAGTACGCGTGGGCTATGCCCTTAAAGACCAAAGGTGGAATTGAAACGTCCAAAGCATTTTCCGCGATATTTAGGGAGAGAATTCCGAAAAATTTGCAGACCGACCGTGGAAAAGAATTTTACAACAGAGATTTCCAAAATCTTGTCAAGAAACACGGCATCAATCATTATTCGACATACTCGGTTATGAAGGCTTCGGTGGTGGAACGATTCAATCGCACGTTAAAGAACGAAATGTGGAAGTTTTTCACGCTCACGGGATCGTACAGGTGGATCGACGATTTACCGCGATTGGTCTCGGAATACAACGGTCGTAAACATCGTACGATCGGTATGCGCCCGATCGATGTCACTCCCGAGATCGCAAAGGGACTCTTGAGCACCGTGTACGGTAATATAAAAATTGCCGCGCCGGCGAAATTCAGGGTGGGTGATCCAGTGCGCGTGAGCAAATTCAAAACTGTATTCGAGAAAGGATACACGCCGAATTGGTCGACGGAGGTGTTTAAGATCGCCACGGTGCAACGTACCAATCCTGTGACGTATCTGATTAAAGATTATCGCGGAGATCCGGTCGCGGGAGGCTTTTACGAGCACGAATTGCTTAAGACCGCACAACCCGACGTTTATCTCGTGGAGAAGGTGTTGCGCCGAAAGGACGACAAGGTGTTTGTAAAGTGGTTGGGATTCGACAATTCGCACAACTCTTGGATAAATAAAGACGATGTATTGTAATAAACTATGTATATTTTACGGACTTCCGTTTCCGGCGCAGTAGCGAGAGGCACGTGGTGATTGAGCGTGAGTGAGTGACGGAAAGGAGAGAGTGTGTGGAAGGAGAGGAAAGGTAGGAGTGTGTGGAGGAGAGAGTGGAGGTGTGAGTGAGAGCGTGTGAATGAGGTGGGCATAGGGAAGGGCAGGATAGAAGGGAAAAAGGGCCCAGAGTATAGAGTGACAGGTGGGCAGGTGGGCTGGCATAGACTACGGCGTGTAAAGAGAGGAAGAGGTGGTGCGAGTGGGCAGGGATGGATGGTAAGGCGCGATCTGGCGGGATAGAAAAGAGGAAGGCAAGGGAAAGATGCATGAGCCTGGGGAATGTTGAGGAAATGTTTAAGAGGAAGAGGGAAAAATCAGGGGAGAGAAGGAAGGAGGAGGAGGATGAGGGATTTAGGAAGAGTAGGAAAACGCAGAGATCGCCAGGGAAAATGGAGGGAGAAGGAGGGGGAGAGACAGAGGGACAGAGGGAAGGAGGGGCAGAGGGTCTAGAGGAGTTGATCAGGAAGTGGAAAAAGGAAATGGAGGAGGTAATGGAGGAAATGAGAGGGGTAAAGGGATGGAGGGAAGAATTAAGGGCGATGAAGGAGGAGGTGAAAGAAGGGATTAAAGACAATGGAAGGATGGTAAGGGAGGAAATGGAGGAAATGAGAAGAGAATTTAGAGAGAGAGAGAGGAGGTGGAAGGAGGAAAGGGAGGTCATGAAAAAAAGTATAGAAGGACTGGAGGAAAAAGTGGAAAGAATAGAGGGGAGGAAGGCGGAAAAGGGAGAAAAGGGAAGGAGAGAGGGGAGAGAGAGCGAGGGGGAAACAAAGGACAGACTAAAGAAAGTAGAAAGAAGGATAGAGATGAAGGAGAGAGAGGAGAGGAGGAAAAATATATTGATTAAAGGGGTAGAGGTGAAGGAGGGGAAAAAGAAAGAGGCGGTGGAGGAGATATTTAGAGCCGTGGGGGCAAAGGTAGAGATCAAAGAAATTAAGGGATTAGGAGGAGAGGGCGGAAAAGGAAGGGAAATGCTTTTGGTTAAGTTGGGGAACGAGGAGCAGAGAAGGGAAGTGTGGGCGAAGAAAGGAATGTTGAAGGGCAGGAGAGAAAGGATATTGGAAGACTGGACATGGGGGGAAAGAAGGATGAGATGGAGGCTGGAGGAAGTAGCACGGAAGGAGGAAAGGGAAGGGAGAAAGGTGTGGATAGGATACGGCAAGGTTAGGATTGATGAACAATGGTGGAGGTGGGACGAGGAGGAGGAAGTGCTGAGAGATGGGAAGGGAAACATAAGACAGGGGGGACAGGGGGAAGACGGAGGAGGAGGGAAGAAGGAGGAGAGGAGGTAGGAGAGGGGGGAGGGAAAAAAGAAAAGGAAGGGCAGAAGGAAGTAAAAAAAGGGTGGAAAGGGTGGAAGGTGGCGTTCTGGAATGTTGCGGGGATGGGAAGGAAGGACATGGATTTTTGGAGGAGCATAGAGGAGTGGGACGTGATGATTCTCTCAGAGACGTGGTTGGATGAGAAGGGATGGAGCAGAATAAAAGAAAAGCTGCCAAAAGGATTTAAGTGGGGGGTACAGTTAGCGAAGAAGAGATGCAAAAAAGGGAGGGGGATGGGGGGAATGGTGATGGGAATCAGAAAGGAATTGTGGGAGAAGGGGTCAAAAATAGAGGTAGAAAAGGATGGGATGGTAGTAGGGAGAGTGAAAGTAGGTAGGGAGAGGTGGAGGATAATAGGGGTATACGCGGGGGATGGAATAGAAAGGACGTTGCAGGGGATGGAAGAATGGGTAGAGGAGAAAGAGGGGGGAGTGAGGGAGATAATAGGGGGGGATTTTAATGCAAGAACGGGAAGAGAGGGGGGAGGGGTGAGAGGGGAAGAAGAGGAGGAGGAGGGGGAGACGGGAAAAAGGCGATCGAAAGATAAGAAGATAAATAGAGAGGGGAGGAAGCTGCTGGAATATATAGAGGAAAGAGGGTGGGAGATCTTTAATGGGAGTATAAGAGGGGACTGGGAGGGGGAGTATACATTCACAGGAGGGAGGGGAAACACAGTAATCGATTATATAATAGGGGAAGGGGAGATAAGGGACAGGTTAGAGGAGATGAGGGTAGGAGACAGGGTGGACTCGGATCACCACCCGGTAGAGTTATGGGTAAGGGGGGAGGTGAAGAGGAAGAAAGGGAGGGAAGAAGGGGGTAGGGGCAGAAGGGGGATATGGGATCGTGAAGGGAGAGAGAAGTTTGCGGAAAAAATGGGAAGGATACGGATAGAAGGGAAGGGGATGGGAGAGGAGTGGGATAGTTTGGAGAGCAGGATAAAGCAGGCGTTGAAGGAGACGGAAGAGGAATTGGGAAAGGGGGAAGAGAGAAAAAAAGGATGGTGGGATGAGGAATGTGTAAGAGAAAAGAAGCGGGTAAGGAAGGAATTAAGAGATTGGAGGAGGAAAGGGGGGGAGGGAGAGAGGTATAAAAGGGAGAAGCGGGAATATGGGAAACTGTGTAAAAGGAAGAAAGAGGAGGAGAACAGAAGATGGGAAAGACGAGCGGAAGAGGCGAGAAGAGAGAGTGAGGTGTGGGAGATTGTAAATAGGGAGAGGAGGAGGAGGAAGAGAGTAAATGAGGGAATAGGGATGCTAGATTGGAAGGAGCATTTTATGAAGATATTAGGGGGAGTGGAAGGGAGGGTGGTTAGAGGGGGGGAGAGGAGTGGACAGGGGGAGGGAAAGGAGGAGGAGGAGATAGATAGGGAGGAGATAAGGAGAGCATTGAGAACGATAAGAGACGGAAAGGCGGCGGGGATTGATGAGATACCAGCGGAGGTATGGAAGTATGGAGGGGAAGAACTGGAGGAGTGGGTATGGGGATTTTGCAATAGGGTTTGGAAAGGGGAGGGATGGCCGGAAAATTGGAAAGAGGGGGTAATAGTGCCGATAATGAAAAAGGGGGAGGGAGAGAAGGTGGAGGAATATAGGGGGGTGACGATGATGCCGACCTTGTATAAGGTGTATGTGATGGTGTTGGCGGAGAGAGTGAGAGAGGAGATAGAGAGTAGGGGAATAATGCCGCATAATCAGACGGGCTTCAGGAGAGGAATGGGGACGATCGACAATATATATGTGTTAAATTATCTGGTAAATAAGCAATTGGGAAAGAAGAAGGGAAGGATGGTGGCAATGTTTGTCGATCTGAAGGCGGCGTTTGACTCAGTGGAGAGGGGAGTTTTGGTGGAGGCGATGAGGGAGCGTGGGATAAGAGAGGGATTGGTAGTGAGAGTGGAGGAGATTATGAGGGAAACGAGGAGTAGGGTAAGGGTAGGAGGGGAAATGGGGGAGGCATTCTGGACGGCAAGAGGGGTGAGACAGGGGTGCCCACTTAGCCCGCTACTTTTTAATGTGGTAACGGCGGATTTGGAGGAGGAGATGGGAAAGATCAGATGGGGAGGGGTGAGGTTGGGGGAAGGGAGAGTACACACCTTAGCTTACGCGGACGACATAGTCATGATGGCGGAGAATGAGGAGGAGATGGGGAGTATGATAGAGAGGCTGGAGGGGTATTTGGAAAGGAAGAGGCTGGAGCTAAATTTAGGTAAGACTAAGATTCTGAGGTTTAGAAAGGGGGGAGGAAGGATGGGGAAGAAAGTATGGAGGTGGAGAGGGAAGGTGATAGAAGAGGTAAAGGAATTCAGATATTTAGGATACACGCTGAAGAGGAACGGAAAACAGGAAGAGCATGTAAGAGAAAGAGTAAAGAGGGCAGCGGCTATAATGGGGCAGGTGTGGGGGATAGGTAAGAGAAGGTTTGGGAAGGATTGGGGGAGGAGAATGTGGCTTTTCGACAGATTGGTATGGACGGTGATGGGATACGGAGCGGAAATATGGGGGTGGAAAGAAAGAAAGAAGATGGAGAAATTGGAGGAGAGATACATGAAGTGGGTGTTGGGGGTAGACGGAAGAACGCCGGGATATATGATAAGGGAGGAGTTGAAGAGGGAAAAATTGAGAGGAAGAGCAGGGAAAAGGGCGTGGGATTTTGAGAGAAGACTGGAAGGGGGGAAGGGGAGTGAGCTGGCGAGAAGGTGCTGGGGGGAGATGAGGGAAAGAGTAGGAAAGGGAAGGGCGAACTCAGAATGGGAGGGAGAGAGGAGAAAGTTCTTCGAGGAAAGGGGAATAGAGACGGAGGAGGAGGAGGGAAGGAGGGAAAAAGAGGATTTAGAATATGGGGAGATTAGAAAAAAGGACAGGGAGATACAGGAGAGAGAAAGAGAGGAAAAGATAGGAGGATCAAGATACAATAGATGGTATGGAAAGGTGATAGGAGAGGGGGTACCGGGTTATCTTAAAAAGGGGTGGGGAGAGAGTAGATGGAGGAGAGTGGCGAGGTTTAGGTTGGGAAGTGAAATGAGGGAGGGAAGGTACTGGGAGACGGAGGAGAAGAGGAAATGCAGGTTATGTGGAACGGAGGAGGAGACATGGGAGCATGCGTGGGAGAGTTGCAGGGAATGGAAGGAGGGAGGAGGAAGTTGGCAGGAACAAGTGGGAAAGATTTTGGGAGAAGAGGGGGAGGGAGAATGGTGGATGAGAGAGATAGAGGAGGAGAGGAAAAGGGAGGAGAGTGGGAGGGAGAGAGGGGGAGAGGAAGAGGGGAAGGGGGGAGGGAGAGAGAGTGAGAGAGAGAGAGAGAGAGAGGAGAGAGAGAGAGAGAGAGAGAGAGAGAGAGAGAGAGAGAGAGAGAGAGAGAGAGAGAGAGAGAGAGAGAGAGAGAGAGAGAGAGAGAGAGAGAGAGAGAGAGAGAGAGAGAGAGAGAGAGAGAGAGAGAGAGAGAGAGAGAGAGAGAGAGAGAGAGAGAGAGAGAGAGAGAGAGAGAGAGAGAGAGAGAGAGAGAGAGAGAGAGAGAGAGAGAGAGAGAGAGAGAGAGAGAGAGAGAGAGAGAGAGAGAGAGAGAGAGAGAGAGAGAGAGAGAGAGAGAGAGAGAGAGAGAGAGAGAGAGAGAGAGTCGGGGAAGGAACGGGAATAAAAGATGGAGATAAGAAAGGCGAGAGGAAACGGAAGTCACCTCTGCGAGCGTGTGTGTGTGTGTATAGGTAGAAGGGAAAAGGGAAAGGGCGCAGCCGGATGAAAGCATGTTGGACGGCAGGGCGTCTAGACCCGGATCTCGCAGTCGGGAGGATAAGGGCAGGAGTAGTATAAGATAATTTTAAGGATAGTCTTAAGTAGGTTTAGTAATAAGGTTAGAGTTAAGAATAATTGTAAGGATAGTTATAAGTTAGGTTTAAGTAAATGTGTACTGAGGATTAACCCCAAGGGGAAAATAAAGACACTACTACTACTATGTATATTTTACATTGCATTATAATAAACTATTATACATTTATATACAATGATGTTCTTTATTACTACAACATGTTACAATATATATACATTTAAAACTAATAAAGACAATAATACATAAAATATTAAACTATATAAATTACTAAGCATTATTTACAATTGTATCTTGTAATGTCCCCATGGTAGAGTATCGGTGGATTCGGATACGACGTGTCGCTTATCGTCGTACGGACTGAGCGCGAGCTTCGACTCCGACACGGTGTACACCTCGTGCATCTTTGAGCGGATGCACGATTGACGCCGTGTTAGCTCGATTTCGTCGTTGAGACACCGAGTGTAATCGTCGAACATTATAGTTCTGGCGACTACATTTTTCTTTACGCCTTTAACTTTTTTGACATCTTTTTGTCCGGTGACTCTCAACGCGTACATCTTCGCTCTCAGTCCGACAAATTCCGTCATGATCGCGCCGTTGTTCTCGTCTTTCATCAGACCGGGTACTTTCTTGTTGGCGCGCGGTATACCGTAAACGTTGTTCTCGGAGTAGTCGCTCGTGTCAAATTTTGAAATATCGCGTTTCATATCCCGATACGCGTCCTCGCATTGTAGAAAGTATATCAGACTGTCGGTATCGGTATACATAATTTTGCAATTGTCGCGGTAGAGAGGCGACATGTACTCGTAGTGAAACTCGTACAAGCAGGTCTTGGATATGTCGAGGATGCACATACCCACGTAGATCGGCTTGTCGAATTTCACTTCGAGTTTTCGCAACTCTACGGCGACTAGATCCTCCGAGAACACGCTTCGGCTGTGGAAATTCGGTTTCGCGATCATAGCCTCCGCTCCGTACCGACCCTCCCACTGTGTAACGAGCCGTACATCCGTATGATTTCGCACATTCTCCATGGTTTTGCCGAAAACCGCGTTGTTCATCAATTTGTATAAATTTTTCTCGAATTCATTACTCGCGAGTGTCCGAAACTGTGTATTCAGTTCTATGTATCCGCGGAGCCATGGAGATTGCGCGAATTGCAGTACGCGGTGAATCTTTGCAATTCGCAGGCCATGTAGCACGCATTGCTGCAGATTACGGTAGTGAATGACATAACGCTGCTTATCGTACAGCGTTGCGAGTAACTTGACCTCCAGCTTGCCGGCTTATCGCGCGTCGGGCAGAACGGCAGGTCGGAGTGCGCGTCGTGAAGATTCACCGGATACTCGAGATCGACTTCCAGCACGTAACCGGTAGCCGAATCGGATGCAACGGACATTACGTCAAAGCTCGCGACATCATCGACCCATCGAAATTTGGCGTAGGGCAACGGTTGACACATTGCCCAGCCGTACAAGTTGTTTACATCATAGTACATTAGGTACGATGACGGTTCCGATGGATCGTACGATGACATGTATTTGTTGTTGGCGGCGGCGTATCGGTTGGAGCATTGGCTGAGATCGCCGCGTATACCGCGCTCGACAAACAGCACCATATCGATGTCTGTGAGCAACTCGAACTTGATGCCCGTGTACTTCAACATAGCGTCCCACGTGTACCCCGGTAATGTGTAATACTGAGCGGGATCTAAACCGTAACTCTTTATACACGTGTTTCGGAAATTTTCGAAAATATCCGCCAACAAAAGAACGTCTGTTTTCAAATACAAATCGCTGTATTGACCTAGATCTTCGATCGAAAAGGTTTGCCAGACGTTTGTCGCGTACGCGTAATCGCTCTCGGATACTGTTTCTCCGGTGAGCGAGCTGTAAAACGATTCGCGCGATGGTAGGCTTGTGTCCCGGAGCTTGTCGACGCAGTCGACGTACTCGTAGGGAAACACACCTTTCCGAGTAAGCAGATTGAAATGTTCCGCGGATAAATGGCTAAATTCCGATCGTGTAATTTTTAATTCGTCCGTTGTCAGATAAGATGCTAATTTTTCAAGACTTGTACTGAGAAATCTGAATGAATCGATAAATCGTAATTTCACGCAAATTTTGGAATTTTCATCCTCCGTATCTTTAACGTTTTTAGTGAATGAAATGTAACGTTCTTTCGTCAGCGGCAGTAAATCAATGTTGCCTTCGAAAGCATTGGCAACATCTTTGATGATGAAATGCGCGTCGTAACCGGATAAATTGTGAAATATCACCGGGATAACGTGGGAGTCTTTGTAATTTAAATTGCACGACGAGTGCGCGGGACCTCGATAACGCCCGGTAAGATGACAATGATCGCGCACCCGCGTATCGTCCGGTGTAAACGGTTTCTCGCACACGTGACACGTCGCGGTGCTACGGAATTTTTCCGATTCCTCCGGCGTAAGATCCGCCATGGGAACGATGGTGGTGCGGATCGCTTTCACGCGGTGCGCCAAATCGTGCAGTTCATTGACGAGCCACGCCACGCAATCCTCACCGCGATACGACTTATACCCGGATAAAGAATTATCGTACGTGCAACTTACATAATATCCTACGCTAAACACATTGTGATGCTGATAGGCGTATGTGGTGCCGTCTTGTCCATCCTTCTTCTCGAGCGTACATTCGAGATCGGCGTATACAACAAACGGGAGCCGCTCCTTCCGGTTGTAATTGCGGAACGTCAGCCACTTGTCGTCCTCGCTGGGGAGAACGACAGCGCAATCGTTCATTTTCCCGCAATCGACGCTGTGGACTGACAACTTCTCCCGTGTATAAAAGTAGTGTAGACACCTGTAATAATTTATTTGATTAAAACTATGAATAAAAATATTGATTTATTTTATACGCATCTTTTTACTTACCGATCGCAAATGTACATTTTATGTGTGTGCTTGCTCAGTTGTGAGCTCACCAACCGCGGCAGGTTCTTTATACACGCAAAGTGTGCATCGTTGTTTTTACACACGTAGAGCAGGTTGACGTACTTCTCCTTTTTGTCGTCGGTGAGCCGCAGAGGGACGATTTTGGAGTCTTGGGTGGTAAAGACGTTGACGGAGATGGTGTTCAGTTTCTCGAATTTTGATATTTGCGGAAGCGTCACGGGGAACTCTATGCCGCACAGGTTGAGCACCGTTGAGTAATGTGGGTATTCTATCGTCCTTTCCGAATTTCTTTTCGTCGGATATAGAGCGGCGACGACTGCCCACGCGAAGCACGCATTATCATTTGATTTCACGTTGACCACCGCCTTTTTTAACATAATTTTCCGCGGTAACTCGATGTGGCATCCCGCGCGTAGAGGATTCAACTTGTTGACGTTGATTGTTAGGTTCAGGATACGTGACAACGCCCATCCGCTATCACGTTCCTGAAACTCCTCCAGAGATGCCTGTATGACGTCAACCACATGCTTCGTGTACCACTCGTTTAGATCAGATGTTAGATATATCTCTTGATTCTTCGTGGCGATGGTCTTCACGGCAGTCTTGTCGCCCGCGATGAATTCCCCGTTGAACGCGGTGTTAATCTTGACGCTGTTGTGTTCCATCATGACGCCCTGGATCCGTTCGATGACGGTATTTCTTATCTCTCCCAAAAATTCACGAGGATCGATGTATTCGTGATTGACAACCGCACCCGTCAGCACACGGTTCCTAAACGCCGTCTCGATCTCCTTCCACGTGTAGCCCTTCTTCTCGTATCCGCCGTATCCAGCACCGATGGGCACAAAACTCTTGAATGATCTTCCTCACACCCTCCAGACGCACAATTTGCGCCACCAGAGAGTTCACTACTCCGGTTCGTTGTCTCTTGCGACATTTTTCCCTCAGAGAATCGAGGTACTCGTCGCACTCGTAGTCCCATGGGAGAAACTCTCCCAACGTTTTGATATTCACTGCTCGTATGGTGAGATCGCGCTCCATTTTGAACAACTGTGACAATTTATATTTTTTCACGAGCTTTTTATACCCGCTCGTCGCACACGACACTAATTAAAAATATCGATGATGTCACGCAAATTGAAATCTGGCAACATGGCGCCTAAAAGTGGCTGCCTAAGGACCTATGATCGAAAAATAGCGATGATGTCACGCTAAAACCTGCACGAACCTGCAAAGGATATAAACAATTCTCGGAACTATGAATCATTTTTGTATAAACAATCCTTATCTCTCTATGACTCATGCTTATATAAACAATTCTTATCTTATCTTTTCCAGGAATTTATGTAATCCGATACCTTCCCCGCACCTCCCCCTCACCTCCCTCGTCACCCCCTCCACTCCAAAAGTGCTGACGCAGTGTAATCCGATACCCTTTGTATAAACAATCCTTATCTCTATATGACTCATGTTTATATAAACAATCCTTATCTTATCTCTTCCAGGAATCCTTATCTCTTCCAGGAATTTATGTAATCCGATACCTTCCCCTCTCCTCCGCACCTCCCTCGTCACCCCCTCCACGCCGAAATTACCCCCTTCCCTCCAAAACAATGACGTCATTACCCCCTCCCCTCAACCTCTTCCCCCTGTAATCCGATACCTTCCCCTCTTCCCCGCACCTCCCTCGTCACCCCCTCCACTCCAAATTTACCTCCTCCCCTCCAAAACGATGACGTCATTACCCCCTCCCCTCCAAAACGATGACGTCATTACCCCCTCCCCTCCAAAACGATGACGTCATTACCCCCTCCCCTCAACCTCTCCCCCCCTTCACCCGCGCACCCCCTCAGATGCCTGAGTTAGAACCGGCATAGCTATACTACTGTCCGTCAGCCTTCGGTAAACTGAATCGGTTCGCAAAATGACTTGTACGGCACTCACGCCCGATATGCCCCCATTTTCCACACTTTGCACATTGCGGTGTCTTTTCCCGCGCTTTATTCGTGGTTTTATAATAGGCATTATATTTATTTAACGCTGGGCTTGGTCCTTGTAATTTTTCCTCAGCCGTTGCCACAGCAATAGCCTCTTGTAGCGTTCCGTAGTTCCTTGCGCGTACAATAGTTTTAATATTATCTTGTAATCCTATCTGGAAATTTTGTAACGCCAAGTTTTGTACGGTGTTTTTAATAGTGTTTTTCTCCATAATCGTGTGAGTTTTTCCCTCTATCATCGATTCATAGAGTTTCATAGCGAGTTGGTCCACTCTCGAACCAAAGTTTTGAGCACTTTCACCTTGTTTTTGCTTCAGGGTATTGAACTCTAATTGTAGGTGCGTAACACTTTTATGTGTAGTATAACCCCTTTCTATTTCCTGTTTTAATTGGGCGAACGATTGAATATTTCTCGTTTGGAAATCAAGTAAGATTTTTCCTTTCAGTTTTGTGCACAGTATAGCCTTGAGTAATTGTAGCTCCTCTGTTGGATCTATGCTTTCCATCGCGTAGGTACTAGCACTTAAAAACTCCTGTATTCTATTTGGTGCTGTCCCGTCGATTTCCGGTATTAGGCTTCGGGCTTCTTTCAACTGCATATAATTGTTAGAATGGGTTGGCCTATTCCTTACGTCAGCGGGGCCTTGGCCGTACGATACGTTTACTTCTGGTGCGTTCATCGTTCCACGTGACGCGTTATTTAATTCACGGTTACTAGTTGATCCCTGTTGCTGCCCTTGTATACCGTATATTTGTGCGTTAAATCGTTCGTGCAAGTTAAGTATCTGTTCATGTAAATGTTCTTGCAGCACTTGCGTTTGCGCTCGTATCTCGTTTATCGCGTCTGCTAGTACTCCGATCTGTGTCTCTATTAAATTCTCTTGTATGTCGTTTGTGGCATTGGTCACATTCCCGTCTATGTTGATCTATCGCCGCGGAGGCTCTCCGTCCTCAATTCGTGCGGTTACGTCGTTTGGCGGTTGTGCCATTGTTATTTCGTTGTTTAATTCTCGCGGATCAAAGATACTACTATCGTACGTAGTCGATGCAGTCTCAGTGCGCTCCGATATTCTACTCAATGGCCTCGTGGTTGTAGGCCTATCCTGGCGCGAATCCTCGCTTACTCCGGATATTAAGCTGTTATCTAATTCGCGGAAAGAATATTCTCGCGTTGTTTCAACGTTTTCGTCGACGTTCGCGACGCTTTCGTCTCTATCGTTTACTACGAATTCTCGCGGTGTTTCGCGCGGTTCCCTCTCGGGGTTACTCAAGGTGTTTATTGCGCGTCGTCCTTGGTCGCTTAACAACCAGGATTGATTCGGTTGTAAACTGGGGTCGTTTTGACTCGGATTACCGCCTAGCCAATATGGAAAACCGTGTCCTTCGCGTCTTTCGGACATTCGCTCTTATTTTACTAATGTGTCTTTATTTCGACTTACATTAATACGCTCGCTCGCATGGTGTTGCGTTGCTCGCTGCCCAGTGCTTCGCGGTGAGGTAGGTCACGTTCCGTTCTCGCTGTGCAGTGGCCCTTGCTCGGATTTCGCTGACTCTGCTTGGTCGTTGTGCTCCGTCGGACTTTCTCAGCTGCTTATTGCTCGAACTGCCTTGACTGGACCGCTTCCTCGTGGAGATTTTATTTTCTTTTCTCGCTTTCACTTTTCGCACTTCTAGTTTCCGTGTTATTTTCGGCCACGCTGTTCCCTTGGGTTGATCGTCTTGGTCCTGCTGCCGTGCCCAGTCCACCAAGGTGTCCACCAACAACCGGACTACGGTGAAGAAGACAGATCCCACCGCTGCCACCAAAATTGTTACGCCGTGCCCTGTGACTCAAAGATCTCTTGTCGCGGGCCAACGCAGGATTCGGGATCCGTCGTGTAGGGCCAAGGGGGTTGATCCAAGGGAGATGATTATTGAACGATGTTCAATGAGAAATAAAATATCTTTATTCACTTAGCACTCGCGTACACTTTATTTAACGGCTTCCTCACAGTCGTTACGATCGCGTAAGATACAAACTCGGAGTTCGCGATACCGACGTGCAGCTCGTGCTTAGATCAAACTTAAAAAACCCGTGGTGACAATCGAGTCACCTTCTTTTATACAGATCAGTATCTAGGTTAGCAACGTCTGCTTTTCCTTGAATGCTGATCTGCTTCGCTTGTTTGTGAGGCAATCCGCCGATCGTTTCCTCATACGGTTAACGCCTCAGCGTTTAATTACTTGTTTAAAGAATAGCATTGGTCAATATCTTTGTTAATTTTAAATACCTTATTCGTCTTTCTAAGAACGTGTTTCGAATTGAAAGTTTTATTTGCTAATTCTTTAAACAATAGCGTTGCTAAATTAAAATATCTCGTTGTAGTCTTTCGACACACAACAAATTTTGTGCTTCTTGTATCCTTGTATTTTTATATTTATTGAATCGACAACGATTTCTTGTTATTTGTAGACCGTTCAATAAACGATTGTAGTTGATTTCTTGATCTGTTATTAATTTAGAAATATTATCTATAAAAATGTAATATTTTAATTAAAAATATAAACATTTTAAAATTTAATATACTGTATATTATATTAAAATACATTGTATATATTGTATTTATATTATATATTAAAATAAAACTAAGAGAAAGTACCTAAAAATATCCAAAGATTCGGATGAACTGTTTGCATCTTTTGCGCCATGATATTATGAAATGATTCTACAAAATTATTGGTTCTAATTGGGCATCCATATACACTTGTTTTTTTCGATATTGGAAGCCATGTGTTTCTCATATATTTCATAAAGAGCAATATATTAGGGTAATTATCAGATTCTTCATCCGCAATTGTCTGCATGAGGTTTAAGCCTTCTGCAAACATTTCTGATGGTGCTAATGCTAATGTCATTGCCATGGATACTGTTTTACGTGGTGCTTTTAAAAGTCCTAATCGTTTCCACTTTTTTAGAACAGCCTACCAAAGTAAACATAAAATATATAATTAATAAAATGTAAATAATAAAATATATAATAATATATTTCATAAGTGTTTAAATGTTTTTTAAATAATTTATTAATATATATAACTATTTTTTGCAATTTTTTTACATATATAAATGACTATATTTATAAAATACTACATAAATATTAGAAATAAATAATATAAGTAATCTCAACTGATAGTTTTGTTAATAATAAATATTTGACATACTTGACAGTAATGAAACCAACAGCCTCGTAGAGATGCATGGGGAAATTGTTCATGGACAGCGTTCATCGATGCTTTTTCATAATCCATCATTATGAAACGCAAATTACATTGTAGACCAGGTGCCAGTTTTATAATTTCTTTCCATATGGATTTGTAAACTAATTGTGTTCTGGCTTCACACAAAATAAATACTACTGCAATACCCTAAAAAGAAAATGAGAAAACATTTTTAAAAGAGTATATATGAAATAAAAGTATATGGAATTAATAATCATTTGTCATCAAAATCAAAATACCTTATCCATGTACCGCACATGTATTGAAAATAGTTGTGCAAAGTTTGGTGCTCTAGGTACAACCTAAAATAATATATATTTATATATGATTATAACAATATTTCAATTATAATTATCTACAAATAATATTCCAAAAAAGTAATACTCTTTAATCACAAATATAAAATGCTAGTGATTAATACTTACAGAAAATGTACCATCAATAAAAACTTCAGAACATTTCTCTAATATTTTTAGAAGCTTATCAGTGGTAAATATGTAGGAATATTTGTTATCTTCAGATATAACACAGCCTTTATAAATATTTTTTGTAGGTTCATAACCTTGAAGCAAATTGTCAAGCTCATACACATTCGAAGGTAATGAAGGACGCATTTTGATTTTTTCTTTTGATAACTGATTTCTCATAGCATTATATGAAATAAAAGCTGCGGCTTTTGGATTTTTTCGAGAAACAGTATCAAATATTTCTTTGTTTGTTATAGTCCCACATAGCAAAGATCTCCCCAGGACATCTCAATTTGATCGAAATGGTCCCAGTTTGATCCAGAGCAAAACGTTTATCCGTAGGATTACCTGAGGGTATCCCGTGTAGCATGTCCTGTGGATATCTATGAACGATCTCCGCAGGACATCCCATTTTGATCAAAATGATCCGAACGATACAGATCGATAATAAATAGTTATTCGTAGGATTTCCTGAAGATATTTCTAGTACAAAAAATATACGTACATTAAAATTGCTGTTTTTTCAAATTTAGCAAAAGATTTCTTACATAAATATTTTTTAGTAAGACATTTTTTTTCTTAATTTGAACAGAGAACAAATTTAATTTTGTGTGCATGCGTAGACACACATATAACATACCAATATAATTTTAATCCGTCCATTTGTTAAGATCAAAGTACAAGTATATATAGAGAAAGTATTTATTTCTATTATATGACGATACTAGAACTTGGTCATCGAGTTCTTGGTTCGAGAAGCCAGTATATACAGTGATGGGAGAAAGTTCCGTAACGGTCAAATATCTTAGAAAATAATGATTATGGAAGAAAATGTTCAATACAAAAGTTTTAGTATATTAAGTGGTTTATTATATGGTTATATTGAAATAACCTTCATGTAACCTTGAAGGACACCGCGAAGGTCAACTTTGAAATCTTAAATGGAAACTCCTATTTTCTATTACATATTGTTAAAGCTGATGTCAAGACATTTCCGAAACAATATAATGAAGTTATTTTTTATTAAGTACTTTTCGAGTTATGAGGCTTGAAAGTTACAGCATTTTGACATAAAATACAAAATATCTTGTAAAACATTCAATTTTCGGGAATCTTACCTTAATACTTAATACCTTAATACTTAATGCATAAAATAATGAGACGAATCAATTGATATAAAAAAAACACATAGTTGCTTTTAAAAAAAAATATGCAGCTGCATGTTGCAAATTACATATTTTTTTTTAAAAGCAACAATGTGTTTTCTTTATATCAATTGATTCGTCTCATTATTTTATGCATAAAAGTATTAAGGTAAGATTCCCGAAAATTGAATGTTTTACAAGATATTTTGTATTTTATGTCAAAATGCTGTAACTTTCAAGCCTCATAACTCGAAAAGTATGTAATAAAAAATAACTTCATTATAGTGTTTTGGAAACGTCTTGACACCAGCTTTAAGAATATGTAATAGAAAATAGGAGTTTTCATTTAAGATTTCAAAGTTGACCTTCGCGGTCTCCTTCAAGGTCACATGAAGGTCATTTCAATATAACCATATAATAGACCACTTTATATACTAAAACTTTTGTATTAAACATTTTCTTCCATAATCATTATTTTCCATGATATTTGACCGTTACCGAACTTTCTCTCATCACTGTATAAGACTACCGCTTTTTGATTACCTAACCTTTCTCGGATCGACAACTCGAATCGAATTCTAGATCGGTGAACATTGAGATTAACGCAGGCAGTGAAGTGTGAGTTTTGTGCTGTGATTTTCCCTTAAAAAACGGAAAAAGGCGCATAAGCGATAACATATAAGACATCAGGAATTATTAAATTGACAGGTAATTATTAAAATTTAAAATTATTATATCAAACGCATAAAATTATTATATCAAATCATCTTTCTATATATATCATAAATAAGGTTATGTTTGAGAGACGTTGGCTAGTAAAACACCACTACTACAATTTTTATTTATATATTTTATATTACTTTTTGTGCTATATATATATATATATTTATAGCAATTATATATATAATTGTAAAAATATATATATATAAATATATATAATTTCTACAAATAAGTTAGTTTTACGTATGTAATACTATGTATATGTATAGTATTGTGAAAATAGGATTCAACATTATTGTTTTAAATTATATTGCCGGAGGAGTTTGCTTATTTACAGTAAAAAAGGGACTATAGGTACTAATATTTAAGTCATCATTAATTATTGCGTAAACAAGGTAACATAATATTCTTAACTTATGGCATAAACAAGGTAACATAATGAATCTTTAAGAATAACTAGTTCTTTGAAAAATAACAAGAATTATGTATATGTAGGAAATATAAACGTTTGTTTTGTTAATAAATTTAGTGAATGTGTAACTTATGAACAATTGAATATATACTACGTATATTGTATATATATATATATATATATATATATATATATATATATATATATATATATATATATATATATATACACACATACGCATATATGCGCAATATGTACAATTTTTGCTAGTTTTTACATGAACTAAGCTATTACTAATTCGTGTAAAACTAGCAAGAATTGTACATATATATTATTGTGACATATTACATTATTAAAGATTTATGTATATTTCTAATTTTCTTAAAATCGATTTTACTTTTTACTTACTTTATAAATATAAAACAATAATATAGCATATGAAAGATTAATTGCATTACATTGGAAAATAAAAAAATAAAGGCCTGTTTCACAATGCCAGGCAACAGGAAATAATCTTAGAAAGAAAGAGAAAAAAGATCTCTCTTTTTCAAAGTTATTTTTTGTTTCTATTCTTGTTGCCTGGCATTGTGATAGGTCTAATAATTAATAAGATTATATAATGTCATTATAAAATATACATATATATGAAATAACTAAATTATTCTGTAGAAAGATAAAATTGATAGGCAATTTATAATTTGTCTGGTATACATTTTTTCTTTATGAATTTAAAAGTTACAATTTTATAGTTTAATTAAGAAGCTAAAAAATAATTTTTTTTTTCAAGAAAATTACAAAAAATGGAAAGATACAAAAATAAACGCAAACGGCTAGATGAAATGTCAAGTAGACATTTGAGAAGACTCGTGCAAACTGAAATTAATTTGCTAGAATTTGGAGATCAAGAAAGACTATCTAACTTGTGTACATTGCCTAGTACAAGTGCTAATACATCATCTTGTGTGAATGAATCTGACCATCGTAGAGAGATTGCATACAATAGAACTAGAAATGACAATTTTGACGTATTCGACATGTTACATGAATCAAATGAATTAAGTGACAATGTTGACATATTCGACATGTTACATGAATCCAGTGATGCGATATTTCCCACAGCGGTCCCGGCTCCGCTGCCTCACACAACCTTACAGAAGCGCTACGTCACGTATCCGTGTGAGCTCGGCCGTTCAACCAATGGAAGAGAGCGAACGTCTCCCTTCCACCGAGCCGACACAACAGACGATAAATGCATGCTACTTGCATGTTAAAAACAAGCGTTTCTGATTCAGAAAAGAAATTCTGAGGCGAGTGGCTGGAATATTAGAGATCACCTGTTCGAGACCTGCTTCGTGCAACTTTTTTTTCTTTTTTCCACATTTGTTTCTAACATAGTAAATTATTAGATAATATTTTTTTGCCCAAAAAAATAATATTTTCTATTTATTATTAATATTCGCATATATTAAACTAACAATTTTAGAAATAATACAGATCTGCTATTGTTAATAGAAAAATGAAGTTATTTTATAATGTTGCAACAAAGTGCTAATTTAACATATGTGAATATTTTTAATAAAGATAAAATAATTTCTTTTAACCAAAAACATTATCTAATAATTTACTTAAAATAAATATCGAAAAAGGAAAAAGAGTTACAAAATCACAGTTTTCAAACACGAGATTTTTAATATTTTTGCCATTCGCCTTACTCGTTTAGCCATGCTTGTTATTTTACATTTATCAACATGAGAGATTACACGCCTGCAAAGCTTTTAATCATTTATTTTAAACTACTGCATATTAGCAAGATTACAGTAACTACATATACATGTACTGTGGAGATTAGTGGAGGAACACAGTAGCATTTTAAAAATGCAGTCAAATAGATATAGATTGGTAATTTTATTAGTACTATTAATAAGTAGTGGTCTTCCGCACCACCTTTGAGGTTTCACTTATGGCGCGTTTGATTTTTTTTAAGTGGATCGTCGCCTGGAACCCTATTGTACCACTTTTTTTTACACCTGTTATTTACAGGTTAAAATAATTTACAGTAGTTGACACTCTATTTTTGTATCTATATACTTACTGTACTTTGTATACTCACTGTACTTGTACTTTTGCGCGTTGCGCGTATATTGGCGAGTTGGGAAAATTACTTTATAATTTTTTATAAATACAAAATATATTTTGTATTTATTATGCCTGCAATGCTATCAAGAGTAATGAGAAATACAAGGTGTCCCATTTTAAACAATCCACTCAAATATCTCAGAAACACCGAGTTAAATAAAAAAATTTTTTAAATAAAAGTTGTAGGATTTGGAGAGAGAAAAAATATAGGGATATTTGTTTGACCTTGGATGGAAGCGCTTCTGAGATTTGAAGGTCATTTTTGTTTTTTTAAATGGAACCACTTTAATTTTTTTATATAAATCGATTTCTCATAATATTTGTCGTAAAAAGTTATAAAACTAGGATGACCAAAAATTGAATTGTTTACTAAATATTTTATACTTTAATTTTACATAATTTTACATAAACTATAAAATATCTCGTTAAATATTTATTTTTCAGTTATCTTACATCAACACTTTTATGCACAAAATAATGAGAGGAATCAATTGGTGTAAAAAAATACATAGTTGACATAGTGTTTCTGAGATATTTGAGTGGATTGTTTAAAATGGGACACCTTGTATTTCTCATTACTCTTGATAGCATTGCAGGCATAATAAATACAAAATATATTTTGTATTTATAAAAAATTATAAAGTAATTTTCCCAACTCGCCAATATACGCGCAACGCGCAAAAGTACAAGTACAGTGAGTATACAAAGTACAGTAAGTATATAGATACAAAAATAGAGTGTCAACTACTGTAAATTATTTTAACCTGTAAATAACAGGTGTAAAAAAAAGTGGTACAATAGGGTTCCAGGCGACGATCCACTTAAAAAAAATCAAACGCGCCATAAGTGAAACCTCAAAGGTGGTGCGGAAGACCACTACTTATTAATAGTACTAATAAAATTACCAATCTATATCTATTTGACTGCATTTTTAATATGCTACTGTGTTCCTCCACTAATCTCCACAGTACATGTATATGTAGTTACTGTAATCTTGCTAATATGCAGTAGTTTAAAATAAATAATTAAAAGCTTTGCAGGCGTGTAATCTCTCATGTTGATAAATGTAAAATAACAAGCATGGCTAAACGAGTAAGGCGAATGGCAAGAATATTAAAAATCTCGTGTTTGAAAACTGTGATTTTGTAACTTTTTTTCCTTTTTCGATATTTATTTTAAGTAAATTATTAGATAATGTTTTTGGCTAAAAGAAATTATTTTATCTTTATTAAAAATATTCACATATGTTAAATTAGCACTTTGTTGCAACATTGTAAAATAACTTCATTTTTCTATTAACAATAGCAGATCTGTATTATTTCTAAAATTGTTAGTTTAATATATGCGAATATTAATAATAAATAGAAAATATTATTTTTTTGGGCAAAAAAATATTATCTAATAATTTACTATGTTAGAAACAAATGTGGAAAAAAGAAAAAAAAGTTGCACGAAGCAGGTCTCGAACAGGTGATCTCTAATATTCCAGCCACTCGCCTCAGAATTTCTTTTCTGAATCAGAAACGCTTGTTTTTAACATGCAAGTAGCATGCATTTATCGTCTGTTGTGTCGGCTCGGTGGAAGGGAGACGTTCGCTCTCTTCCATTGGTTGAACGGCCGAGCTCACACGGATACGTGACGTAGCGCTTCTGTAAGGTTGTGTGAGGCAGCGGAGCCGGGACCGCTGTGGGAAATATCGCATCACTGCATGAATTAAATGAATTAAATGACTCAAATGAATCAAATAACTCCAATGAATCAAATAAAATAAGAAATGATGTAGATCATTTAATTAATTTAAATATTGAAAATGTAGAAAAAAAGAAAAATTTTAAATCTTTATTACGTGACTGGGCTGTAATTAACAATGTTAATCATGTAGCATTAAGGGAACTTATTAAAATTCTTCGTAGTCATGAATGCTTTTCTAATTTACCAGTTGATCCTAGAACTTTATTGAGTACGCCAAAAAACACCGATATCAAAACTGTTTTACCTGGTTTATATTCTCATTTTGGAGCTCGTATTGCATTAGAGATATATTTTAGAAACTATTATCATAGATTTAATAATATAAATACTATAGATTTGGGAATTAATATCGATGGGTTACCTCTATCAAAATCTTCAACATCATCATTATGGCCAATCTTAGGATGTGTTTTACCATATAAAAAAGTTTTTATAATTGGTGCATATTATGGCTCTAAGAAACCAACAAACTGTAATAAATTTTTACAAAATTTTATTGAAGAAATATCAGACTTAATAAATAATGGAATTTTTCTGTGTGAGAAATTTAACAATATTAAAATTAAACAAATTTTATGCGATGCTCCTGCAAAATCTTTTATATTAAATATAAAAGGTCACAATGGTTACTTTAGTTGCACAAAATGTAGAATTGAAGGTGAATATAGAAACAGACGTATTTGTTTTGCAGATATTCATGCTACAAAAAGAACAAATGAGGATTTCTTAAATGAAACAGATGAGAATTTTCATTTAGGCTCTACTAATTTAAAACAGATACCAGGATTAGATTTTATGGAAAATATTCCTTTAGATTACATGCATTTACTTTGCCTTGGAATTATGAGAAAATGCTTATATATGTGGACAGCTGGTGACTTAGAAATTCGTTTACAACATCACAAATGTCAAACAATATCAAACAATTTAGAAACTCTTAAACGGACTATACCAGTTGAATTTTGTAGAAAACCAAGATCTTTGGATTTTTTGAAACAATGGAAAGCAACTGAATATAGGCAAATTTTATTATATACAGGCCCTGTTGTTTTTCAAGGAATACTTCCAAACGATTTATATCATTACTTTTTAACACTTCATGTAGCTATTAGAATTTTATGCTGTAAAAGTTTATGTGAGGATTATTTGAATTATGCTGAAGAATTATTAATTCATTATGTTAATAGTTTTAAAATTTTGTATGGAGAATACAATGTTTCTCATAATGTTCATGGTTTGATTCATTTATGCGATGATGTTCGAATACATGGCACTTTAGATTCATTTAGTGCTTTCAAATATGAGAATTTTTTACAAAAAATAAAAAAAAAGAAATTCGCAAAGCTGATAAACCATTACAACAATTACATAGAAGATACATGGAAAAAAATAATGCTACATGTAATAAAATTTTGGCACACGAAAAAAGTTCTGATATACAATTACGCAATAAACATTATAATGGTCCACTTATTCACGACTGCATAAATCCACAGTATAAAATTATCAGTATTTCACAGTATACAATAAAAGTGGATGACAATGCTAATAATTGTTGTTTTATGAAAGATAAAAGTATCATAAAAATTGAAAATATTGCATATTGTAACACAAGAAAATGCTTAGTTGCTATCGGCAAAAAATTTATGATTAAGAAAGATTTGTTTCATATTCCATGCTTATCATCATTACTTCAAATTTATATAGTTAGTAATTTGTCTGAATTATGTACATGGCCCATATCGGATATCAACAAGAAAATGTTAATAATCCCACACTTAAACGATACATTTGTCGTTGTACCATTATTGCATATTGAATAATTAATAAATGATAATTTATATTAAATGTACATAAATATGTGTTGTATATGATATTATATTAATATTACTTAGTATGTATATGTATATGCTATTGCATTATAATATTACTTGGTACATATATTGTAGGGATATTACATGTAATATATTAATTGTGATAAGTTGAGAAAGAGAGGCGTTTCGACAAAGAAATAAACAATTAGGAAAACACAAGGCTCGGGGAAGCATCCGGACATAATAAAGGCAAAATTATAAAGGAGAAAAAACGACGAGAGCAAAGTGCAGTCGTTCTCAAGCGTGTTTATAAGGAAAATAAAAAAATAATGTTTTTAATAAAATGATAATTGCCTAATGATTAAGGGTTGATTTAAAGATGATTTTTTTAATTGAAAATGTTTATCAATAATACATCTGTAGGAATATAATGTAGGAATATAGTGTTAGAACATAATCTAATAAGTATAGGAGAGTTGTGTTTTCGTGGCGATGATCGAGACAATAGCGATCGACCAAAACACGACGTCAAGACGTGTTCGGGCATCGGCGGCCGTTGGCCGGCAAGACGAGCGAGCGAGAGCAGCTCGCGTGAATCGCCAGAGAAGAGCAGAAAGTCGTTTACCACGGAATAGATCGATAATCAAGTTGTACATATACTATCGTGTGTTAATATATCTATCCTGACATTATTATTTTATTTTATATTAATTGGGAAACCTTTCACCAATTTCCCTTACACATCAATAATTTTCAA
The DNA here is from genome assembly GCF_040581485.1 of Linepithema humile. NCBI lineage: Eukaryota > Metazoa > Arthropoda > Insecta > Hymenoptera > Formicidae > Linepithema > Linepithema humile. The sequence goes on along the minus strand of NC_090134.1, from coordinate 11,407,592 downwards.
GTTATAAGTAATTTAAAAAATATTTTTTTTGTAAACTAAACTTTGTGAAGTTAAAAAAGTAACATCATTATATTCTTTAGTTAATTTTAAGTGAAATTTACTTTAATAAAATTTGAATTTAAGGCTTAGATACAAAGTTATGTAATGATAAAAACTAGAAGTTTGAAAAAATAATCTTTTATGACATTTTCCATGAAGAAAAATTGTCTCTAAATTTGTCAAAATAATCTATCTTTCATCATTGGAGTGATTATTACCAGACACTGTGGTACAGGGTAATACATTTACAATTGGCAATATTATTCGTAATTTATATTAAATGTTATAAATTTCTTCACTATTTTTAGATACTTAAAATACAGGCAACAATCAAAATGAATAATAAGTATTACATTGTCGAATTTGAAGATGGTCTTCAAATTGTACCTAACAATTGGTTTACTTGTAAAAAAAATCCGCAATATATCGGCCAAATGTAACAAATCAGAAAGAATATGATAAAGCAGTTGAAAAAATGAAAGATTTTAATAATAATAATTCAACAATAATATCTGTTAAAAGAATATTTACAAGTACAGGTAAGTTAAACTTTTGTTGCGGAAATCTTTATTTACAATTTTAAAAGTAATATTTTTAATTGTTATCTTTTTCAGATACTTTTATTAAAGCAAAAGAGAAATTAAAATTAGCCGAAAAATTATCAGATTTAAATTCAGATGAAGATACAAAAGTTTTAAAAAATAGAAGAAGATTCTATGCAGCAAAAGTTTTTTCATCATCAAGTAGCGAAGAAGAAATTCAAAATCCTATGAAAAAAAGGAAAATAGATACTTATCCACAAGTACTACAAATTTCGAAGAATTCTAAATTACGTCATGAAAATAAAAATAAAGAAAACTTTTCATCAGCACAGGAAAATGAAATGCAGCACATGAGTTCTCAATATTCTAATTTTTCTTCAGGTATTTATCACATAAATTAATAAAGATATGTACTATGTTCTGACTTTAATACTGTGATTTAGATAAATAGCACAATACTTTTTATAATTATATATATTTTTATTATTACATTTTTTGTTATTTTAGATAATTATCCAAAAGCATCCCAAGTGTTAAAAAATTCTACAATACGTCATCAAGTACTCGAAAATAAAGAAAACTTTTCATCAGAAGAAGAAGATAAAATGCTCATGAGTTCACAAAATTCTAATTTTTCTTCAGGTATTTATCACATAAATTAATAAAGATATCTATTATATTCTGACTTTAATATTTTGATTTAGATAAATAACACGATACTTTATATTCACGATTCTTCTTCAGATACTTATATAAAAAGTTAAAATGTTGTGTGTGTGTATGTGTGTGTATAACATCTTAACATATTTAAAAAAAAAATGTCTAATAAAGATAATTTTAAAACAAATTACTGTTTTAAAAGAAACGAGATAAAAGAATTAAAAAATAGTATTAAACAATTAATTTTTAAGCCACTACCAGGTGTAAATATCTTTGTTTCTACAAATAAGATGTTATAGCATTACTTATTGGACTACAATCACAAACTTTTATATTATAGATTCACAAAATATTCTTCGGCAACTCTCCAATAAAAATATATCTATTGTTTAATCTGGTACTTATTTGAATGTTTTGTTTTTAGAGTTTCATGAATTCAAACGCAATGTAATATAGAAACTTTTCTGTGCTTAAGCAGAAGTTAGATTTTATTATACAAAACCAATTAGATTTTTATGAACAATGGGAACGTAATGAAAATAACAGTACAACACACTTTTCTACAGAAAACAATGAAATAAATGTAATGTCACAATTTCCAATAGAAAGTGAGGACGCTTTAAATCAATTAGAAGAGGCTCTCATCGATAATAATTATCGTAATAACTTGGTAAAATAAATATAAATATTAATTATATATTATGTACATTAATTTTTTATAAAGTTTTTAAAAAGTTAAATTATTAAATTTTATTAAATTTTAAAGTTATTTATATATCTGCTTATTTATATGACATCTATCACATTTTTATTCTCTTAGATAAATAAACTTTCAACAATTGGTGGTAAAAATTTAAAGCAGTTAATTTTAAATATAATAAAACGAATTTTTACAATAATTATTGCGAAAGAGTATAGTTGGTATAGAAAGAAAAACAACAAAAGCTTTTCGGATTTAAAACTTTGCTCAGTTGTTATCAGTAAGTATATATGTACATACATATACCCACACATACAAACACATAAACACACACTTAAACACATAGATATTTACACTAATAAACCTATACATAATGCATATACTATATATATAATACATATATTAGATTTAGTTATTAAATTATAAAAATTAGATTAACTTTCCATCTAATTCATTAAACATCTGGTTTAAAAAAATTAAAAATATGTTGAGAAGTATATGTTTATATTTATGTTATATAAATGTTTATACGTATTTGTAGGTGCAGTTCTCAATTAAAATACCCGCAAGCTACCGAACATGAAATTTCGGAACCAATAAAATCATGGCTTCGTCATGCAAATGAAAAAATAAAAAAACTGTATGCTGCACAATTAAATATTTAATACTTTTCTTTATATTTTGTTCATGTATATAATTCATACATAATATTAGCGATTTTATGTACACAATATTATGTATGTAATATTATTCATATTTAGTTATAATTTTTAGTAATATTAAGTTTATTAATTTATATTTAACAGTGACTAGTGCAATTTTAAAATGTACAAGACGTATCTTTAGCTTTTGTTTTTATATATACAAATTTTATTTTTATTGTGACTATTTTTACATTATATAGTAAATAAAAAATTTAAAAAAAAATTACATATTTTATAATAAAATGTGCTTCAAATGTACTATTATTTATATTACTTATACGTACTTTACCTTTTTTGAAATATGTCTATTTCTTAAAATAATGTAATATAATAGAAGCTTTTATTTTGAAGAAATTTTGCTAATAATCTTTCCTTTATGCTCATAAAGATACATACATGTCAAATGTCTATATAAAATATTTGAAAAAATATGTATTTTGAAAAAATGTTTCAAAAATTGTTTAGTTTTAAAGGAGTAATAAAAAGTAGTAATAAAACAATATCTTGATAGTGGTGTCATTAAAGCGAGATTGTCGTAATTTTTTAAAATATAAATAATTAATATGAACTTTTTCGAGAGAGAAAGAGAGAAACATTACTTATTAAGATTACTGTTTTATTGCTTTCTTAACTTAAAACTAAACAATTTCTGTTTAAATCTTTTTAAAAAATATATTTTTTAAAGACATTTTAAATAAATATTTAAAATAAATATTTTTCTGGGTGGTATTTATAGTCCGATTTTATATTTAGAATCTTCTTATGATTTCATTCAACTAATGAAATAATGTTGCGCAACCATTTTGTTGAATGTTTTAAAATGATTTTGAATATAAGATCGGATTATTAACACCATCCTATATTCAATAATTTTATTTGGATTTTATCTGGATAAAAAAAGATATCCAGGGGACATTGTTGAGATCTAATTTAATCATATGTAGGATATCCCAGAAATATCCCAGGGATTTATTTTTGGATGTCCTACGGATATCTGAAAAGCGGACATTCGGATATCCCAGGGATTTATTTTTGGATGTCCTACGGATATCTGAAAAGCGGACATTCGGATATCCCACGGATGCCCTACGGATATCCTACGGCTTTGTACAGACATCCCAGGGATATCTGAAAATCCTTTACATTACATCCCACGGACATCCGTAGGATGAAATTTTGCTATGTGGGATCCTTCATATATATACAAATAACTGCCCTTTCTTTTCCCAGATATTATTTCCATTTTTGTATTGCAAGTATAAAAAATGTACTGTAAATAAAAAAATATAAATGTATAAAATATAATATGTATAAAAATGTTTCCTGTTTATTTGTTAATTGTTTCTTAAAATATACATTTTTAGTTATATAATAATGTTCAAGATTTTTACATCTTTTTGTTCTATTAAATTTTTTTTGTTCTATTATGTTTACAATGTTTTTATTAAATTAGTTAAAAGGTTATATATAGGCTGCATTCTGTAATCCACTACCAGTATTTTGAAGATCTATAGTTCACGTTATATCCCACATAGCAAAATTTCATCCTACGGATGTCCGTGGGATGTAATGTAAAGGATTTTCAGATATCCCTGGGATGTCTGTACAAAGCCATAGGATATCCGTAGGGCATCCGTGGGATATCCGAATGTCCGCTTTTCAGATATCCGTAGGACATCCAAAAATAAATCCCTGGGATATCCCTGGGATATCCTACATATGATTAAATTAGATCCCAACAATGTCCCCTGGATATTTTTTTTTATCCAGATAAAATCCAAATAAAATTATTGAATATAGGATGGTGTTAATAATCCGATCTTATATTCGAAATCATTTTAAAACCTCATTCAATCAACAAAATGGTTGCGCAACATTATTTCATTAGTTGAATGAAATCATAAGACAATTCTAAATATAAAATTGGACTATAAATACCACCCAGAAAAATATCTATTTTAAATGTTTATTTAAAATGCCTTTAAAAAATATATTTTTTTTAAAGATTTAAACAGAAATTGTTTAGTTTTAAGTTAAGGAAACAATAAAACAGTAATCTTAATAAGTAACGTCACTCTCTTTCTCTCTCGAAAAGTTTCATATTAATTATTATTTATATTTTAAAAATTTACGACAATCTCGCTTTAATGACACCACTATCAAGATATTGTTTTATTACTATTTTTTATTACTCCTTTAAAACTAAAGAATTTTTGAAACATTTTTTCAAAATACATATTTTTTTCAAATATTTTATATAGACATTTGACATGTAAGTATCTTTATGAGCATAAAGGAAAGATTATTAGCAAAATTTCTAAAAATAAAAGCTTCTAATATATTACATTATTTTAAGAATAGACACATTTCAAAAAAGGTAAAGTACGTATAAGTAATATAAATAATAGTACATTTGAAGCACATTTTATTATAAAATATGTAATTTTTTTTAAAATTTTTTATTTATTATATAATGTAAAAATAGTCACAATAAAAATAAAATTTGTATATATAAAAACGAAAACTAAAGATACGTCTTGTACATTTCAAAATTGCACTAGTCACAGTGTTAGATATAAATTAATAAACTTGATATTACTAAATATTATAACTTAATATGAATAATATTACATACATAATATTTTATACATAAAATTGCTAATATTATGTATAATTTATACACATGAACAAAATATAAAAAAAAAGTATTAAATATTTTATTGTGCAGCATTCAGTTTTTTTATTTTTTTAATTGCATGACGAAGTCATGATTTAATTGGTTCCGAAATTTCGTGCTCAGTAGCTTGCGGGTATTTTAATTGAACTGTACCTACAAATACGTATAAACATTTATATAACATAAATATAAACATATACCTCTCAATATATTTTTAATTTTTTTAAACCAGATGTTTAATGAATTAGATGGAAAGTTAATCTAATTTTTATAATTTAATAACTAAATCTAATGTATGTATTATATGTATATGCATTATGTATAGATTTATTAGTGTAAATATCTATGTGTTTAAGTGTTTGTTTATGTATTTGTATGTGTGGGTATATATATATATATATATATATATATATATACGTAGTATATATTCACTAAACTTACATTCACTAAATTTATTAACAAAACAAACATTAATATTTCCTACATATACATAATTCTTGTCATTTTTCAAAGAACTAGTTATTCTTAAAGATGCATGTATTATGTTACCTTGTTTATGCCATAAGTTAAGAATATTATGTTACCTTGTTTACGCAATAATTAATGATGACTTAAATATTAGTATCTATAGTCTTTTTTTTACTGTAAATAAGCAAACTCTTCCTGCAATATAATTTAAAACAATAATATTGAATCCTATTTTCACTATACTATACATATACATAATATTACATACGTAAAACTAACTTATTTGTAAAAATTATATACATATATATATATATATATATATGTATAATTGTGCTATAAATATATATATAGCACAAAAATTAATATAAAATATATAAATAAAAATTGTAGTAGCGGTGTTCTACTAACCAACATCTCTCAAACATAACCTTATTTATGATATATATAGAAAGATGACCTGCATATGATATAATAATTTTAGATTTTAATAATTATCTGTTAATTTAATAGTTCCTGACGCCTTATATTATCGCTTATGCGCCTTTTTCCGTTTTTTAAGGGAGAATCATAGCACAAAACTCACACTTCACTGTCTGCGTTAATCTCAATGTTCACCGATCTACGACACTAGAATTTGATTCGAGTTGTCGATTCGAGAAAGGTTAGGTAATCAAAAAGCGGTAATCTTATACAGTGATGGGAGAAAGTTCCGTAACGGTCAAATATCTTGGAAATTAATGATTATGGAAGAAAATGTTTAATACAAAAGTTTTAATATATTAAGTGGTCTATTATATGGTTATATTGAAATGACCTTCATGTGACCTTGAAGGACACCGCAAAGGTCAACTTTGAAATCTTAAATGGAAACTCCTATTTTCTATTACATATTCTTAAAGCTGGTGTCAAGACGTTTCCGAAACACTATAATGAAGTTATTTTTTATTAAATACTTTTCGAGTTATGAGGCTTGAAAGTTACAGCATTTTGACATAAAATACAAAATATCTTGTAAAACATTCAATTTTCAGGAATCTTACCTTAATACTTTTATGCATGAATTAATGAGACGAATCAATTGATATAAAGAAAACACATTGTTGCTTTTAAAAAAAAATATGCAGCTGCATGTTGCAAATTACATATTTTTTCTTCTGAAAGATTTCTGAAAATTGAATATTTTACAAGATATTTTGTATTTTATGTCAAAATGCTGTAACCTTCAAGCCTCATAACTCGAAAAGTACTTAATAAAAAATAATTTTATTATATTGTTTCGGAAACGTCTTAACACCAGCTTTAAGAATATGTAATAGAAAATAGGAGATTCTATTTAAGATTTCAAAGTTGACTTTCGCGGTGTCTTTCAAGGTCACATGAAGATCATTTCAATATAACCATATAATAGACCATTTGATATACTAAAACTTTTGTATTGAACATTTTCTTCCATAATCAATATTTTCCAAGATATTTGACCATTACGGAACTTTCTTCCATCACTGTATATACTGGCTTCTCGAACCAAGAACTCGATGACCAAGTTCTAGTATCGTCATATAATAGAAATAAATATTTTCTCTATATATATACTTGTACTTTGCTCTTAACAAATGGACGGATTAAAATTATATTTGTATGTTATATGTGTGTTTACGCATGCACACAAAATTAAATTTGTTCTCTGTTCAAATTAAGCAAAAAAATGTCTTACTAAAAAATATTTATGTAAGAAATCTTTTGCTAAATTTGAAGAAACAGCAATTTTAATGTACGTATATTTTTTGTGCTAGAAATATCTTTAGGAAATCCTACGAATAACTATTTATTATCGATCTGTATCATTCGAATCATTTTGATCAAAATGGGATGTCCTGCGGAGATCGTACATAAGATATCCACAGGACATGCTACACGGGATATCCTCAGGTAATCCTACGGATAACGTTTTGTTCTGGATCAAACTGGGACTATTTCGATCAAATTGGGATGTCCTGGGAAGATCTTTGCTATGTGGGATATTATAGATTTTCAATACTGGCAGCAAATTACGGAACATAACCATATAATGTATATACAATAACCTTTAATTGATTTAACAAAATTACTTGTGAACAAAAACAGAATAGAAAAGCTCAAGAAAACAAAAAGATCTTGACGCTATTGTATAACTGGAATATTTATATAATATAAAATTAAGACGTACCGTAAGAAATTTAAGCACTTGGAAATGTTACTTGCCGCAACTTATAGTTTCTTAGATTACTCTTTTTATTCGAACCTTTGAACCTTTTTTTATCTTTACTCCTTCTTGATTCTAAACACATGACCCTTCGATAACTGCAATAAACATAAACGCTGTTCCTATGCCTAACGCATATTTCCTCTTTGATAAAACCGCCTCCTTCCAATAAACATTCCGCCGCTACGATTTTCCTACAGCACCTTAAACGAAGATCATTCTCGCCAGTTCAGTTCTCGATCAAAGCTCAAACCAGCAACACCGAATAAATACTTTTTCCACAAACGTGTCCCGACTTATTCTAAATAATCTATTACGTAGCTATACGCTCGTAACAATTGGTGGCAGCGGTGGGATTGTTTGTGTGTAAAAGTGCGGAAATTTTTGCTATAATTGAGCTGATTGCTGTTAATTAATATCAAGTGAAAGAAAGTTAGAGACCCGAAATTCGAAAAAACTTCGTAGCCAAGCAAGACTATCAAGTAGAAGAACCGAGGTCAACCATAACTTGGTGCTATCCTGACGAAATTAACGAGAGCACATTTCGATCAACCTGCTGAGATCCTGTCTGTTAGCCGATAAAACCACGACGCGTAGTTTACAACCTACCCCGAGGAAAAAGGCATCAGGACGCTCCTGGACGAGCACAGCAGCTAACGAAGGAAAAGGACAGCAACAACGAGACTCCGTGGACGGCCAGCACGAAAAAAGGTCAACCCTCATCATCATCTCATTAATGTCATCATCATCAATTCATCTATATCTACTATCGGCGTAAAACCATCTTGTCATAGATATGCTGCGCATCGTACTTCTGTAAGTCTATGAATTTTGTAAACTTTAGAGACACTAAAGCGCATTATAATACAGACAGTTCGGAAAGTAGTTCGTTGATTAGTTATATTAGCGATAATAATTCTAAACATAATCACGTAATCTCAAATCTAGAAACAATCAATATGAACGATCGAACAGAAACGGTAGAGTCAGCGCAAGGCGTAGATCATTTTGGCACAAATCTAGAAAGTCGAAGATCCTCGACGAGTAACAGTAGCTATTTTCCCGTCCGTAATAGTTTATCGCTCATACCTGTTTTTAATAGAAAAAATATTCCAGTGACGCAATTTACAGCAGATTGTAAAGGAGTTAATGACTTAGTCGAGCCAGACGATAGGTTATTTTTCTTTAGATCGGTCTTACAAGTTAAATTAACGGGAGATGCCGCGTTAGTGAGAACAATCTATACAATAAATAATCTTGATGATTTATGCAAAGCATTAGAAAAGGAATTCGGAAATTCCAAAAGTTTTGACCATTGGGAAGTGGAAATTAATAAACTTCAGCAAAAAAGAAATGAATCCATTGAAGATTATGCTACTAGAACCAGAAAATTAAACTCTGAAATGATTCTTGCAATTTCTAATTACCCTGATCCAACAGCAAGAGCAGGACTAAGAATCTTTGCAATGAATAAATTAATTACTCATTTCTTAGGCGGATTACACAATCAAACGGCACAACTTCTTTTATCACAAAAATTTAACACGTTAGAAGACGCAATAGAAAGTGCAACTAGGTACATTACAACATCTAATTATCATTCAGAAAGATTTAGACAAAATAGATTCAACGATACATCGCGAATAACTTGTAATTACTGCAGGAAAATAGGACACACAGAAAACGAATGTAGGAAAAAACGTTACGATTCACAAAATGCCTCTCGTGAAAATCAAAATTCTTGGCAAAATAACCAATATAATAACGTCAGACGCGAGCAAAATTTTTCGCGGAATAATAACCCGAACGGAAGCAGATTTAACAGTAACCAAAATTTTTCTAACACTAACTATCAATCCAACCGGTTTAACCAACCCAATCAATATAATCAAGCGAATTATCAACGTAATAATAATTTATCTAACAACCTACCTAATAATTCAACTAATAATTCACATTTAAACTACCATGGCCAAGCGAAAAGCGCGCAACGTCAAGGCCAAATATCGAGTCGCGCACATCCGATTCAATCACTAGAACAAGAGCAAGAACATATACAATCAGAACAACCTCAAGAAATCTTATATCAATCCCATTCGAAGAACTTAGAAATTCAGGAGACAGATTCTTGTTAGATACAGGCGCTGATATTAACATCATTAAAGCTTACGCATTAGAGCGCGATACACTTGTGTATGTCGATGAAAAAGTAGAAATTCAAGGCATAACCGAAGAAAAGCAACAAACTCTCGGAACTGCATACTTACATTCAAATACGGGAGTTCACGAATTTCATGTAGTGTCCAGTAAATTCCCTTTGAAGGAACAAGGAATTATAGGTTCTACATATCTACGTCAAGAAGACGCGAAAATTGACTTCAAAACGCGAACGGTAACAATTAGCAATAATCAAAGATACCCATTAGAATTTAGTAATCGAATAACGTTACCGAGTAGAAGTATTTGCCCTGTGATGTTACAAACGAAACATTATAACATTGATAATGCATTCATAGATCACAAAGAGTTAGAACGTGGTGTTTTTCTAATGAATAGCATAGTAAAAGTGAATCACGCGGGAGAAACGTATACATACGTGACAAACACGACTGAAAAAGAAGTAGAACTAGAGTTACCTGAGATCGATGTAGAGCCAGTGGATATTACCACGAGCCCGAGGGACAGCCCTACATATAAGATAGACTCGGTAATCTCAAATAATGTAACAAAAAGATTAAAATTATTAAAACAGAATTTAAGATTAAATCATTTAAATGAAGAAGAAAAACAGTCAATACAACCTATAATCGAAAATTTTAATGATATATTCTACACTCACCCGAAAAAAAAGCGGTACACTGAAAATGTGGGAAAAATTCATCAAATTTCAACTGACGATAACTTCGTAAATAATAAAGATAGAAAGTTCTATAAAATATGGAAATGAAGCTAAAAATCTCTACTTTAAGAATCAATTTATTTCAATGTTGCAAAATAAATTTATTGAAAATGGCGGATGACAAAGCGCGAGCATGCAAAATTGAAAAATAATGGTTCGAGTTTGCGACGGTGCACGGTATAAACAAAAAATTGTAGCTTATTGGGATCAAAAGCGTACGAAAGTACAGAGTCTCCTCTTTAAAATGCTTTTTTATGCATCTCGATACGATGATTTTTCGCCGAGAGATTCGCATTTGAAGAAAAAGGCAGATTCTTACTTCTAGGCCTCTCACTTACAGTACAGTCTGCAAATCGTTCTCCAACGCGACGGTATACTCGTTCTCGTCCGTCTGAAGAATACAGACAAAAACGAGATTCGTCGCTAAAAAGAACGGTACTCCATTCTGCATATGTCCAGCCTGCATGCTCGACAGCAAAATTGAGTCGAGTTACGCGATGGCGACGCATAAGCGAAGGTACATTTGCTGGCCTGCGCGGAAAAAGACCGTGTTCCGCTAATCTGTTTCGAATAGTGTCAACGGATACATTACATTCGCGGACATCTCTTAAATTGTTTCGAATTTGAACAGCCGTTCGATGTCTGTCTCTTAATGAATTTAAAACAATAAATCGGTCATCGTTTTCATTCGTACAACGAGGACGTCCCGAACCAGGTCTTCTTTGGACAGAATTAGTCTCCAAGTACCTAGCATAAGCACGTTGCACGATTGACACTGATAAATCAAGTGCCTCAGCAACGTACCTTCGACTTCTCCCATCTTCAATTAACGCTACAACTTGAGCAGCTTTTTCAGGACTTATCGTCGCCATAATTGACCAATAATTTCAATGCGAAAAGATTAATTATTGTTTACTTTGACGAAGTCGTACGAATAAGTAACGCGTCTCGAAAGAAAAAGATCAAGAGAAATCAAGCACTCTTCTCGCAATGTGCGGTCGAGCATAAACAAAAAGTCAGGGCGAAGAAATCACAAAAGATCTGCAGACATCTCCTTCGGATGCAAAACAATTGATTGAAAAATAATGGTTCGAGTTTGCGACGGTGCACGGTATAAACAAAAAATTGTAGCTTATTGGGATCAAAAGCGTACGAAAGTACAGAGTCTCCTCTTTAAAATGCTTTTTTATGCATCTCGATACGATGATTTTTCGCTGAGAGATTCGTATTTGAAGTAAGAATCTGCCTTTTTCTTCAAATGCGAATCTCTCGGCGAAAAATCATCGTATCGAGATGCATAAAAAAGCATTTTAAAGAGGAGACTCTGTACTTTCGTACGCTTTTGATCCCAATAAGCTACAATTTTTTGTTTATACCGTGCACCGTCGCAAACTCGAACCATTATTTTTCAATTTTGCATGCTCGCGCTTTGTCATCCGCCATTTTCAATAAATTTATTTTGCAACATTGAAATAAATTGATTCTTAAAGTAGAGATTTTTAGCTTCATTTCCATATTTTATAGAACTTTCTATCTTTATTATTTACGAAGTTATCGTCAGTTGAAATTTGATGAATTTTTCCCACATTTTCAGTGTACCGCTTTTTTTTCGGGTGAGTGTATTTACCGGGAGATCAATTAAAAGGTACTAATAGAATTACACACTCTATAAATACGACAGATAACATCCCTATAAACGTAAAACAATATAGATATCCACCGATCCATAAAAACGAAATTAAAAATCAGGTAAATAAATTATTAGATCAGGATATTATTCAACCGTCTGTTTCACCGTATAACTCACCGTTATGAGTAGTGCCGAAAAAACCCGACGTTGATGGCAACAAACGATGGCGGTTAGTAATAGATTTCCGTAAACTAAATGAAAAAACAGTCGGAGATGCATACCCTTTACCTAACATATCAGATATCTTAGATCAATTAGGCAAAGCCAGGTATTTTTCGTGTTTCGATTTAGCCTCAGGCTTTCATCAAATTCCCATGGATCCGCAAGACACCGTAAAAACAGCCTTTAACACGCCTAACGGTCATTTCGAGTATAAAAAATGCCATTCGGTTTAAAGAACGTCCCCGCGACGTTTCAACGCCTGATGGATAACGTTTTAACCGGACTACAAGGAAATGTTTGCTTTGTTTATTTAGACGATATCGTTATATACGCACAAACTTTAGAAGAACATAAACAAAAATTACACCAAATTTTCGAACGAATCAAAGAAGCTGGTCTTAGCTTACAGCCAGACAAGTGTGAATTTTTCAAGCGCGAATTAACATATTTAGGCCATATAATATCAGATAAGGGAGTTAAACCTAACCCAGAAAAAATAAAAGCAATCGAGCAATATCCAGTTCCTAAAAATCATAAACAAGTAAAACAATTTTTAGGACTTGTAGGGTACTATCGTAGGTTTATTAAAAATTTCAGCAAAATTACAGAACCATTTACTTCGCTCCTCAGAAAAAATGTACCATTTAAATGGGAAATAAGGCAACAAATTAATTATGAAAAACTAAAACAGTTACTATCGAGAGAACCTATTTTACAATATCCAGATTTTGATAAAGAATTTTTATTAACTACTGATGCAAGCGATGAAGGAATCGGTGCAATCTTATCACAAGGTGAAATAGGCAGCGATCTTCCCATTGGTTACGCTTCACGAACATTAAATAAAGCAGAAAAAAATTACGACACAACGGAAAAAGAACTTTTAGCTATTGTCTGGGCAGTGAAACATTTTCGACCTTACTTGTACGGTAAACCATTTAAAATTATCACGGATCACAAGCCGTTAACTTGGCTCTTTAATGTTAAAGATCCATCATCCCGACTAATGCGCTGGCGATTAAAATTAGAAGAATATAATTATAAAGTCGTATACAAAGAAGGAAAACTAAATACAAATGCAGATGCACTCTCTAGAAATCCGCAAATAATGACCTTTCAGATACAAGCTTCAGGTAGTAGCGATGCGAATTTGAGCTATAGCTTATTTTTACAACACGCACTAAATGATTCATTGTGGGAAACAGATAATATAATCCCTCAAATTTCAGGTAGCATAAAAGGTCTTTTAGTGAAAGAAATAAACTCTTCTCCTAAAATTAAAATTTCTCTTTCTAAAAACGGTAATAAAGCAGAAGACATAACGCTCGCACCGGGAAATATTAAAATTAAGAAAAAGAAGCATCTAACTGAAATAAATCTCGTTACACGCGAAAATAAAAATACCCCAATAAATATGGAAGATATTTTTAATTGCTTAATTAAACTAAAAGAATATGTAATTGCACATAACCAAACGATAATTTCGATAGCACCTATAGGAGACGCTAACAATAAAATAAAAATAACTCAAATGATAAAATATATATTTAAAGATACACCAATTAAAGTATATCTATTAGAATCGTTAACACAAGAAATTGTCGATCCAATAATAAAACAAAATATTTTAACAGAACTACATAATTCAGCGATCGGAGGTCACAAAGGCGTAACAAAAACTTTAAAACGAATACAACAATACTACTCATGGAATGGTATGAAACAAGACGTAAAAAATTATATAAAAGCTTGCCATGATTGTCAAAAACAAAAATTAGTTAGAGTAAAAACAAGAGCACCCATGTTAATTACTGACTCCAAGTGAGGCATTTGAAAAGGTAGCGATCGACATTGTGGGTCCTTTGCCGGAAACAGAGGAAGGACATAAATACATCTTAACCACACAGGATCAATTAACGAAATTCTGCACGGCTTATCCATTGCTAGACACAAACAGTACGACTATAGCTGATAAAATCGTCAATAAATATATTTATACCTATGGTTCACCTAAAGAATTGTTGTCCGATCAAGGTAGTAACATTTCAGAAGAGTTAATGAAAGGAATTGCAAAGATCTTTAAAATCAAACAGGTAAAAACAAGCGTTTACTACCCTCAGTCAAATGGAGCATTAGAGCGCTCACATCACGTATTAGCTGAATACCTTAAACCATATATTAATCAAAATCAAAATAATTGGGATTCATTTCTAGATGCCGCTATGTTCTCTTATAATACCGCTTATCACGAAGGAACAAAAATATCTCCGTACGAACTAGTATTTGGACGAAAACCGCGACTTCCTTCCGTACTTGTAGAACCGAGACAAGGAATCACTCATGAGGAATTTCTCGCAGATTTAACGAATAGATTGAATTACCTAAGAAAAAACGCTAAGAATAATTTACAAAAGGCTAAAGAGTCAGCGAAAGAATATTACGATAAGAAAATGAAACCATTAGTTTTAGATCCGGGAGAATACGTTTATGTATTACACGAAACGGTCAGAACAGGCAGTAAAAAATTGTCTGATCAATACGACGGACCATTCCAAATTACACGTAGACTGAACGATGTAAATTATGAAATTAAAAGAGGCAAACGCAACCAAATCTTGCATGTCAATAAATTAAAACGCGCATATTTTCTTTTACAGAATGTTGATGTCAATGATGACTAGTTCAGAGTCTTTTGAAGCCTTTACTAACCAACCACTAACGAGACTGGCAGGAGTCTATTTTGAAAACTTAGGCGACCTTCTTATTTTTAGAGACCACTGGAAGTTTATTAGTTATGTAAATCTTGCGCCATTGGAAGAAAAAGAAAAAATATTGAAATTTTACGCGGAGAAAATCGAAATCTTATGTTACAGCAGATACCATATGTACGGAAACAATATAACATGTTCAGGACTACAAGAATTAGAACGTATTAAACGAAGATTAATAACATTAAAAACAGAGCGAGAAACTATCAACGACATGGTAGGACGATTCGATGACGAAATCCGTTTCAACAACCGCGGAGCGAGAGTCAAACGCGGTGTATTTGACTTTGTAGGACAAATTTCGAAAATTTTATTTGGCACACTAGATTCATCCGATGCTAATTACTATAATGAACAAATAGATCTCGTCTATAACAATTCAAAACAGCTAACAGAATTATACAAAAAACAAATCAGCATTATGCGATCCACGATTAATCAGTTTAGTCTTGCATTTGCAGAAAATAAACATAAATTTGAGGAAATTGATTTTAATTTGTATAAACTTAACGACGAAATTTACAAAAACACGGGAAAATTAAACGCATTACAATTAAACACCGAAACAAATTCATATTTGTTAGAATGTGCCGAATTGATGTTAGAATATGAACTAGATTTAACAATACTTACCGATGCCATATTACTAGCGCGCCGAGGATTACTCCATCCGAAAATACTTACACCTAGAGAATTATTTAATAATTTAAAAGATTCACATTATATGACAAACAACAAAAGATTACCTGTAACTTTAGACCCTAGCCAACTTAATAACCTAATCGATGCTAGCGATTTAAGTATATTTTATAAAAATCATAGGTTAGTTTACATTTTCGAAATTCCATTAATCGAACAAAATGATTTCATATTATACCATATGATTCCATTACCGATCAAACAGAACGAAGAAAACGTTTACGCATTCATAAACCCGCTACACTCGTACATAGGACTCAGAACTGACAAACAATTGTATACACACTTAACCGATCGAGATATCACAAAATGTAAAAAGATTAACGACGCAATGATTTGCAAGCAAACGGACCTATTGTACCAGATTTCGACCATCCATACTTGCGAATCGGAACTACTGAAATCCGCTAGATTAGAAAACATATTGAAAGAATGCGATATCCGTGAAATGAAAATTCATAATACTGTCTGGTATCAATTACAATCTGCGAACGTTACGATTACGATCTCGTGGCTTTATACTGCGCCGCGGGAGGAGACTCTTCACATTTTATGTAAAGACGACAAGCCGCGTCAAACACAACTACTTTTAACTGGTTTAGTTAAACTATCCCCGGAATGTGATGCCATTTCGGATAATGTTTTATTACATACCCAAACTATAAGCATAATCGATACCATTAACAAAGATTTTATTCCTAACGTTAATCTTAGTACAAACAAACTATGCGAAGATATCAAGAAAAGTAATGTTAATATTTCAGAGCTTCAATTGTTAAACATTGGTAAAACACCTCACTTAGATATTAATTTGTTAAAAACAGCTAGTTCTAGTTTGGACGAATTATATAAAGAAGCAAATGAGATAGGCAAACATCACCGAACTAAAACCTTATATAAAAAAACCTTGAGTTGGTTTTATTATATATTATATACTATGATAGGATTAGTTATTATCTATATAACGGTAAAATGTTCATTGATTAGTAAGTTTGTTCATATTTTTAAATTATGTTGTATACCTAAGGAAGGCTGCGTTCAGTATTTTAACAACTGTTTTAATAATAATATAACCACTCGTAGTGCTCATCCGACAGCTACGCAACGCAAAGTTACCTTTATATCGGTACCGACCGACAGCGAAAAATCCCTTCGTATCGAAAGAGAGGGACATGGAACAAATAACGAGATCCGACGTTCTCGTTCTCGTAATAATCGATTGTCAAGACTTGAACGCGTGTAAGACAAAACACAACTATTGTATCGTTTTAAGGAAATTTAACATTGCGAATTAATGACATAGTATAAGAACCTATATATGTGTATGTTAGAGTATAAGACTACGTTATACCTCATTGTTAGAACATCGTTGAATATTAATTTTTCTGATCATTGTAATACTAGATTAAGTTACTGCGTTAATTTAGAAATAAGATCTTAAATGTATTTTTCTACTTCGAGAAAGATCTTTATTCCTAAGGGGGGAGATGTTACGTGCCGCAACTTATAGTTTCTTAAATTACTCTTTTTATTCGAACCTTTGAACCTTTTTTTATCTTTACTCCTTCTTGATTCTAAACACATGACCCTTCGATAACTGCAATAAACATAAACGCTGTTCCTATGCCTAACGCATATTTCCTCTTTGACAAAACCGCCTCCTTCCAATAAACATTCCGCCGCTACGATTTTCCTACAGCACCTTAAACGAAGATCATTCTCGCCAGTTCAGTTCTCGATCAAAGCTCAAACCAGCAACACTGAATAAATACTTTTTCCATAAACGTGTCCCGACTTATTCTAAATAATCTATTACGTAGCTATACGCTCGTAACAGAAAACGATTTCTGTTTTTTTCTTCTTCTTCAATAATTACATTTTACATTGTGATCTCTGCAATCTAGGGATCTATTCAAACAAACTTGCATAGTTGCATAAACATATGCATAAAGAAATTGATTGGTCCATAGGCAAATGCATAAAGAAATGGACAAATACTACTAACAATAAGGACTTCCGTTTCCGGTGCGTTAGACGTTGACACGTGGTGAGAGAGTGAAAGTTTTGTGAGCAAAAAGAGTGGAAGAGAGCAAGGTGGGTGAGGTGAGAGAGAGTGGATGAATGAGAGAGAGAGTGAGAGAGTGAATGGAAGTGTGGAGGGTATGGGATAAAGAAGGGTGAAAGGGAAAAAGGACGAGGAAAATAGAAAGGAGGAACGAGCACGAAGTATAGAGTGTATAGAGAGACAGAGGTGGGGACAGGGTCTAGGAGAAAAGGGGACGGCAGCGCTGAAGCGGGATGGAAGGGAACTGGAAGATGGGACTAAAGGAGGGAAGAAAAGTAAGAGAGAGAGGTGGAAGTTTTGGGAACATAGAGGAGATGTTAAAAAGGAAAAGGGGGGAAGGGAATGAGAAAGAAGGAGATGGAGATGGAGAGGGGACTATGTTCAATAAAAGCAAAAAGACACCAAGATCACCAATAAGGGGGAGAGCAGAGGAGGAAGGAGGCATGGGGGAGATAATAAGAAGTTAGAGAGGGGAAATGGAGGAAATTATGAAGGAAATAAGAGGGATGAAGGGATGGAAAGAAGAGATAAGACAGATGAGAGAGGAGGTAAGAGAGGGGGTAAAGGAACAAGGAAGGATTATGAGAGAGGAAATAAGAGAAATAAAAAGGGAATGGGGGGAGCGGGAGGAGAGATGGCAGATAGAGAGGGAGGAGATGGTTAGGAGCATACAAAAATTGGAGAAAAAAGTAGAAGAGATACAAAGGAGTAAAGGAGAGGAAGGGAAGGGGGAAGAAGAAGAAAGAGAGGAAAAAAAGGGGGGAGTAGAAAGGAAAATAAGAGAGATAGAAAGGAGGTTGGAGAGGAAAGAAAGGGAGGAGAGAAGGAGGAATATAATAATAAAAGGAGTGGAAGTGAAAGAGGGGAATAAAGAGGAAAAGAGGAGAGAGGCAGTGGAGGAAATTCTGAGGGAGATTGGAGCGAAAGTGGAAATAAAGGAAATCAAAAAGGTAGGGGAGGGTATGGGAGAGGGGGGAAAGATGATAGTAATTAAATTGGAAAACGAAAGACAAAAGAGAGAAGTTCTGGAAAAGAAGAGAAGTCTGAGAGGTAGGAGAGAAAGAATAACAGAGGACAGAACATGGAAAAAAAGGAAGATGAAATGGAAGATAGAGGAGATAGCAAGGAAGGAAGAAAAAAAGGGAAGAAGAGTATGGGTAGGATATGGGAGGATAAAAATAGATGAACAGTGGTGGAGTTGGAATGAGGAAGAAGAGATATTAAGGGATGGGAGGGGGAATATAAGAGGGGAGGAGCAGGGGGAAGGGAGAGAAGAGAGAATAGAAGGAATAAAGTAAAGGAGGGGGGGGGAGTGCAGAGGGTAAAGGAGAAAGAGATAGAGGAGGAGGATAGAGTATAGTATTCTGGAACGTGGCAGGTATAGGGAATAAGGATAAAGATTTTTGGAAAGGATTGGGGAAGTGGGATATTATAGTATTATTGGAGACATGAATGGACCAGAAAGGGTGGGAGAGGATAAGAAGAAGGTTACCGGGGGGATATATGTGGGAAGCGCAATTTGCAAGCAGAAAGAATAGGAAAGGAAGGGCAATGGGGGGAATGATAATGGGAATAAGAAGAGAGATGGTAGAAAAAGGGACGAAGATAGAGACAGAAAGAGAAGGAATAATAGTGGGCAGAGTGAAGCAAGGGAAGGAAAGATGGAGGGTAATGGGGGTGTATGTGAATAAAAATATGGAGGAAAGATTACAGGGATTGGGGAGGTGGGTAGAGGAAGCAGGAGAAGGTATAAAAACGATTATAGGGGGGGATTTCAATGCAAGAACAGGAAGGGAGGGGGGACGTGTGGGAATAGAGGAGGAGGATAAGGAGTGGGAAAGGGGAAAGAGGAAATCAAAGGACGGAAAAGTAAATAAGGAAGGAAAGATATTAATAGAATTTGTAGAAGAAAAGGGATGGAGCCTGTTTAATGGAAATATAGAGGGAGATGAAAAGGGGGATTATACATTTACAGGAGGGAAAGGCAACACGGTTATAGACTATGTGATGGGGAATGAGGAAGTGAGGGAGAGGATAGAGAAAATGGAAATAGGGGATGAAATAGACTCAGATCATCAACCGGTGAAAGTGAGAATAAGAGGAGAGGGAGGAAAAAAGGGTGGAGCTAAAAAGGAAAGGAAAGTTGGGAGGGGAAGATGGGATGAGGAAGGGAAAAGAATATTTAGGCGGAAACTGGGAAAAATAGAATTAGGAAAAGAGGATATGGAGAAGGAATGGGAGGAACTGGAAAGGAGATTGAAATTGGCAATAAAAGAAACGGAGATAGAACATGATAAGGAAGAAGAAGGAAAAGGGGGGTGGTGGGATAAAGAATGTGAAGAGAAGAAGAGGGAGGTGAGAGGAGAGATGAGGAGATGGAGAAAGGGAACAGGGGAGGAGGAGAGATATAAGAAAAGTAAATTGGAGTATAAGGAATTATGCAGGCGAAAAAAGAAAGAAGAGAATGACAGGTGGGAAAAGAAAGCGACGGGAGCTAGAAGAGAGAAGGAAGTATGGGAAATAGTAAATAGAGAAAGAAAGAAAAGAAGGGGAATACAGGGAGAAATTGAGATAAAGGAGTGGAAGGAGTACTTCATGAGGATAATGGGGGGAGTAGAGGTAAGGGTGGTAAAAGAGAATGAGGGAAAAGGGAGGAGAAAGGGGGAAGAGGAGGAAGGAATAAGCAAGGGGGAAATAAAGGAGGCAATAAGAAATTTAAAGGATGGAAAAGCGGCAGGGATAGATGGGATTACAGGGGAGGCGTGGAAATATGGCGGGGAGGAAATGGAGGAATGGATAGGGGGATATTGTAATAGGATATGGAAAGGGGAGGGATGGCCAGAAGGATGGAAGGAAGGAATAGTGGTGCCGATAATAAAAAGAGGCGCAGGAAAGGTGGTGGAAGATTACAGAGGGATAACATTGATGCCAACGCTATACAAGGTGTATATGATGGTGCTTATGGAAAGATTAAGGGAGGAGGTGGAGGGGAAAGGAATTTTACCACCGAATCAAACGGGGTTCAGGAAAGGGATGGGAACGATTGACAACATATATGTACTAAATTATTTGATAAATAGGCAAGTGGGGAAAAGAGGAGGAAAAATGGTGGCATTATTTGTGGACTTGCGGCGTTTGATTCGGTGGACAGGGGGGTGTTGTTAGAAACAATGAAAGAGAGGGGGATTAGGAACGGATTGATAGAAAGGGTAGAGGAGATGTTAGGAGAGACAATAAGTAGAGTGAGGGTGGGAGAGGATTTGGGGGAAGAATTTTGGACAGCGAGAGGGTGAGACAGGGGTGCCCCTTAAGTCCTTTGCTATTTAATCTGTTACTAGCGGATATAGAGGAAGAGATGGGAAAGGTTAAATGGGGGGGAGTAAAGGTAGGAGGGAAAAGGATATATACGCTGGCATATGCGGATGACATGGTTTTATTAGCAGAAGGAGAGGATGAGATGAGAAGCATAATAAGTAGACTGGAGAGTTATTTAGATAGAAAAAAGATGGAACTAAATCCAGACAAGACAAAGATAGTAAGATTTAGGAAAGGGGGGGGAAGGGTGAAAAAGAAAGATTGGAGGTGGAAGGGGAGAAAAATGGAAGAGGTGAAAGAGATAAAGTATCTAGGGTATGTAATGCAGAGCAATGGAAAACAGGAAGCACAGGTAAGGGACAGAGTAAAAAGGGCAGCGGCAGTAATGGGACAAGTATGGGGGATAGGAAAGAGAAGGTTTGGAAAGAATTGGGGAGGAGATTATGGTTGTTTGATAGGTTAGTTTGGACGGTGATGGCATACGGGGTGGAAATATGGGGATGGGAGGAAAAGGAAGGGATGAAAAGGCTGGAAGAAAGGTATTTAAGATGGATATTGGGAGTAGATAGGGAGTAGATAATAGCAGACACCAGGATATATGATAAGAGAGGAACTGAAGAGAGAGAAATTGAGAGGAAGGGCAGGGATAAAGGCATGGGGATATGAAAAAAGGCTAGAAGAAGGAAAGGGTGGTGAGTTGGCGAAGAGGTGCTGGGAAGAGATAAAGGAAAGGGCGAGGAGGGGAAGGGGGGAGTCAACATGGGAAAGGGAAAGGGGAAAGTTTTTTGAGGAAAGAGGAATGGGGATGGAAAAGATTGAAAAAAGGAGAGACGAAAAGGAAATGTGGTTTGGAGAGATGATCAGGAAAGTTAAGGAGAGGCAGAAAAAGGAAAGAGAGCAAAGGATAAGAGATTCGAAGTATAACAGATGGTATAAGGAGATTAGGGAAGAAGGAATACCAGGATATTTAAAAAAGGGATGGGGGGAAAGTAGGTGTAGGAGGGTGGCAAGGTTTAGACTGGGAAATAAGGTATGTGAAGGGAAGTATTGGTTGGAAGAGGAGAAGAGAGTGTGCAGGATATGTAGGTGGGGGGAGGAGACATGGGAACATGTGTGGCAGGAATGTAGGGAGTGAAGTCGGGAAGAGGGAATCTGGCAAGAGGTAGTAAGAGAGGTGCTAGGAGGAGAAGGAGAGGGGGAATGGTGGATGAAAGAGGTGGAGGAGGAGAGAGGTAGAAGGAAGAGAAGGGAGGAAGAGAGAAGGATAGAGGGGGAGGAGAAGAGGGAATGAATGAGTGAGAGAATGAGGGAGAGAGAGAGGGAGAAGAGGAGGAGAGAGAGAGAGAGAGAGAGAGAGAGAGAGAGAGAGAGAGAGAGAGAGAGAGAGAGAGAGAGAGAGAGAGAGAGAGAGAGAGAGAGAGAGAGAGAGAGAGAGAGAGAGAGAGAGAGAGAGAGAGAGAGAGAGAGAGAGAGAGAGAGAGAGAGAGAGAGAGAGAGAGAGAGAGAGAGAGAGAGAGAGAGAGGGGGGGGGGACGTGATAGAGAGGGGTAGAGCATGAGAAATAAAAAGCAAGAGGAAACGGAAGTCCCCATAGCATAGGGACGGTGTGTGTGTGTAAAGAGAATAGAGGAAATGTCGGGTGAGTGTGAGTTCTGAAGAGACATAGCACTCATGTGACAGAAAAATAGGATAAGTTAGATTAAGAGAATAGGATAAGTTAGAATAAGAAGTAGGATTAAGCAGAGGAAAAGAGATGTAAATTGTAACCTTAAGGGGAACAAATAAAATTATCTATCTATCTATCTATACTACTAACAATAATTCAATAATTTTTAATAATTCAATAATTTTCAATAATTTGGAAAACGCTATTCAACTGCTAGTTATTTACTGATTTTTGTATGTTTTTTTATTTTGTTTGCATATTTATTATTTTTGGCAAAAAATTGAAATTAAAATCAAGTTTAACCACCAAGTATAATCGCCATTGTTTAAATTTTTATTTTGTGATTTTATGAATATTGCGGTTAAAATGTACTGGTTGTTTGCTAAATCCGTGTACACAAGTATTATATTTTTATTTTATCGATAAATTGTACAATATTATATTTATTAATAACTTATAAATTTATCTAGTAACTTTAGTTCTAGTTACTTTTAGGCGGCTTAATGCATCGTTCTTGTTTGTGCAAGCAAAATCATGTAAAAGCAGGTAAAAACATGATGAATTTCTGTCTCCTGAGTACAAATTAGTAAAAATTCACAAAAATCAGTGAAGTTGGGTATCGGAAGTTTACGATGCAAATTTTTTGTGCCCATTATATTAAATACAGTCATTATTAGGGCGCGGATGTACGTGCACGATTCCGTGTCGCGCGCAGAGAACCGCTGCGTGCGAGTGAGTCGAAGGGTTGCTGCGTCGCTGCGTGCGAGTGAGTCGAAGTAAAATCGAGCAAATACTCGACTCACTCGCACGCAGCGGTTCTCTGCGCGCGACACGGGATCGTGCACAAACATCCGCACCCTAGTCATTATGAACAGTTTTATGATAGTACAAATACTAAGAAAGTGATTGGCTTAGTTTACACCGATTATTTAGGTAGTTTTTCACCAAGAGACACAAGCGACACAAAAGTATTATTCTCTCTATTGCTCATTGAATATCGAACAAAGACAGAGTGATACTTGTGTCGATTTGTGTCAACTTGTGTCCTTTGCTGGAAAACATACTTAGTACGCGGACCAAGTACTAAATCAGCTTCTTTGATTGGTGTAAATTTTACACTAAACGATTTATACCTATCGGAGAAGCAAATTTAGTATTTGGTACGCGTACTAAACAATCAGTGTAAACTAAGCCATTATTAACATAACATCTCTATTCTTTCAAAATTAAAGTGGGAACTTGTAAGTTGCAACCGATTACTACCGATAGTTGGCGCCAGCAGACGGCAGCCAGAGCATCGATAGCAGCTCCACGATATAATCGATTCTGCGCGGGCGCGCTCCCGCTCCATATATTTTCCTCTTGTTAAATTGTAACCGATAAAATGATCGAGAATCTTCTTGCGAGTCGACCTGATAGATAACACAAGAACGAGAAGGCACTCTCTATCGCCGAATCAACCAGAACAGTCGCACAATCGAAAGTATAGAGAGACAGTCGGGCCGAATTAGTCGAATCGAAACTTAGTCGTTTTTCGCACAGTTGTAATATTTCTACATAAAGACAGTTTGTTAAAAATCACGTAAAGCCAGTGTCGATATTATTTGATCATTCAGAACCATCCTTTCAATTACCGTTTTCATTAATATATTTTCTTTAATAAATAAAACATAATATCCGGGGTCACGTCTAGGACGTAACCGTCGCAGCCGTTTAAAATTAATTGTGTCGAGTCGAACTACTTTTTATCAAGAATTTTGACGAATCTTTCAGCTCAGAAGTGGGATAACGGGCCTATTTAACCCGTGTCGGAAAAGTCGAAAATTGCCGTGTCGTGTCGGAAGGGATTGCAGGCCCTTTGAGTCGGAGTCGAGTCGAATAAAGTACACGAACTTTGTCGTAATAGAACATTTATTTGAACATTTTTCGGACTGAATAAGTCCGCGCCGAGTCGAAAAAGTGACAAAAACTCTTGTCGTGCCGAGTAGAAGCAGTGTGCGGGCGGAAGTAATCCGCGTCGAGTCGAAAAAGGCAAAAGTTGCCGTCGGAGCGTGGCGGGTCGATCAACGGATTTTTCAAAGCCGCGTTGAGCTTTAGAATGCCGAAAACCAGGTCCATGATGGACAGAGAAGACCTAGAAAAGGCTTCGTTAGAACAGCTCCAGAGAGAAGCGAAAAGATACCAATTACCGGTCTCAAACGACCGCGATTTATTGGTAGATCAGATTCTGACTTACCTGGAGAGGACGAGCCATACCGAGAGGACGTTGGAGATGCCGAGAGAGACGGGTCTGATGCATGACCCAGCAGAGTCGTCCTCAAGTCGAGCCACCGATGCAGATCCACCAAGTTCGGGAGCTCTCTGCCATGCTATCACCGAGATGTCGATGATGATGCAGCAACAGCAGCAGATCTTGCTCCAGGTGTTGCAGAGGTTGGCGCCACAGGAAGCGAGTGCACCGACCGCCCAGGATGCAGGGACAGCAGGTCCGAGCGGGCTGGTAACTCTGCAGAGATCATCGTCCGGTAATGTACGATCGAACCATAGTCATTATTCTAATAACGGACAGAGTCGATTAATGTCGAATGCGAGCGCCTTACCGGCCGGAAACGCGGTAAGCTGGTTGGCCTCGCAAATACCGGAATTTGGCGGGAGTGACGACGAAAATGTCGAAGTGTGGTCGAATCGAGTAGACAAGGTGGCGGAAATCCACGGCGCGTCCGACGGGATAACGTTGCTGACCGCGTCCAGTAAACTCGTAAAGTTTGCCCGCCAGTGGTATGAATTCCAGACGGGTGAAACGATTGAGTCGTGGCAGGCGTTGAAATCAGTCTTAATGAAAATATTTAAAAAACAAGTGCCGTACTATAAGATTATGCAGAAATTAGAGGCGCGAAAATGGATTCCGGGAAAAGAATCCTTTGATCAGTACGCGATCGCGAAGCTCGCGATGATGAAGAGTCTAAATTTGCCGACGAGTGACGCGATTCACATGCTGATAGGCGGTATATCGCATGGTTCGCTAAGGGCTATAGCCCTCTCAATAAGTGATACCTCGATAGACAGATTTCTCGCGAGGATGCGAACAATCGCGGAAGGAAATTTTGAGTCCGACAGAAAATCCACGGCAGTCGCGAGCGCGGTGAGATCAGTACATACTACCGCGTGTAGAAACTGTGGTAAAAAAGGACATTCACATAAGGACTGTCGCGGTGAACTTACGTGTTTCTACTGTAAGTCGAAGGGGCACCGTCAGTTTGACTGCCCTAAGGTAAAGGAGAAAAACGGCGGGAATCCGCCGACGGCTCAGCGGTCTTCAAGGGCCACGGTAGCAGCCGCCGTTGCCGTCGATGAGGAGGAAGAAGAGGTGGTAGCTTGCGTTTCCGTTGCCGCGGGTGGAAACTTGGAAATCACCGAACCATTTGCAGAAATCTCGAGTATCTGCGGAAAAGAATGTAAAATTCGGGCGTTAGTCGATACCGGAAGTCCAGTCTCGTTTGTCGATAAAAAGATTTATTCTGAAAAAATCAAGCCGTTTGTTGAAAATTTTAAATTGTCGAATAAAAATTTCGTTACACTCAATCGAGAAAGATTAAATGTACAGGGATTCGTACAAACAGAAATCACATTGAGCGAACTTGGCGGAAAAAAGTACGAAGTCGACTTGTATATATTAAACGAACCGTTCGTCGGAGACATAATATTAGGAAGAGAGTTTCTCGACAAACAAAAACTCACCTTGATTAGACGAAGCCGTGAGTCAGCAGATTTCACGAGCACTGTTAGATTATTCGAACAACTGCCGTTATGCGTAAATAATGAGAATGTCGTTAATCTGAAAAGAGATTTTGAAATAGATATTAGTAACCTAGATGTAGAAACAAGAGACGAATTGCTTAACTTATTAAATAGAATAGAAGAAAAGAAAATCGTACCTGTCGATGACGATTATGAGGTGAGGGTTCATTTGAAGGATGACTCCATCTACGCGTATGCGCCGCGACGTTTCGCGTATGCGGAACGCATACAGATACGCAAAATAACTGATGACCTCCTCGAGCGTGGCATCATAAAAAATAGCGTATCGCCGTATTGCGCCAGGGTAATACCTGTGAAAAAGAAAAACGGTGAAATTAGACTCTGCGTTGATTTGAGGCCGTTAAATTGTCGAGTCGTTAAGCAAAAATATCCTTTTCCATTAATCGAGGACTGTTTGTCGCGCTTGAGTGGAATGTCGATATTCACGCTACTTGATCTCAAGGATGGGTTCCATCAGATCAAGGTGCATGCCGAGTCGACGCGTTATTTTGCTTTCGCTACACCCGACGGACAATTCGAATATGTGCGCTTACCTTTTGGCTATTCGGAAGCGCCAGCCGAATTCCAGAAACGGATCATACAGATATTGAATCCGCTCATACGCGCCGATAAGGTGATCGTCTATATCGATGACGTGTTGATTCCGTCGAGGTCAGTGCGAGAAAATTTAGACGTCTTGGCCGAGGTATTGATGACCTTAAAAAGTTACAGATTTGAATTGAATTTTAGTAAATGTTTGTTCCTCAAAAAAGAGATAGAATTTTTGGGGTATATAATTTCGGAAAAAGGGATGACGTTGAGTCCGAGACATACCGAGTCGGTAAGAAATTATAGAACACCATCTAACGTGCATGGTGTGCAGAGATTTTTAGGATTAGCAAGTTATTTCCGGAAATTTATAAAAGATTTTGCTTTGAAGGCTAAGCCGTTATATAACTTGTTGAAGAAGGATGTAAAATTTTCATTCGACGAAAATTGCATTAGGGCTTTCGAGATATTAAAAAAAGAACTCACCTCGTCACCAATTCTCGCGTTGTATAATCCAGCCCTGGAGACCGAACTGCATACGGATGCGAGCAGTCACGGCCTAGGCGCTATATTACTGCAGAAGCAGAAGAGCGGGACTTGGTGTCCAATAGCGTTTTTCAGCCAGGCGACAAATAACGCTGAAAAAAATTACCATAGTTTTGAGCTCGAGATGTTGGCGATAGTGAGGTCGATTGAGAGATTTCATCTCTACTTATATGGATTATCGTTCATTGTCGTTACCAATTGCAATGCGCTAGTACATGCTGTCTCAAAAGCGAATTTGAACCCGAGAATAGCACGGTGGACTCTTACCTTACAGAACTATAGTTTCCGAGTATCACACCGGCCGGGTACACGAATGGCGCATGTAGATGCACTCAGCCGATGCGCAGCGTACGTGCATGAACTGCCGCTAGAAAGGGAGCTCGAATTCCGTCAGCTCTCAGACGCTAAAATAAAAAAAATATGCGAAGAATTAGAAATTGCCGATAATGATAAATTCGAGCTTAATGACGGTTTGCTGTATTATAAAATAAATGGAAACTTATATTTTGTCGTACCTGAGGCGATGGAAATCAGCGTGATACGTGCACATCACGACGATATGGCCCACTGCGGGCTGGAAAAAACGATAAAGGGCGTCAGTCAAAATTTCTGGTTTCCCTCTATGCGAAGGAAAATTAATAATTATATAGAAAATTGCCTCACCTGCGTAATGGCAAACGATTCCGTCACGCGATTCGAGGGAGAGACAAGTCTCTATCCCTCAGCGTCAGCGCCGTTCGAGATACTGCATCTCGACCATTTCGGACCATTACAGGAAACTGCCGACAAATATAAACATATTCTGGTAATAGTGGATGCGTTCACTAGGTTTTGCTGGTTGGTTCCGACGCGGTCCACGACGTCTAGAGAAGTCATTGTTAATTTAGAAAATCTTTTCGCGACGTTCGGAAGGCCGAAAGAAATAGTGTCCGATAGAGGTACGGCCTTTACCTCGAAAGAATTTGCCGATATAATAGAGAAATTTAAAATTAAGCACAGAAAAGTCTCAGTAGCGGCCCCGTGGGCTAACGGGATGGTCGAGCGTGTTAACAGATTTATTAAATCGTCGCTCACTAAAATGATTAACTCGCCGAACGAATGGAAGAACAGTCTAAACACTTTACAATACGTCATTAACAATACATACCACGCAGTCACGAAGTCGAGCCCGTCGAAGCTGCTTTTTGGTTTCGAGCAGCGCAGTCATGCCGATCACGAGTTTGCTCATTTCACCAAGGCCCTGGTTGGACAGGATACGGACCTGGAGAATGACCGAGACGCGTCACGACAGGCGGCGCGAAACGCAACAGACGCGATACGAGCCTACAATAAAAAATACCGTGATGCGAAGTTAAAGAAAGCAACTGTATATAACGTAGGCGACTACGTGATGATTAGAAAGACAAAAGCTACTCCGGGTGAGAGCGCAAAATTGCGCCCGAAATTTGTAGGGCCATACACAATAAAAAAGATTCTAGGAAATAATCGATATGTGGTGCAGGACATACCGGGTTTTAACGTGACAGCGAAGCCGCTCAATACGATCCTGTCATGCGATCGGCTAAAGCCCTGGATCCGATGTAGTCCTCCCGATGAATCAATAGTCGAGAGTTGATCTACGGAAAAAAAAAAAATTTTATTATTAGGTTAATCATTAATTATAAGAAGTATTAATAATGTACGTTTTAGGATAGAAATATTAGAGCATATGTGATAAAAAAAAAACTTACCGAAGATTTGTGAAAGATAAATGTCGAATCGGCTACAACGAAATATTTCACTTTTGTTCACTATTTTACACAAGCAATAAATTGCGCAACAATGACGCAATAAAGAACTTCGGGACGAAGTCCAGCGCCAGGACGGCCGAACTGTAAGTTGCAACCGATTACTACCGATAGTTGGCGCCAGCAGACGGCAGCCAGAGCATCGATAGCAGCTCCACGATATAATCGATTCTGCGCGGGCGCGCTCCCGCTCCATATATTCTCCTCTTGTTAAATTGTAACCGATAAAATGATCGAGAATCTTCTTGCGAGTCGACCTGATAGATAACACAAGAACGAGAAGGCACTCTCTATCGCCGAATCAACCAGAACAGTCGCACAATCGAAAGTATAGAGAGACAGTCGGGCCGAATTAGTCGAATCGAAACTTAGTCGTTTTTCGCACAGTTGTAATATTTCTACATAAAGACAGTTTGTTAAAAATCACGTAAAGCCAGTGTCGATATTATTTGATCATTCAGAACCATCCTTTCAATTACCGTTTTCATTAATATATTTTCTTTAATAAATAAAACATAATATCCGGGGTCACGTCTAGGACGTAACCGTCGCAGCCGTTTAAAATTAATTGTGTCGAGTCGAACTACTTTTTATCAAGAATTTTGACGAATCTTTCAAACTGATTACTACGATCAATATTGACCATAATATTGTATGTATTATCAATGTTAGCAATATTGTTCGGTAAGCACAAGAAATGTATTCTCTCTCTCTTTAAGGTGTTATATAGATATAGATTAAATATGTATTTTGTATATATACTTATGTGTCAAACATATTCATAATGACTGTATTTAATATGATGGGACAAAAAAATTTAATCGTAAACTTCTTAGAATACCCAACTTCACTGACTTTTGTAAATTTTTACTAATTTGTACTCAGGAAACGGAAATTCATCATGTTTTTACCTGCTTTTACATGATTTTGCTTGCACAAACAAGAACGATGCATTAAGCCGCCGAAAAGTAACTAAGACTAAAGCTACTAGATAAATTTACAAATTATTAATAAATAAAATATATTGTACAATTTATCGGTAAAATAAAAATATAATACTTGTATACACGGATTTAGCAAACAACTAGCAAACATTTTAACCGCAATATTCATGAAATTACGAAATAAAAGTCCAAACAATGGCGATTATATTTGTCAAAATTTTAATTTCAATTTTTTACCAAAAAAAAAAAAATATGCTAACAAAAGAAATAAAGAAACATACAAAAATTAGCAAACGACTAACAGTCAAATAGCGTCTTCCAAATTATTGAAATTGTTAGTACATACGATAGCTGACTTCATGGAAATACCTTAGGTTGCGTTCTGAAAGTCATTAAAAATCTACAATATATATAAAATATAGATTTCCAGTGACAGTGAATTTCGGAAGCCCTAAAACAGAAGTCGTTGGTCGCCTGCAGTTGTCGGGAACGGACGTCTTCGTACTTCGTATACGTTCATATACTAACCCTTAGATTGCAGAGGCTAATATAATTTTTGAAGAAGAAAGAGAAAAACAGAAATATCGTTTCCTAAGTGCTTAGATTTCTAGATTACGGTATTATATGTCTTAATTTTAATATTATACAAATGTTTTAATTATACAATAGCATCAAGATTTTTACATTTTTTTGTTCTCTTGAGTTTTTTTTCTTCTGTTTTTGTCTACAAGTACTTTTATTAAATCAATTAAAGGTTATTGTATATACATTATATGGCTGTGTTCCGTAATTTAGTGCCAGTACTGAAAATCTATAATACATAACGTGAACTGTAGATCTTCGAAGTACTGGCAGTGGATTACGGAATGCAACTTATATATAAACATTTCATTGATTTAATAAAATTGTAAACAGAAATGGGCCAGAAAAATTCAATAGAATAAAAACATGTAAAAATCTTGAACGTCATTGTTATTACTAAAAAAATATATATTTTGAAAAAATAAATGTAGCAGAAAACATTTTATATATATTTATATTTTTTTTTATTTACAGTACATTTTTTATATTTACAATACAAAAATGGAAATAATATCTGGAAAAAGAAAAGGTAGTTATTTGTATATATATGAAGGATATACGTACAATATTGATAAAAGATGTAATAACATATACCGTTGCGCAGAAAGACGTACTGCGCTATGTAGTGGCTTATTAATAAAAGCAGAAGAAAAATATGTTATTAAAAATGAACATAATCATCCAAGGGAGCCTTACATAGTTGATATCTTAAATCTTAAACAAGAAATGATTCAAATGTGTAAAGAAATCACTATAACAAACAAAGAAATATTTGATACTGTTTCTCGAAAAAATCCAAAAGCTGCAGCTTTTATTTCATATAATGCTATGAGAAATCAGTTATCAAAAGAAAAAATCAAAATGCGTCCTTCATTACCTTCGAATGTGTATGAACTTGACAATTTGCTTCAAGGTTATGAACCTACAAAAAATATTTATAAAGGCTGTGTTATATCTGAAGATAACAAATATTCCTACATATTTACCACTGATAAGCTTCTAAAAATATTAGAGAAATGTTCTGAAGTTTTTATTGATGGTACATTTTCTGTAAGTATTAATCACTAGCATTTTATATTTGTGATTAAAGAGTATTACTTTTTTGGAATATTATTTGTAGATAATTATAATTGAAATATTGTTATAATCATATATAAATATATATTATTTTAGGTTGTACCTAGAGCACCAAACTTTGCACAACTATTTTCAATACATGTGCGGTACATGGATAAGGTATTTTGATTTTGATGACAAATGATTATTAATTCCATATACTTTTATTTCATATATACTCTTTTAAAAATGTTTTCTCATTTTCTTTTTAGGGTATTGCAGTAGTATTTATTTTGTGTGAAGCCAGAACACAATTAGTTTACAAATCCATATGGAAAGAAATTATAAAACTGGCACCTGGTCTACAATGTAATTTGCGTTTCATAATGATGGATTATGAAAAAGCATCGATGAACGCTGTCCATGAACAATTTCCCCATGCATCTCTACGAGGCTGTTGGTTTCATTACTGTCAAGTATGTCAAATATTTATTATTAACAAAACTATCAGGTGAGATTACTTATATTATTTATTTCTAATATTTATATAGTATTTTATAAATATAGTCATTTATATATGTAAAAAAATTGCAAAAAATAGTTATATATATTAATAAATTATTTAAAAAACATTTAAACACTTATGAAATATATTATTATATATTTTATTATTTACATTTTATTAATTATATATTTTATGTTTACTTTGGTAGGCTGTTCTAAAAAAGTGGAAACGATTAGGACTTTTAAAAGCACCACGTAAAATAGTATCCATGGCAATGACATTAGCATTAACACCATCAGAAATGTTTGCAGAAGGCTTAAACCTCATGCAGACAATTGCGGATAAAGAATCTGATAATTACCCTAATATATTGCTCTTTATGAAATATATGAGAAATACATGGCTTCCAATATCGAAAAAAACAAGTGTATATGGATGCCCAATTAGGACTAATAATCTTGTGGAATCGTTCCATAGTATTATGTTGAAAAAAATGCATACGGTTCATCCAAATTTTTGGACATTTTTAGGTATAATTTTATGTAGTATTTTAAAACATATACGAAAAATTATATTTATAAAAATCTTTTATAAAATTTGATATTCTTTCTTTAAGCTTATTGCTATACAATATAAAACTGGAGAACTTTATTTTTGTTTAGTTAATGATTTAGAAATTAATTATAAAAATGTAAAAAAAAATTTTAAATTAATTTTTTAAACAATAAAATAAAAATTTCTTTATGTAACGTCATATGCATTGAAATAATTTTTATGTGTATTAACAAAATAATTTATTTTTGCAGATAATCTTTCTAAATTAATTATGGATCAAGAAATTAATTATAATCGTTTAGTAAATGGTCTACAATTAACAAGGGATCGTAATTCATTTAACGAGTATAAAAACAAAAAAATTGAAAAAGCGCAATATTATTTATCCCGTGGTATCTATTCATTGGAAGAATTTTTGCAGTTATTTAGTAAGGAAAATTTACGTAAACAACATAAAATAGCATTATTGATAGGTAAGTGTTTACAAATATAATTATTATTTTTTTTGTATATTTTATTATATATTATGACGTTATTGTTAAAATACACATTTTGTTATTTTTTATGTACAATTTCTTTAAAAATGTTATACATACAAATTGAATGCAAAATGTAGATTTTAAATTTAAAATATTGTTATGTCATTATTTACAAGATATTTCATAACTGATAATACAAAAAATTTGAAAAGGTAATTCTTCATAAAGAAAAAAATATATAAAAATGTATAAATAATTCTTTTTTTATGTAAGGCTTTGCTTTTAAGAAAAGTGACTGACATTTTTTTTTAAATTAATTCAAATTTTAATTATTGCATATCTCTCTCTCTCTCTCTCTCTCTCTCTCTCTCTCTCTCTCTCTCTCTCTCTCTCTCTCTCTCTCTCAACTTAAAAAAATAACCCATTAAATCGATGTTTTACTGATGTCGAACTCATCGACATTATATGTTTTTTATGTTGACTCGACATCAATTATTCGAGTTCTTGCTGAAAATGATCTTTAATTAATGTAATGTGTCACCTATATAATTCGTCTTCACACAGTGATGGTTAATACATAAATATAAAAAAGTATAACGTTTAATTTTGTAAAATTTAAAATAATTCACTAAAGAAATTGTACATAAAACAAACTTTAATATATTATATAAACTTAAATTTTTAGTATGTAAAAAATTATTTTATATCCACAAAGTAAATTCCATCGAAATAAATTTGATAATATATGGTATAAGATTGTAAGAAAATTATATTAAATTACATTAGGTTCTTCTAATTTGAAAAAAGTATATCATCCCCAAATTTTCCAATTTTTTTTCAAAATTAATTTCTTCAAGAACAAAGTTCTGGATAAAAACAATTGTGTTTTCAATTATTTTTATAGAATTATTACCTTCTTGGTTGTACTATTATTTCTTTGTACTATTTCATTGTTTGTTTGTTCTACAATAATTTATATATATTAATTATGTTGAATTTTTTAGATGATGATAATGAAATAGAGATTTGTGCTGACTTATATAAAGAAGGAGATGTCGATGAGTTAACATCAGCTAATTTTGTAATAATTTTTCAAACATTGGCCGATAACATATTTAAAAATAGAAAGTTTATTTCAAAATAGTTCTGTTAAATAATTTGTTATATACAAGTTTTTTTTAATACCATTTGCTTTCAGCTTTAACTATATACAGGAGGTAAACAAAAAAATGGAAACACTTGTGACAAATACAATTTTCTTGTTTAGAACTGGAAATATAATATATTTTTAAAAACCACTAATAATACGTTACAGTTAAAACTTGAAGTTTCAAATTTAAAAAAAATTGTTTTTCTATGATAATTTTTTGGCGAATATTAACATTATTTTTTTAAAAATGCAGGTTTAGTTTCAAAGTTGTGTGACACGGTTGCAAAAAATCGTAGGAATATTGAAAAAAACGCGCGTTTTGTAGGAAAAATATTGTAGTTTATGATACTTGTTAAATTATTCGAGAAAAAAATTTTTTTTTATGTAACTGCAGAGTGTTGAAAATAGACAAAAAAAATAGAAATACCTAGGAAATACCTAGGAAAAATATACTTTTCTATATTAATATGGAGTTGGGTTACTCTTTGTCTGCAATGCAGCCTGTATCTTTCTTAGAATTTATTCAATAAAGAAAATATATTAATAAAGAAAACTATATATTTTATCAGTGTTTTTATTTTGTCGTCTATTTTCTGCACTTTTGAGTGCAATTCTGCAGCTCAATAAAAATTTTTTTTAAGTAAAAGTTTAACACAAATACTATAACAACATATTACAAAACGCTTTTTTTATAAATTTTCTGTTTTTTGGCTGAATACACGACTTTGAAACTAAACCTGATATTAAGATTTTTTAAAAATAATCTTGATATCTCGGTAAAAAATTTAAAAAACACTTTATAGCTTAAAGGTTCAAATTAAACCGGGGCAAATGAGAGCCGAACACGGATGATAGTGCGTTGAGCTTCGTAGAAAATTAATTTTTGTATGAAACTGAATGCTGTGCACAAGACACAAATTTTCTTGATACATCAAGTTTTTAAAACAATTTCACTTCGATAACTTTTTATCTAGTCTACAAGTCTTTAAGAGGGTACGGAAGATCTATTAAAATATTGTATTTTGGATTTTATTTGCCTTGGTTAAATTTATATATATATATATATTTGTGACTTTTACCTTAGAGCTTTGTTATTTCTAAATTTGCTTGAAGTTTCAATTTTAACATACTATAGAAACCATACGGTCTATATATATTTTTAAAACTGTGGCAAAAAGAAATTTTGCTACTTAATTTCGTAAAGAACACACACACACGCGCGCGCATGCACAGAGGAAGTAATATATATATTTATTTTTAGTTTCAAATGCTGATGTTGAAAATATGGATCAAACTATTGATTATTTACATAATACTACTTTTGAAAATAATTCAAATGAACCTGAAGGTAATATATAAAGTTTTTATCTTATTCATATTTTAAATAAAAGTTGTTAAATAAAAAGTTTTTTATAACATATTTATAATTTTATTTTTTAGTTATGATTACTATTCAAGATCAAAATACTTATCCATGTATAAAGAATACGGGATGTAATAATAATTTATATACTTTATATACTATATTTATATACTTTTTATAGATAAAGAAATAAAATTAGACATTTAAATTTACATACATTAAAAGCACTTAATATTACATACGTGATTCTAATAAAATTTAAATGTTCAATTAAGTAGTATAGCAATGATGATTCTAACTCATGGATCTGAGGGGGTGCGCGGGTGAAGAGGGGAAGAGGGGTATCGGATAACAGTGGAGGGGGTAATAACGTCATCGTTTTTGGAGGAGAGGGGGTAAATGTGGAGTGGTAGGGGTATCAGATTACAATAATTCCCGGAAGATAAGGATTGTTAATACAAATTGTAGACATCGCGAGATAAGGATTCCCGGAAAAGATAAGGATTGTTTATTGGAAAGAGAACTGTTTATTGGTGCAGGTTTTTTTTTCTACACATCAAAGTAGAGCGCCATGTTGTCAGAATCATTATGTTTATAGTATGCAGGTTCGTGCAAATTTACGGATTGCGTCATCGCTGTATTTTAGAACAAAGAGGCAGCATTTGAGCGCCGTTTCTTAGAGGGTGTGATAATGATTGTTAATACAAATTGTAGACATCGCGAGATAAGGATTCCCAGAAAAGATAAGGATTGTTAATACAAATATGAGCCATCGATATTTTTAATCAATTTTGTATGCAATAAGCGGGTATATAAAGCAAGTAAAAAAGAATAGGAACCATCAGTCGTTCGAAATCATTGAGAAAATCACTAGTTCGCTGTGACGTTTACTAGCAACGATGTTTTGCACCATGTCAACCGTGAATAATCAGATCAACGAACAGCAGAGTGCGAAGAAGCTGCAATTACCCAACGAGTATGTCGTTTCTTTAGCTACATCTTTAAACTTAATTGTTATACTTTTAAACTAACAATTTATTTTTTCACAGAAAACAAAAAAGTAATATGTCAAAGATGGAAAAAGAATCATCTAGGATCTTGGTTAGAAGATACCCGTTGACAAAAACCAGTTACAAATATCTCGACATCGGAATCAACGTCTCAACGCCGAGCCGTGTGGAAATCGCTCTCGGTGACAACCATGGCAAGGAGCTACGTCTATCATACGACGTATGGAAAGAACTCATGAATCAACGGAGCATCATCGCCAGCTTCTTTAAGAATGATGCGGACGAAGCACCGTCTCCGACTGTTGGACACTGCACGTTAAGTTTTGGAAAAATGAACAACCTAAAAGTAATGCGCCTGGCAACATCAGCATTATGTTTAATCATGTCAAACCGAACCGTGTGTAACATGTTTGCACTTGAATATTGCGTAGACTGTATCAATCATTCGTTGAACAACATCACCGGTACAGTTGATGTCAAGTTCGCACACTTTTCAGAAATCGCGAGGAATGCGAAGGACCCCGATCACGTGGCGATTCGCAAAAGCGATTTATTCGATAAGAATAATATAATTGATTGTGAACTGGTGACTCAGGTCTTTGCGGAGTTGTAACAATACATATTAATAAATATTATTTCAACTGTAATTAAAATTTTTTATTATTTTTCCGTGCCATCTTATCCGCTATACCGACTTATCCTACAACGCGCGCATCAAAGTAGAGCGCCTGTTTAAATTGCGTCATCATGTTTGGAGGAGAGGGGGTAAATTCGGAGTGGTGGGGATATCATATTACAATAATTCCCGGAAGAGAAAAGATAAGGATTGTTTATACAAATTGTAGACAGCGCCATGTTGTCGGAATGCATCATCGTTATGCTTATAGTTGGTGTCGTGTGCAACAAACGAGTATATATAAAGTGAGTGAGAAAAAAAACGACTAATCACAGTTGTTCAAAATGGAGAAGGAGCGCGATCTTACCGTACGAGCAGCGAATATCAAAACGACGGGAAAGTTCCTTCCATGGGACTACGAGTGCAACGAGTACCTCGATTCTCTCAAAGAACAATGTCGCAAGAGGCAACGCACCGGAGTAGTCAACTCTCTGGTGGCACAAATTGTGCGTCTGGAGGGTGTGAGGGACGCTCTACACGAGCGTTTCGTGCCCGTCGGTGCCGGATACGGTGGATACGAGAAGAAGGGCTACACGTGGAAGGAGATCGAGACGGCGTTTAGGAACCGTGTGCTGACCGGTGCGATTATCAATCAAAACTATATAGATCCTCGTAAATTTTTTGAAAATGTAAAAAATACGGTTATCGAGCGGATCCAGGGCGTCATGGCGGAACACAACAGCGTCAAGATTAACACCGCGTTCAACGGGGAATTCGTCGCGGGCGACAAGACTGCCGTGAAGACCATCGCCACCAAAAATTGCGAGTTGTTTCCCACATCCGATCTCAACGAGTGGTACACGCGGCACGTGGAGGATGATATTCTGGCGGCTCTGGAGGAGTTTCAGGAACGCGATAGCGGATGGGCGTTGTCGCGTATCCTGAATCTCACCGTCAATGTGAACAAGTTCAATCCTCTACACGCGGGATGCCACATCGAGTTACCGTGGCAAATTATGCTAAAAAGGGCGGTGGTCAATGTTAAATCAAACGATAATGCGTGCTTTGCGTGGGCGGTGGTAGCAGCCTTGTATCCTGCGAAAAAAAATTTAGACAGAACAATCGAATACCCACATTACTCGACGGTGCTCAACCTGTGCGATATCGAGTTCCCCATGACGCTTCCGCAAATAACAAAATTTGAGAAACTCAACACCATCTCCATCAACGTCTTCACCACCGAAGACTCAAAAATCGTCCCTCTGCGGCTCGCCGATGACAAAAAGGAGAAGCACGTCAACCTGCTCTACGTGTGTAAAAACAACGATGCACACTTTGTGTGCATCAAAAACTTGTCGCGGTTGGTGAGCTCACAACTGAGCAAGCACGCAAATAAAAAGTACATTTGCGATCGGTAAGTAAAAAGATGCGTATAAAATAAATCAATATTCTTTTTTTTTATAGTTTTAATCAAATAAATTATTACAGGTATCTACACTACTTTTATACACGGGAGAAGTTGTCAGTCCACAGCGTCGACTGCGGGAAAATGAACGACTGCGCCGTCGTTCTCCCCAGCGAGGACAAGTGGCTGACGTTCTGGAATTACAATCGGAAGGAGCGGGTTCCGTTTGTAGTGTACGCCGATCTCGAGAAAAAGGAGGATCAGGATGGTACTACTTACGCCTACCAACATCACAGAGCCTTTAGCATAGGATATTATGTAAGTTGCGCTTACGATAATTTACTCTCTAGTTTTAAGTTATATCGCGGTGAGGATTGCACAGCGTGGTTCGTCAACGAACTGCACGATTTGACGCACCGCGTGAAAGCGATCCGCACCACCGTCGTCCCCATGGCGGATCTTACGCGGGAGGAATCGGAGGAATTCCGTAGCGCCGTAACGTGTCACGTGTGCGAGAAACCCTTAACAGCGTATGACACGCGGGTGCGCGATCATTGTCATCTGACCGGGCGTTACCGCGGTGCCGCGCACTCGTCGTGCAATCTAAATTACATAGACTCCGACGTTATCCCGGTGATATTTCACAATTTATCCGGTTACGACGCGCATTTTATAATCAAAGACGTTGCCAATGCTTTCGAAGGCTACGTCGAATTGTTACCGCTGACGAAAGAACGTTACATTTCATTTACAAAAAATGTTAAAGATACCGAGAATCAAAATTCCAAAATTTGCATCAAATTACGATTCATCGATTCGATCAGATTTCTCAGTACGAGTCTCGACAAATTGGCATCTTATTTAACTGTAGATGAATTAAAATTTCACAATCGGAATTCAAACATTTATCCGCGGAAAATTTCAATCTGCTTACTCGGAAAGGCGTGTTTCCCTACGAGTACGTCGACAGCGTCGACAAGCTCCGGGACACAAACCTACCATCGCGCGAATCGTTTTACAGCTCGCTCACCGGAGAAACGGTATCCGAGAGCAATTACGCGCACGCGACAAACGTCTGGCAAACTTTTTCGATCGAAGATCTAGGTCAATACAGCGATTTGTATTTGAAAACAGACGTTCTTTTGTTGGCGGATATTTTCGAAAATTTCCGAAACATGTGTATTAAAAGTTACGGTTTAGATCCCGCTCATTACTACACTCTACCGGGATACACGTGGGACGCTATGATGAAGTACACGCGTGTAAAATTCGAGTTGCTCACGGACATCGATATGGTACTGTTTGTCGAGCGCGGTATACGCGGCGGTCTCAGCCAATGCTCCAACCGATACGCCGCCGCCAACAACAAATACATGCCATCCTACGACCCATCGGAACCGTCATCGTATTTAATGTACTTTGATGTAAACAACTTGTACGGCTGGGCAATGTGTCAACCGTTGCCCTACGCCAAATTTCGATGGGTCGATGATGTCGAAAACTTTAACGTAATGTCCGTTGCATCCGATTCGGCTACCGGTTATGTGCTGGAAGTCGATCTCGAGTATCCGGTGAATCTTCACGACGCGCACGCCGACCTGCCGTTCTGCCCGACGCGCGATAAGCCGCCCGGCAAGCGGGAGCTCAAGTTACTCGCAACGCTGTACGATAAGCAGCGTTATGTCATTCACTACCGTAATCTACAGCAATGCGTGCGACATGGTCTGCGAATTGCAAAGATTCACCGCGTACTGCAATTCGCGCAATCTCCATGGCTCCGCAGATACATAGAACTGAATACACAATTTTGGACACGAGCAAAAAATGATTTCGAAAAAAATTTGTACAAATTGATGAACAACGCGGTTTTTGGCAAAACCATGGAGAATGTGCGAAATCACACGGATGTACGGCTTTTTACACAGTGGGAGGGTCGGTACGGAGCGGAGGCTATGATCGCCAGACCAAATTTCCACAGCCGAAGCGTGTTCTCGAAGGATCTGATGGCCGTAGAGTTGCGAAAACTCGAAGTGAAATTTGACAAGCCGATCTACGTGGGTATGTGCATCCTCGACATACCCAAGACCTGCTTGTACGAGTTTCACTACGAGTACATGGCGCCTCTCTACCGCGACAATTGCAAAATTATGTATACCGATACCGACAGTCTGATATACTTTCTGCACTGCGAGGACGCGTATCGGGATATGAAACGCGATATATCCAAATTCGACACGAGCGACTACTCCGAGGACAACGCTTACGGTATGCCGCGCGCCAACAAGAAAGTACCCGATCTGATGAAAGACGAGAATAACGGCGCGATCATGACGGAATTTGTCGGACTGAGAGCGAAGATGTACGCGCTGAGAATCACAGGCCAAAAAGACACCAAAAAGGTTAAAGGTGTAAAAAAGAGTGTAGTCGCTAGAACGATAACGTTCGACGATTACACTCGGTGCCTCAACGCCGAAATCGAGCTGACGCGGCGTCAATCGTGCATCCGCTCAAAGATGCACGAAGTGTACACCGTGTCGGAGTCAAAGCTCGCTCTCAGTCCGTACGACGATAAGCGGCACGTCGTATCCGGTTCCACCGACACTCTACCATGGGGACATCGCAAGATACAATTGTAAATAATGTGTAGTAATTTATATAGTTTAATATTTTATGTATTATTATCATTGTTAGTTTTAAATGTATATATTGTAACATATTGTAGTAGTAGTAATAAAGAACACCTTTGTATATAAATGTATAATAGTTTATTATAATACAGTGTAAAATATACATAGTTTATTACAATACATCGTCTTTATTTATCCAAGAATTATGCGAATTGTCGAATCCCAACCACTTTACAAACACCTTATCGTCCTTTCGGCGCAACACCTTCTCCACGAGATAAACGTCGGGTTGTGCGGTCTTGAGCAATTCGTACTCGTAAAAGCCTCCCGCGACCGGATCTCCGCGATAATCTTTAATCAGATACGTCACAGGATTGGTACGTTGCACCGTGGCGATCTTAAACACCTCCGTCGACCAATTCGGTGCGAATTTGTATGCTTCTCCCCTTAGAAGTCACGAGTCCTAACGTACGAATAATTTTTATTCCCTCTCGACCCAGCAAGGTCCGATTGGCTCCGGAGTCCACGAGGGCCGAAAGTGTATAATTATCTATACGGATCGTAAAGTATCGCAGGGGCGGCAATTCGTTTCGCTCGAACGTAACGTAGGAATGTAATAGTGTTTCGGTATCTGTCAATCTAGTTCGGGTCTCTCCCTGTGGATCTGGAGTCGTAGGGACCCTACCTACTGGCTCCGGTCCGCGTTTCCCGCACACGTAGGGCAGTTTCTTACGGTAACATTTGGTTTGCCACACCGGTAACAATACATGCGGCGCTGCTCGGTACATTCGCGTGCGCAATGTCCGAGTTTAGTGCAGTTCCAGCATTTAACATTGCTGGCCGCAGCGGTAGCGGAAACGGTAACTTTAGTTGACGAGTCGGAAGCGGTATCGGTAGAGGTATCTTTATCGGTATCAGCCTTTGCCTTATTCGCGGTTTTGGCCTTCTTTTTCTTCTCCTTTTTAGTGGAGGCAGCGGTAGCAACGGTAACAGGGTTCTTCGGTTTTCCTTTCGGAGCGCGGTACGCTAAGTCCGGGAAAATAGATTGTTCCGGCGGTAACGGGGGTCGGTAATTTTGTTCCGCGAGGTAGCTTCTTTCTACGCGGCTCGCTAGATATTCCAAGGTGGAAAAATCTCCAAATTCTTGCCGGCGGATCGCGATTTGCAAACGCGGTAGCATATTGCGGTGCGCGAAATTAAGCTGTTCCGCTAAGGGCCAGGGGGGCGTCATTCTATTTAATAACGCGCGTAAGCACGTCAGGTAATCGGCAGCTGTCTCGTGCTCCCCCTGGGTACGCCTGAAAATTTCGTCACGCAGCGCGTACTGAAAATCGGGATCCCCGAATCGCGCTCTCCATCCGGCCTCAAAATCATCCCAATTTCGCCAATTTGCGCTCTCTAACCTCACCCAATAAAGCGCCATGTCCGATAAGAACAGCGGTAAACACTTAAATAAATTCGAATCCGATATCGGCACGATCGCACGAGCTTCTTTTATCCTTAACAGGAATGCTTCCGCGTCGCTACCCCGCTTTCCCGAAAACTGTAGGTTCCACTTACGCATTAGATTGTATGCCTCCGCAGTGGACGCGCGTGAAGGACGCGGTTCGTAGATTTGCGGGGGAACCTCCGGAATTTTCGGGGGACGCGTAGGATACGCTCCTCCCACCGCGGCATCTTCCTTTTCCCCCCCAAATGTGAAACGGGGGTGTCCCGGGTAACTTGGGTCTTCCCTTCGGGGGGTGGATTCACCCGACATCGCGCCCTTGTCAAGTGACATCGCGGCGTCCTCAGCCGGGCTAAGTGCCGGAGACGGGGGAGACTTTTCCTGCTGAGCGTTCTCGTACCGCGTAAGTCGCGCTCGTAAAACCGGCAAAATTCCCTGAATACTTAATCCCCTATCCGATAAGTGTTGTCGCGCTTGTTCGATAGTCAGTTCGTAAATCCACTGATGAGGATTACTATCCTTCCTCATGTGGAGAAAGAAAAATTATCCGGTACTATTCCCTAAACCCACTTGAATATTCGTAAAAAAAAAAAAAAAACGTAGTCAAGACGCAAAACAACTCTCAAAAAAAATTATAATCTCAGTAAGGAACGGTACGAACGAGAAAGAAAGACGAGAAAGAAAAAAAAACGACGCTAAATTGATTCGTACTAACCAAAAGTACTTAGTTACCGAACGAGAATTCGCCACAATAGAACGCAATACCGGAAAACGCACACGCAAAAACAACAAAAGAAGAAACCAACGATATATGATAGAAGAAAAGAACGAAAAAGAAAAGAAAGAAAAGAAAAAAAAT
This sequence comes from Linepithema humile, assembly GCF_040581485.1. Taxonomy (NCBI): domain Eukaryota; kingdom Metazoa; phylum Arthropoda; class Insecta; order Hymenoptera; family Formicidae; genus Linepithema; species Linepithema humile. The sequence continues at coordinate 11,363,018 of NC_090134.1, read as the reverse complement.
AATTAACGCCACTAACAAGACGAGAGGAAATCGAAGATACGAAAGAACACCAAAAATAGAAAGTAAGCTTAATTTATTACTCTCAACTGACTCACGAGACGATAATCGCCGACAAACGAAAAGGGACACGGAAAGAGAAAAGAAATCACGCCGAGAGCCGATTCTCGACGGCGTATTCACAAATCTCCACGAAATTTCAATAAGTCTCCCGAAAGGAAAAAAAAATTAAGGATAATAATAATGCCGCTACTCTTGCGCGATCTTACTGCAATTAAGCTTCACGTATGTTTCCTTCGTTATTCGTACGCGAGAAAGCATAAAAGAGAAAAGGACATACAGAGAAAAGGAACGAGAAAAAGAAATGAAAAGGAAATTAATAACGGTAGCTTAATCCAAAAAAAAAAAAAAAAAACACGAAAGTGACCGTATGCTCGAGTAACCGACACGAGAAAAAAAAAAAAAAATTATAAACACAATTGATACGGTAACGAATAAATACGAGAAACAAACAATTTCAAACGACACGAAAACTGTACGTTTTAACGACTTTGATACGCCAAATCAGCCAAATTCAATGCGAGTCCGTTAAACCCACAATCGAAATTTTCATCATGTGGCGATATCAATATAATAACGGTAACGATATTTTCAATCCGACCTCCGTCAGGCAATCTATTGCTTAAAAAAAAATATTATTCGGTATGACTCGAGAGAAAGAAGAGGAAAAAAAAACTTTTTACAAACAGAGAAAAGAAAGTTAGCAGGCTAAGGTTGCTGTCATATAATTTCAAGATTAATATATCGGAAACGAAGCGTTAATTACTAGCGTTATCGTGAAAAGAAAGAAAAAGGAAAAAGATGAAAGAAAGAAAGACGTTTTCAGTTGCGGAATACGGAACGCAATAATCAATCCACGAATGTTAACGAAAAAGAAAGAAATAACGAGAACGGGCAAAAAGGAAATAATTGATTTTGAAAAGACAATAATTATGCACTTAAAAAAACGAAACGAAAAGAAGGGAAGGTAAAAGAAAAAAAAAAAGGTAATTATGACGTGATCACGCAAAGCTGAATTAACTAATTCCTTAAGTAATAAAAATCAAAAGAATACGTTGAGACGGAAGTTTAAACGCAACGAATATAAACACGGCCTTAGGCTGATATTACATGTGTCGTACGACAAGCTTGTCGGACGTTCCGATTGGCTGCATAAAATCCAAGTGGAGGACTTCCGTCGGACAGTTACGAAATTTTTGTCGGAAAAATGTTGGACTAGAATGAACATTTTACGACAGTCGTAACAATCCTAACCTATGTGTACAAATTGAAAATGTGACCGGTGCAGACTATATAAAAATATTCTAAAATTTCCTTAAAAAATGGAAGTAAGAGATAATGTAAGTACATCATATTTTTGATTTATAAAAATAATAATTATTATTATTTGATATGTAAATGTATGAAATACTAAACCAAACAGTATGATATAATAATAAAATAATAAAGTTAACAAATAATATAATATAATAATACATAATAATTATTTATAGTTGGATATTCCACGAAAATGTATTACTTGTAAAAATCTAATTGACCAAGGGAATGTAGACAAACATGCCTGTTTTTCTAATTATCAATTTATTTGTGTGGATGAAAATGGATATTTATGTCCACAACTTGGTAAATAAAACTGTTATTACTTAATAAGAATATTTTAAACATTATTTACAAATTTAATTATTTATAAATAAATTTATTATATGATGCAGAAGATGGAACCATTATATATCCTGAGCCAGTATCATCTTTTACTGCAGCTGTATGCGGTAAATATTTCATATGTAATATTACTGAGGAAAAATAATATAATTTGTAATAATGTATATGTGTGTATGTGTAATATTACTGCTACTTAAAATTATAAAAATATTTATGTTACAGAAGACATTGAGGAGCTTTTGATATCAAGTGTAAAAAAAAGAAGAGAATTATGGGATCACACATTGCCAATTACAAAAAGATCTCGAGATGTCATTGCTACGCACTGGCAAGAAATCTCAAAAGAATTAAACGGTAAGTATTGCGCGTATTATCTGTTAATCATTATTTATTTCTTTTGCACAAGTGTTTTTTATTTATTTTATAGGAATTCTAACGCCAGATGCTGCTTGCAAAAAATGGCGATATCTTAAAGATTCATATGCGCGAATCCGTAATGATATAATAAAGAAAAAGAGTGGTTCAGCTGCAAGTAAACCTATTAAATGGAAATGGTATGAATATATGAAATTTTTACACGATACGCAGGATTCTCAGAGGTTAGTATATTCAAATATTGTTTGCGCAGAAATAATTATTAGCATTCTTTTAAAAAAAAAGTTGATAAATATAATTTATCGACAAAGTGTTTTTGTTTTCTTATATTAATTTTTATTAATTTTTTTTTCTTAAAAAAATAAAATTATATATGTAAGGAAATATTTTTAATATTTTTTATTATATTTTTATATATAAATTTTACTTTGATGTTTCAGGACTGTTACTAACATTCCAAGTAAAAGTAGCGCATCAACAAGTGAAGTTTCAGAATTTGAAGAAGATGCTGTGCTGCACATGCAAAAACGACGAAAGAGATCGAATAATAGTGAAATGCTGGAAACCTTATCAAGCATCATGAGAGAACCAATAAAAATAGATTTAACATCACTACCAGAAAAAACAGTATCTGAACGTGCACCTGAATCTGTGCAATCACAAGACAATATAAGTAATATAATAATTGTAATAGGAAATTTATTACGTGATTTTCCAGATAATGAAGGGTTTTCTTTTGCATTACAATTATTACAATTAACTGCTGAGAAAAAAAATCAATTAAGTAAAACAGTATAAAGTTCATGCTGTGTTTCTTTTTATGCAATTATGTTATTGATATGCAAAATTTTTCTAAGATAAACTCCTATGTTGTATTGTATATGAATATTTTATATTCATTAGAAATTAATATTTTCTTCTTTGTTTTATAATTAATGTGATAAAATATTAAGTTTTAAATATTCTTCAATTAATTATGAGTTATTTTTTATTATTAATATCTAAAAATATTCTCAGTTTTTTGTTTAAGTAAAAATAATTTATTTTTTTTGTTGATTTGGAGAATATTTATACCATGAGGAGAGAAAAAGACTATTTTTATGACGTTATCATACTTATAAAATAAAAAATGTTTGTTGTATCAGTACATATTTAAGAATTTAAGAAATAAAAAAAGGAAATGATATGTGTCAATAAAAATATATTTTATTTCAATATGTGTACTTTTTCTAAAGTATCTTAATCTCTTTAATCTTAAGTTAGTACTTCACAGTATTCTTAAAAATGACAAATTGGAAAATATATTAACAATTACATTAACTTATTAAACAAACGTTTCTTGCCATGAAATAGCACCTTCATTATTGAAATAATCCATAAAAATGCTTCGTATTTGAGATGCTTCCCGCGTATGAGTATTGCTGCCAACATTGCTTAAATCTCTAAATGCTGTAGTTTCAATTTCGGACAAAGTTGGATCATTTGTAATTTCAGAATAACAATTAATATCCTCAGCATTTTGATGAAGAAAATTGTGCAAAACTATTGTTGCTTTTATTATATTTCTTGCCGTTTCTATCGATGTGTTGATAGGTCGTTTATATATTCTCCATTGAGAAGAAAGAATTCCAAACGCGCATTCTACCATACGGCGCGCTCTGCTGAGTCTGTAATTAAATATACGTTTTTCCTTCGTTAAACCTCCTTTTCCAGGAAACGGCCGCATCGTATACGTAGTTAATTGGAAAGCTTCATCAGCCACCAATACATATGGCAAAACAGGTCCCTCAAATACACGATCTGGAGGTGGTATATTCATTTTATCTGCTGCAAACGCTTCACCTATATCAGATCTTGACCATATGCCTCCATCACTTTGACGTCCAGCCGCTCCAATATCAGTTAATATAAACTTATAATTACTATCACAAACAGCCATTAACACTATGCTGTGCGAATTTTTATAGTTATAATATGTTGACCCAGAGTTAGGTGAAGCCTAAAATTATGTTTTTTTGATTAAAATGTTCTAAAAATAAATAACTAAAAAACATATAAAACTTAAGAAAAATGTAATGTGTTACCTGTATGACTACGTGCTTTCCATCTACAGCACCTATACAATGTGGAAAATTACATTTTATTTCAAAATTTTTCGCAATTTCTTTCTATTCTTCACATGTAGGTACTTTAAGAACTATGGATACTAAAGTTGTCCATAATGCATTACATGTTTCTGCAATTATATCTGATATTGTAGATTGATGGATATAATATTGATATTGTAATGACATCATTGAATCTGCAGATGCTAAGTATCTAAATAAGTAATTGCACAATCAACATTACAAGTAAACAATCAATATGTAATTATCTTTATTTGTTGTTAATATTTTATATTTATATATTAATAAATTATATAATAAACAGAGTCCGGATTTCGGTGCCGTTTTCTCCACTACGACAGCCACGCGCCGCGAAATGCAGGGCCGACCACGCCGGTAGCGGTGTAGCGGACTAACGTAGCAAATGGGGCATTATTGCGTGGAGCAAAAAAAATACACATTGTAATAAATATTAAGTTTTGATAATAAATATTAATTTCTTTGCTCGCGGCGCGCGGCGCTCGGAGTGGGGAAAACGGCACCGAAATCCGAACTCTGATAATAAACTACTAATAGAGACTCAGATTTTATTTGCTAACAATTCATTTATTAAATGGGTACATTGTCCTTGTTCAATAACTGAAATTAGTAACAAATAAGATTCGGCTCAGGTTTTTTAGTGTTTATTATATAATTTATTAATTAATAACAAGAGCAGCTACACTTTATATTAAATAATTTTATATATTAATAAATTATTGATATAAAAGTACCTTAAGGGGGAACACCAGGGTGACGGCCGAAAAAAAAGGCTATTTTCGTGAATTTTTTTTTCATTATCTAATAGTTTGTTTAATTTATAAACTATATATGTTAAAAGTACATACTTATATTATGTTACAAAAAAAATTTCATAAAATAATATTCATATTTATAATAACTATGGTGATTGATGTGCACCTCGTCTGAAAAAACATGGGTGCACGGGCGCTCGTGCTGCATCTGAACGGGAGCTCTAAAATAAATTTTTTAAATTGTGATTTAAAGTATATGAACGTAGTTTTAGTTGCACGTACGGATTTTTTGATAAAATAATTTTTGACAAAATGGCACTGTTTAAAAAAAAAGTTTTCGATTTTTCAACAAAAATTCGTTACTTCTTTAATTGTTTTTCAAAAACTAATAATCCGATTGAAAAATCCGTACGTGCAACTGAAGACAATTTTGTTGTAAACATTCTGTCCAAATTTCAAGTTATTCGGATAAAAATTGGCCGAGATATGAGAGCGCCCAGTTACGAAAACGTGGTTTCGAGAAAAACGCGTTTAAAGTTTTACAACTAATTGGTTCATATAAAACGATAAAATTTTGTAACGAACCAAAGTGCGTCCAATCCGGGTGCATATGAAGTGCCTTCTGAAGCAATAGAACTCAAGCACGTAGACAACAAAAGAATACCGGTAAAACTCCCTACAGACAGATCAAGGGGACTGCCGAATCTTTTTAGGTAGCGCGCGGCCGGTTCTACTAGCGGCATCTGACCAAGTTCTACTCTATGACATATTTACTATAGTTCCGTTATGAATTTCACCATAATATTATAGGGACATATTTTTAAGACTCCAAACATCACAAAAATGCAAAAAAAAAAAAATCGATTTTTTGAAACCGTCACCGTGGTGTTCCCCCTTAATGTAAGCAGTAGACGTTGATCAGGTGATATTGGCTCTCGACAAAGTGTTTGCTTTTGTATTTTTGGTGCAATTAAAGTAAGTAATTCTTCAAATAATATTGCACTCATCCGACAATAGTTTACAAATAAGTTTGTATTTCTTAATAATGTTGGTAATGTTGTGTAGTAAGCTCCATAAGTCTCTCGTTCACAAAGAAAATTTGAAACCCAATATCTCTTCTTTTTATTTTTTCTTTTTTTATGAATTAATATTGTTGTAATGCATAACATTTTTTTTTGTATAATTGATGCTACTGAAAATTAAATGTAGCAAATTAATATAATTTATATCAATCATATTTCAATGTTAACGAATCTTTTAAATAGTTAACAAGCCAAAACAACACTATACATATTTATTTTTATTTACATAATAAATTATTATTATTATTATTATAATAAATTATAATTTATTATTATAATAAATTATAAATTATAATTTATTATTATAATAAATTATAAATTATAATTTATTATTATAATAAATTATTATTATTATTTACATAATAAATTTACATTACTTACTTATCTGCAGTCGCAATGAGCTAATTGACATATCAAAATGATCGCTCATCTCTATTCTTGATACTCGATATTTCGGTATTTATTTCTTGATATTTTTGTTTGCGAAATTATCACGAGGTGGGCAAATAAAATTATAATAAACGCGACATAAACACGATTAATTAAACTATACTTTATACATCATTACCAATCATTACATATGACACGAAATATAGATATATGTTAACGACAAGCTATATTACATATGTACGACAAAATTTCGTCGTACAGTTAGACGCATGCCCAGTATCAGCCAATCGGAACGTCCGACAAGCTTGTCGTACGACACATGTAATATCAGCCTTATACGTTGAGGCCTAAGAGAAGAGAAGTAACAAACAAAATCCAAAAAAAAAAGGTAATACATGAGCTATCGACAATAATCAAAAGAAAGCAGCTGAGATCAACGGTATCAAATAATAAACAAGTTCGTCAAGCGGTCATAATAACGATTCTCTTATCAAACAATATTATACGAATGATTCGTTATAACGGAAATTTACGAGATTAACGAAAAGATCTCGAAAATCAAGCCTCGCGTATAATTAATATCGGAAAGATACGATAAACGGCTCTCTATAACACGCTCGAAACCAGTCAGGCGGAAATAATGCCGAACAGGTTGAGACTTTAAATGTCTCCGTTTTTCTATTGACCTACTTAATTTCTACGAAATCGGTCTAGACGGTATTATATAAGCGAGCGCGTGTATGAGTGTTTATGTCGCGTTCGGCCGCGAGCGAGCGACGGGTAGAAAAACTCTACAGCTGAGCGGCACGCGCCAACACAGCGAGCGGTATCACACGTATACGCGACGGCACACAAATTCCAGAGTCCTCTTCTTTTATATAGGACTTAGAATATACTTATTGCAACTTACTTGCATAGGACAGCATATATATATTATGGACGATATGTACATTGGTCATATACACGGACGAAAGAACTTGAAATGTAATAAGTGGATTAGTATATTGACAAAGACACAGATATAACTAATTGAGTTACGCTCTCTCACTCTCCAGATCTTATTTTCTACTACTTTTCAATGAGTTTTCACGGCGTGGGCCCCACGTTGGGCGCCAAAATTTGCGACGTGAACTGGCCTCGGAATCACGCCAGATCCGAGGGAGCACGCCCAATGGAAATCGGTAGCTCGCAGTATCGGCAATAAATGCTCGATTCGGTAACTTACGGTATCGGAAGCAGATGCTCGATTCGGTAACTCGCGGTACTCCACGCTCGTCGGGAGCAAGGTAACTCGCGAAATCGGCAATAACTGCACGATTCGGTAACTCGCGGTACTCCACGCTCGTTGGGAGCAAGGTAACTCGCGAAATCGGCAATAACTGCACGATTCGGTAACTCGCGGTACTCCACAAAATTCGGGAGCAAGGTAACTCACGCGATATCAGTAACCGGAAATGGGCGCCAGGTGCGAATAATCGCACCGCGGTATCGGTAACTTCAATAGTTCTCTAAAATTGCTCGGCCGCTCCCCGCTCAGTATATGGCAGAGGGGCGCAGTTTTTTTACTTAACGTTAGATATCTGGAGTGAGAGGCTAACGCAAGAATAACTCAATAATTAACAGTTAACAATGATGTATTTCAGTGATTTAGTTTACAAGAGTAAAGATGCTTAAACTATTCGGCCGGAGCCGATACGGCGGAAATAGGTTGATACGATGGTAGGGCCCTTCGCCCTATAAATTCGGTAACGAGAATCGAGTTCGATGCCTACATCAAATCTCGGGAACGTGATTACGATAATTCGCCGCTGATCCGACTATATACAGCCAACGAAGGACTTATATTTTGATCATCCGATACGGCCGGTGAAGGCCAAATAAATATACTTTAAACGACGGTAGCCTAACGGCCAGAAATGATATGTCGCGGATCGGCTATTTTTCGCGGGCTCCCACGCTTCTCGCCGAGACGCTAACTTTGCGGTAACAGCAGTCTCGCGGAGAACGTTCCCGAATCAAAATCCGCCCGCGGACATTCACCCACGGTACGGTGCTAACGCGACCAAAAGACGGTAATAATCGGTACTTTCAAAAGAAACGGTAACGGAACGACGGTAGCAATCGGTATCTTCGAAAGAACGGTAACGGTAGAACGGTACGGTAACAAAACGAACGACAAACGAAACGGTAACGAGAAGAGACTGTCGGCACTTAATTCCCGCAAGTCGGAGAGACTTTTTACGCGCTATCCGGAGCCGGCTGGACATGCGGTAATTGAGCGTAATTGAGCGCTCACGGTATCAAAACTATGGTTAATTGTGTGAGAGACACAAAATACAGAAATAACTCACGCTACCAGCCATAACCGGACGGAACTCTACGGCTACCCGAGAGGCGGCTTACAACGAGTGGACGTCTTCGGCGTCTTCGGTGTCGTCGGGCTGAGTCCCGGGTGTCGTCCTCACGCACTTGCGGCACACCGAACAGTGGCTCTTCTCGGCTCTGCACGCAGGTCCTCTCCAAGTCCGCGTCGCCTTCCTGCGCATCCTGCCGATTTTCCGAAAAGGGGGGCCCCTGAGAACCGCCCACAGTTCATCCAGGGCGCCCCCCTCCGCTCTCTGTGGTTTCCTCAAATCTTTCGGCCGTTAACGTGTCGATGAGTCGAGGTTCCCGGAAGGGACTGGTTAGGCTGGCCGGGCCATACTCCGGTCCTTCCGGGTGCAGCATCTTCGGGGTCCCCGGCGCCGTCTGCAGCCGGGCGAGATCCGCTGCTGCGTGTTTCTGCGTTTCTTAGACTCTGTGGCTGAAACCAAAGCGGAGTTAGATAGGGCTTGGATGGCGGAGGCGACGGGATCGCGGTACCTGACCTTATGCCGTGGGGTCACTGACGCGTGACACCCGTCGATGATCCCTCGGCGTCCGGTCTTCCTGGCGATGCTGCATCTTCGCCCTGAGGCACAAAACACGCAACGCCGCCCGCACGGGGTCTCGCCTTACAATTTAAAAACGATATTAATGGCATAAAACGGGAATGACAATACAAACAACGCGTACAAATTGTGGAGTCCCGCGGGTTGCTCTCTCCACGCGAGGAGCAACACCAGGACTCTTTGCTCCCTCGGCCGGGCTATCGCCCTTGTGACGGCGCTCGAAAAGCGTCACGTCACAATATTGCACCATATTGTAGTAGTAGTAATAAAGATCACCTTTGTATATAAATGTATAATAGTTTATTATAATACAGTGTAAAATATACATAGTTTATTACAATACATCGTCTTTATTTATCCAAGAATTATGTGAATTGTCGAATCTCAACCACTTTACAAACACCTTATCGTCCTTTCGGCGCAACACCTTCTCCACGAGATAAACGTCGGGTTGTACGGTCTTGAGCAATTCGTACTTGTAAAAGCCTCCCGCGACCGGATCTCCGCGATAATCTTTAATCAGATACGTCACAGGATTGGTACGTTGCACCGTGGCGATCTTAAACACCTCCGTCGAACAATTCGGTGTGTATCCTTTCTCGAATACAGTTTTGAATTTGCTCACGCGCACCGAATCACCCACCATGAATTTCGCCGGCGCGGCAATTTTTATATTACCGTACACGGTGCTCAAGAGTCCCTTTGCGATCTCGGGAGTGACATCGATCGGGCGCATACCGATCGTACGATGTTTACGACCGTTGTATTCCGAGACCAATCGCGGTAAATCGTCGATCCACCTGTACGATCCCGTGAGCGTGAAAAACTTCCACATTTCGTTCTTCAACGTGCGATTGAATCGTTCCACCACCGAAGCCTTCATAACCGAGTATGTCGAATAATGATTGATGCCGTGTTTCTTGACAAGATTTTGGAAATCTCTGTTGTAAAATTCTTTTCCATGGTCAGTCTGCAAATTTTTCGGAATTCTCTCCCTAAATATCGCGGAAAATGCTTTGGACGTTTCGATTCCACCTTTGGTCTTTAAGGGCATAGCCCACGCGTACTTGCTCAACACATCGATAACGGTTAGAATGTAGTTGCAGCCGCTGTTGGATCGCGAGTACGGTCTCATCTCGACAATGTCAGCCTGCCACAAATCGTCGTATCCTTTCACGACGACTGGCCTACGCGTAAAGTTTCTTCTCGCCGGTGCGTGGAGCTCGTCCACGAGCGATCTCCTCTCCAGGCTCACCGCTTCCTTCTCGCTCATTGCGATTCGTTTTGCTTCTTTTTCATCGCCTCATCGTAGTATTCGATGAAATTTTTTTTCACAGCTCTACGAAGATTGTGAATCTCTCGCTCGACAAGACTCTTCGTCTCTCGCTCGCGATCGACGAGTTTACCATCGAGTCGCGCTACACTCTCGTCGAGGAGACCTCTCAGATCGTGAATCTGTCGTTCCAACGCCACGTATCTGGTCTCGATGTAATCGTCGTGGTCTCTCTTCCAGGTCCGCTCGGTATTCTCCGAATCTTCGAATCTCGAAAGTACTTCTCGCTTAAAATTTTCACAGAGCATACGATTTTGATTCTCACGATTGCTCATAAGCTTGAGGTGATGATCCAGATGCAGCTTGTTGACGGCGTCGGTGTCCGCTTCAGGGTCGGCGAGATGTCTGATTACACGTGACTTGGCGTTGAAAACCTCACCATCCTTGCAGAGACAATTCTCGCGCACGTAATTCTTCGAGACTCCACCGCTCTGTCTCGTCACCCCCACCGCTCTGTCTCGTCACCCTGTCGCTTCCTCCTAACTGTAGTCCGAATTTGTTGATAGACATTCTTGTAGCATCACACGAGCAATACTGGCGATAGTTGAAAAGCTGTGATCAATTTATAATCAGACCAGCTTCGCGCAGTTCCTCGATAATCGAGAGAAACTCGTTATCGTGCGCGTTGTTTCTCGCTTGACGGGAGGCGTCCAGCAATCGAAGGCGATCCACCAATTCGTTCGGATCATCCCAGTGCACGTAATCGACCGCGTTGTCGGTCACAGTCATGGTCTGTGGTACGTTACACTTGGGTAACGTGCGACCCGCACCTCTCTTGTTGAGATGTGCAACACCTCCACCTTTCTTAGATATCAGAGGTGTGATGATATGTTTGTATTTGTATCCTTTGTTTCCCAAAACAGGTAAATGTGCGTTATGACCGCGTCTGTGAGCGTTAGTAGCGAGTAGTATGCTCTTGTACTTTTGTTTGTCATCCTCCGTACACAGCGTATCGTCGGGAAGTCTTTTAAATATTAATTCAAACAGACCGGGTGTGCCCGCGTATTTCACACCGTCCACAATCACATTGTCGTCTCTATCAATGTCGAAGACCTTGTCTCCGAGAAACGTTCCCGCCTCGTTGAAGTATACATCGTACACGTTGTCGATCCCTCTCTTCTTGTCACCGCTCAAGAGCTCCCCGATGTACTCTTGACCCAGTGGACCCATTTGACCATACAGAGCTTCCCGACCATCGGACGTTTGCATCGTCTGTCTCACGGATGTTACAAAAGACGGGTCCGTGGTTTCGAACACGTTTTCGGTCGGTAAATATGTCGGCGCTTTAAACACCAATTTTTGCGACTGGAACGGAGTCGAGGCTTGTATCGGTGACGTCAATGGGGTCTGTATCGGTGTCGTCAACGAGGTACGCTTGATTTTCTTCTTCTCAGAGCTTGTCCGCTTTCGTTTGATGTCCGGTTTGTTTTTAATCTCGAGATCGTCAACTGAATCATCGTCACCCTTGATGTTCTCGACGATTCGTTTCAACGGCTCTACGATCGGTTTCAACCGTTTCTCCAATTGCACCTCTTGCTCCACTCTACCCGTCTTCAACGTCCGATGCTTCTTGCGAATCGACTCACTCGTACGAGCGATTTCCTTCGCGATCTTCTCCCTCTCGTCGATATCTTTCGTGTCGAGCGTCATCGTCAACGTCTCGAGAACAACTAACCATTCCGCGGTACCGCAAACTCGTTAAAATTACGTCTGTATCGTCCATCGTTAATCGTACTATCCTTGTCTATCACTAAAAAACCGTACTTGTGCTGCCAACATGCGTGACACAATGTACCGAAATCTTCGTAAATCTACGTCATGTCCGTATTCACATGATCGTTGTAGACAAGCTTAAAGTTTGTTCCATCCTGCTTGAATATTACGAGTAAATTCGCGTTGTCGCGCACGAGATGTTTCGGTATTTTTGCATACGTTTGGCACAGATAAAAACAATCGACCTTCGAATGTCGACCCATAGCAAAGTACTCGCGTATCGCATTCTGCTTGTCGCACGCCATATCGTCGAAAACGAATACGGAATTCGGTAACGCCTCGCTGTGCGGTACAATTGTGTTGTTGTCCGAGAATGTAAAGTAGCCGATTTCATCGATCGATCCGAGCAATCTTTTGAGATATCGATACTTTGGTTGATTCAACGATTTCGAGTACACGTACACGTTTTCGAAACGTACACCGTTCGGACTTTCCAGCAGACTAATCATTACATTGGTTTTACCGCAATTCGAGGGACCGCAAATGATACCGCGTATCGTGTTTGGCAGCATTTTACCGTGTCTGCACGCCTTCTCACAAACCCCTTGCGTCTTATCATCCATGTTTTTCACACGGATCGTGTACGGTTGTTATACAAATTTCATTTTTTACCAGACTCTTTCTCATCCTTGTTATTACGCGACGAGTGCGCAGCATCGGATGTCGGAAAGAGCGGTGCTCGGATATTTGTCGCTAGATCTAAAATATCTCTATTTCCATACATGATTCGGACATTATCCTGAAAAAAAAAATATTGTTTCAAACACACGATTAGCAATACACGTTTGCGACATTCACCTCCTTCCGTTCCTTCTTATTATCCCAGTTATTCATTGTACTTTGTCGTCCGACAAACTTTGATATTCTACTAGTTAATGATCGATACGCGCCTCCTATTTATAGGTGAGCGCTGTCGAAACACACCTCAGTTGGAAATGTGATTTACACGCGATACGTTAGAATTCGCGTTCTATGAAACGATACAAGGGTGCCGGTTTACTGAACAGTGTGATAAATCGACTACCGTTGGAGCTGCATATACCCGGCTGCATATACCAATTTTGCGGGCCGGGGATTCGTCTGCGGAAACGACTCGCGCGAGGAGATCGAGGTATCAATCCGTTAGACGCGGCGTGCCGCAATCACGACATCGTGTACTCGCAAAACCGCGAATCAGCGGACCGCCACGCAGCCGATCGCGTTCTCGCCGATAAAGCGCGGGTGCGGATCACCGCTGCGGACGCGACTCTCGGTGAGAGGGCTGCTGCTACCACCGTATGGGCTGCTATGAAAGCAAAGACGAAATTGGGGATGGATATGACAAAGAGAAAAAAGAAGAAAACCAAGAGGAGAACGCTTCCGACGGCGAAACGCGGTGGTATGTTACCGTTGTTACCGCTCTTGGGAGTCATCGGTTCGCTTGCCGGTGGAGCGGCGGGTGTTGCAAAGGCAGTGAACGACTCTAAGGCCGCGCGACGAAAACTCGAAGAGACGAAACGTCACAATAAAGCAATGGAAGAACGGGGGATTTATCTCGCTCCGTACAAGCGGGGCAAAGGATTGAAGAGAAAAAAAAAAAAACGTCGAAAAAACGATAGAGATGCCCGCGAGTGCCACCACCAATCTACAGTTGTTACAAATAGCGAAGCGTATGCGAATACCATATTTCCGAGGTGTCTACATGCGTAACGCTTTACCCGACAAGATACATAAAAATGAGAGCGGTATCGTGAATTTGGACGATGTCGACGGGCCGGGCACGCATTGGATGGCGTACGTCAAGAGAGGCGATCGCGCCGTATACTTTGACAGCTTTGGCAATTTGCAACCGCCGAAGGAGCTTACACGCTACCTCGGAGACACCGATACAACGATAACGTACAATCGCACGGTCTACCAGACGTACGATCAAACGATCTGCGGACAATTGTGCCTCCTGTTCCTCCAGAAAATAGATATAAAAATCGATCCGCCATCGATCGACATCAGTCGTCGATGGAATCTCGGCAATGTCGCTGACGCTCACTCTAAGCGGTAAAAGCAGCGTTCTCACGGTGGATTATTTTCCACCGATAGACTTGAGCGATAGGGACTACGAGCTCGGCCTAACCACGATGGAGACCTACAACACGATTCCGAACGCGACGGTAGCGAACAATAAATTTTATTTCGACGACAATGACGAAAAAATTACAATTCCCGAAGGATCGTACGAATTAGACGCCATTACTTCTTATCTAAAACGCGCGATACTGCAAAAACGAGGAAAAAGTGAAGAGCAAGATTATCCATTGTCACTTCGTCCCAACGTTAATACCATGAAAAGTGAAATCATGTGCGCTTTTCGAATAAATTTCGCTAAACCGAATACCATCGGACCGCTGTTTGGATTTTCGACGGGTCGTATACTGGAACCAAGAAAGTTGCACGAATCAGATTCCTCGGTAAACATCGTCAACGTAAACATTATTCGAGTGGAATGCAGCATAACCACGGGTGCGTACGCCAACGACAGGTCGGTGCACACGATACATGAATTTTCACCGAACGTGCCTCCGGGATATAAAGTCTCGGAAACACCGGCGCAAATCATTTACCTTCCGGTCATCGTGAGGAGCGTTACCGATATCACCTTGCGTGTGATGGATCAAGACGGACGATTGATCGATTTTCGCGGAGAGGAGATTACCATCAGACTGCACTTGCGGCGACGTGGTGCGAGGAAATGCTCGTGTTGAACGAACAGCGAGTGATTGAGAGAACAACGAAAATTGGGAAAACATCACCATTCAAGAGGCTCAGTACGACGAACGTAAACTTTTTAAAATCGTTGGGATTCGTTGTGAGAAACGTTTAAAGAGATGGATATACTCGACATCGCTGACGAGCCCGTCTTCGACGAGCGTATCGTGAAATATGAGATGCACACGTACAATCCGTACGCTAACACGACGTTGGGACACAGCGATGAGATACGAATACCGATACAGCAACAGGATTTGTACACGTTACCGTGTGAGAGTTTTCTCTACATTGAAGGAAAACTCGTTACTCCTGCCGATGAGAATAGAGATAACGTGTGTATAATGGGAAATAATTGTGTCGTGTTCATGTTTGATGAAATGCGATACGAGCTCGACGGAGTTGAAATCGATCGTAACAGAAACGTTGGAATAACGAGCACGATCAAAAACTATGTATCGCTGACGACGGAGAAGAGCAAGACGCTGAAATACGCATCGTGGAATCCGGATGGAAATCCGTTGCTTGATGGAAACTTTAATTTTTGCGTTCCGCTCAATACTCTTTTAGGATTCTGCGAGGACTACAAACGGATTGTAATCAACGCTCGTCACGAACTTGTATTGATACGATCGCGCAACGATAATATTTTTCTCGTTGGACGAGTCGGTACGAATCCAACGATCGAACTACTCAAGATACAGTGGCGAATGCCGCACGTATCTCTGAGCGAAGTCAACAAGCTGTCTCTTCTTCGAACTTTGGAAAGCGGAAGATATCTGAGCGTGTGCTTCCGTTCGTGGGATCTGTACGAGTTTCCTTTGCTGCAGAATACAACGAAGCATTCCTGGGCGGTCAAAGCTGCGACGCAATTGGAAAAACCGCGATACGTAATCTTTGCTCTCCAAACCGGTCGAAAAAACGTACTGTTTGAAAACGCTACGCAATTTGACGCTTGTAAACTCACCAATGTGAGACTGCATTTGAATTCAGATTTTTATCCGTACGACGACATGAATTTGGATTTCGACAAGAGTCGATACGCTATACTGTACAATATGTATGCGCGTTTCCGCAAAGCCTATTATGGACAGGACAATACGTATTTGGACATCGATGAATTCTCGAAAGCCGGTCCGTTCGTAGTCATAGATTGTTCGCGACAAAACGACTCTGTCAAGAGCGCCACCGTTGACGTGCGAATAGAATTTGATTGTAAGGAAAATATACCGGCCAACATCACCGCCTATTGTCTCATTACCCGTGTTCACAAGTCGATGATCAAATCGATATCGATTATGATTTTTCGGACCGTTTGATTTGATAATGACTAGATAATGACTAGATAATAATGAGATTCTTTATTGATATTCGAAAGAAAATCGACACTTTATCAATGATACATCGATGTACAATCAATAATAGATCAGCAAAATATTTCATCGATATCATATCGATATCATATCAATATCTAGTTGATATATAAATAATATCCAGTAGATATTCCTTTGTAGGTAGGTAATATATAAAACACAACTAAAATTTAATTGCTGACACATGTTATTTATTATAATATAGAATATATATTCGTATATATATATCGAATATATATACGTAAAATATAGAATATATATATATATATAATACAGAAGACATTAGAAAAATAATTTTTGCTAACATTTGACCGTAACTAAATCGTAAACAATACCATAAACAATATCTAAAAAAAATAAAAATTAATGTTATTAAAAACCGAGCTGGTCATGTATTATAAATGTCTTCTTATATATAAGATTAAAATATTAATTATTTTCTTTGTTTTCTTGTTGCCGCTTCTTCTTGTCCCTGCGAACGGTTGAAAATTTATCGGATAAATAATTTGCTACCTCCAATTTCCTTTTATCTCTGTCTTTTGTATCAGATACTTTTTCCATATCCATTCTCTTATCAAGGAGAGCTAAATTAAAATAAATTATATATAAGTCAAGATAGAATTTATAATATATAGAGATTTAAAGAATGTAGTAAAATAGAGATAAGAATAAAAAATTAACGCACTCTTTAAATAATCCACCTTCTCAGGAGTACACATTGGCAAAGCATTACGGTTTTTTGATGGTTTAGCAGTTCGCTTTTCCATTTCACTTTTGGTCCACTGTAATTCGCTGAGCGTTTTTATAAATCGAGAATCATGATTTTTTCCATCTGATAAATTTTTATTAGCTGCCAGAAATTGCTCTTTAGAGATCAATTTTATCTATAAGAATAGAAAAGGTAATGTATGGAAAATTTATGCAATATATCTCTCAAAAGCACAGATTTACTTTTTCATAAAAATATCTTTGTCTCATTCATCACAATTTCTTTAATTATAACAATCTGTTTACTAATATATAGTTATTGTTCATTATTATACTTAGTATGATAACGTCTAGTTCAACACTACATATAATTAAAAGCAATGAAATAAATTCTTAATAATCTTAATAATCTAAATAAATTCTTAAATTGATTAATTAACTATTCATTAACTATGAAATTTGCAAAATGTGGTAACTTTTCTGTTCGGTTTAATCTCTTCTATTGTCATACGAATGCGTGGCAGATATACAGGGTGTCTGGCAATAATCGCCCCACCGGTCATATACAGGTAGAGGAGGTCAAATCGAGTAGAAAAGTCCTTTACCATTTTTTAATTTTCATAATAAGTACCGAGTAATTAACGAAAAAAGATCGGCGAATCCGCGCGAGTAAAGCGCGCGCGGTGAGAAGGACGTCCCACTGCTACGCAATCACTAGGACACAAGGATCTAGCGTTACGCGCCGCTCGTATGTTGCCATTGTCATTTGTAGAGCGCTCCTCCCAACGCTTCATCGCGCGCCTAGTGATCGCATAGCAGTGGGATGTCCTTCTCGCTGCGCGCGCTTTACTTGCACGGATTCACCAATCTTTTTTCGTTAATTACTTAGTACTTATTACAAAAATCAAAAAATGGTAAAGGACTTTTCTACTCGATTTGACCTCCTCTACCTGTACATGACCGATGGGGCGATTATTGCCAGACACCCTGTATATATATATGTATTTATTTATTTATTTATTTATTTATCATTTTGTCCGACTAGTCGCGGGCATTATGCATAATTTATCATATGCCTCATTTATCATTTTGTCCATAACAATATTTATGAGCGGTAGTGTAATAGTAGACGAGTCTAAACGTCCAGTGTTAAGACATAAGTACTAATTGTAAGTACATTTTTAGTTCAATTTAAAAGTTTATATTTTATAAATATATATGTGATATTGTTTATATATTTCTTAAAGGTATACAAAAATATACTTGTAATCTTTGTTAAACGTGCAATTTTATTTTTAAAAATGCGAGATTTAATTTTGACGTTATAAATAAATCAAAAAAGTTTTTTTTTTATATTTTAATTTTAATTTTATTTTTATTTTTATTTTTATTTTATTTTTATTTTATTTTTATTTTATTTTTATTTTATTTTTATTTTATTACATATACGTTTTTAATAAATACGAATTAATTTCTATATTGTATGAAACACTCTTTTTCCATGTCTATAGATAATGAGACAATTCAGTAGTTCTTTTTAAATTCAACACTCTGTATATTAGTTTTCAAATATAATTTAAATTTATATTGTCTAAACTATACTGTAAAATCTAAAAGTTTAATAAACTATTTGAATAATTTTACAAAATAAAACTAGCGCACCTTTATTAAAACACTACTTTCAATTACCACATTGATAAAAATCTATGTGCAGAATGCATTAAAGGACTATGCATATATCCCACACAGCACATGATATCATTCGAATATTCTGTAGTCATACTGTGAATATACGTACTATACATAATATACTGAGAATATTTCTATAACATCTCTTATAGTATATTATTTTTCGTATATTCTCAGAACATTCTTATAATATCTCTTATAGTATATTACTTCTCGTACATTCTCGTATATTCTTAGAACATACTTTTAAGTTACGTAAAATAATTTATGCAGTGCTGACAGTGAATTTCAGAATGCAGCTTTAAATTTCCTAATCTCCGAAAGAGAGCGCTCGTATCTCCTTCTGGCTCGCTATTTACCAGGACTCGCGATACTAGCGCTCGCGCAAGTGTTATTAGAAGAACTGTCTAATACAAGAAAGCAAGTGCCGTGATTGCCATTTCAAAAATAAGTCTACGTGAAAGCAACCAATATTCTCTAAGGTTTGTTCAAATTATTATTACTCTTATTAGTCTTTAGTCAATTTCTTGTTTTTTTTTGCTTCCAAGTTGCTTTCTATTTACACCAAAACTCAGATAATTCTCATTTGACGTCATAACTCAGTTGAATGCACGTTTCTTTTCATTCTGACAAATGAGATTCAACTGAGTTTTTACCTACCTACAATCTGCACAAGCTCAAAATCGTGTGCTTTATTGAGGTTTGTTAACTCATATTAAAAGTGAGGTTATAAATTTGTGTGTTGAATGGCTAATATGAATGAAATACTGCCATCAAAAAAGAAAAAGATTAAACATTTTTGTTATCTTTAATAATAATATTTTATTCTTTATGTTAGCAATTCTATTAAAAAATTGAAATCGACGGTTAACAGTAACCGACGTTGGAAAAAGTGGCCCATAAACTTGCGCGTTTTTTTAAATCAAAACAAGAAGAATAAAAGTAAACAGTCAGTGCTAGATGTTCGTATGTATTGGAGTACAATTATGAAATAAATAACGTTTCAACCTGTATCAGGTCATCTTCCGTTAAGGGGTTACCTGCAGTCAGTAATTTTGAAAAAATCGATTTTGAGATTTTGACATTTTCTTAAAGTACAACATCCCAAAAGTGTCGTCATAAATTTTCAAGCTAATCCGACTATAATTGACGGAGCGATAGCGGTTGTATGTGCCTACTTGTGTTCTACGAAAAACAAGTCGACATATTTAACCCTAGGCCTTCAATTGTATTTTTCGAAGATGTATGTGTGTATAAACGGTTCGAAGTAACTATAGCATCCGAGGAAGCAGAAGGTTCATTATATGGTCCTGGAATAGATGATTATGTGTAAGTTCCCCAAAAAAATTTTTATTATAAAATATTTCGTAAAAAAAACTTTAAATGCGTTTTTCTCAAAACTACAATTTCAAAGTTGGTGATCACTGTAATTCAAAAACGGCTTAACCGATCGGTCTGAAATTTTTTGTGCTTATTTCAGATACAATTTATGGGTCCCTGATCGTAGGATTTTTTTTTTTCAAAAAACTTTTTTTTTATAACCAAAAAACGTGCGATTTTTTACCGAAAATTTAATTTTTTTTTTGTAAGTCCGCCATTTTGTTAAAAACTAAAATTTCGCTAAAACCTTCGATCAGGGACCCGCTATACTCTTATATTAACTAATGCAATCGGGATTTTTTATTTCAGATAAACCAGTCAAAAGCTACAGTGATCACCGCAAAACACCTTTTTTTTCAGGACCTCTGGGAAAACCGCCATCACACGCTTAAAAATCAATATTTTTGCATAAAAATTTTTTGTAATACTCTTAGAATATACGTCTGTCATATGCTGAAACTTATTTTTATAAATACTTATACAATACTTCAAAAAAAATTCCCAAAAAAGGGCTTTTTTTCGGCCTTCTAAGTGCAGGTAACCCCTTAATTTTATATATTAACAGAAGAACCAAATTGAAGATTTGAATTATTTTATATAATTAAAATCGTATCTTTTATATAATATGAAATCATATTTTATGTAATTAACATTTCTTCCAAATTAATATTTTTTTTTATAATTTAAATTTTAGTCTTAACATTAAATTTGACCATGAACAATACATTAATACTTGGAATTCTCAGCGATTTCATAATGCGAAATTCTAACAAGATATTGCGTGCGAATAATTAGCAATGATAAATAATTCATTTTCAAAAACGTTATAATGTATGATAAATCAATTTTTGTAAGAATTTGAAGATGAGCTGATATAAGTTGTTTATTTTATAATTGTATTTCAATACACACGCACGAACATCTAGCACTGGTCTGTTTGCTTTTTATTCTTATTGTTAATTTTGAATTTATTGGCCTTGAATTTAATTCATTTCTATCTTTAATATTCACTGAACAATGACGTCATTATTTGAGTATAAAATACTCACATAACTTTAGACTTGTGTGAAAATGGAGAACAACTGCATTCTCTCTGCTATATATTGTCCGCATTAACAATAATTGTATATTAACACATTCTAATAGAATAAAAATGAATCGAAAGCACCAAAGAAGAAATATTTCATATGTATCAAAACGCCACTTCGACAGAATAACTAAGTTAGAATCGGAAATGATTTCTTATGTTCTTCTCAGCACATTACATGAAACATCACATATTAATATTAATGAAAATTCCACAAAAACTTTTGTAAATGTTTCCACAATGGGTTGTGATATTCCGATTGATGAGGATATTGCTGGTAATAGTACTATTAATGAAGTGAGGGAAATAATTAATGAAACATCTATAGAAGATAAAAATGATTATGAATGCAGACAATCAAATAATTATACATCTGATTCGCAACAATCATCTGAAGAATTTTTACCTTATCTATCAGAAAATACAGAAATAATAGACAGTAATATAATAAGTGATTTAGCTATGTGGGCTGTAAAATATCAAATTTCTCACATTGCTTTAAGAGCATTATTACACAGATTGAGAAAACATTCTTGCTTTTCAACGTTATCATCAGATCCAAGAACACTTTTACAAACACCAAGGAAGCAAGAAATACGTATGATAGCGCCAGGAAGCTACTATCATTTTGGTGTATTAAATTCCGTATCAAAGATACTAGCATCTATAAAAGATAACATTGATTGTATAAAAATAACTATTAATATTAATGGGTTACCACTATCAAAATCGTCAACACAGCAATTTTGGCCTATATTAGGTTCGGTTGTTCCATATAATAATGTTTTTATAATTGGACTTTATTACGGTAACGAAAAACCAGCAAATGCCAACGATTTTTTGAGGGATTTTGTTGATAAAGCAAAAGATTTATTCGAAAATGGCATTAATTTTAATGGCCGTAACATACCATGCAGGCTAGAAGCTCTAATTTGCGACACACCAGCAAAATCATTCGTTCTTTGTGTGAAAGGACATACAGGATACTATAGTTGTACTAAATGTCAAACAGAAGGAGAATATGTTTGTAATCGAATATGTTTCCCACAAGTCGATGCGCCACTTCGAACAAATGACGATTTCATTCAAAAGATAGATGATAATTATCACAAGCCAAATATCACTTGTGTTTTACTGAAATTACCTCATTTTATGCCGGTGACAAATGTTCCTTTGGATTACATGCATTTGATATGTTTGGGAATTATGCGCAAATTGATATATTTATGGCTTGTGGGAGACATTCAGTATCGATTACAATCAAGAACTGTTGAAGAAATTTCTACAAGTCTAGTAACACAGCTGAAACCTTCAATACCTGTAGAATTTGCAAGGAAGCCACGAAAACTCGATTGTGTTAAATTATGGAAGGCTACGGAGTATAGAATGATATTATTGTATATAGGTCCATTAGCTTTTAAATCCAAATTAAAAAAGAATGTTTTTTTTAATTTTCTAACATTACATGTGATTGTAAGAATTTTGTCATCACAAAAATTAAACGAACATCTAACCTATGCGCAAGAATTGATTCTTTTTTTTATAAATACATTTAAGAAACTATATGAAACTCAACATATATCACACAACGTGCATAGTCTTATACATCTTGTTTCTGATGTCCAAAAATTTGGGCCACTTGATAATTTTAGTGCATTCAAATTCGAAAATTACATGCAAATAATAAAGAAATATATTAGAAAAGCAGATAGACCTTTATCGCAAGTAGTGCGCAGATGCATTGAAAAAGAAATAAACTCTGAATCATCACTATCATTGATTACTTTATCAGATTGTATAATGAAACATCCCAGTTTAATGGCGTTGCATTCTGATGGTCCACTGACAAACAACAGCACCAATCCACAATACAAAATTGTGAAATATAATGGACTAACATTAAAAGCTGGATCACTGGCGGATAATTGTTGTGGCTTAAAATGTGGTGCAATTGTGTGTATACAAAATATAGTGTACTGCACTAAGCGAAATATTTCAATAATAATAGGTCATGAATTTTTGGAAAGAGAAAATCTATATAATATTCCTTGCCCATCCTCATTACTTGGAATTTATACTGTACACTCTTATTCTAATTTGAAATCATGGCCGTTACAAAATGTCATTACAAAATATGTCAAATTGCCTTGTGAAGATAAATATACAGTTTTTCCATTGTTGCATACCGCTATGTAATTTATTGTAAAAGAATATTTATTGTAACAGTATATTTATTGTAATAAAATGAATGACGACAAATTTTACGTCATTGAGTTTGAGGATGGACTTCAAATAGTGCCCAACAATTGGTTGAGTACAGACCTGAAGAGTGCTGTCTGGCCTGTTGGTTTCATCAGTAATATAAGATACGATAAAGCTGTAAAATCGATGGAAGAACCGCAAAGTACATGGTTGAGTCATCCCATTAAAAAAATCTATGGAACATATTGTAAGTAATATTATATTCTTCTTAAATGTATTATTACTTCTCTGTATGAAATATTAATATATTTTAATGTTCTTTTGTAATATAACTTAACAATATGTTTCTTCATAATTATATTCTTTTTTTTTGCAGCGCATTATGCAGTAGCAAGAAAAAAATTAAAAGAAGCTGAGGAAATATCAGATCTCAATTCTGGAACTGAGAAAAATGAATATCTTAAGAGGTCTAGAAAAATTAGAGCCGCAAAACTCATGAACTCATCAATGAGTGGTGGTGATGAACTTTCTGATGAAAATTTGCTGTCTGATCTTCCAACAGTTCCAAAAACTTCTAATATGACTACTAAACATGTTTCGAAAAAACAAAAACTAGAAAGACGTGCAAAAGAAGGTATGAGCATTAATAGAAATAATAATGGATTAAAAATCATGAGATGTTTTAATAAAGATCTAGTGAAGCAAATATTGAAGTTACTTATACTGTTCATTATGTATAAATTATACATGTATGATTCTTGTTGATAGAACAGGGTAAGCAACTTTAGCAGGGTTAGGACTTACTTTACTAGATTTAGGGAGGGACAGTCTTTTGCTGAAAAAAAATCAACTGTTAACTGTCTTTTGCTGAAAAAAGTCCCATTATAAAATATTTTTTATATATATCACACAACAAAGTAAAGAAATATAAAAGCACGTTAAACTTTTTTGTTTTAGAATTACAAAAGCATACAAACGAAATTTTTGATGGCGATTTGGATTGTATAACTATGAATGATTGCAATAATAATTTAAGTATGTATACACTACTTATAATAACAAATATTATATTTTATCGAATTTTTTATAATATTGTGTTTATCATAAATAAGATAAATTTTGTATATTTAGATATAAATATAATAGAAATAATGTATGTACAAATTATATGAACATCACATTGATAACATTGTTTCAATATATTTAGAGCCGCAATGTAAAAATTTTTCTAACACTAAACATAATAAGGAGAATTATGATAAAAGCGAAATGAGCAGAATTCAATTTTCTAAAAATGTATCATATGATGAAGAATCGTATGATACTGATGATAGCGAATTTTTAACATCAAATTTAAACCGGAATAATACAGGAGGTTAGTATACCAGTTTATTGTTATTTGTATTTTACATTGTATTTTATTTTTGTAATTATTGATGAATTAATATGCTGTGTACAGTCATATTAGTGTTTCTGAAACAAATCAGCATGAATTTAGTTATTATATTTTTTTTCTTATTTCTAACATAAACAATTAAAAAATTTTTTTATTTTATTTGTAGACAATTAAAATGTTTTTTATAATGAGAATTTTCCAATAAAAAATACAGTTTACACTGTGTTATATTATAATTTGTATCTATTACCAAAGACCGTCCGATCTTAATACTATTGCAGAAATAAAATCAAAATTAATAATGCGATTTAAAACAAATATAAGCAATTAATAAAAATAGTAATGCATAAAGTAAGTGTTTAATATAGATGGAAAGAAAGACATGCAATTTGTAATATGTATAGCACATTATATCTATTATCAACAATGAGATGAACATTGCATATAAAGCTTCATTATGTATTAATTAATTTTAAAATTGTATTGGAATAATGGTAACATTTTTTTTATTACGTTTAGATACACAATGTACTGGAAATTTCATCACTCACAGTGAAGCAAATAATGAGGATAATATTGCGAGTGACAATTGTGCAGCCTCAAAGAAAACAGCAGTATTAAGTCCAGAGTTGAATCATGAACAAAGTTAGTAAAGGAACTAATTTTTATTGTATTTTTTATTTGTGACATATTAATACTTATAACTTTATTTATTCTGAAGCAACTTGGCACAATTTATTTCTTTTTTTATATTTCTTTATTTGTACAATTTTTGAAAAATTTTTTATTTCATTTGTACATAAATATGCATCAAAATTTCAATTGTTTTAGAAAATTTTCAACATTTTTTAATAAGAAAAGTAATACATTTAGAATTAGCATTGAATAATATAAAAAAAAATCAAAAAATCATGTTGCAAAAATTGTCAATAGATTCTTTCCATACAAAAAAAAAAGAAACTATTGATACATTAAACGATTTTCCATTGAAAGACCAAAACGATCTAGATACTATGGAAATAAAACTACAAAATGATTCTATTTATCGAGACAAAATGGTAAGTAAAATGTTAGTATTTTATTATAAACAGTGTCTTTGAAAAAAGAAAGGATAATGGTTTAAAATCTGACAAACAATTTAATTATGAAAACAATTTGTACAGTATAAATGTTATTTAAATACTTTTACTCACAATTGCAAATCCCAAGTTGATATCTTTCTTTTTATTTCTGGATGTTATATACAAAGAGTAGAAAACTGTTTAAATAATAAAAATACAACTTCAATTTTATAGTAACATATTTTGTAACTATTAATAATGCAATGTAATAATTTCAGAAAACACAATTGACACGTGTACTGAGCAATTGTTTAAAAACTTCATGTTTACGACTAATTAAACTAATATTTTCGAACCAACTTGCTCTGAATTATAGTTGGTTTGGAGCTAAAAAGAAACAAAATTTTTCTACTTTAAATGTATGCAAAGTAATAATGAGTAAGATATTTAAAAACTCTCTTTATTTTTTTTATTAATCAATGTTATAACTAAACCAATGAAACTTGTTTACAATTTTTCATATTTTTCAACAGTTTCTTTTAAATATTACAAATAAAGCATAAAATGTTACTTAATTTACATTGCATTACATTATAGTGATATTTGTTTTAATTTATTAATAAATATCTTTTTTCCAGGTGTTATACGAAAATCATTTCCTGATACTACAAATAATAAGATCTCTGCTCCTATTAAAACCTGGTTGGCTCATGCTAAAGAACGTATAGAGAGACATCAAAATCAATCTCAAAATCAAGATGAAAACCAAACTCAAGAATGAATTATGAAAGCTTGTCACATTTTTATTACAATAATTTTTTTGAAGTTTTATTTGGGTAAAGGAGAATAGGAGTTTCTTATATCTCCTTGGACATTGATCAATCTTTTTTTGAAATTTTCTTTGAATAAAAAAGACTAGGAGTTTTTAATATCTTCTTGAACATTGATCATTTTATTTTTTGAAATTTTCTTTAGATAAAAGACTAGGAGTTTCTTATATCTCCTTGGACATTGATCAATCTTTTTTTTATTTTTTTGAGTTTATTTTGGGTAGAGGAAAAAAGACGTTATTGATTTCTTGTTAATGTTGAAATTAAATTCAGAGAAATGATGAGGCGTTTAATTCTCAGCACGTAATTGTTAGAGAAATGTTATGGTAATAAAAATAAAACATCTATAAATTTAAATATTTTTTATTAATAATAATTTTATTAATAATATTATTATAATGTTTCAGTGATATATGGAAAAAAATATTGAAGCGGTGTACATACAAGCCACCGAAACGTTTTATTAGATAAAAGCCAGAATATTTATATTGGTGCAGAAAATTATGTTCGTTATGTTGATTCGAAGTTGAGAGAGGAAAAGGCACTTAGAAATACTTGGAACTGAATATGCAAAAGGGTTTACGGATTGTTGTGTGAAAATGTTAGTTACGACTTTTAAGTCTGCGATTTTTAAATCTCACGGAATATCCACAGATCAACATAATCAAACTAATAGTAAGTAATCACTATTAGTAATCATATGTGTGTATATATACATATATACATATATAATTCCTTGGTTTGCAATTAATTTTATGATGCTGTTTCTGTGATGCAGTACTTAACAAGAATAAATAATTACAGAATTCAAGAGAAACTAATGCTAGCTGAAACTAATGGCTAGAGTGTCCGACGATGTAAATGTTAAAAAATTTGGAAGAACATATATTGCGAACGCAGATCGAGCGGATATAATAGCAGTTGTGTAGATGTATTATATCATTCAAGATTTCGAGAAATATTATATAATATATATAATTAGTTGTTAGTTTCTTACTATATGTAGTGTTTTTCTAAGAAACGTGAGAAATCGTGCTGTAAACATTGAAAAACATTGAAGTCTTCCCGTGTATTTTTTTATAAAAAAATAAATAAATATATTTTACATTAAACAAATCAAAGTATAAATTAATTTATATACAAAGCTGTGTATATATGTATACGTGCATGATATACCGTTCACATACCGTAACCGTTCTATATGCATACTGCGGGATATTCACAGTACGTACTAAGAACCAAGTTACGCGAGACATAGGAACTTACTGAGTATGTACTGCAGGATATCGTAGTACGTATATCGAATATTTTGAGAATATACGCAATATACTTTTGTGATATTCTCCGAATATTCTCAGAATCTACCTGTGCTGTCTGGGTATGATATACCGTTCACATACCGTAACCGTTCTATATGCATACTGCGGGATATTCACAGTACGTACTAAGAACCAAGTTACGCGAGACATAGGAACTTACTGAGTATGTATTGCAGGATATCGTAGTACGTATATCGAATATTCTGAGAATATACGCAATATACTTTTGTGATATTCTCCGAATATTCTCAGAATCTACCTGTGCTGTCTGGGATATACTACGTGCTTTTCATGTTCATACTCCCAGATAGCACAAGACATTCTCTGAACGTTCTATTTATATTCTAAATATATTCTGAAAAGGAATATTTCTATTGAATGTTCTACGCACATTAATAGAACGTTCCAATTATGACTAATAAAGAACATTCCCAAAGATTGTTCTATGAATGTTTTATGAATATGCAGGTTTTGAATGTTCTCTATGATACATACTCTGGTGATATCTTTTCAGATCATTCACAGAACATGCTCAATATACCGCACAGTACTTATGAATGTTCACTGGATATTCTCTGAATGTTACTTGAATGTTCGCTGAATATTCATTAAATATCCACCGAATATTCCTTGTACATTCATATTGTACATTTTTGTGCATACGCATTTTCTGTTTTTTATTGATTAAGACTAACCTAAAAAATTCATTACATCATTGAAATATTTAGTTCGTTACCGCCTCTATAAAAAAATTACATCATTAAAGAAAGCATAAAAAAATAAAATAAGTTATTAAAACATACGATGAAACGCAAGCGTTCAAATACGACTTTCTACAGAAAAGTAGCACAAGGCACACAAATGTGTTTGGAAGTTTTAAGAAAAAATGTGAGTGATACTTTGGAAAACGTTCAAGCACAGATTTTTCCATATAACGGAGAATTATCTGACACTTCTGATAATGAAATGCCAAAACCACCAGATGAGGTACGTATGAATATTACAAATTGTAATACAGATGAAGTTCCAGAAGAAATTAATACCAATGATGAGATCAATGTCCCAATACCTATCAATAACGATGAAGATGTTCACCTAAATGAAAATAATGATATTCCAGTAGAATTTTCATATAAATTACGTTCGTGGGCACATAAATATAACATAATCCATGTAGCTATGGGAGATCTTTTAAAAATGCTTAAAACATTACTGTATCTAGAGCACTCAAACTTACCGAATGATCCAAGAACATTTTTTAATACTCCTCGTCACATTATTCTTAAGAATATGGAATCAGGAACATATTCCTATTTGGGATTAGAAAGTGCACTTCAAAAATTAAGTGCTTCAATTGGCGATGTTTTAAAAAAGATTGAGCTATTAGTAAATATTGACGGTTTACCATTAAGTAAAAGCTCACGAAGTCACGTTTATCCCATTCTCTGTTCATTGGCAGATTATCCAAAAAACATATTCATGATTGCTATTTATCATGGTTATGAGAAGATTAAGAATTACAATGCTTTCTTGAAAGACTTCACAAACGACTGTATTCATTTCACAAACACAGGGTTTACATATAATGGACGCAATATACCATTTAAAATCAAAGGGTTCATTTGCGATGCTCCTGCCAAATCTGACATTACGTATTGTAAAAGCCACACTGGTTTTTTTGCATGTACAAAATGCATACAAAAGGGAAAATATATTAAAGATAGAGTAACATATCCCAAATTACGTTGCGATAAAAGAACGCACATTGATTTTATTCGTCAAAGTCAACCTCAACACCACAAGGGAAGATCGATTCTTGAAACGATACCTAATATTGACATGATAAAACATTTCCCTCTGGAGTACATGCACTTAGTTTGCCTTGGTGTTGTGAAAAAATTAATAGTAGACATGTGGACATTTGGAACACGTTTAAACAAATTGCTAAGGGAAGCTACAAGCAGAATATCCGATTCACTTATTTCATTTCAAAATCATGTACCTGATGAATTTGTTAGAAAAACAAGGCCATTGATTGAAGTGAAACGTTGGAAAGCAACCGAGCATAGATTTTTTTTGTTGTATTGTGGACCAGTTGTATTGAAAAATATATTATCCGCTGATAAATACGTACACTTCTTAGCTTTACATGTCGCTATTAGAATTTTATTGTTGGAAAGTCATCGTGAGGAATATTCAGATTATGCCCATTCATTGCTTGAATATTTTGTGCACCAATTTAAGGTTTTATATAGGACAGAATATATTTTACACAATGTACACGGTTTACTCCATGTGGTCGACGATTGTAAACTATACGGAAATTTACATTCTTATAGCGCATTCCCGTTTGAAAATTACTTACAGTACGCGTGAAACACTTAATAAAAAAACCAAATCAACCAATAGCTCAAATTGTTCGTCGCATAAAAGAACACGAATCTCTGCAAAATAATATTAATGATATTCGAAATGATAGAAACGAAAAAATCTTTAAACATGAGCATAATACAGAGCCTTTAATACCGACAAGAAATTTTACTGTTCAATATAAGAAGATGATAACATACAATTATTCGTTCAGCACAAGCGTTGCAAATAATTGTTGCTATTTAAAAGACAGAACCATTATTTTAATTGAAAATTTTGCAAAAACAAATCATCAGTATTATGTAATTGGAAAAAGATTTTGTAATGTTACCAACTATTTTTCAGAACCTTGTAATTCTGTTTTTTTAAACATTTATTTAGTTAATGCTCTTGATAGAAATTGTTCAGCATGGCCAGTAACTGATATTTTGGGAAAGTTTGTTCGATTTCCCGAAAATGATGCTTTCGTAGTTATTCCGCTCATTCATACTCATTAAATAAAATAAATAAATATCTTGTACAATGTAGTGTTAAAAATTACTTTCTCATAGTAAACGATTTACATTTAGAATTAATATAAGTATGTATATACTTAAAGCTTAAAATTTCATTGTACACGCCATTTTAGTTTCTTGACTTCTTTTATTTAAAGCGTCGTCTACAATAGAGCCGTAAGCCGTAAGAAATTGACCAATCACAGACAAATTATAGAAGAATAATTGGCTGTTGTAGACGACGTTCAATTGTTTGTCGTTGTCATCGTGATTAATCGTCAAGAAGTTTCTGTACAATACACGAGCATGTACCTTGGAATAATCTACATATGAAATATTAGTGAATTGTTGTGACACACGTGTAAATTGATCAATATAGAAATTTGAAACGTCCGTGATACAAAATGAAAAAATGGACGATTGTGCTGTTTTTACGAGAAAATGATGTCGAAGCTGTGCCGGTAAATTGGTTAAATGGTGATGTTTGTTATTGGCCTCCATATAATACACACAAAGTAGGGAAAGCTATTTCTTCCTGTGAAGATCCAGATATATCTACATGGACCTTGCACGAAATACGAAAATTAGGAAAAGGATGCAATTATGGTAAGAGTGATAAACAGTACTTCATTTATAAAAAATAATATTTTATTTAATATATAAAAATATAATATTGTATTCAAATAAAAATAAATGCATTTATCGTCTCAATCAATATACTTCTTAAATTCACATTAATTTTTTTTAACTATCTCGCGACAAAAAGTATAACTTTTATAAAAATGAACTATATCTTTTCAGACTCATTAATCGAAGCCAAGAATAAGGCAAAGAGAGCTGAGGATACTTCGGACATCAATAATTCTGAAAAGGAAAATTCAAAAAGAATTAGCAAGAAACCTAAATTTTTTTATGAGACTTCGGATGTTCAATCGGCATCTGATGATGATATTTCAATGAGTGAAAACGATTTAACTGAGATTCCAATGGAATTACCATTGTCGCCTGCATTTTCCTCTACTATATCAAGTGTTGATCTATCTGCAGGTATATATTTTTCTACAAAATTGTATTGTAATACATTTTTTTGTAGAGCAAGACGTAGTACTTTTAATAAATATTACAATTATTTAAATTTCAGGATTTGTAAAGTCTTTGAAGCCAATTTCAAAAAGAGAGAGTGCTACGTTAAAACAGTCGCTGATTACTTCTCCTTCACTTACAAATAATAATGTAGAAGATGCTAAAGGTTCGTCATATTTTTACGCAAAATTGAATTACCTATATATATATATATATATATATATATATATATATATGTTTATACATATATTATATAATACATAATTCCTAGTAAATTATACGTGTTTTAGAATGTACGTTTCAAAAATCACCCTCAAATGATCGAAGAAACCAAACATTTCAACTGAAATCCAGAACAAAACCAACATATGACGATAATTTCAATTTTTCTAATGAGAATTCTAGAAATAATACGATTGAACAAAATACTAAACATGGTAATAAATTTTTCTTACAATTATAATAATTTCCATTTGTTAAATAATAATAATTTGTTTTCACGACACATTTTTCAGACATTTTACAAAAAAAATCGAGATCGAATGGCAACGTAAATAATTCTACATTATCAGGTATATATACAATAATTATCGTACAAGCAGAATAAGTAGCTGTTATTATCTTTCATACTTAATAACTTTGAAAACTAATTATATTATAAGTTATTGAAATTGTAATATTTACTTTATATTTAATTGTGCATTTCAGATGATGCTTTTAAAACACAAGTATTACGTCAACTACAAATTCTAGACGTACGCCAAAAACAATTGTCAGAAGATATCGCTACACTTTTGACTATGTTTACGCCTATTATGGATAAAATGGATGGTTTTTTCAATGGGAACAAGATTCTAAATAATGAAAATATAATTCCAATATTTTCCCAGTTTACTTTCCCATTGAAAAATGCAGATGATTTAAAAAATTTAGAGGACTTCTTGGTAGAAAAGGAGCATTTTGATCATTTCGTATGTAAATACATATTTCTTCAAAAACTACATTTTTTCACTCATTCACAATGTATAATATGATATGTTTTTTATTTCAGGTTAAAGAGTTGAAAATAATAGGGGGCTCTACGTACAAAGTCATGCTGAAAAGAATTTTACCAATGGTCTTTTCTAACCAATTAGCCCAAACATTCAGCTGGTATGGAAAAAAGGGAAATGAAAATTTCTCGCTTCTAATAATATGCAGTGCAATCTCAGGTTCGTTTTAAAATGGCACATGTGTGCGCGTGGTTTTGAGATATTACGATCAGCTCAAACTTAATGTGGACTATTATAAATTACAATATTTCAAATTCAAATCTTTTCTCCATTTTTCAACTTTAGGTATAATTTAATATGCAGTATTTTTGAAGTATATATAGCTATTTATCGGATTTATCATTATTATTTTTACTTGTATTTATAATATGATGTTTTAAATTAGTTTCAATTTCTAATATTATTAATTTAAAGGTTTTATCTTTTTTCGAATAATAAATAATAATATTGCCGATTATAAAATTTAAAATATATTATTTATAGGCGCTGTAGAAAAAACCCATAGATGTACCCTGGCAGATATACAGTCAGTTGTATCAAATTGGCTTGTAAAAGCCACAGAACGTGTAAATAAGAAGTCTGTAAGACAAGCACATGAAAAAGATAGAAACGAAAATTAAAAATATGACAGATGTACAATGAATAATATGACGATTTTTATGCATGTATATTGTATAAGTATTATAAAAGATACGTTACACGTTATGACTGCTACAACCAAAGTGTATTTAATATTAAGGTAATGATAAATATTTTGGCATTGAATAATTCAATCTATATGTATAACGATTTATAATTTATACGAGTATATAATTTGAAGTATTATTATATAAGATAATGTAATACATCTGAGTATATTTACTATTAAAGTCTCTTTTATTTCTCAACTGTATATAATGAATAAAAATTTCTTCCGTATTTGTCGCGGTTTTGGTCAAATGAATTAATCAGTATATGATTTAATTATAATTTAATGTGATTCGGCTATTGACAATTACGAAGGCTAATATCAATAGCCGTATTAAATTTAAATTAAACTATATATTGATTTTTTCATTTGACTGAAACCGCGACAAATAAGGCAGAAATATTTATTCATATAACATCCTCTGAATATCCTACTGGCATTCTCTGAATGTTCTCTGAACATTCTGTACATATTCTTTGAACATGCTATAGACATGCTAGGAACATGCTACGAATAAACCATGAACATTTGTTGGAACATTCTATGCACTTGTATAGCATCTTCGAAAGAGTCCCATTCGTATGTCCTATGCACATTCTATGAATGTATATTGCGATTATAGAAACATTCTATGAATATTACAATAAACATTAGATAATGTTCATAGCACATTCATAGAATATTATTGTGCTATCTGGGCTGTGTACATACATGTACATATTACGTACGTGCAAAGAATATTCTTGGTATATATATGCATGAACATTCTATGTACATGAATTGCACATTCTCCAAATATACATGCATGTACGTATATTGTACGTTGTCGGAATATACATGCATGTACATACTGCGAACGTGCACTGCACATCCTCGGAATATATCCCATGTACATACTGCGAACGTGCACTGCACATCCTCGGAATATATCCCATGTACATACTGCGAACGTGCACTGCACATCCTCGGAATATACCCCATGTATATACTACGAATGTACACTGCATATCTTTGGAATATACCTATGTATGAATTATGGACATCCTATGTACATACATGTGGTAATTATTTCATATACATAGAATATGCGCTTTATATACTTTTCACATTTTCTGTATATACATAGAATATACAAATCCATATATGTATATACATAGGACGTACATAAAATGTCCTAATGTTTATTGGGTAGTTTTATGTTTTGAAGAACGATATGCTAATAGAAACATAGGAATCCAACGATCCCAATCCTTCTGGTGTAAAGAAATAAATTTAGTTAAATAATTTAAAATTGTTCGCTGTTGTCTTTCTACTTGACCATCAGACTGAGGATGCAATGGAGTTGTCCTAGTTTTCTTTATTCCTAATAAATTTGACATTTCCTGAAAAAGTCGAGATTCAAAACATTTTCCTTGATCAGTGTGTACTTCTAAAGGAATGCCATGTCTAGAAACTATTTGACTAACAAAAGCTTCAGCAACTGTGCTAGCTTTAATATTTTTTAATGAAATTGCTTCAACCCATTTAGAAAAACAATCTGTAACAACAAGCAAATATTTGTATCCTGAAAAGGTCACTGGAAAAGGACCAAGAATATCCATCTGAACCCTATCAAAAGGACAACCCACATTATAAATTTGTAAAGGAGATTTTCCTTTATCTGAAGGATCAGCTTTCGCTACACAAACTTCACAAGACCGACACCATTCTTCAACATCAAACTTACACGTAGCCCAATAAAATCCCTGACGAATCTTCGCTAATGTCTTATTTACACCAAAATGTCCACCTGAAGGAGAATCATGCGCTTCTTTTAGAATCAAATCAAATCTTTTCTGAGGTACAATTATTTGAAGAATTTGTTTTTTTAATGAAGGAGATTCCCATTTTTTATATAATACTCCATTTTGTAGAATTAAAGCATCCCATTGATTCCAATAAATTTTAGCAGAGGAACCTTTACTAATCACTTCTTGCCAAGAAGGACGTAATCCTGATTCTTTTCTTGTTAAAAATAATGAAATAATAGGATCGTCAAGTTGATCTTTCCTCCAATTAATACAATTATTTGTATTAAAATTAATTCAACCAACTATCATTTTTGTATTTTCAATTTCTTTAATTTCTATTTTAGCGCAATAATTGCAAAGATCTTTTTCACAAGGACGTCTAGAAAGACCGTCAGCATTATTGTGAGATTTTCCACTTCGATAAAATTTCAAAATCATATTGTTGAATTCTCTCCAACCAACGAGCCAATTGTCCTTCTAATTCCTTGAACGACATTAACCACCGAAGAGAAATGTGGTCAGTGCGAACAAGGAATTTCCTTCCAAATAAATAATGATGAAAATTTTTCATGGAATCAACTACCGCTAACAATTCCCGACGAGTAACACAGTAATTTCTTTCAGTTTTACTCAAAACCCGACTAAAATAAACGATGACTTTCTCTACACCATCTTGTTTTTGAGACAGCACTGCACCAATTCCATGATTAGAAGCATCCAAAACAAATTCTCCTTTTTCAATAGGAAAAGATAAAATTGGAGAAGAAATTAAAGCCTGTTTAAGTTTTTCAAATACTATTTGACATTGCGACGTCCATTCAAATTTTGTTTGATTTTCCGTTAAAGAGTATAAAGGTTTTCCAAGAAAAGAAAATCTGTTAGAGTTAAGGATTGTCGCGACTCGGAGAGCCGATTAAACAAGACCAAGCTTGAAGTAAATACGTATATTGTATGTTTAAAAAGTACAGAAGAGATATCACGTCGCGACAGTGAGATGGCGAACCGAACTGCACGTGAGATAATGAAAAACGCCACCAGAGGGCGATACTAAACAATCGTGGCGAGCCACCTATCTCCAACACTTCCCCTCGAGCCAATTGTTACTAAAATAAACTCTTTACCAAAATAAATTTTTTACCATTTCAATATTCAAAATAGGAATATCAATGTCTGAACAAGTAAAGGTCAAAACTTAAACTAAAAAAATGATTAACTGATCGACATCGAATTTAGGCTCAATCCGAACAGTCAGTCTAAATCACTAAGTCCGGCCAGCTTTGCACATTTGACGTGCTTGGCTTTCACAAGTCCCTTAGTCAGGAAGTCAGCCGCTTGATCCTCGGTAGGGATGTACTTTAGGCGGAACTCCTTTCGCCCAACAGCTTCTCTGATGAAGTGATGGCGTATATCGATGTGTTTGCTCCTTGCATGATATACGGGGTTCTCCGCCAGCTTCAATGCGCTTTGGTTGTCGCCGTAGATCATCATGTCGCTTAGCTCGTTAAATCCAAGCTCGTTTAAATAATGTCGTAGGAATATGGCCTCTTTGGAACTCTCCGATAAAGCCATATATTCCGCCTCCGTCGTCGACAAGGCTACCGTCCGTTGCTTTCTGGATTCCCAGGACACAGATCCTCCGTTGAGCATAAAGATGTATCCGGAGAAGGATCTCCTGTCTTCAGCGCTACCCCAATCTGCGTCAGCAAAGCCAACGATTGGTCCAGAGTCGGTGCCAAAAGTCAGTCCCGCGTTGATTGTCCCCTTCAGATACCGCAATACTCGCTTCGCTGCTTTCCAGTGATTCACGCCGAAGCAGTTATTGTACTGTCCGAGGTAGCTCACTGCGAACGAGATATCAGGTCGGGTGGTTGAGGCCAGGTAAGTTAACGCCCCAACTAGCTCGCGATACGGTAATTTCAGGTCCTCATCGGGTTGAGCTTTGTTCTTCTCTAATTTAAGATCTGAGGCCACCGGAGTAGCCGCCGGGTTACAATCCGTCATTTTAAATCGCTCCAGTACGCTGCGGATGTATCCAGATTGACTCATAGTTAATTTTCCATCCGATTGATCAAACTTTATGCCAAGGCATTGTTTCACAGGACCAAGGTTCTTGACCTTGAAATGCTTGCTCAATCCTTTTCTTAGTTCAGCGATCTTCTCACGATTCCGGGAAGCGATCAGTATGTCATCGATATACGTAGCGATCAGTGTTATGTCTTCTCCGGAACCTATGTAGAACAGACAGGGATCAGCTTTCGATGACGTGGCGCCCAACTTCTTCAGGGTGCCACTAAGTTCCTCGTACCAGTCCCTTCCAGCCTGAGGTAGTCCGTACAGGGATTTTCTCAGCAGACAGAACTTTCTTTCCTTACGCAGATCCGAAAGCATCTTCTTCGCTTTGGTTCCGACCTCAGTCTGGCCTTCAGAGTCAATGATGTCCTGCAGAATTCTCTCCAGGTCTCGTGGTGGATGCATGTAAACATCTCTCTTTAAACGCCCATTTAAATATGCAGTCTCGACGTCAAGTTGCTCGATCGTCATCCCATTCCTAGCAGTCAGGGATGCGATGAGGCGAATGGTGCCCATCCGAGCTACTGGTGCAAACGTCTCCGCAAATTGGATACCGAGTCGTCGTTTGAAGCCTTGAGCGACTAGACGTGCCTTGCGCTTCTCAAGTGTACCGTCCGGTCTGAATTTGTTCCTCAAAATGATTCGGTTTCCCACAACGTCCTATTCACCAGGTCGTTCCACCAACGTCCACGTTTCGTTCATTAAGATGCTCTTCATCTCGGTTGCGATCGCTTGACGCCATTCGCTAGCGTTCTCACCATCCATGGCCTCCTTCATAGGGACCTCCGACAGGAACAATTGATGCGTTCCCTCGACGTTTGCGACTGAGTCCCTTGTAGGGTGGTACTGCTTTGTCGGTCTTCCCCTTGAGCCGGATCGGATGATTCTGGGTCGACCAGGGCCTCTGCGCGTAGTCGCCTCGACGGCGTTTGGTTCGGGAGCATCTTCATCGGCGCTGTGAAAAATGTCCTCACGTGGGTCGGGAGACCCCAGAAGTAGCGGTTCCTCGTCGTCGTCATCCTCACCAGAAAACTCGTTGTCCTCGAGAGATTTCTCTCCCCCTTCGTTGACGTCTTCTTCGACTGGTTCCGGCAGGGATTCGAACTCCACGAACTCCCGTGGCTTTGTCGCGTTCTCTTCGGATTTGTTTCCATCGTTTACGATTGAGCGTGGCAGTATATCCTCTATGAATCGTATATCGCGGGTGATCAGTACTTGTTGCTTTACTGACGACCAGACGCGATACGCCTTCGATTCGTCTGCGTAGCCTAGGAAAATTCCCTCCTGTCCTCGCGAATCAAATTTTCCTTTTCCTGGATCTCTGTCAAGATAAAATACCTTGCACCCAAACACCCTGAAACATGAGACGTCTGGGATCTCTCCCGTCCAGACCTCATACGGCGTTCGACCGTTCAGGCTCTTGGTAGGTAAGCGGTTCCTGATATAGTTTGCGGTGTTCACCGCTTCGGCCCAAAACGAATTAGGCAGCTTTGATTCCTTCAGAAGACATCTAGCCATCTCGTTGAGTGTACGATTTCTCCTTTCCGCCGTGCCGTTCTGCTCAGGATTGTGAGGCACTGTTAACCTCCTGGTGATCCACTTTTTTCTTAGGAAATCGTTGAACTCGTTGCTAGTGTACTCACATCCGTTGTCGGATTGCAGACATTTCAGTTTGACGCCCTTCTGGTTCTCGACGAGAGACACGTACTCGGTCATTGCCCTGTACACATCGGCCTTTGACTTCAAGAACCGGATCTCACACCAACCGGAGCAATCGTCGATGAATTCGACAGAGTACCTTGCTCCGCCGAGAGAGGTCTCTCTCTCATTGGACCGCAGACGTCGGTGTGTACCAGGTCCAGAATTTTCGTTTGACGCTCCGTTTTCTTGGGGAATGGAGTCCTCGTCATTTTTCCTTGCAGGCAAACGTCGCAATCCCGTTTTTCGTCAAAATTCTGAAGTTGGATGCCCTTTACGAGTCCACTTCGAACGGCGTTCGAGATGTCGCGCATGTTCGCGTGACCCAATCGTCTATGTAACAATTTAAGAGACACCTTTTCACACGAATCTGAGGAAACCGTACGCGCGTCTTGTCCGAATTCGCGCACATAATATAACCCATCGACTCTGGGAACGTCTAATACTGTGTTTCCTTCTCGGTCAATTACGGTGGCAACGCTTTCTCGAAATCTAACCTCGAATCCGAGATCCGCGATTTTACCGACCGATAGCAAGTTTGTTCGTAAGCTTGGGACTAGTAACGCATTGTCCAAGATCACGTTCTTTTTCTGACCGCGCACGTTTGCAGAAAAATGAGCTTTCCCCGTTCCGGCCGTGTCCGTGATCTCACTATTCGCGAGGTTTAGCGTGCCGTGCTTTGCGTCGTACATTTCCTGGAAATGTTCCGCCTCATTACAGAAGTGAGAGGTCGCGCCACTGTCCAAGCACCACTTCGAAATCGGATCGTTCACACAATTCGCCGAAACGTTCAAGCACACGTCATCCGCGCATTTTGCATCTTCCGCGCTCTGACTTTTATTCGGACAATTTTTCACCCGGTGTCCCGTTTTCTTACATTTGAAACAACGAACCGCGTCGTCACTCTTGCCACTCTTTTTATTGTCACTTTTGTTTGCATTTGGTTTGTGTTGGTATTGTCCGCCACTGTTCTTCTTTACGAACATGACGCCCGACGACACACCACGCACCTCACTTTTCCGAGCGTCGTTCTCCTCGACGATCTTGATGCGTAGCGCTTCCGGCTTGGGCAGATCATCGCGCGATTCGATCGCGCACCGGAAGTTCTCAAAAGATCCCGGCAAGCTGTACAGCAGTAGAATGGTCAATAAGTCTTCGTTGATATCCACACCCATATCGCTCAGCTTATCCACGGAGTCGAAAAAATCGTTGAGATGCACACACACGTCACCGTTGTCCGCCATTTTCTGGAGGGTCAACCTAGAGATCCTCAAGGTAGAGATCAGACAATAGAATAGGCTCCGCCATGATGTTGTGAAACCGGAAATGACGTGGAATTTTGAAAGTACGCGCCAATATTATAATGTCAATATATCACGTAACACTACTTGTTCATTACAATAAAATACAATTGGTAGAAAAAAATAATTTGTCGTCAATAAAATTGTGAGTCTAAAGTGTGTAAAAATAGACAAAATTGACAAAAGCCGTGCAAAACGTATTAAATTCGAATACAAATTATATTCACCCGAGAATTTTAAGCAGTAGTTCTTTATGTTGACGCAATAAATTCTTTATTATCAAATTTTACAATTCTTCTTACAATTTTTATATTTAATTACAATTTCATAAATAAGTATACAAATACAGTATATACAAATGAGAATAACTGCGATTATTCACCAAGACATAATCTTGCAGTCGATTATTACAGCACCTGAAATTAATAAAATTTAGTTCATAGTGATTAACTATAATTATAATAAGGAAAAAATAAGAAGCATATTTAATAAATTACTTTTATT
The DNA here is from genome assembly GCF_040581485.1 of Linepithema humile. Taxonomy (NCBI): domain Eukaryota; kingdom Metazoa; phylum Arthropoda; class Insecta; order Hymenoptera; family Formicidae; genus Linepithema; species Linepithema humile. The sequence goes on along the minus strand of NC_090134.1, from coordinate 11,321,680 downwards.
ACATAAGTAAATACTGAATATTTATCACAGAAATTAAGAACTACTTTAATCACAGCATATAATGATGCATCGCCATGCTCTTACTAGAATATGTTACAGTCTTTGGTACAGGCATTTTTCGAGATAATACTTTCATGCGTAACGTGTAATACCGCGAAATAATTTTAGTTTTTAAGTTGTGACATAGTGGAAGAGTAAATGGTATTTTTTGGCAGCTTTCCATAAAGAATTTCTTTAAATTGCCGCTTTCTTTGTGGTTATTCATATATTCACGAAATATTCTAAACTTTGTCTCGATTTGAATAAAAAAACGTAATGTTGCTGCATTAATAAAAAATAAAGTGTTACTTTGACGAGCTCTAATGCGCGTTAATGTACTGTAGTGATAAAAATTTGCATTTTTTGTTCCTGTTGCAAATATACATGCTTTGCAAGCATTTTCGTTTTTAAAAATATTCATTATTAAATAACCAGCTACATGATGCAATTTGTTTATGTCCGTATTATTTAAAGTAATAGTGCGTGTTTTGAGGTACTTGCAAATCTCTGTGTAAATTGCTGATTGATTTGTGTCGTGTGTATCTGAAGTACGGTTTTCTAGTATGACATTTAAAAATTCTGAAAGATACTCTCGGTCATCTTCTTGATAACTACTGTTGCTAACATTTTTCATAAATTGGGAAATACTAATTAGTTTTAAGTTATTCTTAAATTGAACAGCATTTGGAACAACATTTTTTCTCCTAACAGCAGAAAACAGATTTTCTAGACAGTCTTGAGTAAGACGCGATGTTAAAAGAAATTGAAAGTCACAATCATTTATAAGATATTGCGATAAATCAATTACAGTCAGAGTTGATAAAATTACAGCAGCTTGGAACGGTTTCCAATGACCTTTATCTCCCACAGTTAAGTCTCTAAACAGCACTATTACTTCATTAAGAAAATCTATAGCTTCTTTAAATTTTTCATCTTTTAACTTACTTAAAGCCAATGATAATTTTCGATTTGTCATTAAATCAAACCATTGCCGTACAACTGAAATAAACCATGCAGTACTCTGACGTTCATCTTTTAGATTTTCATGACATAAAAATCGCAATGCAGAACTAATTTCATGGCTCATAATGCTTATAGCATTAGATACTTTCATTTTTTGAAAATGATGCTTATTTCCTTCTACAGAATCTTTCTTCATTTTTGGCGCTAATTTTAAATCACAATTTTCATCTTCTTTTATTACATCAGACAAATAGGAAGCTTTAACATTACAAGTTGGCAAGTTATATTTGTCAACAAAGTATTGCGGTATTTTGAATACTTTGTTAAGTAGAAGTCCGCGAACAATATTTTTTAATGCATGCGGAACATCTGAGCAAAAGTACAATTTACGATTTGCATCGCAAACATGTTTGCAATAATAATTAATCTGCATTGTTCGCGATATTTTTATACCGAATTCCTTCCACATTGACTGATTGTTAGTACCCATATCTGAAATAACAGCTTGGACTGATAAGCCTATATTTTCCGCCTTCGAAATAATTTCGGTTACTATTGATTTTAAAATACCTCCTGGGGTCGTTGTTTCTGTAAAATAATATGCCACGGTCTGCTTCCATCTACCAGCTAACCCAGCTAACATGAAACACAATGCATGAGTTGCAATATTTTCTTGTTTCTTCCCCGATATAGTGACATGTTCATACAAAGTACCAGAACTATGGTCGTAAAATTTTCCCGGAGTAATGGACATTTCATCCAGCACTAACACACAGTTTTTATCAGTTTGTTTTTCAAATTGAGAAACTTTAATCTTTAAAAATTGAAAAATTTCCTCACTTATCCCACTATTAAATTTTAAATTTTCTAATTTCCTGCTTAGAGTTCTAATACTTGGTAAAGGAAAATTTTGGCGTATCAATTCGTTATATCCCATCGTACCGCATGCAAACTTTAGCGAATAAGCCTTAACTAGAGTTTTCTCACACCAACGCGGCATTCTTTTATATTCATTGCAAAGCAATTTTATTTGATTTTTATCAAAAATCTTAGATGCATGCTTATCAAAACGCACTTCTCTTTTTAAACGCTTCAAGTCCTTCTTCATACTTGCAAGTTTTCTTTTCATGTTAGCCCTCAACTATTCACTTCTTCTTAGTAGCTTCCCCAAATTCTGCGATGTAGTGCAGTTGCAACGTTCAAGCGTTGAATATGTCATAGGCTTACTTAACGTATTTTTGTTGCCAGAATTTAATACAGATCCTTGGGAGTTATCAGTTGTATCTATCAACAATAAATGTGATAATTAATTACAATGTATCTATTTTATCAATCTAATGTACATTTTGTACACATAATAACAAATTTTAAGAGCCGCTTTGTAAAATCTTTCATATCCCTCATTCGCAATTTAAAAAAATCTGATTTAATATTGCTAAATATAATAATTAGTATATCTGATTTTGATATTGATAAAAAATATTGATATTGATTAAAAGCATAAGTAACAAACAAGATCTTCCTGAAAAGTTTGACATGCGGGATGAAATAGTATACTTAATAACAATCACAACAATTAAGAATAATTTCCCATTACAATTCACTTAATATAATATTTGTGATATTTTAACACACATATATACATATATATAATAATCATTATTACACCGCATTTTATTATTTTAACATTTATAACTTTTATAGTCATCGTGATTAATTTCATTACACATACCTGTTGCATCGTTGACTTCATTCATCTTAGAATCCATTTCGCAACCCAAATGCGATGTTCCTTCAGCTTCCAGGAAAGTTTCAGATACATCTATTTATTACGAACTTATACTATTTATTGAAACTTTTATAAAAAATTTATGATTATATTAATATAGTCATTAATGCATCTGCTTATATCACTTTAATATTCATAATTTTTTGAAACATCAAAATATATTTTATTATACATACCTGTTGCAGTCATAGCACTCAGATTTCTAAAAATTGTGGGCACGGCATTTGATTTTAGACATCTGAATTCGCCATTTGGATATTTTTCCCACATATCGGGAGAAAAATGTGCCTGTAAAATCAAATGAGTTAATGTCTTCAACATTATACCTAATATAATTCTTGAATAGTTTTGTAGAAGACAACGACAATCCAATTGCTCCAATTGAAAAATTCTTAATTTTCTTGAATAAATCTGAATACCCATTGACACATTTCCAATCGATTAAAATGTATCAGATTTTAATCGATATCAATCATATTCAATAGTTTTCATCTGTATTGAAATGCATTTTAAAACAGTATCAATCAACATGTATTTTAAATATTTATGAGTTATTGAATATTATTGGTTTTTATTAAATCATAATGGATTTAAATCGATTGGAAATGTGTCGATAGATATTAAAACTTACTTTATCAATTTGTATGTTAATTAATCGAAATCGTTCTTTTTTTACCGAGGTATATCTAATACAGTTACATATACATAATATACATTACTATTATTTACATGACATAAACGCATGTTGTCACAATTTTCCAACCCCAAATCATCACGGTTTATGCGTTCCAACCAAAGTTTCCTCCGTTCTCCTCTTGGAATTCGACACATACGAAATCCCTTTTTTGCAGAATTCGTACAATAATCCGCACAGCAACTCGTCATTTCAAAACATTCTAGACACATAACACATGTTCAAATATGTTTTCATAATAGTACTTTTAGGTTAGATTGCGTATAAAATTATGTTCTTATATATGTATATATTTTTAAATGCATTTTATTCTACTTTAATAAAAATTCTGACATAACAATTTCACTGCACTTCTTACGTAAAAATGTCATAAATAAATAAATTACTTACATCTCTCAGCAAACAACTTTCAATTGCGTTATAATAAAAACGAACGATATACATGTGTTACTATATTCACCATACAATATTTCCGCTTTCACAACAACATGGCGGAGCCAATCACATTTTGATCGGCGGTGTCTGATCTCTACCTTGAGGATCTCTAGGTCAACCTTTTTAGCAAGGTTGCCTTCCTCGCGGGACCCTTGGACTGGTAGATTTCCTCCAATCTCACCCACATGTCGTGTGATGTGACGCAGCTTTTAACCTGCTTGAGTTCGCTTGGGCTGATGCTCAAAATGATGTCTGACCGCGCTTTTTGGTCGTTGCGTTCCCACGCCGCCACGTCAGCCGCATTGTTTGTGCTCAGCGCGGGCTTTGTTGTCGCCCCGCTGGCGTATTCCCACAGGTCAGCTTTTGTGAGGATCGCCTGCACTTGCAGCTTCCAAGTGTCGAAGTTGTCCTTACCGAGAGGCTCGATCCTGGTCACACTCGTAGCGGCCATAACGACGATTCACGACACGCGACACGCGCGTTCACGTCCGACAGAAGAGAGAGTCACTTTCTGTTACTTTCGCGGGTCTGGGCCTATAACCTGTTAGAGTTAAGGATTGTCGCGACTCGGAGAGCCGATTAAACAAGACCAAGCTTGAAGTAAATACGTATATTGTATGTTTAAAAAGTACAGAAGAGATATCACGTCATGCGACTTTTAATTTGATATTTGGTGTGATGGTTAAGGGGTCGCGCGCGCGATATTGCGTGAACGGGGTGAGCGTCAGCCACCCGTTTTCGCAGATCGAACGTGCTGTAAGAATTGACGATGGCGAGTGGAGCGTGCAGGAACATGCGAAAAGGGAAGGAAACGAATGCAAGAAATGGAATACAAAAATATGTTTATTTGCAACAATTTTTCTTAAAAGTACATGGTTAAACGTTATAGACAAAAATATTTTATTTATTTGGAGAGTATTCAGAGAGTCATAAACAAATCCATATATGCAAGAAAAATGTACGTTTGTATAGATTATAATTTTCGCTGCAACTTGATTATCCGTACAATTTGATTGAAATAAAGTGCAATTAATTCTAAAAATATTATTTCAAAGTACGTATCGAGAAATGTTAAATCTTTTAGTTGTAAACGTACATTATGTTGAATATCGTGACAATTAGTGTTTATAGTGTGTTTTACAATGTTACTTTCGATGAAGTTCTTGTTGGGTAAATTTACCTGTATTTCATTAATAAGATTTTTAGAGCAATCATTAACATTGTTTGCGATTATATTTAACTGATTCAAATTAGCGTTTACGCAATCGAGTAAGTTTTCCAGTCCGAGAAAAGTAGTCTTTTGCATTGCTATTGCGTAGGAATATGTTCGTGGTTTCTTCGGAGTATGGATGATTTCTTCTGCAGCCAAGTTACTTCCCGAAGAAGGCTCTTCTTGCTCCTGATATTTCAATAGCAGGGCTCTTGCTCCATAGGTGGTGGTGAAATTTATAATTATCTTCTTGATAATAATAGAGTTAGACTTAACACTATTTCCATTTAAATAATCAGTCATAAGTTCCATGTTTTCTTGAAATTGCTGCCACTCCACCATGTTGAAGCAAATGCCCTCGGCTCCCTTGGAAGTAAATTTAACAGCGGGTTGGAAATCAAACTCGTCATCGTTGATTGAAGTTTGCAATCCAACATGAATTTTTTTCGTATATAAGGAATTGAGTCCGTAAGTGGTGTTGGCTAACATCATATAATTTTGCTCAAATTTTTCTCCATTGAAGTATCTTGCTCCGGAAACGTCACCGCACACTTCGTGATGTTCAGAATTTAAAATTTCTTTGCGTTTACTCATGATACTAGTTTTCACGTAGACACAAAATGAAATACAAAAATGCTGTATCTTCTTTATTGTTGCTGCTGTTGTTACTGCTGCTGCTGCTGCTGAACCCGCACGTTCGAATGTCAGAAAACGAATGATTAAAATTTTCCCAATTGCATGGAGTAGAAAATCGGAAAAGTAGTGGGAAAATGCGTACGCATAAAAATTTTGAGTCATCTGATTGGATACGATGTTTATTGCTTCTACATTTTCTCGAACTCTCTTAAAAACGACCGTTGATAAAAGAAGGAGTAAGGACATCGGTTCGTGCGCTGTTACATCCTGCACAGTCTCGCATTACAATTATTCGGAAAAAAATCAAAGGGTACAAAAGGAAGAGAAACTGAGGACTGAGGAATGAGAAAAAATTAAAATATTGCAGTCAACGGAATTTTTACGAGCTTTCATCCTAAAAAGCTCTAAAACTATAAATCTCCAATCCGATAAAATTATTTATTTACACTTGGACCCTGGAAAAATTACATTTTAAACATATGGGATCTAAAGGGTTAGACAAAAAAAGATCGGAAATATCCGTACCGTTAAAAAAAGAAGCAATTTACAATAGGGTAAGCATATGTAAACCTTTTTATATTACACGTGAAAGTTTTTTACTGTGAGTTTTCGAAATTAAGTTTTGCTCACGTACTAACCCTCAATTAAATAAAAAGTTATAAGAAAAGAATATCGACATCGTCCGAAGGGTATTTTTTGTCTGATAAACCCTTCGAACACTAAAGTAATATACATTTTGTAAAGTTGCTGCCAATGTGCGGAAATCTTTGTGAAAGATGTACAACTTGAAACCGATTGATTTTTTTGATCCGACTGAAGGTATAAATAGGAGGTTTGAGACGGAGAAAAATCGCATTTCAAAATTCTCAATGTAGTGGACAACACGCGTCGTGTTTCTTCGTATCGTGAATTCGGGCGAGATTATCTTGAGTACGCGAAAATGGTTGAGAATTTAAGAAAAACCGTCGAGACATGCTTACTACTGTCACGCGCTTTGTGCGGACTCGATGTGAGCAGATATTTATCTTTGTTATCAGACAACGATGAAAAAAATTTTGAAGTGTTTGCGAAATTTGCGGGGGTGTGTCCTAGTGCAGTGCTAGCGGTGCTATTTCGCTTGGGGCATTTTGCCTCCTATCAGAGACTTGTAATCTACGCGGGTGAAATTATCGAAATGAGAAGTATTTTCGGTGATGGAGAAGTAAAGGATGCGGGTGGGCATATAGCTTTTCTATTATTTTATTTTCATCGATCGATTTCGGAAGCGAGTGAAAACGGTGAGTTTATATTCCAATTTTTATTATGTATATATATGTATATATATGTATTTTATTATGTATTTTATGTATATATAATTTTCAAAAATTAAAAGTAAAATCTTTTAGGAATAGAACATCGGAACGCATCGCCTCGCAGGATCGCGGGGGTGAGAGGAGTGCAACGTATTGCACGCCCTGAAGAGTATACTCCTCCTCACGGAATAAGGCGACGGGCTGATACTTCACCCGAAACCGGACCCTCACGTGAGTCTTATCACACATTCTTTTATGAAAAATAAGCATTTCATATTGGTAAATTTTTTTAAAATAATGAAATATGAAATGTTTTTAGGGCGTGCACGTATCGAGCTCACACCTGAGCCACCTCTCGTTAACTTGGATAGCGAGAGCGAGGAAGAAGAAGTTGGAACTTACGAAGTGAGTTCATTTGACGAGGAAGAGATTTTTTCACCAGGTGAGTAATGAGAAATTTATCGCAGTAAGAAAATGGATAAAAATTTTTTATCCGCTAAAAAACAATGGTGAATTTTTTAGAGTTTAACCAAGAAGGTGAAAATACAATAATAATAGAAGATTCGGAGGAGGAGGAGGATGAGGATGATGATGATGATGAGGTACAAGAGGAAGATATGGGGGAGGAGCTGAGTGGAACGGAAGAACAGACTCTAGAGGAACTTTTGAGGGAAAGAGGTAAATACAATTATACATTTTCGCATAGATAACGCTTTCATACTCGAATACCTTTATTCTAACCGGACGAAATTTTTAGAAATTGTTTTCCCGGAAATTTCTTACTCGCCGGAATATTAGTGATCAATGATCAACACGATCAACGGTGAACAAGAAAGGGAATAATCCTGTATAAAGGTGAGAGAATTTAATATGAAATGTATTACTATTTTTAATTTTAACAACGCGTAAAATTCGAGTATGGAAGTGTAAAAACAATAATTTTAAAGATAAATTAATTCGTTTGTTTTCGATTTTTCCAGTTCAGTTTGGTGGAGGAGGGGGAGGAATGGAAGAAAACACGCAGCAGCAGCAGCAGTCGGCGGAAAATCAAGCCGAAGAAACCGACGACAACGAGATAGGAGTTCGTGGGGAGAGGAGACTGGAGAGAGAAGAGGATGAGGAAGCGTTGTTTCCGGAGAATCAGGTTGGTGCGCCGGAACAGATCGCGAATCATAACGGGGATAATTTTAATTATTTAGATTTAATAAGGGAAAACGTGCGTGAGTTTAGAAATTTCGGTGTAGTATGGAGAGAGGCTGGTTTTCGCCTTCAATCATTACCAGAGGGGGAGGAGGTTTACGCGTGGTTAGAAAACGCGTTTCGCGAGCTTCACGCGTACGCGGTACTTTCCTGTGTTCCCGGTGATTACATCGGACTTAGTTTCGATTCCCCGAATCTTTCACACGAGCCCGCGGGTATTTCGTTCCGACCATCTCGTGATTTGACTCACGAGAATATCTGGAACCTCGTGAGTTCGTTAGCTCAAAGCTCCAGGGGTTTGAACGTAGCGCAAGAATTCAATATCCACGTTTACCGTGTCACTCCTCCTACGGGTCGTGCGGGTAATGCGTTTGATATCGCTGGTAAACGCTCGATTTTAACGATATCCAACTCGGATAACTTATGTTTTCCTCGCGCACTCGTAACGGCGCAAATTTACAATGAACGTGGTAATTTACGTACGGGTAGTCTACAAGAAAGATGGAACGCCGTGAGATACCGTCATTCCTCGTTACAACGTGAGTTGGCACGTGATTTAACGAGAAAAGTCGGTATTACAATTCCAGAAGAGGGTTGCGGTATTCGCGAAATCGAACATTTTCAGCAATATCTAGCCGCGGAAAACATTGCGATAATGGTTTATAGCGCGGAAACTTTTGGTCACGGGGGTAAAGTCTTATTTGATGGAAATGCGATACTAGCCTCACTACATCGCGAACCGGTCGCGTGTTTAAACCTATTACATCACGCTGAATTACGGCATTACAGCGTTATTTTAAATTTAAGAGCCGCCGCGGGTAGCCGAAGTTATTGTGTACCGTGTAACGTCGGTTACCGCAGCGATGTAGGGGGACACCGATGCTCAAATAAATGCCCTCGGTGTTATGCGGTACGCACCTTCGTGCGAGCGATTCGACGCGGAGCGTATTCACTGCGAAAATTGTAATCGCGAATTTTTCAATCACGCGTGTCTTGAGCATCATCGTGCGCAAAAATCATACGATGGGCAATCGTCTCGTAGCGTTTGCAACACCGTATGTTTTTGCGAAGAATGCGGTCGTTTAATCGAGCGTAATAGACAACACAAATGCGGCGTAACTTACTGTTCAACGTGTCGTTCTGCCCAGCCGTTGAATCATCTTTGTCACATGCTTCCTCTCCCTCACAAAGCTAATTTCCGTACTAACGACACGGAGCACATTTTGGGAGAGGAAGGAGAGCAACAACAAAACGTGGGTGAGTGCGTACTTTAAACAGAAAGTCGCGTCGCATTCATGTTTTACGATTTCGAGACGCAACAGGATGACACGCTTCAAGGTACCGCGAGTGTAAATATTCACGTACCTACACTTTGCGTCGCACAACAGATTTGCGAAACGTGTGCCGAGATTGAGGATACTTCGGTGCGCTGTCGGTGGTGCGGTATTCGTGAATACATATTTCGTCGTGATCCTGTAAAGGAGTTTGTAGATTTCGCGACACGTCCGACTAAATATTTTAAACCCATAATTTGTATAGCTCATAACGCGAAAGCATTCGATGCGCAATTTATCCTACGTTATATTGTTGAGAGCGGAACCGCCTTAGAACCGCGGGTAATCTTAAACGGGACGAAAATTGTAGTACTAACAGTGGGACATACGAAATTTATCGATAGTATTAATTATATGCCAATGCGTTTATCGGAGTTACCGAAGGCTTTTGGCCTGACGAATACTTCGGACAAAGGCATTTTTCCGCATTTATTTAATACCAACGATAATCAGTCATATGTCGGTCCGTTGCCGGATATTCGATATTATTCACCCGATAGTATGAATACGAACGAGCGAGAAAAGTTTTTAGCGTGGCACGCGGAAATGATTCGTACGAATTATGTGTTTGATTTCGAATGCGAGATATTGCGTTACTGTCGCAACGACGTGAATATTCTGAGACGCGCGTGTATGTCTTTCAGAAAGATTTTCTTGAAGTGCGGTCGCGTGTGTCTGTTCGAGGAATGCACAACCATCGCTTCCACGTGTATGAGGGTTTTTAGAAAAAACTTTTTACGTGAAAGAGAAATTGGAATAATTCCACCGGGCGGGTACAGACGCGCGAATACCCAATCGCGGAAGGCGTTTCAGTGGCTGGTGTGGAAGGAGCGCGAGCTCGGACATAACATCACCCACGCAGGACGCACTCGGGAATATCGTCTGCAAGACGGCACGCTAGTCGATGGTTATTACGAGTCGGTGGAAAACGGTATAACACACTATCACGTGTTGCAATTCCACGGTTGTTTTTGGCACGAATGTCCGTCGTGTTTTAAGATTAATCGCGATAGGGAACTAACGGTAAACAACGAACGCGGCGATACGATTGATTTGCGTTATGAGCGCACCATCGCAACAACGTATCGTCTTCGAAGACGGGGGTACTCGGTGATAGAGAAGTGGGAATGCGTCTTTGATCGCGAAATGATGGAAAATAGGGAAATGCGTGAATTTTTACAAAATCACCCGATGATAGAAATTGAGCCGCTCAACCCGCGCGATGCGTTCTACGGTGGACGTACGGGGAACATCGTGACGCGGTACGAGATTACGGATACGGAGAAGATACGTTACGTGGATGTGTGTTCTCTGTACCCGTACGTACTGAAGATCGGGGTTTTCCCGATCGGACATCCCACGGTGTACGTCGCGGAGGAATGCTCGACTCTAATTGGCATAGGACCGTGTTACAATTTTGATTCCGTCGAAGGTCTCGTGCGTTGCAGGGTACTCCCTCCGAGCGATCTCTTTCACCCCGTATTACCCTATCGCGTGCGTGGAAAGCTACTATTCGCGTTGTGTCGCAGTTGTTGCGAAACATTTTCACACGATGAATGTACCCACGAGCCGTCCGAGCGAGAATTCGAGGGTACGTGGGTATCGCTTGAATTGCGCAAAGCCATCGACAAAGGTTATCTCGTAACGAGGGTTTGTGAGATTTGGCAATACACCACAGCTCGCTACGATCCCGATACACAGCAGGGTGGATTATTCACGGAATATATAAACACGTTTTTAAAATTGAAACAAGAAGCCAGCGGATGGCCGAGCGAGTGTGAGGATGACGTGTCTAAAGAACAATATCTTCGCGACTACGAGAAAACCGAGGGTGTCGTTCTCGATAAGCAAAACATCGCGAAAAATCCTGGTTTGCGCTCGGTCGCGAAGCTATGTTTAAATTCTTTTTGGGGGAAATTTGGTCAACGATCCAACCTGCCGAATACCGAGATCGTAAAAACTCAACAGCGTTTAGCGAGTTTACTCACGAGTCCTCAGCATGAGATAATCGAAATATTACCCGTAAACAAGGAAGTGATGTATGTTTCGTGGCGACTGCGAGAAGAGCTGGACGTACCCTCGCCTCTTACTAACGTGGTTATAGCGGCTTTCACGACGGCACAGGCGCGTTTTGTATTATACGAATATTTAGATAAATTGGATCGTCGCGTTTTATATTACGATACCGACTCGTGTATTTACGTGAGCAGCGGTGTCTCCGATGAATACGAAGTGCGTAAAGGTAATTTCCTAGGCGATATGACGGACGAACTCGAGAGCTATGGTCGCGGTAGCTATATCGAGGCGTTTGTATCGGGTGGTCCGAAATTTTACGCATACGTGGTTCGCACAGTGGAAGGGCAAACGCGAGAAGTTTGCAAAGTAAAGGGCATAACTCTAAATTTCGAAAACTCACGCTTAGTTAATTTTAATAGTATTAGGGAATTATTATTACGTAAAGAGCGAGAAGGTCAAGAGGAGGAGGAGGAAGGGACGGAGTCGGCAACGGTAGAATCGCGTTCGATAAATCTACGTTTCAGAGCAATTCGACGTACAGCCTTTCACGAAATAATAACACGCGACGAAGTGAAAGCTTGCACACCCGTGTTGCTAAAACGTAGATTTCTCGACAGTCGTTGTTCCGTCCCTTATGGATATTTATCCGAACGCTAATTGTTATTTCACGATGCTGTTCCTTCACTCTATTTTATTATTTAAATAATTACACGCACGTTTTCCCCATATATGTAAAGTTTATAAATTTTTTTGTAAAAAGTAAATAAAAATTGTGTTGTAAAAATAGAATAAGAATAGGCTAAGAAAATGATAAAATTATAGAAAAAAGTCATGTAAAGATTTAAGAAATAATAAAATTGTTTATATTTTATATCGTTTTTGCTTTGTATTTATATTCTGAAAAAATAATTCTCCAATGATTTTTCTCCAAGTTTATTTTCCCCTTTCTCTCTCTCTCTCTCTCTCTCTCTCTCTCTCTCTCTCTCTCTCTCTCTCTCTCTCTCTCTCTCTCTCTCTCTCTCTCTCTCTCTCTCTCTCTCTCTCTCTCTCTTTCTCTCTCTCTCTCTCTCTCTCTCTTTCTCTCTCTCCCCACATACATTCACGTAAAACGACTATTTTTGCCCAATTCTTTCCGTGGAAAGCAGCTTTTCATCGTGGGGGAGTATCATAAGCTCATGAACTCACTCCCCCGCGCGCGCAGGCGCTGACGCGAGCAATTCCGCTTGTTCAGCATTTACGCTTGTCCAGCTTCTCCGGTCCGAATCAGCTCGTAAAAGACCGCCGCGAAGTACGCTGGCGCGAGCGCACCTCCGCCGCGGAGTGCCCCCTGCCGCGATAGTAAGCTTACTTCATCGTACCGTTGCACGGCTTTTTTTATGTTAGTGAAGACACGAGCGGTGTTTATTTCACAAGATGGACGTACGCTGGAAACATCCCTGGACGGCTATTGTCAGCGGTCCCACCGGCTGTGGTAAAACGGTCTTTGTAAAATCCTTTCTCAAATATTTACCCGAAATGGCCGATGTTTCTTTTGAAAGAGTCTTATTTTATCACGCCGAATGGCAAGACGCATATCGTCAACTACAATACATGTTTGCGAAAACAAAAGAGAAAGTGGGAGGACATGGAAGAGGGGAGGGTAAAATAAAGAGAAATATAATCGAGTTTCGCGAAGGGCTACCGCAAACGGACGATTATTCTTGCGATCCTTTCGCACCAAAATTGGTGATAATCGACGATCTTATGAGAGAATCATCCTCGTGCGACGTAATTGTGGATCTTTTTACAAAGGGTAGTCATCATAAGAATCTCAGTGTTATACTCATCACGCAAAATCTATTTCACCAGGGACGCGGACAGCGCGACATATCTCTTAATTCTAACTACATAGTCGTCTTCAAGAACCCGCGCGATCGCGCTCAAATTCGCCATCTCGCGCGACAAGTGTACCCCCATGACCCAAAGTTTCTAGAAGAAGCATACTTTGACGCAACCTCACGCCCTCACGGATATTTATTACTCGATCTGAAACAATCGACTCCGGACAAATATCGATTTCGGACAAACATCTTTCCCGACAATGCGTTGCATTACGTCTACGTATCGCGCAGATCATTCTCAAGTGTATAAAAAGTATGTACTAGCGTTCGCGTGACGTCAGTTGCGAGAGACTTTCACACGATGAAAGAAGCGGTAGCAGCGTCAGACAGTGCAACGAAAACCGCTAGACGTTCGATCGGAAAGAGAAACGTTTGTCTTCTAGAGGCATTGTGTCATCTAAACAAAAATCAACGCACCTCCTTCCTGCGAACCGCGGATGAAAAATTTATTCGCTGTATTTGCGAATGCGTTTTCAACACACTCAATGGTAACGTTGCGCTCGAACGACGCGAAAAAAATCGTCTGAGCAAATACAAAACGGCGCTGCGTCGTATCGCGTCAAAGCGTGGAAATTGGAAAAATAAAAGAAAGCTATTGGTACAACGAGGTGGATTCTTATCCTATATCATCGTTCCTTTAGAGGCCTTATTTTCGCGAATTATAGACAGGGCGACGGATTAAAACACAAGAGAGAAAATAATATTGAGCGTTATGGAAAGAGCGAAAAAAATGGTTTTAATTTCTACGAAAAATCTCGAGAGAATGCAGCGTCAATTACATCATCCGCAGCCGACTACCGACGGTGTACCTCTGGTGGAAAACACATCGGGGAACAACGAAAGCGCTAATAATAATAATTCCGTGCGAACTCCCGGGACTCCTTTATCCAGACTCGATGCGGAGTTGAGTCAAATTCTTAATTCACCCTATTCGAAGGACGAAGCCGAGAGATGGAAGATGTACAAAGAGGTTCTTTGGCGATATCTTCACTTTGTACGAGTAGCACGAGGACGACGAAATCAAGAGGACGACACGCGTAACGCCGAGGAAGAAGAAGAGGAAGAAAAAGACGAAAATGCGTTGGACACACGTGAAGGAGTACCGGTGCACGATCTCACGGGCTCATTCGTTCCGGACTCTAGTCGTACGAGAAGCTTCCCGAAAGAACACGACACAAGTCTCGAGGTGATGAAAAGCGTCGGAAGAATAGTGGAAAGCGTACCGAAATCTTACCGTACCGAAGCTCGCTTACTAACGAAACACCTACTCGATAAAACATCGTCGAGTAAAATTAGCTGGGATGAGCAAGGAGTCGTGACTATAGACGGTAACGTCGTAAAAGATTCAAATATCTCAGACCTGATAAACGAGGCGATGCGCGATAGAAAAACCGTGAAAGCCGTGGGAAGAGTTCAGTTCGCGCGGTTACTTCACGACTTGAACATTCCCTCCACACTAGTGAGAAATAAAAAATTATTAGCAGTCGGTTCTTCGCAAAATATCACGAAACTTAGCAGTCCTACGGCGAGTTCCACTCCTAAGAGAAACACGGATTCTCCGGTAGCGAGACGCCTGCTCGATTGGAATAAATTGGAATAACGGGTCTTGAAAAATTGTACTATGATCCCGCGCATTATGCCGGTTATTCGGCTGTCGATAATCTGTTTCGCGCGGCGAATTTATCCCGTAACAATGTCGTGCGATGGCTCGAAGCGCAAAATGCGTACACACTGCATCGTCCATTGCAACGGAAATTTCCACGAATGCATTACAACGTAACGAATATCGACGATCTGTGGGAGGCTGATTTGATCGAACTCCGAAATCTCAAAAGTTACAACGACGGATATGCGTATTTACTCGTGATTATCGATGTACTTATTGTTAGTAAATACGTCTGGGTAGAACCATTGCGCGACAAGACGAGTAATTCCGTAATGGGAGCTTTCCAGTGCGTGCTCTCGAGAAGTAACGGACGCGTACCCGTATACCTACAAACGGACAAGGGTAAAGAATTTGTCGGGCGACCGCTACAAAAGCTTTTGGAAGAAAATGACATTCGTTTTCGCGTAGTCCGCAATCCGGATGTCAAAGCCGCCATCGTCGAGCGCTTCAACAGAACGTTGAAAGAACGAATGTGGCGTTATTTTACGCATAAAAATACGCGACGCTACATCGATGTTTTGCAAAATATCGTAAACGCCTATAATCACACCCGTCATTCGAGCACCAGAATGCAACCGTATGTCGTTACGAGAGAAAATGCACGTATCGCGCGTGAAAATATAACGCGTCAATGGAGGAGCAACGACGACGAAGCGAACGAGAAACGTCGAAAGGCTAAATACCACGTCGGTGATCTCGTTCGTATCAGTAGAGCAAAAGTCGTCTTCGAGAAAGGATACGAGGCACGGTGGAGCGAGGAGATATTTCGAATTCACCGTATACTTGATTGGCGAAAACCGCGTGTGTACGAGCTGAGCGATTAGCGGGAGAAGTCATAGACGGCATTTTTTACGAACAAGAATTGGCTCGGGTTGAGAAAAACTTGCAGGAGGAGGAGTTTATCGTCGATTGTGTGATAAGAAGTCGGGGTCGCGGTAATAATAAACAGGTGCTGGTTAGCTGGCGTGGTTATCCCAGCAAGTTTGATTCTTGGATCCCTGCTTCAAGTTTAACCCCGCTTGTTCGAAATGAGGATGGATCAATTTCTCTTGATTCTTCCCAGCAATAGTAGTATGCGTTATTTTCCGGACAATGCAACCACTTCCTTCATTACAGAATTACCCCATCCTATACACTTACACGGCGAATGGGAAGTCGCGCTTAACGAGATCCAATTTTCCACTACTTTTTTACACATAAATCACGGTGAAAATGTCATTAGATTCGTCGATATTGAAAATGGTCGCGAGACGAGGAAAGGCGGGACGACGTTAACGTCGACGCAAGGAGTAATACCGAATGGTATTTACAAAAATATCGAGGAACTTATCTCCGTTATTAATTCGGCGTGCAAAAATGCGAATTCGCATATTAATTTGACACTAGAAGACGCTAGTGGTGGTAAAATCTTGTTCGAGATTACATGCAATGAAAATAAATGCAATCTGGTTCATCATATGAACGTTTCCGATAATCTTCTACGAATACTCGGTTGCGGTGGGGCCCTAACGACTAGTGAAATCGAATTCTATACAACACTTACTGCAACTAATCCTAATTCCAAAGATATTTTTACAGCACCTTTTATCAAACTCGGGTTTAAAAGAGAACAAAGAGGGCGCGCTGGAAATTTCTATACTCTCGAACCACACGGATTGCTGCGCGGTATTCCCGATAAACTCTTTGTTTATTGTGATATTTGTGAACCTTATATAACCGGCGATGTGCAAACTCCACTTCTTCGAATAGTACCGGTCGAGCTGCAGCATTACGGTCATTATTACGCGTACGGAGCGAATCAAGTGAAACATTTCTCCGTCCCGCATTATATACCATTACGACAAACGTATTTTCGTAGGATTGAAATAGATATAAAAGATCAATTCGGAAAAAGAATACCATTCCAATCGGGAACGCTGACGGTGACGTTGCACTTTAGACGTTTCCAGTAAGAAAAAATCAGTCGGAAAAGCCGCACGCTATGACTAGACCGGAGGACCATGAATATTACGATATACAAAACGGAGGTCGGAGTGAAGGAATCACACGAGTTTTCGTCGGAGCACCCTATCAACGAGGACACGGAATCGGTAGTTTTCTCGGAGGATTATTCAGGAGGGCGCTTCCTTATCTGAGTAAAGGTGTACGAGCGGTTGGTAAAGAAGCTTTACGCGCCGGCATTAGCGTGATGGAGGATGTTGAAAATAATACACCGTTCAAGGAGGCGGTCAAATCTCGTTTCAAGGAATCGAGTGGAAATCTCAAAAGAAAAGCCCAAGAAAAAATAACTAGCTTGATGAAGGGTACAGGTTATAAAGTATCAGCGAAAACAGCCGCGCTTCAGTTTCCTTTCTTCAGTCACGAAAGACGCATCGCGGTTCCTAAGTGTCGTCGTCCTCATCGTCAGACGAGCAAAAAGAAATCGTCGAAAAATAGCAGCGTGCGAAGGAAAATCACGAAGAAAAAAAAGACAACGAAAAAAAAGAAAATTCGCACAGCGGCTAGAAAGACCAACAGCAAAAAGCCATCCGGCACCACGAGGCGTCGTCGAGTCAAGAAACGTAGTGTAGCCGACATATTCTCTTAATCAGTGCGTGAATTAGGAATTTACGGAGCATGTCCTTTCTTCATACACATTCAAACGAGTGTTTAAAAAGTGAACTCGATCTCTTTTCTTTACCACTCACACAAACCAGCATCGAGAGTTCGCAATGGATTTATTACAAACTCGTAACGTCGCTCGCGGACGATGCGCCTATAGAATTCGTCATACCTGGTCATGGAGAAGATTATCTAGATCTCACGCACACCATGCTGAGCCTTCGCGTACGCGTAGAATCTTCTCCCCTAGCAGGAGGCGGTACCGCCGTTGGCACCCCCGAATTCAAAGTAGGCCCTGTAAATCATTTACTGCATTCCATGTTCAACCAAATCGACATATATTTCAATCAAAAACTCGTGTCGCCCCCAAACAACGCTTACGCGTATCGGGCTTACATCAAGGCGTTATTAAATTATTCTTCACCCGCAAAAAACTCCCATCTGACCTGCTGTCTGTGGGATATAGATACCCCAGGTTTAATGGACGCCCTCCTAGAGTCGCAAACCCCAAATCAGGCTCTCGTGAGACGCTCGCGTTACATTCGAGACGAACAGGCGCTAGATCTCATAGGCCATCTTCACTGCGACGTTTTCAATCAGGATAAATTCTTAATCAACGGGGTGGAAGTTAGAATGAGGCTCGTTCGCTCGAAAGATTCGTTTTGCCTTATGGAATCTAATTCACTGTCAAAAATACGCCTTCTAGACGCTAGTCTGCTCGTTAGAAGAGCAAAGATAAGCCCTGGTGTGTTACTCTCGCATGCGAGAATGTTGAGTAAAACCACCGCCAAATATCCTCTCACAAAAGTCGAGGTTAAAACATTTACGATTCACGCTGGACTCGTAGGGGAATCGATAGATAATGTAATACTCGGACAACTGCCAAAACGTGTAATAGTCGGTTTTGTCGATAACAGAGCGTTTAATGGTGATAGAAAACTGAATCCGTTTAATTTCAAAAACTACGGTATAAATTTCTTTTCTCTGTATGCCGATGGTATGCAAATTCCCAGTAGACCGTTACAACCGAACTTCTCGAAAGACGAAGGCCTTTACGTCGAAGCCTACCACACACTCTTCTTGGAAACCGGCATTCACTTCTTGAACGAGGGAAATTCTATAAGTAGAGAGGATTATGGTCAGGGCTACACTCTTTTCGCTTTCGATCTTATCCTCGACTTGTCCGCTCATTGCACCGGACATTGGAATCTCGTGAAACATGGTAGTTTGCGATTAGAAGTGAAATTTGAAAAGGCGCTTACCGCGACTATTAATTGTATCGTTTACGCAGAGTTTGATAACATTCTAGAAATAGACTCCTCTCGACAAGTTATCGTCGATTTTGCCGGTTAGACTTTTATAACGCCAAACCCCCGCCTCCCACCACTACTACTACACACATTTTTCCCTCACGTCTGTTTTCTTAAATGGCGTGTGAAGCAGCGGAAACAGATTCAGTCCTGTTCGAGACACGAACGTCGTCGCTTCGTTTGAAAATAAAGAGTGAGTACTTGGACATAACTATGGATATAGTCATTGATATACAGGGTTTCCGCGATGCCGCCGAGAAGTTTATTCCGAAAGAAGTAGCTGTCGTTGCGATTAACTCACCAATCATCGGACACTGGATTATGACGCCTCCCTATCCCTTTGACGATTTACCCGATAAATCGAGACGAGAAAACAACTGGCTTTCGCGAAATTATCACGGAATCGAGTGGTTCGATGGTGAAATCTTAAATGTTTCGTAATACAACTACGTGAAATAACACGTCGAGCGCGCTACATCTATAGCAAGGGGCAGGAAAAGGCACACTATCTGAGGCGTCTACTTTCCAGAAACGTATATAATCTCGAAGGAATTTCTCCGGCATTTAAAAATTTACCAGAAGTCAAAGAGAGCGGACATCGGTGCTCTCACCACGGCTTTCGATTTTGCTCTACAGACAAATTTCTTTGCGCGTTACGCAACGCTTGCAAATTGAAACGCTGGATAGTCACTCAAAACACTAGCAGCGAGTGTAGCATCGTTTCGAGCTGCGATGATCTTTCTCATGAGAATTGGAGCGTAAGCGAAAAAACCGACAGTGCTGTTTTTATGAAAAAGAATAAAAATCTTGATATAATTCGCAATATCGAAGCGTGGCGTAACGCTACGGAAGAAGAAGAAGAACAGACGGAAGAAGAAGAAGAAGAGAAGAATCAATCACTTTATTACATTGCAAAAGATACACCGTACGTAAAGAAAGAAGAAGAATATCCTACCGATAGCTACGCTCAACAAACCATCTCCGTTAACACACAATCATTCGAGAACGTCTACTCTTTGCGTAAGGAGGTAAACCCCTGCGACTCTACTATACAAATAATTCCTCGCACGCGAGCACCGTCTTGTTACGCGACAAATGAATTCGTTGGAAATCTTACACGCGTTGCATCGTCTCAATGTCAGATATGCGGGAGTCTATCCTGCCGACAGACTACCGAGGGTGTGGACGAGGTCGACAGCCATTGTCGCTAATACAGACGAACATGACCGCCCCGGAAGACACTGGGTCGCCTTTTACATCGACGAGCATGGTACTGGCACATATTTCGATAGTTATGGAATCCCGCCACACTCGGATCAACGATTTCATCTGCGACTTCGACGAAATTCCATCACGTATCGATGGAACACCGAGCAGCTACAAGGATTTTTTTCGCAAACATGCGGTCAATATTGCTGCGTGTTTCTTTACTATTTGTCTCTTGGTTACAGCTTTCAGCAATTTCTTCGTCTTTTCACCAATGATTATAACCAAAACGACAAACTGATAGTATGCTTATATCGCAAAATTTTTCTTTGCAAAAAGAATGAGCAAACGAAACTACCTACTAGTACTTGTAATATTCAACGATGTATTTTAAAAAATTTAAAATAAAACATTTTTTTTCATATATTTAACATTTCTCGATGCGCGCTTTGAAATAATATTTTTAGAATGTATTTAGTAAGTCGAATAAAATATTTTTATATTTTGACTGTAATGTTCAATTATGTATTTTTAAAAAAAATTCCAAATAAACGATTTTGTATTTCATTTCTTGCATTCGTTTCCTTCCCCTTTTCGCATGTTCCTGCACGCTCCACTCGCCATCGTTAATTTTTACAGCACGCTTAATCTGCGAAAACGGGTGGCTGACGCTCACCCCGTTCACGCAATTCGCGCGCGCGGCCCCTTAACCATCACACCAAATATCAAACTAAAAGTCGCATGATCATTCGTCGCTGCGACGTCATTTTTTTGTTCGCTACACGTGCCAGAGAGTCCGGGGTACCTCATATAGACGCGGTCCCAGTATAAATACGCCCCTTCCCTTCACATACTAGAGGCGACATTGTGACGTCGTTTGTTTACATGTCCCATACTTGCCAGAGAGTCCGGGGTACCTCATATAAACGCGGCTCCAGCACATATACATCCTTTCCCTTCGCAGATTAGAGGCGACTGTGTGACGTCGTTTGTTTACATGCTCCATACCTGCCAGAGAGTCCGGGGTACCTCGTATAGACGCGGCCCCAACATATATACATCCCTTCCCTTCGCAGACTAGAGGCGACTGTGTGACGTCGTTTGTTTACATGCTCCATACCTGCCAGAGAGTCCGGGGTACCTCATATAGACGCGGCCCCAACATATATACATCCCTTCTCTTCGCAGACTAGAGGCGACTGTGCAACGCCGTTTGTTTACATGTTCCATACCTGCCAGAGAGTCCGGGGTACATCATATAGACGCGGCCCCAGCATATATACATCCCTTCCCTGCCAGGTCCCATAGCCATAAATACGACACACCATTTTACTATCATTAGATGTATAGGTAGCCCAGCAGACTAGGACCAGGACTAGAAATCCAGCGATCCAGGTTCGAAGCCAGCTTGGATTTTTTCAATTCTGAAAAATAAAAATCATTTGTCAACACCCGCCATCTTGTCAACAGCCGCCATCTTGTAGACGTCCGCCATGTTGGACCCACTGCCGCCATCTTTTCCCCCTCCCCTCCCTGTGACGTCATTTGTTTTGACGCCAGACCAAATGTAGGTCAGTGGGTCAAATATGGGGTAGGTAATGGGGGTTTGTTGTGACGCCCCATACCTGCCATATACTACTAATATATGTATAGATATTTAGATATTGTTAAATATACTGTTATATGTAGCAAAATAGAAATATAATGCAATGTTCTGCAATGAAACATTACGTTGTGTTATATTTTAAATGTCCGTAATGTAGAAAATTTTTCGTAGGCTTTTCAGAAATATTGTAAGAAATGTAAGATTTCAAATATTTAATATGTTGAAGATTATTACATCATCTATGGATGGCAAACTATGTACTGAAGTACACAAGTATTGGATAGCAAAAGAAATGAAAATAAATGAGATATTTCATCACATTGAAAAATACAATATTACACAAAATGTAAGTATATGTGTGTCAAAGCTTTAATATTGTTCATGTTTGAAACTCTTTGCCTTGATTTTTTCTTATTTTCTGCACTATTATCTATTTTTAGAACGCACATATTTTCAATAACTTTACAATTAATATAATAACAAATATTTTTTTTTACGAATTTGATTGCATGAAATATCTATTGTTTTTTCTCTATTTACAAGTTAATAGATATATAATATTAATTAATATTTATTTTATTAAAAATAGTATTAGTTAATAGTTTATAGTAGTAAAAAATGCTTTCTATTAATGATAGTGTTTATTGAATATATATGCATGTTTGTTCTTATATCAGTTATGGTTGATATGCTTATATGTAAAATCTGCAATGTATGTTTGTAATGCTTAAATGCTTTAATGCTTTAATATATATATGTGTGGGTGTGTGTGTGTGTACTTGTAATGTTTGTCAACTTACGTAACATGTTTTTAATGTGCACTTATAATAGCATTTGCTTGGTATGCGTTTGTTTTTATTTTATATAAAAATAATAAACGTTTTAAATATTTTTGCATGATAATAATTTGCAAAATTGATACATTATTAATAAGGTTTTATGTTATATAGGGACACCGATATGAAGAAAAAGAAAAGGCTCTCGCATTAACGATGTACAAAACGATGGGGAAGCGTGCATATACTTGTTTACGCGAAGTTTTTACAGATATTCCCTCGATTAAAACTCTACAGTTAGCGGTACATAGAATACCTGTGACCACTGGAATAAACCCTTTTATTCTGACACATTTGGAGAAAATAGCCAAATTTGCCATTGAAAGATAAAGTGTGCATTCTAATGTGGGATGAGGTTTCTATTCAATCTTCTGTCATCTATGATATCCGAAAGGATATTATATGTGGTCTTGAGGATTGGGGCACCAACCGTACCGCTAAAGTAGCAGATCACGCGTTAGTTTTTATGTTACGTGGTTTAAATTCGGGGTGGAAATTGCCAATTTCGTATAGTTTTTGCAGTAAACAAACTAATACCGCGCAGTTATTACGTTGCATTAAGAAACATATTCATGATGTTAACAAAGCAGGCTTTTACATCGTTAGTACTGTTTGCGATCAAGGGTCAAGCAACGTTGCCGCAATAAAAGAATTATTGTTGCGCACTAATATTAAACGAAGATTGGAAAATAGGACTGAAAGTAAGTATTAATATTTGATAGTATATAATAGTTATAGGTAATAATATTTTAATATTAAATTGTAATTATTAACTGTTAACAGGTGAAACTTTCGAAGTGGATGGTGTGGAAATCGTTCCATTGTACGATTATCCGCACTTAATCAAAGGTGTGAGAAACAATTTATTAACGAGAAACTTGTTAATAAATAAAAAGAACACTGCTTCCGTGGCATCGTGGGATATAGTGAAGACTGCATGGCAAATGAACAGGACCATGAACACCATTCGACCGCAATTGAAGAAACTAACTGAAGAACATATTTTAGAAAAGAAAATTAAGAAGATGCGTGTTAAATACGCGACTCAAGTGTTGAGCGGTAACAGTTGCGAGTTACATTGAAACGTTAGCTAGATCGAAGTATAGCAATTGAGTACAGCAATAATTAAAAGCAATAAAGATATATGTATTCGTAGTAGAAGCAATTTAGTGTTATTTTTTTACATTAATGTTTGTTACAGGTACCGTATTAATAGACAACGAAGAAAAGAAAATAAATGAGGAAGAAGGACTTGCGACAGCGAAGGCGGTGAACTTTTTCAACAATCTTTTTGACTCAACAAATAGTTGCGATAAAGTGAAGGATGACAATTGTGAATTGCGGTGTCCAGTAGTTGAGAACAGTGTACATCATGCGTTCTGGGTGAGTGCAAAAGAAACATTAGGAAATATGGTTTTTATAGAAAAAACATCGCGGAAAATTGTCAACACAGTGCGAAGTATAAAAAATTGGAATTTTACTATTAATAACTTTCAAAAATTATGGAAAATTGTTCATGTTAAATTTAATTTTAATAAATTATATACGCGATATTGTAATCAAGATCCGTTAGAAAATTTTTTTGGTCAAATTAGAAGTCACGCTGTTCGTCATACCAATTCGACACCTGCACAGTTTGAAGAATCGTTCATCACTTTATTGGTGAGCAACATGAAGTCTATTAAAATCATTGGCGGTAATTGCGAAATCGCTAATGATGGCTTCATGTTGTTTTCATTAGAAGAGTGTTTGAAAAGTGATGCTTCAAATGTTCAGGTGCATGATGTTCGCAACGATGATTGTGATGAACCCGTGGAATTTATTACTGATAAAAATGTTTCGGAAAATTCTATTGTAACATTATTGTTTGAAAAATTAGAAGAAATTAATGTAACTATTTAAAAAAAATTAATTTTTGTTCGGAATGTGAGGAAAGTTTTAAAAATAGTAATTTTCCAATTTGTATTAGACAAATAATATGCACTATAAATAAGTTGTTAAAAACACGAGCCCACCAAAAAAATATTTTAAAAGTAATTATTAAACATTTTGAAGAGTGGAATATTAATTTGGATTGGTATGAATGTATAGAACATTATAATAGTATTTTTAAAATAATAGTACGTATAATAGCGATAAAAACTTTAGTATGGTGGTGCAAAAAGAAAAATTGTTTAATATTAGATATTAATAATTTGAATATTTATTGTTAATATGAATTAAAAAATTGTAAAATTGTTATATATTTATAAGTATAAAATTGGTATGAAATATGAGTGTGTAATTAGAAAGATGAATTAGGTAGGATTCTTCTACTCTGAATCATCTGCCTGAAGAAGTCATGTTTTCCTTGCGGGCATTATCCGGGAAGGCGTGCCTTCAGGTATTGGCAGTGGTGGTTGTGGTTGATGATCTCAGAGGAAAGATCGGCTTCTTTGCGGTAGCGGGATATGCCGATCTAAGAAGAACTTTAGCTGTATGATGTATGAATGTGGCATGTATGAATTATGTTTTATTTACAGTTGTATCATTATTGTATTATTTTTGTTAGGTATGAGTGATGCATGTTGAGATGCTGTGGTGCATGTAATTATACATGCTTTGCATCTCATTTTTTAATCACACCGGATATTTAATAAATATCTATCCGACAGTCCGCAGTCTGTTAAGTGGGACGGAAAAATGAGCTGCATTGCATTTTTATGTATTATAAATTTGTTATTTTTGTAATGTTGTATTAAAAATTACAAAATATTAAATTAATTGTTTTAAAGCTAAGTAATTATATATATATAATATTATACATATAAAATTTATATAACAAATAAATGTTATGAAAACTAAGAATAATGTCTCTCAATTTTACTGTAATTAATAATAATCATAATTAATAATAATAATGAGTCAGTAATCAGTACAGAAATGTGTGTATATATATTGTTACGTCCTGATCAGACTTCACGATTCTTTTCTTTTTATTAAATACCAGACCTAGTAAACACGGGACCAACAAAAACTCTTAAAGAATATTATAACGCCAGAGCTGTTTTTCTCACGAGACACCATGAGTTCGAACTTTCTCACAGAGAAAAATAGCAAGGGGGATAGATATTTGAAAATACTTTGGTCGGTCAGCGTGCCTATCGTCGTCAGAAAAATCATAAAAGTCAAAACTCGCGGTAACCGGAGTCCTTAGTCGACTCCAGATGTTTAAAGTAAGAAATAAAAACTGGCACTAGCTAGCCATATATTTGGATTCCGCCTACGGGAACCCTAGTAGATAGGGTTTTACCGAGTGACGATCGGGCAATGACCACAGTCGCACGCCTAGAAGGCATGACACCTGATACGGTGCACGTGTTCAGTAGGTCTGGGAAACCGAGATGCATTAATCGCACTCTCCACGCGATTCCAGGGCCACGCGACAGTCGTAAACTGTCAAATTTATTAGATCAGTGACCCAAGGTCTCGCGAACTCATATACCGATTCTCAACCCTCCAATCCGAAAGCCGGGAATCGGGGCAAGCACCTCTATAGACCACCCTTCGTTCCGTCGATCGGTCTAAAGACTACGCCCACCTAGATCTTAAGACACTGAGATGCACCCCACCTATACTAATTAACACCAACCGGGTTACGCCACCTCAAAAACCTACCCCCATCGCTTATGGACCCGAAACGACGCTATTTCTTATTCGTTAAGGCCCCTTTCTTCCTACCCCCATTCCAAGTAACTTAATTACCTAAACCTAATCCTATTAGCTAAAAATGACGCCACCCTCCCCCACATTAAAAATCTTCTCACAAGACTAATTCCTATTCGATCCCCGCTTCAAAAACCTAAGATTTTCCAAATAAATCCACCCCAAGGAAAGGGTATAAAAACCCGTGTTTTGGTGGCTCCAAACCGTCAATTACACACAATTAGTCACTCAGTTTATCAGGCGAGTTTGCCAAGTTCTTCAGACAGTTTTTCGAGTGGTTCGGGCCGCAAAATAAAAAAAGTCGATACTTTGTCGCGACCAAGTGGTGCATCTCAACCAGAGGGTCCATCACTCTGACGACACCATCCCGCAGCAGGGTGCCCACGTTTTTACAAAGGGTGCGACGCCTACACACCATCCCTCAACGGGGCGCCTGCTCAAAACCACCGCATACACTCAACCCAATCCGAAACTATATTGTAACGAGTAAGTTAGTTCATTTGTTTTATTTTTCTCCTCATCAGTATTTTCTTTATTCTTATTATGTCCTCCGTCCCTATTTCGTTTAAAATTTTTGTATTTATCAGTGAGAACTGAACGTTCGGCGCGACCCAACAATCGTCGGAACCGCTCGGACCTTTCGGCATTCGCTCTCTGCATAGCTATATTCCTCCCACCATACATCAGATACGCGACGAGGGTCACCGTAAGACCCGTTAGAATTAGGAGACACACCCCACGTAGTAACTCTCGTATAACCACACACACTCAAACCGACCCACCTCCGGTATCACCTTCGATTCCTCAGGAATCTCCTCAGCAATCTCCTGAACCCTTTCTTGACCTTTCACCACTTCCTACCCCCAGGTCCATTTCTCCGATCCTAGAAGAGCTCCTGGACTACAGACCCTCTTTGCCCGTCCGTTTCCACCCTCCTCCAGTAGAGGCTCAACTGGAGGAACTCCCACATAACGATCCGAAGTTTGACAATATATCCGTCAACTCCGAAGCCACCACCATTGAATACGTCGAGCCTCCTCCGCATCTTCCTCACCCTGTATTCACAGGGTTCGACTTTTTAAATCTAGTCCTCTCCCCAGAGGAATAATCCACACACACACACACACACACACACGCGCACACACACACACACACACACACTTGTAAAAAATACACAAATAAAATTATTAACACCTGCAATTAAGAATTAAGTTTTGTATCGTAATTATAAATTTATTCGAATTAAAATGTTGTCTTTAGTAAATTAAACTTTGTTCTTTTTCATTTGACCACACCCTCCTCGTTCGTCACCCCCTCACACCTTCCCTCTCAAATTGCGCACAAAAGTTCCGTCCCAGGTAATAGGGATTCAATTCCTTGACCCAAAAAGGGAACCACGAGCGGTTGACTCGTTGACGGAGTAAAAACGACTCTTCCAGTCGCTGACCCGTCGCAAGTCCTAAACTTGCCGCTCGGCTCGTGCGGTCAGGCCCGTTTACGTCGATCGCCGAGCCCAACGAAAAAATTCTACATCTATCAGGACGTAACAATATATATATGTATATATATAGGTTATATGTTCCCGCGCGTCCCGTTAGTTCCTTATTTCCGATGGTACAAGATATGGTGGCGCTGAAACCGGTCCCCCCATTTTAACAAGAGCGAGTGTCGACCCCCTGACCAGTAATGCGATATTTCCCACAGCGGTCCCGGCTCCGCTGCCTCACACAATCTTACAGAAGCGCTACGTCACGTATCCGTGTGAGCCCTGTGAGAGAGAGAGAGGGAGAGAGAGAGAGAGAAAGAGAGAGAGAGAGAGAGAGAGAGAGAGAATAGAAAGAGAGAAAGAAAAAGGAGAATCAAGTAGAGAAAGTAAATAAAATCCATACAGGGTGTTAAAGAAAAACTATTCAATATTTTTGTGATAGATAGTGCACGTCATATTGAGTAAAAAATCTTAGCAAACATAAGTCAAAAGTTGAACCATTTGTGAAATATATCATTTTTGTATATTAGCATCATGATTGATTTACATTTTTGAATATTAAAATTTACATTTTTGATGTAGAAGCCAGTAGTAAATCAATTATGATGCTAATATACAAAAAAATTAATATCTCAGAAATAGTTGAGTTTTTAACCTATGTTTATTAAGGTTGTTTTATTAGAAATATATATGTGAAATAAAAGTACATATTAAACTGATATATTGTATCTTTTTCTATGTTATATATAAAGCTAAATAGCGCGCGCCTGTATTGTTCTAGTATATTTATAAATCACATGGAAAAACAATTAGCATAGATTTGAGATACAATCAGCCAATCGTTTCTAGAATTAAAAATTTTAATGATGCGGAGACCGCTTTAAAAGCAATAAGTAAAAAAAAAACACATAATTTACATGTACAATTATGAATTGTATATTGTTATTATTATTTACTAAAAGCCTTTTGTTTTTGTATATACATATATTTTATATTTTATTATATTATTCTTTTTTAATTTTGTATAAGTTATTTTTTTAAATTACTTACGGCACCAGTAAAAGGTATGAGAACACCTGCGAAAATATTCGCTAATAAATCAGTAGCTTAGCATCCGATTATCATACAGAAATTAATAAAAAATTAATTTGAAAAGGAGATTCTGAGCTTTTAAGTTGCCGAGATTGTGCTGATATATCAATTTGTCTTTGAACTCCGTTCAATTTATTAACGTTGTTTTTATATGTTTTTCTTTTTTTATTTCAACCAGCTTCCCGTTTTCATTACATTGATTAAGATGAAAATTGTAAAAGGCTGATAGCTAAAATATATGTATTATTGTTCAATAAAGGTCTTTTACACAAGAATATGAAAAGAACAAAATTATAACACATTAATAGCTTTAAAGTATAAAACGTCTATCATAATATAGTTCAATAAAATTCATGATAAGCCACAAATTACGTGAATGTCATAAGCCGAACGTCTATCCTATACTCAAACATAGTGTATAAATCAATTGTTACTACAGATGCCAAAGGCTTTTAAAGAGTTGTCTAAACGGCAAAAAAATCGCCGTCTTTGTGCATACGCGAGAGAAGACAGTACTGACACATCTGAAAATCAAAATTCGGGCACCATTAACGCCATTGAAGAATCCAATTCAACAAAATCATGTAATGAAGGAGTAGTACATGATGATGAAACTATTCATGATATTGACGATTATAATGTGTTATTACCTGAGGAGGAATGGAACACGATTGATGGGGAGGATGAAATAGCCTATACTCAAGAGGAGTTTCTACAAGAGAAACTATCACTTTTGAATGATTTAACAAATTGGGCAATCACTCATAAATTAACTCTGATTTTGGTAACTAATTTATTGAAAATATTGAGATCTCATGGCATGACGGAACTACCAAAAGACGCCAGAACGCTTTTACAGACACCTGCTAAAACCAAAATTATCGAAATGGGTAAAGGACAATTTTGGTACAATGGGATAAAAAGCAATCTATTATCAGCTCTTTCGGATGGCAAAGTTCAACGACCAATGACGAAATCGTTACTTTTTAATATTGATGGCATGTCACCATTCAATAGCTCTGTGCTGCAATTTTGGCCAATTGTATTTATCATTGACGAAATGCCTCATTTACGACCGATGGTTGCAGCGGTTTATTATGGCGAAAGCAAACCGCCATTTCAATTATTCTTTGAGCAATTCGTTGAAGAATTGAAAGATGTTTGCAGTAATGGATTGATCATTGATGGGCATAAAATAAACATTGTAATAAAATGCTTTGTTTGTGACACGCCAGCTCAAAATTTTATCAAAGGTACAGTTTTATTAAATGTTTTATCGCGTACACTCTAAATTTGTAGAAGATATTTTATTCCAAGGAGAGTGATGGTTGCGTCAGTCTTGCTTGGAGTGATTTTCACTGAATTTTTACTCCAACAATCCAAAGTAAAAATTCAGTCCGTAGAAGTGAAAAATCACTACAAATAGAACTGGCGCAACCATCACTTTCCTGGCGCAGTTATCACTTTCCATGCAGTAAAATATCTCATTCCTCAAAATGTACAATGTAAACATATTAATTACATTAATTCATTATTTTAACTTATGAATGTCACATTTGATCCAAAATCCAAAATCGTGTGACTAGTGTAACATAAGTGTTGACTGATAGTCTGGCATATAAAGGTTATAATCATGTGATATGTTGTGTGTCGAAAGATCACAACGTAATAATTATAGGTTAATTAGGCAATAGCAATAATAAACATTTAGAAGGCCATTAATCGAGGCCACTTCTCGAGAATCCTGTGACAAAAGTTATTTAATTATTAAACAATTAGGCGCTGACGCGAGCACTCGTTCTTAGAAGCCCGAGTGTCACTTGCGTCTAAAGTAGGTTAAACAGATCAGCATTTTGGTAACACAATGGATCGATATAGTTCAAGTCTCATTGTGTTCCGAATACTGATCCGTATAAATTAAGGCGGCACACAAGGCGCCGCGGGTTTTTTATCAGCAAAGTTCCGGACGAAGCACGACACGTCGCGTACACGCGTAACCACGGTAGTACGGTCGCCGAATAAGTGAGGTGACAAGTGTAATAAGAAAATACCAAATAAAAGTTATTCTATCTATTCAGAAAACCTTAATTATTCCAAACTCTCCGAGCCAAAGCCCCCTTGACCAGCACGGCGAATCCCGAATCTATACGCAGCGCCTACCGCTACCGAAGTAGGCGCAACAGATAATTGTTATTTGTATATCATTATGGATAAATAATAGGCACTCCGAGTTCAAATACTGAGTACGGAAGTTGTATAAAATGCACTGTAGTTGGCGAATGGGATCGAAAAGGAAGACACATGAGTTACCCAAGAATTGATTGTCCTCTTAGAACTGATGAGAGCTTCCGCAACAAAACAGACGAAAGTCACCATAAAGAGGATACTCCTTTAACACAGCTACCAATAAATATGATAGAAGATTTTGTTGTCGCGGATTCCCTTCATTTATTCGACTTAGGTTAATTTTCAATTCACACTTTTTTACTATTGCTTTGAGTAGCTATTTTTTTAAATTTAATATAATGTTATTCAGGTCTTATGCGCAAATGTCTGCATGGTTGGCGCGAGGGCAATTACAATTTCCGCACGAAATTGTCCACAGCCCAAGCGGATTTAATGTCAGAGATGCTAAAAGAATGCAATGTAACCAAACTATCTGATTTTCACCGAGCGATAAGGACTCTAAAACATTTAAAATATTGGAAGGGTTCTGAATACCGAGTATTTTTACTGTACCTTGGTCCGGTTATTCTGAAAAATATTTTGCCCACTGAGGTGTACGAACATTTCTTGCTACTTAGTGCTGCTGTTACCATACTTTCATGCAAGCACTATCAACATTATTTACCGGTTGCTGACACGTTTTTAAAACGATATATTAAAGGATTCATTCAGATTTATGGAATTGATTCTATTAGCAGCAATGTTCACAATTTATGTCATGTTATACAAGATGTTAAGAAGTTTGGACCTCTTCCTGGCATTAGCTCATATCCATTTGAAACGTGCCTTGGAGATATGAAAACATTAATACGCAGTGGTCACTTACCGTTGAGCCAAATAAGTAGGAGAATTACTGAATTATCAAAATTACATAATTCAGGTTGTAGAAATGATCAAGGCACATCAATACATGTAACACGCGAAGTAAGAGCCGAAATTCCCGACTTGCCAATGTGCAAGGTTTTTTACGAACAACTCCATTTGGCGAATAATTTTATTTTATGTAATGATGCAAAAAATAAGTATTTCCTGAAAAACAATGGAGATATTGTATTAATGAAAAATGCTACTTATCTTGAAGACAAAATTCATATATATGGTGCTTGTCTTCGAAGTAAATATAATTTTTTTTGTGAGCCTTTTGCTTCATCTTACATAAACATATATGCTTCGAAAGGGAAGATGGTAGTATCATCGGAAGGAGACAGTAAATATATATGCAACATCCATAATCCGACCTTACATTTGATAAATGACATCAAATGTAAATTATATTGCCTTAAATATTATCGCGAATTCGTGTTCTTTCCAATATTACATACATTAGATGTCGAGATTAAAACGTAGATATGAATTTTCAAATTTGTATATTTGTTTTTTAAACATATACCTATATAAATCTTTGCTCAATCTTGAATATATTATATATAATTTAAACAGTGTGTATATTACAATTATTTTGCTTTGCATGTACCCCCGTATTAATAACGACATAATGCTAGTTTTATGTTGAGTTTGTTAAGCATATTGAGTAGAATTTACAGTCACTTCCAGTAAAACAATAAGGAAAGTACTCTATTTCTAACCATTGTGGTTGAAATTTTAATGTCTGAAATATTTTTTTCTACAGTAATATAATTTTTATTTAATAACAAAGATGTGTCTTCTTTAATATTACTTTTGTGATACGTAGAATTTACATGTCTAGAAATGCTCGTGTTGCAAGAAATATTTTTATCACATATAATGCAATGAAACAAACTGTCATCTAATGGTACTTTCTGTATCCAATATTTATATCTATCATCGCGAAGCCAAGTTTCTGAAAAGCTTCGCTTGCATTTCTTTTGTAATAAATCACACATTTTTATAGTGAATATAAAGCAAAACTATAGAAAACAAAAAAAAACGAAGATTCAAAGAAGAAAAAAAATAAGGAAAGAGAAGAAAAATTACGTAAATGTACAGAAATGTTTGAAAAACTTACAGTCGAGACTGCCTAAGCTTTTTCAACGGAAAGAAATGGGCGACATATAAAATATTACTATTAAAATTTGCCGTGCTCTTATATATACCACGCAATGCAGACGCGGTTTACGCGCAAAAACAATTGAGAATCGCAAAAATGCTGCGCATTTAGTTTTCCTTAGTTCCTTAGTTTTTCACAAATTGTGAAAAAAGCGGCGTTTGAAGAACGTGGACGCGACTTCGATGCGCAGAACGCTATGCGCATCGAAGTCGCGTCCACGTTCTTCAAACGCCGCTTTTTTCACAATTCGTGGAAAATTAAGCGCAGGTTGCCATGAAGAACGCTTCGTCCGGTAAGTAATTAATATTATAAATTGTATTTTTGCTAAAATTAACGTTTTACGTTTTTAAAGTAACTACGTAAAGTTATTATTATAATTGTATACATAATATCTTTGAAAAAAAGAATATATATATATATATTTTTTTATTTTTACAGAAAACGCAATGCAAGTAGAAGCTCCACATTTGCAGCAACTGCTGCTGCAAGTGCAGCAGCAAATGCAGCTGCAACATGAGCGGCAGCAGCAGCGGCCTCAACAACGGCAGCGGCCTCAACAACGGCAGCAGCCTCAACAACGGCAGCAACACAACAGCAGCAGCAACAACAACAACTGCAGCTGGAGCGGATGCTGGAGCAACCGCAGCAAAAAAAATATAGTAAGGTAAATGTCCCAGTGGTTGAACGCGTTTTAATGTTTGAACGATGCAATAAATATTTATAATTATTAAGCTTTCTATACATAGTTACTAAATATATTAATATTTAAAATTTGCATTTTTTAAATATTTATTGAAAAAAACGAAGATTCAAAGAAAAAAAAAATTATAAGTAAAGGAAAAAATTATTTTTACTATGACTGTCTACTTTTATTCATGCTGTCAGCGATTTCTTAATAACTTAGCTAAGATATGCCGTTTACAATGTAAGTGTATATTTTCTATATAAATTATGCTTTTATCAAAAATTAAAGCTATTTTGATTCGTAAAACAATTTACTATTAAAGTAAATTTTTTATTTTAATAAATAAATTTATTTAAATATAATAAATTTAGTGTTTATTTACTAGTACTCAAAAATTTAATTTTGCCCAGTTATTGATCATTCGTTTATTTATCGGTACGATTACGTTAGAAACACCCCAGACAGCACACATGTCTAAAATCGGGACATAAGACATCTTAAAGACATCATTAAGACGTCTTTTAGATACCGTGTCTAAAAGGCGTCTTAATGACGTCTTTAAGCCGTCTTATGTCTCGATTTTGGACATGCGTGCTGTCTGGGACTTGTACCAGTAGAATAGACGACAGCACACGTAAAAATAAGAGTACTTACTTTTTGTTTTCATTGTAATTTTTCCGTAAATATTTTTATTTTTTAAATAATCTATAATTAATTCGATAGTAAAACTTAATGACTAATATGTATTTATATCGTAATAATAAATGTACATGTAAAATATCATGATGACACACAAATAACCTAAAAATTGTATGTCAACATTTGTTTCATTTTTCGTTAACTTTTCTTATATTTAGATAATTTTGAAAGAATGCCGAAAGAAAAGAAAAAGAGACTTGAATATGGACAAGCAGATGTCAATGCTGCTTTAGAAGCAATAAAGACCGGTATGTCATTAGGAGTTGCTAGCATAAAATTCGGTGTGCCTAAAAGCACACTTTACATAAAAAATAAGGAAAAGCTTACAGTTAAAGCTAAAATGAGTCCATCAACGTATTTAACAAATGAAGAAGAAAGTGGATTAGTTGATTGGATTTTTTTTCTCGCTGAACGTGGATTTCCAATAACAAAAAACCAATTATTGGATAGTGTTCGACAACTTATTATTAAACTGGAAAGAAAAACACCTTTTACTAATGATAGACCCGGTAGACACTGGTACGAAGGATTTCTTCGTCGTCATCCTGAATTAACAACAAGAGTTGCTCAAAATTTAACACATACTTGTGCTTCAGTAACAGAAAAAGAATTACGTAATTGGTTTAATGAAGTCCATTCACACTTGATTAAATTAAATTTATTGAACATCCATCCTTCTAGAGTGTTCAACTGCGATGAAAGTGCATTTTTTTGATGTACAAAAGCAGACCAGGTCATCGTTAGAAAAGGATCTAAATCTGTGTACAAGGTAGTCAATGCAGACGAAAAAGAAAATCTTACTACTCTATTTATGGTAAATGCAGCAGGATCTATGGTTCCACCTATGATAATGTATTGGTATAAAAGAGTACCATACAGTGTGTAACGGTGCGTATTTTCACGCCTCACGGGCGGTGCGTAATGATGCGGAATTTCGACGATATGCGGATTTTTCGATGCGGAATTACGACGGTGCGTAGTTAGCGAAGCGGATTCTTACGACGCGGAATAACTCGTCGGTTTGCCAGAATTCGTTCGTGTGGTTTATCGGGAGACTCCAAATTAACAAAAATAATTTAAAGAAAAATAAATATTTATTCAATAGAGCGTGTAAAAAGAAAACATTTATAAATGAGTACATAAGTAATCGGTTAATACTATCTAATATCTCAATGGTATAAACGGATACAAATATCGGAAGTAAATATTTATTAATGAGTACATAAATAATTCCTTATCGGTTAGACGAGTTAATGGTTTCAACGGTATAATTCTAACTGTGAACGAATGAACTTTGATCGGAAAATAAACTGCGTAAATCGTTGGTGCGCCTTTGGCTAAATAATAAACAAATTAAACTATTTCATTCTTAAATCGGTCGGTTCGTACGGTACGGAGCAAAGTAATAAAAAATAAGCGATACCGCGTATATCCGAGCCCTGCGGAGTCGTCGACGGTTGCCGGTGCGCTGTGTCCGAAGACAGTGAGAGACTTCTCTCGTGCAAGGGATATCGGAAGTCGAACGCCGGGAACATCCGACCGAGGCAGAGAACGCCCTGCCCCTAGAACGACGGGAAGTCGGAAGTCGAACACCGGGAACACCCGACCAAGGCAGAGAATGTCCTGCCCCTAGAACGACGGAGAGTCGGAAGTCGAACGCCGGGAACACCCGACCGAGGCAGAGAACGCCCTGCCCCTAGAACGACGGGAAGTCGGAAGTCGAACGCCAGGAACACCCGACCAAGGCAGAGAACGCCCTGCCCCTAGAACGACGAGAAGTCGGAAGTCGAACGCCGGGAACACCCGACCGAGGCAGAGAACGCCCTGCCCCTAGAACGACGAGGTATAGGAAGTCGAACGCCGGGAACACCCGACCGAAGCAGAGAACGCCCTGCTCCTAGAACGACTATCGGGATGGGAGCGAGTACGACCGGAGCTTCAGAGTGCGCCCTGAGGCTTGTCCGAGTCGTACTCGGGGGAATGGTCTCGATCTGTTCCGCGAGCCGGCTTTTATACCGGTCGCGCTACCCCCACTTGGGGTGCTACTCTACCCGGTAGCTACCCCTTCTTGAGCTTTTACCCTCGAGTTGGGGGATCGGAATGCGGCCCGAAATGGGGGTGCTCACGTGGAGCCCGCGTGACGCTTAGTAACAGCGCGTGCTGTTACAAGTGTATCCAGTGAGTTTCCAAAAGACTGGCACATTGGATTATCAGAAAAAGGATGGATGACTGCAGAATCGTTTTATGAATACATTTTAAATTGTTTTCATCCATGGCTTATAAAAAATAATATAGAATTTCCAGTCATTTTGTACGTCGACGGACATTCATCCCATTTGACGTTGCCAGTGGTTGAATTTTGTCGAAAAGCAAGAATCGAATTAATTGCATTATATCCTAATGCCACTCATATTTTTCAACCATTAGATGTCGCTGTATTTCATCCACTTAAAAATGTATGGAAAGAAGCAATTAATAATTGGCGATTAGAAAATGGGGGCGAACGTTTGAGAAGAGAAAAATTTGCTCCATTGTTAAAAAAAGTACTAGATTCTGAATTTAACAGAAACTATAAAAAATGGTTTTAAAGCTTGTGGTTTACTACCGTTTTCGGCTGACGCAGTAAACTATAATATTATGAACAAAAATAAAAAAAATGCACTGGACGAACAAGAAAGCAATGTCACAATTACTACTCTGAATAATGATCAAAAAGAATACCAAACACATTTACAATTTTTTGAACAGAATTTAGAGAATAAAATATTACAAAGTTTCAAGACAGCGCTATTAAATGGTTTAAACAATGTTGAAATTCAAAATAAAGGTCTTTTTTTATATTGGATAACATTGAAAAATAAATCTGGTATATCTTAAGATTTTTCTATTATTAGAAATTTTATTTAGTAACTTTAATTAATATTTGATTAAATTTTTATACATTATTATTAAGTATATAAGATTGTAAATATGGTATCTTTATAATTAATTTAATATTCCTTTCAAAACTAATCAATTTAGGAGAAGAAATTATTATTGAAGAATATAAGAAAGCAGAAAATGTAGATTCTGGTTTAAGAAATAATAATGATATATTAATAGATTCAGATAAAGATATTAATACTTTAGATATAATCATGCAACCAGACATAGGCTCTGAAACATTATTAAATGAAATTGGTGATATTTCTAATTTACATAATGAAGAAAATATAGAAACTGTCTCAGCGCAAGCAATAAAAATTACTAATACTGATGTCTCAACCCAGTAAACAAAAAGATATCTTTTAGATGCCTAATTGCATGTCTTTTAGATATCTTAGAAACTGCTCAAAAGACCTTGAAAAGAAATCTAATAGATGTCTTATGCAACACTTTTAGACTTCTTTAAGAAATTTTAAAAATATCTTGAATTATTCTTTACGATCTTCATAAAGATATCTTTCAGACAATTTCGAGGTATCGTTAAAATATTTTAAAAATATATGTTTAAAATATGTCAAATATATATGTGTGAACGGTGTGTGTAACGGTGACATTGATGAGTGACATGTATGTATTGCGACGTGAACTGACCTCGGAATCACGCCAGATCCGAGGGAGCACGCCCAATGGAAATCGGTAGCTTGCGGTATCGACAATAAATGCTCGATTCGGTAACTTACGGTATCGGAAGCAGATGCTCGATTCGGTAACTTGCGGTACTCCACGCTCGTCGGGAGCAAGGTAACTCGCGAAATCGGCAATAACTGCACGATTCGGTAACTCGCGGTACTCCACGCTCGTCGGGAGCAAGGTAACTCGCGAAATCGGCAATAACTGCACGATTCGGTAACTCGCGGTACTCCACAAAATTCGGGAGCAAGGTAACTCACGCGATATCGGTAACCGGAAATGGGCGCCAGGTGCGAATAATCGCACCGCGGTATCGGTAACTTTAACAGTTCACAAAATTGCTCGGCCGCTCCCCGCTCAGTATATGGCAGAGGGGCGCAGTTCTTTTACTTAACGTTAGATATCTGGAGTGAGAGGCTAACGCAAGAATAACTCAATAATTAACAGTTAACAATGATGTATTTCAGTGATTTAGTTTACAAGGGTAAAGATGCTTAAACTATTCGGCCGGAGCCGATACGGCGGAAATAGGTTGATACGATGGTAGGGCCCTTCGCCCTATAAATTCGGTAACGAGAATCGAGTTCGATGCCTACATCAAATCTCGGGAACGTGATTACGATAATTCGCCGCTGATCCGACTATATACAGCCAACGAAGGACTTATATTTTGATCATCCGATACGGCCGGTGAAGGCCAAATAAATAGACTTTAAACGACGGTAGCCTAACGGTCAGAAATGATATGTCGCGGGTCGGCTATTTTTCGCGGGCTCTCACGCTTCTCGCCGAGACGCTAACTTTGCGGTAACAGCAGTCTCGCGGAGAACGTTCCCGAATCAAAATCCGCCCGCGAACATTCACCCACGGTACGGTGCTAACGCGACCAAAAGACGGTAATAATCGGTACTTTCAAAACGGTAACGGAACGACGGTAGCAATCGGTATCTTCGAAAGAACGGTAACGGTAGAACGGTACGGTAACAAGACGAACGACAAACGAAACGGTAACGAGAAGAGACTGTCGGCACTTAATTCCCGCAAGTCGGAGAGACTTTTTACGCGCTATCCGGAGCCGGCTGGACATGCGGTAATTGAGCGTAATTGAGCGCTCACGGTATCAGAACTATGGTTAATTGTGTGAGAGACACAAAATACAGACATAACTCACGCTACCAGCCATAACCGGACGGAACTCTACGGCTACCCGAGAGGCGGCTTACAACGAGTGGACGTCTTCGGCGTCTTCGGTGTCGTCGGGCTGAGTCCCGGGTGTCGTCCTCACGCACTTGCGGCACACCGAACAGTGGCTCTTCTCGGCTCTGCACGTAGGTCCTCTCCAAGTCCGCGTCGCCTTCCTGCGCATCCTGCCGATTTTCCGAAAAGGGGGGCCCCTGAGAACCGCCCACAGTTCATCCAGGGCGCCCCCCTCCGCTCTCTGTGGTTTCCTCAAATCTTTCGGCCGTTAATCGTGTCGAGGAGTCGATGTTCCCGGAAGAGACTGGTTAGGCTGGCCGGGCCATACTCCGGTCCTTCCGGGTGCAGCATCTTCGGGGTCCCCGGAGCCGTCTGCAGCCGGGCGAGGTCCGCTGCTGCGTGTTTCTGCGTTTCTTAGACTCTGTGGCTGAAACCAAAGCGGAGTTAGATAGGGCTTGGATGGCGGAGGCGACGGGATCGCGGTACCTGACCTTATGCCGTGGGGTCACTGACGCGTGACACCCGTCGATGATCCCTCGGCGTCCGGTCTTCCTGGCGATGCTGCATCTTCGCCCTGAGGCACAAAACACGCAACGCCGCCCGCACGGGGTCTCGCCTTACAATTTAAAAAACGATATTAATGACATAAAACGGGAATGACAATACAAACAACGCGTACAACTTGTGGAGTCTCGCGGGTTGCTCTCTCCACGCGAGGAGCAACACCAGGACTCTTTGCTCCCTCGGCCGGGCCATCGCCCTTGTGACGGCGCTCGAAAAGCGTCACGTCACAGTATATGTCACTCAATGTTACCGTTACACATACACCGTTCACATATATAGATAGATAGATAGATAGATATATTTATTTGTTCCCCTCAGGGTTACAATCTCCCTCTCCTTCTCCTCTTCCATACACATCCAACTTACTTCTAACTTATTCTAACTTACTCTAACTTATTCTATTTATACTCTATCCTTAACCCTAAATCTACATCATGAGTATTCACGAGCCCCTCTCTCTCTCTCCCTCTCTCTCTCTCTCTCTCTCTCTCTCTCTCTCTCTCTCTCTCTCTCTCTCTCTCTCTCTCTCTCTCTCTCTCTCTCCCTCCTTCTCCCCCTCTCTCTCTCCTCCTCTTCTCCTCTCCTCCCTCCTCTCCTCCCTTTTCCCTTCTATCTCTCCCTCTCTCCCTTTCCATCTCTCTCATCCACCATTCCCCTTCCCCTTCCTCTCCCAGTATTCTTTCTACTACTTCCTGCCAACTTTTCCCTCCTTCCTCCCATTCTCTACATTCCTCCCAAATGTGCTCCCACGATTCTATCCCTCCTTCACACAGCCTACACCTCCTTTTTTCCTCCTCCTCCCAATACCTCCCTTCTCTCACCTCACTTCCTAATCTAAACCTCGCCACTCTCTTCCACCTACTTTCCCCCCACCCTTTTTTTAAATACCCCGGTATCCCCTCCCTTTTCACCATTCCATACCACTTATTATACCTTGATTTTTCTATTCTTTCCCATCTTTCCTGTCTGTCCCTCCTTTTCCCTTCCTCTACTATCTCCTTCTCCCATTCCTCTCCCATCTCTCTCCTCCTCTCCATTTCTTTCATTTCTATCCCTCTTTTCTCAAAATATTCCTTTCTTTCCCCCTCCCAATTCGATCCTATTTTTCCTTCCTTACTTCTCTGTCTTATTTCCTCCCAACATCTTCTCACTAACTCCCCTCCCTTACCCTCCCTCAATCTTCTTTCATACCTCCACGCTCTTATCCCTGCTCTTTCCCTCAATTTCTCTCTTTGCATCTCCTCCCTCACCATATACCCCGGCGTCCTACTCTCCACTCCTAATATCCATCTCAAATATCTTTCCCCTACTTTCTCCACTTCCTCTCTCTCCTTCCATCCCCAGATCTCCACCCCATATCCCATCACCGTCCACACTAACTTATCAAAAAGCCATATCCTTCTTCCCCAGTCCCTTCCAAATCTTCTTTTCCCTATCCCCCACACCTGTCTCATAACCACCACTGCTCTTCTCACCCTTTCTCTTATTTGCGCTTCCTGCCCCCCATTTCTCTGTATCATATATCCCAAGTATCTATATTCTTTTACCTCTCCTAGCTTTTTCCCTTTCCACCTCCAATCCTTTTTCCCCATCCTCCCTCCCCTCCTCCTAAACCTTAGGATTTTCGTCTTTTCCGTGTTCAGCACCAAATTTTTTCCATCCAGATAACTTTCCAACCTCCCTATCATGCTTCTCATTTCATCTTCACTCTCCGCCAATAACACCATATCGTCCGCGTACGACATTGTATATACCCTACCATCTCCTAACTTTACCCCACCCCATTTCACCTTGCTCATCTCCTCCTCTAAATCCGCCATCAATATATTAAATAACAAGGGACTTAGCGGGCACCCCTGCCTCACCCCTCTCGTCGTCCAAAAACATTCCCCTGTCCTCTCTCCTACTCTTACTCTGCTTTTAGTTTCTTCCATACTTTCCATACTTCTCTCTATAATCCCCTTTTCAATCCTTCTTTTTTCCATATCTCCTCTCAATACTTCCCTATCTACCATATCAAATGCCGCTTTCAGATCCACAAACAATGCTACCATTTTCCCTCCTTTCCTTTCCAGCTGCCTATTTATCAAATAATTCAGTACATATATATTATCTATCGTTCCCATTCCCTTCCTAAAACCCGCTTGATTCGGTGATAAACTTTCCTTTTCTCTCATTTCCTCCTTTAACCTTTCCGCCAATATCATCATATATACTTTATATGCTGTCGGCATTAACGTTACTCCCCTATAATCCTCTACCTTCACTCCCTCCCCTTTCTTAATTATCGGAATTACTTCTCCTTCTCTCCACACCTCCGGCCATCCTTCCCCTTTCCATACTCTCCTGCATACACCCCATAGCCACTCCTCCACCTCCACACCTCCATATTTCCACACCTCTCCTGGTATTCCGTCTTTTCCTACTGCCTTTTTCTCCTTCAGATTTCTTATCGCCCTTTTCACCTCCCCTCTACTCAACTCTTCTCCTCCTCCCTCCTCTGTTTCTTCCCTCTTCCTACCTCTTCCTTTCACCCTGTTTTCCACTCCTCCCAACATATCTTTGAAATATTCTTCCCATTCCTCCATTTCTATCTCCTCATTCACTCCCTTCCTTCTCTTTCTCTCTCTATTTATTATCTCCCATACATCCCCCTCTTTTTTTGCCTCCATCGCTCTTCTCTCCCACCTCTTATTCTCCTCTCTCTTCTTCTCCTCACACAATTCTTTGTAGTCCCTTTTCTTTTCTCTATATCTCTTCCCCTCCCCTCCCTCTCTCCTCCACCTCCTCATCTCCCTTCTTAACTCTCTTTTCACTTCCTTACATTCTTCATCCCACCACCCTCTTCTCTCCTCATTCCCCCTTTCTCTATCTTCCCTCCCCCTTTCTCCTAATACCCCTCTTATCCTCTCCTCTCCTTTTCTCCATACCTCCTCAATTTCTCCA
This sequence comes from Linepithema humile, assembly GCF_040581485.1. Lineage (NCBI taxonomy): Eukaryota > Metazoa > Arthropoda > Insecta > Hymenoptera > Formicidae > Linepithema > Linepithema humile. The sequence goes on along the minus strand of NC_090134.1, from coordinate 11,278,723 downwards.
TCTCCTACCTCCAAATTTGCTAATCTCTCTTTGAATCTCTTTTTCCCTTCCTCATCCCATTTCCCTCTCCATGCCTTCTCCCCTCTTTTGCCTACCTTTCTCCACTTTACCTTCCCTTTTATCTTTATCTCAATCGGCTGATGATCCGACTCTACCCTGCTCCCTATTCTCATTTCTCTCACCCTTTCCTTAGTCCTGCTACTGCCCAATATGTAATCAATTACCGTATTTCCCTTCCCTCCCGTGAATGTATATTCTCCTCCTTCATCCCCCTTTACCCCTCCATTAAAAATTTCCCACCCTTTCTCCCTTATACATCTTAACAATTTTTTTCCCTCTTTATCCACCTTCTTATCTCTCGACATCCTCCATCCATCCTCCTCTCCCCTTTCCACACTTCCCTCTATTCCCCCACCTTCTCTCCCCGTTCTCGCATTAAAATCCCCTCCCATCAATATTCCCTCTTCCTCCTCCTCCTTCTCCATCCATCCCTCCAACTCCTCCAATGTCCTATCTATCCCTTCCCTCCTAACGTATACTCCTATTATCTTCCATCTCTTCTCCCCTATTTTTATATTCCCCACCATTATCCCCTCTTTCTCCTTCTCAATTCCCGTCCCTTTCTCTAATATATCCTTCCTTATCCCCATAATCATTCCCCCCATAGCTCTTCCTTTCTTATTTACTTTCTTTGCTTCCTGCATCCCCCATATAAATCCTCTCGGTAACCACCTCTTTATCTTCTCCCATCCCTTTTCCCCCACCCACGTTTCTGATAATACCATCACATCCCAGCTCTTCAGATAATTCCAAAATTCTTTATCCTTGTTTCCCCTTCCCGCCACATTCCAAAATAATATCCTCCATTCTCTCTCCTTCTCTCTACCTTCCCCTCTCTCTCTTTCCCTTCCTCCACTTTCTTGTCAATCTCTCCCTTCTCCAATTCTCCCCTCCTCTTTTTTCCTTCCCTCCTCCCTCGCCGTTCCTTTCCCATTTCTCAATACTTCATTCTCCTCATCCCATATCCACCATTCCTCTTCTATTCTTACCTTCCCGTACACTCTCCATACTCTTTTTCCCTTTCTTCTTTCCTCTTTCGCTATTTCTTCCAATTTCCACTCCATTCTCCTCTCCCTCCATGTCAAGTCTTCCCTAATTATTTCTTTTCTCCCCCTTAACTCCCTCTTCCTTCTCATCACCTCCCTCTTCTGCTCTTCTTTTTTTAACTTCACCCACAGCGTCTCCGTTCCCCTTTCTATATTCCTTCCTAACCCCCTCATTTCCTCTATCTCCACCTTTGCTCCAATCTCCGCCATTAATCTCTCCACCGCCTCTCTCCTCCCCCCTTCTCCCACTTTTAACTCCTTAACTATTACATTCTTCTTCCTCTCTTCCCTTTCCCTCCTCTCCAACTTTCTCTCCAATTCCCTTATTCTACTTTCCACCTTCCCTTCCTCCCCCACCTTTCTCTTCTTTTCTCCTTCTTTCTCCTCCCATCTCTTTTCCATGTTTTCTACCCTTCCTTCCACCTTTTTAAGTCCTTCTTCCCACCTCTCTCCTTCCTTCCTCCATCTTTCCTCCCTCTCCCTCATTTCCCTCAACTCTCTCTTTAAATCCTCCACCTCCTTCCTCAACGCCTGCTCTTGCCTCCTTCCTTCTTCTATTATTTTCTCCGTTATTTTTTCCTTCAACTCTTTGTTCGCCTTTTCTCCATTTATTTTCATCTCTTTTACCTCCTCCATTAATCCTCTTATCAAATTTTCAATCCCCTCCCCTTCTCCTTTCCCTCTCTCCGGCGACCTCATTGTTTTTTTACATGTCCTGAACACTTCCTCCTCCCCCTCCCCTCCTTCTTCTCTCCTCCTTTTCCACATCTCATCTACACTCACACTCCTATCCCTCATCATTATTTTCCCCCTTGCTCCTCTCACACTCATCTTCTCCCTGTCACGCCTGCGCACTCTCTCTACCTGCCTCTCCCTAGTTACTCTCCCGCACTCTCGCTTTCCAATCTATCTCCTACCTTCTCCCTGACCGACTCGAGCCACTCGCTTACCTCTCTACCTTCCCTATGTTCCGCGCCTTTCACCTTCTTATATCACCTGTCTCTTTTCCTTCCTCTCTCCTTGCCCTTATTCTTTCTATCCCTGCCTCTCCACTTTCTCTCCCCTTCACATGCACCTCCACTCACACCCCCTCCACTCTCACCTTCCCTCCTTATCTCTATACCCTTTTCTCACTTAATTTTCTCTCACTACCGAACCACGTATCCTTCTCACTACGCACCGGAAACGGAAGTCCCCGTTCACATATATATATTTGACATGTTTTAAACATATATTCAATGTCATTGACATTATCGTCGTTTGCCTCGGATGCTTAAAAAACATCAATTTTTTCACAATGTTTCTCTTTCGTATCATTGAAAATTTTATTTTTATCAAAGTTTGATATTTCCTTTCGTCAACGCCATTGTTGAGATCGAGAAAGATCAATATATTTTTTACGCTTTGGCATAATTTTGGCCGTTCTAAAACTTTAATATGTTGCGAGTCTTTCCGATCGCAACCGTAAGTTCGAGATCCGCTTGGGGAACAGGACGCACTGCTTAGAGGTGTGGAATAACTGGACGCAAACCTTGTCTCGAACAATTTATTTAATCACTCACAAACCGCCAGGACGGTGTTAGATTTCCGTGAGCCGTGTACGGACACGGGGAAACGAGTCGGTGTATTCGCGTATCGTAAACTGAATCCGTCGCTGCTTGCGCGCGACTGTATTTATACGAATCGGCAATCAAGAGTTTTGTAATATTATTGATATGTTATTGTTGATATTTCTCGGATTGCTGATTCGTGTCACCTTGAATCCGAGGTTGTTTCTCTGCAGCCTCATCGTTATTCTTTATTTGCTAAATAATTCTTTCTTAGTATTTTTATTTTGGTATTTAACTTAATTAACCTTATAGCGACACGTTGTGTTACGACACACAACATCCCTCCCCCGCGAATGGAAGGAAATGTAGGTACGGAGTTTCCGTGCGGAGTAGGCGGTGCGAGTGTATAGTTTTACAGTTAGTTCTTGTCCTACCGTCTACCTATTATTCCGCAGTAGTCTTTCTTTTTCGTAATAATAGTATTGCTCCTATGCCTAGTGCTAATACAATAATCACGATGGCAAGCGAACTTGTGACCACAGGATACAAAGTCAAGGGTTGAATAATTTTTCCCTCTGTTAACTCGTCGTCTACTTCTCTTATTTTTTCTCCCAAATCTATTAATTCCCTTGAATTTTGTATCATCTTTTTCAATTTTAACGGTTTGATTTCCATGCTCGTTTCACCATTAGTTATACCTTCTATTTTTCCCGTTAGATTAAAACGTGGTATATATGCCTGAATGTTCGGGCCTTCTATTATTGTTCCTGTGTTCAGGGTCATGTCCTTCGCAATTATTTTACAATTATTTAATAGAGTTATTCTACCTGTTCGTGTGATTTTGGTCTGTATTTCCTTATGGTTTAAACAAGTAATCATTACGTCTTGTTCGCTGTTAGTCGAATATAACCAAGAATTTTCCTTCGTTAATGCTATCCAAATAGTTTGGTTAAAACTTACATACTTATTTCCGCAAATTGCCCTTTTTGTCAAACCTACATACAATTGTACTTCACATAACGCTCGAGGGTTAATATTATATATCGGACTATCCGATTTACATATATATTTCTTGTCTATCTCAATACATTTTTCTAAGTTTTCTTCGCTTATCGCTAGATATACAGATAATTCTAAATTTACAGCAAACAATTGTTGGTTAATCTCGGTAAATACAAATATCCCGCGTTGGTCAGGGACAGGTAAAGGTATGGCTTTTATTAACCTGTATTTCGGATATGTTACAAGTGGCAATTTCAACGTTACAAATATAGTCTCATTCTTAACATACGAGTTTACACTTGTAATTTTTTCAAACGTTGACCAATCACTTACATCTAGCTTGAGAGGAAAATACGTTCCGCGTGGTAAATACGGCGCAGCAGCCCGCATTTCGGCGAAAATTCGTTCGACGGGTAATAGACTCGGATTCAACATTCCATGCGACGCCTGCGTTAAGAAATCATACACATTTTGAATATCTCTGTCGGAATCTGCTAGCATTCTGTCGAGTAATGCACAGTACTCGTTGATTTCCTCACGTTTGATGATTAATAAAGTACCATTAAAAATGCGTGCGTCTAAGTCGTACAACAATTCGTTATTTTCGTCGATCATCTTTTCCAAATCGCTTATGTGCGCTATTGTAGAGTTTAATATTTTTAATTGATGCCTCGTGACATGATTAAAAGTACTCTCGCTATTTTGCAACAGTGTTAATTGCTCGTTGATGCGTTTCTCATCTCCGGCATCCATAGTGCCGAATAAATATTTCGCTACCTTTCCTATCCCGTCAATTAGACCGCGTTTCTTCTCGTTCGGATTTCCGTAAACTCTTTTTAGTTTCTTCAATAATGCTGTTATTCTAACTTCGTCTTTTCTAATTAATCGTAGTAAATTCGCGAACTGACTCTTTTCTGCTCGTGTAGAGTGTATCGTGTTCTTTGCGCTTTCCGCTAATTCTAGCCATTCTTGTACACGAATATGTCGTTTTCCTAATGCCGAAATATCTACAGTTATCACGAACTTCCAATATGATTCGATGACGTTAATCTCACCTACTTCTTCAAAGTATATTCCTGGTTCGTGTGAGAATCTTTCTATCTCCACGGCTAAATTCGTCTCGGTTTTCGTTGCTGACATCAGAGTTCCAAGAAATATAATGCACCTACAGAATAAACTTTTCTTTAACTGTTTGTCGTCATAACTTATTCTACTGCTTAATATATTCCGTCATATTTTTATTCCTCCCTTTTTTTTTTTAGTTTTCTACAAATAATTTTAGACGATTCGCATGCACCGTTATCTCTTTCCTCCCCTTTTTAATAGTGTAGTTTACTTCCGAATTCCTTTTTACTATTACGTATGGCCCGCACCATAACGTTTCTAATTTCTTTGAACGTCCTCGTCGTAACGTTTCATCATATAATAACACTTTATCACCTTCCTGGAAGATGACTTGATTAGCCCGTTTGTCGTAATACCGTTTAGCTTTTACCTTTTTTTTATGCTTTTCCGGCAACCGGTACGGTCGCGTGTTGGCGGGCGCCGTCCCCGGCCGCGTCGCGATCTCGTGTTTCATCGCCACGGTATGAGTCAGCGGTTCTCCTTCTATATGAAAGATATCGCTGTACTCTTCACAAATCTTTGCTATTGCCTTTTGCTCTTCCTTATTCAAATGTTCAATTCTTAATGCGTCTCTTATTTTCTCCAAACGAGACATTGGCTTATCTGTTGCCTTGTTAACTTCAGTATTAAATACTTGAATTCCTGTTTCCGCTTCTAACAATGTTAACTCTACGTGTGGAGTCTGTATGTCTACTGGCTTATCGGTAGTGTTGATTACGCTTATGACACAACCGTAATCTTGAGCTGTCGTCACGCAACCTCCTATGATAATTCCCGGCTGCATTTCCAATGCATGCACTATTCCTGTCATATTTTTATTTGTAGTGGCGGATATTATGGTCTCACTTCGTGACTTCAATGTGACTGGTCGGCACGGAAATAGTTTAAATTTGGTGTCCCCTATCGTTAGTCGCTTAGTGGGGTAATCCCATTTCATCACGTGCTTTTTAAGGAAATCAACTCCTAATATTCCTTCATGACTTATCGGAAAATTGTCCTTCACCACATGCATTTTATGCGTAATAACTTGCCCTTTCAATAGTACGTGAGCCATTATCGTGCCCAACGTTTCGGCCTTCTGTCCAGTAGCGCCTATTATCATTATCTTTTCATCGTAAACTAAAGTTTCTTCTTTTAAGGTTTTCAATTTAATTAAAGTTATTGCAGCTCCTGTATCTACGAGCATAACTGCCCGTGCTGCTCGAATTTCTTGCATAGGTACTGCTAATAAATCTAGATTAAGTTCGGCCTGTGCATATTCGCCTACTGATGCTATCTGCAATGTTTTTGCGGGTCGTGCTGTTTTTATGTTTGCCTCTTCTCCTTCGCCTTGCTTGGCGTTTTTCCTCGTTCGGGCGTCGTCCTTGTCTGGCCTTCCATGCAATGACCAACAGGTATCTTGATTGTGCCCCGATCTTTTGCAATGTTTACAAAACATGTTCATCATGTTGACCTTCTGGCCGCTAGCTCTCGGTAATTGATACCGGTTATTATAATTATGAAAGCGTCCTATTCTGCAATCACGCCCTTCATGACCCAATTTGCCGCATTTGATACATTTTAGTATCTTTTCTCTTGCGCCGTTATTATTACTGTATTTGTTATAATTCCTATTTTCGGAATACGGACTTTGCAATTTTTCTTCAGCCGTCGCTATCGCAATCGCCTCTTGTAGCGTTTTGTAATTGCGTGCGCGTACTATAGTTTTAATGCTTTCGTTTAGTCCGATTTGGTAGTTTTGTAGCGCTAAGTTTTGTATAGTGGTCTTTATTGTATTTTTCTCCATGACCGTGAGACTTTTTCCATCGATCATCGCTTCGTAAAGTTTCATCGCGAGCTGATCTGCTCGTGTACCGAAAGCTTGGGCGTTCTCTCCATGCTTCTGCTTTAGCGTGTTAAATTCAATTTGCAAGTGCGTTATACTCTTATGAGTTGTATATCCTGCTTCTATTTCTCGTTTTAATTGCACGAACGTTTGAATATCTCTTGTTTGAAAATCGAGCAAGACCTTTCCCTTTAACTTAGTACACAGTATCGCCTTCAGCAACTGTAATTCTTCCAAAGGGTCTATACTTTCCACCGCGTAAGTACTCGCGCTGAGGAACTCTTGTATTTTAGCCTGTGACGTTCCGTCAATCTCTGGGATTAAGCTTCGCGCTTCTTTTAGTTGCATATACCCATGCATGGCTATCGGCCTATTTCGTATATCCGACATACCCCGTCCGTATGCTACATCCGCGTTATCAGTTACGCGCCTAGTAGTCAGTGGTACATTCAATTCTCGTTGGCCCGGTATAGCTAAGAGCCGTTGCTGCCACTCTTGCTGTTGCCCCCGTACGTTTTCTATTTGTTCGTGGAATTGCTCTTGCATTTCGGTCAACTGTTGTCTTATTTCGCGCACAAAGTCCATCATTGTATCTGTTAGCTCTGAGTTTCGCGTCGCGTCTTCAGTTTTTGCCCCTGCGTTTTGCGTCATTTCCTTTCTTAGTAACTCAATATCCCGGTCGATTTCTGACTCGGTAGTCTTCGGTAACTCTTCATCATTATTCATTTTTACTTCAGTGCGGAACTCGTCTGGGTCGAAAACGCAACTATCATAAGATGTGAGTGCGAACTCACTGTATTCCGATACGTGACTCGGAGTTCTACTTGGCAGATGCCTACTTTGTCGCGGTTTTTTGTCCTCGCGAGTAGCTTTCAAAGCACTGTCGAGCCCTAGCAATGTACGATTGCGCTCAACGGTTGGTTTTTTCGAAATGGTATCTGTGTTCGCGTCTCCGGTACTTTGCTTCTTATTTCCAGTTTTCTTTCCTGTCGTCTTACTACGTTGTTCGCTTACGCTCAACGCTCGTTGATCTTGGTTGCGGATCAACCGAGATTGGTTTGGTTGGGATTCTATGATTACGCGCTTTTCCTCTCCGTTCGCGGAACTATCTAACGCCTCACTATGACTTCGGTCGTCGTTCAACCAAAATTGGAAGCCTAATTTCTCTCGTTTCCCGGACATTCGCTTTTCCTAATATTATTTCTTATTATTGACTTACATTAGGCCGCTCGCTCGCATGATGCACGCTGCTGGTTAGCTGATCCGTTGTTGAGGTAGGTCGCGATCCTTGCCTGTCGTCGTCCTCTCGGGTTACGCTGACTCAGCTTGGTCGTTGCTCCGCCAGGCACCTTTCCGCCGCTTTGTTGCCCGGACTGTCGTCGCCTTGTGAATCCAGGCGATTTTCCACACTGCCTTCTCACCTCACTTTTGTAGCTCCAGGTGATAGATTCTCTCAGTGGTCCCTCTGTTACCACTGCCGATATCCGATCATCGGGTGTCCAGAATGAACTTCGGTAATTGCGGATCCCACCGCTGCCACCAAATTTATGTTGCGAGTCTTTCCGATCGCAACCGTAAGTTCGAGATCCGCTTGGGGAACAGGACGCACTGCTTAGAGGTGTGGAATAACTGGACGCAAACCTTGTCTCGAACAATTTATTTAATCACTCACAAACCGCCAGGACGGTGTTAGATTTCCGTGAGCCGTGTACGGACACGGGGAAACGAGTCGGTGTATTCGCGTATCGTAAACTGAATCCGTCGCTGCTTGCGCGCGACTGTATTTATACGAATCGGCAATCAAGAGTTTTGTAATATTATTGATATGTTATTGTTGATATTTCTCGGATTGCTGATTCGTGTCACCTTGAATCCGAGGTTGTTTCTCTGCAGCCTCATCGTTATTCTTTATTTGCTAAATAATTCTTTCTTAGTATTTTTATTTTGGTATTTAACTTAATTAACCTTATAGCGACACGTTGTGTTACGACACACAACAAATATTAAAATGATATAAGGCTCATAAGATTTTCAAAATCAAAATTATTAAAAAGGAGCGTAAAAAGCCAAAAAGCAAGATGATCGTGCAATAATTTATTACTTAATTTACATAATCATAAACGTTTCGACTTGTCATCAAGCCCTTATCAATATAAATAATAAAAATAACAAAAAGTCGCAACGCATTAATTATAAAGAAGTGAGAACATGTTACAGTTTATTGGAAAAATCCATAGAAGAACAGCCGTAACGTTCGAAATCAAACGACATTAAGACTGTAATCAGATCAAAAGAAAACAAATAAGAATTCCTATTATATTAAAGCCGCTAGTCGAAAACAGAGTTAAAATAATGTTACATACTTGTGGTAAAATCATAGCGTAGGCGAAAAGAACAACCCCTCAATAGTAAGATAGAAGAGAAGCACTTAGGTCCATCTTAACTGATGGTCAAAATCTTAATGATTATAAAAGAGTGAACCAAATTAAGGTGAAAGTAAAGAGAATGAAAGGAAGGGAGGGGAGGACGGAAAGGCAAGGAGTAGAAGAAGGGAGGCATATGTAAAATGGAGGGGGTAAAAATGTTAGTGTAAGAGAGAGAAGTAATAAAATTATAAAGAAGGAAACAGATTAATAATAGGGAGATAAGCATCGGGTAACCTTTCAGTGTCATTCTGATTATTCAAGCCTGCACGTTGTCTCTTAATAAAAACCATTTCTGAAATCATTCTTTTAGCATAAGAAGGTTCACCGTCCAATATTTTTATTGGTCAAGAACATTGAAAAAAAGTTAGACGAATTCGATGAGCAGACCGCTTTTTCAATCAGAAATAAATGTATCCAAGTAATGGAGAGATTCTACAAAAAAGATCCTACTCACAATTCTAGTGACAAAAAATTGATTTTATGGCATTCAGCCACTAAACGGTTCTTGAAGTCTAACTCTGATATCATCATCACCAGAGCGGACAAGGGCAATACCACGGTAGCTCTCCTTATATATCTCCTTTAAACAGCAACACGCAGCGAAACAATGTCTCGTAAAATATTAAATTATAATTATTATAATAATTATAGCACTGGGAAAATAAATATACGTATTCAACAAAGATTTTCAAAGATTTTTACTGGACTGTAACCGACGGTAACAACCAAGAAAGTGAGCATTGTGTTTTGATATTAGGAATTATATTTTATAGATGTATACAGAATTGACCGTGAGACGTGCGAGTGAATAAACGCAAAATCTTGAAACAGACGAAGACGGAAGAAGTGTGTTAAGATTGCTGTTTTCGTATTCAGCTGTTGTTGTATTCAGCTGTTTTGATAGAAAAATAAAATATATACAGAAATTGTTGAAAATTAAATTACATATAACACTAAACTTTCATACATTTATTTTCAATAATTTCTTTATACATTTTATTTCTCTATATGTACTTTATACTACTTTATAACAATCTTCAAACCATAAAAGAATTTTTTAATAGACGGTCAAGAATTTAGAGAAATTTACTTTTATTTTAACTTTAATTATTTATTTTATTTTTATATTTATTTCTTTTATTTTTGCACAAGATATGGTCCATCAACATCAAGACAATAAAAATTATTTTTACCTTAAATTATAATTTTAAAAAAGTGGTACGATAGGGCTCCAGGCGACGATTCACTTAAAAAAAATCGAACGCGCCTAGTTAGTGAAACCTCAAAGGTGGTGTGGAAGACCACTATTAATAACACTTAAAATTACTAATGAACTAATAATACGCTACACATACTTTAACATGCTAACAAGAGTGCAATAAATCTTCGATCTATTTGACTGCATTGTATGTTACCGTTTCTCCACTAATCTCCACAGTACAGTAACTTTTGCTAATATGCAGTAATTTAAAATAAATAGTTAAAAATTTTCCAGGTGTGTAATCTTTCGATAGAGATAAATATTAAGAAGCAAGCGTGGCTAATCGATTAAGGCGAGTGGCAGGAATATTGAAAATCTTGTATTTGAAAACTGCTTTTGTAACATTTTTTTTCTTTTTCGATATTTGTTTCTAGCACTGTACCATCAAGTGAATCATTAGATAATGCTTTTGGCTAAAAAATATTATTTTATATTTATTAACAATAATTGCACATGTTAAATTGCACTTGTTGCAATATGTATGTTGTAAAATGACTTCATTTTTCTATTTATAATAGCAAATTAGTATTCTTTTTAAAATAATTAGTTATTAGTTTAACATATGCAAATATATTATTAATATACGAAATAATATTTTTTAGCCAAAAAAACATTATTAACTAACTTACACTGTTAGAAACAAATGTGGAAAAAAGAAAAAAAAAAGTTGCCAAAATCAAGTCTCGAATACGGGACTTCGAATCCGCTAGGCACTCGCCTTACTCGATTAAAAGCGCTTGTTTCTGAGCATTTGCCGTCCGCAATGTGTTTACGTCGGCTCGATGGTAGCAAGACAGAGACGTCCGCTCTCTCTCTATAGCCGAACGGCCGAGCGCACACAGACGCGTGACGTAAGCGCTTCTTACTTGTGTTGGGGCTCGAGAGCCGCGAGCCCGGTAGTAGATATCGCATCACTGTTAACACACGTACCGTGCCAAATACTTATAGGCGAAAACGATTGCCGCGCCATCAAGCAGTCGCGTCGTGCAACACGACGTCTTTGCGATACCGTTTAGAGTTCTTTTCAAAGTGCCTTCAAGATATCTTGCTAAAGATATCTTTTAGATATCTTTTAGAACTTCCACCAGCAAAAATGTTTACTGGGAATAAATTGCGTACAAGGTTTGTAAATTTAAATTATATTATTTTATTTGGACTAATATATAGTAAGCATTTTTATCCACGTATTATTCTTTCAGAAATTCAGAACAATGGCGATTTAAATGACTCTATTAACAATATCAATATTAATTTTAATAATCATGATTCTACGCTTGATATTACTCCAGGATTAATTGAAAGTGAATCTGCTGTGCCAAGAGATATTTCATCTTCATTTAAAAATACTTTATTTTGGCCGAAATTGACTGAAAAGAAAAAAAAATCGAAAGAAAAAATTCCAACGGTTGCCACTTCCGAGGAATGGTTACAATACCATTTGTATAAGGAAAATGAAAAAACCAAAAAGCAACAAGATATAGAAGAAAGGCGCAAGAAAAGAGAAGAAATAAGAGAGAAAAAAAAACAAGAAAGAGAACTAAAAAAGAACAAATAAAAAAACGAAAGAAAAAATAAATACAGAAAAAATTTATTATTAATTATAATGTTTTTATGCTAATTAGAATATATGTAATTGTAATAGGTTAAAAATAAATTTCTTTCAATATGTGCTCATAAAAAAGTCTTAATAATTATTTCTACAGTTATAATCTCATAATGTTCAAACATTGGGACAGCTTCCCGGTAAAAAATTTCTCATATATAATCATGTAGCATTTAATAGAGTTATACAATATTTTACATAATTGTGTAAAAATATGTATAATTATACATGACGAAATATAAAACGTTATATATATATATATATATATAAATGGAGCGACTGCAGTATAGAATTACATGTAAGTACTTTTTATACATACTTATATATAATGTCCACAATATTTTATATATAATTATATATGAATCTCTGTTAGTCTAATATATGATTATGTATAAGTCTTGCATCATGTATAAACATATATAAGTAAGAAACAAATTTCAGATATAGTCATACGCAATTGTATATGATTTTGTATAAACGAGAAATTCTGGCTAATTGTGTCACTTTTTCCTTAATTTCACTTAATGCCTTGATTTAAAAATATTTTACTTTTCTAAAAGTTTCTATACCTTTTTCTCATCGCGCGCGTGCATGCAAGAGAGGAATATAAACAAAATAAAATAAAAAAACACTATTTTACATTTATAAGAAATATATGTTATTTATTGTATTTCTAAATAATATGAGAAAAATAAATAACATGAGATATAAATACATTTTATGAATGATACAAATAGTTCGAAAATTAGTGCTTGGGGTATTTAAAGAAGAGATTTTTAAGAAAGGACCTCATCAAGTCACTCTTACTGCCCATACAGCACAGAACATTGCAATTACATTGCAGCAATGTTACAATCTTGCAAGTTGCAATGTAATATTGTTGAGACATTATTGCAACCTGTAATTGTAATATTTCATGAGAATGTGACAGCAACATTCCAGTAACATTGCAATAGCAATATTCGGTAATTGCTAGTTCGTTCGTTTACCGCTATGCGACGCGCGTTGCAAAATCTATCTCGTATTTAAGTTTTAGTCATGATGATTATATGAAACTTGCAAAGAGTGACTAGTAAGATTAAAGACATAGTAATTATTTTTATCAGTTTAATTTTTCTGATACGACCTCAACACAGGGAATTCAGATATTGAACTGATTGTTCAAAAATTGGACAGATAAATGTCCGAATAAATAAAAATATATGCAACATTATTCTAAGATTGCAATAACAATGCATTATTGCAAATTCATTACATTGCAATATTACTGTAATCTTTCGTTACAATCTTCCTAAAAGCGGACATTTTAACGTTGCTGCAATCCCACAGCAATGATGCAACAACATTTTGCAGTGAATTTGCAATATTGCAACATTGCGATGAAAGATTGATGCAATGTGTATGCAATCTTTGTGTACTGTATGAGTATATATATATATATGATGTGATGTATGTATGATTATGTACTTTATGTTTGCGCAATAAAAACACAACAAAATAAAACAAGAAAATGTATATTTACTCATACACACCTTTATATAATCATATATAAATATATATATTCATATTCATTTATATATAGGTGTATCTATTTATGTATGGACAAATTCGGTATATAATTTTGTATAATTAGATATGTACTATTTTTGTCTAATTATGTATGAGAAATTTTTTACCGGGTTCGTTTAATAATAATAAGGACAAATGTGTTTTTACCGTCTAAACATTGGGACTTTTACATAGCTTAACATTTTATTATATTTTTGTATGATAAAATTAATTAAAACAATTGTTTCAATACTTTTTAAACAGTAAAGATATCAATTTACAAGATAAATAAAAATTCTTAAGAAAATTTCTTATTTTTGTATATTGAAAATATTAATAAGTGGATTAGTATTCTTAATCGTTCAATCACTGGGACATTTACCTTATGTAATAAATTTTGAATTATTACATTATTAATACACATATACAATTGTTTTATTTTATTGATTATTTATATCAATATTTATCTTGTAGGAAAAAAAAGAAGAGGAGCCGGTCGTGCACGAGCCCGCTGGTACGTCCAGCGGGCTATTCGCGGGGCCGGAAGAGGCAATCCAGCCAGAGGAATCGGAGGCGGGAGGGGCGGCCGTGGCGGGAGAGGTGGCCGCGGCGGAACACGCGGAAAACCATATGTACAAAATATTTTCATTAATTATTGATTCATTTATATATATATATATATATATATATATATATATATATATATATATATATATATATATACAGGGTGATTCAGAACAACCCAGGTGTCCTTGCACAGACGTATTCCTGAGTTAATTCTGAGACGATTTTTCCTTTACAAAAATTTTGTCCGCGGCTTATTTTTCAAGTTATAAAAGAAAAGTTATCAAATCACGGGACGAATACAGAAGATAAGCAGGAGCGGCGCAACTGGGCGCAACTCCATTCGACACGGATGATTACAGGACGCACGTTGCGATCAAACACACGTGATGAAACACGCGCCACACACACACACACACACACACACACACACACACAACTCTCTCTCGCTTTCTTTCTCTCTCTCGCTCGCTTACTTACTTTTACAAATTCGACGTCTTCATTCTGTTTGACGGATGAATAATTTTACCGGGGATAAGCAATAAAAATTTACACAGCACTTGACATGCAACAAATCCATACCGAGATTTATAAGACATACATTTTTTTTTCGTATCACGTATCGAATTTACTCACGTAAATGAATGATTTATAAATCGATTCATTACTATTAATCACTGCCGAATAATCATATACCGCTTACTTTTATTAAGAAAAAAGTACACACTACATGCAATTACAGTAATCAATACTTTTACAGATTTACACACACTCACACACGAATCTATCGGTTTGTTATTACTACCGATTAATTATTCGGTGACTAAAAATTATTCGAAGGATACGCCTAACGTTTACACAACGCACGTAGCTCGATGCGGAGACAGTACTCGATGTAAACAATGAACCAGATTATGTTTTTATTGAAAAGTATTGTTACGCCTGTGCTTTTCGCCGCTGATGCTGTGTGTTACAGCTGACGGACCGATCGATAATATCGATCGGTCACTATAAGTTCAAGCCGTATGGCATTTGTAAATAAACAAGTTGTTGCTAAGAGAATGTAAACAATCGATATTATCGATCGGTCCGTCAGCTGTAACACACAGCATCAGCGGCGAAAAGCACAGGCGTAACAATACTTTTCAATAAAAACATAATCTGGTTCATTGTTTACATCGAGTACTGTCTTCGCATCGAGCTACGTGCGTTGTGTAAACGTTAGGCGTATCCTTCGAATAATTTTTAGTCACCGAATAATTAATCGGTAGTAATAACAAACCGATAGATTCGTGTGTGAGTGTGTGTAAATCTGTAAAAGTATTGATTACTGTAATTGCATGTAGTGTGTACTTTTTTCTTAATAAAAGTAAGCGGTATATGATTATTCGGCAGTGATTAATAGTAATGAATCGATTTATAAATCATTCATTTACGTGAGTAAATTCGATACGTGATACGAAAAAAAAATGTATGTCTTATAAATCTCGGTATGGATTTGTTGCATGTCAAGTGCTGTGTAAATTTTTATTGCTTATCCCCGGTAAAATTATTCATCCGTCAAACAGAATGAAGACGTCGAATTTGTAAAAGTAAGTGAGCGAGCGAGAGAGAGAAAGAGAGCGAGAGAGAGTTGTGTGTGTGTGTGTGCGCGCGCGCGTGTGTGTGTGTGTGTGTGTGTGGCGCGTGTTTCATCACGTGTGTTTGATCGCAACGTGCGTCCCGTAATCACCCGTGTCGAATAAAGTTGCGCCCAGTTGCGCCGCTCTTGCCTATCTTCTGTATTCGTCCCGTGATTTGATAACTTTTTTCTTTTATAACTTGAAAAATAAGCCGCGGACAAAATTTTTGTAAAGGAAAAATCGTCTCAGAATTAACTCAGGAATACGTTTGTGCAAGGACACCTGGGTTGTTCTGAATCACCCTGTATATGTTTACAAATAAAAAAAATGTTAAAAAAACAAAAATTTTATGAATATTTTTATTTGTAGTTTCTTGAATGGTGTAATCGTAGCTAAATTCGAATAATAGAGATGTGTGTGGGTATCTGTACGTGTGTGTACGCGCGCGTACCATACACATCTATTATTTATACGTGAATATGATACTAATATATATGTATATGTTTATAATATACATATAGTTTTTATATTGTAATATACATAATATTTACATAGTAATATATTTTTTGTGGTATTTTGCAATAATATGTGGTATAATAGGGCTACAGGCAAAGATCCACTTTAAAAAAATCTAGCGCGCTATTAGTGGCACCTCATGGGTGGCGTGGAAGGCCACTATTAACTACTAATAAATTATTAATATCTTTCTTTTAAGTTTAAAGAGGAAAATGTCAAGTAGCAAGCGTGGCTAAACGGGTAAAGCGATTAGCTAAAATGTTGAAGATATTGTGTTTGAAAATTGCTTCTTGCAACTTTTTTTGCACATGAGTTTCTAACAGTAATCAATCAAATTATTTAATAATGTTTTCAACCAAAAAGTATTATTTTATATTTATTAATAATCTTGGCATATGTTAAAGTTGCATTTTGTTGAAAAATTGTAAAATTATATTTTATTTTTCTATTGACAAGTCATAGCAAATTAATATCTTTTTCAACAGTTAATAATTTAACTTATGCGTATATTTTTAATAAATATAAAATAATACTGTTTAGAAAAAAAATTTATTTAATTATTTACTCGATTGTGCATTAGATTGTGCGTTAGAAAGAAATGCGAAAAAAAAAAACAAGTTGCAAGATAAAGTCAAGAAGACGGAATCTTTATTATTCAAGCGATTCGCCTTACTTGATTAAAAACGCTTGGCTTCTTAGCATTTTTTGTACGTAGCATTTTTCGCGGGCTGGGGAAGTGACAAAATATAGCATGCTACGCTGACGCGTGCGCACACGGACGCGTGACGTGCAGTTCTTGCTTGTGTAGTACCCGCATGGTGGGGGCTGTT
Organism: Linepithema humile; assembly: GCF_040581485.1. Lineage (NCBI taxonomy): Eukaryota > Metazoa > Arthropoda > Insecta > Hymenoptera > Formicidae > Linepithema > Linepithema humile. The sequence goes on along the minus strand of NC_090134.1, from coordinate 11,261,745 downwards.
CCCCTCATGTTGCTTTGTTGCAGGATGCTCGATCTTGCAGCACTGATTGAAAGTAATCCACGAGCCTGTTGTCGATTCTCTGCCTTCTGATCATTGTTATTTGAAATGTTATTCAAGACTCGTTTTATTGCAGAAAAGCTGTGTAAAAGTGCTTGTATTGCATCAGCACGAGCTGACCAATCTGGTATCTGACATTCTTTTCACAATAGGCGAATGAGTTCCACCATCAGATAATGCAGTAGAAAAAAGATTCCACCGATAAGTAGAAGCAGAAAAAAATGTGTATAGATTTCCAACAAATTCAAAAAAAATTAATGCTTTTTGACAACATTCAGCAGCACACTTTCCAACCAAATTTAATGAATGTCCGGAGCATGGAATGTAATCTGCAAACTCATTCATCTCTTTAATTCGTGCTTGTAAGCCATTATACTTGCCACTCATGTTACTGGCATTGTCATAACTTTGACCACGGCAATCTTTTATATCAATGCCATTTTCCTTTAAAAAGTTAAGTAAACTTTAAGCGAGCTGTTCAGCTTTATGCCCTTCCATGTCCAAAAATTTTACAAATCTTTCAACTGGCCTAGACGGCAAAACATAACGCATAGTCAAAGTCAGTTGGTCCACATTAGATATATCTGGAGTTGAATCTAATGAAACAGAATAATACTTATATTTTTTCACTTCAGAGACAATGTGATCCAGTATACTGGATCCAATCAGATTGATAAATTCTTCACATGTTGTTTTCGATAGGTATGATTTATGTCCCTTTCCTTTGTTTGCATGAGTATTTATATGGTCAGCCAAAAAAGGATCAAACTTGGCCACTAATTTTAACAACCCTAAGTAATTTCCGTTATAAGGAGAACCAACAGTTTCATTACTACCACGAAATGAAAGACCTCGTTCCGCTAAAAATTTGATTACTTCAATTATTCGTTCTAGAAGTGTGCGCCAATACTTTTGTTCATATTCTATTTCCTTCACAAGTTGGGAATCAACTCGTAAACATTTATTTTTGCGCGTCAACAATGAAATTAAAGCTTGTCTATGTGAAGAACTTTCTTCATGTCAACGTAACAGATTGCTTGCATTTTTCCAATCATTAAATCCCTCTTCAGTAAACTTTGATGAGCTTCCTGAAGTCATAACTTTGCAAGGGAAACAGAATAAGCTTCCTTTGCTTTCTGAATAGCATAACCAATTTCTTGCAAGTTGCTTATTTGTAAGTTTATGAACATGTGTGAAATAAAGCTTCTGACAGTACCGAGGTTTCTTTTCATTTTCATACAATCGCATGGATGAAGAGAAGTCACTATTTTTATGTTGACATTCATTATTTCCCTTGGCTATCCAATATTCATGATCAGAATCATTTAAATTGTTTGGCCATTGCCCAATGTCTTCAGAATACTTGTTCTGTTCACATGTTTTTTTGCATTCAATAGATGTTGATGGTTGTTGTATGTCTTCTGCCACTAGTACTAGTTCACTAGTATTGGTTGTTTCTATTTTTTCAGTTTCAGCAGTTACAGCACCATCATCATGAACCTCAAAATATGTTGTCAATTTACGTGTTTTTGATAGCACAAGTTGGTCTCTTCTTTCTTTTTCCTCTTTTGCTTTGCGTTTTGTACTTCCAGAAGCATATTGCCGCCCAATATCTCTGACTCTACTGTTCATTGCTATCTGCAATGTAACAGTCCAGAAAAAAGTGGCTGTGAGAAATAAAGAGCGTTCAGATATGAGAGTCAAAGCGCGTTTAGCTATGAAAGCCAAAAAGCGTGATGTAGCTATGAGAGGCAAAGAGCGTTTGGCTCTGAAAGCCAAAAAGTTATAAGAGCTAAAAACGAATTTATCTGTATTTAAAATAATACGAGTTAGTTTTTAAATAACAATGTTAACGAGTATACTCTAGAGATTATAGAATATTTCTACTTATAATGCTCGGCAGTACGCGCGGCGTTTGCCTCTTAAAATTCACGTGGCACACTTCTCTTGCGGAAACCAGCCTAGGCTGCGTTCGGAAATCACACACTGTGTGAAACTCTCTGTATATTGTTTAAATGTGATAAATATAATGAATATATATAATACGAACGAACGAATATAATAAATTATATATATACAGGGTGTTTCATTTTAATCCCTGATCTGCTCGGGCCCAAGTAGTGCTGAGCCCAGCATCTTGTGTCTCAACCCTGCATGTGCAGGACAGTCGCTAAGTACATGAAGGCTTGTTTCCTCGTCGTCTCCACATGCCCTGCACCTGGATGTATCGCTACGCCCAAGCTTGTACATGTGGTAGTTTAAGGTGCCATGACCCGTCAGTATGTGTACCGCTGTCCTGGCATCTCTCCTACTCAGAGCCCTTATGCTCCAAGCCAGTTCCCTATTAAGAGTATCTCCCATCAGAGCTCTAGCCTGTCTGCATTTGGACTCAGATTCCACTCTCCAGTGTCTTAGATGTTCTCTGCGGAGCCATTCTTTGATCCTCCCCCTTCCTAGACAAAAGGGGATTCCCAGAGCCGGCCCCGGTCCTACCATCGTTATCTCTGAACCCGCTTTTGCCAGCTGGTCCGCACATTCATTACCCTGGATGCCTGAGTGACCAGGCACCCATGTAACGGTGACTTCTCTCTCTCTCTCACCAATTCGTTCAGAACGCCTCTGCACTCCTGAACCAACCGCGACGTTATTGTCGGAGCCCCCAGCGCCTTGATGGCTGCCTGGCTGTCCGTACAAATTCTGATGTGCTCTCCCGCTTCTACCCTATTCCGCACGGTCTGAGCACAACTTAGGATAGCCACAATCTCCGCTTGGAATACCGTGGCATAACTGTCGAGAGAAATGCTTTCCTTCCATCTCTCTCGACTGCCAAAGAAGCCGGCCCCGGAGCCCGTGTCAGTCTTGGAGCCGTCCGTATACCAGACATCCCCTCCACGCACTCGGGCCCCTAAGTTTCCACCTTCCTTTTCCCACTCCTCCGGCCTCGATATATGCACTTTGAAGCGCCTATCAGAAGCCCGAATAATAGGTATTCTGTCCTGTCGCATCTTGAATATCGGATCCAACAGTGAATCCAACAGAACGTCTTCCGGCAGCCTCGTATGCCGGGCTCCCTTCTTCCATTTTAGTTCGCATCTTAGACGGTATGTCGCCACTGCTGCCGCAGCCACCACCACCTGATGAAACGGTTCGATGCCGAACATTACGCCCATCGCTGCCACTGGTGTCGTAACCATAGCACCCAGGGCCCCTCTCAAAATCAGAGCCCTGACATGCTCCAGCGCAACTTTGGCTGTTTTCTTTCGCACCCTAGTCCACCATACTACGGCTGCGTATGTGAATCTGGGGCGAAATATGGCTGTGTAGATCCAATGTATCATACTCGGTTTCAAACCCCAAGTCTGGCCAAAGGTCCTTCTGCACATCCAAAAATACTGGCACAAGCTTTTGCACCGGTTACGAAGGTGCTCCTCCCAAAGCAGTTTCCTATCCAGGATAACTCCCAAATATTTCACTGATTCGGTCGGAACTAACCTTACTCTTCCAAGAGTGGGTCCCACAATGGTGCCCACCTTGTATTTGCGAGTGAAGACAATAAGGCCGGTTTTCAGTGTTTTAGTTGCTTTCAAGAAAAAATATGTAATTTACAACATGCAACTGCATACTTTTTTTTAAAACTAATGTGTTTTCTTTATACCAATTGATTCGTCTCATTATTTTATGCATAAAAGTATTAAGGTAAGATTCCCAAAAATTGAATGTTTTACAAGATATTTTGTATTTTATGTCAAAATGCTGTAATTTACAAGCTTTATAACTCGAAAAGTACGTAATGAAAAATAACTTCATAATAGTGTTTTGAAAAACTCTTGACACCAGCTATTAGATTTTGGAATAAAAAATTGGGGTTTCCATTTAAAAAAATAACTCTGACCTTCAAATGACCTTGAAAACTGACTTCAAGGTCAAAGTCACTAGCACAAATAGGTGACCCCCGTTGTCCTGAACAACTTTTGTCTGAACCATTTTTCTGTATCTCCTATAGTTTTTGAGAAATTTCAGTGCGTCACTTAAAATGACTCACCCTGTATATATATATATATATATATATATATATATATATATATATATATATTATTTATTATATTCGTTATATTTAATATATATACTGGATGTCTTATTTTAATAAATACAGTTGATTTTCTGAAAACTAAAAGAGATACGAAAAATGTTTCAGATAAAAATGGAACGATTTCGAAGAGGACATAAGATGGTGCCATTAGTTTAAAGAGTGATGGCAAAAAGTCCTGTTTTTTAGCCCATTTTTTGGACCTCGAATTTCAAACTTTTTTTTATGCCAAATAGTACTGTATGATGGAACATTAATCCCAAAGAAATTTTAAGATGAGCATAAGCGCGGTTCCGGAGATATAAAGGGTTGATGATTTCTCATAATCCATGAAAGTACACGAAACTCTTTAAGTATCCATACCAAGGAATAAAATATATATAACAAAGTGAAACATACCATTTCTTATGGATTTTTATACCGGATTGAAATATGACCTTAGTTTTCGTCTAGCATGAAAATTCCCCGAAATAGATGGAGTTGAAGTGACACGTGACACCGCCTTTTACGGATCAAGATGCTTTTCTGCTGAGAGTCCCCTTGCCTCTTACAGATTGGGATGCTTTTTTAAGGTGAGTCCCCTTGCCTCTCACAGATTGGGGTGCTTTTTTAAGGTTAGTCCCCTTGCCTCTCACAGATTGGGGTGCTTTCTTAAGGTGAGTCCCCTTGCCTCTCACAGATTGGGGTGCTTTTTTAAGGTGAGTCCCCTTGCCTTTCACTATGCAGGGTTGTTTTGTGAATCATAATAGATACATTGCATATTTCAGGATTGGGTATTTGTATCCCATGGTATTGAGCAAATCCAAGGAACCATACAATTGTCATTACATGACTGCAACAACCTGCAGTCCGAGCACCACTTTGACAAGTACAATAGTACTCACAAATAGAATCCCGTCCAGTTTTTGCTTTATCTATCAAAACAAAAATGTAGTGATACTGACCACCACGGTAACGAGATTTCATATGCGCTTTAATCAATGTAGGTTCTTCAACTGAGATACCATACTTCTCATAGTTCAAAGCTGCTGACGGGTGCTTCGGTCTTGGATTAAACTTCTGCACCAAGAATATATATTCTTTCTTTCTGATGCTCTGCATAGTATGAAATTGCATTGCGTATTTGATAAGGTCCGAGACTCAAGTAGTACAGATCATCCATCGAAAGTTCAGGAAATCCAATGAGTCGATTATTTTCTTCATTATCGAGTGATGTATACTCGACTCCAAAGAATGATGCTCTCAGTTGAGGAAGATTGAATTCTTGGACGATGATTTGCAAACGATTAGGGACATTAAGTCGAGATTTCAGAGTCTGTGCTATGCTTTCATGCATAATATCACTCAGAATTGATTTGTGGAATAAATTCAAGAGAGCAAAGGCGATATAGAGAGAGTTGAGATCGTGTTTGAGAGTTCTATTATGTGCTGGCAAAGAGAAAATCTTGAATTTCTTCTTGCGGCGACCGAAGACTTGCTCTATCACCCAGCGACATTTTTACACATCTTGAAGCATTTGCTTCTGCGGTATTGAGTTGGCCAAGTCCTGGACAATAAGCTTTCAAATTCTTCTCTTTAGTTAGGAAATTCAGCACATCACGAAAACTTCTATCAACTAATATCGTATCACCCTCGTGAATAGTATGCAAGTCGTTCGCGTATCTCTGGAAACAATCCCGTAATATTGTCGCATCATTATGCGTTGCGTCAAATAGTCCAAAAACGTATAGAATGAAACCATCTGAAGAGCAACCTACCATAGGTTTGACCAGCGGCATTTTTTTCTGCTCACTCCACATATGTTTTTGTCCTGCATAATTCGCAGATTCTTGTGCTAGGCAATAGGTGGCATCGAATACTATGCAGGCTTTATCGTCGGGAACGTCGAATAGTACTTTTGACATTGGTGTCGTATGAGCAAGGAATACTGAGCAATCATTCCGATTGATGAATTGTGGAACAAAGTTTTTATGGAAATCTTCTCTTGCTGAATTCATATGGTTTTCAATAGTCCTCCGACAAACACCGAATAAGAATGAAAGTTGTTCATCAGAAAGAGAAGTTCGCATTTTACAAAGTAAAACAGCAACATGCTTAGGTTGACATGTTACAGAAAAACTGCATACAGTTTGAAATTGTTCTTTATCGAGAGCAAACCAATTTTTGAAGGTCGTATTATCAATGGAGTCGATATTATTTACATCGAATGTTTTTTCATTTTTCCCTTTCAGCTCTTGATAGTAAATAAACATAAGATCACTGACTGTTTTTTGTTCTTCAGCACTTACTTTTTTTGTAATTTGCTTCACAAGTGGCCAAAATGTAGAATTATCGACATGATTGCTACACATACGAGCATTATATTTGGTCAAGAATTTATAATCCATGAGTAGTTTACAACGGATAATTCGGGGAATTGCGATCAACTTCGAGGGGTTTTCACAGCCAAAAGTGCATCGCGAATGAGAATTAATACCTTGACGATAAATCGAGAGATCAGGTATATCTGGATCATCATCCATCTGGAATCTTAAGATGATTTTTGACTGATTACTAAATTCGTAACAGTTTTTACATATTTTGCTCTGTAATGGAATATGATTCAATTTTTCTAATTTTTGTTTCTTTGGATTATTTTTTCGCAAATTGTTAACCATCATCAACGAATTTGATGTGTCTTTAATAGGAAAAAATTGATCATTTTTCGATCTTTTTTGGTCATTACAGCCTAAACATTTAGTGAAAGGCATTGTCTTATTGAAGAATCAACGATCGTCAAGATATGAAAAAATATACCTGAAGAGACAAGAGAATGTAGAAAAAATTAAGATAAAACAAGAGAAAAGTAGCGAGAAACCATAGATATATATAAAAATAGACCGAGCGCTTATATGACACAAGTTAAAGTATCGTACAAACAAAAAAATGGAAAACAAACAAGCAAGAATAGAATAGAATACATTAGAATAGTATGTAGATAGATTTTTGGAATATACTTCATGTGATAGTACAATATTTCAACTGCGAGAGAACTTGTCAATGCGTCATGTAGCGAGACTCTATCTTTCAGGGTGCTTTATAAAGCACGCCTCCCCCTCCCCCTCTCCTCCATAAATGAAATAGTGGTGAATAGTAGATCGTTCATTCTCTAAACAATGAATCCATTCGATAGAATATATCCTCAATATTACATGAACTTCAGCCACGTATTTTTCCTTATGCGATATATTCTGACTGGAAATCATCACTTTCACCCCCTTGTATCTCCGGAATCGTGCCTATGCTCATCTTGAAATTTTACTGATGAGATTAATCTTTCATCTAATAGTACTATTTGGCATGAAAAAAAGTTCGAAATTCGAGGTCCAAAAAATAGGCTAAATTTGCCATCACTCTTTCAAAGTAATATCTTTTACGAAACAAACAATTTAATAATTTATTTAAATATTGTATTAGAATTAGTATTATAATTGTTATAAACAAATGCGGAAAAAAAATTGCAAGAAGCAGATCTTGAATACGGGATCTTTACTAAATTTTAGTCTTAGAACGCGCTTTATAACATATTATAGAAATTTTTTTGTTCATTTATCACTCAGAATACAACCGAGCGCTCACAGATTTGCGTATGATTCCCACTTGTGTGCATGGCCCCTACCATTCATATTGTCGTACTGCAGGATGCTCGAGTTTTCATCACTGTACGATAGTAATATAGGATGTACAGAATCGCTGAATCGGGATTGATAGTTTCTAGGCATTTTGCGCGGGGCCCTTGAAAACGCGGGGCCCGTAGCATATGCTACTTTTGCTACTGTGTTAATCCGACACTGAATGTAATAACAATTACCGTGCTGCGGCAAGGCGTTACGCTGAACGCTTTCCAGATAGAAGACACCCTAGTGATATGACAATACGCAGTTTAACTGAAAGAGCTCGCGGTGGACATCTTGCTCGCCCAAGATCTATAGAGAGAAGGTTACCTCACGCGCAAAGAGGGACGAGCGGCAAGAGGGGCACATGCTGAGCGGGGTGAGCGGCAAGAGGGGGGCAATGATGATCTCATCGTCAAACAGTAGCTGTCTCTCTCGCACGCTTTAGTGTTTTCTCTCTCGCTTCTTTAATATAGAAATGCTTTGAGTTTTTATCGAAAAAATACTTTTATTTTGTAAAATATTGATAGCACTGGAAATTGCGTAATAAAAATTGAAAAGTAAATTAGAAAGGCGCTATAAATTACATATATTGCAAATTATAGCGCTAGATATTTAACGTTTATAATGTTAAATATCGCTACAACAAATGCATTTGTGATACAAATTGCTTTGTACTCGTATTTAGACTGTAATATCAATGAAAATAAAATATAATTTGGGGATATACACAAAAAACATCATTTGTAAAGTAGTAAAATAAAAGAAAAAATAGTACATATTTAAAAATTATTTTTAAAATAATATTTACTGCTTATATGCATTATTTACAAAAGAAATACTATAAAGAAATTTATTTTTTATATTTAATTGTGAAAATCTCAAAAATTATCAAGAAATTGTAACTGAAATTCATAAATGTAAGTTAAATTATTTCTTCGGTTTTGTTCATTTGAATATGTTAGGGGAAATAACAGACAAAATAATTAATATACGCACCTTCGATTTTTACTATATAACCTCTTAAACTGATACATAAAAGTCAATAATGAGAGCGAGTGACAGAGTTAGAAACAGTTAGAAAAGGAAGAACTTTGAAAGAGAGAGACAGCTACTGTTTGTCGATGAGATCATCATGCTCTCTCCTTCCTTCATCGCCCTTCGCCACCAAGCTGTTTCTAGCTCCCCCTTTACTTCATCGTCCCTCGCCCACAACCGGTTTGCCTGAGGTAACCTTCTCTCTATAGATCTTGTTGCTCGCCAACGCAGGCGCCACGAATACAACGAAAATGATGTTCGTGCTGTGAATATTCTTGCAGTTATTTGTCTTGATCCTCATATTGGCAGTCGCCAAATTGAAAGAGAAATTGGTATACCACGAAGAACGTTTCTAAGAATTATGGAAGTCCTCAAATATTATGATGCCTACCACATAACTTTAGTTCAAGAATTAAGGCCAAATCATATTCAAATGCGTATTAAATTTTCCCAATGGGCTTTACGAATGATAGAACATGATCCGAATTTTTTCAGATATGTGCTTTTTTCTGATGAGGCTAAATTTTATAATGATGGACATCTTAATAGGCACAATTGTCATTATTGGTCAAATGAAAATCCTCACTGGCACAGATCTGTAGATCATCAAAATCGATGGAGCTTCATGGTATGGTGTGGAATAGTAAATGGTTAGTTGATTGGTCCTTATTTTTTTGAGCGAAATGTTGACACCGCCAGCTATTTGGAGTTACTAAGAGATTGGTTGCCAGGACTGTTAAAAAATCGATTTAGCAACAAGACAAAGAATGTGGCTCCAGCAAGATGGTGCAGCACCACATTTTGCACGAATCGTACGTGACTTTTTAAATGAGAGTTACAATGGGAGATGGATCGGACGAGGAGGTCCAGTTGCCTGGCCTCCTTGCTCACCAGATCTCACATCACCAGATTTTTATTTATGGGACTTTTTGAAGAATATTGTTTTTGAACAACGGCCAACAACTAGAGCAGACATGGAAGACCGTATTCGTTGAGCTTGCGCAGCAATTCCCAGAGAAACTTTGCTAAGAACAGTGAAAAATTTCCAAAGGCGTTTAAGTTTGTGCCTTGAAGCAGATGGAAGCAACTTTGAACATTTGCTTCGTGGTTAACAATTATACAATTGATTGATACAATAGTGAGAGGCAAGGGGACTCACGGTAATAAAGCACCCCAAAGGAAACAGAACTTACTACGTCCACGTCGTTGTTTCTGGGTAGCGCTAAAAGTAAGGATAGCACATGTAAGCAACAACTTCCGAGTGCTTGTGGAATATTTAACCTTGAATTGTCCTTCTCAAAGTCACACAAACAAACTTTAAAATATCATTTTTGACGTTAAATATTTTCCGCTTTCTTCGAATCCGGTGTCAAAAATATGGGTTTTCATTTAAAAAAATAACTCTGACCTTCAAATGACCTTGAAAATTGGCTTCAAGGTCAAAGTCACTAGCACAAATAGGTGACCCCCATTGTCCTGAACAACTTTTGTTTGAACCATTTTTCTGTATTTGGCTTACTTACGGAGAAATTTGGGTGCATAGATTAAAATGGCCCATCCTGTATATCTCTCTTTTGTAAACATAGAATATAATAAAATGTGGTATAATAGGGCTACAGGCGAAGATCCACTTTAAAAAAATCTAGCGCGCTATTAGTGGCACTTCATGGGTAGCGTGGAAGACCACTATTAGTTATTACTAATTAATTATTCATAAATCTTTCTTTTTTCAGTTGATAGAGGTAAATGCCAAGTAAGGTGAGTCGCTAGAATATTGAAGGTATCGTATTTGAAAATTGCTTCTTACAACTTTTTTTCCGTTTTTACACATTAGTTTCTAACAGTAATCGATTAAATTATTAAATAATATTTTCTACCAAAAAATATTATTTTATATTTATTTATAATATTCGTATATGTCAAACTTGCATTTTATTGCAAAATTGTTAAATTATTTTTTATTTTTCTATTGACAATAGCGAGTATTCAGTATTTCTTTCTAGAGTTATTAATTTGACATATGCAAATATTTTTAATAAATATAAAATAATATTTTTTAGCAAAAAAACATTATCTAATTATTTATTTGATTGTGCACAGTTAGAAAGAAAAGCGGAAATGCGGAAAAAGTTGCAAGAAGCAGGTCTCGAACGCGTGATGTTTAATATTCTAGCGCGACTCGCCTTACTCGATTAGAAACGCTTGATTCTTAACATTTATTGTACGTTGTGGCGACCGAACGGCCGAACACACACGGACGCGTGACGTTCTCGCTTGTGTGGTGCTCGTATGGTGGGGGCCCTGTCCCTCACGTTGCCTGTTGCACGAAGCTCGAGTTCGCATCTCTCTTTTACCATCCCGGAAAGTGGATGTAACACGGACCTAAACCAACCAGCGCTCTTTTATCATCCCGGAAAGTGGATGTAACACGGACCTAAACCAACCAGCGCTCTTTTACCATCCCGGAAAATGGATGTGGCCATGTAGTTCCAGGCAGGCTGTAAAATGGATGTACGCGCCGCTAGTGTACGGCCTGGTAAAAGCGTCGTACGAAAAACAGCAGCGTGGCCCCTCTCAGATTTCTCTCTGCTATCACACACAATTTCCATAAAGTTCCATTACTTAGCTAGAACATAACATAATAAAGTTGGCAAGACACACGATGATCCATAGTCCATAGTACAGTGGCGCCATATGTAATAGTGGCAATACCGCACACTCAAGTGACAAGTGACTCAAACGCGATATTTTAAATTGTGTTGCTATTAAGAAAGTGTTTTATTGATATAAAAAACTATTGACATTTTACATTAATAATAAAATTGTACGGAAGCATTCTACCGTTCTTTTCGCTGGTAGGTACACATAATGTTTTTTATGGCACAAATATAGAGAAGACGGAGAAAGAATATAGGTTAATTTTTATGTTTTGACCTACAAAGAATATAAAATTTTAATTTTAATTTATTTATATTTTACAAGATATGGATTGGGTGCTGCTTATATATACGTGGATATATGGATATATACTTTTACGTAGAAGACGTGATAAACGATAGATTAATCGGAAGTGGTGGGTGAGACCAATTAATGAAAACCGTAACAACCAGGGAGACTTCATGTTCCTATTCCATGAATTGAAAGACGACACGGAAATGTTTTTCCGGTATACACGCATGAGTGTTGACGTCTTTTATTCTCTATTGGAGCTGGTTTCACCAAGTTTACAGAAGCAGAATTGGCGAGCTCTCTGTCCAGAACAAAGATTAGCTGTAACTTTGCGGTAAGTTATATATATATATTGCACCTGGTGGAAATTCTAATTTGAAATTACAAATTTTCTTAAAAATAATCTTACGATAAGTTTTTTACCATAATGTATATAACAATAACAATAAACTAAATTTGCTTATGATAATTTTCTATGATCGTTATTCGATAATTTCTAACATTTTAGGTATTTAGCTACTGGAGATCAACTCCTTTCCGTTGCACTGGCATACCGGATTGGTCAATCAACTGCATCGTCGATTATTAAATATACTTGCAAGGTGATATCTAGAATTCTAGCTCCACTCAACTTGGACAAGCTGTTAAATACAAAAAACTTGGTGTACCACAAGGACGGATATAGCTTCCTGGAAGTGATAAATCGACACCATATTTTTTCATCGGTGACCAAGTCTTTCCATTAATGAAAAACTTTATGCGGCCTTTTGCTGGACGTCGATTGGAGGAAAAAAAAGAAAATATTCAATTATCGATTATCTCGTGCTAGAAGGACAATAGAAAACGCATTTGGAATTTTTTGTTCTCGTTGGAAAATTTATCGTCGTCCAATATGTTTGGGTATCAGTAGCATTGACGACTTGGTAATATCTACTGTTTGCTTCAACAATTTTTTAAAAACCAAGGATGAGGAGCGTGCGCCAGGAAATTGAACATATTGCGATGCTCAATCGATTGATAGAGAATTGGAAAGCGGCGAAGTAATTCCAGAATCATGGAGAAACAATTGTCAACCGGAACAACTAATACCGAGTAGCGCGCATCGAGCAAGCCGAATTGCAATGGAAACCCGCGATATCTTAGCAGATTATTTTATAACACCGGAAGGTGAAGTTCAATGGCAGTACGATTATATTAGAAGAGGCAGGAACAATAATTAACTTTCAGAATATTAAAGTCTCGAAGTACTGGCTGTAAAGCTAATATGTGAAATTAAATATATACATTATAAGTAAATATATATGTGTAAGAGTCGAGCCTGGGGTAAAATGAACCGTAAAGTGTATAATAAATTTAGATTGATGTCAGGATGAAAAAATAACTTTATTACTCGGTATTATACACCGTAAAATACAGTATCAAGGCGCAACGCATGTTAGCGCTTGGACGGTTCGACTCAGACTCCTTTGTCCGAAGTCACGCTCATGCAGCCCAACTCACATCACCTTAGCTCGATCACGTGAGCCAATGAGAACACAGAATTATTGCCGTTGGCGGGAACCCACCGGATTGGTCTGGGGAAACCCAAGTAGCCAATGACGACTTAAGGCTGACATTCACGCTTCAGATTGGCCGGGAACACAACACTCTAGTGACTAGCCTCTTACAGCTCGGCCAGCCTGTAATTGCATTCGACCCGAATGTGTAATGCTAATGGAATACAATGTTAAAAAATACAACAAAAGCTTTTAACAACAAAAATATGGATGTACATATGCTGTAACTTATTGATTATCACAAAATAAACTTTCAAACTTTCCGCTGAGCATTGGTAATTAACTCGATGCGTTTATATCACATTTTCCTTAAATTAGACAAAATACTTTGGTTAATATCGCAGATAGACAGTATCGCAAGACTAAACATTAGATAATACAAATTGCAAAAACGTAGAACTTATAGACTAATCGCGTAAATATAAACCAAACTTACATACTATACTTAAGTATATATTAGTCATTATCTGGCTTGACCCACGGCTTGATCCGATCAGGTGACAAAATAGAGTTATAAGGTCGCGAAGTTATATTAAACCCTGGTACGTCTTGTACCACGTAACGATTGTTATCCAAAACCTTAGCGATATGATAAGGCCCCTTATAACTTGTTTTCAACTTTTTATCCTCTCCAGATTTGAGGATAGTGTCCCTGATTAAGACGAAATCTCCCACTTTATATTGGGTCGGTTTTCTATGTCTTTTGTCATAATAAATTTTATTGTAGTCTCGAATTTTATTAGAGACTTCTATAGCTAATTTGCGACTAATATCGCGTTCTTTATCGCAATCAAGTTCAATTCTAGCAATATCGTTCAGTTTACTGACGAGAGAAACATCGGAATGACCACGCAAATCGTATCCAAGCAGCAGTTTTGAAGGTGTCGTTTTAAGCGATGAATGATACGTATTATTTATTACGTACTGAATCAGTTCTACCTTGGAACTCCATGTTTGAGGTTCATCTACGACTTTCTTTAGAGAAGTTTTAAGAAAACGATTTAGGCGTTCCACGAGACCGTTAGCCCATGGAGCTGCAACAGCTACTTGACGGTGGCGAATGTTTCTTGCCTCCAAGAACTCAGAAAACTCATGCGACGTAAAGGCAGTGCCTCTGTCCGAAACCAGCGATTCAGGGTTACCGAAGATATTAAAGACGGAAAGGAAATGTTGTACTACTTCCTTCGATCCGGTAGACCTAACTGAAAACAACCAGGTAAAACGAGAGAAAGCATCTACCAAAAGTAAGATGTGTTTGAATCCATCAAAGGATTCAGTGAGCGGACCGAAATGGTCACAATGCAAAATTTGCATAGGTCTATTGGGATTGTCGACTAACTGTAACTCTCCTTCTCGAGAATTAACTGAAGAATTTGCGATTAAACAATCTAAACAGTTGTCTATGTAATTACGTACTCTTTTACGTAGCGAAGAAAACCAGTAAGTGGCGCTAATACCTTTAAAGGTTTTTTCTGTCTCACAGTGAGCTTGCTCATCATGGTAGACCCGAATAATATTCCGAATCATTGATTCTGGAACGACAAAACGCGGTTTGTCTGGCCCCTTTTTAAAGATTAAACTATCGATTAATTCGAATTTATCGCTTTCTTCTAATTCTAAATTTTCCGCTATTTCTTTAAGTCTGCAATCTTGCAGTTGCTTAAACTCTAAATGTCTTTCTAGAGGTAAGTTTTCAACATAGCACGCAACGCGGCTTAATGCATCTACATGGCACATTTTGTGTCCTGATCTATGTGAGACTCGAAATTTATAATTTTGAAGTCTTAATGTCCAGCGCGCTATACGGGGGTTTAAATGGGCTTTGTTTACTGCGTAAACTAGAGCGTGACAGTCAGTCACGACTGTGAATTGCAATCCATACAAATAAATGTGAAAACGTTCGATTGATTTTACAACCGCAAGCATTTCAAGCTCAAAACTATGATACTTGGCTTCTGCCTGATTGGTGGATTGACTATAATACGCTACAGGTCCCCATATTCCCGTTTTCTGTTTCTGAAAAAGTATAGCTGCTAACGCTATCGCACTGGCATCGGTATGTAGCTCAGTCTCGGCATTGGGATTATAAAGGCTAAGGACTGGCGGAGATGTCAACTCCTTCTTTAAAGTTTCGAATGCGATAAGACATGTGTCATCAAAAACGAAATCGACTGACTTCCGAAGAAGGTTATGTAACGGTTTAGCGATGGACGCGTAACCCTTTATAAATTTCCGAAAATAATTAGTAAGGCCTAAGAACCTTTGCACTTCAATGACCTTTTTAGGCCGTGGAAAGTTTTTGACAGCATTCGTATGACGTGTACTTAAAGTGATGCCATCCGGTGAAATAATATAACCGAGATATTCGATTGAAGTCTTCAAGAAAAGACATTTATCATAGTTTAGATAGAAAGAATAACTTTTTAAAAGCAATAGAACTTGTTTAAGGATCTCGAGGTTTTCCTCAACTGAACTTGAAGGAATAAGAATATCATCGATGTACACTATTACTGCGTCTTTCCGGATTAACGGCTGAAGAATGTGTACTATCCTTTTTTGGAATTCGGCTGGAGCTTCGCAATAACCGAAAGGAAGTTTTTTAAATTCAAATTGCCCGTCTGGGGTCGCAAAAGAAAAATACTTAGGGTGATCAAGATGGACTTCAATCTGATGGAAACCATCCTTAAGATCAAGTAAAGAAAAAACTGATTTATCTGCTAGACGAGATAAACAATCCTCAATCAAAGGAAAAGGATATTTTTGTTTTATCACCCGATCGTTCAGCGGCCGTAGATACGCATAGACGAAGGGATCCGTTCCTTTTACGTACCGGAACAATCCGTGCACAATACGGCGACGAACTGTATTGAATAATATCTCGCGCTAATAAATCGTCAGTAATTTTACGCATTTCTTGACGCTCGGAAAAGGCGAATCGCCTTGGCGCAAACGCATACGTTGTATTATCTTTCAAGGCTACCTTGACCGAATATCCGTCCTTGACAACCGGAATTTCTTTATTTTCAACTTCCGTTACGATGTCAATCAAATGCTTTTTAACCTGAGTGTCAAAATCAATAGAAATTCTCTCAAATAACGATGAAATAGACGAAGATGATTCTTCCAAGACATCAGCAGATGCGACTTGCTGTATTAGACGGAGATTATCGTCCGCAGCTTTAGCTGATGGACTGAATATTACGGTAATCTCGTGCTTGCGTAAGAAATCACGTCCAATTATAATATCTGCAGCAAAAACATCGTTTTGTAACACTTGAAATTCTATATCTGTCTTAAAATCAGGTAATGATTCAAAGCAAATGACAGATGAAACCGTTCCTAAGACTGGAATAGGTAAGCTATTGAGACCCATATATGAACGAATTGCCACATTAATTGACGTAGTACGGTCAAAGTACCTGTGAAACAACGAAGGACGAATGAACGAGGTAGGACTGCCAGAGTCCACCAACGCAAACAAATTACAGGTTATATTATTAATAGTAAGAACCTTAATTTGCGGATCAGAAATTTCCAACCTTTTCGCCGACTGCGGCGCAATGGACGCTACCAGTGAAGACGACGAGTCCGCTGGGACGGCAGCTGCTGCATCGGCTGAGGCATCGACGGCTGCAACAACAGGTTGCTTCGTAGGCAGAGAAGTCGACTGCTGGAACTGCTCCTTCTTCTTTAATTTCAAACAATCCGAACGGATGTGTCCTTTGTTTTTACAATAAACACAAAAATTGTCTTTATTAACTTTCGTTGAGTCAATGTTTTTAACTGTAGAATCACTAGGCTTCATTTTCTCAGCCTTGTAAAATGAAGATTGTTTTTTACCAAGATCACCACTTACAATAGTGATATTATGCATTTTCTCAAGAAATTGATCCACTGTGATTGCATCAAGAGAAGCGGCGGTTGCTCTAAGAGACGCACTTCCAATACCACTGATAAGAAAGTTAATTGCATCACTGTCAGACAAATTCATATTTTGCATAAGTCTGAGTTTATTAAGAGCATACTCCTGGAAGGTTTCTTTTGTAAAGTTCCACCTTCTCGCTTCCACTTTCTGCACTATAACACAGAACGGAATTTGACGATGAAAACGCCTGATGACTGCCTGTTTGAAAGATGTCCAGGTGTCATTAATGGTTCCTGTGTCGAGATCAAACCACTCGCGAGCCAGCTTCGTTAATTTACTCGTGGCCGCCAAGAGCGTAATGTCCTCGGAAACACAGTGTATACGCGATACGCGTTCAACTTTTCGTAACCACAATTCAATGTTCTCATCTTGCGTACCACCAAAACTTGGTATTTGTGATGCAAGCAAACTGATTGCCTGTGCTGCTGGTACTGAAGAAAGCACAGAATTCCGAGACATACCTGACGTGGCGGTAATAATGCCCGGCGAGGCACTGGTGAGTCTATCTGACCCGG
This sequence comes from Linepithema humile, assembly GCF_040581485.1. Lineage (NCBI taxonomy): Eukaryota > Metazoa > Arthropoda > Insecta > Hymenoptera > Formicidae > Linepithema > Linepithema humile. Next base: position 11,243,965 of record NC_090134.1, on the reverse strand, counting down.
CAGGATTAAAACCTTGATCAAAACTACTGAACGGCAACTATAGTTGTCCGACAGGAGCGGGCGAAGCCGATGGCCCTGTACGCAAAGCCGATAAGACTTGCTGAAAGGTATCCCGTTGTTGCCTCATTTCCGCTGCAAGAGAAGCACAAATTTGTGAAAGATCACTGACAGATGGTGCAGGCGGTGCAGTATTGCCAGACACAGCACTTGTAGACGCCGCACTCAAAGAGTTTTGAACTTGTGGCACAGTATTACTGGCTGTCACTGTGTTGCCACATGTCATTGGTCTTGGCCGCATGTCATTTAGCGGACCAAATTGTTCCAAATGCGCCATAATTTGGTCGATCCAACCAGCACGGGATGGCAGCGGCTCAAGGCCGTATTGGCGAACCTCGGCTTGCAAATCCTCGTTGGAAAGCTCTTCTAGACGATGTCGATCCATGTTCAAGATGGCGTGACGTCAGAGAGATGCAAAATGGATGTCCAAGATGGCGACGAACACGAAGGACCACGCGACTCGGAAAAGATGGCGACGCTAACCCGTGAACCGGCAAAAATAGCGACGCACACCACGAACCACGTGTCGTGTACTAAAATATGATTAAAGGCACTATCCTGTATAAATTAGCCCAGTCTAATACGCGGGAACCGGAACCACCAAAGCCAACCGCGACGAGAAACACAAATACTCGTAAAAACGGCAACGCACGTCAAGATCAATTGTGACCCCTAAAGACGACGCCAACGGCAATGTCCCGATTTTTAATATATGTCTCACTTCTGAACTGTAAGAGTCGAGCCTGGGGTAAAATAAACCGTAAAGTGTATAATATATTTAGATTGATGTCAGGATGAAAAAATAACTTTATTACTCGGTATTATACACCGTAAAATACAGTATCAAGGCGCAACGCATGTTAGCGCTTGGACGGTTCGACTCAGACTCCTTTGTCCGAAGTCACGCTCATGCAGCCCAACTCACATCACCTTAGCTCGATCACGTGAGCCAATGAGAACACAGAATTATTGCCGTTGGCGGGAACCCACCGGATTGGTCTGGGGAAACCCAAGTAGCCAATGACGACTCAAGGCTGACATTCACGCTTCAGATTGGCCGGGAACACAACACTCTAGTGACTAGCCTCTTACATATGTAAATAATTGTTAGAAATAACATGTGAAATTATCATTAAAAAAAAAAAACAAATTTTCAGAAAAATTTCTTTATTCATAAATAATTTTTACAATTTCTTGTATCTTTAATTTACTCTTCTCCTCTGGCATTTTTTCAAGCTCTGTTGCGATCCAATTTGCAAATTTTTTACAATTGCTTTCGGGCAATCGTGGCGCCTGGTTTGTAACCATAGTTTTCAATGCCGCTGAAACCTCGCGAAACTCCTGCTCCACCGAATCTGTATTTTTCCTTTTTCTTGTCCAACGCCCAGTAATCGAGCTCGGGGATCTCGAGATGCTTTTCTCTTTTTCTTCTTCAGCATCAATTAATTTTTTTTTTTTCGAGAACCTTTCTCGCAATCGCAATCAACGCCTTTGACAATGTTCAACTAAAATTTTAATAATTAATTTGTACAAATATCAATTCTATACACTTATTTCGAAATATTTTAAATATTTTAAAAATAAGAATTTGAATTTAGTTTGCATTAATGTAGATATTGGTTTTTCTGTAAGTATATATATTATTCATTGTAATTTTACTTACCGGAACAGTTTGCAATAGTTGCAATCTCAATTCAAGATTGCTCCCGCACCACCTGATTCTTGAAATTTTTATGATTTTTATGATTTTTGATGTAAAGGTGCGGATAACCCCTAACTAAATCTATTATAAACGCGTCTGTATCATTTTCATTTTCCACAGTAGATGTGTCTATATTATCGTCGCAATTAAGAATAAAGTTGTTGTCGTAACAATGATCCATTTTAAACGTTTTTTTTAACTAACTCCTTTGTTATTCATTACACTACAAAGATTCACTTGAATAAACAATACAGAAAAATAATGAAGCACATGAAAGATAGTAGAAGCACATAACCTAATATAACTACACGCTACGCTGTCAGTAACGTTGCAATGGAGATGAACGCTACAATCTGATTGGTAGTCCATAAAATCTCTATGGAAAAATTTTAACCATACTGAATTTTTCGTCACTATGGCTATGTCTTATGCCTATGTTATGGCACATTATGGAGACGGCAAATCCAGCAACGTGATTGGTCAAAACCTTATGGACGCATTTATGGCTATGTTATGGAAACTGTGTGTGATAGCCTTAACTGTTTGAGATAGCTCTGTTCGCAGATGACATCATCATTGCTCCTCTTGCCGCTCGCCCCTCTTTGCGTATGAGGCAGTGATGCGATCTTTCCCACAGCGATCCCGGCTCCGCTGTCTCACACAACCTTACAGAAGCGCTACGTCACGTATCCGTGTGAGCTCGGCCGTTCAACCAATGGAAGAGAGCGAACGTCTCCCTTCCACCGAGCCGACACAACAGACGATAAATGCATGCTACTTGCATGTTAAAAGCAAGCGTTTCTGATTCAGAAAAGAAATTCTGAGACGAGTGGCTGGAATATTAGAGATCACCTGTTCGAGACCTGCTTCGTGCAACTTTCTTTTCTTTTTTCCGCATTTGTTTCTAACATAGTAAATCATTAGATAATATTTTTTTGCCCAAAAAAATAATATTTTCTATTTATTATTAATATTCGCATATGTTAAACTAACAATTTTAGAAATAATACAGATCTGCTATTGTCAATAGAAAAATGAAGCTATTTTACAATGTTGCAACAAAGTGCTAATTTAACATATGCGAATATTTTTAATAAAGATAAAATAATTTTTTTTAACCAAAAACGTTATCTAATAATTTACTTGAAACAAATATCGAAAAAGGAAAGAAGTTACAAAATCACAGTTTTCAAACACGAGATTTTTAATATTCTTGCCATTCGCCTTACTCGTTTAGCCATGCTTGCTATTTTACATTTATCAACATGAAAGATTACACACCTGCAAAGCTTTTAATTATTTATTTCAAACTACTGCATATTAGCAAGAGTTACTGCAGTAACTACATATACATGTACTGTGGAGATTAGTGGAGGAACACAGTGACATATTAAAAATGCAGTCAAATAGATGTAAGATTAGTAATTTTATTAGTACTATTAATAAGTAGTGGTCTTCCGCACAACCTTTGAAGTTCCACTCATAAGTCGAAAACTTCAAAAAACGCGCCATAGCGCGTTCGATTTTTTTTTTTAAGTGGATCGTCGCCTGGAGCCCTATTGTACCACTTTTTTTACACCTATTATTTACAGGTTAAAATAATTTACAGTAGTTGACACTGTATTTTTGTATCTATATACTTACTGTACTTTGTATACTCACTGTACTTGTACTTTTGCGCGTTGCGCGTATATTGCGAGTTGGAAAAATTACTTTATAACTTTCTATGAATATAAAATATATTTTGTATTTATTATGTCTGTAATGCTTGTAAAATGTTTATTATTTTATTTAAAAATTATTATATGTTATTTTGATATTGGCGGTCCATTATCAATATGCAGCATGTAGCATTATATTACTTTTTTTTTCATGGGGCTACTAGCATATAATGTCTTTGCCGACAAATGAGAGACAAATGGTTTTCATCAATCACCATGTTTAGAACCGTTTCTTTTATAGATTTTAAAGCCGATTTTAGAACACAAAGAGCAGTCACATTGGTAACCAAAAGTTTATTGCGTTTTTTTATATCTGATAAAACAAAAAACACTCTTTCTGAATCAGCATTCGAATTTGGAAGTGATCTAACAGCATTCAAAAAAGATTTTAGATTGGGATATTTGCAATGTTAATAGAGTTCTGACTTTTTAAAATTTCGTTTCACATGTCATCAAAATTTAATTTTGAAAGATTTTCTTTTTCTACTTGTGTAAAATCATGATATAAAAGATACCATTCTTTCTTTAAACCATCTTCGTCAAAACCACCAAAAGTTTGAGCGATAAAAGAGACATCATTGAATGATATTTCTCTGTCACTATCCGATAAAGCTACGTTTGCTTCTAAAACTTTCAATTTAGACAAAAATTTGTCATTAATTGGTAATCTTTTACTAATTTCTTCTGCAGCAGTGACGCAAAATTGCAAACAATTCTTTTGAACATTTACAACTATGTATGTGTGTCCTTCTTTCATTAATTTATCGAGATATTCCTCACATTCGAATCCTAAATTTACTTCATTTAGAGATTTTTGATTCTCTTGTTGAGAAAATTGAATATTATTACATACATTTTTTAACAATTCTGGTTTCAAAAAGTATTCACAGATTGTGGTTAGAAATTTTACTGATTTTGGTTGCAATAAATGAACTCTAGTTTCCGCTGCTTGAAAAAATGCATTAAATGAATTAAAAGTATTTAAAATATGTTCTAAAAATAAAAAATATGCTTTTACATCATGACGTTGCATTACAAGCATTAAATTTTCTGCAGACTTTGATTTTTCTGTCAACACTATATCAGTAAAAAAAAGCTTGAGAGAATCCCAAGATTCAAGAATTCTTTCAATACATGAATGGTGAGAAAACCACCGTGTATCGGACAATCGTAAAATTTTGCGACTTGTTTCCAAAAAGTAATCACTAAATTCTCTATAAATAGCCAAACGCTTGGGACTACTGTTAATATAACTTGAAATATTTTTTACAAATTCTTCGCAATATTCTGGTGTATTTCAGCACATGCAGAATGTGCAACTAATGCAGCGGAATGACATGGACATGAAATAGTTAATAAATGTTTACAAGTTTCTTCCAACTTTCTTTTAAATGATATATATTTTCCTGTCATAACAGGCGCATTGTCGTATGACAAAGCAATAATATTTGAAAATGAGATCATTAATTTCAACATCTCAGTTTCAAATGCATTACATATTTTGTCCGCACTGCTACTTTTTGCGTCGATATTAATTAATTTAACTAATTGCGTGCGAATATCTAATGTTTTAGGATCAACAAACCGGACAAGAAACGTCATCCATTTTTCATTACAAATATCAGACGTTTCGTCTATAAAAATGGAAAAGTTAGTATTTTGAATGTTGTTCACCACACGGTCTGTTTCAATCGGACATAAAACGTTAGAAATAATATTTGTACATTTCTTTCGACTCATACACATTTTTTGTAATATGCTAGAATCTTTTCCTATTTCTTGAAAAAAATTGAGAATATCTTTCGCAGTTCGAAATGGAATATTTATATCAGCGATTAACGCAGCATATCGAATTTCTGCTGATTTTCTTCGCTCTTCAAAAGATAAATCTTCAAAAGATAAAAGCGATTCGTCTCTCATGTCGACATCTTGATTTGATATTTTTCTTTGTAATTTACATTGTTCTTTGTGTTCTTTGGAATTTTCGTGACAATAGACGTGCGATATATCACCCATATAAGATTTATTACAAAATGTGCAAAAAAATAAACGCTCGTCATGTGACACTTCGCGTAACCATGGCTTAAATAGCTCTATATCTAACCATTGTTGCTGAAATTTAAAGTTGCTGGATTGTCGTGATATTTTGTTCTCGGACTTACATCATTATCTGATAACGATGATAAATTTTCTTTAATTTTATTCTTATGACACGTAGAATCCGCATGTCTTGCAACATGCGATGTGGAGCATGACATATTTTTGTCGCATATAGTACAATAAAAAAGGTTTTTATCTGATGATACTTTGCGTATTCAAGATTTAAAGCGATCATCATGAAGCCAAGATTCCGAAAAGCTTCGCTTACGTGTATTTTTTTATTTATCACCCATTTTTCAATTAAGTGAAAAATAGATAAAAACAGTAAATCCGAGAAAAATAGAGAAAATAAATAATAATTCGAAAGACTTACAGTCGACATCCTTGCAACGCGAGTCCACTGTCTGAATACAAAAATGTTACAAACACATATAGAATATGTTTACTTGCCAGTATAAGGTGACAGAATTAATTCTTCAAGACGCCAGTTTCGTTTCAACAGCAGCACGCAGTGAAACAATGTCCCGTAAGTAGAGAATAAAATTATAATTATGCAACGTCTCGTCCGGATGGATACATGTAGTAGCGTTCCGCTGCACTATCCTCAACAGGATCTTTAAAAGATTATAAAATTCAAAAAAGGCGCGTATCTTAGCGCGCGCCTAGCGACGCCGCGGGTTCTCATTGTTTTCCTGTTGTGCGATTCCTCAATAGGTCTTATAATAATTTTCGGTCATATATAATTTTGGTTTTTCAGCAATGGGTAAATCAACGCATAAAACGAGGAAAAGGAAAAGATCACCTTCTTCAGATCGTCTCGCAGGTCTTGAGGACAAGATGTCCCGCCTAATTGATATACTAACACAGGGCGAGGTTATGGCGCCCAGTCGCCCCGTTCTGTCCTTATCTTCGGCCGCTTCCCCGATGCCTAAGGAGGACTGTATCGAGACAGAATCTCAATCTGTGAGTTACCCCGTGGTACCTCTTGCGAGTCAAGCGGGACCAACGGACCCACAAGGTGTGTAGGTTATTGCGGATCTGTATTTGCGAAATACAGGCGGCATTTTTACACAACCTCTTCACTCGAAGTATCTACCTTTCTGTTTACAGTGGTAAGTGATACTCTAGGTAAGGATGAAACATCCCCTAGTCCACCTAAACAAGTATTCATAGAGGATAACTCTCTACCTGTAACCTCTGCTACGGAGGATGACTCATCTCTGGCTAGGCAATTGTTTGGTTCCGATCTAGAGGCGGAGGAATCCTCGCCTTGGAACGAACTAGTACTACAGAGATGGCAAGAATTGTCACGTAAAGGGCTTCCTGCGGATCAACGCGAATCCTTGTTAAAGAAATACTCTCCCAACGAGTCGGTAGCTTTTTTTAAAACTCCTATCCTGAACCAGGAATGCAAGGTGGCTTTAAAAAACAACTCCATGGTTAAAAGAGATGAATACGCGTGGAAGAATCAAAATCAGGTAGGCATAGCGTTGTGCGTCCTAGGCGTGGCGATTTCAGAACTCCTCGGGCCAGTTATTCAGAACTCACTAACCGTTGAGGCCCGCCTTGCTATAACAAAAATTAACGAGGGAGCTAAGATTTTAGCAGACTTATTCTATCAACTATCTCAATCTAGAAGGGCACAGATTACGCCTGCCCTTAACATAATTGCCAAAAACACGGCTAAAACAATCCCGGCCGACGATCTCCTGTTTGGCTCATCCTTTGGAGAGCAAATGAAGAAAGCGGCCTCCATGGAAAAATCTTTTAAGGAAATTGTTAAAACACCACTGACAATATCCAGGAGAGTACAACAGCCAGTCAAGCAGCCTACTCAGGTTATTCCTGCTAGATCGGGAAACGCCCGTGCCCCTGTAAAATATTGGAGATCGGCGACAAGGAGGACAGGGGCAACGAACAACAACCGCCGATCGTCTCATCGTTCCAGATCACAACCAAGGAGACGCTAGGACGCGAGGAGGTATTTATCGCGGGTAGACTTTCGAGTTTTCTTCACAAATGGAAGGAAATTACAAAAGATCCACTTATCATGACTCCAAACCATCACTGGCTATAGGCTGCCGTTCGTACAGCAACCGCCTTCTCAGCCCAACGAAACTCCTAATTATTTATCTAGTTTTGAGAGGAAAGTTTGCGCTCAGAAAATTACTAGACTCCTTCAGAGAGGTGCAATCGAGGAGACAGAGACTTGCAAAGATCAATTCTTATCCTCTTTCTTTATTATTAAGAAACCATCGGGAGGATGGAGGTTTATCCTCAATCTTAAACGCCTCAATCAGTTTATCATTGCACCACACTTTAAACTAGAGGACTGGAAGACTGTTATTCGCCTTATCTCTCCAAACGATTTCCTAGCCTTAATCGATTTGGAAGAGGCGTATTTCCTCATTTCCATCCATCAGGATGATAGGAAATTTTTACGATTCAGTTTTCAGGACCAACTTTATCAATTCAGGGCTCTACCCTTTGGGCTAGCATCAGCCCCTTATATTTTCACCAGAATTTTGAAACCGATTGTATCCTCTCTCAGAGAAAAAGGTTTCTTTTCGGTGATTTATCTCGATGATTTTCTCCTTATCGCGCCCACACACAATCAGTGTGTGAAGAATGTCGACGCTACAACGAGCCTTTTATCATCATTAGGCTTTATTATTAATACGCGTAAAAGTGTCCTTAATCCTACAAAGTTTTGTCGTTTTTTAGGATTCAACTTTGACACTAAGCGCTTTGCAATTGCTATTCCATCAGAGAAAAGGAAAGATCTTCTACAAGCTACTCTTGCCATGCTTAATAGAACTCACTGCAAGATTCGCCTTTTTGCAAATTACATCGGCTCTCTAATTTCTATCTGTCCGGCTGTCCAATATGGTATGCTTTATACCAAGATACTAGAAAGAATTAAGTTTTTAGCTTTAACTGCCGCGAATGATAATTATGAAGCTCAGATGTCGCTTCCGATTTCTATTAGAGAAGACCTTTTATGGTGGAAGGCTGTATTCACGGACGGGACACAATATAATCGTATTAGATCGGGTCTTTTTGACCTTGAAATTTTCTCTGATGCCTCCCTAACAGGATGGGGAGCTGCATGCAGAGGTGCCCGGACTCATGGCTTTTGGTCACCAGAGGATAAACAGCATCACATTAACTATTTGGAGCTCTTGGCTGTTTTCCATGCCCTGAGATGTTTCGCATCTCACCTTCAAGATTCAAATATCCTCTTAAGAGTAGATAATTCCACAGCTCTCTCGTATATTAACCGCATGGGTTCGATTAAATTCCCTAATTTATCCAATCTTTCTCGTGAAATTTGGCAGTGGTGCGCGGATCGTAACACGTTTATTTACGCCTCTTACGTCCCTTCGGCCCAGAACTACGAGGCAGATGCTGAATCTTGCGTCGTATCGGAGGAAACAGAATGGTCTCTTGCGCAAAATTATTTTGAAAAAATTAACTCATGTTTTGGTCCCTTTGAGTTTGATCTCTTTGCCACATCAATTAACACTAAATGTCATCGATTTGTCTCCTGGCTTCCGGACCCGCTAGCATACGCGGTTGATGCTTTCTCGCTCGATTGGAGTAATTTTTACTTTTACGCGTTTCCTCCATTCATTTTAATTTTGAAGGTCCTACGAAAAATCATCAATGACAGGGCAGAAAGAGTGGTTGTTGTACCCTGGTGGCCGGCCCAACCGTGGTTTCCTCTTTTGAATCAACTTATAATTGAGCAGCCTATCTGTTTTAAACCAGACAGTAACATGCTGTCATCCCCTTTCAGGCGGATACACCCAGCTTGGAACAGAATTTCCCTGGCAGCCGCGAAACTATCAGGCAGGCTTTTTCACTGAAGGGAACACCATCCGCAGCCCTGACAACATTGATTGCTTCTATTTCAGACGCCACAATAGCGCAATACACTAAGCCGCTCAAACTATGGTGGTACTTTTGTAAACAAAATAGCGCTAACTGCTTCTCTCCGTCGCCCTCTCTAGTATTAGAATTTTTATCTTCCTTGCTCTCTAAAGTAGGCTCTTATGCTACTCTAAACTCCTACCGCTCGGCTATATCTCTTATCTCCTCTAACGAAATCGGTTCTCATCCGCTAATTAGGACATTCCTTAAGGGCGTCGCGAATCTAAAGTCTCAACGTCCCCGCTACAATTATATCTGGGACCCATCGCCGGTTATCAAACATCTGGCTATTATGTATCCACATGCGAGTCTCTCGCTGGAGTTATTATCAAGAAAATTAGCCACTCTCCTCGCTTTTACTACTGCCCAAAGAATGCAGACCCTTGCAGCTATCCGGCTTACCAATATTAGTATAGCGGATTCGTTGGTTATAAAAATTCCCGCTAGACTTAAGACTTCCGGGGTGGGTAAACCCCAACCCTTGCTCTCATTCACCCCCTTTTTGGAGAAACCCAAACTATGCGTTGTTTCCTTAATTAAATTTTACGTCAGGGTTACCCGCGATCTCCGTCAAGAGAGTTGTGACTCTCTTTTTATATCTGTCCGCGTCCCACACAACCCAGTGACTTCCCAAACCCTGAGTCGGTGGGTCAAAACAGAGTTGAACGCTGCAGGAGTTGACACAGGCATTTTCTCGGCACACTCAACTCGTCATGCGTCAACATCCCTTGCAGCAGCTAAGGGCATTAGCTTAGATGAGATTAGACGTACAGCGGGTTGGTCTAAAACCTCGGACGTTTTTGCAAGGTTTTAAAATCGGCCTATTATTAAAGACTCGTCGCTTCATACTGCGGTTCTTAACAGTGCTTAAATTTATTATTAATTACTTATTTACCAAACCCATGTACAGGAACATCTGAACTTGTCACGGGTTCTTTCTTTTTATTTCAGTTTAAACTATCACATCTAGATAAACTGATGTTCTACATTTTTCATTCTTATAAGCTTAATTATGGAATATGTTTATTTATTTTTGCATTCAGCATTGGTAAGCTGATTTATAAAATACTCTTAAATTATTATATTCTACGTTCAAATGTATTTTATTTTCTGTATCTCTTGTAGTTACAAGAGTCTGACGCATTAAAATGTTCTGTATCTCAGACTAACTAAAGTTCGACATTAATTGCATACAAATCTGAATGTTAAACATTTACATGTATCCATCCGGACGAGACGTTGCATAATTGGATAATTAAACGAACTTACAGTGAAGTTCGATTGCAATTATGCTGTCTCGTCCGGATGGAGGATCTCTCCCTCCCACAACCTAAACTCAGATTTGTTTACGTTAAACTTATGAGCACCCGCGGCGTCGCTAGGCGCGCGCTAAGATACGCGCCTTTTTAGAATTTTATAATCTTTTAAAGATCCTGTTGAGGATAGTGCAGCGGAACGCTACTACATGTATCCATCCGGACGAGACAGCATAATTGCAATCGAACTTCACTGTAAGTTCGTTTGATTATCCAATTATTCGTATATAGAAAAATATTTTATACATGTAATTATACATGTAATTATAAGAACTAACATAAGCTTTTCAATCGACCGTAACCGACGGTAACAACTAAAAAGTAAACAATGTGTTATGATATTAGGCATTATATATTATTGATGTGTACAGAGTCGACCGCGAGACGTAAACGCGAGTAAGTAAACGCAAAATCTTGAAAGACGAAAGAAGTGTGTTAAAATTGTTAGCTATTTAGATAGAGAAATAAAATATGTAGAGAAATTATTGAAAATTTAATTACTTATAACATAAAATATAAAATATACTTATAACATTAAATATTTTATACATTTATTTTCAGTAATTTCTCTATATGTTTTTTTTCTTTATATTCTTTAACAATCTTAAACTTTTAAAATTTTTGATAAATCTCGAACGGTCGAGAATTTATATAATTTAACTTGACTTTTATTTTTATTTTAATTTTTTATTTTATTTATATATTTATTCTTTTTATTTTTGCAGAAGATTTGGAGCAAAAAATCGCTGCACAGCAACAATTGGATCAGTTGATGACAAATCAACAGCAGCTTCAATATCAGATAATGTATTTGCAGCAGTAGCAGCAGCAACATCAAAAGGAGTTGCAAGGACAATTTAATGAAAACGGTATTTGTCTATTTGTACTAAAAGTGTTTAGATTAGATTCGTTAAAATTAATATTTCTGTCTTATAATAATAATTTAAACAATAATTTATAGTGTAATAATAACCGGCAATAAATAATACAATTTTGCACTTTTTAATTACTTATGCTTATTTTTCAGATACAAACGAAGAACAGGATCGCTGACCAGGGTGGTCGAGATGGCCGAGATGGTCGAAGGGACCGTGGTGGCCGAAGTAACCGAAGAGGCCGAGGGGGCCGAAGGGGCCGAGGAGGCCGAGGGGGCCGAGGAGGCCGAGGGGGCCGAGGGGGCCGAGGTGGCCGAGGTGGCCGAAGGGGCCGAGGAGGCAGAGGGGGCCGAGGAGGTCGAAGTGGCCGAGGAGGTCGAGGTGGCCGAGGAGGCCAAGGAAATATTATTTATAAAAATATTTATAAAAATTGTACTTTTTATTAAAAAATAAAAAAATAATTTTTGCAAATTATGTTTTTATTTATATAAGGTGTCCCATTTTAAATAATCCACTTAAATATCTCAGAAATACCGCGTTAAAACAAAATTTTTCAAATAAAAGTTGTAGGATTTGGAGGGGGAAAGAAGATAGGGATATTAGTTTGATCTTGGGTGGAAGCGTTTCTGATATTTGAAGGTCATTTTTATTTTTTCAAATGGAACTAATTTTTTTATAGAAATCGATTTCTTGTAATATTTATCGTAAAAAGTTATAAGGGTAGGATGGCCAAAAATTGAATAGATAGATAGATTTCACGAGATATTTTATACTTTAATTTGACGTAATTTTGCATAAACTGTGAAATATCTCGTTAATTATTCATTTTTCAATTATCTTGTCTCAATACTTTTATGCACAAAATAATGAGAGGAATTAATTGGTATAAAAAAAAGACATAGTTGTCGTTAAGAAAAAATTTAGCAGAGCTATATTTAAGTTATATCTAGTAAATATGATATAGTATACTTTCTTCTTAAATATATATATATTTTTTTCTTAAATTCAAATATGTATTTTTTTACACCAATTGATTCCTCTCATTATTTTGTGCACAAAAGTGTTGAAGTAAGATAATTGAAAAATGAATATTTAACGAGATAGTATATGTAAAATTATTTGAAAAATTTTTTTATTTAACTCGGTGTTTCTGACATATTTAAGTGGATCATTTAAAATGGGACACCTTGTATTTCTCATTACTCTTAATAGCATTACAGGCATAATAAAATCAAAATATATCGCCAATATACACGCAACGCGCAAAAGTACAAGTACTGTGAGTATACAAAGTACAGTAAGTATATAGATACAAAATTACAGTGTCAACTACTGTAAATTATTTTAACCTGTAAATAACAAGTGTAAAAAAAGTGGTACAATAGGGCTTTAGGCGACAATCCACTTAAAAAAAATCGAACGCGCCATAAGTGGAACCTCAAAGGTGGTGCGGAAGACCACCACTTATTAATAGTACTAATAAAATTACTAATCAATTACATCTATTTGACTGCATTTTTAATATGTTACTGTGTTCCTCCACTAATCTCCACAGTACATATATATGTAGTTACTGCAGTAACTCTTGCTAATATGCAGTAATTTAAAATAAATAATTAAAAACTTTGCAGGTGTGTAATCTTTCATGTTGATAAATGTAAAATAGCAAGCATGGCTAAACGAGTAAGGCGGATGGCAAGAATATTAAAAATCTCGTGTTTGAAAACTGTGATTTTGTAACTTCTTTTCTTTTTCGATATTTGTTTTAAGTAAATTATTAGATAACGTTTTTGGTTAAAAAAAATTATTTTATCTTTATTAAAAATATTCGCATATGTTAAATTAGCACTTTGTTGCAACATTGTAAAATAGCTTCATTTTTCTACTGACAATAGCAGATCTGTATTATTTCTAAAATTGTTAGTTTAACATATGCGAATATTAATAATAAATAGAAAATATTATTTTTTTGGGCAAAAAAATATTATCTAATGATTTACTATGTTAGAAACAAATGCGGAAAAAAGAAAAGAAAGTTGCACGAAGCAGGTCTCGAACAGGTGATTTCTAATATTTCAGCCACTCGCCTCAGAATTTCTTTTCTGAATCAGAAACGCTTGCTTTTAACATGCAAGTAGCATGTATTTATCGTCTGTTGTGTCGGCTCGGTGGAAGGGAGACGTTTGCTCTCTTCCATTGGTTGAACGGCCGAGCTCACACGGATACGTGAGCGCTTCTGTAAGGTTGTGTGAGGCAGCGGAGCCGGAATCGCTGTGGAAAAGATCGCATCACTGGTATGAGGTAACCTTCTCTCTATAGATCTTGAACTGGCCCGACCTCGCAAAGAGCGAATAGGGCAACTTCCTCTTTCTTACAGCTCGGCCGTCCTGAAAGGAACGTTCGTCCCGAACGGCATTTATTAACAGAACAAAACAATTGCACATGAGCCAAAATAATTCACAGTTTACATAAAATTATATATAAAATAAAATTGAAACGTCGCGAAACAAAATAAATTGCGTTAAACATTACATCTCAGAAATTTTAACCTGACTTAATTTAATCCGATTTATAAACGTCCCTAACAGCACATGTAGATACTGAGAACAATCTGGTAATATCGCAAAAGTATAATTGTAATATTCTCAAAACATTCTCAAATGTACTGCGATGTTCGTAGTACGTTCTAGGAATCATCGTATGTCCGCGGTACCATCTTCCATAGAATTTCGCAGGAAGGTCTATAGCTTAAAGACAGTATCAAGATAGGATAAAAATGGGAATGTTGCAGTAGATCACATATACATGCACACATTTACACAGCCAAGCGCTGAAACGCGCGCGCGTTCATATATTGTATAGGATAATTTAGATTAGGTTAATTAATCAGTCAATTTCTTATTAATTGATATTTTTATTTCAAAATTACGACCGTAAGTGTAGGCTTTATTTGGAAACGATGTACACTTTATAAGAGTTTCAAGACGACTACTGCTAGCTCTCGCTGAGTTCGCCCTTTTATACATTTGTTACAAAGGCTCATATCGTTAAAGAAATGCCGCTGCTGTTTTCGGTCGGCGGCGCGACTTTGATTCGGCGCAGCTTTGATTCCAATATCAATGAACGCCGAACTATAACATTACGCAGTTATATAAAAACATTAGTGTGATCGGTATGATCTGAGAGGTCGGATACTTTAGATCCTACAACTCGTCCATCCTGACAGATTGACTGTCTCAGTCAATAATACGGCGCATATATTAGTTACGCTAACTTAACGTTCTTAATTATAAAAATAATAATAAAAATAAAATCCAATACATAGTCATATACATATACATACTAAAATCAAACAATATAAAAATAATACGTTTACGCTTTTATTCGTGTATCCAAGGTTTCATGCGGTCGGCGGACACTACACCGTCATAGGGTATTTGAGTAATTTGAAATCCGGGGATATCACGTACAACATAGCGATCGGACCCCAAACTTTTATGTATCATATACGGCCCTTTATATTTCGGGATAAGTTTCTTATTTACTCCTGCTGTAGTATCTACGTTCGCAATTACGACGTAATCGCCTTCGCTATAAGTTGTTGCTTTTTTGTGAGCGCGATCGAATAACTTTTCATTCGCAATTTGACTCGCTACTATTTTTTGTGTAGCTTCTTCTCTTAAGCTTAACGCCGATAAATCTCGATTATAGTCGCATAAAATTGAGCGTAAAGGATCATTGACTTCTCCTAATTGTTCTATACCAAATAATAACTGACTGGGAGTGTTTCCAGTTGATCTACACATAGTGTTATTAAAGGAAAATTCTGCCAAATGAATCGCGTGATCCCATTTGTTAGGATTGTCGCTCAATTTAGCAAGCATCGGCGTTAGAAATCTGTTCATTCTTTCTGCTTGCCCATTGGCTCGAGGTGTACCAACGGCTATCAAAACGTGTTCTACATATTGTTCTTTTAAAAAATCTTTGAATTCGCTAGACGTAAATGCACTGCCGCGATCGCTTACAATACGTCGCGGTTTGCTATAAGATCGGAAATAGTCTTTTAAATGTTTTATAGATTCACTAGTTGTAGTTGATTTGCACGGATAAAGACGTATGAATTTCGTAAACGCGTCTATGATTAAAAATATATGTTTATAGCCTTTGCCTGTTTTTTCGAGAGGCCCGTAATGATCAATGTGATAAGTTTGAAAAGGTATGTTACCTTTCGGAATGCTATGTAGGTATCCTTCTGGCTTTCCGCTAGGCGGAGAGAATTCAATACATTTTAAGCAGTTTTCTAAATACTTTTTTACTTTCTCCCGCATATTTGGGAACCAATATACTTTGTTGATATTAGCAATTACTTTACTGAATCCGACATGACCGAGGTCATCGTGACATGTGCGTATAACATTGTTCTCCATCGTTTGTGGTACGTAAAATAATAACTTTCGTTTATTGACTTTCCGATATACGAGGCCGTCTCGAAGTTCGTACGTCTTATCCTCGCTTTCCTCTAGTTTATCTCTGATTTTGCATATTTCAGTATCTTGGTCCTGTTTAATAGAAAGAACGCGTTCAAATGTGTTGCCTTCTAAAATTAGAATATTATTATAGCGGCTGAGTGCATCTACATGCGCCATGCGTTTATTAGATCGATGTACTATCTCGTAATCATACTGTTGCAAAAACATTGCCCATCGTGCAATTCGCGGATTAACAGTTTGTTTGCTTAACGTGAGACGAAAGCTATCACAATCGGTGATTATTTTAAATTTAATTCCCGATAGGTATACATGAAAACGTCTTATTGCATATACGGCAGCCAGACATTCCAGCTCAAAGCTGTGATATTTAGATTCTGCCAGTGATGTTTTATGACTGAAGTACGACACTGGTTTAAATTGTTCTTTGATTTGTTTTTGCAACAATACTGCGCCAAAACCGTTTATACTCGCGTCACAATGTAATTCCGTGTCTGCTTTAGGACTATAAATCGCTAAAATCGGTGGGTTAGCTAAATAGACCTTTAATGTATCGAACGCATTGTTTTCCTCGACTCCAAATTTAAAATCGACACCCTTTTTTAACAAATCATACAACGGTTTCGCAGTAATGGAAAATTTTGCTATAAATCTCCGGAAGTAGCTTGCTAAACCTATGAATCGCTGTACGTCTTTCGTACTCCGGGGTATTGGGTAATTAATAATTGAGTCGACATTCGCAGAGCTCGGCTGAATACCATTCTCGTCGACTGAGTATCCAAGGTATGTTATTTTACTGTATAAGAAATAACACTTATCTAATCGGAATCTGAGATTATGGTGTTGAGCTTTTTCGAATACTTCGCGCAAAATAATGAGATGTTCGTCAATCTTTTCTGTGGCAATCATTATATCATCCATATAAATTAGTACTTTATTTTGTGTAATCATCGATCGAAATATATTATAAATATACCTTTACAATACTCTTGGAGCATTCGTGAGACCAAAGGGCATTTTTAAGTATTTATACTGCCCCATAGGTGTTATAAACGAAGTATATTTAACCGAAGATTCGGCTATCTTAACGTGATGAAATCCGTTTTTCAAATCAAGGCAACTATAAACTCTTTTTTTCCTTTTAACTAATCTAAATGATCCTCTATTATTGGCGTTGGAAAATTATCCTTGATTGTAATCTTGTTTATTTCGCGATAATCGACACATAACCTCAGATTGCCGTCTTTCTTACGGACTAATACGATAGGACTCGCGTACGGGGAAGTACTTTCTCGAATTATTTTTTCTTTAATTAAGTCCTCTAAAATAATATTTAGTTTTACTTTGTCCGCATACGCCAGTCGTCGAGCACGGAAGCTAATAGGTTGCTCGTGTTTTAGACAAATAACCATTTCCGGTTCGACGGATAATACTACTGGTTTTTCTTTCGATAAATATACAGTGTTATACATATTTTTTAGAGCTTTAGTTGTATTATGCGAAACATTTGGATTAATATTCAAGTCCGGTTCATCAGGTGATTGCCTGTCGTAATCTATATGCATTATTTGCTTATCGAAATTATCTTCTTCCTGAGTAGCGTCAGATACTTTTCGCGAAACTTTAATTGTTTTTCCAAATTCTATATTTATCGTGGGGTCTGCAATAAAATCTCTCCCCAACAACGCTATACTACTCATTGTTTTACTTGGTACTACAAAAAATTTAATACCGATATCAATATTGTCAATTTTCACACGCTTTTCGAAAATACCAAGAATTTCTATCTGCGAGCCATTAATACCGGTAAATTGATAATCACTTTTTTCAACGGGAATACGATAAGCAATTGGCGCGTAATCGGACTTGATTAGGCTAATAGGTGATCCGGTATCGATCATTGCCTCAAAAGAATATTGGTGCTTATTACCTTCGTCGTCAGGAATCGTATAATATACAGATACCGTATAAGGTTCTATTCCAGCAATCGGTTGGATTAAATTCGCCTCGGTCAGCTGTGCGCTCTGCTTCTCCACCAAACGGCCAGATCGTTGATCCGTTGATTTTTCGGCTGTCGCTCGTGGTTTTTTGCAGTCCGATGCACGATGTCCTGACTCCTTGCAGTTGAAACACTTAATAATCTTCTTCTGCGTAGGACTCGTTACAGCTTGCTCGGTTGTGACCGTCTTATCTTCCTTTGCGCTCTTCTGCTGATTTTTATCATAGGTATTCCGTTCGAACTTCAAGGTGCTTCGGAAAGTGATACTCTCGAACGCTTTCAGCATGTCTGACACGTTTACAAACTGTTGTAAGCGCGCTTGATCTCTCAATCGCGGATCAGGCACACCGTCGACAATATAATCAATAACTTCGTCGTTATCAATGGGAACTTGATTTGCCAAAATTATCTTTTCATGACAATAATCACTGAAGGATTTGCTGGATTGCCATACTCGTTTCTCGAAATTCCTTCTCAAAGTCAACTTGTTCGGTCGCTGATCGAACATTTGTTTCATTTTCTCGAGCAGATCTGTCAAGGCTAATGTTATATGCTCGGGTTTCGAGTGAAACCAATTCAGCGCTCTGCCCTTTAACTTCGAACTTATTAATATTTTAATGTCTTTATCACCGAGATCGTAAGTGTCCCGCAACAGTTCGACCTGCTGACGCCATTTGAAGTACTCGTTTCCAGAACCATTAAATTCACTTAGCAAGTCTTTCAGTCCTCTGATATTGCTGCTGGTATTTTCACTTACGGTTGGGCTTCTAGCGACGGTCGCCGATGTACGATCTCTTATTTCGGCTTCACGTCTCATCAGATCTAGTTCACGTTGAAGAAGATCTCTCTCTCGCCGGACGAGTTCGAGTTCACGACTTGCTGCGTCGTTTGTTACCTGCAGTGTGTTCTGGAATTCTCCACCCATTGCGTCTTCTTCTTCCTCATTAATTGCGTTAGTCTCTTGATTTTGTATTTGTTCCCACACGTCAGGAGCCTTCTCTTGAAGTCGCAGAATCAAATCTGCTTTATTGCCTGATGAAGGAAGGTTTCTTGCTCGAAGAAGGTCCTTCAACTGTGCAACGTTATATCCGGACGAACTTCCTGTGCTCGCCATATTTAACGAATTTTCTCCCGTACAACTACGGAAATCGACGGTATCAACAGTCACCTCCTTTCGTACACTACGAAAAATTGCTACCACGCACGGCACACGTTTTACGCAAGTACTCGTGACACGACTCGTTTCGTATCACGCACCACGGTGGACTGTATCGTAACGCGTCGAACCGATTATTCGTAACTCACGGTTTCGGATCACGACTTCTAACACGGCTTCGAATCACGGCTAATCCCACTTCTGAAGTTTGTAGGCTTTATTTGGAAACGATGTACACTTTATAAGAGTTTCAAGACGACTACTGCTAGCTCTCGCTGAGTTCGCCCTTTTATACATTTGTTACAAAGGCTCATATCGTTAAAGAAATGCCGCTGCTGTTTTCGGTCGGCGGCGCGACTTTGATTCGGCGCAGCTTTGATTCCAATATCAATGAACGCCGAACTACACTCACCCGAAAAAAAAGCGGTACACTGAAAATGTGGGAAAAATTCATCAAATTTCAACTGACGATAACTTCGTAAATAATAAAGATAGAAAGTTCTATAAAATATGGAAATGAAGCTAAAAATCTCTACTTTAAGAATCAATTTATTTCAATGTTGCAAAATAAATTTATTGAAAATGGCGGATGACAAAACGCGAGCATGCAAAATTGAAAAATAATGGTTCGAGTTTGCGACGGTGCACGGTATAAACAAAAAATTGTAGCTTATTGGGATCAAAAGCGTACGAAAGTACAGAGTCTCCTCTTTAAAATGCTTTTTTATGCATCTCGATACGATGATTTTTCGCCGAGAGATTCGCATTTGAAGAAAAAGGCAGATTCTTACTTCAAATGCGAATCTCTCAGCGAAAAATCATCGTATCGAGATGCATAAAAAAGCATTTTAAAGAGGAGACTCTGTACTTTCGTACGCTTTTGATCCCAATAAGCTACAATTTTTTGTTTATACCGTGCACCGTCGCAAACTCGAACCATTATTTTTCAATTTTGCATGCTCGCGCTTTGTCATCCGCCATTTTCAATAAATTTATTTTGCAACATTGAAATAAATTGATTCTTAAAGTAGAGATTTTTAGCTTCATTTCCATATTTTATAGAACTTTCTATCTTTATTATTTACGAAGTTATCGTCAGTTGAAATTTGATGAATTTTTCCCACATTTTCAGTGTACCGCTTTTTTTTCGGGTAAGTGTATAACATTACGCAGTTATATAAAAACATTAGTGTGATCGGTATGATCTGAGAGGTCGGATACTTTAGATCCTACATAAACATAAAAATATTTACATAAAACTTACAATATAAAATAAAGTTTTAGAAGCCTAAGCTAGAGAACTTCAAAGGAACGACTGCGAACTGAAAACAGTTTTATGTTAAATCATCTTTTTAAGACATTGTTTAAAAAATAATTAAGAAAATGTATTGTATATTTAACCAAGAACCAAAGAGGTGAGAGGCAATTATAATGCAAGTTTACGAACATAACCTTAAAATATTTTAAGCAAAATAATTTAACAAGTACATAAAAAATAATAAAAATATTACAAAAATCATATACAAACACTATCTAGCTCTTACACTTTATTCACTATTTTGTGAAATAAAACTTAAAGGAAAAAAGGATTACCTTCGATATCAGTAAAACCTCGGATACATGGTGTTACGTGGTGTCACTTGATGGCGGGCAAGCGGGAAAAGGAATTACGTATGTAAATGGCGCAGGTTAGTGCTGGTCTCGTCAAACCTGAGATTATACGCGCGCGATAGAAGTGCGTACGTATCACTTCCGTACGTTTGAGTCAAACCTGAGATTATACGTGTGCGAAAAAAGTGCGTACGTATCACTTCCGTACGTTTGAGTCAAACCTGAGATTATACGTGTGCGAAAGAAAACCAAATAATACTGCAAAAGATATTATAGGATTGATCTCAGTATTTAACGGATAATCACAGTAGAATGAGTATGAAAATGGGATGATACGCAGGATATCGTGTGCTGTTAGGGGTGTATTGAGACTAGTTCAACACAGTCTTTTGTTGGAATATTTCTTATATTTAACATCAAGTAAAATTGACCAGAATTACGGAAGTCATGTCTTAACCTAATGGAATTATAAAAGTTATTTATTCGTATGATTTACAATTTTCGCACTCTGAACATAAATCAAATTATAAGTCATAACATAAACTATGAACCGTTTGCAACAATTTTTAAACATTTGTAGATAAAGTTTGACGCAACGCCAAATCTTATATTAGCGCAAAGTCTTATGTCGATGCAAAAGTCTTAAATTAACGCAGAAACTTATATTAACGCAAAATCTTAAATTAATGGAGAAACTTACCCAGATAGCACATGATATTCTTAGTATATTCTATAAATGTACGAATGTACGGAGAATATACGAGAATATTTTCACAATATTCTTAGAATATCTGAAATATGATATCTTTTTTGAGATACACTAAGAATATGCTCAGAATATCTGAAATATAATTTTCATTTTTAGATATACTGAAAATATGCTTAGAATATCCAAAATATGATTTCCGTCTTCAGATATACTGAGAATATGCTCAGAATATCCGAAGTATAATTTCCGTTTTCAGATATTGTGAGAATATGCTCAACATATCTAAAATATAATATTCAATTTTTGTAGTATTCCTACAGATGGCGGTATGAGTGCTATAATCTAGCGTTTAATAAATTGTTAGATTACAATCTATTCTAAGTGTATCCACGTGAAAAGATTGTGTGAAAAGCATGTGAGAAGATTAATATTGTATTAATACAATATTAATACGAGTGTTATTAATACAATATTAATACGAGTATTTATATAAACGATAAGTAATATCAAGAAACGTCTTAATTATATATATTTCAATTTCATAATAAAACCTAACCTGAAAGCATAACTTAAGTTATGCTAATTAGCCTAAAAATTGCAATTATAATTCAAATCTTTATAAATATATTTCAGCATTATTGGATTGCAAAACATTCAGTTAATGGTCACATGCGATTATTTATTTACGTACATTTTTGATATTGGTATATTACTTGTATAAATATTTTTTTTCTTATATTTTTCTTTTTAAGTACACATATTTATATATAAAATGTCACATAAAAAATCAGGAAAAAATATATATTCTTTTTCTTCGCGACATCGCCGTAGGCTTATTAAACAAGAAGTAGATGTAGTATGTCATGCTCTCTTTGATAATAATGCATCATGTAGCAATTCTGTTAATATACATCAACAATCTTGCGATCAACTAATTAGTAATAAAGATGATTATTCAATATGTAGTTCTGAACATGATACGCGCAAAAGTATTGAGAAAGATGATAGTGATGAAATAATAGAATTGGAAGAGAATATTGTAGTTTACCATAACGTTAATCAGGTAAACATTCAACATGAGATAAGTAATGAGGATGATAATGATTGTCAATATACACAAAGATTTCTTGCATCTTGGGCAAATAAATGTAAAATTTCACATTCAGCTTTATCTTTATTATTAAGTGGATTAAAAAAAGTAAAGGGTCTTGAAAAATTACCTTCGGATTCACGAACTCTTTTAAAAACTCCAAGATTTACAAATATATTAACTGTTGCTCCTAGACAGCGTGTAGACGGGGCATTACGGATTTAATCGAATTCTCTTGTATTGAGTTATTTTGTAAAATACATAGTTATATACTTTGTTAAAATCAGTGTCGTTAATTATTACGATTATATCCAGTCGTTTCCAAGTCCAAGTCGCGTCGAAGATCAGCCGTTTATTTATCGATCTTGAATAAATAAGGTCGCGCAAAGTCAACGGTTAATTATTCGAAATTACAAACGTTTAGTCGAGTGATATAATAAATCTTTTATTTGAACTGCTCTATAAAATTCAGTAACACAAATTATTATCGAGGATCTCCTCGTAGATTCGTAAGTATCTTACACAGTAAAAAATAAAATGTTAATTTTAACATTTTTTGCATGTCCCAGAAAGTCCACTCTAAATTTTAAGTTAAAATAACTATTATTCATTGTGTTACTTATTGACAAATTAAAAATGTTAAGTAATTGACACAATGTTTTACATTTAGTTTTGTTATTGTGACTTTAAATGTGATGTGAAAATTACATATAAATTATTTAAAAACTACATAAAAGAGTAGTTACAATAATTCATAGAAAATGTTAATAGAACATTTTCATTCGTATAATATGAATAAAAAAATTGATTTATTTTAACATAATTCTTTAGTTATCTAAAATAGTAACATAAATAATATGTTAATATTTTTTGTGTTAAAATATTAACATATTATTTATGTTACTATTTTAGATAACTACCCAATCAGCAGACAATATTTTAAAAATGTTTTTTAAATATTTATTTTTGATTAATTATACATTTAATGCAAAACATGTTTATTAAACATTAAAATAATATTTATTTTACATTTATATTTCATTTATAATTTATATATTAAATAAACATTTAAAAAATAATTATTTTATATTAAATTTACATTTATTTTATATTTACTAGTTATTTTGCAACAAACATTTAAAAATCATTTGTTGAACGTTTGTTTAATATTTTTTTTATATTTAATTTTTATTTATTTCATATTTACTAATCATTTTGCAACGAAAACTTAAAAATCATTTTTTTGACGTTTGTTTCATATTTATTTTATATTTAATTAACATTTATTTTATATTTATTAGACATTTACAACGAACATTTAACAATTATTTTTTTCACATTTGTTTCATATTTATTTTATATTTAATTTTTATTTATTTCATATTTACTAGTTATTTAGCAACGAACACTTAAAAATCATTTTTTTCATGTTTTGTTTTTATTTATTTCATATTTAATTAACATTTATTTTATATTTATTAGTCATTTACAACGAACAATTAACAATCATTCTTTTTACGTTTATTTCATATTTAATTTTCATTTATTTTAATTGTTTTTTTGCAACATGCAAAATTTATCATTTATAACAAAATTTTTAAATAAATAATATGTATAAAAATAAAAAAAAATTATATTTCATAATAATATTATAATAATATTAAAACGATTTTGAAATAAATTTAAATTAAATATAAAAAATAAATATAAGACAAACGTGAAAAAATAATTGTTAAATATTCGTTGTAAATGACTAATAAATATGAAATAAATGTAAATTTAATATAAAAAAATATTAAACAAATATTTCAAAAATGATTTTTAAATGTTCGTTGCAAAATGACTAGTAAATATGAAATAAATGTAAAGTAAATATAAAATAATTATTTTTAAAATGTTTATTTAATATATAGATTACAAATAAAATATAAATATAAAATAAATATTATTTTAATATTTAATAAACACGTTTTGCATTAAATGTATAATTAATCAAAAATAAATATTTAAAAAAGATTTTAAATATCTGCTGCATAATGTTGAAATAATTAATAATAATTAATAATAACACAATATCATACTTTTTCCAAGGTTGTAAATCTCGAAAAAGTATTTCACATTGTATGTCTGCTCTTCTCTATTTGATAGATGAACCAATCGCGCACACGAACCGATTGGCTCTCACTTGTGCATGCGTGCCGGCTCTTATATCTTGTATCATTAGGTGCGTTCAGCAAACTCAACAGTTGTAGATTTTCCGCTGAATCTCGACGTTAATTTATTGGTTTTAAAATGATATGAGCCAGTCACATTGGATTGTTACTAAGCGGTTTGTTCTGTTGAACGCGGCCATTGATTATGACGTTATGGTTTCTGCATATAGAACGCGACAATGTTTGCAACGCGGCAAGACGCAACGCGGTAACCAATCAATTTTTTACTCTTATGGAAAAGTTGTAAGTTGATTGGCTACCGCGTCGTCTTTTGCCGCGCAGCAAATGTTATCACGTCCTGTGTGCAGAAGCCATCTTCTATCTTCTATTGTCTTCTATCGTGCAATCGTGCTCAGTGCTCAGTCGTGCTTGAATTCGATCAGCCAAGTGTGTATTTTATACGAGTACATAAATATATCAAGAAGCATTATTACTTTTGCATCAATAAGTTATCGCAGGTATGTATGTAATAATAATATAATCTTATCAAATAAATTAAAAACACATTAAAAAAACAAAACCGGATGAAAATATAACCTCTCTGGTGCGGTACATATATGGCACGTGGTCTTTCTTTGTGAGGAAATCTATTTTTGCATTATTTTTATACTTCTAGCATTTCTATATTTTTGTTTACATTTTTCTACTATTTTTTAAAATAAATTACTGCTATTATAAATGAAAAATGCAGAAAGTTTAAGAATTAAAATGTTTTAAGATCCTATACACACAAAGAACCAAAGCATTAAAGTATGAAAAAATAAGAATTATTTGCAAATCTAATAATATATATATATTTTATATTTGTTCTGCACGCTTGTCTTACATTTGTTTCTCTTATTTGTGAAATTATTTAACTGTGCGATTTTTGTGAAAGATATACAGGGTGTCTGGCAATAATCGCCCCACCGGTCATATACAGGTAGAGGAGGTCAAATCGAGTAGAAAAGTCCTTTACCATTTTTTAATTTTCATAATAAGTACTGAGTAATTAACGAAAAAAGATCGGCGAATCCGCGCGAGTAAAGCGCGCGCGGTGAAAAGGACATCCCACTGCTATGCGATCACTAGGCGCGCGATGAAGCGTTGGGAGGAGTGCTCTACAAATGACAATGGCAACATACGAGCGGCGCGTAACGCTAGATCCTTGTGTCCTAGTGATCGCGTAGCAGTGAGACGTCCTTCTCACCGCGCGCGCTTTACTCGCGCGGATTCGCCGATCTTTTTTCGTTAATTACTCAGTACTTATTATGAAAATTAAAAAATGGTAAAGGACTTTTCTACTCGATTTGACCTCCTCTACCTGTATATGACCGGTGGGGCGATTATTGCCAGACACCCTGTATATAGGTAGTGAATGTCTGAAGAACTAATTATGCAAATCCCTTTATGTATACAAAATACACTCAGCGCAGAAACCGACTCCCACCTCACCCCCCATTCACACCTAACGAGGCGACAATATTTCGACAATATATTAGCTCTTCGAACTTTTGCATATTATCCTGAATGATCTTTAACTGCATTAGTGAGAAATGTACTGTCAGTTATTGCGTGTAAAAAAAGTTAACAAATGTATTATATATGATCTCAGATTTATTGATCGGCAATGTTTTTTTTTTTTTTTTTATTGACGGATCTTACTCGATAATTATTGATTCTTGAATATTATGAGTTTGACATATTTTTTGACATATTTATACACATTTTTCTTGTAAAATGAAAGACACTAAATGAAATGTTCAGCATTGCGCATTTTTCAGGCTTGAATCTTTTATGCTAAAAAATTATATATACATTTATTATATTTATAAAAGATATAATATATATATAAAATAATAATTTTCTTTCAAAAAAAATTATAACTATTAAAAAAATCTTAGAACCTTATTATTAGAGCCCGGATTTTCCGCCGGCCGACGTACCATTTTGAGTCGACCGTAGCGAGTTCCTCACAGCTCGCTTCACTTCGACCCGCTCGACGAGCGCGACATGGTGGGGAGAACTAGCTACGGTTGCTCGATCTGAGAACTTAAATCCGGGCTCTACTTATTATACATATTAAAACTTGTATAAAATATATTCTACAATTTGTTTTATATAATCGGTT
Source organism: Linepithema humile (assembly GCF_040581485.1). Taxonomy (NCBI): domain Eukaryota; kingdom Metazoa; phylum Arthropoda; class Insecta; order Hymenoptera; family Formicidae; genus Linepithema; species Linepithema humile. The sequence goes on along the minus strand of NC_090134.1, from coordinate 11,216,886 downwards.
ATTTTATAAAATGGTCAATTAATCTATCTTGTTAATATATTATAATTATTGAATTTTGTTTGTAAAAATGTGAAAAACATGATCATTTTTATTAATATGCAATTAATATGCATAAATTTGACATTAAAATTTATATAAAGTTTATATTTTAGACGCAGCTAAGTATGCAAAAAGATGTACCATTCCATAAGTTGTCCAATAAGGCCAAAAGGAAAAAAATTATTGCTGAAGAGAATAAAATCAATTCGACTAATTCCTCAACTGACAATGATGAATCGCATATTCAGCAACTGCATACTTTTACTGATACTCATATTGAGCCATCAGATCATTTTAACAGCAAATCTTCATGCAATTCTATATGCAGCCAATCCGAACTTTTCAAAATTTCTGATCATCACTCCGAACTTTCTGATAACTTTGATTCTCCATCATCTCTACATTCATCATCTAATTCTTCAAGTTTCTCTCAATCTGATAATAATACTCTTAACCCGCAATGGAAGGTTCTCAAATTTCTTTGTGGTTGGGCTTTAAAATACAACATAACACATGAAGCAGTTTCTAGCTTGTTAGCAGGTTTGAAAGAAAACCATGAGTGTTTTGTTGACAATGATGAGTCGAATACTAGATTTCCTACCGATGCTCGAACTTTGCTTAAAACGAATGTGAAATTATTTAAGAAAATTGTTGAACCAGGATCTTATATACATATAGGATTAAAAAATCAATTACTGAAAATTGCCCCTAAATATTTTAAAAATGTTTCCACTTTTAAATTACTGATAAACATTGATGGTTTACCTCTATTTAAAAGTTTGAATGGTCAAGTATACCCCATTTTATGCACTGTCGTGTCCATACCTAAGTTGCGTAAATCAGTTATTCCTATTGGTATATATTATGGCGATGCGAAACCTCTTGATTTAAATATGTATTTGCAAGATTTTATTAATGAAATCAATGAACTTATAGAGCATGGTCTTAATGTTCGTAATCACACAGTATTTTTAGATGGTACCTATTTCGTTTGTGACGCACCAGCGAAAAGTTATATCATGGGAATCGTGTTGCACACAGGTTACAATTCCTGTACTAGATACGCTGTCCGCGGTGTTACCTCTAATAATCGACGTATCTTTATTGATTTGGAGCGTTCTTCTCGCACTTGCCAAGATTTTTTAGAACGGAGAGACTATGATTTTCGTCGTCGTAGTACTCCACTAATTAATATTACCGATTTAGATTTCGTGCATCATTTTATTCTCGACTATTTACATTTGCAATGTCTTGGCGTAATGCGAACAATGCTAATGAATATGTAGTTCCAAGGATCTATACCTCACAAACTTTCCGCTACACAAATCCGAATACTGTCAGATCATCTTGTTGAACTAAAACGCTACATTCCCGCAGACTTTGCAAGAAAGTGCAGAGAGCTGTACATCATTATGCGATGGAAAGCGACAGAATACAGATTATTCCTGTTGTATGTAGGTCCTGTTGTCTTAAAAACTATTTTAAGCGATCAAAAATACACACACTTCATAGAATTTCATTGCGCGATGAGAATTTTATTAAATCCAAATTTATGCAAAGAACAACAATTTCGACAATTTGCTAGAGATATTTTAAAACATTTTGTTCAATCGACTGAAATATTATATGATAAAAGTTTTATTACGCATAATTTTCACAATAACATACACATAGTTGACGATGCAGACTATTTTGTAGACAAATTAATAGATTTCAGTTTAGATACAATATCTGCATTTCCGTTCGAAAATTATATGCAAAATATAAAACGAAAAGTTAGAGGACAAAATAAACCACTTGAACAAATTGGTCGAAGAATTGGTGAAATCATGAAGTTTCAGTTAGATTATCCAATGCAAATCTCCAAAAATTATGATGAATTCCCAAAACTTTTTTCTCCACATAATACCAGTCCAGTATTATCAAATTGCAAACGTCAGTATCGTGGTTGTGCTCTTTCTTTATTTAAAATAAAAAATTATGTTCCGGATAATATCTGTGGCATTGCCGACGGTGTAATTATTCAAGTGGAAAACATAGCTTTTTCTGATCATTTACAAGTTCCAGTTGTCATCGGTAGGGAATTTATTAACAAATGTGACTTTTATAAGGTACCTATCGAAAGTTCTCGAGTTGGTATATTTAAAGTTACACAGTTATCAGTAGTATATGGCAGGTATGGGGCGTCACAACAAACCCCCACCACCTACCCCATATTTGACCCACTGACCTACATTTGGTCTGGCGTCAAAACAAATGACGTCACAGGGAGGGGAGAGAGAAAAGATGGCGGCAGTGGGTCCAACATGGTGGACGTCTACAAGATGGCGGCTGTTGACAAGATGGCGGCTGTTGACAAGATAACGGCTGTTGACAAGTAATTTTTATTTTTCGGAATTGAGAAAATCCAAGCTGGGTTCGAACCTGGATCGCTGGATTTCTAGTCCTGGTCCTAGTCTGCTGGGCTACCTATACATCTAATGATAGTAAAATGGTGTGTCGTATTTATGGCTATGGGACCTGGCAGGGAAGGGATGTATATATGCTGGGACCGCGTCTATATGATGTACCCCGGATTCTCTGGCAGGTATGGAACATGTAAACAAACGGCGTCGCACAGTCGCCTCTAGTCTGCGAAGGGAAGGGATGTATATATGTTGGGGCCGCGTCTATACGAGGTACCCCGGACTCTCTGGCAGGTATGGAGCATGTAAACAAACGACGTCACACAGTCGCCTCTAGTCTGCGAAGGGAAGGGATGTATATGTGCTGGGGCCGCGTCTATATGAGGTACCCCGGACTCTCTGGCAGGTATGGGACATGTAAACAAACGACGTCACACAGTCGCCTCTAGTCTGCGAAGGGAAGGGGCGCATTTATACTGGGACCGCGTCTATGGCTGTGTTTCAAAATTGATTACCAGCACTGGCAGCACTGCAAATGCCGTTCCAAAATTCACCATAACACGCTGCGGCAGTGCTGCAAGAGACTAATGACGTCATTAATTTTGTCGTCACTTCCTGCTGTGGCTACTGCGGTTACAGAGGTGAGGCAGTTACAGCATGATGACGAGTGCAATACGAAACATGGAGTCAAAAGAATTAACTTTAATTGACGCGGAAAATAATGTTGAATATTCAATAATTGTGTCGTTGAAAGACGCCGAAAAAGTAAGAAATGGTAAGTACATTTATAATTTTTAAAAATCTATCTATCTACATAAAAATTGACATAACCTATATATTAATTTAATATTTATTTATTGTTCTTATCTTATATTTAAATATTAACAGATCACGAATTTGCATACGCCTTATTAGAAAAAGCAAAAAGAAAGAAGCAAAAAGAAAATCGTATGGAAGTAAATCTAAAGAAAAGAGTTATATCAGAATCAGGTAAAATTATATTTATGTTTATTATTGATTTATTTATTTGTAACATTTATCCTAAATATTATTCTAAATATTACATTTATCCTAAATATTTTCCTAAATATTATAAAAAGTTTAATAAGAAATATTCCTCTAAATCTAAAAAAATATCAAATTAATATTTTATAGAAAATACAGACACGGACGTAGTTGCTAATGTAAACGACCCAAGCTGTAGTGAAAACGATTCAACTTTCGAGTTAAAAGGTAAATTAAAATATAGATTAAGATTTAATTAATTTTTAAGAAAGAACATTAAAATTGTTTTCTATTTGTCTAGATCAACATATATGGACCCGTCCAGAAACAATGCTGCTTATAAATATATATAAAGAACATATGGCAGATTTCAATAATCCTAAAATTTCAACAAAACGATGCTGGAGCATGTTATCCAAAAAAATGGAACATGCAGGATATCAAATATCTCCTACAAAATGCGCAACAAAATTTCAAAGTCTAAAAAGGTCATATAAGTCCGTTACAGATCACAATAAGAAATCTGGAAATAGTAGAAAGCAGTGGGAATATTATGAGGTATATTATTTATTAAAAATTTGGAAGTAAAAATTATTTATTATTAAGGATAATGTATTGTTTTGTAATAATAAATCATTACAAAATAGCAATTGTAATAATCAATTATATATATTACAAAATTATATACGAAGTTAAGTAATGTTATTACTTTTAGTAACTTTGAGTAAAGTGTATTATTATTTTGTAATAATTTATTATTATATCTTTTATAATTATTAATGAAATACATATTATAGAACGAAGAAAATCTTTTTTATGTTAGATCATGCACGAGATATTTGGTACAAAACCATGGATTGAACCACAAGCAATAGCTGGGTCTAATGTTGCTATTACAAAAACTGATATAAAAAATAATTCAGAAAGTCCAGAAGGTATCATAATTTATTATAAAATATAATAATAAAATTATTAAATACAATGATTAGATTATCAATGGTCATATTTTATAATACAGAATTATATTGAACAAGTGTAGGACTCATTTTAAATTACTTTTTAAAAGTGATTAGAATCGTAAAAAAAATTATATGAAATATATAAATAATATTAAAATTTAAAAAAAAAATATTTTGTTATTATTTTTATCTCAAATTATTACTTTTTTTGTTGCAGCGCCAAAGAAACGAAAAATTAATCACGTAGTAGAAAATTATTTTGAAAAATCTATACAATTTAAAGAAGAAAAAGAGAAAAATGCTCAGAAAAGACATGAAAAAAAAATGGCTTATCTAAGAAATATAGAAAACTTAATGACAAAGATGCTTGAAAAATAACATATGTGTTACCGTTATAAGTTATAATCTAAACTTATTTTCATTTTACTGTTATATTTTAAATATGTTAAATAATCCTATTATTGCTGCGTATTTTAGTTTATTATACATATTATACATTATTATATATATATTCTGCAGTATTACCGAATTTTTTTTATTTAATATATATATTTGTTTCATAAAATTTTATTTTATGTAATAAGATGTATGTAATTGTGATATTCTTTTTTAAGTTTTATTATTTCATATGTAATTTTATGTCATGAAATTGTGATAGTTTTTCTTTACGCTTATTATAAATAATAATAGGATTATCAATAAGTAATAATAAAGACTGATAAAAATACAAATATTATAAAAGAATTGATTTGCGTGTCAAAAAATTGTTCAAACATTGATTAATAAAAAATATATATCAAGAAATACAATCTACTTGGGCTTGAGATCCTCTCATCAATATATATATTATAAAAGAAGTTTGTAAAGAAAATGATAAGAAAAATAAATATGTTTAATGTATAAATATTGTTCTTATTATATTAATGTTTTACAATGTCTGTGTATTTATATAATAATAACATTATATCTATTGGATTCTATTAAACACTGAAAGTTTTGTATATTTCAAAGTAAAGAATAATAATGAAAAATATAGTATTTTTTCTATAACTTTATTTTCAAGATAACTTTATTACAAATTATAATTTTCATTTTGCAAATAATACATTATTGTATTGCGTTTTTCGACACCTTCCTCTCGCAGACCTTGTATTACATTTTGAGCAACATTTTGTAGACATTCATTTTGCACAATAACAGGCACATCTATGTAATCATCGTGATTTATACAAATATTGTGTAGAATGCAACATGCAACTATATATTTCGGTATTAAATCGGTTCTTCTCATAGGCAATGTATCCAAAAGACTCCTAAATCTTCCTTTCAATAAGCCTATAGCTCTTTCTATCATCATTCTTGCTTGAGATAACCTTGTGTTATATGTAATTTGTGCATTTGTTAAATGTCCGTTGTCTTTAAAAGGAACCATTATACATTTCTGAATGCTGTATGCTGCGTCGCCTAATAGATGACTATTTTCAGAAAAGTGTTGCTCTGTGCATAAGTTTTCAAATCCTGATAATCTGAAAACTCTCATGTCATGCACTGACCCTACCTGTCCTGCATAAACATGAGTAAATTTTAATTCATGATCACATATTACCTGAAAAAAAAATTATATTTTTTTAGAATAAAGAACTATCCAGATATGTCTCTAAAAATGTATAATCAATCAACTTGCAATATCTCGGACCGATTTCTAGTAGCATGGACATTAGTCTTAAAAAGACGTCTAAAAAATGACTAACAGATGTTTTTTAATCATTTTAAAAACGTTCTTTTAGTGATTTTTGTGCTGTTAGTATAATGTTAAAAAATATCTTTAACAATTTTAAATATACCTGTAATTGTATGGAGTGATAGCCCTTTCTATTTATGTAAGCCTCTGGATGCAGTTTTGGTGTAGCAATTTTAATATGTGTGCCATCTATTGCTCCTATTACTTTGGGAAATTTGTATCTGTTTTTAATGCATGTCCAAATTTCTTCAGCTTTTTCTCTATTCGGCCATGTGATAAATTTGTCAAGATGTAAATACAAAGCATTTACAACTTTTCCTACACATCTCCAAGCAGTTCCTTTGCCAACATCAAATCGATCAGCAACACATCTATAATTAAAAGATTTAATATCATTTATTTTAATATTGCATATTTTTTATAAGAAATCCTAACTATAATCAATTTAACTTACCTATAAGAATTAGGAGTTCCCATCATCCATATCGCTAATAACAAAGTTTTTTCTGGTGATATGGTATGTCTGCCACATCCTTCAAATTTGTTCGATAATTGTTCACTTAATAATTCCAATAAAATCCGAAATGTTGGTCGACTGAGGCTATGCAAATTACATTAACATATTATCATATTTATTGGATTTAAACTGTATATTGTATGTAAGTGTCTTTCAATTTTCCAAAATTATTTTTGCATATTTATATATATATATATAATATATATAAAATATAAAAATTTAATTAAATATAAATTTTATTTTCAATTTAAACCAATAATTTGTTGTGTGTCGAAAGACCACAACGTAATAATTATAGGTTAATTAGGCAATAACAATAATAAACATTTAGAAGGCCATTAATCGAGGCCACTTCTCGAGAATCCTGTGACAAAAGTTATTTAATTATTAAACAATTAGGCGCTGACGCGAGCACTCGTTCTTAGAAGCCCGAGTGTCACTTGCGTCTAAAGTAGGTTACAACAGATCAGCATTTTGGTAACACAATGGATCGATATAGTTCAAGTCTCATTGTGTTCCGAATACTGATCCGTATAAATTAAGGCGGCACACAAGGCGCCGCGGGTTTTTATCAGCAAAGTTCCGGACGAAGCACGACACGTCGCGTACACGCGTAACCACGGTAGTACGGTCGCCGAATAAGTGAGGTGACAAGTGTAATAAGAAGATACCAAATAAAAGCTATTATATATATATATTCAGAAGTGCTTAATTATTCTACACTCTCCGAGCCAAAGCCCCCTTGACCAGCACGGCGAATCCCGAATCTATACGCAGCGCCTACCGCTACCATAGTAGGCGCAACAAATTTAATAAATAACTTACCGAAAATGACTTTTAAAATCAACATCGGTATATTGCCAAACAACATCTTCGATATAATTTTTACAACGAATTTTGGGTATTTTTGATTTTCGCTCGTAATAATCATATATTATTTCTGCTAAATCTGATTCTGAATCACTAGACTCTTCATCAGTAGACTCAAGTGTCACTTTTAACATTGTTTCAAAGAACAAAATTTTTTGCACGTTTCTTTGCATATTCACAGGTTAACTTTCACCGACAGCACTGAAAATATCGTTCCAATTCGAAATCCGTATTTACACTATTAGCATGCTTACCAAAATTGGAACGCTGTTGGTAGCATGCTTTTATGACGACATACTTGCAGCGCTGACAATCAATTTTGGAACACACCCTATATGAGGTATCCCGGACTCTCTGACACTCTGACTATAGCGAACAAAAGAATGACGTCGCAGCGACGAATGATCATGCGACTTTTAGTTTGATATTTGGTGTGATGGTTAAGGGGCCGCGCGCGCGAATTGCGTGAACGGGGTGAGCGTCAGCCACCCGTTTTCGCAGATTAAGCGTGCTGTAAAAATTAACGATGGCGAGTGGAGCGTGCAGGAACATGCGAAAAGGGGAAGGAAACGAATGCAAGAAATGAAATACAAAATCGTTTATTTGGAATTTTTTTTAAAAATACATAATTGAACATTACAGTCAAAATATAAAAATATTTTATTCGACTTACTAAATACATTCTAAAAATATTATTTCAAAGCGCGCATCGAGAAATGTTAAATATATGAAAAAAAATGTTTTATTTTAAATTTTTTAAAATACATCGTTGAATATTACAAGTACTAGTAGGTAGTTTCGTTTGCTCATTCTTTTTGCAAAGAAAAATTTTGCGATATAAGCATACTATCAGTTTGTCGTTTTGGTTATAATCATTGGTGAAAAGACGAAGAAATTGCTGAAAGCTGTAACCAAGAGACAAATAGTAAAGAAACACGCAGCAATATTGACCGCATGTTTGCGAAAAAAATCCTTGTAGCTGCTCGGTGTTCCATCGATACGTGATGGAATTTCGTCGAAGTCGCAGATGAAATCGTTGATCCGAGTGTGGCGGGATTCCATAACTATCGAAATATGTGCCAGTACCATGCTCGTCGATGTAAAAGGCGACCCAGTGTCTTCCGGGGCGGTCATGTTCGTCTGTATTAGCGACAATGGCTGTCGACCTCGTCCACACCCTCGGTAGTCTGTCGGCAGGATAGACTCCCGCATATCTGACATTGAGACGATGCAACGCGTGTAAGATTTCCAACGAATTCATTTGTCGCGTAACAAGACGGTGCTCGCGTGCGAGGAATTATTTGTATAGTAGAGTCGCAGGGGTTTACCTCCTTACGCAAAGAGTAGACGTTCTCGAATGATTGTGTGTTAACGGAGATGGTTTGTTGAGCGTAGCTATCGGTAGGATATTCTTCTTCTTTCTTTACGTACGGTGTATCTTTTGCAATGTAATAAAGTGATTGATTCTTCTCTTCTTCTTCTTCTTCCGTCTGTTCTTCTTCTTCTTCCGTAGCGTTACGCCACGCTTCGATATTGCGAATTATATCAAGATTTTTATTCTTTTTCATAAAAACAGCACTGTCGGTTTTTTCGCTTACGCTCCAATTCTCATGAGAAAGATCATCGCAGCTCGAAACGATGCTACACTCGCTGCTAGTGTTTTGAGTGACTATCCAGCGTTTCAATTTGCAAGCGTTGCGTAACGCGCAAAGAAATTTGTCTGTAGAGCAAAATCGAAAGCCGTGGTGAGAGCACCGATGTCCGCTCTCTTTGACTTCTGGTAAATTTTTAAATGCCGGAGAAATTCCTTCGAGATTATATACGTTTCTGGAAAGTAGACGCCTCAGATAGTGTGCCTTTTCCTGCCCCTTGCTATAGATGTAGCGCGCTCGACGTGTTATTTCACGTAGTTGTATTACGAAACATTTAAGATTTCACCATCGAACCACTCGATTCCGTGATAATTTCGCGAAAGCCAGTTGTTTTCTCGTCTCGATTTATCGGGTAAATCGTCAAAGGGATAGGGAGGCGTCATAATCCAGTGTCCGATGATTGGTGAGTTAATCGCAACGACAGCTACTTCTTTCGGAATAAACTTCTCGGCGGCATCGCGGAAACCCTGTATATCAATGACTATATCCATAGTTATGTCCAAGTACTCACTCTTTATTTTCAAACGAAGCGACGACGTTCGTGTCTCGAACAGGACTGAATCTGTTTCCGCTGCTTCACACGCCATTTAAGAAAACAGACGTGAGGGAAAAATGTGTGTAGTAGTAGTGGTGGGAGGCGGGGGTTTGGCGTTATAAAAGTCTAACCGGCAAAATCGACGATAACTTGTCGAGAGGAGTCTATTTCTAGAATGTTATCAAACTCTGCGTAAACGATACAATTAATAGTCGCGGTAAGCGCCTTTTCAAATTTCACTTCTAATCGCAAACTACCATGTTTCACGAGATTCCAATGTCCGGTGCAATGAGCGGACAAGTCGAGGATAAGATCGAAAGCGAAAAGAGTGTAGCCCTGACCATAATCCTCTCTACTTATAGAATTTCCCTCGTTCAAGAAGTGAATGCCGGTTTCCAAGAAGAGTGTGTGGTAGGCTTCGACGTAAAGGCCTTCGTCTTTCGAGAAGTTCGGTTGTAACGGTCTACTGGGAATTTGCATACCATCGGCATACAGAGAAAAGAAATTTATACCGTAGTTTTTGAAATTAAACGGATTCAGTTTTCTATCACCATTAAACGCTCTGTTATCGACAAAACCGACTATTACACGTTTTGGCAGTTGTCCGAGTATTACATTATCTATCGATTCCCCTACGAGTCCAGCGTGAATCGTAAATGTTTTAACCTCGACTTTTGTGAGAGGATATTTGGCGGTGGTTTTACTCAACATTCTCGCATGCGAGAGTAACACACCAGGGCTTATCTTTGCTCTTCTAACGAGCAGACTAGCGTCTAGAAGGCGTATTTTTGACAGTGAATTAGATTCCATAAGGCAAAACGAATCTTTCGAGCGAACGAGCCTCATTCTAACTTCCACCCCGTTGATTAAGAATTTATCCTGATTGAAAACGTCGCAGTGAAGATGGCCTATGAGATCTAGCGCCTGTTCGTCTCGAATGTAACGCGAGCGTCTCACGAGAGCCTGATTTGGGGTTTGCGACTCTAGGAGGGCGTCCATTAAACCTGGGGTATCTATATCCCACAGACAGCAGGTCAGATGGGAGTTTTTTGCGGGTGAAGAATAATTTAATAACGCCTTGATGTAAGCCCGATACGCGTAAGCGTTGTTTGGGGGCGACACGAGTTTTTGATTGAAATATATGTCGATTTGGTTGAACATGGAATGCAGTAAATGATTTACAGGGCCTACTTTGAATTCGGGGGTGCCAACGGCGGTACCGCCTCCTGCTAGGGGGGAAGATTCTACGCGTACGCGAAGGCTCAGCATGGTGTGCGTGAGATCTAGATAATCTTCTCCATGACCAGGTATGACGAATTCTATAGGCGCATCGTCCGCGAGCGACGTTACGAGTTTGTAATAAATCCATTGCGAACTCTCGATGCTGGTTTGTGTGAGTGGTAAAGAAAAGAGATCGAGTTCACTTTTTAAACACTCGTTTGAATGTGTATGAAGAAAGGACATGCTCCGTAAATTCCTAATTCACGCACTGATTAAGAGAATATGTCGGCTACACTACGTTTCTTGACTCGACGACGCCTCGTGGTGCCGGATGGCTTTTTGCTGTTGGTCTTTCTAGCCGCTGTGCGAATTTTCTTTTTTTTCGTTGTCTTTTTTTTCTTCGCGATTTTCCTTCGCACGCTGCTATTTTTCGACGATTTCTTTTTGCTCGTCTGACGATGAGGACGACGACACTTAGGAACCGCGATGCGTCTTTCGTGACTGAAGAAAGGAAACTGAAGCGCGGCTGTTTTCGCTGATACTTTATAACCTGTACCCTTCATCAAGCTAGTTATTTTTTCTTGGGCTTTTCTTTTGAGATTTCCACTCGATTCCTTGAAACGAGATTTGACCGCCTCCTTGAACGGTGTATTATTTTCAACATCCTCCATCACGCTAATGCCGGCGCGTAAAGCTTCTTTACCAACCGCTCGTACACCTTTACTCAGATAAGGAAGCGCCCTCCTGAATAATCCTCCGAGAAAACTACCGATTCCGTGTCCTCGTTGATAGGGTGCTCCGACGAAAACTCGTGTGATTCCTTCACTCCGACCTCCGTTTTGTATATCGTAATATTCATGGTCCTCCGGTCTAGTCATAGCGTGCGGCTTTTCCGACTGATTTTTTCTTACTGGAAACGTCTAAAGTGCAACGTCACCGTCAGCGTTCCCGATTGGAATGGTATTCTTTTTCCGAATTGATCTTTTATATCTATTTCAATCCTACGAAAATACGTTTGTCGTAATGGTATATAATGCGGGACGGAGAAATGTTTCACTTGATTCGCTCCGTACGCGTAATAATGACCGTAATGCTGCAGCTCGACCGGTACTATTCGAAGAAGTGGAGTTTGCACATCGCCGGTTATATAAGGTTCACAAATATCACAATAAACAAAGAGTTTATCGGGAATACCGCGCAGCAATCCGTGTGGTTCGAGAGTATAGAAATTTCCAGCGCGCCCTCTTTGTTCTCTTTTAAACCCGAGTTTGATAAAAGGTGCTGTAAAAATATCTTTGGAATTAGGATTAGTTGCAGTAAGTGTTGTATAGAATTCGATTTCACTAGTCGTTAGGGCCCCACCGCAACCGAGTATTCGTAGAAGATTATCGGAAACGTTCATATGATGAACCAGATTGCATTTATTTTCATTGCATGTAATCTCGAACAAGATTTTACCACCACTAGCGTCTTCTAGTGTCAAATTAATATGCGAATTCGCATTTTTGCACGCCGAATTAATAACGGAGATAAGTTCCTCGATATTTTTGTAAATACCATTCGGTATTACTCCTTGCGTCGACGTTAACGTCGTCCCGCCTTTCCTCGTCTCGCGACCATTTTCAATATCGACGAATCTAATGACATTTTCACCGTGATTTATGTGTAAAAAAGTAGTGGAAAATTGGATCTCGTTAAGCGCGACTTCCCATTCGCCGTGTAAGTGTATAGGATGGGGTAATTCTGTAATGAAGGAAGTGGTTGCATTGTCCGGAAAATAACGCATACTACTATTGCTGGGAAGAATCAAGAGAAATTGATCCATCCTCATTTCGAACAAGCGGGGTTAAACTTGAAGCAGGGATCCAAGAATCAAACTTGCTGGGATAACCACGCCAGCTAACCAGCACCTGTTTATTATTACCGCGACCCCGACTTCTTATCACACAATCGACGATAAACTCCTCCTCCTGCAAGTTTTTCTCAACCCGAGCCAATTCTTGTTCGTAAAAAATGCCGTCTATGACTTCTCCCGCTAATCGCTCAGCTCGTACACACGCGGTTTTCGCCAATCAAGTATACGGTGAATTCGAAATATCTCCTCGCTCCACCGTGCCTCGTATCCTTTCTCGAAGACGACTTTTGCTCTACTGATACGAACGAGATCACCGACGTGGTATTTAGCCTTTCGACGTTTCTCGTTCGCTTCGTCGTCGTTGCTCCTCCATTGACGCGTTATATTTTCACGCGCGATACGTGCATTTTCTCTCGTAACGACATACGGTTGCATTCTGGTGCTCGAATGACGGGTGTGATTATAGGCGTTTACGATATTTTGCAAAACATCGATGTAGCGTCGCGTATTTTTATGCGTAAAATAACGCCACATTCGTTCTTTCAACGTTCTGTTGAAGCGCTCGACGATGGCGGCTTTGACATCCGGATTGCGGACTACGCGAAAACGAATGTCATTTTCTTCCAAAAGCTTTTGTAGCGGTCGCCCGACAAATTCTTTACCCTTGTCCGTTTGTAGGTATACGGGTACGCGTCCGTTACTTCTCGAGAGCACGCACTGGAAAGCTCCCATTACGGAATTACTCGTCTTGTCGCGCAATGGTTCTACCCAGACGTATTTACTAACAATAAGTACATCGATAATCACGAGTAAATACGCATATCCGTCGTTGTAACTTTTGAGATTTCGGAGTTCGATCAAATCAGCCTCCCACAGATCGTCGATATTCGTTACGTTGTAATGCATTCGTGGAAATTTCCGTTGCAATGGACGATGCAGTGTGTACGCATTTTGCGCTTCGAGCCATCGCACGACATTGTTACGGGATAAATTCGCCGCGCGAAACAGATTATCGACAGCCGAATAACCGGCATAATGCGCGGGATCATAGTACAATTTTTCAAGACCCGTTATTCCAATTTATTCCAATCGAGCAGGCGTCTCGCTACCGGAGAATCCGTGTTTCTCTTAGGAGTGGAACTCGCCGTAGGACTGCTAAGTTTCGTGATATTTTGCGAAGAACCGACTGCTAATAATTTTTTATTTCTCACTAGTGTGGAGGGAATGTTCAAGTCGTGAAGTAACCGCGCGAACTGAACTCTTCCCACGGCTTTCACGGTTTTTCTATCGCGCATCGCCTCGTTTATCAGGTCTGAGATATTTGAATCTTTTACGACGTTACCGTCTATAGTCACGACTCCTTGCTCATCCCAGCTAATTTTACTCGACGATGTTTTATCGAGTAGGTGTTTCGTTAGTAAGCGAGCTTCGGTACGGTAAGATTTCGGTACGCTTTCCACTATTCTTCCGACGCTTTTCATCACCTCGAGACTTGTGTCGTGTTCTTTCGGGAAGCTTCTCGTACGACTAGAGTCCGGAACGAATGAGCCCGTGAGATCGTGCACCGGTACTCCTTCACGTGTGTCCAACGCATTTTCGTCTTTTTCTTCCTCTTCTTCTTCCTCGGCGTTACGCGTGTCGTCCTCTTGATTTCGTCGTCCTCGTGCTACTCGTACAAAGTGAAGATATCGCCAAAGAACCTCTTTGTACATCTTCCATCTCTCGGCTTCGTCCTTCGAATAGGGTGAATTAAGAATTTGACTCAACTCCGCATCGAGTCTGGATAAAGGAGTCCCGGGAGTTCGCACGGAATTATTATTATTAGCGCTTTCGTTGTTCCCCGATGTGTTTTCCACCAGAGGTACACCGTCGGTAGTCGGCTGCGGATGATGTAATTGACGCTGCATTCTCTCGAGATTTTTCGTAGAAATTAAAACCATTTTTTTCGCTCTTTCCATAACGCTCAATATTATTTTCTCTCTTGTGTTTTAATCCGTCGCCCTGTCTATAATTCGCGAAAATAAGGCCTCTAAAGGAACGATGATATAGGATAAGAATCCACCTCGTTGTACCAATAGCTTTCTTTTATTTTTCCAATTTCCACGCTTTGACGCGATACGACGCAGCGCCGTTTTGTATTTGCTCAGACGATTTTTTTCGCGTCGTTCGAGCGCAACGTTACCATTGAGTGTGTTGAAAACGCATTCGCAAATACAGCGAATAAATTTTTCATCCGCGGTTCGCAGGAAGGAGGTGCGTTGATTTTTGTTTAGATGACACAATGCCTCTAGAAGACAAACGTTTCTCTTTCCGATCGAACGTCTAGCGGTTTTCGTTGCACTGTCTGACGCTGCTACCGCTTCTTTCATCGTGTGAAAGTCTCTCGCAACTGACGTCACGCGAACGCTAGTACATACTTTTTATACACTTGAGAATGATCTGCGCGATACGTAGACGTAATGCAACGCATTGTCGGGAAAGATGTTTGTCCGAAATCGATATTTGTCCGGAGTCGATTGTTTCAGATCGAGTAATAAATATCCGTGAGGGCGTGAGGTTGCGTCAAAGTATGCTTCTTCTAGAAACTTTGGGTCATGGGGGTACACTTGTCGCGCGAGATGGCGAATTTGAGCGCGATCGCGCGGGTTCTTGAAGACGACTATGTAGTTAGAATTAAGAGATATGTCGCGCTGTCCGCGTCCCTGGTGAAATAGATTTTGCGTGATGAGTATAACACTGAGATTCTTATGATGACTACCCTTTGTAAAAAGATCCACAATTACGTCGCACGAGGATGATTCTCTCATAAGATCGTCGATTATCACCAATTTTGGTGCGAAAGGATCGCAAGAATAATCGTCCGTTTGCGGTAGCCCTTCGCGAAACTCGATTATATTTCTCTTTATTTTACCCTCCCCTCTTCCATGTCCTCCCACTTTCTCTTTTGTTTTCGCAAACATGTATTGTAGTTGACGATATGCGTCTTGCCATTCGGCGTGATAAAATAAGACTCTTTCAAAAGAAACATCGGCCATTTCGGGTAAATATTTGAGAAAGGATTTTACAAAGACCGTTTTACCACAGCCGGTGGGACCGCTGACAATAGCCGTCCAGGGATGTTTCCAGCGTACGTCCATCTTGTGAAATAAACACCGCTCGTGTCTTCACTAACATAAAAAAAGCCGTGCAACGGTACGATGAAGTAAGCTTACTATCGCGGCAGGGGGCACTCCGCGGCGGAGGTGCGCTCGCGCCAGCGTACTTCGCGGCGGTCTTTTACGAGCTGATTCGGACCGGAGAAGCTGGACAAGCGTAAATGCTGAACAAGCGGAATTGCTCGCGTCAGCGCCTGCGCGCGCGGGGGAGTGAGTTCATGAGCTTATGATACTCCCCCACGATGAAAAGCTGCTTTCCACGGAAAGAATTGGGCAAAAATAGTCGTTTTACGTGAATGTATGTGGGGAGAGAGAGAGAGAGAGAGAGAGAGAGAGAGAGAGAGAGAGAGAGAGAGAGAGAGAGAGAGAGAGAGAGAAAGGGGAAAATAAACTTGGAGAAAAATCATTGGAGAATTATTTTTTCAGAATATAAATACAAAGCAAAAACGATATAAAATATAAACAATTTTATTATTTCTTAAATCTTTACATGACTTTTTTCTATAATTTTATCATTTTCTTAGCCTATTCTTATTCTATTTTTACAACACAATTTTTATTTACTTTTTACAAAAAAATTTATAAACTTTACATATATGGGGAAAACGTGCGTGTAATTATTTAAATAATAAAATAGAGTGAAGGAACAGCATCGTGAAATAACAATTAGCGTTCGGATAAATATCCATAAGGGACGGAACAACGACTGTCGAGAAATCTACGTTTTAGCAACACGGGTGTGCAAGCTTTCACTTCGTCGCGTGTTATTATTTCGTGAAAGGCTGTACGTCGAATTGCTCTGAAACGTAGATTTATCGAACGCGATTCTACCGTTGCCGACTCCGTCCCTTCCTCCTCCTCCTCTTGACCTTCTCGCTCTTTACGTAATAATAATTCCCTAATACTATTAAAATTAACTAAGCGTGAGTTTTCGAAATTTAGAGTTATGCCCTTTACTTTGCAAACTTCTCGCGTTTGCCCTTCCACTGTGCGAACCACGTATGCGTAAAATTTCGGACCACCCGATACAAACGCCTCGATATAGCTACCGCGACCATAGCTCTCGAGTTCGTCCGTCATATCGCCTAGGAAATTACCTTTACGCACTTCGTATTCATCGGAGACACCGCTGCTCACGTAAATACACGAGTCGGTATCGTAATATAAAACGCGACGATCCAATTTATCTAAATATTCGTATAATACAAAACGCGCCTGTGCCGTCGTGAAAGCCGCTATAACCACGTTAGTAAGAGGCGAGGGTACGTCCAGCTCTTCTCGCAGTCGCCACGAAACATACATCACTTCCTTGTTTACGGGTAATATTTCGATTATCTCATGCTGAGGACTCGTGAGTAAACTCGCTAAACGCTGTTGAGTTTTTACGATCTCGGTATTCGGCAGGTTGGATCGTTGACCAAATTTCCCCCAAAAAGAATTTAAACATAGCTTCGCGACCGAGCGCAAACCAGGATTTTTCGCGATGTTTTGCTTATCGAGAACGACACCCTCGGTTTTCTCGTAGTCGCGAAGATATTGTTCTTTAGACACGTCATCCTCACACTCGCTCGGCCATCCGCTGGCTTCTTGTTTCAATTTTAAAAACGTGTTTATATATTCCGTGAATAATCCACCCTGCTGTGTATCGGGATCGTAGCGAGCTGTGGTGTATTGCCAAATCTCACAAACCCTCGTTACGAGATAACCTTTGTCGATGGCTTTGCGCAATTCAAGCGATACCCACGTACCCTCGAATTCTCGCTCGGACGGCTCGTGGGTACATTCATCGTGTGAAAATGTTTCGCAACAACTGCGACACAACGCGAATAGTAGCTTTCCACGCACGCGATAGGGTAATACGGGGTGAAAGAGATCGCTCGGAGGGAGTACCCTGCAACGCACGAGACCTTCGACGGAATCAAAATTGTAACACGGTCCTATGCCAATTAGAGTCGAGCATTCCTCCGCGACGTACACCGTGGGATGTCCGATCGGGAAAACCCCGATCTTCAGTACGTACGGGTACAGAGAACACACATCCACGTAACGTATCTTCTCCGTATCCGTAATCTCGTACCGCGTCACGATGTTCCCCGTACGTCCACCGTAGAACGCATCGCGCGGGTTGAGCGGCTCAATTTCTATCATCGGGTGATTTTGTAAAAATTCACGCATTTCCCTATTTTCCATCATTTCGCGATCAAAGACGCATTCCCACTTCTCTATCACCGAGTACCCCCGTCTTCGAAGACGATACGTTGTTGCGATGGTGCGCTCATAACGCAAATCAATCGTATCGCCGCGTTCGTTGTTTACCGTTAGTTCCCTATCGCGATTAATCTTAAAACACGACGGACATTCGTGCCAAAAACAACCGTGGAATTGCAACACGTGATAGTGTGTTATACCGTTTTCCACCGACTCGTAATAACCATCGACTAGCGTGCCGTCTTGCAGACGATATTCCCGAGTGCGTCCTGCGTGGGTGATGTTATGTCCGAGCTCGCGCTCCTTCCACACCAGCCACTGAAACGCCTTCCGCGATTGGGTATTCGCGCGTCTGTACCCGCCCGGTGGAATTATTCCAATTTCTCTTTCACGTAAAAAGTTTTTTCTAAAAACCCTCATACACGTGGAAGCGATGGTTGTGCATTCCTCGAACAGACACACGCGACCGCACTTCAAGAAAATCTTTCTGAAAGACATACACGCGCGTCTCAGAATATTCACGTCGTTGCGACAGTAACGCAATATCTCGCATTCGAAATCAAACACATAATTCGTACGAATCATTTCCGCGTGCCACGCTAAAAACTTTTCTCGCTCGTTCGTATTCATACTATCGGGTGAATAATATCGAATATCCGGCAACGGACCGACATATGACTGATTATCGTTGGTATTAAATAAATGCGGAAAAATGCCTTTGTCCGAAGTATTCGTCAGGCCAAAAGCCTTCGGTAACTCCAATAAACGCATTGGCATATAATTAATACTATCGATAAATTTCGTATGTCCCACTGTTAGTACTACAATTTTCGTCCCGTTTAAGATTACCCGCGGTTCTAAGGCGGTTCCGCTCTCAACAATATAACGTAGGATAAATTGCGCATCGAATGCTTTCGCGTTATGAGCTATACAAATTATGTGTTTAAAATATTTAGTCGGACGTGTCGCGAAATCTATAAACTCCTTTACAGGATCACGACGAAATATGTGTAAAGAAAATATATTTCCTTACTTAAATACTCTTGCGTACACGCGTAGATAAAATAGAGACCGCTTCGAACGGTAGAACAAAACGATACAGCTGAATAACCGCTGACACGTGTGACAGTTAGAATTTGAGAAGCTGTTTGTCATTGTAAAATTATATCGTCGTTATAGAAAATATAAACTTTAATTGTCGTTTCTTTGTTTACAGGTGAGGGTATTTGTAAATAATGTAAATAATGTAAATCGTGCTAATATAATTGGTGTTAATAAAAGAACTTTGTTTACAGAGCAACACAACTGAGTTAACTAACTAATTAATCCTTCAGGATAATTAAGAGTCTTATAAAACGACAATCTTGTTTATCAAATGGAAAAGATGAAGAAGTTACAATTTGAGTTCAAAGTGAAGCCAGGGAATGATGGCAAGTCAAATATTATCTGCATAACCTCAATTACTACTGAGGACGATAGAACGTTCTTAATACCAGAGGAATATCAAACAGCAGGTAATCATAAAGAAATAGTAAGAACAACTACATATGATATGATAAAAAAAAAGCTTAAAGAAAAGACATCAATTTAGAAAGGTTTGGTTAGAATTAACTGACGATTTAGCCAAAATTTACATGGATCAAATGGGGAACATAAAATTTGGAGAGGAATTTTTAGAAGAAGTCACTGAGGAACTTGGAACAGCTAAAACACAAGAAGAAAGCAGCACCTTGAACAAACTTTTAGAAAAATTAATAGAAAATACTCAAACGGCTAAGCAAGAAAATTTCACAACAATTTATAATAGAAAAATTTACAAGCAAAAATACTAATGCAAATCAGTGGATGGAGATATTTGAAAAAGAGTGTTTACGCTTTGATATAACCAGGGATGAAAAAAAAATTGAAATTCTTAGACTCTTCATGGATAAGTCAACTACAGACTGGTACAGCTCTATGATAATAAAATTATCTCTAAACTCAGAGTGGTCAGTATGGAAACAAAAATTTTGCGAGATATTTGCTAATAAAGACTGGAGTCCAGTGATATACACACTATTATTTAAATATAAGGAAGGATCACTACTTGACTATGCGATAAGAAAAGAAAAACTATTGCTAGATATGAGAAATTCTATAGATGCAGGAACATTAATAGATCTTATTGCAGCTGGATTACCACAGGTAATAATCAACAAAATTGATAGAGAAGCATTGAAAGATACAACAGATCTGCATAATGAAATTAGCAAATATGAGCACATAGTTAATAAAAAAAAGGTCTTTACAAAAAAAAGTGACACAATAAATACAAGGAAAGACAATGAAGAACATAAACCGTGTAAAAATTGTGAGAAACTAGGAAAAACCAATCGTTATCATCCGGAGAAAAAATGCTGGTATAAACAAAAAAAACATGATCAAGGACAGAACATTTCGATAAAACATGTTAATAATTCGGAAATAGAGGCAGAAATTAATAACACGGATCAAAAAAACGACCAATAACACCATTAATAAGAATCAAATTACAGATAAATGATAAGTGGACAATATTTGGAATATACGATTCAGGATCCAATGTTTCTATAATCAATTATAAACTACTAAGATTGAAACAAGAAGAAAATAACCTTAATAATGAAAATTTGATGACAATTAATGGTGTTAAAAAATCAAGTGGTTCAACAAACCTAAAAATTAAGATCTTTGACATAGAAGAAAAAACAAATGTGGTAATTGTTGACGATGAAAACTTTAAATATGACTTTTTAATCGGACTCGACATGATAACAAAATTTAAATTATGTCAAGACGAAAATTTAAATATAATACAAAAAATTGATATGGAAAAAAGGACAAACAATAATGAAACAGAGAAAATTTCAGAGGAAATGAGGTCTGAGGTATCAGATATTAAAAAAGAAAACAAAAATACAAAAGAATTTTTAGTAAATTTCAATAAGCATATAAAAAAAGAAGATTTTGTCATAAATATGGAACACTTAACTCCATATCCCAAAAGAAATAAAATAAACGGAATATTAGAAATATTTAAGTCAGTATTTGCCAGAGATAAATACGATATTGGCTCAGTGAAAAACTATGAAGCAAGAATAGACTTACTAGTTGATACATACTGTAGTAAGAGACCATATAGGTGCACTATGGAGGACAGAAAAGAAATTGAAGATCAAATATCTAGATTACTAGAAAAAAATCTTATAGAAGAATCTTATAGCCCATTTTCGGCACCAGTAACTCTCGCGCTTAAAAAAGAAGAAAACAAAAGATCTAGGCTATGTGTGGATTTTAGGGACCTAAATAAAATAGTTGTCCCTCAGGCCCAGCCATTTCCACTAATGGAGGACCTGACGGCAAAAACAAGAAACTGCATATTTTTCACAACGCTGGATATTAACTCAGCCTTTTGGTCGATCCCTCTGAGAATCGAAGACAGAAGAAAAACCGGATTTATAACGCAGGAGGGGCATTATCAATGGACATGTCTCCCTTTTGGCCTAAAGACAGCCCCAGCCATCTTTCAGAGAATACTCAGTAACATATTAAGAAAATATAAATTAACTAGTTTTGCAGTAAATTATATAGACGACATCTTAATTTTCTCGAAGTCTTTCTCAGAACACATTAATCACTTAACACAATTGCTACAAGCTATAAAAACAGAAGGTTTCAGAATAAAATTTAAAAAATGTACGTTTGCCTCGGACTCAGTAAAATACCTTGGTCACATTATCCAGAATAATTCAATTAAACCAGTAAAGGACAACTTAGTAGCAATAAAAAATTTCCCAGTTCCAAAAACACAAAAAAACATTAGACAATTTTTAGGGAAGATAAATTTTTATCACGAATATATACCAAACAGTGCAATAATTTTAGATCCTTTACATAACTTATTAAGAAAAAATCAAATTTTTACATGGACAGAGAAATGTCAAAAATCGTTTGAGAAAGTAAAACATATGCTTTGCACAAAACCAGTCCTAGCAATATTTGATCAAGATTTGCCAATAAATATTTATACAGACGCTTGCTTGATAGGTGTAGGAGCAGTTCTGAAACAAATACAACCGGATGGGAAAGAGAAGCCTGTAGCATACTTTTCAAAAAAATTAAATGAAGCTCAGAAAAAGAAAAAAGCTATTTACCTGGAATGCCTAGCAATTAAAGAAGCTGTGAAATACTGGCAATACTGGCTGATAAATAAATCGTTCACAGTTTTCTCAGACCATAAGCCGCTAGAAAATATAAATCTAAAATCAAGGACAGATGAAGAGCTAGGGGACCTAACTTACTATCTTTCGCAGTATGATTTCAAAATCAAATATGCTCCAGGTAAGGAAAATCTAGAAGCGGATTGTTTGAGCAGAAATCCGGTCTTAAGCGAAAATGAAAATGAAGATAAACAATTAAAAGTTGTAAATTCAATAACATTGAAAGAAATCTTAACAGATCAAACAAAAAATGAAGAAATTCAGAAAAATAAAAAGAGATTTATAAAAAAGGATAATGTGTACTATAAAAAAGTTAGAAAAAAAGAAAAAATTATTCTAACAGAAAAATTAGCTTTGAAACTAATGAAAGATGTACACAACAAATTGTGTCACATCGGTATAAAACAAATGCAAAAAAAAATAAGCTCCATATATACATCAACAAATTTAACACGAAACATAAGAAGAATTTGCCGGAATTGTGAGGTCTGCATAAAAAACAAATCCAGAGGTCGGGACAAACTTGGTCTAATGTCTCACTTAGGTCCGGCCACAAAACCATTTGAAATAGTCTCGATAGATACAATCGGTGGACTCGGGAGCTCAAGATCGACGAAGAGATATTTGCATCTGTTAGTAGATCACTTTACGAGATTCGCATTTATTTTAACATCGAAAACTCAAAGTACAAAGGATTTCATAAAACTAATTACGAAAATCACTGAAACGGATGACATTAATATGCTACTAACGGATCAATATCCGGGGATCAATTCAAAGGAAGTCAAAGACTTCTTAGAAGAAAAGTCAATAACAATGATTTTCACAGCAGTCAATGCACCGTTCTCCAATGGTCTGAACGAAAGATTGAACCAGACACTAGTCAACAAAATCAGATGCAAAATAAACGAGAGAGGAAATAAGAAAGCATGGACTACGATAGCTCAAGAGTGTGTAAATAAATACAATGATACGGAGCATACAGTCACGGGTTTCGCTCCAAGATATCTGTTATATGGGACAGATGTTACATTGATACCAAAAGAGTTAAAACAAGATGT
Organism: Linepithema humile; assembly: GCF_040581485.1. NCBI lineage: Eukaryota > Metazoa > Arthropoda > Insecta > Hymenoptera > Formicidae > Linepithema > Linepithema humile. The sequence goes on along the minus strand of NC_090134.1, from coordinate 11,193,425 downwards.
ACAAAAAGAAAACTGGATTAAGGACCGAGAAACAGCCATTGAGAATACAAAAAAATCACACGCATACAACAAAAGTCTATTTGACAAAGATCGCAAGAACTATAACTATAAAATAGGAGACATGGTATACGTGGAAAACGGCCATAAATTAAATAGGAAATTGAATAGGAAAAAATTGCACGAACTAAATATTGGACCAAACGAGATTACAGAGAAGATTTCGGACTCCATATACAAATTAAACATCGGTCACAAAAAGAAAGAATCCAATTTTTTTCACATCACAAAGCTAGTTCCGGTACCTATAAGAAGCATAGAAGAAAAAGACTGAATTAGATTTAGCTACAATAAAAATTTTTGCAAATTTTCTTCCCCAGGAGGGGAGATGTAAAGAAAATATATTTTCTTACTTAAATACTCTTGCGTACACGCGTAGATAAAATAGAGACCGCTTCGAACGGTAGAACAAAACGATACAGCTGGATAACCGCTGACACGTGTGACAGTTAGAATTTGAGAAGCTGTTTGTCATTGTAAAATTATATCGTCGTTATAGAAAATATAAACTTTAATTGTCGTTTCTTTGTTTACAGGTGAAGGTATTTGTAAATAATGTAAATAATGTAAATAATGTAAATCGTGCTAATATAATTGGTGTTAATAAAAGAACTTTGTTTACAGAGCAACACAACTGAGTTAACTAACTAATTAATCCTTCAGGATAATTAAGAGTCTTATATATGTATTCACGAATACCGCACCACCGACAGCGCACCGAAGTATCCTCAATCTCGGCACACGTTTCGCAAATCTGTTGCGCGACGCAAAGTGTAGGTACGTGAATATTAACACTCGCGGTACCTTGAAGCGTGTCATCCTGTCGCGTCTCGAAATCGTAAAACACGAATGCGACGCGACTTTCTGTTTTAAGTACGCACTCACCCGCGTTTTGTTGTTGCTCTCCTTCCTCTCCCAAAATGTGCTCCGTGTCGTTAGTACGGAAATTAGCTTTGTGAGGGAGAGGAAGCATGTGACAAAGATGATTCAACGGCTGGGCAGAACGACACTTTGAACAGTAAGTCACGCCGTATTCGTGTTGTCTATTACGCTCGATTAAACGACCGCATTCTTCGCAAAAACATACGATGTTGCAAACGCTACGAGACGATTGCCCATCGTATGATTTTTGCGCACGATGATGCTCAAGACACGCGTGATTGAAAAATTCGCGATTACAATTTTCGCAATGAATACGCTCCGCGTCGAATCGCTCGCACGAAGGTACCGCGTAACACCGAGGGCATTTATTTGAGCATCGGTGTCTCCCTACATCGCTGCGGTAACCGACGTTACACGGTACACAATAACCTCGGCTACCCGCGGCGGCTCTTAAATTTAAAATAACGCTGTAATGCCGTAATTCAGCGTGATGTAATAGGTTTAAACACGCGACCGGTTCGCGATGTAGTGAGGCTAGTATCGCATTTCCATCAAATAAGACCCGTGACCAAAAGTTTCCGCGCTATAAACCATTATCGCGATGCTTTCCGCGGCTAGATATTGCTGAAAATGCTCGATTTCGCGAATACCGCAACCCTCTTCTGGAATTGTAATACCGACTTTCCTCGTTAAATCACGTGCCAACTCACGTTGTAACGAGGAATGACGGTATCTCACGGCGTTCCATCTTTCTTGTAGACTACCCGTACGTAAATTACCACGTTCATTGTAAATTTGCGCCGTTACGAGTGCGCGAGGAAAACATAAGTTATCCGAGTTGGATATCGTTAAAATCGAGCGTTTACCAGCGATATCAAACGCATTACCCGCACGACCCGTAGGAGGAGTGACACGGTAAACGTGGATATTGAATTCTTGCGCTACGTTCAAACCCCCGGAGCTTTGAGCTAACGAACTCACGAGGTTCCAGATATTCTCGTGAGTCAAATCACGAGATGGTCGGAACGAAATACCCGCGGGCTCGTGTGAAAGATTCGGGGAATCGAAACTAAGTCCGATGTAATCACCGGGAACACAGGAAAGTACCGCGTACGCGTGAAGCTCGCGAAACGCGTTTTCTAACCACGCGTAAACCTCCTCCCCCTCTGGTAATGATTGAAGGCGAAAACCAGCCTCTCTCCATACTACACCGAAATTTCTAAACTCACGCACGTTTTCCCTTATTAAATCTAAATAATTAAAATTATCCCCGTTATGATTCGCGATCTGTTCCGGCGCACCAACCTGATTCTCCGGAAACAACGCTTCCTCATCCTCTTCTCTCTCCAGTCTCCCCTCCCCACGAACTCCTATCTCGTTGTCGTCGGTTTCTTCGGCTTGATTTTCCGCCGACTGCTGCTGCTGCTGCGTGTTTTCTTCCATTCCTCCCCCTCCTCCACCAAACTGAAATGGAAAAATCGAAAACAAACGAATTAATTTATCTTTAAAATTATTGTTTTTACACTTCCATACTCGAATTTTACGCGTTGTTAAAATTAAAAATAGTAATACATTTCATATTAAATTCTCTCACCTTTATACAGGATTATTCCCTTTCTTGTTCACCGTTGATCGTGTTGATCATTGATCACTAATATTCCGGCGAGTAAGAAATTTCCGGGAAAACAATTCCTAAAAATTTCGTCCGGTTAGAATAAAGGTATTCGAGTATGAAAGCGTTATCTATGCGAAAATGTATAATTGTATTTACCTCTTTCCCTCAAAAGTTCCTCTAGAGTCTGTTCTTCCGTTCCACTCAGCTCCTCCCCCATATCTTCCTCTTGTATCTCATCATCATCATCATCCTCATCCTCCTCCTCCTCCGAATCTTCTATTATTATTGTATTTTCACCTTCTTGGTTAAACTCTAAAAAATTCACCATTGTTTTTTAGCGGATAAAAAATTTTTATCCATTTTCTTACTGCGATAAATTTCTCATTACTCACCTGGTGAAAAAATCTCTTCCTCGTCAAATGAACTCACTTCGTGAATTCCAACTTCTTCTTCCTCGCTCTCGCTATCCAAGTTAACGAGAGGTGGCTCAGGTGTGAACTCGATACGTGCACGCCCTAAAAATATTTAATATTTCATTATTTTAAAAAAATTTACAATATGAAATGCTTATTTTTCATAAAAGAATGTGTGCTAAGACTCACGTTAGGGTCCGGCTTCGGGTGAAGTATCAGCCCGTCGCCTTATTCCGTGAGGAGGAGTATACTCTTCAGGGCGTGCAATACGTTGCACTCCTCTCACCCCCGCGATCCTGCGAGGCGATGCGTTCCGATGTTCTACTCCTAAAAGATTTTACTCTTTTAATTTTTGAAAATTATATATACATATATATATAATAAAAATTGGAATATAAACTCACCGTTTTCACTCGCTTCCGAAATCGATCGATGAAAATGAAATAATAGAAAAGCTATATGCCCACCTGCATCCTCCACTTCTCCATCACCGAAAATACTTCTCATTTCGATAATTTCACCCGCGTAGATTACAAGTCTCTGATAGGAGGCAAAATGCCCCAAGCGAAATAGCACCGCTAGCACTGCACTAGGACACACCCCCGCAAATTTCGCAAACACTTCAAAATTTTTTTCATTGTTGTCTGATAACAACGATAAATATCTGCTCACATCGAGTCCGCACAAAGCGCGTGACAGTAGTAAGCATGTCTCGACGGTTTTTTTTAAATTCTCAACCATTTTCGCGTACTAAGATAATCTCGCCCGAATTCACGATACGAAGAAACACGACGCGTGTTGTCCACTACACTGAGAATTTTGAAATGCGATTTTTCTCCGTCTCAAACCTCCTATTTATACCTTCAGTCGGATCAAAAAAATCAATCGGTTTCAAGTTGTACATCTTTCACAAAGATTTCCGCACATTGGCAGCAACTTTACAAAATGTATATTACTTTAGTGTTCGAAGGGTTTATCAGACAAAAAATACCCTTCGGACGATGTCGATATTCTTTTCTTATAACTTTTTATTTAATTGAGGGTTAGTACGTGAGCAAAACTTAATTTCGAAAACTCACAGTAAAAAACTTTCACGTGTAATATAAAAAGGTTTACATATGCTTACCCTATTGTAAATTGCTTCTTTTTTTAACGGTACGGATATTTCCGATCTTTTTTTTGTCTAACCCTTTAGATCCCATATGTTTAAAATGTAATTTTTCCAGGGTCCAAGTGTAAATAAATAGTTTTATCGGATTGGAGATTTATAGTTTTAGAGCTTTTTAGGATGAAAGCTCGTAAAAATTCCGTTGACTGCAATATTTTAATTTTTTCTCATTCCTCAGTCCTCAGTTTCTCTTCCTTTTGTACCCTTTGATTTTTTTCCGAATAATTGTAATGCGAGACTGTGCAGGATGTAACAGCGCACGAACCGATGTCCTTACTCCTTCTTTTATCAACGGTCGTTTTTAAGAGAGTTCGAGAAAATGTAGAAGCAATAAAATCGTATCCAATCAGATGACTCAAAATTTTTATGCGTACGCATTTTCCCACTACTTTTCCGATTTTCTACTCCATGCGATTGGGAAAATTTTAATCATTCGTTTTCTGACATTCGAATGTGCGGGTTCAGCAGCAGCAGCAGCAGTAACAACAGCAGCAACAATAAAGAAGATACAGCATTTTTGTATTTTATTTTGTGTCTACGTGAAAACTAGTATCATGAGTAAACGCAAAGAAATTTTAAATTCTAAACATCACGAAGTGCGCGGTGACGTTTCCGGAGCAAGATACTTCAATGGAGAAAAATTTGAGCAAAATTATATGATGTTAGCCAACACCACTTACGGACTCAATTCCTCATATACGAAAAAAATTCATGTTGGATTGCAAACTTCAATCAACGATGACGAGTTTGATTTCCAACCCGCTGTTAAATTTACTTCCAAGGGAGCCGAGGGCATTTGCTTCAACATGGTGGAGTGGCAGCAATTTCAAGAAAACATGGAACTTATGACTGATTATTTAAATGGAAATAGTGTTAAGTCTAACTCTATTATTATCAAGAAGATAATTATAAATTTCACCACCACCTATGGAGCAAGAGCCCTGCTATTGAAATATCAGGAGCAAGAAGAGCCTTCTTCGGGAAGTAACTTGGCTGCAGAAGAAATCATCCATACTCCGAAGAAACCACGAACATATTCCTACGCAATAGCAATGCAAAAGACTACTTTTCTCGGACTGGAAAACTTACTCGATTGCGTAAACGCTAATTTAAATCAGTTAAATATAATCGCAAACAGTGTTAATGATTGCTCTAAATATCTTATTAATGAAATACAGGTAAATTTACCCAACAAGAACTTCATCGAAAGTAACATTGTAAAACACACTATAAACACTAATTGTCACGATATTCAACATAATGTACGTTTGCAACTAAAAGATTTAACATTTCTCGATACGTACTTTGAAATATTTTTAGAATTAATTGCACTTTACTTCAATCAAATTGTACGGATAATCAAGTTGCAGCGAAAATTGTAATCTATACGAACGTACATTTTTCTTGCATATATGGATTTGTTTATGACTCTCTGAATACTCTCCAAATAAATAAAATATTTTTGTCTATAACGGTCAACCATGTACTTTTAAGAAAAATTGTTGCAAATAAACATATTTTTGTATTCCATTTCTTGCATTCGTTTCCTTCCCTTTTCGCATGTTCCTGCACGCTCCACTCGCCATCGTCAATTTTTACAGCACGTTCAATCTGCGAAAACGGGTGGCTGACGCTCACCCCGTTCACGCAATATCGCGCGCGCGACCCCTTAACCATCACACCAAATATCAAACTAAAAGTCGCATGATTATTCGTCGCTGCGACGCCATTCTTTTGTTCGCTATACGTGCCAGAGAGTCTGGGGTACCTCATATAGACGCGGTCCCAGTATAAATGTGCCCCTTCCCTTCGCAGACTAGAGGCGACTGTGTGACGTCGTTTGTTTACATGTCCCATACCTGCCAGAGAGTCCGGGGTACATCATATAGACGCGGTCCCAGCATATATACATCCCTTCCCTTCGCAGACTAGAGGCGACTGTGCGACGCCGTTTGTTTACATGTTCCATACCTGCCAGAGAGTCCGGGGTACATCATATAGACGCGGTCCCAGCATATATACATCCCTTCCCTGCCAGGTCCCATAGCCATAAATACGACACACCATTTTACTATCATTAGATGTATAGGTAGCCCAGCAGACTAGGACCAGGACTAGAAATCCAGCGATCCAGGTTCGAACCCAGCTTGGATTTTCTCAATTCCAAAAAATAAAAATCACTTGTCAACAGCCGCCATTTTGTCAACAGCCGCCATCTTGTAGACGTCCGCCATGTTGGACCCACTGCCGCCATCTTTTCCCCCTCCCCTCCCTGTGACGTCATTTGTTTTAACGCCAGACCAAATGTAGGTCAGTGGGTCAAATATGGGGTAGGTGGTGGGGGTTTGTTGTGACGCCCCATACCTGCTATATACTACTTATATTTATTACTATCTAATAAATTTCTACAGTACCATTAATGTTGTGCATGCAAAATATATAAGGATTAGTAAAGCATACATACGTTAACATTAGTGAAGCATTAAAGCATTTACAATTTAAGCATTTTAATAAAGCATATATTAATATCTTGTCTTTAATAAAATATATATTAGTATGAAGATATAATATTGTTGGAATGCAATAATATTATTTCAGTATATGAAGTGTGTAAAAATAGCAATATTCTTTAACTATGACATATTTAAAATGATAGATTCGCGCAGCCATATGTGCTCTAAAACGATTTAAATTAATCTTGTAATAATCTTATAATCTTTAATCTTATAGTACCAACAAAATATTAAAAACAAACCTGTGATTTATACTTGCGATTTCTCTGTATTATTTCCAAAAATATCCGTTGCGTGCTGTTAACATCTTCAGTAACATTTTCCCAGTTGTTCTGACGATGCAGTTTTATAATTTTTCGATATTTCTTCACTTGAGCCTTCTTCTTGTTAAGTTTCTTTATGTGTCTTCTTTTGGTTGTTTGGATTAATTTTTCTTCTTCAATATTTCTCTCTCTTTGCACTCTCTTTGATGTAGAGGCCAAATTAATTTTGTCTTGAACATTTTCGAAAGATATATTTTCATTTTCATTATGCAAATTTTGAACATGTTTATTAAAATTAACAAAATTATTTTCAAAAATGCTATTGTTAGCATTATTGAGATTTTCATATTCTACATTATCTTCTAATTCAATATTATTTTCAAGTTCTACTATTTCAAATTTCATATTATTTTCAAACTCTACGTTATTTTCAAACTCTACGTTATTTTCAAACTCTACGTTATTTTCAAATTCTACATTATTTTCAAACTCTACGTTATTTTCAAACTCTACGTTATTTTCAAATTCTACATTATTTTCAAACTCTACGTTATTTTCAAACTCTACGTTATTTTCAAATTCTACATTATTTTCATTATTATTATTATTTAAATCTGGCAAATTTCTGTTTGGTACAGCATTTTCTATTAAATTCCTTCTAATTCCGTAAGGTTTAATCATATCTTCCGAAAAATGTTCTGTACAAATTCTTAATTTGGCCATTGCTTCTTTTGGTGCACCTATAACAAAAAAATAAAGCATATTGTAAAATTATTATATATATGTGTATATATATATATATATATATATATATATATATATACACTCACCCGAAAAAAAAGCGGTACACTGAAAATGTGGGAAAAATTCATCAAATTTCAACTGACGATAACTTCGTAAATAATAAAGATAGAAAGTTCTATAAAATATGGAAATGAAGCTAAAAATCTCTACTTTAAGAATCAATTTATTTCAATGTTGCAAAATAAATTTATTGAAAATGGCGGATGACAAAGCGCGAGCATGCAAAATTGAAAAATAATGGTTCGAGTTTGCGACGGTGCACGGTATAAACAAAAAATTGTAGCTTATTGGGATCAAAAGCGTACGAAAGTACAGAGTCTCCTCTTTAAAATGCTTTTTTATGCATCTCGATACGATGATTTTTCGCCGAGAGATTCGCATTTGAAGAAAAAGGCAGATTCTTACTTCTAGGCCTCTCACTTACAGTACAGTCTGCAAATCGTTCTCCAACGCGACGGTATACTCGTTCTCGTCCGTCTGAAGAATACAGACAAAAACGAGATTCGTCGCTAAAAAGAACGGTACTCCATTCTGCATATGTCCAGCCTGCATGCTCGACAGCAAAATTGAGTCGAGTTACGCGATGGCGACGCATAAGCGAAGGTACATTTGCTGGCCTGCGCGGAAAAAGACCGTGTTCCGCTAATCTGTTTCGAATAGTGTCAACGGATACATTACATTCGCGGACATCTCTTAAATTGTTTCGAATTTGAACAGCCGTTCGATGTCTGTCTCTTAATGAATTTAAAACAATAAATCGGTCATCGTTTTCATTCGTACAACGAGGACGTCCCGAACCAGGTCTTCTTTGGACAGAATTAGTCTCCAAGTACCTAGCATAAGCACGTTGCACGGTTGACACTGATAAATCAAGTGCCTCAGCAACGTACCTTCGACTTCTCCCATCTTCAATTAACGCTACAACTTGAGCAGCTTTTTCAGGACTTATCGTCGCCATAATTGACCAATAATTTCAATGCGAAAAGATTAATTATTGTTTACTTTGACGAAGTCGTACGAATAAGTAACGCGTCTCGAAAGAAAAAGATCAAGAGAAATCAAGCACTCTTCTCGCAATGTGCGGTCGAGCATAAACAAAAAGTCAGGGCGGAGAAATCACAAAAGATCTGCAGACATCTCCTTCGGATGCAAAACAATTGATTGAAAAATAATGGTTCGAGTTTGCGACGGTGCACGGTATAAACAAAAAATTGTAGCTTATTGGGATCAAAAGCGTACGAAAGTACAGAGTCTCCTCTTTAAAATGCTTTTTTATGCATCTCGATACGATGATTTTTCGCTGAGAGATTCGCATTTGAAGTAAGAATCTGCCTTTTTCTTCAAATGCGAATCTCTCGGCGAAAAATCATCGTATCGAGATGCATAAAAAAGCATTTTAAAGAGGAGACTCTGTACTTTCGTACGCTTTTGATCCCAATAAGCTACAATTTTTTGTTTATACCGTGCACCGTCGCAAACTCGAACCATTATTTTTCAATTTTGCATGCTCGCGCTTTGTCATCCGCCATTTTCAATAAATTTATTTTGCAACATTGAAATAAATTGATTCTTAAAGTAGAGATTTTTAGCTTCATTTCCATATTTTATAGAACTTTCTATCTTTATTATTTACGAAGTTATCGTCAGTTGAAATTTGATGAATTTTTCCCACATTTTCAGTGTACCGCTTTTTTTTCGGGTGAGTGTATATATATATATATATATATATACACACACATATATTTAAATAAAAATTTCAAATAAATATTAATGTACATGTGAATATATATAATTTTTTACATTAAGTATTAATAATTGCTACTTTTATTATAATATTAAATAATATATATTTAATAAATAACTATAATTAAATATACTTTTATTATACTTACCGATCATATCGGTTCTTTTAATAATCTTCAACCATGCTTCTGATTTCGCGGGTTCCGATGGAAATCGATGCACTGGAAACTTGCTTAATAAGGTACACCCTGGCACACAGCATTTCCACACCATTTTAATATTTTATCTATAACTAATAATACAATTTATAACTAATGTTATAAACAACTTAAATCTAAAATTAATAAAAAAATAATACAAAAAACAGAATAAATAATAATAAAAATAAATTAAAAGTAAGGTAACCAAGTAGGTTACAAAGATAAGAATAAGAAAAATAAGACAAAAAAGAAATAAAAATTTTTTTTAGGATTTTTTCCTAATGAAATGTCTCCGTGAACGCTGCTAAAAACTGTTGTCAGCTGCTGTCAGCTGCTATGCACACAAAAATTCTTCTTGTCACACCGGCAAAATCACATTGAGCACCACAAAATATGACAAAATGACAGATAACCGAACTGTTTGCAACTGTTAAGCAACCGTTCCAAGTCGCGGCCGACAGTGCTGCGATCTTCGGTTGTACCGTCAAACCTGACTTCCGTCCCCGAAAAATTCGAGGAGTGACGACCCCCTGCACTGCGTCAACGTGTCTACCGAAAAATTCTACCGTGCTACTCGCCACCGCGTGGGTGAATTTGCGTACCTACGAAAATCGAATAGTACGAGTATGCGCGTTACTCGACCAAGGAGCTACTCATACGTTTATCACGGAGACATTGACTCAATCGCTGCACACATCCCGCCAACGGACGACTTTGCCCGTGACGTGTTTCGGCGCCCAATATTCCGGCACGGCGAAAACGATGATACGACTTTCGCTCGAGCCGTGCACAACGAACGACATTTTTTTCCCAGTCACGGCCTACGTGTTTAATCGGATAACATCATACGGTACCTCGAAGCGCAGCCCTGTCTCTGGCTGGCCGCATTTACAAGGACTTGACCTAGCCGATACTGATCCCACCGATCAAACTCCGATACAAATATTAATTGGAGCGGATCTATACGGAGCCACATTACTAGATGGACTTCGAAAAGGTCCGTTCGGCAGTCCCACGGCCCAGTCAACGATCTTTGGTTAGATTGTCACTGGCCCTACTCGCGATATCGATTCCAATGCATCAGCTTGCGTAGCAACAGTCAATACTATGGACATTGACCTCAACCAAATTCTCGTGCGATTCTGGGAGACTGAAGAGGTTCCCATGAAACCAAGCTTTACCGTGGACGAGGAGAAATGCGAGAATCATTTCCGTACCACTCACGCGAGAAGGAAGAGCGGGCGATACATTGTTCGCCTTCCCTTTAAACAATTTCCTCTACATATTGGAGATTCACGCTGCATCACGACTCGATTGTACGACAAACTCGAGAAGCGGCTATCGCGCGATGCTAATCTCGCTGCGTCATACGATGCGTTTCTTCAAGAGTACCTAGACTTGGGACATATGGAGCTGGTCACCGGTCCAGAATCGTCTCACGACACCGTCGTCTACCTACCGCATCACCCCGTGGTGAAGAGCAAAAGTTTGTCGACTAAATTGAGGATCGTATTTAACGCGTCGTGTGCTACATCGAATAAAACTTCCCTTAATGACCATCTTCATACCGGGCTCAAGCTACAGACTGATCTGATGTCTATACTAATCAGATGGAGACAACATAAATACGTATATCTTGCCGACATTGAGAAAATGTTTAGGCAGATAATGGTGCATCCCGAAGATGCTGATTACCAACACATTCTGTGGCGTCGTCGCAATCGTCCATCCAGTCGTATCGTCTACGTACCGTTACGTATGGTACAGCTCCCGCGCCATACCTCGCGATACGGGTATTACACCAACTTGTCAAAGATGAAGGCCATCGATTTCCTCTTGCACATTCCATTCTACTACACGAGACTTATGTCGATGACATTTTATTTGGTGCCGGCGATATTGATACGGCCAATGCAATGAGAGTTCAATTAGTCAATATGTTCGCGGCGGGCGGATTCCGTCTGCGTAAATGGGCTGCCAACGCTACCGAAATGCTCGAAGATGTACCGCCTAATGATCGAGCTATCAACATGAATCACTCCTTAGAAGAGGATAACAACATCAAAGTTCTCGGTTGCCATTTCATGGTTGCCACGAGATGATTCCTTCTCCTTCCATATTTCGCTCCCGCCCACTGCGGTAGCAACCAAACGCTCGATTCTTTCGGCCATAACCAGAATTTTCGACCCCCTTGGATGGGCTACGCCGGTAGTCATTATTGCTAAGAGCCTGATGCAAGAATTGTGGATTAGGACATGCGGCTAGGATGAGCCGCTTCCCGCGGATCTCAGCACACGTTGGGAAACTTATCGCGATTCTCTCCGATCTCTCACCGAAGTTCGGATAACCCCGCTGGACCGGACAATCCAAACATGTGAGCAGTATCGAATATCACGGTTTTTCCGACGCCTCACTTAAAGCTATAAGTGCCGTGGTGTATATGAGAATTACCTGCCAAAATGACGTCAAGGTCATGCTTATCGCAACCAAATCTAAAGTGGCGCCAATTAAAACTCTGTCTGTCCCGCGTTTGGAGTTAAACGGTGCCGTATTACTCGTCAAATTGCTACAATACGTGATTGAAACGATGCAGCTCTCTAGTATTCCAACCTATTGCTGGACTGATTCGACAATCGTTTTCGAATGGCTTAAAAAACATCCCTCCACGTGGGTTCAGTGATGCGCTATCGTGGGATTTTTTCCCATACGGAAACCTCCGTGCGCATGCGTAAGCTGACGTCACAGCTAGACGTCGGCTGCTACCACAGATGTATCTAGCTAGGTGTACTATAGGGGATATGATAGTTTTCCCGCGTTTTTAATGACACATGACATGTGTAGTGCATTATAATCTATAATAATTAAAATCAGCTGATATTGTGAAAGAAGATGGATCATCCACAACCATCAACATCAAGTGGCATCGAGAAAAAGAAGAGTAAATCAAAAATGAAAGTATTCCAGTATTCTTGGCTAAGTATTAACATTTTTAAAGATTGGTTAACGCCACATGAAAATAATGAAAAAGCTCTCTGCACGGTTTGTAATAAAATTCTTTTATGTGGCAAATCAGATTTAATAAAACATTCCAAAACGAACTTGCATGTTAAGAATGTAGATAAAAGCCGTAATGTCGCATCATCTGCTTTATTACCTAAACTCAATAAAAATGAGGACCATGTTAATAAAGTTAAAACAGCCGAAATAAAATTAGCTACTTTTTACGCGGAACACAATATAGCTTTTCAAACAGTAGATCACTTGGTCCCTTTATTGAAAGAAACTTGCTCTAATCCACAGGTGGTTCACGATCTGAAACTGTCAAGGAAAAAATGTGCACAAATAATTAAAAATGTTTTAGGAAAACGCGAAAGTGAAAAACTTGTTACAAATTTAAAAAATCAGAAATTTTCAATTTTAGTTGATGAAAGCACAACTATCAGTAATGATAAGTTGCTTTGTATTTTAGTAAAGTACGTATCATTAGAAAACAAAAAATGTGTTACGCAATTATTTGAATTAGTTTCTTTAAATGCCACAGATTGTTCCGCGGATAAATTATATGCTGCATTTGAAAACTCTTTTAAAAGTAAAGATATACCGTTATCAAATATTGTAGGAATAGCTTGTGATAACGCTTCCGTGATGACAGGAGTTCGACATTCTTTTATAAGTAATTTGAAACAAGAGGTACCGGACCTTGTTGTATTAAGATGTATATGCTATTCTTCAGCTCTTATTGCAAGTAAAGCTTGTACAAAATTGCCAGATTGTTGTGAGAATGTTTTACATGCAGTTGCAACATATTTCTCTGGCAGTGCAAAAAGATCAGTTATCCTGTGCGAATTTCAAAATTTTTTTGGAGTAAAATCACGTAAAATTTTAAAATTATCTGCTACAAGATGGCTCGTCTTGCAAAAGTGTATTACTAGACTTCTCGAAAATTGGGAAGTCTTGAAACACTATTTTCACTTAGAAACTGTAGAGTCTAAAAATAACTTGGCAATAACAATTTTTAATATTTTAAATGATAACAAAATTAAAGCATATATGCTTTTTCTAAAATATACGTTAAATTCTTTTAATGAGTTTAATGCTTTGTTTCAAAGTAGAAAAATTTTAATTCATAAATTAGCTGAGAATAGCGAGTATTTAATAAAGCAGATGGGACAAAAACTTTTTGCTACCTAATGCGTTAAAAGAAATTAGTATAGATATTCTAAATCCGCAAAATTTTTTACCTATAACTTCTATATATGTTGGTCCACAATGCGAATTGTTATTAGAATCAGAATCTCCGGAATTTGTAGTTGAAATAAAATCCACGTGTTTATCTTTTTACACAACCGCGTTAGAAGAAATGATACAACGATTGCCTTATAATGATGAATTTTTTCGCGAACTTAAATTTTTAGATCCAAGTATAGCTTTACGCGAGGAAAGTAGACTTACCTTTCCAGACTTGAAAAATTTAGCAAAACGTTTTCAAATTTCCGATATTACGGCCTTAGCTTATGAATGGAGAATGTTACCTATTGTATTGAATGACGCGGATAAAACTCTTTTGGCTAATTTAGAAATTGATGACATGTGGAAGAATATTCTAGAAAAAAAGAAATTTAATGATAAACCGTTTTTTCCAAATTTAGAAAATTTAGTACATATAGTTCTGTCACTTCCACATTCTAATGCCGAAGCAGAGAGAATATTTTCTATTGTTACAGATGTGAAGAATAAAAAGAGGAATCGGATTGATGTTACCTGTTTAGACGCCGTTTGTAAAGTACGATCAAGTTTTCAAGCTAATAATATTGATTGTCGCACTTTCCAAGTAGATTCAACACACTTGAAATTGCACAATTATAAGAATTTATTTTGTTCTGATAAGAATAATGATAAAGTTGATTAAGATTAATATAAAATAGACTTTTTTATATACTCATACTTCTTATTATAACTTTTCTTTGTTATGTGAACAATTTAACTTTATTCCTTCTATATTGTACAACTATTCATTCTATTCATTTTACAACTTCTTTGAAAATCTTTCTTTTGCTTTCATGATTGCTATTTATTTGTTTCGCGATTGCTTTTAATGTTTGAGCATCCGTATTCTCTTTTTATTCTAGTGTTAATTAATAACTAATTTTATTCTATATATTAGTTTTTTCAATATTTATTTTTTTTCTGTGATTTTAATTCTGTGATCTTTTGTGCAATTGTTTATTGCAATTTTTTAGTTTTATTTTGTGTGATAAAATCCACATATCAATGCAGTGCAATATTTTCGTTTCTTTCTTAGATCTTTCTTTAACATTTCTTTACTTATGTTTGCTTTTCAGTTTTTTTGTGATCTATGATCTGTGATCTCCATGCATAAATGCATGCATTTTATTTTATTTAAAGTATTTATTAAATATTTATTTTTATTTATTTAAGTATTTATTTAATATTAACATTTTAGATACTTTATTAATTAACGTTATAATTATAATTAAAAACTTGTTTATATGTTTCTGTGTTGTGTATATATGTTGTTAAAAAATAATTTTATTCTGTTGCAGTAATCTGGGACCTGCATTTCAAGACGAAACTGCAAAATTTATATATGTATAATATGTTTTGTTTTGAATATTGGTAAGGTTTTCTGCAGTTTCCCTTACCCTCGCAACAAATGTTGATATTCGTGTAATAAATCGGCTGCAGACGTAAAAACATAACAAATAAATAAATTTTTTTATTACCATTTATATTTAATGTATTTTATTTCTTTCATCTAAACTTTTTTCTTTCCCTGCAATTTCATTTATATTTATTTTCTCGCTGGGATCTAACGATACCTTATATTTGATTGTCATATATACATTACTGAGGGTTCAAAGCGTTTGCTTAGTGCGCAGACGCAACTTTATTCCCACGATAGCGCATCACTGCGTGGGTTACGTTTGTAGCAAATCGAGTATCGAAAATTCAAACAGAACTACCGTCAGCTACTTGGTGTCACGTTCCAACTGGCTCGAATCCCGCGGATATTGCATCCCGCGGCATTGCTCCGGCTGATCTATCGTCCTGCGAACTATGGTGGTCGGGCCCGATTTGGTTGACACAGTCGTCGAAGTTATGGCCCCGTCAGACTCCCAAGAGTTCTGACGAAATTACCTGTGGCGTCAACACCGAAACTCGCAAGGCTGCTGTCGCACATATCAACGACGTGCCGCAACCGCTTGCGCTCGATGATCTTCCTCATCGGCTATCATCGTGGACGCGCCTACTTCGAGTGACCGCATATGTCCTTCGATTTATCGCCTGTGCACGATCGAAACGGTCAAGTACCACGGGAACCGATTCTCGCCTTACCGCCGCTGAATTGTCCGAAGCACGCATCTTTTGGTGCAAACAAGCTCAGCTCAGTCTTTTCGCCTCAGAATATAAGGAGCTACGTCGAAAGCAACCTATATCATCTCGAAGTCCCTTAATAAAATTAACGCCATTCCTCGACAAAAACGACACTATCCGGCTCGGCGATCGGCTAAAAAATGCCCCTCTCGCATTTTCCGAGCGACATCCAATTATTTTGCCTCGTCATCGTATCAGCGATTTGATCATCGACCATGCCCACAAACACACGTTACATAGAGATCCACAGTTGACTATCAGATTCATCCGACAGAACTATTAAATTATCGGCGCAAAAAACTTAGTCAAGTCAGCTATTCATTGCTGTGTCCCGTGCGCTCGCCAACGAGCGTTAATTCCGACCAAATTATGGGAAGTCTTCCAGCTTCACGTGTCTCGCCATCTCGCCCGTTCACACACACGGGCATTGACTATGCGGGATCATTTGCCGTCCTGTGGAAAAAGGGGAGAGGACAACATTCACACAAGGCTTACGTGTCCACATTTGTTTGCTTGGCGACTCGCGCTATACACCTTGAGTTAGTCTCCGACTTATCTATCGAGGCTTTTCTCGCAGCATTTAAACGCTTTGTCTCGCGTCGCGGCATCCCCAGCGATGTCTACAGTGACAACGGGACCAACTTTCAAGGAGCAGAGAGAGAATTGGCAAATACATTCCGGAATATCGTCAAAGATTCAGATTTCGGCTCGCTTTTAGCGACCGATGGAACTACGTGGCACTTTGTTCCCCCAGCTGCGCCCCACTTTGGCGGTATTTGGGAGGCGGGGGTGAAGAGCATGAAACACCATTTAAGGCGCATTGTGGGCAAGCATACGCTATCGACAGAAGAATTTTCCACCCTTCTCTGTCAAGTGGAGGCATGCTTGAATTCGCGACCGATTTATGCCATGCTTAACGATCCCGATGATTTTACGACGCTTACTCCAGAGCACTTCCTCATTGGAGCCCCTCTCCTCACCGTTCCAGAGGAATCAGTAATGGACGTACAAGAAAATTGCCTTTCCCGCTATCAACGCGTTCGTTCGATGCTCGAACATTTTTAGAACGCGTGGTCCTGCGACTACCTGCACACCTTGCAGCAACGACCCAAGTGGATGCGCTCGCTCCCAAATATTAAACCAGGAGAACTCGTGCTCTTACGAAATAATTTGTTACCGCCCTCCAAATGGGCTCTTGCGCGTGTTATCTCTACGCGACCCGGCGACGATGGACATGTCCGTATTGTTAGTGTAAAAACTAAAGATTCTGAGTTCGTGAGACCAATCTCGCAAATTTGTCGTCTTCCAATAAATTGAGACAAGGGAAATCTTTATCGTACCGTTCCGGATACGAGGCGGGCGGCATGTTCAAACAGGCATAAATATACGAGATATTATATTTAATATGATAAAGAGCGATTGAATCAACGGCCCTGTCTTGTGACA
Organism: Linepithema humile; assembly: GCF_040581485.1. Classification (NCBI taxonomy): domain Eukaryota; kingdom Metazoa; phylum Arthropoda; class Insecta; order Hymenoptera; family Formicidae; genus Linepithema; species Linepithema humile. The sequence continues at coordinate 11,175,925 of NC_090134.1, read as the reverse complement.
GCTGCATGATCGGTTGTTTTGGAATCGCTACCACATGCTAAGATCGTGATTTCTTCGGCGCGCGCGCCCGTGGTCTGACGACGGAAAAACTCGAATTTTGTTTTGTTCGCTTGACGATCGGAAGTAAGACGGCCTTTAGCACTCAGTCGAGTCGATCTTGCTGTATCGAGCATTTGTATTCCGCTCCCGAGAGTCTAAAATAAAACTTTATCAATAGATGTAAGAGTGAGTAAATTAGCAATAAATTCTGTTGTGTTGTTGACTTTACAATTCTAATTAGCGTGATTACTTCCACCTCCTTGCGACGTCCCAAAACCCGCGCCAAAAAATAAATATATTTTGAGTGGAGCGACAAGATCGGAGGTGTCGCTACACAAACAAAAAGCAAAAAAAATAAAAACTAATAAAAAAGCAAAAAAAAATAAAATACAAAAAAAAGGAGCTACAAAAACTTTCTACGTCCACGTCGCTAGCTCCGGGTAACGCTAAAGGAAAGTTTCGTGTAATCTTGTATCTGAAGTATAAGCTATCTAATAGTGAAATCCAAATCGGTGCAGCCATTCTTTAGTTTTGAGATAATATACATACACAGAAATAATAATTAATTTATATATTAGTATAGATTAAGGGCCCTGTTATAACACATGCTACAGGCCCCGCGCTTGATTAATCCGGCACTGATTACATTCCCCTAAAACCATTATCATATCAACAATTTGATTGGCAGGATAGTCAGCCATATTAAAAACTTTATTTTAATTTTAATAAGATTAAAATAAGAAAATGTTAATAATAATCAAAGAGACTTACGAAAAAGTAGTAACATCGAATGATTACTCAAACGTAATTTAAACGTAAATATTTCGATAGGGACCGTGACTTTTTAAATGAGAGTTACAATGGGAGGTGGATCGGACGAGGAGATCCAGTTGCCTGGCCTCCTTGCTCACCAGATCTCACATCACCAGATTTTTATTTATGGGGCTTTTTGAAGAATATTGTTTTTGAACAACGGCCAACAACTAGAGCAAACATGGAAGACCGTATTCGTCGAGCTTGCGCAGCAATTCCCAGAGAAACTTTGCTAAAAACAGTGAAAAATTTCCAAAGGCGTTTAAATTTGTGCCTTGAAACAGATGAAGGCAACTTTGAACATTTGCTTCGTGGTTAACAATTATACAATTGATTGATACAATAGTGAGAGGCAAGGGGATTCACGGTAATAAAACACCTCAAAGGAAACAGAACTTACTACGTCCACGTCGTTGTTTCTGGGTAACGTTAAAAGTAAGGTTAGCATATGTAAGCAACAGCTTCCGAGTGCTTGTGGAACATTTAACCTTAAATTGTCCTTCTCAAGGTCACACAAACAAACTTTAAAATATCATTTCTGACGTTAAATATTTTCCACTCTCTTCAAATCCGGTGTCAAAAATAGGGGTTTTCAATTAAAAAAATAACTCTGATCTTGAAAATTAACCTTGAAAATTGACCTTCAAGGTCAAAGTCACTAGCACAAATAGGTGACCCCCATTGTCCTGAACAACTTTTGTCTGAACCATTTTTCTGTATTTGGCTTACTTACGGAGAAATTTGGGTGCATAGATTAAAATGGCCCACCCTATATAAGATAGATGCAAGGTGTAAGGATGAAAAAAAGTCTTATGAACGTGGCTCCGGAAATGCTTCCTTTCCAAGTTATAAACGTTTCTTATTTAATAAAATTTCTGTTAACGTAGAACGCATGTTAAAAATAATTCACAATATTGTATTAACAATTGAGGGCCCGGATCAAAGAACTCGCCCAGCGCTCGAAATCCTGTAAAAGTATTGTTTCAGAGCATGAAAATTTTGAAAGTCGCAAAATTAATTTTTTTTTAAATATAGGCTTATAGAGAATGACAAGACGGAACTTTTTTCTATTTGCAGTTTTTTTTGTTTGATGCTTATTTTTAATAATAAAAATAAAAAACTGAAAAACTTTTGTCCCCAAATTCAATAAGATTTTAAGATATAAATCGTCATAATTTGGCCAAATTTTGTTGAAATTGTTTGAAATTTGGTATACGCATGCAGTATAGTCTAGCGATGTCTACAAAACAATAAAAAAGCTGAAAATCGCTTATTGTTTAATAATAATTAATTGCAAATTAAGGCCAATCGGTACCACGTTTTTTTAGTTTTGCCGACAAAAAGTATCGAGGGAACTTGAAATTTGGAACAACTTCCAGTGATACATTTGTTCCTCACTACTGAAGGAAGATTTCTGGAAATTTTCAGATCGATTCATTGAAAATTTGCAGAAATATGCATTTTATAAGAAAACATGCGACGCCGGCAATGATAGCTTCGTGAGCGCTGAGCACCATCAGGCAGCGTACTCGCCATTCGGATTTCCAGGACTCGATTTTATAATGATTTTTCAATGGTTATACATTTGAACAATCGCTCACTTCCCACGAAATATCGAAATAATGAACTATTATTTATACGGTTTCTTAATTAAATACTTTTATTATTATTATTTCGAAATATTTCACATACACTCCAGAGACGCGGTTTTTAGGACAATAGTAATTTAACAAATAACAATAGTTAAAGTTGTAAAAAATCGTGAGTTCTTTGATCCGCACCCTCAATTATTATCTCATTTATTATTTGGAAATAAAATAATTATGTTTTGAAAGTGCTTTCAAAATATTTACTATTTGTTAATCGTTTTTCATTACTTTATTTTAGAGAATATTAAATTAGAAAAATGGACTGTCAATTCAGTTCGTCGTGCTGGTCTGTGTACAGATCATTTTAATGCTAACTCATTTAAGGGGGAAGGCAAGAAAACATTAAAACGCGATGATGTGCCAATTCGATTTAATGATTTGATAAATTTATAAGAAAAATCTGAGGCAGCTATAGAAATAGGAGAGATGCAAAGAGCAAAAAAAGAACAAAACCAAATAAAAGAAATGGAAGAAGTAGAAAATACATATAATAACGCAATTGCAGGAACATCATTTAATATCGATCATAATGATAAAATAAATAATCAATTATTAGATCGATTCAAACAAACTTATCTTCCAGCAAAATTAAATTTTGACAAATCGTTAGAGGAGGAAGATATTACAGAATGGATGCATTTAGAACCTGTAAGATATGAAAACATTGATAAATGTGATCTGTTAATGACAGAAAATTGTAAAGAAGAATATAATCCAGAAAAGATAATTAAAAGTTTAAAACGTGAAAATATTCGTTTGCGGGAGACTATAAAGCGTTTAAAATTGCGTTTACAACGTCGCCAAGTTCCTAAAAAAAAAATAAATAAAAAAAATAACAAAAAGAAAATATAAAATTTAATTAATGAACAAAATCTGCATCCCGTTGCAAAAGCAATAATTAATTTACAACTCCATACTTCACATGCGGCATATACAGAGGAAGAAAAAACTCTTTTGAAACAGCTTTTTTATTATTCGGCATCTGCATTGCGTCGTTTACGAAAGGCAGGTTGCAATTTTCCTGCAGAACAAACTATTAGAAGATGGCACGAAAAATTTAATATAATACTAGGATTTTGTGATGTTATATTCTGTAAATTGCAGGAAAAAATTTCAAAGTTGCCTGTAGAACAAAGAATTTGTGCTTTAAAATGGGATGAAATGTATATAAAATCATATGAAGAATACTCATTTAGTCTGGATCAAATAGAAGGACTCGTTAATCTTGGACCTTTAGGAAGGAAAAGTGAAAGGACAAAATGCGTATTTGTATTTTGTGTGGATAGTATAAATGCGCTTCATCCATGGCGTCAACCGCTAGCATATTTTTTCCCAGGAAAATGTATGAAAGCGGAAGAAATAGTGATTTTAATGAAAGAATGCTTAGATAGATTGAGCAAAACGAGTGCTGATGTACAACTTATAACGTGCGATCAAGGTCCATCTAATCAAAGCGCTTATGCTCAACTTGGTGTGCACTCAGATAAGACATATTTTATACATAATGAAAAAAAATATTACGCATCATTTAATTTTCCACATTTGGTAAAAAGATTGGCAAGCTTGTTAAGAAAACATAAATATTTGTATTGCGATGGAAAAATAATAGCATCATATCCCGATTATGAAATAACATGGTCTATTGATAATACCGCACAAGGAGGTTCAAATTTATTATCGCACATAACAGCAGCACATATTCGGCCCAATACCTTTGAAGCAATGAATGTGAAAAGAGTTTTTCAAATATTCAGTAACAGGTTTGCAGCTGCAATAAAAACAGCAGGATATAGTAAACAGTTACAAACAAATACTTGGGAAGCAACAGCTGACTTTACAGAGCATTTGAATAAGATAATTGATGCCTGCAATTCTTATAGTTTGAACATTAAATTTGGTGGAAAACGATTATTGTCTTCCAAAAATCAAGATATTGAAATTTTATTAAGAAATTTTGTTGAATGGTGCTCAAGATGGTCTCTGTCATCAGACAGAATTTCAAAAATGCCTTGTTTGAAAGATTTCATTTTAATAATACCAGCAATTCTTGAAACATATAAAGGACTAAAAGAGCAATATGAAACATTCGAACTTGCTACAGGATTGTGTAATCAAGACTCTGTCGAACATTTATTCTCCAAATTAAGACAACGCGGTGGATTTAATCCTATTCCTACAGCAAGAATGGTCAGACTTTCTTTTAGACATATATTATCTACAGGATATATCCAAACAAGCGATAAAGGCAATATTCAGTGTCCAGAAACTGAAACTCTCATTAATCCACCGAGTCAACTTGTTAAAACGATAGAGAATGCCTTGAATGAAAATAATGTTACTATACATGACATTGAACCTGAAAATGAATTATTTACAGAAGATGCAGAAATTATAGAAAAATTTGATATGGAAAAATCTGAAAATATAAGTTTAATAACATGTTATGATCAAAATGCTATTGCATTTTTTGCTGGATACATAGCACAACGAAGTATTACAAAAACAAATTGCGACAATTGTCGCGACATTATGATGAAAACGCCAATGGATGATGTAACAGAAAATGAAAAGTATATTGAATTTCGCGAATATCTAAATATAGATGAAGATACTCCTATTATTACAAAGTTAGTAAGACCAACAACTCTTTTTGCTAATGTAATCGAGACACAACTAATGGCATTTAATCGTGTCTGGCAACATTATTGGGCATCTACGCAGATTCTAGATAAGCTATCGAATGAATGTGTTAATTTAACAAATAAAAAATATCCTGAATGGTTAGATAAAAGCAATGCGTGTTATAATCATCGTTTGCAAGCATTGAAATTTATGATAAGCGTTAAATTATATTCTCGTACAAGATATAACAATCGCATTGACAAAAGCAGTAGTACTGTTACTAGTAAACCTCATAGAAAACTCAAAAACCTACAAAATAAATAAAATAAAAATAGTATTATAATAAGAAAATTTGAACACAGTTAACCATCTTGCACCATCGAGCAACAGTTTATAACTAGCGAGAAAATAAATTAATAATATAAATTAAAATAAGACAGAAAAAAAAAGAAAAACTGAGAAGACCAAATAATAAGAATCAAAAGCAATGGTAAATATAAAAATTCAAAAAATAAAGTAACTAAAAATGTTAAAAAATAGTATATATTTATTTTCAAACATGTTGAAATATATTCTTCAACTTTGTAAAATACAAAAATCAGAATACATTTTTTAATAATTTACTGCGCATAGCGCAGAATACATTTTTTAACAATTTACTGCGCATAGCGTAGAATGCATTTTATTTCAATTCACTGCGCGTAGCGCAGAATGTCTCTTAAGAGAATATTAATTCATATATTTTACTGCGTAAAGCGCAGAATGCATTTTTTAACAATTTATTGCGCATAGCGCAGAATGCATTTTATTTCAATTCACTGCGCGTAGCGCAGAATGTCTCTTAAGAGAATATTAATTCATATATTTCACTGCGTAAAGCGCAGAATGCATTTTTTAACAATTTACTGCGCATAGCGCAGAATACATTTTCATATTTAAAAGATACTGAAGTGATTCGAGGCAGAAGATTTAATCGATATAAGAAAGTTATTTATAAGTAAGTATTTAAAAGACATGTATTAATTATTTACGGTAATCTGTTTGTGTTAATTTTTAAATAGTTTAAATAATTCAGAAAATATAACATATTAAAGGCATGTATATACAATATATGAACTATTTAAAAATTATGGTTTTAATATGTATATTTATGTATATTTATATATATTTATGTATATATATGTATATTATATTTTTTGAATTATTTAAACTATTTAAAAATTAACGTGACGTATATTGGTATATTATAGATTTTCAGCACTTCTATCTGCATCATGCGAAAAGCGAAACGCAGCCACGGATACAAATTTCGCTTGCATGCGTGCCCCTCTATCAACTTTTCTTTTAGGCAGCGTCCGCCCGCTGTCATCAACCGTCGACGGTTGACAAACAATGGCAATCAGTAGTCAATAGTCCGCTACTGTTCGAGTGTCACGTCGTGCTCCGTAATAAAGCGTGCGGTAAAAATGTAAGTAATGTAAAAACATACTTTTTTTAAATAAAATTAAATAGGAGCGTAAAGAGCCACAATGCAGATTATTCGTGCAAAGGTTACAGCCCAAATAGCACAAATACATCCTATGTACGTACATCGGACATCCATGCCGGACATTGTGTACGTACATCGCACGTCCACATTGAGTAAAGTGGACGTACAAGAAACGTCCATTGTATGTCCATTTGCAACTCCAATGGACATCCATAAAACATCCTTTTCTAACCATTAATGGACTAATTATGGACTAATTATGGATTTCAAAAGGACAAATTACGAATATCTAATGGATGAATTTTGGCTCTTAAATGAACGAGTTATGGATCCAAATGTACAAATTTTGGATCTTTTATGGATAAAATTTGCCCATTTAATGGACATACTACGGATCATTATTATGCGTGTATAATTCATAAATTAATTAAATAATTAATAATAATTGATAATTTTGTAGAAAGCTGAAAAAATATTTTTATTTTTGATTTATATATTATTATATATGTATATGTTTGACATATCACATATTGTCTGACATCACAGTTTGACAAATCACATTTTTTTCTAGAGTACTTATTTATACTTAAATATATACTTATTATCATATATTTTTACTATATAAACAAAATAAATGCGAATTGAATAACTGTAAACTAAACATTCTAAATAAAATAAACTTTATAAAATAAACTCATAAATAAAAACTAAATTAAAAAATTAAAGAATCAAGAGACACGGTCGTGTCTCGTGCCAAGTTCACGCGTCACGCGGAACGCGCAAGAGACTGACCGTGTATATTAACGCGAACACATGAGCTGACAGGATAAAATTAATCATCAATATTCTCGTCTCTGACGAGATTCTCTTCAATATTTTCTCCGTGGTTAATTTTATTATTATTGCTGCGTTCTTTTGCCCTCCTTAGCCATTTTTTAATTGCTTCTTCGCAATCTTTGTTAGTCGCATTTGAAATACTTTTCTTAGCAGAACCTGTAATATATATAAAGACATGTTAAAAAAGAAAATTATATAAATTGTATATATTCTTATAAAATAAAATACACGTTAGTTATAACATATAGACATTAATTTTTATTTTTATATTTATATATACTTATTTATTAAATACATATTATTTATTTTATATTTGTTATATATATATAATTATTATCGAATCAATTATTGTAATTGACTTTTTTGATCACTTTATGTGATGATGTGTGGTTTAACATTAAAAAAAAGTTAAATAAAAGATAATCTAATAACCTATTTACCAATTATCAAATCCGCTAATTTTAATTTGTTGAATATTTTTTTGGCACGTCTCCCTAACCAGCTATAGGTTGCTGCAAGATTATTTGTTATCAGCATTTGCAAAGTTCTTTGTATAAAATTATATATGGAACTTCCACCAATTTTTGAAAGTTCATTTATCTGTAAATCAAAATAAAAATAATATTACAAAATTAAACTTGATATGTAACTTGATTATTTCACTAACTAATAAAACACATTTAAAATATTGTACATATTATATTACTACAAAGTATATTAAAAAGTATATATGTAATAACATATATTTGAGAATAATATGTATGAGATGTTATTTATAAGATAAAGAAGATTACCGCAGCATTAAAATTTTTCTCTGTATTTAGATATCCATCAACGCGAGTTAAGTCTTCTTCAGTTTGGACAGGAAAATCAAAAATTGTCAAAAATGAGGTTGTTTCCTGCACTTGATTGACCTTATTATTCGTAACAAGGTGATTAATAGATGTGATTAATTCTTGGAGAGCATCCGTGTATTGCCACATGTTTGCTTTTAATATATTTTGTTGGCGAATGATTTCTTTGAAATATTTTTCTGTAAAAATTAAGTTATACACATAACATTTATCAATCACTTTTCGGACACGTATGTATTTTCGATAATAAATTATTTTATCAAATAATATGCTTGAGAATAAGTTTATCTAAAATAAATTAAAGAGTTTTGTTATACGTCATCGTTAATTAATCATCAATTAAAGATAACATGTATGGGTTTTAACACAATAAAAAATATAAGGAATAAGAACAGAGAATAGCATAGGAAAGAAAGAGAGAGAAGTTAGAAAGAAATAGCTTCTCTCTCTTTCTTTCCTATGTTATTTCCTGGTCTTTATATGTTTCATTATGTTAGTGCCCTATTAGCGCTCAAGTTATTAAATATATACCACAATGTTTTAAATGCACTAGACATTTGCATTCACCAGTGAATGATTGATCGGTGCCGTTCAAATCTTCTTTATCTTTAAGATCTATAAAAAAGTATATTATAAGTATAATATATATTTTTACATTTGGAAAAAGTATATATCACATAAAAAATATATTATATAGTCAGTATTCAAAACGCACTTATAAAGATCTTAACGCGTTGTTAAAAGAATTTGTATTGTGTAAAACAAATTCTTCTAATGGATAATAACGCGCTAACATTTTTAAGCGCGTTTCTGAATGCTGACCTATGTATATCTTTACATTTTGAAAAAAGTTATCAATAATTTTGTATTATGAAAAATAATTTACCATATAATGTTGAGAGATTTCTTGAAAGTTCCTTTGAAGTACTTGGCGATGTATTAATGTTATCAATATTAGTTTTATCAGTGCTCTTTTTTTTCATTGTTTTTATACTGACTTCTGAAAGAAAACAATTAAGGGTTAAACAATTTAAAAGTGTATTTTAAATTCGTAAATTGTTCGCTGTTTTATTTTATTTATAAGGTGGTAAAACTTTCTATAAAATGTATCAAATACATAAATGCATACAAACCATTCGTTAAATGTGGAGGACTCGGTAATTTAGACAAATTTTTATTATTGGACTTAGACAAATTGTTATAATTATTGTTATCGTCTGATGACAATGAATTATTCTCCTCAAATGCAGATCCATAGGTTTTTCTTATTACTTTCCTTTTTTTAGTACTGGGTGACCAACTGGACACGTCAGAATGTACATCAGAAAAATTTTGAGCTTTGCTACATTTTTCTGTTGCCTTCGAAAAATTGGCTAAAACAAAATAAACGACATAATATTACAGGATATACAATAACAAATGGATTTTCAATTAGTTTACTAAGAAAACATAATATGTAATATATTCACCGAAAGTTCCATTTCGTATAATCCGAATAGGATATGATGGCCAACAAGTATTTGGTTTCTCATGATTTTTAATTGCAGCAGTTAATTTTTCAAAAGTAAATGACGGCCAGTAACACTTGTTATCAATTATCCAAGTAGATGGAACTGCTTCCACAGTATCTTCGTCCGTAAAAATTACAATTGTCCATGTTTTAGTCATCTTTTTCTGCAAATTATCAAAAATTTGTGTACGCAGTATTATTCTACACCATATTAATAAATATTATGAATATCTATATGAAGTCGAACCGTTAACGAATGAAGAGAAAGACTTTTTTATTCCCGAAAAATATATATTCTGAACGAAGTAATTATTTTAACAAGTTTATATGCGAAAGCACTTGTTTCGGTTCTGTGCATATCATTAATTTTAATTATGAAATAAAATCGACATTATTTAAATCATTTTTAATTAAAATTTTTTAATATGTAAAAATAAAATTATTATAATCCAATTATAGAGAATGAAGTAAAGGAAAAATAACACATTTATCATTAAACTCTAATCTGACACATTTATGCGATATTTCACTTATATTCCAACTTCGAAGATCGTTAGCAACGTTTTCTACTAAATATATACCTAAATCAGAAGATTTACATGGCTCAGAATAAAAATCTTCTCTTGATTCATATTTATTTCCAATTATAACTATATTTTCATTGTTATTGGCAATATTTTTAATTAAAATAATGTCACCATTCTTTAAAGTACAACAATTATCTGGTTTTTTTATTTTTAAAGTAAAATTAGAAAATACTACTTTTTCCCACTGAATGGTATACAAAAATTGATCTAAAGGACCATTATCATGTTTATTTAATAATTCAAATTTATCAAAATTATTTTCTTTACTTAATTCCACAAAATTTTCTTCATAAATACGATTAACTATTTGTTGTAATGGTTTATCTTTTTTACGAATATATCCTTTTATCTTTTGCATGTAATTTTCAAAGGGATAGGCACTGTATTTTTGCAAAATTCCAAAGTTTTTTACATCATCATATACATGTAATAAGTTATGAATATTAATTGAACAATTGGCTTTGCCATACAAAATACTAAAAGTTTTTATAAAATAATTAAAAAGAGAATGAGCATAATCTAAATATTGAACATGATAAGGAGATGATAAAATAGTGACAGCGATATTCAAGCACATGAAATTGAGATAATTATTACGATTAAGTTCAGATTTTAAAACAACAGGTCCTGTGTATAATAAAAATTGTCTGAATTCTGTCGCCTTCCACCTTTTACTTTCCTGTAATGCTCTTGGTTTACGATTAAATTCTAATGGAATATTTTTAATTTGATTTATTAGCAAATGAGAAATTTGTGAAATTTCTAGATGAGATAATTTTGTGGATGGTTTACCATTACACCACATATTCACTACTAAAGTTTTTGTAACGCCCAGATCAATTAAATGCATCGGCTCTACAGGAAAATCACTAATCATATTCAAATCTTTAATTAATGTAAGATCTGACGTTTTTGACTTTACATGATGATCTTCTTGAAATTTTGATCTAAAATCGAAGTCTGTTCTATCACGCAATTTCCTTAAACTTGAGAAAGAAACTCTACCTTTCATATAATTCCCTTCTATAACACATTTTGTACATGCATAGTAACCGCAATGACCTTTTGTAAATTTAATAAATGCTTTAGCAGGCGTATCACAAATAAAACCTTTAATTTTAAAGGGATAATTAGATCCATTTATTATAATACCATGCGTTGATAAATCGATAGCTTCAGCAATAAAATCCTTTAAAAATACATTTGCATCATCTGGCTTTTTTTCCCCGTGATATATGCCTACAATACCTACATTATTATGATTTTCAACTAAACTACATAATATTGGCCACAATTGTTGATTTGAACTTTTAAAAAGTGGCAAACCATCAATATTTATATAAACTTCTATTTGTTGTAAATTTTTAAACGTTACGACTGAAGAAAGTTTTTGAACGCAATTATTTAAACCAAAATGATAATGTCCTGGTTCAACAATTTTCAATGTTGTTTTTCTAGGAGTTTTCATTAATACGCAAGCATTCGAAGGTAAATCAGTATGAATTGGCTTTAAAATAGCTAATAATTCATTAAGTGCGACATGAGTAATTTTATTTTTCCAAGACCAAGTAGCAAGTTGTGATTCTAACGAACATTTATTAACTGTATTGAAATTTTCATAATTATTAATTGATTTATTATTATTTAAACATTTTTCATTAATCAAATCATTCAAATCATTATCATTAATCAAATCATCATTGTATGTGTCATTATTTGAATCAAAACTTTCTAATATATTATTGTTATCAAATTCATTGTTATTGAAATTATTATAATCTAATTCAATGCAATTTAACTGTTCATTAATATTCACATCATTATTTCTATTTAAACACTGATCAAAATCTTGATTAGATTTAATTGAATTTATCAACGCATCTGTATTAGCTTTTGCTCGCCTATAATACTTACTTGAAATTTTAGGCATACTCACTTATTTTTTATTTTATTTTATAATTTTCCAGTTATATAACAACTGCTACCTCCTGCTATCTCCTTTCTTCTAATTTTTTTGCTTCAGCTAATCTTTCTTCAGTGTAATCTTATTGACCTGTAATTCTGCGTAATTCTTCCCAGAACTATATAACATAAAAAATGTCTTAATTTCTAGAATTAAAAACACTTATTCTAAAGAATGTAGAAAATAAGAATGTGTTCATGATGCATATATTTTAATCAATGCACTAAGTCAAATACATTTATATAATTCAGATGTTACAATATATGCAGAAACCTGAAATATACATTATGCATGCCTATATATTATTAATTTTTCTAGCTTATCGTATAGTTACTAATAAAAAATATTATCTAAAAATAATTTCAAAAATGTAGCAGAGTGTTTATCTTTTATGTGAACATATATTTAATTCAGCGTAACTAATATTTATATTAAAGTAAAACCACAAAACAATGTCTGTAACAAATAAATACATATATTATTTTTATTATAAAATTAAATTAAATTTTTAAAGGAAATTATATGAAATTAAATTTTTAAAGGAAATTATATAATTGTGATATGTAAATAAATAAATTGTATCATGTATATATAATATATAAAAATATAAAATACTAAACTTTTAGGTTATAAAAATACTATATCTGCCAAAATAATTTACTATAATAATAAATATACAACAAATATAAACTACATATATATACTTACCTTTTTAATTAATAACTGGTCCGTCTTACAAAACAATTTGTATATTTTTGGAATATCGATCTCAATGATTATGATCCACTAGTATCCACAAGCGTTCACTTTCAGGAAATGGCGGTAAATCGAGGCGGAATAAGCATAGAAATATATAGATACCAGAGATTTAAGGCGCGAACACACAAAATCGTAGCGGCAGCACCCAACCAAATGCCACATATATGTGCTGCGCAGTGTGTTTTACGGAACACCGCGCATATATGTACGCGATCGCATTTGTGGTTGTGTATTTGATTGCACACAAATTGCACATAAATAATGTCTCATAAAATACTTAAAATTGTACATAATAGATAAGCATGACGATAAAAAATTTGAAAATTATCGCGCCGTTTTTTTTAGGATAAGAAATAATGGATAACTAATAAAACAAATCCATTACAAACGTACATTGAACGTACAGTATTTAACTTATATTAGTCATATATAAAATAAAATTCCAATGGACGTCCAGTGGACATCCATTATTATTAACCATTATATATCCTGGAATGGACGTACATTGGACGACCATTTTATGTCCATGGATGTATGGCTATAAAATGAACGTAAAATGGACATCCATAAGGCGTACGGTGCTATTTGGGAGTATATTCGTTTAAAATTATTTACATTTACATTTAACAAACGTTTCTGCCTGACATCAAGCCATCTTCAGTATAAGAATAATAAGAAACGAAAGAATCGTAACACGTTGATTAAAAAGACAATATAATGTAGAGGAAGTTTTCACAATCCATTTTAACGAAAGTGTTGTTCAGTACATAAATTAATCTAATGAATTCAAAAAATGAAAAAGGGAAAAAACGCATCATATTGCTTGCGTGAATTAAAATAATTGATGTACAAGGCTCTAGTGATTATCAAAATCAAATAAAATTAAAGAAGACTAAAATTAAAGAACTGAAAAAGGCCTGATGTCAGGCAGAAACGTTTGTTAACCCTCTTTAGTCACACTTCCGAAAAATGACGTAATAGTCATTCTGGGTGAAATCCACCCCCGCACCTTTGCACTGCAATAAATTATTGTAAAATGCAAAGAAAAAAAAAAAAAAATACTGAGATAAGTTTTGACCCTTTTTTACAAGAGCATGTCTATTATATATAAAAAAATTTAATTTTACATATGCAAAAAAAATGTTGAAAAAAAAACCGTTTTGAAAATGACTTTTTTCACAAAAATCGTTATAACTTTTGTGGCGATTATATCGTCACATGCTTTCCCAAAAAGAGAAAATATTAACCAGAGAAACACGTATACGAATACGGTCAAATAAACATAAATAAAGATAACAGACGAGACGGTAGACGAGAAGCACAGTGACAAACATCGGGACGTAACAGACAAGAAATAAACGAATAGAATCTTTTCGAAGCCTATCGAAGGTGAAATTTTAAGGCGAACGATAGGAAGAGCGGTTACATGCTCGACGAGTCCGCTACAGACGGTCGCCGTGTACAGTCGCATTTCTAATCCGCACGATTTTTATACATTGCTGTACCGACTATTCAAAGGTCGTGTTTTATAATATATTGGTATTATCTGCAACTACTCTCTCACATTATTTTAATTCCCGACTCGTATCGAGGCGTCCAAAGTAATCGCGACGCGCGTAAATAGCCAAAGTGGTGACCCCGACGTGATCGCGAACGAGCGGGAATTCGCGATTCTTTGTTCGTGTGAGAGCAGTACATTTTTTTTTTACTTTTTATTGTGACGACCGGTGAGACGATCTGTTCGATCGGACCCGGAAGAGTGAGAGTGACCAGTGGCGAGTAAAAAAACGATTTGACATGGTGGTGACCCGAGACGAAGAAACGAGCGCTCCGCTGCCGGAGCCAGAAGCACGAGCGCTGGAGCAGCCGCGACTCCAGGGAATGCCGATGAATCTGCTCGGGATGCAACCGGCGAGATACGAGCAGCCGCCAGGGTATTTTTTACCCGCTCCTGAGGTGAGCCGCGTGGGCATGCGGATGCCGGAGTTCACGCCGTCAGATCCTGAACTCTGGTTCAGTATCGTCGACCGGAGTTTCCAAGCCGCCGGAATCACGGTCGACGCGACGAAATTCGGTTACGCGTTGACGGCCATTGGGCCGCGTTATACAGTCGAAGTGCGCGATATTATCATGAATCCGCCCGCGGAACGCGCGTATGATACTTTGAAATCGGAACTGATCAAACGGCTCAGCTTGTCGCAGGAGCACAAAACACGTAGACTCCTCGAGCACGAAGAAATCGGAGATCGAAAGCCGTCGCAGTTCTTGCGGCACCTGCGCGGCCTCGCCGGAAGTGCCGTGGGCGACCAGATCTTACGAACGATCTGGCTGAGTCGGCTGCCGGCGTATATTCAGCCGCATTTAGTGACGCGAACCGGGGACACGCCAGAACAATTGGCGGACATCGCGGACGCGATAATCGAGGCGACCCGGGCGCCGGTGTTCCAAGTGGCGGAGGCAGCGAGGGCCGTAACGCCTCAGGGACAGAACGCAAGTGATCCCGCGTCTCTGGAGGCGAAATTCGAGGTACGCCTGGCGCAAATGCGGCTGACAATGCAGCAGGAGATCGCGGAGCAGATGGCGGCAATTCGAAGATCCATCGAGGCGATCGGCAGCGAGCGCTACCGGGGGGGTCGCGATGACGACCGACGTCGTCCGCGTTCGCGTTCGCGTTCGCGTCCGCGCGCGCGATCGGGAGATCGCGATCCGCCGGCCAGTGGTATGTGCTGGTACCACTGGCAATTCGGGGCGGACGCTAGACAATGCAGAGCACCCTGCTCGATGCAGCAGGGAAACGCGGGGGCCGGTCGCTAGTGGCGGCGAGCGACTCAGGCCACGGAACGCGACGCCTGTTCGTGACTGACGCGAGTTCTAAAGTGACTTTTTTAATTGACACGGGTGCGGATCTCTGCGTGTACCCTCGGAAGATGGTTCGAGGTCCACGACAGAGATCCACCTACGAGCTTTCGGCCGCCAACGGTACAACGATTTTTACTTACGGGACGGAGACTTTACAATTAAATTTCGGATTACGACGGGCGTTTTCGTGGCGGTTCGTGGTCGCGGACGTCTCGAGACCGATAATCGGCGCCGATTTTCTGGCACACTACGGACTCCTGGTGGACCTACGCGGGTCGCGTCTCATTGACCAAGTGACTAGTCTAACCGCGCGGGGACGGTGCATCCAGTGTGATGCACCCAGCGTAAAGACAATTACGGGACAGACTCAATACCACCGATTACTGGAGCAGTACGTAGATATCGCGAGGCCAGACGGGCGTCCGGGAGGCGCGATCCACGCCACGCGGCACTACATAGAGACGACACCGGGACCACCCGTCGCGTGCAGACCGCGGAGACTCGCTCCGGACCGATTGGCGGCGGCAAAACGAGAATTTCGAAAAATGGTGGAAGCCGGGGTCGCGCGACCGTCGAATAGTAGTTGGTCGGCTCCTCTGCACATGGTGCCGAAGGGAGGAGAAGAATGGCGACCCTGCGGCGACTACAGGGCATTAAATGCGCGAACGATCCCGGATCGCTACCCGGTGCGACACATACAAGATTTCGCGCAGGCTCTCGCCGGCAAGACGATTTTTACAACATTAGACTTAGTACGCGCGTATCACCAGATACCGGTGGCAGAGAAAGACGTGCCGAAGACGGCGATAACCACGCCGTTCGGCATGTACGAATTTCCGTACATGTCGTTCGGATTACGTAACGCAGCGCAAACCTTTCAGCGCTTCATAGACGAAGTTCTGCGCGATTTTGATTTCTCTTACGCGTACATTGACGACATCCTCGTCGCGTCATCCTCGGAGGAAGAACATCGCGAACATCTGCGAATGTTATTCGAGCGTCTACGAGAATACGGGGTTATCATCAACCCCGCGAAGTGCAAATTCGGCCAGAGCAGCGTGGAATTCCTAGGATACGAGGTTTCCGAAGGAGGAACTCGCCCGCTGCCGACGCGAGTGGAGGCGATACTGGCGATGCAGTCGCCGAGGACGGCGAAAGAACTCCGAAGATACTTGGGCATGGTAAACTTCTATAGGAGGTTCATGCCCAAGGCCGCCGAAATATTGACGCCCCTGAGCGACCTTCTGCAGGGAAATATCAAAGGAAAGGCGACAATATCGTGGACGGCGCGGGCTCAGCAAGCATTCGAGGCATCAAAGACAAATCTAGCCGAAGCCGCCCTTCTGAGACACCCCAGGGCAAACGCGGAGCTCGCATTGTTTACCGACGCGTCCGAACAAAGCATCGGCGCGTCCTTACAACAACGAGGCAGTGACGGCTGGGAACCATTGGCGTTTTTCTCGAAAAGGCTAAGCCCAACCGAAACGAAATACAGCGCGTTCGATCGAGAGCTGTTAGCCGTTTACCTGGCGGTGAAGAACTTTCGGCACATGGTGGAAGCCCGCACGTTCGCAATATACACGGATCATAAACCGATAATCTACGCATTCCGCCAAAAGCCTGAGAAGAGCACGCCGCGACAATTCCGCTACCTGGATTATATCGGACAATTCACCACCGACATTCGACACGTGGCGGGCGTAGAAAACGTCGTGGCCGACGCGCTATCGAGGATAGAAGAGCTCAACTCTCCCCTGGATTACGCCGCGTTGGCGGAATCGCAGGAGAAGGACGAGGAGATCGGAAAATACTTGCGGCGAGAGTCCGGACTGAAACTCAACAGGATAGAGATTCCCGGAACCGGGAGGAAGATTTATTGCGACACGACAACAACGATACCACGACCGTTTTTGACAAGGCCTTTTCGCCGGGCCGCATTTGACCTGATACACAATTTGGCGCACCCGGGTATAAAAGCGACGGGCAAGCTCGTGGCACAGCGCTACGTTTGGCCGTCTATGGACGCCGACTGCCGGGTCTGGGCTCGAACATGTGTGCCCTGCCAACAATCGAAAATATCACGACACGTATCAGCACCGCTCGGAACAATTGCTGCGCCATCCAGCAGGTTCGAGCATATTCACCTGGATATCATCCTAATGCCAGTCTCGGAGGGCAAACGATATTGCCTGACGTGCGTGGATCGCTTCACACGATGGCCGGAGGCGTTCCCGTTGCGAGACCAGGAGGCAGAGACGGTTGCGAGAGCCTTCTACGAAGGGTGGATATGCAGATTTGGAGCACCTCTACGGATCACGACGGACCAGGGCCGTCAATTCGAGTCCAGGCTTTTCCGGCGGTTGAGCGAGCTCACGGGAGCGCGCCACCTAAGGACGACGGCGTACCATCCGCAGGCGAACGGGATGGTCGAACGATTTCACCGACAACTAAAAGCAGCGATCAAATGCCAGCAGAACGACCGCTGGACCGAGGTGCTGCCGACGGTGTTGCTCGGGATCCGAGCAGCCTGGAAGGACGACCTGCGAGCGACCGCGGCCGAGATGATATACGGCCAAACGTTGAGGATTCCGGGGCAGTTCCTGAATCGGCGACCGGCGGAGGACGAGGACGACGCCGCCGATTTTGTGGGAAAGCTGCGAGAGCAATTTGAGAAGCTGCGACCTGTGGATGGGACCCGGCACGGGGAACGACGACCGTTCGTATACAAAGACCTGACGACGGCCGAGCACGTGTTCGTGCGACACGACGGGCCGAGGACGATGCTACAGGCACCGTACGAGGGACCATACGCAGTCATCAGCCGCGGCGAAAAGACCTTTGTCGTGCGCATGCACGGCAAGGAAAAAACGGTCTCTATAGACCGCCTTAAACCTGCTTACATGTTACAGCCACAAGCAGAATACAGCAGCTCAGCAGGGTCGGCGACACGGAGCCGAGAGGGTGCGGTCGACGGACGAACAGCGAGAGACCAGGACACCGAGGTCGAGCGGCGAGGCGCGCGAGAAGACGCGAGGCCGCTGCCCCGAGTGAGCGAAAGGACGACACGAACGGGAAGAAAGGTCCGATTCCCGAGTCGGTTCCAGGCGGGACTGTAACACCGATTTACCTGGACGCAGATCGCGGAGTCGTGAGGAATCGCCGCGTATATATATGTATAAGAAAAAGAAGTAAATATACGGGTCGCGATTTTGTTTAATTTTTGACTGTTGTTTGCGATAAAATTTTATACATGGTAGCATGGACATAAGTCGCGAAACGAAAGAAACGAGTTCGGTGCGTACCGGAGATGTATATATATATTCTGTGTTTTTTTTTTATTTTTGGTAAATGTAAAATGACGAATTTCAGACCGAGAACGACGGGCGTTAGCACAACGACAAATAAATTGAAATTCTTGGATGTAGAGTACAGCATATCATTATGTAATAGTTATTCGTTTTATGTGCTTCGAAGTATCATGTAACGGCGAAAGAAAAGTGGTAGCATTCGTCTCGGTCTGCCATCGGAAAACTATCACAGAAACGCGCAGTGTTCAAACGATATCGTGCTATCGGCATAGCACTGGCGGGGGAGTACTGTGGCGATTATATCGTCACATGCTTTCCCAAAAAGAGAAAATATTAACCAGAGAAACACGTATACGAATACGGTCAAATAAACATAAATAAAGATAACAGACGAGACGGTAGACGAGAAGCACAGTGACAAACATCGGGACGTAACAGACAAGAAATAAACGAATAGAATCTTTTCGAAGCCTATCGAAGGTGAAATTTTAAGGCGAACGATAGGAAGAGCGGTTACATGCTCGACGAGTCCGCTACAGACGGTCGCCGTGTACAGTCGCATTTCTAATCCGCACGATTTTTATACATTGCTGTACCGACTATTCAAAGGTCGTGTTTTATAATATATTGGTATTATCTGCAACTACTCTCTCACATTATTTTAATTCCCGACTCGTATCGAGGCGTCCAAAGTAATCGCGACGCGCGTAAATAGCCAAACTTTTTTTATTTTTAATCTAAAAAAAAAAAAAAAAAATGGTTTTATAAACCTAAAATGACATGCTTTCAGACAGATATTATTACTTTTATGGTCTTTCCAAAAAGTATATTTATTTTGCCGAATAAAGTTAGAATTTTGGACGAAAGAATGATACCCATGAATTTATGGAAGAATCTTTGTTTATTTTGAAAAAATTAATATAAAAATTATAAAAAAATTATAATGATGTAGAAAAAGAATAAATATATCATTTCTAATTATTATTTAATGCCCATAGTGCATTCGACACGTAAATATGTGCGATGTTTATCGCACATTGGTCGCTTGCAGCTCGGACACTCAAGGTATGTTTTTTTGTCAGTGCCTCTGGGGCACACTTGACAGCGTTTATGCTTCTCTAGTTTCGGGCGGTCTTTGGTAGTCGTTGGCAAATCTGTCAACGCTAAAATATTAGCAATGCCAATTCTTATTTATAAAATCGATAAAATAATATAAAAATTTTTTTGATAATTCTAACTTTCAGAATCATTAATTATATATTTACAATTTGATGTTGCACCAAAAAAAGAGGAGAAAAAAAATTGCTGCGGAAATCAAAATTTTGACGTAATAGTCACACTGGGTGTTATCCACCCCACAATTTGGACGCTCCGCTTCGGATGGCTGCCAGAAAAGCACTAAAGAGCCAACTCAAATAATATCTACCTGAATCTGTAGTTAAAGATTCAAACTACCGGTATATGGTGGAACAAGTCCCATTTTCTCAAATTTAATGGGCCGTATTCCAGATCAAAAAAAGGCTGGGGTGAAATCCACCCCGTGTGACTGATTAGGGTTAAATGTAAATGTAAATAATTTTAAACGAATATACTGTAATCTTCGCACGAATAACCTGCATTGTGGCTTTACGCTTCTATTTAATTTTATTTGATTTTGATAATTACTAGAGCATTGTACATCAATTATTTTTATACTTTTTTTATTATTATAATATCCCAAACAATATACGTGAAAGAATATATTTCTTATTAAACCTTGATTTCTTAAAATCTCATACTGACTTTGTGTATATAAACTGTATACATAAACTGTTGCTAATAAATGAAATTAATGTTGTTGCTGGCCAAGTCGATTTCCGATTAGGGAATCGAGTGTCATATAAAAAATAGTAAAAAGTTTTAGACAATATTTTTACTTTTAGACATTATAAGGCGTGTTATCTCGAATAAAATAATATAATATAATAAGATTATATTAAGACACATACATATATATAAATAAAATTTATGACTATTCAAAGGTCAGGACGTAGAGAAGAGTACAAGAAAATTAACAAGAAGGAGGAGAAAGAAAAGGAGACGCAAAAACGGAAACAAGACATGGATGTAGAGAAAGAAATAGCGGAAGGAGTGGAAGAAATAGAAATAGAGGATGAAGCAGAGGACGAGATAGAGGAAGAGGAAGAGAAAGAGAAAGAAAACAATAAGAGAAAAAAGAGAGGAGGACGATATTTACAGGAAAGAAATAAAATGTAAGTTACATGCTCCTGTAATTTCTTTAATGCATTATTTTTATCACACACAAATGTGAAGAAAATTTTTATTTGTACTTTATTTGGAAGAACAATATCTCTCGGCAATTTTCAATATTTTGAAGCTTATATGCAAAAATATCTAACTCAACATAATTCTAACTTATTTTGTATTTCCTCTTTTTTATCTCATTGTTAATTAAATATTAAAATTATTCTCAGACAGCACAAAGAGATCCGTAGGACGTCCAAAGGACAACCTGGACGTATATGCGGGATATCCTGAGGACATCCCATTTTAATCCTCGGGTTTCCTCAGGATATCCTGAGGAAGAGTAAATGATAGCTGTATAGCATCCTCTGGAGAATCCAAGGAGCATCTTAAGGATGTCTATAGGATATATTAGGGATATTTTTCGTACGTTTTAAGGATCTGTTAGGGATGTTTTTCACATGTTTTAAGGAGAAAATTCTAAAAGTGATATAGATTAAAATTACGTTTTATTATTTACTCACAGAAAAAATTTTATATAAAAAATCATTATGTATGACAGTAGCCGTGGACTATGAAGGAATTGGAAAAAATTTTACTATGCTTTTTATATGTGAAACGGTACGTTGGTTTACGCGGAATAACTCGCCGGAGTCAGGAGTTCGGTCGGTTGGGGGCACGTAAAAGAATGCTCGGATAAAATGATAAAATAAAATAATAAAATAAAAGAAGGTTTATTTCGTAAATGCTAAAATCAATTATATACAACCGTGTGGATACGGAACGTTAGTATGCCTGTTTGAACGCGTATTATAATTTATATCGGCGGTGTGAATGCGGTGTAACGGCGGTCGTACAGTGACGAGAAAGCGTTAGCGCAAACGCGGGTGCCGCAGTTGTCTCTAGACGACTGCGAGCGCGTGGATCGATACGTTCGAGCGGCGTCGATGATCGATCGACTGAACGATAGCTCGGGCGCGTGCGCGGTGACTCGATGATCGCTGTCGATTCGCTTGTTCACGATTGCCTGCTGGATATAAGGACCCGATTTGAAGGGATGAAGACGGGAGCGAGGACGCGCGTATTGCCCGCGCCCTGCAATGACCGGTGATCTGACGTGGAGCCGAGTATTCCCGGCGGTATACGGGTATGCCCGTATATAAGAACGAAGCCGAGTGCGCTCGGTAATATACGAGTATGCTCGTATTTAGGAAACGAAATCGAGTATGCTCGGTTATTATATGAGTGCGCTCGTATGCGAGGAAACAAAACCGAGTATGCTCGATAATATACGAGTACGCTCGTATGTGAGGATCGAGGCTGAGTACTCTCGGTGACGTACGAGTATGCTCGCACGGAGGAACGGAGGATGATTCCTGGTGGCCGAGTATGCTCGGCAGGAATACGAGTATTCTCGTATCGAGATCTAGAGCCGAGTATGCTCGGCGGGGATACGGGTGTTCCCGTAACGTGTGGAAGCGGTTCCTGGAGCCGAGTATGCTCGGTCGGTGCACGAGTATGCTCGTGCTCGTGGGGCTACTGGTCATAGACTTCGAGTATTCTCGAAGGATTACGAGTGTTCTCGCAATAGGATGTTCACTGGCGAGCAGTGAACAGGATCTGGTAAGAAGGCGTACAGCCGGGCCTCTTTTATACCCGGCTGTCGCCCGACTGGCGAAGGATCGGCAAGCATCGGCGGTTTAGCCGGCGGACCCCCACCTGGTAAATTTCGAAACGGTCGGGTGTGGGGGACCGTCCGGCGATTGACCGTCGGTGTTTACATGATTAGTTTTATCGGCGCTCGATACGCCCTTTTTGACTACGGACGATGTTCGGTCCGTAGCCGTGACGATGCATGCTGCATCGTTACATCACTCCCCGGTTTTCGGGGGTGGGTGCCTGCGGCGGCTGTTGACGGCTCTTGATGAGCCGCCCGTCTCGCGAGAAGCGGAGCTTGTACCGCCGTCCGTCTGCGGTTCGCAATTTGTAGTCGCGCGAGACTACCACGGATCAGTAGGGAATGGCCGCGAACTCCCTTGACGCGAACTCCACCATGAAGGGTGGTGGATCCGGTGCTTTCCTAGCTGGTGGCGCAGGTGTTGCGGCGGCTGGTGATGGCCTGGTAGCTGCTGGTGGTGGCCGTGCTACGGCTGGTGGTGGCCGTGCAGCGGCTGGTAGCGGCCGTCGTGCGGCGGCTGGTGGTGTCGGCGGTGCGGCGACGGCCGTTGACGGCCGAGTTTCAACGGCCCAAGATGGCCGTCTGCTGGTAGCGGCTGCTGGTCCCGGCGGTGCGGTGGTCTGCATGGCCGCCGGCCTGGTCGGCTTCCGCTCCTGCGGCGCCATGTGCGTTATCGTACACGCGGCGTCCGGTGGCCTTCGCTTTCGCCCCTTGGTTGATGGCGGCGGTGGCGAGGCCAAGAAGGCAGCTTTCCGCTGCTGCTGCCGGTCGGAGCGTTGTATCGTGGTCCCTACCTTGGGGATCACGCGTGACGGTGGTGACGGCGTTGTTGGCATCGGCGGCGTCGGTCCCTGGACCGGCCTTGGCGTCGGCTTCGGTGCTGGCTTCGGTGCTGGCTTCGGTGCTGGCTCATCGGCCAGGAGAATCTCGATTTCATCGAGGGGGTTCCACGAGCTAGCCATCGTGAAAGCTTTCTAGGCCGAGATTTTCGGAATCGCTCCTTATATCCTAGAATCCCCGTCACGGCGGTCTGGTCAGCCTATTTGGTAGGGGCATCTTCCCCATTCCCTGGCTTCAGGTCCTGCACATGTATGTGCCTAAGCCATCGTCCCCTCTTATCTTTTAAATCGTAGATAACGGGGGTGACGATTCGGCCTATCACGTACGGACCGGCGTATTTTGGCGCGAGTTTGGCGTTCACGCGTGCGGCCTTGTTGGATAGAGGGTGTTCTCTGCGCCATACTGTTGCGCCGATCTTCGGCCGCCAATCCCGACGCCGCATATTATAATACGGCTCTTGTCTTTGAAAAGCTCTGGCGAGATTGACGGTAATAAGCTCCCGGGCCTCGTCCAGGTGGCGCCGCCAGGCTGTCGTCGGAATCGGTACAGGCGGGTGCGTTCGGTCTTCGGGATGCGGTGGTGCTAGTTCGCGCCCGTAATTGGCGAACGCGAGCGTGAGTCCGGTCGCGTCGTGACATGCGCTGTTGAACGCGTATTGGAGCGCAAGGATGTGGCGATCCCATTGGCGGTGGTCGCGCCCGACAAATTGTCCGATCATAGTTTTGATCGCCTTATTGGTCCGTTCGACTGGATTGCATTGCGGCGTATAGATCGGCGTAGTGCGGTGCGCTATCCCGAACGATTTTAACAAGCCATTAAACTGGCGGGATACGAATTGCTTTCCGTTGTCCGAGATGACAAGTTCGGGGCAGCCATGCCGGTATATAATCCGCTCCGCTACGGTTTTACAAATTGCCTCGCTTGTGGCCTTGCGCAGGGGTTGCAATTCAACCCACTTTGTAAATCGGTCTTGTAAGACGAAAAGCCATGAGTGGCCGTTTGTGGAGCGGGGTAGCGGCCCCACTAAGTCAATCGTGACTTGCTGCCACGGCGCGGTGACATTATGCGCGTGGGCGCTTCCGGCAGGCTTGCCCTGGTATGTTTTATGGGCGAGACAATTCTCGCAATTTCGAACGTAGCGGGCGATATCGCGGAACATTCCGGGCCAGTAATATCGCCTGGTGATGCGGTGGATTGTTTTTGCCACGCCTAAATGTCCTGCGGTCGGTTCGTCGTGGAATCGACGCATGACCCCCTCCCGTTCGGGGCGAGAGAGACAGCGTTTCCACTGCTCTTGTTCGGTGTGTTCTAAGTCGTGTCGGAGATGGCGGTAAAGTCTCCCCCCTTGAACGGTGTAATCGGGGTAGCTCGTAGGCTTCCTCTTTACTTTCTTCAGGAAGTTGCGATACCACGCGCAACTCGCCGTCTGGGCGGCGCAGGTTTCCGGTTTCCGGAAAAGCGCGTCGGCAACTTTATTTAACGCTCCGCGCCGGTACCGGATGTCGAAGCTGTACTGCTGCAGCTCGAAAAGCCAACGTCCGAGTCGGCCGGTGGGGGTTTCTAGGCTCTTTAGCCAGCGGAGCGACTGGTGGTCGGTGATTACCGTGAAGGAATATCCTTCTAAGTAATCCCGCATCCGGCGGATCCCCCATACGACCGCGAGGCATTCCAACTCTGTCGCGCTGTAATTTTTCTTGGCCGGATTTAAAGTGCGGCTTGCGTATGCTATTACCCGTTCGCCCTCGGCGAAATCTTGCGTTAGAACGGCCCCGAGTCCGTACGCGCTTGCGTCCGTTTGCAATACGAACGGTAGCCGGAAGTCGGGGCAAGTGAGCACGGGCGCGGTTATGAGCGCGTTTTTGAGCGCGTTGAAGGCGCTTTCTTCCTCCGGTCCCCATTGCCAGCGCGCGTTTTTCCGCGTTAGTTTCGTAAGCGGCGCGGATACGGCAGAGAAATCCTTAATGAAACGGCGGTACCACGAGGCCATGCCGAGGAACTGGCGTACCTTTCGAATCGTGGTAGGAGCCGGCCATTGGGATACGGCGCTTATCTTCGCGGGATCCGTGTGAATGCCTTCCCGTGAAATGACATGACCGAGATATGTGAGTTCGGTCCGGCAGAAGTGGCATTTATCTGGATTTAGACGCAGTCTGGCCTCCCGAAGGCGTCGGAATACTTCGGCTAAATGCTGTAAGTGTTCGCTATACGTAGCGCTGGCAACAATGATGTCATCAAGGTAGACAAACACGTTGGGCTCCAACGCGGGGCCTAACACGGTATCGAGCAACCGCTGAAAGAGTCGCTGGGGCAGAATGCAGTCCGAACGGCATCACTCGGAACTGCATTAACCCCTTCCCGGGTACGGTGAAAGCGGTGATTGGCCGGCTTGCGGACGTTAGTGGCACTTGCCAGTACCCGCTCCTGAGATCGAGCGTCGATAGGTACTTCGCGCCTCTTAATTTGTCTAACGTGGCCGTAATGTGAGGGAAAGGGTACGCGTCGCGCTCGGTCACGGCGTTGACTTTCCGGAAATCTATGCAGAAGCGGGGCTTGCTGTCTGTCTTCTTCACGATTACGACCGGTAAGCTCCATGCGCTCTGTGACGGCTCGATTACCCCCTCTCGTTCCATCTCTTCTACGGCCTCGTTGATGATCCCTTGCATAGCCGGATTGCGGGGGCGGTATCGCTGTTTAATTGGCCGTGAGTCCGTTAGTCGGAGGTGATGCTCTACGCGATTGGTGGGTCCGATGACGTGTTGAAAGAGAGCAAGTTTCCGCTCCAGGAAAGCGCGTAGTTGCCGCGTTTCGGAGTCAGCGGGGTTAGGCCGTTTGAGATAGTGCCGGTACAGCCGGATATCGGTGCGAGCGTCGGTAACGGTCGGGGCGGAAGAACGATTCCTAGGTGGGCCCACAAATCCACCCCTATTAACATGTCGCTCCCGAGTGCTGATAGAATCTGGAAATCGTGGGAGAATTTTCTCTCTCCCAGGCCTATTTTCAGCTCGTAGCTTTTGGTGATAGGGGCAGATCCGCCGTCAGCTACCGTGACGTGTTCTTGTATCGTGCGAGGGCGATAACCTTTTCCGAAAATATACCCGGCGAGTGTGTCGTTGATAAACGACCGGTCGGAGCCCAAGTCGAGGAGGGCTAACACGATCTTCCCGCAGCACGAGATCTCTAAGTGCGGTCGCGGCCGGTAAATGATATCTAACTGGGCCGGTCGGCGGCCGCCGTTGCCCCGGCCCGTGTGGCGTTTCCCGCCGGCGGATGGCAGTCGCGGGTAAAGACGCCATCTTTTCCGCATCGGGAGCAAAATTTGCGTGGCGGTCGCTTGCATCAAGCCGGGTGTGGCCCCGCTGCTTGCACCGCCAGCAACAGTCTTCTCGACTATATTCGGCGGCGGCCACTCCGGTATCTTCCGATCCCGCTGGCGGCTGCTCCATCAGCTCTTCGTATTCTTCAGCCCGGTCGGATAACTTATAATAGTCGATCGCGTCGTGCAGGCAAATATAGAGACGGTATTCGGGGTCCATGTTTTCGATTAATAGATCGATCGTTTCGGCCTCTGAGAACCCCCCAGCGCGGCGCGCGATTGTGAGCAATGCGGTTGAAAATTTTTTGAAAGTTTTGCCCGGCAGCTGGCGGCGGCTGGTGGCTTCCCGTCGTAAGCGGGCCTGGTAACGGCGCGGCAAGAAATGCCCGCGAAATTCCCTCAGAAAATCCCCCCAGGTTTTCCACGCGTGGCGGCGGTTTCGGAACCACAGTAAAGGCTCGCCTTTTAGAATTTCGGGCAACCCGAGGAGAAGATGGGCCCCGGAGAAGTGGTACCCCTCCCTTAGCTCTTCAAGCTAAAAGTCCTCAAGGGCCTTTAGCTCGAGGCCCTTTTTGTGTGCTTGATCACCCGTGCGGTGCATATAGAACTCGTTACCGATTTGTCTTCCGCTGCATTCATCGCCGCTTTTCGACGATTTTGTTCACGCCGTGGGATTCCTGCGATAGTATTAAGCGATAATGGAACCAACTTCCGTAACGCGCAAACGGAATTGTACCGTATGTTTCACGCCGGTATGTGCGATGGTGCCGTAGAATCGTCTATGGCCTCGTTAGGCATAGAATGGCACTTCATTCCAGCCTCAGCTCCGCACTTTGGCGGAATTTGGGAGGCTGGAGTAAAGTCGGTGAAACACCACTTGAAGCGGATAGTTGGTGTCCACACACTTACCATTGCCGAACTAGAGACACTGTTGTGTCAGGTGGAGGCCTGCTTGAATTCGCGACCGATTGCTGGACTCTCGAATTCGCCCGACGATCTATCTTATTTGACACCCGGTCACTTCCTGACCGGCGCTCCACTTCTAGCGTTGCCTGATGATTCGCTCTTGGAGCGTCCGGAATCGAGCTTGTCCAGATATCAGCTCATTCAGCAGATGCGCGACAGATTTTGGCATGTTTGGCGACTGGATTTCCTAAACTCATTACAAAAGCGTAATAAGTGGCACAATCAGTGCGCGAATATGAGCATGGGTGACATTGTCATCATTAATAACGACAACGCGCCGCCCTCTCGATGGGAATTAGGTCGTATAACTCAATGCTTCCCAGGTGAAGATGGGTTGGTACGCGTTTGCGAAGTGAAGACTGCTACCTCCACCTTTCGTCGACCTATACACAAACTGTGTCTTCTTCCGATCGCTGATCGAGACGAAGAGGATCACAATTTCTAGTTCCGTTTTCTTGGTATTATACCTTACGGCGGGCGGCGATCAAAGCACACCAATATGAGTATATTATGTCTCTAGATTAAGATTAGAGTAATTAAGAAAAGTATGTAATTTAGTATCTTATCTAGTTAAACTGATGTAAATAATAATTAGTTTAGTATACATTGTTTATGTCGCTTATTAATAAGCGAGGCGAGCGGTATGTTCGTGCGAATATGATACAGAGCGTGCGAATCGATATGCGCGCGCCATCTCTGATGATCGCGGCGTGGCTCGGAGCGATTATTAATCGCGATCACACTTGATTTCCGTTTTAGATCATCATGGATTAGGAAGGTCGTAGCGACACTTCCGTAAAAAAGGGAACTCCTCTTCCGCACGCCGTGCTGAGTCGACGTATTTTCACGTGTCGTGTCGATATCAGTTTCGTGTCCGTTATTATTCACTGTTCCGTCTAATGTGTGTTTACTTGTGCCGAAAGTATTCGAATGTACTTATCCTTAAATGTAATGCGACGTGAACTAGCCTCGGAATCACGCCAGATCCGAGCAGTGTTGCGATATGGGACCAGTTGTATGCGCATGTGCGGCTCTGCGCATGTGCGGTGATGGAGATCCAGTGCCGTTATATGTTGTGTGTTGACCGTATGGCGGGACGTTTTGACATGAGAAGGTTAGGTGACTACAAATAAGGTAAGATTTATTTATTTACAAGCAGGGAATCTACGAAGCCAGCAGCTAAAAAACCAAGAAGTAGAAAATTGCAATCAATTTCAAAAAATTTAGAAATATATTTAATGTACCGGGGTGCCTTGTTTAACTTGTATGAGACACTGTACTGATGCCGTATTGCCGCACATGCGCATATAACCGGTCCCATATCGCAACACTGGATCCGAGGGAGCACGCCCAATGGAAATCGGTAACCGCGGTACTCCACGATCTTCGGGAGTTAGGTGACTTACGCGGCGTCGGCAGTAAATGCACGACTCGGTAACTCGCGGTATCGGCAATAAATGCTCGATTTGGTAACTCGCGGTATCGGCAATAGATGCTCGACTCGGTAACTCGCAAAATCGGTATCCGGAAATGGGCGCCAGGTGCGTATAATCGCACCACGGTAACGGTAACTTCAATAATTCTTTTAATTTGTCCGGCCGCTCCCCGCTCAGTATATGGCAGAGGGGCGTAGTTCTTTTGATTTCTATTGGAGATTCTGGAGAGGAGATGTCGTCAGAAAAACACCACGTTTAACAATAAAAGTTAACAACACTTATTAATACAGAATCGTGAATTAACAGAGCTGAACAAGCTTTAGAATCTCTTTGAGAGAGTCGGTATCGCACGCAAATCAAAACATCATATTCGCCAAACAGGCGTCACAGAAAACAATACTCAAAACGATAACCAAGAACGATACTTCCCAAGACGTTACTCTAGACGGTATCCAAGAACGACACTCGAGAACGGTACTCGAAGACTACAGTCGAAACAATACTCAAAACGATACTCGGAAATGATACGTAAAACGATACTTAGAATCGGCAATCAAAGCGGCACTCCAAAAGATATTCCGAGTACGATACGCAAAACGGTAGTCGAAAACGTTACCTACGACGATATTCAAACACAAAAATCGGAACGCAAAACGACAATCAGAAGCGGCAATCGGAATGATAAGCCAAAACAATACTCAGAGAAACGTTACGGTAACCGATACGGCAATAGATTTGCCAGATACGTTCCAGTCTCCTCCCAAAACTGCGACCCCCGAGATTCCGCCAAGAAACGACGCTCCAGGACAGGCCCCAAAACAGTAACACCGTAAGACACGGAGACAGAGGGAGTCCTGCCAGAGACGTCCAGTTTCTTTAAAGGCGTGAACCCGGAATCTCGCCCAGAGACGTTCCAAGGCCAAATCCGTACTAACGGTAATATATGGATTTCGGTAGCCGACAAAAAGGTAGTCTCGACGGTAATTTCGATAGAGGCACTCAAGTTTCCGCAACGAGTTGATCGTTACGCCCCAAGGCCGAATTCAAACTCTCGCTGCAAAACGGCACTGCACTCCACGCAAATTCCGCGACTCGAATTCTCTATCAACTTTATCAAACGGTATTTTCTCAAGACAATGGTAACATACGGTAACAGGTAACTGATAACTCCGGTAAGACGAAGACAGTAACAATATAATCCGGCAAACGATAACTGATAACTCCGGTAAGACGGAGATGGTAACAATATAATCCGGCAAACGATAACTGATAACTCCGATAAGACGGAGACGGTAACAATATAAATCTTTCTCGGACTATGAGCGTTTGGACTGTCGACGGCTCAGCGCCTCGAAGAGAGCTACAGTAACACGGTAACCAGCTAACCTCCGACTCAGAAATTCACGGGAAGCGATAGCGCACTTCTTATTTCGATACTCAAGAATAATCACGGTACTTTAGCGGTAACTGTCAGTAACGAATGTGTCGGAGGCGTCCGCTTTGGCCGGTATTACAAAATATATCTACCCTGGGTGATGGCCTTACAAAGACGGTACGGCTACGCTCGTCGGGACCCTCCTCTGGAGCTGCTCCTTCCCGGTTGCTGGCTCGTCAAACAGTGGTTTCTCTGAGGTTCCCCTGGCCCATGTTGAGTCTCCACGCATCGGTCAGCGCACTCTGTTTATAATTTTTCCTCGAGTCGCCTGTCGATCGTAAAGAGCTCCAACCTCGTCAATTGTTTATTCTTCATTTGTTTATCCTTGCCTTCTTGCTCGCCAACGGCCGATACTTCAAAATAAGGGCCTCTGAATTTGCCGTCCTCCGGTTCGATCTGCCCGGCTGGCCAGGCCATGGCTACATCGACCGTCTGTTTGGACTCTCGGTGATAGCAGCAACGTCTTTTGGCATCCGGTTGCACTGCCGTGCTCCCTCTATCTGGACCTTTGTCGGGGCTTCCCCGTAACCTCGGTCCTGCAAAATTGAAGGATCGGTAACTGCTACTATGACAATGTTTAACGCGAGACTCGATACATGACCTTGGTTTCGTATGTTTTCCAGGCTTCCTCTTTACTGTCGAGGTCATCCTTCGAAATCCCACGGCGTTCGCTTCTTCTTGACGTTAGTTACACAAAACGATAAATTGGCCATACACCTTAACGCCAAAATCTTAAGTTTGTCGGTAGATTATAATAATTAAGTAAAAGCGCAAGACCCGTCAAAGCGGGAGAAATCGCTTCCTCCTCGATCGGGGGGACGCAACTCCAAATTCCGCCCCCTTTGGCCGGGCTAGTGCCCTTGTGACGGGCGCGACGGAAAGCGTCACGTCACAGTAATAATAAAGTAATAATAGACGTCCAGAGATATGTAGATGGATGATTATTAATGAACGTTGTGTATGTATGTACTTCTTAAAAATGATAACAGTTGCATTTATAAATTTGGGTCATTTATCCTGTAAATAAAAATTATAATAATTTAATAAATAAATAAATAAATAAATAAATAAATAAATATATATATATATATATATATATATATATATATATATATAATACCGTATTTATTTTGAAAATTTATAAAAACTTACTTGATTTTCTTTTGGTACCGTTCAGTCGCATGTCGTAACCCACATAGCAAAGATCTCCCCAGGACATCCCAATTTGATCGAAGTGGTCCCAGTTTGATCCAGAGCAAAACGTTATCCGTAGGATTACCTGAGGATATCCCGTGTAGCATGTCCTGCGGATATCTTATGTACGATCTCCACAGGACATCCCATTTTGATCAAAATGATCCGAACGATACAGATCGATAATAAATAGTTATTCGTAGGATTTCCTGAAGATATTTCTAGCACAAAAAATATACGTACATTAAAATTGCTGTTTCTTCAAATTTAGCAAAAGATTTCTTACATAAATATTTTTTAGTAAGACATTTTTTTGCTTAATTTGAACAGAGAACAAATTTAATTTTGTGTGCAAGCGTAGACACACATATAACATACAAATTAATTTTAATCCGTTCATTTGTTAAGATCAAAGTACAAGTATATATAGAGAAAATATTTATTTCTATTATATGACGATACTAGAACTTGGTCATCGAGTTCTTGGTTCGAGAAGCCAGTATATACAGTGATGGAAGAAAGTTCCGTAATGGTCAAATATTTTGGAAAATAATGATTATGGAAGAAAATGTTCAATACAAAAATTTTAGTATATCAAATGATCTATTACATGGTTATATTGAAATGACCTTCATGTGACCTTGAAAGACACCGCAAAGGTCAACTTTGAAATCTTAAATGGAAACTCTTATTTTCTATTACATATTCTTAAAGCTGGTGTCAAGACGTTTCCAAAACAATATAATGAAGTTATTTTTTATTAAGTACTTTTTGAGTTATGAGGCTTGAAAGTTACAGCATTTTGACAAAAAATACAAAATATCTTGTAAAACATTCAATTTTCGGGAATCTTACCTTAATACTTTTATGCATAAAATAATGAAACAAATCAATTGATATAAAGAAAACACATAGTTGCTTTTAAAAAAAAATATGCAGCTGCATGTTGCAAATTACATATTTTTTCTTAAAAGCAGCAATGTGTTTTCTTTATATCAATTGATTCGTCTCATTATTTTATGCATAAAAGTATTAAGGTAAGATTCCTGAAAATTAAATGTTTTACAAGATATTTTGTATTTTATGTCAAAATGCTGTAACCTTCAAGCCTCATAACTCGAAAAGTATTTAATGAAAAATAACTTCATTATAGTGTTTCGAAAACGTCTTGACACCAGCTTTAAGAATATGTAATAGAAAATAGGAGTTTCCATTTAAGATTACAAAGTTGACCTTTGCGGTGTCCTTCAAGGTCACATGAAGGTCATTTCAATATAACCATATAATAGACCACTTAATATACTAAAACTTTTGTATTAAACATTTTTTTCCATAATCATTATTTTCCAAGATATTTGACCGTTACGGAACTTTCTCCCATCACTATATAAGATTACCGCTTTTTGATTACCTAACCTTTCTCGGATCGACAACTCGAATCGAATTCTAGTGTCGTAGATGGGTGAACATTGAGATTAACGCAGGCAGTGAAGTGTGAGTTTTATGCTGTGATTCTTCCTAAAAAAACGGAAAAAGGCACATAAGCGATAACATATAAGGCGTCAGGAACTATTAAATTGACAGATAATTATTAAAATCTAAAATTATTATATCATACGCAGGTTATCTTTCTATATATATTATAAATAAGATTATGTTTGAGAGATGTTGACTAGTAGAATACCACTACTACAATTTTTATTTATATATTTTATATTAATTTTTGTGCTATATATATATATATTTATAGCATAATTATATATATAATTTCTACAAATAAGTTAGTTTTACGTATGTAATACTATGTATATGTAGGGTTGCCAGAGTGTCTCTTTTAAAGAGAACATGTCCTCTTTTTTTGTCCTGATCTTTTTGTTCACTCTCTTTTTTTTATTCTGATCTTTTTTGTCCTCTTTTTTTCTTTAGTTACTTTTTGTCTAATTTTTTTTTATATTGCAACTTGCAACGTCCTGGTAATTAGATTTGTGACATAAACGGGTATTAATAACAGATAACAGGTAACACTAATAAGTGCTCTTAATGTTAATGGAAATCAACCTTTATAGAAACAAAATTTTACGCCATCTACTAATAGATAAGGTTAAACTTTTCTAACACGGCTACGCGGCGCAAGGCGCAAACGCACAAACGTTCACAATTCACAGTAACAGCCAACTGATATCAGCAGTCAGCAGTCAACAGTGTCAACACGAAATAAATTACAAAAAGATTTTTCTTTACTTTTGTCAACAAGTATTTTTTCGTGTTTATTTCTTATTAGCAGGTAATTATAAAATAGGCAGTAGGCAGTAAAAATTAGCTATTGAGTGAAAGTGAGGTTAAAACACCAAATCTTATCGTATAAAACTTCAAAATAAAATCAAAATTGTTAGATGTCAGAATTTTTTGATCACTAATTGTGATTTAATTTGTCAATATAAAGGCATAATCTCAAAAATAAATATGTTTTAATTCCAACAAAAGTATTCAATGTTCAAATGCATTTTTAATTCTTAATTTGCAATTTTATTTCTGTAATTTTTTAAATTAGAGGTTCTAAAATTAATTGTTATCTTCTCTTATTAAATAGGATATTTTAATTTTTTTTTTACAGTTATGAGTAAAAGAAAATGCACATTTTCTTCTGAATTGAAAGCAAAATATACATGTTTTGAAGGTGTTGATGATTCTAAATACGATGCTTTCTGTTCGGTATGTAAGATTAGAGTTTCTGTTGGAAATAAAGGAAAATATGATTTACAACAACATATTGAATCAAAGAAACATCAGTTATATATCCGATCCATGGAAACATCAAGCAAATTAGATTCTTTCGTCTCCAAAAATAAAAAATTGGATGAGAAAGTAGCGGCTGTTGAAGCAACCTTAGGATTCCATATTTTAAAGCATCACATGAGCTTCAACTCATCAAACTGTACAACAGATTTATTGAAACATATGTTCGAAGACTCTGAAACTGCTAAACATCTATCATCTGCTAAAACAAAAACAGCAATGATTAGAAAAAAAGTTATTGCTCCCTATTGCATTAGTAAAATTATTGAATCTATATCTAATATTCCTTTTATATTAATATCTACAGATGCAAGTAACCATAATTCAGAAAAAATGTTTCCGATTTTGATACAGTATTTTACCATTAATGAAGGAATTTGCTCAAAATTGATTAATTTGGAAACTTTATCTAATGAAAAAGCACAAACAATTTGTGATTTATTAATAAAAACTTTAAAGAAATGGAATTTGGTTGATAAATGCATTGCATTTTCAGCAGATAACTGCAATACAAATTTTGGTGGAGTGCGCAGAGCTGGGACAGAAAATGTATATAGCTTATTAAACCGGGAAATGCAAAAAAATTTGATTGGTATTGGCTGTCCAGTACATATAATACACAATGCTGCAAAAAAAGGCTTGGACACAATAAGTATTGATGTCCAATCAATAATTATGAAAATATACAATCATTTTTCGGTATATACTGTACGAACAGAAGGATTGAAGGAATTTTGTGAAAATGTAAACATTGAATATAGGCAGTTGTTATATCATAGTCCAACGCGTTGGTTATCATTGTTTCCTGGTTTAAATCGCGTTTTGCAAATGTATCCCGCCTTAAAGTCCTATTTTTTATCTAACAATAGTTGTCCAAAAATTCTGCAAAACTTTTTTGAATCAAATTTAAGCGAGGCTTCTTTGTGGTTCGCTCACTCAATTATGTATAATTTTCATGAAAAAGCAAAAGAGTTAGAAACAGAAAAAAATTCTATTATAGAAACTATAAATATTTTAAAATATTTAATTACTATGCTTGAACAACGAATTGAACAGTCTTTCCTTCCAATAAAAGTTTCAAGTATTCTGCAAACTATGTCAAAAGATGGTTCTGACTTCCAAGTTACTAATTTTAAGAACGAAACAATTTGTTGCTATAAAACAATGTTAGAGTATATCATTTCCTGGTCTTGTCAATTTCATGACTTGAATGTTTTTGAATGGATATCCCTTACTAATGTACCTGAATGGCAACAAGTTGCCAACGCAATAATATATATTAATTCAAAAATAGAAAGTTATATTTATATTGATGATGTAAAATGCTTCGATCAATATTGTAACTTAAAACTGTATATTGAAAAGAATATTCATAGCGATGAATTTGAAAAAATGTCACTAAATTTAAAATGGATTACATACTTCAAACAATCAAATAATTTAGAATTTTATTCTGAAATATTGAAAATTTGTCAGTATTATTTTGCAATACCAGGACATAATGGAAATGTAGAAAGATTATTTTCGATGATTGGAGCACAATGGACAAAGGAGAGAAATCGTCTCAATATAGAAAGTATTAAATCAATATTGTCAGTCACTTACAATTATAAAAATGTAACATGCAAACAATTTCATAACGAAATAAAAAATAATAGTAAATTGCTATCACAAGTTCTTAGTTCAAAGAAATATGAAACTGATTATGAGACTGAGGAAACTTTACTGTGATTTTTTTTTTAAATTATATGATTACTATTATTAGCTATTAGTATTAAATTTAAGTTAAAATTAAGTTATTTTGTTTTTCATTTATAATTTATAAATGTTTTATTTTATTTTTTATTTGAAAAAGTGAATAATATTTTAATAAAAATGTTCTTTTTCAAACAAATTATACTTTTATTTACGTAATAAATATAAACTACTGTTGATAAGTGTAAATAAATGGATATTTGCATATTTTCATACATGTCCTCTTTTTGTCCTCTTTTTTTAGGGGAAAAAGTTCTCTTTATATACTTTTAACTTCTGGCAACCCTATGTATATGTATAGTATAGTGAAAATAGGATTCAACATTATTGTTTTAAATTATATTGCAGGAGAAGTTTGCTTATTTACAGTAAAAAAAGACTATAGGTACTAATATTTAAGTCATTATTAATTATTGCGTAAACAAGGTAACATAATATTCTTAACTTATGGCATAAACAAGGTAACATAATACATGCATCTTTAAGAATAACTAGTTCTTTGAAAGATAACAAGAATTATGTACATGTAGGAGATATAAATGTTTGTTTTATTAACAAATTTAGTGAATGTATAACTTATGAACAATTGAATATGCACTACGTATATATATATATATGTATATATACCCACACATACAAACACATAAACACACACTTAAACACATAGATATTTACACTAATAAACCTATACATAATGCATATACATATAATACATACATTAGATTTAGTTATTAAATTATAAGAATTAGATTAACTTTCCATCTAATTCATTAAACATCTGGTTTAAAAAAATTAAAAATATATTGAGAATGAAAATATAAGAGATATATGTTTATATTTATGTTATATAAATGTTTATACGTATTTGTAGGTGCAGTTCAATTAAAATACCCGCAAGCTACCGAGCACGAAATTTCGGAACCAATTAAATCATGGCTTCGTCATGCAACTGAAAAAATAAAAAAACTGAATGCTGCACAATAAAATATTCAATACTTTTTTTTATATTTTGTTCATGTGTATAATTTATACATAATATTAGCAATTTTATGTATAAAATATTATGTATGTAATATTATTTATATTAAGTTATAATATTCAGTAATATTAAGTTTATTAATTTATATCTAACACTGTGACTAGTACAATTTTGAAATGTACAAGACGTATCTTTAGTTTTCGTTTTTATATATACAAATTTTATTTTTATTGTGATTTTTACATTATATAGTAAATAAAAAATTTAAAAAAAATTACATATTTTATAATAAAATGTGCTTCAAATGTACTATTATTTATATTACTTATACGTACTTTACCTTTTTTGAAATGTGTCTATTTCTTAAAATAATGTAACCCTAACAGCACACGATATCCTGCGTATCATCCCATTTTCATACTCATTCTACTGTGATTATTCGTTAAATACTGAGATCAATCCTATAATATCTTTTGCAGTATTATTCGGTTTTCTTTCGCACACGTATAATCTCAGGTTTGACTCAAACGTACGGAAGTGATACGTACGCACTTCTATCGCGCGCGTATAATCTCAGGTTTGACGAGACCAGCACTAACCTGCGCCATTTACATACGTAATTCCTTTTCCCGCTTGCTCGGCATCAAGTGACACCACGTAACACCACGTATCCGAGGTTTTACTGATATCGAAGGTAATCCTTTTTTCCTTTAAGTTTTATTTCACAAAATAGTGAATAAAGTGTAAGAGCTAGATAGTGTTTGTATATGATTTTTGTAATATTTTTATTATTTTTTATGTACTTGTTAAATTATTTTGCTTAAAATATTTTAAGGTTATGTTCGTAAATTTGTATTATAATTGCCTCTCACCTCTTTGATTCTTGGTTAAATATACAATACATTTTCTTAATTATTTTTTAAACAATGTCTTAAAAAGATGATTTAACATAAAACTGTTTTCAGTTCGCAGTATCGTTCCTTTGAAGTTCTCTAGCTTAGGCTTCTAGAACTTTATTTTATATTGTAAGTTTTATGTAAATATTTTTACGCTTACAGTCGTAATTTTGAAATAAAAATATCAATTAATAAGAAATTGACTGATTAATTAACCTAATCTAAATTATCCTATAGAATATATGAACGCGCGCGCGTTTCAGCGCTTGGCTGTGTAAATGTGTGCATGTATATGTGATCTACTGCATCATTCCCATTTTTATCCTATCTTGATACTGTCTTTAAACTATAGACCTTCCTGCGAAATTCTATGGAAGATGGTACCGCGGACATACGATGATTCCTAGAACGTATTACGTACATCGCAGTACATTTGAGAATGTTCTGAGAATATTACAATTATACTTTTGCGATATTCTCAAATTGTTCTCAGTATCTACATGTGCTGTTAGCCCTAATAGCACATGTAGATTCTGAGAATATTTGTAGGATATCGCACAAGTATATTGCGTATATTCTTAGAATATTCGAGATACGTCGGAGATGTACTGAGTATATACTCAGAATGCTCCTATGTCCGCGTTGTCAAATCCCATAGAGCTTCGCTGGAAGCTTCTAGTAATATACCGAAATCATCTACGGCATACTATTTGTAACTG
Organism: Linepithema humile; assembly: GCF_040581485.1. Lineage (NCBI taxonomy): Eukaryota > Metazoa > Arthropoda > Insecta > Hymenoptera > Formicidae > Linepithema > Linepithema humile. The sequence continues at coordinate 11,136,385 of NC_090134.1, read as the reverse complement.
CCCAGTATATTCACAGAATGTCTACAGTATATCTAAGAAAATCTGTACTATATGTATAGTATATGTATAGCATGCCTCCAGTATATGTACAGTATGTCTGTAGTATATTTTACTAATTAGGATTAGGTTTAGATTTAGGTTTAGGTTAGAGTTAGGTTAGGTTAAGTTAACTTATGCTGTTTAAATTTTATAAATTTTTATTTTATTTTAATTTTATATATTACATATATAATCTTTTATATGTTACATATATAATTCTTTCTCGGATGCCAGGATCGCGATAAGAACTTTTTAAGGAGATTATTTCTAAGGAGATTACTTTCCCAGACAGCACACATGTCCAAAATACATCCAAATGCCCAGAGAATCTTCTTTCCTTCTTCCATCGTTTATTTTTTCTACTGATTTCTAAATGAGCAACCATAAAGTTAGCAATCTCAGTTTCAAGTCGATGTAATAGATAGAACAGTGGTTATTTATTAAAGAGATTTAGAGAATATTTTTGATGCATTTAAAATGTTAACAATATACATGAAAAAGTATAATCCGAAGATATATACTTCACTTTTCATTAGAAGTGGAAAAAACTGATAATAATATTTTTATCCTTCAGAATCAATTTAAGCCATAATAATCTTCTTCGTAAAACTTTTCAAGCGTGATCTATTTATCCCTTTATTGCCAAGTTTGTTTCAGCAAGTTAACATTATTAGTAAATAATTGCAAATAACAGAGAATGCCCAGAGAACATCCTGTCGTCCTAAAAACGTCTTCGGGATATCCTCTGGACGTCTTTTGGATATGCTGTGCTGTCAGGGTTACAATATGTAAATTGCATGCTCTAAAATCCTTCAGATAATTAAAGAAATAATCCTTTCAGATAATAAGAGAGAATCAAATGAGATCAAACAAAAAATATTATTCCTTTTTGTTTCAGCATCATAAAATAAAAAAAAAATTAATCGGCGATTTCCACTTTGCTTCAGGATTTTTACAAAAAAAAAAAATATAGATGTGATATTTAATCGTTATTTTCTGTTTCTCTTGTTAGGCGTTCCTTTGCGTGGGCAAACCATACCTTCAATGGAGCAGAAATTTCTGCATCTGTTGCATTGGGATACGATTTTCGAATTACAGCTGCAAAAAAAGCATTTTTCCTATATTACTTCATTTTAATTTATTTCTTATAAATCAGGAGAAATATTTATTAACGAATACGTAATGTGTAATAAATAAAATATGTAAACAATTGTAATGTGTAATCAAAATATAAAAAAGGATAATTTTTCAATATTTTACTTACACATAATTACTTTACATAGATGCAATTTGGAAAAATTTTCTTTCTTTTTAGCACCGTACCAGCTATAATGATTTGCCACTTCATTTGATAATGTTTGTTTGATAACACTCAAGCATGAAGATCTCAAATCTTTGCAAGTTAAACGAGTTAATTGTTTAACCTACAATTATTTTAAAATATTAATTATATTCCAAATATTTATCATTCAAATTTATTATTTAAAGTAAAACGTAAAAATCTTTTACAAACAATTTATTGCAATTCTCTCTCTGTCTCCCCCCCCCCCCCCGCCCCAAACATAAGTTCTCTATTTCATTCCAAAATGTAACCCTTTTTTTAAAAATGCTTGGTAATATTAATAAATATTGGACTTACCATTTCACTGCGATAAATAGCATTTCTGCCCAATCTGTCTTCCATTATATCAAGATCATTTTTAGTCTTTAATGGAAGATCTTCAAATACATCCATAACATTCTGTTCTGGTTGTGCCATATTGTTTGGCGTGTTAGCAATAAGTTTTATGCATCTCTCAATGCAATTCGTTTTAATTTCAATTTTTAAAAGTTTTCGAATAACGAATCTTTGAAATTCTTTAGAATCTAAAAAAGATAATCAAAATATTTATATAATTACACACATACAAAAAATATTAAATTTTTACAAATATTTACAAATATTTACAAATATTATAAATATTAATGTCTAAAAAATGTTACAAAAATTATTAAAATTGTCGAACAAAATTGTTTAAGAATAGATTCTGAATAAAATATTGTACATAAAAGTTTTGCATATAAATATCATTAATAATTAATAAAAATAAACATTATTTACAACTAACCTTGTATGAAATTATAATTTTCATTGAATATTTGTGAAGGGTCGCCCTTCTGTCTCATTTCGGGGTCATGCTCTAAGGCGCGTGGTGCATCTAAAAGTAAGAGAACAATGTTACATTATTACTATTTCTATAAAATTGTCAAATTTATACATATATATTGTAATATGTTTTGTAAGATATTTCAAATAATTGTTACTTAATTCAAAATGTACAATATAAATTTTGTAATCTATACCAGACTAAGATAAAACTAAATATAACCAGACTAAAATAAGATATATTTTGAAAAATTTATGACATTAAAAATATAGAAAGAAGAAAATTAAAATTGTTTTTGAACAAATGATTAATTGTAAAATATATAAGTAATGAAAAATAATTCAATTTACGTGCATACTGACCTTGTTCAAGCATCAAAGTTCGATTCGTGTTTTCTTTTATTGGTGTTTCGGTTATTGGAACTGTAACGCTCTCATTATTCGCATCGATGAGAAGTTCGGCGATAATATTTTCAGTGGATTGTAAATCTGAAAGTAATAAATAAATTTTATTGTTATTATTTTAATATAGCATTTATAAGTAACAAAAGAATTGCACAATTTATTTTGCATGTTACTAGGCAAAAATGATAACTATTTACGCATAATTCAAAGATAATAAACAATAAAAACAATAGAAAAATAGAATTTACTTGCATACTAACTTTCACAATTTCCAGGCACAACAGTCTCATAAATGTTATTATTTTGGAGTAATTCATTAAAGAAATCTTTAGTGTTTTGCATATCTGAAAGTAATAAAGCAATGTTATCATTATTATTCCAATATAATGTTAACAAATATACATATATCAATATATATAAATATGATAAATAATAAAATTTTAAATTATAAACAATTGAAAAACTAAATGTATCACATTTTTCGAAACATATAAACGCGCGTATAGTGCACAGAAAATACTTTATAAATACATGCATTGTTTTTGTATAAATGTAATTTAATAAAAATTATACTCAGTCTAAAAATTACCTTTTTTTTGTTGATATGCAATGGGGCCAATTTGTGTGTCTGTCGTGGTCCTTTTTTCTTTACTTCTAACATATTTGAAATCTGTAATTAATATTTTTTATTATTAAAGTATTTTATCTTTTTTATTGTCTATATTTATTATTATTTTTTGTATTTTTACCTTTTTGTGCTTGAGATGATTTCGTTTTTAATAAATCAGTATTGCAACTCTTAAACGGAGGATTTAAAATATTTGGAACTTTTGGAAGGTCCACAGATATTGCCATTTCTGTCTCTTCATTTTTATCGTTACTGCTGGAACTATCGATTATTTTAGCAGTTCTAAGTTTTCTAGATTTTTTCAAAAATTCTTCTTGTTCAGGACAAGATTCTAGTTCTGATAATTCTTCAGCTTTTTTTAGCTTTTTTCTTGCTTCTTGCATAATTGTCTGAAAAATAACATTGTAAAAAAAGTTATTACTTTTCCTTTGCAATACATATGCTACATGTAGAAAATTAATAATGCAAAAGAAATAACACAAAAAATATCACAAAAAAATGTAACATAAGAATGGAATATAAATAATGAAATATCATACTTTATTATACAATTCTTACCATATCTCCCATATATTTTTAAAATAGAGTGGTCCGTCCACGTAGGCTGTGGTTCTTCCATTAATCTTACGGCTTGATCATATCGCTTGTTAGTTGTAAAATTTGGCCACTTGGCTGTGTTAGATTCTTGGTTAATCCAATTTTTAGGAATTACTTGAAGGCCATCTTCAAATAAGACTATAATATATCGTTGATGGACCATTCTGTGTGAAAATGATCAAACATTTATATTTTGCCATGTATCAAAGGAAAAATAGCGTATTTATCATTTCGATATGGCAATTGTACATATTTCCTAGTAATGTTTTTCAGTGACCAAACTTTCAAATCTGAGTATGAATGTACAACGTAAATCCCAAGCAATGAGGACGGACAAGGAACATTATACAGTTCCTCTTTTTCCAAAAACTCATGACCAATAATGACGGGACTATTTGAACGGAACGCGATATTTTTAATGCTAACAATTGCACCACAACTTAAGCCGCAGCAACTATCTGCAAGTGTTCCAGCTTTAAATGTAAGTCCATTGTATTGAATAATGTTATATTGTGGATTGTGACAATTCGCTATAAGTGGACCATTCCAATGCAATGACGTCAACTTTGGATCTTTCACTATAGAATGTGATACCGTTGATGTACAGTATAGGTTTGTTTCTTGTTCCCTGTATCTTCGCACAACCTGTTGTAAAGGTTTATCAGCTTTTCTTATATATTTCTTCAATGTTTGCATGTAGTTTTCAAACTTAAATGCACTGAAGTTGTCGAGAGGTCCAAATCTTTTGACATCATTCACAAGATGAATAAGACTGTGAATGTTGTGTGATACATGTCCCATTCCATACAGTTTTATAAATGTTTTAATATAGAAATAAGTCAGTTCTTGTGCATACGCTAAATAGTCATGTAGGTCTTTTGAAGACAAGATCCTTATAATTACGTGTAATGTAATGAAATTCACGTATACATTTCTTTTCAATATAGACTTAAAAGTCAAGGGACCGGTGTACAGTAATAATAATCTATATTCCGTAGCCTTCCATAATTTGACACAATCTAATTTCCGTGGTTTTCTGGCAAATTCTACAGGAATGTAACACCTCAAATAGGTTAGACGTGTTGAAATTTCATCGACTACTCTGTGTGATAGCCGATAATGCAGCTCGCCATTAAGCAATAGGTACAATTTTTTTCGCACAATTCCCAGACAAACCACATGCATGTAATCCAATGGAACATTTGTAACAGGTTTAAAATGAGATATACTCAACAAGCTGCATATTGTACCTGACCTATGATAATCATCATCTTTCCGTTGTACAAAATCTTCATCAGATCTAAGCGGTGCATCTATCTGCGGAAAACAAATTCGATTTGCAATATATTCTCCTTCTATTGTACATTTAGTACAGCTTGAATATCCGGAATGCCCTTTAACACATAAGACAAATGCTTTGGCCGGTGTATCGCAAATTAATGCTCCAATTCTACATTGAATGTTTCGACCATTGACGTCGATTCCCTTTGCGCACATTTCTTTTGCCTCGTTTACAAAATCTCGTACAAAATTATTGGCATCTGCTGGTTTTTCATTGCCGTGATAAATTCCAATAATAAAAACAGAATCATACGAAACGTTATTATACGGAAGAACCGAGCCTAATATAGGCCAAAATTGTTGCTGAGATGATTTAGATAATGGCAGTCCATCTATATTTACAGCTATTTGAATGCAATTAACATTATCCTTTATGGACATTAATATTTTCTTTACAGAGTCTATTAATCCGAAATGATAATAAGATCCCGGTACTACCGTACGAAATTCTTGTTGTTTTGGTGTTTTTAAAAGCGAACGTGCATCCAATGGTAATGTTGAAAAACAAGAATGTTTCTTTAATCTGTGTAGCAGTGCCGTTAAAGCATTATGTGTGATTTGGTGCTGTACAGCCCACAGAACTAGATCATCTTGAAAATCAAAGTCTGTTATATTTTTATTTTCAAATTCCAGATCACTGGATTCATTAGAAGATGTGGTAGCAGGACATTTTTGCGAATCCGACTTGTTTTCAGATTGTCTGACCGTATCATTTTCATTTTGAAAATATTTGTCGTTATGTTCATTATGTTCCGTATTATGTTCGATATGTATTATTTTAGAATTCACTGGACAATTATCAATGATTGTTGCACATTTATTATTCATATTATCATGCGATGTTCCATATAAGAGACTATTACAAATAATGTTTGTCTCTTGTGCAATTAATCTTCTAAATTGTCGTTTAGATATATATAACATATCTTTTCTTTGACGTTTCCGATCCATTTTCAATTTCAGTGTTATATCTGCACAGTAATAATAATTTTTGCGATTATATAAAATCTAAATGACTACGTTTACACCGATCATTTGGTACGCGTACCAAATACTAAATATGATTCCTTGTTTGGTGTAGATTTCACCTTAAACAATTTAAACCAATTGAAGAAGCAGATTTACTACTTGGTACACGTACCAAACGATTGGTGTAAACTAAGCATTAGATAATAGCATTAGATTATTTGTAATCTAAAATTTGTAAATTTTTGTAATATGAAGTGTAATTTTGTATTATTAAGATAAAATATTTCATATTAGGATAATGTTAGGATAGAATGTTTAACACACAGATATACAATGGAAAACAAGTAACAGTAAAATCAGTTTTTCATTAATTCAATAAAAATAAATTTATTAGTAAATTAATTCAAGTAGTCTTCATAATTAAAAAAGAAATGGAATAAAGTTATTTATTTTCACATGATTCCTTTAGTTATTCTATATTATAAAAGTATTACGGTCACATCATATAATTTATCTGATATTTTATACTTCTTTGTACTTTAATATTTTAATGGCATATTTTGACACAAAATATAAAATGTCTTCATAATTTCTATTTTATCATAATAGTATCTTTAGTATTTTATCTTAATACATTAAATAAGAAGAATCAATAAATGTAAAGAAAAGACATAGATTTTTTAAAAAATATATAAGTTTTTGTTTGTGCAACTTTTACAATAGCATTGATATAATAGGTCACACACATTAATTTTAATTTAATTTAGTTTAAAAGAATTACATTACACAACTCATTATTGCTGGTAGTATAATTATGTTGTTAAAGCAATTATATGCCTTTTTTACACTAATTCACTTGCCTCATTTATTAGTTTAAAAGTATTAAGATACAGTTGCTAAAAATACGAGATTTGCTAAATACGAGATTTAGACTTTATAATGTGCTAATGGTACAATAGAAAATAATACTCCAGAATTTTCAATTCTATAAGAACGCAAAAATATTTTTGTTAGAAGAAAGAAGAAAATGAAATTAATTTGAAACAGAAAAAACTTTATGTTCGAATGAATGAAAGTTGACAAGATATTTTTATTTTATTCTGATACTTTTTAACATGAAAGTATAATGTGCTACCAAAATAAAGTATAACATTTCTTGTAAGCTATTGATTTTTTGACAACTCTATTTGAATACTGTAATATGTAGAATAACTAGAGAAATCATATCATGTACAGAAATCATAATTCTGTTTAAAAATTGTGATTACTTCTAAATAACCTTGACAAATGGATTTTTTCCAAAAGTAATTTTATTATTATGTGTTCCTTTCTAGTCCGTACAACTTTTATACGAAATATTTGTTATTAAAAGCCTCAGTTTTCGAGAAATATTAATGTGTCATATAAAATAGAACTTTTATATAACACATATTGTTACACATCAGATGTAATTAATTACACACATATTCACATATTAAATTAAAACACATATTAAAACAAACTAAAACATATTTAAACAAAATTTTAAACACTATCTTTTAAATCTTATATCTGTTAATTTTAAACACTAATCTTGAGATTAAAGATTAAGTTTAAAATTTTGTTTAAATATGTTGTAGTTTGTTTTAATATGTGTTTTAATTTAATATGTGAATATGTGTGTGAAATTTAACGCAAGTAACACTCGGTTATCATGAGAAAATCTAAATAATGCAATTGTGACTGAGACTTCATCATCTTTTGCTTTATGATTAAAATTGACCACTTTGTAATTATTTTTTCAAATCACATATGTATAGAGGAGTCTATAATTGATTTATTTATTACCGTCAATAGATAAACGGAATTCACTAAGTAAATAGAAATCAGAATAAGTTGTGTAAAGCGTACCTGTTATAAAGTTGTTTCTAACGTCCAGCCAGTAATACTAGATTGCAAGAGCAGAATGATGATGATGGAAGAATTCGTCGCAAGTGTATGTCTCCGGGGACCAAACAATGGTACAATAAAAAATAATACTCCAGAATTTTCAATTCTATAAGAACGCAAAAATATTTTTGTTAGAAGAAAGAAGAAAATGAAATTAATTTGAAACAGAAGAAACTTTATGTTTGAATGAATGAAAGTTGACAAGATATTTTTATTTTATTCTGATACTTTCTGACATGAAAGTATAAAATATCTCTTAGACCCGGTTGCACCAACGTAAGCTTAACTTTAAACTTGGTTTATCGTACTTTCTATCCTTTTCTAGATCTAAAAATTAGAAAAAGATAACATTTATATGTTAAATCAATTTTAAAGTTAACCCACATAGCAAAGATCTCCCCAGGACATCCCAATTTGATCGAAATAGTCCCAGTTTGATCCAGAACAAAACGTTATCCGTAGGATTACCTAAGGATATCCCGTGTAGCATGTCCTGTGGATATCTTATGTACGATCTCCGCAGGACATCCCATTTTGATCAAAATGATTCGAATGATACAGATCGATAATAAATAGTTATTCGTAGGATTTCCTAAAGATATTTCTAGCACAAAAAATATACGTACATTAAAATTGCTGTTTCTTTAAATTTAGCAAAAGATTTCTTACATAAATATTTTTTAGTAAGACATTTTTTTGCTTAATTTGAACAGAGAACAAATTTAATTTTGTGTGCATGCGTAAACACACATATAACATACAAATATAATTTTAATCCGTCCATTTGTTAAGAGCAAAGTACAAGTATATATAGAGAAAATATTTATTTCTATTATATGACGATACTAGAACTTGGTCATCGAGTTCTTGGTTCGAGAAGCCAGTATATACAGTGATGGAAGAAAGTTCCGTAATGGTCAAATATCTTGGAAAATAATGATTATGGAAGAAAATGTTCAATACAAAAGTTTTAGTATATCAAATGGTCTATTATATGGTTATATTGAAATGACCTTCATGTGACCTTGAAAGACACCGCGAAGGTCAACTTTGAAATCTTAAATAGAATCTCCTATTTCTCTATTACATAATCTCTATTACATATTCTTAAAGCTGGTGTTAAGACGTTTCCGAAACAATATAATAAAATTATTTTTTATTAAGTACTTTTCGAGTTATGAGGCTTGAAAGTTACAGCATTTTGACATAAAATACAAAATATCTTGTAAAACATTCAATTTTTAGAAATCTTTCAGAAGAAAAAATATGTAATTTGCAACATGCAGCTGCATATTTTTTTTTAAAAGCAACAATGTGTTTTCTTTATATCAATTGATTCGTCTCATTATTTTATGCATAAAAGTATTAAGGTAAGATTCCTGAAAATTGAATGTTTTACAAGATATTTTGTATTTTATGTCAAAATGCTGTAACTTTCAAGCCTCATAACTCGAAAAGTATTTAATAAAAAATAACTTCATTATAGTGTTTCGGAAACGTCTTGACACCAGCTTTAAGAATATGTAATAGAAAATAGGAGTTTCCATTTAAGATTTCAAAGTTGACCTTTGCGGTGTCCTTCAAGGTCACATGAAGGTCATTTCAATATAACCATATAATAGACCACTTAATATATTAAAACTTTTGTATTAAACATTTTCTTCCATAATCATTAATTTCCAAGATATTTGACCGTTACGGAACTTTCTCCCATCACTGTATAAGATTACCGCTTTTTGATTACCTAACCTTTCTCGAATCGACAACTCGAATCAAATTCTAGTGTCGTAGATCGGTGAACATTGAGATTAACGCAGACAGTGAAGTGTGAGTTTTGTGCTATGATTCTCCCTTAAAAAACGGAAAAAGGCGCATAAGCGATAATATAAGGCGTCAGGAACTATTAAATTGACAGATAATTATTAAAATCTAAAATTATTATATCATATGCAGGTCATCTTTCTATATATATCATAAATAAGGTTATGTTTGAGAGATGTTGGTTAGCAGAACACCGCTACTACAATTTTTATTTATATATTTTATATTAATTTTTGTGCTATATATATATTTATAGCACAATTATATATATATATATATATATATATATATATATATATATATATGTATATAATTTTTACAAATAAGTTAGTTTTACGTATGTAATATTATGTATATGTATAGTATAGTGAAAATAGGATTCAATATTATTGTTTTAAATTATATTGCAGGAAGAGTTTGCTTATTTACAGTAAAAAAAAGACTATAGATACTAAGAGATAGATACTAGATATTTAAGTCATCATTAATTATTGCGTAAACAAGGTAACATAATATTCTTAACTTATGGCATAAACAAGGTAACATAATACATGCATCTTTAAGAATAACTAGTTCTTTGAAAAATGACAAGAATTATGTATATGTAGGAAATATGAATGTTTGTTTTGTTAATAAATTTAGTGAATGTAAGTTTAGTGAATATATACTACGTATATATATATATATATATATACACCCACACATACAAATACATAAACAAACACTTAAACACATAGATATTTACACTAATAAATCTATACATAATGCATATACATATAATACATACATTAGATTTAGTTATTAAATTATAAAAATTAGATTAACTTTCCATCTAATTCATTAAACATTTGGTTTAAAAAAATTAAAAATATATTGAGAGGTATATGTTTATATTTATATTATATAAATGTTTATACGTATTTGTAGGTACAGTTCAATTAAAATACCCGCAAGCTACTGAGCACGAAATTTCGGAACCAATTAAATCATGACTTCGTCATGCAATTAAAAAAATAAAAAAACTGAATGCTGCACAATAAAATATTTAATACTTTTTTTTATATTTTGTTCATGTGTATAAATTATACATAATATTAGCAATTTTATGTATAAAATATTATGTATGTAATATTATTCATATTAAGTTATAATATTTAGTAATATCAAGTTTATTAATTTATATCTAACACTGTGACTAGTGCAATTTTGAAATGTACAAGACGTATCTTTAGTTTTCGTTTTTATATATACAAATTTTATTTTTATTGTGACTATTTTTACATTATATAGTAAATAAAAAATTTAAAAAAAATTACATATTTTATAATAAAATGTGCTTCAAATGTACTATTATTTATATTACTTATACGTACTTTACCTTTTTTGAAATGTGTCTATTCTTAAAATAATATAATATATTAGAAGCTTTTATTTTTAGAAATTTTGCTAATAATCTTTCCTTTATGCTCATAAAGATACTTACATATCAAATGTCTATATAAAATATTTTATATAGACATTTTATATTGAAAAAAATATGTATTTTGAAAAAATGTTTCAAAAATTCTTTAGTTTTAAAGGAGTAATAAAAAATAGTAATAAAACAATATCTTGATAGTGGTGTCATTAAAGCGAGATTGTCGTAAATTTTTAAAATATAAATAATAATTAATATGAAACTTTTCGAGAGAGAAAGAGAGTGACGTTACTTATTAAGATTACTGTTTTATTGCTTCCTTAACTTAAAACTAAACAATTTCTGTTTAAATCTTTTAAAAAAATATATTTTTTAAAGGCATTTTAAATAAACATTTAAAATAGATATTTTTCTGGGTGATATTTATAGTCCAATTTTATATTTAGAATCGTCTTATGATTTCATTCAACTAATGAAATAATGTTGCGCAACCATTTTGTTGATTGAATGAGGTTTTAAAATGATTTCGAATATAAGATCGGATTATTAACACCATCCTATATTCAATAATTTTATTTGGATTTTATCTGGATAAAAAAAAATATCCAGGGGACATTGTTGGGATCTAATTTAATCATATGTAGGATATCCCAGGGATATCCCAGGGATTTATTTTTGGATGTCCTACGGATATCTGAAAAGCGGACATTCGGATATCCCACGGATGCCCTACGGATATTCTACGGCTTTGTACAGACATCCCAGGGATATCTGAAAATCCTTTACATTACATCCCACGGACATCCGTAGGATGAAATTTTGCTATGTGGGAAGTTACGTTAATGCAAGCGGACTTTAGACTCATTTTTGGCAACTGTATCTTAATGTTTTTTTTTAGAATAACGAGATGTTTCGAGAAAAATTGATAAGTAAATAGAAAGCAAAAAGACTTTTGTTAGCAAAAATTTTTTTTAATTTTAAATAAGTTCTTAATATAATATTTAGTATTATAAAATTAATATTTAATTTGGATCACTAATTTACAAGTGATTAATTTCAGACAGCACAACATATCCAAAAAACGTCCAGAGGATGTTTTTGGGACTACAAGACGTCCTCTGGATATCCTTTAGATGTATTTTGGACATGTGTGCTGTCTGGGTAGCTCTATTATAATCTATTAATAAATTTTTAGTCAATAATATGTTGTTCGTAAGTCCAAAAATTCATAAGTTGAAGTATTCGCGAGTCGAGAGATATCTGGATTTACAACCTTGAGGTTACGGCCTCTCCGGCCGGATCGACATACGCGACTTTAAAATCATCGTTCGATAGAGTTGTAAAGCAGCATCTAACAATACGATTGTTACGATATTATGACTCTGCGATGAATTAATCAAAGAAAAAAAAAGAAAATAAAATCTTAAAGTCGCGTGACGATTCGGCTGGTGCGGTCGTAACCTCAAAGTTATAGATAATATAATTTAATGATAAATTATTAGAAATATGTTAAAATATTATAAAATTTATTTATAGGAATATTTCCCATACATGTATATCACAGGAAATGTATTATTAAATAAAAAACAAAGAAAATTACCTTGGATCCGTAATATGCGCATAGAACGATGCATGTTCTGCAAGGCAGCAATAGGAAAGAAATGGTGGCCGGAAATCATGTATAGAGATGGCGCTGATATAACTTATGGTTTCTATGTCTGAGTATATTCTGAGTATGTTCTAAGAATGTACGTGAAATCTACCGCAAGGATATTCTAAAGACATTCTAAGTATATTAGATATAATCTCTGTACATTTAGTATAAGTACCGTAGTTTAGTTGCTATATTCTGGGTATATCTTGAGAAGATACGACAAATGATATTCTACTGAAATGTTATATGAATGTTCTTAGTATATTTGGTATGATCACAGTACATTCAGTATGAGGATAGAATATTCGTACGATATCATGTGCTATTAGGGAGGGAATATAATAGAAGCTTTTATTTTTAGAAATTTTGCTAATAATCTTTCCTTTATGCTCATAAAGATACTTACATGTCAAATGTCTATATAAAATATTTGAAAAAAATATGTATTTTGAAAAAATATTTCAAAAATTGTTTTAAAGGAGTAATAAAAAATAGTAATAAAACAATATCTTGATAGTGGTGTCATTAAAGCGAGATTGTCGTAATTTTTTAAAATATAAATAATAATTAATATGAAACTTTTCGAGAAAAAAAGAGAGAGACGTTACTTATTAAGATTACTGTTTTATTGCTTAACTTCCTTAACTTAAAACTAAACAATTTCTGTTTAAATCTTTTTAAAAAATATATTTTTTAAAAACATTTTAAATAAATATTTAAAATAGATATTTTTCTGGGTGGTATTTATAGTCCGATTTTATATTTAGAATTGTCTTATGATTTCATTCAACTAATGAAATAATGTTGCGCAACCATTTTGTTGATAGAATGAGGTTTTAAAATGATTTCGAATATAAGATCGGATTATTAATACCATCCTATATTCAATAATTTTATTTGGATTTTACCTGGATAAAAAAAGATATCCAGAGGACATTGTTGGGATCTTATTTAATCATATGTAGGATATCCCAGGGATATTCCAGGGATTTATTTTTGGATGTCCTACGGATATCTGAAAAGCGGACATTCGGATATCTCACGGATGCCCTACGGATATCCTACGGCTTTGTACAGACATCTCAGGGATATCTGAAAATCCTTTACATTACATCCCACGGACATCCGTAGGATGAAATTTTGCTATGTGGGAACCAAGATTTTATAGGTTCTGAAATACAATAATCAGTTGCATCTGCAAATCGCATTCGTACAATGCCTAAAAATAAAAATTTTAATAAATTAATTTATAATATTGTTTATATCGTTTATAACACTAAATTATTTACTCACTAAATATAATTTTTCGTAATTCTAAATCATAAAATATTTCTTTTTTTTTTGCTCCAACATAACTGAATGTGAAAGCTAACTTATCCAACATTAATCTTCTTAAAAGATTAAAAGTGATTCCTTTGATGCTACTTCCTCCGATACGTAATAGTTGCTTAATTTATAAAATTAAAAATATATAAGAAAAATGTAAGTCTATAAATAATATAATAGATGCTTCTATAAATATACTTTATTAAACTTCTTATAACACTTACCAGTTCTTTGCGATTAGCAATATCGATTAACAAATTTTCTACTTTTTCAAGGTCCTTATTATCAATGGGAAAATTATCCATGAAAGATTGTTCAGATATTTCTTTTTGTACAAGTTGCTCATGCGAAAAATATTTTTCAAGTTTATCCAATATAATATCTAATTTTTGGTTCAAAAGTCTTTCTTGTTCTTCTATTGAAGATATTTTTAAATCCTACGTCTGTTAATTTTCTTACCATATAGCGTTGAACATCAGAATTTACTAAAAATATAAAGTAATATATAATAAATATAAAACAAAATTACAGTAACATGAAATTATTAAAATAGATTCATAAACGTAGTACTTACACGAACCATTATTGTTTACAGTTTTATAACGACCGTCAGGAGATTCATGACATATAACTTGTTTATCTTTATCAAGTGTTGCTATAACCAAAAAAGTCAATATACATGTTTAAGAAATTATATTCTTATTATAATTTTAAAAATTACCTTTATAATTGTCAGTAACCATATTACGTGTGTCAGTAACTAAACTATCTTTCTCTTCTTCTAATTCCACTAAACAATTTTTTTCCAATTCTTTTCCTTTGTAGATAGATATCTTCTCTAGGTTTAAATGTAAAAATAATGAAATAAAATTTTTAAAAAATTAAAATATTAAGTTATATAAAAAGCATGTTTTATTTATTTTGTACTTACTTGTTAATTGCTGCTTATTTTTAGAAAATTAATTTTTTTTTATATCACATGTATTTTTTTTTACATGTGGAAATTTAGGGTAGGGTGGTAACTGAATATTTTCTTCGTTACTATTATAATCTGTATCGCTTGATATTACTTTCTTGGCCCTATTCTTCCGAGATTTTTTCAAATCTTCAGAGAAGTTGTCATTGCTCTCTGAATTTATGTCCGATATGAATTCTGCTTTCTTTAATTTTAGCAATCCTATCTCATATGTATCTAAACAAGAAGTATAATTTATCAATGTTTATAGTAAAAAAAACAACTTATAACGTATATTTATAATAATAGCAACTTCTTAATATTAAATTATATAACATTTATTTCATTTATGTAACTTACTTGCAGTAGCTAATATCCTTTTTATATTATATGTAAGCCAATCATCCTCAGGTAAAATACAATTTTTAACAGCTTTCATAAATCGTGTATGCGAAGTAAATTTTGGCCAATGAGCAATATTTTTATCTTTTATCAACCACGAGGTAGGAATCATTTGTAAACCATCTTCAAATTCGACAATAGAATATGATTCTTCCATAATGAAATTTTGACTGTACTTTACCTATAACTTCAAATATATTTGAAGTTACAACAATAATATCAATACGTATTCTTGTATTTAAACATATCATTAGTTTATATTTAAAATTAATCATGTAACAATGGAAAGATTGCAAACTTATTATCTCCTGTTATTAATGGTACTTTAACATATTTAGTTTTAACATTTTCTACTGGCCACATCTTTAATTCTGAGTCTAACAAGGGGAGGACGCGGACTTCGGGTCACCGATTTCAAAGAAATTTTTATATGGTATAGTACTCTATCAGAAGAGTACTTGAGTAAAAGGATAGGGCGCAACGCTTAGCCGTTTTCGAGAAAAATTGATTTGAAGTTTACGGCGTCCTTATATTCCGGTCCTGTTGGATCGGTTGTCAAGATGGCGGCGTAGCTCGGGCACTTAGGCCCTAGGCTATCACGCTGTCGACCTGGGTTCGATCCCTGCCTATTATACTTTTTTTTTTATTTATTTTATTTATTCTAGCGAATATTTATTCATTATATTATTATAATTAAATAAAATTATTTTAATTAACAATTTTGTTTTTTTTTAATTTGCACTTTCACTACTATCATATAAAAAAATAAAGTAAAAAAAACGTCTACGATTTAAATAATATTATAATTATTATTTAATACCAGAAATATTTTATTAATCATAATTTAATTTGATGTGTAGGAATATACGTTACAGAAGGGAAGTAGTCTGAAGGGGAGCTAAAAACTGTTAGCAGTTACCTGGTGTGAGAACATTAGGTATACAAATATTATGGTTGGAGCAATAAGTAACTCAACGAAGTTGAGTGAAAAATTACATACCAAATTAAATTATGATTAATAAAATATTTCTGGTATTAAATAATAATTATAATATTATTTAAATCGTAGATGTTTTTTTTACTTTATTTTTTATATGATAAAAGTAGTGAAAGTGCAAATTAAAAAAAAAACAAAATTGTTAATTAATATAAATTTGAGAAGAAGACCCACAATAAATTAAAACTTGTTTAATAAAGATAGGAGATCAAGGGTCAGGCTGGTTGATCGTGCCAAGAGTTTTTTTATGAAGTGATATTTATTTGACGTTTCGGTCAATGATTTTTGACCATCTTCAGAATAGTTTAAATCTAATGACAAATATAATAGTATATAATATTATGAAATCATCAAGTCGAATTTTCGGATAATAAAATAAAATAAATAAATTACATACCAGAATGAAATCTCAAAACATAATTAATGGTCAGTGTTTTATACAGTCCGTTGATAAAGATAGCTCGAAATACAGATTGTTAGTCATTATTGACGTTAAAAGACTTAATTAAACCTCTAAATTCGTTGAGCACACTTAAGAGGTCAGACGTCTCACTTGGTCGAGCACAAATCTTATTCTGAGCAAACGGCAAATTCAAAAAGAAGAGGATAGGTAGGAAGTTAGGAAGCAAGAAGGGGGGGGGGGTATTTAAAGAGGGGATAGTAAACTAATGATATGACTGTATGACGCTGGTAACGAATCCGTATCACTTTGAACATTTATGCCATGTGACTGTCTCTTGATGAAAATCATTTCAGAAATTAATCTTTTGTTATAAGAATGTTCTATATCACAGATCTCTGCACCGTCCCAATCAAAATTATGATTAAGTCGACTGCAATGTTCCGTAATGACTGAATTTTGACCTCTCCTGACAGAACTTCTGTGTTCATCGACTCTAGTTCTTAATTGTCTTTTTGACTGTCCTACATAAATCACGTTACAGTCATTACATGAAATCTTATAGACAATGTCATTGTGGGAGTCTTTTTCTGCAATGTCTTTATGTCTCTTAATAAAAGTATTCAGTTTGTTAGGTATAGTATGTGCTAATCTGAATTTATATTTTTTTGTAATATGTTTAATTTTTTCTGACACAATGTTAGCGTAAGGAAGAACAAAGAAACGTTTATTGTCCTCATCATTGACATCATTATCCAACAATAAGCGTCTGTTATTATATATGTAATATTTTATTCTTTCTCTAATACCGTTAAAAATGAAAGGTAAAGGATAGCCATTATTCAATAAAATGTCAATAATGAGAACAAAATTCTGTTAATAAAATTGTGGATGAGACAAACCCAAGACCCTGTCTATCAGGCCAACTAGCACACCTCTCTTATGTGATATCGGATGTTGAGAGTGGAAATTCAAAAATCTGCCAGAGAAAGTAGGTTTTCGATACCAATTAAACATAAACTGATTGTTGCCTCGATATAATGTTATATCTTTTAATATTTTTTATTTCAATAATGTTCCCATCTATTAAATCACAACAATTATCTGCTAATGTATCGATGCGTATTGTTGTATTTAAACATCTCATTATTTTATATTGTGGATTACAGCAATTTTCTATTAAAGGACCTTTTGTGTGAATAGATTTGAGATCCACCAAAAAATGAGAGTACATTATTTCAGCTTCTTCTGCTTTATTCATCTTATTCTGTTCGTATTCAATACACCTTCGAACTATTTGTTCCAATGGTTTTTCATGTTTTTTAAATATTTTTTTAAACTTTTGTAAATAATTTTTATATTTAAAAGCACTAAAAGAATCTAATGTGCCAAACTTTCTTACATCTTGTGTTATATGAATAAGTCCATGTATATTATGTGAAACATTATGTTCACCATATATTATCTTGAATGATGCTACAAAATGTTGAAGAAGATCTTGAGCATAATCAATATATGTAGTCTTGTAACTTTGAGGAACATAGTATTCTAATTGCCACATGTAGCACTAAAAAATGGTCATATAAATGTTTTTTGAGAAAAAGCTTGAAAGAAATAGGACCAGTATATAATAACAAATTTCGAAATTCTGTAGCTTTCCATAGTTTCACTAAAGCAAGTGATCTTGGCTTACGTGCAAATTCGCACGGCATATATAATTTTAATATATTTTCGAACTGCTGTGAGATAGCTTCAACTTTCCTGTGTTGTAAACGAAATTTTAGTTCTCCGAATAACCATATGTATAATAATTTTCGCATAACGCCTAAACAAACAAGGTGCATGTAATCTAAAGGTACACTATGAACAAGATCCAAATTTGGAATTTCTAGGAAAGCTGAATGTTCAACGTGATAATTCTCATCTTTTCTTAAACGGAAATCTGTATCTGTCCGTAATTGCGCATTCATTTCGGGAAAACACATTTTACTATTAATATAACTTCCTTCGGTTATACATTTTGTACAACTTGAATAAGCGTTATGCCCTTTTATTTTTAGAATGAATGCTTTGGCTGGTGCATCGCATATAATCTTATCTATTATACAGGGAATATTTTTATTATCAATAATAATTCCATATGTACATAATATTTTTGCATCATCTATAAATTTTCTTAAAAATGTATTTGAATCAGATGGTTTTTTTGTTCCATAATAAATACCAATAACAAAAACTTTGTCTGAATTAATGGACCCCAAAATTGGCCATAATTGTTGCTGAGATGACTTCGACAATGGTACTCCGTCGATATTAATAGATATTTTAATATCAGTAATATTTGTAACAATGATTGACATGGCACTTAATATTGCTTTTGCCAAACCAAAATGATAATAATAACCATTACCACAAACATCAATATTAGTAAACCGAGGAGTATGTAAAAGACTTCTCGGATCAGATGGAATGTCAAAACTGCACTTTTGACATGTATATTGCCTAATAGCTTTTAATAATAAACGCATTAACGATTGCGGAATACGTTCTGTGACTGCCCAATGAGCTAAAAATTTCTTAAAATCAATTTCTTTATCTGGTTCATTATTCGAATCATTACTTGTAATGTTGTGGTCAAATTCAGATTTATTTGATATACTCTCATCACTTTCGTGATTATCATCATTACTATCAAAGATAAAATTTTCATTTTGTAATGAGTAGTTATACTATGGGGGTTCTAACCCATGGGGCAATGAGGGGGTGCGCGGGTGAAGAGGGGAAGAGGGGTATCAGATAACAGTGGAGGGGGTAATGACGTCTTCGTTTTTGGAGGAGAGGGGGTAAATGTGGAGTGGTAGGGGTATCAGATTATAATAATTCCCGGAAGATAAGGATTGTTAATACAAATCGCGAGATAAGGATTCCCGGAAAAGATAAGGATTGTTTATTGGAAAGAGAACTGTTTATTGGTGCAGGTTTTTTTTTCTACGCATCAAAGTAGAGCGCCATGTTGTCAGAATCATTATGTTTATAGTATGCAGGTTCGTGCAGATTTACGGATTGCGTCATCGCTGTATTTTAGAACAAAGAGGCAGCATTTGAGCGCCGTTTCTTAGAGGGTGTGATAATGATTGTTAATACAAATTGTAGGCATCGCCATGTTGCTAGATGCGTCATCGTGTTTGGAGGAGAGGAGGTAATTTTGGAATGGTGGGGGGTATCAGATCACAATAATTCCCGGAAGAGATAAGATAAGGATTGTTAATGCAAATATGAACCATCGATAGTTTTAATCAATGTCGTGTGCAACAAGCGGGTATATAAGGCCCGCGAAGAACGAGTGGTATAACAGTCGAAATGTTCATCGCACTCTCGGATGAACGCGATATTCTCAATTTAACAGCAGTGGAGTTAGAATTTGTGCCGAAGGTGATTTTATTAAGCAAGTTTGCTCGGTTTGTGGATCACGTGTGGGATAGGCTACCGGATCATTTAAGAGCGGATCCGGAAGTGCAAGGTTATCGTCGGTGCTCGTTGCACTACAACCAGTCGTGGCAGCGTGACCACATCGACGGGCCCCCACCGTACAGAAAAGATTGCACTCTGTGCAAACTGAAATAGGTAAAGTACACATTTTTAAAATATCTTTAATACACATTTTTTGAATGCGTAATAACTAATTGGATATTTTTTTATTTTAATAATTTTTATTTATTACAGAGATGGAAGACAATCTCATCTTACGAGAGGAAAATCTGAGTACTCTCACAGATTGGTTAACAACATGTCGGGAATGTAGAAGGAAATATAAAAACAGTGAGGAAATAATTGAAAAGTATACAACATTTCCTGCATTCATTAAACCATATATTCCGGATACTATATTTCGACAACAATTTATCGAATGGACGAGTGAAATTGACGACAGTGTACTAGAATATTCCGAGGAGGAATTTTCGACGTTTTTAATAGAATCTATCCTGCCGATATTGATGGAAAAGTTGTGCTCGTTATGCGCTCAGGATAGTCTAATATCAAGAATCTCTTCACACTATTATGACTACATATATTATATGATACCGAAGCAGTATAGATCAGCGATACTGGAAAAAATTAGAAAAATGCATCCAGAGAAGGTGCCGACATCGATACATTTGCACAAAGTACACACAACTCCTCAACATCAAACATCGATTGTACACATTTTGCAGAACCGGGAGAACGGAGTATGCAACACCTCAGTGCAAGAAAAGAATGAACAATGTTTTTGCAGAACCGGGATAACGGAGTATACAACACTGAACCATGTATGCGGAACTAATTATTTTTAATAAATATTATTTATCAATAAAATAATTTGAATTATTATTCCTGTGCCTCATCTTATTCACTGACCTATCCTACTGCGAGATAAGCGCGCGCGTCATGTTACACTACACGATAGAAGGAAACGAGCGAACCAGTGACTATCATTTTTTTTCTTTTAATTGTGACGAATAATATAAAGTGAATTATTTAAGTTATGCATTTATTCTAAACACCAATAATATACTTATGTTTTCTTCTTAATACAAATTATCCGCGGTAAAATATAAATTTAATAGGAACTCTAATCTAAACTTAATATGTAATTTAAGGATGGTAGGTGAAAGGAGAAAAAAAAATCACAATAAGATTAGTATTAACAAATTTTATTCATATTTTTTTTCATCTATACAACATTTTTTACAAAAAAAAATTGTTTCAACCGAGCCTTTAACGCCTTTCACGATTACGAGGAGGGACGGGAGGCGCTTGAGTCGTCCTCGGACGAGGCTCGACCACAGCTATCGGCTTGTGGTACACTCCGCAATCTTTACACTTCTCGTATTCGGAAGTTTTTCTATTCTGATCACGCTCCATTTTCTATACTTTTTTCTCCACCGCGTGCACACTTTGAACTGATAAATTTCTCTCTTCCGCACACCTTATATACAGCTCGACGCAAAAACGTCAATTTCGCTGTAGTAATAAACGTTAAAAGACGTTTGATAGATGTTAAAAGTGGTTTAAGTAATGTTGAAAAGATGTACAAAAGATGTTAAAAGTTGTACGTAAGACGTTCAACAATACGTTAAAAGATGTATGATAGACGTTCGATAGAGGTTCAAAGACGTACGATAGACGTTGAATAAATGGAAATATGATACGCTGGCCTATCGCCTATCGTCCTAGCGAAACCTTAGATCCACGATTACTGTTCCTCGAAAAGGAAATGCTACTGTCGAGCGAGTTATCTCGTCTTCGACATATTATTGTAAACTATAGTGGATATCGATACGAATGTTAGTTAGCGACGAATAGCTTAGCACCTATCGTCCTAGCGAAACCTTAGATCCACGATTACTGTTCCTCGAAAAGGAAATGCTACTGTCGAGCGAGTTATCTCGTCTTCGACATATTATTGTAAACTATAGTGGATATCGATACGAATGTTAGCTATCTGTGAACATAATTAGATTATAATAAGATTTAGCGGCATCTTTGATGTAAGGGTATATAAGCCGGGATTAACTATTGCATCGACGTATTAACTTCTCAAGGCTCGAGTGGAACGTAGGAAATCATTCAGGAGCTGGTTATTCGTTTTAAAAATGTCTAGTTTGCGGAAAATTATTGATTCGTGTTTGCGATTGGCGTGTAACTTAAACGGGCTATGCATCGATAATTATTTATCATCGTTATCCGACAACGACGATAATAATTATGTGGTATTCGCAAAGTTTGCGGGTGCGTGCCCTAGTGCGGTGCTCGCGGTTTTATTCTGTTTGGGACATTTTTCGATTTATCTGCAGCTCTTGATTATTGCTGGCGAAATAATCGAGACAAGGCAAGCGTTCAACGACAACGAAGAAGAGGATGCGGGAGGCTATATCATCAGGCTGTCGAATTGCTATCATGGTACGGTAAAAAATGGTAAGTTTCTATTTTTTGTATTATGAATATTAAAACAAAGTTTTAAAAAATTAAAATCATTTTTTTTTTTTTTTAGGAACGCTACAACATTCAACACCTAAAAAAACCATGGTGGTGGAGGGTGTGGTGCGTGGTACGCGTCAAAACCATGACGAGCGAGCTACTCGACGTCTCGGGGTAAGACGTCGAGCAGATACCTCGCCTGAGGCCGGACCCTCGTGTAAGTCGCTGTATACATTATTTATATGAAATAACAGCATCGATTTTATATTAGGAAATTTTACAAAAAAAAAAATTTAATGTTTCAGCTCGCGCTCGAATTGTTCTAACGCCTGAGCTCGTCGATCTCGCGAGCGACGAAGCCAGACCCTCGTGTAAGTCGCTGCATACATTATTTATATGAAATAAAATAACAGCATCGATTTTATATTAGGAAATTTTACAAAAAAAATTTAATGTTTCAGCTCGCGCTCGAATTGTTCTAACGCCTGAGCTCGTCGATCTCGCGAGCGACGAATCGACGAGCTCACTTCGCGAGGAGGAAAAAGAGCAGGAAGAAGAATTACAGACTGAGGAAGAGGAATTACAGACTGAGGAAGAGGAATTACAGACTGAGGAAGAGGAGAGGTATTATGAAGGAGGGGATGAGGAAGGCTACGCGCAAGACGGATGGGGAATGGGTGACAGAGGTAAGAAAGATTGAAAATTTTTACAGTTACTTTTATGCTCGAATTTTATTTTTTTAAACAATAAAATTTTCACAGGATACAGCCCCCCTGTGATTTCTTACTCTCCCGATTACAATTATCAAACGGGGGAGTAAAGTAAAAAGAAGAAAATCGAGAGGTGAGTTGATTTAACACTACAAATTTTTCGATTTTATATTTTCATACTCAAATTTTTTTTTTTTTTTAATTAATTCATTAATTTTTAATTTTGACTTTTTGCAGTTCAAACAGGTGGTGGTGGAGAAGAAGAGTCGGAGGAAAACTTGGTCGGGCGAGGTTCCTGCGGCGCGCTTTCGAAGTCGTCGGTTTCGCCAGTCGATTCCTCGCGAGGAAAGAACGGAGGAAACGAGGCAAGCGGAGGGATATCGATGCGGCGGTGGTGGAAAGGCGTCGGAAGAACATTTTTATGCAATTGAAAAAATTCTGTTTGCTCAAATGTACATATATTTTTTTTAGTTTTTTAATAAATATTATTTATATTAAATAAATTAATTTTTCATTTTTTTTTTACCAGACTCTTTCCACATCCTATCCAACGTCCTATTTTACTGCGAGATAAGCGATAGACCATATTATATGGTGGATTATGTAATGGGTAAAAGGTGGAATAAAAGTCATACGAGTGTGATACACATCATTTTATTAGCATAAATCATAGTTGTTTTACACGTTTGTTACGCTCAAACCACCACTTGTACAATTTGCAAACATTCCGCATAGCGCAATGTCTCGTGTGATACGCGCAGCGCAAGGTTCCGATTACATCCAAGTTCGTCAGGCGTTCGATATCTTCGTAATCTGCATCTATTGTTTCAATCTCTACATCATCTTCCAAAATCTCGCACAACCACTTTTTCTTCTCGAGTCCTTTCACGTATATCAGAGACGGTTCCGTACCAATGGCATTGTTGATAAGACTTTTCATCTGACTGTACGAGACGTGTCCATCTTCCCATCGGAAGCCGTGGTGGTGTATCCGTAACCAACACGCCAGCGATTTTTCCGATTTCGTCAACAGATACCACGGTACGTGTTCACGAAATACGTAATGAGATAGCGTTTCGCCATCTCGAAGTACCGCTACCTCTTTCACGATAAAAATGTTGTTGAACGCGTAACCTTGCAAGTCGACGAAAATTGGTACGTTCGACATCGTCGTCGACCGTCGGAAAACTGACGTTCCCATTCGCACACGTCTAATTTATAACTTTTCACACGAGTCTGCGCACAATGTTGTTCAGTGGATTATATTCGACCATTCGATCGTGTATAATGAGACAATAGGCGGTGGTGTTGGCCGGTATATTTTCCTTACAATCAAATTCTATTCGCACGTCAACGGTGGCGCTCTTGACAGAGTCGTTTTGTCGCGAACAATCTATGACTACGAACGGACCGGCTTTCGAGAATTCATCGATGTCCAAATACGTATCGTCCTGTCCATAATAGGCTTTGCGGAAACGCGCATACATATTGTACAGTATAGCGTATCGACTCTTGTCGAAATCCAAATTCATGTCGTCGTACGGATAAAAATCTGAATTCAGATGCAGTCTCACATTGGTGAGTTTACAAGCGTCAAATTGCGTAGCGTTTTCAGACAGTACGTTTTTTCGACCGGTTTGGAGAGCAAAGATTACGTATCGCGGTTTTTCCAATTGCGTCGCAGCTTTGACCGCCCAGGAATGCTTCGTTGTATTCTGCAGCAGAGGAAACTCGTACAGATCCCACGAACGGAAGCACACGCTCAGATATCTTCCGCTTTCCAAAGTTCGAAGAAGAGACAGCTTGTTGACTTCGCTCAGAGATACATGCGGCATTCGCCACTGTATCTTGAGTAGTTCGATCGTTGGATTCGTACCGACTCGTCCAACGAGAGAATTATTATCGTTGCGCGATCGTATCAATACAAGTTCGTGACGAGCGTTGATTACAATCCGTTTGTAGTCCTCGCAGAATCCTAAAAGAGTATTGAGCGGAACGCAAAAATTAAAGTTTCCATCGAGCAACGGATTTCCATCCGGATTCCACGATGCGTATTTCAGCGTCTTGCTCTTCTCCGTCGTCAGCGATACATAGTTTTTGATCGTGCTCGTTATTCCAACGTTTCTGTTACGATCGATTTCAACTCCGTCGAGCTCGTATCGCATTTCATCAAACATGAACGCGACACAATTATTTCCCATTATACACACGTTATCTCTATTCTCATCGGCAGGAGTAACGAGTTTTCCTTCAACGTAGAGAAAACTCTCACACGGTAACGTGTACAAATCCTGTTGCTGTATCGGTATTCGTATCTCATCGCTGTGTCCCAACGTCGTATTAGCGTACGGATTGTACGTGTGCATCTCATATTTCACGATACGCTCGTCGAAGACTGGCTCGTCAGCGATGTCGAGTATATCCATCTCTTTAAACGTTTCTCACAACGAATCCCAACGATTTTAAAAAGTTTACGTTCGTCGTACTGAGCCTCTTGAATGGCGATGTTTTCCCAATTTTCGTTGTTCTCTCAATCACTCGCTGTTCGTTCAACACGAGCATTTCCTCGCACCACGTCGCCGCAAGTGCAGTCTGATGGTAATCTCCTCTCCGCGAAAATCGATCAATCGTCCGTCTTGATCCACCACACGCAAGGTGATATCGGTAACGCTCCTCGCGATGACCGGAAGGTAAATGATTTGCGCCGGTGTTTCCGAGACTTTATATCCCGGAGGTACGTTCGGTGAAAATTCATGTATCGTGTGCACCGACCTGTCGTTGGCGTACGCACCCATGGTTATGCTGCATTCCACTCGAATAATGTTTACGTTGACGATGTTTACCGAGGAATCTGATTCGTGCAACTTTCTCGGTTCCAGTATACGACCCGTCGAAAATCCAAACAGCGGTCCGATGGTATTCGGTTTGGCGAAATTTATTCGAAAAGCGCACATGATTTCACTCTTCATGGTATTAACGTTGGGACGAAGTGACAATGGATAATCTTGCTCTTCACTTTTTCCTCGTTTTTGCAGTATCGCGCGTTTCAGATAAGAAGCAATGGCGTCCAATTCGTACGATCCTTCGGGAATTGTAATTTCTTCGTCATTGTCGTCGAAATAAAATTTATTGTTCGCTACCGTCACGTTCGGAATCGTGTTGTAGGTCTCCATCGTGGTTAGGCCGAGCTCGTAGTCCCCATCGCTCAAGTCTATCGGTGGAAAATAATCCACCGTGAGAACGCTGCTTTTATCGCTTAGAGTGAGCGTCAGCGACATTGCCGAGATTCCATCGACGACTGATGTCGATCGATGGCGGATCGATTTTTATATCTATTTTCTGGAGGAACAGGAGGCACAATTGTCCGCAGATCGTTTGATCGTACGTCTGGTAGACCGTGCGATTGTACGTTATCGTTGTATCGATGTCTCCGAGGTAGCGTGTAAGCTCCTTCGGCGGTTGCAAATTGCCAAAGCTGTCAAAGTATACGGCGCGATCGCCTCTCTTGGCGTACGCCACCCAATGCGTGCCCGGCCCGTCGACATCGTCCAAATTCACGATACCGCTCTCATTTTTATGTATCTTGTCGGGTAAAGCGTTACGCATGTAGACACCTCGGAAATACGGTATTCGCATACGCTTCGCTATTTGTAACAACTGTAGATTGGTGGTGGCACCCGCGGGCATCTCTATCGTTTTTTCGACGTTTTTTTTTTCTCTTCAATCCTTTGCCCCGCTTGTACGGAGCGAGATAAATCCCCCGTCCTTCCATTGCTTTATTGTGACGTTTCGTCTCTTCGAGTTGTCGTCGCGCGGCCTTAGAGTCGTTCACCGCCTTTGCAACACCCGCCGCTCCACCGGCAAGCGAACCGATGACTCCCAAGAGCGGTAACAACGGTAACATACCACCGCGTTTCGCCGTCGGAAGCGTTCTCCTCTTGGTCTTCTTCTTCTTTCTCTTTGTCATACCCATCCCCAATTTCGTCTTTACTTTCATAGCAGCCCATACGGCGGTAGCAGCAGCCCTCTCACCGAGAGTCGCGTCCGCAGCGGTGATCCGCACCCGCGCTTTATCGGCGAGAATGCGATCGGCTGCGTGGCGGTCCGCTAATTCGCGGTTTTGCGAGTACGCGATGTCGTGATCGCGACACGCCGCGTCCAACGGATTGATACCTCGATCCCCTCGCGCGAGTCGTTTCCGCAGACGAGTCCCCGGCCCGCAAAATTGGTAGCCGGGTATATGCAGCTCCAACGGTAGTCGATTTATCACACTGTTCAGTAAACCGGCACCCTTGTATCGTTTCATAGAGCGCGAATTCTAACGTATCGCGTGTAAATCATATTTCCAACTGAGGTGTGTTTTGACAGCGCTCACCTATAAATAGGAGGCGCGTATCGATCATTAACCAGTAGAATATCAAAGTTTGTCGGACGACAAAGTACAATGAATAACCGGGATAATAAGAAGGAACGGAAGGAGGTGAATGTCGCAAACGTGTATCGCTAATCGTGTGTTTAAAACAATATTTTTTTTTTCAGGATAATGTCCGAATCATGTATGGAAATAGAGATATTTTAGATCTAGCGACAAATATCCGAGCACCGCTCTTTCCAACAACCGATGCTGCGCACTCGTCGCGTAATAACAAGGATGAGAAAGAGTCTGGTAAAAAAAAATGAAATTTGTACAACAACCGTACACGATCCGTGTGAAAAACATGGATGATAAGACGCAAGGGGTTTGTGAGAAGGCGTGCAGACACGGTAAAATGCTGCCAAACACGATACGCGGTATCATTTGCGGTCCCTCGAATTGCGGTAAAACCAATGTAATGATTAGTCTGCTGGAAAGTCCGAACGGTGTACGTTTCGAAAACGTGTACGTGTACTCGAAATCGTTGAATCAACCAAAGTATCGATATCTCGAAAGATTGCTCGGATCGATCGATGAAATCGGCTACTTTACATTCTCGGACAACAACACAATTGTACCGCACAGCGAAGCGTTACCGAATTCCGTATTCGTCTTCGACGATATAGCGTGCGACAAGCAGAATGCGATACGCGAGTATTTTGCTATGGGTCGACATTCGAAGGTCGATTGTTTTTATCTATGCCAAACGTATGCAAAAATACCGAAACATCTCGTGCGCGACAACGCGAATTTACTCGTAATATTCAAGCAGGATGGAACAAACCTTAAGCACGTCTACAACGATCATGTGAATACGGACATGACGTACGAAGATTTCGGTACATTGTGTCACGCATGTTGGCAGCACAAGTACGGATTTTTAGTGATAGACAAGGATAGTGCAATTAACGATGGACGTTACAGACGTGGTTTTAACGAGTTTGCGGTACCGCGGAATGGTTAGTTGTTCTCGAGACGTTGACGATGAGGCTCGACACAAAAGATATCGACGAGAGGGAGAAGATCGCGAAGGAAATCGCTCGTACGAGCGAGTCGATTCGCAAGAAGCATCGGACGTTGAAGACGAGTAGAGTGGAGCAAGAGGTGCAATTGGAGAAACGGTTGAAACCGATCGTAGAGCCGTTGAAACGAATCGTCGAGAACATCAAGGGTGACGATGATTCGGTTGACGATCTCGAGATTAAAAACGAACCGGACATCAAACGAAAGCGGACAAGCTCTGAGAAGAAGAAAATCAAGCGTACCTCGTTGACGACACCGATACAGACCCCATTGACGCCACCGGTACAAGCCTCGACTCCGTTCCAGCCGCAAAAATTGGTGTTTGAAGCGCCGACATATTTACCGACCGAAAACGTGTTCGAAACCACGGACCCGTCTTTCGTAACATCCGTGAGACAGACGATGCAAACGTCCGATGGTCGGGAAGCTTTGTACGGCCAAATGGGTCTGCTGGGTCAAGAGTACATCGGGGAGCTCTTGAGCGGTGACAAGAAGAGAGGGATCGACAACGTGTACGGTGTATACTTCAACGATGCGGCAACGTTTCTCGGAGACAAGGTCTTCGACATTGATAGAGACGACAATGTGATCGTGGACGGTGTGAAATACGCTGGCACACCCGGCCTGTTTGAATTAATATTCAAAAGACTTCCCGACGATACGCTGTGTACGGAGGATGACAAACAAAAGTACAAGAGCATACTACTCGCTACTAACGCTCACAGACGCGGTCATAACGCGCATTTACCTGTTTTGGGAAACAAAGGATACAAATACAAACATATCATCACACCTCTGATATCTAAGAAAGGTGGAGGTGTTGCACATCTCGACAGGAGAGGTGTGGGTCGCACGTTACCCAAGTGTAACGTACCACAGACCATGACTGTGACCGACAACGCGGCCGATTACGTGCACTGGGATGATCCGAACGAATTGGTGGATCGCCTTCGATTGCTGGACGCCTCCCGTCAGGCGGGAAACAACGCGCACGACAACGAGTTTCTCTCGATTATCGAGGAACTGCGCGAAGCTGGTCTGATTATAAATTGATCACAGTTTTTCAACTATCGCCAGTATTGCTCGTGTGATGCTACAGGAATGTCTATCAACAAATTCGGACTACAGCTAGGAGGAGGAAGCGCCAGGGTGACGAGACAGAGCGGCGGAGTCTCGAAGAATTACGTGCGCGAGAATTGTCTCTGCAAGGATGGTGAGGTTTTCAACGCCAAGTCGCGCGTGATCAGACATCTCGCCGATCCTGAAGCGGACACCGACGCCGTCAACAAGCTGCATCTGGATCATCACCTCAAGCTTATGAGCGATCGTGAGAATCGAAATCGTATGTTCTGTGAAAATTTTAAGCGAGAAGTACTTTCAAGACTCGAAGATTCGGAGAATACCGAGCGGACCTGGAAGAGAGACCACGACGATTACATCGAGACCAGATACGTGGCGTTGGAACGACAGATTCACGATCTGAGAGGTCTCCTCGACGAGAGTGTAGCGCGACTCGATGGAAAACTCGTCGATCGCGAGCGAGAGACGAAGAGTCTTGTCGAGCGAGAGATTCACAATCTTCGTAGAGCTGTGAGAAAAAATTTCATCGAATACTACGATGAGGCGATGAAGAAGAAGCAAAACGAATCGCAATGAGCGAGAAGGAAGCGGTGAGCCTGGAGAGGAGATCGCTCGTGGACGAGCTCCACGCACCGGCGAGAAGAAACTTTACGCGTAGGCCAGTCGTCGTGAAAGGATACGACGATTTGTGGCAGGCTGACATTGTCGAGATGAGACCGTACTCGCGATCCAACGGCGGCTGCAACTACATTCTAACCGTTATCGATGTGTTGAGCAAGTACGCGTGGGCCATGCCCTTAAAGACCAAAGGTGGAATCGAAACGTCCAAAGCATTTTCCGCGATATTTAGGGAGAGAATTCCGAAAAATTTGCAGACCGACCATGGAAAAGAATTTTACAACAGAGATTTCCAAAATCTTGTCAAGAAACACGGCATCAATCATTATTCGACATACTCGGTTATGAAGGCTTCGGTGGTGGAACGATTCAATCGCACGTTGAAGAACGAAATGTGGAAGTTTTTCACGCTCACGGGATCGTACAGGTGGATCGACGATTTACCGCGATTGGTCTCGGAATACAACGGTCGTAAACATCGTACGATCGGTATGCGCCCGATCGATGTCACTCCCGAGATCGCAAAGGGACTCTTGAGCACCGTGTACGGTAATATAAAAATTGCCGCGCCGGCGAAATTCAGGGTGGGTGATCCGGTGCGCGTGAGCAAATTCAAAACTGTATTCGAGAAAGGATACACGCCGAATTGGTCGACGGAGGTGTTTAAGATCGCCACGGTGCAACGTACCAATCCTGTGACGTATCTGATTAAAGATTATCGCGGAGATCCGGTCGCGGGAGGCTTTTACGAGCACGAATTGCTCAAGACCGCACAACCCGACGTTTATCTCGTGGAGAAGGTGTTGCGCCGAAAGGACGACAAGGTGTTTGTAAAGTGGTTGGGATTCGACAATTCGCACAACTCTTGGATAAATAAAGACGATGTATTGTAATAAACTATGTATATTTTACATTGCATTATAATAAACTATTATACATATATATACAATGATGTTCTTTATTACTACAACATGTTACAATATATACATTTAAAACTAATAAAGACAATAATACATAAAATATTAAACTATATAAATTACTAAGCATTATTTACAATTGTATCTTGTAATGTCCCCATGGTAGAGTATCGGTGGATTCGGATACGACGTGTCGCTTATCGTCGTACGGACTGAGCGCGAGCTTCGACTCCGACACGGTGTACACCTCGTGCATCTTTGAGCGGATGCACGATTGACGCCGTGTTAGCTCGATTTCGTCGTTGAGACACCGAGTGTAATCGTCGAACATTATAGTTCTGGCGACTACATTTTTCTTTACGCCTTTAACTTTTTTGACATCTTTTTGTCCGGTGACTCTCAACGCGTACATCTTCGCTCTCAGTCCGACAAATTCCGTCATGATCGCGCCGTTGTTCTCGTCTTTCATCAGACCGGGTACTTTCTTGTTGGCGCGCGGTATACCGTAAACGTTGTTCTCGGAGTAGTCGCTCGTGTCAAATTTTGAAATATCGCGTTTCATATCCCGATACGCGTCCTCGCATTGTAGAAAGTATATCAGACTGTCGGTATCGGTATACATAATTTTGCAATTGTCGCGGTAGAGAGGCGCCATGTACTCGTAGTGAAACTCGTACAAGCAGGTCTTGGATATGTCGA